>NC_136057.1:2054098822-2058898822 GCF_964261635.1 Lissotriton helveticus | reverse complement strand
CGCTATAGAAGAAATAAATTAACATAACATAACATAACATATGCTGTTCTGATTATACATCAATATACTTGTCAGGTTCTACATCTGACTGCTTCCTACAGAGACAAAGCAAGATAAGTTCTCCTCTGGCAACACAGAAGTCTCACCAACACTGGAAACATTCTAGATAGAAACCCCAATAGTCCTCACAAGTGGGCCTTGATGGCTTCAATCAGGTTTTGATTGAGTGGAGTAGCCTGACACTTAAGGGTACATCGGGCATCTTCACTGCCTCCCCCTGACCTATACAGCTTCCATGATACAAACGCTGCAGATAATGCAGACACCACAATGCTCCTTGCATCATGTCTTCAATGACAACGCATCCTCCATCTGAAGGCACTTTTTCAGTGTGACATGATCTGTCCCCTTATACAACTGTGCTCCATGGTGGTCATCCTGAACGTTTGGATTTTAGCCAATCAAGAGCGTCCAGATGTCCCCGGTTTGCACTTAATGCTTTTTAGCACTATATTTCAAGATATTTTTAAAAATCATACCTTGGACCTACTTATTGGATTGTTGTCATTTTGGTCTTGTTTTGTTCATTGAATTAGGCTCTGTTTTCCTAATCTGGAGTGGGTTACTTTTGACTGCTGTTTTCACAGTTTTAAATACTTTAAATATTGCCTTTTAGGTTAAGCCTGACTGCTGTGTGCCAAGCTATCAGCGAGTGAACACAGGTTAATTCAGGGTGTGGATCTGACTTTCCCTGACTAGGACTGTTGTCCCTACTTGGACAGGGTGCATATCTTTGCCAACTAGAGACCCAACTTCTAACATTGATGATCAGCGGTGAGGATAGGACTGTGTTTGTGTAGTGCCTTACAGTAATTTAGTGTACACTACCATCTACATCTAAGACCAATTTAAATCAATTATCTCTGATGCTCACTGGAATTTTTTCCCTTCTCTCTCTGATTGGCATTTTATCGTTTTCTGTTCTCCCTGATTGACATATATATTTTTTTAAAATCATGGCTAACTGGAGGCTCGACATCTGCACCTGCAGAGATGGATTGTTAGCTGGCCGAATTTGAGAGTTACCCTGTGGCCCAGCTCAAGGATTTCTGCAAGAATGTTGAGTTTTCTATAGAAAGTTTCACTAGGAAGGTACAAAAGGCACTGAGGGCCTGTTTAGAAGCTCAGGATGCAGTACTTATGACCCAGAGGAGAAGGTTTATTTTATTTATTTATTTTTTCATTTTTTTATTTATAAAGCGCCAGAATCGACCCCCAAAGGGGTATATCTGCGCTCTAGACAGGGCACCAGAGGGAGAATCCTAACCGCTAAGGAACAGAGGTGAACAGAAAGGTCTTAAGCTAGTGTAGGTGATCCATATGTTGCCTTAGTTATACCGGAAGCTTATTCCAGTAACAGGGTCCAAGGTAAGATAGGGCCTTCCCACCTTGTCTGGCTTGTTTGATTCTAGGCACAGTGAGGAAGAGTTTAGATTCTGACTGGAGAGACCGGTGCGGGATGTAAGAAATAAATTTGTCTGCCAGATAACTAGGGCTAGAGTTAAAGATGGCCTTGTGGATGGTACAGTGAACCTTGAACTGCACATGTTTCCGTATTGGAAGCCAGTGAAGTTGACAGAGCAATGGTCGAGAGGCTGTCCTCGGTGGAGCATTCAGTAACAGACGGGCTGCCGTGTTCTGGATGACCTGAAGATGATCCAGGGCAGACTCATTAGCTGACAACAGGAGGCTATTGCAATAATCGAGGCGACTTAATATAAGCGCCTGCGTTAGCATCTTCCAGGATGAGTTAGGGAGCAAGGGAAGAATGCGACGTAGTAGGCCCAAGACATGAAAGCATGATCCGGCTGTCTGAACAGCATGCTCTTTCATGGTAAGGGTCTGTTCCATTCGGACCCCTAAGTTTTTCACACATGTTTTGGGGATGGGGGAGCGTCTAGGTTTGAAGGCCACCAATCGGGGGACCACAGTAGTTGGGCTTCCCCAAAAAAGAAATATTTCTGTCTTCCCCACATTGCACTGTAAAAAATTGTTCCTCATCCACTGAGAGATATTTCTCATTCCCCGGGAGAAAGTGGCCTGCACCAAAGGGGTGAATTTTGTGAATGGAAAAAGCAGTTGGGTATCGTCCGCATAGGAGACAGGGGTAAACCCACTGTTCCTCAACAGATTGGCCAAGGGAACCACATAGATATTAAATAAAGTCGGGCTCAAACAAGAGCCCTGTGGAACTCCCCTGGACAATTAAGTTGCAGCTGAACGATATGAGCCCAGGTTGACCGCCTGGGTGCGAGAGGAAAGAAAACTCGTCAACCACTTGAGCACCAAATCTCCGACTCCAGCCTCCCCCAATCTCCCTAGCAAGATCCTATGCGAGACCGTGTCGAACGCGGCAGACAGATCCAGCAGCACTAGAATCGTAGAGTGGCCTCTATCTAGGGTCATCCTGATGTTGTTGGTTACCTCTAGTAGGGCTGATTCCGTGCTGTACTTGGGGCGGAAACCTGATTGAGATGAATCAAGGTTGCCCGTCCGTTCGACATGGTTAGAGAGAAGGATGTTTATATGCCTCTCCAGAAGCTTGCCCAGGATAGGGAGAAGAGAGATAGGTTGGAGATTGGAAATCTCAGTCAGCGGGGCCTTGATGTTTTTGCAGATAGGCATAACCTGTGCTGTTTTCCATTCCAAAGGGACCACGCCCTCCCGCAGGGAGAGGTTGAGGAGATGGGCAATGGAGGAGGACAGATGGTTGGCAAGAAAGGCGGTAATTTTTGCCGATATAGGATCCTGAGGTGATCCAGATTTAACCGAACGGATCAATAACTCAGTCTCAGTTTGTGTTACCGGAGGAAAGCTTCCCAGCAAGTGGATGTCTGCCTGCCCAGTTTTTACGGGAATCGTCAAAGTATCGAAGTGCTCCCCTGACTGGACAATTTTTTCTACAAAAAACATAGCAATATCATCGCATAGTTTTTGCGTGGAGACCGTCAGGTTCTCACATGCCTTAGTGTTCGAAAAGGACTTTAAGATGCGGTATAGAACCTTGGGGTCATTATTAGCCTGAGCTTATTGTAGGGCTATATGATCTTTACGGGCAGCTTTAAATTTTCCCATGATAATCAGCCAGGGCCACATGAAATCGAATTTTATCCGCCTCTTCATGAGTTAGACACCACCATTTTTCAAGCTTCCTACAAATTCGCTTCTACATGCGAAGTGAAACGGAACACCAGGCATTCTGGTGCTGCTTGGGCGTACTAGAGAAGGACTGCAGCAGGGCTAGCTGGTCCACAGCTCTAAGAACTGCCAGATTGTACTTGGCCAGCGCCTCCTCAATATTATCTAATTCCGATATCTGTGGCTCTACAAAGGTAGCCATAAAGCCATCTGAGGTAACTTTATTCCATTGTCTAAAGAGGTGCCCTCAATGGGGCCTGGATGCAGAATTCAATCGTCCCATGATCTGTCCAAGGTAGGAACTGTGGAGAGTTACAGGAGACATTTGGGCAGTTGGAAAAAACAATATCTAATGTGTGCCCTGCTGTATGTGTAGGGCCATCATTGAGCTTTATTAGCCCAAGAGTGCTCAACTCTGCTATCAATGTCCCTGCTTCCACATCAAAACTGGATTCGCTATGAATGTTAAAGTCACCTAACAGTAACAATTTGCTACACGCAAGTACATGCGGAGCAATTCGTTTGATGAGACGGAGGGGGAAGCTGTTTAGTTGGCCAAGTGGTCGATATACCTGGGCACCCTTCCAACTCATACGAGTCGATAGGTCAATACGGAAGACCACTACTTCCATAGTCGGGCCACTGAGTTGTTCCAACACAATGATCTTAATATACTCCCTATGCACAATGGAAACCCCCCCCTGATTTATTCTGTCTATCCATACGGGTACGTTATATCCCTCAGGCAGAGCAAGTGTGATCGAGGGGACCGAGTGGGGTTCCAACAACGCTTCGGTTAAAAACCCAAGGTCGGGCTGAGACGAGTGAAGGAGGTCCCAAACCTCAGCGAAATGCTTAGGGAGGGATCTCACATTACACAATAAGCTTTGCCATCTCTGCCGTTGATTAGCGCAGGAATTAGCTAGATTGGTTGATGGGGAGTAGAGAGATGTGTCAGTCAGGGCCAAAGTAATGGGGGTCTTGGCATCAATAGTGGCCTGTAAACCACATGCCCGACACGAAAAGAGACCTTCGCACAGGGGCCATGAGCCTGTCCCTTTACAAGGGCAAGAGGAAGGTCTCATCTCTGCCAGATCTTTTGCAGAGTATCTACATCTCACCAAAGGGGCAGGTTTTACCGGGAAAGAACCAGAGTTCCTGACTCCTGGCGACTCCAGGGCGCGGAGGGGCGCAGACGGGCTTGCCTTTGGCGCGCCGCCGGTGCGCCCGCTGCACGCATCTGTTGCGTGTCTGTTGTGCGTCGTGGCTGGCATCTGATTTTATAGAGGGTGTAGAACTAGAGCGCTAACCTCCCTCTGTAACCGGAAATGATCGGAAATGATCCCTGCCCTCCTCCACTCAAACGAGCTAGTCTCGCGGTGGACCGGGGAGTGGGGTCAAAAGCAGAGTGTGGATAAGTGCAAAAAAAAATATTGATAAAAACAATTCCCAATTTAAAACAATTATTTCTGGCAGCAGTGTTAGCAGAGGCTTAGCCTACCAGCGCGCATCTGCTCGCGTTGTGGCCGACTTCCGCCTTTATAGAGGGGGTAGCACTAGAGCACTAACCTCCCTCTGTAACCGGAAATGATCGGAAATTATCCCTGCCTCCCTCCACTCAAACGAGCTAGTCTCGCAGTGGACCAGGGAGTGGGTCAAAAGCAGAGTGTGGGTTAGTGCAAAAAAAACAATATTGATAAAAACAATTCCCAAATTAAAACAATTATTTCTGGCAGCAGTGTTAGCAGAGGCTTAGCCTACCAGTGCGCGTCTGATGAGGGGGAGAAGAAAAATGTAATTTCAGACGCCCTATAGGAGAGAGGGGATCCCACAGAGAGGGAGTTCCCTGCTGGATCCTTGGCAGGAAGCAGTATTTCATCCAGGGGCTTGTCCCCAGAGGAGCTGGATGACAGAACAGAGGAGCAAAAGTAAAAATTGGTATTGACATGCCTGGAGGTGGGCTGAGAGTGTGGTCAAGGACGAACTTGCCATGGAGGCAGCTGAGGCTGAGAGGGCCTTAACTGAGAAAAAGGTTGTGCTGGCTTATGAAAAGAGTCTGAGAAAGCAGGGCTTGAAAGCTAAAAAGCTAGTACAGTCTGTCAGGAATAGTGGAGGTGGTAATACTATGTACAGTGCTGAAGGAAGGGTCCATACACCCAGAGACTAGGGGGCCGATTGACAAAGTTAAACTTAGAGCATCTTTATGTCTACATTCGGGGTGGAGATCCGCTATGAGTGTGGAGAAAAAGCTAATACTCGCAAATGGTATTCAGGCAAAATACCAGAAAAAAAATTTGGCAAAATGAAAATATCGTGCTCAAAATGTTGTCAAATGGAAATATCATCAGCAGAATTTCGTTGTCACGAATATCGATTTTAAGGTAAGTAATGTCGGTTTTTAAAATATCATTAATATTGTTTGCAAAAATATAGTTGTTGAAAATATTGTTTATGTTATTGTTATGTATTTTAGAATATATTTGAAAAGTATATGATGTAAAGTTTTTGTAGAATTATTTATGTATTAAATATATTTGTTACATTTTTACAAGTTATTACATTAAATTTAACTCATTTGTGTGATTTTCAGAGCCAATGCGGGTTATCGGTTTATAGGAGTGTAGGGTGGGAAGTACCTTAATTATAATAAATTAATGATTATTTTGTATTTGATATAAATTATTTAATTGATATTTAATAATGTTAAATGTGCTAATATCTTTTTTTTAATGTAAATTTTATGTGTGGGCTGTGTGGTTTATAAGGGCGGAAGTAATTTATTTCTAATTAATTGTTAATTAATATCAATTAATGAATTTATTATGAAATTGATTATTAATATGATTAAAAAAATTAGGTGTGGGATATGGGGTTAATAGGGGAAAAGAATGGGAAGTACATTTCTTTACATTATTTAATAATTAGTTACTAAATACTAATATTTAATGTATTGACAATTCATTATTTCAATTATGTAATTAATTTTTTTAAAGTTTGATTTTAGGTGTGGGTTATGGGTTTTATAAGAGCAAAGGGTGAGAAGTTAATTAGTTTTAATGAATCAATATTTTGTTTTAATTAATAATATTTGTCTAATTGGTAATTAATTATGTTAATTGGCAATTATGTATTTTTAAGCATTTAGATGTGGGCTGTGGATTTTGTAGGGTTTGGGGGAAGGAATAAATACATTCAAAGTAATTATTAATTAATTTGTAAATTATTATTAGTTAAATATATTGACAGGCAATTAAGTTACCTGTGTAAATAGTTTTCTGTTACATCTTGTGAGTGTGTTGTGTGTTTAAGTGGGGAATATTTGGGAAGTAAATTAATTATAATTAATTGATAATTAATATTTAATTAATGATAGTTTGTTGATGCATATGTACATTGATAGTGTAAATATGTTGCTTTTTAAAGTTAGGTTTTAGTTGCAGGTTGTGAGTTTTGTATGGTTATAGGGTGGGAAGTAACATAATTAAATGTATGCAATACGTTTATTTTTGCTAAGAAAAAATTTCTTAATAAAAAGATTTATTTTTATGACAATTATTTTTGTATTTTAATTATGATAATAATGTAGTTATGTTTGTACTTTCTAATATTTAATATATTTGTAATTTTTGTAATTTTGTCATATTTATATTTTTCTTAATTTACTTTGTTTTTTAAATAATTGTATTTTGTTAAATACATTTTGTTTGCTTTTAATGTTGGTCGGACTGGAGTGGGAATAGTAAATTTTACCCTTCCACAATCCAACACTTTTAATATTCTTGGATTTGTTGCAGTGGGAAGAGTAAATGTTATCCTTCTGTTATCCAACAATTTCCCTACTGTTGTACTGATTGGAGTGGTATTCGTAAATGTTACCTCTCTGCACTCCCAACAGTTTCCCTACTGTTGTACTGGTTGGAGTGGGAATAGTAAATGTTACCAATCTGCAATCCAACACTTTCATTTCTGTTGCATTTGCTGGAGGGAGATTTGTACATTTTACCAAGTTTTATTAGTCATGCATCACGTGAAGTGAGAGCAGTACATTTTGTATATATTTACTATAATATTTTGAGTAGTTTTTTTTGTTTTTTTTTTCTATTTTTTAATCCTCATTTGCCGTCTTGCCGCCCATAACTTCTTTCTAATCCACCTCTGGGCTGTTATTGTCTCTTAAGGCTGGGTTAGAGTAATGGGGCGTAGACAACACATATTTTGAGTCTGGCCTTGCTCTAGACTATCCTTCTTGACCACCTGACCCAACATGTGAGTCCTCCACCATCTCTATTTATCGTCCTAGGATAGTCCATATACCAGCGAGACAGGCACGGGCTTAATCATTGGACTTTAACATAAATATAATTTAGCCAAAATTTAGCAGGAAGGGTACCCAAAAACCTCTGTTTCTTTTAGAGCGGTCTAACATATCAAGCTTAGCCATGTACCTCATGGCTAAAATCCAATCCATTAAGATGGGACTAAGTGGTGAGACCCATAGTTTACATATCTCTCGACGTGCTAGCAACATAGCATAAAAAATAAGTCTAACATTGTTATTCAAAAATCTATTTTGTAAATCATATCTCCCAGTAATAATTAGTTCGGGGCTTACCTCAATGCATTGGTTCAAAGATTTGGAGAGGGAATTACTCACGTCAATCCAAAATTGCTTGATATTTGGACAGGATACAAACATGTGTAAGTCATCAACATTTGGAGCTTTACATTTTGGACATCCGACAATCCCTCCATCCTTAAATTTAGAGAGTCTATACGGAGACCAGTATGCCCTGTGAATTGTAAATAAAAGGTTTCGCCTTAAGTTTGCAGGTTTAACAATTCTATATAGCATGCACATAGTTACTTGCCATTGGTCTTCTGTCGCGATCCTTGGCAAGCTATCCTTCCACAGGGTCTCTGGTAGGTCGAATAATCCATCCTCCATTTCTAGTATTCGCCAATACCAGAAAGCTACTTCCTTCTTGAAAGCCTCTGACTCCAACTTTGACTCAAAATCATTTTCCATTCCGATCCCCGGTTCCAAATGATTTGCCCAGCTTTGAATCTGTAAGTATTTGTATTTTGAAAAAACTGGGCCCCACATTTGCTGACAAAAACTCCAAGAAATTAAATTGCCGTCTTGAAACAAGTCTTTCCACCTCTGCAAGGCAGGTTCCTTTTTCAAATTTAATGCTAGCGCATCTCTTGTCCAGGAAGGAGCTCCAGGGGATTCCCATATTGGAGCCATATAGCTGAAATAAGGGAGCTTAGATATTTTTCTAATTTTGTGCCATATCTCGGCCAAGTCTCTCAAAGTTTTGAGTCTCACCTTTTTGAAAAATTTAGGGCCTGCAAACTTATATAAAAAACCAAACTCATGATATCCTGATCTCTTCAGCATTATCCCAAATAGTCCGCCAATCTGAGAACTAAAAAGGGTACCTAACAACATCCTGCAGTTTTTTAAACAAAAAGCCCATGCATAAATTTGTATATCTGGAGCCGCCAACCCTCCTTTATTTACTCTCCTCCTTATTTTCTTCCATGAAATTCGAGAGGCCTTTGACGCCCAAATAAATGATGTAATCATGCTCTGTAGCTTCACTAGCCATTCTTTTTTAAAACCCAACGGAATAGTCTCAAACAAAAAAGTAATTTTAGGTACAATCACCATTTTTACAAGATTAGATCTTCCATATATTGACAAGGGTAAATTCATCCAGCCTTTTAGCGTATCGCCAACCTCCTTTTTCACTCTCTCAAAATTAATTTTTGCCAAATCTTCAATTTTTTGAGTGATCCTAACTCCAAGGTACCTCATTTCTGTTGTAGTTTTTATCCCTCCTGTATTAAGATTCTAAGTCATTATTTCAGTTTTTTCTTGGTTTAACTGATATCCAGAAATCTTACCAAAATCCTTTGTTGTCTTTACTAAATTTTCCAAGGATCCAACTAAATTTGAAGAATAAACAATAATATCATCCGCATATAACCCAAGTTTCTTTGACCAGTCCATCACAACAAAGGGAGGTATCTCTTCTGAGGCTCTAATTTTACATGCAAGAGGCTCTATATATATATTAAAGAGTAAAGGTGATAAGGGGCATCCTTGTCGGGTGCCCCGCATTACTCTAATAGGAAGTGTAAGGATTCCGTTTACCAGTACAGAGAAAAAATAGATTGCGTAAATTTATCTCCTAGATTGAGATAGTGCAGGAGAGCTTTTAAGTATACAAAATTAACTCGATCAAAGGCCTTGGCAGCGTCTAACGCAATCACTGCCAAGGAATATTCATACTTAGAGGCTAAATCTATCATCCCTATCAAAGAGTAAGTGAGTTCTTTTAGATACCTCATCTTAATAAAACCTCTTTGATCTTCATGAATCAATTTATGGATGATTTTACCGAGCCTATCCGCTAGAATTTTAGAGAAGAATTTGTAGTCACAATTTAAAAGTGAGATCGGCCTATACGCATCCATGTTTTTTGGAGATTTCCCTGGTTTAAGTATTAGGACAATAGTTGCCTCATTCCATGAGCTCAGAATTGTCACTTCTCCTTTAAAAATTTTATTATACAGATGACACAAAGTGGGGACCACCGTGTTTCCTAGGGCTTTATACACTTCTGCGGGTAGACCGTCTGGCCCAGGGGCTTTCCCTCTTTTACTTTCCTTAATCACTTTCATCACTTCTTCTTGGGTGATTTCCTTATTTAACTCCAGCATATCCTCAGCTGCAAGTGGTTTTATTAAAGGTAACCAAGTCTCAATCTCAGCCTTTTCTGGACAAAGGTCTTCTGTATAGACATTCGCAAAGTATTCCTGAAACGCTTCTACAATCTGTTTGTTATCTGTTATAACTTGTCCTGTGCCCGGTTTCTTAATCTCTTTAATCTGATTCCGTATAACATCTTTCTTGGCTTTCCATGCCAATAACTTGCCACATCCCTCTCCATATGAAAAGTGTGCCAACTGACTAGCTTCCCATCTCTCTTTAACTCTTTGAGTAAGTGTTGCAGTGAGTTGAACCTTTAAATCTAAAAGTTTTTTCTCCCATGGACCATCTGGAGTAATAGCTCCCTGGAGGATTCGACTAATTTCCCACTCTCGAATCTCTTTTTCTAAATTTGAAACTCTGCTGTAATACAGTCTTCGTTTTTTTGCACCTTGAGCTCCCATTCTACCTCTCATAAATGCTTTGCACGTTTCCCACACTGTCTCCTCCTTAGCTGAACCCACATTTACCTCTAAAAAAAATTGTATCTCTTCTTTGAGAGGTTCTAAAACTTCTACATCAGCTAAAATTGTACGATCTAGTCGTCAAACAGAGCTCATCTCTTCTAACTCCAAACTTAAGTTTAAACTTACTGCAGAATGATCTGATAGATGTGCCCCTATGTGATCTACACTTATAACTCGCTCTTTCAACCTAGTGTCTATCAGGAAAAAATCTATCCGTGAATTATGTTTATATTTTTTGTTATAAAAAGTAAATCCTAGCTGCTGTGCTGCTTTAAGTCTCCAAATATCACAGAGTCCTAGCTGAACCATCACTGACTTTACTTTAGCAGTCATTTTACTGTTTGTTATGGCCCTAATATTACCAGTTCTATCCAGCTTACCGTCTAATACTGTATTGAAATCTCCTGCCATAATAATTTTACCTGAAAATTCCAATAACTCCAATTCAATTTTTTCTAAAGTTGTGGGATCGTCTATATTTGGGCCATAATAACCGACTACTACCAGCACTTCACCCGACAGTCGTAACTTACAAATCACCCATCTTCCTCTGCTGCCTACTGAACTATTTTCAACTACTATGTCAGATCCTCTTCTAATCAGAATAGCCACTCCCTTTGTAACCAAGTCTTGGGATGAGAAAACAGCATTTGTAATCCACTTTTGAGTACTAAATATCTCTTTACTTTCCTTTTGTGTTAGATGTGTTTCTTGCAAAATAATAACCTGCGCTGGTGAATCTTTTAAATATTTCAAAATTAGTAATCTCCTTGATTTAACCCGAAGCCCATTAACATTCCATGTAAGGAACCTTAGCTCCTTATTTTTAACCTACTCGTCATGCTTATCATGTACTGACCAAATTTCCCTTCTAATTAAGGCACAGCAAGACAGCTCATGAGGAATATTTTTTTTTATTTTCTCCCTTGACCCTCTCCCTCCCCTCCCCTCACACTTGGTTCCCTCCCCGGAAAGCTCAACCATTACTCCCATGGCCTAGGCCAGTGGATGTCTCAGTGGTGATGTCTCTTATTATTATTTTATATATACTTTGGTCAGTATTCTATGTCTATACAACTTGAGTCACATCCAAAAAGGCATCTACCTCGTCAACTGTACGAAATGTATACATCTTATTATGCCACATAACTTTTAGAAAGGCGGGAAATTTTAGCTGGGCCGTGGCTCCTATCTCTCTTAAGGGTATCAATCGTTTTCCCATCTCCCATTGCCTATTTGCTGTGGCTGGTGACAAATCCGACCTAATGTCTACTGATACTCCGTCTATCGTAATGGACTTTTTCTTTAGAGCAAGCGCCAAAAATTTTTCTTTTAGCGAATATGTCGCAAAATTAATCAGGATTTTTCTTGGCTTTGCATGGTCTGGATTCAGCCTAAAAGGATCACGATGTACTCGTTGAATATCTCGGGCCAACATTTCCTCAGTTTCAACTAGTGATAGTTCTTTTTTCAGCAACTGTACAACAAAAGTCTTTATGTCCGTCCCCTCTTTTCCTTCTGGAAGTTTAAGAATTTTTAGGTTATTGCGCCTTTGCATATTTTCCAATCTTTCTACTCTTTCATCCAATTCTCTATCTTTAGAATACAATGTCTCTATCTCTTTGCGGTTCTCCAGAACTCTCCCCTGTACAACTTTCATCTCGAATTCCATCTCTCCTGCACGTGTAGTTAATTTATCGATCTTGTCTTCTAACAATGTACATGTAGCACTTATGCGCTCCTGATTCTTTTTAGAGGCTTCAAAACCTAGATGAATATCCTGTTCCAATTTCCTTAACAGTTCCATAACAGACACATCTATTGAGGCAGATCTCTCTTGCTTACTTGGGCCAACTTCTTCTGAGGGAATCAACATTTTTCCATTACTCAGAGATTCATCCTGCCTTGTAAATATGTCTTCTCCCGCATTCTCTATCAGCTCCACAGTGACAACAGTTGTACTTTCCACTAATGAGTCCAATGTGGTAGTTTGGAATTTTTGCTCAATGCACGCCTCTGCGTCCAGACTAATGACCTTATCTGCCTCCATCTCTATATCCAGAACTTGAAAGGGGTTTGGTGTTAAGAGGGTTGACCAATCCTGCTCGCGTTCCTCTTCAATGATACACAATGAATGATCAGCTTTCTCATCCAGCTCTACTGCCTCCTCCGCCCTAAGTTGAGATTGAGGGATAGAGTGAGGTTTCAACACCAAAACTTTAGGAACTGACTTAAAATATGAGTTGAGTGAAGGGGTTATTGGGGCCTTAAACCCAGCTTTTTCTTTTTTTTGCCTTTTTTTTCCTTTCTTTCTTTGAAGGAGAGACCTTAGGTTTGCAAGAAGTGGGCTTAGAGAGTGCTTGTCCCTTTGTCACAACGTTTTTAGCACCTTTCTTAAACTCTACGGAATAAGAGATCAAGCCCCCATGTGTTTTATCAAAATTATCCACCCCCCCCAAAATGCCCTGTTCCTCTGGTCTGCTGCTTCTCAGTTGGTATCTTGCTTTACCGCCCTCTTTCAGCCCCTTGCTTACTTGCTCTGTGCCAGTGTCCTTAACTTGCTGTTTAGCTTCCTCGGTGCGGATACTGCTGCACCTCTGCAATGCACTGGGGAGAATATTCGTGAGAGCTTCCACTCCTCGCCCCCTACCTCCACTTGTTGGTGTCCCGATTTTCGCCAGCACTCGGCGTCCTCTGCTGACTCCTTGCGCTGCTCGCTCCCAGCTCCCAGCCGGCGAATGACGCAACTCCACCCCCTCACTCTCGGTGGTTTGCGAAGCCGAGTTCTCCGCCATCCGCTGCAAGTCTCTCGAATCCAGCCGACAAACGGCCTCCAAAATCAGCCGATAACTCGCCGTGGTGTCCACACAGTCACCACACAGTCACCGCTCTCATCCAGGTACGTGCTGCCTTCCAAATCACCGACAACCGACCGCTCCTCTCACATCGACAACACCACTGCTCCGGACATCCGCGACCCGCTTCCTAGCCGGCCGCCATGTTTTCCCCCTCTCATATTTTGAGTAGTTTTGTATAAATTGTAGTGGGAATAGTATCTGTATTACATTTTATATTTTATAATTTGGTTTATATTGTTATAATTTATATTGTTACGTTTTGTTTATTTAAAATTATTATATATATAATTATTAATAATGTGTATAATATTGTAACAAAGTATTACTTTATTTACTTTTGTAAATGTAATTAGAATGGTTTGTTTTTGAAAGATGTTATGTTATTGATATATTACCTACTGGCGGTCGCCAGTAGGTATATATAGTTAGGATTTTTTCCCTATGGGATTTTTGAAAATTCTATGTCTAATAACTTTGGCGTTTGTGGACGGAATCGGCTGAAATTTTCTGGAAAATGGAACATTTTGTTTCTGAGCAGCCCCTGGAAATTTGGGGGGGGGTTCGTCCAGGGGGGGTCGAGAAAAAAGGGGGGTCCCAAAACGTGTTTTTAACATTGAGTTTTCCATAGGGCGGTTGGCCTCACTTTTAGCCCGAACGGCTGAATGGATTTGCATGAAACTTGGCAAAATTGTAGGGACTGGTAGCCCGATGTGCCTTTTGTAGGTCTCAATATATGTGCTCCAGTGGATTTTGAGAAATTAACGTTTAAAAAAAGATATATATCTGTAAGCGCGCTCTGGACAGCGCTCCGGTCCGCGGACCTTAAGCGTACCGGAACTTCGCGTAGCTAAGCTGATTGGCTCTCCGGTGTCTGTCAACATTCTAAACAGTCCGGAGCGGCCGCCATCTTGTCTCTCGGTAGGATTGAGAGACAAGAGGAGGCCAAAACAAAGGGGGAAATAACCATAAGGGGGCATACTAGATCCTCCCTGACCCCCTAGGTTTAATGTGGAGGTTTTAAAAGGGCCCCGCGGGGCAAAAAAACCAAAACATTTTTTTTGTTTTTTTTTGCGTGGGGAGCGCCCGGTCCGCGAACCGGGAAGCGTTCTGGGCAGCGTACTGCAATGAAAAATGAATGATAGACTTTTCAAATGCTGTATGTTAATTGATTGTTGGTTTTGTTGATTATTTTTTATTTTCTTTATTTTTTAAGCATTTTTTTTTATTGTGATTGTGTTTCATAATTTATTAAACTTTCTAACATTTCATTGTCAGAAATTTCATAATTATCATTGAATATACATTGTAGTCTCTGAGGGTGTAAAATGTCCTCATTTTCAAGGAGGTTATCTACTGCTTGTACACATTGCAGTAGTTCTTTGTCTAAAGTTTCATCGAAAAATTCAATATCATTTTCATCATTGATTTCTTGGCTGCTCTCTTGCAGGACAATTTGAAATTCAACTTTCTGTTCGCCTTCCATTTTGCCTGAAATTTAGATTAAAAAAATATATATTAGTAGAGATAGGGCACTGTTGGGATTAATTTTGGGCAGTGTATAGTATCAGAGTGGAAGTAGGAATATAAAAAAGTGTATGTGATTTAACGTAAGTAAATTCATAATTATACAAGAGAAGCCTAACTCCAGAAAAAGTTTACCATATTAACTTATAGTGCACAATATACTTCAGTTTTAAAAATAAAAACTTACCTTTAGAAAGAAGTTGAAGGAATTAGTGAAAATCCTATTGAAATGTACACCAAGAAGTAGTAGTCAAAATGGCTGTGTTTTCTTCTCTTCCTTTATATATATTCAGGTATATAACCAATCAAATGTCAGGTAAAAAAAGTAGAAAATGAAAGTAACATTTTAATTGGTTGTCAATTCCAACACTTCAGATGTGTTTTGTGAAGTAATTTACCTCACGGTATTTAGAGAGGTCTACAGGCTAAATGGCTAAATGGAATTCCAATCAAATTTGTGAAAATGGTAGGGATTGGTATGTAGTATGAGCTAGTCTATATTTGGTGAAATTGTCTCCAGTGGCTTTTCTGTGAACTACTTTCCCACCTTTTTTGATGGTGCGCTTCCCAGGGAGCGACCCGGTACGCGAACCGTTGAGCGCCCCGGTTCGCGAACCTTAAGCGTAACGGGAGTCCACCATTTTGTGTTTCGGTCGAATTAAGATACAAGATGGAGGGCAAATAATGTTCAGAATGGGTAGAAGGGGGCACGGTAGACTTATCTTGACCCCCTAGGTTTTGTGAGGGTGGCTGAGGAGGCCCATATGTGCGAAAAAAAAACATTTTTTTTTAAAATTTCGCGAGGTTAGCTCCCGGTTCGCATACCGGGTAGCACCCCAGGGAGCGTACTTTGTTGAAAATTAGTGAAAAATGTTAGAGTAAAATAATAATTGTGAGTGATCAGATGTAGGGTAGCTCTGAGAAGAGCTTTTGGGTTTATGGTACATTTAGGTACTTATAAGTAGGTACCAATGCACATTCTTAAATTCAGAGTGAAAATTCTGTTGCCCTCATCTGAGAAGGGAACTCCATCTCCTCTGTAGATATCTTGCATGTAGTAACGCAAGTTATTGTTGTACAGGGAGCCCATTCCATGGTCTCTCATGTAAGCTGAAACAGATTTGTTTACATGCTTCCTCGACTTCTCAATTTGTGGACAAAATTGGTTTGACCACCTCCATTTCTGTCTTTGGCATATATTTGAATATACCAAGGCAGTCTGAGGAAAAAGTGCCATTAATTGCTCAAAGGTGTCCTTTAAAAGCATTTCCAGACCTACACCAGTCAAAGTGCCCAAGTCATTACCTCCACAGTGCACAATTAACAGGTCAGGTTTGGGCAAATGCATAAAGGTTTTCACCAATGGTATCAATTGGTGACATTTTAATCCTCTGTGGCCAAACCACTTAATTTCCACATCTTGTAAATTGAGGTTAGGTAAATTCCTGTTTTCAGTGTACCTTTGAGCCCAGTGAATATAACTATGTCCAACAATCCAGACAGAAAACATGGTGAGAGAAGGTTCTCCTGCAGTCAGATGAAGTGTGGCAATGAAATGGCAGTTGAAAAAATGAGAGTTTAAAATGAAAAAAACTGTGGAGTTTCTGTGTTCATGAAGCAGTAACAGTGATTGGTGGATTTTGATTGCTGAAAACAGAAAGTTAGGGTGCACGGATGAGTTATTTGAAAGATGTATTTTGAATGGTCAATAAAAAATCATTAAATGAAAGAATGCACTGGATATGCAGGTGCACTGAGAGTTCAGAGTTCAATTGCAACATTGTTGTGTGAACTTGCAAACACCAGAAGTCTTCCAAGAGGTGGTTGCCATGCAGAAAAGGCAGAAAGGGCAGAGGGGGGAAGGGTTTTCATTTGAAAAAAAGTGAGGGAAGAGTTTTGATTGGGTGACATGAGAGATATGTGTGAAGAATTACAGCATTTCTGTGCTTTTGATAGCTGCAGACTCTGGAGTGCATACCTTTTGCTCTGCTGAAGACAAATTGGTGTGTTTCTGAGACTGTTTTCAAACTCAAAGTATTTGCTAAGGTGAGAAAATATTTCTTTAATTTAGATAGAGAATAGTGTGCTTTAAGGAGAAAATTATGAATTATGTGGCGCAAATTGCTTGTAAATATGCTCCCACCTGTGCAAGGAAAATTTAGATTTTTAATGTTTGTGTTACATAGCCATGTTAAAAGTGATACAAACATGCTGCAAAGGCAATTAAAAAACGCTTTTATGTGTCTTAAGGACATTTTAAGTAATTTTCCTATGTGCAGTGTTTTGAAATTATGATTTGAAAATCGTTTTTGGGGAAAAGGAATTGTTTTTAAATTTATGACAAGGACATAATGGTGTATGCTTCTTTATAAGGCAATTGACTGTCCCTGATGTTATTTTTCCCATTTTAATCTAAAACCTTTCTCTGTGGCGCAAATTGCTTGTAAATATGCTCCCACCTGTGCATGGCAAATTTAGATTTTAAATGTTTGTGTTACATAGCCATGTTAAAAGTGACCCAACCATGCTGGAAAGGCAATAAAAAAACACTTTCATGTGTCTTAAGGACATTTTAAGTAATTTCCCTGTGGGCAGTGTTTTCAATTTATGAATTGAAAATCGTTTTTGAGGTAAAGGAATGTTGTTAAAATTTATGTGCGCCATATGCCCCCAAATTTCTTTTTCAGGGGTGCAGCAGGGTGTTATTGAGACACCCCTACACCTTTGGAAAAATTCCTAATTTGCGATGAGCTAATTGCTAATTGCAAATTGCACCTTCTTTCATATGGGCATCCTGGCGCATGGAAATGAATGGGTAATTTGCAATTAGCAATTTGCTCATCGCAAATTTGGAATGGTAAAGAATCGCTATTTATTCCTTAAAATTCGCTATTTTGGAAATGCAAAATAGTTATATGATACATATGGCGGTTGATGTCTAACAAGATAAGAAGCTTAGGGAAACATTTATGATGACTGGCGCAATGAAGTGGACATCACTTACTTCATTGGTAGAGCTTTACATGTATTATGTCCTCTGTATTCTTCATCAAGCGTAACTTTAATCTGCAATCCTGAGTAGGCCTCACCTTAAACAAACCTCTGGATAGGCCACATCTTATCGTCATCCTGAATTAATCATTTAAAATGCTAGGGACAGATTTATGATAGGTGTATGCCTCTTTTGCGCCACTTACAAAACACTGTCCATGGGGAAATGACTTAAAATGTCCTTAAGACACATGAATGTGTTTTTTTAAAGCGTTTGCAATTTTTTTGGGTCACTTTTAACATGGCTATGTGACTCAAACAGTCAAAATCTAAATTCACCATGCACAGGTGGGAGCATATTTACAAGGAATGTGCTCCATGGGGAAAGGTCTTATAATGTAATATGGGAAAAATGACATCAGAGACATTGAAATGCCTTATAGAGAAGCATACACCATTATGTCCTTGTCATAAATTTGCAAACCATTACTTTTCCCCAAAAACGATTTTCAAATCATAATTTGAAAACACTGCACATGTGGAAATGACTTAAAATGTCCTTAATTCAAAATTTGCTATTCCTTATTTTGCGATTGCACTGAAGGATTTGCAAATTTTGCGATTCCTTAAATGCAATGTATCAAACAAAAAATATGTAAAAAATGACATTAAGGATTTGGAAACTACCACCAACTTCTAGTTTGTGGTAATTTGCGAATTCTTTTCAAAAAGCATTTTTTTCCAAAAAACAAAAGGTGCCATATGACGCCCATACATGCCCTTAGGGCATGTATGTGCGCCATATGCCCCCAAATTTCTTTTTCAGGGGTGCAGCAGGGTGTTCTTGAGATACCCCTGCACCCTTGAAAAAATTCCTATTTTGTGATGAGGTAATTGCTAATCGCAAATTGCAACCTTCATTCCTATGAGCCTCCTAGCCCATGGAAATGAATGGGTAATTTGCAATTAGCAATTTGCTCATTGCAAATTAGGAATGGTAAAGAATTGCTATTTATTCCTTAAAATTCGCTATTTAGGAAATGCAAAATAGTTTGATGGTACATATGGTGGTTCATCTGTAACAAGATAAGAAGCTTAGGGATACATTTATGATGACTGGCAAAATAAAGTGCAAATCACTTACTTCATTGGTAGGCCTTTACATGTATTATCTCTTCTGTATTCTTCATCAAGCGTAACTTTAATCTGCAATCCTGAGTAGGCCTCACCTTAAACAAACCTCTGGATAGGCCACACCTTATCGTCATCCTGGATTAATCATTTAAAATGCTAGGGACAGATTTATGATAGGTGTATGCCTCTTTTGCGCCACTGTGCGTCACTTTTATGATGCAGCGGCGGTGCAAAAGATTTGCTATGAGGCGACAAAATTACAAATTGATGCTTTTAGGCAGATATGTCATGGTGTAAAAAAAACGTACCACATGAAACCGATGCAGCAGTGATGCAAAAGATGCACCATGTTGCAAGACAGGCCTCACTTGGGGCCATATGTATCAAGCTATTTGGCATTCGCAAAGATCAAAATTCTGCGAATTTCGGCCTTTGCGAATGCTAATTAGACAAATGGTATGTATCAAACAAGTTTGATGCAAAATAAGGAATAGCAAAATTTGCTATTCCTTATTTTGCGATTGCACTGAAGGATTTGCTAATTTTGCGATTACTTAAATGCAATGTATCAAACAAAAAATATGTAAAAAAATGACATTAAGGATTTGGAAACTACCACCAACTTCTAGTTGGTGGTAATTTGTGAATTCTTTTCAAAAAGCTTTTTTTCCAAAAAACAAAAGGTGCCATATGACGCCCATACATGCCCTTAGGGCATGTATGTGCGCCATATGCCCCCAAATTTCTTTTTCAGGGGGTGCAGCAGGGTGTTCTTGAGACACCCCTGCACCCTTGGAAAAATTCCTATTTTGTGATGAGCTAATTGCTAATCGCAAATTGCACCTTCATTCCTATGAGCCTCCTAGCCCATGGAAATGAATGGGTAATTTGCAATTAGCAATTTGCTCATTTCAAATTAGGAATGGTAAAGAATCGCTATTTATTCCTTAAAATTCGCTATTTAGGAAATGCAAAATAGTTTGATGGTACATATGGTGGTTCATCTGTAACAAGATAAGAAGCTTAGGGATACATTTATGATGACTGGCAAAATAAAGTGCAAATCACTTACTTCATTGGTAGGCCTTTACATGTATTATCTCCTCTGTATTCTTCATCAAGCGTAACTTTAATCTGCAATCCTGAGTAGGCCTCACCTTAAACAAACCTTTGGGTAGGCCACACCTTATCGTCATCCTGGATTAATCATTTAAAATGCTAGGGACAGATTTATGATAGGTGTATGCCTCTTTTGCGCCACTGTGCGTCACTTTTATGATGCAGCGGCGGTGCAAAAGATTTGCTATGAGGCGACAAAATTACAAATTGATGCATTTAGGCAGATATGTCATGGTGTAAAAAAAACGTACCACATGAAACCGATGCAGCAGTGATGCAAAACATGCACCATGTTGCAAGACAGGCCTCACTTGGGGCCATATGTATCAAGCTAATTAGCATTCGCAAAGATCAAAATTCTGCGAATTTCGGCCTTTGCGAATGTTAATTAGACAAATGGTATGTATCAAACAAGTTTGATGCAAAATAAGGAGTAGCAAAATTTGCTATTCCTTATTTTGCGATTGCACTGAAGCATTTGCAAATTTTGCGATTACTTAAATGCAATGTATCAAACAAAAAATATGTAAAAAATGACATTAAGGATTTGGAAACTATTGTGGTAAATTGGTGGTAATTTGTGAATTCTTTTCAAAAAGCTTTTTTTCAAAAAAACAAAAGGTCCCATATGACGCCAACACATGCCCTTAGGGCATGTATGTGTGCCATATGCCCCCAAATTTCTTTTTCAGGGGTGCAGCAGGGTGTTCTTGAGACACCCCTGCACCCTTGGAAAAATTCCTAATTTGTGATGAGCAAAATGCTAATCGCAAATTAAACCTTCATTCCTATGAGGCCCCTAGCCCATGGAAATGAATGGGTAACTTGCAATTAGCAATTTGCTCATTGCAAATTAGGAATGGTAAAGAATTGCTATTTATTCCTTAAAATTCGCTATTTAGGAAATGCAAAATAGTTTGATGGTACATATGGCGGTTCATCTGTAACAAGATAAAAAGATTAGGGATAGATTTATGATGACTGGTGCATCACCAGGGATGTGTCAGTCATCCTGCGCCGCTGTTCCGCCACCCATGGTGTGCTGCATTTACAATGCGGGGCATCATGGGGCAAAAATGGCACAGATGCGTGATGTATCTGTGCTGTAAAGGTAGTGATTGCTGGAGTTGTATCGCAAGTGCGATGCAGCTCAAGCAAGGCTCAGGGGTGCCCCATCTCCACAATGTTGCGTCAAGACCTATGCCTGCTTAAAGCAGGCGCAGGGTTTTGACGCAGCTTTCTCCTATCTGATTGTAAATACGGCACACCATGGGTGGCAGAGCAGCGGTGCACGTTAACTGGTGCATGCCTGGGGATGTGCCATTTAACATAAATCTGCCCCTTTACATTTAAGTATGTGCAGGACACACAGAGTCGGTGAGGCTTATCCAAGGTTAAGAAGAGATGAGTCCTGTTCACTGAAAAATTAGACATAGTCTTCACCTGATCAGCATTGCTGGACATGGCTAAATATTAGCTGCAAAATATTACTCTTGTTAAACAATTTTACTATTATAATCTCTGAGATTTGTCTCTTACTCTGCAACATCTCATTGTTGTTATCTTTCTTTAAAGATAAAGACAACATCAACATGAGTGACAATCTGCAATCAGTTGATTTTGACCTCATCATTGAACTTGTAATTGAAACATCAGTGGATGTTGATCCATTGGATGATTTAAATCCTGAGGATGAAGAAGAGCGTGATGAGGATGCAGATTTGTCCGAATTATATGACATAGGGTGGGAAGCTGACCTGCTTGAGCCTATGGAAATATAAACATTTATTTTAAAATGTATAATTAATGAAAAGTAAAAATGTAAACCGTTTAATTTAAAAATAAAGACACCTTCAAAAACAGGTTATGTGTAGTGTCTTCAATAAAATATTAAAATATGCTCATAAAATTAGATCAGATTCACATATAAAATAGCACAGGTAACATAAATATAAATGTCATTTCTTTTCTGCTATTTCTGTATTGTAAATTTGCCAAGGACTAAAAAATCTTCTATTTAAAATGTCAAGTAGTGTGTTAAGTTTTTGATCATTGTTATTGATTTACTGTTTGGTAATAATGGTTAATAACATTATTTATTATATTTTACCACAGATTCAACTGCAGATCATTTCAAGATTTCACCATGCCAACAATAGAAAGACAGAGAAAGGCTGCAAAACGTCAAAGACAGCAGGTGAAACAAAATAAGCAGCAGTCCTCTAACAAAAATATTTGTCAAGTCACGAAGAAAGCACCGGGTAAGAGCACAAAATATTTCATAAGAAATATGTGTAGTAAAAAAAATATTACTACAGAAAATGTTTCAGTCCATAAAAAGAGAAGCAAATCAAATGGAAAGGAAAGGCCAATCAAAAATGTTACTGCTAGAGCAAGAGATAAGTCTGTGCATGATAGTAGAAGGAAACAACAGTTTAGGGACATTCGTAAACGAATGTTCCGCAACAGGATAATTGGCAATTTGTTAAAAAATATTAAGAAAGGTCAACAGAAACTGTTTTTTTATAAGAGAAAAAAAAAAGTTGAGAAAGTTATTGATCAGGCATTTGAAATTAAACGTAAGTTATTTATTTTGATAATCAATAGAATTAGGAAGCTAAACAAGGCAATTTATGATTTCAAAAGAAATAGTAGATGGAAGAGAATAGTTAATCGTAGTAATTTTTGTGAAGTTTTTTCTGGAGAATGGATGCATAGTTCAAGCTGTGAGGCATTTTTTAATGAGGAGAGTTATTTCCAGGATAATGATTTGGTGCATGCAGTTGACACCAGTGGTCGTGCTTATGAAGTGAAAGATGGTTGTCCAGTTGAAAAAGAAAAACTTGTGACAACAGAGACAGAAGAGGTGTTAGGTAATGAGGTTTTAGGAAGACGTGCTAAGGGTCCTGTGTACACCTGGAAGTGTAGTAGTATTTGCAGTGTGCGACAGGATTCCATCGATTTGCTTTGTGATTTTGTACGGTCATTTAATAAGAAAAGTTTGAAGCAGAAAATAAGGTTGTTGCAAGAATTAGATCCTTGCAGAGTGAGAGAAGTGACAGGTTTGCATGGTCATTCACTGGCTTGTCTTTCCAGGAGAGTATGCCAGAGTGTTTTTCATCATTTCAGGATGCTAGCAGTGCATCATAATAAAGTGAGGAAATTAGTTAGAATGTTGTATTATGCTAAGAGTCCAGCAATTATGCTTAAACAATTATGCGCTGCTCTTTTGCATGGTTCTGAAATAGATGTGAAGAACATATGTGAAGAAATTGAGTTTTGTTACTTTGGAAGTAAAGAGGAGAATGTTGAAATTGACCCAGAAGAAGAGGGTAATGTGGAAGATAGTGTACAGGTTTCCAGTACAGATAATTTCCAGAGGGAAATTGCGACGTTTCAGGTGAAATCAAGTGAGAGGCCTAATTTCACTTGTGTGTGTTGTCGACGCACTTATTATAGGAATCAGACTAAGTTAGTGGATTTATATGCAAAAAGTGAAAGGGAAAATAATAGTGAATGGAAGGATTTTGCAACATACTTGATGGTAGAAAATTGTTTTGATTTGGGATTTGATCAACGTGTGTGTACTTATTGTTGTTGCAAATTAAATCAAAACCAGATGCCTGCTAGAGCAGTTCATAATAATCTGGAATTGGTTGAGATTCCTTCTGAATTGAAGGATTTAAATACTTATGAATCTATTTTGATTCAAAGTATCCATCCCTTTCAGGCTATTGTAAGAATGGAGCCAAAGACAGGGAAATTGCCTCCATCAGATTTACAGAGAGGATTAAAGGGAAGAGTTGTTTATTTGCCTCTAGATTTGAAGAAAAACATTAACACAATTGGAGTAGAAAAAGTGGAAGAGGAACCTCTGGTTATCTTAGTTAATGGGGTTCCGACAAAGAATAAGAAAATATGGCAAGATTTAGTAGATGTTAGGAAAGTTAAAAAGGCAACATTGTATTTGAAAAAAAATAATAAATACTATAAGAATGTATATGTTGCAGAAGAGGAAGTAAGTGAGGAAGAGGATAGCAATTTGTGTGCTGGTCAAATTGAGAAAGTAGAACCCTCTACTAGTGAAGAAATATATGAACATTATAGTGTTCATCCTTTGCATTCCAAGGAAGTCATGGGGAATGCTATTGAGTTGTTTCAAATGAAACAAGCCAAAGGGAGTCCCATTAGTGTTTGGGAGGAAAGTTTGGAAGCTCGGTGTTTCCCACAGCTTTTTCCAACAGGTCAGGGAGGAAGATATGATGAGCGACCTCATCAAATTCCTGCTTCTGAATACCGGACTTTGCGATTGTATGCAGGAGATGCTAGGTTTCGACAATGCATTCCCTATTTGTTTCATCTCCTGTTTGAAAGCGATCTGTCTGGACTGTCATATGCAGTGAACCACATCTTGAAAAGTGGTATACACATGCAAAACATCTCGGCAAGTGACTTTATGGATAAAGTCAATGTCCAAGACAGTATTTTGGATTCTCACCTGATTAATCTCATGGCGTGTCAGCGTGGTACTAATGAGTACTGGTACCGTCGTCATGGTGATTTAAAATGTATGCTGAGGAACTTAGGTACTCCCACATGGTTCCTCACTCTGAGCTGTGCCGAGTATGGCTGGGAAGACTTACTTGAATTTCTACGAGAGGCAAATGCTAACGTAGATAACATCGAATTCAAGACACCCGGAGAACTGTGCTCTTTGGATCCAGTCAATGTATGTAGGTACTTCAATCATAGATTTGAAGCTATGATGTCTTTCATCATGAATAAGAAGAATCCACCTCTTGGAGAGGTGTTGGATTTCTTCTGGAGAAAGGAGTACCAAGCAAGAGGTGCTCCTCATATACATATGTTGCTGTGGATCAAGGATGCACCTAAATTTGGAACGGATCCAGAAGACTCAGTGATGAGTTTCATCCAACAGTATTCTACGTGTGCTGTTCCAAACGCAAAGGAGAAGAAAAGCCTAAGAGAAAAAGTTCTGCGTTTCCAAAGCCATCGATGTGGAAAGTACTGCCGTCGTAAATTCCGAAACAAGGACAAGTTCTACACCAAATGTCGTTTCGGCTTTCCACGACCGGTGATTTCTAAAGGAAGAGTAAACAGTTTGATGTCTTCGCTGCAACATAATGTCATGAAGAAATCACCTAAAAACACATACAATTTGAAGAGGAACGAAGAGTCCAAGTACATCAACGACTAAACCCGGGTGATTTTGTCCATGTGGAATGCTAACATGGATATACAGTTTGTGGCTGATAACTGTATGGCTGTGGCTCGGTATGTGACGTCTTACATCACCAAAAAAGAGAAGAAAGAATTGAAGGATATGTGGGAGGACATTTCCCATGAAAAGAGCCTCAGCAAGAAGTTGTACAGTTTCAGTCTGAAGATGTTGTCGCATCGAGAAATTGGAGCTTACGAATGCTCTGACCGGTTGTCTTCAGCAAGTCTCTATGCCAAGTCCAGGAGTATCGTTTGGGCGAGTCTTGGTCTTGCTGCAACGCGTAATCGAGTTCTGAAACCTGTGCGGGAAATTGAGTATTTGGCGGAAAAGGAGCCAAACAGTACCGACATTTTGAAGACCAACATGTTGGATACATATTATCCAAATAGAAGCAGTCACCTCGACAATGTTTGTCTGTATGAGGTTCTTCAAAATTACATATTCAAGAGGAACATCAAAGAAGATACTGAGAAAGGAGTGTATGCTGTAATAGGAAGTGAGGGATGTCTGGTCAAGCAAAGAAAATGCCACTTGGTAAACCATCGAAAATTGAGTGGCGAATCTCCTGAAAAAAAGGAGTTTTTCTATTTAGCACTTTTGCAACTTTTCAAGCCTTGGCGTGCAGAAGAGGAACTGCTTGGAGATTTCCTCTGTTACGAAGACTCTTTCAATGCCGCCAAGGAGACCATAGAATGTCCTGCTTTCCCCAAATATGTAGAAATGTTGAATGCGGAAATTGAGCAGGAAGCAACGATTGCAGCCGAGATTGCCAGAGACAGTTCTCAGGACAGTCAGAGTTCTGCTTCATTGAGTCAGGATCCACTAGGAGGACCTGTTATCGAAAATGAAGCTGCCACTGCCATGAATGAAGTGGAAAGAGCCATGGCACATGCTCAGGAGGATGCGGTTAACTTAGAAGAGTTGGAAAGACAACTCAACGTTGAGCAGAGGAAAATATATGACGAAGTTACCATGCAAATTGATCATGGATTAAGTCATGACAAGAAAGAGTGCTCATGTACGTCGTTGAAGCCTGTCCGACTGTACGTGAGTGGAGAAGCGGGAACTGGAAAAAGTTTCCTCATTAAAGCAATTTCATGCTATTTGCAGGAAAGGACAGAGTCATCGCTGTCTTGTGTTGTCACCGCTCCAACTGGACTGGCAGCACATAACATTAAAGGGATTACTTTACATTGTTTACTGATGCTGCCAGTGGAGCATGACAACAAATTACAATATCACAAGCTATCTGGAGATGCTTGTTTTGAAGTTTCAAGAATCTTGAGGAAAATGAAACTTCTTATCATTGACGAAGTAAGCATGGTTTCCAATGTCATGCTTGCCTTTGTGCATTTGAGAATGCAAGAAGTTCTCAAAACAGAGTATGATGTGTTATTTGGTGGCAAACACATCATTGTTTTTGGAGATCTTCTGCAGCTGACACCAGTGAAAGGGCAACCTGTGTTCAAAATGCTCACGCATGAAGATACCAGGAAGTGCCTAGGCAGCATTGGCAACGTCAATATATGGTTAAACTTCAATTATGCTGAACTGCATGAAAATATGCGTCAGACGAAGGATGAAGTTTACAAGACTATTCTACAAGATGTTAGAATTGGAAAAGTGACCGAGCATGGGAAAGAAGCTTTACATGCACGATTACTGTCAAATTTATATCCAGAACAAGATGTTGTGCCTGAGAATATTTTTCAGAAAATTACTGATAAGAAATCTGGAATATGTTTGATGCCAACTCTTGCAGAATGTGCCAAATTCAACAACAAAATGTTGCATTTAGAAAAGCAAGAGATTGTGAAACTGGAAGCTATTGACAGAGTAGAGCATATGGGATCAACAATTATTTTGTCTGAGAATCTGAAAACAAAATTGGATTCATTAGAGAAGAGTATATCTAAAACTGCAGGTTTTGAAAAGACTCTGAATGTGTGCTTGAACTGCCGTATAATTTTAAGAAGGAATTTACATGTTGAAAGAGGTCTGGTAAATGGATCAATGGGTAATGTTGTTGATTTAGTAAAATACAGAAATAGAGATGGAATTGAATTTTTAAAAATTAAATTTGATGGCATTGAGGAAGTACAGCTAATTGGTCGTTGCTCTGCTAGATTTTTGCTTGTAAAAGACTTATATGTTCGCCGTAAGCAGTTTCCTGTTTGCTTGGCATATGCGGTGACAATCCATAAATCGCAAGGTTTAAGTGTAGACTGTGCATTGGTGAATATTGGCAGTTCTGTGTTCAAGGAGGGTATGGCATACGTGGCATTGTCACGAGTTAGAACTTTATCGGGATTGTACTTGATTGAGTGTGATGTCACAAACATTTGTGCGGATCTAGATTGTGTTAAGGAATACAATAGGTTAAGAAGAGAGTATGCGTCACATTTGCCTCAGTATCCTTTGTTTGAGAAACGTGTGGTAGGCCGGAAACGAAGAAATGTGACCAATACTGGGGAGGTTGTAGCAAAAAGACGAAAAGTCGATGAACCTAAAATTACAAGCAGAAACAAAAAGGATTCTGTTGAAGATGTTGTTGGTTTTCAATTTGAAAACAGTTCTGGTGTCAACTGCTATGCTAATGTAGTGGTTAATGTTTTGTTTTCTCTAGAAAATGTAAAAGAAGAGATTGTGGTCAATTCTGATCAAAGATTTTTCAGTTTGTTAAATTCTGTGTTAGAGAAATGTAGCACTGATAGAAGAAACATAGAAAGTGTGTCTGAAATTCGAAATCTGTTAGACAGATGTTCAGGCCAAACACAATTCTCTCAAAATATTCAGCAAGATTGTCAGGAGTTTTTAATGTATATGCTTGATGTATTGCATGCTGAAGGTGTAGATGTAGATCAGCTGTTTGGGCTTTCTTATCAATGGCAGCATGACTGCGAGAACTGTATGGTATCAAGTACTACTAGTGTAGACTCAGAAAGATTTATATATTTAACTTTGCCAGACAGTAAATCAGTCTCCTTTAATAAGCTAGTAAAAGCAGCTGATCACAACATGGAGTGTAGCCAATGTAAATCTGAAATGATGTCCACATTATTTATACGAACATATGGCCAGTATGTCATTTTAATGTTCCAACGATGTAGGCCTGATGGAACAAAATTGACAACTTTAATTAAAAAATTTGTAGCTTCGCAGTTGTCAATATCAGGAAGGACTTTTGTAACTGCAGCAATTATATATCATGACGGCCCTTCAATAACATCAGGACATTATACAGCTTATTTAAAGTGTAGAAATGGCTGGTCATTCTGCAATGATTCTGTTTTAATTTTCAAAAAAAAATTGCCATATGACCTTAAAAACTCTTACCTGGTGTTTTTAAAACCAAAATTTTAGGAAAAGAATCTCGGGATGTGCTCTGAGGAATTTCAAGAAGTTCTCATGGCTCCTACACTATTTGGCCTTGAGGATAAGTGTAGTACAGAGACATAACTTTTTACCATAACACTGGACGTCATGGAGAAATACATGCACTTTGAATGAGTTCAGAAAAACTATTTCTTTTTATAAGCTAATTGAAGCAGCCAATCAAAACATAGAGTAGAGGGAATGTAAGTCTGCAACGCTGTCTACTGTTTTACATTGCTTTGTGATTGAAAGTGATGTAGAGAATTAAATAATTGTAGTAGTCATAGAGTTAGTGTAAGTCTGCTTCATAGTAAGCAGTATCAGTGTCATAGGAAATGTAGAACATGACTGAGCAAGAAGGGGAAGATATTACTATTCCAGGATTGTGAAAATGATCTTCAACATTTTAATTCTGAAAGTTGCGGAAATGCCAAATGACGGGATTGGCTTACAAGAAATCCAAGAGTTATAAATGGGTCTGACAAGATTTGGCCTTGTGGAAACTTGTGGTAGAGAGCAAGAAGTCATTTATTGCATGTAACATGTTTTTAAAAACGATGGAGATTTTCTTTCAGAAAGTGGCGGGCTGAAAGTAATAACAGCACAAAAGAGTGTAAGCTGTTCATAGGACATCCTTTGACGTCATGGAAAGTAAGTTAACTTTAAGGAGTTCTGAATTCTGATTTCTTATGTTGTATGGGTTTTTTAAACACAATCATTTTGATTGTGGTTTTTTTTCCCCGCTGTTATATGATGAATACCTTCAAGTCACTGTTTTTAGTGAATTTTGATACATTCTGAGAACAGCAAAAATAAACCATTTAACATGTATAATTAATTCTGTACTGTTTGCATTTATGATGTATATGTAGAACTGTGTAGGAGGCATGGGGAAGGTGAGGCTTCTGTAAGTGTCAAAGTTGTTGCATGCAGTGCTGCACTTCTGCGTATTCTTTCATATGCTAGACTACATCTGCACAATGAGATACCTAAGCAAAGGAAACACAAGTGATGTGATTGTGAAATGAGCAAAATAAATTGCACGTATTTCAATTACATCACCTGTGTTTCCTATCATTACGAATCACATTGTGCAGATCAAGTTTAGGTCTGTCCAGGGAAACATAGGAGGTTTGGACTTTGTTCAAGAGTGCAGTGGACATGACTCACTTCATTGGTAGACCTTCACATGTATTATGTCCTCTATTCTCTTCAACAACTCAAATTTCATCTGCAACCCTGAGTAGGCCTCACCTCAAACAAACCTCTGGATAGGACACATCTTATTGGCATCCTGAAGCAATTATTTAAAATTTTAGTGTCTTGCGACACTTTTCTGAGACAACAGCAATGCAAAAGATGCACCATGTTTTAAGATAGGCCTCACTTCATCTGCATCAAGATACTGTTAGTTTAAAATGTATATCTTTAGGACTGTGTAGGGGGCCTGGAGAAGCAGAAGCTTCTGTAAGTGTCAAAGTTGTTGAAAAACTGTTTGTCCTTCAATCTTTTCCCTTGTCTTTTGTAATTTTTAAATACATGTTTTAATATTTTTGAAATGTTTGTTCTCTCTTTCACAGATTGAAAGTATAAAAACAAAAAGTGAGTAATTTAACGACAATTATAAGGTAAATGCTTTGTACTCTTTTCGTTACATTTCTATCACATTCACCTACTATTAGTTCCACTGCTTCATTTCTTTAACCCTCAGTTTCCTGCCTTTGCTACTTCCCTCATTCCTTTCTCTATTACCTACTTACTCAACTCCTTCCACTCTTTTTCTCAGTCCCTCTCTTCTCATAGTTCCTCACTCTTGTTCACTCACTCCGTCTCTATTACTCTTAGTGTCTTTGACTGATCACTCTATCACTACTTGTTCATAATGCTTTCTCTGTGTAGTTGAAGCACACTAAGGGGCATATTATGAATACCGCCAATAAAATTATTGCTCTTTTTATTGGCAGAAAACTGGTGCAAAAGTGGTTTTAGCGGCAGTTTTCTGCCGCAAAAGCAGCTTTAGCGACACATTTCTGCCAATAAAAGCTGCAAAACTTTTATTGCCTATGTTGATGATATGGCTCTATGTTACTTACATTTCTTTGCTGTTTCAATTAATCTTTTTCTGTTATCTTTTGTTTTCTGTTTTCTATTTTTTCTCTCTGTTATTCCTCATGTTTTAATCTTATTTTGAACATTCACTCACATTCTCCAAGAAACTCTTCTTTGTTAATGTTATACTCTCTTTTTTTTTCTTTCACTTCGTTATCTATTTTGTTTTTCACAATTATACCCTCTTCCGTCTTTTCTTCGGTAAATAGATCTATTAAACAGTATCTCTTCTTTACTCCCTATAGCTGTCTTTCTTTTAACATCACTCTCTGTTTACTTTCCTTATACTTACTCTTTTTTTTTTTTTTTAATTTTTGGGTTAGCTCCCGGTCCGCGTACCGGGAAGCTAACCCGGGAGCGAACCAAAAGAAATAGAGCTTGCCAGAGTGCTAAACATTCTAGCAATTTTTTTTGAAAGGGAAGGTAGTTCTGAAAAGAACTTTTTTTTAATATTTTTGTTGTTTTATATTTTTTTGTATTTTTTTAACATTTTTTGTTTTTTTTGTATTTTTTAAACGATTTTATATTTTTTTTGTTTTTTTTTGGGGGGTTGGAAACAACAAAAAACAGGCATTGAAAAGGGCTCAACAGGAGCAAAAAAAAAATTACTGGGGGCGGTTAGGGCAATCATGGTGTTCATACGCCAGGTTTATAGCATTGATGCTCATGTTGCCACACGCTAACAACGCACGACAGTGCATACAAGAGTGTATCATGTGGCCAAAATTTTCTTGTATATTTGGCACAGTTTCCCGTGCCTCTTCTGGTGTTAATGAAATTGGTAATCTTGGTCTGGCCACAGGAGTTGGTCTTGGATTGTCCTGCATATCCCTTATTTCCGCCCGGCTGTAATTTAGTGGATGCTTCCTTGTCATGTGCCTGTGCATTGTGTGATTTCCGTAACTATATTTCTTGTCCGTCCCTCTTGATAATTGTTCTTTGCATATGCGGCAGGTGACATACCTCGCATTGACTTTTTTTTGGCCACGAGGGATCGAATAAAACTGCCAGATGAAACTGGCTTTCTTTCTGGAAACCCGGGGCACCTCTTCTAAGAACTGTGGTTCTTCTCCCTCCTCATCCATTTCTTCATCTTCCTCCTCAGTGTTGGTAATGACCTGGGGAGGTGGTCCTCTCTTCCCATGAGGAGGTGGAGGTGGTGGTGGGGGTCCACCAGCTGAAGCTACCAATGAAGCCATTTCTCATATAGTAGTAAAGGTCTTCCTCTCACAATGATGAAAGTCAGAGTGAGGAAAGAAGGAGGGGTTTTCATCATTTGGGAAAAACAATACTTCTCAACCAATGAAAAGTGTTATTTTTAGGTCACCTGACCTAGCCTTACATCATTATGAAACCAAAAGTGAAATGAACCAATGAAAAGTGTTATTAACAAGTCACATGACCTGTTATGCTTACGTTACGCGCTCCGGTCCGCGCCCCGGATAGCTTCCGGGTCGCTGCGCTTCGCGCCTCGGTCCGTGCCCCGGGGCACTTCCGGGTGCGCTAACGCGGTACGTCACAAGACGCATTACGCGGCAACGCGATACGTCGCGTTTTCGCGACGCGCCGCGGATCGCTTCCGGGGAGCTGCGTTTCGCGCCTCGGTCCGCGCCCCGGGGCACTTCCGGGTGCGCTAACGCAGTACGTCATAAGACGCATTACGCGGCAACGCGATACCGTCACTATGTTGATTTCTTACCGGTTCGCGGACCGGGTCGCGGCATTAAATTGAGCTAACGGGAAGCTTCCCGGTTCGCGGACCGGGAGCGAAACAAAAAAAATATTTAAAAAAAATTATTAATAAACATATAAAATATATTTTTGGATTTAAAGAAGAATACATTTTACAGCTATAGATATTAGCTTTTAAAAAACCAATGAAATTCACTGAAAAAACCATAGGTTATAGACCATATATAGTTAGGAATTAGCATTTACAAAACCTTGAAAATTCACTGAAAAAACCATAGGTTATACACCATATATAGTTAGGAATTAGCATTTAAAAAACCTTATTTTACTCACACAAAACCATTGAAATTCCATATATAGTTAGTTGTACTAACTATATATCGCGCACCCGCAATCCACTGCTGATCATGTCACATATTACATCATTCATGACATGGTCAGTGACATCACTGATGACATCACTGATGACATCTCAAATGACATCACTGATGACATCACTGATGACATCTCAAATGACATCACTGATGACATCACTGATGACATCACTGATGACATCTCAAATAACATCACTGATGACATCTCAAATGACATCACTGATGACATCACTGATGACATCTCAAATGACATCATTGATGACATCACTAATGACATCACTGATGACATCACTGATAACATCTCAAATAACATCTCAAATGACATCACTGATGACATCTCATTTGACATTACTGATCACATCACTGATGACATCATTCATGTGATAATACGATGAACCTCTTCAGACTCTAATATAACCTTAGATACACTCAGTGTAAACACAGACTCGCAGATTGTCACTCATCCATGAAGTTACACACACACCTAGTCAGTCATGCAAACAATCAATCACACCTCCATTTCCTTAACTATACAGTTAAACACACCTTACTTATTCAAACATATACTAAAACATATTTACTCACTTATACAATCCTGGATACAAGTTCACAATGATCCATACAGCCACTCACACATTCACTGGCTCTTATGCACAGTTATTTATATATGTCAACTCTCACATGTACTGTATTTTACATATGTACTTACTTTGACATGTAGCACTGAGATATCTATTCACTCACCAATACAGTCATGCACACAGTCAACCACCCATACAGCTGTTTCCACATGCACTTTTGAACCCATACATCTATGCAGAGAGTCATACACCTCCCAGCCACCCATACACACTCTCAGTCTCCCATACAAATACTTGGGCAACCAATCAATAACCCATATAGTTAATCATATAGCTACTGATCAACACATGCAGCAGTTTACAGAACAACAGACATAATGATGCACAAATTAAGACAGTTTAGTCACTAACCCATGCACTCAGTGAGACACATTTAATCACTCACTCATACAGTCAGTCATGCACCTACTAAATCCTTTGTTCAGACACTTCTACATCCACTCATTCTTTAATATGTAAGACATATTTTAACTTTACAGAAACATACAGTCACTGGATGTTGTCATCAGTGATGTCATCAGTGATGTCATTTGAGATGTCATCAGTGATGTCATCAGTGATGTCACTGACCATGTCATGAATGATGTAATATGTGACATGATCAGCAGTGGATTGCGGGTGCGCGATATATAGTTAGTACAACTAACTATATATGGAATTTCAATGGTTTTGTGTGAGTAAAATAAGGTTTTTTAAATGCTAATTCCTAACTATATATGGTGTATAACCTATGTTTTTTTCAGTGAATATATATATATATAGATATATATGTATATATCTATATATTACCTACTGGCGGTCGCCAGTAGGTATATATAGTTAGGATTTTTTCTCTATGGGATTTTTGAAAATTCTATGTCTAATAACTTTGGCGTTTGTGGACGGAATTGGCTGAAATCTTCAGGAAAATGGCACATTTTGGTTCTGAGCAGCCCTTAAAAATTTGGGGGGGTTCGTCAAGGGGGGGCCGAGAAAAAAGGGGGGTCCCAAAACGTGTTTTTAACATTGAGTTTTCCATAGGGCGGTTGGCCTCACTTTTAGCCCGAACGGCTGAATGGATTTGCATGAAACTTGGCAAAATTGTAGGGACTGGTAGCCCGATGTGCCTTTTGTAGGTCTCAATATATGTGCTACAGTGGATTTTGAGAAATTAACGTTTAAAAAAAGATATATATCTGTAACAGCGGACCGGGCAGCGCTCCAGGACGCGTACTTTTCGCGCAACGGAGCTTTGTGAAGCGAAGCTGATTGGTTCTCCGGTGTCTGTCAACATTCCAAACAGTCCGTAGCGGCCGCCATCTTGTCTCTCGGTAGGATCGAGAGACAAGAGGAGACGAAAGCGAAGGGGCAAATGACCATATGGGGGAATAGTAGATCCTCGCTGACCCCCTAGGTTTGATGTGGAGGTTTTAAAAGGGCCCCGCGGGGCAAAAAAAATAAAAATAATAATAATCGAACGGCTGAATGGATTTGCACGAAACTTGGTAAAATATTAGGGACTGGTAGCCCGATGTGCCTTTGCTAGGTCTCAATATATGTGCTCCAGTGGATTTTGAGAAATTAACGTTCAAAAAAAGATATATATCTGTAACAGCGCTCCGCTTCGCGTAACGGAGGTTTGCGACGCTGATTGGTCATTCTGTCACTGGGCTATAGTTGGGCTACATCTGGCTGATATTTGGGCTACATTTGTTTTTTTTCGTCTCTGGCGGCCATCTTTGGGCTACATTGGGCTACATTGGGCTACATTGGGCTTCATTGGGCTTCATTGGGCTACATTGGGCTACATTTGGGTTCCAACATATATATAGGCCAATGTAGCCCAATATATATTTTTCAAAGTTAATTTTCGTAAAAACCACTGGAGCATATATCTTGAGACATAGCAAAGGCACATCGGGCTACCAGTCCCTACAATTTTGCCAAGTTTCGTGCAAATCCATTCAGCCGTTCAAGCTAAAAGTGAGTCCAACCGCCCTATGGAAATGAAGGAAATGAATGGGTAATTTGTAATTAGCAAATAGCTCATCGCAAACTAGGAATGGTAAAGAATCGCTATTTATTCCTTAAAGTTCGCTATTTAGGAAATGCAAAAAACTTTGATGATACATATGGCGGTTCATCTCTAACAAGATAAGAAGCATAGGGATAGATTTATGATGACTGGCGCATCACCAGGGATGTGTTAGTCATTCTGTGCCGCTGTTCCGTCACCTATGGTGTGCTGCATTTACAATGCGGCGCATCATGGGGCAAAAACAGCACAGATGCGTGATGTATCTGTGCCGTAAAGGTGGCGCATTGCTGGAGTTGTATCGCAAGTGTGATGAAGCTCCAGCAAGGGTCGGGGGTGCCCCTGTCGCAGGGTTTCTGTTCTCACACAGAACTGTGGACAGAGGATTGGAACCTCGGCGAATTAGGGTGTCCCAAAACTCACCTTAGTAATCAAAAACCCCTTAGCAAGCTAGGTACAGTGTCACATTGGATATAACAAACTCTCAATGTTTAGACAATCCAGAATATGAACTTATAGTACCTCAGGATACGTGGAACTCATGAACAGTCGGTCGTTATATATTTCTTAGAAACCAGAACATGGAGTTAAGAAGAACACATGTGTATTTGAAATGTTTATTTACTAATGCCGTCTTCTCAGGCGTAGTATCTTAGATAATACAAGTACACATATTATCAGTAGCAAAATTACCAGCATAGTTACTAGTACATAAAAAGCGAATGGTGACAGTATGTTAACTTGCTGTAAATGAATAAGAGTTAGCAACACTTATAAGCAGCCGCGGGCCGTGGAGGGAGTTACGGTGGGGCAGGGAGGCGGGGAGGGGGAGGGGCAGGGTGGAGAGGGCTCCACCCTGCTTCTCCCCCTCCCCGCCTCCCTGCCTCACCGTAACTCCCTCCACGGCCCGCGGCTGCTTATATCTCACCCTCCCTAATACACATATTATATTATTTGCTAAGAAGGTCTCTTTGTGTTGGTTTAGGGCGTGCCCATACTTTAGTGTCTTAGATTTGAAGGAATCACATCAGCATACACCAGCTCTCTCTTCATGTGAACCGCATCAAGTGTTGTGTATGTGTGTTCGGCAAAGCAATATAAAACCCGCCTCATGCCCAGAATTGGCAGAAGCTGCACTTATGTTATGAGTATGAAGTCGTGGAGATCAGACCTCATAACAATTCTGTATCGTGTTGTTCTTGAAACTTTAGCACTCGCTGTACAGATATAGTTTAACAAGCAAAGCAGATAGTAGAGCAATAACATATTATTCTCATGTAAACCACGATGAACTACTAGGTTGAAAGCTAAAGCAACAACTAAGTGTCGTGTGCAGAAGTTGCAAAAAAGGAAAAATGGCGTTTAAACCGGTAATGAGCCCATGCTAACTTAACACGGTGTAAAGATATCCAGGACGTAGATGACACCTCCCCATGATCCGGAAACGAACTGAATAAGATAATAGAAGTGCCATCTCATGAGAGCAGATTGCAAGTTTATATGTGGACGGTCCGCAAGGTAAAGCATTAAAAACTAGGAAAATTTAATGCTAAAGAAAAATAAAACAGCCAAGTACTTTATCGAGTCTTAAGCCAATAGGCAAGGTAAATAATAAAAACTTGACAAATAAGTCAATGAATTGTCAATGAAATGCTAGTACTCAGCATATCAAACATGAAAAAGGTCTATGACATAACTGTGTATGCAAAATAAGCTGCAACAGCCTCCAATAGGAAGTCACCGTCTTCATCCGAAAACAGTTCAGCCATCCAATTTAAAAGCGGAAAAGAACATACGTGCTCTCCCAGCACCGGATCCTCTATCACCATCAGAGGACAGCTCGGTGGGTTTTCAAGAAAGCTCTGTTCCAAGAAAGACTGTGTTGCCGCCAGTAAATTCCAGGGACCAATTAGTCCATGCATCAATGCCACAGCCATAATCCTTTCGCCAGGACAAACCAACTCGTGAGTAATGATAGGAGTCATCAGCTGATTAAAGTCGACGTCAGGAGAAACCGGTCCGCAGAGACACAAATCAATGGCCCAATCGAAATCACAGGTCAGGCAGTGAAATACAGGCTGGACACAGGTGAAGTAGGAGAATCGAAAAGATAATCCATATGCCGTGCTTAATATCGCCAACGGCATTGTGCCATAATATTCTAGCATGCGATTGCGGAACAGTGTCAGCAGCTGCAGGGCGGGAGGTTGCATAGGAGGGACATCCATATTTAAAAATGTAAAAAAGCACAAGAGCGTCCGCTGGTAATGCAAGTAAAAATGGCAATCCACGAAGCAGAGTGGAAAAAATCGAATGAAAGAAAGCAGGGATGACTCCAAAGATTTTCTCAAATGAAGTCACGAGACCACTGGTAACAACTTTAAAAAAGTGCGCCAGGGTCTTTGTGGAGGATGCGTTAGAGATAGTCCGAACCATCTTGCTGAAATGGAAAGGCAAATCTGAATTGAAAAGGGTCTGCACCTCTGTACGGGTGTTCGCTATGTGAAGCACGAAAGTTTCACGGGCCGAACTCAAGGCCACCTCTCTCTGAGACAAAAGAGCTCTTATTCTTGCCATGCCGTTGAAATCTGCTCCCAAGGTTGGTATTTGTGGCGAGATTGAAAACTCCCTATGTTCATGTGTGGGAGGAAATAGAACATTTCTGCAGCAAATAACCCGTTCACTTACTGTTACGATAAAAGGAATACTTTTAATTAACCCAGAACAATCTTCATTATTGAGCATCAAATAACTACCATTTTCCAACAACTTGAACGTGGGGATGATAGCAGGAACTGGCGTGCCTTGCAACACGCAAGCCATATTTGGTCGGTGTTTGTTGCATGAACCGTGTAACTGTATGTGCCTACACATTAGTGAATGATCTGGCGTCTCAGTGCATTCCTCTCCATTCAGATAAACTTCTTGATCATCTTTGAAACATCTGTATGTGTATGGAAGCGACCAGACCTCATGAAGAAAAGCACTACCTAAAGGTTCATAACGACCTATTGGTATATATTTCATACAATTTGAAAACTTATATAAAGCAAAAGGCAGCGTTATTAAACCGTGGATAAGGCACGTTGCCAAAAAAACCGCAATCCTCTGCTGATGATGTCACTGAGCATGTCATGAATGATGTAATATGTGACATCATCAGCAGTGGATTACGGGTAATAGTATCTCTAGTTTACTCCCCTATAGCTGTCTTTCTTTTAACATAAGTGTCTGTTTCCTTCCCTTATACTTACTGTTTTTGGTTCGCTTCCGGTTCGCGTACCGGCGAGCGAACTGGGAAGCGAACTAAGAGAAATAGAGGTTGGCACAGTTCCAAATATTGTACCAATTTTTTAATAACGGGGAGGTAGTTCTGAAAAGAACTTTTTTTTTTATTGTTTTTGTTGTTTTATATTTTTTTTATTATTTTTCGGAACATTTTTTTACTTTTTTTGAATTTTTCTGAACAGTTTTATATTTTTTGGGGTTTTTCTTGGAGGGGGCAATGAAAACGATTCATTGTAAAGGGCTCAACAGGAGCAACAAAACAAAAATAAGAAGTATTTATTATTTTGGGCGTTTCGTACAAACTTGTATATGATAGTCAATAGCTCTGTTGATCAGAGTGATGCTTCTTTCTCCGTAGGAAATGAATCCATCGCAAAATACGCAGATGTGTTTTACTTCACCAAATTTAATTTGTATATTTGGCACCATCTCCCTGCCCTCTGGTCCCGTTACTTCCGGTACAACAGATCTTCTGGCCATAATAGGGAGATTATCTAGGTCGTTCCGAAACTGTGCAGCACTGTAGTTGTTAGGATGCCACCTAGTCATATGGCGATGCATTGTGTAGTTTCCGAAACTGTATTTTTTCTCGGTTCCTCTGGACAGTCTATCTTGACATATAAGGCAAGTTACGTATCTTGCATTTACTTTTTTCTGACCTTTGGGAATTTAAAAAAATTGCCAAATGAAGTTTTCTTTCCGGTGAGACGTCCTGGGCTGCTCAGGCAAAAACTGCCTCTCTTCGTGCTCGTCGTCCTGTTCCTCTTCTTCCTCTTCTTGTTGAATTATAACTTGAGCAGGTGGTCCACTCTTCCTTGGATGTGGTGGAGGTGGTGGGGAAGCACCAGCTGAAGCTACTAAAGAAGCCATTGCTCAGTGATCACAAAGGGTCTTTCTCTCACAATGATGAAAGTCAGAGTGAGGAAAGAAGGAGGGATTTTCATCATTTGGGAAAAACAAGAGTTCTCAGCCAATGAAAAGTGTTAATTTTAGATTATATGACCTAGTCTTACATCATTAGGAAACCAAAAGTGAAATGAACCAATGAAAAGTGTTATTACCAAGTCACATGACCTGCTGTGTTTACGTTAAGCGCTTTGCAGGGCCTCCCGGTTTGCTTCCAGAAACCTGCGCTTTGCGACTCGCTTCGCGTACCAGTTCGCTAACGTAGCACGTCATATGACGTATCACGCGACAACGCGAAACGTCATGCGGACGGGAGGCGTCACGATGTTGTTTTCTAACGCGGCAGTTGCGGTAAAGAAACGTTGACCGGCTCGCGGTCTATTTCGCGGCATCAAGGTCAGCTAACAGGAAGCTTCACGATTCGCGAAGCGGGAACGAAGAAAAAAAAATATTTAAAAAAAAAATTATTCATAAACATATAAAATATATTTTTGGATTTAAAGAAGAATACATTTTACAGCTACAGATATTAGCTGTTAAAAAACCAATGAAATTCACTGAAAAAACCATAGGTTATAGACCATATATAGTTAGGAATTAGCATTTACAAAACCTTGAAAATTCACTGAAAAAACCATAGGTTATAGACCATATATAGTTAGGAATTAGCATTTACAAAACCTTATTTTACTCACACAAAACCATTGAAATTCCATATATAGTTAGTTGCACTAACTATATATCGCGCACCCGCAATCCACTGCTGATGATGTCACATATTACATCATTCATGACATGGTCAGTGACATCACTGATGACATCACTGATGCCATCTCAAATGACATCACTGATGACATCACTGATGACATCTCATTTGACATCAATGACCACATCACTGATGATATCATTCATGTGACAATACAATGCATCTCCTCACATTTTAATATAACCTCTGTTTCACCCAGTGTTAAATACAGAGTATAATTTTTGAAACCATTGACACACCAATACTAGTTACTACATACGCACTCACTGATTCCTACGTCTACACACACCTTCACTCATTCACCCATACAATCATTCATACATACAATCACTCATCTTTACAACACTATCATATGCACTCATACACCTATACAGACAGTCACAGTCTGCCACTCATCCATGGAGTTACTCACTCACCTAGTCAGTCATGTAAAGAATCAATGACACTTCCATTTTCTTGTCTATACAGTTAAACATAGAGCACCTTACATTTTCAAACATATACTAACACATACTTACCTTCTTATACAATCATTGATACAAGTACACATTGATCTGCACAGAGTCACACACCTCCCAGCCAGCCACACACACACTCAGTCTCCCATACAAATACTTGGGCAATCAATCAATAACCCATATAGTTACTCATACAGCTACTGATCAACACATGCAGCAGTTTACAGAACAACAGACATAATGATGCACAAATTAAGACAGTTTAGTCACTAACCCATGCACTCAGTGAGACACATTTAATCACTCACTCATACAGTCAGTCATGCACCTACTAAATCCTTCGTCCAGACACTTACACATCCACTCAATCTTCAATATGTAAGACATATTTAAACTTTACAGAAACAAAAAATCACTGGATGTTGTTATCAGTCATGTCATCAGTGATGTCATTTGAGATGTCATCAGTGATGTCATCAGTGATGTCACTGACCATGTCATGAATGATGTAATATGTGACATCATCAGCAGTGGATTGCGGGTGCGCGATATATAGTTAGTGCAACTAACTATATATGGAATTTCAATGGTTTTGTGTGAGTAAAATAAGGTTTTGTAAATGCTAATTCCTAACTATATATGGTCTATAACCTATGGTTTTTTCAGTGAATTTTCAAGGTTTTGTAAATGCTAATTCCTAACTATATATGGTCTATAACCTATGGTTTTTTCAGTGAATATATATATAGATATATACATATATGTATATTTGTTATGTTATTCTTTATATTTGTTATATTTTTATATTAGTTACAAAAAATTTAAATTATAATATAAATTAGAATTACCAGTTTAATAATTGCTTTTTAAGTAAATATCTGTAAATATATATATTAATTATTATATATGTGTTTACATTTTTTAAATTAAGTTTATTTGTTATATTTGTTAAAATACATTAAGTCAATGTTTTTAAAACTAAAGTTACAATTTAATATATATTATTTTAAATTACATATATTTAATAAATTATATATATTAAAACTCCTAATTGGTCATGATATTCTGGTATGAGGATATTTTGAGGGTCGATATTTTGTCAGCGAACCCTCGTAAATGCCCTTTGTGAATTCCCAGTCGTAAACGTAGACGCTTGGTCTAAGTTTAGAGCAAACTTCTAAGTTTACCTTTGTGAATCGGGCACTTGGTGTCCAACTTAAAGGAGGATGGTTTGAGACATTTGAGGTCACACTATACGTGCACAAAGAGGATTAGGGAGCTGTCCTATTAAGGCATTTACCTGGTGATGGTAGTGATGCCCTACAGTCCTGAGAGAAGGGGTACAGGCTTAATTTTTCCAACATGAAGGAGACCCTTGTCAGTAGGTATGGATTCACCCCAGAAGATTGCAGGTTGAAATTCACAGCAGTCAGAAACTGTCTCACCAGTCCTGGGGGGGATTTCGTGGGTTACTTTTGCAAGGCACTCGATGGCTGGGTAAAGGTTAGTGAGGTAAATACCTATGAGGGGCTGTACAATCTGGTTGCTAGAGAGCACATATTCAGTCATAGTTTTCCAGAGCTAAGCCAGCACCTGTTTGATTGCAAGTTCCTTGACCCATGGGAACTTGCAAGGGAGGCAGACCTCTGGGTGACTACCAGAGTGTCTGAGAAGATGTTGGGGAGTGATCCTAAGGAAGGTGTCTCAGGATTTTCCCAAAATAGTGAGGGGGAGGTATGCAGTGACCTAGACAGGTCCCAGTGTAGTAGAGGAAGAAATGAGTCCCATATCTCTTCTAAGAGATCTCAACTCCCACCTAGATGACTCCACTGACACCAACGATTGGACAACATCAACCTCAAGCGAATATGGGTCTTTGTCCCGCAGTCTTTTTCCCTGCAGGGATTCACAATGTGGTCATAACAACGACCCCGTTGTGATTCCACATACCTTTACTCCGCAAGTCGGAACAACGACTTGTGAAGGGGGAGTGCTGGATGTTGGAATAGTATAATTTACTATTCCAACTCCAGCCTGTGCGGACACTACGGACAGTGTTGGATTTTAAATCCAACACCTCCCCACCCCTCCGCAAGTCATTGTTCCGACATGCTGAGTAATAGTATGCGTAATCACAATGCGGTCGTCGTAATGACCGTGTTGTGATTTCCTGCGGGAAAAAAGTTTCATCATAAAAGTTGTTTACCACCTCAAGCAGCTGGCCACTGACCCCACACATAAAGTAAAGCACACACTGAACCCCATTTTCACATCTAGCAACAAAATCAGATACAGCAACACCTCGGACCTCACCTGGTCCTAAGCCTCTATTGTTCACTTCAACTTGCTGGACCTCACTGCTCCACCCCCAACCACCACAGTACACCTACCGCAGATGGACAAAGGTCCCCCAGCAACAATGGACCAACACCCTCAGCAGCACATAGCCCAACATCACCACCAGCTTGGATCAGGTAGTAGAGAACTTCAATGCCTGGATTATTAGCGCCGCCAACTGACCCCCTCTATCAAAACAGCCAAAATAAACAAACCTACCAAATAAGCCACATGGTACACTCCTGAACTCAGCAAGCGGAAGTGCAAGCAACTGGAAAGGAGATAGCACACCAGTAGGAACTACACCGAGCAAGTCACCTTCAAATCAGCCCTTAAAGACTACCACCGCCAGTGCAAAGATGCAAAAAAGCAGGCCCTGATACATCAGCTGGAGATCAGCACCAACCTAACCATGGAACTCTTCACCATCATTAGAGAATTTGCCTACCCAACAGCCACCGAAAACCAGATTCCCCCCTGACAGGAACTCTGCGTCACCCTTGTCAACAACTTACACAACAAGATAGCAACCATCTATAGAAACTCAGCAGACCCCAGAGAGCTCCAGAACTACTGTCCCATCTTTCTGCTCCTGTTCCCTGCCAAAGTCCTGAAGAAGGCTATCAACCTCCAACTCACCAAATACCTGAAGAGAAAGAACCTACTGGACCTTTGCCAATCAGGCTTCAGAGCCTAACACAGCACAAAGATAGCCCAGATCATCACAACAGACAACATCCGCAAGCCTACTCGACAGAGGAGAATCAGCCACCCTGATCCTGTTTGACCACCCTGCGGCCTTTGACACCATCTCCCACCACACACTTATCAATCGCAACTTCAGATTGGATTCACAGATGATAAGCTCATATGTGTGTCATCCTTTCTCGCAAGTTTCACCCAGAGAGTCCACCTCCCTCCCTTCACCTCACAACCCAGGCACACCATCTGCGGCATACCCCAGGGCTCATCCTGTCAGTCCAACCCCCTTCAACATCTAAATGACTCCACTCACAACTTCAACATCAACTCCTACGCCAACAATACCAAGCTCGTCCTCTGGCTCTCAGCGGACCCACCTAGACAAAAACGAAATTCTGCAATTGTATGATTAAAGTCTCAGTCTGGATGAAGGAAAACTGTGAAAGAAGCTCAACATGGACAAAACTGAAGTTCTAATCTTCAGCAGATACACCTTACTCTGTGGCTCAGTGGTTAGAGGCGGCAGACCCGGAAGCTGAGATCGGCCGTGGACCAGGGTTCGATTCCCCGCCTTGGCGGGTCTCGTGCTCAAAAATTCCACGAACTCGACAATTCTCGCTCCGGTGCCTACTCGACTCACGGGGTCACACTCTGCGATCTGGGCAATAGCTTGCTTAATCTCCACTACGGCCCCTCGCGGCGGGATGCCTGGCTTTCACCTTGTGGATACCCTGCCGGGGTATCTCACAGGGGAATACCAGGACGGGTTCCCTAAGCAAGCGCCTTGATACCTTCGGGTGATACGTGCGCTATATAAGTCGCTTTACATACATTACTCTGGAATGACTCCTGGTGGCAAGCAGAGCTCGGACCCACCCCCATGCCTAAAGACCACGCCTGTAAACTCATCATCATTGTGGACAGTGAACTCTCCATGAAACATCTGGTCAATGCCATCTCCTCAGCCTGCTTCCATATGCCCTGCAAAGTTTTTAAGTGGTTCCCCATCAGCACCAGGAAAACAGTGATGCTGGCCCTCATCAACAGCCGACTGGACTACGGCAATGCAGACTATGCAGTATCCCCAGAAACTTATGCAAAGACTCCAAGCGATCCAGAACGCAGCTGCCAGACTGCTCCTCAACATGCACATGAGGACTCACATCACCCAGCACCTGAAGGATCTCCACTGGCTTCCCATCCAGAAGAGATGCCATTTCAAACTTCTGGCCCACGCCTACAAAGTCGTTCACTACCAAGGACCCGCCTACACGAACCACCGCCTGCACTTCCAGCGACCTCCTAGTAGCCTCCAAAGACCTTGCCCTCGCATAGATAGCATGCTTCCACTGCTGCCACTCTGGAGGACGATCCTTCTTCTACCTCACCGTCAAAGCCTGGAACACCCTTCCTCTACCTTCACACCACACCCTTGCTGATCCACTTCATGAAGGGACTCGGACCTGGCTCAGCTGATACCTGGATACTCTCTTGGGTGAGAGGCCGCACTTTACAAATACTACTTGATTGATTGTTTGAAGAATAGGAGGAGAGGTGGGGTTGGGAAGAGGCCCATGATGCACTATTTCCAGCCTCAGAGCTTGGATAGTTCCCAGAAGGGGCACAAGCAAGGGGACCCAGCCTGCACTGAGAGATCATCTACTGGTGGGAGCTCCACATTGTCAAGGGAGCCCAGAGGGACGACTGCCACAAGCGCCCTACCAATGCTGTTTTCTGAGGGTACCACTCCACAGCAGAGGGCACAGAGGCCCGCATGAAGATGGAAACAGTCCACCGGGACCAGTGGGTCAGGGGTTGCTAGCTCTGAGATCAAAGCAGCCCAACACAGACCCTGCTGAGGTCACTTCTGACCTGGGAGGCTCCATGCACTGCCAGAAGGAGAGGGCTGGGGACATGTGCCAGGTAGACTCTTGCACAACACATGCAGAATGTTTTTTTACCTTGGGGGATGGTTATACTCCCCTGGAAGTCCTAGCTCACCAAGCACAAGTGCAGCATAAGGATACAGACCCTGGGCGGGTTGACCAGTCTCAGGATGCCACCCCATAACTGGTGGGAGGAGGAGTGGAAAAAGGGTGCAAGGCACCTGGGGCTACTGCCCCTCACTTTAGAAAACCAAAGAGGTGGATGGCCTGGGGCCTCGTTGCGGACCCTGACAGGTGTCAATGGCCTCTGTTGGTTATTTTCCTTGTGGACAGAGTTTTCCCTGGGTTGGGACAGAGGTGCAAATGTGAGCAAGTTAGGTTAGGTGCTGCACAGATTGGGTCCAAAGGTGAGAAGAAGAGTTCCCTATGGGCCTAGAGACTAATGACAGAGGAATACATCTGGATTCAGAGAAGAATAGACCTGGCATATTCCCCTGTAGAGGTGGGCAATTGTCTATGTTCTATCACCCTCAGCAGTTCAATAAAGTATTGATAGAGTCCTTTTATGACTTTTTATGACTTTGATGAGTCTACGCTGGCTTTAGGCTGGGGGTTGTGTTGGACCTGGCCCTATTTGCAGAGTCACCCCAAACGTGTGCCTTCCTCTTTTTTATGGCATTTATTTGTTGGCTTTAGGACTCTTTCCACTTTTTCACTGCTAACCAGTGCTAAAGTGCTGGTGCTCTCTCCTTAAAATGTGGTAACATTGGCTCATCCACAATTGACTTACTTAATTTACATATAAGGTCCTAACCTGGGCACTACATGTGCCCCGGGCCTGTAAATTAAATGCTACTAGTGGGCCTGCAGCACTGCTTGTGCCATCCACTAAAGTAGCACTTTAAACATGTCTAAGGCCTGCCACTGTAGAGCCGGTGTGCACAGTTTAAACTGCCATGCCGATTTGGCAAGATAACCCACTTGCCAGGTTCAAGCCTTCATTTTAATACATATGTCACCCCTAAGGTAGGCCCTTGACAGCCCCAAGGCTTTCAAGTTTTACATGTCCTGGTAGTGAAAAACTCTTAAATACGTTTCACTACAGCAAGGCCTATCTCTCCCTTAGGTTAACATTGGGATTACCTTATTATATCATATAAGTGTAATATACAATTGGGAAAAGATTGATACATTGAATTTGGTGACTCTGGACTCACAATTTATAATCACATCTTATGGTAAAGTTGGACTTTAAGTTGCAAGTCTAAAAATGCTACTTTTAGAAAGTTGGCATTTTCTTACTTTAACCCTTCTGTATGTCTGCCTGTCTCTAAATAAACATCTAGGGTTGTTTAGAGTTGGGCTTTGTGCATTCCCTCTAGACAGCCACACACAAAGAGAGCGTAGGTGTGCCTGAGTGGTCATTCACATCCTGGGCAGGATGGGAGGGAAGACCTGACACAATAGGGATGTGCCTGTCACCACACAAAGATCTGAACACCCCCATGTACTGAGTCTAGAGCCAGGGCAGGAAGGGTAGGGACCTTGTGTACTTCAATTGCCTCTCTTTAAAGTCTCCCCCACTTCAAAGGCACAATTGGAATATGTACTGGACCCCCGACACCACCATATCAGTACACTTCAGCTGAACTTTTCTGGACTCCTGTTTTGCTATGCCTGCTCTGCTGTCTCCTATCTTCCTTGCCTGAGAAGGACTGGACCTGCATCTCTACATCCGCAGAACAAAAGTGACTCCAAGAGCTTGCTGGCTTGCCTCCTGTTCTGAAGTGTAAGGGACATGAAAGGCTTTCAACAAACCTGCTACAGCCGTTTGACTCTGCCAACTGTGACTCCTGCCCAGCCAAATTGTGCCAATCCATCCCTGGTCCCTTAAAAGTGGGATTTCTGGCTGGTTTCTGCAAAATTCAGGCATCCTTGTTGTTGTGTCGACACAGCTGCTCTCAACGCTGATGCATTGCCGCTGCCTCTGAGGACTAATTAGAAAACTAAACAATTGCCAGTGCTGTTCAAATCAATCCTTCTCTTTTAACTACGGCACATTAGATTAAAACACAATGTGGGTGCAAGACTTCCAGTTCTGTCTGAATTCATCAATATATTTATTTTTTCTTTAAATACATTCGTTGGTTAAATTTCACCAAATTTACATTTTAGACATCTACAATACACAAACAAAACAATTTTCACTTTTAATAAAACATTAGACTGTACATATTCATAATCATTCAAAACTCACAGTCGCTCACCATATCAAACACTCCACCACTTCACACTCACAGACACAACCAACACACACTATTTACAATTAAATCCTACATACAATAATATACACAAGTCATAGACAATAATTTTGTCAAATCATGGTGGTGTCATGAAAGTTATTAGTTTGTGCCTCTCAAATAGCTTCTTGGATTTCTGACTGAGTTTTTACATGGTTAATGCCTTGATTGTGTTTATGTGCTCAGTGCATTGATTGCGTTGTTTTCAGACTCAGTACTTTGACATTGGCACTCATCGCTCAACTCGTTGATGCTTCTTTAATATGTTATACTGCTATTTCTTGGCTTGCTGATCTATACCCTAATTAAACGGACACACCTGAATACAGAACAGATCAGTGGCGGAGCGGACGCTGAGGCCACAGGATGCTTAACCGTCCAATCTCTGACTAAGCATGTAAACAATACTCCAAGCATTGACATCGTTGGGAGGGTGCTGCAGTACACGTTCCAACGTAGTTTAATTCAGTGGCAGATTGTTAAAGAATGCAAATATAAAAAGTCTGGAATGTTTTCAATATGTCCTCTTTGCTCTTGCTTACAAATCAATTGAACTAGAGTCATTTTTTCCTACTCTTTATATGAATAATTAAAGTCTTTAACTTTTGATTAATAGTGGTTCCTCATATGTAAAGGAAATCGGTTCCTCCCTCAATTGAATCCTGTGTTTCTAGTGGGGTCTGCAATACTTAAATCACCCACAACTTAATTGCCCATGTGTAAATAATAGTCATAATAATAAAGGTGGTTGACTCTAAGCGACAATGCGGTACACTTTCACAAGGTTATTCATGCTCTTTATATTAAGATGGATTTCCCTAGCAAAGGACGCATTGACCCTTTTAGCCGATAGAGGTACAGAAGACTAGCATAGGCTTTAAACTATTTATCACACCTGATGAACTGTGAATCAGTAAAACAAAATTAAATCAGTAAATGAAATGTGAACACTGTGGAGTCGAATTTTATTGGATGCAATAAAATGTACCTTCCCTCCAACTCTCTCATAATTAGGGCCTTTGTTTTCTATAACCTCACTGAACTACAATACTCGGGCACCACGTACACTATCTGTAGGTTTTGTTGCTTTGGCCATATTTCCTGCACTCTTTATATTAACTAAGTACAACCAATCTTCAATTAATTTTACAATCAACGTTTTTATACTGGTGAAGAGGTTTGTTCTGCTATTCTATATATTGTTGTCTGTCAACCAACGGATACACGATTATTTTGAGATACACACTTCGCACTCGCTTTCTGCCTTTTTCTGACCTTATTCTTCATCAGCGTTAAGCATCCTTTAAACATAGATCACTTACTTTATTTAAATTTCTATTTTTTTAATTTCTATTTAGTTTACAGTTTAAACAATTCATATAAACATAGTGATACAAAAGATAAAACGTGTCATGATGAAAAGTGGACAAGCAGGTTTTACAAGATTCCATTCTATTAAGACTTTATGTTTAATTCTTTACCACTACTTGAGTCGCTGCAAATCAATTTGTCTTCATTAACGTCGAATATCTTCACGGTCCAAGTTTCACTTGGAATATTCCAAATAAGGTACAGTCCTTCTCTGTCTACACGTTAAAACACCAGGGAGTGTCATAAAACATGTTGCATGGTTTTGCTTTCCCGGTTACTAAATCTATAAATCCTGTAGTGTTGGAAAGTAAGGACAACTCCACGGAGTCTAAACTTCATAAAACAATTGTTCCTGGTCTTCGCCAAGTTTACAGTGCTTAAATTGAGTTAGTATTTGCTGGTGGGGCCCACTGGCACACATTTTGTGCACAAACACTTATTTTTATCTCCTCACACTTTTATCCAGAGCAAGGGAGTAAAAAACATACAAACGGGGAAAGAAGAAGAAATAAATAGACGCAGAAACCGAGACATGGAACGAAAGCAAGAACATGCAATGGTGAGGTGAAGTGGCAGAGAGTGCCTGGAAGAGGATTAAATAGGCATAAGGTGGAATCAAGTCGGTGCAGTCTTAGTATTCAGCATTCTGCTATTCAATAGCTTCGGCTGTAGGTTTCTGAGCAAAACGTTGGTCCCCAGCACTTTTTTTTTTACAACTTAAGCAGTGCATGTTTAAATACATTTTTGGTCGGCATATTAAATACGCTCTACAAAACCGGGCATAGGATGGCTTAATGGCAACGTTAGATGAACTATTAACGTTGTCTATACACGTGGAAAGTCCATAGATGAAAACATTCAGAGACACTACACCTTTAACTATGGAGTGCTTAGCCAGTAGTTTAAGTGCCACTAGGTTGTATGTGATTTCATAGAAAATTGATTTTATGACATATCAGTTCTGAGAAATCATTTCACCTAAACTGTTTAATAGACATTTGCAACATGAATGACATCTACCATTTCATGGAAACCAATATATAGAATCTCATTTGTTCTTTTAAATTGGCTTTTAAAGGCTTATTTTTTATAGGTGTAAATGCAGGTCTCACTTTCAGAAACATTTTGGCGGAGATATTATTTTTCAGTGCTTTACTTCAGGGGACATTATTTCAGATTTATATCTTTTACATTGACAAAAAAAATTACTTCAGAGTGCTTTTGATTCACTTACTCCTCACCATCCAACTCTGACCCCCTTAACCCCCCAAACAACATTCATCCCCCCCCTAAAACCTTCCCCTATGCCTAAACTACAACCATCCCTGATGCTTAAAATCCACCCATCCCTGAACATTAAAAGCCCTTTCTACCCCTAAATCTTACCCACCCTTGAACCCAAAAAACTCTTTACTATACCTGAACTACACCCAGCCCTTACCCCCAAAAACCCATTCTGTGCCTAAACCCCACACATTCCTGCACCTTTAAAACCCTTCACCACCCCTAAACTCCACCCATCCCTCAATCCTAAATAACGAACAGCCCTCACCACCCCTAAAGACCACCCATCCCTAAACACCCCTCACTATCCTCAACCTCCACACATACCTGTACCCTAAAACCCCTTTCTACATCTAAACTCCACCCATCCCTGTACACTTAAAATACCTCACCACCCTACACTTCATCTAATCCTGAACCATGAATCTCTTTTCGCCCATAAACTCAACCTGTCTCTCACCCCTGAAATCCCTCACCATCACCCTACCATGGAACTTAAAAATCCTTCACTACCCCAACCTCCAACCATCACTGAACCTTAAAACTCTCACCAGACCTAAGCTCTGCCCATCCGTGAACCCTAACTAATTTGCAGGACACATAACCTCCATTCGTCATTGAACCCTTAAAACCTCTCACCACACCTGCGAGAGAAGCAAGATGGTGGCCGCTTGATGTGGTTGTTTATCGTCTCCCTAACCAAGCACAGACCAATGATCCAGCGGAGTATGCTTGTGGTAGTCACAGCAGTGTTCTGGCAGGCTTCTACTTTGTTGCTAAAGCTTGCTGGCAGGAGACACAGTGATACATTACTGAGGAAAACGTTTTTATTTACCTGTCATTGGCTGCTAATGCCTGTGGCGAGCCGCAATGGCTGCAGTATCTGCTGCGGGTGTGAGACAAGTAACAGAATCGGTCCTAATGCGGCCGGAGAGGGATCGGGCACCCAGAAAGGGAAAGCTGCTTCTTTTCTGGCAAAAGCTCCCCAGGCGCCCCAGGTACCTGTATGATCTGGTGATGAGTGAACAGCTAGAATTATCCAATGCCAGAGCTGGCGACGTCTTCCAGGAACTGGTGAGAAGAAGGGTAAAGGCGGGGCCCTGCAAATTCAGCTCCCGAATGAGTTTTCAGACTCCATAATTTCTCGGCGTTCACGTCAGGAGGTTCGCAGTCTGCGGGGCCCAATGGAAGCCATGTGAACTGTGAGATGCTCCAGGCAATGGAGGTAATCCTTTACAAGGAGTCAGCAGTAGTTAGGATCCAGGAAGATGCCATAGTTGGGAAGCTTTTTCTAGAGGTACAGACTGCAGCAGGCAAGGTAAAGAGCACTACCACTTTGCCATCGCACAAGGGTCTGGGGATCTGAGATGTCAGTAGCCCCTGCCGCCCCTGAAAACACCCATACAAGAACTTCGTGGCTCTATATCTAAAGCTGGTATGGGCATAAAAGAGATAATGAATTCGGGAGAGGGGCCAATGAGGGAGGTTTGTGACTGCAGCCTATAACTCATGGTTGCAGATCTGGGGATTACTATTCTAAAGACACCTTACTTAAGGAGATCCCCCAGGCCTTGTAAAGGTGCACAAATTGAACACTTTTTTTCTTTGACGGATTGAGCAGAATGGTAAGTTTAGGGGGTCAGAAACTTTTACTGAGTCCAGTGATAGCGACAGTTTACCTGAGGAACAAACTGGAGGTGCTTCTTTCTCTACAGCATGGAAGATGGCTAAAGCGACTGGACGGCAAACCACAGGTGGCAAGGGTCTTAAGACTATTCACCAACTGAGTAATTTGTGGGGGACACACCAGATGGCTCTCAAGGGACTCTTACCTCAAGTCCCCCCACGCTGGACTCAATTTTCCAATGTATCATGTCTCACTGGGAGGCAACCTGATTTGATGGCCGCAGATCTCAGGCTGCGATACGTAAGCTGCAAGGGATGGTTTGCAAGATAGCCAAATCTTGTAATGCTATTGTGGAGCACATGACTGACCTTGAAACCAGAGCTGCCGCCCTTGAAGTTTATGGTGACGGGGCTTGTGACCAGATGAAAGCCTATGAGTCCCAACTAATTGACTATCCAGTGGAAGCTGGAGGATCAAGAGAACTGGCAAAGGCATAATAATTTGTGGGTGCTAGGCGTTCCTGAAGGTAAATAGCAATTGGAAGTTCTCTCATTCATGGTGGACTTGTTTCTCTAGACATGCCCTGACTTGGAGGGGTGTAACTGGCCCCAGAAGTTCAAAGAGCCCATTGATTGCCTGGGTGTGGAAACAACAACCAGCTAGGGATGATGGGAAGCCTCAGGCCACTCTTGTCTATATAGGGAATTTCCTTCTAAAACTGACTTTTGCCATATCACTGTTGAAAGATGATGGCATCTGCAGCAGCTAATCAAATCTTTTCAAGTTAAAAGAGACCAAGCTTTCTTACTGTGTCCGACACTTCTGAAATTGATCTGGGGGACCAAATACGGGTCTTCATGTCTGAATGAAAGAATATCTGCAGGAAATGATGAAATACTTTTTTTGTAAATGAAAGGGGGCTTCTAAAGCATATTCTGATCGATGGGGGTACCTTTTGACATGGGTCTTCCCGCCTGCAAAGTGATCTCCTTATTTTCCTTTTCTTTTTTCATGGTTCTTTCATATCCTTAAGTGGTATTCATGTTGCACTTATTATGGAGGGGGCCTTTCTTCTTTGGTCAGGTTGTGGTAATATCGGAGGTTGGTAAGAGGGCATGCTCTCATCGCTACAGACCATTGTGTGGTCTGGATGCTTCTGAGGGGTAGAGGGGGAGATAAGAGGGGTGCTGGGAAGGAGGTGTGAGTGGGGGGAAAATATCCAAAGTGTAAGCAAGGAAAAAATAGGCCAAGGAGAGAGGGTTAAAGAGGGTTAAGGATATATGGGCATCTAAGATGCAAGGAATGGACATAGGAACAAGACTCTGGATATCAAATGGGTAAAACCTCCATATTTTCAGTCAACGTGGGGGGGTCTAAATGATAAAGTCAAATGTCAGAGGGCGGCAGAGATACTGAGGTCCCTGGGCTCAGAGGGTATTTGTCACATTTCATGGGGTATGTGGTAGCTGTTGACAATTAGGGGGTACACCCTAGCTGCATATACAACCCAGAGTACAATGATCAGGGGTGTTGCTATCTTGGTTAAAAGTATTATGGGGCCTGTCAAACGGAAATTGGTGGATAAGTGGGGCAGGTTGAAAATTTGAGAATTGGCAGTGGGGGTGACTGTTTTCTCCATTTACAGTTCTAGTCAGGATGATTCTAATTTATTTAAAGATTTAGAGGTAGTGGGGATTTCAATATTCATCAGGGATGGGAAGCAAGCAGATGACTAAATATCATGGGAGAATCCCTGGGTTAATCAGACTTTAGTGTCACTTATGGGTAGTCATGGATTGGTGGATATTTGGGAGGTTAAGAAAGCCCATGACCCGGGATTAACAGGTTTTTCTTCTCCACACTGAAAATATGTTCGATTAGATAATTTTCTGGCCTCATCCAGATTGATGAGCAAAGTTGGAATCAAGAAATTTCCAAGACTCCTTTCAGGTCATAATGCATTAGTTCTGGAAATTTCAGGGCTGGTTAGTCTCAACTCTCAGTCTAAATGGACTTTTGTTAGGACATTGCTCTTAAATGATTGTTTTATAAAGAATATGAGGAAATGGATTGTGGAGTTTTTTTTCATCAGAACAGGTATAGTGCTTCAACAGGGGTAGTTTTGGACTGTTTTAAATCAGGATTGAGAGGGGAGATTGTCAGCTTTGTCACTTTTAGCAGGAAGCAGGAAGAAGGCGGGTTATATAAAAGTTAGCAAGGTTGGAACAAACCCACATGGAGAGGATTGTGAGTGGGCAGGAGGAAGGGCACATTCAAATTGAAATCATGGCTGTTAAAGCAGAGATCAACAGCTATCACATCAAGAAATGTCAGCAATACAGAAATGAGAGCTATGAATATGGTGAATCAGTAGGGAGAAGGCTAGCATTACGTGCCAGACAAAAAGAAGTTAGGACTAGCATTGAGGAAATCAATCATACGTCACTGATCTCAAAGAGATCATCAAAATCTGTGAGTGTTTTTATAGAACATTGTATCATGAAGATGCCCCTCACACGACTCTGGGTGAAGGGAAGAAGGGACAAATGAGGATGGCATACTGATAGAGCCATAATTAAATAGGGCGCTGGAGGCAGATATTACTCTGGAGGAAGTTGTGAATGCTCTGAACTCTCTGGAAGATGGAAAGGCAGCCAGCCCTTACAGACCTCCCTTGAACTGTGTAAGGTTTTGCATTTAGAATTAGTTCAGTTTCTGCTAGATTTGTTCATTGGAGTACAACAGGATTGGGTTTGACCTCCATCATTGCTGTGTACGAATTTTGCTTTTTTTCCTCAAAAAGATAATCCCTTTGATAACCCAGCCTTGTATTGGTCCATCTCTTTAATAAATGCTGATGCCAAGATTTACTCCAAAATGTTGGCAGTCTGCCTGTGGAGGATCATTTCCTGACTGGTCACGCCATCACAACATGGATTTAGAATAACAGACCATATCAAACAAGCTATAACCTTACTTGGCACAAGTTGGGGTGGCAAGGCTTGCGGGTGCTGAGGCGGCCGTGGGGAGGAGGTGCACGGGCTGCAATGTAAATAAAAAAAAAACACTCAACTTGCCACGGGGTCCCGCATCTCTGCTCCATCTCTACTCCGTCAGACTCCAGGAACAGGAAACACAGTCAGGTTCCCCAGACCAATTACAATGCTTCAATGTTGCACTGTGATTGGTATGAGCCTCGTGGATCGATGCTCAGCCAGGGAATGGGTGCCTGGGCATGTTCTCCATGAAGGCTATATTGCAACCTTCATGGAGAACAAGAAAAGTGCGCATGACTGTTTGATTGGTCCCAGAGGGCCGGCCAAATTGTCATGCGCACTTAGTAGTAGGCAAACCACTCCTTCCCTGCTGTGCTCCAAGAGCAGAGCAGCCCTGCTGACCCTTCCGCAAAGCAGCATGGAAACATAAAATGATAATGACTTAAAGTTATTATCATTTTATGTTTCCTTTATTTGCACTGCTCAAAAGCAGTGGGGCAACACTCCTCCACCATAGCGGAGGAGCCGACACTGCTTGGTATTGCATAAACTATTCATGCTCAAATGACTATGATCCTCCTCGATGCAGAAAAAGCATTTGATAGAGTATTGTGCCGTTATATATGGCATATTATGGAATGAAAGGGGTTTGGCTTGCACTTTATGAAGGCCATTATGGCAATCCATACTACCCCTTACGCCAGATTGCAAATTCTGGGACAAAAGTCCGGGTAGATTGAGATAACGAGTGGCACAAGACAGGGATTCCCCAGCTCTACAATTTTATTTACCATTTATATAAATCTGTTTATAGTTCAAATTGTCCAAAATGTGTCCATAAATCCAGTTCGAATAAATGGATATGGTACAAAGGTACTTACGTATGCGCACAACAATGCTTTGATAACTTCTGACCCCGGGAAGGCAATTACTGAGGTTGAGCAATGAACTCGGGAGGGTTTTAGATTATTTACTGAACAGGGACAAAACACAGATTGTTTGTAAGGCTAATTGAATTGATATATATTATCTACTGGCAAGCGCCAGTAGGTAGTTATAGTTAGGAATTTGTTTCCTTAGGAAAAGCGTTTTTGATTTCGTATAGCTTTGGCACCGTTTGACGAATTTTCACAAAGGTTTCCAGAAACAGTACAGCAGTGATTCTAGTTGCGCGTTAGAAGTTTTAGGGTGACCCGGCCAGCGGGGGGCAGGAAAACGGTGAGGTAAGGTCCCATCGGCATTTTTTTGGCTTTTAAGATCCTCTGGGTCAATCACCTCCCCAGGGCTTATTGATAGTTTAGGCGGGAGGCCACGTGGACCCCTCGTCCATGGGCTCAAATGAGCCCTGGGGACCACAACCTCCTGGGCTTTATTTGATTAATGGAGGGGGCCCCATGGACCCCTTTCTGGGGCTGTTTCAAGACCTTATTGCCACCACCTACCCAGAGCCACAATAAGATATCGAAGTGGGAGGGGACTGCTCCTGGGCCACATAAATCCCCAGAGACCACCACCTCCTAGGGGCCAGCTCATGAACACAGGAGGAGTGGGCCCACATAGCCGCCCTCCTGGAGCCATCAATGGCCCTCTTGTCTTGAGCACCATCCTCTAAGCCCTTTGTCCTAGGGTGCCCAACCCCGGGGCATAGCTGTTTGCTCTGGCCTGGCAGTGAGCTTCGACAGCTCCCACCAAGTCAGAGCAAACAATCACTCCTCTCCCAGCAAGCAGTACCTGTGAAACTGCTCCCTGCGAGTTTTCATCTGTTTCCCTGCCCGCTCTCATGCTATCTGGGAAACAGACAAAACAATTGCTTCCACACAGAGGGAGCTGCATGTTTAGCAGATCCCTGTGTGCAGCAGGAATGCTGGCTCCTGTTGGAGGCAGTGAACGGGCAGGGACCGTGAGAGCATTCAAGCTCCCCCCGCTGTACCCAACAATGTGGCCTGGGTGCCCTGGGCAGGATCCAGGGCACCCAGCATAGCATGGCTAGACCCAAGAGAATGGGGTCTATAGGGCTACAATCAGCCCAGGGGGGGGTCACACAATCACCCTCTGGCATTGAATGGTGGAGGATGGGGTCCCCAGAGCCAAAATCAGCCTGGGGAGGGGGATCACATGGCCCCTCCCCATTTTTATTAATAGTATGTAAAGGCCCCTCTGCCTTTTCCCATGTTGATGGACAGCTTAACAAAAGGTCCACAAGCGCATTTGAAGCTGATTTTGGTGACACAGTATTGGTTTAAAGCAATACGAGGACTTGACCATCAAACAAAGAAGCACTTCCTTCATTTAGTTGGGGAAGTACCCCTGTTTGATTGTGAATTGCCTTTTTTGTAGTCAAGTCGTCATCACTTGATAAGGGTTTACATTATCAGAGAATTATGGATGAAGACGCTCAAGGAACAATCACATCACTGAAATTACATGCACACAAGGACACTGGAAACATTACCCAGTGGTCCTTTACGCAGCTGTAGTGCAGAATATGCATGTGACATTTACCCATCGAGGTAGCACTTACTAACTAACTAAATGAATGTATTCCAGTTGGGTAGACACTTTCAGCAAAATTGGGGACTCTTCTGGTAAAAAATGGGGCTCTGGTCTGGCCATGTGCGCATTTTACACAAATTAAACCTCAACGGGAAGCACTTATATATATAAACATAGCAGGTGCCTCAGTTGAAGCTCCACTTCAGTAAAGCACAAACATTCATAAGTTCTTAGGCTTGGCAAAGGCAATTCATGTGTTTCCTCTCCTATTCCACGCTGAAAAGTTATTTGAAATCCTTAATGGAGGTGAATGCATTGTTGATCTAATGGAGCGCAATCTTATCTGGTAGAGAAACAAAATATCGAAATTAAAATATCGATATACAATAATATCGATGTTTTAATTTCGATGGTATAGAATATCGATGTGCAAAATATCGACAGACAGAATATCGTTTTTAAGGTATGTATGTTACTAATATCGAAATTTACTAATATCGACATTTTGTTTAGTGTTATGTATTTTATTATGTTGTTTATATGTTTGTTAAATATGTTTTTTAATGTATGTTTGAAAATCAGTAATTTTGTTTACATTTTGCGTTTTAGTATCAGAGCGGGTTGTGGATTTATAGGGGAATAGGGTGGGGAGTAATTTAATAATAATTAATTAATTAATATATTTTTAAGTATTTTTTAATTAATAATTAATTGGTAATTAACTAATATTAATTAGTTTATTTTATTTTTAATTATGTTTTTATTCAGATCTTGACAATTCATTTATACAAAAAAAAATATATATATATCAGAGCAAATACACAATGTTATGCTGAAGAACAAATAATGAAATATTACATCATCTCTCTCCTCTCCCCTTCTTCTTTCTTTTTTCCACCCCTCCAAAAAATAAACAAAGATATTTAATCAAAAAACGTCCCCCATATTCTTGCAAATTTACGCAATCCCCCAATCCTTTGTGCAAATATAAATTCACATTTCCTTACTCTCTTCATTTTCTCATACCATTCATCCAAAGATGGTAAAACATCTGATTTCCAATGCTTGAGAATCAGTGATCTAGCAACCGCTATTGTAATATATATCAGTTTTGCCAGCGGCTCAACCAGGTTAAGCTCTGGATCAATACCAAATATGATCAGTCTATCATAATTAACAAACGTGCAGTGCAAATGAAGTGAAAGCAAAGAAAAGATACCCTCCCAGAAAGCCCCAATTCTGGGGCATAATGCTACTATGTGAGACCAATTAGCCAAATCTGTACTAGAATACCTAAAACAAGTAGAAGATGTATTGCTAAACATTCTAGCAAGTGCAGCGGGGGTATAATATAGCAGCCATTTACTAAAAAACAACATGCGCCTCCAGTTAGCGCCTCGCAATACCAAAAAATTAAACTTATTTAAAATTTTCCACATATTGGCTGTTAAATTGAGACTTTCAAATTTCTGCCATTTTTTAGTTGCTTTTGTGCTCAGATCCTCCTCTCTACTCTGTGTTAGTCTTCTTCTCCATTTTCCTGGTTTCATAAATAGTAAAGACCAAAAGATATCATTAGATAGATCTGAGGCTCGACTAATCCGATCTAGGTCATTTTGAACAAAAACTTTATATAATAGATTATATGAACCCCTAAGAAGAAAATGTCCCCCTATTAGAGAGAGCATCTCGTTAGGAGTTAACCAAGCATCATTTTTCACAAAATTTAGTAGTGATGTAAACCCCAGTCTGACCCAATTTTGTATACTTTCTGGTCCCATTTTTATACCAAAACCCGTGATAGCATCACTAAATGGAGTTTTTAAACTGAAGAGAGAAAGTGAGTATCTCTTCAACATGGCGTCTCGTTTTAAAAAAAAACAATTTAATACCTTGTATCTGGCTAATTTGGGGGATTTGGGTATGGATAATGGAGAAGAGATTTTGACTTCTTTACATATTATTTCATAAAAGAAATGTATAAACAGTCCTTGACTTAACATTAAATGTTTGAATCTTGAGAGATACTGTACAAAGTACGCAAAGTAATAGTCTCTAAGGTTTGGGAGACCGAGACCTCCATGTTCTTTTTCTGCATAAAGAGTATTTATGGCAATTCGAGGTGTCTTTTTGGCCCAGACTAAAGCTGAAAACATAGATTCCATTCTTAAAAAGAAGGATCCCGGTAATGAGCATGGGATAGTGGAAAACAAAAAGTTAAATAGGGGGAGAACCGACATCTTAATTAATGCCACCCGGCCTAAAATAGACAGGGGGAAGGCATTCCAGCGTGAGAACATATCCCGAACTTTTTTTATTAAGGGTTCAAAATTCAGAAAATACAAATCACTCACGGATGGCGTAAAATAGACCCCCAAATATCTTTTGGGTCTATTGTTAATGCAATTTTGAAAATCCGGGTGTAATTCGGGAGTAATACCACTACAAATCAAGATCTCGGTTTTCCTCCTATTGATTTGATACCCTCCTAATGCTTCAAATTCTGCAAAAACAGAAAGAGCCCGTGTTTGCGAATGCATCTCCGGTTTAAGGAGAAGCATAATATCATCTGCATATAACTTGATTTTATCCATAGATAATATAGGTGGTAGAATATCTGTAGAATTTCGGATTGCCAGTGCCAATGGTTCTATAAAGAAGGCAAAGAGAACCGGGGACAGTGGGCATCCCTGTCTTGTCCCTCTTTGCACTGAAATTGAGCCCACCATAGATGTATTAATGAGCACATGGGCTTTTGCACCTTGATACAAATTTTTAACTAAGGTAATAATTTGTGAGGGAATTCCAAAAAATTGTAGAATAAAAAAAGTGTATCCCAAACCACCAAATCAAAAGCCTTTTCTGCATCTAAAAGAAAAACTAAAGCCGGCACCTTACGTGTTTCAAAATAATCTAAGGCCTCAACCAAATAGTGAGTGTTAGTGATGAGTTGACGACCCGCAATAAAACCATTTTGATCAGAATGAATCAGATGCGGAGAAATATTGTTGAAGCGTATTGAAAGTAATTTAGTAATGATTTTATAGTCCGAATTAAGCAGAGTTATGGGTCTATATGAGTTAGGATCATTTGCTTCCTTTCCTTTTTTCAAAAAGCTAACCACAGTCCCGTCATAAAATGACGATGGAATTGAACCACCTTCCAGCATAGAATTGGATAATAAAAGTAAAAGTTTAGATAGGGAGGAAAAAAATATTACAAAGAATTCTCCAGGGAAACCGTCTGGTCCACAAGCCTTACCCTGTGGTAGAGATTTAACTACAGCTTCTAGTTCATCTTCCGAAAACGAAGATGCCATTGCTGCTTGCTCCGTCCTAGATAGAGTAGGAAGATTATACTTCTTTAAGAAATTATTTAATCTGTTTTGATCCGTGATATGATGTGAAGTGTAGATTTTCTCATAGTGAGACAGCATAATCTGACCTATCTCTGCTGCGTCTGAGGTATCAGAGTCATTGATTGGAGATTTAAGAGAGTGAATTAGATTAGCTGCCGCTTGTTCTTTAACCTGCCATGCCAAGAATTTGCCTGTATAATTACTGTGTTCGTATGTTTTTTGGGCTTGCCTGCAGAAAATTTCCTCACTTCTCTCAAAATAGTGTAGGCTCAGTTTACGTTTTGCAGCGTTTAATTGATTAATCAACCTAGCAGATGGATTCTGATACATTTGTTCTACCAAATCCTGAATATTCTTCTGTAATAGATTCTTTGTATCCCTGGACACAGCTGATTCCCGCGCATCCCTGCCAATAGCAATCCCCCGGATAAATGCCTTAAGTGAGTCCCATACCATATGAATAGGAGCAGTTCCCAAATTTCGATCAATACAATTTTTTATTTCATTTTTCAATAGGGTCACCCAAGTTGCATCGGCCAAGTATGCTTTATTGAACACCCAGCGTTTTACCGCACTAGTGCTTTCCTCAAACGTCAGTTCTAATGTTAACAGAGCATGGTCGGAAAAGGGCTACGGTGGAGTTCCACGCCTCCACGTAGCACCTGATTGCCATGCTGCTGCCCCTCCCCCACACGAGTTACACGATGGTGGAAGGCGTCGGCGTTTGGGCTCCGTAGCGGGAGTGAAAGCTACGGTGGTTTTGGCGTTTCTCAGGAGGCTGTCTTTCAGGTGCCCTGAGCCCAGCTGGCTTCTACGTGAGAAATGAAATGATCGGCGGCTGGTATCGAGAAATGCAGCAAGGCTGTGGAAATCAGGCTGAGTTTCTTCCGTGGGGGCATAGAGTGGCGGTTTTACCGTGAGAGTCTGTTTGGAAACAAAAAAAAAAAACAGCGTCTGCATTCTGAGGGGAGCCTGCTCCGGCATCCGCATCTGCAACTGTGAAAGTCGTGGTAGGTGCAGAGGAGACACGCTGTTTTCAGCAAAGCAAAAGCTGGTGTCTATGTGAACGATTTGAATTCTTTTTTTTGGAGCAAGTGTCTTGGATATTTGATGGGAATCCTCACTGGCTTGCTTTTCTAGAAAACCGTCTTGGCTCGAGTTGCGGAGCTGGGATGAATTAGGATCAAATCTTCACGCCACATAAGTGAGGATAGTCAGGATAGTGAACGGCGGTTCCCACCAGCTATTCCTATTCTCCTAAAGGGACTGCATTTAATTTAAACATGCGAAGAAACGCTAAAAACTGCTCATAATCTATAAACTGTAAAAACTGTGAAGACTAAAGGAAACAGAGAAATAATGTAGTAACGCTCTGTCTGGTGTTAATAATTCGCAGTCGTTAGTTGTAAGAGAGCTATCGTTGTAAAGGAACATTGGAGAAAAAAAACTTTTTCCCCTCTTTTATGAAATTTAGAAAGAGCAGAGGAGCTCACTTTGAAGGAAAATAAAAGTCGAAAGTGATTAGGGCTAATCTGCTTGTATTTAAAAATAAATAAATGAATACAATAAAAGAGGAGTGAAAACTGTGGAAGCCTCTGCAATATCCCTATAATATATATGCAATTATCTCTTGGAAAGTGTTCTTTAACCCGTGAAGAGCGGAGCTGCTGCGTGATTGAGTTACTGAGTCACTGTTGTTATGGGGAAGATTCTAAATGCACGTAAAGCTAAGCAACGCCGACAGCAGGCAAAAGAGGCTGAGGCTATGGCTAAATTAACAGATGGAGGCAATATAAAGGAGGTGGATTCCGTGCATTCATCGGACTGTTCAGAGACAGAGGATGGATTAACTGAGGATTTAGCGCATTTGAATGTGGGGGACAAAGCTGTAGAGTTCCATAATGGTGATAGGTCTGATATCCTTGCCTCATCTCAACCTCTTGCACAACCACCCCCTCCGTCCAAACAATTTCCTCTGTTCGTAAAGAAAACTCTTAATCTTGTGACCAATAATTTGATCTCTGAAACGTCTGTAAAGGGGGCAGTAACCCAGGCCCATCTAGTTTGCACAAGCGATCCAAGTCTAACTGTCAGCCCCTCTTTGAATTCAGCTTCATCTGTACAACATGCTTTGGCAGCATCTATCTCCACGTCTGACCTAAAGCAAACAACAATGGATTCACTGGATTATGTGGCTCTGGAAGATAAGGATGCAGGGAGTTCAATATCTCAATTCTCTTCTATATCTAATAGTAATCTGGCGGAGGAGGTGGCAGACTCCACAGCCCCTGTACTAGAGATGGATACAGAAACAGAAGGAGAGATGAAGATGTCCGTAAAAGACATGCTAAACTTAATATTAGACGAACTAAGAGAGATTAAGAGATCACAAAACGTGGAGCTGTCAGCTATCCATCAGAGGCTGGATAAAATGGACAAAATTGAAGAGCTAGTGTCCACCTTTCCAGTTCGTCTAACTGAGGCAGAGGAAAGGATTTCCTCTCTCGAGGATCAAATGGTGGCAGTAAAAAAAGAGACTGTAGACGTATCCAAAACATCTAGGGCTCTTGAGAATAAGCTGGATGATCTTGAGAATTACAATAGAAGATCCAACCTACGTATAGTGGGGGTCCCCGAAGGAATTGAGGGGTCAGATATGCTTCAATGGGTCTCTACATTTCTACAACAGGGGGTGATACCGGAACATAAAGGAGATTTAACGATCACCGGAGCTCATCGTGTTCCTGCACACCTCCCTACGAATTCTACGCTACCTCGGACTATTCTCATCAACTTTGCTGATGTTAGGGTAAAGGAGCAAATTCTAACTAGAGCAATTCGACAAAGACAGTTCCCGGTAAATGCCACAGTGAAATGCCGGATTTTCTCAGATATGTCTGCGGTGGATGCAAGACGAAGGAAAGAATTTGTTAAAATTCTGCATCTTTTTAAAGCACATGGGGCACAAGCAATGATAGCTCAGCAGTCAAAACTTAGAGTACTCTTCAAGGGTAAATTCTACATTCTATCGGATGTAGAGGCAGCACAAGAGCTATTGCATGGGATTCAAAATGGCTAATTTCGGACTTAAGATAGATTACTTGCATGAGATGTGGACTGTATTTCTTTTTTTTTCTTCTCTTTTTTTGGCATTGGTTTCCACTAAGTGATTTATTTGGTGCACTATGTTGGGGTGGGGGCAGGGCAGGACAGGAAGGTTGAAGAGGTGTATCAACACGACACCTCAAATGGAAGGGAGAGAATCCTGTGGTGCGCGTGGAAGGAGGGAGGAAGAGCAAGGGGGTGCCACAGATGGAAGAAGAGGGGAGGGGGGAGGTCAGGGGGGAAAATATATAAAAAAATACAGGTCTTGGCAAATTCAATTTTTATTTTTTTCACTTTTTGGTCTGTTAGCTGAAGATACAAGTATTCTGTTTATGGGCTTTGAACTGCTGCATTTTGTTAAAAAAAGGGGTATGTCAGGCAAAAAGGGGAGTAGTCTTTTTACAAAGCTTTTGTAAATACTATCAGAATGGTTAGAAAAAGTATAAAAATAATTTCGTTTAATGTGAACGGCCTAAACAATAAAAAAAAAATGCGGGCAATAGAGAAATGGGTCTTAACTGAAAATCCTGCTGCTATTCTTATTCAAGAAACACACATCCCTCTCTTAAAAGCTGACAATTTTTCCATGTTTAAAGGGTGGGCCTCGTATCGGGGGTTCTCCTTTTTTTCAGAGTCACAGAGGGGAGTAGCACTTTTTATTAATAAGAATATGGAGATAGAGATTTTGCAATCAAAGGCTGAGAACCGGGGTCGGTGGTGCTGGGCAACATGTAAATTTAAGAATAGGCCCTCCCCTATCACATTTGTAAGCTTTTATGCCCCAGTCAACAACAATTCAGAAATTTATGAGGAAATGTTTCAGTCTCTTTTGCTGGTCGGAGGTGATATTGTGATTGGGGGGGACTTTAATACACTTATGGACCTCAAACTAGATTCTAGCACGGGTGGTAAAAAACAACCAAAACCTAAAACATTTAAGACAATTACGAATAATGTAAGAACTTTAGATCTTGTGGATCCATGGCGACTTATTAATCCCCATAAAAGAGAATATACTTGCTGGTCGGGAAGACATAGGTCATTTTCTCGGATCGATTTTTTTCTAGTCTCCTCAAATTTTAAGAATTAATATTAATTAGTTAATTAAATTAATTAGAGTTAATGTGCTAATATATTTAATTGTTTGTTATTGTTAAATATTAATTAATTGGTAATTAATTAATATTAATTAGTTTATTAAATTACTTAGAGTTAATGTGCTAATATATTTATTTTTTTGTTATTATTAATTAATAATTAATTGGTAATTAAATAATATTAATTAGTTATTAAATTAATTAGAGTTAATGTGCTAATATATTTATTTTTTTATTATTGCTAATTAATAAGTAATTGGTATTTAAATATTATTAATTAGTTAATTAAATTATTTAGAGATAATGTGCTTATATATTAAATTTTTTGTTTTGTTAATTATTAAATAATTGGTAATTAAATCATATTAATTATTTAATTAAATTAATTAGAGTTAATGTGCTAATATATTTAATTTTTAGTTACTGTTAATTAATAATTAATTGGTGATTAATAATTATTAAGTGATTAAATGATGGTATTTATTTATGTGTAGTGGGTTGTGTGTTTATAGGGGAATAGGGTGTGCTATAATTAAATGTAATTAATTAAAGAGATTGTATTTATGTATTGGTATTTATAGTTAATTAATTGGTAATTAATATGTGTTAATTAGTTCATTTATTATTACATCAATTTAATAATATTAATTGTTATTAATTGATTCATTGATATTCATTTTAATTGTGTTTTTTTGTATGTGTAGTGTGCTGTGTGTTAAAGGGGGAGTAGTGTGGGAAGTAATTTTTACCCCTACCCTATCCAACGCTTTTCCTACTCTTGCACCCTCTGGAGTGGGAATAGTAATTTTTACCCCTCCGCTATCCAACGCTTTCCCTGCTGTTGCACCCTCTGGAGTGGGAATAGTAATTTTTACCCCTACGCTATCCAACATTTTCCCTACTGTTGCACCCTCTGGAGTGGGAATAGTAATTTTTACCCCTACCCTATCCAACGCTTTCCCTACTGTTGCACCCTCTGGAGTGGGAATAGTAATTTCTACCCCTACGCTATCCAACGCTTTCCCTACTGTTGCACCCTCTGGAGTGGGAATAGTAATTTAACCCCCGACGCTATCCAATGCTTTCCCTACTGTTGCACCCTCTCGAGTGGGAAAAGTAATTTATACCCCTACGCTATCCAACGCTTTCCCTACTGTTGCACTCTCTGGAGTGGGAATAGTAATTTTTACCCCTATGCTATCCAACGCTTTCCCTACTGTTGCACCCTCTGGAGTGGGAATAGTAATTTTTACCCCTACGCTATCCAACGCTTTCCCTATTGTTGCACCCTCTGGAGTGGGAATAGTAATTTTTACCCCTACACTATCCAACATTTTCCCTACTGTTGCACCCTCTGGAGTGAGAGTAGTAATTGTTACCCCTACGCTATCCAACGCTTTCCCTACTGTTGCACCCTCTGGAGTGGGAATAGTAATTTTTACCCCTAAGCTATCCAACGCTTTCCCTACTGTTGCACCCTCTGGAGTGGGAATAGTAATTTTTACCCCTAAGCTATCCAACGCTTTCCCTACTGTTGCACCCTCTGGAGTGGGAATAGTAATTTTTACCCCTACGCTATCCAACGCTTTCCCTACTGTTGTACCCTCTGGAGTGGGAATAGTAATTTAAAGCCCTACGCTATCCAACGCTTTCCCTACTGTTGCACCCTCTGGAGTGGGAATAGTAATTTTTACCCCTACGCTATCCAACGCTTTTCCTACTGTTGCAATATGTGGAGTAAGTATATATATTAATTTATATGTAGAGTTTTTAATTTATTTTAAATGTATATGTATTAGTTATAATTTTTTAATATGTTTTAATGTTTTTATTTAATATTTGTAAAATGATATGTATTTTTAAATAATTTTTACATTATTATTAATACATTTAAAAAAACGATATTTTTAATTTTGATATTTTTGTACTACGATATTATTTTTTCGATATTTTTGTACTTACCTTTATAAAGATATAACCCCGATATTTTTGATGTCGATATTTTTGTGTCGATATTTTTGTATGTAGATATTCTGTCTGTTGATATTATGTCATAGATCCATCTTATCTTAAGTGTCTGTGACGAGTAGTTTCTTTTTTTTCCCTCTCCTGATGAGAGCAGAGTACACAGTTCTATCTTTTAAATACCCTGAGTGCGTACATTTCCAAAATCTATAGCGTCTCTCACTTACCCACAAACAGACACACACAGATATACAACACACACACTCACAGACCCATAGCACCACTCCCAGTCACAGACTCACACAGGCACTCATTTACCCACTCACAGAACCACACAGCCAATAACACATCCATTCTCAAACTTTACAGGTTACAGATAGGATTTTTAAACATAGAAATTCAATGAAAAAATTGAATGTTACAGGGACGCTCTAGTTAGGAAATACAATTGAAAAAACATTGAAACTTCCTGAAAAAACCATAGGTTAGAGGGATCTTATTGTTAGGCTCAAATTTACTCCTAGAAAACCATACAAAATTCAGCAGTTATTATATAATTGCCGATTGGAGACAAGGAGGGGCAACCTTGACATGCAAAATCTCAAATGGGAGAGTCGCCCGGGGGTGGGGGCAGGATCTCTCTGTGGAACAGTCGATTGATATAGCTGGGAGGATCTTGATTTCGGATAAGTTAAAAGCACAGCACTTTAACACTCATTTAATTTGTATCATACCTCCGCAAAGATGTTGAAATGGGGTGGAGTAATTGATGGGAAATGTTTCCGCTGTGGAATAGATATGGCAGATATAGTACATATTTTTTATACATGTGAGAAATTGATACAGTTGGTGGGACATATTGAGAGATTTCTCTCAGATATAACAGGGGCCGGGATAAAGATCTCAACATCTATAATGGTCTTAGGGACTGGGGAAAACCTGATGCTGGGGCTACCTGCCCATACATTTCGTTATTTGGTCTTTGTGGCCACAGCAGTGGCTCAGCTCTGCATCTCATTCAAGTGGTTGCAGCAGGAAGCCCCTTTTTTTGAGATGTGGAGGGCCAGATTTTATAGTATGTTTAATTTAGAGAATATGAAAGATTGACATTTTATTACTAACGCTTTTTTTGTCCAGGCATGTATTTCATTGTATGTTGTCAATCTGCCTTTAGCTTAACTGTGAACCCCCACTTTTTATTACCCCTGATATGTATGTGTGGTATTAGATGTCATGAGTATATGATGTATGTACTTATTTATTCTTGCTATGGATTAAAATTAAAAACATATTTTAGAAAAAAAATCCAGCAGTTATGGTTATGTGAGCTACCTATAACTTACACTCATACAAATCACTGCTTATGACTTCACATATTACATCACTCATTACATCACTGAGGATATCTCAAATGATACCACTAATTACATCCTCTACAGAATGACTCCCACACCCATTCTCACACCCACTCTCATGCCCACTCCCACACAACTACTCATATATGCAACTACAAACCCATGTAAACACTCACATATCCACTCATACATCCACTCACTCACACAGCCACTAACTCACCCATACAGCCACTCATGCACCCACTCACTCACCAATAGAACTACTCACACATCCAGTCAAACAAGACATACAGACACCTACACACCCACTCACACACTGTCAGCCACCCATACAGCTACTCACACACCAACTCACTCTCCCATACAGTCACTCACTCACCCATACAGTTACTTACATACCCACTCACTTACTCATATATATACTAATACATGTACTTACTCAGCTATGCAGTCACTGACACAAGCACACACTTGTCCAAACAGCCACTCTCACATTTACTCACTCACCCATGCAATCATTCGCACAATCCTTAACACACCTGTGCAGCCTCACTCACTCATACAACCACTCACACACCCATACGGCCACTCAGTCACCCACTCACACATGGATACACACATTCACATAGCCACTTACATATTATGTGTTAAAAATAGTCAGTAGTACACAACGTTTGCTAATTTAACATTTATATCATCTTACTATATATTTTTAACACTGAGAAACTTTTAGAAAACACTCCCAATCACTGATGATGTAGTCAGTGATCGCATCAGTTATGTAATTTGAGATGCCATCAGTGATGTCACTGACCATGTCATGACTGATGAAATAAGTTAGGTCATAAGCAATGTTCCCTCTAATTTTTTTCCTCTGTGTGCAGCAGTGTACGGTCTCGGTGCGCTGCAATCAAGGCTATGTGTGCCGGGTACCTGACTGCTTGAGGGGGTGCAGCGCCAAATATCACCTCAAACTTTTGCTTAAAAAAGTGAAAAGACAGTGCATTTCCACACATGCAGCGCCACATGAAGGGTCTTAAGGCAGGTTTTCAATCTAAACACACATGCCATGACATGAATTTGTTACACAGGCAAGTACAACTTCTTTGTAGTTATAAATGAATGCAAGTGTTACAGATTTACCCACTGTAAGCCTCAAATCTTGTTTGCACTTCAAACCTGTTATCTCTCCATATTGCTCTGAATACACCAATCATCATTGTGCACACTCAATTCATCATTTGTTTTTAAATTTTTCCAACTCCTGCCACAATTGGCTCATTCTTTTTCAACCAGTTTTCATTGTTTTTCCTTTTTGAAAGGTTTTGTTCTTGTTAATTGCCTCTTAATTTACCAATTCCATGGAACACTACCATACATTAGTTTAGTGGTGTGCAATGATTACCAACCTCTTAGAAAAGATGAATTGTGTGAAATATTTTTTTTATGTATTTGCTTTTTTGGGTATTTGGGCTGTATTTACAAACACATTTAGGGTAATAGAAATATGCCTAAATCTGTCATGCATTCTCACTTTTTTTCGGAATTTTCAGAACGCAGTCACAGTGCATGCTGTGGAGTGCTTTAGACTTGGGGGCAAGCTCAGCCGCTTGCATCTTTGGCTGTAACACTTTCACTTGGACTAGCGTGCTGACACATTAATATGGACACAGCTGAGTGAAGCTTTAAAAGCACAGTGGGTTGCGCGCCAGCGTCAGTTCATGAGGATGTTTGGGCTTCTGGCAATGAATGAGGCATCTCGCACCGCTAAATCGAATAAGGAATCCCGCGACCGAACCCCCGAGTAGGCCCCACACCAACAGTTGAGTTAACCTACCTGCAGAAGTGGTTCCTCAGCTGAGCTTCAGCCTACCCGAGCACACCAGCAACCCTCAAAGTCAAATATGCCCAGGCCTCGGGCTGGCCCAGCCGCAAAGGGGCTGAGCCAAGACTAAAATGAGTATGATGTCGGGAAAAGTACTGGGTGGGTGTGCCCACGGCATCGGTGTCTAAGCACCTACCGAGTGATTACTCGTATAAGGTCCAGTTGCTGCGGCTCCGGGAGGGCGGTCAGTGTGCGAATTGGGAGACAGGCAGCAGCGGTAGTATAACGGTGATGGGGTGCACGTGATTGGTGACGTGATTTTGGCATTTGGGCAGAGTGCAGGGGGAGTGAGCCCGGATCCACAGTCCACCCCATGTCCACCGTCGTGATGATTATCTTCACAGACAAGAGTTGCCATAACCGGAACATCCCGCTCTTCTCACTAATGGATGATTTTGCCTCCTGACGCAGCTGACTAAACCCATAGCAGACTCCCGGCATTACTCAATTAACCGACTCACGGGTAAGGATTGCCGCTCACTGTCTTGGGCTCTTCTCAAAACCCAAGTAGGAACCCTGTCTGAATATCAATTTAATTTTCAGGTCATCCACCTGCGCCATTAGATTCACCCAACGATCGCGGAGCATATGTACTGCTCCGAACTCACGGTAATCTAGTAATGCATTACTCTACCGCATGTGTTCATCACAACTCATCCCTCACTTTAGGAAACCCCAGTTTTGCAGTGGCTCTTGCAGACGGCGACCGCCTCTATCTTAACCTATATGTTTTCTCTTATTCCGCATGTTTTCATCACAATCCAATTCTTCTCCCTCAATACCAGCTGCCAGCCTAGTTTCTGATCGGATCTCATATACAGCAACCCACAAATTGTTTTATTAGTGCACAAACGTTAATAAGATCTATATGATTCTTATGTCCCCAATTCCATCACAGCCCTGAAATTGCCAATTCTGCCCATATGTTACAGCTGATAATACTTGTATGGTCTGCCCTTGTATGTTTTAATGCAATTTTATTTTCCCTTTTTTACCCTTCTTTTACCTCTTCCTTCCATTATAAATTTGTACTATATGTTATACAGTATTAGACAAACATAAATCACAATGTTTGCACACAGGCATGTTTATTATTACTGTCCTGAGAATGATCCCATGATTTTCCCCTAAGGGATCGAAACATCGTCGACACCATATGTACCATATGTTTCTAAATACTTTGTATTACAATTTGCAATGGTACTCTTCTGTAAATTAAATCTGGAAAGCAATATTGAACACAGACTTTGTGTTTTTGCCTGAAACCCCCCTCCCTCCCCCACAATTAATGTTGCCCATGTATGTTTTTGAGCTGGATGCAGGTTGCGTCCCACTTGCATGTGTTATTGATTGCTTCGTCAAAATATCTATTGATGAATAAATACTGTCCGGCTAGACAAAGAATATAGAGTCTATCTAGCATATGTTGACTAGTTGCTCCTTAAATCCTTTTGTCCAGGGACCACTGTCTTTAGTAATAATCAATAAACCCAAGGTCCCTCCCATATTGCCTTTGGGTCCCCTTATCTCGTTTGAAAAGTATAGTGGAATCAAAGCATTTCTTTGGTCTTATGTCGCATTTTGACTTAGGCAATGTCTCAAATTTTGGGGCAATTGTGGTGAAAAAGGCAGTGTTTTGCAACAAATATTTAAAAATGTTGTTGTGGTAGGCGAGCCCAAAAACAATGTTGTCGTGGGTGAGGCCTGGTTGTCAGAGCATGAAATTATTGTAATATGTAATCAGTGCCCTCCAGAAGTATGGGCTTAGGATATTTATAAGGGCTTGGGTGCAGAAATGTGCTATTTGGCCATGTTTTTCAAGAAGATGTGGTGTAGAACTTCTTTAAATGTTCCTACAAAAAGTCAGGCTCAATCGCTTGCGCAATGCATTTAGGTGCAAGATATTTATGCCTCACCCCTTTCAAAGTTTACCAGCCGCCACTGACTCTCAAAGATGGCATGTGCTTTCAGAGGCTTCTTAAAGCACACGTTTTGTTTGAGACTGCTTTTCTATTTTTATTAGTGCACAGCTACGGGGTTGATTGTGACCCTATGAGTTAGAATTCATGTAAATTGCAGCACCCTTGTGCGCTGCAATTAACATGAATACTAGCTCAGAGGGTCACAATCAGCCCTGTGTCCTCGAACTATTAAGAAAACCGGAGTCTCAAAGAGGGAATGTGCTTTCAGAGGCTTCTTAAAGCACAGGTTTTGTTTGAGACTCTGCTTCACTTTTCCTAAAAGAGTGCGGCTATGGGGCTGATTGTGACCCTTTGAGTGAGTATTCATGTTAAATGCAGTGCTGTGTGCTCTGTAATTAACAAGAATATTAACTCAGAGGGTCACAATCAGCCCTGTAGCTGTGCACTATTAAGAAAAGGAAAGCAGAGTCTCCAACACCACATGTGCTCCAAGAATCCTCTGAAAGCACACGTAGTGCTTTAGATTGCTGCATTCCTTTTCTTAATAACGCAAGGCTGCGGGGCTGAATTTGGGCCTTTGTGTTAGTATTCATGTTAATTGCAGCACCCTTGTGTACTGCAATTAACATGAATACAAGTTCAAATACCCACAATCAGCCCCGCAGTCTCGCACTATTAAGAAAAGGAATATCAGGTACGCAAGCCCTCCCTAATCCCAGAGCATAAGGGAGAGACTTACCTGCAGCTCCCTTGTGTTGTTGTTTCTTCCTCCTCCTGCAAACAGGAAATGACAGTTTTTCGCGCCGCTCCTATTTTACAAGTGGCAGCGCGAACGGTCTTGATGGATGTGCTGTGTGTGTGTGTGCGCGCTAAATACTGCACACTGCGCGCTCCGGATAACTTTAGTGCGCGCACGCTCACGCGCTCGGCTTATTGAGAACAGTGGTCATAGGCAGTGCTTTGTGGGGAGTAAGTTATAGTTAGCTCAGGTAACTATAACTGCTAAATTTCTATGAACCAACACATTGAATTAAACCACATTATAGCAGAAAGCTAGATCTTGATCCAGAAAGTGTTTTTTGTAATTTGGTGTAAATCTATTTGGTAGTTTTAAAGTTATTAAAGAAAAGAATCTCTCTCTCTATATATATATATATATATATGCCTTGAACAGCTGTCCGCAACCTGAGAGAAATTTTTCAGCCACCATTTTGTGAATCTTAGCACAGTTCCTGGGGGAATAAAGTAGAAACAATATATAAGGGGTTAGGATAGAGATATCCTGAACCCACCGGGACTGATGGAGGGGTCTGTGAGGGACCCCTCATATGGAAGAAATTGTGGGAAAATGGCTTTTTTTGCATGCATATGTATCTGCAGATCCACTGCAGCACTGAACACAGCCCCATCTAAATCCACGGCAGATCTGTAGGTCTAGACCCCAATTAACAGAACACATATACCCACTCACAGACCCTCTCATACACTCTCTCACACCCCCATACCACTCACATAGCCATACACTCACTTACAAACCCACTCACACACCATTACAGTCACTCACACATCCACTCAGAGAACCACTTACATACCCACTCACAGACCCACATGGTACTCATACACCCACATACACTCCCATAATGCCACTACATACCCACTTACAGACCTACAAAGGCACTTATACACCCACCCACACACCCATATAGTAAAACCACTGACACACCCATTCACACACCCATACAGACACACACCACGCAGGGACGCTATACAGCTATTTGCACACTCACTCATTTACCCATCCACCACACACCCTTTTACACACCACTCACTCATACCCCCATACAGCCACTCCCACATTCACAAAGCCAGTCACACACCCACTCACACACCAAGTCACAGAAACACTTACACACTAACACAGCCACTCACACACCTACTCACATACCCATACAGCTACTTACACAACCATTCACGGATCTAAATAGCCACTCACACACCCACACAGTTACACACACTGCTTCTCACACACCAACACACAGGCAGTGATACAGTTACATAAATTGTAATAGGATATGTTTGTATTAAATGTGTAGTTATTTTGTATTGAATCTGTGCTTTTGATTGGGAATGGATCTGCAGATCCGTTGTGGACCGGCCTGCAAAATAGCCAGCAGACCCCTCATTTGGCTGAGGATCCATGGCAAATTTGTGGACCCTAGTGAAAAATTAGAAGAAAGGATTTGAAAATAGAAAGAACCAGTGTTTGGGAGAAGGGCTGGTTCTGAAAGAGCCTTTCAATCAATCAAGGGTCTCAAGGCACTGAAGGGAGGGGCTGCTGATCTTTCTGGGCATGGCGGTTCAGTCAAAGAGCCAAGTGTTGAGGTCATTTCTGAATTAGGTCAGTGATGGTGATTGCCTGAGGTGGAGGGGCAAGGTGTTGCAGTTCTTCGAGGTGAGGTGGGAGAAAGATCTTCCTCGAGTTTTGGTCTTGTGACTCCGTGGGATGGTGGTCAATGCAAGGTGGGCGGAGCAGAGTTTTCTGGTAGGTACGTGGAATGCAAGGTGATGGTTCAGATATACATGGTCTGTAGGGGTGGGAGGGGTTCCTAGTGTGGCAGGCCACCAGGAGTCACCGTAGGCTGAGGAGGTGGGTCGCAGGATGAGTACTCCGGTCTTGTCTGAGTTGATCTTAAGGCAGCTGTCTTTCATTCAGGTACGAATAGCCGTCGTTCCACTGTGGAAGTTGATCCTGGCGGCTGTGAGTTCATTGGTGAGGGAGGGGATCAGCAGGGTGTCGTCGGCGTGGTGACAATGTTGAGTCTTTGGTTTCTGACGATGGCCATGAGGGGGCCAAGTAGATGTTGAAGAGGGTGGGGCTCAGGAAGGAGCCCTGGGGCACTCTGCAGTTGATCTCTGTGGGTTCTGAGAGGAACAGGGGTATCTGACTCTCTGTGTTCAGCTGGTGAAGAAGCAGTGGATCCAGTCCAGTGCCTTGTTGCGGATGCCTGCATTGTGGAGGCTCATAATTAGGGTGCATGGGAGACGGAGTTGAAGGCAGCTGAGAGGTCCAGTAAGATGAGGGCTGCTGTTTTGCCCTGGTCAAGGAGGGGACAGATGTCATTGGTGGTGGCAAGGAGTACGGTCTCGGTGCTGTGGTTGCTTCAGAAGCTGGATTGGGAGTTGTCCAGGATGTGAATTCCTTTGATGAACTTGGAGAGTTGTGCGTTGATGGCCTTGTTGATGACCTTAGCTGGGAAGGGGAGGAGGGAGATAGGTCTGAAGTTCTTAAATTCTGTTCAGTCAGCGGACGACTTCTTCAGCAGGGGGTTGATCTCGGCATGTTTCCAGTCATCGTGGTAGTTGGTGGTTCTGATGGAGTAGTTGATGGTGCGATGAAGCTCAGGATGATGGAGGCGGCTGCTCTTGGGAAGAATAAATGTGATACCAGCAAGGATATGATGGGGCTCTGGTGTGGATGCTTTTCATGGTCTTGAATGTGCCATCTGTAGTGAGCATGATCTGCTGAGATGTGGCATTGTTGCGTGTGGTGGTGGCGGGCGTTGTGGTAGGGTCTTGGGTATCAAAGTTGTCATAGATTTGCCTGATCTTGTGGTGGAAGAAGGAGCCAGGTTTGTTGCAGAGGTCTTCGGAGGATGATATATATGTGTTCTCTCTGTTGGGCCTGGTGAACTCCTTGACAATGGCAAAAGTTATTTGCTGTTGTGTCCGTTGGCATTGGTTCTGTCTTGGAGGGACATTTTCTTTGTGCGTTGATGGCGTTTTTGGTGGTTGCAAGGGTTTCACTGGTTTTGTTGGTTCTCTCTTCTCGAGTCATCTGCAGGTGTGTCTGGACTTGTGGAGGGCTGGGGTGAACCAGCTGGCTTTCCTGGAGTGTTACTTGCCTGGTGTCTTCTTGAAGGGTGCCAAAGTGTCAGCTTAGTTGGAGATCCATTGGTGCAGGTTGTGTGCTGCAGTGTTGGTGTCTGTTGGTGTTGGTGGTGTGGTCATGCTGAGGAGATTCTTCAGTGGCCTTGTTCCAGCTAGGATATGTGGGAGGGCAGTGGTGAACAGTGGGTGTGGCAAAGCGAAGTGCACGCAGTGGTGGTCGGTACAGAGGAGTTTGGTAGTGTGGTTGTAGGTGATGTTCTCGCTGGCAGAGAAGACGGCGTTCAGTGTGTGTCCAGCTGTGTGGGTTGGTGCAGTGACTAACTGCCTGAGTCCGATGTTGGTGAGGTTCTCCAGTAAGTAAGCAGTGTTCTGGTCACTGGGGATGTCCAGGTGGAAGTTGAGGTCTCCGAGTAGGATGTAATCGGTGGATGCAAGGACGTGGGGTGCGATGAGGGCTACAATGGTGTGGGTGAAGTGGGGGCGGGGACCGGGGGCCTGTAGACAAGGGTGCCATGGAGGGTGGCGTTGGGGTTGGTCTGGATCTGGAAGTGGAGGTGTTCCATGGTTGCCATAGGGTTGTTTGAGTGAGTGGTCAATTGGAGGGCATTCTTGTGTATGATATTGATGCCTCCTCTTGGTCAGTCTGCACAGTCCTTGTGGGTGATTTTGTAGACGTCGGAAGGGCGGTGGCGAAGTCTGGTCCAGAAGAGGGGTTGGTCCAAGTTTCCATGAAGAAGGTGATGTTGGGAGATGCTGCATCGAGGAGGCCCCAGATTCATGTGGTGTGTTTGTGGAGGGAGCGCGTGTTGAGGAGGATGCAGTTGAACCACGCGGCACTGTTGGTCAACTGGATGGGGAGAGGAGCGGACATATTAGCATGGGTGAAGGTGTAGCTCCATTTCGAGCAGGAGAAGGGTCCTTGTGTCTCCTTCGGCGATGCAAGGTAGCAGGCGGCATGGCGTCCTGGGTTGAGGTCGACGAGTGTCCTGGTGTTGTAGTGGTGGAGGGTCCATGATCTAGGTTCTCTTGTGCTGGGTGCGGTCCTAGCGTGGATGGGCACAGATGGGCACAGATGAGCTTGGCTTTGGTGCAGCGGCTGCCATTAAGTAGTGCTGCGGGGGCTGGGCAGCTGGGAGGCGGTAAACGCAGGGATCGGAAAGGGTCACTGGAGGAGTGCGGGCCGCGGGGAATCATAGCGGCATGGACAATGAAGAAGCAAAAAACACAGGAATGGGAGAGAAATAAAAAAAAGCAGAAGCAGTAGAAAACAGAAATGAGGTAGAAAAAAGCTGAAAAGAGAGACGGAAGGGCAGTCAAGCAGCAGAGCAGTGAGGCTCTACTACTAGACCACCAGGGATGAGGTGCTGGCAGGAGCCTATGGGTGGAGGAGGGACTCAAACTCCTGACCAGAGGGTCAGCAGCAGCGATGGGGGCAGCAACAGCTACCAGTTGAAGCTGTGCAGTAAAAGGAGCTCTCCACTAGAAGGTCAGTGGACATAGCCTTTGCGTTTATGGCATATAGATGATAAATACACATAAAACATGAAGGAATCTTTTAAGTTGTTGAAGATTATCCTCTGTCTTTGAAATGGACTCCGTCTTTTTGATATATTCCATTCATGTTGAAGCGTAAATTGTTATGTACATGGAGCGCATGTTATGGTCTCAGAGAAATTCTGAGACACCTTAATTGGCATGTTTCCTGGTTTTTACTATCTACTCACCAAGTTGGGTTGACCACTACCACTTCTTTCTTTGGCAAATGTTGGAGAACACCAAAGCAGTATGTGGGTAGGTAACATTAATTTACCAAAGGTATCCTTCATTAGGATTTCCAGTCCTACCCCAGTAATTGTGCCTAGGTCATTGCCACCACAGTATATAAGCATGATGTCTGGATGTTGGTAATCTGATTACATAAACCTAGGTCCCTGTCAATGCCACTCTTTCTAGCACTCTCTGTGGCCCAAAACACAAAACTATCACCCACAATCCATACTCGGACCATGTTGGAGACAAGCAGGAGTAGCACACAGGAGAAGGCTGCAGCAGAATGAGGCAGTTTTGAAGATGAAAGGCGGTTACAATAGAGGACAGCAAGTAAAATATAAAAAAACATATTTGATTTGATGGTGGAGATGTGCAACACAGAAATTGGGTAGTGACTTTAAGTGAAAAGTAACTAAATCTGTGACTGACCTTGGAAAAATCAAAAAGTTATGTTTTTCGGGATATGCATGGAGTTGCAAACAGTCAACCACACCTGCTACAGTTAATGCGAAGCTAGTATGTCATTGAGAGAAAGTCTTGTGAACTTTTGACCTACAGGTAGGCAGACAAATGTAAACATGGTTACTACGGAAACTGAGCAAATTGAGTGCCAGGGAAGGGAACGAAAGACATAGCAGTGTGAAACTAGAAAGCAGACAGGTGAACAAAAATTGCTTAGTTGGGAGTGTATGTCTTGTAATTAACAATATTTTACAACATAAAATATAAATCAACAGTGTGGATCTCTGATGTCAATTGAGATGTCATCAGTGATGTCACTGATGTCATGAGTGATGTAATATGTAAGGTCATAAGCAAGGCATGGCAGGGTGTGAGTTATAGTTAGCTTTGGTAACAATAACGGCTAAATTTCTGTGGTCTTGTATGGGTAAAACATTAACTAACTACAATGTCCCTGGAACCTTCGTTTTTTTGTTGACTTTCTAAGGATCTTTATAACTCTATTTTTTAACTATAATGTCCTTGTACCCTTAGGTTTTTCTGTGAATTTCAGTTTTTACATTTTTTATTTCCTAACTATGAAGTCCGTATAACCTTTGTTTTTTTGTGACTTTCTGTTTTTGTTAAAATGTATTTCCTAACTGTAACCTGTAACCTTTGAGAGTGGGAGTGTTAGTGGCTTTATAGGTCGGTGAGCGGCTGTGTGAGTGGCTGTGTAAGGGAGAGTGAGTGGGTGGGTGAGGGACTGCATGAGTATGTGAGTGAGTGTGTGAGTGGCTGTATGGGTTTGTGAGTGGCTATGTGAGTGGCAGTATGGGTAAGTGAGCGTGTGAATGGGTATATGGGTTTGTTAGTGACTTTGTAATCATCTGTATGAATGAGTGAGTGTGTGTGGTTGTATAGGTGGGTGTCTGTGTGGCTATGTAGGTAAGTGAGAGGCTATGTGGATGAGTGAATAGCTGTGTGAGTGGATGTATGGGTATTTGAGTGGGTATGTGAGTAACTGTATGTGATTGTGAGCTGGTGTTTCAGTGATTTTAGGGGTGTATTCTTGGGTGTATGGCAGGTTGTGTGCAGAGCGTGCAAGTGATTTCATTTCTACTTGCATAATCATAGTAATTTAAAGGGACTCTCCTCTCATCAGGAGATGACAAGAAAGAACTAATTTATCACAGTCACTGCATAAGTGATTGTGCTCTGATGGGTTAATAATGTATTGATCTGCATTGAGGATTTCACATTGCATAGCTGCCAAGTTTTCAGATTGCTTATGTGTGACATTTTCATAGTTTCAGTGTACTTATGAGTGGCATCCAATGGCCAAATGTATGACCCTTAAAATGACACTTTCTCATGAGCAAAATCAAGCAATGAAGTCCAGGGAAACAGATAAATATCAGAAAGTGCACTCCTTTGAGCAATGACAAACACTAAGAAGATCTTGACACTGCTGCAAAGCACCAGAAACGAAAGGACACCAGCCTGCTTTGCAACATGCATATTCACCCTCTACACTATTTCCTTATGAGAGAAAACTGTCACTAGGCAAGACGCTTACCTCACTCCAGCAGGAACATTATTCGCCAGAGTTATCTTGACATGTTTACTCTTGGTAGAAACTCCTGGGCATGCAAAGCATTCTGCACCCCGCTAGGTGGTTTAAAACTCATGTTATCTATAGAAAGCATCCTCCAACCCCTCAGCTCAGTGCCAGGTACTATGTGCACAGTTCTACAAGTAACAGCATGATTTCTGTGCAGTAACTTACAGCTATCCTCATAAAATCCTGTTCTGAGAATATGCATGGTTTGTGTTCTTTGCAGCAGGCATATTAACCCTCTCCACTAGTTAATGATGAGTGAAAACTATCACTAAACTAAATGCTGATCTCACTCCGCAAGGAACATTATTTTCCCAAGTTATCTTGACATTTTTTATTGTTGCCTGAAAACTCCTGGACACACGAAGAATTCAGCTCCACTGTCAGGTGGTTTGAAATCCATGTTATGCATACAAAGTACCCTCCATCCCAAAGCTTTCAATGCCAGGTGCAATGGGGCAGAAGATCCACAAATAACAAAAAAAGATCTCTGTGAGAAAAATAACTCACAGGTATCCGACGTCATAAAATACAGTTTTGTGAATATGGACCAATTTTGTGAATATGGACCATGGTACATGTTCTTTGCAGCAGGGTTATAACCCTTTGTGCTAGTAAATCATGGTGAGTCAAAACTGCCAGTTGACAAACTCCGACCTTAGCAGGAACATTCATAATCAGCAGCGTTTCATTTTTTACTCTTACCAAGTCAGTCTTTGATTCACAGTAATGCAGATGGGAAACTAAAGCCTTCAATCGATGGGTGAATGACATGTCTCTAAATCTGTGAGTCAGTCATGCTCCCTGACTACAGACAGGTGTAGGAATGAATTCTCACCATTTCTAGGGGTGCTGTGGGTGGTTTCCCAGCTGCCTCATCCATAAATAGGAGCAGCTGCATTGGTTTCGACATTGCCTAGGTCAATAAAGTTATTTGAGGTGGAGTTCCATGGTGATCATTACCGATATTGAAGAGAGGTATGTGCGAGGCAAGGCCAGGTGTTAAGTGAGGGGCCCAACTCCCAGCAGCACAATATAACATCTCCGTGCTGTTGATATTCTGAGAGGCATGATGTTTCAGAACCCTGTGATGAGATCTTGATGCACTTTTTTGCATCAGTAGGTCTCCTGCTGGTGTTCTAAATAGCTTGATCGGCAAGTGTAGTGCCTAGCATTAAAGTGTCTAGTTCGAGGATAGGTGCAGTCTCAATGGACTCTGGGGTATGCTTCTGGTCCGAGCTTGTTCTTGTGATTCAGTGGAGCACGTCACCCCAAACACAAGACTGCACTAAAAGGTTAGCATTTATACTCCGTTAACAATTTAGGCAGTGCCCAGTATTATGTATACCCAATGTGCCAGAATGTCAGGGAACAGGGTTGTGTCTCCTAATATAGCGCTGCATTTGTCAGGGTTATAAGGGCAGCATTGATGTGCCAAGGAAGAGGCCACTGCACTGTTCTATACATGGTCTTAACAGGCTAAAATCCTAGTCCATAGAACGTCGGGTACTGGGGCCCACAAGTTGACTTCTCAGGCACCCGTGCTGCCACAGTACCTGCCCCTTCTGGCACTAGAGGATGCAGGATAACTGTTCCCCTTTTTATGTGATGTGTGAGAGTTGCATCACAAGCTAGCATTTCATTGCCGGTTTCACCAGGGCTCACAATGCTCCTGTCATCCCTTCAGAGCCTGGTGTGTGGTACTTGGCAGGGCTGACATTGTTTTTCAAGTTAGAATTACAGGAAAACACACTTGCTTTGCCTTCACCAAGAGGTTAAGATCATTTGTCCTTTAGAGAAGTACAGCTTCAACTGGGGCACCTCCTATGTATATATATGTAAATTGTTTACAAACTAAATATTATAATTATAATTTTGAATGGGTTTTTAAAAATTGCAGATCAATTACGAACCGTCCCGATACAAAGTTCCTTTACCACTGGAGATTTGGGTAGTGGCGTGATTTCTTTCAACTTTTAAAAACATAAGTAGACAGCAAAAAATGGATGTTTGAGGTCATTGATTCACTGAAAATATATATCAAGTTATTTTCCAGTTAGTAATTTAAGCTTATAAGGCTGTTTTCAGACATATTTCTGAATTTACAGTGACATTGCGACATCGCCACAACGTCATTGTGACATCACCATGAATCCTATGTGACCTAGAACAATAGGGATTTCATTGGTTAAAACCTCTGTCAACCTTTTGTTTAGCAATTTCCTTTCAAGTTTTGTGTGCTTTGGGTGTGGTCTTATTCCTGACACCACATAAATTCAGCGTCAAGCTTTTTTGATTTGATGTTTTTCGGATGTGCATAAAATGGCATCTTCAAGCAGTAACCAGTCATACCAGCACCAGTTCATCAGAAGAAGATCATCATCCATGGAAAAAATAATCAATTGCATGGACTTTCCTCAAAATTCCATCTGGAAAGAAAAAAGTAATTGCAAAGAATTTTCAGTGCACTCAACGCTAACATTTTATCTTGGGGTACACACAAAAAGTACTCCCATGGAACTAGTTCCATGCTGAAAGACCTAAAGACAATTTACCAACGTAATTTGGCAAGAGCGCAAAAAGAGCGTAATGCACCGCCAAGTTTGTCTTCGGGTGTGATGCAGCTAGCACCTGGAGACACTTCACCACCTGAGGTTGCTGGACATCTGACAAGACACACAGAACTATCAAAGATAGGTACATTTTGTACCATGTGAAAGAAAGTCCTGACTAGGGGAGGGCACTCCATGCCTGCTTTACTAGATGTTTTGAGAAGCCTCTCATGTTTTTAACACGTTGCACAACGTATGTGTGTTTTAATCTCAAAGTTTAGTTTTTATAGTTGCCATCTTCAAAAGCTGAAAACATCCACCAAAAATCCCTATGCTTTAAAAAAAATCTAAAACACTTTTTGAAAACTATAAAAAAAACAATGGGTCTTGTTAGAACCATCTTTTCTGGTTTAAATAAAGAAAAACGATGTTATATATTTGTTTGTAAATGTTTGGAAGTGGGTGGGGAAGTGGGTGTCTGAATGTCTGTATGGCTCTGTTAAAGGGTGTGTGAGTGGCTCTATGGATATGTGAGTTGGTGTGTGAGTGGCTGTATGGGTCTGTCAGTGGGTGTGTGAATGGCTGTATAGGTGTATGAGTGGCTGTGTGAGTGACTGTATGGGAGGGAGGATGGTTGTATCAGTAGCTGCATGGGTGAGTAAGTGGGTTTGCGTAAGTATATGTATGGGTGAGTGAGCGGCTGCATCAGTGGGTAAATCAGTGGCTGTATTTGTGAGTGAATATCTGTGTGAGTAGCTGTATAGGTGAATGAGTGTGACTGTGAGTGGCTATATGGGTGAGTGAGTGGGTGTGCGAGTGGCTGTATGGGTGAGTGAGTGACTGTGTGAGTGGCTATATGGGTGAGTGAGTGGGTGTGTGAGTGGCTGTATGTATGAGTGAGCAAGGTATACGTGGCTCCATCAGTGAGTGAGTAGGTGTATGATTGGCTGTATAGGTGAGTGAGTAGGGGTGTGAGTAGCTGCATGAATGAGTGCGTAGGTATGTGAGTGGCTCTATTGGTGAATGAGTGGGTGTGTGAGTGGATATATGGGTGAGTGACTAGGTGTGTAGATGACTGTATGGGCGAGTGAGTGGCTGTGTGAGTGGATGTACGGGTGAGTGAGTGGCTGTATGGGTAAGTGAGTAGCTGTGTGAATGGTAGTATAGCTGAATGAATGACTTTTTGAGTGGCTGTATGGATGAGTGGGTATCTGAGTGGCTGTATAGGTGAGTGAGTGGGTGTATGAGTGAGTGGATCTATGGGTGAGTGAGTGGGTGTGTGAGTGGCTGTATGGGTGAGCAAGTGACTGCATGGGTGAGTGAGTAGCTGTATGAGTGGCTCTATGGTTGAGGGAAATGATGTGTGAGTGACTATGGGTGATTGAGTGGTAGTATGAGTGACTGTATGAGTGACTGGCTGTGTGAGTAGCTCAATAGATGAGTGAGTGGCTATGTGAGTGGCTGTACAGGCGAGTGAAGGGAGTATGTGAGTGGCTGTATGGATGAGTGAGTATGTGTGAGTAGCTTATATGTGAGTGAATGGGTATGTGAGTGGCTATATGGGTAAGTGACTGGGTGTGTGAGTGGCTTTATGGGTGAGTGAGTAGCTGTATGGGCGAGTGAGTGGCTGTATGGAAGAGCAGGTGGCTGTGAGAGTGACTGTATGTGTGAGGGAGTGGGTGTGTGAGTGACTGTATGGGGGAGTAGATGTGTGAGAGGCTGCATCAGTGAGTACATGGATATGTGAGTGACTGCCTGGGTGAGTGAGTGACTTTATGAGTTGCTGTATGGATGAGTGAGTGGGTTTGTGAGTAGGTACATGGGTGAGTGTCTGTTAGTGGCTGTAAAGATGAGTCAGTGGCTGTGTGAGTATCTGTATGAGTGAGTGAGTGGCTGAGGGAGTGGCTGTGTGAGTGAATGCATGGGTGAGTGACTAGTAGTTGTATGGGAGTTTAAGTGATCATCTGCATTTATAAGCAAGTGTCTAATTTCTTATTTTAGTTTGGAACACTCCAAATATGTAATGTTGTTGAACAACACTGAAAGAACTAATTAGTAAAGTGCATTATTCCAATAAATGATGCCATTGATCTGTATGAAAAAAGAGAAATATGGATTAGTATTATAATTTAAAAAAAAACTAAATAAACTTACAATTTCAACAATGCAATTAGTTATAATTACATTTAGGTATAACTAGAATTGATACTCTCAACCTACATTAAGGTCCCTAGCATGTGGTAGGGTATGTAGGTTTACAGGCCCAGTAGATTTCATGTACTTAAGTGTGCACTGCTGTGATGCCTCCTGTCAGTTTAGAGGTAGCATTGCTTTGCAAGCTGCTTTTAAAATAAAATGATATGCAAATTCGACTTTGGAATGAAAGGTACCACAAAAGTCTTAGACTGCCTTATTTTTACACATGTGTCACCCCTAATGTCTGCCCTAGGTGCCCCACGGGTAGGGTGCAATGTTAAAATAAGCATGGACATTATAAAATATGGTTTATATGCCCAGGGGAGAGAAAAACTGCCAATTTAGTTTTTTCCCCATTATAGTACATTAGCTGCATAGGCTAACATGGGAGTTTATTAATAAAGTATAACTATTGACAGGACTGAGCTAAAATAATAATTCAAAGACTTTAAAAAACTGCTGTGATAAATCCAACAACTTGCCACTGTTAGATTGATTATAACTATTACAGATTAGATTATAGAAATTATTTTTCTGATGTGCTAAAATCCAGTCTTCTAGCAGCCCCTCCTGATTGGCTAGCCAAACTGCTCTGATGACGTGTGAAGTGGCTTGCATTGAGACAAAGGAGTCATCCGGTAGGAGTAGAACTGCTGCTGTCAAGCATGGGACAGGAAGGGGACTAGGTAGACAAACTGGTCTATTGTAGTTTGAAACACTCTGATAATGTAATGTTATTGAACAACACTGAAAGAACTAATTCATAAACTCCATGATTCCATTAGATGATGCCATTGATAAGTAGAAAAAGAAAAAGAAGAGAAATATGAATTAGTTTTACAATTTTTAAAAATCACAAAATAAACCTATTTCAACAATGCAAAACGACATAGTTCAAAGACATCCGTAGATATTTCTTATGTTGTAAAGGTATGTTAAAATATAAATAAGCATTTCATTTTCACTTTTTTTTTTACTGTTCTCAGGTTCTATGCTCTTACACCATGCGAGAAACCAGTGCTTTTTGCCGCTTTCCCCCACTTTTCTGTCCCCCTTTTGACTACTCCAATCCGGTTTTCTGACTCTGATTGGGCCTTCGGCTCTGCTAACCAGACCCAGTGCCTGTGCTCTGTGTTAAAGGTACATGGCAATTAGTTATATTTACAATTAGGTATAACTAGAATTGATACTGGCAACCTACATTTAGGTCCCTGGCATGTAGTTGGGCACGTAGATTTACAGGCCCAGTAGATATAATGTACTCAAGTGTGCATTCCTGTGATGCCTGCTGGCAGTATAGAGGTAGCATTGCTTTGCAAGCTGCTTTTAAAATAAAATGATATGCAAATTCGACTTTGGAATTAGAGGTACCACAAAGGTCTTAAACTGCCTTCTTTTTACATATGTTTCACCCCTAACGTCTGCCTTAGGTGCCCTAAGGAAAGGGTGCAAGGGTAAAATAAGCAGGGACATTATTAAGATGTATTATATGCCCTAGGGAGAGAAAAACTGGCACTTTAGTTTTTCCCCATTATAGTACATTAGGTCCCTAGGCCAAAATGGGAATATTATAATATAAAGTATAACTATTGACAGGAGTGAGCTAAAATAATAATTCAAAGTCTTTAAAAAACAGTTATGATAAATCCAACAACTTGCCACTGTTAGATTGATTATACCTATTACAAATTTGTTTTTACAGAACTTGGTTTTCGGATGTGCCAAATTCCAGTCTACCAGCAGCCTCTCCTGATTGGCCAGCCTTGATAGGCTGAGCCAAACAGCTCTGATGAGGTGTGAAGTGGCCTGAATTGAGACAAAGGAGACATCCGGTGGGAGTAGAACTGCTGCTGTCAAGCATAGGACAGGAAGGGGCTGGGTAGACAAACTGGTCTCCGAAGATGGAATGTCAGTTTAGGGCAGGAACAGGCCCACCCCCACTTCCTGCAACCCCAGCCAGATGTAAGCCTGAGTGATTGAATTAACAGAGGGATTGGAAGGGGAGTGTTATAGGAGGTTAGCCACACCAGAAGGTTGAGTTAGCCATAACTTTAAGCTCCAGAAGAGATTTTCTTCATTTTGAGTTTCAAAGAGCAGTGCTTTCCGGAACAAGAATACGCCACACCTTGGATGAAGTTGTTATACTGGAGGGTGGCACCCTGCACCACATTGGTCATGGCTGCCCCTCGTTTGTCTCTCCAGAAGCCTGGATAAATATGTCGGAGCTGCCCCTGCCACTCAGATATCTTCCTGAAACTGCAAGAAGAAGAATGACTGCTCTGCTGAACCCCTGACCTGCACCAAGTGGACTGCACTCTTAATGGTTGCACCTGCTGGGAACTTTAGCCTTCAGCCCATAACGACTTTGCCTTGCTTTGAAAAGTGGAGAAGTGGACGTTCTGATAGCAACATGTTAAAACGAGCTCAGACTGCATAATCTTCAGCAAGAAGAAACCAGCTGACCACTTTCAACTGGACTTTAAAGGATTTGGCCAGGTGTATTATGGGAGACGTGGTCACAAAATCCGAAGGAGAAACTCAGAGCTTCTGAAAACTTTGATTGGTGTTGTGGACACTTTGGAACCCCAGTAAGACCTTCTGGGAGAAGTTCCAGAAGTTTGGAGGCCTTTGGAGAATTTTTGGAAAAAAGCTCCATAAATAGACTTACCTGCCATTGGGAATCAAGTTGCTGGTGTTGGTGGTGTAGACCTGGATTTTAGGTGCATCCCACTGAAAGCTACGGAGCTCAAGACTTCCAAGATTTCACCGACGCCTCACGCTGAACCATCTGTCGTCATCAACTCGAAACCTGGCCTGATGAGGTGCCTTGCTCAACGTCGAGAGAAAAAGCTCCAGAACAATGACTACGTCAGAAGGTAAAAACTTGACCATGCCCTACCACTCAGTGTATCTGACTCACAATCCATCGTGGTCAGCCTCAAACTTTGACTTTGTCCCAGTCGAACGCGACCAGATTTGAACTAGTGGGTGCATTTAAATTTTAGGCACTATAAAGTTTTTGATCTTTAAAAAATCATATCTCTCGTTCCCTCCATAGGATATTTTAATTTTTTGTCATGTTAATCATATAAATAAGTCCTATTTTTATACATTTTTGTTGAATTTATATTGTGTGTTGTGTTATGCTTATTTAATGAATTGGTGTTTTTAAATTCTTTACACACCTGTCTCCTAAGTTAAGCCTGCTTGCTCATAGCCAGCTACCAAGGGTTGAGCAATGGAATATTTTATTGAAACCTTGACTGGGTCTTATATTGTGATTGTGGCCTGATTACTAGTGGTAGGTACCTTTTTACCCCTACTAATAAACCACATTCCATCATATCATAAATGATGCACTGTTGAAAGAATCATCATTGTGGAGAAGTGTGGCTCACTGGTTAGAGGCGGCAGACCCGTAAGCAGAGAACGGCCAGGGACCAGGGTTTGATTCCCGACGCGGCAGGGTCGTGGACCAGGGTCAGCGGACTCGATAATTCTCGCCTCGGTGCCTACTCTAGTCAGAAACCACACTCGGCAACTCTGGGCATCAGCTTGCCTCATCTTCACAACGGCCCCCCCAGACCGCCGGGGATGCTTGGTCGCACCTTAGAGATACCCATCAGGGACCATCTCTCAGGGTGAGCCAGGACGGGTTCCCCAGCGGTCGAAGCGTGGAGATACTCCTCCGGGAGTCGATTCCTAGCGCTATATAAACCCACAATTAAATTAAATCAAATTAAATTGTACAATGGGGAAAAACAGTCTTATGAATTATAGAAAAAAAAACTGCACACTATGTCACTCCAATTGAGGAACAATGTGCGATGTACTCACTGAAATTTGTTTAAATTATTGTTTACCTATTAAGAAACAGAACTCTTAAACTGAAAATGACACTCTCGTTATCGGAACTTCTAATAGATATAAAAGGTACACCATCATATGGTAAGCCTTGTAAAGATGTCACCCCTAGTAGGCTGAATGAAGTAATAAATACTGGTTCTAGAACAAATACACTATACCACTTTTCCAACTGTAATCCTCCTTAGAACTTTGGTTGCAGAAACAAAATATATACAAAAACAATAAGAATTTGATCATTTAAAAGGAAGTCTTAGCTTGAGTTTCTTGTTGCTATCATTATATTCTGTCCATCCACTTTTACTTTTTACATAAAAAGTGTAGTGACCAGATGTAACACTAAGTCATTCATGGAATGTCATAGCTATAGTAGTATATGTATTTCCGCAAATAGATATCTTTCATGCTTTTAAGTTTGTAATCTTTGTTTCCAATTTACTGTCATCTACTCTGCATCATAGTAGCATTAAAATAAGATACTTGCCACTTCTTCATATATATTGAGCTTGATTACGGGTTTTGGTGGTGCAGGACCAGGCGGTACACCACCGCCGTGCCATGCAACTCCGAGAGTCGCCGCTGCACACCTGCCAGATTATGACTTTAAAATGGTCTGATGGGCAGGCGGCATGCCAGTCCCGCAGCAGTGCCTCTTTTGAAGTCAGTGGTACCTTTGAAAAAGGTATCTCAGTGAGACCGCACGACAAGGTTCCTGCAAGACATGGACTTGAAAGTGTATGCGGTGCCGGTAATGGTGTGCATGCATACAGGGGGGCACATGTTATGCCCCCGTGTACATCCAAATGCGGAGTTGGCACAGGGGGCCTTGTACGGCCCCCTTTGTTTCCTCTCTGCTACAGTGTACATAAAGGAGGAACCTCCATAACGCTGCAAGCAGAGAGGAAACTCGTAATATGCTTGGCGGGACCACAGCGGTCCCGCCAAGCATATTGCGGTCTCTGACCACAGCAACACTGCCAGGGAACTCCGGGTTCCCTGGCGGCAGCGGCAGCCCCAGGGTGGTCTGACTATCCAACTCAAAATGGGGCGGTCGGACCAGCGGTGTAGCGGTGGCTGGACTGCCACCGCTGCGCCCAGCGAGTTTGCCGGTCCTTTGAATGCCAGACTTGTAATCAGGACCTAAGTGTTGCAATTTGGCCAAGGTAATATTTTGTGTAGCTTGTTTGAGTAATCTGTGAATGAGCAATGTTCATATTCATGGTTCCATGAGTATGTAAGTCAAAATAGTTCATCTATAGCTATTTCCTCTTCTCGTAAAATAGCAACCATTAAAAGCTATTGTGCATCCTGTTGAATCTTTGGTGTAAACTGTACTGATCCACTACATATATTAACAAGGTCTTGAATGTGTGACGCACAATTTGCTGTAGTCCTATCACCACCTAAACATTGTAACTAAGCACGCAGTGCAGAACACAATCTCTTCTGTGGTTTCTGTTCAATTGCATCAACAACATGAGGTAATGTAAAGAGTATGTTCCGAACAACATTAGCATAGCGGTTGACACCAGAGATGTTTGACAACTGGTAACCAACAACCTATTCCTCATTGTCAATGTTTTTTTTCTCAACAACTACATTGTTCTCCTTCTTTTCAACAATATCACTACACTCCTTTGTAAGTTATTGCTTTGGACAGAGAATGTCTATTTCATAAGCTGGATACTGTGCTAAATGAGGAGCATAAAGACTTCTTAATCAGTTGTGTTCTTTCACACAACTTGGATCTGCATTTACTTTACTGTCATCAAATTCAACTTGATACAAATCGGACAATGTCCTAACTTGAGACAAGGCTACAAATGATATACCTTCCTTAAATACTGTACTACCAATATTAATAAACATTGCATCTACACTCAAACCTTAAGGTTTATGAATAGTAACAGCGTATGCCAGAGAGAGTGGAAATAGTTTCCATCGAACGTATAAATCTTTCACAAGCAAAAAACATACAGTGGAGCGCCCAATCTGCTTCTCGCCATCAATCTAATCAAATTTCATCAGCGTTCCACCTCCCTCCTATCAGGAAAGAAAATGAAATCAATAACTTTGCCCACATCACCATTAACTAATCCTTTTTCAACATTAAAATGTTGACCTAAAATTACTTTACAGTTCCTGAAAACACTTAAACATTTTTCTTACCCTGCAGTTAATGAACCAGATTTTTTCAATAAATCCAGTTTGTTTGCAATTTTTCATTTACAAATACTGTAACACCCTGGTGTTTCATTTAGTCTATCACCATCAGTTGTAAAATGTATTCTTTCTCCACTCTCTGTGCTGCTGTCCTGTTTGTTACAAACTTTCTGGCAGACACGTTCTCTCTATTGAAAGAAGATCTACTCTAATATCCTTGAGATTACTCCCATGTTCAATGTCGGATTCTTGTCGCGTATTCATAAGAAATTCTTTGTGTTGGAAGTTTAATCAAATATTCATATTTCCAATGCTTTACAAATAATTCAGCGTTTCATTGTGAAGCAGTGTTTTTTACACTGGCTGTCCTTTCACGGGGTTAAGTTGAAGTAGATTTCCAGAAATAATCAAGTATTTTCCTCCAAATAGGACATTGTAGTATACTCTTACAATCAGTTCCATTCTCAAATGTACAATTGCAAGCATTAAGTTTGCAAGCATCAAGTATGCTCACCTCATCAATGATTAATAGCTTTAACTTTGTAAGCACTCTCAACACTTCATGGCAAACTTTTGGCATTCAAGTTTTTTGTCACGTTCTACATGCAGCATCAGAAGTCACTGTAAAGTAACTCCAATGATATTGTGTGCAGCTAATCCAGTGACTGCTGTACCTACACATGATAATTTATTGTCTGTACTTTCTGGGTCTTATTCTTCAAGGTATTGTATTTCAGGAAAACACTTCAACACTCTATTTTGGGAGCATGCTTGGCCTAGACTTACTCAAAAAATTCCTCCCATCCCTAGAGTATAAACCAGCTGAACTCAACCTATCATAGGATCCAATGTCCCTGTATGAAATCATCTTCAAAGTGAAGTTGACAGTTTCTTTGTTAAAGAGTTTTCAGCAGAAATCTGTTCCCACATATCTTTCATCTCCGTCATTTCAGATTTTGTTATGTATGTAGATACATAACGAGCAACATCTATAGAGTTGTGTGCCAAAAATTGAATCTCCATTTTAGCATTCCACATTTGCAGAATGACAGGATTGTAATCATTGATATATTTCAAAGCCTCTATTCTTGTCAGGTTGTAAGTGTTTTGAGGGGATTTACGAGTAGCTGTACGTCTCACTGCAGATAAAAAACTGTTGACTCTTCCTTTTGAAATAATAGGTCTTGGAAATCCAAAACGACATTATGTGTAAAACTTTCCTTTGGCTCTGTATTTCCGCTGACAGTACTTCCTTCATTTATGTGATTGAAAACACAAAACTTGCAGTTTTAGTCCTTTTCCATCGCAGTTTTTTGGAATGATATCTGTAACATACTGTTCTATGAAAGAAAGTACAATTCATCTGTGTCTCTTCCAAATGTTGATGAATCTTTTATCCACGTCAACATATGAATCTGAGGAGAATCTCTAGATTCGTAATCTTTATGCTAAAAGAAGTCATTAACTTCCCCAGGAGGTGGATTTTTTGTTGCAGATGAAGAAGAGCATGGCTTGAAATCTGTAAAGAGCAAAGTTCTCCTGGTGTATTGACATTGATGTCCTCAATGTAAGAGTTTGCTTCTCTCAAAAAGTCATGTAAGTCATCCCAATCAAACTCTGTACAACTGAGGGTCACAAACCAAGTTGGTGCACCTACATGTTGTAACATACATTTTAGTTATCCATGAGGATGATACCAGTACTCATTTGTCCCATGTTGGCATGCCATCAAATTTATCAAATTGCATGGCAACTTATAATCTTCCCCATGAATTTTGTTAACAAAGTCTTTTGCAGATATATTTTGTAGATTAAATCCTGTCTTGAGAATATGGCTCTGTCCTTCCTGTTCGACTCTCCCCCTCCTGTAAGGAGTAGCTGGCTCCAGAGTTTTGTAAAATGGCAGTGTAGCCGGATGGGACTTTCCTGGGAATTATTTGAATGGTGTGTGCGGCCTGCGCCCAGTGCCGCATATCTCAGTCACTTCAATGTACCTGGTTTCCTCCCTGTAGCATCGGACAGTTGCTTTTCCGGACTCGGCGTGATCTGTCTCTGTCTGCAGTTCCAATGCCTCATCAGCTCCCGAGACGCGTGAAGGCCAATGGACCGCTTATGGCATCTGGTTCCTCGAAGGAAGCAGGAGCAGTAGTGCAGCGCTCAACTGGAGGGGCTTCTCTTGACTCTGGTGACATCATTGAGAAGCCTAGCTCCTCCACTCAAAGTAAGAAAACTGCTGGCATTATTCAAGGCAGCTCAAGCACTTAAGGATTGAAAGTGTAATGGAGAAACAGACGCTTTATCTGGCCTCCAGACGAGTCAGGATGTGGCGATCCAAACACCCTCCCCAGACTCTCCTAGGGGCAATGATGTGAGCAATGGAAGTGGGAGTGGAGCAGATAAGTACAGGGGGGCTTCTGATTGTGGAATATATCTGGATAATGGTGGGGGGCTCGGCTGTAGGGGCGACAGAGGGTGCCCTGTTTCAGGTTCTTCATATGTTGGTGCGATTAGAGAGCACATGGAAGTGTCCCAGGCTAAAATAGGGGCACCTGTGAGAACTTTAAAAGGGGAAAAAAAGTCCAGGAAAAAATCTAAACCTGAGGGCCACAAAGCCCAGAACTGGGTGGGTCAAATATGTAGCTTGGATAATACTGATGCTCCGAGGAGGTGGACTCTGGCTATACATTTTTGTTTTCTATCAGATCCTTTTAATTCTTTGGGGGATGATAGTTTAGGAGGTATAAAGTATTTATCAGGTGGAAAATTGATCCACAGTGACAGGAATGATACATGATACAAGCTGCTTGCACTTTGAAGGTGAGAATATTGGAGACGCTGGGGCCAATCCTTCCACTGGGCAAAAGCAGAGAGAGCAGAGAGAGCTCCCGGGACTGAGTCTAAGGGAGCCGCATGGTCTCTAGTATGGGAATACTTCTTAGTTTCCTGGCCTCGTGGGCAGTGGGGATGCTGACACCTTACATGCAGCCTCGGGGGTAGAAGAAGGCTTGGAGGAGATCTTGCTCTCCATTATCTACCAGAGTACCATGGAGAGGAGACCCATACTGAGAGCCAAAGTACCCAAGGGGCATGCCGTAAATGCAAAACTCTATCCATTGAGTCACTAAATCCTGTTCTGAATTTGCAGAGGGGATAGGTGAAGTAGAACCTTGGATTCCTACACTTAAAGACAAACTGGTTGCCCAAAGATCCATCATGGACTCTCTGAGGACACAGAAGGCTGATACGCAAAGGAAGCTAGTGGATCGGGAAAATTGTGTTAGAAGGAACAATCTAAGAGAGTTCTTGGTATGCCTGAAGGAGCGGAGTGATTGTATGAATGAAAATTAATTGTACAGCTGTTCACAGATGCATTTCCTGGACTCACACAATGGACCTGGGACCTGGATCTTAAGAGGGCTCACCGATTTCCTTTCAAGCAGCGCATGAGTTCAGGACAGTAAACAACTATACCAAGTGCTATTTTAATCTGTTTGAATAATTTTTTGGCCCGGGAAGCCATTCATGATCTTGCATGGTCAGATGGGAGTAGGGCAGGGAAAGGGAATGAGTTTTTTGGCGGGCCCGATTTTTGTCATGCAACAGTGGAGAAGAAGTGGCAACTACGGCAGTTAATGGCAGTGTTCTGGGCTAAGTGGGCCTAGGTTTTTTTACGCAAACATACCAAGTTGAAGGTCATATGTAAGGGCCAAACGCAATTCTTTTACTTCTGAGGTCCAAGAAAAATATTATTTGCAAACAATTTAGATTAGTATTTGGTGGTATCGATCTTGAAGCTTTTGTTGTGAACCATTTTAGGACACTATTGTAAATCTCCCGATTCATGCCCTTACATAGGTATAAATCACTATGTCCTTATATAGGCATAAGAATAATAACCATATTTAGTCATAGCTCATGCAGTTCAAATACTGCAGGGCTACTTCCACTAGTTCTGAAAATTTACAACGATTTCTTGGAAAACTCGGCTTCAGCAGGTAGGGATTTTCCCTTGCTCGAGAACTGACTTGTCCAAGAACTCATGGAGTTTTCAAAGAACGGAGAGTCTTTAATGACATTATTATGTCCATCTTTGCGTCAAACTTGGCAATTTCAATGTATAAATATGCCCACACTTGCCTTAGCAAACACACGGTGGTTTGGAGCAGTTCGACTATCTACTCGCCCGACGCGCCTTGCTACTGCAAGTGGCGAAGGAAGCCGAGCCTCCAGCGGATGCGCTGAGAGAGACGCTGTCTTGTCTCCTGCCGAGAAATTCAGATCCAGTGTTTCCAAGCAACCCTTGCGGGTTGTTGGGAAACTGAGTCCTGAGCCTGACCTTCTTCATTCCAAATTAAGGTACGGAGCTGATTAGACCGTAAGAGAAATCTTGGACAGATTCTTGGCAAAAGAATACTACATTTATGCTACACCTCACTTACTTCTTCCCTCATACCAAGCTTAGGTTAGGTACATCGGGGTAGGCATATTTTAGAAGTACCAGTTGAGTACTTTTAGCCTCTGTTATTTATATATGCATTTATTTATGGTCTAGGAACCATACAATGCTCTTACAGTATTATCTTATTCTACTCTTTATACTGTATGCATTATATTTTACAACCAGTTTTACGATTGCAGCAGTTCATTTCTTATGCTTGAGAAAGAAGACTGTTCAATAAAACCGTTTTATTGTACACGCCCTTCTATGTATTTCTCTGCACCTCTGGTGAAAAGAAGCATGCACGATTGACTGAGTGAAATTTCTATCTATTGTTGCCACAACTCTGATGATCAGTTTTATCTTGAGGAAACAAAGTTGTCATGTTTATGCGGTTGTCAAAAACAAATCCCTTCTTGTGAATTCGAGAAAGTTTCTAGTAACCTCTGAGCTAGCTGGCACTCACAATTAAGTCTAATATATTTGATAGAGACCTAGTAGACCTCAGTCCTACGTCTAACCTATAGGATATATTATTCCAATGCGCAGAGCCTATTGGGAATATAGGAACTACTCTACATGGAGCCCAACGTGGGGCAAGGCACTAATTTAACGCTAGATACTAGAGTAACTCAGTCGTGCTTTTCACAGAGACCTCTTTATCCCGTAAATACTCCAATAGACATCTGAAGTGGGTTAAAGGATAAAATATCCGCCATAAACTAAGTAGGACGAAAAATCCTATGTATTAGTTTCAGTTTTGTTCAACGTTGAAGGATACAGTGTTCCAAAATATTGTGCACCTTATCTTTATTTCATTGAAACTTGCTCTGCAAACTTTCATTAAACAATGTCGAATAACGACAACACCAAAACTGGTGGAGCTGGAAATACTCAACCAGGTTTTGACATCACAGGGTTTAATGAAGACGACGTGGATACTATAAACATCCCGGAAAATGTGCGGAAAGCCATAGCTATAAAGCTTATAGAAAATGGCCTATCGCCAAGAGGTGGTAGAGTCATATTTGTCATGGAGACACATGAATATCGGCAGACAGAGGTATTCCATTCATGAATTATCTTTCCACAAGCAAATCCAACAACACATGTGTTCCACTTCTACAAGATGGAGGAACCTCCAGGGGAATACGCTCCTTTCAAGGAATTTGAAATTCCACTAACTTACCAAGAGCATCAGCTCTGGTTTAAAGGCGCCCTACAACATCAAAATCACATTACCAGGCTCGGTCCACTAGACAGACCAGGAACAACATGGCCGGTACTAGCCAGCTATACACCACATCCTGCCATAGAACACATGACAGGTCCAGAACTGTTAGCTCAGCTAAAACAATTAATCAAAACACATAGACAATTGTAACAATATGTCATGCAGACTTTAACAGTCCAACCTGCTATAAGAATTCCACAGCACACCCCTCATCAGGGGAACACAAACAAAATAACACCACAGACTATACAGTCAGTCATCAGTAAGTTGCCCGCAAAAAGGGAAGAAATTCCATTCTGGTTAGCTCAAAAAATTACTCAAATAGAGGCAGTATTTCCGATAGTACACCTCATGATAAACTCAGAATTCTAACAATGTGTTTACCAATGGGGATTGCACCACACGTGGAGGACTGTGACACTTGGGGTACAGTCTTTGCTTCAATCTACACAAAAACACATGGTGTTCTGTCTATGGCGATGATACCAGACTTTCTGAGACAGATTCTAAATGAATACGGTCCAGAACCATCTTTGAATCTTGGTATGAAATTACTGAAAGATTTCAAACAGGTCTCAGCTATTTTATTAGCTAACAATAAAGGTGAAGCAGCATTGGTGGCAATCCGCCAAAAATTAAAAGAACTGGATATTATTGAGCAACTGTATGAACTTGCCAGAATTATTGAAAAATCCTATGATGAATTAGGAAGAGATAGTTTTGGAGGGAAACAGGTAAAGCCCGAACTAACAGAAAATCCTGAAAAAGTTTTTATGAAAAACAATCTAACTACTCCTAAAAAGAAATGGGAATATAGTAGGCAGTCACTTCCTAAAGAGAAGCCCTCTCAGTCCAAAGGTAGATCTCCTCAAAAGGAGCACTCTGAAAAGAGGAATAACTTTAGAAATAGGGATAATTTAAGAAAACCTGATAGTTATCAAGATACTGATACACGATCCTCTCGTACCTTTTAGACTTCCTCGCAGAAATCAGAAAGAAGAGGACGATCAGAACACAAAGAAGAACGCGTGAAGTCTAAAGACGATCAACATGTTCCAAATAATAAGAAAACTCAATTCTCCAAAAAGAAGTTAGCAAGTATTAAAATCAGACATGCCCAGGATCTTGAGGACACAACTCAAGAACGGGGAGTGAGTCAAGACAATGCTGGATAGTGCAGCAGAGGTCACCATAGCTCGCAGGATCCTGAAAGATCATCTGTAGACAGTGAATCTGAATGAATGCATTCAGTTTGAAACTGCCGACACCAGGGTTAGTGTACCACATAAGTTATATGAAGTAACACTCCGGATAGAGGGGGACATAACTAGAAAAATAAAAGCACTCTTTTGGGAAAAACTATCTAAGGGTTATGACTTCTTTCTGGCTGAAAAAGACTGGCCACCTGAATTTGTCAGGGAGTGCCCACATGGCGAAGAGATCTTTATGCCAGCCTTCTCAAATCATATACCGATTCATAAAAAATACACCTATGCCAGAAAATGGCCTGTGGCCCAGGCTCCAACATTATATAAAAATCATGTGGGATTGGATGAGGATTCTACTCACCATAAAATCCAGTTAAAAACTCAACCTCCTGCTCAGCGCCAGTACCCAGTAAAGCAGGAAGCTAAAAAACAAGTCAGGGAGATCTTAGATCAACTTGAATACCAGGGGGTGATTGAAACATGCACCTCGCCCATGAACAATCCTTTGTTTCCTGTCTCTAAACCAGATGAATCATATCGTCTAGGTTTGGATTACAGACATTTAAACTCTTGTTGCAAAACTTTTGCAGTACAAAATACACACAGTGCAGCACTGATGAATAACATCGTTCGCAAAAAATACAAAACGACACTAGACATTTCAAATGGTTTCTTCTGTCAAAATATCGCACCAGAAAGCAGGTATTTGACCGATTTCTCAATAATGGGGACACAGCATCAATTTTGCCGTCTCCTCCAAGGATTCAAGAATAGTCCAGGGTTATTTTCAGCCAGAGTAACAGAGTTACTTCAAACGTATGATGATGACGCATTATCTTATGTTGATGACATCTATCTTACAGATGATGATTTGGAGAGGCACTTGAACAGGGTGAACACCATAATACTTGGATTCGCCTCTGAAGGGTATAAATTAAACTTTAAAAAATCAAGGATTGCCCACCTCAACGTCCTATTCTTGGGATACGAACTTTCAAGCGAAGGCAAAAGCCTAGCAGCCAGCTTTTTAGAAAAATGTACGCTGCTCCAACCTCCAAAAACACGGAAAAACTTACAGTCAATTCTAGTATTCCTAAACTTTAGAAGAACTTACATTCTGAATTACGCAGAAAGGGTTAAACCTCTCTACGAACTAATTAAACCTGATTTCAAACATACAAATTGGACTTAAAAACACACAGAAATGTTGCGCTCAGTACAAACAGACATGTTGGAAACAACACACTTACAAACACCCGACAATGTACGCAACCTCGTAATCCGCATCACCCCAGGGAGATGCGGATTCATCTACCTAACCTTTAATGAAGGTGAAAAGGTACCAATAGCTTCCAAATCACACTTGTATACACAAGCTGAAATGAAATTCACTTCAACTGAAAACATTCTGACAGCGGTTCAAACTGCAGTAGCAAAGGAGAGAGCCCTCCCACAGGGTAAACGCATTAAAGCTGATACACCTGTACCTGCCTTAGAGGCAGTGACAAAGGCAAGCATTCCAAATGCAAAAGCTCTACATCCGAGATGGATACAATGGGTTAATTCTCTTGCTGCAACAGACGTTGAATACGTTTTTGACCCTTACTTGAAAACACAAGAATTTCTCCAATACGAACAAGAATGTCCTCTGCCTACTGAAATTCTACCTCTAGAACATTACTGCTGTATAATATATACAGTCAGTCAATCAGTCAGTCAAGTATGCTTTATTCGAGGTAAAAAACTCATAAAAGTAGAGCACCTATAAGACCTTACATTCATAGCAATAATATTATAAACCTATTTACAATCACAGAAGAGTTAAAAAATAAAGCTTGAGACTTCCATTGAAATTCACTTTAAAACCACAAAGTTCATACAAAATACAACATCAATGTATAATCATATTCTCAATAGCTAGTTGGAAGGGCAGGAAAAGGACTACCTTTCTCTGTACATCCTATTGTTGTGTCAGGAAAGTTCTTCTAATTGCCCATACCCAGCCTACGTATTTCGCAACAATCACAGCAATGGTAGGGGAAGAACTAGTACGTATTATTCTAAGGGCCACAACACTATCCCTTGTGCCAAGCTGTTTACACATGGCCCTCAACCAGACACGTTGGGGTAGACAGTAGCCCGTACATACAAACAGTAGATGGGCAATGGTCTCTATGCAGACTTTACAAGATGGACAAAAATAAGAGTTACCTTCAGCCCATCTCTCAGTTAGCGATCTAATAGGAATGGACCCCACCCTGAGCTGGAAGTATAACTCCCTTTCCTGGGGCTTGGTTATAATGTCCCATTAAGGCTCAAGGGAAGGGCAAGATTTCACTTCAAGATACTGGCCCTCCAAAGTGGAAGTGTCAGCATCATTCCAATTCCTATGGTTTACTGTTTCACAATACTTTGCTTTTATAATTTCTTTAGCCGGAAACTGCGCCTCCTCTGGTTTCTCCCAAAGCTCATTCAAACCCAAAGACCCCAAAGATCTACGCAAATCCCCTAACCAACCTATCTTATGGAATTTATCCCCGTTGATTACATCCAGGAAGCCCCTTGCGTAGTGTGCGAGTTCAGGAGTGACCCAGATGCAACGCCAGTATAGAATGGGTCGCAATCTGGCCATATCAGATATGGCTTTCCTTCCCAACTCGCAACGTAGCGGCTTCAAGGGTGTGCTTTTAGGTAATGCAGTAAGGCTTCGAAGAAATTTGTTTTCTCTGAGTGTTAGTGGTACCAGGTTGTCATAGCCTCAAAGCTCAGCGCCGTATAGCGCAGAGCTAACTGCTTTGGCCTCATATACCTGAAGTGCTGGGTTGATTGGTCTAGTCAATGATTTTTTATGCTCAGCACTTATGACACCTGTGTTTTGGCGGAATTTGAGGGCCGCCAATTCCATATGTTTCTTCCACTTAGCACCCTTATCTGTATGGACTCCCAGGTAGACGAAGTCTGATACTATTTCCACCTTCTGGCCATCCAAGAAAAGTTCCCTCTGAAGCTGGGGTGAGCATTAAAAGTCATAAGCTTTGTTTTTGACACATTTACTTCGAGTCCACGATCCCTGCAAAAGTCATCAAAAATGTTCAGGGCACGCTGAAGGCCACTAGGGGTTTTAGATACTATCAATGTGTCGGCTGCAAAAAGTAATATTGGGGTTTTCAAACCATCCAAAACTGGAGCATCGACAGACGCAGACAACATGCGCTCCACAACACCATTAACATAGAGGGTAAAAAGTGTTGGTGCCATGGCACAGCCTTGACGTATCCCTCTTTCCACTGGGAACTCCTCAGTTACCTGGCCATGCCTACCCCACTGGATCTTTGCATGATTGGCCTCGTGTAATCTCATGGCCAGGGATAGGATCTCAGCTGGCATACCCATCTCTCTTAGGACTTTCCATAGCGAGGAGTGGGGGACTAAATCAAAAGCTGCACGCAGTTCGATGAAAGCTGCGTACAGACATCCTTTCTCCAGCTGCACTGTTTTCCAATGTAGCAAAGTAAACCTAAAGATCTGGTCTATTGTGCTGGTCAATTTACGAAATCCGGCTTGGTATGGTGATAGTACATTAGATTCTTCCACCCAGTTCATGATCTTTGTTAGGGTCATTTTTCCTACAACCTTATGGACCGTATATATTAGGCTGATGGGCCTGTAATTCCCCGGTGCCCCTAAAGCTACCGCGTTCGCCAGGTTCAAGATATACTTCCCCCAACAAATTTTATCGTGAAGAAAGACATCAGCAGGCACCCCGTCTGGACCTGGGGATTTGCCCCGCGCCACTGAATCTAGGGCCATTACTACATCAGTTTTTAAAAAAGGCGGTATTTTAAAAACTGTAGTTGCCACAGGTTCTCCCAAGATGTCCTCCGGGCGACATTTATATTGGGGCCCAAAGTAGTCCAACCAGCTACTCTGTGAGACATAGTTTGAGGGTGGTTCAGGGATGCCACCTTTCCCCCACTTGACTATATTCCAGAATAGTCTGGAATCTTTGGCTGAACTGGCGGCCTTAAGATCTAACCAATGCTGCTCATCCCAGTCCTTCTTAGCCTGGAGAACACTGGCCTTATACACCCACCTCGCCTCCCTCACTGCAGCTGGAACTTTACTCTTAAGAGCCATCCCCAGTGAACTTCTTGCTGCCCTACACTGGGCGTTGTACCACCCTGCTTGATATGGGGGGGGTTTCTCGCCAGGTTGCACCCGTACTGCCCTATAAAAGTAACCTTTTATTAGGCTAAAGAATGCACAGTGGAGGTTGGTGATCTCATCCATTTCTATACCTCCCTCCGTTTCCATCTTCAACATAGCTTCCATGGCAACAGTGGTGTTCTCCAGTTCCTTGTTAATGCTATCCAAGGCCTCTTGGTTCACCACTACTTTGGGCCACTTTACTCTTCTCATGTCGTTCGTTGGACCGATCTCTGGTATCCCCTCTTCTATATTGTTTGGGCCCTCCATCTCCCCACCCCATAATTTGTGAGTGATACATAGGGGATTATGGTCACTCTCCTGCCTACAGACCACCCTCATGTCAGTCATTAGGTACCATATCACCAAGTTGCAGATGACATAATCAATTCGACTTCGCCATCGTCCATTGTCAAATGTGTTAGCCCCTTGTCCATCACTTACTGACCTTCCATTCAGAGCTCTTACCCCCCTTCAATGCATATGGCATTCATCTGGATTACTTCAGCTGACCATCTACTCACGGGATTTAAACCCAGCTTGGGGATCCCCCACTCTATGTCTGCCTCCTCTCCGGGTTGCCAGTCTTCTATAGAGAGAGGCTCAAAGGTCATATTCATGTCCCCTGCAATTAACATATTGTTGGCACTTGGCTGGGCTTCGATCAGCTGGTCCAGTACTACTTAAACTGGAGATTTCCCCCCGTTTGAACCTCTTCTATATAAATTATAAATGTCTAGCGGTTCCCCCTTGGTCACATTTAATCTTATGTGCTGGATGTCATTATTACCTGTGGGGAGTTCTACTATTTTTTCAAATAGTGCCTGTCGAGCTCAAATCGTCAATCCCCCTTTTGGTCTGCCCTTTGGGCCCTTCACAGCAGGGACGAAAAAGTTGAGGAAACCCAGGAGAAACAGGGGCTCACAGGCCCATGTCTCTTAGAAGATGCATACATCATAGCCATTTATGAATGATACCCATTCTGGTGAATGCAGTCTGGGGCCCAATCCCGCGATATTCCATGAGACTATGCTACCAGCCCTGCCACTGGGTTTATACCCTGATGTTGAGATGGTTAATGGAGGGTTCACTAGGCCGCCTATGCTCAGGGAAACGCTATCTACTGTTGTCTCCTTGCTAGTTATTCCGGGTTCCCTCCTACCCACAGGGCTATCTAGATCAATCACTGTCATAGGGTAGGAGCCTACCACACCCAAATGATCACTTCCTTTAGCCCCACTACGTGTTTCCAGGGGATACCATTCATTGTGCACCTGTTGTGTAGAAGATACCTCACTAACCCCCCCCTGGGGCAGTCAATCGTTGGAATTAAGCCTCGACCTAGGTACCCTTTTCCCAGTCTTTCCTATATCCATGCCTAGAGCCATTGAGTAAGGTAGAGGGGGCATTTTCCTCAGCTGAATACTGGAATGGGCTGGGGGACTAGATCTATACTCCATCATAAATAGATCCTCTGCTAGGGTGTCGGAGACAAGGGTTAGTTCGATGACATCCTGTGAGGCCCCAGGGTGGCTCATCCTCCTGGCTCTAATGATGTCTTCCCTAATTATCGATCGACACCCTCTAACTTGCCTTAACCAATGTATGGCCTTGTTTGTCAGAGAATCTGCCCCCTCCCTTATTCTATTGGGTAGCATATGGTACTTTGGGACATTTGCCATATATATAGTATTGGTTGCAAAGCTACCCATACCCTGCATGTGGGGCCCAGGCGGGTCAGCCTCATGGGAGAGAGACCCAGCTACCGTTCTTGATCCGTTCCTAGGCAGCAACCCTGGTCTAACACTCCCCCTTGTGGATCCTAACTGAGGTTTCTGGGTACTAGTACTGGGCCGGTTAGCCACTCTAGAGACACTCCCCGATGATTTAATGGTCTTTGTGCTCGGGTTAGGGACAATCCCTGGGACCATTGTGCCTCCATCCGCTTGAACAAATCCTGGCAACTTAGGTATTACAACAAGCTTTCCCCCCACAACCTGTCTAGGGCTTTGGGATCGAATTGGGTAAGCAGTAGAAGATACTGCAGATACAGCAGAAATATTTGCAGGGGGCAAAAATTGTTGGCAAGGAGCACGTTGGTTGACGTTTGGGGCATTTGTTAGATTTAAGTGTCTTCAGACCTTCAATCTCGTCTCTTAATAAGGAGACTAGATTGACCAGGTCGCCAATGGTACCAGAGTTTATCACATCAGGCTGAGGACTACCAGACCCACTAAGAATGATGTTTTCTCCTTCTGGTTCCGGCTCAACATCTGCCAGGACAGTGAACCTATTGGCACAAACAATTGGGTCATTGGCAACAACGGATACAACCTGGGAATTGGCTATGATCTTCTCATTGGCACCTCCTTTGTGTAAGTTTGCCTTACCCCCCTTATGGGTAATCTCAGGACCTCGTTGGTTTTGGGAAGCCTCCCTATGCTTTCTACTCATTCTGAACATTTCTGGGATAGTAGTTACAGGGCGAGATACCTCTTGTGAGTCAGGAAGCGGGTCGCCCCCTGACTTCTCATGCTCAGATACTTGTGAGGCTCCCATATCCCCATTTAAAATGTCTTGGCAGTCCTCGATGATGATATCAATATTGTCCATAATGCAATTTAGCCCATCGTGCTTCGGGATCCCCTTAGGTTTCTTCTTTTTAGTCCGCTTTTGCCGTTTAGCTGTTTCTATGGCCCCACCACCTCCCTCCATAGTTTTGCGCTTACCCATTGTCAAACCACAGGATGTGAAGGAGTCCCAAAGAGCCACAGATATGTAAAGGGCGGCGCACAGGGTACCTTGGTAGATGATAAGTCAGTGCAGGGTTTCTTAACGATGGTGCCCGTGAAAGGTTAATGTAGAATTTAGTAATGTGGCCCGTCCCGTCCTCTTCCATCCACGGACGGCCACAGACGGCCCACCCTCTGCCCTGTAATATATACAGACGGATCAACACAGCCCGCAATTGAGGGTACGCGATTGTTAAAGGTCGCTGGCGCGATGGTAAATTCAGACCTATGGTCACAAAAACTCAATCTCTAGGAGACTGTACAGCTCAGCGAGCTGAACTACAGGCTTTCAAGATGGCGCTTGAAAATACTGATCGCGAATTCCCCACACTTATAGTGTGCGATTCGTATTACTACGCCCAGTCTTACAATGAATATCTGCAGAAATGGGTTCAAAATGGTTTTAAAGACACAAAAGGTGGCACAATCAAGCAGAAAATGCTTGGGGAACAAGTAGTTATTTTGCAGAAAGAACTACAAAAGACTCACGTGATCCATAGACTGAGTCATCAGCGTGATGGCGTTTACGTTGAAGGGAATTCATTGGCTGATGAAACCGCGAAGGCAGCTATGCAAACGGCTTCCATAGCTGCAATTAGTCGTTCGAAAACTGAAATAGACAGTGAAACCATGCTCGCTGTCAATGCCACGAGCAAAGGCAGTGGAACGGTGTTAACTCTAAATTATCCACTCAAATATACATACATAATTGATGCAAACTCTGTTCCTTTTGCTCGAATGCCTGGAGTGAGAACCGGAGAGGTGCTCTGATTCATGAAGCACATATGAGAGAGGGTCTGATACATCAAGTCAAGGGATCTCTAAATCTCTATTAGAATTAGAGGAGATGTACTGGTGGCCAGGGATGAAAGCTCACGTATACTAATTTGGAATTAATTACGATGACTGTTACAATTACCACAGCTTTGAACACCACCAGATTCCTGACTACAGTGTAGCATTAGATTATCCATGCTCAAACGTCCCAATGGACAAAAGCGGTCCCACAAATACTAGGACAAGATTAATTTGGATGTGGCCTCAGGGCTCGGCTGACGCCCGAACTGTTATAAAAGATTTGTGAGTCTTTATCAGCACATTCGCAATCGGCACGCTACATTCTGACCAGGGTCCTGATTTTAGCTCTAGGGCTTACAAGGACGCCATAGCCAGCTTGGGCGTTGCATTGCGATTTTCGAGTCCATTCCATCCTGAGGGAAATTCGGTTGTGGAGAGAAAAAAACGTGACATAAAGCAATCTATAACAGCTAGGGTATTAGGTTCGGGTGATGGGTAGGTCAAACATCTAATAAATGTCCAACATAGTCTTAATAACCTGCCAAGAAATTCTCTGGTGGAATCACTCCATATGAACTCCTTTTTGGTACTAGAATGTTGGTTGAAGACCTTGATCGTCACACTTCAGTGGTGGAACAAAAAACAATTGATATTAAAGATAGTTTGGCTGTTTTGCAGGACTTAAATGAAACAAGAAGAAGTCTAAGCAACACCGGTGAAAAGCCAATGACCACTGAAGAAAAACCACCTGTCCCAGAAAGACCTTTCTGGATTCCAAAGATTGGGGATCTGGTCAGGGAGAAAATAGCAGACAAGAAGGAATTTGGGCCTTTTTACAGAAAACCAGTACCTGTACTAGCAATTCACGGATCAAGAACAGTGCTACTGCCGGCCCTTGCTGGAAGAAAGGAGAACCGGTCTGTATCAATTGACCTGGTAAAACCACACCATGTGGCCGATAATAAGTAGTAGGCCCAGTGAGCTCCCAAGATGTAGCAGACAACCAAATCTTGCTACTACCCAAGAGGTTAAAACTGAAAGACTCATCACCTTTGAAGATTCTGCAGTAAGAAAAGAAGGCCTATGCAATAAAGCCATGGAACTTGTGCCTCTTGAAACCCAAATAACAGTTCGTCGAGACACTCTGATCTACAATGATGTAGCATCTGACTATACAAACATGTCGAGGGAACAAGCAGCTCCAGCAATTCAAATAATCCGGATGCGATACCAACTATTGACAGAACTGCCTCTGGCTATTTTATCAACTTTGATAACTTTTCTGAGGATCCCAGTGAGCCAGAAACAACACCAGCAAATAAATCTTTCAAGGAACAATTAACAGAACTTTGTCCCCAGCTTGCAAATACATATCTAGTTTCACCACGGGTTGAATTTTGGAATGGATTAGGTGTATTTTATCTTCTGCTGTGGCTCATTCTCGTTTTAAGTTTGGGAAGGCTGATAGATGGAAAACACATTAAAATGGACACAGCAAGTAAGAACATCAACTTGCTTCTGAAGCCACACAAATCACCTCATTGTGAACAACCAGACCTGTCATCAGTGAACATCACAGCAGTTCCTCTACCTGGTGGAATAGCATGGGATAGAACTGATTATGACATTTATGGCCCTGTTGAGCCGCTGAAAATTCCACACTAATTTAAGGTTTCCTTGAGTGATTTTGTTTCACCCAGCTCATTTTCTGATGATTGGGACTTTGAAACTGTTAATAACATGATGGCAGACTTAGGAATGTCAGCAAAATTTGCAAAACATGAATACTTAGAAGGTTCATCAAATTATGAAGAAATGTATTGTTTTAATCATTTTGGTCATCATTACTTGCATAAATCTGCAAACCCTAGAAATGTTTTAACTTATAATCAATGGGAACATTGCCTAACACGTCCAAAAGGAAGTTCTAAAACATTTTTAAGAAAACGTCCTTATTTTACAGGTTTTAATGTTACAAACCCATAAAGTTTTTACTTTAAAAATGTTAATAAGACAGGTGTGAAAAGTATGTTGACAAATACTAAACAAATTTATTCTGCAGCCTTTTTATGCTCAATTGTCCACCTTAGGCTTTGACTTTTGGAAAGACAACATTGAGACAAAAACAATTTGGGGCACATAAGATTGGCAGGTACAAGGTTAAGAAGCATTGTTCAGAGCCTGCATCATCCCAGAATAAATACTGTTCTTAAATGAAACTGTTCTACAGACATCTTGTCTTGGCCTGGCTAAGATAAAAGATTTAAACAAACCGTCCATACCTAAGCCCACACCTGATCGTAATATAACTTCAGGTGAGGAGGTAGACGTAAATTATATTTTTCTACAAAACAGAACACATCCTGATTGGAAAAAAATTGTTAATCTGGCCCACAGACACGAATAACTGTCAAGATAGATTCCTGAATAAGACACAAGGGTTCACAGTAACTCGGCCAGATCCGAGATATATCCAAAGAGAACATCCAAGGATAATTACAACTTATAGTGTAGGAAAACTATGCTTTGAGTGGCTACAGAGATCCACACTTCCAGAAATAAAACAACACTTATCTTTGCTTAAAGATGGCGTTGATTTATGAGAATTCTTACTGGAACCTCGTAATCCACGTCATAAACGTTTCATATACGCCGGTATATACGCTGCATACAATGAAGCATGGAAAGTCACGCAAATGGAAACAGCTGAAAGAATACGAGAAATTGATCATATTAATTTAGAGAAAGCACTCTCAGTAATTGAAAATTGATTAACAACTCTGTCATCCAGAATAAATTCTTTGGACAGCATTGTATCCTCTGCCATTGACATAATGGAACAGGACTTGCTAATGTTAGAACATGACCAGTCTCAATTACGTTCTATAATGCTGTTAGGCTGGACGTTGCAAATCCTTCGTTCTGGCTATGCGCCTCGGCGTTTAATCAACACTACGTCATTGTTTACTGTGTTTAATCTCATTGGCACAGAGGGGAGTAGACTACACGGTGCTGAGCATAGAAAAACTGGAGAGGTTACCTTTGACCGTTTCTGAGAAACCATCAGTTGAATGGATAATACATGGCACCATCACGATACCAGTGACGACTTTCCAGTTTCAGTATTGCTCAAACACATACCAGCAGGCCTGTATGAAAGGTTGGGTAAAGAATACATTAAGTCGACCTGGGATTTACCATACACACACAAATGTTGGAGTGGGGGAAAGGAGGTATTTCATTGTGGTAAAAATTGTAAAAACTCACTAAGCGGTACATTGTTATGTCAAGGTATTAATTTACACGGAGCCTGCAAGGGTTCTTCCAATAACCTTTCTTGCCACCTGCAAGGTTCACCCACAGCGGTGATAGATCTAATTTTTAGGCAGCTTTCCAATGGTAGCTACATTATGTTAAATGATCACAGCTGTTGTGGAATGATGCCAAGAATAGGCTATCTGGTTAGTGTGTCAGTCAGGGTCACTTGTTGTATGCAAGCATTGTTTCCTAAAAGCAAGACAGACGGGGAGTCACCGCTATGGCCTTCACTGAACATCTCTTCTATACGAATTGATACTTTAAGCAGATTGAAAGCCATTCTTTTGCAAAAAACTGTGCCACTGACCTCATCCAGTGAGACATATGATCTGCAAGTTGCAAGGTCCTCTGCAGAGATACATGCATTATTACCAACAAACTGCCCAATACATTTCGCAGAAATGTTAGGTCATATCTTTAACATATCTGATACCAGCGGTATTGCACATGTATTTAAGATGATTTTTTCGGGACTGTTAGCACCCTTTGAAGCAGTCCTGGGCATTTTTCCTAACTTTGTACACTCTGTGTTCGGCGGCCTGCCTCTCATTTTGGGACTCGTAGCAGGGATAATATTTTTATTTCTCCTGCCCTGTTATGGCAAATCCGGCCACCAGCGATACCCAAGTCAGCATGGAGAATGCACTCTAGGCCATGAGGTATCGTGACAGAATAACACAGATCCTAGGCTTGGCTCGTTTGAGAGATCTGAATACCGCATGGTTCCTGTCTTTCAGACCAATCTGGCAAGATTGCATCTTACCTATTCTACGATGCCTGCTTTGTGGAGAGGAATGCGTGTTAGATATCTGTCTAACACTACCATTGGCTATGCCAACGGATGTTGACGCATTACTGGGTCCGGTAACGGCTCATGTGTTGTGTTGCCCCCAACGGCTACCAATCCTGATGACAGCATTCATTGAGATCTCACCAGCAAATCAAACTGTAGGTGAGATACGCGGACCAACAGGCACACAGGTACCGTCTGCTATGAACGTTGCTAATGCGGCTGACGTTGGCGGCGATGCTTCACATCTATGTACAATTGACCTTCTTAATGAAGTAGTTGAACTTTCATCTACTGTAGTCAACGATTTCTTTGCCAGACTTGACGACTTATTGTTTTCTTCTGACACCGAGAATAACTTTTGAAATTAGCACTCAGCGTTCTTTCGAATTCTGAAATTCGACCTTCACTTTTTTCAAAACAAAAGCTTCCGAGTTTGGAACTCTATTTCAATACAATTTAATTTGACTTTTTTTCAAAAGAGACTGAACTTTGGCACAAAACAATCTGCTTAAATTAGAACTATTCTTAGAGAACAATAATTCTTTGACTACTTCCTAGAAACAATATTGACCTAATAAACAAATAGAACTAACTTGCATATTCTGCTATGGAATGGTCTTGACCTTTTTTCTGTATCTAGAGCCATTTCATAAATGTAAATTTTGTGTTTCATTTGGTTAGCATTGCTAATATCATATCATATCATATGCTTAAAATGAAAACATTGCCCTTAGATGCATATTTTACAAATGCTCATTTTGTGTACGACCATATTTTTAATACATTTCATGTATTTTCAGGGTGGGATTGTAAAAACACATACTCTAGCTTTTTATGTCTAGTACTTAATTGTAGAAGAACATGATAACGTGGAGTGGGTGTTGTGAACCATTTTAGGACACTATTGTAAATTTCCCGATTCATCTCCTTATACAGGTATGAATCACTGTGTCCTTATATAGGCATAAGAATCATAACCATATTTGGTCATAGCTGATGCAGTCCAAAAATGGCAGGGCTACTTCCACTAGTTCCGAAAAGCTACAACAATTTCTTGGAAAACTTGGCTTCAGCAGCTAGGGATTTTCCCTTGCTCGAGAACTGACTTGTCCAAGCACTCATGGAGTTTTCAAAGAACTGAGAGTCTTTAATGACGTTATTATGTCCACCTTTACGTCAAACTCGGCAACTTCAAGATATAAATATGCCCACACTTGCCTTAGCAAACACACGGTGGTTTGGAGCAGTTCGACTATCTACATACCCGACGCACCCTGCTACTGCAAGTGCCTAAGGAAGCCGACCCTCCAGCAGATGCACTGAGAGAGACGCTGTCTTTTCTCCTGCCGAGAAATCCAGCTCCAGTGTTTCCAAGCTACCCTTGCGGGTTGTTGGGAAATCAAGTCCTGAGCCTGACCTTCTTCCTTCTAAATTAAGGTACAGAGCTGATTAGACCCTAAGAGAGATCTTGGACAGATTCCTGGCCAAAGAATATTACATTTATGCTACACCTCACTTGCTTCTTCCCTCATACCAAGCTTAGGTTAGGTACATCAGGGTAGGCGTATTTTAGAAGCACCAGTTGAGTACTTTTAGCCTCTGTTATTTATATATGTATTTATTTATGGTTTTGGAACCATACAATGCTCTTACAGTATTATTTTATTCTACTCTTTGTACTGTATGCATTATATTTTACAACCAGTTTCACGATTGCAGCAGTTCATTTCTTATGCTTGAGAAAGAAGACTGTTCAATAAAACCGTTTTATTGAAAACGCCCATCTATCCATTTCTCTGCACCTCTGGTGAAACAAAGCATATACGATTGACTGAATGAAATATCTATCTATTGTTTCCACGACTCTGATGATCAGTATTATCTTGGGGAAACAAAGTTGTCATGTTTATGCGGTTGTCAGAAACTAATTCCTTCTTGTGAATTCGAGAATGTTTCTAGTGACCTCTGAGCTAGCTGGCACTCACAATTAAGTCTAATATATTCAATAGAGACCTAGTAGACCTCAGTCCTACGTCTAACCTATAGGAGATATTATTCCAATGCGCAGAGCCTATTGGGAATATAGGAACTAAACTACACTTTCCATGAGCATTTATGGATAGTATTATGAGTCGGGTAGATACTAATACTAGGGGTGGGCGGACATCTCCATTCCGCCCACGGAATGTGCGGAGATTTACCCCTTCCGCCTTTTGCAATGAAGGCGGAGAAACGGGGCAAATCTCCGTACACTCGGGGGCGGAACAGAAGTTGGCCACCCGCCTCCCACCCACAATATTAAACAACATTAAAGCCTAAAATAAGATTTAAATAACACTTACCTTATCACGGGTTATCTTCCTTGTCTATCTAGCCTTCTTCTTGAAACTGTGCATGCGCGGGAGCCTGTGCATGCGCATTCCTGGCTGGGAGGTTGCATATCTGTTCGTGTAATGTGACTGGGTTGAATGATAGAGCTAAGAGTCAGAGGGTAGCAATGGAGCTGAGAGTTATTCAACCTGATATGGTGTGCCTACAGGAAACATGCATTCCCTGGGAGAAGTGAGGGGTGATGGCTGAACTGGGGTACACAGTATTAGTTTTTACACAACATGGCTCTACAACTCGCGGGTTGGCCATTTTGGCCAAATCGAATGCATGCCCGGTGAGCAGGGCAGTTGCGGACAAATATGGGCGCTGGGTGATTGCTGACTGTGCCACTGGGGCTAAAAAATGTGTTATATGCTCTGTGTATGGGTGTATGGACGAGGTACAGACCTTGGACTGTCTAAGTATAGAGCTGGCATGCCGACCAACCCCTTTGGTATACTGTGGGGACCTCAGTATGCACTTAGATGGCCCAGAGCTGCAACCCAGCAATAGATGTTATACTGGGAGGAAACCTAAGGTCCTTAAGGCATTAAAGCAGCTTGCAGCAGAGAGACTGTTATAAATTTGGGGAGGCCACTGGCAGATGCTCCGCAAAACGGGCTCGAAATAAGGAGATTGAGTGAGGAATATTTTCCTTTGAGAATGCGAAAGGGAGAATGTTAGTACACCCTCCGTGATTTTAACAGTGCTAAGAACCTTTTATCACGACTTGTATACAGAGGACGTAAGAGTGGGGAGCTTCCCACTCAGTCCACTATTGCAAGACCTGTTTAGTCAATCTCTTAGCTGTGAAGACTGTGCACACCTAGATATACCGATATCCCTGGAAGAGGTTGAAGAGGCCATCAAATCCTTAGTGATAGGCAAAGCATTGGGTTCTGATAAATTACCTTTAGAATTTTATAAAACCTTCTACCAGGAATTAAAAACATATATGCTGCTAACCTGTCAGGTAGCTCAGCGTGGAGCAAGCACCATTATCATGGGATGCTGGCAATATTATTATTTTTTTTTTAAAGGGATAAATTACCAGCAATCGTATAGACCTATTTCTCTTTCAAATTGTAACAATAAAATCTTAGCGCCACGTCTTGCTAGGGCCATAACATCCATGGATTCGATCTGTCAGCATAGTTTTATCCCAAGTAGAGGTCCAGTCAATCATATTAGATAAGTTGTGACCCTGTTTGACATGGCTAAGTTTCAACGTTCTCTCTATTTTTGAGTGGATACTCCTTTATTGTTTTTGTAAGTAATTCTGGGGACCAGGAGTTCTCAAACTCACATTGATAAAGTGTAAAATCCCTTACTCTCTCGCTTTGTTATTTAAGATTTAGGCAGCGCACAGCTGCGAGAGTGCTTAACACAATAGATACCATATCACTACACAAGCAATTTCTATTGTAAACATGGCCGAGAACCAGGGCCTGTCATATACTTCGGCTGAAATTGATGAAATTATGAGTGATCTATCAGTGTTCGCGGATGTGAACATAGCACAAAGCATTTCCACGACAAAAGATTGGGATAACCTGACGGAACTGAAGAAAAACAGAATCAGAACCATCCTACATGGAACCATACTCAAACAATATTTAACTAATAACATGGCACCCAAGGGGCTATTGGTTTCTAATGCACCACGTATCTTTCTTGAGGATGAAGCATTTCGGAAAGACTGGGCAGCCATAGCGTGGCACTGCACGCACGATTGGATAGTCTTAATCCTAAAGACAGCCATAAGACTCTCTGAAAAAATTCAGGTGGATATCCAACTGGCGGAAGGAACTATGAAGACCACCATCACAGGTTTTAAGAAAAAGCTGGACGAACTAAACAAGGAGATGACAGAGTATAAAGATAACCTGTCACAACAGAAAGTACAAAAATTTCAGAAAGACTTAAAAAGGTTCTCCATGACAAAGGCTTACCCATACTCGGATCCTGAATATGTACCGCCGTCAAAAGGAGATGATAATTCTGACGCCTCCAGCAATGCTTCCAGTAATACCTCCAACACCAGTACTAACTCGAGTGGCGGAGGCACTAAACAACAACGAGGGCGAGGACGGGGTAGAGGACAAGGCAACTGGCCACCCATGAACCCAGTACCGATGCAAGGGTATATTGATCCCTACTACAACCCACAAAATATGGGAATGTATGGCTGGCAACCTCCGTTCCAGCAACCTTTCTTCCAACCGAATGCCTATAGACCGCCTTTTTTGTACCGGGGCGGGAGAGGACGGGGAAGAAGAAAAACCCAGAATCAAGGGGGCCAAGTACATTGGGCACCGGAAGATCCGAATGCGAGCAAGAACAGGAACAACCCACAACAAGCAGGCCCAAGCAGTCGGAAAACTTGATAACAAACCTGTCAAGCAGACAATTGAGTATGGCTGAAAACTCAGTACTGAACAAAGGCTTGGGGTATGTACCCACTGCTAACCTTGATAAATTCAAGTTGCATTGTGAACTGTCGTCTTTCTTCCGAAAACTACGATTGAAAGCCTTTTTTGAGAAAAAAACTAATAATGAAGAAAACCTGGACACAAACGAAACTGGACTTAGGAATAAGTCCACGTTCTTACCACCACCACACTTGATTCCAGTGGAAATTTCCACATTTGAGCAGGCCGTCTTTAATGAGATTGAGACAACTACGCCAAAAAAACCCTTTATGAACTTAACCAGGGAAGAAAGGAGTGCCCTTGATAACCTGAGAGACTGCGACACGATTGTGATAAAGCCTGCAGACAAGGGCGGAGGTATTGTAGTGCAAGATCGCACAGCCTATCAAAAAGAATGTCTTCGACTATTAGCAGACCAAACCAGCTACCGCAGACTACCGGTGGATCCAACAGAAGATCTGGAAAGCGAGATAAAATCGCTAGTGGAACATGGCGAGTCGGAAGGCTTTATATCCAAACAAGAGGCTGATTTCTTGTGCGGGAGTGAAAAAAAGATTCCATATTTTTACACCCTCCCCAAGATACACAAGAACAAGACACCACCACCTGGCAGACCCATTGTGTCTGGCATAGGGTCGGTGTTGGAACCCCTTTCACAATTCTGTGATGTATTTTTCAAAAAAATGGTACAAAAAACAAGCACCTACCTCCAAGATACAAAAAGTTTACTTCAAATTTTGGATCAACTCACTGTTGCGAATGACACTATATTGGTGAGTTTCGATATAGAAAGCCTGTACACCAGTATTCCCCAAGACGCAACACTGAATGTACTAGGTCGAGCCCTTGCAAAAGAAGAGTGGACGTCAAGAACCCCTAGAGAGTTTGTTCTAGAATGTGCCAGATTGGCTCTCAAAAGAAATTATTTTGAGTTTGAAGGCCAGATTTTCCTACAAACGGGTGGGACATCCATGGGCAGTTCTTTTGCTCCAAGCATAGCGGGACTGTATGTTTACGATTTCGAGGAGAAGTACATCCTTAGTCAAACAAACCCCTATAGCTCAAACATCTTAATATGGCGCAGGTACATTGACGATGTGCTGACCATTTGGAAAGGCACCGAGGACTCTTTGAACTCCTTTTTCAATTGGATAAATACTTGTGATGAACATCTACGCTTCACTTTTGAAAAAAGTCCAGATACACTTGTGTTTCTTGATATAACAATCACAAAAACAGATGGTAAACTAACAACTGTGACCCATCATAAGCCAACTGCGAAAAATAACTTGCTACGCTTCGACAGCTTCCACCCGAGACCTTTGCGTGAAAACCTTCCCTATGGGCAATATCTGAGGCTCCGTAGGAACTGCAGTGAACTGGCTGATTATAAGAACCAGGCAGAGGATCTCACAAAAAAACTGCAGAACCGGGGGTACCCAAAAAAGATTCTCCAGAAGAGCCAAAAACGTGCGCGGAACCAACCACGCTCTGGTCTCTTAGAACATACAAACAAAGCAGCTGGAGAAATACCCCTGACATGTGTTACTACCTATAACACCATTTCCAATGATGTCTCCCGAATAATAAGGAAACACTGGAATATCTTAAATACTGGCAACCTGAAATGGGAAAAACCCTTGTTCAGCTTCAAAAGGGCGCAGAGTATAAAGGACAGGGTGGTCAACACAAGACCAATAAAGACAAACCCCGAAAGGGAGACACAAACAACGCTATGGGATTTACCAAGAGTGACAGGCCACTTCAGATGTGGTACCTGTAGTGTCTGCCCCTTCACGAAGAACACAAAAACGTTGCAATTGGAACCAAATAAGACCTGGACTATCAGGAGTCATACAAATTGCAACAGTGAGAATGTTGTCTATATGCTGACATGCCCGTGTAATCTAAGATACGTGGGTATGACGAGCCGAAAAATAAAACTCCGGATAGGAGAACATAGAAGCACTATCAGGTGCCAAAAAACTAACACAAGACTAACTGAGCATTTTCTTGCGAAAGGCCATACACCAGATGACTTAGAATGGACCATCATTGAGCAAGTCAAGCCAGGTACGAATCTGACTAAAAGACTATTTGAAAAAGAGCAAAGATGGGTGTACAGACTGTCTACCCACAAGTCGGGTTTGAATGATAATATCCCGTGGAATAGTGTATTGGCATGATTCACTATTCCCAAGAAATATCATGATGTACCGAAATTTGCACAGAACATCGCATAAAATGAAGACTTCATAAATATACTGTTAAAATAATCGAATTCCTGACTCTGTTCGCAGGTCCGTTACGAGTTGCCCCTCTCTTTTGTACTGGCTATGAAGCAACCCTCCTTTAAGCCCTAATAATGTAGGAATTTCCTTCGAAAAACTACAACGAAACGATCGATCATGTAAACGATTGGTTTCTATGGCAACGTAAACAAGAGACACCCTCTGACTACGTCTGCCAGATACAGATGACACCAACTGAAAGCGCCGCCCCCGGAGCTCCCTGGTTGGCCAAGGCGGAGTCACGTGACTACCCCACGTGATACGGCCACGCCCAACCAGGAAGCGCTCCAAGCGATACTTTACCGGCAAGCACAGTGAGAACCGGTTACTCCTCGGGGCACCACCAGCCGGAACCAAGTAGGTTTACCGCCTGATGAACAGAAGCAGCAAGTAAGTGATGCGCAACCGTTTTAATGCGGGAACAAGAGGTTCCTCGTGTTTTTGATTTGGTAAGCCGACGGGCAAGGCTACAAATTCAATTGATCACAAACAACTATAACTGGGCATATTTTTCCCTTTCCCTTTCTTCCTCCTTTCCACATAACGATTTGAAGGAGACGGACTCTTGCCGTCTTGGAAGTGCAGGTGCCCATGAAGCGGCAATACCGCAAAGAAGCGTAAGCTAAAAACAATACCAGTCGCAATTCACCAAAAGCGACGTCACGACTGCCCACATATTCCAGCAGCCGTTCACTTCGTGATCACAAGTAGAGATCACTCACTCATAGCACGCCGATTATTATTATTTTCTCACGAGCTATTCACAAAAATGCCAGAACTAGGTCGACACCACTTCTTTGGCATTATCCGAGTAGCGACCAGCCACAGTCCTGCTATAGCACTGTAGCAATGTAAATAAAATAGATGAATCCCTCTGTTCCAACCCAGGATTAACATCTACTATTGACTTGGTATGGCTATATATGTTAAATGTGATGTATATGTATTGTCTACCCTAGTATGTGACCCCGTCCTGTTTGTCTTTTGCTTCCCTGTTTTTACAGGTTTTTTCTTTGAACAAAAGAATAAGCACTTATTTTACACGAGTCCACAATTTGTGCACTCTAATCTGGACTAGGGCAGGACGCACCTTAGCGTGTGTGGACCACCCAGTTCAGTCACATGGTCCTGACGAAAACCAATTAATGATATGATGGTTGAAACATGTAGACCCTTTTAAATTTTATTATTTACCACACTTCACATAGCACACTTAGCTATTTTTATCAAACACTAATTATATCACCGAAGCCTACCTAATTAGGCATAGGTGCAACACGTTTTTAATGAAGGGTTCAAGCACTCAAGAATAAATTACTTGCAGTGAGTAGTGTTGGCCCTTTTTAAACCACTTGTTTGATCGTCTTGTACATATAAAAGAAAAAAACGAACCAGCTCCACTGTAATCAGGTGTCGCAGCACACCCTATAGGCACTCGGCCTATGGGGTGGGACCCCAATGATGAAGCATGTCACCAACTAGGTTGGTGAGTGAGGGGTCTTCTAAAAGGATATGTATTATCCAAAAACAGGCTGAGGCACATGGTGCTGAACTGAGCACCCTAGCCCCTATCCAGAGGAACACATTTTTACGTTCTCTCTATTTTTGAGTGGATACTCCTTTATTGTTTTTGTAAGTTTCAACAGACCCCACTGGGGCTGATAGTCCTCGATGTCGAAATGGCATTTGACTGTGTCTCCTGGGCAGGTTTATGGATGGTACTGCACCGCTTGGGCTTTGGGATGGGCTTAATTAATTCAGTGAAAGCTATGTATGGTCTCCTACAGCCCGAATCGGTGAGATGGGCTTAGAGTCTGAGCCAGTCATTATTTCTAGAGGGTCAAGACAGGGATGCCCTTACTCTCCTTTATTGTTTGCATTATATATTAATCCTTTTTAGGGCGAGCCTGGAGTCAGCGCACAAGCGCTGCTCTAGGGAAGATCTGTGGTAGCTCAGTACATGAGGGAAGCCTCGCCCACTGCCCCGCCCATCTTTTTCATTGGTTTGTGTCTTTTCCCTTCATAAATACTGCCTTCGGATTACTTTATAGGCTTGTTAGTCCCTCCTTATCAGGACTATGTCGCATTTGTCACCTCCCATGGCTACTGGCCCCTTTACTTCGAGTGTTACATGGTGCATGTTATTTAGACTGTGAGCACTATTTTCTTTGATAGGGTTCTCCTACTGCCTTCTCTACTTCCCCCCTCCCTCCCCTTGTCTGTGCCTTCTCACCCCCTCTCCCACCCGCACTCCCATTGTCCGCGCGCCCCGCCCACACTTCCGTTGTCTGTGATCATTCGCATTTGCAATGCAATAGGTCTCGCGTAAATGCGAGTCCTGTTGCTTTGCAAATGCTTGTGTTAGGACTTGTGACCTGCGTGGCAACAACATATCAAAGGAACAAAGGTCTCTTTCATAAAATATGCATAGGTTGTCTGTCTCTAGGAAAAGAAGCAGGAGCTCCAGCCCATTCTTGACTTGGGTTTCACGAACGACACAGAGCTGACTCGGAGTATTGTTTAGATTTCTCTCTTGCATTTTGTGGCTGAAGACGGCAGAAGAGCTGGTGGGCTGTTTTCGGCGTATGCAGAGCTCTTTAAAGGGACATTCCGGCTTGTTTGGCGAGTGGCTGGCCTGCACGGGAGGGGTAGATGGCAGCCTGCCATGCCGTGTGCACAAATGGCATGGTGGCTTGGAGCTGGCTGATTAAACCCTGCAGCAAAGGCCCTGGTTTAGGCCCAGATAAAGGTACGTGAGAGGGGGCAGAGGTGTCCCACAGCTCCTCCGGCAACAAGCAGGAGCAGGTGAAAAACATGGAGGCTTCATGCCTCCAAAGCCACCTTGTACTGTTCTGATGTTTATAAATATCATGGCAAACGGCCTGTTACGCAATAATATACTCTATGATAAAGAAATATCTAAAAATAGCATAGCGTAAATATCAGCATAGCATAACATAGGTTATTTACGGCTATTATTGTAGCATAGCATTATGTAAATTAAGTAGCATTGCATAATATGGAAATCATACAATAGGATAAAAATATAGCATGACATACCATAACAAAGCATTACACAGCACAGATTACCAAGGAATTGAATAACTGTGTGTAGCACACGACACCCTAAAAGAAAAGGACATGGAGTGAGACAACATACCATGCCATAGTATAGCATAACATGGCGCAACACTGGAAACCATAACACACAAAGGCTACTGTAACACTTAAGTCCACCGTAGCAGGTTTACACATAAACACGTAGCACGGCATAGCATTGAATAATATAATCTAATGCTGGATAGTGCAATGCAAACATCATTGTCTGTAATCTCAGCAGACATACCTAACAAACCATTATCCAGACATACCACATACCTCAGTACTCCAGATTAAAAAACACAAGTACAAAGTCAAACAATTTCAATAATGTTCAATATCTATGTAAAAAGAACAGACCGTCTTACCTCGCCAATCCAAAAAACCCTGTGTGAATATGACATAATTTATAGCTACGGGTTATTCTCTCTCCTGCATTTCTGTGACTCCTCATGTTCTCTGCATGCCTCAGTGCCTCTGACTTTACCCTCATTTCCTTTATCTCTTTTTCCACTTACATCAACTGACTCCATTTACACCTAACTCTGATTAAATACAAATCTATAATTATTTCTATCCACTGGATTAAAAACGAACTTTGGGCTATGAAGTAGCATGCTGCCCAACATAGAGTGCTTTAATTTCTCATCAGCGGAAGTAAGCACTGTATGAAGGCAATTGCAATGCAATGCAATAGAAATGCTTATGGGAACATGGCATATAGGTCTAGGACATTTCCCTGTGGGGGTATTCATCGAGGCATGCTTTGTGCCGTTGTCTACCCAGCGCTGATTTGCCAGCCTGCTCTGTGAGCCATGCTGTATTGGAGTATGTACTTGAAGCCCCGACCACTCTCCGCTCATATTTGTCATTGCCTTTTGTCATAGTCCTTCATAAATGCTGGCTTCTGATTTGTTATTCGGCTTGTTAGTCCCTCCTTTATACCGCTTTGTCTTCATTTGTAACCTCCCATGCGGACTGGCCCTTTTACTTCAGTTGTTACATTGTACGTCTTCTTTAGTCTGTAGGCACTATTTTCTTTCATGAGTGTATCTTACTGCAGGAAGGCAGGAATGTTTCTCATGAGCTGCTGTGACCACCGGCATGTTTATTTATCTTGTAGCAAATGGGGAGCCCTTCAGTGGCCACGTAAGGCAGAAGGGGGCAAATCAGCGATGGCATTGTAAATGACAATGCCTTTTATTTATGTTTTAAAAACGAAAACATAATTAAAAGGCATTGCCAATAGCTCAAACTCACGTGATTGCGAGACCTATTGCATTGCAGATGCTTGTTTGGTTAAGTTAGAGCAAAGCACGATTATCCAATCTGTACAAATTGAGCAGGAAGAATACAAGGTGTTTGCTTACGCGAATGATGTGGATATTGTCACAACTCCAGCTATAGCAATGCCTGAAATAGAGTGATTGGCTGCTCTTTTTGGCCAAGTGTCAGAGTATAAATTAAATACTGCTAAAAAGCAGATCATATGCACAAACCAGGTCGGCTTTGAGGATTCAAGAATTACACAGCAGGCAGTTTATTTAGGTATTAAAATTAGAGCTTGTCAAGATGAATTAGAGGCTGTTAATTGGGGTCCTATATTGGGAGGAATTAAAAAAGAATTGGGTAGAATGGAGTGTTTACATCTATCGCTGGTCGGTCGGTGTAAGTTTTTAAAATTGAACATACTACCTAAAGTGCTGTATTATTTCAGGTCAGTGCCTTTGGAGCTCAGTAGAGCCCAGTTACAGAACCTGCAAGCAATATGCAGTAGATTCATCTGGGGTCTGGAACAAGCCCTTAGAGCTATGAAGTTTATGACATTAACCAGAATTCGGGGAGCCTGGGCTTTCCCTAATTTTACACTTTATAACTATGCCTGCCTCTTGCAGAATATGAAGATTTTATGAACTGAAGAAGTGAGTAGCAATGTAGCAGATGCACCTTCTATTTACCAAATGATGCTTGGCACAGAATTAGAAAGATGCTTTTTTAAGATGGTTGAACCAAGCTACTTTAAACAGACCCAATGTAAGGTTCTCTGGGCAGCCTTTAAAATCTGGAAACAGGTCTGTAGAAGTCTGAACATTGGTAGAATAGGCTATTACACACCTATTTCTGAAAAACAGCTATTACCCCCTATTTTCTGGGACATGATCATGGGTAGATGGAAAGTAAAGGGGATTCTATGTATACATTGGCTTCACTTGTTGAGAAATACTGTCTGCCTAACACAGATTTTTTCACGTTCTTACAGATATAGAACTATCTTCAGAAAAAGTTCCAACAGGTGGCAATCGGTAAAAAGGGTCTTATTGAAGCAATCAATCACAGAGGTAAGATCAGTAGCTTCTATATGTGCCTCTTGGATATGCAGGAGGACGATTTAGAGGTTTGAAATAAGAAATGGAATATTATTCTGGACAATGACCCCGCAATATTCCAAACCCTGGAAATAGAATTAGCTACGTGGCAAGGCCCGTTAATTTTTTGTGGCGATTTCAACATCTCACTTATACCTTTAGTCTCGACGCAAATGCCAAAACAGAAATATATGGGCAGGAAACCAAGGGTATACTGTGCTGTCAAAAGTCTGGTTTATAGTTTGGGCTTAACTGATATTTGGGCACAGAACAATCCCGCTGACCACGGTTATACATACTTTTCCCACCCTCATCAGAAGCATGTCCGGATAGATTACATCTTTACTTCCCAGGATTTAGTACCTTATTCACATATAAACAAATCACCTAAAATAATTTCGGATCATAATCCTCTAGTTTTGCTAACTACTTATGATATCAATCCTACTCAAAAGAGCTCTTGGTCTTTCGATAGGAAGCTACTTTCTAACAATGAATACATTAATCACATTAAAACCTGGACTGATGAATTTTTTAATATGAATCGCTTTAGTGCTCCAAGGAATATTGTGTGGGATACCTATAAAGCTGCATTAAGGGGCGAGACTATCAGCTTCCAAAACAAAAATGAAAACTTTTTAAAAAAAGAATATGAATTGAAAATCGCAGCCCTAGCTAAAGCCGAGGAAGAACACACTGCCAAGATTATACATAAACAAGAAGCCACGCACTCGATGATACAGGTAGCAGTGTTGAAATCCGAATTAAATACTAAACTTAGCCAGAAAGCTGCCCAAACATATCAAACGCATAGGAAACGTGTTTATGAAAGCGGGGAGAAACTGGGCAGACAATTGGCACTTTCTACACGCCAGAAAAATGTCAGGAACAATATCTCCTCAATAGTAGATAATGGTCAGACCTTTTCCCACACGACAGATAATAATTATCAATTTCAAAGGTACTATCAAAATCTTTCCTCGGAAGAAACTCCAGCTATGGAAAAGGATATAATAGATTATTTGGATAATTTTCTTACTAACTTTGAGGCTATGAAGCTATTAGACGATGCCACCAAGGAAGAACTGGAAAAAGAAATTACACTTGCAGAGGTCGGTGCTGCCTTATCATTATTATCATCTGGTAAAGCAGCAGGCCCCGATAAACTACCGATTGATTTGTTTAAAGCTCTTGCCCATCAACTGTGTCCTATTTTATATGATTTGTTCCTTGGGATCCAATATAATGGTATCCCACCAACTTCTTGGGATGAGGCTACTATAATCGTTTTTCCAAAGAAGGGAAAATCTCCCGAACAGCTAACCTCGTATCATCCTATATCCCTGATTAATTCAGACTCCAAATTATATGCAAAAGTCTTGGCACTCAGACACAGCAGGGTCATTGAGCATCTTGTCTCCCCGTGGCAACACGGCTTTATACCTGGCAAAGGAACCACGGAACACACCCGTAGGGCAATCGCCTTATTTGATGCCAAAGTTGCCACGGGGGGACAAATGTCGATGATCCTGCTTGACGCTGAAAAAGCCTTTGACCGCGTTTCATGGGAATTTCTTTGGGAAGTTATGAAACGCAATAATTTCGTCCCCAAATTTATCCAATCCATTAAATCAATGTATTCCCGTCCCAAAGCAAAAATATTAGCAGCAGGGCTGTTATCAGGGCATATTAACATCACTAGAGGCACTAGGCAGGAGTGTCCTTGCTCACCCCTGCTTTTTGCTCTATATATTAACCCCCTTATTTTGAAATTATTAGAAAGCAACATTATCAAACCTGTTATTAGTCATCACTTTGAAACTAAAGTATTGGCCTATGCCGATGATATCGCGGTCACTACATCTAACCCGATTGAGGCTATTCGTGAAATAGAGAAAGTGACTACTGAATTCGGACACTGTTCGGGCTATTCTCTCAACAAAGGAAAAACGATTATTCTGTGTACTGATAACACCATCTGTCTGGATCAACGAAGAGCTAAAAAGGCCACTTATTTGGGTGTTGTTCTGTGCACAAATATTAAACTATTACCAAAAGCCAATTTTGATCCGTTAGTGGCTAAAATTAAGAATGATTTTGAAAGGGTTAACAGCCTTCATCTTTCTATCATAGGAAGAACCAATTATGTAAAAATGAACACGTTACCTAGATGCCTCTACTTATTCCGAGCCATCCCACTAGCCATTGATCAAGAAATGTTAGTATTGATCAATTCACTTATTTCGAAATTCTTTTGGCAAAATGGGAAGACTCGGAGAGCACTTGCACTTTTATCACTCCCGTTGGACAGAGGCGGTCTTACTGTACCCAATATAATTTTATATCATTGGGCAGCATTTTTAAAACAGCTTACTCCCATGATTAGTGACTATAGCCTAGAGAGCTCAGAAGGTTTAGAAGAAATACCCTCAATATATGAGCTCCTCATAGGACAGGAGGCTAAGGGTTTACTCCTCCGGAAGACCGAGGCAAGACATTATAAGGATTTCAAGGGAGAAGTAATGACTAGTGCACGAAGAATTCGGAATAAAGTGGCCAAATATATTTATATCGGGAAGATCAACCGATATACGCCGCTCTGGCGTTCTAATGTTATTCAAGGTCAGGATTTTGCTTCGGTTGCGAAGAAATGGGACAAGTTGGGAATGAGAACAAATGGTGAGTTTCTAGTAAATGGTTTTGATACTACTTTTTTTGATTTGAAAGCTAAATTTAATTTACCAAATGGTGACTTCTTAAAATTTACACAGGTATTTGCTACACTGAAAGCTAAAGAGTCCCTAATTTCTCTTCATAATATTGAAATTTTGGATGCAATACCTAGAATAAACACCAGGATTGGAACTTTGTATAATATTCTCTTGAGTAAGCAAAAAGATGACCTTGACAAAACTGAAAATAAATGGGCTATAAAATTAAATAATTCTAATGTAGATATCGATAGAGTGTTAGAATTGGGCCAGAAGTTACTTATGGCTAGTAATCTTAAAGCGCAACTGTATAAAACTGTATTCGATCTTTATTTTACTCCCGCTAAACTATTTTCGTGGGGTAAGCATGAGAATGATTTATGCCCTAGATGCACGCAAGGACCAGCAACCCTCACTCATATGTTTTATAATTGTCCTGAATTGATGTTGATCAAAAATATGTTATTATCCTTTTGGGAAGAAATATTTAGTCATAAAATATTAGAATCAGAGACTTTGTTTTTACTAGGGCATGATCATTCTTTAAATTTAACAAAATCTGAAGAAAATGTAATCTTTATAGGTACAGCAGTATTAAGACTAATTCTATCTGCACGCTGGAAAGAAGCAGACCCCCCTAGTTTTCAGATGTGGCTAGCGCGTTTTCTAGCGGTTTATAGATTTGAAACCGCTATATTTGAAACAAGAGGAGTAAAGGCTAGGGCACGCGGAGAAGCTCTCTGGCGTCCAATTGCCAATTGGAAAGCGGGCATTATTCCCAGTGGTATTGGTTGATCTGAAATTTATGTACTTATAATTTATGTTTTAAGCACCTAGTGATGTATTTGGTTTTTTTTTTATTCTGTTTAATTTATGCTTTATTAATCGTTCAGCTTGTATCAGTCTGTTTCACCTCCTGTATGATTTATTTATATTGTGTTATTTGTTGTAATCTTTGCAAAGTGACTCATGCTTTTTCCTGGTTAAAAAAAAAACAAAAAAAAAGGAATATTTTTCTGGACCAAGACGATGGGTTCTTAAGGGAGTCTATTGAGATTGCTGAAAAAATCTTGATCTCCTCAAGCCTTAGGCCACAGCATTTTTTAAAGCCATCTTTAACCTTTATCATGCACCTGCAAAAATGTTAGAGTGGGGGGGTGCAAATGATGGCAAATGTTTTCGCTGTCAGGCAGATTCGGCTGATAGCCTCCATATGTTTTTTACATGTGCTAAAGTGACCCAAGGTTTTTTAGGGATGGAGGCCTTCTTAACCAATGTGACTAGGATAGAAATTACGATTACTCCTATGGCCATGGTATCTCAAGGAGGTCGGTGTCCGGACCGGTTATACCACAAGCGAGCTATCTTATATTTATGGCAACTGTCATGGCCCGGCTGTGTATAGCCTACTCATGGCTTCAAAAAGAACTCCCTTTGTTTGAGATGTGGAGAGCTAGACTTTACACATTGTTTAATCTCAAGCATATTTTATACTCCCTTTAAGGACCTCCTAGACGTAACCTAGGTTTAAAGGTTTGGGGAGCTATACTTGACCATATTAATGTGGAATGACATGGCTCCTAATATATTAATATAAGTGTTATCCTTGTTGGCTGGTTATGATTGTTTTTATGTATATATGTATATATCGCTGTTAGTCCTTAATAAGAAATATGATATTATTATATATGTAATATATGTGATTAAGCTTTTCGATATATGGTATGTTCAGATCGTGTTGTCAAACATCTTGCTCCAATCTAATCTAATGAATTTATTTCTTTGTATTTAAGTATATCATGGTGTAGGACTTTGCCTATTTGGCTAAAGTTCCCTAAACTGTTTGCTTTCCCCTAGATCATTTTCCTGACATAGAGTTGCCAATTTAGATGTTTTGGGTACTTTGCCACTGCTGATCAGTGTCAAAGTACAAGTGTTCCGTATGTAAAGTGTTATGGTAATTGGTTGGCCATGATTGGTATGTTTGCCTTACTAGTAAAGTCCCTAGTGATGTGCACTGTGTGTTCCAGGGCTAGTAATGCAGAGGCGCGTGGAGAAGGGAACTCAGGCCTGCAGTGTAGGGCATGCATGCAGTTTGCTAAGTTAGCATGTTGTCCTGAAAACTGTAACCACTTGCCAGGCCTTAATTTCCCTTTTTCATACCTGTACTTGTGGTAGGTCCCGGGTAACCCCTGGGCAGGGTGCAGTGTAGGTAAAAGGCAGGACATATACTGAGGTGTGGGGTATGTCCTGACAGGGAAAAACACTCCATTTCGTTTTCATTGGTGAAAGGCCATTCTTCCCATAGGACAGAATGGGGGAGGCTGGGTATTGTGTTTTGGTAGCCTAGTTTCCTGTAAGTTTATAATGGAGAGGTGAATTTTAGTATGTATGAACTCACAGTGTCATAACACATCTTCTATGAAAGTGGTTTTGTCACTGTGTGTTCAGAAACCACTCCTTTAGAAAGTGGCTGAGTTTTGTGCTTTAAGCATTTCTGTGTGTCTCTGCTGAATGTGGATTGCCGACTGTCTGGATCTGAGAGGTGAGTGGAGCTGGGAGAGGGCTTGACCCAGGAAGGGATTGAGATAGTACCAGGTTGACATGCATCTGGGGAGTAGGGGGAGGAGAAGCCCGGGAGGTAAAAATGCCTGGGCTGGTGCTATAAACCAATTGACACATCTGCTGCTGAGTGATTAAGGATCCACACCCCCAGTTTCAAGGGAGAAAGGGGAAACTGAGAGGGAGATACCCAGAACTGATTTAGGGAGGGGTCAGTGACCCCTGAGCACAACAAACTTTAAAGACATTAAGGGGTATAACTATGAGAGCTGAAACCCCTGAACGTTGGAATGAAACAGAAATGGATTGAGACTGAAAAGGCTTGGACCCATTTTGTGGTCAAGTGGAACCTCTGCTAAGGAAGGAGCAACTGAAGAGACTGCTGGGGAAAGACCAACCCTTGCTTTGTGATCTGGGGCCCGTCTGGAGTTTGCTGTTCTAACCAAGGAAGAGTCTGTTGGGACTGTGCTTGGAGGTGCTGGGTCCCCCTGCCTGATGAAGACTGTCCTTTGTGCTGTGTCTTGTAACACCAAGGGCCCAAGTGGGCTGGCTCCCTGTTTGAAAACACAGCAATATAAAAGTTTCCAGAGAAGTTTCAAGTGACGCGGTGGGCGCGTGTTGTGGCTGCTTGAGGCCCTTGGAAGGTGTGCCCTGTAATCTTGAAATGGGTAAAAAGTGCCTTCAAGGTAGTTTATTCAAAGGAGTTTTTGGAATTTTGAGACTAATTGTAATATAGGACAAATGAATGGTCCTGGTCGCGTTTAGTTCAATCAATCATATGTATGAACTTCTGGTAATTCACACAAAAAAATAATAGACACTTAACATAAAACAAAAACAACAACAAGAAGGTGTATAAGCAAAATATTTAATTTTATCAAAATAAGTCACAAGGGATTTAAAATACAAATATATCAACAGGAATACAGGAAGAATGCAATGAATTTCAGTTAGCTTCTCTGTAAACCCTGTAAACACCTATCCAAAAATTAAATATTATCAATTCACATAGGATAAGGGTAATGGTCGACGTTTCGGTCTCTTATGAATGATTCCTTGAGACCATCATCAGGACTGATCGATAAATACTTGCAAAGCCCTTATTGTATTGGTCCGCGAGATTGTAAACAAGGTTTACTGATATAGAGTAGTTAGATTCTGGTACACAGTTCTATGAATGACGTCCTTTTTCCAAAGAGTAAAATGAGTGGAGCACCATGAGTAGGAGCCGTCAATAGATCTCAACGGAATCCATTGGTCATATTGTATAAACAACGACCATGCCTCAGATCCGGATATCGTGGAGTACAAACCGGTAAAGTTTTGGAATCTTTAAATTGATAAATAAAATAAACGGCGAACGAAGAGAAGTACTTCTCTTCGTTCGGCGTTTATGCGATTTTTCAGACGGATTAAGATCCACATCAGATCGATTTAAGACGATCTCTGCATTAACTGAAATTCTCCCACACCATATTTGTGCTGCACTGACCGCGATTGCTGTTCCCCTTCCCATTATCAATTTAAAGATTCCAAAACTTTACCGGTTTGTACTCTACGATATCCGGATCTGAGGCATGGTCGTTGTTTATACGATATGACCAATGGATTCCGTTGAGATCTATTGACGGCTCCTACTCGTGGTGCTCCACTCATTTTACTCTTTGGAAAAAGGACGTCATTCATAGAACTGTGTACCAGAATCTAACTACTCTAAATCAGTAAACCTTGTTTACCATCTCGTGGACCAATACAATAAGGGCTTTGCAAATATTTATCGATCAGTCCTGATGATGGCCTCAAGGAATCAATCATAAGAGACCGAAACGTCGACCATTACCCTTATCCTATGTGAATTGATAATATTTAATTTTTGGATAGGTGTTTACAGGGTTTACAGAGAAGCTAACTGAAATGCATTGCATTCTTCCTGTATTCCTGTTGATATATTTGTATTTTAAATACCTTGTGACTTATTTTGATAAAATTCAATATTTTGCTTATACACCTTCTTGTTGTGGTTTTTGTTTTATGTTAAGTGTCTATTATATTTTTGTGTGAATAACCAGAAGTTCATACATATGATTGATTGAACTAAACTCGACCAGGACCCTTAATTTGTCCTATTTTACAATTAGTCTACAAATTCCCAAAACTCCTTTGAATAAACTCCCTTGAAGGCACTTTTTACCCATTTCATAACTTTTCACCCAAGCCCTCAAGGGTATATTGGGTTGCTCACTGTCTATACCCTGTAATCTTGGACACACAAAGGAGGAGTGAGACTCGGACACGCTGGGTGCATGTCGTGGTGCAAAGGAGGCATGGGTGAAGAGTGCCTGGCCAACTTGGGTATTGCAGGTGAAGTGAGACTCGGACAAGCTGGGTGTGTGTCGTGGTGCACCGCAGGCATTAGTGGAGCGCCTGGTCAGTTTGTGCACCGAAGCTGGGGTGAGACTCGGACGTGCTGGGTGCGTGTCTTGGTGCACCGCAGGCGCTGGTGAGGAGCACCTGGTTGGCATGTGCACCGGAGTTGGAGTGAGTCTTGGATGCGCAGGGTGCTCATCTTGGTGCGCAGGAGGCATTGGTGAGAAGCGCCTGACCAACGTGTGCATTGAAAGTAGAGTGAGTCTAGGACACGCAGGGTGCGTGTTGGGGTGCATCAGAGGCATTGGTGAAGAGCGTCTGGTCCTCGAGTGGACAGGAGGAGAAGTGAGGCTCGGACACAGTGAGCGTGTCATGGTGCGGCGGAAGGCATTGGTGAAGAGCGTCTGGATATCGGGGCATCGGAGTAGTTGGATTAAGTCTCAGTGAAGCAGTGTGCGTGCTTTGGTGCAACCTGGGACTGTGGAGGTGATTGACTGATCTTCGTGTGCACCTAAAGAAAGTGAGTCTCAGCAGCGCAGTGTGCATGTCTTGGTGCCAAATGAGACCGCAGGAAGGAGTGCCTGGTGAGCGTGCACTCGGAGTCGACGTGGAATCCCATCAGCGTTGTTTGTGTTCATGCCAGAAGACAGAAGAGACCCAAGCAACAAACTGAGGACCTCGGTCAGAGATGATCACTCTAGGGATACCATGTAGACACACAACCTGAGTCAGCAACAATTGCACAGTCTGGCTTGCCGTGGGTAAGTTCTTACAGGGGATGAAATGGCCCATTTTAGTCAGACTGTCCACTACCATTAGTATAGCATTGCATCCCTGATCCAAGGGTAAACCTAGGCCAAAGTCTACACTGATTGTTTGCCATGGTTGGGATGAAGTGGGCAGGGGCATCAGCAGACCCTTGCTTTTCGCCTGTTCACCTTTCGCTCGAGCACATGTTTCACATTGGTCTACACATTGTTTTACATCCTTAGCCATCCTGTCCCACCAAAACTGTCTTTGCACCAGTTGCATAGTTTTTGGGTGACCTGGATGCCCTGCGGTGACTGCATCATGGCACCAGTTAAATGCCTTTAAGCGGAGGTCATGAGTAGGCAGGTACAGCCTGTTTGCACGCATGGGGACACCATGCTTGAGAGTTCGTTGAGCGTCTTGGTCGGCCCATATCTGCCATTGGTTTGGAGACCGCTTGTTGATGACCTGCTCCAAAAACTAATCAATCATCACCGAACATGAGACCCTGTTTGGGTGGATTATGGCTCTTGGTTCTTCAGGTGTAGGGTATGCGATTTCACCCTGTCTGGACAAAGAATCTGCATTTTTATTCTCTGCTCCCGGACGAAAGGTAATAACAAATTTGTATTCTGAAAAGAACAGCATCCATCGCATTTGTCGTTGCGATAGATGTCTGGCAGTTTTCATGAATTGTAGATTCCTATGGTCCGTGTAGACTCTTATTGGATGATGCGCCCCCCAGAGGTAGTGTCTCCACTCCTGGAAAGCCTTTTTTATGGCCAGGAGTTCCTTCGCTGCCACAGTGTAACTGAATTCGGCAGCGTTCAATTTCTTTGATAGGAATGCCACTGGATGTAGCTGCCCTGTGTTCCTGTCCCTCTGAGACAACACCGCGCCTATGGCCACATCCGAAGAATCCGCCTCCACTACAAAAGGTACATCTGATTGTGGATGTTTCAAGATAGGTGCGGTACAGAAGGTTTCTTTTAACTGAATGAACGCCTCCATGGCTTCAGGAGTCCAGCAAAAAGGGACTCCTTTCCTCAACAACCTTGTCACAGGGGATGCTAACTGAGAGAAATGCGAGATGAACCATCTATAATAATTAGAAAACCCCAAAAAACATTGCACGTCTCGCCCGCTCTTAGGAACAGGCCAATCCTGGACTGCCCTCACTTTTCTTTCAGCCCTCCTGAATCCGCTTGGACTTAGAATCACCCCCAAAAACTCAACTTCAGAGACAATAAACTCACATTTACTGAGCTTACAGTACAAGTCATGTTCCTGTAATTTTTGAAGGATGAGGATTACATGCCCTGCGTGTTGTGCTGGTATAAGTGAGTAAACCAAAATGTCGTCAATATATATGACAACAAACCTGTCTATGTACTCTTTCATTATGTCGCTCAGGAAGTACTGGAATGCCGCCAGGGCGTTGCACAACCCAAACGGCATAACCAGATACTCGAATAGACCAAAGCGAGTCTTAAACGCCGTCTTCCACTCATCCTCATCACGTATCCGAACCAGGTGATATGCCCCTCTCAGGTCCAAGCGAGTGTAGATAGTGGCCTCCTTCACCTGGTTCAACAGGACTGGGATGAGTGGACGAGGGTACCTGTTCCTCACGGTATTTTTGTTCAATTGGCGATAGTCAATGCAAGCTCGTAATTCGCCATTAGCTTTAGCTGTAAAGAAAAGAGGAGAGGCCGCAGGGGAACAAGATGGACGGATGAAACCTATGGAACAGAAACGGTCTAAATACTCTCTAAGGTGCTTGGTTTCTGGTTCTGATAGATCATACACTCTACAAGAAGGGGTAACCACGCCCTCTACCAGGTCTATCCGGCAATCATAGTCGCGATGAGGAGGTAGCGTCTCTGCTTTCACTTTACTGAACACATCCATGTATTGGGCATATTCTGGGGGTAGAACCACCTCCTTCTCTACAGCCGTTGCTATGTGAAACACTTGGGCTAGCAACAGAGCATGGGATTTGCCACCCCTCATACAGTTGGCCATACACTCCTCCCCATGAAAACTAATGGTTTTGCTCTTCCAATCAAGGGTGGGGTTGTGGAGCCATAGCCATGGCATGCCCAAAATAACCTCGTATTAAGGGGCCTCAATGATGTTTAGGACAATGTTTTCTACATGATCACTTGGTTCCCCCTTGAGAACCAACTCCAACAGTTCAGTATGTTCTGTGATGGGACCTGATTTTAATGGAGTCCCGTCTACGGCTCATACCATTTCGGGGCTTGTGTTGGGCACTCTCACTAGCCCCAAATGAAGCACCAACCCGTGGTCGATGAAATTGCCTGTGGCCCCTGAGTCAATCATGGTTTTAACCTGATGTCTGTGTTGGCCGTTTCTAAGGATCATGGACAGTACTATATGAGGTTCTATATGTTTTACTCCTAAAACAGCTAGCAAAGGGATCTGTAGTTCCGACAGGATACTCTCCTTCCTATCTGTAACTACCTCAGTGCAGGCTGATGCGGCGCTCTCTACTGCTAGGGTAGCCACCTGTTTCCCTGTGTAAACGGCATTCCTTTTCTTGGGTTTCATGGAACACTCTTTTACATAGTGTCCCTTTTTTGCCACAATACATACAGAGTCCTAGGGCCCTACTGCTCTCTCTCTCCGATTTCGTCAACGGTGGTCTAATGGCTCCGATATCCATAGGCTCCGCACCCGGTTCCTTGTACATGGAATGGGATACCTGTTCCCCACTCCCACTGGCTCTCTCCATTCTTTTATGATCCCCACCCCTTTCTGCCATTCTATGGTCCAGACGTAATGTGAGATTTATCAGATCAGTACAAGTGGTGGGCTGTGGGTCTATTTGAGCTAACCCGTCTTTGATGCTATCGTTTAACCCCTGATAATACAAAACCATCCTTTTTTCCTCCGGCCATGAAGTCTCTACAACCAGACGGTTAAACGTGGTCATTTATGATACCAAGTCTTTTCTTCCCTGACGTAACGTCAACAAATCACGATCTGCACTGAGTGTCGTAGCCTTGTGATCAAACACCCTCTCGAATTCTCTACGAAACCCTGCCCAATCCACGAGAAGGGGATCGTCATTCTTCACCAAAGGAACCGCCCAATTGGCAGCTTCTCCGGTGAGATAAGAGAAAGCAAAAGCTACTCTCGAGAGATTAGTGGGAAAGGAGGCAGGCCTACACGAAAAATGTAAAGTGATTTGGGTAAGAAACGCCTGTATCTTATGTGAATCGCCTGAGTACCTCTCTGGACTAGCCAAAGGTATGGGTGAGGGAACATGAACCTGGATCTGTGAAGTTCCAGATGTTCCAAAAGGATTCCTAGTATGTCTGTCTAGTCTTTCTTTGAGTGCTGCAGTCTCGGCGTGGGACGCAACCCGTTCTTGTTGCACCAACACTAACGCCTGCAGCATATCATCTAACGTAGTCATCTTTAATCGGCACTCTAACCGGGAGGAGATGTTATTCTTGGGTACGTGATTCTGTCACAATCAGACAAACTCCTCAGGGTCATGGTGATGCTTAAAGGGGTCCACCTCCTGACTTCCCCACTCTCTGACTAGTGATAAACACACAGAGCGTAGAGGTAATCAAGCGAGGGAAGGAAGGGTGGGAGCTGCAGTGGAAGGGATACCTGTAACGAAAGAACACAATGGTTAGGCACACTAAATCCTAGCTACTCTAAATAATTCTCGCTTTATTCAACACCCACCTAATGTAACGACTCTGGAGAAGGACCCTTCCTTCTGTCTCAAATTATACTAAAATTCCTAAAGACCAAAAACATGGATTATTGCCATCCACCGGGAAACAATGCTGTGCATTTAGTCGTCATTCATTCTTTTAACATACATACCCTAGCTCGCACTCCCTCTGAGATTAAACCAACATCAAAGTTCTCTCAATAAAGACTTGAGTAAAGGTAAGAATTCCTGAAGATAAGGAGGGGGACCATAAACCTCACAGAAGTCACAAAAGGTATTCACCTAGTTCAAGAGCACAAGAATTCGTTTAAACTCCAAAGTAATCCAATGGAAAAGAAAGGTTCCAAAAATAATACGGCAGTCACAACAAAATGAAAGAAGAAACAAAGGAGAGCTGTAACTCTCTGGTACCATGTTCATCCCTGATGAGGGACGGCTTACCGGACATGCAAGTTCTCCCCACAGCCTGCGGAGAGGGCAGCTCCGTGAATGACCTTGGAGAATTAGCTCTTGGATCCAGGAGAAAAAGCAATCCAAGCCGCCCTCGGGCAGAGCCAGCCAGAAAAATTCCCGTAGCAGCCGCTACACCGGGAGGCAGCGAAAACCTGTTCTGCCGAACAAGCAAGGTAGCCAGATACCACTGGCTCAAGGAAGATGCTGGGAGTCCAGCCGGACTCGGAAGGGGATTCCCCCCGCTGCAGCTGCTTTCGGGGAAAAGGGACTGAAGAAGCACCCTGTTAGCTGAACAGGACTCGGAGGCAGCAAAGGAGTTCAGCCGAACTCGAAACTTCCGGGTTCCCGCAGCAGCCGCTAGCGGGACACTGAAGGATGACACACTGCTCCGCCGAGCAGAAACTGGAGCCAGTAAGAACGGGATCAGATCAGAAAAACAGCTTTCCAGCCGGGAAGCTCCAATGTGGCAAGGTGAAGCAGACGTGGAACCAGGACGGCGTCTCGACCTCCCTCGAAGACAATCCAGTCCAAAAATCACGTACAACGCACTGATGCGTCACGTGATCTAAATAAGGTGATGAACCGCCCAGAAGGCCTTCTGGGCAATGAAGTCCGATCTCTTCTTAGGTAGGCGCCAGGATCAGTTCCTGACAAAAAACACATTAGGGGCATATGTATGAAACTATTTGGCATTCGCAAACGCTGTGAATCGCAAGAAAACAGTGTTTGCGAACGCGAAATAGAGAAAGGCGATGTATGACACATTTTAGCATCACAAACAAAAAAATCGAAATTTTTGCGATTCTTAATTTGTGAGGCCCAAAGTCTGAAAATTTCTCTGCAAATTAGCAGTCTGCAATACACAGGCTGTGAAAATTACAAATAGAGAAATTGCAAGTTAAGAATTCGTAAAGAATGTATGAAAAATTCACAAATTGCAATTTCTGAAAATGCGCAATTTTGCACATCAATTTTACCACCAAGTCAATGCAGGTGGTAACCAGGTGCAAGCTATATAAACAGGCCCACAATGCAACAGGGACTTCCACAATGGCAGAGCAATATGTGATAGCCAGGAGGCTGCGAATTCTGGCAGCAGCACAGAGGAGGATGCGACAGGAACAGATCTTCAGAGTGCGCATCACTCTGTTCCAGCAGACTGAGGAGGAGTCATGAGAAGTACAGGCTGGACTCAAAGACCATTTTATGGTTTAATTCTTTTATTGAATTTTCACAAAAGACAAAACACCCAGACCTCACTGTGTCAAGCATGTGTAGCGCGGTAAGCTTCAATGCAATAATAATAAGTATATTTGTTGTTTGATGAAGCCAATCGGCGTTGTAGGTCATATAGAACTCCCCAAAACAAAACACCCGGTCCCTCTCCCCTCCCAGCCCCCTTTGTCCACAAAGCAAAAGGATATCCCCGTTAAGAAAAGGAAGGTCAATGAGCGGCATCAGCGCGTGGCTTCTGTTTGCGCTTGGGCGCCTTCTGATCTGGGATCTGGGTGTCCGCCAATCGGAGAAGGCGTAGGTATCGGGGGCAACTCAGTTCACGGAATTCCCCTGTGAGGAGAGTCAGGAATGGCCTCCATAACTCTGGGAATTCATCCCCCCGACCAGCCTGTACCAGGGATAGCTTCTCCATTCCAAGCACCATCCACAACCTGTGTAGCCAGCCTGTATGTGGGGGGGCCTGTGGCGTCCTCCAGTGTGCTAAAATGTTTTGCATAGCCGCCCCTAATGCAATAGCGATCAGACGGCCCCTCCGTGACTTCAAGGGATACATCAGGGCATTAGGCAATCCCAACAGGATGTACGCAGGGAATCGGGGAAGTTGGGTGTCTAAGTGTGAGTCTATGTCATCCAATATTGTCTCCCAATACCCCTGTATGCAGTCGCAGCTCCAGAGCAGATGTTCCAATGTATCCAACTCCCCGCACCCCCTCCAGCAGCGGTCACTGATGCGGGGATCAAACCTATGCAAGCGCTCAGGCGTATGATACCAGTAGGTGGCCACTTTAGTCAGAGTCTCAGTCAATCCAGCTTGATATGCAGAATATTGTGCTCTATGATAGACACTGCCCCATTCTTTATGTGTGAGGGCCCTCCCCAGTTCCTGCTCCAACCGGCATCTGCCAGAGTTGTATGTGTAAGTGCCCGTGAGGAGGAGATGTTGATACAGGTCTGAGATTAATTTCTTCTCTGAGGTGCGGGTGACCAGCCATTTCTCGTAGGGAGTTAGATGTCGTTGTGCTCCAGGGCGAACCTCAGGGTGGAGTGCTCAGTGACATACCTGTATATAGGATAGCCAACTATTCTCCGGGATGCCATAGTCCTCCTTCATCTGTGGAAAGGAAAGGATGCCATTCAAATTAAAAAGATGTCCCAGGGCCCTGCAAGGGGATTGCCGCCAGGCCACAAAAGTCGTAGGGTCCAGTCCCAAGTGAAGTCGGGGTTAGCAAATAGCGGTGTCAGAGGGGAGGGGAACGATGTCAATTTGTGTTTGGTGGCGACCCGATCCCACACCTCCATAACCGTGCCTGTGATCTGGGACGCGTAGAGATTGGGCGGCCGATGGCGCTTGGGGAGAAAGGGGATCCCCTGGAGGGGCATGCCCACTACTGCCTGGTCCTGGAAGAGCCAAGTCTTTCCGGATTCCAGTTGATACCACTACACTAAGCTGCGGAGTTGCGTTGCGTTAAAATAAAGTTGGAGATCTGGTACGCCTACGCCGCCATGGTCAGGTGGGAGAACCGTGACATCATGCTTAAAGCGTGGGCGACGTCCCTGCCAAATGAAGCGTGCCAGGTCGGACTGCGTTTGCTGGATCCAGCCCTTTGATGGCCGTAGGGGAAGGGTCTGGAACAGATAAAGTATCTGTGGCAAAAGGGTCATTTTTGTGGCGGCTATCCTCCCCAGCCATGAGAGAGAGTGGTGTTTCCAGTGCCTGAGTTCTTCGCGCAGCTGTGTGCGAAGTCTGGTGTAGTTTGCCTCAATAGTAGCTGGAATGGTGGGGCCCAGAAGGACTCCTAGATAGGGGACCGTGGTGCAGGACCATTGCACATCATGTTCCTCTTGAACCTCTGCCAGCGTCTCTGGTGCTAGGGATACATTAAGGGCAATTGATTTGTCTGTATTGATTTTGAACCCGGAAGCGAGTGCAAAGTCATGAAGTTCAATAAAAAGCGCACGGAGTGGTTGGACCGGTTCGGTGAGATAAAGTAAAACATCGTCCGCGTAGAGGCTGATTTTGTGAATGTCGCTTCCGAACGGAATGCCCTTGATAAGGGCGTGCTGCCGGACCCGCTGCGCCAGCGGTTCCATATAGAGGGCGAATAAGATAGGGGAGAAGGGGTATCCTTGTCAGGTTGGGAAGCGAGAGGAGGTGTGTCCGTTGACACGTACAGAAGCAGTAGGCTGCCTGTAGCAGTTTAGGATACGAATACAAAGGATATCCCCCAGGCCGAAGTGACGCAGCACCAGTTCCAGATAGGGCCAGTGCACCCTATCAAAAGCCTTTCGGCATCGATAGTGAGGAGCATGCAATCAGGCCTCATACGTGAACCCGCTTCAATGAGGTATAGGACCCTTCTTGTGTTGTCACTAGTTTGCCATTGCGGTATGAAGCCCGCCTAGTCCGGCTCCACCAGCTGTTGCATGTGTGGGGTGCAAGCCGGCTCGCAAGAATTCTGGTGTACAGTTTGAAATCAATGTTTAAAAGCGAGATCGGCCGGTAGGAACCACAGCGGGCTTTGTCCCTACCAGGTTTCGGTATGACTAAAATTGCGGCTTCTAAAAGGTCTGCGGGGATCGCGCCAGGCTGGGAAAAGGAGTTAAAAAGATCTCGCAGGAGGGGTGCTCCCTGGTGGCAGAACGTTTTGTAGAAGAACGCGGGATACCCATCGGGGCCGGGGGATTTCCCAAGCTTCAAGCGCGAGATCGCCGACACCACCTCCTCCAAGCCTATCGGTCGGTCCATAAACTCCGCCTGTGCCTGGTTCAGGGGCGGGAGGCGCGCCCCATGTAGGTAAGACTGACCCGCCTGCAGGTCGAGAGTGTCGCTGGCGTAGAGGGATTTATAGAACCACCCGAAGGCCTCCGCTATTGCTGCGTCGTCCGCAACTACATCGCCCCGCTCCGTCCGTATGGCCTGTACCCCCTGCCTCTGGCGTTGTTCAAGCAACTTATTTGCCAGTAGTCGTCCGCACCGGTACCCCCCTGTGTAATAGGCGTGCCGGAGACGGAGGGGCGCGTACTCCGCCACATCCTTATCTAGCGCGGCTAACATCTTCCGCTCGGTGCATAATTGACGCCAAGCCCGTGCTGCCCCCGTGCGCTGGTGCATTTGCTCCAGCTCTGTCACCCGTTGCGCTATTTTGGCCCTCTTCTGCACTCGCTCACGATTGTTGGCCGTGGCGATAGAGATAAATTCGCCTCGCAGGACCGCTTTGCGGGCAGCCCATTGCGTAGCCCGTGTCGTGTCGGTGTTGTTGTCTGGAAGTTCGTAATGGCGGTGCTAATTCGGTCTACTGTCGATGGGGTGTGGAGAAGGTTCTTCCTAAGACGCCAGTGTTGTTGTGGGGGTGGTGCGGCTGGGAAGAGGAACGCGGCTACCACCGGGGACTGGTCCGACAGTGAGGCTGGCAAGATTTCCACTTCCCGCGCTCGTGGCACCATCTCAGAGGCGCAGAGGAAGTAGTCGAGCCTGGGGTAGGACTTATGGGCCCCGGAGTGGTATGTGTATGCGGTGCTACGTGGGTGGATGTGTCGCCACAGATCCGTGAGGCCCAGATTTCGAAGGTGTGCGTGTCCAGATTTGGAGAGGGCCCCCACCTGGCCTGACCTTTAGCAGAGCGGTCAGCTATGTTATGGAAAACGAGGTTAAGGTCGCCCCCAAGCAGCAGGTGTCGTTAAGAGTTGGCTGTGGCAGCCGCTAACGCGGTCTGGAGAAAAGTTTCCTGTCCCTCGTTGGGCGCGTAAATCAAGCCCACCCGTAATGTCCGTCCAGCTATCATGAAGCGATACACCAAAAGGCGCCCTTTTATCTCCGCCTCCCGGTGTAGGACTCTGCCTGTGAAAGATTTGGATACCAGTATTGCCACCCCAGCCTCCTTTTTGGAAGAGGATGAGAAGAGTTGCGTGGGAAAGGCCCGTGTTCTAAGTCGGTGCTGGTCTTTGGGCAACAAATAGATCTCCTGGAGGAGGCAAATGTCAGCCGAGGAGTGCTGTAGAAGGGAGAGGACTGCTCGACGCTTAATTGGGTTGTTGAACCCTCTCACATTAAGGGAAAGGACTTTAAGGCTGTAGAGTGTCATAGTCCATCACATTGGACTCCGGGCATCTGTGTAGCGTGTGGGAGACAAAACAAAAAAGGGAAAAAAGTGGACAAAGGGAAGCCCCACCTTCCCCAAAACAATGCTCCCAACAACCCCCCTTCCCAGAACGTTCCCAGCCCCCCTCCCCCAAGCCCCCAACTCCAACTCCACCCTCCCACCACCCCCGTGTGATACCCCACCTATTGAGCATAGTCCCAGTCCTGCCTCCCTGAAGTGCAGGTCTGTGGTGTATTACCTGTGTGGACATCCAGCCACATCGTTCCCCGTAGCGCCCCCCCCGGACCTGCAAAACAACAGATGCTGATGGTTTCTCCCCCCGGAGGCAAATCACACCACAAGAGCGGTGTCTTTGGCCACCTCTTGGATGGCGTTGTCCATTTCTGTCTTGATAGTGTGCTCATCGGGCCTTGAACTTGCTCCTGATGACCGGCGCCGAACAATCTGCTGCCAACCATCCCTAGACGGCCGTCTAGATGGCTTCGATGATGCGCCTTCGTCAGTCTGGGTGATGCCCAAAAGGGAGCATGTTTCTTGAAGGGGGCGGAGCTGATGTAGGGCGCTGTTCCACCGGAAGAACAGGCGGAAAGGGTGTCCCCAGGCGTATGGAATCTCTTTGCCTCTCAGAAAGTCGGTCGCCACCTTGAAGGCCTTACGTTTTTGGAGTTTGATTGCTGACAGGTCTTGGAAGAGGACCACCGGATGGCCCCGGAACCGCAGGGGCTGCTGTAGCCGCGCCTCCCTGAGGATTCGCTTTTTGAGAGGGTAGTCCGGTAGGAATGCCAGGATGTCCAGAGGTAGCGCCAATGTCCGCCGTGGTAATTCCACTCTGTGAGCCCTGTCTATTCTGATTGCAAAGTCCGCAGGTTCGCCCAGGATGTCTTAGAAAAGGGTTTGTAGGTACCCCGTGATTTCTGTGCCTTCTTCTTTAGGTGGAACGCCTCGGACCCGGATGTTGTTCCGCCGGGACCTATTTTCCAAATCCTCGGCGTGGGCCTGGAGGTCGACTTGTTGTTCCTTCAGCCGCACTAACTCTTGTTGTAGCTGCTCCACTTCCTCATCCTTTGCGCGTTCCGTTTCTTCTATGGTGGATACCCTTTCACCAAGGCTGTCGACTTCTCTCCTGATCTCTCGGACTTCCCCTGCGACCTCTTGCCTCAAAGTGTGGAAGTCCTCACAAAGCGAATTGACGAGAGTCTCCAGGAAGGATTTGGTTATGGGCACTTCCCCTTCGTTGGCCTCTTGGTGGGGCTTGGATGCGCCTGGGGATGATGGTCCCTTATCCTCCTTCAACTGTCCTTTGCCCAGCATTTTGGGGAGGGTGCGTTCCCCCTTTTCCCCCTGTTGGCCCGCCATCTTGTGTCTCATAGTGGGGGTTATGGCACTGCGACCTTCTCAGCACAGCCCGGATTCCTCCCCTTGGGATCCCTGGCTCGTTCGCCCGCCCCGGCCCCGCGGGGGCGAGGCAGGGATGGAACAATGCGGAACCCCTCTCCAGGCAGCTCACTCAGTCTGTGTGGCGTGGATGCAGCTCAGATGTCGACGGCCCCCGAGTGCACCGACCTCCACCCTGCTCTGGTCCGGTGGAAACACGAGGGTCCACTGCTCTATGAAGGCTCCCTCCTGCCTCTCCTCCTCTGGTGTCTGCGGGGTAGTCTGCAAGGGCTCTCACGTGAGGTCGGCCTTCTGGTGATGTGCACCCCGCTCTCCTTTCGGGCCCCCGGTATCCTCTCTGGAACCTGCTGCCACCTACTCCGTAGGGCACCCTCTCTTAGTAGCAGAGGGGACAGGCAAGCGTGCGGGGGCCTCCTGCTCCTCCGCGGATTCTAATGAGGCAGTGGGATCAGGCCGGGCCCTAGGCTATGCTCCAGGCCCCCAGACTGCTAAATTCCCCCAGGCCCTCATCAATTCTTCCGGTGGGTGTGGGGCCGTTCTGCCTCTTGCACTCGCTACTGCAGTAGATCCTGTCGGGTGACTTGTGCTGGGAGGCCGCAGCGTTGGCCCACGCAGGCAGGCCCCAGCACCTCTAGGTGTAAGCCAAAGCCCCGGCCTCAATTTCTCCGGGCTCCCGGAGTACGCTGGGGGAGCCTGGGGCGCTTCTCTGTGTGCCTCCAATCAGCGTTGGGGCATTTGGCAGGGCTCCTCTAAGAGGCAAGGCTGGGCGGGAGGGCCGTGCTGCACCTCCTCAAAAGCCACGCCCTCGACCGGGCCACGGCACCGACACTCACCGGCTCTTCCTGGGCCACAGGGCCCGTTCCTCTCGGCCCCCTCCGCAGTGGCTTTGCAGGGCAGCCGCGGCTTCCTGGATGACAGCGGCGGCCGCCGTGGGCATCATCGGCGGACCGTGTCTTTCCGTGATGGATCCCGAGGCCTCCCAGTGGGTGCCCCGGATCGCGTCGCCGCCGCTGGCATGCTTCCTCTCTGGCACGGCCCGGAGCGTGCAAAACCGGCCTTCGGAGCTGCGGGGGTAAGTCTCTGGCTTCTCCTTCCCCCTTTACATGGAATGGTACAGAGGCTACAACAGAGGCTATAACATCACATAAAATTCCCCAGCACACAACAGGCATTGCAGCAAACAAAACTGGACTTCTACCAGATTGCACCATTCCCCCACGTAATTGGCTGCATAGATGGGACCCATGTGGCCCTCACACCCCAATCAACCAATGAATATGTATTCAGAAACCATAAATCATACCATTCCCTGAACATACAGGTCATTTACAATGCCAAACATATCAATGACATTGTAGCTAAATGCCTAGGCAGAACTCACAACTCTCATCTTTAGACATAGTGGGATATACAGACGTCTCAATGCTGGCGAGTTTGGTGAGGGCTACCTGCTAGGTAAATGCATGCACACATCCCTACATACAGTACATCTTTATGGGGTGGGACATTGACTCACCTCTTGTTTCCATTCCTGCAGGTGACAGTGCATATGCAGTGCTGGACTTTATCCTGACCCCGTACCTAAATCCAGCCAATGGAAGGGAGAGGAGATACAACCGTGCACACAAATCTACTCGCTGTATAAAAGAGCGGAAGTTTGGGATCCTGAAGAGCCGTTTCCGCTGCTTGCATAAAAGTGGAGGAGCACTCCAAAACAGCCCTGAGACCCTGCTGCAAGATTGTGGCTACCTTTTTTTTTTTTTTTTAAACATATTTTTATTGGCATTTTATAGTTTAACCATGACAAGTTATGAGGCCAGACATACAATCAAGTAACAAACTTCATTTGTTTTCGTCAATGATGTCATCAGTGATGTGTGAAGCTGGTTAGTAGGTCTTGTGTCAACGGTGGTACTTGGAACAGTGTGAATGCCATGAAGAACCGGGGCGTAAAAACTGGGGATAGGTGCATGGATTTACGAAGTATGGGTGTTAGATGCGGGTCTGGGTGTTGTGTGTCTCGCCAAGCGGCACAGCGGTGTACCATTGCTGCATGGGGAAGGGCACCATTGGGCCAGTTTTAAGGCCCGATCGCCTGGTATGATAAGATGCGGGGTGCAACTGGCAACGTTATGAGCATGCCAACGGTGAGAGTCTTAGGTCGGCAGTCGTGACTTGCGCTAGTGGTTGAGGGACTGTTGGTCTGGGCGTTCCGGCGTCCGGCTCTTCGCTGCGCGTTGAGTGCTTGAGGCGGTGCAGCAGTAGGGCCCACTCCATGGAGATGGGGTGTTTACGTATCCCTTTGACTTCTTCCTCGCGCAATGCCTCCTCCTCTACGGCTGCCCATTTATGTACAGCTCCCACCCACGCCGCTAGCAGGGGGCCCGTGGGGGATCGCCAGTGCATGGCTACTGTACAATGCTCCACCACATAGCTATGAAAAAAGGCATCTCAATAGAACCGAGTAATACTGTCCCCCTGGCAGACCAGCAGTTAGAGTTGGGGCAGCTGCTGGATGGCAGAGATGGGCTGAGATCACGCAGAACTACTTCTAGGTGAGTAATGATGACATGAGGCAAAAGATATTTTGTAGCAGATCTGTGTTTATTCAAACCTTTACCTGCAGGATGAAAGTTCGTCAACACAGTCTGACCGACACAATGAGTTTCGCTGTACGTAGCACATGTTAGGTCCACAGTGCAGGTAGCCATGCAAGTATGGAGTCCTGTAGGAATGGGTTGCCTCACCCATTTGCATGACTCAGTGTTGCAAATTCACCTCCTTCTGGGACGGACTGTTGCGGCCTGTTCTGGGGGCTAATTGCCCTCCCTTGGGTCCACAGGTGCTGCACCCTCTCTCCCACTGTGCCTTCTTGGATCGGGCACTGGTGGGGTGATACTGCTCCTGCTGGATGTCTCCTCACTCTCCCCTGAGCCCATGAGTGCTGGACCACCTGTGTTTGCTGTCTGCAGTTGTTCAATGGCAGTGGTGACCTGCGCCAGGCCTTTCGCAATGTCGTGGCAGCAGTGGGACATCTCCACTTACATGCTGACGCTGCGACGTGTCAGCTGGCTAGTGACAGTGCACCGGCAGTTCACCGCCTTGGTGTAGCTGTGCAGATTGATGTTGGAACGTTGGCTCACCTTGTGCCTGACTGCCTCGACCCTGTTTAATGTTGCTCACAGTTCATGAATGGCACCTGCCATGCCCATGATGCCCTCCCCCATGTAGCGCAGGCGTTTGTTCATTGTGCACAGCTGACGGTTAATGGATCTCATCGATTTCTGTTGCTGGAGCAGTATCTGTAGCATGCTGCCCTCCAGTCCAGCAAACACTGTGGCCCCTTCGTCTGTGGCAGAGCTGGTCCTGGCCCTTGGCCGGCGTCTTACTACTCCTAGCTCCCTATGTTTGGGTGTGTGCTGTTCACGCACCTGTGTCACACACTGCCCTGGCTCTGCCTGTACATCATCCTCCCCTGTGACCTGTGTTTCATCCTCCAGTGGTGGCATTGGTGGCACAATGGTACGCTTTCTACGTGGGACAGGTGTGGCCTCTGTGTTTTCATCTGAGTTCCCATGACCTGCCTGCTCATCCAAAAGTTCAGACTCCTCGCAGTCTGCGCTGTCTTTCTGTGTTCTGGCTTGTGCTGTGGATGGAAAGGGGAATTTATAATTTTGTGACATTGTCTGCATTTCTCACTCAATAAAGTGTTCTCAATTTGTATTGGCTAACTGCTATCTCTCACTTTTCCCCTTTACATGAATTCACATACTGCGTTAAAATTGCTATGTCTCATTGCCCCACTGTTATGCATCTGACTATCTCTCCCATGATGCATTGCTATGTGTGCCGGAAAAAGTGGACCGGAGTGACATGTGTAGTTTGTGTTTGGTGCATTCCTAACTGTGTGAATGGGATGGTGATGTGTGTAGCTGCATTTGGCATGCATCTTACCTTGGCTGGTGTTTGCAGGGTCAGAGCTGTCTATGTCAGCCACACCACTGACGCTCTCGGGCAGGAAGGTTGACTCCACCAATTCCTCATGGGGTATTGAGTCGGTTGCAGTTGATGTTCCACACCCGGTCTTATTGGCCTCCGCCAGCGTGGCTGCCACCTACTCCTTGGACCTTTGGCGCATGTAATAACAGTGCTTCCTCAACTCCTCAACGGTGCACTGGGTCACACCAACTGCATTGACGTTCTCCTGTATATCCTGCCAGATCTTCCTCTTTCTGGACTCAGGTACCCGGAGTGCCTTTTTACCAAATAGGAGTTCATGGCTGCACACCATTTCCTCAATCAGCACCTCCTGCTCCCTTTCGCCAAACTTGTGTTTTCTTTTTCTCCCTGCACCATCCTTGTCCTTCTGTTTGTCCTGTGACTCCATTGTAGCTGTTTGCTAATGCTGTGCTCAATCCTCTGCCTCTCCTCACTGCTTCTGACTCTGCCTCAGGCAATCAGGTGCAGCAAATCACTCCCACTTCCAGGGTGTGATGTCATCAAGCTGCACCTGAATTGCAGTTTCCCTACATTTGCTATTTCTTATTTGCGATTATCGCAATTAAGGAATCGCAAAAATGGAACTCTCCGAATATTCTGTGATTTTTAAGGAATTGCAGTGAGTTTGTGACTTTTTAATGACATCGCGATTTGTGATTCTCAAAAAGCAATTCGCAAAAAAACACTTTTTGAGATTCGCAAATCGGCATTTTGATACATATGCCCCCAAGGAATTGCAGTGAGTTTGTGACTTTTTATTTACATCGCGATTTGTGATTCTCAAAATGCAATTCCCAAAAAAAGCTTTTTGAGATTCGCAAATCGGAATTTTGATACATATGCCCCCAAGTCTTTTGTGTTATTATATCCATGACCCTAAGAGATCTTACCATAGGCCAGGACATGCACTCAACCCCATTATGCACATGGCAATAGACATCTTATTTTACATTAAAAGAACATAGAGATTGACTTAAAAAACACAAAGGTCGAAGTAGTGTTATAATTAGGAATTGTAATTATATCTTACTTTAAATCAAAGAGTACTTATGATTTCACTGAAGAATCAAAGGTTAAATGGATGTTATAGTTAGGTGAAAATATCAGTTGAAACCTACCATTTTAAATGAACAAGCCCAGTGAAATTCAACAATTATAGTAATCACAAGGAACTATAACTTTCGCCCTTGCCATGCACTGCTAATCACCTCATATATTACATCACTCATGCCGTGTTCTATGACACCATTGATAATATTAATGCAACATCTAAAATGACTTGATTTAAAGCAACATTGTGCATGGTAGTGTTGCTTTCAAGATGAAAGTCCTTGTGGAGTAACATGTATAACTGGCATTACTGTAATCCAGACATGGCTTAATTTGGAGAATGGTATACCTGCTGCTCAGTCAGTGTGATTGGGGTGTGGAATGTTGGTGTGTGGTGATGCGGTGGAATGTTGGATGAGTAAGAGAGTCAGTGGAGGATGGGCTGAACAGCAGGAAGGCTGCTACTGGTGGGGCTCTTCTTAACATCTTGCTTAATAAATCAACTTACATAATCTACCCTGGAACTGGACTTTATTCATTTACAACATTTGTGGCGATGATTTTAAAGAAAAGAACCCACGTGTGTAAATGGATGGTAAGAAGAAATAAAGTCTATAAGTTAATAGAGTCTAAAGAACCTACAGGTGGAAGAACTGGTAATGAAACCAAGAGTACAGAGTATTACAAAAGTTCTTCAGCCCTGTGCCCCACCTGTTGCCTCAAGATCAGTTGGCCTTACCGGGGCGTGCTTACATTATGTACACCACTAGTGAGACTCAAGGAGACAGAAGTTGGCACTAGTTTAAAATTTCCTGCTGTGGACCTGGCTGTGTCGCATCACAGTCATCACGCTGTGTGCCTATCTGATTCACGGTTGGAAGAACTGTTGTATCACATGTTCTGTCATGGTGTGACTGTGACCAAGAACTCGATCTGGTGCAGCCTGGGATAATGGTGAGAAATGTGTTCTGGTGGACCTGGGAGCGGCAAATCAGAGTCTTTATGGAGTGTGCCTGTGTGATTCACTGTGTAGAAAATGCCGTTTCGGACCTGGTGAAGCAAGGGGTAATGGTGATGAAATCGATGCTGTTACTAATTGCGGCAGTTGAAGTGGCTGCGCAATGGTGTTAAGAAGTCTCGCGCACACCCTGAGCATACATTGAGATAGGAAAATGCCTTTACTGGACAGTGTCCCTTCAGAACGGTGTCACATTTTGGTGCCACATAGAATTCTGAGATTTCTACTGTGCTTCCAGGTATGGGAGCTGTTCAAGCACGTTTTGCAGCATGTGTGTGCCTGGAGCCACCCTTTGCTGGTGCGAGCCCAGGCTTCGGTAAGCCTCTTCACTAGAGCTGGCCCATGAAGTTGTTTGTCAGCTTGGCAGTTCACGTCACACACGCTATTACCCTGCACCGCTGTGTAACTTGGAGTTTGGCCTCGTATTTACCATTTTGCAAGTATGGCGCTGTGCTTGCAGTGTGTCTTCCAACTATCCAGCTTCACTTCGTTCGGCCGGTTCCCGGCGAGAATCTGGACAAATTGGTGCTGCTTATGGAATTCCTGTGAGCGACCCTCAATCATCTGCCTTTCTCACAGCGTCATTCAGCATGGGATATTTACTTGATCTGCGGTTTGGTTTGTGGGTTCAACTTTAAACAACTTTTAATAGTAATTTGCTAATGTGCCCAGCCTATGCTGACTTTTGGGGAAAGTTAAGAAAATGACCTTGCTCAAGAGGCTATAACGCTGTCTGCTCTCAATACACATGGAGGAACTTGCTTCCTGGTGACTACCATTTTAATGCATGGGAGAAATGTGTGTTACATAAAAAAAAGCTTGGAAAAATGAGTTTTTGTTAAAAGAGTAGCACATGTTCTCTGGTATTGGGGGGTTGTAGGTGGTCTTACTTCGTCATTGGTGGTCGAATCAATGCTGTTTCCTGTTGAATAGTAACACCTTTTGGGAGGGTGAGCAGTACTTTGTGTTTTTATATAAGCAGTCAGTAATGGTTATATAAATGTGGTACATGAATAATGGTTTTGATTGGGTTGAGTGTTCATAGTACAGATTGCATGTATTGAGGTTTAGGAACTGTACCTTGCATAAATTGAGTTTAGTGCATCAGGCTCGTTTGTATACATTGCGTATGGGTGATTTTGCTATTGACAGTAGCTTTGGTGCCCAATATGTATTGGGTTACTCTGTTGTTGCTTGGGTAAGACCTTCATTTATTTTGGGTCACGTTGTTGGATCCTGAAATATGGGTGCTATGGTCCTGAGGTACACTGTGATATGGTCCTGAATGGTGATTTTGTTTTGTGTTGTTTCACCCTTACTACAGGTTAGGGTGAAGGGCAGGGTTGAAGCCAGATGACTTATGTGAAGGATAGTTCCACCCTTACTTCGGGTTAGGGTTAAGGGCAGGGTTGAAGCTGAATGACTTATCTGATGTGTTGTTCCACCCTTACCATGGGTTAGGGTGAAGGGCAGGGTTGAAGCCAAAATATATGTGTGCATGAAGTGTTGGTCCACCCTACTATGGGTTAGGGTGAGGGGTGTTTTTTAAACCAAGATGGATCACCAGTTTAGGTGGTTCATCTTTCCTGTTCTTTTTATCCTTTTGCTCTAGGTCCACTACTGCATCCCTGTGGTTGGTTCCCTGCTTGCTGTCTTTATGTCAGCCTGGCCAGCTGCCATGTTTGTTGCATTGTTGGTGTCTGTTAGAGGATAAGTGGGGTGTGGTAGTGTGTGTATGTTGTTTTACGATTAGAAAGGGAGAAACTGAGTGTAGACTTATTATTATTTATTATTATTATTATTATTTTGTACTTGTATAGCGCACTTATCACCCCTACAGGGGTCTCAAGGCGCTGTACGAATACCGCTGTGGAACCCTTCCTGGCTTTCCCTGTGAAGTGCCCACTCCTGGGCACCCCCAAGGTGAAGCCAGGCATCCTAGCGTTGTTGGGGCCGTTGTGGAGATTAAGCAAGCTATGGCCCAGAGTTGCAGAGTATGACCCATGATTAGAGTAGGCACCGAGGCGAGAATTATCGAGTCCGTGGACATTTGAGCCCAAGACCCTGCCGCATCGGGAATTGAACCCTGGTCCTGGGCCTGACCTCTGCTTCAGGGTCTGCCGCTCTAATCATTGAACCACACTTCTCCACATATTTGCTTTGGGTACACTCATGGTCCATTGCAATTATTATATTTCTTGTTCAGCTATACATAATGTACGCAATGTTTTCACCCGTTTTCACATTTACTTGTATTGCGTGTTGTTTGCCCAGTTATGCATAATGCATGCAATGTTTTCCACTTGTTATCTTCATGCATCTGTATCGCGTTTGATTGCTATAGGGTAAACACCATACAATAGTCTAATGTTATTCTTTATAAAGAAAGGAGCTGTGTTATACCTGGTACTCAACCAGTGTGATTGGGCTGTGAAATGTTGGTGTGTGGTGATGCTGTGGAATCTTTTTTTTTATTTCTTATTGGCATTTTGCAAGACAATATTCAACAAGAACACAATAGCCAGTTACTTCTCGTCATTGCACACAACAGCTGAGTATGAGTGATGTCCTCATGTCTCTTTATAATAAAACACCTTCAGTTCTCACATCCAGTAATAAAAGAAAACAATGCATATTGTACAGTGTATGTCTAGGTAATGGTTGATATATATACATTAGCCAAAGAAAAACTACAACTGCATCCAACAGTTGACATAGGAAGGGGCCCATACATACATACAGTAATGAACTCTGCTTTACTATGTTCACAAGTGTTTGGAGATTATACAGTAGTCTTCCCCAGGCATGGAAGTGTATGACACCTGGTTTGCAGGTGTCCCCATGGTGTCTGTGGTGTCCAGCTGGTGCGCGTGGACCCACTTCAAGAAATGACTCCATATATTTCTTGGCCGGGAGGCTGACGGCATCAGCTCCCAGAAAGTGGACAACTGTGTTTGACTGAACGTTACGTCTTGAGTCCAGTCTTTCATAGAGGGGATACCCATCCTTCCACAATGCATTGCAACCCTACGCTTGGCTAGCAGCAATAACATAGCATGTAATTTCCTCGTACCTTTAGGTGTGTTTTTGACATATCCCAATAAGCCCAAAAGGGGATCTGGTTCGCTCGGTGTACCGATGATGCTGTGTATGGTGTCAAAGATCGTGGCCCATTATGTGCCCAACCGAGGACAATCCCATGCCATGTGTAGAAATGTGGCTGGTGCGTAGCCACATCTCCAACAGCTTTCGTCTACCCTAATCTCCATATGGTGAAGCTGAGAGGGAGTCCTATAGAACCGATGTAAACATTTTTAATGAATTCAGCGAAGTTTATAGTTGGGGACAGTGCCGTTAATTGATTGCAACAGAACCCCCATCGGTCCTCAGAAAGCAGAGTGGGTAAATCCACATTCCATGCCTGAACGGCCTTGGGTGTCAATATGGGGGCAGAGTTCTGCATATTATTATAGACTCTCATAATGAGTCTGCGCGGTGAGTCAGTCTTCATTGCATTCTCCAGGGCCAACAATGTAGGAGGTGAGGTGGGGAACGAGTCATGTTGTGTTCTGCACGTGGCCTTAAGCTTATGATGGAAGAATAATTCAGAAAAGGAAACCGCATGCCCTTCTGTGGGCTTGGGGGGAGATCTGTACACCTCTCCCGGGTAGAGCACCCTAAAGGTTCGTATTCCCATTTGGAGTGCTATTGCTCTACTTACACCCTCTCCCATTGAGGGTAACATCGGGTTATGGGCAAAGGGAATGAATGGGGCATACAAAATATTATGACGTGCTCTTTCCCATAATTTGTCCCATGCCCATTTCAGGGTTTTCACCGTGTCAATGTCTCTACGAGGACGCTTGCAGGTTGGGTACAATGCCACTTGCAAAGGGACAGGAGCCGCAACGTCCATTTCCACCGCCGTGTGTGGTTGGAAGGGAGTTGGGTGCACCCAAAAATGTAAGAATTGTGTTTGTGCACTAAGAGCATACAGCTGAATGTCCGGGGCACCCATCCTGCCCTGGGACAGTGGTAGTGTCGACAGTTCCCACAAGCTTGTCGGCCTGTCCATAACATGGAAGTCAATAAGGAACGAATGGAGCTGAAAAAAGTTTGCATGAGGGGTATTTGGAGATTAACAAAAAGGTATAGCAGTTTCGGCAGTAAAACCCTTTATGCAATGGCTATTCTCCCATCCAGAGACAGCGGGAGGCCGGCCCACACGGTGACATTGTCTTCTAGCCACAACACTGTACGTCCAAAGTTCATATTCCATATTTCTTGCGTGTTTCTGCTGAGCCATATCTCAAGATATTTTACCAGGCTATCTGCCCATTTTAGTGGGTATTCGAGGGGAAAGGGTGCGGTAGCATCAGTTAGAGGGAAAATTGTAGATTTCGACCAGTTTATCAAAATTCCGGAGAGACCAACACATTTTATCTATTCCCAGAGTATAGGAGCCATGTTTGTCTCTCGGTTGCAGAGTCATAGGGTGACATCATCAGAATATAATGAGATCAAGAGGCTCCTCGAACTGAACCCCAAGCCCCTGGCTGTGTGGTGCTGCCTGATTCGGGCTGCTAATGGCTCCATCGAAATAGCGAATAGCAAGGGAGACAACGGGCATCCCTGTCTTATGCCCAACGAAATAGTGAACGGATCAGATATCATTCCATTTACCCTAACTCTGGCAGATGGCCTAGTGTAGAGCAAATGTACCAGGCTTAAAAAAGAGGCTACACCCCAACCTCTCCAGGACTGCAAACACATAGGACCACTCCAGAGAATCAAACGTCTTTGTAGCATCCAGAAAAATAGCAATGGCCTTCAAATCCGGATCAAGATAATGCATGACAGGGAAAAAGGTGCGCAGATTATGAGATGTAGAAAGCCCAGGGATAAAACCGGATTGATCTGGGCAGGCAATCAGCGGGAGAAGAGGCTGCAATCACTTAGCAACCAGTTTTGTCAGGATTTTAACATCCACGTTGACCAATGACAGTGAGGGGTATGAATATAGTTTGTCCTTGGATTTTCCAGGCCTAAGCAAAGTGATTATAATGGCCTCACACATGGAAGGCAGCAGAATTCCCGAGGCTTGGCCCCCCTCATAGAGCGTAATGAGGTGCGGGCCAGTTTATCGGCATAAGTTTTGTAAAAAGCAGTGGTTAACCCGTCAGACTCAGGAGCCTTATCCGATGGCAGGCTCTTATCACTTGTTTTACATCCTTCACAGTAAAGGGAACATCAAGATACTCCCAATGCCCCTATCCCAACCACAGCAACTGGAGTAAGTCTAGGTATGACTTAAGGGTGTCCTGAACTGAGCTGTGAATTGATGTATATAATGAGGTATAAAACTCTGTACATTTATGGAATATGTCTTGCGACCCACTTGACACATGTAGAGTATCTTTCCTGATCTCGTTGATGTAGGCTGATGAGCATGGGACACGAAGCATTGTCGCTACGGTCCTCCAAGTTCTGTCACCCTCCACGTATCTCCTGGCTTGTGTATATTTGCCTAAAAACGTAACGTCACGCTGGGCCTCTTCCTCAAAGTCCAGCAATGTCTGCGGGGTCGTCAGTGGTAAAAAACTGTAGTTCAAGCTCCCTAAGCTGCTTCTCTAGAGACTCTAGCGAGCCCCTTATGGCCTTCAGCATCCCCACCTGACGGGCCATGCACTGCCCCCTAATTACTACCTTGAATGCCTCCCACAAAGATGCCTGGGTGGAAACTAAAACAGCATTGTTAGCAAAAAAGTCTGTAATATCCCCTCTTATCTCCTCCTTAAATACTTCATCAAGCAGAGCATTGGGGGGGAGTCTCCAACTGAACATTCCAGTAGGGGAATTCAGCAGTGTAAGGCACAATAGACTTGGCGCATGGTCCGACAAGGACCTTGGAAGATGGGACACTGCACTTGTCCATGATGCCACGACCCTTGACACCAACCAAAAATCCAGCCGTGACCAAGCCTTGTGGAATTCAGAGATACATGTACTCTCTCTTGCCAATCGGTGCCTATGGCGCCATATGTCTATCAGATTGCCATCCGATATGATGGCTTCCAGAGCGACAGACGAGTTGGGGTGTAGGGATCTGCATTGCCCTTTCCTGTCCAGGGCATCATACAGTATTACGAGTCCCCTCCCCAAATTACAGTGTCGCACAGAGTTGCTCTTACCCTGCCCCACATATCCTGATAAAAGGTTGGGTGTCCACATTCGGCCGATAGACGGCCAATATAACCATCCTGGTACCCCCCATGGCTCCTTGAATGATGATGAACATACCCTCTCGGTCCGAGTAAGACCCAACCTCCTTCCAGTCCAGTCCCCGCCTCATAAGCACCGCCACCCCACAGGAGTATTTAGAGTTTATGGAGGAATAGACATGTCCCCAGCATCTGTGTTGTATTCCAGTGGATGGAGTGATGTTGAGGTGTGTCTCCTGCAGTAAACACAAATCATTGTGGTGACGTACTAAGTAGGAGTGGACCAGCCACGCCTTCCTGTGATCATTTAAACCTTGAATGTTCCAGGTTAAAAAGCTAATATTTGACATCACTAATGCCGTAACAACCAGTAAAGTGCCATAGCATGGACCCCATGAGGGCACTTCCCTAGTTGTATAGAAACCAACCTTTCGAATATACTAGATGTGAAAAGAATATAGACCATGTTGCACAGACAGTGCCAACCTTTCGAATATACTAGATGTGAAAAGAATATAGACCACGTTGCACAGACAGTGGCCCTGGACAGAGAAGCATTAATCTGGCTAAAAAACAAACAGTAACTTCCCCTCTCCACCCACCACCCACTGCAACCCTCCAAACAGGTTGTGCAGAACCCACCCCACCAACATTTTTCAAATATGAGGTATTCCCCAGAAAGGGCACACCACCAAATGGGAGATCTCCATGGGGGCGCGGTGTAGCTGGCATGCACCCCTGCAGAAAAAAGCAGGTTGGCCAGGAGTAAGGTGGAGGGTAAAACCTATTGTAAATATCACAATATTCAATCCCTCAAGCGGCTCGCTGCTAACATTACACAAACCCTATGCGGAAACACAACAATATGAACACAGCTACACATGGCAAGAGTAAGCGAACAATAATCACAACAGAAGCCTTAAATTGATCATGCATATACTAATCATTGTCACTTAGCCTACCACCTGTTGCCTCCACAGCACCCAGACCATGTGCCTACTTCTTCTTGCCCCAGCATGCTTACCAAATGTAAGCGCAGATTTTGCGTCCGTGAAAAATTGAGCAGTGCCCTCATGGGACACCTTGAGTTTGGCAGGGTATAGCAGTGAGTACGGGATCTGAGCCTGAAGCAGGATTCTATTCGCAGGCAGGAATTCCCTGCATGCCATCTGCACCGCAGGCGTGAAGTCCAGATAAAAGGAAATCGTGTTCATTTGGTGGGTAATGGACTCACGTTCTTTGACCAGACGGAGGATGAGGTCACGATCTTGATATTTCAGGATCTGGGTCAATATTGGCAAAGGTGTTGCACCAACTGGAGGCCTGGGGCTCAGAGTGCGGTGGGCTTGCTCAACCACAAACACTGCCGACAGGGCAGGATTGAAAAGTGTAAAACAGCCACTTAGTTCACCATTTTTGATATACCTGTCGTCTCCGGAATTCTCGTGATCCATTGCTTTGATGGGATCGGGCCTCCAAATCCTCATTTTTGGATCTGATAACACTTAGAACCTTATCCATGTGCAAGAGCTGTTATTTAGTTTCAACCTGGAATCCATTGAAATCAGTGTTGCGATTCTCCAAAACATCCAGGCGCGTCTCGTGTGCATCCACCTGCTTCTTGACGGCATCCAGCTGATATGTAAAGACGTCTAGCTTCGTATCTATAGTACAGAGACTGGAGCGCATCTCCAGCATCCTGGTGTAAAGGTCTTCGCCATGATCCTCAGCTTGCGTGTCTCTCTGATGTTCGGTGCTCCCCTCCGGATCTTGCTCTGTTGTTCTGGTGGGGCGTCTGTGTTAAAAGGTTAATTTAGGTTGTTTTGCATCTTGTTTCCCCATGATTGTAGGCTTGGCGGTAGCAGCGTCACTGCGCAGCTGTAGGCAACGATCACCAACTGGCAACTTTGCAATCAGCCCCCTGGCCAATCACACTGAGATGTACGCCACTTACCCAGCCGGACGCACCACCTCCAGGTGATACAGCTCCACGTCGCCCACAGCTACGGACTGTTGGCTGTTGAAAAGGACCTTCACCTCTGGCCCTGGGAGTCTCCCCAGGTCCTCCGATCACTGACACAGGTCGTATCTCACCCAGAACCAATTAGAAGGCCGTCTCTGTCAAATATAGAAAGCCAGCCAGTCGACAGGGTGAATAATTGACTGTGCAATCTACTCTGGACTTGGGATAACGTCCCCCGACCTTCAGGCCAGACGCTACAGCCTCTCAGATACCAATGACTTAAACGCCTGCCCATAAAATGGCAGACAACCAGGCCACCGGCAAAGCTGCAGACTGTAGGAAAATACAGTCTATGTGACTGATGTGCACTAGTTCCTTAATGGGCGAAATGCGGACTGACTTATCTGGTCAAGTCTGGCGCTGCAGATAGAACTGCCGTGTCCAGGTAGCAGGGTGAATATAGCTCTGGTGACACATTTAAATAAGGCTTGGCAAGGCCAATCAAGTAGTGCAGGCAAGGCAGGCCGCAGGAGCTGCAAAATGTAAATGAGGCAGAATCTGGCCTCTTTGGATGCTGGTTGTGGGGAGGCAAACGGATCAACTGGCCCCTCACAAAATGCAGCAGTGGCCTCACCTTCTCAGACAACGCAATGAAATCTGTGCCACTGTCTGGGGTGCTGTAGACAATGGCAGGCCTCGGAGGCTCCAGAGATCCTCAACGATGGGTAGAAACTCCACCGGGCCCGGATTGCAGGAAATTACAGGCGGGAGCAGATGCACGGGACCACATTGTCTCCTTCCAGATGCTGCATCGGCCTGATCACCAATGCAGCCTTAGTAGCTCTCCCAGGGTTCAAGCAGCACAAGTCGGCACTCAACCAGCCGGCTGAAACTCTCCACCAGATGGGTCCGCCAGATGTATGGACCAGCAACTGCAGGTGGTTGCTGCAGGGCCGTCCTTAGTGGATCCACACACCTACGGAGGCGCGCTTAACAGCAGGAAGTCGGAGAACGGGCAGCAACGCCACAACAGCCTCCACAGTGTCTACAGGCCCCGGCCTCTTCATGCAGGCCATGCCAGGTCCAGGCTACGAACACAGTGCCGAAGCCCACAGCAGTCTCAGTGGTGGGCTTTTCCGGAATCTTCCGCTGCAGGCGAGCCGCAGAGGCTCATTTGTGACTACGATGACCCTCCGTTGAAACGGATAATTAGAGGATTAATTACCCGGCGGGCAGAGCTCACTCAGAAAGCGGCCATTTTGCCACATGGCCAGACCCCGGCCCGGTGCTGTGGAATCTTGGGTGAGCGAGAGAGTCAGTTGGAGGATGGCGGAGCAGGAGGAAGGCTGCTCCTGGTGGGGCTCTTCTTAACATCTTGCTTAATAAATCAACCTACCTAATCTACCTTGGAACTGGACCTCATTCATTTACAACAGAGACAAACAGGATAACTGTAGTGAAAGATGATATGGCACGCGTGATGGTAAAGAATAAGTGATTTAATCCTTGTGAAGACAGCTTGAACAACCACCATAGAGAGACAACTCAACATGTCAACTGTCAGCTTCGGAATGACCAGGATCACCCCTAACATTCCACATAACAGTAGAACACTACATACCTTTACCCTTACTAAAAAAAACAAAAAAAAGGAATAAATAAATATGTAGGTGTTAAAAGATAGAATGCAATATATACAATCAATAGATCATATAATACATAAAGAGCTTAACATCAAATAGAATAAATCAATACTGAACAAAATCATTCAGTTTTGTGGGCACATTCTTAACATGTGAACTTCTCCTTACTTCCACCACGTGTTCTCCACCCATTGGTTGAGTAATACCTTGTGCCACATGATTATCCAAATTGGTAGTTGGAACAGAGACCTGCCCAACACCAATCTTCCTTGCACTAACATCAGACTCACACAAATCCTGAGTATTCGGACCATCATAAATAACATCAGAGCCAGCAATACATTCACAATCCTCACCAAACTTGCTATAAGTAAATGTATTTCCCAAACTTGCTCTGTCCTTAGAAACTTCCGTGCAATCATCACTCGTAAACCCATGTAGCTTCTCACTAACCTGAAATTTGCACACTGAAATGTATTCAAAATTCCATATTTTCACACCTTCTACTCTTAAAGCCTTACTAAAAACTTCAATCACTTTCACAGGATCAGACCATTTGAACCATTTCTTGTTTAATAGTCCCCCAATTTTGACACAGACCATATCCCCAACTTCCGACTTCCAACTTCAACTCCTTAGACTGATTCTTAGAACTGTCAGGCTTCATCTTTTCTTGGTACTTCTTAACACACTCCCTGACTTTAGCGAAACCCACAACTGTATCATACACATTTCTCCGTTTCAACCACCAAGGTAAAAGTTTAGATCCAGGTTTCCTGCCTCGCAATATTTCAAAATGAGATAGCCCCGTGACAGAATTTGGTGACGTATGATAAGTCAGTAATGTTGCCCGTAAAGCTATTCTTCACTGCATACCAATTTTAATATTTAGCTGAAAGACTCCTTAACAACTCTGATGAAGCATTCTACTTGACCATTGGCCTGAGGATGATGATTAGACACCCTCTTATGTAAGACACCACGCCTCTTCAGAAACCACTCTAGTTCTTTTCATACAAATTGTGGACCATTATCAGAAATGTGTTCCTACGGTAACCCTTCACGACAAAAGACATCATCAAGGAACTCAATGACCTGCACAGAGGTCACTTTTTCCAGAATTTTGATCTCCGGCCACTTTGAAAAATAATCCACAGGTACTAAAGTATTCATAGCCTTACCAACATGTGTTCCAAATGGACCCAAAATGTCGATCCCCAATTTTCTCCAAGGCCCCTGAGCATATTCGATAAGCGTAACATCAACGATTATTGGTTTGACAGACTTGTCACTCCGAGCACAAGGAGAACATTCCCTGACCCATTTGTCAAACATGCCATCAAAACCAGGCCATCAGTAGAACTCTCTTATTCTTCTCTTAGTGGTGGGCATTACCAAATGACCCTCATGGGCCAAAGCATACATAACCTCCCTAAGTTTCTGTGTCGGAACAATCTTGTCGCCTCTCATGACAATACCCTGCAAAGACATACGCTCCTCATGAATTAAAAAAACAAAACAAAAGCAGTTCCCCACCCAACCTCCACTCTGAAGGCCAACCTTTGTGCAAAAACGTCTGAACTTTACTCAGGGTAACATCCTCCTTCATAGCCTCTTTCCATTTCTCCTCAGAAATGGCATTAACTGTATGCTCATCCACCAGGCTTCTATTGACATCATCTACAGTAAAAGCCACATCACACTCCCAATCATCCTTGATCTCAGTAGCATCCACTAAAGGTAAATGTGACTTACAATATGCATGTACGTTCACTCAAACTGGAACCTATTCAACCACACACCGATATTCCTGCAATTTGGCAGCCAATCTTGCTAAGAGAGCTGTCAATGTTCTACCTCCACCAGCTGCTAGCATATTATTCAATGGCTTATGGTCAGTTCTTAAGCAAAATTTGGTTCCCCATAAAAACTGACTAAAGTGTTGGACTGCCCAGGTACAAGCTAGCAACTCCTCCTCAATAGTAGAGTAACTACACTCTCAGTCGCAAAGTATTCTAGAAGCATTAGATACCACATTTTACATGAGCACAGCACCCAAACCCACACTACTAGCATCCACTGATACAATACATTCCTTATGAAAAACTACCGTAGATTGGGGGTCTGTAGGAATGTTTTATAGACCACTCAGTGTGCGTTCCCAACAATAAACTCAACACTAAATTGCACAACTGTGGTCTCAAACATATGTATGTAACAAATGTGCTAAGTTAACTCTCTCAAAACCCACGTGATACTACAAAAATAATAACTGGGGGAGACATCCCTTAAGGGTAAGAACCCTCACTCACCCAAGGGTGACATGCTTCATCATATGGGTCCTCCTTACCAGTGTAGAAAACCTAGTCAACACTGGGAGCTACTACTCCGGTGTTTAAGGGAGGAGCTCAGAGATGTTTTTGACGTAAGGATGGTAATCCCATATGTGAGGGAATTAGGTGTAGTGAGGTATGCAGCGCTGCGTGAAGGATAAGTGAGTGAATGTTAAAACTATCTAAGTGGATACACTATAGTCCTTTATTATTGTGTTCCGCTTGACAGGATTAAAAAGAAACAGCACAGTGGTATAGATATAGAACCCCTGTCACTTGATGGTATACAGACAATACATTCCTTAGCAATCACATAAGATTTCAAAAATGGAGCACAAACATTTTCTTTCTTTAGTACTTCAATTGACAGTTGTTGTTCTTTTCCCCATACAAACATTTCATTTTTCTTTAATAATAGTTTTAATGGATGCACTTTGGTGTAGTATTGTACAAATTTACCATAAAATTCAGTGAAACACAGAAACAATAATAATTGCTCTTTGGTTACTGGGGCAGGTGCTTTAGAAATACTTTGCACTTGATTGAGTTTAGGCCTGATACCTTCACTGGAAATTTCATGACCCAAATACTCAACTTTGTTCTGCCTGAATTTGCATTTAGAAAATTTCAAAGTAAACCCTTTATTTTGCACCCTTCTCAATACATCTTCGAAATGTTTGTCATGTTCTTCCAAAAATGTGAAATGCCATCCTGGAAAGCAACTGCTCCCTTACTACCTTCCAAACTTCCTTCATTAAACGCTAAAAACAGAGGGAGCATTTGCTAGACCGAATGGCATTTGCAAAATTTTAAATATACCTTCTGGTGTTACAAAAGCTGTTAACGGTTTATATTCCTCATACAATTTTACTTGGTAGTTGGCACTTGCTGAGTCGATTATGAAGAAAACAGAAGCACCAGATAGGGTATCTGTTAATTCATGTATATTGGGGAGAGGATGTTTGTTAGCCCAGATCTCCTTATTTAGGCTACGTAGATCCACACACAAACGGAGATCACCTGTACTCTTAAGAGATAAAACAATGGGAGAGACCCAAGGTGAGGATTCTATGGGTACAATTATATTCATCTGAACCAAATCATTTAACATGACTTTAAGTTTGTCCCGATATGCCAAAGGTACATTTCTCACCTTGTGCCTGATAGGTATTGCCTCATCCTTAAGAATATTCAAATGTCCTATGTCTAAAATTGTCCCAAGCAATCCATCAAATTGTTTTATAAATGTTTCTCTGACGCTACTGACAAGTTCTTCATTGTTAACAGAAACTACATAAACTGGTGCGGTGGTATTAGGATCTAATCTTATGCCCATTTCTTGCTGATGAGGTCATCCCAAGATAGCCACTCCCTTAGTAGCTACATATACCATCCCTCTAGTTCTTCTTCCTTCAAATTCAAAATCTGCCCATATGAAACCTTCCAAATCGATTTTGTGACCTGAGTGCCCACCAGGTTGAATATCAGGTGAAAATAATTTTTTCTCGCCACAAAGTTCATTAACAACTTCTTAGCAATAATACTATACCACGCACATGAGTCAAGCATCACAGATACTGGTTTGCCCTCAATTGCTACTGTACATCTGAGAAAACCTTTGCAATTAATGTCACCAACGCATAAAAACGAGTTTAAATCAGAAGGTACTTCTTCCTCATCATATGTGATGTGATTGACACTTTGAGATGATCTGCACACTTTACCAAAATGGCTCTTTTTCCTAAATTTGACACAAACTTTGTCCCAGGCAGGATACCCTTTGAAATGTCCTACATGGTTCGAACTGCCACACCTGTAGCAAACTAAGGTACTTCTCCTTCCATAAAATTTGTTGTCAAATGTTTTTCCCGTACAGCATCCTTCTTGATGGAAATAGTCAAATTCTTCTTTGGTCCCTTTTGATTCCTTACCACTGAAACCTCAGGTCCAGTATTTTGAACATTGACATTTTGATTCCTAATTTCAGTAACACATTTTTCAGACAGTTCAATGCCTCTTGCTATGTTAACCACCATACTAAGAGAAGATTCAGTGGCCAGCCATATACTTTCTTGAATCTTTTTACTCTCAGTCTTCATGATTATCTGATCTCTTAATACTTGTTCGTAGGTAATAGTTTCAAAGGCAAACAACCCTGCCAAAGTACGTAATGCAGAAACATAGTCTTCTATAGAATCCTCTTCCTTCTGAGCGCGTGAATAAAATTTGAACCTTTCCACAACAACTTTAATCCTCTTTCCAAAATGGACTTTCATCTGTCTGTTTGCCTGTTCAAAAACATCCATATCTCCTGCATCCTTTATGGGAAGAAGATTACTAAATTCCTTCAAACCTGTACCAACCAAACAATGCTTTGATAATGCTAGTTTCCTTTTAGCAGGACAATCCTCTTTCTCAAGGACTTCAACATAAGCTAAAAACAGAGGAAACCATAATTTCCACTCCATTTTGGGCTCATCTGCCACTTGTAAAAAATGTGGCGGAGCCACAATGTTGGCCATAGTGAGTGTTACACTAAACAATAACATGTTTCCCCTTACAGAATGTTGAAAATAAAGAGATATTCTAACTGTTACTTAAGGTGTGCCTGTCACCGATAAACAGGCTGGAATATTGTAATGTTATGAATGGTGTGCCTGTGACTGAAGATGCCGGTTGGAGAACCTTCTGTTCCCAAAGGTGTGCCTGTCACCGATGATACAGGCTGGAGATTGGTGTTGATACTATAACTTCCATTAAAAGTGAGTCGTTGCACTCACACAGATTGCAGGCAAGATGAACCGTTATCCAACTGAATAGAACTGGAGAAGAAAAGTAGTACGGGCTCGTATAATTGCCCAATCCAAGATTGATGCCAAAAAGTGACCAGAGCGTGCTGACGTCACACTCTGAATGCGATGTGACGCTGAGTGGCAATAAACAACGCGTGCTCCGATGCACGCTAAAGTCACTTTGAGTTGCACGCGATGAGCCGCTGCCAACTGCCAGCACAACTATTGCCCCAAAATTCCCCTCAGGGGGCTCATGATATCCGTGGATACTTGAAAAATAATTAATTAATTAATTACAATTAAATTACTTCCCACCCTATTCCCCTAAAAAACCCTCAACCTGATCCGAGTATTAAATTAATGCAATTAATATAATTATCAATTAATAAAAATTCATTACCAATTAATAAATCTGTATTACCAATTAATAATTAATTAACAATAAATTAATTATCAATACCAATAAATAAAAATAAACATTTACTTAATTACAATTACATTTTTTCCAACCCTATTCCCCTATAAATCCACAACCTGTTACGGAATTACGTTACGCAAAAATTAAATAAACTATAATTCATTACTTTAAAAAAATGCAAACATATATTAAAAAAAAGACATACTTTTAACACATATACTAACACTTAAAACACTATAAAAAAATTCAATATTTTTAACAACTATATAATGACTGTCAATATTACTAACTCCAATATTATGAAACCACTATATTTTTGTGACTTGACATTATGTCCACTCGATATTTAAAACTCGATATTTTCCATTTCAATATTAAAAATTTGATATTGTGACTGTTCACCCTTTGATCCACCACCATGGCTGGACTTCCTGGCAGGGACGGCTTTAGGGCAGTATGACCGGTGTGGCTGCACTGGGGGCTGAACCGTGAAGGGGGCACTGTAACCTCTAATGGGTCACTGTGTTGATCAATATCTTATGATTGGAGAGATAAGGGGCACTTTTTCAGGTGGTAAGGAGAGATCTGTGGAGGCAGTCCTAGGGCGTGGGGGGCGGCAAAAGTGATTGCCACTCCGGGACCCACTAGCGCTAAAGCCAGCCCTTCTTCCGGGCACCATATTTTTAAGATCTCTGCCAGCCCTGTAATTATCTTTCTGACACTGGAAGTTTTGTAAGCAGCTACCATATTTCAGGCAGCCACTCACCAAACTTTTGTTTTACAAAATCAAACTCCAAAATGGAAGTTTCTAATCTAACATTTAGTGACCCCGACACCTTGGGAGTTTTTTTACCAGGGTGTGTTGGTGCTTTATTTTTTTTTTAAATCTGTTCGGGACCATCACGTTTTCCTTGGGGGATTGAAACAGTAAAAAATACATCAGACCTTCCCCTCTAAACAGCGCAGACTCTCCAATATTCCTATACTGAGGGCCACAACTCTGTTGGGCTGCTGCTGTAAGGTTTCTAATGGGAGAGCCAGTGGGGGAACTGGAAACATGCTGGTATGCCCAACTCTAGGGGGCCAATTCCGATCCGGTAAAATTCTCGTCTGTACGATTCGCATCCGGAGCCGTCTCCGTATGACTCGTACACACACCGTACGACTCGACGAGTACAATCCGGACCCGGGTATCAGGACGCAATTCGTCCGGTCCACGTCAGGTAAGGGCGATTCGTACGGAAAAGCTCACATTCACATACACACAGTACGGTGCGTACACCCCATGATCGCAGGGGTACGGTGCGCACCCCTGCGATCATGGGGGGTACGCACCGTACACCCAGCGGACATGGGGTACGCACCGTACACCCAGCGGACATGGGGTACGGTGCGTACACCCCATGATCGCAGGGGTATGCATGTACCCCTGCGATCATGGGGGTACGCACCGTACCCCTGGGGGCAATCCGTAACTGTTTCAGGGCAAACTCTGCTATTACGGCTGTTTTCAGCTCCCGTAGAAAAAGGGTCGTACGGTGCATCCCCGACACAAATCGTACTTGCCGGTTCGGAAAAAGCAGCCGCGAACCGTACAGATGTCGCGTACAGCGGGTTCCGAGGGAGATTCATACGGGGATTTCATTCGTACGGTCCCTGTACGATTCATACGGAGTCCGGCTCCTGGTAGGAAACGTACTTCGTCGTACGTACTGGGGACATTGCAGGGTACGATTCGTACGGGAAAAACGCTCCGAACGGCAATTCGGACCGCTTTTTACCGGATCGGAATCGACCCCTAAATAGGGTGGGTGGACCATCTGTTTGGCTGGGTACTCTGCACATTTGTGGTGATGTATTCTATCTGCCAAACTCTAAAGCAGACCTGGAGCATGCTATGTTCAATGCATTAGTGTGAAGGATCTGACTCTTGTAGGTATGTATAAGGACGCCTATGTGCTTTAACTCAAACTATGAAAAAAGCCTAGGCATTGCAACAATGGCACTGAGGTGCCCTGTCTTTTATAAGAGTCCATAAGGTTATGTGCAACTGGCAGTGCAAGTCTTGCCATCATTGTTTGAAACATGCATGTGCTTTGGGTCATCCGGGGGCACCAGAAGTGCGTGAACACATGGCAAGCAACGCTCTTTTATAAAATGTATATCTGCAAGCAGCATAATTGCGGTTTTCGCCATGTGTCTTGTTCACCTGGCTAGCAACATTGAAGCACTACATTTCAGTTTGCGATCACAAGGCACAAAAGCATCTGCAGGCCTCAAGAGTGAGATGCATATTTGGTGGTTATCAAAAGGGCCTCTGCGGAAGGACCACTCATGAGTTACAATAGGATCCTTGCTTTGTAGTCAAAATCCCGTAGTATCATGTCTGAAGGAACGGAGGTAAGCACTTTGGGCAAGCAACTCTAAAAAACTGAAAAACCCATCATGTTTCTTGAGGTTTTTCACTCACTCTGCTGATAACACACAAACGATCTGTGCATGCAGATGAAGAGGGCCCTACTTTTGGAAATGTCCTCGCTGGGCAGTTGGCAGAGGCATGGATCTCAGGTCATTGGCAGAGCTCTATGATACAAACAGTGATCATCACTGTAGCATACCAGAACAAAGTATTGGTTCTTTGAGCTGATAGTTTATTTATTCACTACTTTCGTTTTATATAGCACCGGCGTGTCACCTTCTGATTTCTTTGCAATGCTCACCCACCATCTGGTATGGACTTAGACAAAGGCATTTAAAGTTGATTCATATAGTGACCCTATTGTTTTCACCGGTGGTCCCTGTTGCATTATCCTTAGGACTTGTTTTTAGTGTGCAGGGTAGTCTGCACCTCGTGTTCTTCGGGTCTCAGTGACACAAGCTTCTTCACGGTCCTTTGAGTTTGATCCCAATTTCTGGTGAAGGACAGCCAAGTTCCTTGCACCAGCTATATTGCTTCTCTGGCTGTGAGCAGCCAATTGAATACATGTTGCTGAACTTCATTCATCTTGTGCAAAAGCTGAAAACTGAGGGTAGGGATAAGCATTAAGCTCATCTTCTATGTTTAGATATTGCAGTAGTTTGTCTTTAGGGACCATCTGTCCTAAACCTATGCTTATTTTCATGACACAGGCTGACATTGCCCTAAAAGAGTTGAAGCAATGGATTACGTGCAATGTGTCTCTCTTTGTAGAATTCAAAATGGTATGTAACAAAAAATGAAAAAAAAAATATTCTGTCTAAAAATACCTTGACAGAAAGGAGGTGAGGCATGAAAAGTGCAAGTACATGCAGAGGCATTGGGAAGCAACTATCTCACATTTTGTTGAAGTAAGTGTTCGAATTAGGACAAACTGCACATACTTTCCTAGGTGCAGGAAAAAAGTCCTTAGGAAATGTGCCCTTTCTGCAGGTTCACCCCAGAATTTTTGCATTTTGCTGGACTCTTTATTTTTGCTGGCTGTAGAATGCTGCGCACTTTACCCCTGCTAACCAGAGATAAAGTGCCTATGCTCCCTCTTTCACCATAGTGAAATTGGCATGGCTCTAATTGGTATATGCACCCAGGGCCTGTAAGTTAAATGTCACTAGTAATGCAGCACCCATAGTGCCATCCACTACAGTGACAGTGCAAAGAGGGCACAACACACGTCTAGACTTCAGGTGGTTGCACACGATAAAACAGATCTTTTCAAGCACCCGGAGAGCAGTGCGGTTCTGTGGGTCAGCTTTTGGTCAAGGTTTCATGATAGGAGTATGAACATTTCAGATTTGCACCAGTGGGGAGACTCATGGAGGCTTGCAGAGTAGGCTCAGGGGTCTTCGAGTCTCGTGACACAAGAGACCAGCAGTCACCATGAGTAATGCTCCTGGAGGATGGCACTTTGGGCCCTTCCTTTGTCCCCCTAGCCAGGTAGGCTCCAGTCATACTGGTTCTTGGGAGCAACCAATTGAGGGCGAAGTGCCAATCACGAATTCGGGTCCTGACTCTGTTGTTGCCCTAACTCAGGATGGTAACCAACCATTCACATGCAATTCTCAAGTCATACTGGGCCTCATTTTGACATTACATTGCCAAATTGTGCTTGAACGCCAGACCATGCTTGACAGGTCTGCTGGGATTTTACATATAACACTTAAGACACACTTCAAAGGGTGTAAACAGGATGAAATTCTTGTGTATGCACTGTCTGGTTGCATGAAAAGCCTACTTTGCTCTATTATTGGAGGTACCATGGCTGCTTTAAATTGGATTTTGGTGTGTGATTGCCATTCTACACTCCTGACAAACACCCCAACTCTCAGACCCCAAGTTTAGCGTGGTTGCAGAATTTAGCCATCTTCAAAATTCCCAAAGTGGGTAGGGTTGGCCCCAGCAACTTTTCCTCCACTGGTTAGCGCATGCCCAGGAGTTATTCACACCTGCTAGCTCATGCCACACATAAATGTGGCACCTCCAGGCACCAACTTCAGAACACTCCTGGACCTGTGGACAATCTGAAGAGGACTGAACCTACTATCCAGAGCTGAGAAGAGCATGGACCTGCTCTCCCACAGGACTCCACGGGTCATAATGATGACCTCCTGTTACAGCTACAGGGATACAACAAGCTACAAGAGGCCTTTTCCTGCACCTGGAGATGGACTAGACCCTGCTATCTAGCTTGGCTTCTGTCTTACATACTGTGAGTCTCTACCTGCCTCACCAGAGGGAACTATTAAGTGTACTTCTGTGGTTGATTGGGACTTAAAGGGCTGAAGTCAGAAGGTAATATCTTTGACCAGGATGAACCTGGTTGTTATTTCCAAACCATGCTTCATCACAGTCAGTGTTAAATTGAGACTAGGTCCTAGACTACCGCGCCCATTGATTATCTTTGGCACTTTATGCTTCTTGGCGTTATTCTTACTTAAACTTTAAACTTTCATATCTCTGGAGCCCCTTTTTGGGTTTTGTCATTTGGTGTCAGTTTGTTTATTAAAACGTGCTCTAATTTTCTAATTCAGTTTGGAATTTGTATTGTTTGCAATTCAACTTTATTAATGTTTAATACTGCATAAATACTTTACACATTGCCCTAACTTAAGCCTGTCTGCTCTGTGTCATAGCTACCGGGGGTGAGCTCAGGTTATTTTAGTGACTTTGAAGGTTCACCCTGACAAGGGTTGTGATTGATACTTGATGAGATTTGTCACCCTCCCAAATAATAATACAATTTCTTACATTCAGCATGACTATATATTAATTTACCCCCAACCAATCTTAATGTCAGGAGCTGGTTGTTTGGATAGAAGTAAACCATATTAAAAGTAGTACCAGTTTCAGTAGACCCCCAACTTCAGCAGTTCTACTTATATATCTGGTCAGCAATTCACCAGCAAAAACATGTACAATACCTGTCAGGTGACTCAGGATCGGAGTCTGATGTGCAGGAACCATAGCCGCCAATTCCGATGTCGGACAGACTCAGGTCCTTCTGACATCTGTAAGGAGCAGTAACCCACTGACCTGCCATCGTGTGTTACGGCCCTGCTAATACGATGCGACCGAACAGGGTTCGGCCGCATTCGTATACTTCACAATGCAGGCATGCATTCCAAGCGGGATGCATGCCTGCATTGAGAAAAGCAGGGGTGCAGTTCATCCCTGCACCCTGTGGCCGCCACCCCAGGGTGCCTGCCACCTGGTGCAGGGATCTACAGAGGGGCACTATGGGTGTCCACAGTCTGCCATTCGGCAGCCTTGCACCCATGGGGGCCCTGCTGAGGGCCCCAAAAGACAGTTCCCGACTGCTTTTTCTTGCCGGACAGACCGGCACAAAAAGGCAGTGAAAAACTGCCATCATACTCCCTCGGTCGTAAAGAGGCGACCGGGGGAGTACTGAAGGATTTCCGGATGGCAGCCGGGCTCTCCGAGCCCGTCGTAGGCCAGCCGGAAATCCAAGTCGGATTCCATTCCGACCAAGCCCATCGAAATGGCTTGGTCGGAATGGAATCCAGCCGGCACTGATCGATTCGGTCGGAAGGGCTCCAAACATGGTTCGAAGCCCTTCCGGCCCGAATCCGAATTGGCCCCATATTGGGCAGATCAGGAAATGATGGGTGGGAGCAAGCTCTGACAGTAGTAGGAGGAGGTTATCAGTTTCTTGTGGTGAGAGTTGCCTACAAAGATTGGTTGTAGGTAAATGTGACTTTGGTGTTATCACATGTTGATGGAGGTCTTTGCTGTGATGCCAGAAACCGGTCCCCGGAAGCTTGTTTCCTTCCCAGTATAAGAATTGGCTTGGTAGTTTGGTTTGCCCTGTTCCCATCATGCACTGGGACGGGAACAGACTAATTTGCATATAGCCAGGTTCTGAGCTGGGATGGTGCAGTGAGCTAAAAAACGGTGATGGATTAAAACCATGATCTATTGACTTGATAAGAGTATTCTGCATCATTCAGAAACTCTGTCCATCACCACCCCCCTTTTCCAAAATCGGTTTTATCCACACTATGTGTGGGAGGGTATACTCAGACGTGAGTCCCTTGCTCATTGCACCATCAGGATTCAAGCAAGCCGGGCCGAAGAAGGCTGTGATGCCAGAAACCGGTCCCCGGAAGCTTGTTTCCTTCCCAGTATAAGAATTGGCTTGGTAGTTTGGTTTGCCCTGTTCCCATCATGCACTGGGACAGGAACAGACTAATTTGCATATAGCCAGGTTCTGAGCTGGGATGGTGCAGTGAGCTAAAAAACGGTGATGGATTAAAACCATGATCTATTGACTTGGTAAGAGTATTCTGCATCATTCAGAAACTCTGTCCATCACCACCCCCCTTTTCCAAAATCGGTTTTATCCACACTATGTGTGGGAGGGTATACTCAGACGTGAGTCCCTTGCTCATTGCACCATCAGGATTCAAGCAAGCCGGGCCGAAGAAGGCTGTGATGCCAGAAACCGGTCCCCGGAAGCTTGTTTCCTTCCCAGTATAAGAATTGGCTTGGTAGTTTGGTTTGCCCTGTTCCCATCATGCACTGGGACAGGAACAGACTAATTTGCATATAGCCAGGTTCTGAGCTGGGATGGTGCAGTGAGCTAAAAAACGGTGATGGATTAAAACCATGATCTATTGACTTGGTAAGAGTATTCTGCATCATTCAGAAACTCTGTCCATCACCACCCCCCTTTTCCAAAATCGGTTTTATCCACACTATGTGTGGGAGGGTATACTCAGACGTGAGTCCCTTGCTCATTGCACCATCAGGATTCAAGCAAGCCGGGCCGAAGAAGGCTGTGATGCCAGAAACCGCTCCCCGGAAGCTTGTTTCCTTCCCAGTATAAGAATTGGCTTGGTAGTTTGGTTTGCCCTGTTCCCATCATGCACTGGGACAGGAACAGACTAATTTGCATACAGCCAGGTTCTGAGCTGGGATGGTGCAGTGAGCTAAAAAACGGTGATGAATTAAAACCATCATCTATTGACTTGGTAAGAGTATTCTGCATCATTCAGAAACTCTGTCCATCACCACCCCCCATTTCCAAAATCGGTCTTATCCACACTATGTGTGGGAGGGTATACTCAAACGTGAGTCCCTTGCTCATTGCACCTTCAGGATTCAAGCAAGCCGAGCCGAAGAAGGCTGTGATGCCAGAAACCGGTCCCCGGAAGCTTGTTTCCTTCCCAGTATAAGAATTGGCTTGGTAGTTTGGTTTGCCCTGTTCCCATCATGCACTGGGACAGGAACAGACTAATTTGCATATAGCCAGGTTCTGAGCTGGGATGGTGCAGTGAGCTAAAAAACGGTGATGAATTAAAACCATGATCTATTGACTTGGTAAGAGTATTCTGCATCATTCAGAAACTCTGTCCATCACCACCCCCCTTTTCCAAAATCGGTTTTATCCACACTATGTGTGGGAGGGTATACTCAGACGTGAGTCCCTTGCTCATTGCACCATCAGGATTCAAGCAAGCCGGGCCGAAGAAGGCTGTGATGCCAGAAACCGGTCCCCGGAAGCTTGTTTCCTTCCCAGTATAAGAATTGGCTTGGTAGTTTGGTTTGCCCTGTTCCCATCATGCACTGGGACAGGAACAGACTAATTTGCATATAGCCAGGTTCTGAGCTGGGATGGTGCAGTGAGCTAAAAAACGGTGATGGATTAAAACCATGATCTATTGACTTGGTAAGAGTATTCTGCATCATTCAGAAACTCTGTCCATCACCACCCCCCTTTTCCAAAATCGGTTTTATCCACACTATGTGTGGGAGGGTATACTCAGACGTGAGTCCGTTGCTCATTGCACCATCAGGATTCAAGCAAGCCGGGCCGAAGAAGGCTGTGATGCCAGAAACCGGTCCCCGGAAGCTTGTTTCCTTCCCAGTATAAGAATTGGCTTGGTAGTTTGGTTTGCCCTGTTCCCATCATGCACTGGGACAGGAACAGACTAATTTGCATATAGCCAGGTTCTGAGCTGGGATGGAGCAGTGAGCTAAAAAACGGTGATGGATTAAAACCATGATCTATTGACTTGGTAAGAGTATTCTGCATCATTCAGAAACTCTGTCCATCACCACCCCCCTTTTCCAAAATCGGTTTTATCCACACTATGTGTGGGAGGGTATACTCAGACGTGAGTCCCTTGCTCATTGCACCATCAGGATTCAAGCAAGCCGGGCCGAAGAAGGCTGTGATGCCAGAAACCGGTCCCCGGAAGCTTGTTTCCTTCCCAGTATAAGAATTGGCTTGGTAGTTTGGTTTGCCCTGTTCCCATCATGCACTGGGACAGGAACAGACTAATTTGCATATAGCCAGGTTCTGAGCTGGGATGGTGCAGTGAGCTAAAAAACGGTGATGGATTAAAACCATGATCTATTGACTTGGTAAGAGTATTCTGCATCATTCAGAAACTCTGTCCATCACCACCCCCCTTTTCCAAAATCGGTTTTATCCACACTATGTGTGGGAGGGTATACTCAGACGTGAGTCCCTTGCTCATTGCACCATCAGGATTCAAGCAAGCCGGGACGAAGAAGGCTGTGATGCCAGAAACCGGTCCCCGGAAGCTTGTTTCCTTCCCAGTATAAGAATTGGCTTGGTAGTTTGGTTTGCCCTGTTCCCATCATGCACTGGGACAGGAACAGACTAATTTGCATATAGCCAGGTTCTGAGCTGGGATGGTGCAGTGAGCTAAAAAACGGTGATGGATTAAAACCATGATCTATTGACTTGGTAAGAGTATTCTGCATCATTCAGAAACTCTGTCCATCACCACCCCCTTTTCCAAAATCGGTTTTATCCACACTATGTGTGGGAGGGTATACTCAGACGTGAGTCCCTTGCTCATTGCACCATCAGGATTCAAGCAAGCCGGGCCGAAGAAGGCTGTGATGCCAGAAACCGGTCCCCGGAAGCTTGTTTCCTTCCCAGTATAAGAATTGGCTTGGTAGATTGGTTTGCCCTGTTCCCATCATGCACTGGGACAGGAACAGACTAATTTGCATATAGCCAGGTTCTGAGCTGGGATGGTGCAGTGAGCTAAAAAACTGTGATGGATTAAAACCATGATCTATTGACTTGGTAAGAGTATTCTGCATCATTCAGAAACTCTGTCCATCACCACCCCCCTTTTCCAAAATCGGTTTTATCCACACTATGTGTTAGAGGGTATACTCAGACGTGAGTCCCTTGCTCATTGCACCATCAGGATTCAAGCAAGCCGGGCCGAAGAAGGCTGTGATGCCAGAAACCGCTCCCCGGAAGCTTGTTTCCTTCCCAGTATAAGAATTGGCTTGGTAGTTTGGTTTGCCCTGTTCCCATCATGCACTGGGACAGGAACAGACTAATTTGCATATAGCCAGGTTCTGAGCTGGGATGGTGCAGTGAGCTAAAAAACGGTGATGGATTAAAACCATGATCTATTGACTTGGTAAGAGTATTCTGCATCATTCAGAAACTCTGTCCATCACCACCCCCCTTTTCCAAAATCGGTTTTATCCACACTATGTGTGGGAGGGTATACTCAGACGTGAGTCCCTTGCTCATTGCACCATCAGGATTCAAGCAAGCCGGGCCGAAGAAGGCTGTGATGCCAGAAACCGCTCCCCGGAAGCTTGTTTCCTTCCCAGTATAAGAATTGGCTTGGTAGTTTGGTTTGCCCTGTTCCCATCATGCACTGGGACAGGAACAGACTAATTTGCATATAGCCAGGTTCTGAGCTGGGATGGTGCAGTGAGCTAAAAAACGGTGATGGATTAAAACCATGATCTATTGACTTGGTAAGAGTATTCTGCATCATTCAGAAACTCTGTCCATCACCACCCCCCTTTTCCAGAATCGGTTTTATCCACACTATGTGTGGGAGGGTATACTCAGACGTGAGTCCCTTGCTCATTGCACCATCAGGATTCAAGCAAGCCGGGCCGAAGAAGGCTGTGATGCCAGAAACCGCTCCCCGGAAGCTTGTTTCCTTCCCAGTATAAGAATTGGCTTGTTAGTTTGGTTCGCCCTGTTCCCATCATGCACTGGGACAGGAACAGACTAATTTGCGTATAGCCAGGTTCTGAGCTGGGATGGTGCAGTGAGCTAAAAAACGGTGATGGATTAAAACCATGATCTATTGACTTGGTAAGAGTATTCTGCATCATTCAGAAACTCTGTCCATCACCACCCCCCTTTTCCAAAATCGGTTTTATCCACACTATGTGTGGGAGGGTATACTCAGACGTGAGTCCCTTGCTCATTGCACCATCAGGATTCAAGCAAGCCGGGCCGAAGAAGGCTGTGATGCCAGAAACCGGTCCCCGGAAGCTTGTTTCCTTCCCAGTATAAGAATTGGCTTGGTAGTTTGGTTTGCCCTGTTCCCATCATGCACTGGGACAGGAACAGACTAATTTGCATATAGCCAGGTTCTGAGCTGGGATGGTGCAGTGAGCTAAAAAACGGTGATGGATTAAAACCATGATCTATTGACTTGGTAAGAGTATTCTGCATCATTCAGAAACTCTGTCCATCACCACCCCCCTTTTCCAAAATCGGTTTTATCCACACTATGTGTGGGAGGGTATACTCAGACGTGAGTCCCTTGCTCATTGCACCATCAGGATTCAAGCAAGCCGGGCCGAAGAAGGCTGTGATGCCAGAAACCGGTCCCCGGAAGCTTGTTTCCTTCCCAGTATAAGAATTGGCTTGGTAGTTTGGTTTGCCCTGTTCCCATCATGCACTGGGACAGGAACAGACTAATTTGCATATAGCTAGGTTCTGAGCTGGGATGGTGCAGTGAGCTAAAAAACGGTGATGGATTAAAACCATGATCTATTGACTTGGTAAGAGTATTCTGCATCATTCAGAAACTCTGTCCATCACCACCTCCCTTTTCCAAAATCGGTTTTATCCACACTATGTGTGGGAGGGTATACTCAGACGTGAGTCCCTTGCTCATTGCACCATCAGGATTCAAGCAAGCCGGGCCGAAGAAGGCTGTGATGCCAGAAACCGGTCCCGGAAGCTTGTTTCCTTCCCAGTATAAGAATTGGCTTGGTAGTTTGGTTTGCCCTGTTCCCATCATGCACTGGGACAGGAACAGACTAATTTGCATATAGCCAGGTTCTGAGCTGGGATGGAGCAGTGAGCTAAAAAACGGTGATGGATTAAAACCATGATCTATTGACTTGGTAAGAGTATTCTGCATCATTCAGAAACTCTGTCCATCACCACCCCCCTTTTCCAAAATCGGTTTTATCCACACTATGTGTGGGAGGGTATACTCAGACGTGAGTCCCTTGCTCATTGCACCATCAGGATTCAAGCAAGCCGGGCCGAAGAAGGCTGTGATGCCAGAAACCGGTCCCCGGAAGCTTGTTTCCTTCCCAGTATAAGAATTGGCTTGGTAGTTTGGTTTGCCCTGTTCCCATCATGCACTGGGACAGGAACAGACTAATTTGCATATAGCCAGGTTCTGAGCTGCGATGGTGCAGTGAGCTAAAAAACGGTGATGGATTAAAACCATGATCTATTGACTTGGTAAGAGTATTCTGCATCATTCAGAAACTCTGTCCATCACCACCCCCTTTTCCAAAATCGGTTTTATCCACACTATGTGTGGGAGGGTATACTCAGACGTGAGTCCCTTGCTCATTGCACCATCAGGATTCAAGCAAGCCGGGCCGAAGAAGGCTGTGATGCCAGAAACCGGTCCCCGGAAGCTTGTTTCCTTCCCAGTATAAGAATTGGCTTGGTAGATTGGTTTGCCCTGTTCCCATCATGCACTGGGACAGGAACAGACTAATTTGCATATAGCCAGGTTCTGAGCTGGGATGGTGCAGTGAGCTAAAAAACTGTGATGGATTAAAACCATGATCTATTGACTTGGTAAGAGTATTCTGCATCATTCAGAAACTCTGTCCATCACCACCCCCCTTTTCCAAAATCGGTTTTATCCACACTATGTGTTAGAGGGTATACTCAGACGTGAGTCCCTTGCTCTTTGCACCATCAGGATTCAAGCAAGCCGGGCCGAAGAAGGCTGTGATGCCAGAAACCGCTCCCCGGAAGCTTGTTTCCTTCCCAGTATAAGAATTGGCTTGGTAGTTTGGTTTGCCCTGTTCCCATCATGCACTGGGACAGGAACAGACTAATTTGCATATAGCCAGGTTCTGAGCTGGGATGGTGCAGTGAGCTAAAAAACGGTGATGGATTAAAACCATGATCTATTGACTTGGTAAGAGTATTCTGCATCATTCAGAAACTCTGTCCATCACCACCCCCCTTTTCCAAAATCGGTTTTATCCACACTATGTGTGGGAGGGTATACTCAGACGTGAGTCCCTTGCTCATTGCACCATCAGGATTCAAGCAAGCCGGGCCGAAGAAGGCTGTGATGCCAGAAACCGCTCCCCGGAAGCTTGTTTCCTTCCCAGTATAAGAATTGGCTTGGTAGTTTGGTTTGCCCTGTTCCCATCATGCACTGGGACAGGAACAGACTAATTTGCATATAGCCAGGTTCTGAGCTGGGATGGTGCAGTGAGCTAAAAAATGGTGATGGATTAAAACCATGATCTATTGACTTGGTAAGAGTATTCTGCATCATTCAGAAACTCTGTCCATCACCACCCCCCTTTTCCAGAATCGGTTTTATCCACACTATGTGTGGGAGGGTATACTCAGACGTGAGTCCCTTGTTCATTGCACCATCAGGATTCAAGCAAGCCGGGCCGAAGAAGGCTGTGATGCCAGAAACCGCTCCCCGGAAGCTTGTTTCCTTCCCAGTATAAGAATTGGCTTGTTAGTTTGGTTCGCCCTGTTCCCATCATGCACTGGGACAGGAACAGACTAATTTGCGTATAGCCAGGTTCTGAGCTGGGATGGTGCAGTGAGCTAAAAAACGGTGATGGATTAAAACCATGATCTATTGACTTGGTAAGAGTATTCTGCATCATTCAGAAACTCTGTCCATCAGCACCCCCCTTTTCCAAAATCGGTTTTATCCACACTATGTGTGGGAGGGTATACTCAGACGTGAGTCCCTTGCTCATTGCACCATCAGGATTCAAGCAAGCCGGGCCGAAGAAGGCTGTGATGCCAGAAACCGGTCCCCGGAAGCTTGTTTCCTTCCCAGTATAAGAATTGGCTTGGTAGTTTGGTTTGCCCTGTTCCCATCATGCACTGGGACAGGAACAGACTAATTTGCATATAGCCAGGTTCTGAGCTGGGATGGTGCAGTGAGCTAAAAAACGGTGATGGATTAAAACCATGATCTATTGACTTGGTAAGAGTATTCTGCATCATTCAGAAACTCTGTCCATCACCACCCCCCTTTTCCAAAATCGGTTTTATCCACACTATGTGTGGGAGGGTATACTCAGACGTGAGTCCCTTGCTCATTGCACCATCAGGATTCAAGCAAGCCGGGCCGAAGAAGGCTGTGATGCCAGAAACCGGTCCCCGGAAGCTTGTTTCCTTCCCAGTATAAGAATTGGCTTGGTAGTTTGGTTTGCCCTGTTCCCACCATGCACTGGGACAGGAACAGACTAATTTGCATATAGCTAGGTTCTGAGCTGGGATGGTGCAGTGAGCTAAAAAACGGTGATGGATTAAAACCATGATCTATTGACTTGGTAAGAGTATTCTGCATCATTCAGAAACTCTGTCCATCACCACCTCCCTTTTCCAAAATCGGTTTTATCCACACTATGTGTGGGAGGGTATACTCAGACGTGAGTCCCTTGCTCATTGCACCATCAGGATTCAAGCAAGCCGGGCCGAAGAAGGCTGTGATGCCAGAAACCGGTCCCGGAAGCTTGTTTCCTTCCCAGTATAAGAATTGGCTTGGTAGTTTGGTTTGCCCTGTTCCCATCATGCACTGGGACAGGAACAGACTAATTTGCATATAGCCAGGTTCTGAGCTGGGATGGTGCAGTGAGCTAAAAAACGGTGATGGATTAAAACCATGATCTATTGACTTGGTAAGAGTATTCTGCATCATTCAGAAACTCTGTCCATCACCACCCCCCTTTTCCAAAATCGGTTTTATCCACACTATGTGTGGGAGGGTATACTCAGACGTGAGTCCCTTGCTCATTGCACCATCAGGATTCAAGCAAGCCGGGCCGAAGAAGGCTGTGATGCCAGAAACCGCTCCCCGGAAGCTTGTTTCCTTCCCAGTATAAGAACTGGCTTGGTAGTTTGGTTTGCCCTGTTCCCATCATGCACTGGGACAGGAACAGACTAATTTGCATATAGCCAGGTTCTGAGCTGGGATGGTGCAGTGAGCTAAAAAACGGTGATGAATTAAAACCATGATCTATTGACTTGGTAAGAGTATTCTGCATCATTCAGAAACTCTGTCCATCACCACCCCCCTTTTCCAAAATCGGTTTTATCCACACTATGTGTGGGAGGGTATACTCAGACGTGAGTCCCTTGCTCATTGCACCATCAGGATTCAAGCAAGCCGAGCCGAAGAAGGCTGTGATGCCAGAAACCGGTCCCCGGAAGCTTGTTTCCTTCCCAGTATAAGAATTGGCTTGGTAGTTTGGTTTGCCCTGTTCCCATCATGTACTGGGACAGGAACAGACTAATTTGCATATAGCCAGGTTCTGAGCTGGGATGGTGCAGTGAGCTAAAAAACAGTGATGGATTAAAACCATGATCTATTGACTTGGTAAGAGTATTCTGCATCATTCAGAAACTCTGTCCATCACCACCCCCCTTTTCCAAAATCGGTCTTTGCTGCAAAAGGTACAGTACACTTTTGTCCTTGCAGCTTGTTGTTACACTGTCACAGAGAGAAAGTGATGGTTAAGAAATGGCGTGGATGGCAATCACCAGATCAGGGTAGACCATAGAAAGATTCCTTAAAGTTGTTTTTCAGTGGCTACACTTTCTAGGCCTGTTTATTTCCATATTGTATTATTTGGCAGGAGTAACATTTTGAGAGAACGTTATTCAATCTCGGAGTTTTGCTGTTGCAGAAAGACCGGTTTTTAAAAAACATCAGGACATATTAAACATTAATGAAATTCATTTTTTCATGTTGATCAAATGTTCAAGTTGGATAGAATACCACAACTAATGCAATATTTGTTAAAAGCAAATGGTACATTATGTCAATATTGTGCAAGATCAATTAGTAAACACAGAATGCATAAAGGTCCGAGAAATGGTCTGCGTGGAGAAAGTCCTTGCGGTTGATATGAAGTTTTCTCAAATGTAGAAGAGTTTTTGAATATGGGATTTGTAAAAGCTACATTGAATGTTTATTAGTTTTGAGAAATGTGTAGTATTTCGTTTGTAGGCAAAGTTTTAACAATGAAAAGGAATATTATGAGACTATTATGAAGAGCACATTATCCTTGTTGCCTGTTTATATAGCATTATTTGCATGTAGGAGAACTTTGGGAATAATAGTACTTAATTATGTAGTTTACCTCTAACTCAAATAGATGGTTGGTGAAAAAATTTGAAATTGAGAATTTATATGTAATTAGCAGTAGGAGATTGTGAAAAGGCTACATGAGAGCATGAATACTTAGTGAAAATAATTGAATATGTTTTTTTTAACTGTATTGTTGTTTTGAACAATTTATAACTCAAAAGCAGTTGGAGGTTTGTGTCTGTTTCTCTTAGCCTACTCTATGTTTTTCCCCTTTTTTAACGTGTGGAAAGTATTTATGCATTGTTTGTTTGTATAAATGTTCCTTTTATATAAGGGTTGAGGGTTGGGGTTCGAGACAGGGATGTGTTTTCTTGAAATATAAATTACTTATATATTTAATAATATATTGAAAAAAAATGTTGATTCTGTATATGCTTTCAGTTTTTCTCTTCTCTTGTTTTCTTTGTACTTTTTAGAATGTTATGGTTTATTCTTGTGATGCATTGATGCACATTTATAATTTAGAGTGACAAGGTGCAGTTTATGTGTTGCTGATTTACTGGTTGCTCCAGTCTTTTGTCACTAATTTAAAAATATGATACCCTATACTTGGTTTTAGGCTGGCATACACATCACAATTGAGCTGACAATATGCATTTAAGCAAGTCCCACACATCTAACATAGCATTAAGCATGAGCCACCAAATTGTGAGTTGTTGTAAATACTATTAATACTATTACTATTACTGACTACATTTGTATAGTTCACATGACACAAAAATGACTGTAGAAAGTGGGCATCCTGTTACCTGGAAGCAATTTTAGAAAACTGCAGCCTTAAATAATTTGTAGAACCTACCACCTAGGTGGAATTACGTAATACCTGGAACAGAACTCCATGTTCAGCAGACTGGATTGAGCAAGGCCTACAACCATGAGAAACAAGTCTGGCTCATGACACAGTGAGGAGCAACTGGTCTTTTCTCCCCGTGACGCTGTCAGAGAAGTAAGGGATAAAATACATAAAGATATAAGATGCAGCAATGTTGTGCCAACATTTGAAGGTGAGCAATGTAAGTTTGATTTTTTTTAATATATTTTTTATTGGGAAAGAAAAAAAAAATCCCTTCCTCCCGGCATGTTTTCATTTTAATGCACAACCAAAACCCTACCCTTTCCCCCACCCTTCCCTACATTTTAATATATAACAAAAACAATCATAAGGAGTGTGGATAATAATCATTACAATTCGTCATTTAGAAGCTACTGCAAAGTGCTATAGTGCAATATGTGCAAACATAATAGTGCAAACAAAACTGGGTGCCGAATCTAATTCTGGTTTCATATATTGGTTATATAGCAGCGTTAGAAATCCACAGAGTGCAAGTGCAAGTGCAAATTAGAAATCACAAACTCAATCCTGTTTCAGAACTGTAAGTTTGAACTGCACCTGGTCCTTGTTGGGAAGCCAGCACAATGCATGGAGTGCTATCGACCCATTATTGTTCTTGCAAAAAGCCATTGGTAGGTAAATGACAGCATACTGAGCCAGGTGGAGCTTACCAATGAGGTGGTCAGGGAGCCTTTTATGACGCACATTACAGTAGCTGAAGGCAGAGTTGACGGTGACAGTCAAGGCCACAGCTTGCTGGGAAGGGAAGAGAAGAGGTATGACACATTTCAATTTCCTTAGTTGTAGCAAATTGCTAGTTAGACCACTGACGTGGGCATATTAACAACTGGCCATCTAGAATCATGCTAGGTTTTATTGCCTTTGTCATGGAGGAACGTTGTAGATCAAAAAACACTTTGCTTCCACAATCAAATAATGACTTTGGTCATCTTGATTTTTACTGCTTTCAACAAACAAGATAAAAACGTTTGAACAAAAAAGAAAAGCCACTTTGTTATATCCTCAGTATTACATTTACTTGTAATCAGCCTAGGTCCTCCTAGCTACTCAGCCAGAGTGAGAGATGGTTACGGAATGTTGGTGTGACTATGATGAATGGAATGCCTGGATGCCTGAGTGGATGAGTGGTGACAGTTAGAGATGGGCTGAGCAGCTCGGCAGGCTGCTCCTGGTGGGGCTGGTACATGGCTGTACAAAGATTGTTGCTACCTTGACTTGGCACCAAGAAAGAAGACTTGAAATATAGTACATGGCTACCAGTGTCTCTATGTACAGGGTACAACATTATTTTGGCGACAAGCTGACCTGGACTCAAGCATTTTTAAGGATTGTACAGAAACCACGAGAAACTATAAGAGATTAAAGAAACCAAGAGATTACAAGGTAGTTGAGAACCTAGACAGAATTAATTAACCGTAACAAAGTAAAGAGAGTCTTGTTTGGAGCAATAGGCAAGCCAGCCCCACCAGTGTCCATGTCATCGGACAGCCCTACCACCGTGTTTGCCCAGCCTGTGCTTGCTCCATGGAAATCTCTACAGGTACCACACAGGGACGATGTGGCTCTACATGTTGGTAAAACAGTCTTAGTGAAGTGTTTTTCACTGCTCCCACATTGGTGTGAGGCTTTGGAGGAGTAAGCACAGCTCAATATTAAATAAAGCAGTCATCATGCTTTCAATAGTTTTGCACATTCAGTTGTTTGGCACGAGTTTGGGCACAGCGATGAGTAATTGCAAAGAAGCATAAAGTATTGGTGTTTAACTTTACATTGTGGCAGTTGGACTCTCTACAAGCATTGTGTGTTTTGGCTTGTGCACAGTATCGTGATGTCCCATACTCTGTTATGAGTGAGTGAACACAACGTTGGAGAGGATGTACTTTGGGGGTACACTGGATCAACTTGATTTTGGCAGCGGAGGTTGGACAATTTTTTACTTTCATTGACGGTGTCTTCTGAGACATTAAGACTGCAAGCGTAATTCAACCACTGTGTTGCTGTTTAAAAGAATGTGGCATGTGTCAGCCTCAGCGCGCGCAGCCTCAACTGAATTTTTCAATCGTGCAGTGTCTTCGACCAACTACTGTGACGTTCAAGGAAGTCTCAGCACTATGGTATGCCTATCACGTTTTGAAGCACCGGCGTGCCGGGAGCCACCCGGCATGACGCCAAAAGCATGCTGCTATCTTAAAGAAGACTTGAAATATACTACATGGCTACCAGTGTCTCTATGTACAGGGTACAACACACTTTTGCAAAGAGTCAAGAACAGATGATCCTCGGGGGAGAGGGTGTGGCCAGGACAGCCAACATTTGCAGATGCCTATTTCCGTGGCTCTCGGTTGGAGCTTCCAGTTCTGATCTTAATCTCAGCCATTGGTTCTGTCAACAACAGTTTTCATCAGAGGGTATTGTCAGAGAGATGATGAGGCTGACAACAGCAGTGGTGGACATCTCCTTTCCAGTCCAGAGTTGAGAGCTGAACCACCAGGCTGCGGGCTGATAAGCTGCTGGGCCTCAAGGGGTTTACTCCTCTACTGCACTGTGGTGGCTCAAAGCACTCTGGCATCACAGCTTTCCTCACACTTTCACTACTTAGCACTAATGCAGCCGGCAAGCTGAGGTGGCTGGTGACTGCAGCAGTGGGCTTCCCCTCTCGGCTCCTGAGTCAGGAGCCAGACCATCTGGCTTTGGACTTCTCAGCCACTGGGCCTAATGGGAGAGTTCACATTAAAAGTTCTGCGGTGGCTCCCGGAAGAGTGTGCCATTGTGGCTTTCATTGTCTTCACCAATCTGCACTGGTTTGGCTGGAGGTGGCCGACCACCCTGAAGCGGCCTGTTCCTATCTGGACCTAGAGAGGCATCAGGTCCCAACTTGGGCAAATCCTCATTTGATCCTGTGAGCCTTGCTGTGAGGACATGGCCTGCCTCCTTACCGTCATCAAACACCAGACTAACCCTGCTTCATGCTATTGGCAGCCTGCTGGGCTGCAAGGGCACTGTCTCCTGCTCGGGCCACTTGTTTTCAGTGGACAGCACCTCAGGCCTCATGCCCCATAGGGCAGCCGATGGCCCAGATCTGACCTGACCCGCTTTTCACACAGGTGTGTCTCCTGGGCTTGGTACATAAGCCTTGGTGGCCTCAGAAGACCGAGCTATACCTCCTACCTGAGGTTTTTCTGGACTCGGGGAATGCCCATTAAGCCCTATCACCCTCTCTGATAATTTCTTCCCTCATGAGCCCAGTGTTTGGGCTACAATGATTAGGAAACCCTGGTGGCTAGGCTACATGTGCTGCACTGCCTGCAGCCCCATGGAGGGCAACATCGTAGTAAGCAGGGCTGGCCAGGTTGCTATGACTGTCGGACCCACTGATGGGGGCATTCTACCTTGTTGACTCAGATATACAAGCAGGATTTTTCAAGCCTCTAGTGCTGAGGGCTTCTCTCCACTGGACCTAGTGCTCTTTGCACATTCTATCTGCCGACTGCATCTGCCTGTCCTAGTTAGGCACTGATGTTAGACTAGGAATATTCATGTTTAAGCATTGCCTATGTAAACTTAGCATTTGCTGCACCATTTTCTGTTCCGGTGCAATTTTGAATCATGATCGAAACTAATCCTTGGCTATTTCTGAGAAAAGGCCTCCGTTATGTTTCTTTCTGCAATGTTAGGTTGTGCTTCACTAATGAATAGACTGTTCTTATTAGCGCATATCTTTCTCTCTAGATAGAGGCCCTCTCCCACTTGTCTGGTGACGGGCCCGACTGAAACAACCTTTTACTTTGCAACTTTGTGTAAGATACGAGTGCTGAGACCGTGTTTTTACTTGTCTTCCATTGCTTAGCCGCAGCACCTGCCTGGAAAATTCCACTATGAGCATGTTTTAGCCCAGTTACGAAACGTACATAGTGTATCTTTATGCTTGTTGATTTCAGTCCCTCTGCAGCACTGCTAGCGACTGGGCAGACTGTGCTCCGCTCTGAGTTTAAATGAATGAACCGTTATTGGTTTGTATTCTCCACTGTCTGACCGACTGTTCATTTAGTATGGATGGCTGAGAGGTGGTCATTAGTGACCCAGGGGACCCTAATTGGGCCACTTCCTCATGGGGATACTTGCCCCTGACCTGTCCCTGTCTCTTCCCCTGCTACCACCCGATAAGGGAGGATCTCTAGCCACAACCATATGTTTCCCTAGCTCCCCAGTCATTTTTTAGACTGCCTGCACAAAACCATCCAGGGCTGCCCCCCTTCACTTCAGCCATCAGAGGATGCAGTCCAACCATGTAGCTCTGGGGCAGAGGTCATCAAACTAGATTCTACAAACTCTAAGAAACTTCTAACTGGTTTACAGCCCACAATCAGAGAACCTTCAGCGATAAGTGTGTGAACTAATTAATGGAAGAACAATCACACAGAAAGAGGCCCCTGAACAGAGACCTAGGCAAGTATCAATCAAGAACAAAACCCACTGCCTGGAAATGATTTATAAATACGCTATACATCATGGATAAAGAACGAGGGTACTACATAATCCCGTCCCCAAAGGGCAAAAGAACCATGGCACCAACAAGATATGAGATTAAGACACAGTATATTTTTCACTAAATAGTAATACTTCAAGGGCACATACTGGACTGTTGTATGACATATATTTAGATACATGCAAACTTAACATAAGTGCATCAGGACTGAGATACATAACATACGAGAGACATTTACAAAGGTTAACATACAATAAATAAAAGAATCAATACAGTGTCTGCGGAAAACATATATATTTTGGAGCAGATGTCCTATTTTGCTTGGATATATAGTCTGCTCGACATAAGTATTGAGAACCTTTATTTGCCGCCGACTTTTCAACCCAAGGAAGTCATGTGTTAGTATAAAACATCAACAACAGGTCTTCTCAAGACTTGAAATCAAAAAGAACAGCCTGTGTGTCAGAAAATAGGTGTCAGTGAACAGAATAAATCGATGTATAAGATAAGTGGAACATATAATGTTTCCACCAACAAAGAAGTCTCACCTGTGGTGAGGTAGCCTCAAAAGTAGGCGTACTCTTCATATATATCCCATTCTTAACGGTATGAAACTTTCACAATTATCATAAGTCAAACACATAAGTCAGTTAGCAACACAGTACACCTGTGGTGATAAGAGCAGGAAATATAGTGCTGTTCTAAATCATATAATATGTGTGGAAAGAAGCCATCTCTTCATGACTGAACTTCTGAAGAATGGAATAGAAAATAAACACCCTGCCAAAATAAATATCAAGGGTCCCTGTAGGGATTATATATGAGGTGACATCAATACACCAACAGAGCCATAGACTTTACAAGTGTTGTTGGAAACACAATCCTTTTATTCCTATTTTATAATTTTTTCAAATTTCATAGTATTTATGAAAAACATTCCATTAATATACATTTTTCAATACTGATAAAACAGAACACGGTGGGTAGGTATGTAGTATAAATAAATACAGTTCAAATACACGTTCCTCACATTCCCGCATACATAAGGGCAACTCACATACAATCCCAGACTCACTAATTTATGCACATTTTTTCATTCATTCATACAGTGACATATAGGAAAACACCCGCAGCTGTCAAAGAATGGAATAATGGTTGCTAGAGCAGGGGTGCAAATTATGGGCGCAGTAAAGATGGGAAAATATAGGCCATGGGGATTATATAACTGCTGTCCAAAAAGGTTCACGCCAATGCGCGTTTCGGTGTTAGGTGCCAAGGTAGGCCACACCTTCTTCAGGGCGGGGATATGTATAACCAGGGAGGGGAACAAACACGCTGTAAATAAAAAACAATTTTTCATTATAGTATCCAAAAATTCATAAAATTGTCATACATACATATATTTATACTTTAGACATTTTAACATTTTATCTCAATTAATCATGGCTCTGGGGTCATGGCGTCACTTTCAGTTTATATAGCTGCCCAAGAATGGGGAAGACATAGGTCTGCCTGTTTAGACCGGGGTTTAAGGTGGATATCTCCGCATTCACTCATCCAAACATTCATCCTTCGTCACATAAACTGCATTCATCGTGGGTCACGGTGTAATCTAGGGCTTTCTGTAATCTAAATAAAATCATCATGAAATAGAGTTCAATATAGACTGCAGGAGGGGACCGAGTCTCACATTTCTTTAAATTCATCAGAATAGGTTAGAGACAGTTGGAGTCTAATACATGGTGGTATCCCTCATCTCTCCTCTTATTTAACATGTGCGTGCCAGCGCAGGAAAAGGGATTCTCAAGGCGATTGAGAATCCCTTTTCCTGCGCTGGCACGCACAAGTTAAATAAGAGGAGAGATGAGGGAGACCTATGTCTTCCCCATTCTTGGGCAGCTATATAAACTGAAAGTGACGCCATGACACCAGAGCCATGATTGATTGAGATAAAATGTTAAAATGTCTAAAGTATAAATATATGTATGTATGACAATTTTTTGAATTTTTGGATACTATAATGAAAAATTGTTTTTTATTTACAGCGTGTTTGTTCCCCTCCCTGGTTATACATATCCCCGCCCTGAAGAAGGTGTGGCCTACCTCAGCACCTAACACCGAAACGCGCGTTGGCGTGAACCTTTTTGGACAGCAGTTATATAGTCCCCATGGACCATATTTTCCCATCTTTACTGCGCCCATAATTTGAACCCCTGCTCTAGCAACCATTATTCCATTCTTTGACAGCTGCGGGTGTTTTCCTATATGTCACTGTATCAATGAATAAAAAAATGTGTCTGAATTAGTGAGTCTGGGATTGTATGTGAGTTGCCCTTATGTATGCGGGAATGTGAGGAACGTGTATTTGAACTGCATTTATTTGTACTACATACCTACCCACCGTGTTCTGTTTTATCAGTATTGAAAAATGTATATTGATGGAATGTTTTTCATAAATACTATGAAATTTGAAAAAATTATAAAAAAGGAATAAAAGGATTGTGTTTCCAACAACACTTGTAAAGTCTATGGCTCTGTTGGTGTAGTGATGTCACCTCATATATAATCCCGTGGATCCCTACAGGGACCCTTGACATTTATTTTGGCAGGGTGTTTATTTTCTATTCCAATGTTCTGTATTCCCCTACCTTCCAGCCTATATCCTTAAATCCCCCTGGGGAACCCCCTTCTATTTTATATATGAACTTCTGAAGAAGTTGTGATTTATAAGAGGTATAGGATTGGTGCAGGAATCATAGAGATGACTCTTAAGGTTTCGTTTACCAAGAACAACTTAAAGAAAATAATCTCCTCTATGGTAGGAGTATTAGAATGGAAAACCTCTCAAACCATTGTCTGAAGGACAAATAGAATAATGAATCATTCACCTCTTCCTGTCTGAAGATATATAAATGAAATTGTTGACAAGAAGCGGTACAGTAGCACTCATTTAATCAGTGCCAGTCAGCTGTGAGGCAGAGATTGAATTGGCCTGGAAGAAGTGGTATGTTCCTGAGCTGGGGGTGATGCCCATGGCCAAAGATGACTACTAGACTGTGAACACCGTGACATCAAGCCTGTGATGAGTTTCGTAGTGGAAGTAGGCAATCAAAAAGTCAAAGCAGCGATGGACCTCTAACTTATTGAGTTGTAATTGAACACCGCACAAGGGCACTGTGTGCCTATGTATCATAAAAGGCGTCTGTGCTTAATAGAGTAGTGAAGGTCTACTAGAAGAAAAAGAGTTATCCACATGCACCATGCTACTATCGTTACATTGATCATTAGTCAAACATGTGTCTTACTGGGACATACTGTGTTTGAATTAAAACACAATGTCTAGCGTGTGAGGTGTTGACGAACGTACTGTCACAGTAAATCAATCTACGGTAAACAATTAAAACCATCTAGATGTTTAGAAACTTTGGCAACAAAATGTATCTGGCGGAACTCAGAATGTGACACTTACTGGTGTGAGTTCGGCCTAAGGGTATTGAAGTAAGAAGTGCCAACTTACTGCTCGTTTAAAGGGCAGACAGCCGGGCACAGGAAGTGCTGCTCTGTGCTGTGTTAATTGAATGTTTGTAACACATGAATTGCGTGAGTGAGACTACCGTAGAAGAGGTGGTATGGCTGAGAGATGATACAGCAAATGACCCTGCGGTAAACAAATTGAAATAAAAGAGTGGTCATTTTGATAGAAAAGGATTTGACAGTGTGTAAGATGAGATTTAACAATTGTTAAGATGACACTTACTGGTATGAGTACAGCACGAAGTCTAAAGGTACCGGTTGTTGACCCGTGGTCCGATTGAAGAGTGTACAGGGGTGTGTGGGAAGCGCAGTTTCGGAGTGTTTCTGTAACATGTAAATCAAATGAAAGAGACCACCAGAGGTATTACAGTATGGCTGGTGTGAGATTTAGTACTAAAAACGTTTGGCGGTGCAGCCATGGAGCTTTAAGGTTGCTCAGCCGCTGTTTAGCGGAGAGCTGAGCACAGGATACTCTGGCTGGTGCTGCTCCTGTGAGAATAACCATGCTAAACAATAGAATTAGTAAAAGCACCAGAGTAGGGATGGTATTTGAAAGGTTACTAAAAAAATATAACTTACTTGACAACTTGTTCACTCCGTTCCAACTTAATTGGCTCAGTCGCAATCTAAAAAACAGGGGGGTAAAGGTTTTGTACACGGTGGGCAAAACCGGTAAGCAAATGTGAGCAAAAGAGTGCTGCCATATGAAACTTACTTAATCAGATGCATGTACTGCAATTCTGGGGGGTCAGCATTCAGCAAAATCCCAAAGTAGGTGGCATGCACAGGAGAATGCTCATTTAAGCAACTCATCGATTAAGCGCTAATCAGTGTCGGCCATGTGGGGGTGAGCATTATGAGAGACAGTGCTTACAGGTAAAAGAGTGCCCAGATTGAAAGTTCGAAAACAATTGGTAGAAGGTTGTGATCAGACACCCATGTGTCCAGTGGATGCCTCACGTAGTCACCAAGTAATGTAAATCATAATGGCTTTAAGGTATTTAATGAATTTCATTAGAGTACATATGTACAGAGTTCAAATTAGCTTTGCAAATATAAATTTGGAAATATCATTGTTAATACAAACTGACATTGTTGTTGGTACCAATTTTCTCTCAGGGGCATGAAGTCATATGAACAGTCATCTTTATAACATTTCGTTTGAGACAATATCCATTTTGTGATGTTCCCATCTCGTTTGTATGAGATTTGAGATGCTCTCCATTCAAATACTCCTACCACAGAGGAGACTCTTTTATTCAAGCTGTTCTTAGTAAGGGAGATCTTTAGAGGTATCTCTTTGACTACTGCACCAATCCTACAACTCTTATAACTCACCACTTTTTCAGAAGTTCAATCTTTTGCATGAGACTTTTTAACATTGCACCAAGGAAAGGTTCTGTCCCACTTTCTCGCTTTCACCTTCACAAGTTTCGGGTGCAGCTTTATCCCACTCGTGGATTTTCTTCCACATGGATTTTATTAGTGTTTAACTGAAGTGATTGCTTCTTTCTGCACATATTATATGATTTAGAACAGTACTATCATTTCTTCTCTTATCACCACTGGTGTATTATGCTGCTAATAGACTTATGTGTTTGACTTATGATAATTGTGATCCTTTCTTACTGTTCAGAATGGGGTCTTTTTTCCATCTACACATATAAATCTCGGTCCTGAAGAAGGTCTCTTGGATATGTACTGCATCGTCTATATACAGCCCTTCTTTCTCCTGGATCGATTATCTCCCTCCAACAAGACTTGTCTCAGTACTGTAAACTTTCTGAACCAATCACAGTATGATTTTAGGGAAGAACATGGAACTGAGACAGCCTTGGTTATGGCAGCAGAGGAACTTAGGAGTATACTGGATGCAAGTGGGAAGGCCGCCTTGATTCTATTGGATTTACCGGCGGCCTTCAACACCGTGAATCATGAGATACTCCTTGGCCGTCTAGCAGAACTGGGGGTCCAAGACGATGCACTCAAGTTGCAGTCTTCATTTTTAACGGATAGAATTTTCTCAGTTAAATTAGGAGACTTCACATCCAAACCCTTCATTTCACCTTGTGGAGTGCCTCAGGGGTCCTCCCTAAGTCCTACTCTTTTTAATATTTATATCGCTCCATTGGCATAAATAATCAGAAAGTGTGGGTTCCTGCCAGTTTCACACGCAGATGACACCCAAATAGTGATGTCGGTTTCAAGCAATATGGAGGAAACAGCCGACTGATTTAATGACTGCATGAGGCAGGTCAATAAATGGATGCAGCTCAACTGCCTGAAGTTAAACAGTGATAAAACCGAAGTAATGCTACTGGGACCCGATGCAGACTTTTGGTCAATGAAATGGTGGCCAGATAGCCTGTTGAATTGCCCAACCCCAGTGGACAAAGTCAGAAATTTAGGAGTCATATTCGACAATAAATTGACCTTTAACGCCCAGATAAATAAAGTGTCCTCAACTGTTTGGTACATTTTAAAAATGATCAGAAGAATACAGCATGTTATGCTCATGTAAAACATTAGTTACGGCATTGGCCTTGTCCAGATTGGAATATAGCAATGCCTTTTATGCTGGGATACAAGTCCAATATCTAACTAAACTCCAATGTCTGCAGAACTCAGCAGCAAGGCTGGTGCTGGATATTTCTAGATCAAAGCCAGTCACTCACAGACTAAGACACCTCCACTGACTTCCGATGGAGAAGAGGATTATGTTTAAAACAGTCTGCTTGGCATACAATGCCCTTCATGGCTCAGGAACACAGTTTTTAAGAACACAGCTGAAACGGTACAAGCCAGCCAGAAGCCTGAGGTCTGTTCATGCACAACTTTTATAGGTGCCTAAATTTAAGCAGGTCAGGTGGGGGGGGAGAGGCTTCCGGTTGTGGACAGCCAAGACCTGGAACCTTATCCCAATCACAATAAAAAGTAGCCCTTCGATTTTCTCTTTTAGAAAAGCCATAAAAACTTGGCTCTTTACCGCTTAGTCAGCTCATTCGTTTTCTGGCAATCGTTCTCACATCGCACCCTAACGCCAAGATGCCTCCGGCATTCGCTCGCTCTATAAATCTTCAAATCTTTGTTGCACTAAGAAAGTGGGCTTTAAGTACATTGTCATATGTCACAGAATGTTCAGATTTAAATTGTGCTGTAGACAATCAATCAATCATATAATTTGTAAAGCGCACTACTCACCCGTGAAGGTCTCAAGGCTCTGGGGTGGGGAATGCTGCTACTGCTCGAAAAGCCAGGTCTTGAGGAGTTTTCTGAAGGTCAGCAGGTCTTCAGTCTGCCGTAGGTGGATGGGGAGGGTGTTCCAGGTCTTGGTGGCGAGGTGGGAGAACGATCTGCCGCCGGAGGTCTCTCTTCGGAAGCAGGGGACTGTGGTGAGGGCGAGGGCGGCAGAGCGGAGCAGGTGGGTGCGGGTGTAGAGGCCGAGTCGTCTGTTGAGCTACGTTGGTCTGGTGTTGTGGAGTGCCTTGTGTGCCTGGGTAAGGAGCTTAAAAGTGATCCTCTTGTTGACCGGGAGCCAGTGCAGGTCTCTCAGGTGGGGTGTGATGTGTCTGCGGCAAGGGATGTCGAGGATCAGTCGTGCAGAGGCGTTCTGGATGTGTTGGAGCCGTCTCAGGAGGTTGTCCGAGGCTCCTGCGTAGAGGGCGTTTCCGTAGTCCAACCTGCTGCTGACGAGGTCCTGGGTGTCCAATTGTAGATCCTCCAGAACATGCGGAGGGTGTTGAAGCAGGAGGAGGAGATGACTGTTTAGTCATGTAGAGGGTGGAGTCGAGGATGACCCCTAGGTTGCGTGCGTGGTCGATGGGTGTTGGAGCGATTCCCAGTGCGGTCAGCCACCAGGAGTCATCCCAGGCCAAAGAGGTGGATCCGAGGATGAGGACCTCCATCTTGTCCGAGTTCAGCTTCAATCGGCTGTTCCTCCTCCATTCAGCGACGGTCTTCACTCCTTTGTGAAGGTTGGTTTTGGCAGTGTGAGAGTCCTTAGTGAGGGAGAGGATCAGCTGGGTGTCCTCCGTGTAGGAGATGATGTTGAGGTCATGCCGACGGGCGACGTGGGCGAGCGGTGCCATGTAGATGTTAAACAGAGTTGGGCTGAGGGATGAGCCCTGGGGTACTCCGCAGATGATCTCTGTGGCTTCGGAGTGGAAGGGGGAAAGGCGGATGCTTTGTGTTCTGCCGGAGAGGAAGGAGGTTGTCCAGTCCAGGGCCTTCTCTTGGATCCCAGCGTTGTGGAGGCGTGTTCGTAGTGTCTGGTGGCAGACCGTGTCGAAGGCGGCTGACAGGTCTAGGAGAATGAGGGCCACCGTTTCTCCGTTGTCTAGCAGGGACTTGATGTCATCGGTGGTGGCGATGAGGGCAGTCTTGGTGCTGTGGTTGCTGCAGAACCCGGACTGGGATGGGTCCATAATGTTGTTCTCCTCTAGGTAGTGGATCAGTTGTTCATTGACAGTCTTCTCGATGGCCTTTGCTGGGAACGGGAGCAGGGAGATGGGCCAGAAGTACTTGTGGTCCGCCTTGGGTTTCTTGAGTAAGGCGTTGATCTCGGCGTGCTTCCAGCTCTCCGGGAAGGTTGCTGTCTCGAAGGAGGTGTTGATGACCTTCCGTAGATGGGGTGTGATGGAAGTGCTGGCTTTGTTGAAGATGTGGTATAGGCATGGGTCTGACGGAGATCCGGAGTGGATGGTGTTCCTGATCTTGATGGTGTCGTTGTTGTTGATGTTGGTCCAGGAGAGCAGGCGGTTGTGCGTATGGTGGTCGTGGGGGCGGAGGTCTCAGTGGTTGTTGGGGCGGTCGTGGCGTTGAAGCTGTCATGGATGTCTGTGATCTTGCGGTGGAAAAAGGTGGCCAGCGAGTCGCACAGGTCTTGAGAGGGTAGGAGGTCATTGGTGTTGGAGCTGGGGTTGGGGAGTTCCTTCACGATGTTGAAGAGCTCTTTGCTGTTGTGCGCATTGTTGTCTAGGCGGTACTTGAAGGAGGCCCTTTTGGCGGATTTGATGAGGTGATGGTGTCTGCGGGTGGTGTTCTTCTGGGTTGCGTGGCTGTCCGGTGTTCGTTCACAGAGCGATATAGTCTCCAGCTTTCGGCAAGTTTGCTTGGACACCCAGAGGGCTTCAGTGAACCAGCTGGCTTTCTTGTTGGTGTTACTGTTGGAGGGTTTCTTGATCGGGCGAGGGTGTTGGCGCAGTCGTTAATCCACTGTCTGAGGTTGTGGGTGGCGGTGAATGGCTTGGTGGGGTCGGCGGGTGGGCTCTGTGCGAGGGTGGTGGTTAGTTGGTCTCTCTTCGATGACTTTTCTCCAGCCGCGGCGAGGCATCTGTTGGGTGTGGGGGTGCGTGCTGGGTTTCTTGAAGGTGAAGTGGATGCAGCGATGGTCGGTCCAGTGGAGTTCGGTGGTGTGGTTGAAGGAGACATAGGGGCTTGCGGAGTAGATGGGGTCAAGTCTGTGACCGGCGGAGTGGGTGGGTGTTGTGAAGAGTTGTCTGAGTCCAAGGTTGGCTAGGTTGTCGATCAGGGTGGTGGAGTTGGTGTCGTTGTTGTTCTCAAGGTGGAAGTTCAGGTCCCCGAGGAGGATTTAGTCCATGGAGGCAAGGGCGCGTGTGCTGACGAAGTCGGCGATGGAGTTGCTGAACTGTGGTTGAGGTTCGGGGGGTCTGAAGAGGAGGGTTCCTATGAGGGTGTTTTTGGGGTCGGTGTGAATCTGAAAGTGCAGGTGTTCGGCGGTGTTGAGGGTGTCATCGGTGTTGGTCGAGAGTGTTCCTGTGGACGATGGCGATTTCTCCTTCTGCTCCGTTGGTGCGGTCTCTGTGGGTGATCTTGTAGCCTTCCGGACGGCTATGGCTATGTCGGGTGCCGAGGCGGGGTTCAGCCAGGTCTCTGTCAGGAAGGCGACGTCTGAGGAGGTTGAGTTGAGTAGGTCCCAGAGTTCAACTGTTTGTTTGTGGGCGGAGCAGGTTTCTGAGAAGGATGCATTTGAGGTGTTTGGGTTCTTTCCTGGTCGGCAGTATGGTGGGGTGGATGCTTGTGAAGCTGCAGTCCTGGCAGGTGAAAGCTCTGTGGGTGCCCTTCAGGGTAGCCAGGAAGCAGGTGTGTGATCCTCTGGTGTTGAGTGCGTGGAGGGTTCTGGCATCGTAGCGGTGTCGGGCGTCGTGGTGTTCGCGGTGTCCAGGGGTCCTGGCACTGGGCGCGGACCAGGCGCGGACGCACGCAGCATTGTCATCTTCTACGTATTATCATTTATGTTGAACCCCTTTAATTTTCATTTATCTGACTTTCAATACTATTCCATAATAAGCATGTACACCTGCCTATGTGCTTCATTCATTATTTTCGTAAAATTCATCTGTTGTTCATACAACATGTGAACAATTAAGTTACAGTTGGACATCACTAAATAATTTAAAGATTATTATCACTGTTTATCTAGAATAATCCCTGTTTGGCATTTTTTTTTACTCTATTAGAGAGACCCAATTCACAATGGAATACTGGGTTTCCTTTTTTTGCACTAGACACGAGAAAGGTTTCCTCTTGGAGCTGTTTAACAGGGCTGCCAAGATGCCCTCCATTAGTGGAACCAACATATGCAAGTCCCCTGAAGGCCTTGTGATGCCATAGCTACAAAGAAATTAACCGCATAATGAAAAAGTCTTCAATAGAGGTGAAGCTCAACTCGTACAGAACGGTCCTTGATTAAGATGACAACAATTGAAAAACATGTTGAATGTATGAAACAGAGGAAGCACCAAAAGCACAGAACATGTGTGACCAGTCTATATTTACATAAGTTCATAAGATGTCTTGAGACATATAAAAGACAATTATATGATTTATTTGAAAATAATATAACAATTGCTAGATAGCTGGACTATCCTACCCTTTCTGCAGTTATTGGAACTGCATGAATGGGAGTGACAATAAAATAAAAAACATATAAAATATACAATGTCTTCCAGTGCCAGCTCTTCACAGTCCCCAAGGCCAGCTATTCATGCTAAACACTAGTACCAGATCCTAACATTGACTGCCATGTCCAGCCTCTCACACTGCCCATCACTTCTCATCAGTACCAGCATGGTACTGACCACCGGTGTCTACGTCTCATATGGTTGTATGTTGAATACTGTATACACAATATCGACTACTAAAACATTGTGTAGGTTAGCATACATGTGTCAGTATAGATTTCCTATTTTTAATTGCAACTTCAACTTCTATGTACCTTGGAGATATATTTTTCCTCAAGTTACAAATATGTGGAGTTAAAGTTAGTAAATCTGGGCTTGCCAATATAAACTTACCTTCATCATAATGTAGAAGCCGATATTCTGACTACAATATTTTTATAGGACAATATTTAGAACTTGATATTGTGATGGAATGCCACACACACTGACCCTCCAGTGGCATCTCCTCCTGCCATTTACCAGTGCTAATTTCTTACGATGTCCAGAAGCAGAAAAGTCCCACAATGCCCACCAGTGCCAGACCCTCCCATTGCCAGTAAGTGCCGCTTCCTCATCTTGTTCTCCAATGCCAGCTTCTCACATTGCAAACCTGTACCTCTTTTTAACACTGGCCTCAAGTGTGTATCATAGTCTTGACCTTTGACCTATACATAAATGTGGCAGACAGTGTGCTGAATGTGGTATACTTTATAAGGTAAGCGTTTCAAAAAAAGTAAAAAATATTATAATGCTTACTTTCTCGTTCCTGTTCTCCCTCTCTTTTTCTCTCCATCTCTTTCTAAGCAATTATCGGACTTCCTTAAAACCTACTCATCCTTTTGCTCTACAACTTCATTTTAATCTTCCCTTTCTGCTTCTCCTCTCTCTTCTTCCTCTCACCTTAACTCTCCCACCCCTGCTCTTGTGTTTCCACTTGCATGTTTCACCTTTTTCTATCTCTTCTTTCATACCTCCTCTTCTTCCATCATCGATTCTTTCAATTCTCTCTTCGAATCCAAGCAGTGGCTCCCCGTCTTGATCACTTCATTTGCTGACTCCGATATCCCCCCAGTTACAGGGCTGTTTGTACCATCAGTTAGTTCTCAGAGCAGCGACCGAGGATGAGGGATGAAGTTATGGGTTTTTTAACTCCAGGATTCCAAGGTGGCCGTGTTGCCAGAGGGATTCATTCCTTTACTGAGAGCCTGCATGCTGGACCTCGTTCTGTGCATAGCTCCTCAATTTACTTGACCAACCAGCATTTTCCGATTGAATCTGTTTTTGAAACATTGCCCTCACGACTTGGCAGGTACAAATCCCATTTCCAAAGAAAGACTTCACATTCACTTCCAAAACCACCAGTCCCAGTCAATTGATGGTCAAGGTTCTCTGAATTTGTTATGCAAGATTCTCGGGATCTACTGTAAGCTCTGGAAATTCTCTCGTCCTGATGATGAGCCTACAAGAACTGTTTTTTGGTCACAAAGTCATCGACATTAATGGGTACAAAGACTTGTTTACAAAAAATTATGGCCATCTAGAGCTCTAACAACATATGCACCAAGTTTATCAATTGGCAGGCTCTGATTAGTCATTTGAAGTTACAGGGCTGTTATATTGTTGCACTCACTCTCACTTGCACCATGTGATTATTTTTTCACAACCACCATTATTGTTTACTGTACAGCCTACATACAAAGCCAACTCTTAGATCTGATGTTTTTATTATGCATGACATTGTGTATAAAGAGCAACTCTATACAGTGCAAGCCTCCTGAAAGTGCTAAGTGCACATGTTAGTCACTGGGTTGAATTCAATACCGTCACTGAATTTATTAATTTTTGTCCATACTTCATAACACCTATGAGGACGTTTGTGGTCTTTAAGCATATTCTTTGATTAATGCATGATTGATGAGCAAATTTGTGCTTTGAAAAAGCCTCCTAATTGACCTTCCAAATGTACTCACTCTTTCTGTTATGGTCATAAATGTTGCCACTCACATCCTATTCATTATTCCAATCACCACCGAAATGACTTCCTGCCCCCACTCCCAATACAGAGCTTTGCTCATTTGTCTTCATAGTCATGCAAGGCACTTCCATATCCCTGTGCCAAACTTTCACTCACTATTTCTTAGAGCACATTCTCTGCTCTGTCAGTTGAGTTGAAACCCTCTCCCCTATGAACTATCACCTGCCTCCTCATTCCACCTGTGTGCAGACGCTCCCAAAGTGCATCTCCTTACACTTCAACATACGAATGACTGCCCTCTTACCCCTTCTCGACTTTGCTGATCCCCAACTCCTTCATATGAAACACATCCTTCTGCTACTCCTAACAAAATTAATAATAGATGCCACACACTATTTATGTCCAAGCCCAACATCTTCCCTTTCCGTCTTGTAACTGTAGGTAGCCACCCATTTCCATTATCAACTATGGACCATTGCTTCTCTGGGTATATCGGTTCTATAATAGAAATTAGTTTGCTTCTTTAGTGATTAAATGTGAAAACTATTGCACCAGCGCCTCGAGTCCATCTGCATATACAGGAGAGACTCTCGGAGGTGGGACCGAGGGACTCCCACAACACTACATTTATAGTTGCAGGTGACTTTATTGTAAAACTTTGACCTCATGTTACCACAGTTTTAGTGGAAAAATCTTATTTTCTTTAACACATGTTCAGCTCATTAGGCGAGTGCATTTTAATGACAACTCTGATCTGGGCTAATATTTCTTTATCAGACAACTGCCACATCTTTACTTAAAGATGCCTCCAATAACTACTGTGCTAACCAACCTAACCCTAAAAGAAGCTCTCTTGAAAATGGAATCATATTTGCCATAATACGGTTACTCTTTTGTTTTTATGCATTTTCTACTGCTACTGTCTTAGAGTTAAGGTTGGCATTTATTCATATTCAAATAATAGCCCTCAAATGCCATTAAAACATTTCTCAAATGTTTTCCTTTTGCGTAACGTTACAAAGCACTTGTAATATTCTTAAACTAAAGCATCATTAGCTCACAAACAAAAAGGAATAATACCAGAATATCCTCAACAAAATATAGGTTGAGAGAAATATTGAGTAGCATTTACAAAAACATTGCTCGACTGGAGTTAGTTGCAGAAAATATACCTAATGGAAAGACATTTTTATAAACTACAATTAGAACATATTATTTCTGTTAGGCGATATTTTACTAGCGATACTTTAACATACTAACTACCAAAGTGTTTAATTCTTAAAAAGTCAACACTATTACATTTGTCGATTCTTGTTTAAAATAAGCCTCATGTTTACAGGAGCTAACGTTCCAGCACATAGACTGAAAAGGATTCAGGCTATTCTGGAAGTCATGATTATCTTTCCATGGTCCTTGAGAATAATGAAGTGGAAATAGAAAAGAAAGAGATAGTCATCTCTTGCTTTATAAGTTTGATAGAAAACAGATGCAATGTTCCTCCATGCTTATCTTTCACTCCAAACTTTTTTACACAATCTTGACTCTATTCTACACGGCGACCACATTGGGTTCCACAAAATCTTCAGCATCATAATATTGCGGAATAGCTGCTGCATCAAATTGTAAGAAATGTTTTTTACAGGCTTGGGAATCTCCCAAAATGCCCTTGGTGTAATGGATCAGTTATAGCTTCATTTTTATTCTATTCATCCTATCTGGAGCTCAGCCGAGATCAGCCTGTTGGTATGTTATTTTAGTTGCACATTCAGCTTTTGCAAACACATAATGCGAATCCCCTCCAATCAGATAAATAGGCCTAGCGAGAAATGGGGACAGAAACAACATTTGAGGACACCAGCGTTTAAAAGTCCAATGTGGTTAAAGTAGAGCAAACTCCTCGTAGCAAGTGAAGAAAGTTGTCAGGCTAAAAACTCCTGATTAACACATTTTTATCAGGGAAAAAAATGCGGATAATTAATTTTTGTCTGACAAATCAAATGTTAGGGTCGGAATTGCGGCCCTATGGCTGAAATGGACACTACCAAGTAGTTGCAGTTTTCAATTAAATCTTATTTTTAACTAAGATTAAAGATAATTCTTATCTTTGATTATTTTGGCATTTACTACGAAAGGAACCATGGTGCTAAATAATACCAGGATGAATATAGAAAGATACAGGAGCCTGAGAACGCCATACAAAGAGAAAGAAATCGACGTTTTTAAAGCTTTCCTAAATGTCGAGAGGAAATGTTTCGTACGTGCATTGGGAGGACATTCCAATGTTCTGCAGCAGCTCCAGAAAAAGCCCTGCCAACAGTGGTCACACCTTGTATTTAGGGATGACAACCTAAAATGAATTAAAAGAACATAGTTAATGCTAGTTTTGCAAAGCTGAAATTGTTGCATTAGAATGGAGGACATTGTATTGAATAGGGGCTCTAACTTAGGGGGTCATTACGATGGCGGAAGGTCTGCCACCGCCAGCAGTGTGGTGGCAGGCCTTCCGCTATTGGAAAGCAATTTTCCCCCCACCTCATCACGATGGCGGGGGAGTCTGACCGCGACCGTGGCGGGCACAAAGACCATCCACCACGGATCCGCCACAGGCAATCATTACGATTGGCGGAGCGGTCAGCATCAGTTAAATGGTGGCGGTGCCTAGCAGGCACCATCTGCCAGATTTGGATGCTGGCCGCCGCCAGCCTTTCCGTGGCTGGTAAACTACCATTTAAAGGCTGGCAGGGATTCGTTTTGGGGCCGTTACAGGCCCCCTTTGTGTTGGGGGGAGGTGGTTATGCACTGGGGGGTACCCATGTTACCCCCTGCATTTCCTAGCACTGAGTGGCAGGCACCATGTGGTGCCTGACACGTAATGCAAGGAAAGGCACTACGTGCACTTTTACTATTGCAGAGGGTGCTGCAGCCAGCAGCACTCGCCGCAATGGTAAACATGTAAGATGTGACCGCCACGGTGGCAGTTGCATTATAATTGCACATGCAGGACCACTGCCATACAGGCGGCCGGTCCCACTCACCGGATGTTGTAATGACCCCCATAGAGTTTGGCAGAGAGGGTACTCAATCGCAATGGCACCTACTCCAGTTCCGTCACAGACATAACACTCCGATGCCCTGACGAAGTATGGGACATCAGAGGTTAGCCTTCCGACCACCACCCTATTTAGAATGGACGTCAGATGTCTTTTTATATCTACAATAACCAACAGAAAAATGATAATGACCCTCACACCAAGGCATAAAACTCCAAGGGTGTGGGGGCAAATAGTTTTGAACATTTTCAATACCAAACTCTCACTTTGGGAGTTTGTTTAAAAAAATGTAAAGCTTTGCAAAAGTTTGACGGAGGGCCATCATGTTTTGCTGCACCATCTGCCAAACTGTAACAACATTTACAGGAACCTCTGTGACAGTGGCGTAACGAAACCTAAGGGGGCCCCCCTGAAAATTTCACAGAGGGGACCTCCCACGGCCTGGACCCAGTCAGTAGCGTTATGGACAGGGACCTCACCACCTGTGCACAGTCCAGGAGGGGGCACTCTGGAGCCCAGGGGCCCTCCGCACCATGGGTACTGCGGAGGGCTATCGTTACACCAATAGCTACACACCAAGGATTAAAGTGGTTTGTGGGAAAGGTGATGGTGTTACCATGTATTACATGGAATAAAGTACCCGCTGCCGTAGATGATAATGATATTGTAAGTCACCTTCGGCCTCGTCCCGCTATATCATGGGTACTCACAAACCTTCTGTCGGGCCAAAATTACAGTGTTGTTTGTGGCTGAGGGCCGCACCGGTAGGGGTGGGGTCAGTGGGGGCGGTGTCAGTGCGGGGCGGGGCTAGAGTATAAAAAATCAAACCTGTTCCAAACATTAGACAATGCTGTATTTCAAAAGCAGATGTAGCCACAAAGAGCACTTTTTGATAATACATTTTTATTAGCAGACAATAGCAATCTTAAGAGGCATTGCATAGCTTTATTCACACTTTGACCCCAATTTCATCACAGTCTCTCTCTCTGTCTTTCTCTCAGTCAGTCTCTCTCATAGTCAGTCAGTCTCTTTCTGTCAGTCATTCAGTCTCTTTCCCTCTCTTGCTCAGTCAGTCTCTCTCTCTCTCTCTCTCTCTCTCTCTCAGTCAGTCTCTCTCTGTCAGTCAGTCTCTCTCTCTGTCAGTCTCTCTCTGTCAGTCTCTCTCAGTCAGTCTCTCTCTCAGTCAGTCTCTCCCTGTCAGTCTCTCTCTCTGTCAGTCCCTCTCTGTTAGTCTTTCTCCCTGTCAGTCAGTCTCTCTCTGTCAGTCTCTCTCTCTCTGTCAGTCAGTCTTTCTCTCTCTCTCTCAGTCAGTCTCTCTCTCTCAGTCAGCCAGTCTCTCCCTGTCAGACTCTCTCTGTCAGTCTCTCTCTCTCTCTCTCTCTCTCTCTCTCTCTCTGTCTCTCTCAGTCAATCAGTCTCTCTCTGTCAGTCTCTCTCTCTGTCAGTCTCTCTCTCTGTCAGTCTCTCTCTATCAGTCTCTCTCTATGTCACTAAGTCTCTCTTAGTCAGTCAGTCTCTCTCTGTCAGTCTCTCTCTCTCTCTCTCTCTCAGTCAGTCAATCTCTCTCTGTCCGTCTCTCTCACTGTCAGTCAGTCTCTCTTTGTAAGTCTCTCTCTCTGTCAGTCAGTCTCTCTCTGTCAGTCTTAGTCTCTCTCTCTCTCTCTCTGTCAGTCAGTCTCTCTCTCTCTCTCTCTTTCGCTCAGTCAGTCTCTCTCTTTCTCTGTCAGTCAGTCTCTCTCAGTCAGTCTCTCTCTGTCGGTTTCTCTCTCTCAGTCAGTCTCTCTCTCTGCCAGTCTCTCTCTTTCAGTCGCTCTCTGTTAGTCTCTCTCGCTGTCAGTCAATCTATCTCTGTCAGGCTTAGTCTCTCTCTCTCTCTCAGTCTGTAAAGTCTCTCTCTGTTAGTCTGTCCCTCTCAGACAGGCAGTCTCTCTCTGTCTGTCAGTCTCTCTCTGTCAGTCTCTCTCTCTCTGTCAGTCTTTCTCACTGTCAGTCAGTCAGTCTCTCTCTGTCAGTCTTAGTCTTTCTCACTGTCAGTGAGTCAGTCTCTCTCTCAGTCAGTCAGTCTCTCAGTCAGTCTCTCTCTGTCAGTCTTTTTCTCTGTCAGTCAGTCTCTCCCTCTCTATCAGTCTCTCTCTCTCAGTCATTCTCTCTATGTCAGTCAGTCAGTCTCTCCCAGTCTTAGTCTCTCTCTTTCTCTCTCTCTGTCAGTCAGTCAGTCAGTCAGTCTCTCTCTGTCAGTCTCAGTCTCTCTCTTTCTCTGTCAGTCTCTCTCTGTCGGTCAGTCTCTCTCAGTCTTAGTCTCTCTCTCTGTCTCTGTCAGCCAGTCAGTCTCTCTCTGTCAGTCTCTCTCTCTGTCAGTCAGTCTCTCTCCCGGTCAGTCAGTCTCTCTCCCAGACAGTCAGTCTCTCTTTGTCAGTCTCTCTTCCGGTCAGTCAGTCTCTCTCTGTCAGTCAGTCTCTCTCCCGGTTATTCAGTCTCTCTCCCGGTCATTCAGTCTCTCATGGTCGTCAGTCTCTCTCTCTCTCTCTGTCAGTCTCTCTCTCAGTCAGTCTCTCTCTCAGTCAGTCAGTCTCTCTCTCTGTCAGTCTCTCTCTCTCTCTCTCTCTCTCTCTCTCAGTCAGTCAGTCTCTCTCTCAGCCCCAGTTAGTCAGTCTCTCTCAGTCATTTAGTGTCTCTCTCTCTCTGTGTCAGTCAGTCGGTCTCTCAGTCAGCCAGTCTCTCTGTGAGTCTGTCTGTCTCTCTCTGTCAGTCAGTCTCTCTGTCAGTCAGTCAGTCTTTCTCAGTCAAGTCTCTGGTTCTCTCTCTATGCCAGTCTCTCTCTCTCTCAGTCTCACTCTCTCTCTCTCTCTCTCTCTCTCTCTCTCTCTCTCTCTCTCTCTCAGTCAGTCAGTCTCTCTCTTAGTCTCTCTCTACCTCAGTCAGTGAGTCTCTCTGTCAGTCCGTCAGTATCTCTCTCAGTCAGTCAGTCTCTCTCAGCCAGTCAGTCTCTCTCTCAGCCAGTCAGTCATTCTGTCAGTCTCTTTCTATCAGCCAGTCTCTCTCTCTGTCAGTCAGTCTCTCTCTGTCAGTCAGTCTCTGTCAGTCAGTCTCTCTCTCTGTCTGCAAGTCTCTCTCTCTGTCAGTTAGTCTCTGTCAGTCAATCTCTGTTTCTCGCTGTCAGGCAGTCTGTCTATCAATCTGTCAGTCTCTCTCTCAGTCAGTCTCAGTCAGTCAGTATCTCAGTCAGTCTCTCTCTCTACTCTCTATCTCCACTCTGTCTCCTCTCTCTCTCTCCACTGTCTTTCTCTCCACTGTCTCTCGCCACACTCTTTATCCACACTCTCTGTCTCCACTCTCACTCTCTCTCCACTTTCTCTCCCTTTCTCCACTTTCTCTCTGGGAGTCAAGGGTACAATACTTGCACGGTCCGAGGGCCGCCAAGGAATGCCTGCCTGGCCTTACTATGAGTACCCCGGCGCTATATGGTCATGAACTCCTCAGTGAGTTCCAATATTCTTATAATGTATGGCAGGGGCTACTTTATCTCATAAAGTACAGCCGCCAGGTTAACCTGGCCTAATGTATACCCCCCCCCCGCAATTTGCTTCTAAGGCCATACAAATAGTTCCACTAGTGATATTCTAGACAGTGCATACAATAAAAAATGCATAGGGAAACTAGTGCAGATGTCTGTGATTGTCCACGCAGGCATGAGTAATTGCTGATTTGGGTAGTACATTCAATATACTTGTAATTGAACTACCTTTTAAATTTACCTGCTTGGATGGAAATATATTACGTCACCACAACCAGTGCCTAATTTGAGCCAGTGGCGTCCGGTGCTGAACACGGATCTTAATTTGTTTCCGGTGCTCCGCAACAGCACTTACTTGTTAACACCACACTTAGGACAGTCTGCCACATGGCGGTGCTGCTCATTAAATTTAGAGATGAGCAGAACAACAGTCGTTTTTAAATACAATATCATTAGAAATTACTAATATCTGGCGCAATAGTCATTCCTTTAGCTTTGGGGACCTCGAATACTCTGAACTGTAGCACTTGCTGGTGAGATGGCTATTAGTTATTTTGGCAGTGATGACAGGAGCGATGGTTGTTGCAAGTTGCAGTGGCCTCCTGGCCAGGGCACTGGCACTTACTATTTTGCACATTAAGCACTGCACACAACAACTCCCCTTGGGTGCAGAGGACACAATGCCTACATTTAACTATTTAAAAAAATGCTATACCTGTCTTCTTACAGCAGACCATCGACAAAACAAGATCCCTGTGCAAGGCACAACTGTGCTTGTCATCGAGAAAAATAAGGCTGGTGTTGTAGGAGAGCATTTTGGGGGAGGGGGTCCACTTCCTTAGCGCTCACCTCCCACAATCACTCATATGCAATCACCCCTCCACATCCTTCACCACTCATTCAACATTCCAGCTATATTTTGTCCCTCCGTTGCCCCTAAGTAGAGTCCTGGTTATGTTTCTACAGTTGCACACATCCTCTTCCTATGGTTGCCACCTAACTTATTTTATATTGGCAACAGCTGTATGTTAATGTTCCAACCAGTACACTATTAGGGGCAGGAACTCAACTACAGTTTAAGGATACCTTTAAATATTTGGGCATACAAATTACAAAGACAGATATCGATTTTCTCGCAAAGAACCTACAACCGCAACTAGATAGGTTAAAAAATGACGTGGCCCACTGGAGGACCCTGCCGATCTCCCTTATGGAAAGAGCGGTTCTTTTTAAGATGATGTCCCTCCCCAGACTAATATATATTCTACAGAACACGCTGTGTCCAATTGCAGATAAATTCTTCAAGGAAGTGGAGAGTGAACTACGGACGTTACTATGGGTTGGTGGGGGGGGCAAGGATTGGATTAGCTAAGCTACAGAGAGGAGTACATGATGGTGGTCTGGCCATACCAGCCAGCTGAAAATATTACTGGGCCTCACAGTTGATGGTCATTAACAACTGGGTGTTCGTGGACAGAAATGACCCACCATACCGAGTGGACTATTGGGCGATGGGTGCAAGAGGGTACATGAAGGCGTTATATTCCTGTGCTGTAAACAAACATATGCCACCACATACACATACAGTGCTCATCGTGTGGGCAAAAGCCACTAGATATCGTGGGCGAGACAACAAGCTGACGGACAGACCCTCCCTATGGGATAGTGATATCCTCAAAGATTGATATTATGCGTTTGGGAGATGTATGGCGGGGATAGGCTCTGTTCCCATTCGCTACACTGCAAAGAGTTTCCACTAACAGACATAGAGCAGTAGAGATACTTACAATTGGGGCATGCGATACACAGACATATCGAGGAAAGGGTACATCTCCCTGAATACAGCCCACTGGAAGATAGACTGTTATTATACCTGATACCCGAAAAGGCACCATCTTGTACATACAAGAGAATCATTAACAATTCACCTGATCCCCTTGTGAAGTTAAGAGAGGCATGGGAAACAGATGTGGGCTTGCTTGAGGATGATGACTGGGAGGAGGTGGTGCAAAGCCCCAGGGAGGTGGTAATGAGGGCGCGCGGTTGGTCCAGTTGAAAATCCTGCACAGGTCCTATTCCACCTGTACACTCATGTATAGACTGGGCCGCATCCCCACAGAGGAATGCCGGAGAGGCAGCAAACAGAAGGGCACATTCTTCCATATATTGTGGGACTGCCCGATTATACAACAATTTTGCGGGTGGGTGACGAGAGTAATGTCAGAAATCCTAGGAACTGTAATGCCACTAGAGGTATGGTGGCATGTTCTGTGTGTATCCGGGGAACAAACATGGCCCAAATATAAAAAATCTGGCTACTAGTGGCTGCAATGGTGGCCAAGAGAAATATTGCAGGGGCCTGGGGTGCTAGCCAGCGACCTACAGTAGCTGGCTATCACCCCAGTGGAAACAGGTACAGTGGGAAAAGGTATGGACTCAGTGGGAATTGTACAGGTTTAGGTGAAGGAAGTCAGGAGGCAATGGTAGGCGGGGGGAGAGCACGAGTGATGCGGGATAGCTCGCCTGGAGTCCAGTCCAATCAGAAGAGATCATATGTTCCCGAATGTATAATTTACTACATGATGTGTATTATCAGGATTGTACTGTGGAAATATTGTCTGCTAACACTGTTGATGTTTCAATAAAAAGAATAAAAATAAATAAAAAAATTCTCTTTAAAAAAACAGTGAAATGTAGCAAAGGTAGAGAAAAAGTTAGAGCAATTCACTATAAAAGTGCAAATTACTAAAGTGCAAAACATCAGTACAACAGTATGTGGTACTCACAGCACAGAATGTGGTTCACAAAAAAGAACTCAAAAGTAAAATAAATGGAATCCATTAAAACAGCTGGAAAGTTTTTCACATAAATGCAAAATGGAAACTTGCATGAGTTCTCTGCAGAGATGTAATTCAGTATAAATTCTTAAAAGCAAACGTTTGCTGCATATTTTTACATAAACATCACGTTTAAGAAATGAATGACTTGCAATTATTAAAATGAAGGGCCGCATAATGAGTTTGGCGGTTTCGAGACCTCTGAATCCGTGGTTGCTGCCCACCCTCAGCAATTTCGGCAGTATGACTGGTGTATTATGACTGCAACCCGGCTGCTACAACATCATCCGCACCGCCAGGATCCTGGACCCGGCGGTGCTGGCGGTGTACAGAGTGAGGAGGAATCAAGGCGGTGCCGAGCACCACACAGTTGTTCTTATTATGACTTTCCCTTCCACAACCTTTTCATGGCGGTGAAACCACCATAAGCACGCGTCCTCCGTGGGTCGCCTGTGTCAGTACCTTGGGTGGTTCCTGGTGGGCTCAGCGATTTTACAGGGTCTAGGCCTTTTGTCTAGTCAACTCGTGGTTCTTATACCACTTTCTTAATATTTTAGTATACCCCTTGGGCTCAATGTATATTGTGCTAATTTACTGTGTGTTATTAAGTGTAACTAATGTGTTTTGACCTCTAGGGCATCATTGCCAATTTTGGAATGTGACTGGGGACACATGTTGTGCCCCCCTAGGCCTACACTGTTGTGCGTGCACTGTGTGCCATGCACGATACGGTTGATGCCAGTAGTGCGTGTTCAACAGTGCAGGTGCTGCTGCATTGGCTTCAGGCTCACTCAGTGAGCCAAAGCATGCAGAAAGTGCAAGACCACCACCAGCACACCACCACCCCGCAGTCTAACCAGAATGCAGCAGTCTTAAGGCTGCCGGCACGGCACTGTAGCAGAGTAGGCGGCTTTGGCAGTCCGGTGGTCAGACCGCTGACGTCGTAATAATGCCCTAATACCTGTCTTTAGACCCTAGCGGACGACCATGGATCATCCTTTGGGTCGATACCAAGAAGCCCAGAGAACAATCCACCATGTTTAGTGATCCACTCCCTCTTTAAGGACCAACTGGGAACCCAGGCAGCCCTGACAATTTTCTTGGACCAGCCCCTGGGGAAGCACTGCCTGGCCCTGGGAGGCTAGAAATGCTTGCTTGCTGCTTTTGTTACTGAAGGCCGATATTGCAGCACCACTGCAAAACTGGCCCACAGTAGCAAAACCGGCCCACACTTTTGGCAAACTGGCCCCCACCGTTACAGCCTCAGGGGTAAACACCCAATGACAAGTACGGCTAGTCTGGCCCTGTCTGCTTTGCTGGAATGTGTGTGCTGTTAGGGAGCCACCACAGCTCCTTCCCGGGCTTTGAAGGTTTACTAGGTGATTACCCTATTTAAAGCAGCCACTCAGCAAATGCTTTTGTACTGTGAAAATAAACTTCCTAACTGGGATTTTGTTTTCTCAGTGCAAAATATGAAGCGCCCTAATGAATTTTGAGTTTTCTCTGTGTGTGTGGGTGCAAAACAACATTTTCCCTGTGAGGCATGGTAGATATGGGCGGGGAAAATTAATGTTGGCCATCCTTCCCTCAAAATGGTAGAGTGGCCTTCAATGAGTTAGTTGCAGGATGGCCAGCCAGGTCAAAGTTAATAATGATGGGGTCAGCAAAGGTGTCCCCTGTGTAAACATTGTGTACAGGAAAACAAGGTCCGCCCTACTCACATGGGACCAGGGTATCTATGATGTAACAAGGAACAGTGGTTCCTGTGGACAATGTGTGTAATATATGGTAGTAATTAGCTCAATGGCAATATTTATGAGTAGAGAGATGTCGGAGAGAGAAAAGGAAACTATACACACCAAGACAACCACGAATATTTGCTATTTATGTAAATACATATTCAAGTTAATCAAGAAAAGTGTGTGGTGTCCCGAGTGAATATAGAACCTAGATATCAAGTGTGACAGTTTGTGACATAAAATAGGTGTCAATAATACAAAGACGACCATAACTAAATATTCAGTAGTTAGTAACAGCCTTCTAGTATAATAGCAGGGTCTGGGAAATGGTTCACTTTAGAAGTGTGTGGATGTATGTCATGACAATGCGGGCCTTACCCCGCGCTGCCATTACGACGCATCCATTACAATGCTAGTCGTTACAACGACTTGCGCTGTAGGTGCTGGATTGTGGAATAGTTTAATTTTCTATTCCAACTCCAGCCCACGTAACAGTAGGGAAGGTGTTGGAATAGAAAATAAAACTATTCTTTTACCAAGAGCGCCCTCAAGCGCAAGTCGTTGTAACGACTTGCGGTGTGATGGCCGTTGTGATGGCAGCATCGTAATGGCAGCGCGGGGTAAAGCCCGCGTTGTCATGGCTGTCTTCCATTTTTTTTTATCAAGGGATAATTAAGTGGGCCAAAAATGGAGATAAAAACAAGAGGAATCGGACGGTAGTCAATTGACTAATGGTTGTACCTGAATACATGTGAATCAGTTGTCAGAGTGTAAAGTGCACACCATAAAGAAATGTATTCTGAGACAGGTATTCACAAGGAGCCCACCCGGGCATTAGTCAGGAGAAGGAAATAAACTTGACATTTGAACCTTGATGCGTGAAGAAGCAAAAGATAAGGACTGTAATGGTCTTTGACTTACCCTTGTGAGGGGAAGGGGGACTGACAGTCCTTGCGGCGTTAGAATGATAATATGAATGGAACACGACAATCAGTAAGGTACTATAAAAAGAGATCGGGGCAAGAATGAGGAAAGGTCGCAGGGCAAAGGTGAAAATGAGTATGTATCATGCAGGTATTCTTCACAATGCCAAAGGATACTTTATTATGTCTGGTATAATTACAACCATTAGAAAAGTCTTGAAGTTCTCCTTTCTGACTGCTCAATGTCTACTTCATGGCTTTAAAATGCAGAATTCCATTTTCAGCTTGCCAGTCCACATGAAATTATCCAATGCAAACTGCTGTAATGGAATTTTCTGAAGAAAGCACGAGCTGTCTCAAGACGTTCATATCCTCTCTCCAAAGACGTTCCACAAAGGTAATTATGTGAAATATCCACTTGTATCTAGTCCACTGAAATGAATCAAAATACCTATATGGCGGCCTACAGAGGGCATAGAATGAAGTACGAGCAAGGAGGTTTTTCTGTCATGATGTAGACTTAGGCCTTTGAGTTAGTGGTGGGTGGGGTAGGGGAACCAGTTCATTAGAAGGTAGGGGTTCATATCTGGAAATCATTTTCTCAAGCAGGCAGGTACGTCTTTTCTACTACTCTGTACTAGACAGATGCTGTTATTGGTGTGGACTAAGCAGGATATCTTGAATGGTAAACCAGTCAGCTACTAGTGATAAGCTCCAAACAACTAACATAACATTTTCCGGTTTCCCCCTTATATATATATTTAGAAGTGTTCTGTGCTTACTTGCCTGGCAACATGCTTTGTGGCAGCAAAATTATGCCGGCATTCCATGTTAACAAATGCCAATATGGTGGACCCTGTCTCAGACAGGTATAGTTCTCTTCTCTCTCCCAGTTCAACCCTGGCCTGTCCAGTATGGTCCACTAAACTTCTAGAAATATATTTACAATCCTCATCTGGCCTAGTTGTTCAGTAGTGCCTGGCTCAAGGGAAACTAAGACAACTTCTGTTTTGAAGAGATGAGTGCTAGAAAGTTTTAGAGGAACCAAAATGTCTTACATGGCAGTTGCCTGGGAGTTAATCCACCCATTTATGTTTATTGTACCATGATTTAAATTAACAACTGCCAGGCTAAGTTCACAGAGGCATAAATGGGGCATTCCAGACAGAAATACATACGTCTTAGCATAGTTCAGATGGACTATAGTCATTGTGCCTGAATTGGTAGAAAGGCCATAGGTAATACAAATCTGAGCTTGTTACTGGGATTGTCAGCCAAGCTTGCCCATGCACCAACATAGTTTTGAGAGCATTGTCCTATGAAAAATTACAGACTAAAGGCTTTGAAATGTATTTTCTCCAAGGGATATATTCAGCAGCATAAAGCTAGCTAGTTTACCAGTGTGCTTTTTATAGCAGTCTGACAAGAAAATAAGTTGACCATTCAAACATGCTAAAACACCTCAGCCCAGTTATGTAAGGTCACGTATTATCCTGCTCTGCACCTAGCACATACTTATCGACTAAACCCATCAGAGACGGGGGCTGAGTGCCATAATACAAGAAAGTGTCCTTCCTCTAGGGAACAGGTGATTTGTACTGGTGACAGTGAAGCAGTACAACAGATCACACATTTATATTTTACTGTAGGACCACTGGCATTTTTTAGTGGGGTGAGGACACAGGTGCAGTAGCGTCTCCTCCGCTAAGGTGGAGAAGTGTCGCCTCACTGCTCAAAAGGAAAAATAAAATGATAATAACGTATTATTATTAGCATTTTATTTTTTCTATTGGAGTCGGTGACAGGACGGGGCTGGTCAGAGCTGGGGGAGGAGTGGTTTGCACTCCCTAAGTAGGTATGACTGTTTTGCCGTCCCTGTCGGGCCGGCCAAACATTCATGCACACTTTGCATGTTCCCCATCAGGCTGCATTACACAGCCTGGTGAGGAACATGCACAGGCTCCCTGTCTCTGTCTGAGCGCAGAACCATGGCATTGCAGCGTTGTGATTGGCTCAGTGGAATCTGTGTGCCCTGATGCTTCCTGCTGCTGGCTGAGACAGGAAGAAGGAAGATAGAAGAGGACGGAGGAGAGGCTGTGGCTGGCCGGCTGGCCGGCCGTTCCAGGTAAGTTCATGGTTTTACATTACTCTCCCCACCCACCCCACCACCCCAGTCTGGTAGCAACCACTACTGCACAGGTGGATGCAGTGTGTTAAAGCACCTGACTTTAAAAGGATACCTTGTGTTGTCTCTAAGACTCCCTGCTCCTTCTCAAGAGGTGTCCTCAGGGTGCACTAAGTCATCACTTGTTCCTATGTGGTGCACGGTCTGTGTGCCTCTAATAATCCTATTTGTCTGTGTCTTTGTTCTATCCGTTGCATGGGGACACACCCCTATACAAATCAGGGAATGCCTTTCTTCTCAATACCTCTACACAAATTGTGCAAATGTGTGTTTAGTAATACAGACGTGCTCTAGGGTCATTAGATAAGGTACAAAGGTCCATGGTGCCTCAGGACAATTCTGTAATGTGATGCCAAATGTCCAGGACAAAACTATGGGGGGAACAGCAAAAATCTTCAAGATGCTTTGATTAATGCTCTTGGCGGAGCAAACTGACTTACCAATGGTATTTGCAAGTTCAACAGAATAAGTACACTGTATCCCCCTTTCCACTTTCGTCAACCCTCATTTTACCTTCCAGACCATGTACATTATGTGTAAGACATTCAATGACAGTATCCCACAGTACCATACCTGCGGATAAAATTAAGATACAATCATGTCTGGTTGCCAGCCACAGTAGCAGCATTTTCACACTGGAAGCTATAATGTGCAGTCACCAGATAGTTTCACCCGTTATTACAGGGTTCATTACCTGCTTATAGCTATTCATCAAACATATCACAAGTATACTCACTTATCCTGGTCTCTTGAAAAATTGTTCTGCATGAACTGTGAAACAATTCTTCAAAATCACATACAGAAAAAGGAAGAACGGCTGACAAAGGTTATGCACAAGTGCCTATGAAGTATGATACATGTGTCAATGTTCTGTGCACAAAACGTCCAGAGTGTGCCGTACCAACACTCTACTGCAAGGCAGATCCAAAAGTCATATACAAGTGAACCGTGCACCAGAGAAGAGAGTCCACAGCATCCAATTGGTTATAAGTGATTATTTTATTGAATTTCCAATTAAAAAACAAACTCCTCAGCCAACGCGTTTCGTTCTCTAGGAACTTCGTCAGGGCTATAGTATAAAGGGGAAAGTTCCCTGTAAGTTAGACCAATATATGAGAATTGAAATATTAACTGATCAGCCACTGAATAAGAGGCAAGTAAATTTCCTTGGCGATAGTTGATGTATACTGCAAGCGAGTCATATATATTAGGGCAGACAAAAGATGTGTCTCCCATCGTATGATAACTTGGGGGATAGTTCTGATGGTGGTCACTCGCTCGCAATCTCCGTATTTGGGAAATCCTTTAATTGGAAATTCAATAAAAGAATCACTTATAACGAATTGGATGCTGTGGACTCTCTTCTCTAGTGCACCGTTCACTTGTATAATTCTTCAAAATCACCCTTAGTTCAGTATAAGCAAAATTAACATTGAAATTATTATTCTTTATCATAGTCACAGAAATTCTAAACTAATAATCAAACTGTATTTACAGTGTAATTGAATAACTAATAACTAATATGCTGCCATCCAATATTCCAGGATACCCCATCAGATTAACATAATACATTTTCTTTTTTGTGTGTATTTTTAAAAGGATTGTAACAAATAACACCTTCAATTGAGATCAAATATTAAATGACAACTCATACACACTAACAATAAATTTGTCAACAGTTGCCAGTAAAAAGAACATTTTTCTACAATATGGAGGATAAAAACTGGTAATGAACCTTTAATATCCGAAACAGATGTTTCTTCACTGACCTGCAAATTAAATCGAACCATCTCTCAATTCAGTTTTGTTAATGGTGCCACTAGGATTTAATAAATAGCCTGCAGTCAATCTGTACAAAATTGCAAGTACTAAAATACTTTTTATTTCTTTCACATTTTTGCTTGCGTAAGTAACTTAGACTGATGAAAAATTAGCATTTTATAATGTAAATCGTTAATATCAATTTTTATAACAAATTCATATTGATAAAAAATAATTTCTCTACTTCTGACATAAGTTGTCCCCTGCTTTTTCCCCTTCTATTGGTGTAAATATTGTATTGCTGTAAAGCTTTCTATATTTGAATAACTACAGCAGACTTAATTGCTGTAGAAGTATTTGATATTAAGGGTTCTGCATACTCTCAGGGAATAAATGACATAGAGGAATGGTACACCCAAAATGTCTAAGGCCTACCACCAGAAGAATTCTGAGTGGTGGAGACTGCTCTGGGGTATTGGGGCCATGCAATTCTCCCTTACACTTCTGCAATGATAGGAAGCATACCATTATAAACCAAATGATATAATTTGGCCAAGAAAAAAGGTGAAACAAGTAAATGTAAATGCTAATGGTATTGCAGTAAATATTGCCTATATATATAATTGAATATACCTTAACCGCATGCGCGCTAGCGGTTTTCCCGTTGCGCGCTGCGTTTTAAAAAAAGCCGCGTTACTTGACGAGCTCAGCTCGTCATCAGCGTGCGAGCGTCGTCGCTCATGACGAGCTGAGCTCGTCATGAGCGCGGAAGTGGTTAATAAGTACATTAGTCCACAGTTACAACAGTCTCCCTTAAAAAAAGATGCTGCTACTGAAGCAAATTCCCATATAAGTCTGGGAGCTTTATATGACTAGTTCAGCAAAAGTGTCATTCTTTGTAGCAAAACAAGGAGAGTAAAGAATGAATAAGGGCCTGATAGCGAGTTCAGTGTTGACCCCTGAACTGTTACACTGGCGGTCCACTTGCTGTATTACGAATACAGCAGTGGGATTGACAAAGGACCTCCTAAATATCCGGGGATCATGGATCCTGTGGTGATGACACAGCGGTCAGAGGCCCTAATATGCTGGTGGGGCCGCAGCGCCACCACTGAGAAAACTAGAAGTTTCCTGCCATGAAAACTGTTGTGGCAGTGAGCAAACAAACGGGGGCCTACAGGGCCTCCTCTTGCCTCGGGGCCATGGGGTGCCTGCAGGGGGGCTGATATTGTGCCTCCTTTGTGCAGCCACCCCATTTCCTGCATGGCATGGACTTTACAGCCCATGCCATGCAGAAAGCCCCTTTTTAATAGATACCACTGTGGGAACACCAAAGGACTGCCTGTCAGACCACAAGATAACTCGTAATCTGACGGGAGGCCGGCGGTCAGGTTTGGTAGTCTTGAAACGTGGTGCTGGTGTGTACACCTCATGAAAGACTGCCAAACTCGTAATCAGGCCCTAAGCCCAATTCCCTTCGATATGGCTCAGAAAGAAGGGTTTTCAATTCACACAGTGGCCACCACCTTGTGGTTTTGAACGTTAATACTACTGACACGGTACCCTAACATTTCTCTGCATGCCAAGACTGTAATCATGCTATTTGCATTAGGTCGCACGTCTTTCTAAGCCCACACCACAGAGTGATCATGTTTTTCCACCACCTAATTGGAATTTGCAAGAGCACAGGAATGTAACTTCATACTTAGGTGATCTTTTCTCATAAAATCTGCAATTCCTTATCATATCATTATATCTTCTCTTAGATCATAGACAAAATGCACAAGACATATGCTCCTGTCTCACAACAACCTTCAGCTTCATCTACCATGTGAATTTTTGAGTCTCCTTTTGACCTTGACTATCAAACTCTGTACAGGTGAGTTTGATTGCTGTTGAAAAACCTGAATGGGACACTTGTTAAGAAAGTAAAAAATAATCTCCTATCTTCAATTTCAAATGTAGAGGTAGACCTGCATACAGAGAATGTTTTTATATTGTATCATACCCAGCCGATGTGACAGTGGAGTCTATCAGTGCACAGTTGTCACTCAGACTTTACGTCTCTATTTTTGAAAAATAAGACAAAGAGAACATACAATTTAATGACAGTGAGTTACCACACATTTCTTATTTAATGCTCCCCCAGTGAATTAGTAATGATGTTTCAGCAGTGAGCAATTGTCAGTTCATTTATATCATTTCTTGTGCATTCTCGGATCAAATATAAATTATAGTAGATAGCAGGAAGTAATAGATATTTGTCTGCTTAATGTTAAAAGTGGGCCATTTCAACCCAGTTGAATGACCTGAGAGTACGACTTCCTGTCACTTTTTGGAGACTGTCCGCTAAATGTAGAACCCCCTGCCTGCCTAGTGGGAACAGCTGACCAGTGGGTGGTTTCTCTGAAGAAAGAGCATTGTGCTAAGCAGGCACCATATGACTTGCAAAATGTATTTTATTTGTAAAACAGACTCTCAAAGTGGGAGGTTGTTTTTGAAAAAGAGAGATAAAAGTCCATTGTTTGACTTCCCTACCCAGGAATGCCAGGGCTTACTTGGCGGTCCAAGGCAAGGAAGCATAGCAGTGTTTTCTACTACTGTATATAGGATGAACCACCAATATAACCCAGCAGTCATGTGGTGGTGAAGCCAGCTGAGGCTCTACTGGTGGAAACATTGTGGTTACCTCATCTATAAATGTGGCTGGTGAACTAAGAATATGGTGTTTCCTGGAATGCAGCCGTTTTAGAGCAGTTCAACAAAGACAGCTCAGCACACTTATAGATATCAAATATCAACAATCCACAGTAAGATACATTTACAACACAATTGTTTTCCCAAGAAGAGTCGATATGTTCTTTCGATATTTCAAATGTAGCCTTTATTCACACATTTTTGCAACCGCCAATGCGTTTCATCCACAATCGAACTTCTTCAGGGCTCGCAATGTAATCTTTGTGTACTTTTCATATATCCATTGCCAAATGCGTTTTACCAAATGATTTGAGAAATATGTGTATCCAAACACTGTAGATGTACTGATACGAAAAGGCTCGACTAGAAGAGTGTCTCACGGTGAGTAAATGCACCTGTCTCAGCACGATCGTTAGGCTCAAAGGAAGTTTAGAGTAGGTAACCTGCTCACAAAAATCTAAGTGACCCCCTCATTAACTGCTTTAGCTGGACCTACCCAATAGGCCAGTTGTAAATGTTTGATATTTCAACACGTTTCTTGGAATTAAAAGTATCCCTAAATAGGCTTTGACAAAGATGAGAGTCAAAACTAAGTATAACACAATAAAAAAAGGTTAAGAAGTAGAAGAATAACAAAACTATGTATTTAAGATGTATCCGTTTTCACGTATTCACATAACATTCCATATACACATAAATTACATACATAATACAAATACATGAAAAAATTAAAAACATGTAACACTTAACACTAGTGACATTCCGCTAAGGTCTTTCCTTTACATGTCTCAAAGTTAACTATGAACAATCAACCGTTATGAATTATCTATGAAGTATGTTATTTCTTCACCGTAATGCTAATAAAACAGTGAATTTGTGGGTGTCTACCATCTTTTCTGGGTGTTTCCGCACTAGAAGGCCACTAACAACCTCTGAAAGGAGATTTACATGTAAAGTTAACCATGTCATGCTTATGAAATTGTAACTGTGAGCAAGTCATGAAGTTGCACTTGTAAAAAATCGTATTGCACATCTCAGTGTTACTTACGTGTGCAAACACGTTTATGATTTGAGACCCTTATTATGTCCTTGAAAGTGTAATTCTTAAGCCAAATATAGGCATAGGCCTATATAAATTTGCAAATTCAATTATGACCCAACCTCCAATTGATTCTCTGTTCCAGGTTTCTTTTAAATTTGTAATCATTTTATTGATCATTGTTTTTCTCAAACTAAGGTTGATCAAATATGTCATCGCAAATTGTTTCTAAAATCAACTCTTTCAATACTATATACTGCCTTGATGGCCAGATATATATGAGTTCATTCCAGATATGTCTGCCTCCTAAATTACATTTTCTTGACTACAAATATTGTACGGCTCATTAATCACATCTCTGCATGAAAATATGTGCACTTCCCGGGATGCAGATTGTCCTTCTAATTTTTTCTTGTATGTACTTTATTCAATAACATTTTTATCATAAAAGTATGTACATCTTCCAATCATAAAAACAATCCAATAATACATACAGCCATTATGCAAGGCAATAAAATACAGTAAACAGAATATATACAATAAAAACTAAGAGTCCAAAAGTGTTGCTACAGTATAATCGAGGGACAGCAATCTGCATAGACCCGCAGTCACCTAACTCATATTTTTCTTTAACAACTTTGTACGGGTCTGCCAGGCACTACCCAAGTACTTTGCTACCCCGCAAACGATGGCCAAAGACGTGGTGTCAGTTGTTAAAATGCGTTGAGCAATCCTATGGTGTCTAAAACCCAACTCTTTACAGATTGGTTTCAGCCATATTCTTCTCGCCACCCTGTATGCTTTACATGCAAAAAGAAAATGGGCTAATGACTCTGTAGGAGCTCTACACCCTGGGCAGGGAACAGGTGGGGAACCAGACTTTTTCCAGCCTGCTGTAATTTCATTTAGCGGGAGGGTCCCGAACCTCAGCTTTAAATAAAGTGACCTGTCGCTGGGATTTTGGATGAAGTCGAGAAATGGTTCAAGCTTCCTAACAGGTTTTTACTCCAGAAACTGTTCAGTGAGGGGCCCCCATTTAGAACTATGTGACTCCTCCGCCTGCACTCAATCCCAGTATATTTTCTTACTAGTTTGCTTGAGTGGCGGACACTGACTCACCCAAGTTTTGCTCAACCCTAAGTTTGAAACCAACTGTCTCAGTTTACTTATCCACTTGATCTTATTATAGCTGTTCAATTTAATAAGTTTGTCAAGGGTGGCTGCATAGTTTGCCAGTTCAGGTGTCCTTCTCAAGCGCACCCAGAATAATAATGGGCGAAGTCGAACTATGTCTTTAATCGAGCGTTTACCCATGTCCTGACAAAGGGGCTTTAAAGTGGTAGAAACTGGGAGGGAAACCATATTTCTAAGAAACTTATTCTCAGATCTAACCAGGTCAGTAGTGTTCTCAAACCCCCATAGTTCAGACCCTTATACTGCAGAAGACAGTGCTTTCCCTTCGTACACCACAAGGGCCGGAGCTATTGGTTTACTGGTAGACCCCCGCTGTTCTCTTAAAATTGCTCCTGAGACTCGCTTGTGATTGAGAAGCATTTTGGCCATGTGGGAGTTCCATTTCATCATGTTGTTAACTCTAACTCCTAGATAGTCAAATGACTCAGCCACCTCTAGTGGAGTCCCATTGAGGGAAATATTGTTCCTAAATCTTTTTGAAGGTGACAGGATCATTAGCTTTGTCTTGGAGGTGTTGATGGTTAGGCCCCTTTCCACACAAAACAAGCTAAACCTGTCCAGCAGTTTTTGGAGGCCTGCTGATGTTTTGGACATCAGGAGGGTGTCATCGTCAAAGAGCAAGGAGGGTATTTTCTCCCCCGCCAGGACTGGAGCATCGGCTGGGTCCTCTCTCAAATGGTCTACCACCCCATTAACGAAGAGAGAGAACAAAGTTGGGGCCATCACACAGCCCTGGCGAACTCCCCAGTTCACAGCCACCCTCTCTGTCAACTGTCCCTGGTCCCCCCATCTGATTTTGGCATAATTCCCCTTGTGGAGTTTCTTAATAAAATCAAGAAGAAAAATGGGGAGGCTCAGATCTTGCAGCACCAGCCAAAGTTTATCGCGGGCACCAGATCAAAGGCGGTCTTTAAGTCTATAAAGGCCAGATATAGACTGCCTTTCCCGATGGACACAGTTTTCCAGTAAACCGCAAAGAATCTAAATATCTGGTTCATCGTGCCCACCTTCTGCCTGAAGCCCACCTGGAAATGTGAGAGAATGTTCCCTTCATCCATCCAAGACCCTATCCTAGAGACAATCACCCTGCCAACTACTTTCTGGATTACATCGATTAAACTAATCGGCCTATAGTTGGCAGGGTCCTCTCTAGCGCCTTTCTTATATATTGTTACTACCTTAGCTCCCTTCCACGAATCGGGGAAGGGTTGCCCTCCCGGCAATCAGATTCATTAGTAGGGAGATGAAGTTGGGCCAAAGCATAGGCTCATGTAGAAGTAGATCCCCAGGCAGATCATCTGGGCCCACGGCCTTTCCCGGGGCTATGTTCTTAATGGTCAAATGTACCTCTTGGATTAAAAAGGGTTCTGCTAGTACAGGATTCTCTAGTCCAGATCTTGCAGGGGCACTTTGTGGGGGCCGAGATTCTCCCCCACCACAGTATAGATTAAAGAAATGGGTATACCATTGATGTTCCTTCTAATTGATAAACCCTTTATGCCTTGGCAAGAGAAATGGTTTTGGTTGGAATATGAAGTGCTGCCTTCACCTAATGGCATGGAGGAGCAGTAATAGGATTGTATGCAGCCACACAGAGAAAGGTAGGAAAGTAACCTTGAGGCATGAGCAAGACAGCTAAGTAATGGTGTTGTTGCTGCAATAAAAGGCAGCAGATCAGAACTTGTATTTATTATGTACCTGCTTAAGCTAGCTGTTTGAGCAGTTTGACTAATAGAAGACGAGTTTGCGTCTCCTGATTAGGAGATGTCCCCCTGAGCACTGCTGAGAACCCGCATTGGTGGGATATGTGAAGGCTGTTGGCAGTTTATGCAAAAGCTGTAGCTTCAATAGACTCGTGATGAGCTTGTAACCAATTTTGTATTCATAGTTTGATATTAATTTTTCATATAAAAACAAATGATGTCAGCTTAGATGAAACTGTCGCAAATTTCAATCATCTCTCCTGATGCATTTTAGGCAATATCTGCCCTTTCTGAGGGGAGATTATAGACAAAGGAAGTAAGCAATGATATTTTGAAAAACCAAGCCATATGATTCAAATGTCTTCGCCTCCACCCAGGTGAATGTAGTGTTATGAATCACAATGTGTAAATAAAACTCAAAAAAACAAAACAAATGCCACATGAAATGCGATATGTATTTTTAACAGGGTGAACTGAGGGTCCTATGCTGTATATTGAAACCATGCACTAAGTGTAAAATCATGCTGATTAAACTGCTTCTATGTAATCCGGAACAAGTGTGTCCACGTGGGCAGGATAGATTAAACATGCAAGTATCAGCTGGTATGTCTGTAACGATGGCCAGTGTGGAGTAAAACTGAGTGAATCAGTGGAAGCATCGTACTCAAGATCGGCAAGGTGCAACATTATCTAGTGTGAATGTTGAGAAGCTAATAGTGACTCAATAAAGACTCGAAAAAACATTCAGTGTCAACAAAGTATCACAGCATGCAAATAGTATAACTTACATGAATGAAATTGCGGTGATGCGCGTCTGAAGACGGCAAGGAAGCACTAATACGGGTAACAGGATGTTAGTAAAATAGGATGTGAGTAGTGAAAAGGGACTAATTGATTGGGTAGTGAGGGCTCAGGGATTTGGGCGCCATCTTTGAACATATCAAGTGTATAACTAATAAATTCAAAAATTGCAGTTAGAACGAAAGTCAAGTACGATGATCGAGAATGACGGCACGAAGAATACAATACAAACATAAAAGAGAGAACATGATGCCGGGCAAGAGAAGCAATTGGTGTGAAAAGTGACAAAAAGAGGTTGAAGAGTCTAGCTTTTTGACTAAACTATTCAAGAATAAGGCGTATTAAATGTCAATGAGTGATCACAGTTTAAATACAATGATCAAACAGTGCAGCTGGGTGAAAAGTAATGCATAAAGAAATGCTGTGGAAAGCAATAGAAGTGAAAAGTGCAGCACCTAACCCAAAGTAGTCAAAAATGAGACATAGGATATAAGGAAGAGAAAATGGGGGAGTAGATGAGAGGCAATAAACGGGAGAATGAGAACCTAAAGCATCCTTATTGGATCCAGAACTCCAAGTCATAGAGGGGTGACTGCCATTAGGTGATACACCTGAGACATGTTATAATGCAAATGAAACATCCAAAAACCAATGCACAACAGAAGTTCGAGAGTGCGTTACAGATAGCATAGGAATTCCATTCTGTTGTTGAGACCATGCGGTTTTAAAGAGGCGAAACATTTGATCAAATGATTCTCCCTTTTTGGGAGATGGTTGTTATTGTCTCTGCCCTCAAGTTTCTCCATGACGTCCAAGATCAAAAACTTGAGTTGACTGATGTTATGATGATTTTCAATGAAGTGGGCGGCAACCACTGATTTCATATTTTTGGTTTGAATGTTGCACTTGTGTTCATGTATTCTGGTCTTAAGTTTTCTTTCGGTCTTGCCCACATATACTGTGCCACATGGGCATTTAAGCAGGTATATTACATTGGTGGTATCGCAGCTAGCAGTCACTCTCAAGTGGATTCTTGTCACTTTCATGGGATGTGTTATCACAAAACCTTTTATGGTGTTGTTGCAATTGCTGCAATTGTAGCACGGCGACGTTCCTTTATAAGTGGTTTGCTGAATGCCTTTGGGTCTTTGTGTGATCAATTCTTTAATGTTCTTGCCTCTACTGTGTGCAAAAATTGGGGTCTCAGTGAAAATACCTTTAAAGTCTGGCTCTAATGCCAGGATGGACCAATGGTTGAATCGTTAGCGCATGGTGGTAAATCTGGAAACTACCACCATGCGTTTTTGATCCTTTTTTGGACTTGAGTCATGAGTTCTGTTCTGGATTTGGTCATGCTTTGTACTCTACCATGTTCTAATACACTACCAGGGTAGCCTTGTTGGCTAAATCTTTTTAACATAGTGTCCATTTGTTCCTTCAAGTTAAGCTGTGATCACGCATTGACGTTTAATACGCCCTATTCTTGAATAGTTTGGGCGAATCGCTGGACTCTTCAACCTGTATTTATCACTTTTCACACCAATTGCTTCTCTTGCCCTGTATCATGTTGTCGCTTTTATGTATGTACTTAATTCTTTGTGCCGTCATTCTCTATATTGTACTTGACTTTCACTATTACTTCAATTTTTAATTTCATAAGATAAACACTTGATATGTTTAAAGATGGTGCTCTAACCCATGAGCCTTCATTACCCAATCAATTTAATATACAGCACAGGACGTTCGGTTCACCCTGTTAACAATACACATCGCATTTCATGTGGATTTTTCGATTTTTTTGAGTTTTATTTACACATCGTGATTCGTAACACACCATTCACCCAGGTGGAGGTGAAGACATGTGAATCCTATGGCTTGGTTTTTTCAAAATCTCATTGCTCATTTCCTTTGTAGATATTTTCCCCTGATGAAGGGCAGATATTGCCCGAAATGCATTGGGAGAGATGATTGAAATTTGTGACAGTTTCATCTAAGCTGACATCATTTGCTTTTATTGAAAAATTAATATCGAACTATGAATAAAAAATTATTATAAGCTCATCACGAGTCTATTGAATCAATAGCTTTTGCATATACTACCAACAGATTTCACAGATCCCGCCAACGCCGGTTCTCAGCAGTGCTCAGGGGGATGTCTCCTAATCAGGAGACGCTACTTTGTCTTGAATTCGCTACACTCATTGACCAGAAAGTAATACCTCTGAGGCATGCAACAACTCAACATCTTGTTCACTAAGTAGTGCGTGTTCTACCATCCATTGGTTCAGATTGACTAATAGCCAAAGCTGTATCCAATGGCAAGGCAACAAACTTCACTGCATCTACTGTATCACATCGAGTTTGAGGGGGAACTCATTCTTGATTGCAGAAGTAGCACAGACGTATGGTCCCCTGAATCCACCTCACCATTTCCAGGCATGAGAACACGGTTGGGATGATGTGAACCCATGGAAAAGGGCCCTGGACCAAATAATAAACTAAAAGAACAAGTTAAAACAAATAAAGGGAAGACAAGTTCCACACCTCCCTATTGGAAAAGAAAAGGAAATCTTGTCAGGTTTTCTGTGATGAAATACGACATTAGCATTGGCATTTTTGATACCATCCCACCAAATTCTGGATCTTACCTCCTGCCTGGTAAGGCTTCTCCTTCTTGCTTTCAAGGATGAATTCTTAATCTACAGTAGGTTTGTCAATCTATAGAGAAAAACTTTAGTACTATACAATGCCTCATCAAGGCAGAATTCTCCAACTTCCTTACCTGTTCTTGTCAAGGTGATACTTTCTCTACCATTAACCCATTCTGTTTTTTTTACTTTGGTGCTGCTTTCGATAGAGTAATTAGGTTTTTTGTGGAGTAGTTTGGACATTTAAATCTTCTACTGGCCATTGTTGAAGTCTTGCATATGAGAACGTGGACTAAGATACAAATGGATGAAAAAAGTCCGCTTACTGAGGAGATTAGTGCCTTTAATGGTTTAAAGCAAGGCTGTTGTTTGGTCCCATGTTTGTTTTGTTTTAGTAATCAGACCTCCCTAAAATGCTAGCTACAGCAGTGGGATGTCTGCGAAAAGTATCTTGAATCTTTTTTTCTATGACAATGATTTATATTGGATTGTACTACGGCCGGCATGCAGCATCAGTTTAATATCTTATCCCAATATTGCAAAATGACTAAACTTACTCTCATCACAGTATGATTTATATAATGATGTTATATATAGGTAGATTTGTTTTAACAATATGTTTGGGGCCTGTCCTTCAGCCCTTCCATAAAAGAGTTTTTTCAAAAGATGATAGCCTCATTTTTATATAGAACAACAATCCCCACCTTAGAAAACCTAATAGATTTTAAAAGTATGGAAGGCAAATGGCAAAAAAAATGTTTGATCAATGCCTCAGGCTGTGGGCATAAAACCATGACTGCTTACTACTGATATAGAAGTTGGGGTCTTAAACGTTACATTTCTCGCAGGATTGATGAGCCTTGTGTTTGAAAGACAAAATGATTATGTAAAGTTAATGAAAGTGCAGATCATAGATTTGTTTGCTAAGCATAATTTGAAATCTAGGTCTGATGATTGGAACACTTCTCTGCGAGGGGGATGTATATTGCGACAATGCATTTTAGAAATAGATCCTTTGATATTTATTGTAGGAATTATAAGACTGTATTAATAAAAGGAGTTCATTAGTATATTTTCATAATATAAATTCCAGGTTGAGGTTGATGATTACACGTATAAGATTTATTTTCCAACTATAACACGCTTGGTACTCCAAATGAGGATAGGAGATATTTTATGTCCTCTTAAGTGTAGAAAGTAAAATTACAATGCTGGAATGATGTGAATGTAAAAGATGCATTCCAAATGACCCAACATACTCTGTCCAGAACACTGAAAATAATTTTAAAGTCAGTTTTAGCAAAATATTAGGAGATCATTTATTTATTTATTTAAATCTTCCATTATCTTTTATGTTGGAATTCTGTACCTTTGGCCGTTGGATATTTTTTACATTTTTCAATTAAACAAATGATTTGATTTTAATGTATTGTGATTAAGGATTGGTTTTGTTATGTTTTTAGTACCTGAATATTACAGTTTTATTTTCTATAAAATAAACTTATATTTTTTGGGGTCGATTCCGATCCGGTAAAATGCGCTCCGAATCGTCGTACGGAGAGTTTTTTCCCCATACGAATCGTACCCGTAGACGTCCCGTACGTACGACGAAGTACGATCCGTACCAGGTGCCAAACTCCGTACGAGTCGTACAGGACTCCGTACAACTCAAATCTCCGTACGAGTTCCACTCGGAACCGGCTGTACGCGACATCACTACGGTCCGTGGCTGGTTTTTACGACCCAGCAAGTACGATTCGTGTCGGGTACGCGCCGTACGACCCTTTTCCTACGGGAGCCGAAAACAGTCGTAAACGCAGAGTTTGTGCCGAAACAGGTACGGAACGCCCCCCCTGGGTACGGCACGTACCCCCCATGATCGCAGGGGTACGCGCCGTACCCCTGTGATCATGCGGGGTACGTGCCGTACACCCAGCGTACATGGGGTATGCACCGTACCCCATGTACGGTGGGTGTACGGCACGTACCCCATGTACGCTGGGTGTACGGCACGTACCCCGCATGATCACAGGGGTACGGCGCGTACCCCTGCAATCCTGGGGGGTACGCGCCGTACGGTGTGTAGGTGATCGTGCGCTTTTCCGTACGAATTGACGTGTACCGTACGAATCGCGTCTGGGTCGGCCGATCGGGATCGGAATCGTTCGGCCGTACGGCGTCCGTACGAGTCGTACGGAAACGGCTCCGGATACGAATCGTACGGACGGGGATTTTACCGGATCGGAATCGACCCCTTTATGTACTGATTTGTAAAATATCACACAGAATATATTGTACTTTACTTTACCACCCCTTTTACCTCTGATTTCCTTTCAGATGGAACCCATGCTGATGACCTTCTATTGTGAATTACAGTACTTTGCAGAATTTTCAATATGCATTGAATACACCCTGTGGTACAAATAGAAAGGCTAAATGATGCCAGTACTGCTGTGAAGTTTTAAATGCACCCACTGGATGGTGTGTGTAATGGCTGCTCATTAAGCAGGATTCTTGGAACCCCAATCAGCAAGAGAAATAGTGGAAAGATGTACACACCGTTATTAATCTGGAACCACATTGTTTTCAAAACTAGGCATCCTATGTAGAATCTAATGAAGTGCACAGATCACAGATACACATGGTGGACAGTACCTTAGTTTCATGCACTTTGCAATTTTCCTAAAAAGTGCATGCCAAATTTCCAGTTCAAAGCGATACCAAAGGGGATAATGGACGGAGCGCTTGAGCAAATCAAACCCCCCACCAGTCAATTGATCTGGGTATAATCCCTCATCATTCTTTAGCTCACTCCACCACCCCAGTTCAGACATGGCCATATGCAAATCAGTTTGACCCTGTGCCTCATGGGAACAGTCCAGCCCGAACTGCCAAGCCATGACTTCCCTGGACCAGAAACAAGCATCCTGGGACCGGTTTCTGGCTAATCAGCCGTCATCACCCAGGCTTGCTTTAATTCAGTGGCAAAGTGAGCAAGAGACCCAAGTCTAGGCATACCCTGCCAACTTAGGCAAACAAAGCGATACCAACGGGGATAATGGATGGAGCGCTTGAGCAAATCAAACACTCAACCCCAGTCAACTGATCTGGGTTGAATCCAGCATCATTCTTTAGCTCACTCACCACCCTAGTTTAGACAAGGCCATATGCAAATCAGTCTGACCCTGTGCCTCATGGGATCATTCCAGCCCGAACTGCCAAGCCATGTCTTCCCTGAACTGGAAACAAGCATCTTGTGACCGGTTTCTGGCTAATCAGCCGTCATCAGCCAGGCTAGCTTGAATCCAGTGGTAAACTGAGCAAGGGACCCACGTCTGGGCATACCCTGCCAACTTAGTGCGAACAAAGCGATACCAAAAGGGGATAATGGATGGAGCGCTTGAGCAAATCAAACACTCACCCCCAGTCAACTGATCCGGGCTTAATTCATCATCATTCTTTAGCTCATTCCACCACCCCAGTTCAGACATGGCCATATGCAAATCAGTCTGACCCTGTGACTCATGGGATTAGTCTAGCCCGTACTGCGAAGCCATGTCTTCCCTGAACCGGAAACAAGCATCCTGGGACCGGTTTCTGGCTTGTCAGCCGTCATCAGCCAGGCTAGCTTGAATCCAGTTGCAAAGTGAGCAAGGGACCCACGTCTGGGCATACCCTGCCAACTCAGAGCGAACAAAGCGATACCAAAGAGGAAAATGGTCAGAGCGCTTGAGCAAATCAAACATTCACCCCCAGTCAACTGATCTGGGTTTAATCCACCATCATTCTTTAGCTCACTCCACCACCCCAGTCCAGACATGGCCATATGCAAATCAGTCTGACCCTGTGCCTCAGGGGAACAGTCCAGGCTGAACTGCCAAGCCATGTCTTCCCTGGACCAGAAACAAGCATCCTGGGTCCGGTTTCTGGCTAACCAGCCGTCATCGCCCAGTCTTGCTTGAATCCAGGTGCAAAGTGAGCAACGGACCCACATCTGCGAATACCCTGCCAACTTAGGGCGAACAAAGCAATACAAAAGGGGAAAACGGACGGAGCGCTTGAGCAAATCAAACACTCACCCCCAGTCAACTGATCTGGGCATATTCCATCATCATTCTTTAGCTCACTCCACCACCCCAGTTCAGACATGGCCATATGCAAATCAGTCTGACAATGTGCCTCATGGGAACAGCCCAGACCAAACTACCAAGCCATGTCGTCCCTGGACCGGAAACAAGCATCTTGGGACCAGTTTCTGGCTAATCAGTCATCATCACCCAGGCTAGCTTGAATCCAGCGGCAAAATGAGCAAGAGACCCACATCTGGGCATACCCTGCCAACTTAGGGCGAGCAAAGCAATACCAAAGGGGATAATGGACGGAGCGCTTGAGCAAATCAAACACTCAACCCCAATCAACTGATCTGGATCTAATCCATCATCATTCTTTAGCTCACTCCACCACCCCAGTTCAGACATGGCCATATACAAATCAGTCTGACCCTGTGCCTCATGGGAACAGTCCAGCCCGAACTGCCAAGCCATGTCTTCCCTTGACCGCAAACAAGCATCCTGGGACCGGTTTCTGGCTAATCAGCCGTCATCAGTCAGGCTAGCTTGTGTCCAGTGGCAAAGTGAGCAAGGGACCCACGTCTGGGCATACCCTGCCAACTTAGGGCAAACAAAGCGATACCAAAGGGGATAATGGACGAAGCGCTTGAGCAAATCAAACACTCACCCCCAGTCAACCGATCTGGGTTTAATTCATCATCATTCTTTAGCTCAGTCCACCACCCCAGTTCAGACATGGCCATATGCAAATCAGTCTAACCCTGTGCCTCAGGGGAACATTGCAGGCTGAACTGCCAAGCCATGTCTTCCCTGGACCGGAAACAAGCATCCTGGGTCTGGTTTCTGGCTAACCAGCCGTCATCAGCCAGGCTAGCTTGAATCCAGTGGCAAAGTGAGCAAGAGACCCACGTCTGGGCATACTCTGCCAACTTAGGGCAAACAAAGCGATACCAAAGGGGATAATGGACGGAGCGCTTGAGCAAATCAAACACTCACCCCCAGTCAACTGATCTGGGTTTAATTCATCATCATTCTTTAGGTCATTCCACCACCCAAGTTCAGACATGGCCATATGCAAATCAGTCTGACCCTGTGCCTCATGGGATTAGTCCAGCCCGAAATGCAAAGCCAGGTCTTCCCTGGACTGGAAATAAGCATCCTGGGACCGGTTTCTGGATAATCAGCCGTCATCAGCCAGGCTAGTTTGAATCCAGTGACAAAGTGAGCAAGGGACCCACATCTGGGCATACCCTGCCAACTTAGAGCGAACAAAGCGATACCTAAGGGGATAATGGAGGGAGCGCTTGAGCAAATCTAACACTAACCCCCAGTCAACTGATCTGGGTTTAATTCATCATCATTCTTTAGCTCATTCCACCACCCCAGTTCAGACATAGCCATATGCAAATCAGTCTGACCCTGTGCCTCATGGGATTAGTCCAGCCCGAAGTGCAAAACCATGTCTTCCCTGGACCGGAAACAAGCATTCTGGGACCGGTTTCTGGCTAATCAGCCATCATCAGCCAGGCTAGATTGAATCTAGTGGCAAAGTGTGCAAGGGACCCACGTCTGGGCATACCCTGCCAACTTAGAGCGCACAAAGCGATACCAAAGGGGATAATGGACGGAGCGCTTGAGCAAATCAAACACTCACCCCAAGTCAACTGATCTGAGTTTAATCCATCATCATTCTTTAGCTCACTCCACCACCCCAGTTCAGACATGGCCATATGCAAATCAATCTGACCCTGTGCTTCAGGGGAACAGTCCAGGCTGAACTGCCAAGCCATGTCTTCCCTGGACCAGAAACAAGCATCCTGGGACCGGTTTCTGGCTAATCAGTCGTCATCAGCCAGGCTAGCTTGAATCCAGTTGCAAAGTGTGCAAGGGACCCACGTCTGGGCATTCCCTGCCAACTTAGAGCGCACAAAGCGATACCAAAGGGGATAATGGACGGAGCGCTTAAGCAAATCAAACACTCACCCCCAGTCAACTGATCTGGGTTTAATCCTTCATCATTCTTTAGCTCACTCCACCACCCCTGTTCAGACATGGTCATATTCAAATTAGTCTGACCCTGTGCCTCAGGGGAACAGTCCTGGTCGAATTGCCAAGCCATGTCTTCCCTGGACCGGAAACAAGTATCCTGGGACCGGTTTCTGGCTAATCAGCCATCATCAGCCAGGCTAGCTTGAATCCAGTTGCAAAGTGAGCAAGGGACCCACGTCTGCGAGTACCCTGCCAACTCAGGGCAAACAAAGCGATACCAAAGAGGGATAACGGACGGAGCGCTTGAGCAAATCAAACACTCACCCCAAGTCAACTGATCTGGGTTTAATCCATCATCATTCTTTAGCTCACTCCACCACCCCAGTTCAGACATGGCCACATGCAAATCAGTCTGACCCTGTGCCTCATGGGAAAAGTCCAGCCCGAACTGCCAAGCCATGTCTTACCTGGACTGGTAACAAGCATCCTGGGACCAGTTTCTGGCTAAACAAAAAATTCCAGTGCAGGCATAAACATAATTCAAAAACAAGGAAGACCTCCAGAGCAGAGTAACAAAGTACCATCATGTTTCCCCCTATTGGTCAGCCTACAGAGCTAGCAGGTTCGAGGTTCACTCTAAAGTGGTTTATTCATCGAATGGACACATCTCATACTGGGTCCTACTCTTCAAACGTACTGGTGCAAATATTGCCTCTGCACTAAATATTTCTTTATACAATACCTACCTCAGCTGTGAGATGATGTTAAGCCATTTGACTCTTCTTGTCTATCGGGGAATGTCCCCTTTGGCATTCCAATAATAAGAATTGACAGATTCAACATGTCTTGTTTGTTTCTGGTGTTTGTATTCTTTGTTGTAATGGCATTTTTTTGTTGAGGTACGTTTGGATCCAAAGACTAAAAGCGCACATACTAGGACACGTGCACATGTGCACATATACAATACACAGATGTGAATGTGCATAAACCCACATACAAACACACACACACACCTCGCACACAACATATACAATACAAAAATGTATGCAGTCAGACAGCAAACATATGGGAGAAGGAAGACACAGGTAGCTGTTGGTTGACTCCATGAATAGACTGATGGCTGTATAACTGTATTCATGAATGAATAGATAGTTAGATGGCTAAAGTGAATGCAATGTTGAGTGGGTGGCTCGATGGATGGATGTGGTTGTGAAGCTGTATGAATGTAAGTGGGTCAATTGCCCAATGCCTGGTTGCGGTTTGACTGGAGAATGAGTGTAGGTAGATGGAAGCAAAGGTGTGGCTAGGTGTGTGTGTGGAGGGGTAGGTGAATGTGATTGGAAGGATAAATAAATGCAAATGAGTGCAAATGGTCAATTACATCTATACATTTGAGAGTACAAAGGGTGGATAGGTATGGATAGAAGGATTCATGGATGTGGTCGAAAAAATAGGTGATTTCAATTCACTGGATCTGCTGGAGAATAAGGAATATTTTAACACCAATTCCAAATCTGATCTGACATAGAGATTGACAAACAGAATATTGCCTTATCATTCCCTGAACCCTGCCTGGACAGCATTCCAAACCTTATTGTCTATTGACTGACTGCTTTGACATACAGATTTTCTGAGTACAGCAGCACAACTTTCACTGTTCATAGACAGTAGTGACATATAGAAAACTCTAGAAAATATACTATGACTAACAAGACTCTGGGACTCTATCTCATATGTTTGCAAGTTTTGTGATTGGTTTATATCTTATAGGTATTTAGTAACCCTTTCTATCATAAAATGCACCTGATCAAGGTTTTCTGGGGCAAATTGACCCAGCCATCTATAAAAGGTGGTGTCCCACTGTCGTGGTGAGAACCATGCGATCAAGCAAATCGTCCCTGTTTCTCCAACAAAAGTCATGTTGGTGAGAACAGGATGGAGGAACACTGAAACCTTAGAGTGATTAACTTTTATGAAACACAATTGAAAAGCTCTTGGAGTCCACCAAATGTCAGTTTCAATACAAAGCTAAATAGTAGACTTTGTAGGAAATCTTTCAACAAGAAAAGCTTTTTATAGACCACTTCCTTTTATGTCCACACAGAAAAATCAGAACGTAAACAGGGCAAATATATTAGGTCAAACTATCTAACACTAAATGTCATCCAGCTTAACTGTCACTCAATAGTAGATATGGCATGTACCCCTAGCAAAAACTCAGCTCTTGGTGACAAACTGCAATATGCAATTGCAAGACAGCAGCGGTGCAAATGGAAGTTTAAATATGCATAGATTTTACTGCACGCTTCCTAGTTTTTTTGTGAAAATTCTGACAGTATGAAAAATTTTAAGTACATGGCCAGTCATAGAATTAAATGGCTGAGCAAATATCGTCACCAGAAAATAAGGTCCCCAATTTAGATATATGTTTTACTAGATGAATATAATTAGGGTGAAGGTTCATATATTCTCAGATTATATGTTGGTCTGATTCAGAAACAACCTTTTTGGAAGTTGGAAAATTAGAAATCAAATAGTTTAGACTTCAAGGATACTCATAAAATTTCCCTTTTCAAGTACTTTTTAAGACCAGACTTGGCTCCTTCTCTGAAAAGGGAAAACAAACACCCCAAAACCTGGCTCCTCTTTTGTTATTCACAACTCTGACTAAATCCTTTTAATGCTGAAAGGAAGAAAGATGACCCATCTTCAGTATAGGATGGGAATCCTTGAGCTAGGAGACAGCATTTAGGGGAGGCGAAGGAACATCATTTTCACACAGAGAGGAACAGCTCCTCTATACGTTCAAACATTCTAGAACACAGTGTACAGCAGAACTGCCACACGTAAAATCCATGCAACAGAAAAAAAAACTGGAAGTAGACACCACCAAATCATTTATTATTTAATTGAATGCGAGAACCCCTTGCAAAACAGCAGATCATGGACAAACTTTCAGCATGTAAAAGGTCAGATTGTACCAAAAACATCACCTTTCTTTTCCAATACTGTAGTGAACAGAAATCAAACACCTAAGACATTCAAATGTGTCATGGATGGTGATGGGTGTAGATCTGCACCAGTGAAGGTCACTGAAGCAAGGATTCGGTGTTGGCTAGAATGTGCAAACCATTGTTGGAAATTAGTTTAGAGATTACAGGATGATAAGTGTTGTCTCACATGGCACTAGGCAGCATGTGGTGTGAGATGAAAAACTAGAGCATCAATTTGAGAGAATTGGAGGTGTGATGTGTGTTGGAGGTAAGTTACAGAGAGTCCAATGAAAGACATAACCAGGTTAACAGTCTCCAGACCAAATGCACAAAGGTACATTAACACATGTAGATTTACCACAAGTAAATTTACTCTTAGACTTTTTTGTAACTTTTTTACTTTTGGCTATTCATAACTTACGAAGTGTAAAGTTATTCAACTTGTATACTTTCATGTCCCCACCTTGTGAACTATGGGGTGGAGAAACTAAAAATATATTTTGCAACTGTAAGGTTGCTACTAATAGTGACTTCATGACTGTATTTGATGTTCCACACACTTGCGAAAAACTCCACAATTGAGGCGGAGCTCTCCAAATAGTAAAGCACAGTAAAAAGTTTAAAAGTTTATTCGACTTTTTAAAATCATATGACATTTATTTTTATTTTAGATATTTACATTGGTTTCATAGATTTATTTTAAATGTGGAAAGATGTGAAAAAATGAGAAAATGACACAGCATTAATAACCTGATTTTGTTTACAAAAATATTGATTTTGAATATACTACATTTGAAGGTTCCATGATGAAATATCGATTACTAAAACATCGACCTACAAAAATATCGCCACAAATACATCGTCTACAAAAATATCGTAACCATATACTTAAACAAGGATTTACACAAATATCAATATTTTTTATCGACTACTCTAATATCGTTAACAATTATATTGACTACATAAATATCGACTACTACATTATCGACAATATTTAAAATAACATTACCTTCTACACTAATATCGACAACACTAATATCGACTACCTTTCTACTTATATTAATATAAAAAAATCGTCATTTTCTTTATAACCTTATATACACATTACCTTTCTGTTATTCACTTTTTCATAGTTATTTAAATTCAAAAAAAGCTTTTCTAACATATATGTATATACAATATGTATTATTTATTTATATATAATAAGAAAAAATACATTAGTAATATAAAGTATGTATGACGTTACAACACATACTTTTACAACGCATACCTTTACAACGAAATTTTTACAACGCAAAAACCATTACAACGCATGTATTTACAACGCAAGTTTTTACAACACAGGTACCTTTACAACGCATACCATTACAACGTAAGTATTAGTAAATATATAATAATTTTTTTAATATAAATTAATTAAAATGAATAGATTTTAATTAAATGTAATTTAATTTAATTTCATTTCATTTAATTTATTTAATTAATATAGTAATTTTTGTTTTACCCTGTACCCCTGTACCCCAAAAACACAAAACTGAGCCTGAACAATAAAAATACCCCTTTACCCAAAAAGTAAAAACTGACCCTGACCCCTTAAAATACCCCTTTACCCAAAAAGTAAAAACTGACCCTGAACCCTAAAAATACCCCTTTACCCAAAAACTGAAAACTGACCCTGAACCCTAAAAATTCCCCTTTAACCAAAAACTGAAAACTGACCCTGAACCCTAAAAATACCCCTTTACCCAAAAAGAGAAAACTGACCCTGAACCCTAAAAATGCCCCTCTACCCAAAAACTGAAAACTGACCCTGAACCCTAAAAATACCCCTTTACCCAAAAACTGAAAACTGACCCTGAACCCTAAAAATACCCCTTTACCCAAAAACTGAAAACTGACCCTGAACTCTAAAAATTCCCCTTTACCCAAAAACGTAAAACTCACCCTGAACCCTAAAAATACCCCTTTACCCAAAAACTGAAAACTGACCCTGAACCCTAAAAATACCCCTTTACCCAAAAACTGAAAACTGACCCTGAACTCTAAAAATACCCCTTTACCCAAAAACTGAAAACTTACCCTGAACCCTAAAAATACCCCTATACCCAAAAACTGAAAACGGACCCTGAACCCTAAAAATACCCCTTTACCCTAAAAGCCAAAACTGACCCTGAACCCTAAAAATATCCCTTAAAACCCCCCAAACATATTACATTTTAAATATAATTATATACTTACCAATACTTACGTTGTAATGATATGCGTTGTAAAGGTACCTACGTTGTAAAAACATGCATTGTAAAAGTTGCGTTGTAAAGGTTGTATACCAATATAAACATTACCAAACACTATCATACACTCTTATCGGATTACTTTAAATCACATTTCACTAATTTTAACATTGTAATAAATATTTACCATTAAAATAAAACACATATAATACATTTGGTAATAAAAATCGAAAACAATTATTGATGCTACTAACTCTTTACAAAATAACGGCTTTCAAATTCAAACTAATGTTGTCAGCCAATGAATTTAAATTATATTTAATTGAACCAATCAAATATAACCATTAATTAACTCACTACTATAAATACAATTACAAACTTAACTTAAATTACCATTTTTTTGCCAAACTTGGAGGAAAACGGTTACCTTGCTGAAAAGAAGAGAATACACACCTACTACAACGACTACAACACAGCATACTACAACTCAAGTAAGTCAAGTCCCATTTCATTTATCATACAAACCTGTCGAAAAGTAGCTAAACTCCCTAAACTAAAAACATGGTCTTTATATTTGTTTAAATATAACTACAACATCCTATCAACAACCACCACAAGATAATAATTAAATGAAATTATGAACTGCCTTATCCATGTCTACTTAGAAAGCTTTTAAATAATTTTAAAAAGTTGCAAAGTAAAGTTGCAAAAGACTTGAAATGTTATTACCTACTAATATATCCTAATACAATAAATAACACAAATTAACTTTCTTTTACAGAATATACAAACTTCATCTACCAATCTACAACTAAACTAACAACATCTTCTACTACATTAAGTAAGTATACCCACTGTGTCTATTAATAATCAGAAAGAAAAAATAAACAACTATAAAACTAAATCTTTTTTTGTATTATTCTTTACCACAACTACAGAACATTAAAGAGTGAAAATCTACATATAAGAACAGAAAACATAAAATTAGCAGGAAAACAACATTGTAAGTAAGTTTTTGCACTTTTTCCTTTTAACGTACACATCTCAAGAAATGGTTTTCACTTTTACTAAAAAAACATATATATGTCTTCACAGATCTACCTTAGACATGGCAACAGGAGCTACTTTTATTACTTCTCAAAAAGGGAAAATAATGCTGAGCTACATGGGTTACACCTACACCCAAGAAAGAATAAAAGGGAATAAAACTTACTGGAAATGTAGTAAATATTACTCAACTGCATGCTATGGTATAGCAAAGACTGTTGATAACAATGTTGTAAATGTACATGAGCATAACCACCCACCCAATGTAACAGAAGTCGAAGTAGGAGAAGCACTAGAGACATTGAGAGAAGCTAGTACAGGCTCACAAGAAACAAGCACCACTATTTTGAAAAATGTTTTAAGCAAGGTGCCAGAACATGTCACAGGACAGTTACGTTCAATACCCAACTTGAAAAGATTAATTGCTAAAACAAAACGAGATTCTGATCCAACTCCACCAGCACCTGAAACTTTTCAAGACATTAAAATATATCCTGAATATACTATTAAAGTAAAGTAAAGTCCACATTTGTATAGCGCACAATCACCCGTAAGGGTCTCTAGGCGCTGGGGGCCGTCGGGAAGATTAAGCGAGCTATTGCCCAGAGTCACATGGTGCTGGGCTAACCTGCCGCCGGAGCCGGGGATCGAACCGTGGTCCCCAGATTCCAGCGTCAGTCGCCCTGGCCGCGGCGCCACACCTCTCCCACAATGAAGATAAATTCTTAATGTATGATAACCACAGTCATGATAAAAGAATTTTACATTTTGCAACAAATAGCAATTTGCAAAAACTAAAATCGTGTGAAACCTGGATGATGGACGGAACTTTTAAAGTATGTCCCAAACCTTTCTATCAACTTTACACCATCCATGATGAATACCAAGAAACAAATATCCCTTTAATTTATACACTGCTGCCAAATAAAACAAATGCTACCTACGTAGAAATTTTAACAACTATCAAAGATTTTACTGATAATTACTATCCACAAAGAATAATAATAGACTTTGAAATAGCCATGATTCAAGCTATACTTAAAATATATCCTTACACATCTATACGAGGGTGTTATTATCACTACAACCAAAGTATATGGAGGCACTTACAAAAATCTACTTTAAGCATTGAATATTCAACAAACAGTAACTTTGCTTATCAGATTAAAAAGTTAATTGCATTGGCATTTGTACCAACAACAGAAGTTGCTAACTATTACAATTTACTACTTGACAGCCCTTTCTACCGCACCAATGAGAAAAAATTAACTCCCTTCTTAGACTATTTTGAAGATACCTGGGTGGGAAGATTACATCGTTCTGGCCACCGCAGACAAACTAAATTCCAAATTCCATGGTGGAATGTATATGCTAGTACTATGGCACAGAAAGCCAAAACTAACAACGCGGTCGAAGGATGGCATAATGCCTTCCAAGCCACAATAGGAAGAACACAACCCACACTTCATAAACTAATCCAAAGCATCAAAAAAGAGCAAAGCTACCAAGAACTAAGAATAGAGCAATCTCTATCTAAAATCGGCCCTAAACTAAGTAAACAAACATTAAATATGTATGAATACCTACAGCAAAAAATAAGAATGTACCCAAGTATCGAAGGTCTTGAATACTTAGAACTAATAGCCAAATCTATCCTTTAACAAGCAACACATAAAAACATTTCAAACAATAAATAAAACAAACTTTTTATTAATGTAGTTAAATTATGTCATGTAAAAATAAATGTAATCTATTATTACAAGACATAATAAAACGACATTGAAAAAAATTGCACAATATAGCACAATCCACCCCAAACAAAAATATAATAATAACTTAACTGTTCTGCAGCTGTAGAATGTGTTCCAAGAAGATGGTTTCAAGACGAATAGAACCAAAATCAATCCACATGTTTTAAAAAAATCCCCACAAAAAGCAAAATATACAACTGTTTTATAAGGGTCCCACGTAGCAATACTCTGGAGAACGGAACCATAAAAAACCCGAAAAATAATCACGATAAAAACGCTCCAAAATCCCGAAAAATCAAGAAATGTAGTGAAACATTTACCTGTATTTTACAAAAAATACGAGATAAAATCCATCTGCTCACCAAAACGAACACCTGTAAATAAATACAAACAAAACCCACCCACAATAAATACGAAAGCCAGAAAGCCTAAACATAACATATAAAACATAGGAAAAGACCTGAACTAATTCATTTACACAATACATAAACCTTAATTTCATAAGAAATATCTAAGAAAGTACGTTATCAATAACGACCTTAAATAACACGTATTTTTCACATAAACTGTAAAGTACAACACATAGCAACACGTACACACTACAACTAGCTCTATAATGCCTTAAAATGTATTTAAAATTAATGTAAAATAAACTTACATTCACCAACACGAAGCAGCTCCCAACCGCGAGGTTCCGTTTTCTGAAATGACCCAAACAACGATGTAGATAGACTAAAAAGTGAAGTTCAAAAAACAAAATGGCAGCACAATAAAAATAAAAATAGGACTAAATCCCCATTTTTAAAAATAAACAATAGAGATGAATAGCAATTTATTTTCCATGTTTTGTAATAATTTACTTATTGTTTGTAAATAAACATATGATTAATGTAAAATATACAATAATATATTTAATATATTTATATATTAATTAATTATTGTATATTAAAAATATGTTTTTGATTGTTAAAAATATTTTTTATATGTATAAAACTGAGCACTATTTTATGTACATACTTTAGAAAAATACAATTACATGTAAATTAATTAACATATTAAATTTAAAAAAAGAAAATTTTAAATTTAATATACTAATTAATGTAATATAACAATGTATATATGACTAAAATTGCAATGTAAAATGTAAACAAATATTTGAAAAAGGTGTATTAAAATTATGTAAATGTTTGCATCAACAAATGAAAGTATGAATTAAAAAAAAGTGTACAAAACTATATTACTATTGTACTTAATAAATGTTGACACTTGTGATATGTATGTAAAAATGTTGAAAATATTCATATTTGTTTATTTATAAAAATAATATTACACCATTATATATAATAATAATTCTAATTTAAAAAAAATATATATATTTAAAAACAATTTTTATAAATAAAAAAATATAAAACATAACTCATAGAAAATACTTAACAGTAAGCAACAATAAATAACTATTTTAACTCCAATCATACATAAGTCAGATAAAGTGCTGGACAGGAAACCATAATAAATAACTATTCTAACTCCAATCCTACATAAGTCAGGGAAACTGCTGGACAGTAAACCATAATATTTGTGATATTATAACACATAAACATCACTTTATACATATTAATAACAACTCTTATCTATTATACTACAAAATAGACTATTAAATTACAATCACAAAATATGTTTTTTTGAACATAACAATAACAAATTTTTTAACAAAAATTTAAATATCAAATTTCGAATTTTTTATACATTTTTACATAATTTTCACAATTTTATAATTTTTAACCCAATTTATTTATTTTTTTCGAATCATTCTTAGCATATATTATAAGAAATACACAAACATAAAATATTACACACTTGACTTATTTTAATATAATTTAAAAATTAATTTTCTAATTTCAAATTTCAAATTTAAATATTGAAATTTCAAATCTCGAATTTTTTATAAATTTTTACATAATTTTCACAATTTTATAATTTTTAACCCAAACTTTGTTTTTGTGTTTTTCGAATCATTCTTAGCATATATTATAACAAATACACAAACATAAAATATTACACACTTGACTTATTTTAATATATTTTAAAAATCAATTTTCTAATTTCAAATTTCAAATTTCAAATTTAAATATTGAAATTTCAAATTTCGTATTTTTATAGCAATTTAATTTTTTATTAAACACTATATAAATAAAACCCACACCTAATTACAAAATTATTATATAATACATTCAATTTCAATTAAATATAATATTATTTCGTATTTCAATTTATAATTTTTTTTAAATAAATTTAAATTTTATGAAACATATTTTAATATACTACCCACCCTTATCCCCTATATCACCAACAACCCGCTACTAAATCTTTTTAAAAACCCATTAAATAAATAATTCTGTTATTTAAATTAAATTTCAAATTTCGCCATTCAAAATAAAAAATAAATTAAAATGTTCTAATTTTTTACCATTCTATACATATTATTTACACTACTTTTTTAAATTACTACCCACCCTTATCCCCTATAATACCAATAACCCGCTCCTAAAATATTTACAAACATTTAATTTTTTTTTACATTTTGATCCCTATAATAATAAAAATAGACATTTAATTAATAATATTTAAACATAAAACAAATTTTTCTACACTTATATAACACATTCAATTATTTTGTCGATATTATATTCAACGATATTTCTCTAAACGATATTCTATACAACGATATTTTATTTTGACGATATTTTTGTCATTATACAAAATCGATATTTACAACAACGATATTTACTTCAACGATATTTTTTTAATTCGATATTCTTACCTCGATATTTATGCTAGTCGATATTATCCCGTCGATATTCCTGCTTTATACCACATTTGAATAATGTTTTTTGCGTAAGCATATATTAGGGAAAGAATATCCCACCTAAATAAAAAAAATATTTAAAAAATTATTCAAAGTGATAGAATTGCATAAAAATAATGTAATGAGTTTAATATTAAATAATATTACATTAGTTTGTACCCTGAAGAAAGGTTATTAAAATATTTAGAAAAAACAATAGATATTTTCAATAGATAACTTTTTCATCATTAAAATAAATGTCTTTTTTTATGTGATACATAATTTAAATAATGTTAGCATAAGTTTCAAAAGGGTTTTATTTTAGTCCCTACCTTTATTATTTTATAAATGATGGTGCTGCAATACCAGTGGTTGGCCATGTGTTATGCTGGATTTATTCACATTATAACACTTGTGAAGACTTTTTGGCTATAGTTACTATAGAAAGGCAGTTTGTGAATAACAAAGGGATTACTATTTTATGAGTGGGTGCATGTCCCACTCTAAAATGTTCCTTAGCCATCCCGAAACCGCTCCTTCTCCCTCCTTAACCACACCTTTCAGCAATAGGTATTCCCCTTTTTCCAGCCACGTCCTTCTGTTCTCCCAGGATTTATTACTAAAATGTATACTTTTGTGTGTGTCTGCATTCTGAGAAGAGATATATACACAGAAAAGATAGAAGAGGCAGAGGCACAGACCTCTGCATGTAGGAATTTAAATAGCATTTTGTAGCACATTTAGTAGTGCTACTGTAGTACTGCTAAATCTATTAGAAAATCGGCTTGTGAATAGGCCCCTATGCTTCTATACTGTCCTGTATATAAGCTGGTGGCACACTATTTGAACTAGTAACCAAAGGTAATCTTTCTTCCAGTTCCATAGGTTGGCTTGAGTTCAGAGAAGAGTAGATCAGTTGTAATGAGGAACATATGGCCAAGTTGATTGTGGTGAGAACAGAAGCCCACGAAAGAGGAGTATAGGAGGATCTATTTTGACAGATAGTAGGAGAGTAGGACAAGAGACAGAGGTGGACGTTTGCAGAGTAGCAGAGTTGATTAGGCAAAACCATTATTCATAAATATTAGAAGAGAATGAAGAATGTGCAAAGAAAGATGAGTTTTGCAGGGCGTAAGAGAGAAAGAGTAGGATAATATGGGTGAGAATATGGCAACAGGAGGAGTAATAATAGCAATTAGAATGGAAACAAGTAGAAGAAAGAATAGGAGTAAGTTGGAATAAAAGTAAGATTAGGTTGCAGCAAGTAGGAGTGGGTGTAGAAGTAAGTAGGAGAAAGTATAAGAATAAGAGACAGAATAAATGGAGTGAGTGTAGGACTAAACATTTGAATAATGGTATGAGAAAGAAAATGAGTAAGAAAGGCTGGAGAATGAGTAATATGTCTCTCTGCTTGTTGCACCATTGTTCGTGGCAACTCCAGGTCCCTTTGCTGCCCTGCAGGAGGGGAAAAAAAGCCACTGGTTCCAGCCGCCAGTGCTATAAAGCTCCTCTTGATATTCCGTGGTGTGGGACGCCTCGCTGCTTATTGACCCATTGATCGTGGGGCTTCTAGGTCCCAGATGCCTTTGTTGCCCTAGAGGAGGTGTCAGAACCCCATGGTTCCCGTCGCCAGTGCTATAAAGTGCCTCTTAACATCCCACCATGTGGGATGCCTCATTGCTTGTTGGGCTGTTGTTTGTGGGAACTCCGGGTCCCAAATGTCTTTGCTGCCCTAGAGGAGGGGAAGAACACCATCGGTTCACGCCACCAGCACTATAAATGTCTCTCGACTTCCCATGAGTCAGGACATTGACAAGCCACACCCGGGTGAAGCCTGGACAAAGTGCGGCCCATCTTGCACCCATCATTAACCGTAGGATGCTGGGTCAGGTTACCACCTGACATTTTAACTATTGGACATGAAGTCATGATTTTCGCTCACACTGGTTTAAAGCAGGTTATGTGAGTAGCTATCTGCCTGTGCTTTTCCATCAACTCTGATTTTCACTGCCACTGACCTACCCCATGGTTTAATTTGTTGTTTGAGGTTGTGGGCTGGAGTTGTCTCTTGGTGAGAGAGCCAGGCATAGCTGTATCAAGTCATCTTTGAAACCTGCCTTGTGTCTTCGTCCAGGACCATGGCTCATGACCTAAAGTTTTACACTCTAACATACCAAAAAACCTGCCATAAAATGACCCTAGGTAAAAGGAAGCAGCCATCTGCAACAACAAAGTCTCAATCACCCTTAACGGCCTCTAACACACCCAGCAAACCCTACCTGGCAAACACAGATTATCTACCTGGGGCTAGGGGAACTATTAAGAATGAAATCTCCAACACTGAAAGGAGACTGTCCATGTGCAATCAGAATTTCTCATCTATTTCCACAGTCAACCTTACAAGCAATTACCTAACAAAATTGTCTGAGTCTGACACAGGATCTGCATGCTCACTGCATCTTCATTCGTCTCCGCCTCACTCTAGGCTCCAACCGTTATTGAAATGGATGAGGACTCCCTGGGCCCGCATATGTGCAACTGATTGTGCTCGATAGGCGGGGTTAGTAAAAGCTGCAGCAGCAAAAAGCCTAAAGCAATTTCATCTATGTCATTTATGGGTGAACTAAAATCTCTTGTTGAAACAGTTCAAGTCCTGCAAACCATGGTAAAGTGCCTATTTGACTCCATTGTTCCTATGCTGACACATGTGGAGACCATCAGCTGTTTGGTCTTGCTGAGATCGAATGCATCCACAATTATAAATCAGTCCAGACTTGGAATCAATAAAGGTCCTGCTATGATGGTCGCCACCCCTCCCACACTGCTGAAGTTTGTCGTACTTCTCGGATGAATACCCGGGTCACCAATCCAATGCCCGCAAACATATACGTGGCAGATAATTTTATCCCACCCTTGTTAGAACTAGTAACACCATTACTGTAACTCCCCACACGCTACCTCTTTCTTATCAAGTTAATGGTCAGTATTGTAACAATGTAGCAGTAGGCAAGGTGAGAGGGCCTGGGGAGATACTGGATGTACCCCCTGCAGCTACACCATATGCTGTCATCCTAGCCAACGTGCCCACTTTACGACAGACTGATTTTGAGTCTTGGGTAGCACTGAGAATTAAATCCCTTAACTTGTTGGGTAATAAAGCTAACCTCGATGGCACCCATTTTGATGACTTTAAAATGGCCACAATAGTAAAATGGGTAGATAAGTGCACAAAAACACTGTCAGAGGATTGTGTAGTAATGACTTTTAAGTCCCCTAGCCTAGTGAAACTATCTTGTCCAGGACCTGATACTGTGATGTTCTCCCGCACCAGCTTTCAGTTTTGCCGCTTGGCTATTTCTATAAGCCAACTCATTTTGGCAGCGGTCTATAATTCCATTCACCCCCCCCTCCCATTCCAACTAGGCATATCCCTGCACATCATTTTGCAATACCAACCTCAAATAGTTTGGAAGAATTGTCATCTTTAGCTGGCATAGATTGGCTCAATGTAGAAATACCACTAGTCAGCACTTTAAATACTATTGAGCTGATAATACTTGGTTGCCACAAACAGCCCTTGCGCTTTTACCGCCTCTGTCTTTGGATAGTATCATCCTACCCCCCCCCACACTTGTACTGCTAATCGGGTGAACCATCCACATTCAACCAACCTCCCCAAGCAAAGTATTCAAGATCTATTGTATAGGACTTTATTCTGGAATGTGGCAGGGTTACTTGGGAAGATCGGTAACACGGAATGGTTAAACTTTGTGTTAAAATTTCAGATCCTATGTCTACAGGAGACTTGGAGGGTTGAACCTATACATATCAATGGATATACGACCTTACATGCACCAGCCGCTGCAAAGAAAGCTAGTAGAGAGTATCTACCCTGGCAACATCTTGGTATTATCAATGGACCAATATTGTTATCTCGCCTACTACTCAAACTATATTGGCTAACTTTTATAATAAAGTTCCATTAAGCAAACTTTTAAGCATCTTAGGATAACTCAAGCATTAGCTGGAGTTGATTTGTAACAATGGTATATTATATGTTATTACCCTCTGGGGCAGTGACTTTAACATTTATTTGTGCACCTTGGGTAAGGTCTGTGGTTTGACAGCCTTACATGGCTGTGCTTTATCTCATTTTTAGCATACCATGTATGGGGATAAATTAACTGGAAAATTATTCAAATTTGACCTTCTTTTTTGCAATAAGATATGTGTCCCCTAGGCCAATTTTAAGTGCACTTTTAGTGAAAGAGGGGAAAACATTGTGATTGATTAAATGTTATCCTCGTACAGTCATTCTTCCATGTCAGCTAATTTTACTACACATAGCATCTCTGTGAGTGATCACTATCCCCAAAGTATATATCTAAATCTGAAACACCAGACCACTGAAGCGACCCCAGCCAGACCATGTTTTGCCAATTATATTGAGATTGCAAAACATAATGGGTTTTCTCTCCAGTGGACACAGATAAAACCAGATGATTTTATGGATAGATTGGTCTCTTTACACAGATTAGCTTTTGAAACATGCCGGGAGACTCTGCCTCTCCTGAAGACATTATCACAGCTTTCCTTGAGATAACGCATGTGGTGAAGGAAGGCTTATATTCAATAAGACCCCGCCATTGTGGCAACAGATGGGTTCGTATAAATCAATCTGTACAAAGACCCATAAACACTTAAAGGAAGTCCTACATAAAACCCCCAGGAATGTACAGGAGAGGATTAGTGATTACAGAGCTGCAGAGAAAAGAAGATCTAAGGAATGAAGCATGAGATATACTTCATGAAGCAAGCCTTTCTAAGTCAGTGAAGCCTTTTGGCATGTGATCAATAGCCCTCATCTGAGAATGGATCTGCCCCTAGATTGGAGGCCATGATTACTGACACAGAGTGGGTGGCTCATTTACATTTTAGTAACTTCTATTCAAACCCTGATAAGAACTTTGGTGAGTCAGAACCCTATTCCTGGGAGGCCTCTTCTTCAGATTCCTATAGTAACATTTCGACTCAAATGTTCTCTCTTGAGGAGGTCAATAGGTTCCTTATAGACAGCAAAAGTGGAAAAGCACCTTGCCCTGATTGTATTCCAATTGACCTCCTCATCTTCCATTGGGGTATCTCTAATAAACCAGGTGCTAGGTGCAGCTTGTACAGTAGGTTTTCTGAGTACATGGTCAGGATCACTCATACTCCCTATCTACAAAAAAGGTGACCACTCCTCACCCGCCTGCTATCATCCAATATCATTGCTTGATTACTTCCTGAAGGTGGCAGGATGAATCCGTTCGGGGAGACTGCATGAGTGGGATCTTAGTAACGATATATTATCAGATTTGCAATACGAATCCTGCAGTGGCCTTGGAACCATAGAACAGGGCTTGAATCTCCAATTGTTGGTTGGTAAAAATACACTGATCAAATGGGCCAATGTGTTTCTAGCTTTTGTTGACTTATCTAGTGCATTTGATTACGTAATATGAAAAATTGTGGTCCATTATGTTCAAGCTTGGGGTGGATCATACCATCATTCCGTTTTTGAGGGAGCTATACTTGTTTCATTACGGACTTATGGGGGAATGTACCAACTTTTTTAGCATATGATTCAGACAGAGGTGCGCAGTTTGTTACAGCCCTTCTCTATGCGGACAAGGCGTTCTTATGGCCTCTGGTCCTGCAACAGCTACGTGCCTGTTTTTACTCATGTCTGATCTCGTAAAACCCAGCGTTCTCAGTAACCAACTGATAATGGTTATTTACGATATTCGACCATATCTAGTTTTTGTCCAGAATTTTAGACAGATTTTTTCTCACAAGAATTAAGTTAAACACATTTCATCAATTGATAACCTATCCGTCTGTCAATAACTGGTCAAGGTCTCTCAATAAATGCCCTTGTGATAACGTGTCCGAACAGAGCAGAATGCACACAGTCCTATTCTGAAAATTCTACAAGGCCCTGAGGAAGAGATTTCTATTACCTTGTTAACATGAGCATCCATTTTTAGGGCTCGCCTGGCGTTGGAGCGCGAAGCGCTCCCGCCAGCGAGTTCTATAGTCGCCGTGTTCAATGCCAAGGGAGTCTAGAGCTGTGCACGAGCCGCTACTGGCCTGTGCACGAGCCGACACAGCTCTGTGGACGCGCACGTCTCTGGAAGACGTGCTGCGCCCGAGCCGCCTCCCGCTTGTTTTATGACAGATTTATATCCCGGCGCCCTTAATGTCATGAACAAGGGTAAGAAGAAACTCAGCTCGGAGGCGAGTGCTTCATCGAGTGAAAGAAGTCCCTTGATGAGGTAAATATTTCAGATTCACTCACAAACGAAAGGTACCTGCATACACTGCAATGCGAAAGTGCACAAAGTTCGTAATGCACATCATTTTGGGGCATAGTGCAGCATCACTTAGGGTTTTAGTTTCATTTTTGCGTTAAAAGCCGAAATTGTTGCCTTTCAGAATATTTGCAGCCGGGCCTGGTATTGTTCTGCAGCTGTTGTTTTTCCCGTTTGAAGACTATATTGACATCTCAGTGAACCACAAATTAGCGCGCACAGCTGCTCTCAGTAGGGCCACTTGAAGGCCCCACAATAGCACTTGTCAGCAGAATGGCGGCCATGGTGCAGTCTCGAAGAAATAAAGTGGTATATGTCTTCTTGTTGATATAGCTGGCGCTGTAGGATCTTGTGTTCAATGCGCACTTCTGTTTCATTCATGGAGAGGATTTAAACTGGAGTATTTCATGTGACTTTGGGTAAATAGGCGCTGTGTATACCAGAGAGATGTAGTTTAACTTAAAAATTCTTAAAATTGTAACACTTTCTCTGAGTTAATCCAGATTCAGTAATGTTTTTCCTCGTCATGAAAGCTAATAGGAAACTGCCAATCAAAGTAACAATCACAGGACATGTGCAGGGTAGTTAGCTTACGATAGTCACAGTGGTCTCTTATTAATAAAATAAAATAAACACTTTAAGGTGTCGTTATATCTGGCCATTATGTTTAGGGGCCCAGTTAATTTGGTAAAATCTACCAGCGCTCACAGAACAACTTTCTTCTACAAGAGATCAAGAGTGAATGTGTCCCCAAAAGTCAGTGCACGTGATGCTCTTTTTACCTGATTTTTTTCTGCCGTTTATGTCTCCTTCCTTCTTGCCCTGAGGCCTGTCTGGAATTGTGGGTGCAGATTGTGGGTGCAGATTGTGGGTGCAGATTGTGGGTGCAGATTGTGGGTGCAGATTGTGGGTGCGGGGTCCGGTTCCGAGGATTTTTGAAGGTTAAAAAGCGGGTTGTGAGCGCTGAGGGCGATGTGCCAGGCAGGGTGCAGATTCAGAGTGCAGATTCAGAGTGCAGATTCAGAGTGCAGATTCAGAGTGCAGATTGTGGGTGCAGATTGTGGGTGCAGATTGTGGGTGCAGATTGTGGGTGCAGATTGTGGGTGCAGATTCAGGGTGCAGATTGTGGGTGCAGATTGTGGGTGCAGATTGTGGGTGCAGATTGTGGGTGCAGATTGTGGGTGCACATTGTGGGTGCAGATTCAGAGTGCAGATTCAGAGTGCAGATTCAGAGTGCAGATTGTGGGTGCAGATTGTGGGTGCAGATTGTGGGTGCAGATTGTGGGTGCAGATTGTGAGTTTAGATTGTGAGTTTAGATTGTGGGTGCAGATTGTGAGTTTAGATTGTGAGTTTAGATTGTGGGTGCAGATTGTGGGTGCAGATTGTGGGTGCAGATTGTGGGTGCAGATTCAGAGTGCAGATTGTGGGTGCAGATTGTGGGTGCGGGGTCCGGTTCCGAGGATTTTTGAAGGTTAAAAAGCGGGTTGTGAGCGCTGAGGGCGATGTGCCAGGCAGGGTGCAGATTCAGAGTGCAGATTCAGAGTGCAGATTCAGAGTGCAGATTCAGAGTGCAGATTGTGGGTGCAGATTGTGGGTGCAGATTGTGGGTGCAGATTGTGGGTGCAGATTGTGGGTGCAGATTCAGGGTGCAGATTGTGGGTGCAGATTGTGGGTGCAGATTGTGGGTGCAGATTCAGGGTGCAGATTCAGGGTGCAGATTGTGGGTGCAGATTGTGGGTGCAGATTGTGGGTGCAGATTGTGGGTGCAGATTGTGGGTGCAGATTCAGAGTGCAGATTCAGAGTGCAGATTGTGGGTGCAGATTGTGGGTGCAGATTGTGGGTGCAGATTGTGAGTGCAGATTGTGAGTGCAGATTGTGGGTGCAGATTGTGGGTGCAGATTGTGGGTGCAGATTGTGGGTGCAGATTGTGGGTGCAGATTGTGGGTGCAGATTCAGAGTGCAGATTGTGGGTGCAGATTGTGGGTGCAGATTGTGGGTGCAGATTGTGGGTGCAGATTGTGGGTGCAGATTCAGGGTGCAGATTGTGGGTGCAGATTGTGGGTGCAGATTGTGGGTGCAGATTGTGGGTGCAGATTGTGGGTGCAGATTGTGGGTGCAGATTGTGGGTGCAGATTCAGGGTGCAGATTGTGGGTGCAGATTGTGGGTGCAGATTGTGGGTGCAGATTGTGGGTGCAGATTGTGGGTGCAGATTGTGGGTGCAGATTGTGGGTGCAGATTCAGAGTGCAGATTGTGAGTGCAGATTGTGGGTGCAGATTGTGGGTGCAGATTGTGGGTGCAGATTGTGGGTGCAGATTCAGAGAAAACTCAGCAGCACCACCACCACAGCATCAATCTGTGCAACCATTCAACAACAACTGGTTCAATTATGTTCTCTCAATGTTTCAAGCTTTATTACAAATGTCACAAAAAGATGTTATTTCACTTCTGTTCTTGGATTTTCATCACAATAAAATACACTGAACATAATCTTCACAAACGTTATTTACAAAAGTTTAAGCTATTGCCAATATAAATTACAATCACTTTTATTTAAGTATTAATTATTTTAAAAAATTAAAAGCCGTTGCTATTTGTAATATCAATACATCTAAGTCACGTAAATACAAAACATGTTGCATTACAAATGCTATAGTCGTCACATGTGCGAAAGTTATAACTATTGGCATTGAAAATGACAAAGCTATTAATTTAGCTATTTTCAAAATCAACACATAAATAAAAAAATTGTCATTTACAAGACCAATAGCTCAAACTTTCATAATGCGAGACCTATTGCATTGCAAATGCTTGTTCACAATGTTGCCCAGCGTTTCTGTTTTTACAATCATTTTGGTCGGTTGTATTGTCTCTTATCTATCAGCAGTCTTTAATCGGAGGAAGTCTCTTGCATAGCTGCCATGATCTGTTCATTTTATGAATTAATGCTTTTAGGTTTTGCCTTCACTTGCTAAGTTGTTATAAAAATGTTTTTCATTTTTAAAAAAAATGTTATATTTAAAGTGTTTAGGCACTTATGAATGTATTATTCGATTCGAATAAAGCATACTTTAATTTGAGTAACACACCTGTATTACCCTATATAGTGCTTTACTGTCTTGTAAGTAGGTGAATACTATGGAAATACCACATACTGCCTACATACCTAATAATAATTGCAGAAGTAGAAGAAGGTGTGATAGCAGGTGTAGATTGTAGTATTGTATTAGGTACAGCGGTGGTGTTAAACAATTGGGGCCTCATTTATGAGGCCTTGCGTCAGTTTTGCGCTTCCGATGCGTCACATTTTGTGACGCATCGGTGGCGTAAAACATGCCTCCTATTGCGCACTATTTACAAAGTGATGCATCTAAGCAGATGCGTCACTTTGTACACCCCTGCGCTACATTATACCTGCGTCAGGTATAATGTATGCAGAGGGGGCGTTCCCCCGCAAAAAGCCTCGTAATAGTGACGCAGTGAAATCTATGAGATTTCACTGCGTCACTTTGAGGACGCTGTTGCATCAAAATCTTGCGCCTGCCTCACAGCAGGCGTAAGACTGACGCAAGCCCTTTCACATGGGGCTTTCCCCATGTGAAAGGACGCATTGCTGGAGTTGCGTCACTTTTGTGACACACTCCAGAAATGCGTCATTTTGCGCTTACAGATTCGTCAGAAATACAGACGTATCTGTAAGTCCTTGCGCAATGATGCGTCATATTGTAAATATGACGCATCATTGGGGTCGCAAGGAGGGCGCAATGAAAAGTGACGCATCGCTGTTTTCTCGCAGCGATGCGTCACTTTTCATAAATGAGGCCCTTGGAGTGGAGATAGACGCAGAGGTCAGCTTAAAGAAGGAATAGTATTATATAGGAGTTTGAGGAGTAATAAGAGGGATATTTATGGTTTGTGCGTAGGTGTACAGGCAGACACATGGATGCTTCACTGTCATACATTACAACTGAAACAAGCTGTTGATGGACTATTACACATAATAGCAACTATCAGGAGAACACAGAGGAAAGGCATCTGTGGCCCTAGCCAAAATATGAATGGCGGATTAATCAATTAATGGCTGAAGGGTTCTGAGCCACAGCAAAAATAGTTGTTAGTTGTAGGTGTGTGACTCAAAGCCTCTTTTTGAGCAGTCATTTGTTCATCTCATTGGTTTTAGCTAACTATAGCTGTCTCTTGGTAAATCAAAGAGTAAATAAAAGAAAGCAGAAGTAAGAGTAGGCTCAAGTATGAGTAAGCATAGGAGTATGTAGGAATAGTAGGAGAAAACTGGATCAAGAAAAATGTAAGAATACTCATATGTAGGAAGAAGAGTAGAAGCAAGTAAGAATAGGAATTGGAGTACTAAAGTAAGAGGTGGAGTGGCAATTAAGACATTAGTGGTTGGGGTAGTGGTAGGAGTAGGGGTACAAGTGGGGGTATGGGTAAACTAGGGGGTAAGCATGTAGGTGGGAGTAGGAATGTGTGGAAGGAGTAGAAATAGTGACATGAGAAGCTGGTTAAGAGTGCGAGAGGGGATGAGTAAGAGTAGTTTTAACTTGGCAGTAGGCAAAGAGGTTATCCTCCATGTCAGTCCATACACACTTCACAACCCATGAATTGCAATGGTACTACTCGAGGCATAATGGTGAACCTAGAACTTAATAGCTCAACAGTTAAGAGAAAATATTTTGTGAAGCTTATATAAAATGTGAATGACTCTTTCAGCAACCAGTGGCTGAGGTAATGCCTCTGTGTGTGTCATTTTTAATCTCATGCTCTTTTCCATATAGGAGGAATGAAGTGCAGGCAAATATTTGGGTTTTATTTGCATGTGCATCCATAAATACTTCTGCCAGTATTGGCTATGACAGAGTTAAATTAAAGCCTCGATCCTATTCTGCGGCAGTGTTAGGCACTGAACATATACAAGGTAACTCCATAGGGTATTTGCGTGGCTTTATGAGCATGCACTATAAAGTATGATTCTCATTTATTTTATTCTCCCAGAGTCGCCAAACAACTCTCCACTACCACACTTCTTTCATCACATACACAACCTACTGAAAATAAAACACCCTTTTGTCTGTTTCTTTGTATCTTATTTACTCATTGCGGTCTCTAGGTTTCTTGGAAGAATCTACCGTACTGTTTTGCATCAAGTGTGTGCATGAATTGGCTACCTCACAAGATAGCAACGGTCAATATTACGGTTATGGAATCATAAAAAGAACTTTTAAAGAATGATGTCGTTTCATCTTAATTTCAGACACGCGAACAGTGAATAATATTAAGATAAGAAAATGAATGTCCATGAAAAAAATACTGAATGTAAATAATACTGCAGTGTTCTCGAAAATGAAACAAAAACATAAACATTAACATAAAAATAGAAAGAGCTGAAAAACAGATAAAACCCTTCCAGGCACTAATCATTCTTCCCCCTCATAAACTGACTAGGCAATTAGTTACCCAGCAGGCTGCACCAATTTTCGGGTAATTATCCTGCTTTCTTAGTTTAAAGAGAATGAAATGAATACTGTTTGGCTGAATCAGAGGCAGTGGACAATAAGCTTGTGAATGGCAGAACGCTCAAAAGCGCCATAATTACAAAGATTTCTATTTATTTTATTTAGAGTGTTTTATAAAGCGTGCACATGACCCAGGGGTATCAGAGCGCTGTACATAGGTTGAATGAGCAAGATGAAAGGTATTGACAGATAAATCAAGGTAAAGAGCCGCAATGGGCAGTTGCAATATTTTCCACAATTATACAACTGTCGGTTCATTAATATTCCATTAGTCTTCATTGTTGTAGCAACTTCGTGGTGTGCAATTGCTGCTGCTGTGAAACTCTTCTGATCCAAGTACCCGGAGGAACAGAGTTTTCGAGGGTTCTCCTGTAAACGACGTAACTCAGACAAATCTAGAAGTTGCTACCCTTGAGACAACCCTTGTGCCATAGGACTCTGAAAGTCTATGCAAGGAATCTATTCATTTTTTTTTTAAACTTTATTTGTCATTTCCACAAGCATTGTACAAAAACAATCATCAGTGTAAATAGCACATAACCACTGTGTACTGAAATATACCAAGTTCGTCACTCCATAGCACAGCAATAAAAATAAAGAGGGAAGGGGATAGCCATCGCACTGGTGGTTCATGCTACACAATCATCCCCAATTACATTTTTGTTGGGCTGTAGTGTAGTATTCCTCTTCTTCCCAAGGATATTTCTCCTGGTGGTTATCAGGAAGAACCTTTAGACATTATTTGGTATTTTGATGCTTGTATCAAATTCTATGTCAGGACCGGAGGCTTCAGATTATGCTTTTCTTCCTTCGCTTTATTAACATCATAAACTCCACAGCAGCTCAGGAAAATATTCAACAGTGAACAAATGCTTTCAAAACAAAAAGCAGTTGAAGAAACATTTTCATAGTCCAAAACCACAACTCCCAAGAGTCTCTTGTGCACTTCTAGTCCATAGTCCTTCCACCATGCCTACTACAGCTAGATAGCCAGTCCTCTCTTCCTCTTCTTTCTCTTTCTTCGCTGCTCCCGCAGCCAGATAAGTGCTTTAGTTGTTTCCTCAGTGTGTGATTTTGCTGTGTAATACGTTGCTATGAGATTGTTGGGGGCTTGTTGCGTTGTTTACGCCGTCTTATCTTTCAGAGCCCTCAGCCGCGGGAACGCTTAATTCGTTCCTACGCGACTTTCTTTTCCCCGTTTGGTGCGGTGACAGGAGAACCCACCAGAGGGCGCCCGCGCGTCTCGCCGACTGCCCAGCGCGTCTCTACGGTCACGGGAGCCGCGCTGAGGAGCCTGTCTGCGCCGGAGCCTGCCCTCGCCTACCCCTCTGACGCCCGGCTACCGGGTCGGTATTTTCCCTGACTTGCTGACGCCCCGCTGGGGTCTGTATTGCGGCTTAGACCGCGTGAACGCCTTCAGGCGCTTGTGGTGCACCGTACTTTGACGTGTGGCTTGGCGCGCTTGAGGGGTGGCTGGACCCGGTCCCGGTGTGGAGGGTCCGCGCGCTGGGGTGTTGGTGCCTCCCTATCTGCCACGTCTGTTGGCCCAAAGATTAATTGCAGTCAGCCTGTCTGCCCAAAATATTTAAAGTTACAGTACACCCATTTGGGTGCTTTTAGTGCCTGGATTGCTCCTGTCTTGGGGGTTTGTCCCCTTCTTGCCCTGTATAGTCAGTTTTTTGGGTTCCACGTTACTGGTATGGCCCACGAGGAGCAGTATGAGGAGGAGCCCTACTCCTACCTCCAGGATGATGAATTCTATCAAGCGGTGGATAGCTCCATATACCGCTGCGTGACTGAGGTGGTGGGTCCCATGGAGGACCGCCTCTCAGCACGTATTGTGGAAGAATGTGCTAAGTTAGCGTCTGCACATCTGGGGGCGCCTACTGACCTCCCGGGGACATCGGGCGAACGACCGCCACCTCCTAAGAAACCCTGCAGGGAGGGTTCCCCTTCAGGGATGCAGGGGGTAGACAGAGGCGCCTTTGAGCGTCTCCGTGACGCTTTTTTGGCTAAGGCGACTGCTGCTCCCCCTGCGCCTCTGTCGGGCCCTGAGCCCGCAGTAGATATGGGTACGGCCCCTTCATCGCCGGTGTACGATTCCCCCGACACGGATGACGACGGGGAGTCGGTGCGATCTTGGCGCCCCTCGGGCCCAGCAGCAGAGCTCCCTCGGGATGAATCGGGCATGCTGGACCCGGTCTGCGGCCTGGACACCGGGGGAGACTGTGGCGAAGTTCGTTGCGGGTCGCCTGCGCAAGCCGCTGGAGAAAGAAGCCAGAGGTTGCTTGCGGGGGGAATGCCCGAGACCCACTTTGGACGGCAAGGTGGCCATGACTCCAGAGTTAGACGCTAAAATGGCCACCTTCCTGGCCAAATTCATGAAAGACCCCCGCAAGGGCATTGACCGATCCTGGCGATCATGTCAGGATAAGTTGTTGGACGCGGTCGGGCCGGCCACAAAAATCCTCGACATGGCGGAGGAGGCGAAAGCGAATGGCACGGTCATTTCCCCGGAGGTGCTGTCGAACTGGGCACAACGCGTGATCGTGTTCCTGGGGAATGCCAACTGCGCCCTGTCCACTGAGCGCAGGCGATCTTTGCTTATTAAGTTGGACCCGAAATTGGGAGACTTAGCATCTTCGGAGGCGGGCGCGGTGGCCCAAGGGGGCCTCTTTGGCGAACCTTTCATCAGGGAGCTGGGCAAATTTGTGTCCACCTTTACCTCGCTGGACAGAGCACAATCCAGCATCAAGCGCGTTTTTCATCAGCGTTTCTCTGGAGGGGCCGGTCGCGGCAGGGGCCGCGCGACTGGCCGTGGCCAACCACACAATAATAGAGGGCAAGGCTCCGGCAGAGGACAGTACCAGACCTCTGCGAACTTCAATAACTTCTACCCCACCAGAGGGCAACGTTTTGGCGGCAGAGGTTACCGAAAGAACTCCGGACCCAACAATACCACCGGTGAGTGTACTTTGTTTGGATCAAGTTCCTATAGGAGGGAGGTTGGCGTCCTTTTACGAGGAGTGGGAGTTGCTCACTGCCGACGCTTGGGTCTTGCAAACCGTCCGTGGTTTTCGCATAGAGTTTTACGACCACCCTATTCAGGAGGTTTTTCCACGGCCGATGGTGTTCTCAGAGTCCGATGCGCTTTTGATAGACGGAGAGGTCGCGGAGTTGCTTCGCAAGGGCGCCATCCGTCAATCAACGCGCCACCCCAATGGGTTTGTCAGCAATGTCTTCCTAGTGGACAAGACAGATGGGGGCAAGCGGCCGGTGATCAATCTCAAGGACTTCAACGGGTGGTTGGTCTACCGGCACTTCAAGATGGAGGGTATCCACCTCCTTCGAGACGTGCTCCTCCCGCGGGATTGGATGGTGAGGCTAGACTTCAAGGATGCTTATTTGGTGATTCCTATCCACCCGCCGCATCGTCGTTTCCTTCAGTTCTTGTGGAACGACAGAGTGTACGAGTTTATGGCCCTCCCGTTCGGCCTTTCATCGGCCCCCTGGTGCTTCACGAAAGTGTTGCACCCGGTGGTGGAGTACCTGAGAGGCCAGGGAGTGCGGATGTTGGTCTACTTGGACGACATTCTCTTCATGGGGCAGTGTCCGGTGCTTTTGGCCGGACAGTTGCGGCAAGCCGTACACCTCCTTCAGCGACTGGGCTTCGTAGTCAACGACTCCAAGTCAGTACTGGTTCCCACTCAGCGACTTACCTTTCTAGGATTCGTCGTGGATTCTGTGGAGGCCGTTCTAAGCCTCCCGTCCAGGAAGATTGCAAAAATCCGGCATTTGTTGCGGCAGACGGTCACGAAGGACAGTACGTCTTTGCGACACGTCGCCAGGGTGGTAGGGCTCCTGTCGTCCTCCATCCAAGCGATCTTTCCGGGGCCCCTGCACTACAGGGCGCTTCAACGCCTCAAAGCCCAACACCTCCGGAGAGGAATGAGCTACGATCAGTTGATACCCCTCACGGAAGAGGTGAAGGAGGAAATGTCATGGTGGCTTTCTCACATGGAAGCATGGAATGGTCGGGCGATTTTCGGGTCAGTCCCGGATCTCGTCATAGAATCCGATGCCAGCAGATCGGGTTGGGGCGCTCGGTGCGGGGATTTCTCCACCGGCGGCGCCTGGTCTTCCGACGAACAACGGTTGCATATTAACTGTTTGGAGCTCCTGGCGGGCTCCTTCGCGGTACGTTGCTGGACCAAAGATTCGGTCAAGGCCTGCGTTTTACTCAGGATGGACAATGTTTCAGCGGTTCGGTATGTGAACCATCTAGGGGGTCCTCGTTCTCGTGCTCTGGCGAACTTGGCGAAGGACTTCTGGGACTACTGCCTGGAGCGTCACATTGCGGTGACAGCAGAGTACCTGCCGGGTCAGGCCAATCAGGTAGCGGACTGGCACTCCAGGTACCTCAGAGATGCCAGTCAGTGGAAACTGGATTCCGGGGTCTTCCAATGGCTCCAAGACCTTTGGGGTCCTTTTTCGGTGGACCTGTTTGCGTCCCGCCTGGATCATCAACTTCCGAGATTTTTCAGTTGGAGGCCGGATCCCCTTGCGGAGGCCACAGATGCCTTTCTGCAGGATTGGAGTCGGGAGAAACCGTTTGCGTTTCCCCCGTTCTCCATGGTGGTGCGGACGGCGGCCCAGGTACGCCGCCAAGGAGTGGAGTTGGTGCTGATTACACCGCTCTGGAGGTCTCAAGTGTGGTTTCCGGTTCTTCTGGAACTTTCTTGGGATTTTCCAATCCTACTCCCCCTGTTTCCTCTCCTCCTGAGGAATCCGGATCAGGGACCGCATCCTCTCATCTTGCGGAGCTCGCTCCGTCTCATGGCGTGGAGGCTCTCAGGAGACGTTGGACGCTCCCGGGCCTTTCGGGATCGGCTGAGGGCCTTCTCTCCAAAGCATGGGCCGATAGTACGACGAAGCGCTACAGATCCGCTTGGCTTAAGTAGATGCGTTGGTGTCTTCGAAGGGATTTGGATCCCTTGGTCGCGGGCCTCGTTCCCATTTTGAATTTCTTGGCTGAACTGGTCACTAATGGCCTTGCCTATAGGACAATTAATGCGATTCGATCTGCAATTTCTGCGGGTCACAACCCGATCGATAATTCTCCGGTAGGAGAACATCCTTTGGTTTGCCGGCTTCTGCGAGGTATTCGTCTTGCGTTGCCTCCGGAGCCTCGGTATTCTGTCCTTTGGGACGTCAATTTGGTTTTGAATTTATTCCTTTCATGGCCAGCCAACACCTACTTGTCTCTAAAGGAGCTCTCAGCTAAGTTAGCCATGCTGTTGTGCTTGGTTTCTTGCAGGCGTGTATCTGATGTGTGCGCGTTGGATATATCGGCGCGAGTTTTCTCCCCGGATGGGGTCACTTTTACTGTGGGGCGTCGCACAAAGTCGGCGTCGCGATCTATTTCATACCCAGCCTTTCTGGACACTCCTAAGTTGTGTGTTGTGCAATGCTTGGAAGCTTATGAGGATATGACCTTGGAAATCCGCCCTCCGGGCGAACGTCAATTGCTGATTGCCTTGCGGAAGCCACACAAAGCAGTCTCCTCCCCCACCATTGCAAGGTGGGTGCGTTGGGTCATGCAAGAAGCAGGCATCAATACAAAACTTTTTGGAGCACACTCTGCCAGAGGGGCCATGGCTTCTAAGGCGTTTGCAGTGGGTGCTCGCTTGGAGGATTTAATGCGAGCTGCAGATTGGTCCTCGGATTCCACATTTAAAAGGTTTTATTTTAAACCAGTGGTGGATCTGGCCCGGTTGGTGGTGAGTAAGCTTTGAACTAGCATAATCTGAAGCCTCCGGTCTTGACATAGAATCGAAATTTGCCTAGCTTATGTAACGGTAAGTTTCAATTCTGTTAAGGACACGGAGGCGAGGATTATCCCACCCGGAATGCGCAGTGATTCCTACCCGCCCGTATGGCAGTAAGTAAAGTGTTTTCCTCTATGCGGTTATGTTATGTTGCTAATATATGATGCTCCTCTGTCATGCTATCTCACTCCTGTGACTCCTCGCTTACGCTGTCCTTTTTCCTGGCAGGCAACGAAGGAGCTAAACAGGATCAGTGAGGCGAATGCGTAATCTGCGCGAAGAAAGAGGAAGAAGAGGAAGAGAGGACTGGCTATCTAGCTGTAGTAGGCATGGTGGAAGGACTATGGACTAGAAGTGCACAAGAGACTCTTGGGAGTTGTGGTTTTGGACTATGAAAATATTTCTTCAACTGCTTTTTGTTTTGAAAGCATTTGTTCACTGATGAATATTTTCCTGAGCTGCTGTGGAGTTTATGATGTTAATAAAGCGAAGGAAGAAAAGCATAATCCTCGCCTCCGTGTCCTTAATAGAATTGAAACTTACCGTTACATAAGCTAGGTAAATTTCGATTCTCCTCTAGACAGATCCAAGGGAAAGTGTATGTGTCTGCCACCGGACCTCACATTTTGAGGTGGGTTCATCAATACGATCTCTCCATCATTGTTAATCCTCGTGCTGACCCACAGGCCATGGTTGTTTTTTGAACATGTAGGTCGATGAGTTTGAGTGTACCATGGGTGAAAATCAAGCTCTTAGTGAACTGGCCAAAGTAGGGGTCACACGGATAGGGGATCTTTACCAGAAGGGTCAATTTAAAACCCTGAAGGAAGTGCAAAAGGGTGAGAACAGAGGTTTTATGCTCAGTTTCACGTACATATGAGTGCGACAGGCCATTAAGGCTGTTTACCCGGACTAACCGACTGAGCCTACCACTCTACGGGCTTTGCAGGCGATGCTGGCGGGGAAGGAGCGTCAGGGACTAATTACCAAACTCCATAATGCGTTTCTGCGTGAGCAGAAACAGCAGATACATCCTTCATTTGTAAAATGGCAGGTAGTACTGGGCAATGCTCTCACCCCTGGTGTGTGGATTGAAAGTTGTACTCTCACTGGCCGCTTAACAGCTAATTGCAGTTTCAGAATAATACGTTTTAAATTTCTGCATAAATTATATTATACACCGGTGCAGGTTTTTAAATATGGTTTGTGAGATAATGCTGATTGTGTGAGGTGTGGCGTGGCAGATGCGGATTTTTTGCACGTGGCATGGCAATGTGAGCGTGTGTTTTCTTTCTGGAAGGACGTGACAAAGATGTTAACAGATGTAATTCAGGAACCAGTACATTGCACCCCGACCCCTACTTGCTGGGGTATGTCAAACATTTCAAACCTTGTAATAGGTGAATAATTGCACTGTCTACCCTATTTGCGAAGAGAGCTGTGGCACAATGCTGGGGGGCGACAGCCACTCCAACCAAAAAAAAGTGGCTCTGAGATCTGCTGTACTGTAAAATTCAGTTACAAACCTATGAGAAGGAACTACCTGAGACCTCTCACCCTAAGGACTTATGGGCCCGCTTACAGCATACTTGCTCACTAGTCCGGATTTATTATGATTATGTATGTATAGGTTTGCGCTGGCTCCCTGTTTGGGCTCACTAACTGCCCTCAGCACTGCTCTATGGTGGGGGTACTCTTTTGTACTATTGCTGTCGTTGGTGGATTAATTATGGCTTTGCTACATGTCTGGTTCCAGGTCATTAAGGTATTGTTTTTAATTGTATTCAACTATTAGGCATGTACGTTTACATCATCTAGGAACTGTATCTGTTCCAGCTTTTGGGATGGGTGGGGAGAGGGTTTGTTTGTATGGCTCACATTGCAACAGCAGTCATGTCTACTGATATTTTTCTTACTGATGAAAATCTATAAACATATATAAAAAAAAGTTTCCATTTTTAGACTGATTATTGCAAAAATAATGCTTGTAGAGACAAATAGCTCTACCTGGGGCTACTACGATGTCGTGACAGGCATAAATCCAAAGTACTGTGCCAACAGAGAGGTGCAGGCTGGCAACAGAGTCACATGGACCTCCAAGTAACAGTACAGGAAGTATGGCATTGAGTCCACAAGGAGGGCAGGCCTAGAGTCCGGGCTAGCTGGGAAGGTGAGACATCATCATTGGCGAGGCGTTGGTTCCATTCAGCAGTGCAGTGTCAATGAGTTTGGGAAATAACCCACATTGGTTATCAGCTCCACAATGGCAAGATACAGATGCTGGTGGCAACAGGCATCGGTGTGAGCGCTGGCGTTTTGGGAGATGGATAACTTGCAGGCATCGGTGGGAGTAGGAGCTGTGGTGCAGGCAGGGCAGTGTGTCGCGGCCTCGGTGCAGGTTGAGGCATTACTGGCTGTGTCCCTAATGGCGTCAGAGTTGTTGTTCTTGGTTTGCAGCACCAACCTCACAATTCCAAGGGTCCAGGAACTGGAATTGACACCCTTTCGTAATCAGGAGTCCAGCACACAGAGTACAGGTGCTGTTTAGCAAGTTGCAGGTGATGTTTTTGTTTCCCTGAGACTTCAAAACAGGAGGTAAGCTCTACTTCAAGCCCTTGGAGAATCTTCTTAAGCAGGATACCAGAGCAAGGCAAAAATCCAGTCCTTTCCCCTGCCCACAGACAGAAGCAGCAACTGCAGACCAAAGGGGCAGGACTCCTCCTGACAGCTCTTCAACTATTCTTTTTGACAGTGTTCTGTTGCAGGGATTATGCACATACACAGACCTATGAGCAGGAAAATGCGACCTCAGAGTATAGGGGCTAAGCCTTCCCACCCCTTAGTGCCTACAAACCCAGGACCGTCTAGGTATAGTGTCTCACTCGATCTCCTATGCACATTTGGAGCAGCCACGGCCGCTGGTAGGTGTAACTGCAGGGCGGTGATGTAGGGAGGGGGCGGGGCAGGGTGGGGGGTTGTAATGTATGGCTTAAGGACTTTAACAGGTAAGTAAACATATAAATTAATAAAACGAATTTCATTGTGTGCACTGCATCACCAAATGCGATGCAGTGCGCGCAACAAAATTCGTTTTATTAATTTATATGTTTACTTACCTGTTAAAGTCCGTAATCCATACATTACAACCCCCCACCCTGCCACTCCCCCTCCCTACGTCACCGCCATGCAGTTACACCTACCACCGGCCGTGGCTGAATTGGAGGAACCAATGAATAGACACCCTAGAACACAACCCTCATAAGATCTGACAGAGATATGAAAATAGTTAAAATATTTATTTTAACTAACATGCTCTAAAATGCCGTATACAAGCCACCACCAGCAGCAAAATGCATAATATCAATACAGTTAGCATTGCAGCAAGGCCATATGTCATAAAGGGAGATTTCATTTTATAAAGACAGTGGATAAAGGACTATAAGGCCTAACCATCCTCCCCTTGGTAAGAAAAAATATTATTATATAAAAGAAGATCTTTGGCTTCACCCTCTGTACTTTCGGCACCTTCAGAATTTTTTTGAATGGTTCCTTCTCTGAAAATGTTCCCGTCTTTCCACGCTGTCTTGCTGCTCCCTCTCCACTGATTTAAATGTTTCTATTTCAGAGCAGTTTTCCTTTTCTCTGAGCTCTTTAACCTCACCTTCTAATATTGTTGTTCTGTTGCTTAGATCATCCATCATCCTCTCGAGAACTTCGCAAGCATTTCTTATCTCCTTCTGGTTTACCTCCGATGTCTCAAATCTATTTTTGATTTCAGCAGTCAAGGCTATTAGGAGAGCTCCAATAGCCGGGTCCTCCTTCTCTGACTGCTTTAGATTCTGCTCTGGGCCTTTGGTATTGGATTCAGAATTTATTAACTCTACTGAGGCTTGCTCCCCCTTTTCTAAAGGTTGTTGGTCACTCCCACAAGCATCAGGAGAGAGCGAGGCTAGAACATGATATCTTTTTGGTGACATATCTTTGCTCCAATCTGTCCCGCCTGCTGTACCCAGACCTTCAGGAGCTTTTATCTGCTTCATACTACCCCTCTCCAGTAGATTTTTTGCCCCCTCCATTTTGGTGTCAGGAAAAATTAGCATTTTTGGTAGAACTCTGAAATAGGTCCTAAGAGAAGGAGTGACCTTTACCCTTTGAGCACTCCCACTCGCCACCTTCCTCCTACCTTTAACTGGTTTTGATCTTAAGCAATCCACTACCCCAAGTCCTCCATTTTCCGCTCACTCCAAGAAAAAGAATCGACTCTGCCTGCTTTCTGGCTCACTCCTGCTCGCCTCTGACTGTTCTGACTCATCCTGAGCTCTCTCCCGGTCGTGAAGCTTACGCTGCTGCTTACATAGTGAAATTGATTAAGAGGGAGTTACAGTTGGAAAAATCAGAAGAAGAAATAGCGAAAGATCAACAGCGGATTCGTAGAGATCCTTTTAGATTAAACACTAATAGGACTAAGCCAAGAAAGATTTTGCTCAACTTTCTAACATTTACGTTAAAAGAGAAAATTCTGTCTAAAGCTCTGAGTATGAAAATGATAGAAGTAGATTGTACCAAATACAAGTTTAGATCAGACGTCTCTAATGTTACCTCCAACAGGCAATGGGAGTTGAGGCAAAGGATGGATTCACTAAAGAGATTGGGCACTGTGGTTCAGCTGAGGTTTCTGGCTTATTTGAAGATGATGTTCAATAATGAGATGTAAGTCTTCCACTCCAGTGAAAAGGTAGACGATTTTATCTAGGATTTCCAAGCAGGTGTCAGAAATCTTAAATAACCTTGAATAAGAGGGAGAAGATTTCATTAAAAAAACCACAAAAAAAACAATCACAGTTTTGAAAAGAGAAACCATTTTTATCTCCAGGGCTCTTTCAACAAATTCCAACTAATTGAGTTAAAACGCTCTCACCTCACTCAGATATAAATTAATAGCTTTTGAGAAGCTCGCTCTGAGGGGGGGTACCCATATGGCTTTTAGATATGTAGAGTCAGGGAAGGGTTTTCCATGTGGGGGGAATTGGAGGAGCACACGGTGGGGAGCAGCGGGAGAAAAAAGAAAAAAAGTTTCTCTAAAACCTCTTTAGTTAATCTGGAGTGTTTGTCCTTTTTAGCCGTTATTAGGGATGGGTGAGAAGAGAGAGAATGTAATTCAAATTCTCTTGTTTTTCTTTTTTTCTTTTTTGGTCCTCATTATCTACCCTGGTCTTGCCGTTAGAGTCTAAAAGAGAGCGACACACTGCCACAGAGAACTGGATAGGGAGGTCCGTATTGTTGCCGGTCCTTCCTAATCAGTGATGTCACAATCTCCAGGACCCACATTCGGAGACACTAGGGGCTATATTTTGCTGCACAGGTATACCTGCAGCCTGAACAAGGTCTAATAGGTCTGGGTTTACCAGCAGAGAAGAAGAAACCAAAGGCAGCACAATCATTGGACCAAACGGGGAAAAAAAAAATCCCATGTGGTTCAAAGTTGGTTCCACTTCAAGAGATGCCAAAAAGCTCTTTTGTTTGGGTTCTCTGATCTCAATAGATCGAGTTTCGAGACCTGCAACATCGATGCCTGCCAATCGAAAAAAGATGGTGGTAATGAGTCATTCCATTTTTTACAGATTTCTCTCCTGGCCAGAAGAATAGAATAAAAGAGAAGGTATTTGTAAGGTCCCATAAACCCTTCCATAACTCCAAAAATTGCCAATGCAGGATTTATCGTAATCTGGCCAACCAGAGATATTGAAAGTGAAGTACTTATTGAGTCCCAAAATTGAGATAAAAAAGGACATTCATAAAACATGTGTAAGTCCGAGGCAGTTGGAATTCGCCGTCGATCTCCTCCAAAATTGAGTGGTACCAAAATAATATCTCTTTTTTAGCTGTGTTTTTATTAAGAATTTGAGACTCCAGATGGTTACTACACCCTATTGGGAATCTAGACTTAATGGTACCTTGTGCATGAGCCCAAATTGCTATCTGTAAATATTTAAATCTCGAGAGATTAGGGCCTTTTCTGAGGCTCAAAGATTCCCATGGTATCATTACTCCTTCAATAAACAGATCACCCCAGACTTTCAACCCAACCTCTCTCAGGGGCAAAGCAAGGCTGTCCTTGAGCCAACTGGAGCCCCCAGGTAGATCCCACAAAGGAGCCTAATTTTATGGATCTGCTAACCTTGGTCCATGTTCTAACCATACCCTGCAGGACCTTCAGTTTTATTTCCTTAAAAATGTTGGGATCTCCAAATTTAAACAGAAACCCATCCTGTGGTAAACTTGCCCCACTAAGCATGGTCCTAAACATGCAACCAACCCCGATGTTAGTGGGTGTTTTCAGCAGCATGCGGGAGTGGGTTCGTTAAAATGCCCATGCATACAGTTGAAGATCTGGGGCGGCTAGCCCTCCCATTTCTCTTCGACACCTCCGTTTTTTCCAGGCAATTCTAGGAATACGCTGGGCCCAGATAAAATAATTAATGTCACTCTGTAGTTTGACTAAGAATAACGGTTCAAAATAAAGAGGAATAGTATTAAACAAAAAAGTGATGTTCGGCAATATAGTCATTTTTACAAGGTTAACCCTTCCTAGGATAGACAGTGGCAATGACGACCAAGAGCTCATGAGTCTCCGACATTCTTTCGCTATAGTGGAGAAGTTAATCTCGATGATTTTATTTAGATCTTGGACGATTTCTATACCTAAGTATCACATTCTTGAGCTTGGCTGGACCCCCACAACTAAGTCATTAGGGTTCCAGGTCATAATCTCCGTTTTAGAGGCATTAACCTCATATCCCAAAATTCCTCCCAAATTCTGGGCCAATTTAATGACAGAAGGGAGTGTTGTACTTAATTCTGAGGTAAAGATCAAAATATCATCGGCGTGCAGGGCCACCCTTTTCTCCCATCCCCCTACCTAAAAGGCTTGATGTTAATATCCTCCCTTATCCGTTGGGCGAAGGGTTCAATATAAAGGACAAACAGGAGAGGGGAGCGAGGGCAGCCCTGACGTGTACCCCTAGTAATGTTAAATGAGTCAGTCAATGGTCCATTAACCAGGAGACAGGCTGAAGGGTTCTGATAAAGCAATCTTACTGCTCGGCAAAATCCCGCTCCGATGTTAAACTTATCCAAGACCCCCGACAGGTATGACCAATTCACCCTGTCGAAGGCCTTGGTGGTGTCAAGTGTAAGTACAGCCAGGGGTAAACCAGCAGAAGATGCAACATCAATCGCACCTATTAGATCATAAGTCAACTCAAAGAGTTGTCGGCCTTTAACAAAACCCCTCTGATCTTGATGTAGGATGCCGCCTGCAACCATGCCCAACCTATTGGCCAAAATAGAAGCAAAGATTTTATAGTCCGCGTTTAGAATAGAAATTGGACGATATGACCCGCAGGAGGATGCTGGTTTGCCAGGTTTTAGAATTAGGGTTATTGATGCATTATCCCAAGAAGTTGGTGGTAACATCCCTTCCTGAAGAATCTGATTAAATAAGGAGGTTAAAAATGGTATGATTGCCTGCTCCAAACCCTATAAATCTCAGCTGGAAGGCCGTCTGGGCCCGACGCCTTCCCAGACTTACTGTTCAAGATAGCTTTTTTTTACCTCATCTTGTGTAATCACTTGATCTAAAGAAGCAGATTGTTCAGGGGTCAATGATGGCAAAGCTATCTCATTTAGCCACTCACCAATAGAATCTTGGTTAATGCACTTATCCTCATTATAAATATCTTGGAAAAATGATCGAAAGATTGTTCTAATTTCATCATCCGAGGAATAGACCACATTATCATGGGAAATTGAACTAATGTTATTCCGGACCTGGTCGCTTTTAGATTTCCAGGATAAGAGTCTCCCTGCACCTTCACCATATTGAAAGTGGGCAATTTTATTGACTTCCCACCTTTGTAGGACACGGGCCTTCAGCACTGAGTCCAAAACCCCCTTTACTTGGACCAATTTGTCTTGTAGTTCTTGTACAAGAGTAGGCGAGGCGGATGATTGCAAATCGATTTCCCTTTGAAGTCTGTCTATTTCAGCCTTGCTTGAAGATACCTCCTCACTATAAATCTTCCTCATATAGGAAACCCTGCTAGTGATCTGGCCCCTAAGAAAGGCCTTAAAAGAGTCCCGAACAAGCCCTGACGTGGCCGTGCCAATATTAAGATTCATAAAACACTTGCTTTCCTTAACCAAAAAAGAGATCTTGTCTTGTGTTGAAAGCAGTGAACGGTCAAACGACCAACTTGTAGGAGCTGATTTGGGAAAACCTGTCAATACCATTGATATCGCTGAATGGTCTGACAAATGTGAGGGGAGGTAAGTGATGTTATTTACCATGCTTTTCAGAGACTGACTAATCAAGATGTAATCGATCCTGGGTTTATGATGATATTTATAGTTTTGAAATGAAACCCCCTTTTGTTGCCCTGACATTATCCTCCAAATATCTAGATAGCCATACTGTTTCATATTGGCCAATAAAAGAGACCTAGTTTTAGAAGGGGTCAAAGCCCGACTATTTGGTGACTTGTCTAGCAGGGGTCAAGAACTATATTAAAATCACCCGCAAAAATAGTGGGTTCTGGAAAAGTAAGAAGATGAGAAAAAACAGATTCCAAAACAGATGGGTCATCTATATTCGGGCCATAGTATCCTACTATTGTAAGTTGTGCACCTACAACGCTAACTGTGGAGATGACCCATCTGCCACCTGGGTCTGTTAGTTTAGATATCAATCGAGCTTTTAAAGATTTTTTAAACAAAATTGCACCTCCCCTATTATTCATCGATTGAGTTGTAGTTATGAAAAAATCAATCCATGGATTCTTTTTAACCAAAGCGAACAACTCTTGTTCTATCAAGTGGGTCTCCTGGAGAGCAATGACCTGCACATCACAGTCCCGAAGATATTGCATAATTTTGTCCCTTCTGGGACTGGCGCGGAGGCCATTGATACTCCAGGAGAGGAACCGCAAACTATTCATGAAAGAGTAGCCTTTTTCCTACCACTATCCTGATGCTAGTGTCAACTGGGGAAACCCACCGAGAGATTAACATAATCATGCCAAAGATCACCTTAATACAAAAGAAAAAAACAAGCCCTACCAGTCAAGGAATGAAGAACTTTATTGATTTTTCCCCTGCAACCCCCACCCGCTAACCCCATGCCCTGTGCTTACCCCCACCCCACCCTGGGAAACCCTTGCCCTAGCTATCCGGAACAAGTCCAGAAGATAGTGCCCCCTCCGAGCGCTCACATATGCTGAAATTTATAAGAGAGCTCAAGATATATACGAGGTTTGAGGTTTTTGCCCACTACATTGAAATCAGAACTAGAGTATTGAGCCTCCCCCATTTTTTTCCCCCATAACTTTCCACCTACTCTCTTGTCTTTTTAAAAAAAAAATCTTATTGAAGATAAATAGACAGTAATTTGTTAAGAAAGACATGGTCCTAAAAACAATCCCAGATATGATTTTAGTGAGAGGAATAAGAGCCCATTTTAGCAGAAATAAGAGCCAAAAAGAAGCGGCATGCAATGGCTAAAATAGAACAGACCATTCTTATTACCCAAAGCCAACAACAATTCATCTGCAGCTTGAACCGATCTAATGTTGTACATTTTGTTATTGTACATGTTCTTTAAAGCGGCTGGGAAATTAAGCTGGGCGGAGGCCCCTAACTGCCTGAAAGCATCTAGTCTCCTCCACCACTACCATTGCTTATACAGAGTTGCCCTAGAAAGATCTGACCTTATCTGGAAAGTGAAGCCCTTCCCACTCAAAGGACTTCTGTTTAAGGGCCTGACTAAGGATCAGCTCTTTTAGGGAGTAAGTGTGAAAATTAACTAAGATTTTCCGTGGTTTCGATCTTTGTGGATTTTGCTCAAGCTGTAACGAATCTCTTAAAAGCGTGATGACATATTGCTTGATATCGGTGCCCTCACTCCCTTCAGAAACATTAGGAATTCAAAGATTGTTACGCCTGGCATTATTTTCCAAAGTCTCCATTCTCTCGAAGAGGGCAAGATCCTCTTTAATGAGATACACAATGTCCACCTTGGCCTGATCTAAATATAGGGAAAGTCCAGCCACCGTTTCCTCTAAGGCCGTGGTCCTGGAGATAAGACCGTCAATTTTGTTGTCCAAGGACTCACAGAAGTTCCTTATTTCTGTTTGATTGGCTGCGGAAACCTCAAAGCCCCTTTTTATGTCCAAAGACAAAGATGAAAACATAGATTTCAATGAGAAATATGCCGGGTTGGTACTAGTCTCTCCCTGCGGGCCAGTTGTCAATAGAGTCATGGTGTTCTGTAAGGCCTCTCCCGAGCTCGACAGCTCTAAGTCAGCCACTGCCTCTGGAGCCTGCACTAGCTGTTGCTGGAGGTCAGACTGCTCAGCCGATCTATCTACAGCTTCTACCCCAATGTCTACGCCATTGTCGCCCTCCTTCGTAACAGCTAGAGCTAGATTATCAGAAGACGTACTGCAAAAGTCGGATATCTTGGCCTCCAGAGAGGAACCCTCTAAAACAGTTAAGGAAAGAGGGACAGGAGCAGGAAGAAGAGAAATGTTGAGTTCAGACACCGGTGCCTCTTTAGCCAGGTCAAGGATTTGCAGGACCACTTTAAAGTATGATCTTAAAGAAGGCGTGATTTTTACACTTGAGCTCGAGCCCAGGATAGCAGCTTTAGTAACTTTTACCGACTTACCCCCTTTTCAGCACTTGGTTTTAACCTCGGCGCATAGAAAAGAGGAGGATTTACTTCTATTTATGCCTTCAACAGAGCTATGGCTATGGCTCAAACCTTGTGACCAGCTGTTTATATGCTTGGTGTGGTGTGGCTCACTGGTTAGAGGCGTCAGACCCGTAAGCAGAAAACGGCCCGGGACCAGGGTTCAATTACCGACGCGGCAGGGTCGTGGACCAGGGTCAAAAACGGACTAGATAATTCTCACCTCGGTGCCTACTCTAACCAGGGAACACACTCGGCAACTCTGGGCATTAAGCTTGCCTCATCTCTACAACGGCCCCCCACAGACGCCGGGGAGTCCTGGTTTCACCTTGGAGACACCCAGAAAGGGACCATCTCACAAGGAAAACCAGGACGGGTTCCCCAGCGTTCTTCAGCGCCTAGATACTCCTTGGAGTTGTAGTGCGCTTTACAAGTACACCCACATTTACATTTACATTTACTAATGTTGCTGGTGGAGAAACTCTCTCCTCACTCGCCTCTTGTGTCCCAGTATGAGATTTAGCCCACTGAGGGGAAGAGCCCTTCCCCTTTATGCCTCCCCCGGCGGGGCTAAGCTTTAAGCCTTTGGTAGTCAGTGGGAGGTCGTACTCGCAGTCGCAGTATTTAGTTTTTGTTTTTGAGATTTAGGTTGAGCCCTTACTTTTGCTCCTCGTTTCCCTTTCTTCCATGTAACTGCCCCCGCTCTTGGTGATGTAAAAACAGCCGAAACACTTAGCTCTCCCTGCAGAGTGATGCTCACCTTAGACGCACAAACCTCCTCCGTCTGAAGCTCAACTTGACTTACGCCTTCCGCACCCTCGGTAGAGCTCGAAAAATTACCTCGGGTAACCTGGAGAAAGCTCCGGATCCGGCACCCCTTACGGAGCTCCACGGCGGCCAATCCCCAATGCAGCAAACCACGCTGCAGTCCCGGCAGCAAACCTAATGAAAAATGGGCAGCCTCCTCGTAACACATGGGGAATCAAACAGTGCAGTGCCGAAAACAGCAAACAGCCTCCCCCACCAGGGCGGGTCCGAGTGAAGCAGGGTGGACCCACCCAGCCTCCTGCCATACTCTGAAAGCTGAAAACGCCGGTCAGGCAGGGCCGAGATCCGAGACAAAACCAAACAGCACGCCAAGGAGCCCTCACAAAAAGAAAAGACCCCCAAAAAGGCAAGTAGCAAGTAGCAGGAAAAAACCTCCTATATCCAGCCGCTACCGGCACCTCGAGCCTTTAAGCCATATTTCCCCTTCGTCATAAACTAATTCAAATTCTCTTGTTCCATTTGAATGGATTTAGGGTACGGGGGAGAAGTGCAAGAACATTACAATATTTAAAGGACTGCCCGGCCCAGATTATTATTGTACAGGAAACACACTTAATGGAGAAGGAGCGCATGGAGCTTTTAAAGGCCAAAAAATGGATTGCCCAAGTGGCATGTACAGCTCAATCAGCCGTAACACAGGGGGTGGTGATATTAATTAAATGAGGGGCACAAGTCAGCTTTGAGCTACATGTCTCAGATAAATCCAGAAGTGGACTAGTTGGCCCGCAAATCAGGATGATGTCACTCCCCTAGGTGAACTGTTGACTGAACTATTAAACTCCTCTGACCCAATCATTTGGCAGGAGATTTTAATGCAGTTCTAAACCACACCGTAGATAGATCCTCACACAGCAGAGTATTGCTAAACCCTAATATGTCTGGGCTCATAAAACAAATGATGGGGCAACTGGGGCTGTGTGATATATGTGTGACCAGGTCATATGTGAACAAACTTGGGCCCTAAATGGAGACAGTAATGGGATCACGCAAGCTTTTCACAGCTACTTCAGCAAAATTTATCGGGAAGATCTAAAACCTACGGAAGAAGAGCTTAGAGTATGGTTAGGGCAAGACTGTGCTATTCCCCTTTCACTAGAAAAAAAATAGACAGCTGAATGGGGAAATTGATAACAGGGAAGTAGAGCTGGTAATTAGGCAGGTCAAGATGGGGAAAGCTCCTGCACCCGATGGCTTGCCCCATGAGGTCTAGAAGGCTTTAGCAGACACGTTAACTCCCATTTTAGTGTGGATCTTTAATTACCTGTTAATCGAAGGGTCTGGTATGCCAGCCTCTTGGAAAGATGCTACTATCTCTCTAATTCTGAAGCCTGGAAAGTGCCCCAAAATTGTGATTCCCATCGCCCAAGTTTGCTTTTAAACAGCGACTATAAAATCTATGCTAAAATCTTGGCCAACAGGTTAAATGGGTTGATGGCTGAGTTGGTGCATGAAGAGCAAAAAGGGTATATACATCAAAGATCTCTGATGGACTTGACTTATGCACTACTTGGCTCAATATACCTTGCAACCTCTTATGAGCTCTCGCTTGCAGTAGTGGCTCTGGATGCCACCAAGGCATTCGACCGGGTTAACTGCGCCTACCTAAAAGCAGTGGCAAAATCTTTAAATCTGGGGTCAAATTTCTGTAGGGCCCCAGCAGGTTTCTACGAGGCACCAGAAGCTAGAGTCTTGGTAAACAGCTCCCTAACTGACCTTGTACGTATTACTAGGGTTATGAGGCAGGGTTGCCCCATATCGCCTTTTTTTTACCTTCATATAGAGACTCTTGCTAGGAAAATCAGGGAGGATTCTGATATTGTGCATTTTAAATACGACAACTGGAGTAAGAACCTGGGTTTATATGTGGATGATATTCTCATTTATACTACTAATCTGCAAGACTCATATTATGATTTTGACGTCTGACTTCGGAAAGATCTCGGGTTATGACATCAACAGGGGCAAGACAGAGATTATGACCTGGAATTAGGTGCAGGAGGTGATGCTAGAACAGTGGAACTGAGATATTTGCGAGTCATGATATCACAGGATGTCAATAAAATAACTAAAGTTAACTTTGAGAAAGTTAAGAAAGAGGTCTGTAGACTTTTAAAAATTTGATCTAATCTTCAGCTATCTCTTTTGGGACGCCTAAATTTAGTTAAAATGACAGTCTTCCCAACGCTCACTTTTCTTTTCGATACTATACTCCTGCCTTTTGAGAAGAATGCTTAAAGAAGATGCAAAGCCAGATCAGTACTTTTATTTGGTCAAATAAAGGCCCAAGGATAGCATGGAAAAAACTGAGAAGGAGGGTGGAGAAAGGAGGTCTAGCACTGCCAGATTTGCTGGTTTACTCATGGGTCTTTTTTTTTAAGAAAGGGAGAATGTTGCTTAACACACCAAGACCAACCAAGACTGGGGGCATGTGGGCCATGATGTCGAGTCTGGAGCCAGGGGGCAAACAAAGGTTTCTGTTTAAATATGCAGACCCCAAGTATTTTAAAAAGGTCAGGCTAAGATTTTGAAGTGGCTGACTGAGACTTGGTACAAGATCATGAAAGTTTTAAAAATACCATATTACAGTCTACTGGCTCCTATCTGGGACTCACCTGGCTCTCCGGAATGGACAAAAGATGCTCTTGCAGTACCATTATTAAAGGCGGGTTTTACACAATGGGAGCATATAATTCAAGATGGTCACCTGATTACTTGGCTAATATGTAAACAACAAACAGACCACAAAATATCCAGATTCAAATACCTTCAAATGTGGAGTTGGTACCAAGCACCGGAAACAATAATAGGAGAACAAAATGAGCTGGAAGTTCGACTAATGCAAGAGAAAGTAGTCAATAAAGAGCTGGCTGTCATCTATTGGTTGATGATTGAACTGGAGGATGGAGCTTTTACCTTGCCAACAGAACTGTTGGGAAGATGCTTGCTGGAGGCATCGTTGGAACATCAATGGGCAGTATCTATGGCCATTTTATTTAAAATAGTTAAACCTGCATACCTGAGAAGAGATCATCTTTTCTCCATTCACAGAGCCTACTGGTCCCCCAGAGATGATCAAAGTTTGGGAGAGGAGGTGAAGTAGCCTGCCTGAAGTGCGGCAGTATGAGAGAGGACAATGTACTTATGTTTGTGGTTTGTCCAGAGATCCAGACATTCTGGAAAGACGTGAGTAGGGCCTTGTCCAATATGCTGGAGATTAACATCGAGGTAAAGCGTCATGCTTGTTATTTTCGGATACGTGGACTTGCTGGTAAAAACTCCAAAGAATCAGGCAAGGCTGATCTTTTACTGTGTGATATTGGCACGTAGGAAGACATGCAAACAATGGGTGCCGTGGCTCCTCCTAGTTTTGATGATTGGATGTGCTCCTTTAAGCACATAGCCAGTCTGGATATGTTGGGATTTAGAAACTTTTTGGCTTCCCATGCTTAAATGGTGTGAGCAACAAGGTTAAATAAATTAAAACAGAGGTCCGATGATCAAGCCTTCTCTGCCTCGATAATTGGGAGCGGGCAGAGAGAGATAAAAAGTGAACTATGAAAGAGGTAGGTTAAATCCAAGGGTGGCAAAGAGTGTAACCTTCAAATCTTCTTTCCCGTTTCCAGCACATAAGGGCAGGACACTCCATCCAAATGTGCAAGTGGAATGGTGTTCTTTTTTAAGAGGCAAATGAGGACAAAAAAAAAAGATCATCTCTAGGCTTTGTCAGCAGACCCCATACCCTGGGCCATAGATCTTATTTTTACATCGCAGGTGCGGGTTGCTCTTCTCCCTGGAAAGGTCCCTCTCTAAGTGTCTGTTACCGAAACATTCAACCCCATAATATCAAAGTATGATTCTCCAGCAAAACCAGCTGCATTGGTATGTGTTGTCTAAGTTCTAGGGCCTGAGCAGAACAGAATAACAAGAGGCATTGTTTATTGACCTTGCTCACAATGTTGAGACGAAGCTCCAGGAACAGGCCGAGAGCGAGCATAGCAGAGTTCTCATGTGAAAAGCATAAACAGAGTTATGCAAAAATAAAGACGTGCAGTTGTCAGTGCAAAAGCAGCATAATGGCCAATTTCTAACAGTGGCATTTTCAAACACATAATTTAAAAAAACACCTATATTAAAAGGTGTTTTATTAAATCGTGAGCTCAGAGAGCTAAACTCCAAATATCCAGCTGGCCCAAATTGAAAGTTACTCATATAAAATGTTACTGAGCACCTCCAATGATAGCCTATGGGAGAGCTAGTTCTTGCAATAGTGAAAAACAAAATGCACAGTATTTCACTTATCAGCACATGTAATACACACCAGTATATGTCCTACCTTTCACATACACTGCACCCTGCCCATGGGAATACCCTGCCCAACCTTAAGGGCGACTCCATGTAAGAAAAGGAAAGGTTAGGGCCTGGCAGAGGGATGCTCTTGCCAGGTTGACATTGTAGTTAAAAACTGCAAGCAGACACTGCAGTGGCAGGTCTGAGACACAATTGAAAGACTAATTGTGTGGGTGGCACAATCAGTGCTGCAGGCCGCTCTGACTCAGCGGGACCGATTGATGCGTCATGCTGTCAGGATCTAACGACCTTCAAATTAATAAGAATCACGAACGACTTGTTTTATACCCTTAGACGCCCCCACGCCGCCTCTCCACAGAGCGGTGATGGGAAACGTTCCCTTTCCCTGATGGATCTACAGGATTTATTATTCACTATATCTTGAAGCAAAAGCCTTTGTTACTCACCAGACTTAGAACATTGATATCCCCTACTCCCATCCTGAGGAAGACCTACTGCTGAGGACCACACTTACCCTGTGCGTTTCTTTAAAAATAACTCAATGTGTGACTGAATAAATTCAAGTTATCAGTCTTTTGGAAGTGGCTTTCTATTTTTGTGTGCTTATGATCGTAGGTGCCTAAATGACCCGCTGCTGAGGACCACACTTACCGTTACGCAATAGGGTCGAAACGTCTATGTCCCTGAATAGGCCTACACCCTACATCTGCCCCCTACACCTGACTCACAGATTAAGTTACACTGTGAAGAAGAACAGTTTAACTAATGTATTGTACGCAACTGTGCTTATAAGGGTAGGCCTGAATATTTAAAGGGAGACCATTTCAAACTATACTGGTTCCCTAATGTCTTAAATGTTTGAATTTCCACAATGTAACGACAATTGCTTCTTCTTTTTCTTTTCTATTTCTTTCACATGAGCAATAAACGTTTCACGTATCTCCTTCTCCCTGATGATAACCGTGTGGATAAACATTGTACATCAGAATAACTAAAGTACGTTTCTTTAAAAATAACTCAATGTGTGACTGAATAAATTCAAGTTATCAGGCTTTTGGCAGTGGCTTTTCTTTTTTTGTGTCCTTATGATCGTATGTGCCTAAATGACTATACTCATTCAATGATATTGTTTTGAATCTTAAGCTACAACAGTCTAGGACCATTGTTTTTCTGTGCAGGCCCGCTAGTAGCATTTGATTTACAGGCCCTGGCCACACACCGTGCACTTTACTAGGGACTTACCAGTAAATCAAATATTCCAATCATGGATAGCCAATCATTATCACAATTTTCCAAGGGAGCACTTGCACTTTGATACTGATCGCAGGGGCAAAGTGCCCAAAGCAGCTAAGCCAGAAAAAGCAAATTCCAGCACACAGTCAAAAATTCAGGAGGTAGAGGAAAAAGACTAGGGGAAGTCACATCAAGGATGCCAAGTCTAACAGTCAGCATTCCAAAGGGTAGACTTCAGTTTCGTCAGCCAGGTCTGAGCTTGTACTCACACTTGAGTCAATGTGCCCCAATTCCATGTGCCATTGTTGAATCTGCGGCAAGTTCCAGTCTTCAAAAAACGCTATACTGCAGCTTTTAAACATGGTTTTGGATCCCAATGGGGGGCCATTGGACCCCACCAATTCATCAGGGTCTCTAGTTTACCTTCGACTGATAGGACCTGCCCTGTTCCAAATGGCCTCATTCAGCCTCAGAGCATGCTTCCTCTGGTGCTGGGTTGTGCTTCAGTGGTTTTAATTCATGCTTCAGTGGCTGCCCCTGTTTAGACACCAGTCATGCCTCTAAAGGTGGTGGTTCCAGATCTGGCCCAATTCCAGTGGCAGATTAAGAGCAGACTTCGGCCAGAACTCCCCAGTCAGTTCCCTGCCTGTTTATTTGCCCCACAAGCAGTACTTCAAAAGGACAAACACCAACAAGGCAAACCTGTTGGCTGAAAGTCAAGGGAAACCAACATCTGAGTCATTACAGCTGTTGTATTAGGTTCTGAGTCCCTCATGGGGGACTGGTCTAAACAGTGTTTTGCCCAGCGGGTGAACTACAAAATTGATAGGTGTCATACACCTACATGAGGGGACCCAACCCCCTGAATCAACATCCAACTTCTGAAGGCCTTGTTGTGCTGGTGTTGGTGAGAACGTGCTGCTCAATAAGAGAGAGACAGAGAGAGAGAGAGAGAGAGAGCGAGCTAGAGAGAGAGAGAGAGAGTCCAAAAGAATAAATGCCTTGGGCAAGAGAGTTTTTATCCAATGGTCATGCTCTCTGGTCCTTCAACAATGTGTGCCACTTGGGCAGCTACACATACACCATCTGGGATAGGAAAGCAAGATCTTACCTGACTTGCTTAGGAAAACAGCAACTCTTTTATCTCATGTGTACTTGATGGCAGGACACAGCTACATATATATGTTGTGTGTCAGGTGCGACACTATGGATAGTGTCACTCAAGTGATGGGCACCATAGTCTTTATTCAGCACCACTCCTGAATGAGTTACTCAGTTTTCCCATGATATATAAGTCTTTCTGATGGACATTTCTTTTGATGAAGTGAAACTTTTTGGTGAAAAAGCAGATTCGGCAAATAAACTATTTAAAGACAGTAGAGCTATAGCTCTCTTCCTGGGGCTGCATTCAACAGCTTTCCCGTTTCATCAGCAGCACCTACATTTGTGGGGTTACTTGATCATGCCTACTGCCTGAGACAGTCCTTGCAACATGTCCGTTAACCAGTCATGCATTTCTATGGCCCTAAGGTGAAAGGTAGTGTCAGGAGCCATGGCAACCACGAGCTGCAGAAGACGTTCCTTTCCTCTTGGCCTGCCACTGCTACTGCCAAGCCTCTTTAGTTTCTCCAACAGGACGCATCTGAGACCAGTAGAGGAGAGAATTTAGGTAAGATTATTCCCTCCTTTTTATATATGCCCCTCCGTGTTCCTCCAATTTTTGGCCAAATGTCAGTGGACTATGCTGATAATCCTCCACAGAACTTAAGATGCTACTTGCCAAGTGTGTGATTCAGGTGGTACTTAAGGCAGAGAGGGGAATGGGATGCTACCAATCCCCAAGCAGGACATAAGGTTGTGGCCAATCTTAAACCTCAGGTTTCTGAATACCTTCCTCCGCAAGGAAAATTTCAAAATGATGATTCTGATCCAGTTCATGTTAGACCGTAGATTTGATATTTGCCTTGGATCTGCTGTATGCACTCATGTGCCATCCTAGAGGGATAACCACCAGGCTATGGTAGGTTTGAGACATTTCTAATGCACAGTCCTGCCTTTTGCTCTTATAATGGTGCTTCTGGTGTTCAGAAAAGTCATTTCAGTTGTTGCAGCCCATCATTGCGGATTGGCTATACACATATTCCTGCACCTTCATGACTGACTGCTGGAAGCAAGTTCACCAGAGCTAGTCTCAAACGACTTGCAAGCAGGTTGCTGTCCACTCTGAGAATCTCCCTCAATGAGTATAAATTACATCCGTGGGTCATACAAAGGTTTCCCTTCCCAGGAACCATCCTGGACACTGAACTCCTTTCTGCCCCCGACAATGAGTCTGGGGTATTCAAGTGATGATCTCTATGGTTTGGATATAAGCCCTTGTTGTGGAGGTCCACTGGCCTCATGAATTTTATTGGTGTCTTGTGCCTGTTGGCACATGTGGGTCCTGCCGTGGAACCTTTGCCTACAATGGGAGAATAACTGGGGTTGCCTTTCAATCAAGGCAGCCCATGATCCTCAGTGAAGGATGGCTTATGCCAACATGACATGCGGCAGATCACTCTCTTTGCCTCTTTGAGAATTCACACTAGTGGTGGCTTCATCATCCCTGGGCAGATTTGTCCAGCTGCAGATGGTCATCACGACAACCATGTGGTGCTGCAAAGAAGCAGAGTGGTGTGGGTGTTTTCAGGCTGTGGTGGTCACTGGATTCTTATTTCCTGTCTGCCTGTAAGCCATCTTGGGCGTTACTTGAATGTCAGGTGTCACCTTCTCAATAATAAGTGGAGCTGCTCCAGTAGGGGGCACATGGTGTCTTCATCCAGTGGAACTTGCCCTTGGTGGATCTGCTCACTACTTCTGAGAAAACTCAATGGCCAGACTTTTCTGCCTTGAAGTTCTCCGCTCAATGATTGTTCTGTGTTTGCGAAATCACAGCGAAACCCTATAAACTACCCTGTATGTAGCCACTGACAAGCATTTACTTTTATAAATTTGGCAGCATTTCCTTGATTGGTTTGCTACCTAATTTTTGTTGAAACCTAAATGCACCTGCAATGGCGCGCATCAGGTCCAAAGTACAAATTTGCCTCTGTTTGTCCTATGTATCATTGGGGGTAAACTGTATCCCCAAATAGGAAAAAAATAACTATCTTTATGTGATGTTAGCATGTCTGCTGTGTTCCTCTAACGCAAACCATTGTAAAAGTATTTTTTTTATTTAACTTTCAAATCCCTAGCCTCCATGTATTTGACAGTGATCGGTGAGTTGTTGGAGTCCATTTTCAGTCTGTGATGAAAGAACTGCATTGTCTGCATATAATAAGATTGGAATAGATAGGGTACCTATTCTAGGAGAATCTGTTTGCAGCACCTGAAACTCTTTCGAAACTCCATTATTGTATATGGAAAAGAGAAACAGTGCAAGACATAACATTATCTTACCCCTCTCATCACCTTAAAGGAGGAGGTACATTCGCCAATGGGGCCATAACGGACCCCAGTTGTTAGATTTCCATGCATTTATGCCAGGAGTGCCAATATCTCTTTTGGGACACCTTGGAATTATCAGTGTTCATCATAATTTATAATGATTAGCCAAATCAAAGCTGCTGCTCAAATTCATAAAACAGAGCTGGAGATGTACTACTTTAGCCCTGCTATATTTTCCTATTACGAGATTCAAATGTAAGCTCTGCTCCACAGTACCGATGCCCTTCGTAAATCCATGATGCTTCTCAGTGAGTATAAAATTCTGTTTCACCAACAACTACAACCAATCTGAGATCGCTCTTCCCAAATCCTTTGCAAAAGAGTCCAAAAGGATGCTAGCAATGGAGTCACTCCTGCTGCCTTTCTTATATATGGGGGCAATTATCGCTCCCAAACAGGTCGCATGGGGCACTCCAAGCCCCCACCGCATTATGAACCAGTGTTAAGACTGGGACCCAGAGTGCCGACCGACTTTTATATACATCGATCAGTACCCCCTCAGGGCCAGCTTCCTTCCCTTGTGCATTTTTAATAATAGCTGCAGTAACTTTATCAAGAATAATAGGGTCATTTCCCATTGGTAATGAAAAATGGTAGCTCTGTCACCTGCAGTATTGCATTCACTTATAAGATTAAAAATTGATTGATATTGACCAATCCATGTTTGGATCAGTACCAGGAACGCCACTTGAAGAGATGCATTAACCCTTAAAAAAGGTGATGTTTTTGTATTTCAAAATAAACAGGTGTCATTTCTCTTGGCTGCTAGCACTAAGATCACCCAGGACTGCACTTGTGATCTCAGCTTCCTATTTGTTAACACTTGTTTCAATTGTTATTGGAATTGCTGAATTGCATCGTAATCTCTCAGATTCATATGCTTTAGTTGATTTAGTTTTCTACAGATTATTGTACGTGGGGTCAAACCAACCTCTAGATCGATTTTGTTTACCAGATTTCTTAGCTCCTACCACTTCCTCTCTCCTTATTAATACAGAATCAACTGCTTGGAGGTATTTTCATAAGCTTGGCAAATATGGCTATGCTCTGCGAGATGAGTCAGGAATTCCTGTATGTTACTCATAGTCACTGTTATAATTAATTTGCTTGGGTCCACCCCGGTAAACTTTAGACTCACCCCTCTTGATCTTTCTGCCTCTACCTTCGTGGATTTAAAAGGTTCAACGTATTGTTGGGTATTTAAGTTAAGCCTAAGCACCAGGGGGTTATGGTCACTCAAACTATTTGGATTTACAACAAAGTTTAAAAGATTCACCACAGAATATGTTGACATCATCATGTGATCAATCGTGCTCATTGCTCCCCTGCCTATAAACGCTGGCAAAATGGGAGATGTAGTATTACCTATAACCTCCAACAGAGTCAGATTATATTTATAAATGTTGTTCAACTCCTCTCTATATAAATTGTGTTTGAAGTGTACCAGTCCTTCTCCCTGCTCCCCTACTGTACCACAGACCTCTTTTGAAGGGAATAACTATATGTTAATATTGTATCTCCTACCCATATTAAATAACAGGTATTCGGCTCCCCCCAGCAAGAATGAGGCCAGATCCCTGTCCAAGTTCGCAACCAGTTTGACACGTGTGAAGTCACTTCTTATTAGTATAAAAATTGATAATCACATGACCCAGGTGTCTTCTATAGCTAAATGTATAAATTGATAAAATGAGGGATGTTGTATATCCCTTCCTAACTTTAGCTAAAAGTAAGGTTGAAATGAAGTCCACCTTTTGCCATTCCTACACTTTATTGTATAGCTGGTGTAATAATTGGCAAAAATCCTTCAATAAAAGTATTATGTGTTTCCCATGTTTCTTGTACACACATATTCTGAGTTAATGTACCAGTTACTTAGTAGCCTCGCGATGTTCTATGAAACTATGGGAAGGGTACACAGAGTTCTACTGGAGTTGGCACCCACTGCCGAATCTATACTATTACACTTGGGTTTTGCCCATTCAGTATGCCCGGATGTTTTTTTGGAGGGGTTTTTGGATCACCCGGTTTTGGACGTTTTACTGTGAGTGAGTCTCATCTAACTGTGTCTAACCCACGGTAATCACATGGCAAAGGACTAGCACTTGTTTACAGTCAGTGTCTGCCTTTTATGAAAAGGCTGCTGCAATGCAGCATAGGTAAAAAGCACTTAGAATGTTTCATGTAAACTTGTGTGTGCATGTGTGAGGGCTGCATGGGTAACACTTCTGTTGTTCGCAGCCCGGTAACTGCGCACAGGCAGCCTAGCAAAGAAGGGAGTCAAGATTACATATTGACCTAGGGTAAGCCTTATAATGTTAGTGTACACTAATAGGCAAAGTCAGTGTGATATACTGATTTGTCTGTAGTGACACGTTATTAAACACATAGGGGGAAACTTGCCTAAGAGTGTAGTTTTACTTCCCTTTGGCCTGCAAAGTCCAGTGACATATCAAAACGGTGGGAAACCTGTGTGGAAAATCAAATCTGTGAGTTTCAAGAACATATCTGTACTACTTATGGGTTATCCAGAATTGTCATATTTCTCTGGATCAACTCAGAATCAGAACTAATCCTGACTGCTCTCAAGCTACCAGGGGGTCGGGCACAGGTTAATTTTGGATTTGCTTGTGCCTTACCCTGCCAAGGATTGTGGTTGCAGCTTGACCAGGGCTTACATCCCAGTCAGTCAACAACCTAATTTCTTACACTAATGTATATTTATGTTAATTAATGTAAAGTATTTAGTAGCTTGTGCGTAATAAATGTACTATTTTGTTTCCTAAAGAAAAAGCACTGACTTGACAATCATTTATCATTATTACTGTGTGCCAGCGAATGTTGAATACTAGCCCACACCACCTCACCTGAGTAGGCCTTGGACTGCTCTGCTTTGCTACCCTGAGAGAATTAAGTGCTACAATGGGGTGCTTGATTCCCATTAAGGGGAAATTGTGGACCTATTACTAGCATAGGACTCACATCCTGCGAAACTTATAACGCAATTTCCCACAAAAACAAGTTTTACACACATTTTCTATAGGAGGTCCTTTCACTGGGATGTTAGAAGAAATAATCTCTTTCTATATAACATCACCATGCCAGTCCATCTTGTTCATGGAATCCAGCCCTGCAAACCTATTTGATACATTAATACTACCAATACTCCTTTCAGAAATATTTCCCTTTTTTTTATCATGTCGGCTCAGTTCAGCATGTAGATGTTGCTCAGGTATATAAAAAATAGGCCAGAGTTACTGCTTTAACCATTCCTCCTCAGTGTTTCATGAAAATGAATGACAATACAATCACCCTCTCTTGTTTATGGTGATGTACCCACCCAGTTTACTCTTCTGACCATTATGAGTTCATTGTGTAAGCAGTGAATATTGTTAGATCTACATGCTGGCCAATCAACTATCTTGTTTTTTTAACATACTCCAATTTTACATGAAATTGGGTTTTAACAATTGTACATTCTTTGAGATAATTACATAAGGGGTAACATCAGGAGTAGATCTAAATGTCCTGGCTGCACATTTTGTAACACTAATCTTGGCCCTTTCTTGGGTGGGTAGGTCCTTCTGGTGACTTAACGGGGGAATAGAATAGATTTGCAATTGCCCTTCATTACCCCCTTCCTTTTGTCTGTAAATCTTTCAATATTAAAGATCTGAGAACTAAGTAACAACTTTTTCCTTTGTGTATTCCTCTTCGCTCTTTTTTTGTGCTACATGCTCTACTAGGGTCACACTTCCTTTTTGCCCCTTGATATTTTCATTATTGATGCCTTTACTTACTTTCACTAAAATCTCCTTTTTATTTGTCACCACAGCCTCAATTGATTCCAGCCTGCACATGACACAATTTAGAGCTCAAATCCCTTAATCACAAATCAGTAGCTTCATCAAAATTGGTATGTGAGTGTTCTCTATTGTCTTTAGGAAGGTCTTTGGTTGGGTTATTGTTAAGTAGTTAACACTTGTTTGTCCACTTTTCTTTTTTATGGGTAGGGGGTAAAGGCCTAGGAGGGGGATATACAAATGCTATTTACAGAAGAAATTATGGCACAAGGATCTCTATTGGCTTTTTGTTTTGTTGCTTCAGCACGTCACTTCTAGTGGCTCACTTGGTTCTATCTGATTATCTGTTGAGTTATCACATGATGGTCTGCGAAGGGCCTCTTGTGCCACATAATGTCTCCCCACAAGGCTTTCTTCTACGCTCACAATTTCTATGTCAGTTAAGCCCATAGCATCTGATAAATAATTTACAATTGAGTTAGTGGCTGAGGTGCTCTTACCAGTTACAGCCTACGTGTTTTTTTCTTTTTTTCATCCCAAGCGGTTATATAGTGGATAACTCGGATGGGGATAAGTCTGGCCTGGTCTTTCCCTGGGCACAGCCAGAGTGTGTCCAGTGCTGCAGGAGAATGTGACAGTTTTTAGGGTGTCTCCTTGCCAGCAAGATTCTGGAGTTTGTTGTCCACAAATAAGGCATAGTTAGTCACAGGTAGGCAGCCAAGCAAAGAAGAGGTCAATGTAGATTTGGTATGTGAGCTATAAGGTATTTTTCTGGTTCCACTTTGCCCATTTTGTGATTGTGCAATAGCATTTTAGGACAATCTCCATTCATAGAGCTTTTTACTAAGCTGCTGTGGTTTGTGATATTGGAGCAATTGACCACATTTCAGAAGAATTGTCCAAATTAGGGTATTGCACCAAGGGCCCAGATTGAGGAAGTTTTTCAAAATGGAAAATGATTTTCTTCACAGCTAATTTAGTCTACAGTGTTGTAATAATTATATTATCTGCAAACAGCATTATAGAAGGAAAATTGATAATTGAATTTTAAAGCTATTCACAATTTGTGGTACTTTGTAATTGAGAATTGCGATCGTTTAATCAGTTCTTGAAGGAAGAGCTTTAAGACAAAATAAGTTCTTAGCTACTGTGAGTTTGGCATATACAATTGAGTGTGTATCATTGGTAGTACTTTGATACCAAGTTTTGTTTGAAATTTAAGATAATATTTCTCCTGGATTGTAATGATGGCAAAGACTTGAATTTCAGGATCATTTTCCAAATTTGGTGATGTATCAGGTTTTTATTTGTGTATGGTGTAGGATTTTACATGAAAGCATACAAAGAAAATCTAGAAAGAGGGAAAGAGCTCCATACAAGGTTGAAGGGCAGTTTGGGAAGGGAATATGTTTTTTCTGGGGAGCAGAGATTCTTTCCCGCAGAGTCAGACATCAGATGTGCTAGTTTTCAATTGCTTGGTAATTTCTCTTTACACTGCTTGCATAGGGTTGTCCAACAGTTTGGGACAATGTTCAGAATGTCTTCCTGTTACAGTGAGGCTTATTTGGATTGGCAGCATCTTCATCTTTGTCCACAGGTTTTTTGTTTTTAGAATAGAGCAATGGTTAGAGAGGACAGCAAGAGTTTATTTGTCTTCCTAGTTACACTTAATTATTTTTTGTTATATATGTGTATTGATTTATTGAACAATTTAGAAAGTAGCCAGATATTTCAGATATTGTACATGAGACTGGTAACAGTTGGGGTAAAATTAATAAATATATTGTTAGGTGGTTTGTTTGTCATGGTACATTTTGATGATATATTCGATGTTAGGGCCATTACGTCCTACGAAATGCAGTGTAGTGAATGCCTGGTTTTGTGTATCACAAAAAGTAACTTATAGAAAGGGTAATAAAGAATTTTTGTGTCTATATAAATAATGTATTGGTGGTACAATGCTAGTTTTAGTACTTGTAGGAAGTACTAATGTGACTTCTCATTGTGAAAAATGTTGATGCTCTGCTTGGATTTCATGAACTATCTTAGTGAGAAAATCAATTTCTCTCATAATTTTCAGATAGAAAGTACGATTAGGGATCCAAAAACTAAATAGAGGACATGCTGTCACTAAATTCACAAGTATGTTACTCATCCATGCAAGAAAAATTATACTTGGAGAGTAAAACAGTACTTGGTTTCCTGCAGCTTCACTAGAGAGTTATAATGAACAACCAAAGAGCTAATTTCAATATACATAACAAATATGGGGCCCACGCAGCTGGAAAAAAGAGCAGTAGAATTTTCTAATTAGGAGGCTGATGAAAATTAAACAATTGAGCGGTTTCATTTTTTCACAGAAATTATGGTTAGTGGAGCAGACAGCGAAAATGAGGACACATTTTCTATAAGTTCTCAAATAACTTCCTCATCTATGTGAGAAATAAGTTGTGCCATGCTGAGTGAGCAATATAATTCCAACAGTAGCAGCATTCTGTCATTTGACTTCCTGGTGTTCTACTGTAGCTTCATCACAGAGTTCTATATTCATCACACAAGTGAGGCAGTTGCTAGAATAGGTGGTGTTGAATGTAAGCCTTTACTGTAGCACGGCTGCAACAATAAGCATTGAGGGGTTGATGCAGCCATTAAGCCAGCTGTTTCAAACAAATTGAGGGGCAGTATGGCTTTTTAGGAATGTAAAGCAAGATACATTTTAAAGGGATATAAATAGTTAATATGAGAGATCTCTTACTAATTTCAACATACCTTTCCAGACATGTTTCTTCAGATCATCCGACCTTCATGTCTCTAAAACTCCTGTAACTTAAAAGCAGTAACATTATCACTGATATAAAATGTTTTTTATACTTCAATTTAAATGCATGTGAGTAGAGGTGGAGGAAACTATTTTCATACAGATATCAAAATTAAAAACGTATAGATTTGTGTTCCAATATGTAGTAATACCATCCAAAAAGTTGTTTGCATATGTGATATTTCTTTTAAATGTTCCCAATTAGTTTTGTGATTAGATGCATATCACTGCATGAATGAGCACTGGTTACAAATTAAGTGTATTACAAGGCACAGGAAACACATGTGTGTCTATATATATGTGCGCGTATGTGTGTATATATATATATATATATATCCAAGCTACGAACATCCCAGGATCCTTAGTCCATAAAGAAAGTAGCACACGCAGGGGGTAGTTCCACAAAAAGATTTATTACAGGAACTGACAGCAACGACGCGTTTCGCCTTAGGGCTTTTTCAAATTGTGCAGAGAGCCGAGGCGCACGTCTGCTTAAAAAGACGTCATTCAATGTAAGCAAAAGCAAAGTAGGACTGTGATATCAGTAACTCACATAGCCGCCATCTTAGGACGATGTGAAATACTACGTAGTGTTCGTATATGCAACTATATTAAATTACCTGAAAAAGTTTGCATAACCAAAACAGGTATAAGTTAATACATCCACATCCATTAACCAATTATGTTGAAATGATAATTATTAGGCTCTGTATGAGCAATCACAGCCAAAACCTTTGCACTAAAAGCTGATAGCGCCCACCATGAGCATAGCAATTAATGCAGAAATGGAGTGTGGAAACAAAAACATGTAATGTACAGAAGATCAGAATTATAGTACTATCATGTACCACGCTCTAAAGGCTATCCCGCTTAGAACCATACAACATATATATACCCAGTGCATACAGCATAAAAGTAAAGTGCAAATTGCATGTGTAAAAAAGCTCTAATGCTCATACTTCTGTAATTCCTAACCACACTCAAACAGTATCTAGCCCTGGATGGGCACGATGAAAATACCAGCTTAAGATATATGAGAGTGACATCCATTCATATAAAATACATATTAAAACTATAGCTCAATGTTCATACTAGTTCATCATAATATCATCAAAGATGATCAAGACAAGGATGATCAGTCCAAGGAAGAGGCAGGATACAGTCAGTAAATATTCAATGGTTATCACAGCAAGACGGTGCCTCACTCATCAGCCTAAGTGTACTGATAACTCTTCATGCATATTAAGGCCGTTAGGGTTTTTGCTCTGTAGGTCAATTATGTACCTAGATTCAAGCCGTCTAAGTTTTAAAAGACGATCACCCCCTCTGATATTAGCTGGTACGCTATCAAGACAAACGTAAGATAACAGTTCCCTGTTATTATTATGCATTCTATCAAAATGCCTAGCTACCGGGTAGGTTTCATCTTTTTTGGCAATAGCACGCATATGCTCTAAAATTCTGAGCTTCACTGCGTTGGTAGTGCTGCCAATATAATTCAAGCCACAAGGGCATGTGAGGCAGTAAATAGCGTAGGGCGTGGAGCATGTCAAAAATTTCATAATCCGTTTGGGAGTTGCTAGGCCAGGTATCTTGTAAGTAAGCGTCCGCTTACTATATTTACAGGCCTTACAACGGCCGCAAGGGTAGAAACCACTGAGTACGGGTAATTTGGGGGTACTTTCTGGAGCAGAGTAATGGCTGGAGACCAAATGATCCCTGAGTGATCTTGCCTTTCTAAAGGTGACTAAGGGATTGGGGGGCAAGTCTGCCTTGATAATGTTATTAGATAATAAGATGTTCCAGTTCTTTTTTAATATTTTCTTGACTTGCCCAGCATTATGAGAGAAAGTGGTGATCAAACGGAAATTTCCGTTGTTAGGTTTCACTGTCTTGGTCGATTTTAACAGCTCATTTCTTCTCATCTTTTTGGCTCTCTCATAGGCACGTGCTAATACACCGTCACTCTAACCCCTTATCCTAAATCTCTGCATGCTGGCATCGGCCGCTTTCTGAAAATCACCATTGTTGGAGTTATTTCTTCTTAACCTTAATAGTTCTCCATAAGGGATACTATCTATTAAAGGACGGGGGTGACTACTCGTAGCAAATGCTCCTGCATCTCAGTCACTCTGCTTAGACCTTCAAGACGAACAAGTCAAACCCAGTTCTGGTGCGTAATCAGTGTTTTATTCCTTTAAACAGAATAACACCCAGCAAGCCCGCATGACGCGTTTCGCCTCTAGCCAGAGGCTTGATCACATGAACATATATATTGCTACAAACACCTCGTTTTTTTAATGAAGCGAGAAAGGCACTCCGTGGGTTTAATTATCTGGCTTTTATTACATGAGTGAAATCATCCACGGGTTCCGGCCGTTTCTCACAGCCTTGTTCACAATGATGAGCCAAACATGTGAAACAATGTGAGTTTGTGAATTTTGCCACCATATCAAGTCTGCTCGGTGGGATAAATGGATACAGCCAACTATTGTTGGCACAAACCGGCCAGGAGGATCTCACACTGAGGTTCTGGAAGCCACCTCAAGTGCACGTGCCGAGGATGAATTGCCACTAGCTTCCCCAACAAGACGGGATGACGCTGACCAGTGGACTCTTTCAATTGATGCAACAACCCAATAGTTGACTGTATCCTTTTATCCCACCGACAAGACTTGGTATGGTGGCAAAATTCACAAACTCATATTGTTGCACATTTCACCTGGTCCTGAAGAATTAACATTATCTCTGTGGAGGGCATTTAGGCTGAAACATGTCGACTATTTGACCACCTAGAGACCATGCTAGGGTGAATCTTCCTGCCATGGCCTACATTCTTCTTTTAATCCTGACCCCTGGTTGTCCCATAAATATGTATCTTTAACATACCAGGTAGTTAGTTTTAACTTCACCTTCACTATCTTTACACACTCCCTCAACGTCAAGCTCATCTGAAGGTTTTCGTATACCTCCCCACTATCTCAAATAAAACATCCCTGAGCTCCTCCCTCACAGTGAGGAGGTTATAGCCTGCACTTCGACTTGGTTTGCAGTGCGAGGAGATTCCCTATGACGAAGCATGCCACCTACGAGTGGGTGAGGGAATTTGTCCAATAAAAGGGACTCCCCTGCACCCAGTTGTTACAATTTAGACCCAGGGTGGTTAATTTCTTCTCTGCCAGCTGTTTTTCCCTGACCTTGAGTTGCATCTTTGCGCACTCAACCCTGCCGACCTAATCACTCTGCACCTAGGCCGCCCGACCCAAGTCCTGACAAACGGGCTATGTCCCCATGCTCGAAGACCCATTGAGGCCTAAGACCCCATTTGAGAGACATTGGGCTTGTCTGCAAGTGGTCTGCCCTTCACCGTAGCGCACCAGCTACCAGTCTCACCAGCACCCTGCTCCCCGTGGAACTCAGGAGGTTCCAAAAGAACTGCTCGTAGTACTTTGGACCTTGTCCCACTACATCTCCGAACCCTGAAAGTGAATTCCTGAAACCGACTGTACTCACATTTAGGCATCTTTGACTCATTTATTGCCCTTGAGCACAATAAATTATTAGCTCTTCCCTCTGATAAGCCAAACTGCTTGCTCACACTGCAACAAAACAGAGCATTAGTATTGTCTATTTTAGCCTCTGTAAACCAATTGCAGACTCAAAGGACTCGCTGCACAGTGAACTTCGTTTTAGTATACTATATAGAGAGGCAACTTTCTACAACAAGCAAAAGACAGATGCGTGCTTAGAGATGTAACAGAGAAAGACACGCCAACATGGTGGTAAAATATACTTGCACGTTCTTAGTAATTAAGTGAAAGATACTGGCAGACAAATTGAGGTCTTAAATATAGACACATAGGTGAAGATCAAAGAACCAGAGACATCTATGGTGGACACAAATCCAGACATGGTTAGTATTAGAAAAGGAATTTCTGGTTGACTAGGGCTTGCACATAAACCAGGCAGAAACCACCACTCTAGTCAGGGCAAGGGAGTTACACACTGAAGATAACCCCTGCTCACCCCCTTGGTAGCTTGGTACGAGCAGTCAGGCTTATCCCAGAGGCAATGTGTAAAGCGTTTGCACAACACACACACACAACAGCAACTCACTAGGCACATCACAAAATGAACTCCACACAAGGTTATATATATAAATAGCCTTTGTATTATCCAAAACACATTAGAATAGTAATCACACAATATACACTGTGCCAACTGGCACTAGGCAATATTTACAGGGATTATATATACATGACAGGGCCAATTGTGCCACTGTCAGAACCATCACAAAGCACAAATAGTAAATATAGAACACAATCAGTAATTACTGGCAAAACACTGGACACAGCATTATATCCTGCAACATAAATCATATTATGCGATCAGTATCACATCAGGCGTAAAAGACATTATGCGCCAACCTCATAAGCCTAAACACATTAGGCAATAATCCTCACCAGCATAAACACAGTATGCAATAACCTCATAAGCATAAATCACACTAGGCAATAACCTCATAAGCATAAACCGCAGATTAGGGAAGAACCTCCTAAACATAATCATCAGAGGCTTAAATCATGGTGCATAAATCACATTTCTCCTAGGCATCACATAAATCACATTAGGACCTGGCACCCTACCAACCCAACAGCCCCCCTGGCCAACTGGCCTTCTCAGAAGGCTCAATTGCCCTATGTCCCAAATGTTAGGGCTGGCTGCCACTGCAGTAGAATCCAAAGTGCGCAATTGCGCTGGCCTAATCATTGCAGCTGCCGCTAATTGCAGTGCAGCTGTGAAGATCACTGTGGGCACTGGCAATCACTCTCTAAAAACAAAAGTGCCCCAACGTTGCAGTTGCCCACTACGGCAGCGCAACTGAGGAAATAAAGAGGCACTGGCACTGCCCTCTGGACCCCCCGCTGGGACCCCAAAAACAAATATGGCCAACGTTGCAGCTGCCCACTGTCATGCGGGGCAGCTGTGACAATATTCACAAGAGGCAAGGGCACCCCTGTGCATTCTGGACCCCCATGGAGACCCTAAAAACAATGCGCCCCACGTTGGAGCAGCCCGCTCTCCTGCAGGTCTGCTCAGGACATCAGGCACCAGAAATGTGCCTTGAAAGGGTCAACCCTTTACAACATAGAGACCCCACTTACCGGGACTCTGCAGGCTCTTCTCCTGTTGGGGCCATGTCGGATGGACCTCTGGTCTCCATGGCTTGCTCAGCAACACACAGAGCTTTGTCCACTCACAAGACCCCTGCCTCGACTCTGGCACAGGCGCTTCCTCTTCCTGTCTAGTTGTGCTGTGATTGTCAGCCTCGGCAACCTCCTTCTGTGTCCCCACCCAGAGTCAGGCATTGAAGCAAACAGGGCCCTCCAGCAGAGAGGCAAGCCTTGTGGAGGTTCCTCCTGGGCCCCCAGCAGCAGCAAGCCCCAGCAAGTTGAGGAACAGCACACCTTTCATGGGGACTCCTCCCCAGTGCTTATACCCATATTCTCCTTTGTCTGCAGTACAGGGCTTGGGGGAACCAGCAGAAACTGGTTCAGGGGGGAATTTGAGCACTCTGTTTACCAGGCTCCTCTTCCCCTTTGTCAGGTGGGGGCTCGGTGATCAGACACACCACAGGGGGCAGAGCCAGCATTGAACAGGGCAGGCACAATCCTATTCAGGGTCAGGGGACTACTCCTCCCACTTCCCCAAATGTAGATGTCCAATTCAGCCTAGTGCTGACTCACCCTGCCCCTCTTGGAGCCACACACACCTCGCCAGCCCCGGTCACTCAAAAGCCAGACATGCAATTGACATCAGGCAGGCAGACACATAGCACACAGAAATGGCAACTTCTAAAAGTGGCATTTCTGAAATAGTTATTAAATAAATCTGCGCACACCCATTGCGCAGCAGTTATCCTTACCATTCCAAATATACTAACCTTGACTACGCTGCTCCTCTCATATCAGGAATTACCACTGAAATACTTATCAGTGAATCCCCAATGCATTCCTGTGGGAGGGCAGCCCCACAATAGTGAGAAACCAAAATGGCTGTTTGTCACTACCAGGACATGTCACGCAGTTGAGGTACACGTCCTACCTTTTACCTACAAGCTAGGGCCTACCTTAAGGGTAACTGATATGCAGTAAAAGGGAGTCACAGACATGGCACACACTTTAGGTGCCACATCACAAGGCAGTAACACTGCACGCACAGGCCCTGCAATGACAGAGGCCTGAGATAGGTTTGAAAAGCTACTTTGGTGGCTGGCGCAATCAGCGCTGCAACCCCACCAGTAGCCTTTAATTTACCAGCCCTGGGTATCTGAGATACCACTTTATAAGGGACTCACTGGTAAATTAAATAGGCCAAACAGGTGTAGACCAATCTTACTAATCTTACCAAATATTTACCACAGAGAGCACACACACTTTACACTGGACAGCAGTGCTAGAGTGCCCAGAGTCCTAAAACCACCAACACCATGTCAGAGAAAAGGCTAGGAGAAAGGCAACACGTTTAGAAATTACCCTGCAAAAAGGACCAAGTCCAATAGTTAGGATCTCCAGGATACAGACAAAAATATGAAGGTCATGGACACAAAAAGCATAGTAAAAATTCATATTCAGCCAAGCATATAAATAGCTCCAGACAAAACGACACCTATGAAATTAAATTCAACATTTGTATTTGATTCAGACCCCAAAAGAGATCAACAAATACAGTTAATTTAAAATTGTTATTCTTCGAACATGAATAAAACTATTACATTTCTTGTTGAAATGATTAATTAGTACTGTTTTATACAACATACAGTTAATAGAAATGTTAGAATGATCCGTTTAAAAAAAATGTAAACAAGTGATAACAGATTAATTCATTAGCGGGATAGTTACACAGCATAATTAGATCTTGAGCTAACATGGCATTGTATCTTAACTGAATAGGCGATATAAACTGTCGTCTAGCCTCTACCAATCTCGGGTTGGGGCAAATTAATAAAACATGATGCAGATCTTGTTGGCCACCTTTGCATAGATCACATATGCCTTTAGAGTTTTTTGTGCTTTCCCACTTAGTTATAAGAGTTGCTAAAGAGTTGCTAAAGGGAGGATACCCACTTGTAAGAGGAGGATACAACGCCTTGCCCCATAAGGCTGAGGTGTTTTGAATGCTATTTTCGCAGAAAAGATTTCATAATGCTTTAGTTGAATACAGTACTATTTGTCCCTTTCATAGCTGATTCTTGGGGATCTTGTTTTAAAAAGAGCTTCAGATGAGCTGGAGACCAATCCTGTAAAAGTGCTGAAGTGCATTGTGAGACCTCAATGGCTTTTAGCAAATTCCTATTAAAAGTATACCGGGACGCCCCCTCTCTAAAAGCCTCCAGTTTTATCAAATATTTTAATGTATCTGGCACTGCATATAAGAGATTATATGCCCAATTTATGACCTTATGATATTAGAAATTACTCGGGCAAATATTCCTGTTATGGATAGCTCAAGGCAAAGAGCTTGAACTGGGACCGAATGGGAAACATTTACCAGTTTTTGAAGTATACTTCCTTCCTATATTTGTATCTGCTGCCATGTTTTTATTTGAGTACATTCCATGGCATAAGACAATATTGGTGGGATTTTCATGCCATAGACCTCCAACAAAGATTTGAAGTGTCTATTTCCCGTAGAACGATAAAATCTCAAAGCAAATGCAATTCTGCCTTCCGCCTTAGAGGTTGAAGGTGGGCTGTATCTTGTAGATTATGCTTAAAAGTACGGCCCAAATATACATATTCTTTTACTGTCTCAATTTGCTAACCTCCCAATGACCAAGTGAAAGATAATGGTTTACTTCTGCCATTAAAAGGGAGAGCTTTAATTTTAGATATATGTGGGACCAGAAATGTTTCAGTTGCATATTGACTTAATTTAGATTTCTTTGCAGGCCAATTGGAGTACGATCGAGTATGATGAAGTCATCTGCATACATTAAGCAGTGTATATTGACTGGTGCCAACTTTGGAGGAAAATTCTTAATTTGGGAAAAGCACTCCAGTAGATCACTGATATAAATAGAGAATTATAAGGGGGCTAATAAGCAGCCCTCCTTCAGCCCATTCTTCATAGGAAATGATTTAGTTAGACCTTATTCTCCCCACATCTGGACTCTACACCAAGTTGCTCTATGTAGGGAAATTATTATTGTAAGAAGATCAGAAGGGATTCCCAGATTCTCCAATTTTCTCCACAATGTAGGTCTATCTATACTGTTGAATGCAGTTGAGAAATCAGTAAAAGCACAATATAAAATTTGAGCATTTAACGTAACATATTTGTCAAGAACTCAAGCAGAGTACGGTTACAGACAACGGCGGACACAGTGACCGCACTCTCCTGCTGTGTTCCCTTTGTATGAAGATCAACAGTCATTCAGATTGGGTGTGCATTGAACACTCCAGCGCCTGCCGTTGTTTGGTGCTAACTGCAACACAGAGAAATGCTAAACCTAAGATTCTCCAATTTTCTCCACAGTGTAGGTCTATCTATACTGTTGAATGCAGTTGAGAAATGCAAATGCAAAAGACTTTTGTGAATAACAAAAGGTATATTATAAAACAGGAGTCCTCATCCACAATCACCATCAGATGATGTCCAATATCGAGTCAACAAAATTGATGGCTATTCTCTCACATGCATGCTCAGGGAGTTCTGACATTGAAGAGCATGTTGAGTAATGTTTTTAGAAAGCAAGCTACATAGATGACAGGCCTTGAATTTCTTTTCATCCCACTCATCTATATATGGAAACTTGGTGGCAACAATACTACAATGCCCTTCGTGAGCCACCCTAATTCTTTTCTGTCTCAAACTCCCCAGAATTAGGGTTCTTGCAGTATAACTCCTTCCTGAGTTATAGACAGTTTATCTTCAACGTTTTTGTCATGTCAGTTCCATGACAAATGTATAAATACATCTTTCAACTTCAGCACCATGTCGCTATCATGGCTTGTGGCAATGGTAATCTGGGGTAACGATGTGTTAGTTGGTGTATTTTCAGTAGCGGCCGGACACAACTAATGTGATCTACTTACTGAAATGCCCATGTGGCAAAGTCTATGTGGGGAAAACCGAATGAAACACAAGACACAAATCAATGAACATAAATCTAACATCAGAACTAAGAACATGAAATCAGTAGTTTCTAACACTTTATGGAACAGCACCACAATATATCACAACTGAAGTTTTTGATTTTGGAAACAGTGCAGAAGATGGAAGGAAGAGACAACAATAAATATTTGCTGCGACGAGAGAACATTTGGATCATGAAACTTAATTCATGTAAACCAAATGGTCTGATTGAACATAGAGAGTACACATGTTACCTTTAACGATATGACTACAGGACAGTGTCCTTTATAGTTTCTTTTACTTTGGTATGCTTATACTGTTGATTCAAGAATGGATCTGACACTTATAGTACACTATACATAGAATACATCGCTTTTACTTAGCATTTCAGCATTAGCTTTACACATTTACCCCTTACGGTTTCATGACAAATAACCGTGGAGCTTTTAGAATCGTTTCCATCGACATTCTGACACGTCCGTACCAGTACTCTATCATTTCGAATATAAGAGATCGTTCTACTCTATTGTGCACCGTAAATTTCACACGAAAGTGTGTTAATATCTGTGGCCTTTTTTAATATTATGGAAGCACAGCAGATGCAATTATTGGAAGGGTATTCTCTGTTTAGAATCTATCGTTTAGACTGCACGCGATGTATATAGTCTTTTGACGGTATCTATGAAAACTCGGGTACTGCTGTAGTGTAGTTCCTATTATCCCAATAGGCTCTGCGCATTGGAATAATACCTCCAATAGTATAGACATAGACCAGACGTTAACTAGGTCTTCTACTGTCGATATTAGACTTAAAGTTTTGGGTTTGCCAGCTAGCTCAGAGTTCACTAGAAACTTTCTCGAATAGGCAAGGAGGAGTTAAACCTCCCTGGATAGACAAGAAGGGATTTAGTTTCTGACAACCATAGAACATGACAACTTTGCTCTCCCCTAATCAAGAGTATATCTCTAGAGTCGTGCGAAAACAAAAGACAACTTATTTTACTCAGTCAGTACGTGCATTCTTAGTTTCACCAGTTTGTAGAGAAAAGGAAGAGACGGGCGTGTTCAATAAAAGATGTTATTTATTGATCAGTCTCTTTTCTCGTACAAGAGAAATGAATCGATATTATTGCAATACTTATGGTTAAGTAAAGTGCATACAATAAAGGCAGAATTATAAAATAATACTGTAAAAGCATTGATATGGTTTCTAAGCCATATGCTATTTAAAATGGATAGAATATATACATAAACATATACATTTAACTAATCGTACTCAACTGGTGCTTCTAACCACGCCTACCCCGGTGTACCTGACCTAAGCCTAATACGTGGGCTGGAGTAGAAAGTAGCAGTTTGAGTTAAGTTTGTTTTTGCCAAGTGACTGATTTAAGAATTCTCTGCAAGGGGTTATTCAGTTCTGTACCTGAGATCTAGGATGGTTGAGGGATGGTATCTCTCGTCTGTGGTCTCGATATTCCAAGCTGCCTGCAAGGGCTGCTCGGAAGCGCCGGAGCTGGATTTCTCGGCAGGAGAAAGGCAGCGTCTCGTTCTCAGCGCGTCAGGAAGGCGGGGCAGCACCAGTGGGCTTCGCTCTCTGCTGGGCTTCGGCAAGTCTCGCTGCTCCGATCTCGTCACCACCGCGTGTGTTTGCTTAAGGCAATGTCGGTAATATTTATACCTGTAAGGTGCCGAGATTGACGTAAGGATGGACATAGATACGTCAATAAGGATGTCATACGAGCTGGTCGTTAGCACATTCTTTTACTGAAGTTCTTTGAGAAATCAAAACAATGGCCGCAGGGATTTTCCCAGGTTGTCATAGGTTTGATTTGTTTTGAGAACTCCGTATGCCTTATCAGGGGCTGGAGGAATATTGCTTGCCTAATTAGATGGCAAGCGTTATGACCTAATCAGATAACGCGCTCCTGTGCCGTGGTCTGGCTTAATCAGATAACGGTTTCTGCATCATGGGATGGCTGCTAGTTAATTTGTTAACCAGAATAGGGTCAGGAATAGGGGGATCTATACAGAACCTATAGGAATACATCACACCCACTCCACGCTAACTATGGCCATATTTACGAATCTAGGCATAGTAAAACATACTGTAGAGTATCGTGTATACCTTACCACCCCAAAATACACATAATGCATTTCGAAATTATGTAATATACGGGAAAAAAATAGTCACATGTACTATATGCACTTAAGCAGTAGAATAATGCTAAATTAATCACGCATATGTATACATTATTAGTAATCGAATATGAGAATTACACATGAAATGGCTCTTAATACAGAAGAAAAGTTCGAGACCACTTCATCACAGTTCAAAAATATTTATGAACATACCAGCGGGCAGCTAATGTCTATGAAGTTTCTAAAAACAGAAATTAGTTTTCCAAGAATAGTTCTTACTTTAAGCAGAAGATAAGTGTCTCGAAAAAATTATAATAAAAATTTTTTTTGGGGCTGCTAAAAAATTGCTGTCCGTGGACTGGAGGAAAAAGTTGATCTTGCTACTTTATTATTAAAGTTGAAGGCCAAATTCAAGGTGTCGGGAACGCCGTGTGCTAGTTTGTTCAAGAGTCGTTATTTCTGCTCTGGTGAGAACATCATATCATTGAGACTGCTGAAAAAGCTGTCAACAGCTTCCTGTGAGAGTTCCACTAACTCGGAAAAAGATGTAACCATGCATTCATGTGCATGATTGTCTCCATTGACGTTTTGAGTAGTATTGCTGACAGAAGGTTGTACCTGATCGATGCTGCTTTCATCTTGATCTTCACTACCCCTTAATCGTAGTGGTGAAGTTTCCACGAATGCCGTCATCAGGATTGGCAGCCGTTGAGGGCAGCACAATGCATGAGCCGTTACCGGACCCAACAATATTTCTGCATACATTGGCGCATCCGATTGTAGCGTCAGACAGGTGTCCAACACGCATTCTTCTCCGCACAGCATGCACCTTAATACAGGTAAAACACATCTTTGCCATATCGGCCGAAATGAAAGAAACCAAGTCATGTTCAGGTCTCTAAGCCGGGTTAGTCCCAGGATTTTTGATATCCGGTCCCGGTATCCAATGGCTAGGATTGTTTCTTCCCTTGTCGCAGGTGTTTTGTCTGTGACATGGTTTGCCATAACGAAATATAAGGACTAAGAATAGGATTCCAGTAAATAATCCAAAAATGAGGGGAACTCCTCCAAAAATCAAATGGACGAGGTCTGGAAAAATACCCAGTATGGCTTTGAATGGTGTTAATGCTCCTGAAAACAATGTCTTAAATACATTTGAGACTCCACTGGTATCAGAAATATTTAAGATTTCATTCAGGATTTCTGCGAAATGTATGGGGGAATTAGTTGATAACAATGAGTGAATCTCTGCAGTCGTCCTTGCGACTAGGAGATCATACGTTTCTTTTGATGACGTGAGCCTGGTCGGCGTCTGAAGAAGCACTGTTTTCATTCTGCTTAAAGTATCAATTCGAATAGAAGTAATTTTCAAGTTAGGCCATGTCCTTGCCTCCCTGTCTGGAAAGGAGCTGGGGAACAATAAGCGTCCACAGCACATGACCTTCGCAGTCGTACTTATATACGAGATAAGGAACCCCGGGCAGTAGACTACAACATCTGCGATCCACAATTAGGATGTAACTCCCATTATAGAGTCTTTTAAAGAATGGTTCTATCTGTGTTGCAGGTGTGCCTAGCTGGTGACATGAAAGGTTATTTGAGTTCCCTTCACAGGCTCCATGCAAACTAATTCCATTACACAGAAGTGTACCGCTTAGTGACATTGCACAATTATTGCCACTAAGGAACACTTTTGTCCTTTATTACTGACACATGCATGTGAATAGGGCAAGTTCCATGTTGACTTAATGTACCCTTTTCCCAATTTTTCGTACATGCCAGCCTCTATATATTTTTGGCAGTATTGAAACCTGAAAGTAGATATCGGAATATTAATTATCCCATGTATTATCCATTCAATGACAGGTCGTTCTGACATTGTCAATGGTAATCTCTCGAGTTTCTCAATGCTCAGGATTGTATAATCAGCACCCTTTTGTGCCATACTGATTTGTTTATCAGTAAGGTTAAAGATATTGAATAGTGACGTTGTGTTGATTAAACGCCAAGGCCAAGGAACGCAGATTTTGTAACGTCCATCCAAGCTGTATAATAGAACGCAATTGCGACTGACCGTGTTGTAACAACAGTAAGTCTTGCGATATTATGTCGATTGCTGAAGACACAATACTGTCCAATGAAAAAATTCTGGAGGACAGAGTCATTAACCCATTGTCCACTACAGAAAGCGATTTTTCCAAATTAATACGGTCAATTTCCCGTATACTTTCTGCTGTCTCAATTTGAGTTATCTTCCAGGCCTCGTTGTAAGCTGCATATATAGAGGCTGCTATGAAGCGTTTTTGACGCTGTTTGCGCGGTCCCATAATGAAATCACGCAAGTCAGCACCATCAGTAAGTAAAGTCAGGTGTTGCTTAATTTCTGTCAGTGTGGAAGTTTGTGCCATTGAAGGCAGAGTTTGCCCACACTGTAGGTGGTGATTATCCCTGGGTGTTGTCTTTGGGAATATCTAGGGTCTGGCCTGGTCAATGTGAACCCTTGTGTTTTGTTCAGGAATCTGTCTTGACAGTTATTAGTATCTGTGGGCCAGATTAACCATTGTTTCCAATCAGGATTTGTTCTGTTTTGGTTTAATACATAGTTTACGTCTATCTCTTCATCTGCAGAGTTATTGCTGTTCATTGTTGGTTTTGGAATAGACGGTTTATTTAAGTCTTTGATTTTGGCTAATCCAAGACAGGTAGTTTGTTGAATAGTGTCATTCAAGAATATAATTTGTTCTGGGATCATGCAAGCTCTAAACAATGATTCTATACCCTGAACTTGCCATTCTCTTGTACCCCAAACACTTTTTACTTCCACATTTTTGTCCCAATAATCAAAACCAAATGTATTCATCTGTTCAAAAAATGAGTCCTAATATATCAATTTTGTGTTTGTAAGCATGGTTTTTGTTCCTGTCTTATTTGACAATTTAAAATAAAATGTTTCAGCTTTACTTGTATTGAACCCTGAAAAATAAGAATATTTGTCATAAACGGTTCTTGAGCTTCCTTTTGGAGGGGTTGCACAATGTTCCCATTGATTATAATTTAAAACATTTCTAGGTTGTGCAGATTTATGTAGAAAATGGTTACCATAGTGGTTGTAGCAGTACATACTATCATAATTAGATGAACCCTGCAAATAATCATGTTTGGTAAATTTAGCAGACATCACTAGGTCAGACATCATGTCATTAATACTTTCAAAGTCCCAATCATCAGCAAATGAGTTTGGTTTTACAAAGTCACTCAACGAGATCTTGATTTGGTGTGGATATTTGAGGATTTCAACCGGACCATAAATTTCATAGTCAGTATTGTCCCATGCTACCCCACCCGGTATAGGATTGGCTGTGAAGTTGACTGAAGAAAGTTCTCTTTTCTCGACGTGTGAAGACGTGTGTGACTTGAGGATCAAGTTGATTTTCTGGCTTGCTGTGTCCATTTTTGCATATTTTCCCTCGATGAAGCGTCCCAAGCATAGTATCATGATGAGCCAAAGTATGAGGATAAATACACCAAAGGACACCCAAAATTCAATCCATGGAGAAATCAGATAGGTTTCTTTCAGCTGTTTCAAAAGTTCCTTAGCTTTGTCTTTAAGCATTTTCGTTGATGGTTGTGTCTTTGATTCACTGAGGTCTTCAGAGGAATCATTGAAGTTTATGAAGTAGCCGGATGCTGTTCTATCAATTGTTCCAATTGTTTCAGGATTACTGTTTCTTGCATATTCATTTGTTACTTCATTGTAGGTTGGTGTGTCTCTACTAAACGTTTTTATTTGGGTTTTCAGAGGTGTGAGTTCCATTGCATTGTTGCATAGTCCTTGTTGTTCTTCTGTAGGCGTTTCGAATGTGATTAGCCTTTTAGTTAGCACCTCTGTACTTGTAGCAAACCTCGGTGTTCTACTACTTATCGGGAGTCCACTTGGCCTACTGTTTGTTATCGGCCACATGATTGTGGTTTTACCAGGTCGATGGATACAACTCGGTTCTCCTTTTTACCAGCAAGCGGCGGTAGTACAACTGATCTTGTCCCGTTGATGGACAAGACAGGAACTGCTTTTCTGTAAGAAGGCCCAAATTCCTTCTTTACCGCGATCTTTTCTCTGACTAGATCCCCGATTTTTGGAATCCAGACAGGTCTTGCTGGGACAGGCGGTGTTTCTTCAGTGGTTATTGGCTGTTGTTTCAACTTTATGTTGCTCAGGTCTTTTCTTGTTTCGTTTAAGTCCTGCAAAATAGCCAAACGATCTTTGATATCAAAGCTTTTTTCTTTCACCACTGAAGTCTGACTGTCAAGATCTAAGACTAACATCCTAGTCCCAAACAATAATTCGTACGGACTGAATCCCTTCAGAGAATTTCTTGGCAGGTTATTTAGACTACGTTGGACACTTATTAGATGTTTGACCCACCCAGCTCCCGAACCTAATACCTTTGCTGTTATAGATCGCTCTCTGCCTTTGGTTTTTTCTTTACACCATCCCGTATCCCTCAGGAAGGAAGTGAGAAGATTCCCGCAAATGCAATGCTCATTCTGGCCAAGCACTCCTCACGTACCCAATAGGCAAATGGAAAGATATTGGTCAGTACGTAGCATGCTTCTAGCGTATATGCCATTATAGACTTGCAAATCTTGATATAACAGTTCTGGCGTCAGCCGAAAGTTGGGGTCTACATTATAAGTGAAAACTAGTCTCTGTATGTTAATACAACGCATTTTTCATATTGGGATTTATTTTTTATTGTTGATCCTTTCTGGTGTGAAACTCCAAGGTAATATACCGTTTCTTTCACCACTGCGATTTCTGTTACAGTTTGGGCAGTTTTTTACAAAAATGGTATGATGCAGGCTCATGCCTGGCCACCAGTACACTGATTGTAATTCTTCCAGAGAATCTTTTAGTTTGAGGTGTCTGAGACCCTCGCCCATATGTGCGTCTGCTATTAACAAGCCTCTCCTGTCCATGTTTGGAATCACTCTATCCCCCACTCCAGGGATTCGAGCAAAAGGAACGGAGTTCGCATCGATTATGTATGTATATTTGAGTGGGTAACTGATCCGTAACGCTGAGCAGTCGCCTTTTGATGACCTTTTCACCGCCAGCATTGTTTCACCGTCAATGTATTTTACTGCACGCTTTTTTCTAGCTACGGAAGCCGATTCAGTTGCTACCGCTGTGGCTTTCTCAGCCAATGAATTCCCTGCAACGTGAACGCCATCACGCTGATGACTCAGTGAGTGTATCACGTGAGTCTTTGGTAGTTCTTTTTTTAACAGAACTATTTGTTCCCAAAGCAGTTTTTGCTTTATTGTTGCACCTGTGTCATCTTTGTAACCGTTTTGAATCCATTTCTGTAAATCGCTGTTATATGATTTGACGCAGTAATACGAATCGGACACTATGAGTGTCGGGAATTCGCGATCTGCATTATCTAGCGCCATTTTCAATGCTATTATTTCAGTCTGTTGTTCTGAATTAGTTTCTACTGAGTGTGTTTTTGTTAATAGAGGTCTTAGTATACCTCCGCGCCACACTTCTTTTGTAATCTCACATGTGGGGTTGTATGCTTGTTCTCCCCAAGCGGATGGTTGAGCATGTCCGTCTGTATAGATTACACAAGCGTACTGTCGTAATGGCAGAATGTCGATTGGCAGAGGGAATATTCTTTCATATTCTAGATATTTTAGTTCCTCTAGTTCTGGATCAAAGTAGTATTTTACTTTGTCCATTGTAATGGAATTCACCCATTGTATTCATTCCGGATTCAATGCTGTTGTTGGTAAATTACACGGGGTTGTTAATGCCTCAAAGGCTGATTCTGCTGTTCTGACTGTGATGTGTCTACCGTCAGCTTTATCTTTTTCTCTAGCTATTGCGGTTTGAACTGCATGAACAATGTTTTCTTTAATGCTGAATTTCTTTTCAGCTTCTGTGTACAAGTGTGATTTGAATGCAATTGGTACCTTTTCTCCCTCGTTAGAGGTCAGGTATGTGAATCCGGATCTTCCTGGGATGACTCGAATCACAAGGTTGCGTGTGTTATCACGTGTTTCTAATTTTGTTTTAATTAACATATCTGTTTGTAAGGATCTCAGAATTTCTGTGTGTATTTGAGTCCAATTGTTTTTTTTTAAATCTGGTTTTATTAGATCATAAAGGGGTTTGACCCTTTCTGCGTAATTTGCAATGTATGTTCTTCCGAAATTTAGGAAACCTAGAATTGACTGTAGGTTTTTTAGTGTTCTAGGTGCTTGGAGTACGGCACATTTCTCTAGGAAATTGTCAGCCAGGCTTTTGCCTTCACTTGATAATTCATATCCTAAGAACAGGACTGTTAGATGGGCAATTCTAGATTTTTTAAAGTTGAATTTGTAACCCTCTGCTGCGAACCCAAGTATTATGGTGTTCACTCTCTTCAAGTGAGTATCCAAGTCATCATCTGTTAGGTATATGTCATCGACATAAGATAATGCTTCGTCATCATATGTTTGTAGTAACTCTGTTACTCTCGCTGAGAATAATCCTGGGCTGTTCTTGTACCCCTGGGGTAACCGACAGAATTCTTTTTGAGCGCCATTTATTGAGAACGCTGATAAGTATCTGCTCTCTGGTGCTATATTTTGACAAAAGAATCCATTAGAGATGTCTAATGTTGTTTTATATTTTTTGCGCACTATGTTATTCATTAGTGCAGCACTATGCGAGTTTTGTACTGCAAAAGTTTTGCAACATGAGTTAAGGTGTCTGTAATCCAAAACTAGACGATATGAATTGTCTGGTTTGGAGACAGGAAACAAAGGGTTGTTCATTTGTGAGGTGCAAGTTTCAATCACCCCCTGGTATTCTAGTTGATCTAGAATTTCTTTTACCTGTTTTTTAGCTTCTTGCTTGATTGGATACTGCCTTTGTGCAGTAGGTTGTGATTTTAACTGGATTTTGTGTGGAGGAGATTCTTCATCCCATCCCACATGATTTTTATTTAAAGCAGGAGCTTGAGCTACTGCCCACTTTCTTGCAAGTGTATATTTTTTATGAATTGGAATATGATTTGAGAAGGCAGGCATAATTATTTCTTCGCCGTGTGGGCACTCCCTGACAAACTCTGGTGGCCAATCTTTTTCAGCTAGAAGGATGTCATAGCCCTTGGAGAGATTATCCCAAAAAAGGCCCCTTATTTTTCTAGTCTTATCCCCTTCTATACGTAAAGTTATTTCATATATTTTGTGAGGTTTGCTAACTCTGGTGTCTGCAGTTTCCACTTGAATGTATTCATTCGTGTCCACTGTCTCCAGATGATTCATAAGGACTTTGCGTGCTATGCTCACTTCTGCTGCGCTGTCTAGCATTGTCTGAGCCCACTCTCCGTTTTTCAGCTGTGTCCTCAGTATTCTCGGCATTGTTGAATACTTTAATACTGGCTACCTTCTTCTTTGGAAACTGTAATTTTTTATTTGGATGAGCAGGTTCCTTGTCTTTGGACTTGACGTGCCCTTCCCTGGGTTCCGATCGTCCTCTTCTTTCCGATTTCTGCGAGGAAGTCTGAAAAGATTGAGAGGGACGTGTATCAAAATCTTGATATCTATCAGGTTTCTTTATGTTATCCCTAATTCTAAGGTTGTATCTTTTCACAGAGGGCTCCCTTTGGGGAGACTTGGGTCCTTGGTCCGGAGATCTTTCTCTCCGCCGAGGAGACCTTCCTCTGGACTGGAATCTCTTTTCTTTTGGATTGGATGTTTGTTTCCATCCCAGGTCTTCTTTTGACTGTTTAGGTTATTTTTAATAAATATTTTTTCAGGACTTTCAATTAGTTGGGGCTTCACTGGTATTCCACCCGAACTATCTCTACCTAGTTCTTCATAGGATTTTTCTATAATTCTGGCAATTTCAGCTGGTTGGTCTGCTATATCTGTCTCTTTTAACCTCTGGCGGATCGCCACATTCGCTGCTTCTCCTTTTATGTTGGCTAGTAATATTGCCGAGACCTGCTTGAAGTCTTTTAGTAATTTCATACCGAGCGGGTTCTGGACCGTATTCGTCTTGAATTTGTTTTAGCACATCTGGTATTACTGACATGGATGGAATTCCATGTGTTTTTGTGTAAATGGAAGCAAAGACTGTACCCCAAGTGTCACAGTCCTCCACGTGTGGTGCGATTCCCATTGGAAGACAGATAGTCAGAATCCTGTGTTTTTCCACCGGGGTGGTATCTGGAAATACCGCCTCTATTTGGGTGATTTTTTGTGCTAACCAGAATGGTATTTGTTCCTGTTTAGCTGGTACTTTACCTAGGCAGGACTGTATGTTCTGTGGTGTAATTTTATTTGTGTTCCCCTGATGAGGGGTCAGCTGTGGAATTTTAATTACTGGTTGGATAGTTGAAGTCCGCATTACATATTGGACTAATTGTCTATATATTTTAATTAATTGTTTTAGTTGTACTAAAACATCTGCTGCAGACATTCTTTCGATGTCTGGATGTGGTGTGTATCCGGCTAGGACCGGCCACGTTGCTCCTGGTCTACCTAGTGGACCGAGCCTGGTGATGTGATTATTATGTTTTAGGGCACCATTAAACAAGAGCAGGTGCTCTTGGAATTTGAGTGGTACTTCCACTTCCTCGAAAGGAGTGTACTCATTAGGAGGTTCCTCTATTTTATAATAGTGGAACTCCTTTGTTACAGCATTTGCTGCTGGAAAGTTTATCCATGAATAGAATACCTCTGTCTGCCGATATTCGTGTGCCTCAATTACGAATATGACTGTACCACCTCTTGGTGTCAGTCCATTGTCTATAAGTTTTAACGTTATAGATCTTCTTATGTTGACCGGGATGAGTTTTATATCCGGGTCTGCTTCTTGCATAGTATTATCAGCTTCTATTAGTTCAGCTGCTAATCTAACTCTCTCTCTTTCATCATCACTTTCTCACATTTTACTGTCAGGAAGGTTATTCTGTTTGTTTGCAGATCAGGTTCCTTATGGAAACAAAGATTAGATGCACAATATTTTGGAACAGTGTATCCTTCAACGTTGATTGAACCAAGAACCATACATAGGAGCTCCCTCCTGCGAGGTTTGGCGGATTTTACCTCTCACCCACTCCAGACGTCTTTGGAGTATTATGGGAAAAAAGGGGTCTGAGTGAAAGAGCACGACTGAGTTACTCTAAAGTCTTGCGTTAGTTTTATCGCCTTTCCAAACGTTGGGCGCCATGTAGTGTAGTTCCTATTATCCCAATAGGCTCTGCGCATTGGAATAATACCTCCAATAGTATAGACATAGACCAGACGTTAACTAGGTCTTCTACTGTCGATATTAGATTTAAAGTTTTGGGTTTGCCAGCTAGCTCAGAGTTCACTAGAAACTTTCTCGAATAGGCAAGGAGGAGTTAAACCTCCCTGGATAGACAAGAAGGGATTTAGTTTCTGACAACCATAGAACATGACAACTTTGCTCTCCCCTAATCAAGAGTATATCTCTATAGTCGTGTGAAAACAAAAGACAACTTATTTTACTCAGTCAGTACGTGCATTCTTAGTTTCACCAGTTTGTAGAGAAAAGGAAGAGACGGGCGTGTTCAATAAAAGATGTTATTTATTGATCAGTCTCTTTTCTCGTACAAGAGAAATGAATCGATATTATTGCAATACTTATGGTTAAGTAAAGTGCATACAATAAAAGCAGAATTATAAAATAATACTGTAAAAGCATTGATATGGTTTCTAAGCCATATGCTATTTAAAATGGATAGAATATATACATACACATATACATTTAACTAATCGTACTCAACTGGTGCTTCTAACCACGCCTACCCCGGTGTACCTGACCTAAGCCTAATACGTGGGCTGGAGTAGAAATTAGCAGTTTGAGTTAAGTTTGTTTTTGCCAAGTGACTGACTCAAGAATTCTCTGCAAGGGGTTATTCAGTTCTGTACCTGAGATCTAGGATGGTTGAGGGATGGTATCTCTCGTCTGTGGTCTCGATATTCCAAGCTGCCTGCAAGGGCTGCTCGGAAGCGCCGGAGCTGGATTTCTCGGCAGGAGAAAGGCAGCGTCTCGTTCTCAGCGCGTCAGGAAGGCGGGGCAGCGCCAGTGGGCTTCGCTCTCTGCTGGGCTTCGGCAAGTCTCGCTGCTCCGATCTCGTCACCACCGCGTGTGTTTGCTTAAGGCAATGTCGGTAATATTTATACCTGTAAGGTGCCGAGATTGACGTAAGGATGGACATAGATACGTCAATAAGGATGTCATACGAGCTGGTCGTTAGCACATTCTTTTACTGAAGTTCTTTGAGAAATCAAAACAATGGCCGCAGGGATTTTCCCAGGTTGTCATAGGTTTGATTTGTTTTGAGAACTCCGTATGCCTTATCAGGGGCTGGAGGAATATTGCTTGCCTAATTAGATGGCAAGCGTTATGACCTAATCAGATAACGCGCTCCTGTGCCGTGGTCTGGCTTAATCAGATAACGGTTTCTGCATCATGGGATGGCTGCTAGTTAATTTGTTAACCAGAATAGGGTCAGGAATATGGGGATCTATACAGAACCTATAGGAATACATCACACTGCGACCACGTGATTAACATGATAACCAATCGTGAGTAAGGGCGCTAAACAATGCGAAAGTGCTGCAGATTGGCACACGGAACTACGCTACAGAAGAAAACGTCGGGAACTAACGAAAAGTAAGTTTAGCTGCAATGAGCACCCGTCTTGGCAATAATACCGTTGCGTGATCACACTAATCGATATTTATCTCTTTATGAACAGGGCAGGACTATTACCAGTGCCGAATGCCGTGAGTTAACTATATTTATGAGTTGTACACACATGGGGTATGACGCTGTATTGCGCGGTTTATCTTCACGAGGACACAAAGCATGTTCAGGATAGAGGTCACATCTTGATATTTAATGCTTGAACATTACGGAGTGCATTTAGATTTTACCACCACACGAGATCTGAACTGGAGTTGATAATATACACGGTTATAACACATACACGAGTGTAAGAAGCATGCGAATAGCTAACTTTGAAATCCAATGATTATTCTAGATATCTTGTCTGCAAACTGAGGATGTATTGTAATGTAAACGATTTCATTTGAGAGTTTGTTGTCATTATGAGATCAAAATCATGTGTGATACAATCTTTTTGCAGTGATTCTCCCTGAAGAAGGGCTTTTAGCCCGAAATGCATAGGAGCCATAAAGGCTGTATTAAAAATGAGTAATTTGAAAAAAAATTTGGATGAGATGAAATGAATATAATTTCAAGGAATTGGATATTGAATAAATGGATTACGATTGAAATGAACCTGTTGTGAAAAATGTATTTGGCGCCCTATTTGTAGGAACACAGGTGTGCCCATTGGGATGCAACCAATTTAGGTTGGAAGCACTACGTGATATTCTGCAAAAGTAGTCAGCAGGGTTTTGATCCTTCCCTGGATGATGCACCATGGTATAATCATACTCTTGTAATCGTAGTACCCACCATTTAATGCGAGGAAGCAGATTTGCTTTTGGATTGCCAAAGATAGCCAATAAAGCTTAATGATCAGTTAGCAGCTTATAAGGCTTTTCATACAAGAATGCATTGAAATGTTCACGAGCCTATACCACGGCCTAACTTTCTCTCTCAGGCTGTGAGTAAGCATGTTCTGTCTGGGACAGACTTCTACTGGCACATGCCACAATATGCCTTCGAGCATGGGGTGTGCACTGTGCTGTGCCAGGATAGCACCTAACCTGATTCAGCTAGCATCAACAACAACCTCTGTATGAAGCTTTGGATTGATGTAGGCAGTTTCAATTGCAGTTTCAATGGCTTGTTTGATTTTCTTGAAACTTCTCTCATATTCCTGTGACTACTTGAATGAAAAAAAAAACTTTGTTAACTCTCATAAGAGAGCAGTTATGGTAGCAAAGTCTTTGTTGTAATTGGCCATGCTAAGAAATGAACGTACATAGAAAAATCTCGTAGGGGATCAGCATTTGAAATGGCTTGTACTTTGGCAGGATCCAGTGTCATACCCCCATCTGAAAAGATATGGCCAAAGAATTTTAACTTTGTGTTCTGGAACTCACACTTGTTTGATTCCGAATCAGGCCTGTATAAGTCAATAATGACAAACATGGATGAGAGGTTTTACCAAATTTTGCTGATAGAAACTGATGATTAGTTCTCCTGTAGCACGGGGTAATTAAAAGTAAGTAAGTAAAAGTTTTGTAAAGCACATGAATGTCAAGGCGTCTTAGCGCTAGAGTTGCCTTTTCTAATCACACTGGGAAGGAAGAGAACAGGCTTAAACCTTGGATAAAAATAACGTTTTTGGCAAATTACCGGCTCCAGGAGGGGTCGTCCGCTTTCACCAGCACCAGCACTGCTCAGCGCCACTGGGTCCCTGACGTTGTGGCCGCCCCCGCCGCTGTGCAGCGCCATCGCACGGCCGCGGAGCGGAGCGGACCACAACTCCCAGCGTGCCTTGCTGACCGCCCACTTCCTGCACAAGCGCCAGGAGGCGCTACAAAAGGCGACAGCACCCGCAGGGGAGCGGGGAACGTTTTTGGCAAATTACCGGCTCCAGGAGGGGTCGTCCGCTTTCACCAGCACCAGCACTGCTCAGCGCCACTGGGTCCCTGACGTTGTGGCCGCCCCCGCCGCTGTGCAGCGCCATCGCACGGCCGCGGAGCGGAGCGGACCACAACTCCCAGCGTGCCTTGCTGACCGCCCACTTCCTGCACAAGCGCCAGGAGGCGCTACAAAAGGCAACAGCCCCCTCCGCCTCGCGGACGCGCGCGGGCGGCGCCGGGCGGAGGGTGGGCCGTCTGTGGCCGTCCGGGGCAGGAGGAGGCAGGGCTGGGCCATCCCATTTCCATCTACCGTGCCGGTTTCAACTTGTGGTGCCGCATTTCAGTATGTCAACACGCTCCGGTAAGGCCTTGAGGGGTTGCGGGGAGAGTACCCCCAGCGGTGCTATGTTTGGCTCAATGGACAAATTCCTGACAAGGGTGGCGGCTGTCATAGACAATGAACTTGCCATATCTGAACGGCGCCTTTCACTTGACTTCCCTCCTGCTAAAAGTCCATCGCCAGCAATAGTGGTGTCCCCTTTAAATCCTACTTCCCCTGCACTCTTGCTTGGAGATTTACCTGGGGATTCCCTTATTGCACCTCCAATGGGTGGTTTAGAGGGGTTAGAAAGCTCACTGATTGGTGTCCACGGTACCAGCCCATGTGCCGTGCTTATAGATCCTTGCAATGAGCTCTCCTTAGCAGGCTCACCTGGCACTCAGTTCATACACTGCCCTGAGGTTCCTGCTCTCGCCCCACAAGCCCCGTCCAAAAAGCAACCCATCCAGGAGCCTATTAAAAGGAAGGGGAAAAGGGCAAATCACACTCGAAAGGGTTGCCCATCTAAGACTACTAACCATCCCAGGTACCCGCCCCTGAGGGGTCCTTCCCCCCAGAGCACTGCAGGACCGGTATCCTCAGGGGCAGCCATTTGCGCTCCAGCTGTTACTGATATAGTGCCACCTTTCTTGTCGGCCCCACCAACGCCTGTTCAGGACAACGTGGGTCACTCTATGGAGGCGTTTGAGAAGATGGTCAAGTCTCTTGTGTTGCCACTTATAGACCAGATCAAGAGGTTGGGGGAAAGGCTTGACTGCTTTGAGCAGGCTACTAGGGACAATTTCTTTGCCCTAAAGACCCTTCTCAAGCACCAGCCCAAGCCCAGTGAGGATAGGACAGATAGGTTAGAGGAGTCCAATAGGATAGAGGCCCCAGTGAGACCCCCCCTGGGAGACCAGTTGACGCAGCCGCCCAAGTACCCTGCACCCGGGAATACGATCTTGGCTGCTCCTAAGGGTGGTCCTAGACAGACAAAACCGAAGGCTCCCACCTGTGTTGCCCACGTGCATGCTACCCTTCCCCCAGCAGTAATATCCCCGGTGGCTACCCAGGCCCCAAGGCAACACAAGAAGGGAGGGACGGGCCCTATTTCGCAACCTGGGGTTGCCATATCTGATGCAACTGGTGGTGTTGCATCAACTCCTAAGGTTGCATCTATTCCCGTCCCACCTACAAATCGGCCCCCTTTGGGTCCTCCTCAGATCAGTAGACGCAAGTGCCCCCCAGTCAACCTCCCCCCTGAGTGCCACCCGTATGTCGTCATCCTTTCGAAAGTCCCCCCTCTTGGGAGTACCCAGCGTGAAAACCATCAGGCACTAAAGAATAAGGTCATCCACTGGCTGAAAGCCAACAGGCCCTTGCCCGCGGGAGTGGATGGAATTATTCTTGGTGTACGCAGGGTGGGTTGGATTGGACACGGGAAAAAATCGCTTGAAGGGGATTGTGTGGTTGTAAATTTCCAAGATGCTAGGGTTGCCCAATTTATATGCTCTCAAGGTCAACCCACGGCTGGTTCGGGTATCGACATAGTCGATTTGACATTCTTTTATCCACGGTCTACTATGACCACCCCCTCCATCCATCTTGGTCAACCCTCCTTCATTGGCAGCCTAGGGGGCCAATTTTTGGTGGAAAACACTGCCCACGGCCTTCTGACCCCGGGAGTTCCTTCCCAGCAGCCATGCCCAGCCTCAGTGATACCAAATTGGGGACCTGGGAGTTGTTGACTCAGTTATGATCCGGGGGAGGACGTTGTGGCCCCAGGCTCTGTCGCTGAGTCAACACCATACCCCAAATCCATTGGCTCCTCCTCCCCACTGCAGACTCTGGCTACGGCCGAGTCTGTAGAGGGGAAGGGGGAGACCGGGGCTCCCCATAATTCTCCGCCTGGTCCCCCTGACGTGGGTTTTGCGGACTTGTCACCCCCTGTCGAGGATTGTAGCATTGCAGCTGTAACGGACCCCCCGATTAGGGTTTTCAGCTGGAATGTTGCGGGCCTCGAAAGGAAGCTGGCGTTGCCGGATTGGAGCGAGCGTGTGGAGCAATACTCCATATGCCTGTTCCAGGAAACATGGAGCCGGGTGCCCCTTCATAAGGCGGGGTATTCCACCCACTTTTTGCCGGCAGCAGAAAGTGCAACTGGTAGGGGCCGCCCCTCTGGCGGTCTGTTAATCTGGGTAGCCACCGAACTTAACTGTAGGGTGGAGGAGAAGGACACTAACTGCCCTGACCTCCTAAATATTTTGCTTAGAAATTCCCAGGGCAGAGTCATCCTAAACATTTTTAACATCTATGCCCGCGGCACTAAGGGGGGAAGAGAATCCCCAGTTATAGCTTGCTTGGAAGCGCAACTCCGCTCATCTCCATACAGGTCTTGTACACTGTTGGCAGGTGACCTGAATTGCACTTTCGAGCCTCTTGATCTGGACATCCTAGCAGATCAAGAGGAATTTGATAATGGGTGGGGGATTCCTCCCCTGGAGCTTGGCCCTGTTAAAAAATGGACAGAAGTGGCCCTCCAGATTAACTCCCTAGTTATGGAGTTCGGGCTTAGAGCTGCCAATGGCAGGACCAGGTCCGATAAAGTAGGGGCGCACACCTACAATAGGCCAGGACACACGTCACGGATTGATTATTTCCTCCTTGACATACATCTGTGGGGCATGGTGGAGGACATGGTAGTTTTACCTTCTGTGGAGAGTGACCACAATCTACTGTCCCTCACCCTGTCCCACAGGTGCGTCAACAGCACCGTGAGTGGGTCTTCTTGTAACCCCGCTCCAGACCTGTCAGTGGTCACGAATTGTGGGCGTAGGCTAAAGTGGGCGAAGCTAGCTCTTTCGGAGGAGAAAACCTCTGCGATTAGGCAGCTTCTGGTTTCAGCCCTGGCCAATCTTGACTGCCAAGAGGAAGGGCAGATGGAGGTGGCACCTAGGTTTTGTGCCATAATTCAGGCCATTGGTGACCTCTTTGTAGTCCCAGCCCACCCGAGCGGAAGGAAACCCAACCTACGACCGGGTCAGGGCTGGTACAACCAAAAGTGTAGGGAGGCGAAATCACTTCTTATCGAGGCAGTTAAGTCCAAATTACCGCTCAGGACTAGGGAGGCCAGGAGACACTACACACTCTGCCAGAAAAATGCAAGGATGGAATGGGAGGATAATTTCTGGCAGGACCTCCTGGCTGCCAGCCGTGGGAAAGATGCTAAAGGTTTTTGGGACATGGTGGGCAAAAGGAATCGTCCTGACGATTCCCGGAGGACTTGTGCGATTAATGCCCAGACTTGGTTTTCCCATTTCCAAAATCTTTACTCTGTTGTTGAAGGCCCACTTAATGATCCCTTTAAAATTCCATCCTTTATTCTAGACCGAGACCTGGAATTGTTTTCCCCCCTCGATGTAACAAAGCAAATCAAAACCTTGGTCCCCTTGAAAGCAGCTGGCCCGGACGGCCTACCGGGGGACATTCTCCGTGCCTATCCGGAAGAATGGGGGGCTCTAATCTCTGCACTCCTCAATGCAATCATGGGGGGAGGGCTTGTGCCTGACTCCTGGAGAGGTGCGGAGGTGGTGCCCATTTTCAAAAAGGGCAGTCGGGACTCACCAGGGAACTATAGGCCTATAAGCCTAATAGACTCCAGCCAGAAATTGGCCGGGAAAACCATCTTGGGGAGAATTACTCAATGGGTGGACGACAATCACATTCTGTCCGACATGCAGGCTGGGTTCCGTTCGGGTACAGGAACTATTGAACAGGCCTTTAGGCTCTTGTTGTTACACTGGAAGGTGGTGGTGCTGGGCAAAGGCAGTCTCTATCTGGCCTTTATTGACCTTAAGACTGCCTTTGACCTGGTACCTAGGGAGGAACTTTGGAGGGTGCTTGATGGTTTAGGGATGCCCCCGTACCTACTGAACCTCCTCATTAACCTGCACACCAACACCTATGCCCAGGTTAGATGGGGGTTGAATGGGGAAAAGACCGATAAAATCAGGGTCGAGAGGGGAGTAAGACAGGGCTGTGTTTTGGCCCCCACCTTATTCTCCCTCTATATTAACGGGGTGGTAGATCATCTACTGGGCGAACCATCAGACGCTCCTAGCCTGGGTGGAGTAAAAATTCCAACTCTGTTGTTCGCCGACGACACCCTCCTCATCTCCAAAACCCCCCAAGGTCTACAGTCTTTACTGAACCGCTTCCAGGATTTCTGTACCATTAAAGGCCTCGTCATAAACATAGATAAGACCAAGTACCTAGTCATGCACCCACCCCGCAAACTTGGTCGCCCTCCAATTCTGAACTCTATACCCCTAGAAAGAGTGGCGGAATTTGATTATCTGGGGATCCGTCTGAATGATGCAATGAGCTGGACTGCCCACATTGATAAAATGACTCTGGCTCACAAAAGGGTGGGGGGCGCCCTTCTTAAGGAGTACAATAACTCCTCAAAACATTGTGTTGCACCCATACTTGAGATTTACAAAGCCCGTGCAGTCCCTGCTTCTCTCTATGGATCGGAACTGTGGGGCTTGGGCAAGGTCGATTCACTGAGTAAGGCCGAAAATAAATTTATCAAGGACCTTCTTGCTATCCCATCGAGCAGCCCGACCATCCCAATGCTCTTGGACACTGGCTGTAAAGCCATAAGGGACCAGGCTCGGCTTCGTCCCCTTCTGCTCTGGGCACGCTTGTGGAGGGTCCCGGAGCTACAATCTTACGCCAATGGGCTGGCAGAAGTGATGCATGCTGATGGTTGGAGTAGCATCAAATGGCTGAAGGACATAAAACATCTTTTAGGGGAACTGGGTCTGGCCTCTTGCTGGCATAGTCACTCCGCTCCACCAAATAAGATTCTAAAAAAACTTTTCTGGGAGTGGGTTGACGTGAAGCGCTCTAGTAGCCAGCAGCATTGTAAAACCACCGCAGCTTTCCTGTTGTTTAAAGACGTTGTCTTGTATGAGCCATATATGGATATTATAACAGTTGCCATGGATAGGTCCTTGTATATAAAATTTCGGCTAGGAACCTTGCCCTTGGCGGATCTCTGTTCAAGGTGGAATAAAGCCCAGCACACATCACGCTTTTGTGCCTCTTGTCCGGACAAACCAGAGACGGTGCCACACTTCCTTTTCGAATGCCCGGACTATGGTCGCCCCAGATCACGTTGGCTTGGCCCCATTTGCAGAGAACTGGGGACTCGTCAGCACTCTGTTGCCCTTCGGATTCTTTTAACGAACACAGCCCCTCCTATTGCCTGTGCTGTTGCAAAATTTTTAAAATGGGCTTGGTTGATAAGACTTAGAAGACTGTCCATATCAATTTAATTCTTTTTTAGCTAATTTATTCTGACATATTGTGTTTTAATTACCATTCTATTTGTACAGTCCTACTTATTTCGACATGCTGTTTTTTATCTTTTTGTACTGCTTTTATGATATGTGCATATCGAAATAAAGCATCAATCAATCAATAACCATGTTTTTAAAGATTTTCTGAACAGCTCCTTGTTAGTTTGAGCCCTCAAAATAAGTGGCAAGGTGATCCATAGTCTACAGACCAACTGGAAAAAGCTTCTGCCCCTACTTTACTGTCTTAGACGTGGGGATGACCAACAAACAGGCGGTGGATGATCTAAGGTTACGTCTTGGAGCATACCACTTAAGAAGTTCTTTTATATGAACTGGGCCAGAGCCATGGAGGGCCTTGTGAACAATGCACGAAGACATAAATGTAACCCTCATCTGAACAAGCAGCTAGTGCAAACCCGTAATGCTTTTTGATACAGGGCTGAAATTGAGAATTTTGAGCAGTAAACTTGCTGCTGCATTTTGAAGCGATTGTAGCTTCCGTTGCATCCACTTTTTTGCTCCCAAATAGAGAGCATTACAATAGTCTATCTTTGATAGAAGCAACTCTAGAATCACTGTTTTCTGTAGATCTAAAGGAATGGAAGGAAAGATCTTTTTTAGACTCCTCAAGGTGGAAAAACAAGAAGATATGGTGAGATTAACTTAATCAGAAAAGGACAACTGATCATCTAGTATGACTCATAGACTTTTAAACTTTTCATGGAGGATGGACATGGTCCAGCAACACCTGGCCACCAGGAGTTGATCCAAAATGAGATTTCATTTCCAAATAGTAAGACCTTATTTTTTTTTAATGTTTAACTTTAAACAGTTTCCTGCATCCATCTAATGATGTATGCCATATAGTTGTTACATTTCTTCGCTACAGCCTCTGGCTTGGATGATAATGACACCACTCTTTGTGTGTCATCTGCACAACAGATAGCTGTAAAACCATGTCAGCAAATGAGTTTCGCCAGAGGGGTAACATAGACATTAAAGAGGGTTGTGGATAACGATGATTCCTGAGGCACCCCACAAGGTAGAGCAAAGGAGCGGGATTTATATCCCCCCGGAAGTACGGTTTGCTCTCTAAGGTGAAGGGTGGGACTTCAGTCTTTGTTGTTCAAGATGGAAGTGACCGCTTAGGTGAGACCAGCCTTTTGTGTTTCCCTGATTACTCATCAATGTAACTGCTGACAGTCAGGTGCAGAAAGCTTACACCTGTTTATGCCTCTATTGTGGGTGCTCTCATATGGAGACTACCCCGCTGTGAGGAGCTTCACTATACGCTGTGTCTAGTGAGCTGTCTCTTGAAAGAGAAACAACCCTAAAATGATTTTAAAAGTGTAGACAGTGAATCCACTTTTCCTGTTTGCTATGACTGTATAAAAGTGAGATCCATTTGTTAAATATTGCAGGGATTTGTTAGCATGAGCTGAAAGCCATTTTGCATTTTGGCAGCCATTTTAGGTAGCCATGTGCTCGTCATGTGCTGTTTCCCTCTTCAGAGCCCTGAACATGCTCAGAGAGGCCTAGCTAGTAGAATGCACCTGCTCCTAGTATGGAACTGTCAGGCTATTTTTGCTGCTGTATGGAAAAGTAACTCTCCTCCCACTTTGATGAGCAAGCAGATCTTGTATACCCATATTAGTCATTTTGCATGCTTACATGTGCCAGGACCTCACCTTGGTCTTATGCTGACGATGTAACCCTAAGCATATATAAGGCCCCTGTTTTCTGTACTCCTTAGACTGCCTCATTCATTTGCTAAGGCTTCTGGGTGATGCAGTCTCCCTCATTTGAGGTTATTAAAGATGTTACTTTTATATTACAGCTTCTCTGCCAATTTCTTCTTTGTTGGTTTAAAAGGACCAAGTATCCGTGAGACCCCTGAGAAGGTTTATATTTTCTTTAAATGGCGCTCCAACGTGGACCTCATCAGAGAAGTGGCTATCTAAGGGAGATATCTTGTCAGGAGACTGAAATTTACTGAGGAGGACAGGACAGAATTCTACTAAGGAGGTACTCTGTAAACGGAGATTCTGGGGGATTCTCTGTCTCTGTCTCTGTCTCTGCAGCCCAGTATATTTCTGATCTTTCGGATTTTGATCCTCCACATGTTTACCACTCCTGACTGAGAACCTTTTTTGCGTGAGTATTCTAAAAACAACTGTTAGGTCATTCACAACTTGGCAGTTAGAATTTGGACACCAAGTGATTGGTAAGGGTTGTTTTGATGCAACACTTGCTGTTGGTTTTTGATGCCGGGGATTGGTAAGGTAGTTTAGTAAGGCTTACGGTGGCTTTGGATTTGTATGATTGGCCAATATTTGTATTTGGAATTTGTAATATATAAATTGCATTTTATGTAGGCAGGTAATGAGGAGACTTTTTTTGGTGTTTTGAATTGATTTTAACAGTACACAGTGCAAGAGCACCTTAAGTGCTACTTTGGTTATAATACTGCATATTCTGCACTATTTTTGGCATGCCTGTTTCAAGCACACATCAAAGAATGTGTTGTTTTTTGGAGGTACCATAGTGAGATGTAAATTAAATTAGCCGGCTCCCCTAAGGGAATACCTAGATAGGTTTAGGTATAAAAAACATATTTCTTCCTTGGTGTCTCTACCCCAATGAAATTAAAATATGACAATAATACAAACAAGGATCCTTTTCTGCACACTTTTATAAATGGAGATATGCAGAACGATTGTTTGGTGTTCTGCCAGCCAAAGCTAGTGAATTGAGTGTATTTTGGCTTCTTGAAAATAACACAGTCTGTTGGGCTGTTTTTTGCAGCCTTTTGGAATACTATTGAGAAACTCTTCTTTTAAATATGACTTAAAACTAATATTTACAAATGGTTTGGTTAAAGTACAGTCTGTGGGCTGTCTTTTGTTTCTGTCCTAAGTGTTGATCTGTAGGTTAATCGTGTGTTTAAATGTCTATGTGGTTCGTGATTTCACATTAGTGGTACTTCTGTGAGTAAATAGCGATTGCGCTCTTTGTGAAAGAATGGCTAGCCTTAAGCGCGCTGTATTATGCGTTCTGAGTGTATGACGCCTTCTGTATATGTCTGGAATTAGCTCTATGTATTTGTTTGTGTTTTCTTGCTGTCATCAGTCTGTTATGCCAAATGTCATTTAATTAATCTTCAATAAAAATAATAAAAATCCAGAAATGAACCATATGATATGCTAAATAGCTACATGTTACTATTAGATTGACAGAGTAAGCCACTATACATGTATGTACATTTCTAAAGATAAAATTGGAATTCAAATTCAATAGGAATAAAATAGGCCTCAAAAACGAAATTGTGTGTTTTTAAAAAAAAAATAAACAATTATAAAATGTTACAACATTTTTCTTAGATACATTGTGTTAGATATTAACAGGCAAACACATCATTTGAGTAAATTGGATGTTGCTGAACTAAACACATATTATAGAAAATGCATTGAAATGCCTCAGTTTTAAATAGTCTGTCACCGTGCTTACATTTCAACACTAAAAAAAGATTTCCAACAGCTGTGTTTTTACTGCTGCTGAGCAACAGCTGTTGTTTTGATTGTAGGCCACGGAGAGAAAGGAATGTTGACTCAGCTAGGATTTTTTCAGTGCAAACATGGTGTAAAACCCTGCATTTCAGACTGCTGTTTTAAAAAGTTTAAAAAATCAGGTTCATTATTTTAGATAACAGGAAAACATTTAAAGTAGGGATTTCCTTTCTTAATGCCTTTTTACATAAGCACATTCTTGGTTCTGATGTTAAATAATGATTGTCCTTTTAAAAAGTGGCGCAAAATGTTTCATGTTTCAAGTTAGGCTTCTGTGCTTAGGCTTATGAATGAATACGTTTAAATATGATAGGCAAAGGAATGCAGCTTGCTTTTCATATGTGGAATTATCAAAATGATTGGTTTTATTAAAAAAAGATATTATTATGGAAAACAAAATTACTAAAAAATAAGTGCTTCTAAATTCGTTTTTTGATATTTTTAAAGCTTAATAATCATACTGTGACCTCCTAGCATCAAAATAAAATTTAATTTGTGTTGTACTGCATAATGAGGAAATTTGCATATGAAATATCACTCTGTGCAGGCGTAATAAACTCATTTTTATAGGGGTATATATGATATATTTCTAATTTCTCACTCCTGGGCTATATAGAGAACACTCTGGGGATTACTATTATGCAAAGAAATTATAGGATATTCATTTTTAAGTGCCCCAAATATCAAAATCGAAATTGGGCAAAATTCAATAATTTAAAAAGCAATTCTGTCATTCAGAGCAGGTTTGAAACTGCCTTAGGCTTCAGTAAATGCATACATTTAGGTATAATACAAACAGCTGACTTCTATATTGTTAGACAAGTATACTGCACACTGCTTACAATTGAAAATAAATATAAAAAAAGCAGAAGTTATTCTCTTAACTCTAAACTGACCAACAGGGGACTGGGGCAGCATTCTAGCTTTCTGTCTTCAGTGTGATTTTGAATAAGGAAAAACGGCATGGAAATTTTTCAGACAGAATAGGACAGCTGGGAAGAGTTAAAAGTCAGTTCTATATTTAGAAGCCTGGCAGGGCTCCCAGAGCAAGGTCTGCTTTGACATTTTAACATCTGAAACTTTGTGAAAGACAAGATGGCAGCGCAGGGAAAGAAGGAGGAGTTGTGCTTATTTTTTATTGAGAAAAGCAAGTTTTTATGCACTCATAGGAATATACCACAATACAATTGTATGTGTGAGCTTGGCCATATGTACAGCACCAATGCTTTTAGTTTGGCGCTTACTAGGGATGAGCCAATGGGATTAAGTTTGACTTCATTTGCCATTATATTACAACTAGTATACTTACTAAAAGGATTTGAGGTTGGGTATTCATGATTTTAGCTTCAACACACTATATTCCTCCTATAACTTTGTTTATGCCCAGTTGCTACAAAAAGGGGTTGATAGTGTTGACAGAAGCGAAACCTGTTTCAGGTTTCCTACTGTCAAAATGGGGGAAGGAGGCTAGCTCCTCTACAAATTAAGGCTAGGTAAAATGTATGTTGCTGTCTCTTTTTCTCATTTTTTTTTAGCCTGTCTAAGTTGTCTGTGAAATAGCAATGAGACATTTAATTGGCTATTCAGTATTACTGTTTCAAACATTGTTAGCATTAATAAAAAGAATACATATATATGTTATGTTACTGCCCATCCTGTTTGATGAAATTATGACAGGATGAGTAGTCTAGATTGTTGTTACCTTATTTTGATCTTTAACAGGAACTAGATGTGGGTATTTTTTGTTCTAAAAGTCTTAGGTGATAACACCATTATTGTATGTTATTCTCATGCTACATAGTTTTGCAAGGGCATTGCTAGTTTTTTATTAGCTAGTTAGTGTAAATAAACTGACAGTCCTTATTAGAGTTGATGTTGCATAGTTTGGATCATGAAAAGTAGAAAGAAGGAAGATGCCCATGTGATCCTTAGCAAAAATGTTTTGAAGGAAATGTTGTTTTATAGATAAGAACCTCTGTTAAATTAGCAGTTTTAGATTGTCCTGTTGCTCCTATAACATGAGAGCATGGTCCTAAGCATACAATGTAGGTGCTTTTATTAATGAAAGAATCATTCTAGAAGTGTCTGCAGTCCTGTACAAGTAGTTTAAAATCTATAAGTAAAAGTGTAGAACATTTCCTTTCTTTTTGAGAGTTTTCAGATTAGTACACAGGAATACACCAATGTAAGGATGTAGGGTATGTCTGTGTTGTTTTTCTCTTTTCCTCTGAGTTTAATAAATTAACACAGACTTCCTTGGCTGCTTGGGATTGGGTGATGTAATACTCTTATCAGTTCACCAAAGAGTTCCTTTAATACTTGCCAATAGTTCCAGGCTTTTTTTTGTTTTTACTCCCACATAGATAGATGGAAGTGGTTCTTGGGTGCCTTGCTAATATATAAGGCGTCCCAAGACTAGGAAGTATTCTGAGACTATCCTCTCTGTTGATAGACTGTTTCTGTGCCTTGTCTTAAGACCTTTTGTTCTGTCCACCAATAGATATTTGCTGCCTTACAACCATTGCAAGAGGGGGCTGGACATCAGATTCAGCCTAGGGAGTCAGCGTCAGCACCAGTCCAGCTTGAAGCCAAAGTGAAGGTAACCCGGACAGGCATTGCTGGCAATTAGGACCTCAGGGAAGGCGGAAGCCCTGGGATGAATTGTGTACCCCTGCCACTGTCTTGGGCAAAAGACGGGGTCACAACCCAGAAAGGAGAAATCGTAGATCAGGTTTTTGATGCCCAGCTGAGTGTCACAGACCGACCAGAACAGCGAGGAGGCCTTGCTTTAGGTGACCCCTTTTGAAACAAGGGTTTCTTCAGAGATCCTAGCATCAGGCCTCTGAATCCTGGTCCTAAAGTGAGTGCAAGTTTGCTCCTTTGTTTGTTGGTCAAGAGGTGCCTGAGCACACTGGATGCAAATATGTGGCCCCCAACGAATGAGCAGTGCGCCAGCAGAGCAATATAGGAGTTAAGGAAGGACTTGAGTTTAGGGTACAGGTGCTGTGTCTCGGGTGCCTGTTAGATTGAAGTGAAGAAAACTGGTGCACTGCCTGAGACACTGGACAGGATCGCTGAGAGCATTTGCCCTGGTGGGTGACTGCCCTATCCTGAAACAAGAAACTTTTTCTTTGAAACTGAGCTGTGATTCTTGAGTTGCGAGTTGTGCAGCTCCACCGTGGAAACAACAAGAGCCTGACTGTGAGGCTCAAATGGACACAGGGAGAAGACTCCCCTCTGGTTGGTTGTACAGCGGCTTCAATTTCCCCAAGGACTTCTTCTTTTTCTTGTCAATAATGTACCCTTTTAGTTGTGCCATTTTTGAGGAGGAGCAGCCCTTTGTAGCTCTTTGTCCTAATTCTTATGGCCCTGTGTGGTCCTCCTGCTCCCAAATATGATGAATGTTCTAGCCCTCATAAAAGGAAAATGGACAAGTAGCCCTGAAAATGTTTTTACTAGACAGTTTTAGGAATTGCTTAGGACTAGAAAAATGATAATTCTGTTTGTAACAGTGGTCATTACTCTCTCCTGCTATCTGTATGTTAATTATGACCCGATGCTTCGTTCCCTTTGTATTAGTGCTTATACCTCATATATACCCGCTTAATGAAATGTTTAGAATGGAAAATGCCTATCTAGCATTGAATTAGGATATTGATACATTTATGAAAATTAATGTGCAAATAATTTTTGTGTTCCTACTGGATCATAGGAATGTCTTTAGCTGATGCTAAGAGGACTATCTGTTAAAGATTGCAGGGATTTGTTAGCATGAGCTGAAAGCCATTTTGTATTTTGGCCGCCATTTTAAGTAGCCATGTGCTCGCCATGCGCTGTTTCCCTCTTCAGAGCCTTGCACATGCTCAGAGAGGCCTAGGTAGTAGAATGCACCTGCTCCTAGTATGGAACTGTCAGGCTATGTTTGCTGCTGTATGGAGAAGTAACTCTCCTCCCACTTTGTTGAGCATGCAGATCTTGTATACCCATATTAGTCATTTTGCATGCCTACATGTGCCAGGACCTCCCCTTGGTCTTATGCTGACTATGTAACCCTAAGCATATATAAGCCCCCTGTTTTCTGTACTCCTTAGACTGCCTCATTCATTTGCTAAGGCTTCTGGGTGACGTAGTCTCCCTCATTTGAGGTTATTAAAGATTTTACTTTCATATTACGGCTTCTGTGCCAATTTCTTCTTTGTTGCTTTAAAAGGACCAAGTATCAGTGAGACCCCTGAGAAGGTTTCTATTTTCTTCACATTGACCCCCTTTTTGTTACATTTCCTCATTTCCAGGATTAAGTGGCAAGGTGATCCATAGTCTACAGTCCAACTGGAAAAAGCTTCTGCCCCCCTACTTTACTGTCTTAGCCGTGGGGATGACCAACACACAGGCGGTGGATGATCTAAGGTTATGTCTTGGAGCATACCACTTAAGGAGCTTTTAAATGAACTGGGCCAGAGCCATGGAGGGCCTTGTGAACAATGCACAAAGACATACATTTAACCCTCATCTGAACAAGCAGCTAGTGCAAATCCTTAATGCTTTTTGATACAGGGCTGAAATTAGGAATTTTGAGCAGTAAACGTGCTGCTGCATTTTGAAGTGATTGTAGCTTCTGTTACATCCACTTATTTGCTCTCAAATAGAAAGCATTACAATAGTCTATCTTTGATAGAACCAACACTAGAATCACTGTTTTCTGTAGATCTAAAGGAATGGAAGGAAAGATCTTTTTAGACAACTCAAGGTGGAAAAACAAGAAGATGTGGTGAGATTAACTTGGTCAGAAAAGGACAACTGATCATCTAGTATGAGTCCTAGGCTTTTAAACTTTTCACGGAGGATGGACATTGTCCAGCAACACCTGGCCACCAGGAGTTGATCCAAAATGAGATGTCATTTCCAAATAGTAAGATCTTGTTTTTTTATGTTTAACTTTAAACAGTTTCCTGCATTTATCTAATGATGTATGCCATACAGTTGTTACATTTCTTTGCTACAGCCTCTGGTTTGGATGATAATGACACCACTCTTTGTGTGTCATCTGCATAACAGATAGCTGTAAAACTATGTCAGCAAATGAGTTTCGCCAGAGGGGTAACATAGACATTAAAGAGGGGTGGGGATAACGATGATCCCTGAGGCACCCCACAAAGAAGAGCAAAGGAGCGGGATTTATATCCCCCCAGCAGTACGGTTTGCTCTCTAAGGTGAAGGGTGGGCCTTCAGTCTTTGTTGTTCAAGATGGAAGTGACCGCTTAGGTGAGACCAGCCTTTTGTCTTTCCCTGATTACTCATCAATGTAACTGCTGACAGTCAGGTGCAGAAAGCTTACACCTGTTTATGCCTCTATTGTGGGTGCTCTAGTATGGAGACTACCCCGCTGTGAGGAGCTTCACTATACAAAATGGCTGTGTCTAGTGAGCAGTCTCTTGAAAGAAAAACAACCCCAAAATGATTTTACAAGTGTAGACAGTGAATCCACTTCTCCTGTCTGCTATGACTGTATAAAAGTGAGATCCATTTGTTAAAGATTGCAGGGATTTTTTAGCATGAGCTGAAAGCCATTTTGTATTTTGGCAGCCATTTTAGGTAGCCATGTGCATGCCATGTGCTGTTTCCCTCTTCAGAGCCCTGCACATACTCAGAGAGGCCTAGCTAGTAGAATGCTCCTAAGTAATTAAGTAAGTAATCGTTTATTTGTACATGATTAATTAAAATCTTTACAAAATTATAAAAACATCAGTAGATACGTGTAAAAAACCATTTGTGCTTCAACTTATCGAGTTAGATTAAATTAAAAGTAAAAAATTGGTTAAGATCAGTTCGTGGTTATCCACAGAACCTTATAATGTTCATCAAACGCTATTAAATCTGTTTCTTGTTAAATCAAAGAACTTCACAACCTGGCAATTCAATTTGGTGTTGTTGGTGTTGAAGCACAGTTTAACAGCCTGCCTGCAAGTCCGAACGGCATGTAGTTTGAAGGATGGTCGTAATAAGTTATACCTCAGGTCCTTTAGTTTAGGACACATGCAAATCACGTGGATGATGTCCTCCTTACCGATTTTGCACAGGCGACACTGTTGTGAAGAGTTATTTCTCTCCCAGGGTGGCAGGTGTGGGAGTATAGGGATTACTCCGAGGCGTAGCTTTAGGAACTTTTCTTTAATTTTTATTTTCATTCCAATATTGAGGTATGCTTGTGATTATATTCTTCCATAATCACCCAGCGTTATCCAGCCGTGCACTCTGTTTGCTAGATCCTTCTTGTCTTCAATTACTGAAATAATATGTGCTGATTTTTTAGCAACTTTTTTGAAGGACAGGAGATCCATTGAGGTTTCCCAGATGTCGGTCAAGCCTAGAACTTGAAGTGATTCAAGTAAGTAATCTCTGGGCAGAGATTTACGGTGCAGAAGTAGCTCTTCCCATTTGTTAGAGCTTAAGGAGCCAGTCTCTGCAGTGCGAATCTTGTGCCAATTGGCTAAGTACGCGGTCCGCCTTTCTAATGTTTGTTTGAGGATGCCGAATTCTAGTCGGATCTGAGCAGGAGAGACATATTTTGGAAGGTTAAAAATGGCCTTATATGAATTGGCTATGACTGTGTCCAGTAATGCGGCATCCTTCCCATGAAGTGATTCACTCCCGTATGTAAGGGTCGGCTGTAGTTTTGCACACAGGATTTCAAGGAGAGGTTTAAGTGTGAGATTGGGAAGTTTGGCCTTTAATGATTTTAAAGCCAAGTAGGTCGTAGTCGCCTTCCCTCGTAAGGAGTCAAGCTGTGTGCCCTAGACGTATTTTTTGAGTCCAAGATTACTCCCAGGTACTTGTAGAATGCACCTGCTCCTGGTATGGAACTGTCAGGCTATTTTTGCTGCTCTATGGAGAAGTAACTCTCCTCCCACTTTGTTGAGCAAGCAGATCTTGTATGCCCATATTAGTCATTTTGCATGCTTACACGTGCCAGGACCTCCCCTTGGTCTTATGCTGACTATGTAACCCTAAGAATATATAAGGCCCCTGTTTTCTGTACTCCTTAGACTGCCTCATTCATTTGCTAAGGCTTCTGGGTGACGCAGTCTCCCTCATTTGAGGTTATTAAAGATGTTACTTTTATATTACAGCTTCTCTGCCAATTTCTTCTTTGTTGGTTTAAAAGGACCAAGTATCCGTGAGACCCCTGAGAAGGTTTATATTTTCTTTAAATGGCACTCCAACATGGACCTCATCAGAGAAGTGGCTATCTAAGGGAGTGATCTTGTCAGGAGACTCAAATCTACTGAGGAGGACAGGACAGGATTCTACTAAGGAGGTACTCTCTGCACGGAGATTCTGGGGGATTATCTGTCTCTGCAGCCCGGTATATTTCTGATCTTTCGGATTTTGATCCTCCACATGTTTACCACTCCTGACTGAGAACCTTTTTTGCGTGAGTATTCTAAAAATGACTGTTAGGTCATTTACAACTTGGCAGTTAGAATTTGGACACCAAGTGGTTGGTTAGGGTTGTTTTGATGTAACACTTGCTGTTGGTTTTTGATGCCTGGGATTGCTAAGGTAGTTTAGTAAGGCTTACTGTGGCTTTGGATTTGTATGATTGGCCAATATTTGTATTTGGAATTTGTAATATATAAATTGCATTTTATGTAGGCAAGTAATGAGGAGACTTTTCTCTGTTTTGAATTGATTTGAACAGCACACAGTACAAGAGCACCTTAAGTGCTACTTTGGTTATAATACTGCATATTCTGCACTATTTTTGGCATGCCTGTTTCAAGCACACATCAAAGAATGTGTTGCTTTTTGGAGGTACCATAGTGAGATGTGAATTAAATTAGCCAGCTCCCCTGAGGGAATACCTAAATAGGTTTAGGTATAAAAAACATATTTCTTCCTTGGTGACTCTGTACCCCAATGAAATTATTATATGACAATAATACAAACAAGGGTCCTTTTCTGCGCACTTTTATCAATGGAGATATGCAGAGTGATTGTTTGGTGTTTTGCCAGCCAAAGCTAGTGAATTGAGTGTATTTTGGCTTCTTGCAAATAACACAGTCTGTTGGGCTGTTTTTTGCAGTCTTTTGGAATACTATTGAGATGCTCTTCTTGTAAATATGACTTACAACTAATATTTACAAATGGTTTGGTTAAAATACAGTCTGTAGGCTGTCCTTTGTTTCTGTCCTAAGTGTTGATCTGTATGTTAATCGTGTGTTTAAATGTCTATGTGGTTCGTGGTTTCACATTAGTGGTGCTTCTGTGAGTAAATAGCGATTGCGCTCTTTGTGAAAGAATGGCTAGCCTTAAGCGCACTGTATTATGTGTTCTGAGTGTATGACCGCTTCTGTATATGTCTGGAATTAGCTCAATGTGTTTGTTTGTGTTGTCTTGCTGTCATCGGTCTGTTATGCAAAATGTCATTGAATTATTCTTCAATAAAAATAATAAAAATCCATAAATGTACCATATGATATGCTAAATAGCTACATGTTACTATTAAATTGACGGAGTAAGCCACTATACGTGTATGCACATTGCTAAAGATAAAATTGGAATTCAAATTCAATAGGAATAAAATAAGCCTCAAAAATGATATTGTGTGTTTTTTTTTAAAAATAAACAATTATAAAATGTTACAACATTTTTCTTAGATACATTGTGTTAGATATTAACAGGCAAACACATCATCTGAGTAAATTGGATGTTGCTGAACTAAACACATATTATAGAACATGCATTGAAATGCCTCAGTTTTAAATAGACTGTCACCGTGCTTACATTTCAACACTAAAAAAAGCTTTCCAACAGCTGTGTTTTTACTGCCGCTGAGCAACAGCTGTCGTTTTGATCGTAGGCCACGGAGAGAAAGGAATGTTGACTCAGCTAGGATTTTTTCAGTGCAAACATTGTGTAAAACCCTGCATTTCAGACTGCTGTTTTAAAAAGTTACAAAAATCAGGTTCATTATTTTGGATAACAGGAAAACATTTAAAGTAGGGATTTCCTTTCTTAATGCCATTTTTACATAAGCACATTCTTGGTTCTGATGTTAAATAATGATTGTCCTTTTAAAAAGTGGCGCAAGATGTTTCATGTTTCCAGTTAGGCTTCTGTGCTTAGGCTTATGAATGAATATGTTTAAATATGATAGGCAAAGGAATGCAGCTTGTTTTTCATGTGTGGAATTATCAAAATGATTGGTTTTATTAAACAAAAATATTATTATGGAAAACAAAATTATTAAAAAATAAGTGCTTCTAAATTTGTTTTTTAATCTTTATAAAGATTAATAATCATACTGTGACCTCCTAGCATCAAAATAAAATTTAATTTGTGTTGTACTGCATAATGAGGAAATTTGCATATGAAATATCACTCTGTGCAGGCGTAATAAAGTCATTTTTATAGGGGTATATATGATATATTTCTAATTTCTCACTCATGGGCTATCTAGAGAACACTCTGGGGATTACTATTATGCAAAAAATTATAGGATATTCATTTTTAAGTGCCCCAAATATCAAAATCGAAACTGAGCCAAATGCCCTAATTTAAAAAGCAATTCTGCCATTCAAAGCAGCTTTTAAACTGCCTTAGGCTTTAGTAAATGCATACATTTAGGTATAATACAAACAGCTGACTTCTATATTGTTAGACAAGTATACTGCACACTGCTTACAATTGAAAATAAAGATAAAAAACCAGCACAAGTTATTCTTTTAACTCTAAACTGACCAACACGGGACAGGGGCTGCAATGTAGCTTTCTGTCTTCAGTGTGATTTTGAATGGGGAAAGCTGCATGGAAAATTTGCACACAGAATAGGACAGCTGGGAAGAGTTCAAAGTCAGTTCTCTATTTAGAAGCCTAGCAGGGCTCCCAGAGCAAGGTCTGCTTTGACATTTTGACATCTGAAACTTTTTGAAAGACAAGATGGCAGCACAGGGAAAGGAGGAGGAGTTGTGCTTATTTTTTGTTGGGAAAAGCAAGTTTTTATGCACTCATATGAATATATCACAAAATAATTGTATATGCGAGCTTGGCTATATGTACAGGACTAATGCTTTTAGTTTGGCGCTTACTAGGGCTAAGCCAATGGGATTAAGTTTGACTTCATTTGCCCTTATATTACAACTAGTATACTTACTAAAGGGATTTGAGGTTGGGTATTCATGTTTTTAGCTTCAACGCACTATTTACCTCCTATAACTTTGTTTATGCCCAGTTGCTACAAAAAGGGGTTGATAGTGTTGACAGAAGCGAAACCTGTTTCAGGTTTCCTACTGTCAAAATGGGGGGAAGGAGGCTAGCTCCTCTACAAATTAAGGCTAGGTAAAATGTATGTTGCTGTCTCTTTTTCTCAATTTTTTTTATCCTGTCTAAGTTGTCTGTGAAATAGCAATGAAACATTTAATTGGCTATTCAGTAATACTATTTTAAACATTGTTAGCATTAGTAAAATGAATACATATATATGTTATGTTACTGCCCATCCTGTTTGATGAAATTATGACAGGATGAGTAGTCTAGATTGTTGTTCCCTTATTTTGATCTTTAAGGGGAACTAAATGTGGGTATTTTTTTGTTCTAAAAGTCTTAGGTGATAACACCATTATTGTATGTTATTCTTCTGCTACATAGTTTTGCAAGGGCATTGCTAGTTTTTTATTAGCTAGTTCGTGTAAATCAACTGACAGTCCTTATTAGAGTTGATGTTGCATAGTTTGGATCATGAAAAGTAGAACGCAGGGAAGATGCCCATGTGATCCTTAGCAAAAATGTTTTGAAGGAAATGTTGTTTTATAGATAAGAACCTTTGTTAAATTACCAGTTTTAGATGTTCCTGTTGCACCTATAACATGAGAGTATGGTCCTAATCATACAATGTAGGTGCTTTTATTAATGAAAGAATCATTTTAAAAGTTTCTGCAGTCCTTTACAAGTAGTTTAAAATCTATAAGTAAAAGTGTAGAACATTTCCTTCCTTTTTGAGAGTTTTTAGATTAGTACACAGGAATACACCAATGTAAGGATTTGGGGTATGTCTGTGTTGTTTTTCTCTTTTCCTCCTTGAGATTGGGTGATGTATTACTCTTCTCAGTTCACCAAAAAGTTCCTTTTATACTTGCCAATAGGTCCAGGCTTTTGTTTTTGTTTTTTACTCCCACATAGATAGATGGAAGTGGTTCTTGGGTGCCTTGCTAATATATAAGGAGTCCCAAGACTAGGAAGTATTCTGAGACTATCCTCTCTGTTGATAGACTGTTTCTGTGCCTTGTCTAGAGACCTATTGTTCTGTCCACCAATAGATATTTGCTGCCATACAACCATTGCCAGAGTTGCCTGGACATCAGATTCAGCTGGGGAGTCAGCGTCAGCACCAGTCCAGCTTGAAGCCAAAGTGAAGGTAACCAGGACAGGCATTGCTGGCAACTAGGACCTCAGTGAAGGCGGAAGCCCTGGGATGTAGTGTGTACCCCTGCCACTGTCTTGGGCGAAAGACGGGGTCACAACCCAGAAAGGAGAAATCATAGATCAAGTTTTTGATGCCCAGCTGAGAATCATAGACCAATCAGAACGGTGAGGAGGCTTTGCTGGAGGTGACCCCTTTTGAAAAAAGGGTTGCTTCAGAGATCATAGCATCAGGCCTCTGAATCCTGGTCCTAAAGTGAGTGTAAGTTTGCTCCTTTGTTTGTTGGTCAAGAGGTGCCTGAGCACACTGGATGCAAATATGTGGCCTTAACGAATGAGCAGTGCACCCGCAGAGCAATATAGGAGTTAAGGAAGGACTTGAGTTTAGGGTACAGGTGCTGTGTCTCCCGTGCCTGTTAGATTGAAGTGAAGAAAACTGGTGCACTGCCTGAGACACTGGACAGGATCGCTGAGAGCATTTGCCCTGGTGGGTGACTGCCCTATCCTGAAAGAAGAAACTTTTTCTATGAAACTGGGCTGTGATTCTTGAGTTGCAAGTTGTGCAGCTCCACCGTGGAAACAACTAGAGCCTGCCTGTGAGGCTCAAATGGACACAGGGAGAAGACTCCCCTCTGGTTGGTTGTACAGCGGCTTCAATTTCCCCAAGGACTTCTTCTTTTTCTTGTCAATTATGTACCCCTTTAGTCGTCCCATTTTTGAGGAGGAGCAGCCCTTTGTAGCTCTTTGTCCTAATTCTTATGGCCCTGTGTGGTCCTCCTGGTCCCAAATGTGATGAATGTTTTAGCCCTCATAAAAGGAAAATGGACAAGTAGCCCCGAAAATGTTTTTACTAGACAGTTTTAGGATTTGCTTAGGACTAGAAAAATGATAATTCTGTTTGTAATAGTGGGCATTACTCTCTCCTGCTATCTGTATTTTAATTATGACCCGTTGCTTTGTTCCCTTTGTATTAGTGCTTATACCTCATATATACCCGCTTAATGAAATGTTTAGAATGGAAAATGCCCACCTAGCAATGAATTAGGATATTGATAAATTTATGAAAATTAATGTGCAGATATTTTCAGTGTTCCTACTGGATAATAGGAATGTCTTTAGCTGATGCTAAAAGGACTATCTGTTAAAGATTGCAGGGATTTGTTAGCATGAGCTGAAAGCCATTTTGTATTTTGGCAGCCAGTTTCGGTAGCCACGTGCTCGCCATGTGCTGTTTCCCTCTTCAGAGCCTTGCACATGCTCAGAGAGGCCTAGGTAGTAGAATGCACCTGCTCCTAGTATGGAACTGTCAGGCTATTTTTGCTGTTGTATGGAGAAGTAACTCTCCTCCCACTTTGTTGAGCATGCAGATCTTGTATGCCCATATTAGTCATTTTGCATGCTTACATGTGCCAGGACCTCCCCTTGGTCTTATGCTGACTATGTAACCCTAAGCATATATAAGGCCCCTATTTTCTGTACGGTAAACATCACTTACAACGAAACTTTTACAACGCACTACCATTACAACGCGGTCATTACAACGCAAACCATTACAACGCATTGCGCTGGGGGGCGCTCTGGGATAGGGAATAGGTTTATTTACTATCCAATAACCTTCCCTAGTGTCCACGGGGACTGGAGTTGGAATAGTAAATTAAACTATTCACTATCCGATGTAAAAACCGTGTTGTAAAGGCAGGCGTTGTAATAGCCTGTGTTGTAACGTCATACATCCTTTCTGTACTCCTTAGACTGCCTCATTCATTTGCTAAGGCTTCTGTGTGACGTAGTCTCCATCATTTGAGGTTATTAAAGAGTGTACTTTTATATTACAGCTTCTGTGCCAATTTCTTCTTTGTTGGTTTAAAAAAAGTATCACTGAGACCCCTGGGAAGGTTTCAATTTACTTCACATTGACCCCCTTTTTGTTACATTTCCTCATTTCCTGGATCAAAGAAGGGAGTGCTCCATAAAGTACTCAGGGGACTGGTGTGCAACAAGAGCTAGTGTCTGTCTGAAAGCCAGCATCCCAGAGGTGAAGTGAAATCACCTGAATATGCCCATTGCTCCAAGAGCTGATTAACTGTGCTAAAGTGCCAATATGCCAGCCTGCCTGCTGAAAGACGGATGGAGGCTGCAAAGCCTGCAGGAGTGAATGTCCAGGAGGAGTGAGATGCAATATGAAACCGGTGATGAGCGAGGTGTGGTATGACACCAGTGCAGTGGGTCTGCAGAAGCAGGGTACTGTTGAGAGCAATTTTTGTGACTTGGTGTCAGGTTGTTCCAGACTGTCCAGTGCAATTTCTGTCAGGAATCATGAAGCTGCGGGGTTTGTCTGAGCCACTGAACCCAACCTTTGACGTTACAGCATGACCTCAGCCATTAAACCCAGTCTGTGATACTGCGCGATGATCTGAGCCACCGTGACTTCATTGTAGAACCGCAGCATGTCCTGAAGTGTCTGGGACTACACCCAGCCACAGCATGATGCAGAGCTGCTGTGGGACCTGGGACCTCGGTGTTCCAGAAACTGTGGTTCACAATCCAATCAGCCTATAGGGGAGCATTACCATGTGTGCCAACCCACCATGCATGGATGCAATGATTCAGACCAAAGCAGCCTGAGCGTGGTTGAAGTAAGCATTCATCATACCAGCCATGAGAAGATCCAGCACTCTTCTGAGAAGCTGTCCACATGTGACGCAACATCACAAAGACGTGGCCACTGAGGACAATAGAAACTGTAGGCTCACACTGTGCCAGTAAGACATGAACATGTGAACATTGGAGGAAATGGGTGGTTGTCTAGGAAGTGCCAACTCATTCACAAACTGAAAGATACTAAGGTGAGAAGCAGCGAACTGAGTTAAAAAGGTTGTGGGCTAACAAAAGTGTACATTGAAAATCTGCACCTGAGCCTAAGAATGCTAGAATGAGAGTACTGCGAGAACCTGATGTACTCTAGAGCAAGGACATTAAATTGCATTATGAATATTTTCCTACATGTAGTATTTACTTCTAGTGTGTGTTAAACTATTTTTCTACTTTTAAGTCAAGCACAGGGTTGGACAATCATTTATTATACTAATGTGTGCTTGTCAAGCACCGCCCTCATATTTAGAAGCCTGTGAATGCACACCATCGCTTCTTCTGCGAGTGAGGTGCTGACAGATTTGTACTTGGACCAGTTTGCAGAGTCTAGAAGGGTGGACCCAGGGACTTTGAAGGCAAACATCCTCAAATCTCACACCCTACCTGCCTGTGTGGCCCTTTTAAAAGGGTTGGACACATAAAAAGGTTGAAAGAATAACGACGGGTGCTACTATTAACCTCTTCCTGGAACAGCTAAAATACCTATATCATTTGCAAGCAGAAACGTTTACATATTCACAGTTGAGGAGTGAAAAATTCCTAGTACAAATAATTATCTGTTTTGGAGCAAATAATACTTAAAACAAAATGCTAAAAATAGGCATTAAATTGGATGGAAAGGAACAAAGGAAATAGACAAAAAATGAAAATATTTGCAAATTAGAACCTTTAAAAGGTACCTGCTATAATATCCTCTGTGATATTTCTCTAACCCTAGAGGATCCCATCCAGTAGAACGCTTGTTACCTTAGTAGACATGACAAAGGCAGCGTCTTAAGATGCAAATGACAATGGAAATGTCTCCTTATATGAAAAAGATAGCAGTCGTTGATGACACATGTCCCCAAGCGTTCAATGGAGATTGACGAAGGTTGGGAAGGCATTCATCTGTGTTAGGAGTGGCATTAAAAGGTTGGTTATCAATATCAGGTTAGTAATGGGCAAGGCGGTGTGGTCTGCAAGTGAAGGAAATGGACTGTCCATGCTACACAGTGCCTCACCAAAAATAGCAGCGGCTGTCTGCCACATGTCAGAGTCTCCTACCTCTATGTCTGTGCTTCAAGTCCCATGCAGTCTGTCAATGGTATTCTGATCATTTCATTTGTTAGCAGAGTGTGAAGATTCCTGGTATATGATGGATTTAACTAGGTGATGGTGAACTGTAGTTAAAGATCTGAGAATGGGGGTCCGCTGCACTCCAAGGTGATTGAAAGTACTGACGAAGTAAACAATGGTACTCAGAATTAGGGTGCTCAGGGTGAACCCCTACTGTCCAGGAGGGGTTATACAGACGAACAACAGAAAGACGACCTTACAGGTGTAAGGTGGGTAATCTGAGCACTCCTCTGTGCTTCAAGGGAAGCCAAACGTTTTCAAAATTTTAAAGTACTTAAAGTCATCAATGTTTTCAAAGTTTTATTCACTTTGCGTTCAAGAACATGTAGTTCATCATTAATCAATCCATGGTAATTTGTTCAAAGAACAAGATTCCAAATGTACATATAAGAATCACTCCTGAAGTTTTGTGAAATATTCTTGTAACAAAATATATGATCTTAATGTCCCCGATGCATTTCGAGTTGTGTAGCTCTTCTTCAGGGGGGTCAATGTGTATCTACAAGGAAGTGAAAGGGAACGGGTTTACTGGTCAGGGTCCGAGTGTAGAACAGGATGTAAAGGGGTTAGTGTGCATCGTGAAAGACAAACTGGAGATACCACGAAGAAACAAAAAGGAGATCAAGTTATAGCATGCCAGAGCTGAAAAAAGTAATGATAAACCACAAAAAGAATCACGTTGGTGAAAAGCGCTATGTCGAGTGTGCAAGGAAGGTAGCATGCAGAAGTGAATGACTGGGGAAAAGGTTGATGCGATAAAGAGTTCAGAAAGTACACACACCAATAGTCTAAGCGAAAGTGGTTGGTGACGAAAAAAATGCTTCAACGTGTTTAGAAAGTACTCGGCGGTACGTGCCTAACAGGTAACATGCGTGAATGGCGGAACGTGCATAACAGTTAACACGCAAAATTGAGGAAAAACGGAAAGCAGAGTTAGTGCGTGCCACATGATAATGTCAAACCATTCCCAGTACATTTAAAGTGCAACATGGTGACCCGGAAAACGTAAAAAAGATTAGGTTACCGGCTGACCAGATTGTGATGTACGCGAGTGATCGAGTTCCATTACGGTGAGACGCCATCGGAACAATGTGGAGATGAGAATAAACGTGGGCGCATGCGTGAAATATCTCCGAAAGGAGAAATAAACAAGAGACTGCTGAAAATAAAAATGTAACGACTTGGTGGAGGAACCGAATAGAAAAAAGAGACTACAAGTGGAAAAGTGAAAATGAATCTGAAAGAGAGTGATGTGAAAATGTGGGACAATGAAAAGGTCCTGCGGGGATAGTGCAAGGCTGGATGGAATGAAGAAAGGAATCTGGATGATAAACGGTACTGGCGAAAATGTGGGTACTGAGTGGATAAACGGGTGTAGGAAATAGAGTGAAAAAAAGTGGGGGTGGTACTCTAGGAGAAATGTAATGTGCGAAAAAAACAATGACGGTGTCATAGAATAGGTAAAAAATGCATGAGAAACATACAATAAGCAAAATGTTCAAAAAATTGAAATATAATACATGAAACATGAAAACATGAAACATATGCAAAATATGCAGTCAAAAGAAAGGACGCCAACAATCATTTATGGAATCTATTAAAGAAAGCTGCTGAATTCCAGCCGTTCATTGAGTCCTTTTGGCTGGGTGGTCCCTAGTTTGAATATCCAGTGTAGTTCACGTTGTAGTAGGAATTTTTTGGGGTCAATGCCTTCTGGTTTGTTGACCACCTCAAGAATAAGAAAGCAAATCTGACTGTTGTTGTGCTTCAGTTGGGTGAAATGTGCAGAAACGCAAGATTTCAAATTTTTATTGTAGTATCGGCCAATGTTTGATGATGCTTTTTTTGATCAGATGGCTTTTGGTGGAATATTTGGATACAAAGACGTTGCGTTGATCCTTAGTAGACAATTTAATTGAGGGTTTGAGCAGAACTTGTCGGTCTAAAGTGCTAACTCTGGTCTGGGCTGTTTTAATCACTTTTTGAGGATAACCCCTTTTACGAAATTTCTTCATGATAATGCACAAAACAGTACCATTATCATGAAGAAATTTCGTAAAAGGGTTATCCTCAAAAAGCATCATCAAACAATGGCCGATACTACAACTTGAACCTGATTTCAATGCCATTTTCAATGATCCACCAATCTTTGCTTACCAACGTTCCAAAAACCTGGGATCTATCATAAAATCTTGCACCATCCAGACAACCGTTTACAAAGGAACTATTCCTTGTCACAACTGTCAGAACTGCCATAACATCATACCAGGGAATAGCATAACTCACCCAAGCAAAGGCATCCCGATTCCTCTACATGTCAATGCTACATGTGACACGATGAACGTTGTGTACCTATTTAAGTGCCCCTGTGGACTATCCTATGTAGGGAAAACTGAACGGAAAATGAAAACCAGACTCAATGAACATCGAAGCAATGTTCGCAATAAAAATTTTAAATCTTGCGTTTCTGCACATTTTACCCAACTGAAGCACAACAACAGTCAGATTCGCTTTCTTATTCTTGAGGTGGTCAACAAACCAGAAGGCATTGACCCCAAAAAATTCCTACTACAACGTGAACTACACTGGAAATTCAAACTAGGGACCACCCAGCCAAAAGGACTCAATGAACGGCTGGAATTCAGCAGCTTTCTTTAATAGATTCCATAAATGATTTTTGGCGTCCTTTCTTTTGACTGCATATTTTGCATATGTTTCATGTTTTCATGTTTCATGTATTATATTTCCATTTTTTGAACATTTTGCTTATTGTATGTTTCTCATGCATTTTTTACCTATTCTATGACACCGTCATTGTTTTTTTCGCACATTACATTTCTCCTAGAGTACCACCCCCACTTCTTTAACCTCTGTTTATTGGTCCTCTTATTTCTTCCTTCATGTCAAATGTGTCTCTGCACATTATTTCTCGCTGTGTCATTCTCGACTAGCGGGTTCGTTTTTCCTGTTTCACTTTTTTTTTTTTCACTCTATTTCCTACACCCGTTCATCCACTCAGTACCCACATTTTCGTCGGTACCGTTTATCATCCAGATTCCTTTCTTCATTCCATCCAGCCTTGCACTATCCCCGCATGACCTTTTCATTGTCCCACATTTTCACATCACTCTCTTTCAGATTCATTTTCACTTTTCCACTTGTAGTCTGTTTTTTCTATTCGGTTCCTCCACCGAGTCGTTACATTTTTATTTTCAGCAGTCTCTTGTTTATTTCTCCTTTCGGAGATATTTCACGCATGCGCCCACGTTTATTCTCATCTCCACATTGTTCCGATGGCGTCTCACCGTAATGGAACTCGATCACTCGCGTACATCACAATCTGGTAAGCCGGTCACCTAATCTTTTTTACGTTTTCCGGGTCACCATGTTGCACTTTAAATGTACTGGGAATGGTTTGACATTATCATATGGCACGCACTAACTCTGCTTTCCGTTTTTCCTCATTTTCGCGTGTTAACTGTTATGCACGTTCGGCCATTCACGCATGTTACCTGTTAGGCACGTACCGCTGAGTACTTTCTAAACACGTTGAAGCATTTTTTTCGTCACCAACCACTTTCGCTTAGACTATTGGTGTGTGTACTTTCTGAACTCTTTATCGCATCAACCTTTTCCCCAGTCATTCACTTCTGCATGCTACCTTCCTTGCACACTCGACATAGCGCTTTTCACCAACGTGATTCTTTTTGTGGTTTATCATTACTTTTTTCAGCTCTGGCATGCTATAACTTGATCTCGTTTTTGTTTCTTCGTGGTATCTCCAGTTTGTCTTTCACGATGCACACTAACCCCTTTACATCCTGTTCTACACTCGGACCCTGACCAGTAAACCCGTTCCCTTTCACATCCTTGTAGATACACATTGACCCCCCTGAAGAAGAGCTACACAGCTCGAAATGCATCGGGGACATTAAGATCATATATTTTGTTACAAGAATATTTCACAAAACTTCAGGAGTGATTCTTATATGTACATTCGGAATCTTGTTCTTTGAACAAATTACCATGGATTGATTAATGATGAACTACATGTTCTTGAACGCAAAGTGAATAAAACTTTGAAAACATTGATGACTTTAAGTTCTTTAAAATTTGGAAAACGTTTGGCTTCCCTTTAAGCACAGAGGAGTGCTCAGATTACCCACCTTACACCTGTAAGGTCGTCTTTCTGTTGTGAACTGTAGTTAAAGCCAAGTTATGTGGAGGCAGACTAGTAAATAAGACAGGGACTATTGTCGGAAGTGCAAAGGGAAATATGGAAGTTTCTCTGGAGCAAATTAATTCCCTGAGATTCAGAATACAAGCCTAGTATAATGCCTCTGCCGGCGGTTCTTCTGCCTCTTTCATCCTAGTGACTGATAGCTTCCCTGCTATTATTTCAATTTCCTTCCTCAGTTCATCTTCACTCTACAGAGACCTCTCGCAAAATCTAACTCAACTCTGCAGCTATATCCTGTTGAAGCCCCTTCCACTTCTCCACTGATCACCATCCTCAAATTCTCCCCCTCGTTCGATTTTGATGGTCTCGATTCTCTCAATCTTCAATACAACTCTTAATTAGATTCCTTGATGATTCACTTCACCTTTTATTACTTTAAAATTTATCTTGTCCATTGCTCATCACATTTATGTGTTAGGGGTCTGATCCGCTTGATGTATGTGATATATATTGAAAGCAACAGGATAGCTCGCGCGGATGTCTGAAGAAAATAAATCTCGTTAATTTTGCCTGAAGAAGCAAAGTTGTGTTTACGTTTGTGGATAGTGGATAGGAAATAATAGAATACAGGGCATGGGGATGGTTAAGTGGAATAGAAAAACAGACTAAAGATTTAGATAAATGTTGTCTGCGAGTTACTGCAGCAAGCAGAAAGGCACTCATTCACATGCCCTTGACTGATGTTATCGTTGTTGAATGGCAGATTCAAATCTATTTTAATAAGAGCGATAAAAGTTTCAAACCACAGTCTGTATGTATTAAACATGAAAAATGGCAAACATAGAATTAGTTTATTCACTGCATCCTCTGCAAAGCTTCTGATAATATATTTTGCAAGACTTTATTTCTTGACAGCTCAAAATATAAGCATTCATTTTTTGGTTAAATAATGTTGTTTCAGGTTTCCGTTGTTAATATGTACAGACATACCAACTCTTAACAAACGTGACATGTGAATGCAGTTCTAATTCATTAACGTTTTTTTTCCTTCTTGTTGAGGTAATATTAAATACAGGGGAGGCACGTGTGGTTGTAAAATGTTATAAGATCGTGTTACACAAGTTGCCGATTAAATATTCTTTGTATCCTATGTTTATCTAGGTGCAATTCGCCTGAACACAATGCATTTAATTTAACAGGGAAACGATAATTGAAAATAGCAAATTAAATACTTGACAATACTGTTTAATTGACCACAGTACAAAGAACACAAAAACATTTTATTATGTGGTTTAAAATGAGGGGTTTGAGCTAATACAGACTTTGCTGTCTTACATGAACCACATGCAGGCTGCAGAAATCAGAGCTCTGGTCGCAAGGCAGGGCTTACAAAGGATGTTAATCGCAATTAGAATGTTCACGTTTGATGACTAGACTGTATATTAAACCAGGTGTAGTGATTATGCTCAGAGATTTGTGGAAGCTGCTGTCACCAGTGCAGATCTTACAAAGGACACATATTGCATTTAGAATATTCAGCTTTTGGAAATAGTGTTGATTAAACAATGGGCAGAGGCTATGCTCAGAGATTGTGTGCAGTTGTGCCTGCAGTGGCTGAACTAACTGTTCAGTCATGGAATTTAGATTGGTATGGTTTTGCTTGGCTTTTAAAAATTATCATTGAAATATGGTTAAACTGAGAGATGTTAAAGCTTTTCTTTACGAATTAAACAATGAACAATTGCGAAGCTCTGCTAATGATGTCAATTGGAGGCCACCAGGCCCCTAAGCGTCCAGTTGTGACCCCTACCACTTTGCCACCGCTGTCTCACGCCCATTTATGCTTTGTCAGGGCACAGCGGTTAGGTTTTGGGGCCCTTAAAAAACTTACATTCTCTGAACGCTTGGAAAATGAGACATATTTTTGTACAGCCTGTACAGTTCCAGTCTTCCGTCATCGGTACACGCAGCCAGTGGCTCAAAGGTAGACGTGGCCCGCGGACAGGCACCGCGATTATGCGGCGCAGCAGGTGCCTTATTAGCCTATGGCATGCATATCACAGTAAAATTATTCTGTTTTTTACTTTGTGAATATTAATGGCAACCGTTTCTATTCTCGGTCCAAACTGTTTTCGTTTTCTGTGCAGCTTAAGCTAATAATTCTTTCCGTGTTATCTGTACACCGAAAAGTAACACTGTTTACATTCCCTTTGTACAATAATCGAAGATAATCTTCCATTCACTGTGAGACATACATGAAGGATGCCATAATATATTTTCACTGGAGGAGTGGCATAAAAAATGTCTCTCTTCTCTGAAGAAAAGGTTGCAATGGTCGAACTACCAATTTAAATGAACATTGTAATCCTAACTCAGCACATGTGACTTTCGTCCAACAGCTAAATCATGTAGGAGCAGAGGGTGACACAGAGGGGGCGTGGCTACCATTGGTGCAGCAGGTGAAGTGGCACCGAGGCCACGGGCGTTGAGGGGCACATTGAACCCTGATATTGTTGTTTTTACTACCCCAACAACAGTCAAAAGGGCCATTTTCCTTGCTAGCAAGGGCCCAAGGCACCCTTGCTGAAGTCCTGGTGGCATTATCACAGGCTGTGCTTTGAATGGACTCCACTGTCTGATGTAACACAAATATAATCAAATATGTATTTAAAAACATATGGCCGAAATATCATATTCATGATGCCTACAAAGCTATGAGACAATTATGCTAGCCACCTCAAGATTCAGAGGGCCTCGGGTCACTTTGATTTTCGAGTTCTCTCTCCATAATTTAAAGGTGAAGTGAAGGTGTGTGCAGAACGAAAATGATTGCCTTTCAAATTCATCATTAATTCATTTTTCCATCACGCTTGACGTTCCAATGTTTTTTTTATAAAAGTCATTACAGAGTGCATAGCTGCCATATGGTTTTCATAAAGCTTGCATATGCCATTTTAATTGTCTTATTGTGCGTATGTGTGACATTGTGTTGCCTATTTTGTACAGCGGCAAAACTTTAATTGGCGCAGGAGGTGCAGTGGCACCAGCATTCAGTCGCCTAAGGGGACCACTGAGCCCTAATTATTTTTGTATTTTATAACTCAAAAAAGTGCCAGGGCACCTAATACTTTCCTTAGGACCCATGACACAATGGCTGCGCTACTGCTTTTGCGACACTTGGGTAACCTGTATCAGCAGGAAAACCAAGAAGAAATATCAGAAAGTATCCCTGTTAGAACTCGGGCCTCTGGTTGGTAGAGGTAAGCACCCAGCCCACGTAGGGACCACAGTCCTAGACAGAGTTAGTCACAAAACACCCTAAATTTTCCTGTGCTCACTCTCTGATAGTTTGGCACAGAGCAGTCAGGCTTACTTTTTTTGAGATACAATTCATGAAGTATTTGTGAAACCCTTCATGCAACTCACAGGGAAAACGCCTCAAAAAGACTCCTCACCAGGTTAAAAAACAGATGATGTTTTTATAAATAAAACAAGGCAAAACCAACAAAAATCTAATGTGTAGAAGTCAAGTGAGGAATTTTAAAAGATTAAATGCAAAAATAGTGCTTAGCAGCAAATAACGCACAAAAAATTAATTGGTCCAAGAGTGTCTGTACCAGCCAAAACCAACTCTGCCCTCACTGGTGCAGCTTCCTGACAGGAGGTGGAGACAGCATTGTTGAAAGCAGACCAGGCCCATTCAGGTGAAAGGAAATCTCCCCCCCCCCACTCTAATTACAGCCCAGGTCTATTCAGCCCAACCCAGACTCATCAGACTTCTGGATCCACTGGCTCTCCCCAGACGTGGGTCTCTTGCTGACTTTGCCACTGAATTCAAGGTAGCCTGACTGATGACGGCTGAATAGCCAGAAACCAGACCCAGGATGCTTGTTTCCAGTCCAGGGAAGACATGCCTTGGCAGTCGGGCTGGACTGTTCCCATGAGGCACAGGGTCAGCCTGATTTGCATATGGCCATGTCTGAACTGGAGTGGTGGAGTGAGCTAAAGAATGATGATGGATTAAACCCAGATCAGTTGACTGGGGGTGAGTGTTTGATTTGCTCAAACGCTCAGTCCATCATCCACTTTGGTATCGCTTGGTTCGCCCTAGGTTGACAGGGTATGCCCAGACGTGGGTCCCCTGCTCACTTTGCCACTGGCTTCAAGCTAGCCTGGCTGATGACGGCTGAACAGCCTGAAACCGGTTCCAGGATGCTTGTTTCCGGTCCAGGGAAGACATGGCTTGGCAGTTCTGGATGGATTGTTACCATGAGGCACAGGGTCAGACTGATTTGCATATGGCCATGTCTGAACTGGGGTGGTGGAGTGAGCTAAAGAATGATGATGGATTAAACCCAGATCAGTTGACTGGGGGTGAGTATTTGATTTGCTCAAATGCTCTGTCCATCATCCCCTTTGGTATCGCTTTCTCCCCATCCCCTGTCATCCAAAAGACAGACATGCAATATACAAACCTAGCAGAGGCACACTGGATGGTAAGGCAAGAAAAATACCTACTTTCTAAAAGTGGTATTTTTCAAACACAGAATGTAAAAATCACCATCACTAAAAGATGCATTTTAACATTCTGTGTTCAAGCATACTAAACTTTGTTTTTCTACCTTGTTCACAGGGCCAGTTATTTTTAAAAGATCTTATAAACAAACTCCCCATTCTGTCCTATGGGAACAGGTAGCCTTACAATAATGAAAAGCGAAATTGGCCGTAATTCACAATCAGGCCATGCCACACACACTAGGGCATGTCCTACCTTTCACATACACTGCACCCTGCCCACAGGGGTACCTTGGGCCTCTCTTAGAGGTGCCTAATATATAGAAAAGGGAAGGTTTAGGGACTGGCAAGGGTGTGCACTTGCCAAGTCGACATGGCAGTCCCAGACTGCACACAGGCTCTGCAATAGCAGACCAGAGTTTCACCTTACAGGCTGCTTCCGTGGGTGGCACAATCAGTGCTGCAGCCCACTAGCAGCATTTGATTTACAGGCCTTGGGCACCCACAGTGCACTATACTAGGGTCTGACAAGTATATAAAATATGCCAGTCCTGGAATCACTAATCCATCACAACAATTTACAAAGGAAGCACTTGCACTTTGCCACTGAACAACAGTGGCAAAGTGTCCACTGTATATAGACCAGCACAACAAAGTCCAACACACAGCAAAAACACAGGAGGCAAAGGCAAAAATGCAAGGGAGACCCCTACCAATGGTGCCAGGCCTAACACATGTCCCCTCATCTGAAATGTGGGGAGAACTACCCACCCTCTTGGGAGTTCTCTTCACTAAGGTTGAAAAATCTGGACAGGCCATCAGCATTGGCCTGTTCTATACCAGGGCGGTGTTCCACCATGAAGGCTATCCCCTGTAGGGAAAAGGACCACCTTAACAGCTTTGGATTCTCACCCCTCATTTGCATCAACCTATCTGAACCCGGAAGTGAGTCCCAAACAAGTATGGCCTCAGCTTCTTCAGCGGCCAGACCACAGCAAATGCCACAAGCTCAATCTCACCCCACCTCTGTTCCTGAGGAAGTAACCTCCTACTAATGAAGGCTAAAAGTTGGTATAGGCCCTCTTCATTCAGCTGTGAGAGCACAGCCCTCACACCACGCTCTGAAGCATCTGTCTGCACAATGAACTCTTCTGAGAAGTTCAGTGCCTTAAGCATGGGTGGTGTGCACATGGCAGATTTCAGGGCATCAGAAGCCTTCTGGCAGGTGTCAGTCCAGTTCACTTTCCTGGGCTGTTTCCTGGAAGTCAGCTCTTTCAAGGGGGCAACAATGGTTCCATACCCCTTGACAAATCCCCTGTAATACCCGGTGAGTCCTAAAAAGGCTTTCACCTCTGTCTGAGTCTTGGGGGATTCCAAAGCCAAAATGATATCAATCTTGGGCTGTAGGGGTGCCAGCTGGCCGCTTCCCACTTGGTGTTGCAAGTACACCACTGAACCCTGCCCGATCTGGCACTTGCTTGCCGTGATCGTGAGGCCTTCCCTCTGCAGCGCCTTCAACACTGCACAGAGGTGGTGAAGATGTTCCTACAAAGTGGCACTGAAAACTACAATGTCCAACCAACACCTGGTTGACCAACCTCTGAAAGGTGGCAGAGGCATTCTTCATCCCAAAGGGCATCATCTGGAATTGGTAGTGCCCATCTGGTGGGGAGAATGATGACCTCTCTCTTGCCCTATCAGTTAATTTGATCTGCCAGCACCCAGATGTTAAGTCAAACGTACTGAGGTACTGGGCAGCCCTCAACCAATCGATGATCTCATCAGCTCTGGGATACAGTGTGCCTCAGTCCTGGAGACTGGATTGAGCCCTCGGTAGTCCACACCGAACCGGAGTTCTGGCGTGGCACCGGATGCAGCAGCCTTCGGCACCAAGAACACTGAGATGGCCCATGGGCTGTTTGGGGGCTCAATCATCCCTAGCACTAACATCTTGGAGACCTTCTCCTTGATGCAAGCTCTGAACCTGTCAGTCACTCTGTAAATCTTATGTTTTACTGGAAGACTGTCACCAGTGTCCACATCATGGACGCATCACTGTCCCAACAGTTGGTGGCAGTCACGCTGCTGTTCAGGGGTCAGGGCGGGAGAGAGGTTCACACCGTCCACTTACCCATTCTGCTCCTTTGCAGGCAGGAGGTCAGGAAGAGGCTCAGTGCCTTCCTCCATTCCAGCATCTGTTGCTAGGAGCATGCCCACTTCGGACCTCTCCAAGTGGGGCTTCATGCAGTTCACATGTAAAACCCGCTTGCTAGGAGACTGCAAGTCCACCAAGTAGGTGATACTACTCTTGTGCTCCACCACCTCAAATGGTCCAGTCCACTTATCGTGGAGTGCACAAGGCTCCGCTGAGGCCATGACCCATACTTTCTGTTGAGGATGAAACTCGATCAGAGTGGCATTCTGATCTACCAGTGTTTCATTTCCTCCTGACTGGCTTCCAGATTCACCTGAGCGAAGTTTGAAGTGCTTAGTCTGTTTTCTGAAGGCCAGCATGTAGCTAAATACATCCTGGGGAGGTTGACTGAGAGCTTTCTGCCAGCCTTCTTTCACCAGACTCAGAGGTCCACTTACAGGATGGCCGTACAGCTGCTCAAAGGGACTGAACCATAACGACTTCTGGGGTACCTGTCTGTAAGTAAACAAAAGGCATGGTAAGAGGACATCCCACTTACACCTCATGGGTTCACCAAGACCTATAATCATGCCCTTCAGGGTCCAGTTGAATCTCTCAACCAGCCCATTAACTTGGGGGTGGTACGGAGTGTTGAACTTGTATGTAACACTGCACTCCTGCCACAGGGACTTCATATATTTGGATATGAAGTTGGCATCACAGTCGGACACCACCTCTCTGGGAAACACAAACTGGAGGAAAATCCCCATCAACGCACGACCCACCACGGGGACTGTCACAGTCCGGAGAGGGATGGCTTTCTCCACCCGGGTGGCATGGTCCACCAAGACCAGGATGAACCTGTTGCCCATGGCTGTCTTGTGATCCAGAGGCCCCCAATGTCAATATCTACCCTCTCAAAGGTGGTGTAGACCACAGGGAAACATAGGAGAGGAGCCTTAAACTTCCTTCCACTCTTGCCACTTGCCTGGCAAGACGTACAATGAGTATCATAGTGCTTGTGCATTTGGGGTCAGTAGAGGTGGATGACAATCATGTCAAAGGTCTTGTCTTGCACCAAATGTCCTGCCAAAGGCACATCATGACCCAGACCCAGTAGGGAGGCTCTGAAGCGCTGGGGTACCACGAGCACACCGGCTGAACCAGTCTCAGCAACCCTAGGCACGCTATACAGGAGACCATTTGCCCAGTATATCCAATGTGATCCAGACTGATCAGCTGCTACCTGGTTTTCAGCCTGCTGCCACAAACTAATAAGCGTAGGGCACATCTGGTTGCTCCGGGCATAACTCCTCTCTGGTGAGCCCTTCTTCTTGCTGCTAGTGGGTCAGCTCAGGCAGGTCCCCCAGTTCAGCCACTTCTTCCCCGGTAGGCTCCAGGACATTCCCTTCAAGGTTTGTCTCTTCCTGGAATGTAGAAACCTCAGGCCGGTTTCCCGTGCCCCTTGCCTCTTCTCTTTCTGACAGGTACCTGGGCCACTCTTCCAGACTCCAGGTCTTCTTGAATGCCGTTACCGGTGGCCTTAGACTGAGTGGTCACACAGGCCCACTCAGGCAGACCCAACATCTCCAAATGAGGCCTCTGCTCCACCTACTCCCGATGGGAGATCTCCAAATCATTGCCTAGAAGACAGTCAACAGGCATGGCTGGTCAGTGACCTCGCAGCTACTCTCAAGGTACCTGAGACCCTCCACTCAAAGGGATCCTGTGCCACTTTGCAGAGACACTGCGGGGGGCCAGCTGCTCTTCAGACATCAGCCGACAACTGAAAGCTGTCACACTGGCTCCAGTGTCTCTTGGAGACTCTACACTATGGCCATTGATGGTCACCCATTGCCTGTACTTTTTAGTGTTATCTGGCAGATGAGCCCTTGGGACCATCTCACTGTCTCCTAACAAGACCAGGGACATCGCTGCGGACCCCACTAACCTTGGGCACCCAACTTCTCCCCCAAGGCTACACTAGCCAGTTCCTGGGGCGGTGCACCATTGGGTGCAGTGGTAACCGGTTTGGGACACTTAGGATCCTCCTGGAAGTAGCTCCCCTGACCACAACTAAGACAGGTCTATATATAACCTGACGGATCCCCTTATTAAAAAAAAGGTTCTGGGAGCATTTCGAATTCCAAAGAGTAGAAGGAATTGCACATGGCTCGCACCCTTTCCCACGCGGCTGGATGAGGGAGCGCTCTCTTGACTTTGAGGGTTCCAGCGCTGGTTTTTGCGGTTGCCGACTGCCGAAGCAGAGAGTGAGACTGAGAGGAGGGCGAGGTGCACGGAGGTGCTCGGAGCGAGGACGCCTCCTACCGCCCGTTCTACCCTTTGGCCCCAGGACCCCCAGACATCAGAGGAGCCCCGGATTGTACGTACTGGCAAAACAGCGGGGGTCCATCTGTTAGCCATACTCCGCGGCCCGCCTTTTTAGGCTCGGGGGTCGGGACGTTGTTTTGGAATTTTCCCCCTGCGCTATCCTGCCTGCTTGAGAAGACAGAGTGGCAGGAGCAGCAAATTGCCGAAAATCAGCAGAGTGCGGGTCGGCGAGAGCAGTGCAAGGGGGGGCCAAAGCAGGAAAGCCTTCACCCCCTCCATTGCGAGGAAAGCCACGGAGCAGAACGGAGCACCAAAAGAGAGGGAGTGTGCTGCTCAGCAAGCCTGGAGTAGACAGCTGAAGGTGAGAAGCGGGGAGAGCAGTTCTTTCCTTGGATGAGCTAAAACTGGGCAGAAACTGGGCAGATTCTGACACTTCCATTGAAGGCACTTCCACGTGACCCAGGGACATTTTGAGGGGGAGCAGGTGTGAGAGCGGTGAGAGAAAGACAACAGCGGTACAAAGAGGGTTGTTTTGAGATCTTGATTTTTTCTTACAAACACTACCCATCCTTTCTTTCTTTTAATCCTGGTTGCGGGACAGACAGTACAGCACAGCACAGTACAAGAGGCAGATCATCCCTGCTACCCTGCATCCCTGCATTTGTAATATAAAATAGAAGAAAAAAAACACGCCCAAAGACTAAGACTAATAGATATTGCTGACAAAGACCCTAATCCATCCATCTAATCCATCGGTAGCGGCCCCTCTAAGCACCCCCTAGGAGCGAGACAAGGGGGATGGGGAGGAGACCAAGGCATCAAAAGACAGCGGAAAAACGGACAGGGGGAACAGAGCTACAGCTAGACAACAAACAGTCATTAACTGCCGACTGAGGCCAGAGGCTAAAGATTGAAGGACAGCCTAAACGGAGGCACCCAAGCTGGTCGGGATAAGTGTAGCCCAGCCTAGCTTAGGTCAACTAAGCCTGCCTCACCGCACTTGGTGGACCCACCGTACTTTGGTCATCAATCAGGGAAACCAACAATTAACAGTCAACTACAGAAACAAAAGGCGCAGCAAAGTAACAAGCGGATACCAACCTGACCAAGGCTGCCCTGCTACCCCCAAGTTAAAGGCACCTTTTATTACCGTTTATTACTCAGGCTCTGGACTAAGCAGCCCTATATACTTGCTACACTTGATATAAAATAGGCAAGAGAAGCCACATCACCACGCACCTTCCTCTGACACCGCCCCCACCCTCTCCCTGACGGCAGCTGTCCCTCCTTGGGGCAGACGGGAATGAGAGCGTGAGCGAGAGAGCGAGTGTGAGGGCGAGTGAGAGGGTGAGCTCTAGTAAAGCAAAAACTGCGGGGCTGTCACTAAGGGGCACTAATTCCCAGCGCAACCTAGATCCTTGGAACAAATCCTGTCTCCGGACAGCCGGCGGAAGAACACAAGCCCAGACAAGCCGAAACAAGACAGGGACACCGACGGCCGGTTGCACGCAGCGCAGGTCGTATGCGAGCGTGGTCACAAAAAATCTGATCCACACTGAGAAACCAACGCCACACAGGCAACACCGAGGCAGCAAGTGCACAGCATCGTGCGGGAGGAGGTTAAGCACCACGTAGGTTGCATGGCGTGAGCGCGGCAATCTGCGCTGTGATAACAACGCTGCTGTAACCCAAAGCCAGTAAGACCACAACACTAGGGGGCTCTCATATACCTTAGAAAAAAAAAGAAAAAAAAATCAGGCAATACCAGAGTGCGAGGATCCGCAATCTAGTCGCAGAGACCCGGTCCACTGGGACGCGACTTGCAGCAGCTCGAGCCCAAAAAATGAGGTCCGGCAAAATAAGAAAAGCACCTAGCGCGAAACCGACAGCACTGAAGACCTCAGCCAAACGGAGAAGACTTGATAAATCATCTGCAAACAAGGCAAATAGCACCCTGAAAAACCCTTTAATATAACCAATCGCAACTCTCTTCGAGAAATCAATAGCGAATAAGAACTCCTTAAAGGACCTACGATTCAACTTCCTGAAAGACCCAGGCGAGGCACTGTTTTCTTCCACGACCAAAGTAGCGGGCCTACAAACCCCACTGGATCCAGAGATAGAACCAGAAGACAGCTACCAGTCAACAAAAGAGTCACGTACACACTCAACCTCGCCTGTAAAAGTAGCTGTTCAACTTACAGAAGACAATCCCGCTAATAAAAGCCAAGATCACCTAATAAGCAGTGATCACAATAAAAATCCGCCAAACGGACGAACAGGTTGTAACTAAATCTGCATTAATTCACTTTGCTGACAACTCAAGTCTGAATAATCAGTCACAACAATGGCATACCACCAGCCAACTACTTCACAAAATTAAAGAGAGAGAGTTATCAGCCGAAAAAGGCCCCTACGATCGGTTGAACCAGGAAATAGGAAATGTAGAGCCTGAAAAGCTTAAGGCAGACAAGGTCCCATACCCACACGTCCCGAACAACAATTCAGCATTCGGGTCAAATGCCCCCGCTGGGAAACATGCTCCACTCAATAACGTGAAGGGACTTAACAACTTGCTAAGACAGGACGAAAAAACAAATTCACCTACAGGCGACGAGCCTCTGATCCTCGTGACACCCAACCGGCAAGCACTAAAAACAGCTACGGCGACGTTAACAATGCAATCCGACAAGTTGGACATCCAAATCGATTTGATGAACATAATTGCATCCTACATAGCAGGAATAAATACAAAACTGGATAACCTTAATAACTTAATTAAAAGAGCGCAAGCCATCTCAACCGAACAGCATCAAATTTGCCCTCGTGGCCCAATTCTGGATAAATTGAGCACCCTACCAACGGTCCTTGACCAGATCATTAGTCTAAACAAACAAGCAATAAGCCGCGACAGAGTGACCGTAAGCCTAAATAGTGTCAAACTTGACGATCAACAACTTGGCAGCAACAGATCCCGAGAAGAAACAACACCTGAACTACAGACATCACGGCACGAGATCAATAGAATCAGTAATAACACACCCAAAAAACCAGCGACTGAATCTACTACAGCCAAGCAAACGACACAAAATTTACCAAAAAGACAAAAGAAAAAAGAAAGGAAAGCAAGAAACAAAAAAATGGAAGACGACGTGCTCAGACGCCATAACATCTATCCTATATTTTTAAACCACCACACACGAAACACACCAGAGACAGGCACAACGGACACCACCAAGGATGCTGAAGCAGGAGCCAACGGACAACGTATATACATAACCTCGCCAAACGCGAACCCCAAACCTCAAAGCTCACTGGAATCTCTGAAAAAAAAACCAGTAGACGCAAATATTTGATCAAAATCCCGCAGTAAAACAGACCAGTCTGACTACAAAAGGGCCGGAACACAAAATATCCCCGGCAACTGAAAACAACAAAACTATTGTTCAAGTACATAACGAGCAGTCAAAAAATGTACTAAACAGGAGGTCATCCAATGATCCGATGCCACCTACGGAATCAAGAAAATTGACTTGGGCGAAGCACTCGCCCAACACAACACCATCATTAAACCCTCAAAATGCTCAACTACGATCACTTCACGATGGAAATAAATTTGTCCAAGAATACACTAGCAACCAACTACAGCAGGAGAGAGAGACCGAAGCTGAAAAAACACTGCCTCAAAGCTAACAACATAGATACAGCACACCAAGACGAATTGCATAGCACCATCCAACACCCCGAGCTAAGCCCCCACACTTCAACTTCAGACAGCCAGCGCAATTTGACTCAGACAAAGCTGAGCTTCGTTGTCACCAACAACGAAATGTCACGACCAAGATATGAGGCAGCGATAAACCAGAAACCAGATACCATCAATTCATCACCTGATACCCAGCACAATCGGCTCCAAACGTCACAGCTAAGCAAACAGGCAGCAATAAAATCAATATTAGGCACGACCAATGCGGATAACGTCGGCTGCCAAATTATCTTTACCCCCGAGTACGTGACCCAAGGCAGACACAACATCCTAAACAGGAATAATATCCTAAAATTGATGAAAGAAATTAAGGAACTAAGCGCCATCAAATCGTCCGACTTAGACCGGGTTGAATTTCTAAGTAGCACTAATGTAACAACGCAAGAACAAACAAGGACAATATGGACCTCCGCTGCTATAGCCCAAGCTATTCTAGGGCAAACGCAGATTTTCCAAGCATGGGGCATTCAATTATCACAGCCAACTGCCCCAAGATACCCGCTTCCTCTACAGACAAATAGTGGCGCGCAACTTACAAGAAGACTGGCGGACCTTGCTCCGAAAAAACCAGTCTATTCTACATTACATAACGCCAAAGGCAGGAGCGAGGCAGAACCTATATGCAAAGAGGCGAACTCAGTAAAAGCGGGGGAACAGTTAACCATAACTGATTCCTGGAATTGGCTTCCCAACATACTTAACAATAAACGACCTAACTGAACGATCGGCCAAGAAAGAAATAAAGTAGTACATAATAACATACATATTATTTCATGGAATATAGCGGGCGCAAAAAGACTGCTGGACGACGGTCTTGCCTTGGACGACTAGGACAACGTCAACATAATTGCTCTGCAAGAGACATGGCTGCAGGAAGAAATTGCATTGGCGGGCTACATCCACTACACGGTGCCAGCTATAAAAATGCAAAACCTACGGAAGAGAAATCGGAGGCCTAATGGTATATGTGTCTACTGCTCTTAAAATTAAGACAGAACAACTCCAATCGCCTGATCCAAGTTTACAGTTAATCAAATTGTCACGCCAAAAAAAACATGGTCATAAAACGACAATATTGATCAATTACTACACCCAACCGAATCATCAGATAAAAAAGACAAAATACAACATATTATGCAAGGAAATACTAAAACTTCGGAGCTCTGAACCAACTTGGAACATCATTCTAACGGGAGATTTTAACTCCAATCTCATTTATACACCAGAGGAAGATGAGATATTAACCTCAGATAACATACATTGGAACGTCCCCCAGCAGGCAACAGGTGCAACAAAGAGCCGAAAGGACAACCTAGCCACTCACTTAGTAACTGACCTAGAGTACCTAGGTATGCGAGTACTGAACAGCAGAACAGAAAAAGACAACCCACCAAAGAAAACGTTCTAGTCTATCCACATTGGACTTTATGATAATAAGTCTTCCATTGATTCCTTCAGTACTCACTTTTTATATCGAATATACAACAATGAGCGATCACAGCATGCAACATCTGAAACTCAACTTCTTTTCTGACACATTGCAACCGGTGTATTCCCTGGAAGGCCAATCAGGAACAATCAACCAGAAACGAATACACTGGAACAGTTCGACTAAACTGAATTGGACCTTAATAAAAAAGGATGCTCGCCAGGAGGCAAACAGAGCTACAACAGATAAGATACAAGCCTGGTCTCTTTTTCTTGTGAAATTAAAGTTAATAATGAAACCAACAAAAAGATCAGCAAAAACCAAGCACCCGACTAAGAAACTGCCCTGGGGACTAAATGAACAAAGAAAGGCCTTACGGAGAAGCCAAAAAAATCTGCAATTAAAAGCGAACGATCCGAGCTGCTTGAATACGTTTCTTGTCCGCAGAAAACTTTATAAAAAAGGGATCTGGGAGCTGAAAAAGAAGGCGAATGACGACTTTTGGATTAACTTACTGGCCAGCTCTAAGTTACAGGACTCGAATACATTTTGGACCACAATAAACCAGCTGACAAGGCCACGAAATGTTCTGTCCTCAAATATTCAAGAAACCATATGGTCAACTTTCCTGTCGGCAAAATTTGAAGAAAATCGATGGAAAGCTCCAGAACAGACATTGGGACCTGCGGAACCACATTTAAACAGCTGTGAAGAACATCACCACACCAACCGCACGACAACGGCACAAAGGACACATACATGTACTGAAGCCACAGATGGCTGGTACACGGTTGACGAGATCATCACCATCATCACCATCATCAGAAAGGGAAAAAGAAATGGAGCGCCGGGCCAGAACGGCATCCCACAAATTGCCTTTAAGGATGCACCAGACTTTTGGGCACAACATCTCGAAGAGCTTTTTACAGACATTCAAACTTATAACCGCATCCCAGAGAGCTGGAAAGGCTCTATCATCAGCCCAATACACAAAGGAGGAGACAGCGCAAACCCCTTAAATTACCGCCTAATAACACTCCAGGACATCGAAGCCAAATACTTTGCCCTTCTCCTTTTAAAAGACCTTGTCAACTGGGCAGATGATAAAGCTATAATTCCAATAAATCAAACCGGCATCGGAACTACGTCTAACATACTAACAATAACAATGATAGCGGAAAAATGCCAGCGTTCGAAGCAGGACCTGAACCTCTGTTTTATCGACCTGAAGGCGGCCTTCGATAGCGTTGATCACAAACTATTATGGGCAAAACTGAAAGCGTGGGCCATTCCAGAGAAAATACTGAGGGGGCTACTCCTATTCTACACAGATACTTGGACAAAAATCAAGTTAGGGGATAGATCATCGATCGGTTTAAAACAGGGCTGCGTTTTAGCACCACAGCTTTTTAATCTATTTATATCATACCTCTCGGGAAATTTAAACATCTGTAATGCGCACGCACCGAAACTTGGTAATTTTCCTCTTACCCATTTGGCATACGCTGATGACATTGTTCTTATGAGCCTAACTAAAGTGGGCCTGTCCAGACTACTGTCAGTAACATCACAATTTTTGACGGCAAATAATCTCACTCTGAATTTTAGCTAAGACAAAAACTATGTCGATAACCAACCGTCGCACAGTGCAACTTAACATATCATTTGAGGGAAAACCACTTGAAAGAGTAACAAACTACAAATACCTAGGCTACTACCTCGATGACAAGCTCACTCTAAACGCCCCCAAAAAATATATGAAGCAGAGAGCCGGAGCTCTAATTTTCGCACTTAGCTCACTGGCAAAAAAGCTGCAAGGCCCTTCTCTGAAACCTCTACTAACAGTGATGGCAACCAAAGTACTTCCAACATTATCCTATGCAAGCACATCCATGCAGGGAAAGGATGACATTACCTTAAACAGCCTTACTGCAAAAATCTACAAGAAGGTCTTGCAGCTTCCACGCTCAGCTTCTCCTGCCCAGACGTGTTTAGAATTTGGCCTGATGAACGAGACACTGGGAAGACTCTATACAAGCATTAGAGCATGGTATAGAATTAAATCGAATTCTACAAATAATACCTTGGACAGCTTGTTATGGCAGGAATTAGAAAATCAACAAAATTCTGCCGTCAACAAATATCTGACAGGCGCTCTGGAGCAAACATGCACGGTCACCTTGTGGGAAAAAAACCTACCATTCACGTCCTTTAAACAGGTTCTAAAAAAAGCGGCCAAATTTCACTCACTAATTGCGGACAAAGCCATCTTCGCTGCCCGCTCCCACGCATGGACCGTGATTAACAGCTATAACAATCTCATCCCGACTACCTACCTTGCATCGACATACTCCGTGTTTATAAAAAAAAGGCTGATGGCAGTGAGATTAGGCAAACTACCAACTCTGGCGGATGAACCTGCATGGAAACGCTCAGAAGCCAACACCTGCCGACTATGCGGCATTACAAAAGAAGATATAATCCACATTATATGCCACTGCAAAACACTGACCCAGGAGCGAACACTCTTTCTAAAGAACATTTTTAAGGCCAAACGCCTACGCACCTGTAGGTCTGCCATTATTGGTGCCTTAGACTCAACAGACCCAATAATTAATTGCAAATTTATAAAATTCTTGATAGCCTTTGAAAAGCGGCTGAAAGCTCTTGATATCTTAAAATAAGATGTTCAGTATTACTAACTATTTTAACGACGAACACTCGGATAAAGCTCCTACAAGTATCCTCCTAAATTTTCCATTTTAAACTGTACTATGTAGAAATTTTATTGATTTTATTGTAATGTTAAATTCTCTTCCATCTTCATTTTGTTATGGTTTTAATTAACTAAACAATAAAGTTTATTCATCACATGGCACTTCAACTACTAGCTTCTTAAATTTTAAAGGAGTGTATGGCTTTGAACAATTCATGGATGACATCGAACCCCCACAGGCAAAAGCTCTGTATATTCAATTTAGACTTGGGGCTCTACCGTTAAACTCTAAAAGAAGCGCATGGGGAATTGCAGTTGTAACATCACATTGTCTGACATGCCATACTTGATTAGAGTCCCTTGATCACTTTCTTTTTTGCTATCCCGCCTACGCTGACTACAGGAAAACCTGGATAGCTCTGGTTTGTCGTGTTCTGTCGTTTACATGCCCCAGTGAAGCACTGTGAATTCTGAGATTTGACACCACAAAATGGCTTATTTTTGGAATATCGAGATTCTTGCTGTGTGCATGGTTTACTTTTGGACCCTTTTTGGAACTACTTCTGTTTACCCTTGCCCCCCACTCTTCTGCAGGGGACCCCGTCCACCTTTGGTGGAGTCTCCTACACAACCCTTTTTGGACCCTAGTGCTGACCCAGCGGTCCGCCTCCACAGCAAGCATTCTGGGATCAGTCAGCTTAATGTCAATCAGGTGCAGGCGTAGCTCTGGAAAACAATTATCTGAGAGTACTCCCATGCAACAATATCATAGAGCCCCTGTAAATCATTCACCTTGCTACCCTTCACCCAACCATCCAGTGCTCTGCAAAAATAAGACACATACTCCACCCTGGTACTTGACTCCAGCTTCCAACAGTTTCTAAATTTCTGCCTATAAAGCTCTGGGGTCAACCCACACTTGGCTATCAAGGCTTCTATCATGGGGGCATAGGACATCTGATCCTCAGTGGGCAAGTTCAGCAAGGTTTCCCTCCCTTTGCTGACGAAGCGGCCCCATAACCCCGCTCCCCAATCTTTCTCAAGGACCCGGTGGGACCTCATTGCTACTTCACATGCCTTGAACCACTGGCCAATGTCCTCATGCTTCCTGAAATCTTTGATAATATCTTTGGAAATGTATACCTTGCCATCCCCAGGTACTGGTGGTGTGCTGCCACCAGAAGGATTGATCTCTAATCTACTTGCTTTCAGATCCAACTCCCTCAACCCTCTCGCATGCTCTAAAAGCATCCTCTTTTCCTCCATGGCCAACATCTGCTTTTCCAACTCCAACTTCTTATTTTCTATGTCACCCTCCTTCCCCAGCTTGGCCTTAGCAAGCTCCCTCTCATGCACCCTATCTCTCTCTCTGTCCTCCAACTCCTCTGGAGACAGACCCCTTTGAGAAACACTATTGACATCCACAGAAGGTACCCTCCCTCCAGGCTGATTCAATTGCCCCTCCTGTTGCTCATCCAGAGTCTCTCCCTCCACCAGAGGCTCCTCATCCTGCCCACTGGCATTTCTGTATTCCAACTAGGCCCTCAGCGCCTTCTGGTATTCATCCTTCTTGGTGAGGCTTTAAACAGAGACTTTACCTTTTTTGCAGACAGCTTTCAGTTGAGACACAGTGTAGGTTTCCACCTTCTCCTCCTCATATTTGATATCAATGGATGAAACGGATGCAGGCTTGGTCATGATGACAAAATAAGCAGTTCTTAACTTTGCAGAAAAACAATCCCAGCAAAAACGTTCAGTAAAGGTATATGGTCACTCAATGCTCAGCACTATGCCAGTAGTGTACACCAATCACTGTATGTAAATCACAAATGAAAGTCCAGGATCCTCGCCGCTGACCACCCATGTTAGAGATGGGGTCTCTAGTTGGCAGAGATGGTTACCTTTGTGCAAATAGGGATCCTTGCTTCTAGTCAGGGTAAGGGGGATACACTTCTAAAATAACCCTTGCTCACCCCCTAGTTAGCTTGGCACGAGCAGACAGGCTTATCTCAGAGGCAGTGTGTAAAGCATTTGTGAACACATACATTAATAAAGTGAAAACACTACTAATGGACACCACATCAGTTTAGAAAAATAGTAAATCTTTATATAAACCAACAAGACCAAATACGATAAACATCCAACATACAATACTCTTGAAAAATAGTACTTGTGCAAAATAACCTTTAAATTGCAGGAAAATGAATAGAATACAGTTCTTCCAACTCGGTAGCTCCTCCTGGGGGGGACAAAGTCTAACACTTCCAACCGACAGCGTCGAACGGGCCAGCTAAAGAATCTACAGACTCTGACACAGTACCTTTCTTGTTGCGACCAACACGTTGGTGCGAGTCAGTCGGGGCAAATGTTGCAGTCGCGTTGTGAAGTGGAGTATTGCGGCGGACGATGTCCTCACAATTTGATGCAGGCTGTGGCTCGTTGATGGAATCGGTGAGACCAAGGCTTGCATTGATGGGTGAGACAGTGCTCGCTGTGGTGCTGGCAGGTCACAGTGCGCGACAGAGCCGGTTGATGTTTGGGGTGGGCAGCTACGGTGTCGGTGATGTCCTTGCAGCGTAAAATGAAACATTACGTAGTGCGGTGCCCTCGGGACTCTGTGCAAGCAGCGGCTCATTAACGGTGTCAGTAAGACCAGGGTTGTGTTGCCAATCGCGGCATTGCTCTCGGGGGTGTTTTCGGGACACGGAATCCTGCGACGGACTCAATGACAGAGTCGGTTACTCTTTTCTTCTGCGGAGACGATCAGAGACAGTGCCTACTGACACAGTGAGGTCTTTGCTGTTCCAGAGACCTCGAGAACAGTGGGCAAGCTCAGTTCAAGCCCTTGGAGATCTTTTCTTCAAGCAGGGGAAAAAACCAAGCAGCAAAGTCCTTTTCTTCTTTCCTTGGCATGAAGTAGCCACTGCAGGCTAATCCCAGACAGCTAACTGCACAGGGGCAGTATTCCTCCTCAGTTTCTCTGGCTCTTCTCCTTGGCAAAGGTTCCTCTTGATTTCCAGACGTGATCTAAAAGTCTGGGGTCTGGGCCCCTCTTTTTATACACACAAATCCTTTGTTCTCTGAAGGCAGAGATTTTCTGTACCCAGCCAAGACCAGTTCTGTCCTCACTGGTGCAGCTTCCTGGCAGGAGGCGGAGAGAGCATTTTTGAAGGCAGACCAGGCCCTTTCAGGTGAAAGGAAATCTCTCCCCCCTACTTTAAATGCAGCCCAAGTCTATTCAGCCCAGCTCTGACTCATCAGACTTCTGGAGCCACTGCCCCCCCCAGGCCCTGTCATCCAAAAGCCAGAAATGCAATACACAAACCTAGCAGAGACACACTGCATGGTTAGGCAGGAAAAATACCTACTTTTTAAAAGAATTTAAAAATCACTCTCACTAAAAGATGCATTTTAACATTCTGAGTTCAGGCATACTAAACTTTGGTTTTCTACCTTGTTCCCCGGGCCAGTTATGTACATAAGTGGAAACAACGTATACAACGCTATTGCCACAACGCTTGCCTTCACAACACAGTCGTTACAACAACCACGTTAGTACCACAGGTGCAATTACATCGCATGTTGTATCAAGGACTTGCTGGTGGGGGGCATGCAACACCAGGGAATGTGATGGATTTTAAATCCAACACCTTCCCTGCTGTTGCACAAACTAGAGTAGTAATAGTAATTAATACTATTCCAAGGTCCTGCACGCCGCCTACAGCAAGTCGTTGATATGACTTGCGATGTAATGGCACGTGTGGTAATAACGCGGCCGCTGTAACGACTGCTTGGTAAAGCCATGCGTAGTGAATGTATGCATCGAAATGTCATGCATTCATTTAGAAGATGTTATAAACAAACTCCCCATTCTGTGCTATGGGAACATGTAGCCTTACAATAGGGAAAAATGAAATTGGCTGTGATTCACTATGAGGACATGCCACACACACTTGGGCATGTTCTACCTTTCAAATACACTGCAACCTGCCCACAGGGGTACCTAGGGGTGACTAATATGTAGAAAATGGAAGGTTTAGGGACTGGCAAGGGTGAGCACTTGTCAAGTCGAAATGCCAGACTGTACATAGGCTCTGCAATGGCAGGCCAGACTTACATTTTACAGGCTGCGTTTGTGGGTGGCACACTCAGTGCTGCAGCCCACTAGAAGCATTTGCAGGCCCTGGGCACACACAGTGCATTATACTAGGGTCTGAAAAGTAAATCAAATATGGCAATCATGGAATCACTAATCCATAACAACAATTTACAAAGGGAGCACTTGTACTTTGTCACTGAAAATAAGTGGCAAAGGGCCCACAGCATCTAGACCAGCAAAATAAAGTCCAAAACACAGCAAAAGCACAGGAGGCAAAGGAAAAATACAGGGGAGACCCACTGTAGGGCTTGGCCCTTTTTTTGGCTAAAGTTCCCTAGACTTTTTGCTTTCCCCCTATACCTTTTTTGTGACATGGTGTGTGTTGGACTTGGCCCTTCTGGCAGGTTCACCCCTGAACTTTTTGCCTTTTTAATGTTACATCATTATAGTGATTTCTGCTCTTTGCGCACTTTAGCACTGTGGTGCAGTGTAAAGTGCGTCCGCTCTCTGAGTGCGTGTGTGAGAATGGCCTGTCCTCCCATAGGAATTCATAGGGGATATGTGTGTCCATGATAGTTCCTGATGTGTGGGGAGTGCAGGGTCGAGTTTGGTATGTGCGGACTCGTGTGATTAAATGCTGCGCGATTGTTAGAAATTAGGCTGGGTTTTTGCAGTCTGTAATCCTGTCTCAATTTCCATGCACATTTGGTCACATGACTACCTCGGCATTCAAATGGGAGTGTCTGAGTGGGAGCCGGTGCTTGTTATCTCTATTGTTGATGCTCACCAGAAGGATCGTGTTTGTTGGAGCTTTCGAAGCCCCCTTCCCTTCCCTCCCTCCTGCTTATCTCTGTGAGGATGTGGTTTTGTTTTTGGGATTCCTAATTTCCTGTCGGCTGTTTGGATCGTGTTAGACAGACTTCTGGGGCCATTGCGGTGAGGCACTGAGGACCCCGAGGGTTCCAGAGCAAGCCTGGAGGCTTTGGGACAGCCAAGCCAAGAGGAGCCTTATGAATCCATAATAGGGCAAGTTTTTGATATTGAAATCTGTTTGTGAACAGGAAAAACGCTATTTGGTACCACTGGTGGCTCGCGTTTCCTGTACTTCCTGATCTTTTGTATCCTCTCCACATTGTTATGTGGAATTCGGGTCAAAACGCGAGTGAATGAAAACATCGCGTTTCTTTTTCCTTTTCGTAATAGTGGCCACTATTATAGTAGTGTTTCCAAGCTGATTGAGCTTTTTGGTCAGGATACAGTAGGGGTTTTTCTCTATGTACAGAGTTTTTGTCCCCTGGATCATTATTGTTTGTCCTGACTACGAGAGGAGTGGCATTCTGGGACATTGATGTCTTCAAGTATTATCCTGGACTCCAGTATGTAGAGACTTCACTAGCTTGGACTGGTAAGGGGTTTCTTCATTTACATTACAGTCTGGGCTTGTATGTGTATGTTTATTGATACATCGATACATTGATACAGATTGGCCCTCGGGATACCGAAGTGGCAGTCTGCCAAACCCCTCCTCGTCAAACTGCATTGGCTCCCTGTCAGCCTAAGGGCCGCCTTTAAGCTTGGCTGCCTCATCTTTAAGTCTCTCTCTGGTTCTTGCCCCGCTTTTCTGAAATCCCTCATCCAACCCTACTGTCCTTCACGCAATCTTAGATAACTTCACTTACATCTTTTGGTGGTCCCCTCCTTTAAACTCTGTAGATCTGGTGGTCGAAGATTCGCCTTCCTCGGCCCCAAACTCTGGAACTCTCTCCCTCGTCCAGTTAGGATCGCCGGTACTCTCATCCAATTCCGCAAATCATTAAAAACCTGGCTCTTCCCACAACCCAGCTAATCTCCCTCTGTTCCTTCTCAGCACCCCTTCAGCGCCATGATACCCACGGTGACAGTGCGCTTTATAAACACCCCCTTAACATAACATAACATAACATAACATCTATTGTATATTTAAGGATTGTCATTTGTCCTTTGTACAGGTGCAGTCCATACCCTATGTACTATATAACTGAGGAAGGAGGAGGCTAGCCAAAGTGTCTTTTCCCTGCTCCCCGTGTCTTATCTTCATCCACCTTCTTTTTCCCACCCTCTCCCGGTGCCCCAGTGATAGAATTACTGTTCTTGCTATTCAGTGGACTTTACAGGGGTGTTGGAGGAGAAGTGGGGTAATCCTCATTCCTGCAGTGTTGGGTGCAGTCGGATGGTGTGCGTTGTGACAGTATAACAAGCCCACATTTTTCAAACACTGCCCAGGCGAGGATGGACGAGACCGGGAACGCGGTAGGGGGGAGGGTACTCCTACATTGCAAGATTTAATGGGTGCCATATCATCCCTCCAGTCCCAGGTACAGGATTTAAGGCAGGAGAATCTGGGTTTACGACAGGAGTTGACTGCTGTTATGGCAAGGGATCAAACGTGCGGTCAAGGGCCCATAGTGCAGCCTGCCACTTTGCAGTTTGAGAGAGGGTCTGCACAGGGGGCGGGAGGGAGCACTCCAATATCAGTTACTGTGACCACCCCTGTCCCTGTTCCACTGGCGGTCCCTGAAAGGTTCTCAGGTGATTGCAATAAATATAGCACGTTTATGAACCAGTGTCATTTGCACTTTATGTGCCGTCCTACAGCGTTCCCCTATCACTCCACCAAGGTGGCTTTTATTATCTCATACCTGGCAGGTACCGCTGCCCTGTGGTCAGTACCATAGGTGGATAATGATGATCCTGTGCTATATATTTATCTGGCCTTTAAAGAACAGATGCGATGTCTGTTCGTCAAACATGCTTTCATGCAGGCTAGCGATGCTGAATTGTTGAAATTAAGGCAGGGTAAACAGGATCTTATGACTTATGTGTCCTCATTTAATCGCTTGGTGTCAGAGACACAATGGCCTATGGCAAAGAGAACCTCCCTCTTTTACCAGGGTTTATGTGAGGAGTTAAAAGATGTTGTCTCACAAGTAGTGGATCCCCCTGAGGACTGTGCAGCCTTTATAGACCTAGTGGTAACATTAAATCATCGGTTGATGGAAAGGCGTGGGGAGCGGAATCGTTATCAGGCCTCGCGAGGACTGCCAACTAGGAGTGAAGTTAAGCCTTCTGTAGATCTGAGAGTGGGGGCTGAACCTATGGAAATAGGAGGGGTTAGAGGCCCATTTTCCTGCGAGGAGAAGGGAAGGAGACAGGCTCAAAACCTATGTCTTTATTGTGGCAAGGGGGGTCATTACGCTTGTGAGTGTCCTATTAAAGCGTCTAGTTTCCCCTCAAATAAAACCATGGCATTTGTGAGTAAACAGGATGGAAAGAGGGATTTGGGTGACTATAATGCATCGTATGAAGTGGCAGGGGCTGTACAAAGGGTTCCACGGCATTTCTTTATTTCAGCTTGTTTGGTGATTACTAATAGTGATAGAACCACTATATCAGTGTTGCTTGATTCAGGGGCGACGGGGAATTTTATGGATATCCAGTTGGCGGAAAGGTTGATGGTTCCCTGTGTTTCAAAAGAACAGCCCGAACCTGTGCGTGCTATTGATGGGACTGAATTGCCGTCGGGATCAATTACACTACAGACAGAACCTATGTGTTTGCTATTTGACAATGGTCATTCTGAATCTATTTGTTTTGACCTTATTGATGCTCCTTCTTTTGGGATGGTTCTTGGGGTACCATGGCTGCAGAAGCACAATCCTCGGATAGATTGGGCAAGGCATACTGTCACCTTTGATTCTGGGTATTGTTTGCAGAATTATTACCGGATTGCTACTGATTGGGTTGTTCCTTTGATTTGTGCCGCAGGGACAGTGGGTGATGTGAGAGATATACCGACCCCATATGCCTTGTTCAGTGATGTATTTGACAAAGGTAAGGCTAATAGTCTTCCGCCGCATCGTTCTTTTGATTGTCGCATCGATCTGGTGCCAGATGCCACATTGCCATGCAGTCACATCCATGCTTTGTCCGAACCAGAGGAACAACATCTCAAATTATATCTGGATGAGATGTTGGCAAATGGTTTCAAACGTCCATCTTCTTCGCCTGTGTCATCTGCCATCTTTTTTATTCCTAAGAAGGAAGGTAGTTTGCGTGCGTGTGTGGACTCTATAGGGCTCTCAATAAAGTTACCATCAAAAATAAATATCCGCTTCCCCTGATTCCTGTGCTACTGGATCAGTTGAAGCATGCCACGGTGTTTACAAAATTCGATCTGAGAGGAGCGTATCATCTCATTCGTGTTCGTGCTGGAGACGAATGGAAGACGGCTTTTAAAACAAAATTTGGTTTGTTTGAATATTGCGTTATGCCTTTTGGTTTATGTAATGCTCCGGCCGCTTTTCAGTTTTTCCTTAATGAGGTTTTGAAAGAGTTTTTGGATTTGAGTGTTATTGTTTACATTGGAGATATCTTGATTTATTCTGGCTCCACAACTGAGCATGAGTTAAGCGTTTACCAAGTGTTGCAGAAACTAAAGGAACATCAACTGTATGTGAAGTTGGAGATGTGTCAGTTCCATTCCTTCAGTGTCGAGTTTTTGGGATTTATGATTTCTGCTGAAGGAATCAAGATGGACCCACGCAAGATTGAAGCTATTGTTACCTGGCCTATCCCTGTTTGTGTTAAGGATATACAGGTCCTTTTAGGGTTTGCCAATTTTTATCGGCAATTTATTTCTCATTTCTCTGATGTGGTGGCACCTATTACCGCTCTATTGAGGAATGGGGTTCCTTTTTCTGGTCTTCTGGGGCGCAGGCCGCTTTTCAACTGTTGATCGGTAGTTTCACCTCGGCCCCTGTTTTGGTGCATCCCGATCCGGCGATTCCCTTTTTTGTTGAAGCTGACGCCTCCTTGTGTGCAGTGGGGGGGTGCTTTCCCAGAGAGATGTAGAGACAGGGTGTATGCACCCCATTGCATTCTTTTCTAAAACCTTACTTCCAGCAGAACGTAACTATACAGTGGCTGAGAGGGAACTGTTGGCGATAAAGTTGTCATTTGAGGAATGGAAACACTATTTGTGGGGTGCTCGTCACTCTGTTACGATCTATACGGATCATAAGAATCTAGAGTTTTTCCGGTCAGCTAGAGCTCTAACCCCGAGACAGATGCGTTGGGTATTGTTTTTTAATGAGTATGATTTTGTAATCACCTATAGACCTGCAGCCCAACAAGTAAAATCTGATGCTCTGTCACGCATATATGTGGAACAAGCGGAGATGGGGTTAGAAAAGGAGATAACACCAATGACACCGCTCGAAAAGATTGTAGGTAGTGTTTCTGTGGAGGAATTCCTGTTGTTGGTAAAGGAGAAGTTGAAGGGGATTAATGTAACTCCTTGGTTATCTACCCCTCGGTTTGTGATGCAGAATGGGTTGTTGTATCGAGAGGAACGTTTGTTCATACCTCCTGAGTTACGAAAGGATGTTCTTCAATGGTGTCACTCTTCCTCCTTGGTGGCCCATCCTGGGATGACCAAAACAAAGGAGTTCTGTTTGCAATGGTTTTGGTGGGATACATTGGCACATGATGTGCAGGTCTTTGTAGCTTCTTGTCCTGTCTGTGCCATTAGTAAACCCTCGCATGCTAGCCCCTCTGGTCTTTTACACCCATTGCCTGTTCCTCCTGCCCCTTGGCATATGCTGAGTATGGACTTTGTAACTGACCTTCCCCTTATGTCTGGGTTTACTGTCATATTAGTTGTAGTGGATTTATTCACAAAGATGGCACACTTTATTCCCCTACCTAAGGTACCAACAGCAAGGGAGTTAGCATTAGTGTTTGTGGGTTCGGTGGTAAGATTGCATGGTTTGCCAACAGCGATTGTTTCAGATAGGGGGGCACAGTTTGTGTCCCACTTTTGGACCGAGTTATGCAATTCCCTACAAATAAGGGTACGTCTGTCATCTGCATACCATCCACAGACAGATGGCCAGACGGAACGTACCAATCAAACCATGGAACAGTACCTTCGATGTCTGTAAACTTCTTTGACGTGCAGTTGGGTGGAGGCTCTTCCCCTGGCTGAGTTTGCGTATAATAACAGCATGCATTCAGCTTTAGGGATGACTCCTTTCTTTTGTTCCATGGGATATCATCCTAAAGCAATCCCGATACAACCCTCAGGATTGGTACCAGCAATAGACACACTTAGTAAATCTTTGATTCATGTGTGGGATATGGCCAAGGAACATTTACAGGTGGCTAATGAGACCATGAAGAGACATGCTGATCAGCATAGGGTTCCTGCCCCTTCTTATGCTGTGGGGGACAAGCTCTGGTTGGCATCAAGATATCTGCGTTCGGAGGGGCCTAGGAAACTACAGCCTCGTTATGTAGGTCCCTTTTCCATCATAAAAGTGGTAAATCCAGTGGCGATGAAGCTTGCGTTGCCTGATGAGTACCGGGTGCACCCTGTTTTTCACACCTCCCTTCTAAAACCGTATGTCAGAACAACAACAAGGTTGCCACTCCCTCCTCCCCTAGAGGTAGATGGGCATGAGGAGTTTGAGGTCAATGTCATTTTGGGTTCGAGGAGAAGGCGGGGAAGGTTATACTATCTAGTGGACTGGAAGGGCTATAACCCAGAGGAACGTACGTGGGAGCCTGCAGGTGGGGTTCATGCCCCCCGTTTGGTGCGTGGTTTCCATCTTCGCCATCCCTCAAAACCCCGCCCGGTGGGGAGGCCTTTGGGGGGGGATACTGTTAGGAATTAGGCTGGGTTTTTGCAGTCTGTAGTCCTGTGTCAATTTCCATGCACATTTGGTCACATGACTACCTCAGCATTCAAATGGGAGTGTCTGAGTGGGAGCCGGTGCTTGTTATCTATATTGTTGATGCCCACCAGAAGGATCGTGTTTGTTGGAGTTTTCGAAGCCCCCTTCCCTTCCCTCCCCTCTCCTTATCTCTGTGAGGACCGTGGTTTCGTTTTTGGGATTCCTTATTTCCTGTCGGCTGTTTGGATCGTGTTAGACAGACTTCTGGGGCCATTGCGGTGAAGCACTGAGGACCCCGAGGGTTCCAGAGCAAGCCTGGAGGCTTTAGGACAGCCAAGCCAAGAGGAGCCTTATGAATCCATAATAGGCCAAGTTTTTGATATTGGAATCTGTTTGTGAACAGGAAAAACGCTATTTGGTACCACTGGTGGCTCGCGTTTGCTGTACTTCCTTATCTTATCTTTTGTATCGTCTCCACATCGTTATGTGGAATTCGGGTCAAAACGCGAGTGAATGAAAACATCGCGTTTCTTTTTCCTTTCGTAATAGTGGCCACTATTATAGTTGTGTTTCCAAGCTGATTGAGCTTTTTGGTCCGGATACAGTAGGGGTTTTTCTCTATGTACAGAGTTTTTTTCCCTGGATCATTATTTTTTGTCCTGACTACGAGAGGAGTGGTATTCTGGGACATTGATGTCTTCAAGTATTATCCTGGAATCCAGTATGAAGAGACTTCACTAGCTTGGACTGGTAAGGGGTTTCTTCGTTTCCATTACAGTCTGGGCTTGTATGTGCATGTTTATTGATACATCTATTGTATATTTAAGGATTGTCATTTGTCCTTTTTACAGGTGCAGTCCATACCCTATGTACTATATAACTGAGGAAGGAGGAGGCCAGCCGAAGTGTCTTTCCCGTGTCTTGTCTTCATCCACCTTCTTTTTCCTACCCTCTCCCGGTGCCACAGTGATAGATTCACTGTGATTGCTATTCAGTGGACTTTACAGGGGTGTTGGAGGAGAAGTGGGGTAATCCTCGTTCCTGCAGTGTTGGGCGCAGTCGGATGGTATGCATTGTGACAGCGATGATGTGTACGGATTTATTGTGTCTAGTGTGGAAGTGCCACTTCTAGAAGTTGGCATGTCTGTGCACTTAATGTGAATTGACTGTCTGGCTTGTGATTGGCTGGAGCTGGCTGGTGTGCCTGGCTCCAGGAATCAGGATGGGTCTGCCCCGGTGGTGAATGGAGAGATCTGCATGTTGATGGGAGGAAGGAGTGCACCTGGAACCTGAATAGGGCTGGGCTTACCCTCCACAATGCTGGCTCCACCCCCTGTGGTGTGTCTGATGTCCCTAGCCTGTCCTGGGAATGGGGAGAGGGGCTGAGCACAACAGTGCTCCAAAATCAGCTGTGTCTGGTTTTCCCCCACCCTGCACCCTAGAGACAAAGGGATTCTGTGTATAAAAAGAGGCTGTAACCTCACGTTAAATGTTCTTGTTCCTGACTTGAATCTACCAGGGGTGTGCTGCTGGTGGGGCCCAGGGGGGATAGCCATGGGGGCTGCCTCCCTGATGGAGAGTCCTGTGTGCTGGTCCCTGGGCCCTGCCCTGCCCCTGGATGCCTGATGGGCTCCCTGGACCTTGTTCCCTTTGATCTCTTCTTCCTGACTCTACCTTGATGGGGCCTGCTGCTGCTGGCGCCAGGAGGACCGCCACTGGGGACTGCCTCCCTGCCTGGAAGGCCCTGTGAGCTGGCCCCTGGGCCCAGCCTTTGCCCCCCCTTTCCTTCCTAAGGATTTTGTTCTAAACTTTGCCTCCCAGCACCTGGGATGTGCGTGATTGTTCCCCCAGAGCAGCGCTGCTGTTTTCAACTGCAGCACGGAGCTGCGAGCGCATTCCTGAAGGATTCCCCGGTGTGGGGCTCCCCATATTCATCATTTTTGGTGCGGGCGCCACCCCGCGTATTTTGCCGTATAAATATCCCTGGCGGGTGCCCACCCCGCCAGGGACTTGGTGCTGTGGTTACTACTTTTTTTATGTGGCCTCCGCGGGTGGCCACTCCGCTTATCCTATGCTATTGAGGGTGCCTACCCCTCGTTTGGCCGTGTGAAGCTCACCGCTGCGACCTGGAGGAAACCCGGAAGCCAGGCAGCCCTCGCTGAGACAGGGGCGGGGCCTGGCTGGAAGAGTGAGAAGTTCCGGCCGTGAACCAGGAAGTGGACGGGACCCCACCCTGCGCTCCTGCGGCCACACCGAGAGAAGGCGCCGTGTCTGGGAGAGAGAGGCCCAGTGTGGCAGCATTTCTTCCGCGCACACGAGGCTCCATCGTGTTTGGGCGGTATTTGGTGGTAGAGCGGCCCCGGATGGCAGCGGAACGCTCCCACGTGGCTCAGCATTATTGTTTTTAGAGCCCACGAGGCTCCAACATCAGGGGGCATTGTCGTTGTACAGATCCCGTGGCTCCAGCGTACTTTGGGGCACAAAGGTTTATTCCTAGAGCCTGGCGTGGCTCTATTTGGGGCATTTCTTGGTGATTTAGAGCACCGTGGCTCCAAAGTGCTTTGGGGCATTTGTGAGCATTCAGAGCCAGAGGGCTCCAACGTGGCACATTTATTCACAGGGGTACTGAGAGCCCAGGCCACATTCCTACCTCCCTGCTGCCCAGCATGTAGTGGGCAGCTGCTACGTTTAGGCCCCTTGCGCATTCTTCTTTGGCTGCCTGCGCAGCCTGCCCTGACTCTGCTGGACACAGGGCGTTCTAGCCCCTGAGAGGCCAAGTTTGCCTGGGGACAGTTTCATGTGTTGTGCCCTTGCGTGGGGTACACGCTTATGCCCTTTGTGATTTTTGCGCACATTTGATACTTGCCTAATGTGATTTCTGCATAATTTGAAATGCCTTTTTGCCTCTAAATGTGTGTTTATGCTTAGGAGGTTGTTTTACCTAATTTAGTTATGCTAGTAAGTTCATGGTTCCCTGCGTGATATATGCCTAAGGTGTTTAGGATTGCGTAGGGTGTACTTTCCTTTTACCAGAGGTTACTGGTTGTGTGATACATTTGCTATTTGGTGCTACAATTATTCTATGTTCTAAGTGCTATTCCTACAAAGTGCTAGTTCTACCAAGTGCTTTTTCCTGACAGTGGTCCATGTGGCCCTTTCCTATGTATATAATACCCTGTAAATTCCGCCCGTGCCAGTGGCACAGTGTAAATTGTGTGTTTATTATCTAATGTGTTTGGTATAATGCAAAGGCTATTTTTATATATAACCTTATATGGAGTTTCCTTTGTGGTGGGCCTTGGGTGTTGTTGCTGTGTGCGCGCGCAAACGCTTTACAAATCGCCTCCGGGATCAGCCTTACTGCTCGTGTCACGTTGCCAAGGGGGTGAGCAGGGGTTATCTTTAGAGTGTAACTTCCTTGCCTTAACTAGAGTGGTGGTTTCTGCCTGGCTTTGGTGCAACCCTCAGCCAACCAGAAATCCCATTTCTAACAGTGTTGCTAACTTAGATTTTTTGAGTACTTTGCCACTGCTGATCAGTGTCAAAGTGCAAGTGCTCCCTGTATAAAGTATAATGGTAATTGGTGTTCCATGATTGGTATGTTTGCCTTACTAGTAAAGTCCCTAGTAGAAGTGCACTATGTGTGACAGGGCTGGTAATGCAAATGCTACTAGTGGGCCTGGAGCACTACTTGTGCCACCCCCACCACTATCCTTAAAGAGGGAACTCAGGCCTGCCATTGCAGTGCCTGCGCGCGGTTTGTTAAACTGCCATGTTGTTCTGACAAGTGCACCCACTTGCCAGACCTTACCCTTCCCTTTTTATGCACATCAGACACCCCTATGGTAGGTCCAAGGTATCTCCTAGGCAGGGTGCATTGTATGTGAAAGGTATGACATGTACTAATGTGTGTACCATGTCCTGACAGTGAAATAATCTCTATTTCATTTTTCACTGTTGAAAGGCCATCTTGCCCATAGGACAGAATAGAGAGGCTGTGTAATATGTTTTCCAGCCTGTCTTCCCAAAGGCTTAAGATGGAGAGGTGAAGTTTAGTATGCCTGAACTCACAATGTAATAACACATCTTTCTATGAAGGTATTTTTTGCATTATGTGTTTATAAGCCACTCTTTAAGAAGTGGCTGGGTTTTTGTGCTCTTATATTTCTGTGTGCCACTGCCTGGTTGTGTATTGACTGTCTGGATCTGAAAGCAATAGGATCTGAGGAATGTCTTGACCCGGGGGTGGAGGTGAGACAGCAACAGGCTGACCTGCCTCTGGAGTGTAGGGGGAATAGTAGCCCCTGAAGGCGAAGAGGCCTGGGTTGCTGCCATAAAACAATTGTCCCATCTCCTGCTGAGTGATTGAGAGTCTAGACCCCCACTAATCAAAGGAAGAAGGTGTCACTGGCAGGGAGGCACCCAGAATTGGTTTGAACAGGGGTCAGTGCCCCTGAACAAAAGACTTCAAAGCCACTGAAGGGTGTAACTATGAAAGCTGAAGCCCCTGAACTTTGTAGAATGGCTTGATCCAGATTGAACAAGACTGGAGCTACTTCGTGGTCAAGAAGAATCTTTGCCAAGGAAGAAACAACTGAAGAGACTGAAGGAAAGGACCCTTGTTGTGTGTTCTGGGGCTGGCCTGCAGTTTGCTGCTTTAACCTAAGGAAAGGCTAAAGGGACTTTTCTGTGTGCTGTGTCCCCCTGCTTGAAAGGACTTTGCTGTGCTGTGTCCTGAAGTAACTTATCCCTAAGGGCCCGGGGTGAGCTGGCTCCCTGTTGCGGAAACACAGGAACACAAAAGTTTCCAGGAGAGACTCAGCGGTGCTGTGTGCGCGAGCTTGTTGCAGCCTGAGATCCTTATAAGGTGTGCCCTGTGATTGTGGGCACCTGGAGTCCAAGCAAGGATCAGTGATGCGGTGTGTGTGTGCTTTTTGGAGCCTGAACCCCTTTGTGAGGATTGTCCAGTTATCGTGTGCAACGGAATCCGAGTGAGTCTCATCAACATTTTGTGCATGTGCATTGTGCACTGTGAAACCTTTGTGAGGATTTGCCTTGTTATCGTGTGATCCTGAATCCAAGTGAGTCTCATCAATGCTGTGTCTGTGTGCGTTGTGCACTGTGAGACCTTTGTGAAGATTTGCCTTGTTATCGTGCACCCAGAGTTAAAGTGAGTCTCAGTGACCATGTGCGTGTGATCTGCGTGCTGCCTGAGACCTTCGTGCGGAGTGCCCGGTGAATGTGCAACCGAAGCTCAAGGAAGTCTCAGTGATGCTGTGTGTGTGTGCTCTGTGGCAGCCTGAGATGTTCGTAGCAGTAGCGGCCCAGACCGGCAGCCTCGGAGGAGCTGAGCCGCCGGCCCGATCCAGCCGTTGCCAAGACTCAAAGATTGCATCGGAGGCCCAAACCGCTGGACGGGAACAGGAGAGGGAGTTTGCGGATATGCTTCAGCTGCAGTGAAAGGCAAAAGTCTACTCTGATAAAATCGAAAGCAAACAGACAGTCCTTTTCCTTTGCTTCAATTTCATAGAGCAGAGGAGACTCCTTGCCTTCCACTGCAGCTGAAATAACTGTTACTTTCTTTCAGTTTTAGGAGACTTCCTGCCTCTCACTGCAGCTGAAGCATTTCAGTTCTATGAATTTAAACCTGTCCTGGGATGGCTAGCGCTTAGCAGAAAGGAGGCAAAGTTTCTTTTACAATTACACAGGCAGGCAGACAATGCCCCACAGGACTAAAAGCGCACCAAGTTGCCAAAAGAAAAATGCCAGCCAGTCATGTGTTGTTTAAACAGCCTGCAATTTACTTGTCTTGATATTAAATATGCTTATAAATAAAGAAGTATTTATTTCTCTGTAATACTTTTCTGTATTCCCTTTTATTATCAGTCATGGATCATTCAAGCAGCGCTAGAACATAATTAAAAGTGCTTTCTATTCATATGTGCTGTTCGAAGTATGCACAGACAAGTGCTGACAATACAGCTTTAGGTGACTGCTTATTTTTGTTCCGCCTGGGACATCATAATAATGAGCTGGCAACCCTAATTATAAAACTGGTAGTTTTTTTGCAAGATCAGCACATTTATTTCCTCCACCCTGAACCCTGGTTAATGCCATAATAGCAATAGTTTAACACATCTGAAACCCTACACTGCCGTCAATAAGCTGCTGAGTTACTTCAAGTGTCTGGGAATGCACCCTGAATTCAGACAACTCACTCCTCATTCTCGCCCTTCACTTTCACGCTCAACCTGCCCTCAAAGCAGCGATCACAATGCACTCACACTGATCCCGACACACTCACACCATTCACCCACTTACCCTGCACTCACAGTGACCACACTGCACTTATGCCACTCGCTCTGAACTCACACCAATCTCCCTTCACTTACCCTGCGGTCACATGAGCACACTGCTCACTCTGCACTCACAGTGATCATTCTGCACTCACTTGCCCTGTTCACCCTGTACCTCACCCTGCAGTCACACGAGCACAGTACTCAACCTGCACCCATGTGACACTTCACTCACCTGTCCCCCTCACTTCTCAATCTGGAATCTCACTCAAATGAGCCCATCATTACCCATACATTAATTTGTCCCACTCTGCACTTACATCCGCACGCAAATTCATATGGTCACCTCACTCACCTTGCAGTCACTCCTCTTACCCTACTTACCCTGGCTCACCGTGCACTTACATGGGTAGTCCTGCCACCCACATAGCACAGAGGGTTAATGTGCCTGCTACAAAGAATGTGTACCATGCAGATCAAAGAACTGAGTGTGAGTAAACAATGGGTAGTGCTATAAAAAAATTAAATGTTTGCCAGAAAGGTGCTAAAGAGAGATGAGGTGCACTGTTGGTGAGTGGTAGTGAGGGAATTCATGGAGAAGGATAAAGAAACTGTTGCACCGTGTGCGACCAGTGCTAGGGCCAGCACTGGCTGGAAGGTACTATAGAGAGATTAGGTGCATTGTTGGTGAGTGGTAGTGAGGGAATTCATCTAGAAGGAGGAAATGGAGGAGGGGCACCAAAACAGACTGTTGCACTGTGTGCGATAAGTGCTAGAGCCAGCCCTGGCTGGAAGTGTTAGCCCCCACCTGAAGTTCGGGTCTAGTTGCGCCCCTGTACACAAGTATGGGTATGTCGTGTCCCATCAAAATCTTTGTCCTAAATTAGAAAAGTATGCATTTACATGCACTGCAATACAGCCTTTCAGTGGGCCCCTTGATAGAGGCAGCTCTGTTTTTGCCCTGATGGCCTGGAATAATTCCTAAACAGATTCTTATAAATAGTGATTGATGTGAAAGAGTCTATTACTATTTGCAGAGAAATGTTTTGTTTCATGTAACAACCAAATTGGTTCCTCGTCATTGAGATATTGGAGGATATCAGAGATATTCGCTTTGGTACAACAGTGAAACCACACATCACTATCTCTGAATATTAGATTTAAACACTTTTAGAATTTACAGTCACTGTTTTGGCTAAAAATGTCTGCAGAACATTCAGCTTTGAGAAAACTGCTATCAAAACTCTCTTGCCTTTCAGCACGTCCTATTTATGTGAGATTGGGTTCTCAGCACTTGCGGTATTAAAGACTAAGTACCGTTCAAGACTTGATGTGGAGCACAACCTGAGGATAGCAGTAGCAAAGATCCATCCACAAATTGACCTTCTCTGCGGTGAAAAACAGGCACACCTGTCAGATTTATGTTGGTTGTGTTATTGATAATCTATGTCATATGTAAAACGAAGCATCCTAGTAAAAACAATGTGCGTACATTTTATCTTGCAAAATTGTGTTTTCAGCTGTGTAATAAGCCTGTCATTTAACCACACCCACTAACAAACCTGCAGTATCCAAAACACTCTTATTGTGTTGAACATTATTTGCCGATTATGGCCCATGATATGCGTGTGGCGGTCGATTGTGTAGTGTGCCAGGTTCCTGAAATTTATATTAGGTGGTGGGGGAGCCCAACATCTAAAAAGATTCAGCAGGGGGGGGGCTCAACCTACAAAAGTTTGCAGACCTCTGCCCTATTAGGTGAGGCCATCCCTACTAACTTATTGGCAGCTAGATCAGATGTACTGATACATACATCACTGAGGCACAACTATTGTCCTATGTTCCTCCTACCCTAGGGGTACCACATATTTAGGCCTACTATATTTGGTCGTTTCTACCCTGCATGAATCTACACACTCTGGATTGCTAGGTTTACATATTACTCATGTGCTACTATATTACATAGTCTACATCCCACTTTAGATCTAGAATTCAGCACTAAGCATAGGGTCATCACACCAGTCTACTTGATTCAACACGCCTTATCTGGGCCATTCCTGTGTTAGTAGGGGCTCTACAATACTGGTATTTGCACAAAATCCCCTTGACCATAACGCAATCTTACATTTCTGGACTCCATTGTACCCGAGTTACCACCGTGCTCGATGGTGTTCACATACCTCCATTGCTTAATGGACCTTTATGGAACCACCCTTGTCCACTTTAGTGACTGCACCAGATAGATAGTTCACTACCTTAACTGTTTATTACACACTGTAAGATGGCCGCCATTTGCATCTAGTCAACCACTTCCGGCCCTGACACGGAAGCTACCTGCCACAGCTGAAGTGAATCGGATACCTGCCACTCCTCTAACCAGGAACCGGTGAGTATATCTGCGCCCCTGCGAGACAGCAGTTTACCACCTGGTTCCGGCGGCGAGGGGTAGGTCACCCATCCTGCATCCTAGGATTTAAGGTGAGTGTGTCTGGATTGATGAGCAGCCTCCACCCAACCTGAAGTGACGCAGGAGGTCCGCTATTGGGTAGCGAAGCTATTAACTATTAGACACACAATTTTTAAGCATGGATCTGGTCACCCGCAGAGCCTGTGTTGAGCATGAGAACACGGCCGAGCCCCTGTCTTCAGGCCAGTGCCTCTCATAACCGTGGGTAGCATCCTGACAAGTGGCGGGGGTGCTTTTGTTCTTTAGTAGCTGGGGCCTTCGGGGGGCTTATTCTACTCTGTGGTATAAGACGTGCCCCTGAGCAGACACGCCGCTTTCCCTATCTCTTACTTGCAATATGCTATTATTTCCCGGATGGCAAGAGACTCTGTGTATTCAGCAACCTTCACCTGATACCCTTGCCATTATGCTTCCCCAGGACACAATACTTTATGTGTCTCACAACCCGCTGGATTCCGTTGAGGCGAGACTCTTAGAGTATTTAGGTGAGTGCATATGCCCTTCACAGGGTGCCCTCGTAGCTACCGCCAGATTTGATCAAGATAGAGACCTCCACATTGTGAGTGTTTTATTTTTCTTAACCACATGCTTGCTGGTATCTATCACCTTTTACTGCTAATTGTGTAACATTATTAGCCACTCTTGCACACATTAAGGGTCAAAATTATTAATTGTTATTTAGAGAGACATACATTGTCATTATGAAAATGCTACAATTGACATTGCTGTGTTTTTTATTATTTGTTTTCTTATAGGTCGTCCTTTGCAGTGTGTATCTTACTCACAGAGTTTACATGTGATAGTTAGGTTGTCCACCTTTCCACAGTGTGTAGATAGTTTTTCACTAGGTCCTGATGAATTGCCAATGATCCTTCAGACTATTAGGCAAGAAACATGTCGACCCCTTAATAGTAGAGCACAGTTATCCTGACCCATTCAAATCAGATAGTCACCACTCTTCCTTTTAACCAGTTGGGGAGCCAACCTGAATGAAAGTAATTCTCTGGACTACCCAACCTGTTTTAATCACTTTCCATTACACCACATCTACACTTCTTAGGTCCCTTACCTCCACTGCACCAAACGGCAAGGAACAAAAGATCTCAGCGAAAGAGCCACTCGGGTGCCCGTTGGGTATTGCAGCCCTGACCCGACAAGGAGCAGGTCTAAATGATGAAGCATGACACCTAGCTGGCTGGTGTGTGAGGGCCCTAGTTCCAAGAGGAGGAATTCCCATCCCGCTGATTATTTTAGGACTGCCATTTCTCTCTGTGACAACACACATTGTTGATCTCTCTTTACATCTCTTGACCCACCTAAGGAACTGCATACCTTTTTCTCTAGTGTTGGCTTGGGCATGTATGCTGGACCTTGCAAAAGCCCTTATGTCCCCCTCTTGTTGATTAAATTACCACTTTCCCATATTTCTTATCTCTTTCAAATCTTGTCACATTATTTTTCTAATTGTTACCGTCTGTTGCCCTTATTTTGATCAACTGTACAGTTTAATTCTTGCATCAAAATCTCCATTGCTCCTTGAAAGTGTCCCACGACATTTTAAGGTATAGCTATACGAGAGCAATCACCAGCAGTGTGTCACAGTCCTACATAGTGAGCAGCACTACATCCAATTTTGATCTTAGCTAGGGTTTGCAGCAATCTGGATGACCAGGAAATGCTTAATTTGGAAGTGGAATTACAGAAATACAGTATGTATTTCCTATCAATGTAAGCTAAAAATGGTGCACCTGACTGGAGTAAAACTATCAATACATGACTGGTAATTAGAAACATACAGGTCATTGTTTATTTCTCCACCTTTTAGGGATGGAGTTACCAGAATATTCATTTGAACCCCATAGCATACATCTTTCTACATTCTGTAGCACCCTTCAACCTAGCACATTTTCCTGTTCACTGGGAGTTTAGGTCTAGGGCAAAACTATACAGAGCTTAGACAAAAGAGAATAGGATTGTGTATGGTCCCCTTTGTTCTCCCCAGCATGCTGTTGGTCATGCAGTGCCAATCACTGACACAGCTGTGAGAGTTATATATCTTTACCTCCCTCATGGATATCTGACCAGCTTTCACTCCACCTACAAGAATTAAGAATTCATTTTTAAAATGTCAAAGTCTGAACTAGAGCTGATGTTTCTTGGTCAATCCTTTAAGATACTCAAAGTCGCTTCAACTGGCTATCAAATGTCTGCCAATAACCTCACTTGCTTCTTTTACATATCACTTCCAACATGCAGTATGGTGTGACCCAGACAGCCCCTCCCCGTTAGCCCTACTTACTTCGAGTCATTTGCAAGTTTTTCTGAGGTCATCCAGATCCTTATGAATTTGAGGTGGTCTCTGGTGTCACAGTCCAGCCATGTAAAATAGCATATCCTGAAGTGTAAGAGAAAGAACTGTCTCATGTGAAAAGAGTGAAATCATGATCATGGGAGATATGGCTTATGAAAGCTCCCATTCAACCCATGGTATAGGGGAAAATGCCAATGCCATGGACATCGATTACAGGGTAGGCAACCTGTTATGACCCCTGTCATTATGCTTGTGAGACCTGGTCAATCAGCCATACATGTCAGGCTGAGAATGACAAAGGTTCTGCTTAGAATGTGCTTGGTTTAAAAATAAGTTTAGATGGCTTTAAAAGTTTGTGTTGGGTGGGCTTCTCGATGAAGTACACTTGCAGCTGAACTGGGAACGGGGCATACCATCAACTTCACAATACCTGGTTCTCCTTCAGTGCACATGGAGGCTTGCAACTGCAGGTGCAATGCATGATACCCAGCTGCACTCTCCTTACCCCTATTGGCTGGGCTTATTTTGATCTAGCAGCTAATTTGCTGTCAAGTGTCAGGCAGGCTCAATGAGTCTTTGACAGGAGTTGTTTTAATACTTTTCTCCACTGACAGCCAAAAAAACACTGTACATCGTACCAGATCTCGCGGCAGCAGATAATATTTCATCTCTGGACATGGAATTGTTGGCCTCTTTATAGTCTGCCAGTTGGGCAACCATTTACCGCCAAGGCAGTGCATTCTTCTTTTCAAGGAAGCCAAGCAGAGGATTCATAATAATAGCCATGTCACCACCCTCTTGAATTGTAGCCTTTAAAGTACTACTTAACATCCGCTAGTCTTTTCTCATCAGTCATACAGTATCAGTATGGCAATCTGTATCCTCATCCATGTGAGTAACATCTGCCTTCCTTTTCTTTACTCTCTTAATATGCTAGCGTGGAATAAGGGTACTATTGATCTGCACAAATGCTCTACAGGTGATGTGCATTTTCTTCTGAAAAGGTTGTTAATGATAGTAAACCTGGAAAAGTGTGATGGTTCTTCAGCTGGAGAAGTATGTATACCATGTGTTGGAAGTTGAGGTTGCTGGGAGAATGTCTGCATTAAATGCACTGTTACCTACATTCTGAAACTGGGATTCAATTACATGGTGCTTTTGAAACAAATGGCGAAGTGAATGTGTGCCGAGTATCATGTGTCCACCAACCATCTGATTATATAAATTATTTGATATTGGCAGATTTAAACTTAGTCAGCATATTTTCTGTTGTTTTGCATTATTTACTAGGTTCTCATCTAAGTATGCATTAGTTTAACTCTGTATCCGAAGATACTTTCTGATAGGGCAATGTATGCAGTAGCATATTTCATAGAATTTGAATGAAGTATGTTTGTTTATGGAGTACTTTCTTGTGTATTTGTAGAGGTTTTCCAGTCTGTGTGTGTGTGTGATGTAACTAACCAAAGGTCAGATGCATCACTTCCTGTGAAGACACCAAGCCAAAATCCATGTAGTGTAATTTCCTGTGACGTCACGTAGTCTGAAGGTCACATGATGTCACTTCCTGTGATGTCATCGGATCAAAGGTCCTGTGGTGGGATTTCCTGTGACATCATTGTGGGGAGGCTCGAATGAGATTTGATGTCACTTCCGCTACCCCAGGCATTTTGAGGAATCGACTTTCATGCTGCAAAGGCTGCCAGTATGAAGTCATGTCTTCGAAATATGGGAAATATTTAATGGTTTCTCTGAAATGTCCGAAATCTGACAGCTTGTAGCATGCTATTTATTATTATTGTTGAGTGTGAGGAGAAGCTACGAATCATAAAATTAGAAGTGTTGAGCGGATCATTATTCCCTTCCCTCAATCAACAATGGAAATAAATAATAGATATGTATGTATGGTTTTTGCCATGATGATGTTTATAGGTGTACAATCATAGCCAGAGGCCAATGGCTTAAATCCATTCAGTGAAGCAGAATCACAATAACTAAGCTAATCTTCCCCCAGTTATTTCATTTGCCAGGTGATTCTGGAATGGAATTAGTGAGACAATAAGCACTGTTTTCTGAAGTCAGCTAAGCTGGACAGTGGTAATAAGTTGGTAATAAGACAGGATTCAACGTTAGCACTGTAGAAAAAAATGAGGGAAAATGTGATTTTAGTACATTTGTTCCAAATACCATAATATCATCTGTAGTTATGGTACAAATGGACTTTGCATTGAAAACACTTTATTATTTCGTTTGTAATTGGTGAAATTTGATAAATATACTTGAAACCTGGCACTTGCATCCTTTATTCAGCTATCTTCATGACAAGTTTCATGCAGATCCGTCAGGTCCATGTTGCAAATAGTCAACGGGGATCAGGGAAAGAAGAAGTAGTTTTTCCAAATAAACCTAAAAGTGCTGAATGGGTTAAAAACAAATTAAGCATGAGAGTAGAACTCAAAAAGTGTGCTTTTTGTGGTTTGTTGTGAATTTGCTTTGTAGTTTTTCAGAAATAAGTCGCTGAAAACATATCAGTGGACTTGAAAGGGGTAATACTTTAGTATATGTTGTTGTCGGCATAAAACTTACAAGTACAGCCAATCACATTTATTTCTCATAAAATATGATTTTATGATGAGGGTTTGAGTTATTAATTTATTCATTTAATTCATTGCTTTGTACAAAACACATTTAAAGAGAGAATGTAATGCATGTTGGCCAGTTCTAGTCTAAAGAGACGGGTAGACAGTTTCATAGAGATGTGGACACTTTGCACAAAAATAAAAATGCATATAGAGGAGACTAAACCAGGGATTCTGCAAGATGATACTGACACCATTTTGTATGCGGAAACGAGCACTATTTACCCAGGTAGTACATTTTATTTAAATCACAGGTTTATGAGCACAAATTAGCAAGTATTTTCTCATATAAGGCATCGCTGTACATACTTTGAAAGATGAAGACAACGTGGGAGCATGAAGAAATGCATATAAAAATGATTTTTTAGCATAAGAAGTTTCATAAAGGACAATATTGTGAATAAATAAAAATCAATGACTTGGAATCAAGTTTATGAAACTATAAGCCGCTGGTTAGATGCAGGCCCCAGTAAGATGCACGAGTGCTCGACTCGCATGGCCTCAGGCTAAGCCCTGCTTCAAACTGCTTGAGTGCATTGGCAGGTGTAAACAGGGCCTGGCCGCTGGCTCTGATTGCCTTTCCCTTCCCATTGGCAACTTGGATTCAGAGTCTCTTGTCTACGGGAGATCGTAAGGTTCTCCAACAGAATACAAAAAAAAACAGCACTGTAATTTTCTTTGCCAACATGGTTATGGGCTATGTTATCAATACAATCATTAATACATATTACACCTATTACACTCGAAAACATGTTTAGCGATCACCTGGTAGAATGAAGCATAGTTTAATTGCTGAATCTCCGTATACTGACAGTTTAAAACATTGGGCACATTAGAAGAATTCAGAACCTCTCATGTCTTTGAAATTCTATCACATGCGTAAAATTATGACATTGAGGCTTTCATTCTTTATATGAATTAAGCGACTGCCTCACTCTGTGTCATCACAGGCTCTGTTTCCAGATGTGTTCTTTAACCTGCAAACAATGGTTTTTAGGTGTGTCAATCTAATTACTCCAAAGGAAGCAAAGCAAGACTACACCATCCAGACTGCATTAGGTTATCATATAAAGGTTCAGGACCAGCAACAGTGTCCGTGATGATATGGAGTAATATGGCCACCTTAGGAGCAATTGTTAAATCTAATCACGTTTTAAACTCAATAGGTTTCTTTGGTTCGAGATACTTAGACATTTTTCGACAAAGAAAATTAAAAATGTATTTATTAAAAAAAATAATCTCATGAAACATGCTGCCACTGACTCGATGCTATAAAAAACAAATGGTTCTGTCGGGCCATGCAATTGCTGGGATTCAAGTAATCAATACAATGCCACAAATACATTTAGATAGCATTAAACAATTGAATTTTGGAAAACAATGATATGATATGAACAAACCAAGGAAAAATACAACGAGTAGAAGAAAACCAAAGTTTACTTATTTGTCTTGTTCAGTATATATCAACCAGGCTGTCAAAAAAACAAACATTTCCATATCGGCGAAAGCATATTATGACATTAGTGAAAATAAGTGCAAGCATGACTAAGTGAAGTCAATAGAGTGCTATATACATGGCATTTACAAGTGACATATGAAGATGGAACTGGTTTGTTGATTCCATATACGACTTGGACTTCCAGATTAAATGTGATAGTTCGGACATCTCTTATGGTTCAGACTCTTGGGAGGTATAAGGTTTCAATACCAACACAAAGGGAAAGGTATATGAGATAGAGAGGAAAGGACTACTATTATTTCTGGCGAGACAATTATAGTTATATTGCTGTGGGATTCAAGTGGAATAAGACTAATCCATGGTTAGCGTGTCAGAGTAGCAGCATTGATTTTCTCAGGCAAAGTAGGCTGTCTTTTGCATCTGTTGCTGACTTTTCTACCTAGCACCAGGACACTCTTTGAGTAGATGCATGCTTTTGGAATCTTTTATAGAGTAATAGGGAGAGAGAGATAGATGAGCTGCCAGTAGACTTCCCATTAAATAGGGTAATGGCTGGACAAGAAAGATACAGGAAAGTAGCTTCGGACAAGAGGGAAGCTGTCTCCATCTTAATTTTGGAGTGCATTCTACAACTTTTTCTGTAGGCATGCACATCTTTTTGAGAGTATGAGCTATTCGATTGCCAGGAAGTACAGGCTCAATACCAAGGTTAAATAGCTCAGGCACTTCTGGGCGAATTAAGACAGACAGGGTTTCAAAATGTCAAAACCAAAATGAATCCCATAGGACAATTGTTTAACAGTAAGGAATTCCAATGTAACAGGACAAACAGCAGGAAGGGTCCTCCGCTTCATAAGAGTGAGTGCCCATTGACGATTTACTAATGAAGCAGCGTTATAAAGGCTGCATCAGTAAATCATGGGTTGTATAACACATTCTGAAAGGATTAAAGCTGTCTTGGAAGATGTGGAAAATGGAATGGAGCGGGAGGGCCTATGAAAAATGGATTACATAGGATCCATGAAGCTGCAGTCTAAAAGTTATAAAAAAATGCAAATTCTGCATTGCTGGGTGGGTTATTGTTGATATTGTTAATTGGTATTTATATAGCGCTAAATCACTGTCAGGTCTCTTAGCACTCAGGGGGGAGTGGGCGTGACTGCTAGACAACAACAGAAATCAAGCGTGAAAATGGAATTAGACCGTGTGTAGGGCCTCCCTAAACGGGATCGTTTTGAGCTGTTTCCTGAACTGGAGTAGGATGGGTTGTTCAGGTAACTGGTTCCACAGCGGGGGGACCAAGACAGAGAAGGCTTTTCCCCCTTTTGAAACGGTGCTGTACCATGGACAGGACAGACGACAGGCCTCGGAAGATCGTAATGTGCGGCCGGGGACATATGCCACCAGGCGTTCTTTAATAAAGGTTGGGGCTTGGACATAAATCGCTTTGTGGGCAATACAGAAGCCCTTGAATTTTGCTCTTTGCCTAATCGGGAGCCAGTGTAGTTTGCACAACAAAGGACTGACATGAGACCTTTTTGGGAGCCTGAAGATCAGCCTGGCTGCATCATTTAGCACCACCTGCAGTCTGTTGGGCAGCTTCTGTGGGAGGCCAATGTATAAGGCATTACCGTAGTCCAACCTGGAGATGACAGTGTCAGGGTGTGTATCACTTACAACGCAACTTTTACGTCGTAATGCTGTTACAACGCAGCTATTACAACGCAGGATCCATTACAACGCATGGCATTACAACGCATGGCATTACATCGCAGATGCTATTACAACGCATACCATTACATCGTAAGTATTGGTAAGTATATAATTTATTTTAATTTTATTTAATATTATATAAATGATTTAATTAATATTAATTATAAATAAAAATAAATAATAATATTTATTTATGTTTTTAAATATTATAAATTAAATTTATTATTTTAAGTAATTTTTTAAATAAATATGAGTATAGGAGTATATGTATAGGTGTTTGGGGGTACAGGGTGTTTTTAGGTTTCAGGGTAGGGTTTGGGTTTTGGGGTACAGGGGTGTTTTTAGGTTTCAGGGTAGGGTTTGGTTTTTGGGGTACAGGGGTGTTTTTAGGTTTCAGGGTAGGGTTTGGGTTTTGGGGTACAGGGGTGTTTTTAGGTTTCAGGGTAGGGTTTGGTTTTTGGGGTACAGGGGTGTTTTTAGGTTTCAGGGTAGGGTTTGGGTTTTGGGGTACAGGGGTGTTTTTAGGTTTCAGGGCAGGGTTTGGGGTACAGGGGTGTTTTTAGGTTTCAGGGTAGGGTTTGGGTTTTGGGGTACAGGGGTGTTATTAGGTTTCAGGGCAGGGTTTGGGTTTTGGGGTACAGGGGTGTTTTTAGGTTTCAGGGCAGGTTTTGGGTTTTGGGGTACAGGGGTGTTTTTAGGTTTCAGGGCAGGGTTTGGGTTTTGGGGTACAGGGGTGTTTTTAGGTTTCAGGGCAGGGTTTGGGTTTTGGGGTACAGGGGTGTTTTTAGGTTTCAGGGCAGGGTTTGGGTTTTGGGGTACAGGGGTGTTTTTAGGTTTTAGGGCAGGGTTTGGCTTTAGGGATAATTAAATTATATTTACCATTTTAAAATTAATTGAAATATATTTAATAAATTAAATTAATTATTTTACATTAATTACATTTTTTAATTAAATTAATTAAATTAAATAATTTAATATTATTAATTTAATTTAATTTCATTATAAAAAATATGTACATTAAACTAATTATATTTTTTAATTAAATTAAATTAATTACAATTTTTATTATATTTACATTTATTAAATAGATATTATTTTATTAAATTAAATTAATGACAATTTTTAAATGTCTTTTAATTAAATTATTTAAAAAAATTTAATTACAATAAACTAAATAACATTTTTAAAAAAAAGTCAACTTACCTATACTTACGATGTAATGCCATGCGTTGTAATAGCACCTGCGATGTAATGCCATGCATTGTAATGACATCCGTTGTAATGGATCCCGCGTTGTAAAATCTGCGTTGTAACGGAATGCGTTGTAATACAACGCGTTGTAATGACACCAATCCCAGTGTCAGACACTATCGTCTGCAGTGAGGTTGTAGAAAGGAGGGAGACAAGTTTCCGAAGCTGACTTATCAGGCCGGTGCAAATGCCAACCACAGAGGAAACTTGGTTGGCCATGGAGAGCTCAGCCTCTACTTTTATACCAGGACTTTTCACGACCGGCATGGTTCGGGTCCGGGGCCAAGCTCTTGGGACCAGAAATGGTCTTTCCAAGGAGAGTTTTTGGTGGGGATAATAAGGACTTCTGTCTTGTCCGGGTTGATTTTCAGTGAGTTTGCTGTCATCTAACTCAATGCAAATCTGAGAATATTTTGTGCATGGTCCTATGCATGGGGGGTATTATCGATGCTGAGGAGGAATTGGGTGTCATCCGCGTAGTTAAAGATTCTGCAATCCATATTGGCTAAAGCTGCTACCAGTGGTTGCAAATAAACATTAAAGAGGAGTGGGGACAGGGCTGAGCCTTGAGGGACTCCACAGCTAAGCAGACCCTTGTCTGATACTAGCTCACCCACCTGAATTCTTTGCGACCGACCTGATAGAACGGATTCAAGCCATTTGCATGCCAAATCGCGGATGCCCAGGGCAGTGAGTCTGTCTAGTAGTTGAGGATAGCTGACGGTATCGAATGCCGCTGATAAATCTAATAGAATCAGGGCACTGGGTATTTTACTGTCAGCCATAACTCTGAGCTCGTCAAGTACTGACAGCATGACCTGCTCAGTACTGTGGTGTGCCCTAAAAATGATAGAAATTGATAAAGCTGGTTAGACGTGCATTCAATGGGAGACATCCTTTACAATGAAACTTTTACAACGCAAACCATTACAACGCATAGCGCTGGGGGGCGCTCTAGGATAGGGAATGTATTTAATATACTATCCAACACCTTCCCTACTATCCACGTGGACTGGAGTTGGAATAGTAAATTAAATAAATCACTATCCAGCGCCTAAAAGCACTATGCGTTGTAATGGTATGCGATGTAAAAACCGCGTTGTAAAGGTAGGCGTTGTAAAAGTATGCGTTGTAACGTCATACATCCGCATTCAATGGCTTACTAGGAATTCCAGGATCTAACTTGACAATAAAAGTTCCCCATTTGTCTTGAGTAAATCAAAAATTAATTCTAGGGAGCCTCGGTTATTAAGGGCAGCTACTGAATGGCTAATGCTTATTTTATAGGAGTGGAGGGACTTGCCTTTCCATGGTGGACAAAAAGGGTTTTTCCTTGGGTCAAAAGCAGGCAGTGTGTGGGGAGGTCCTGGGCACACTGCGAATGAGAAAATGCATGAGGATGGTGAGCTGGCCACCATGCTAAGAGAAATACTGAGTCTGTTCCAAACAAGCGATGCATGCGTTAAAACCTGTCAAGTCAAGAGTTTCTAGCTGTGATTCGGAAACTCTGGAGAAATGTTCCCTATCCTTCTTTTCCCTCTACCTTAGCATTTTTACCTCTCCCCTTGGAATTGCTATATCCATGATTACGTTAAGGCTCAAAGTGATTAGAGGCCCTGCATAACATTATTTGATCAAAGTGGGTATTTCTCAGACGGATGTTGTTGCACATTGATTGGCAAGCCTGTGCCAATGCCTCCCAATGCATCTTGGTAAATGTAGGAAAAAGCAGTCAGTCAATCAATCAGCCAGTAGATTTGTATAGCATTGGTTGTCACCCAGGAGGGTATCCAGATGCTGGCAGGGTCCAGTTCAGGACCAGAAACAGTGTCCGTGGAGGGGGCCTGGCTTGGCGCCCGAGGGTGATGGCGGTGCCTGAGTGAGGCTCCGTAGCGGCACCGAGAGACCCTCCGGTTCCCGTACACCTCTTCCTGTGACAGAATGCTGAGTGTCCGTCAGAACACGCCCCGAGGACATTGTGCAGTCTGGAAGCCTTCGCTCGCACCTCCGACAGAGTTTTATGCAAACGTGAGTTATGCGAGGATTGCCCTGGGCGCAGGCGCCATCTTAGGCTCTTTACGCAATGCGCACCACTCTTCGTTTACCGGCGCACAATCTCCTCTTATCGCGCTGAGGATGCGGGATACTCCCGCTTCTCACACGAGCTACCCTCATGTCTACTTGCTGCAATTTCATTTTAATATGAGTACTTATTGACTTTTTATCCGGCACGACAGCCATTTTCTACTACACAACGTTTCTGCCTCCTTATGAAGTCTCCTCTCCGCTGCATTCTACTTCATAACTGCTTATGGGACACCTCACAAGCCTTAGTTCTGTCAATGCCTTACAGCTTTTGATTTGCATCCCGCCCTGGAAAGCCGCAGACTACTTGCTGCTTCATTGCTTCTCAACCGGCCATTTTACGTACTTCCAGTGCCTCTTCATGACATTTTCATTGTCGGTTTCTGATGTATTTGTGCGTTAGAAATCTCTTCCTTGTCTATCCAGTTGCAATGTGATTATGACTTTGCTACTTATTGCCTCGTAGTGCTCTTATCAGACAAGTTGTGCCTCGTCTTCACCCTGGCAGGTTTCCTTTGCCCTTAAATGGTCGCCTTATCTGCTGTACGCATTTGGAACTTGTTACAAATGGTTGTACTCGCTTAGTGATGCATTTGACATACGCTGCACCCATATTATACTCTCTATTTTGGTAGTTAATACTTTGGTGTACTTGCTCATTTTCCTGTGCGTCTTGTGTTCTCTGTTCCATCAATCACTCTACGCCTCTGCTATATGGGCAGACTTAAGTCCATGTCGCGCTTGCCTCGCACGACTAAGCTTCCTATTGTCAAGAACTCCAAGGTCTTTTCTGCCTTTTCACAACTGGAAGACTCCCTCAACTCGTCTGGGTCAGACACAACAATGGATCTTCCCCGACCCTTACAGGAGAAAACTACAACTACTATTAAAAGACTGAAGAAGGATCCTCTTTCACCTCCTAAACAGTCTGTACCAGTTTCTATGGAGTTACTGTTGGACGAAATTAGATCCCTCCGCCCCTTTATGGAAGAGACCAACGTCAAGCTTCATATTCTCACAGATAACTGGTCGCACATGGAAACAAGGGTGGCCTCAGTTGAGCATTCTGTCAAATCCTTCCAAGAAACGTGCTCCACTGTGTCCCATTTAACTTCTCAAAGTGTCTGCTCTTCAACGACAGGTGGAGGAGTTGGAAAATAGGAATAGACGCAATAATCTTCGTATTTATGGCCTGGTGGAAGGAATTGAGGGATCTGACTCACTTCCATTCTTCAAGTCATTTCTTCCCAAGCTCTTGCGTCTACCACAGGACACAACCCTTAATATCCAACGTGCTCATCGCCTAGGTCGCCCACCTTCTTCTACCTCTCCTTTACAGAGACCCAAGGGTGTCATCCTCTACTTTCTGGAGTATACCGATTTTCTGAAAGTCTTGGCAGCTGCCAAGTCCTCTCCAAATCTGACATGGTCTGGATCCTCCTTGTTCTTTGCACAGGACTATGCGAAAGCCACTGCCAACCGTCGCAAAGACTTTCTGGGTTTAAGAGAAGACCTCCGTGCGATGGGGGCAAGATACGGCCTTTACCATCCCTGTCTGTTCAAAGTTACCTATAATAACTAGGCTACTACTTATGAAGACCCAGTACGCCTGCAGAGCTTCATCAATGCGCATAAGACTTCTGCTATGGATTCTTCTGGATCCTCATCCTCTGCTCCTGGCTGAACAGGGGCTTTGTGACTTTTCTACTGCTGTTGCATTTTGTCTCTTTTACCCCTTAAGGGATTTCTCCATGTTGCTATTGTAATTGATCTTCTTTGCTCTTTGAGGTGCCCCAATTTGTTGGTTTTTATCTTCTCTACGTTGTGGTTGTTATTCATTGTTCTCTGTATTACCGATTTAACCTCTCTCTGTACCTTAACCCTTTGTTCTCCTTCTTCGTCCTCACAGGAACCTATCCCCGTCTGACGATGTCTCCCGGTTCCCCGCTTGGCCGTCCTTGGATGTACCGCCTTACCCATGTGGTTCCATCCCCCCTCCGTTCTTTCTTATTGCCCTCCTTTGTAGGTTTGTTCCTTTTTTGTTTCCTTTTTTGTTTTTTCCTTTTGTACCCCGTTTTCTTCCACATTCCCCTTCTTTTGTTTCCCCCTTTTACTTGTTTTTACCTACTGCATTTATGTCTTTGTCTTCTCTCTTTTCTTATTCTGACCTTCCTGAATTTCTCTCTGATTTCCATTTTACTCTTTCTTTCTGCACGCTATTTCAGTCCTTTACAACTTTGTTCATTTTCCACTTTCTTGTCTATATTTGCATATTTTCCTATTCTCGTTGCTCTCTTCTTTCTTTTTCTTTTTTCAATCTCCATTATGCATCTACCTTCTCTTTTCTTTCTATTTTCTTTTTGTCCATCCTTATTCAAGGGTCTTTATTCTAATTATACTTATGAAGTATTATCTGGATTTTTATTTCACTTATGTCATTGAACATGTTAACATGGAATGTTAAGGGTATTAACTCTCCGATTAAGCGTCAACGTATTCTGTCACATCTCGCCAAATTGAATGTTGATGTTGCATTCCTCCAGGAAACCCACCTTTCTGATATAGAATCTGCTAAGCTTAAGCGAGGTTGGGTGGGTGAGGTTTTTTATTCGCAAGGAGATGGTAAACGTAATGGTGTTGCAATTTTATGTCGTAGATCTCTCCCCCTCACGATTACTTCCCAAGAATCAGATACTCATGGCAGATGGACACATGTCAGACTATCGCTTAGAGGTGTTCCAATTTCCCTCCTAAATGTCTATGCTCCCACTAATGGTGAACCTCTTTTTTGGGCTGAGTTCTCTCAACGGATCACCCAATTTATGGAAGACCACTTTATCCTAGCCGGGGACTGCAATCATCCCCTAGATCCTTTTATTGATAGGAACTCCGACGCCACTTATGTCCCCAATAAACCCCACAAGCTTTTCTCCCAAGCCATTTCCCAACATAAGCTCGTCGATTCCTGGCGGCTTTGTAATCCGAACTTGCGGGAGTATACTTTTTACTCACCATCTCATCGCTCCCAATCGCGGATTGACTATATTTTTGTTTCTCACACTCTCGCTCAAACACTCACTGCTGCTGAAATTGGTCCGATTCTCCTCTCAGATCATGCCCCTGTTGTAATCAGCGTTGATGTGCTTCCTAAGATTGATGGGCCCAAGAGATGGCGCTTCAATAACGCTCTTCTCCTGGATCCTAAATTTACTGCCTCCTTCACTACCTTTTTTGATGAATATTTCTTATTTAATGATACCCCTTCCCTCCCGAAATACACCATTTGGGATGCTTTCAAGGTTGCAGCACGCGACTTTATTATTGGCTATGTTGCAAAGAAGCGTAGGACTGCTCGCCTGTACACTAAAAATCTCCTCTGTGATATTAAGAGATTGGAGCATGTCTACTTTACCTCACACTCAAACGATAGTCTGACTGCCCTTGTCGCTGCTAAGATGAAATTTAATGAAAAGTCCACGGAGGATGCCTCCCTATATTTGCTAAAGTCTAGTGCTAAGTTCTACGGTGGGAGAAATAAAGCTAGGAAAATTCTTGCTAATTATTTGAAGGTCAAGCACAACAGAATGAATATTGAATCCATTTACGACACCAATTCTACTTTACAACATAAAGATGCTGACATTCTCACTGAGTTTTCCCGCTTTTACAAAACCCTATACACCTCTGAAACTCAACCCTCAACCCAATCCCTCACACATTTCTTTTCTACTATCCAAAAAACTGTACACTTTCCTCTTGATCTCTCCTCCTTGGAGACTGACATCTCGCAGAAGGAATTGTCCACCGCACTCCAACGTCTTAAGCTTAATAAAGCTCCTGGACCAGATGGCTTTACCGTTGAGTTCTATCTCCACTTTTCCAACTTATTAATCCCGAAGCTACACTCTCTCCTCACCTCTTTTGTTGATCTAGGTACCTCTTCAGGCACCTTTTCTGACGTACATATTTGTTTAATACCCAAAGAGGGAAAGGATGCACAGCACTGCAAAAATTACAGACCCATTTCCCTTGTCAATATTGATTACAAACTCTTCGCCAAGGCGTTGGCGATAAGATTGGATTTTTTACTTCCCGATCTCTTAGGCGAAGAACAGTCTGGTTTTGGTAAGGGTCGCTATATTACTGACAATACCAGACTTTTATTCAATATCTTGTCAAAATCGTCACACCTTCAGAGTTCCCTGGCAGCGATCGCCCTAGATGCCGAGAAGGCTTACGATAGGGTTGAATGGCCATATCTTTTTCACACTATTGGATGGTTTGGCTTTGGCCCTAAATTCACTTCCCTAGTCTCACTGTTGTACTCTCGACCACGGGCTGCGGTCTATGCAAATGGTCAGATCTCCTCCTACTTTGATCTTGGTAGAGGCGTCCGCCAGGGCTGCCCCCTCTCACCTTTCCTCTACAATCTCGCTTTAGAACCCTTTTTGTCCAAGCTTCGCCAGAATCCCAACATACATGGTTTTCAAACTGCGCAATCTCCCATCAAACTTGCTGCCTATGCAGATGATATTTTACTCTACATCTCTAACCCCACAGAATCCATTCCCGCTTTCCTAGAAGAAGTGCGGAACTACTCTTCAATTTCTGGCTACAAACTCAATAGTGACAAGTGTGAGATTCTGCCCTTGATGAAGTTCACCTTTAAACCTGACTTCAGCGCCTCCAATTTCACCTGGAGTCCCTCTCACATTAAATATTAAGGCTTGCACATCACTCCTTCCATCCCAGACACTATCTCCCTCTGTTTGACCAAATGCTCTCAGAAAATATCCGACCTTACAGCTAGATGGCATCCCCTATATTTGTCTTGGTGGGGTCGTCTTGACACCATCAAGATGATGTTATCTCCTATAATTCTTTACACAAATCCCAATATTCCTGTTTCTATCCCAGCCAAATTCTTAAAAAAAATTAATTCGATCCTTTCCTCTTTCTTATGGCATAATAAGAAACCAAGAATGTCCCTTATCAGACTAATTTGCCCCGCTCTTGAAAGTGGAGTCAATTTTCCGGTCTTTTTACCGTATCAAAAGGCCTTTTTGCTACGTCAAGCTTCCTTCTGGCTCCAAGATCCCGCCTCACCCTGCCCTCTGTGGACTAAACCTGAACGTCTTCTCCTTTCCCCATTCTCCTTTGCTGAGTATATTTCCTTCTCACGTAAGCCCTCCTTGATTCCTACTTCTATTCATACGTTCACTGTCAAGCTCCTTTTATCCTCTAACCCTCCTCCCCCTATGACTGTAGCTGACTTTCTCTCATCCACTATTTGGCATAACAAATATCTCTTAATCCACAACAAACCCTTTTACTGGAAATCCTGGAGGACCAGAGGGTTGCTCTGGATTTCGCAGTTGTTCTCATATTACACCTTTCTACCTTTCCACACTCTTCGTTCCTCCTTTGATTTGCCCTCCTCCTTTGCCCCCAAATACCTTCTACTTAAAGCAGCTGTAATGGAGGTCTACACACGGCTCATACAGACATCACCTTCCTCCACTTCTCCTGACCATGCCCTCCGACTTCATTCTCTCTTGCATACCACTCCTAAAGCTTCCATCATTTACAAGCATCTTCATGCTCATGCATCTGCTAGACCTAAGTCTAAAGTTGAGGAGCAGTGGGAACAGAACCTTGCTGTTTCTTGGCCAATATCCTTGTGGGACAAGATATGGACAAAGGTTCGTAAAACGTCTAGAGCAGCGTCCTTGACGCAATCCTTATTTTTCATCTACAACAGGTTGCTCCATACTCCTTTCACCCTTAACAAAAGGTTCTCCACTGTCTCAGACGTTTGCTGGTCCTGCTCCTCAGCTCACGCTACTCTGTTTCATATGCTCTTTCTTTGTAAACATGTGCATGATTTTTGGTTGCAGGTTTGGGCTCAAATTAATGTGATTTTCCATACATGTATTCCCTTTTCTCACACACATATCTTTCTGGGGAGCCTCTCTCCCTGTTGGGAGGAGACTGAGTTACATGTTCGTATTGTTGATTTGCTCTTGGCTGTTGCATTCCAACAGATTAAGATCAATTGGAAGACCTCTTCTGACATTTCTTTTAAAGCATGGTGGTATAATGTTTGCCATAACCACAGACTTGATACTGCTCTTGTTTTTCCTGCCCAATTGGCAACCAAGCGTGCAGACCTATGGCTCCTTGTTACAATGTATTTGGATAATTGTGTCACCCGTTCTTTTTGTCCAAGGCCTGCTCAACAGGAGGTTCCTAAACCCCCCTGATACCCTTTTCACTTCCTGTATTTTTCTGCATTATTATCTGCTTTGTCCTTATTTGCTCCTGTTTTTGATGCATAATTATAGTACTTCTTAATTTTTATTCTTATTGCCCATGATACACTTTCTTTCTTTGTTCCCCATCCCCCACCTCTCTCCTTTATTTCTCTTGCTCTATTATGTATTGTTACCTTATTTCATGATTAATACAAATTTTCTTGAACTTAAAAAAGAAACAGTGTCCGTGGCGATATGGAGTAATATGGCCACCTTAGTACCCATTGTTAAATCTAATCACGTTTTAAACTCATAGGTTACTTTGATTCGAGATACCAAGAAATTTTTCGACAAAGAAAATTAAAAATGTATTTATTACAAAAAATAATCTTATGAAACATGCTGCCACTAACTCGATGCTATGAAAAACAAATGGTTCTGTCGGGCCATGCAATTGCTGGGATTCAAGTAATCAACACAATGCCACAAATACATTTAGATAGCATTAAACAATTGAATTTTGGAAAACAATGATATGATATGAACAAACCAAGGAAAAATACAACGAGTAGAATAAAACCAAAGTTTACTTATTTGTCTTGTTCAGTATATATCACCCAGGCTGTCAAAAAACACACATTTTCATTTCGGCGAAAAAATATTATGACATTAGTGAAAATAAGTGCAAGCATGACTAAGTGAAGTCAATAGAGTGCTATATACATGGCATTTACAAGTGACATATGAAGATGGAACTGGTTTGTTGATTCCATCCTATAATCTATTATAACGCATCACATTGTATTATTCCTTGGTGTGGTCATATCATATAATTGTTCTCCAAAATTCAATTGTTTAATGCTATCTAAATGTATTTGTGACATTGTATTGATTACTTGAATCACAGCAATTGCATGACCCGACAGAATCATTTGTTTTTCATAGCATCAGTACCCAGGTTCTGAGGGACACAGGGTCACCCCATTATTTCTGATGGGCCAATGACTCGATGACTCGATGGCTCTGACGATTTTAAAGTAAGCTGTTCTCTTAATTTCTTCTGTTAATGGTTGTCAATTTGTCTCAGTATAAGTCACTTTAGAGGAGCTATGCCTGTCTCCTCCTGATTCATGTTTGAGTGAGGTGTCAGATCCCCTCACCCCTAGTAATCTCGTCATGTAATTATAGCACTCTCTCCGTTCATACAAAAAGCTTTTCTTTTAACATGATTCCGTTTTGCAATCTACTGATTATGACCCTGTGACTACTTGTATTAAATTATCTCCGCTTGAAAGTCATTTTCAATGGCTTCAGTGATAGTGAAGAAGCCTGTGGTTGGAAATGCTGTCTTTATCATCAAACATCGCACCATTTACTCTTTCTAAAAAGTGAATTATGAACGTGGCTTTTGAATAAAGATGAGTTTTGCTGATGAATTGTCTAATGTATTCATATTTACTTATTCTTTGCAGTTCCTATGTATTGGAGGTATCTTCCAAGGTTTGGTTTAGAGGATCCCCCTCAAGCACGGGCTCTAGGGGAAAAGGTGACTTGGGGCTGTTCCATCCACCTTGCTTCCCATTTAGATATGGCAACTGCATCAGCACAATAATTCAAGACATAAGCATGTTGGTGACATGGATACCATATATCATTAAACTGTACCCCTCTCCCCAGGGAGCCGACCCTGACCCCATATTTTAATATGCAGCCTCAGTATATTTTATACAAGAATGTAGTCTGAGAATTATTGTAACTTAAATATCAGTCACCACACTATCACCCCACTGGGTGTGGATTTTCTATTATTAACTCTAATAGGGCAATCATTTGTATATACAATATTATCACATGGCATTTATGTCAGTCTGATTTCACTTCAGCTCAATAAACTTTTATTTCAGTCGTCAGACCATAAAAGACGAAAATACATATATGGATACAGTAAAATTTAAATATACAAAAAAATAATTGTTTTCACTTAAAAGAATAATAACGAATCAGTTCATATAACGCAATACATAAAAATGCGAGCCATTTAAAAACTATACCAATAAAAGGTTCATACTTACTTAGTGAAATAAAACTTCAGCCTTCACTAGGGACCTGACGTTCAGATCTAAAGGGAGCGCTCTGTTAACTACACTTCATTAAAGCATAGACAAGTTTCCCCACTAATGATGCCTAATAAAAAGCATACTATGAGTCTGTTGGAAAGGATAATAGATTTAACTTTTGAGCCTTTCCTTCTGATTCCCCACGTATGGCGATTGCACAAACAAATACGTCTTGCATCTGATTTTAAAATGCGCAAAGGTACACCATTGTCTCTGGTTCCAAGCTGTTTGTAGATAGGAATTAACCATCTTCTTCTAGGCCCAGTGTATGTTTGGCAACCGAAAATAGCATGGCCGATAGATTCAATTGCAGCAGAACAACTGGGACAGCCCTTGTTCTGAGCAGCTTTAAATAGCCATGAGCTTGTGAATGAATTCAAATATAGTGAGCCGTGCCTAAATTGGATATAAAGCTTTCTATCAGCCGGCAGCTGAATACGGTAACCTTCCTGGGAACACAACATTTTAAAATCCATACATTCCTTGGTTAATCTGCCCAGTTTACTACCCCTGATTTCATTCTGAGTTACCTAATCCCAGTACATAAATGTTAGTTGCTTTTTGTGTGCAGTTCTGGGCAGATGAAGATGCCCCATTGGCTTTTCACCCCAATACTATCGAGTAGGTTTTTGATGTTCCTAATCCAGCCTATCTTTTTAGATGTATCTAGGGAACAAACTTCAACAAAAGCTAAGGCATATGAAGACAGTTCAGGGGTCAAAACGAATCTATGCCAGGAGAGAAGAGCGCGAAGTTTACTAAATCTTAAATAGATTTGACACCCATAGCCAATTTAAAAGGGTGAGGTGGTGTGCTTAAAGGAAGTGACACCAGGTTCCCTCAGTCTGATTTCTGACAATGACTTTCTTGTACCACACCCTAACCATGCAATTCAGTAGCAACATCACTGACGTGGAGCAGCAGAGTTCTGGAAGGTTTCGATCCTTCTCTAAAGCTAATGTGGATGCATATAGGACTTGGACTTCCAGATTAAATGTGATAGTTCGGACATCTCTTATGGTACAGACTCTTGGGAGGTATAAGGTTGCAATACTGTTAGACCTGGCACCTTGGCATGGGTTTTCCCTTCTATTTTTGCTGTTGCCTCATGTGTTTTTGCTGGTGTTAGATGATTTGGGCAGTGTGCCACTGCTGTCCAGTGCCACAGTGCAAGTGCTCCCTATTGTAAATTAATGTATGGATTAGTGATTCCATGATTGACTGGTTTGGTTTACCTGTCAGACCCTAGTACGGTGCACCAGAAGTGCCCAGGGCTGGTAATCCAAATGTTGCTAGTGGGCCTGCAGCACTGGTTGTGCCACCAACAGATGCAGCCTGTAAAAGTGTGTCTAAGGCCTGCCAGTGCAGAGCCTGTGTGCAGTCTGGTACTGCCAAGCTGACTTGGCAGGTGCACCCACTTTCCAGTCCCTAAACCTTCCCTTTTCTTCATATCAGACACCCCTATGCTAGGCCCAAGGGCAGGGTGCATTGTAAGTATAATGTAGGACATGCCGTGGTGTGTGTGGCATGTCCTAATAGTGAATTACAGCCACTTCCGTTTATCACTATTTGAAGGCTAACTGCTCCCCATAGGCCAGAATGGGCAGTTAGATTATTACATTTGATAATCCTAACAGACTCAGGGAACATTGTAGAAATTCAAGTTTAGTATGCCTGAACGCAGAATGATACAATACATCTTTTAGTGAAGTTGATTTTAACATTCTGTGTTTGAAAATACCACTTTTAGAAATAAGGTATTTTCTTGTCTATCTATCCAAGCCTGCCTCTGCTAGGTTGTGTATTCCTTGTCTGGAGTTTGAGTGACAGGGCTGAGGGATTCCAAGAGACAGGATGAGCAAGCCCAGTGGTGAATAGAGAGATCTGTATCTAGATGGGAGGGAGGAGTTGCACCTGGGACCTGAATAGGGCTGTGCCTTCCCTCCACAATGCTGGCTCCACCTGCTGTGGTGCGTCTGATGTCTCTGCCCTGCACTGTGAAAGGAGAGAAGGAATTACGTCAACAGAGAGCTCCAAGGCTGTGCCTTTCCTCCACAATGCTGGCTCCACCTCCTGTGGGGCGTCTGATGTTTCTGCCCTGCACTGTGAAAGGAAAGAAGGAGTCATGTAAACGGAGTGCTCCATACCTGGTTTGGACTTGGCAAAGGCCCCTCTGCCCTCAGAGGACAAAGGATTTTGGGGTATAAATATTGGGACCCTGATCCCAAGAAATTAGAACTCTTTTGGACTACAAGAATAAATCTTTGCTGTGGAGAGGAACCTGAAGAAACTGAGGAGAGACTATCCCTAAGCTGAAGTGCTGCTTGGGGGATTGGCCTGCAGTGGTTGCCTGACTGCCAAAGAAAGGTGAAAGGACTTTGTGTGTACTTTATTCAACTTGTGAAGTATCTCCAAGGGCTTGAGAAAAGAGCTTACCTCCTGCTGAACTCTCAGGGACAACAGACTTCAACCCCAGGCTCCCCAGAGTTCTTTGGAAGTGCCTGCTACTGTTTTGGGCCTTTTGAGGGACTGCGTGTCGCAAGGAGCTGGAAGCGTGACTCAAGAGGAAGAAGCGTGTCGCCCTAGCTGCTGCTGCCGTCGCATCGTGGATGTCGCCGTTGTAGCTGTCGTATTGCACCGCATCGAGAGAAGCATCTCGCAATGAAGAGGAAGCGTGTCGCTGCTGCTGCCGTCGCATCGTGGATGTCGCCGCTGTAGCTGTCGTATTGCACCGCAATAAGAGAAGCATCTCGCATCCACTGAGAAGCGTGCCGCTGTCGGAGCTGCTGTCGTTGCATCACGGAACAAGGGTGTCGCCGCTACAGTTGTCGCATCGAGCGGAAGCGTCTCGCGTTGCCGGAGAAGAGTGTCGCCGCCAAAGCCACTGTTGTCGCATCAAGGAACAAGGTTGTCATCGCTGCAACTGACGCATCGAGCCGAGACTTCTCGCATTATCCGAGAAGCGTGTCGCATCAGGAAGAACTTGAACGTCTTTATTTCTAAGCACCAGATTTTGCCGCATTTCCATCTTTGCAACACTTTTGTTGCCCTGCGTGCCGCATCTTAAGGTACATTGACTCAAAGTTTTGCATTTTAAGAATTGAAGAGAACTAAGCTAATTCCACCATTTTAAGTACGGTATTGTGGATGTATGTTGTTTGTGGTCTTGTGATAAGTCTATATAAAGAATACTTATTTTTTATATAAAACTTGTGTGGTGTCCTTCTGTAGTGTTCTCATTAGATTACTGTATGTGTTCACAAATGCTTTTCACACTGTCTCTGAGATAAGCCTGTCTGCTCATGCCAAGCTACCAATGGGGTGAGCAGGGGTTATTTTAGGAGTGTACCTCCTTACCCTGACTCGAGGCAAGGGTCCCTATTTGTCACAAGTACCTACCTGTGCCAACTAGAGACCCCCAAATCTAACAAATACTAACAGAAGGGGAGAGGTATATGAGATAGAGAGGAAAGGCCCACTACTTTTTCTGACTAGACAGTTATAGTTAAATTGCTTTGGTATTCAAGTGAAATAAGACTAAACCATGGTTAGCGTGTCAGAGTAGCAGCCTTGATTTTCTCAGGCAAAGTAGGCTGGCTTTTGCATCTGTTGCTGACTTTTCTACCTAACACTGGGACACTCTTTGAGTAGCTGCATGCTTTTTGAATCTTTGATAGATTGATAGGGAGAGAGAGATAAATGAGCTGCCAGTGGACTTCCCAGTAAATAGGGTAATGGCTGGAAAAGAAAGATACAGGAAAGTAGCTTCGGACAAGAGGGAAGCTATCTCCATCTTAGTTTTGGAGAGCCTTCTAAAACTTTTCCTGTAAGCATGCACATCTTTTTGGGAGCATGAGCTCTTTGATTTCAAGGAAGAACAGGTTCACTACCAAGGTTAAATAGCTACGGGACTTCTGGGCGAATTAAGAAAGACAAGGTTTCAAAATTTCAAAACCAAAATGAATCACATTGTTTAACAGTAAGGATTTCCAATTTAACTGGACAAACAGCAAGAATGGTCTCCTGCTTCAGAAGAGAGAGTGCCCATCGACCATTTACCAATGGAGCAGTGCTATAAAGGCTGTATTGGTAAATGAGGGGTTGTACAACACGTTCTCAAAGGATTAAAGCCGCCTTGGAGGATGTGGAAAGTGGAATGGAGCAGGAGGGGCAATGAAAATTGGATTACATATGATCCATAAAGCTGCAGTCTAAAAGTTGTAAAAGAAATGCAAAATCTGCATTGCTAGGCAGTTTACAGAAATTGATTAAGCTGGTTAGACATGGATTCAATGGCTTACTAGGAACTCCTGGGTCTAACTTGACAATAAAAGTTCCCCATTTGTCTTGAGTAAATTAAAAATGAATTCTAGGGATCCTCGGTGATCAAAGGCAGCTACTGAATGGCTAATACTTATTTGATAGGAGTTGCCTTTTCATGTTGGACAAAAAAGGTTTTTCATTGGGTCAAAAGCAGACAGTGAGGGGGGGGGGGTCCTGGGCACACTGCAAATGAGAAAATGCATGAGGATGGTGAGCTGGGCACCATGCTAAGATGATTACTGAGTCTGTTCCAAACAAGGGATGCATGCATAAAAACCTTTCTAGCTGTGATTCCGGAACTCGAGAGAAATGTTCCCTATCCTTCTTTTCCCTCTAGCTTTGCATGTTTACCTCTTGCCTTGGAATTACATATATTAGGCATGCATGATTACGATAAGGCTCAAAGTGATTAGAGGCCCAGTATGACATTGTTTTATCAAAGTGGGCATTTCTCAGATGGATGTGGTTGCCCATTGATTGGCAAGCCTGTGCCAATGCTCCCCAATGCATCTTGGTATATGTAGGAAAAAGCAGTCAATCAATCAGCCAGTAGATTTGTAGAGCACTGGTTGTCACCCATGAGGGTATCCAGATGCTGGCAGGGTCCAGTTGATTAGCTGAATAGCCAGGTTGTAAGGGACTTACAGAACTCTGAAAGGAACAGGGAAGTCCGTAGATGAAAGGATAGCTTGTTCCGTGTCTTTGCTACTAGGAAGGAGAAGGAGTGACCTCCGCATCTGCTATGTCGTTTGCAGGGGGTAAGTCTTAGAGAAAGGGACGCAGAGGTGTCTCGTGGGCTAATGAAAGTTCACGCTTTGGTTCAAGTAGGCGGGTCTTCAGTTATGTAGGGCCATGTATCCATGAGTCTGGATCCTGAACTGGTATCTTTTCTGTACAGTTAGCTAGTGGAGTTCCCTGAGGTAGCATATAATATGGATTTGTCTAGGGAGATCCGGAACGAGTCTAGCTGTGCTGTTCTGTATGGCCTGTAGTCATCAGAGGAGGTGAGCTGTGATACCTGCGTAGAGCGGGTTGCCATAGTCCAGTCGGGTGGAGATGAGGGCCTGGGGGATGGTGCATCTTGAGCTTTGAATATCTTTTAAAGCATGGGAAGGATGAAGAATCAGGAGGAGGAGATAGAGTTGACCTAAGTCATCATGGTTAACTTGATGCTCAGAATGATGCCTAGGTTTCTAGCATGGTCAGTTGGGGTAGCAGTAGGTCTGAGGGCCACCAGGATGAGTCCCATGGGAACCTTTTGTTTCAGAAAATCAGTACCTCTGTCTTGGCTATGTTGAGCTTCAGGCAGTTGTCGTTCATCCTGTTAACAATGTCTGTCATACGGTTGCAGAACTTGGTCTTTGTCGTGTCTTCTGAGAGGGAGAGGATGAGTTGTGTGTCATGGGTGTAGGATATGACATTGTGTCAATATAGGAAACCGGTCCTGGGAAGCTTGATTCCGGTCCAGGGAAGACATGGCTTGGCAGTTCAGGCTGGACTGTTCCCATGAGGCACAGGGTCAGACTGATTTGCATATGGCCATGTCTGAACTGCGGTGGCGGAGTGAGCTAAAGAACGGTGATGGATTAAACCCAGATCAGTTGACTGGGGGTGAGTGTTTGTATTGTCAACGCTCCGTCCATCATCCCCTTTGGTTTTTCTTTGTACGCCCTAAGTTGGCAGGGTATGCTCAAACGTGAGTCCCTTGCTCACTTTGCCACTGGATTCAAGCAAGCCGGGCTGAAGACGGCTGTAATGCCAGAAACCGGTCCTCGGAAGCTTGTATCCGGTCCAGGGAAGGCATGGCTTGGCAGTTCGGGCTGGACTGTTCCCATGAGGCACAGGGTCAGACTGATTTGCATATGGCCATGTCTGAACTGGGGTGGCAGAGTGGGCTAAAGAACGGTGATGGATTAAACCCAGATCAGTTGACTGGGGGTGAGGGCTTGTATTGTCAACCCTCCGTCCATCAGCACCTTTGGTTTTGCTTTGTTCGCCATAAGTTGGTAGGGTATACTCAGACGTGAGTCCCTTGCTGACTTTGCCACTGGATTTAAGCAAGCCGGGCTGAAGACGGCTGTATTGCCAGAAACCGGTCCTCGGAAGCTTGTATCCGGTCAAGGGAAGGCATGGCTTGGCAGTTCGGGCTGGACTGTTCCCGTGAGGCACAGGGTCAGACTGATTTGCATATGGCCATGTCTGAACTGGTGTGGCAGAGTGGGCTAAAGAACGATGATGGATTAAACCCAGATCAGTTGACTAGAGGTGAGTGCTTGTATTGTCAACGCTCCGTCCATCACCACCTTTGGTATTGCTCTGTTCGCTATAATTTATTTATTTTTATTTATTTTGTATACTTATATAGCGCGGGCCTGTCGCCCAAAGGGCATCCTGGCGCTTGAGATCCGGTCAACAACGCTTCCACTGCTCAGACAGTCCTAGGGAAAAGATAGGTTTTTAGGGCTTTCCTAACGGGAAGTAGTCCCTATGACTTCTCAAAGGGAGTGGCAGGGAGTTCCAGAGTTTGGCCGCTGCGACACTAAACGAGCGGCCACCCATCCTTACTCTCTGGAACCTCGGGACCACAAGCAATTGTGCTGAAGAAGAACGAAGGGGCCACGGGGCAGAATACCAGGCAAACATATTCTGCAATGGCACTGGGCCCTGTCGGTGTACCGCCTTAAACACTAGGCACGCCGCTTTAAACAGTACGCGCAAGTGCACCGGCAGCCAGTGTAGGTCCCTTAAGGCTAGAGTGGAGGAGCTAAGGTTAGGGCGAGAAAGAGCCAGCTTAGAGGCCATATTCTGCACCCGTTGTAACTTCCCCAGTAGATTTTTTGGTGCCTCCAGAAGTAGCGTGTTGCAGTAGTCTAGACGGCTCAGTATGGTCCCGCGAACTACTTCCGGCCTGGCCTGTACGGGGAGAAGGGGCAGGACTTTACGCAGCATGCGTAACAGCATCATGCACGAAGAGATGGTCTTATTGACATGTAAGTCTAGCTGTAAATTTGGGCCGAAAATCACCCCCAAGTTACGAGCTGACTCCGCAGCCGACACTGTCTCGGGAAAAGTGGAAGGCCAGAAGTTCTCCAGAAGTGCCCGCGGAATCCGGTCCATGGAACAATGAAGCACCTCGGTCTTTGTGCTATTAAATTGTAAGGAATTGGCCCGAAGCCAATCCGCTGTAGCTGCCATGCAGCGATGGAATGTCTCCAGCGGAACCGCATTATTTCTTTGCAGGGAGAAGACCAGCTGGGTATCATCAGCATAATTAAATGCCGAGATACCGAAAGATTTTATAAGCTGGACCAGAGGGCGGAGGTAGAGATTAAAAAGTATAGGGCTGATGGCCGAGCCCTGTGGGACCCCCTGCCCTACTTTCCGCCGCTCCGACCGAAACGGGGGGAGCGAGACCATCTGCTGCCGGTTATTAAGGTAAGATACCAGCCAGTCTCTTGCCCCCTCTGTGACCCCGCACTCCTCGAGCCTCCTGATGAGGGTCCGATGGCAAACCGTATCGAACGCGGCCGACATGTCGAGCAGCACCAAGAAGGCTGCCCGACCACTGTCGACACGCGAACGAAGATTGTCCAATACGGTTACCAGTGCGGATTCCGTCCCATGCGCAGGACGGAAACCAAACTGTGACTCATCGAACCACCCGATTTCTTCCAGGAAGCCTGAAAGTGAGCGGGTCACCCACTTTTCCACGATCTTAATAGGAAAGGGGAGCAGGGAGATTGGCCTATAGTTGGAAAGACAGGCGGGGTCTAGGGTCGGTTTCTTAAGCAGTGGTGACACGACTGCCAACTTCCAGCACTCAGGGACCGTTGCCAAGTCCAAAGACTGGAGGCAGATGGAGTACAGAGGCTGGAAGAGTTCCGCCTGAAATGTCTTCCAGAATTTGGGTGGCAACGGATCAAGCGGAGAACCCGAAGACATCGTACGTGCCAGGCTGCAAAACTCCTCAAAAGAGGGAGTGGGGAAGTGTCTTAATTGGGGTCGACTGGACACCGCTTCCGGAGCTCCTAAGCTGGACACATGACCGCTCGGCCGGGACCAACTGGGCGAGGTGTCCGGGGCTGCCCAGGTTGCCTGACTAGAGGCAAGCCTACTCTGCAATGTTGGACCGGCCACAACGCCCAAGGCCTCCAAACCAAGGGCATGTCCACTCAGCAGGGGTCGACTGGAAGGAGTGTCCGGAGTTCCCAAACTAAGGGCTGGGTCACTCGGCTGGGGTCGACTGGGTGACCCATCCGGAGCTCCCGAGCCGGGGTCAGATACAACCGGCCGGGGTCGACTGGATGGACTAGCCGGAGCTCCCAAGCCGAGGGCCGGAGGCACTGAGTTTTTTAAGCCTTCCAAGATCTTAGCGGTCTTCTTCTCAAAGGCACCCGCCAGGGAGTCGCACAGGGCCTGCGACGCAGGGACAGTATTGGCCACGCACACAGGGTGGGTCAGGTCCCTGACGATTTTGAACAAGGCTTGAGACTTGTTGGGCGCCTGGTTCAAGGTGGTTTCTAGGAAAGCCGCCTTAGCCAACCTGATCTTCACCTTGTAATCCTGCAGTGCCAGCCTGAACGAGGCCCTCGCTGATGGCGAGTACTGCTTCCTCCAGGCTCTCTCGGCGCATTTGCAGCTCAACTTCAGCTGCCGCAGCTCCTCCGTATACCAGGGACAGGCCCGGTTCAATCTGCCTCGAGACTTACGGAGAGGCGCAACCTTGTCCAACGTATTTATGATAGACTGGCACAAGGTGATATAGCTTTCCTCCACCGAATTGCTCAGACAAAAATTGTCCGGTAATAGGGAAGGCAGCGACGATGAGTTTAATAGTCGAGACCAAGGTCTGCCCAGTTTAGCCTGTCCGACGCCGGCTTTCCCCGAGGAGTGTTCCGCCAAGCAGAGAGAGAAAACAACCAGTGAGTGGTCAGTCCAGTATTGACATAGGATATAATTGACCACTGCTAGTTGTGCGTCTGCGAAGACCAGGTCCAGGGCGTGACCTCTCCTATGAGTGGCTGACCGGACCAGTTGTTGCAGCTGGATGTCGCCAAAAGTTGGCAGGGTATGCTCAGACGTGAGTCCCTTGCTCACTTTGCCACTGGATTCAAGCAAGCCGGGCTGAAGACGGCTGTAATGCCAGAAACCGGTCCTCGGAAGCTTGTATCCGGTCCAGGGAAGGCATGGCTTGGCAGTTCGGGCTGGACTGTTCCCATGAGGCACAGGGTCAGACTGATTTGCATATGGCCATGTCTGAACTGGGGTGGCAGAGTGGGCTAAAGAACGGTGATGGATTAAACCCGGATCAGTTGACTGGAGGTGAGTTCTTGTATTGTCAACGCTCCGTCCATCACCACCTTTGGTTTTGCTTTGTTCTCCAACTGCTACAATGGTTAATGTTATGAACTAATCAAATGCTATTTTTTAAGGTCACATGGCAATTGCGCAACCAGCGTGCAACGAGACCGCACCCGACCGGATTTTGAGAAAATATATTTACCATAATATAAATTTAATACAGCTAGAAATATATAAATGTTTAAAATATTTTAGATTCTCGCTCGCTCTCATATACACTTTAAAGTTATTTAGATATAGTTTAGAGATATAAAAAAAACTAGCACACTGTCAGTGTTTAGAAAGGCAAAACTGATTTCAACTGCATTAGGAGCGTGTTTACAGCAGTCAATAAATGGTTGACCGTCGTCGTACTGCACTATGAAGCCCCGCTGGGTGGAGTCGATGCTACATAAGATATTACAAAAATAAATATAAAGGGGTGTGAACTTTGTTATTCTGTTCAAAGGTGGAGGTCTGTCCTTCAGCTGAAGATCCAATAGGAGATAGTAGCTAACACTTGTTTGAAACGGCGATCCCTTTCACTGGTAATCATATGAAAAAAAGCATTTACAAATGCAATAGGACTCATATTTACGCGAGTCCTATTGCATTGTAAACAAAAATGCTGGTGCCGAAGAAGGCAGGACCGGGAGTTGGTGGGGGGGTGGTGGTGGTCAAACAAGTCACAGACTTTGGGAGGGAACACGGGAGGCAGGGGAACAAAAGAGTTGCTGAAGTAAAGGGGCTGATAGCAATGGAAGGATAAAAATAACATCATGGCAGTAAGGAGGCGGGACAACTACGCCGGCAACCAATGAGAACGCAGCATTTCAGATTTGAGCCAATCAAAAGCATGGGCAGATTGTGGGCGGAGATTCCTCACAATACTGTATACAGCATCTCTCACCGAAACAGTACATGCGCTGCCTAGGCGAAACCTAAAAATGAGGGAATGGCATACCCGGTGTGACACCATACGTCTATGATGCAACACAGGGCCTGGCAGCGTGGACTCATCGCATACGCAACACGCAGCAGGCGGGACCCCATACGTACATGACGTAAGGCGCGACTTGGTACTGCGTACCTGTCGCATACCAAAGTAGTAGGTGCCGTGATCTCATACGTATATGATGTTTCGCAGGACTCACTGCCACAAACCTGTCAGATACGAAATGTGCATCCTTTACGAGTTTAACAATATGGCAGATAGGATTCGCGTGCTGATGGAGCTTGGTACACTACCGGTACGGACTTTTCTAAAAAAAATTGAAAAAATAAGATATACATATTTCTTTTTGAAGATATAAAACATTACATAATTTTTTTAAGTTAAAAAAAACTGATAATAGAGTTCCAAAACATTTTTTTAAACAATTGAAAAATATAGGTTTTATAAATATTAAAATATGAAATTAACATTTAAAAAAACATTGAAAGTCACTGAAAAAAACAGAGGTTTTACAGACATTATAGTTAGGAATTAGAATTCAAAAAACCTTTTGAAATTCACTAAAAAAACATAGGTTTCAGGTATGTTATAGTTAGTAGGACATTTGACATGCCAAAGTGTATTGAAGAATGAATGTGTGTATAAGAGTCAGGATGGATGATTAAGTAGGTGTGTGATTGACTGTATGACTGACTGATTAATTATGTCTTACTTAATGCATGTGTTAGTGACTGATACAGACATTCACACAGTTTAGGTTGTAATTTGGTGTATAAGCAGTTGCATCGTTTGGTTAGCAACTAAATGAAGATCTAGAAGGACTATTGATTGGTTGTCTGAGTATCTGTATGGGTGCCTGATTGTCTGTGTGGGTGGGGGTGTGTGACTGTGCATAGATGTGTAAGTGGATAATTCACTGGGTATATGTGTTCAGGTCTGTATCTGTGAAGGGCAGTATGGCTGGGAGAGTGTGTGGCTACTGTGTGGGAGAGTAAATGGATGGCTCAGTGATACATGAGTGAATAACTACATATATGAAAGGCAGTGTATGTGACTGTTGGACTGCATAAATGACTATATGTGAGAGTGACTGATTGTGAGAGTGCCTGTATGGATCAGTGTGTGGTCGTAATAATTATTGTATTAGAGTGTAAGTATGTGTTAGTATATGTTTAAATAAGTGAGGTGGAATGTGCGTAACTGTACAGGTGAGAAAATGAATGTGTGATTTATTATTTCCATTACTGACTAGGTGTGTAAATAACTCTATCAATGAGAGGCAGTGTCTGTGTGTCTGTACAGCTATGGGACTGGATATGATAATGCTGTGTTGATGGCTAACTATATATATGAGTGAGTGATTGTATGGGTCAATGAATGGATTTGTATGAAGACCTTGGAATTAGTGAGAGGATACGTAATAACTGGTATTGGTGTGTTCATGGTTTCGAAAAACATACTCTGTATTCTTGAGTGAATGTATCAAGTGTTATATTAGGGTCTGATATGGTGCATAAGATTTTCACAAGGATGATATCATCAGTGATGTCATCAGGGATGTCATTTGAGATGTCATCAGTGATGTCATCAGTGATGTCCCTGGCCATGTCATGAATGATGTAATATGTGATGTTATCAGCAGTTCATTGCGGGGGCGCGAGTAAGAGTTAGCTCTACTAACTATAACAGCAGAATTTCTATCGTTTTGTATGAGTGAAATGTCAAACTAACTATAACGTCCCTAAAAACTAAGGTTTTTCTGTGAATGTCTAAGGTTTTTTGAAATGCTAATTTTTAACTATAACGTCCCTAAAACCTATGTTTTTTTCTGTGAATTTCTAAGATTTTTTAAATGCTAATTCTTAACTATAACGTCTGTAAAACCTATTTTTTGTTTTCATTGAATTTCAAAGGTTTTTTAAATGCTAATTTCAAACTATAACGTACCTGAAACCTATGGTTTTTTCAGTGAATTTCAAAGGTTTTTAAAATGCTAATTTCTAACTATAACGTACCTGAAACCTATGATTTCTTCAGTGAATTTCAAAGGATTTTTAAATGCTAATTTCTAATTGTAATGTTCATTAAACATATCTTTTTTTCGGAGTTTTTTAATTATCATCCCATTTTCAACCTGGTGAAAACTGCAAATCTCACCACTCTTCCATCGATACCTTCCGCCAAAAAAATCGCCACAAACGAGAGCCACAACTAACGCTAATGATATGCAAAGTAGGCGTTCCCATGCAAAAAAAATACAAAAAGACCACTTCCCCATATTTTCAAGCAACCAGCCAAATCTGCAATGCGATCCAAAAACAGGCGATAGGCCGACTTACCAGTAACAAATTAACATCAACCTTTAACTGGTGTAAGGAGGTCGACTGCGTCAATTAGACCAAACTCACAGCCACATCTATAGACCAACACGTGATAGAGGTACTGATCATGCAGCTCTGACACCCAACAAGGCCACAACACCCAGGGCCACCACCACCAGAACCTCCCCCCCGGACCACTCCCGCTACTACCACTGAGGCAGCGCAAAACAGGGCAACAGACATTACCAAAATATCATGTCCCCTCAGCCACACAATAGCTGAATGTTGGGAGATATGGCAACCAACTATATATGAAGAAGGCAAGTAACCCATCAATAATAATGCACACAATGCCAAGTGTAATGCTGATGTGCTGCACATACCTCACTATGCAAAGCACAAAGCTCTCCATGTGGAGATATACTATTGATACTTGTAGTGTAGTGCACAGTGGACGCAACCATGTTACCTCAGGCACTGGGGAAGATCTCGGTCATGTAGCTGTGTTGTCCCCCCCTGAAAACGAAAGCGGAGTTGGCTGGTCCAACGTACGCCACTCCAGCGTAGGAGAATGTATAAATAGGCCAGGCCCTGGGCGTGTTTCACTTGAGAGAAGACCAACAAGTCTGCAGAGCGGCGGCCCTCACCCTGCCAAGTGGCTGCCACCATGACCAAGGGCTTCCTCCACACAGGCCCCCTGTAAACCCAGCGGCACAGCACCACAGACTTATGTCTGTACCGACTACTGCCTTCGATCTACACTGCAGACAGCAGGGTTCACAACTTGAATTCACCCTTGATTTATTAATTGCACAGATAATTGTACTCTATGTCCTCGGATTTTGTCAAGAAGAAGTGACAAAAAGCATTCCTCGATGTCTATGCTAACTACTGCCTTCGATCTACACTGAGGACAGCAGGGCTCACAATTCAGATCCAGTGGCGATTGCCGATGACGCAGTCCAGTTCGCAAGACACATTGCTATCAGGGCGGCCCGCCGGGACCACACATCATTGCAGGATGCCCAAAGGATATGTGCTTCAGGTGCTACTAACTCACTGCACCATAAGTCATCTACACGTGGCCTTATCAAGGCAAGACATTGCTCCCAGTTCGGCCCGCAGGGGACCACGTATCATCGCAGGGTGCGCACACGCCGAGTACTCCAGGTGCCACTATTTGTGCAGCTCAACCCCATGCCACATGGCTGTACGCCCGTCCTGACTGCTGCCTGTGCCCTACACCGGGGTTACACGGTTTACAATTCAAGATTAGTAGCAATGCAAATTGTGTAAGAGACTATAATGGGTTAAGAAGACCAAATACTCCCAATCTGTGCAGCTCAAGTCAGCGTCACCTGCCTGTGGGTCTTTGCTGACTGCTGCCTCCGGCCTATACTGTGGAAGACCGGCGACACGTGGTGCCAACTAACCTTGTTCAACACAAGCCGATCCCACATGTGTAACTGTGTCCTGAGTCCTTAATGGCAGAGGCCCCAACTTCAGGGCAGCGACCATAGCAGCAGACTCCCTTCAATCAGTGAAGGATATTTTCATATGGAAGGCCAGCGACACGTAGTGCCACTGTACCTGTACTACATAGGCCGGTGGTGCCACCAACGTAAGCACATAGCTATGGACCCTTGCTTACCGCTGCCTCTGACCTACACTGTGGAAGATCGTCGACACATGGCGCCACTAACCGTCTTTAAAAACAAGCCGATCCCACATGTGTAACTGTGTCGAGTCCTGAATAGCAGTGACCCCAAGTCTGTGAGTCAACCACAGCACCAGATTCCCTTCGATCAGTGACACATATTGCCATATGGAAGGCTGGCGACACATGCTGCCACTAACTCTGTTCAACACAAGCCGACCCCACATGTGTAACTGTGTCCTGAGTCCTGAATGGCAGCGACCCCAACCTCTTTGCAGGGACCACAGCACCACACTCCCTTCGATCAGTTAGGGGTATTTGCATATGCAACGTCGGCGACACATGGTGCCACTAACTCTCTTTAACTCAAGCCGATCCCACATATATAACTGTGTCCTCTGTCCTGAATGGCAGCGACCCCAAGTCCGTGGCAGCAACCACAGCACCACACTCCCTTAGATCAGTGAGGCATATTTCGATATGGAAGGCCGGCGACACGTAGTGCCACTAACCCTCTTTAACACAAGCCAATCCCACATGTGTAACTATGTCCTGAGTCCTGAATGGAAGAGACCTCAACTTTGTGGCAGCGACAATGGCCCTGTAAAATCACAGTGTCCTGTCTTCAGCAGATGTTATCATGTCACCGTAGCTTTGGCTGTGACCCTAGACGTGTAGCTACGCACGCATCCTCCTGCAAGCACAACACATGTGTGCTGGTCTGACGTACACAGGTCAGCGCAGGGGTGTGCCTATCCGGCAAGTGAAACGGGGTGTCTCGGACATGTGCATGTGCAGGAAGTGCGGTAAGTGTGTCTCTGTGTTCTGGTGTGGCGTGCCACAACAGACGATGTGGTAAAGTGGCATGCACCACCACCAAACGGCACTCTCATGGTGTAGTTGGAAAGCCGCAGGACATGCCTGAGTAGACAATACAATGCTGTGCCGTACGACTCCACGGGATACAACAGCATACTGTACAAAAGTGTGGGGGCTTGTGGGAGGGAGGATCAGCTGTTTGGCAACATAACACACAGTGAACCCGCCCATGTGCCACATTCTGGGCATCTCATCCAAGATGACCACGGTCGCAGACATCCCACAACACCGATGACCGGCCTTTGTACATATCCTGCATGAATGCAGCGTGGTTTTCACTTCTATGCTCATTAATTGGTGTGATGTTGCCGGGTTATGTGACTTATGCTCCTTGTTGGTGTGTTTCATTTTGGCCATTGTTTGTCTATACTTGTGCTGAACTTGATTGTACATGTGTGTCATTGTGCCAATCTCCCCCTGTTCCCCCACTCCCTGCTTCTTCCTCTTCCTGCTGCTGCTGTTTCTATAATTTTGCTCCTCCACATATACATACATATAAAGAACAAATTAGAATACTTCCTTGATTATTTTATGTTTCAAAACTTCTCTCTATTAGTTTCTTTTTAATTTTCCATATAAACAGTTTTTTAATATTCAACGACACATCAAAGTCAGCAGTGCAACGTATTCTATCAACACACTTTCTAGAACATTCTGAAAAACACGTGCAGGTTAAAAATGCAAACTTTTTTTTAAACCTAACGATATTTTTGGCAGCATTTTGTGGAACATTTAACGGCACATGCAGGTTAAAAGTTCACGTTTGTTTTAAATTCAAACAGGGCCTTCCAAATGCAAGAAGCAGGTGTGGATGAGTTGAGCAAATTTTATCCTATAATATATACTCCACGTTCAAACTTCTTTTTCTTAACCAATCACAAAGATGCTTTTCCACAAAACGAATGTGCACCCTACTATTAGAAAACAATGATTTTCATCTCCCAATCCGGTATAATTTTATATGTAAAAAAAAAATAGTTCCCCATCGTTAAACATATCCCTTATTCTACAAAGGAACTGCATGAGTTACAGGCATCTTTCCATACCTTCCAGTCATACCTTCAAAATGCTACTGTGGATCGTAGGACATAGCTATGTTTTCTGGTGCAAGATGTATGCAGAACAGAAACATATTGACGTTGACCTAGGTTTACAAAATGTGGACATTAAATGGTATCCACAGAGAGGATTGAAGTGGCACCAATTGTTGCCTTTGGTTAAAACGTGTTTGCATCTCCAACACCCTGACCTCATGATTGTGCACTGTGGTGGAAATGACATAGGCACATTGACTGGGGTAGATTTGGAAATCCTTATGGAGGACACCTTTGGACAATTGAAGTTACTATTGGCTCAAACTGTCTTCGTATACTCCAAAATATGCCAAAGACAGAAGTGGAAATGGGCAAAACAATTTTGTCCTCAGATTGAAAAATCTAGGAAGAAAGTCAACAAAGCTGTGTCTGCATAGCTCGGAGACCACACAATGGGGTCCATCTACAACAACAACATACGGTTTGAAATGGCTGATATCTACAGAAGTGATGGAGTACACTTCACAGATCAGGGAAATCGAGTTTTCCTGAATAACCTGAAGCTGTGCATCCGCACTTATATGTAGCTCCAACTAATGAACCCAAGGGCTCTTTTTAGAGCCACCCTATAACTTACAACTTAGGCCCACTATTTTAGGGCCAGATAACGGCAACTCCCGGACCCTCGCCAAATTTATTCTCCACACAGCTGTGGCGCAGCGGCCACACCAACTCACTTTCCAGCACAGAGCTCTCGCTTTGATCACCGGCTCTGTGAGTAGTTTGCGCTTTACAAATACCGTATTGATTTACCTTCGCACTCTCTATACAATACCACCTAAGCACCATATACAAGTTGGACTGGTGTGGCACAGCGCCCAGAGCACATGACTCCACAGCATAGCACACACAGTTTAGGCTCACGGTTTCATCCCCGAGCCCAGCAGCAGCTCAATTTCACAGCATGACACTCTAGGCAATACCTCACTTAATTTCTGCGCCCCGCAATTTCAGAACGGTAGGGGTCAGTAGTTCAGCTTACGCCCCTAGCGCCATCAGACCCATAGGAGTGAGTAGTTTGCACTTCACAAATACCGAATTGATTTGATACGCGCAAATTTACCTTTGCTCTCAAGTTACAATGTTTGAATAAAATGTTCATCCGAGTAGGTATAACTACTTTCTCACACTACTTCGACAGATGTGGCACAGCGGCCAGAGCACATGACTTCACAGCATATGACACACAGTTTGGGCTCACACTTTCATCCCCAAGTCCTCCAGCAGCTCAGCTTAACACCATGAGACTCTATTCAGTACCTCACATATTTTCCGTACCCCAGGACTTTCAGACCAGTACGGGTCAGTAGTTCATCCTAGTAGGTATAAACACATGCTGACACTACTTCCACAGGTGTAGTGCAGGGGACACGGCACATGCCTTCACAGCATGAGACACAAAGTATGGGCTCTCGCTTTAATCCCCGAGTCCCACACCAGCTCACCTTAGCAGCATCACACTCTAGGCAATTCCTCACTTAATTTCCGTAGCCCACCACTTTCACACCGTTAGGGGTGAATACGTCGCTTCGCACCCCCTCTTTGGCACACTAAACAACCGACAGAGGTTACAGTACTCCTATCCTCCTCTTTCCCACTTTTATTGCCCTTTTTTCCCCTTACTAACTTCAACGGAATCATAAAATGATGGCCAACACTTCCTAGTTGCAACCGCTTGCACTGCTCGCAGCCAATCAGCAGCAAGCTTGTGCTTGTAACGCCACAGCCAATCAGATGGCAGATCACACCCAAATATCGATATCTGTAAATTCTGATATTTCTCAAGATCTACTGAACAGATTTTGATCCAAATAAACAAAAGCGTGCTTTCTAGACCAAGACCATTCTCCCTGCCAAATTTGGGGTAATTCCATTCACCCGTTTGACCTGTAGCGTATTTTCTTTTCCCAATAACTTTGGCGCCGGTTGACGAATCTGCACAAATTTTTAAAACTAGTGGAGTTTTCCGAAAGTTTTGGGATGATTTGGCAAGCGGGGTCTGAGAAAAAAGTAGGGTCCCAAAACATGTTTTTTCCATTTTATTTTCCATAGGAAACTGTAGACACGGCTACAACCTGCTCTCTCTTCCAAAATCCAAAGCAGATTGCTTTTCCACATGGAAAGCTGCATGTCAGGAAAAGCAATGCTGGCTCCCGCAGGCTGCAGGGAGCCGGTGGGACCATGGGGGCATTGGGGCTTCCCCAACGGTCCCAAATGAAGTGGCTAGGTCCCGGTGGAAGGGGTCCCCAGGGCGAATAGAAATTAATGAATGGAGCCTGGTTTCGATCCTAGTGCGGCGCTCAGCGTGACTCCCTGGTGTGAACGCAAAAGGAGCGCAGTTCCCAGCGTGGCCCACTGGTGTGAACGTGAGGGGTGCATGGCTCCCAGCACAGCCACTGGTGTAAACATGAGAGGTGCGCAGCTCCCAGCGCGGCTCCCTGGTGTGAACACGAGGGGTGCGTGGTTCTCAGCATGGCCCCCCTGGTATGAACACGAGGGGTGAGCAGCTCCCAGTTGCGCTGGGTGCGCGGCTCCCAGCAAAAATATTTCAGTTTTATTTTATTATAAACCTAGGGTATATGTTAAGATGTTGGGTGACTCTAAAAAGAGCCCTGTGTTTATTGGGAGATTTTTGTAGCTACATGTAAGGGTCGACTCTCACGTTGTTGAGAAGGACTCTGTTTCCCTTATGTGTGAAATGTACACCATCACTCCTATAAATGCCCTCCATATTAAAACGCGGATTGTTGTTGTATATGGACCCCATACTATGGTCTCTGAGATAAGCAAAAACAGCTTTATCGACATTTTTCCTAGCTTTTTCAATCTGTGGTCAAAATTGATTGGACCTCTTCCATTCCTGTCTTTGGCATATGATAGTGTAGACAAAGGCATTTTGGGGGAAAAGTAACATAAATTCTGCAAAGGTGCCCTTTATTAGTATTTCCAGACCTACCCCAGTCAATGTGCCTAGGTCACTGCCACCGCAGTGCACAATCATGTGGTCAGGGAGTTGGAGATGCAAAAAGGTTTTAAACAATGGCATCGATTGGTGCCACTTTAATATTCTCTGTCCAATCGATTTAATGCCTACATTTTGAAAAGCTAGGGGATTTGTCAATATCGCTGCCTTCAGCATACATTTTGCACCAGATAACATAGCTGTGCCCAACAATCCACACTGAAAGCATCTTGAAGGGATCTCTGTAGGTAATCAAAAGATGTCTGTAGCTGAGATAGGCAGGTGGTAGAATTAACTCTATCTAAAATGGTGGACAAGATGCTGTTTTTAAGAAAGTAGAGATTTGATTGGCTGTTTAAAAACATTCTACATTCAAATATAGGGTGCATTTTATTTGTTTAGAAAGCATGTTTCTTATTGGTTAGTAACAAATGTTGGAAAGGTACAGCGGAAAGGGTAAGGGCATGCTTTGCAAAAACAACCATACTTGCTGTTGCAATTTGCAACATTCGGGGGTAAACCTTTGACCTGACAGTTAAGTTAAATGTTGCATGAGCTGTTGCTATGGAAACTGGCATTAAGCAAAACGGGTGAAGATGTCAGTTGAAAAATGTTTTTATCTATGACCAAAGGAAATTCGTTTTTCAATTTGAAAAACACTGGGAAGAAATGCCATTTGTGGCTTATGTTTATATGTCTGGAAAAAAAGAGGGACACTTTGCCAATACTGGTTTGACTTTGGAAAGTGTGCTGTTCTATATTGACTGTGTAAACAGCTTTATTTCAAAGGAGAGTTATATATTTTTAAGGTTTATTTAAAATAGATATCACATTTTTATGAAACTGTGTTGTTTGAATTAAATTATGAAATGTACAGATGTATATTGGGATAATTTCAATTGTACTTGAAGTTTGTTTGAAAAACTGAATGTACACAAATATACATATTTTTAAGTGTGTTGAAAGGCGTAGTTGAATGATGCCTCTTTTTTATTATTAATTGGTTAAATATGCACAAAGAATGTGTATTTTGAAAAATGTTCATATAAGGTGCAGTTTATTAGGCATGATTACTTCCTATGTAAAAAGGTATTGTTTAATAATATTGTATTATTATATACTTAGTTTGGTAAAATAAAGTAGAACTGTGCTGTTTGGAAGCTGATCGTATAAGGTGTTAATAATCACAATTCGGTTATTAGTTTGTACAGTTTGAGCGGTTTTAGAAATCCTCATAAAAAAGGTGTTGTTTATTAGTCTTCTTCATTAAGTCTGTTGAGAGGTATAGTTTGGTGATGTTGCATATTTCTAGATTTAATGAACAATATGTAACTCAAAGGAAAACCAGTACATTGCACTCTTTCTGGTATGTAGTAGTTATCTACTTAAGCAGATAGCATGTTTTGACTCGTGTATTTGTTTAGATTGTATTTATATAGTTCTATGTATATTTACTGAATTAATGAGAGGTGCCTGACAGATTGCAGGAGTGTAAAGGTAGAGAATATGTGATTTTCATGAGAAGTGACTTACTGGTTCTATATTGTCTAATTTCGTAGTTAGTATGTATGTAATATCCATGCATTTGTGAAATAAGTCATTATTAACTTATGTAGTGGTAAAATTGGCAATACAGTACAATGCAGTCCAGCAATTCCTCTGTCACTTCATGTGGACTCTTTTAATCATTCTGCAATGTCCTTATTTAATCACTATGCCTAAATGCAAGCAGTAATAAATTTACCTTTCTATTAACTACCAGCACTCTAACTATCCAGTCACTGTCCATGTACTTGTACAATGACTCAGGCATTAAGACATGCAGTGCTACAGTCAAATCTGCACAATCTATCCAGTCCCCTAACCCCCTGCAGACAACTGATTCACTCCTGTAAAAAAAACAGGTAGAAGCCATGCCGTTCAGCTTTCACACTGTCACTCTCGGTCCACTCCTGCAATCATCCTGACAGAACCATGTCCTTATCTAATCACTGTGCTGAAACACAAGCACTTATAAACTCACCCTGCTGCCAACTACCAGCACTCTAACTATCCAGTCACTCTCCCTGCACTTGTACAATGACTCCAGCATAAAGAGACGCAGTGCAACAGTCAAATGTGCACAATCTCTGCAGACCCCTAACCCCCTGCAGAGTACTGATTCACTCCTGTAAAAAAAACAGGTAGAAGCCATGCCGTTCAGCTTTCACACTGTCACTCTCTGTCCACTCCTGCAATCATCCTGACAGAACCATGTCCTTATCTAATCACTGTGCTGAAACACAAGCACTTATAAACTCCCCCTGCTGTCAACTACCAGCACTCTAACTATTCATTCACTGTCCATGCACTTATACAATGACTCAGGCATTAAGACAGGCAGTGTTTCAGTCAAATAGGCACAATTTATGCGGTCCCCTAACCACCTGCAGAGTACTGATTCACTCTCGCAAAAATCCAGGTAGTAGCCATGCAGTTCAGCAATCACACTGTCACTCTCTGTCCACTCCTGCAATCATCCTGACAAAACCATGTCCTTATCTAATCACTGTGCTAAAACACATGCACCTATAAACTCACCCTGCTGTTAACTATCAGCACACTAACTATCCAGTCACTGTCCATGCACTTGTACAATGACTCAGGTATTAAGACACGTGCTACAGTCAAATGTGCACAAACTATGCGGTCCCCTAACCCCCTGAAGACTACTGATTTACTCCTGCAAAAATCTAGGTTGAAGCAATGCAGGTTAGTAATCACACTGTCACTCTCTGTCCACTCCTGCAATCATCCTGACAGAACCATGTCCTCATCTAATCACTGTGCCGAAACACGAGCACTTATTAACTCACCCTGCCGTCAACTACCAGCACTGTAACTATCCAGTCACTGTCCATGCACTTGTACTATGCCACAGGCATTAAGACACACAGTGCTACAGTCAAATGTGCACAATCTTTGCGGTCCTCTAACCCCCTGCAGAGTACTGATTCACACCTGCAAAAACCAAAGTAGTAGCCATGCAGTTCAGCAATCACACGTTCACTCTCTGTCCACTCCTGCAATCATCCTGACAGAACCATGTCCTTATCTAATCACTGTGCTGAAACACAAGCACTTATAAACTCATCCTGCTGTCAACTACCAGCACTCTGACTATCCAGTCACTGTCCATGCACTTGTACAATCACTCAGGCATTAAGACACACAGTGCTAGAGTCAAATGTGCACAATCTATGCTGTCCCATAACCTCCTGCAGAGTACTGATTCACTACTGCAAAAATCCAGGTAGTAGCCATACAGTTCAGCAATCACACTGTCACTCTCTGCCCACACCTGCAATCATTCTGACAGAACCATGTACTTATCTAATCACTATGCCGAAACACAAGCACTTATAAACTCACCCTGATTTCAACTATCAGCACTCTAACTATCCAGTCACTGTCCATGCACTTGTACAATGATTCAGGCATTAAGACACTCAGTGCTACAGTCAAATGTGAACAATCTATGCGGTCCTCTAATCCCCCTGCAAACTATTGATTCACTCCTGCAAAAATCCAGGGAGTACTCATGCAGTGCCCCAATCACACTGTTACTCTCTCTCCACTCCTGTAATCATCCTGACAGAACCATGTCCTTATCTAATCACTGTGCAAAAACACAAGCACTTATAAACTCGCCATGCTGTCAACTATATATGTACTTGTATAATGACTGTGGCATTAACATATGCAGTGCTGCAATGAAATGTGCACTATCCATGCAGTTCCCTAACCACCTACACAGTACTGATTCACTCGTCCAATTATGTAGGTGGTACCCATGAAGTGCAGTAATCACACTGTCACTCTCTGTGTGTCTTCCAATTATCCAGTCAGTACCATGTCCTTATCTAATCACTGTGCAAAACCCAAACATTTATAATTTCACCATTCTCTTTTGATGTAGTACTCTAATCATCCAGTCAGTACCTATGTACTCATGCTATGACCCATGTACCAATACTTCCAGTATTACAATCATCTATCCAGTTTTGATGCAGTCCCCTAAACACCTAAACACTACTTATTCAGTTCTACAATTATCCAATTAGTACTTGTGTTCTGCAGTAAATGGATTGTGATTTCAAAACAAAGTGTTTCAATGATTTTTATGTAGAACATATTTGTTTAGTAATACAGTAGTATATTTTATAGATGTATTATAATATTATATATAAATATTTTTTAACAGATATTGTTCATCATCATAAATTTTATTTTACCATGACTAGAAAAACAGAAAAGAGGACACAACAAAAAAAGGTTTATTATTTGAAGAAAACACAACAGCAAGAATTAGATGAACTACAACATGTGGGAAAAAATAAAAAGTCTTCTGGTAAGAAAACTTTCAAAGGCTAGAAACAGTGTACACAATGTGGAAAGTAGAAAAAATGCCTCAACAACAAAGAAGAATAAAAAGAAAAAAGTAGAAAATAATGGGAAATTACGTTTCAAGAATCAATGTATGGTAAAAGGAGAAAGAATCCGTTTGAAGAAATTAGAAAAGATGGTTCCCAGAAATGTAGAAGAAGTGATATCTGATGAAGTTCTAGGGAAACGTACCAAAGCCCCAGTGTATACTTGGGATTGTAGTAGTATTTGCGGTATTCAACCGAAATCTATTGATATTTTACGGAATTTCTTACAAGAGTATAGTAAAAACAAAGTGTTAAACAAAAGATTAAGATGTTGCTGAGACTTAGGGCCCGATGTAGGTAATTCATATTTACCACTTCTTAAATACCGAATCATACAGATTCGGTATTTAAGAAGTGGTAAATATGAAGGGGGGAGATGTAGGTATTTCCAGATGTGGAAATACCGAATCGTTAAGATTCGGTATTTACCGAATCTGGAAATACCGAATCGGTATTTTCTATTGATTCCTATGGGCTGTGAAGCCCATAGGAATCAATGGGCAATACCGATTCTGTAATTACAGAATCGGTAAATACCGATTTTAGCAAGGGTGCAGGGGGTGTCACTTTGACACCCTCTGGCACCCCAAAAATAGGCATGTGCACCATGTGGCACACAGACATGCCCTAAGGGCATGTCTGTCTGTCACATGGCTAGGTGTGCATGCACACATGTGCATGCACACCTGAATTCGGTATTTTAACACCCAATTGGATTGGGTGTTAAAATACCGAATTTGTAGGGCCTTTGGGACTCTGAAGAGTCCCACCTACATATGGATTTACAGAATCGGTATATTTACCGATTCGGTAAAATACCGAAGTGGTAAATTTACCGAATCGGTAAATATACCGATTCTGTAAATTCAGAACCACCTACATCTCAAAAGCCAAATACCGGTCGGTAACGGCCGAATTCGGCCGTTACCGACCGGTATTTGGCTACCTACATCTGGCCCTAGATCCTTGCAGAGTGAGAAAAAATACTGGTTTGCAAGGTCATTCTCTGGCTTGTCTTTCTAGAAAAGTATGTCAAAGTGTTTTTCATCATTTTCGAATGTTAGCAGTACATCATTCTATAATGCGGAAGTTAGTCAGAAGATTGTATTACGCAAAAAGTTCAGCAATATTTTTCAATGATTTAAACAGTGCTCTTTTGCATGGGTCAGTATCAGATGTAAAAAAGTTTGTGATGAAATAGAGTTTCGTTACTTTGGTCCTGAAGAAGAGAGTAGACAAAGTGAGACATTGATAGAAGTAGGTGTTGAAGAAAATGTGGAAAATAGTAGTACAGAGAAGTTTGATGAAGAAATTACAAAGTTTAAGGTAATTTCGTGTGAAAGGCCGAATTATACTTGTATTTGTTGTCGACGAACTCACTATAAAATCATACTAAGACTGTTGATCTGGATTTAAAAAATTGAAAGAGAAAATAATGATAAATGGAAGGAATTTGCAACGTATTAGTTGGTAGAGGAGTGCTTTGATTTGGGTACTGATCAGCGTATTTGTAAATATTGTTATAACAAATTAGAGGATAATAAAATGCCAGCTAGGGATGTCCATAATAATCCAGAGTTGGTAGCTATTCCTCCAGAACTAAGAGATTTAAACACGTATGAGTCTATTCTGATTTAATCAGTGCACCCGTTTCAGGCTATTGTTCATATGGAGACTAAAACAGGTAAATTGCCTCCCACAGATTTACAGAGAGGATTAAAAGGCAGAGTTGTATATTTACTTCTAGATTTAAAGAAAAATATTGAAACTATTGGTGTAAAGAAAGAAGAAAGTGAACCACTGATTATTCTAGTTAATGGTGTTTCTACTAAGAGTAAGAAAATCTGTCAGGAATTAGTGGATGTCAGGAAAGTGCAAAAGACAACATTTTATCTTACAAAAAACAATGATTACTATAAAAATGTTTATGTGGAAGAAGAAGAAATACTTTTAGCAGATGATAGTGAAAGGTCAAGTGGACAAATTGAGAAAGTGGACATGTCCAAGAGTAAAGAAATTTATGAACATTATAGTGTACATAATTTACAATCGAAAGAAGTGATGGAGAATATTATTGAATTATTCTGAATGAATAAAGCGAAGGGGATTCCTATGAATGTTTGGGAAAAGAGTTTGGAAGCTCGTTGTTTTCCCCAACTGTTCCCAACTGGAAACGGTAGACGATATGACGAATGATCAGTATAGATTCCTGCATCAGAATACAAGATTGTATGCATAAGATCCAAGATCACGAAAATATATCCCATATATATTTCATCTTTTGTTTGAGAGTGACTTGTCTGGACGTTCCTTTGCAGTCAACCACACATTAAAAACAGGAGTACATCTTCAAAATGTTTCTGCAAAGGAATTTATGGATAAAGTACGTCAGCGAGATGATCGTTTAGAATCTCAACTGATTAATTTGATGGCATGTCAGCATGGTACTAATGAGTATTGGTATCATCGTCATGGAGAACTTAAATGCATACTAAGGAACTTAGGAACTCTTACGTGGTTTGTTACCCTAAGCTGTGCTGAATAAGCATGGGATGATTTACTTCAATTTCTTCGAGAAGCAAATTCAAATAATAAAAACATTGAATTTAAGACTCCTGGAGAATTGTGTTCTTTGGATCCTGCAAATGTATGCAGATATTTCAATCATAGATTTGAAGCTATGATGTCTTTTATCTGCAATAAAAAGAATCCTCCTCTTGGAGAATTTATTGATTTCTTTTGGAGAAAGAAGTATCAAGCTAGAGGTGCTCCTCATATACATATGCTTTTATGGATCAATGATGCAGTCAAATTTGGAACTGATTCAGATGAGACTGTTTTATCTTTTATCGAAGATCATGTTACATGTGCTATACCAAAAACAAGAGAAGAAATCACCTTAAGGCAACAAGTGTTACGGTTTCAAACTCATTGATGTGGCAAATACTGTAGACGGAAATACAAGTCGAAGGAAAAGGTTTATACCAAATGTCGTTTTAGATTTCCACGTCCAGTAATATCCAACGGAAGAGTAAACAGTTTCATGTCAGCAGTGAGACATACCATCTCTAGAAAGTCTCCTAAAAATACTACAATTTGAAAAGAAGTGAAGAATCAAAGTGTATTAATGATTATAATTCAGTTATTCTCTTGATGTGGAATACTAATATGGCTATCCAGTATGTTGCGGATAATTCCATTGCTGTTGCTCGGTATGTAACATCATACAAAACAAAATCAGAAAAGACGGAGTTGAACGAAATGTGGGAAGAAATTTCCCACGAGAAGATTCTTAGTAAGAAATTGTACAGCTTTAGTTTGAAGATGCTGTCCCATCAAGAGATTGGAGCGTATGAATGCTCATATCGATTGTCCTCCTCAAGTTTATATTCAAAGTGAAGAGGAATTATTTGGGTAAGTGTAGGTCTTACCGCAATGCAAAATCGAGTACTGAAATCTATACAAGAAATTGAATATTTAGCATTAAATGAACCGGAAAGCACAGAAATTGTCAAAACAAACATGTTGGATACATACTATCCAAATATACGTCCTCATCTTGAAAACATATGTCTCAATGAAGTGATGCAATATTACAGTTTTAAGAGAAATACAACAGAGAACATAAATGAAGAAAAATATGCAGTGATTGGTTCAGAAGGATGTTTGGTGAAACATAGTAAAGGAAATCAGATTATTCATAGGAAACTGAGTTGTGATACTCCTGATAAAAGAGAATTTTTCTATTTGGCACTTTTGCAACTCTTCAAGCCTTGGCAACGGAACTGGAATTACTTGGAGATTTTCAGTGCTATGAAGATTCTTTCAATGCATGTAAATATAGCATTGAATGCACAGTTTTTATAAATGATCTCAAAATGTTGAGTGAAGAAATTGATCAAGAAGCTACTATTGCAGCTGAGATTGCTAGAGATAGTTCTCAAGACAGTCAAAATTCTGCTCCACTGAGTCAAGATCCACTAGGACAACCAGTTTTTGAAAATGAAGCAGCAATCGCTATGAGTGAAGTGGAAACAGCAATGCATTAAGTTCAAGATGATATTATGGACTTAGGAAACTTGGAAAAACAACTTAATATTGAACAGAAAGAAATATATCTGCAAGTGAAACAACAGATCGACCATGGTTTACTTCATGAAATGAAAGAATGCACATGGACATCATTTCAATCTATCCGAATAAATGTAGGTGGTCAGGGTGGTACAGGAAAAAGTTTCTTAATTAAAGTTTTGACGAGTTATCTACAGAAAACAACTGACTCACCTTTGTCTTGTGTTGTAACTGCTCAAAATGGGTTGGCAGCACACAAGGTTAAAGGAATTACTTTACAACAATTATTAATGCTACCTGTACAGAATGAAAATAAATTGTAATATCACATGCTATCTGGAGAAGCTTGTTATGACGTTTCAAGAGTGCTAAAGAAAATGAAACTTCTGATTATTGATGAGGTCAGCATGATCTCAAACTTAATGCTTGCCTTTGTGCATTTAGGAATGCAGCAAATTTTAAAAACAGAATATGATGTCTTATTTGGAGGAAAACATGATAGTTTTTGGTGATCTACTGCAACTTACTCCTGTAAAAGGGCAACCAGTATTTAAAATGCTTGTGCATGAAGATACCAGAAAGTCTTTGGGAAGTGTTGGAAACGTTAACATTTGGTCATATTTTGAATACAAAGCACTTATTAAAAATGTGGGACAGGCAAATGATGTAGTTTATGGAACCATTCTTCAAGGTATAAGAATTGAAGTATTGACAGAACATGGCAAAGAAGCTTTGCAAAGTCTGCTACTTACAAACTTGTTTCCAATTGAAAATATAGTTCCTTAAAAAATATACAGAAAAATTTCCAGAAAATAAATCTATAATCTGCCTAATGCCAACACTGCGAGAGTGTTCTACATTCAATGAAGAACTTTTAAAGCTTGAAAATAAACAAATAGTAAAAATGGAAGCCATTGATAAAATAGAGCATGAAGGAATTACTATAATTTTGACAGAAAAATTAAAAACAAAATTGGATTCTTTGGAAAAATCTATATCTAAAACTCCTGGCTTAGAAAATAATTTATATGTATGTGTAAACTGTCGGGTAATTTTACGGCGTAATTTGGATGTGGAAAAAGGTTTAGTAAATAGAGCAATGGTAAAAGTTGTTGATTTTGTTAATTATCAAAATAGAGATGGAATTGAATTTTTGAAAATCAAATTTCATCAGATTGAAGAAGTAAAAGAAATAGGTCATTGTTCTGTTTGTTTTTTGCTTGTTAAAGATTTGTAGGTTCATAGAAAGCAGTTTCCTCTTTCTTTGGCATATGCGGTGACTATTCAGAAATCTCAAGGTTTAAGTGTAGACAGTGCTTTGGTAAACATTGAAAGTACAGTATTTAAAGAGGGTATGGCATATGTTGCTTTGTCCTGAGTCAGAACTTTATCTGGATTGCATTTGATTGATTTTGATGAGAGAAATATTAGTGCAGATGCAAATTGTGTAAGAGAGTATAATCGGTTAAGAAGACTGTATGCTAGGGGTGGGTGGACATCTCCGTTGCACCCACGGAATGTGCTGAGATTTGCCCCTTCCGCCTTTCGCAATGAAGGCGGAGAAATTAGGCAAATCTCCGCACACTCAGGGGTGTAACGGAAGTTGCCTGCCTGCCTCCCCCCTACCTCCCGCCCGCCTCCTGCCTGCCTCCCATCCGCAGTATTAAATTACATTAAAAAGCCTAAAATAAGATTTAAATAAAACTTACCTTAATGCGGGCGCATCCTTGTCCGTCGTGCCTTCTTCTTGGAACTGCGCATGCACGGGAGCCTGCGCATGCGCATTCCTGGCGAGGAATTTTTGTTTCTTTTGTTTCTAGAAAGAAGCATTTTACATATTTGATATTTGTATTATATGCAATGTTATTGAGGATTTTTTTTACGCAATGTGCAGAGATGGTTGACTATGTTGAAAATATTTTTTACACAGATTTGGTTTATTTTTAAACAAATGTATTGATTGTTTTTTTTCCCGCTATTATGTGATGAGTAACATTGAAATCACTATCTATAGTGAAATTCAATATATTCTGAGAACAGCAAAAAAGGCAAACTAAATAATTTATATACTGCTAAAATTATGTTGTGTTCTTAAAATTATAACATTATATATTATAACTGTATTTTTTCTTCTCCTTTACAGGCTCTAATTCTAAAGTTCGTATGTTTTTAAAATGTAAAATACAAAAAACAAATGCAAAAAATGTTTAAAATATTTTGATATCTACTACTGTAAAGGTAAGATTAAGAAATCCAAACACTATTCATCCACTACTGCATTCACCTGTGCAGTATCCATACACACCTCTAACCACCTACTCACTGCTCATTAATGTCTTAAATTCCTCAGGTGCTAATCATACAGTCCACCAATCACTCTGTTACTCATAATGCAGTTCTTCAGTCATCTACTAGTAGCATGTACTAATTCAATACCTCCGTCAATACCCAAGCAGTTATGAATTTCCACAGGTAGTCTCCTTGCAATACTCTAATCATTCGGCCAGTACCATGTCCTTATCTAATCACTGTGCCAAAACACAAGCACTTATAAGCTCTGCGTAAACTGGTGTATTCACGCAGCCACCTTCGCTCACGGCATCAGCCTCATGGCGGTATAAGCTGCGTAGAGCTGGCAGACAAGTTCACCATTCCGGAAGAGAACCACACCCAGGGAAATGTGCCTTTTATTCATAACCCTACACTAGCCTTGCGTATGCCGAGTCAGCCCACCTCGCTAAAGGTTTCGCTAAATGTAGCGTGAAAAAGGGCCTTATTTACAAGGCAGCATTAAGTGGCTTAACGTCGCATTGCGAATAAGGTGAAGGGTTTATCGCCACAGGAACATCATCAACAGTGACGTTCATATGGCGATTGTGGCTTGTAAATATGCCCCTTAGTTTGCTATCTGCTCATAAAACAATGTATTACTAGATAAACACAAGCTTGATAAATATATAAAACAAGCACCGGCAAAACCAATAGATATGGGTATAATGTGCTAATATATGCAGCGTTATCACATTAGAGTGAGACACATGGGGTAGTAAGCAGGAACAAAGACAGCTATAGTTGTTATGCAATTTAATACAAGCGCTTGGGTGGAGGTGGAGTGATAACTTTTTTTTTTTTTTAAACAAAAAAAAATAATTTTGCGGTGCCAGACCAGTACTACACAAAATGGCGTCTAGCCGAACGTGCAGATTGTGCAAGGCCGAATAATATGAGTAATCCCGATCCACCGGATGTTGCCCTCGCCAAATGTCAATTAGTCCCCAGTTTTCTTGCCAGCAGGCCCGAGTTCTGGCCAACTTATTAATCGGGGCCGTGGGCAGCGGAGGATGGGATCTATCCAGAACAACATCAGTTACTGAGTTAAAATCCCCCCCCCCTCAACACCGGCGCCGTAAAATAGTCCGCAAGAGCAGTCGAAAGAGTCTCCAGAAAGGGTGCTTGTTCCACATTAGGAGCATAAATACTGCAGAGGGTCGCCTCACGCCCATACAGACGGCCTCTAACCGCTACATACCGGCCCTCAGGGTCTATTAATTGGTCTAATACTTGGAATGGAATTCTAGCCCTAACCCAGATCAGGACCCCTTGTGCAAAGGCTGAATAAATGGTGTAAAATAGCTGCCCTCGCCATCTACGCTGCAATGCAAGCCCCTCAGTCCTATTCAAATGAGTCTCCTGGAGAAAAGCCAATTGGGCGCCCCTGCAGACTAGTTATGGGTGGACCTTGTATCTGCGCTGCATGGAGTGCAATGCCCGAACATTTCAGGTTACACATTTCACATCAGGTAACAAACCCATAGCTGCAAGTCAAAAGCCGCACATTGCGGCCCTCTCCCTTCGGCCACCAGGGGATGTCTACAGAACACCCGCACACAACGCCCAGCAGCGCCAGTTTCTTGGTAAAGCTCAGCAGCAGGCAACTTCCCCAAATCAAACCATACCCATCCCCCAACTCTTCCCCCCTCCCCGTTCATCACCCTCCCCCCCAGAACGGACACCAACATAGTGAGTCCCATCCAAACTATCCCAACTATAAGCCTCGCACAAAGCTAAGGCCAACTAACTAACTGTGACCATCCGGTGGGGGTAATGGAGGTGGAGTAATGCACCCAAACAGCCAATAGTATTAGGCAGAGACAAATACTTCACTGGGCTGAGCCAAGATGCGATTGACAGGGGAAGGCAGGGAGCGCTGTGCACAGTAGTAACGTGGCGCCCTGCTTCCCCTGTTAACATCATGCCTGGTTGGGTATCCAGGTGTGAACCGGAAGCACTTTCAAGTGATTACGGTTCACGCATTGGAGCAACGTCAGGCAAGCCGGTCGGAACTGGCTTGCCTAGCACCAAAGGGTTAAAAGGCTGGGGAACAGAGTGAACAGTCTCTGCTCATTGCTCCCCTGCCACCGACAGGACACGCAAGGACAGGACCTCAGGCTGAGGCCCCAACAAAGCTTTTTCTTTTGTCTTTCAGGTTCCTTTCCCGACAGAGTGAAGAGCGTGTTTGTTCCTGTTTTCTCGTCCTCCTGCAGGTCGACAACAAGGAGGCAGCGGCAAGTGGCGGTTGAAGTCCGGTTCAGCGAGCAGCTGTGTGGAGGTTTCAGCTGTTCTGCAGCAGAGTGGAGCATTCAGTACGGTTATATCTGCAAGGGAGTATCAGCTGTTTGCCCTTTGAAGCAGGTAGAGCACGGCTTGGGGCTGGGCAGGCAGTTCTATCAGCAGTACGCCCCAGGTCAGCTGTTTGTGTCACAAAGCGGAATAGACTCAGCACATATAGCGCGTTCAAGGGCAGTCAGCCTTTTTGGTTAGGGGTGCTGGGCTGCATCCTGGGCAATTATTTCTTGGCGCTCTAGCTGAAAAAAGGCATCAGCATGTGTGGGGCATTTTTTGTAAGTGAAGACCACATGTGGAGCAGACTCAGTGATCAGGGCAGTTGGCATGTTTACAAGTGCTGGGGGGCATTCCAGGCAATAACATTTGGTGCTCAATCTGCAGAGGCAGCAGCAGGAAGAGCGCGTGGGGGGGGCATTTTGTGAGTGAATGCCAAATTTGGCAGGCATTCCTATTTGTAATACAAAGAAAGGGACACATCGGGAGGATTCGCCTTCCCCTTTTTTAGGTTGTTTCTTCCTTTTATTGTTCCCCATAAAGTGGAAAAGCAGCAAGCACGCACCATTGCGGTAGAATGGGTCAACAGGAGTCTTGTGAGGCATCACAACTAGCAGGTTACTCAGGATCTTCCAATTCTAAGGCAGCACTGTCAGGCTTGCATTTACCATCGCCTCTGGGAGCCACGCGGGTTTGAGTTTACCCACCTGACCCACTAGACTAGATGGTGGGTGTGGCTCTGGTTGCTTGGGTGCGGTGGCTGGCTGGTGGGTGCTACTACTACAAGGTAAAGGTTTGGGCCTTGGCTCAGACCTGGGCACGGGGGTGTTTTGGTGCATGTGCTTTTTGTGGGAGGTTGTCATCTAAAGGTTAATTTTGTGCCCTGTGGCAACCAGTGATTAATTTGGTACACTGCATATTATAAGGGTCTTGCTGTCAGATATTGCAAGGCAGTTTTAGTGTGATTCAGTGCATTTTGTTGCGTACAACAATGGCCCCTAAGGTAAAGCGGAACAAGCAGCTTTCACACATGGATATTTTCATGGATACATTGATGAGGAAAATGGAGGCAGTGGACTCCATGGTGAAGAAAGTAGATGATATGGGTCAGGCGTTAGCAGCTCTGAAAGAAAGGGTTGAGGGCCAGGAGGGGGCTGAGGGCAGGCCCAGGCGGTTGGTGGTAGCACCTAAGGCAGTTCCTAAAAGGAGTAGAGCTAGAAAAGGTGGGGCACCATGACCTAGTGAGGTGGAGGGGACGGAGGGAGCCCCAGCACCAATTCCTGAGGGGATGGTGCCCACGACTGTGGAGTCCCCTACCAGTCCCACATTACAACGGTCAACCGAACGCAGGGGTCATGGGTGATATGCCTAGCAACGAGGGAGAAGGAACTCTGTCTGGGGGTCAGCCAAGCACACCAGGGGGACGGAGGGCAGCCCACAGGCTCCGCTGGTCCCTATGACTGGAGGCCCATCCGGGAACACATTAGTACAGCCTGATTTAGTAGCTAGTCTAGCAGCGGTACTTCCTTGGCTGGGTATGTTGGGCAACTGGCCCCAGCAGCAGGGGCGTCGGGTAGTGGGGAGGATGCATTGGAAAAGGCCAGACAGATAATGTCACCATTAGATGGGGTTGAACCCAGAGGTGGAGTAGCTGTACCAGCAGTGGGAGCGATGGGGGCAAACACAGGGCCAAATGGTGGAGCCCTGCCACGGTCATCCCACCAACAGATGCAGGAGCAGCAAAGCCAACGGCGGCAGCACCATCAGGTATACCACAAACTTTGCCACCTTTGGGTTTAGGCGAAGTCCGCTCCGTTAGGGAGAAACTAGGCCGATATGTGGCGTAGGAGACTAAAGAAAATATTTGGAAGGGTTCCTATATGAATATGTTTTCCCTGTCGCTGGATGACTCAGAAAGGGAGGAGACCAAAAAGAATGGACTCACCCAAGAGAGTGGGCGAGCATGTTGTTGAAGTTTAGGGTTGAGGAAACATTGGTTGATTGGATCAAAGGTTTCACGATATTCACATCCATAATGGGCAAGCGTTTCCCAGGCTTTGCTTCAGAGATGGCACGTTACCAAAATAGGATCGCTTGCGTGCATGATAGCTAAGGGGGCAGTGGCTGGAATCAGATTGACATGATCATATATCTGACGCATTTCAGAGGCGGTCCACAAGAAGCCACCTGGGGTCCGGCACAGGACACTTTCAGGAGTCAGCACTGTTGCCCAGGCCACCCAAGTGGCTCTGGGGCGGAGGTAAAAGTAAAGGGGTGTGCTGGGCATTTAACAGGCGCTCATGTAACAGAGCAGCGGGCACATGTAAATTCAAGCAGCATTTTCTTTCTGTGGGAACTCCTCACATCCAGAGTCAAAGTGTTTTAAAAAAACAAAAGACAAAGGAGGCAAAAAAACATACCTGAGAGTATGTCCCTCAGTAAGGCCAGATCTCCCATTATAACCAGCACTTTGATCCCATGGTTGAACAACTACAACTGCCCCAAGTCTGTGAGAATTATGTTAGAAGGTTTTGGTGATGGCTTCAATATCCCTGCACCAGGATATGTAGGGGTGTCACACTGCCAGAATCAATTATCAGTCAAGACTAATAAAGTGGTGGCCGCTGCAAAAATTAAGAAAGAAGTTTGGCTGGGCAGGGTAGCTGGCACATTTGAGGCCCCCCCCAATGCAGGATTTTGTCTGCTCCCCATTAGGGGTAGTGCTCAAAAATGAGCAAGGGGAATTCCGATTGATTCATAATCTCTCGGCCCCAGAGGTGTGTCACTAAATGACACCATTGATGACGACCTATGCAGTGTCAAGTACACTTCTTTTGATCAGGCAGTTGAGATACTCAAAGGTTTGGGGCGGGACGCTTTGTTGGCAAAATCAGATATTGAGTCCGCTTTTCGCCTATTGCCAGTCACCCACTTGATTTTCACCTACTGGGCTTTCAATTCAAGGGGAAGTATTAAGTGGACAAATGTATGCCTATGGGATGCTCAGTGTCTTGCGCATATTTTTAGAAATTGAGCTCATTTTTTTAATGGGTTATTTGGCGAGTGACTGGGCACCAGTGAGTACTGCATTACCTGGATGACTTCCTCTTCTTGGGGGTGCCAGATTCACAGGAGTGCAAGCGGGCATTGTAGATGTTCGGTGCACTCATGCAAGATTTTGGGGTGCCTTTGGCACAAGGCAAGACTGTGGGACCAAGCACGGAAATTGAGTTCCTAGGAATTGAGTTGGATTCAGTACAGGGAGTGTCATGTCTACTGCAGGTTAAAATAGCAGCTTTTGGGGCTGCCTTGCAGCATTGCTTGGTAAAGGATAAGGTTACGCTTCATCAGTTACAGCAGGTCATGGGACAATTGAATTTTGCTTTGAGAATAATTCCTATGGCACGACCTTTCTCACGCACCATCGCACAGTCCCTGCCAGGACTCAGGGAAAAGCATCATCACACCATACTGTCCAGTGAGGTCGAGCAGGACATGCGGATCTGGAAAGCATTCCTGCGCGATTTCAACGGTAGGGTTGGGTGGCATGCTACTCCCAGGTCCAGCCCAGAGATGGGTCTGATGACCGACTCAACAGGTAGGAAGGGTTTTGGTGCCTTTCTAGGTACAGCATGGGTTGAACGATGCTGGCCAGCATGGTTGGTGGACACAGGGTTTACAACAAACATAGGCTTCCTGGAACGTTTCCCCATCCTGGTCGCATTGTCAGTTTGGCCAGAACTACTGAGGAATCAATCATTGGTCTTCTGGTCCGAAAACATGGCTGTGGTGGAATGCAAAAATAATCAAAATGCAAAATGTAAACTGATCCCGCATTTACTGAAGGAGATAATACTGTTTTGCATGAGAATGAATTTGCTCTTTAGAGCCAAACATGTGCCAGGAGTTTTAAACCACGCCGCTGATGCTCTCTCTCACTTTTAGATGCAGGTATTCAGGTCTCATCACCCAGAGGGGGCAGTGAACCCAACGCCCTTCCCAGAACAGCTTTGGAAACTTGGTGCCCCCAGTTATCGGACCCCGTGGCAGCTAGCCTAGCACCCTGGACCAGGAGGGCATACAAAGGGGTGTTTGGGGCTTACTGCTATTTTCTAGGAGACAGTTGGCCAAAAAAATGTCACAACACTGAGTCTGTCATTTCCTATTTGAGGGCCATGAGAGATGAGGGCACTCTGTAGCATCGGCGAGGCGGCATATGGCAGCCATTTCCTTCTTTGCAAAAACTAGGGAAGGAGGGATCCCACTAGCACTTTCATAGTCTGGAAAGCCTTAAAACGGTAGCCTACAGGGGGGACAGCCTGACGTAAGGAGACCAATAGGTATTCAGACATTGGCCACACTGATGGATGCGTTGCACCAGGTGTGCACTTCAGCTGAGGAAACACTTTTGTTCCAGACAGCTTTCTGTCTAGCGTTCTATGGAGCTTTCAAGATAGGGGAATTGGTAGCGAAAAACAAAATGGATTGGCAGTGGGGGGGGGCTCCAGTTGGCCCACGTGCTCTTCCAGTGGGACTCACTATTGATATCTATACCCAGGTCCAAAACTGATCAGGAAGGCAGGGATGAAGGAGTTGTATTGCGTAGGGCTGAAGGGAGCACTTGCTGCCCCGTCGCCAGGCTGGAGAAATTTCTGGTGCAACATCCAGGGAGTGCGGGGGCCACTACTGGTGCACGCAGATGGGACCCCCATCACTATCTTCCAGTTCAAAAGGGTCATGGGCCTAGCCAGGCAGAATGCCTGGTTAGACCCGGGCAGTTTTGGGACACACTCTTTCAGGATAGGGGCCGCCACCGAGGCAGTGGCCAGGGGATTCTCCGGGACTGAGGTGCAAAGGATTGGGAGATGGTCCTCAAATTGTTATAAATGCGATGTGGGCCTACACATGCTATAGAAGTGTTAAAATAACACACTGACGGTTGGTTTTCATTCATGGTTCTTGTAATTTCTACATCCTGTGATGCAGGAGGGAAGCCTGCATCAGTCCACCAACCAACAAAGGCAGCAACATTTTGTCAGGCAGGAAAACAACGGTCAGCGGGTCATTATCAAGCAGCGCACGTTACAGACCAGGTGCACGGCTGGGCCTGCAGGGAACAGGAGGTGTAGATAATCGACCACTCATATGTAAGGAGGTTCAAACAGTTTTTTGTTGCAGGTTCCTATGAGGCCAGGGCACGCAAGGCAGGTGCAAACATATCATTTCACGGGCAGGGTGGTCTGTGACTAAGCCAGTTCAGGTGCCTTGTGGCACGCGCCCTGGAAAAATGTGAGGGGCCTCCTGCGGTTTGGATTTTGTATCTAGGGGGAAACGACCTAGTGCACCTGGGGCGGAGGGGCATAATTGAGGCGCTGCAGACTGAGGTAGGGTGGTTGGCAAAGAAATGCCACGAGTCAATGATAGTGTGGTCCGATATGATTCCTAGATTAGAGTGGACAGGGGGTGAGACTGTAGGATCTTTAAATAATTCAGCTAAATGGATGAACAAGAAAATGGAAAAGTTATTCCGGACCCCCGGAATCTAAGATATATAGGTCATGGGTGCATCCGAGGGGAACAGTTTTTCCTGCCGGATGGGGTTCATCTCTCAAGTAAAGGCAACCAGATATTCATTGAGAACATAATGCCATGGTTAGAGGGTAGCAAGGCGCCGGACATGACCTTCCAGTAGACAGAAGGAGGAGGCCAGATAGTCGGGCAACTATACTTTCCTGTGGCGGTAAGGTCATGATTGGTGAGCATAGTTTTCGGTCCTTACGGAGCATAAAAATTGTAAAATGGGGACGCCCGAGGGGGAGACAGAGGGTCTGTCATGGAACTTCAGGGACAGTTACAGACGGTAGGCTGGAGGGGGGTGGGGGGAAGGGAAGTCTCACTTCCAGTAGGCTGGCTGGCCAATTCCTGTACGCAATGAACGCAAGGGCGCAAGGACAGGGCCGGACTGGCCGTAGCGGGCCCCGGGTAATCCCCCGGTGGGTCGCATGGGTGGGGGCCAGTTTTGGGCCCCTGGGGCAGTTTTTGTTACAGGGCTGTTTTTGCAGTTTAGTTGCAAAATAGGCCCTGTAACAAAATTGCCCAAAAAACGGCCCTGGCAAAGAGGTTGGCGGCACCCCCAACTCCCCTGAAGAGGGGGTGGCCAAGCCCTTTGCCAGGGCTGGTTTTGGTTCCCTGCGCGAGGAGGCATAGGTGCTGCACCCCTTTTATGGAGTTTAAAGTTGAGGGCATAGGGGGGCTCGAGGAAGGTATCCCTCTGGTAAGTTGAGCCCCCTATGCAAGGTCACGCCAGTAAGGAGGTGAGGACCTAGGAGGATCAGGATCTGTGAACGCCAGTCATTGATCTTGATGTAGGCTCTAACAGGGATACGCAGAAAGTTAATATCTTCATCACTTAGATTACGATAGGATTGGCTCTGTATTAGAAACATGTTAAGCTCAGCCAATTGACATCATGGGGATACTATGACCCTGTTAGAAACGGGATCTCTGGCTGGCCAAGGCTTGCGCCAACGTCAGTCAGAGACCACCACTTCCTCGTCAGGGCAAGGGAGTCACACACCAAGATAACCCCTGCTCACCCTCTAGGTAACGTGACGCGAGCAGCCATGCTAAACTTGGAGGCTATGTAGGTTAAGTATTTGCGCACGCACCCTAGCAACAACACCCAAAGGCCCACCACAAAGGAAACTCCACACAAGGTTATATAAAAATAGCCTTTGTATTACACCAAAACACATTAGATAAAACACACTTTACAATGTGCCAGAGGCACAGGCAGAATTTACAAGGGATTATTTACAAGACAGGGCCACCTGGACCACTGTCAGTAATCAGAAGTAACACTTTCAGAAATAGCACTTTGAATGTCAAACATAGAATGTAAAATCACTTTTAGCACACAACCAGTAACTACTGGTAACCAGGATCTCACTAGCACCACCTGTACTAGGGAGAAAACAACCACCTACATATCACTATACCTGTAGGGGTATAAGCATAGGAACATTACACATGATGCATTAACATTCAGCGGTGTAGGGAAAGAAAACACATGATGTATCAAAACACATTCAGAGGTGCAAGCACAAGTAATTGCGCCAAAACTCACATGAGCCACAACCTGTGGCAGTCCCTAGGCCAACTGGCCTCGTTGGGGCTAGGGCGCCCTGTGTCCCAATGTCAGGGCCTAAACGTAGCAGCTGCCCACGAAGTGCTGGGCAGCTGAATCACCCCTGATGGGCCAATGCAGATGGGGGAGCCTCGCTGGGCTCTCCACCCAGATAACTGCCCCTGAGCCTCTCTGGGGCTCTACAACCACAATGGGGCCCTGGAGCCTCGCTTAGACTCGACTTATGAAATGCCCCCTAGAGCCTCTCAGGCTCGTAAATCACTTAGGGCGGGAGCCTCTCGGGGCTCAAAGACAATGTGGGCTGGGGCGGGGGCCTTCTCTCAGGCTCTAATGAAGAATGCCCCGGCACGAGGTTGGAGCCTCTCAGGGCTCGAAACAATAAATGCCCCCACGTTGGAGCCTCGACTGCCTCTGAATGTAAAAAAATGCCCTTTGCCTCACTGGGGCGATAGTTGGAGCGGCCCACTGACCAGATGGGGCCGCTCGACACACCCGGCGCACCCTGCGCCTTCTCCTATCACGAGGGCTAGGCCCGGAGCTCTCCCCCAGCCAGACAACACTCACCGGCTTCCTCCTGGCGGGCGGGGCTCAGCACTTCTCCGGCGGTCGCTCTGGGGCCGCGGGCGGGGCTCCTCTCGCTCTCCGGGGCTCTTCTGCCCTGGGGAACCTCGCGCCCAGCCTTACTCTTCTCGCTGCACGTCGGAGGGAGGCGGGGTGAGCTCCCGTCCTCCTTCCTGCTTTCCGGGGGCAGCCAATCACCGCGCAGGTCGCCCGGCGAGCCTCCCGCAGCCTGAACCAATGGCTGCGCGGCTCCCGGGTGACGTCAGCGGTGGTTCCCTCGGCTTTTCCTCGGCTTCTCTGCGGCCCCCGGGGCTGCGGCGGTGATGTTCACGGGCAGAACACCATTTTTAAATATAAAGCGAGGTAGGCACTCGCTCGGGCAATAAAAAAACGGCCACAGATGCAGCGTGGGCAGCCGCGAACAAGCAGCAACACGCAGGGTGGGCACCTGCTTTCTTCCACGCTAAATGCGGGGTAAATATCCGCTTTCAAACACTAGAAGACAGCGCTCCCAGGCGCTATAAGCAGGAATCCAGCTCTCCCAGCGCTAAAGGCAATCACCAGCTCTCCCAGGCGCTGGGAACACAAGCACAGCACTCCCAGGTGCCCTCAGCAGAGCAGAGTTCCAGCAAAGTCCTTAGGGAGGCAGGGCATCAGCAGTCCAGGGGCTGGGCAGGGCCCAGGGAGGCAAGCCTTCCCCTGGGCCCAAGCAGCAGCACGCCCCTGGCAGATTCAAGTGTCAGAAACAAGAACATTTTCCAAGAGGTCACAGCCTCTTTTTATACAGACAAATCCTTTGTCTAAGGGTGCAGGGTGGGGGAGAAACCAGTCGCAGCTGGTTCTGGAGCACTCTTGATGGCCCAACCACCCATTTCATTCACTGGGGAGGCTAGGGTCATTAGACACACCACAGGGGGCGGAGCCAGCATTGTGTGGGGAAAACCCAGCCCATCCAGGACACAGGTACACTCCTCCCACACATCACTCATGCTAATCTCACACTCACCACCGGGCAGACCCATCCAGACTTCCTGGAGCCTGGCATGCCAGCCAGCTCCAGCCAATCACGCTCCAGTACCCTCTCTGCACACACACCTCAATGTCCAGAAGTAGCACTTCCCTTCTAGACACATACATGCCGCATACACCATCTCGCAGCATTCACTCACACGAGTTCACACATACTAAACTCGAGCCTGCACTCCCCACGCATCAGGAACTACCAGGGACACACACATTCCCCATGCATTCCTATGGGAGGGCAGGCCAGCCATACTACATGCACGCACTTTACTCTGGGACACAGGGAAAAAGTGCGCAGAGACCCAAAAATCACTAACACAGGTTACAGAAACAGGCTAGGCAAAAGCAAAAAGTTGCGGGGTGAACCTGCCAAAAGGGCCAGGTCCAACACAACCCCCTTCCAGCCAAAACGCAGGGTAGACCAATCACTCCACTGATGGGCTTCCCTGCTTTGGGCGACAAAAACACGGACACGGGCCCGCACGGCAGGGACACCCTCCGTTTTTTCGCCACTCTGTACCTACATGGATTTCTCTCAACAAGAACTCTCTGTCCCAACTAGGATACCCCACTGGCACCCTCTAGTGGTCCACAGTCAGGACCAGGCCCTAGGCCATCCAAATGTCACAGGTCCTGACCACTTCACAGAGTGGGGGGCAGTAACCCCTGGCACACAGTAGCCATTCTCCACTCTCCCTCTCAGTGTAGTCCCAAACTACCACTGATCCTTCAACCTAGGGTCCGCACCCTCAGGCTGACCAGAGGTCACGGGCAAGAATCCCCCACCCTACCTCTATTTCTGGGGTTCCGGACCCTCCCAGGGAGGCACCCACCAGAACACAACTCTCCCACCAGATCAGGACCTCACTCCATCAACTGGTCTACCAACTGGGATCTACCTTCCGGCTACATCGGGGTCAGAGGCGAGGACTCCCTCCCTCTGCACCCCCTTCCAGTTCCATGATCACAGGGTGAGTCCCAGTATGTCTCAGGCTAGACAGAGCACACGCCAGCGGCGTATCAGCGACACACTCTCCTCCAGTACTCCCTATCACAGGGTGACTCTCAGTATGTTCCAGGCTAGACAGAGCACACGCCAGCGGCGTATCAGCAACACACTTTCCTCCAGTACTCCCTATCACAGTGGGATTCTCAGTATGTCTCAGGCTAGACAGAGCACACGCCAGCAGCGTATCAGCAACCCACTTTCCTCCCAACTGTTCAGGACCCTTATCAAAGACGCTCTTACCTCCAGGTCAGGCTACCTGAACCTGGCTTCCCCCCTCCTCGGGGAACGACCTCCAGAGGCCCCACAAATGGTCAAGCACTCTAGACGGCCAAATGCCCAGCGAACCAGGACTTCACGGGGAGCACGCATGCCCCACTACGAGGGTGACACATAACTACTGTGTCTTGTGACAGTCTGCCTGGCTCTAATCTCGCGACCTCCTGCCCACCTGGCAGGGCGCAGAGATCCCCCAGGACAGAAGTGGCATCACCATGGTCACTCACTGGTGGCCCAGCCCTTCTGGCTGGCCCCTGACCCACTGGTTCCTCCACTGGGGACTCTTTCCCCCTCTCACTCCTCAACCAGGACTTCTGCACCCTCCACTTAGGAGCGGTACTGCCCAATACTAGGACCGCCGGAGTTCTGGTTACAGAAACTCCCCATCCTCTAGACACAGGAAGATCCTCCTCAAATGACCTGTAAGTACAGCCTAGGCCCCTGACCTGGCGCTCCCGTAGGGAACCCTCCAGGCCCTGAGACAGGGTTTCGGGCCAACGTGAGATACACCGTCCCACACTCACTCCGCCTCCACTGAGACAGGACGTGAGCCCCTACACCCCTACCATCCTAATGGGACCCAGCTGGGCTACACATGAACCCCTTCACCTACACAGGATCATCAGATACACAAGCCACTACTTTTAGAATCACTCCCTAATGCCTCTGCAAGACATCTAGCACACCGCCAGACATCCACCTTCTTGTCCAGTGCCTCTGCAGGACCTCCTGCACACCACCAGAGGTACACCTCCTATGCAAGCTCCTTAAAAAAAACTCACGCCAACTCCTCTAGTTCAACACACCACTCATCCACACACTCCCCCTCCAGACTGGTGAGACAGTTCCTCACTGCCCCTGACTCTCAACCTGTACCCCTCTTACTGAGCACCAGGCACCATACTCTGGGAACTGGGAATGGGACTTCACGCACTGGACATATTTTAGCTGCCACCACTGGATCCTACCATACTGGGGAATCCAGACACACACATACTACACTCAGGGGATACCCACCCTCCTGAGCTAGCCATTTCTCCTCCACACCCCCTCTCTCTCCTCTATCCACCCCTCTGGGGACAGGAACGGGGATTGGACACTGGACCCAGGAAGGAACTCCCTATCTACTGGCGTCCCGCCCTGTCATTTTCTCTCTTCTGCCACTAAACATAAAGTGCAGGAACACCATTTGAAAATGACACTTGAGGAAAACAAAATCATAACAATAATCCCCTACATGTAATTATCTAACATGCAGAGTTTTGTGGGGGTGGCCTGTTGCCACTGCGGTACAACGCAAACACAAATCCGGATCCTCACCGCCTGCCACCAATGTTAGAAACGGGATCTCTGGCTGGCCAAGGCTTGCGCCAACGTCAGTCAGAGACCACCACTTCCTCGTCAGGGCAAGGGAGTCACACACCAAGATAACCCCTGCTCACCCTCTAGGTAACGTGACGCGAGCAGCCATGCTAAACTTGGAGGCTATGTAGGTTAAGTATTTGCGCACGCACCCTAGCAACAACACCCAAAGGCCCACCACAAAGGAAACTCCACACAAGGTTATATAAAAATAGCCTTTGTATTACACCAAAACACATTAGATAAAACACACTTTACAATGTGCCAGAGGCACAGGCAGAATTTACAAGGGATTATTTACAAGACAGGGCCACCTGGACCACTGTCAGTAATCAGAAGTAACACTTTCAGAAATAGCACTTTGAATGTCAAACATAGAATGTAAAATCACTTTTAGCACACAACCAGTAACTACTGGTAACCAGGATCTCACTAGCACCACCTGTACTAGGGAGAAAACAACCACCTACATATCACTATACCTGTAGGGGTATAAGCATAGGAACATTACACATGATGCATTAACATTCAGCGGTGTAGGGAAAGAAAACACATGATGTATCAAAACACATTCAGAGGTGCAAGCACAAGTAATTGCGCCAAAACTCACATGAGCCACAACCTGTGGCAGTCCCTAGGCCAACTGGCCTCGTTGGGGCTAGGGCGCCCTGTGTCCCAATGTCAGGGCCTAAACGTAGCAGCTGCCCACGAAGTGCTGGGCAGCTGAATCACCCCTGATGGGCCAATGCAGATGGGGGAGCCTCGCTGGGCTCTCCACCCAGATAACTGCCCCTGAGCCTCTCTGGGGCTCTACAACCACAATGGGGCCCTGGAGCCTCGCTTAGACTCGACTTATGAAATGCCCCCTAGAGCCTCTCAGGCTCGTAAATCACTTAGGGCGGGAGCCTCTCGGGGCTCAAAGACAATGTGGGCTGGGGCGGGGGCCTTCTCTCAGGCTCTAATGAAGAATGCCCCGGCACGAGGTTGGAGCCTCTCAGGGCTCGAAACAATAAATGCCCCCACGTTGGAGCCTCGACTGCCTCTGAATGTAAAAAAATGCCCTTTGCCTCACTGGGGCGATAGTTGGAGCGGCCCACTGACCAGATGGGGCCGCTCGACACACCCGGCGCACCCTGCGCCTTCTCCTATCACGAGGGCTAGGCCCGGAGCTCTCCCCCAGCCAGACAACACTCACCGGCTTCCTCCTGGCGGGCGGGGCTCAGCACTTCTCCGGCGGTCGCTCTGGGGCCGCGGGCGGGGCTCCTCTCGCTCTCCGGGGCTCTTCTGCCCTGGGGAACCTCGCGCCCAGCCTTACTCTTCTCGCTGCACGTCGGAGGGAGGCGGGGTGAGCTCCCGTCCTCCTTCCTGCTTTCCGGGGGCAGCCAATCACCGCGCAGGTCGCCCGGCGAGCCTCCCGCAGCCTGAACCAATGGCTGCGCGGCTCCCGGGTGACGTCAGCGGTGGTTCCCTCGGCTTTTCCTCGGCTTCTCTGCGGCCCCCGGGGCTGCGGCGGTGATGTTCACGGGCAGAACACCATTTTTAAATATAAAGCGAGGTAGGCACTCGCTCGGGCAATAAAAAAACGGCCACAGATGCAGCGTGGGCAGCCGCGAACAAGCAGCAACACGCAGGGTGGGCACCTGCTTTCTTCCACGCTAAATGCGGGGTAAATATCCGCTTTCAAACACTAGAAGACAGCGCTCCCAGGCGCTATAAGCAGGAATCCAGCTCTCCCAGCGCTAAAGGCAATCACCAGCTCTCCCAGGCGCTGGGAACACAAGCACAGCACTCCCAGGTGCCCTCAGCAGAGCAGAGTTCCAGCAAAGTCCTTAGGGAGGCAGGGCATCAGCAGTCCAGGGGCTGGGCAGGGCCCAGGGAGGCAAGCCTTCCCCTGGGCCCAAGCAGCAGCACGCCCCTGGCAGATTCAAGTGTCAGAAACAAGAACATTTTCCAAGAGGTCACAGCCTCTTTTTATACAGACAAATCCTTTGTCTAAGGGTGCAGGGTGGGGGAGAAACCAGTCGCAGCTGGTTCTGGAGCACTCTTGATGGCCCAACCACCCATTTCATTCACTGGGGAGGCTAGGGTCATTAGACACACCACAGGGGGCGGAGCCAGCATTGTGTGGGGAAAACCCAGCCCATCCAGGACACAGGTACACTCCTCCCACACATCACTCATGCTAATCTCACACTCACCACCGGGCAGACCCATCCAGACTTCCTGGAGCCTGGCATGCCAGCCAGCTCCAGCCAATCACGCTCCAGTACCCTCTCTGCACACACACCTCAATGTCCAGAAGTAGCACTTCCCTTCTAGACACATACATGCCGCATACACCATCTCGCAGCATTCACTCACACGAGTTCACACATACTAAACTCGAGCCTGCACTCCCCACGCATCAGGAACTACCAGGGACACACACATTCCCCATGCATTCCTATGGGAGGGCAGGCCAGCCATACTACATGCACGCACTTTACTCTGGGACACAGGGAAAAAGTGCGCAGAGACCCAAAAATCACTAACACAGGTTACAGAAACAGGCTAGGCAAAAGCAAAAAGTTGCGGGGTGAACCTGCCAAAAGGGCCAGGTCCAACAGACCCCTAATCCAAACAGTTGTGGTGTTTGCATTGTTTTGACTTGGGGGAAAGTGAGGGGCAGTGAGCCTCCAAGTGAGGAAAGAGACTCCCTCATTTCACCAAGGGTATATGTCCAAAGGAAGGGAGGGGGTATTAAGGGATGTATGATGGTACGACGCATGGTTTTACCACGCGTACCGTTACAACGCGGTTTTTACAACGCAAGTTGTTACCACGACTTGCGTTGTAGGGGTGCGGACTTCGGAATTTTTTAATTTACTATTCCAACACCAGCCTACGTACAGTAGGGAAGGTGTTGGATAGTAAATTAAATTATTCCGTGTCCTGTTGCGCCCTCCAGCGCAAGTCGTGGTTACGACTTCCGTTCTAAAAAATGCGTTGTAACGGTATGCGGAGTAAAATCCGTGTGGTAAAGGCTGTTCTCCGGTTTAAAGCAGTACCAGACCATATTGAAAGAGACGGATTGAAAATAAAAAACGATGACTGGGCTCTATTTAGGATAAGTTCTATGAGACAGCTACGGTGTAAAAACACAGACCAAAAAACAAATCAATGGACTGATATCAGAGCTGAAGCCGAGCAGAATTGATGTATGATACATGAAAAGCTACAGCTGAAAAGAGTACAACAGGGCTCCAAGGAGAGAGAAACAAGACTGAGCAAGGCTAGGTGAGCGCAACAACCTCTGCATTCTGAATTGGCCCTAAAATGATCACGGTGCTTTTGGAATACGACATTTAGCTCAAGAAATAAACACAAGAAATAAAACTGTCTACATGCTTGAATTTCACTTAATGAACCCTTAGATTATGCCTAAATCTATGCCCTCTGTAATTTTTGTACTAAAATACGCCTCAGCACTAGTAAAAGTGCGCAATGGAGGGCCTGTCATTCGTACTGACAAGTCGAGCAACTTACAACTTTTGAGGCCTCAAGCCACAATTCTAGCTTTATCGAATATCATTGAACTAGGTCTGAGGCCTTTTCAACAAGAGGGCCGGTAAAATAGTGTTCCTGGGCATCCCATGGAGGCCTAGTGCGAGAAGTGTGGTGGAGCTACACCTCATTGACGGCCATGCCTTTACTGCTGTTGTAGTCAGTGCATTCTGCAGGAGAGATTTACAAAAAAAGTCATGCAGCGCAGGCCGCCGCAAGGCTGTGCTGCGTTGCGCGACAGGAACGGAGCCAGTGAGCACCCTATCTTCAGAGATATGGCTCTCTCCTCCCCTTTCCCTTGCACCGGCTCTGATTTCAGCAGTCGCGTGCCATGCACACACATTAGCTCATATAGCGCTAATGTGTGTGCATGAGTCTAGCATAGGGTTTTACAGGAAGGGTACCATTCTTGTACAAATCACTATGCCTAGACACAATGGAAAGCTTTTCCAACTTTGAATGCTTGCTTCACAGTGCAGCACACACGCAAACTTGGAAAAGCACAGAGAAATTAAAGCATTTCTCCTGTTAGCGACTCCTTTGAAGGGCCGTTACCTTTTGGGCAAAACCATGTCTACAAATCATTCTAAATATGGTTTTGCGTCAAAAGGTATGGGTGTTTGTATGTGAACACCGATGTTACATCTATGTAATGCCCCCTCGGCGCTAAGTAACGCAACGAAGTGCTTTGCGTTGCTTTGTGCTACTTTGGGGCTGCTTTCCAGCCAACCCAAAACTCGTTCTGCGCTGGAAAGTAAATAGCAAACAAAAACAATGCTGGTTTGCGTCACTTTTGTGACGCTAACCCAGCGCAAAATGTTTGTAAATCTCCCCCATAGAGTGCTGCTGGTGGGTGTCATGGCAACAAGGAAAGTGAACCTCTGTAACAAACATGAGGGCATATTATCAAGAATGGCTTTAAAATTATCACGGCTTTAGCGGCAGGAAACTGCCGCTAAAGCGGCTATAATTTTAACACCGTTTCTTGATAATATGCCCTATGGTCATTAAATAGAGCACAATTGGAGTACTAGGTCCCTCACACCGGGGGCCTCATTTATGAGGCAGTGCATCACTTTTACGCTGCCGGTGCGTCACTTTTTGTGAAGCCCAAGTGGCGTAAAAAATGTGCCTTGTTGCACCATATTTACAAAGTGACGCATCTAGGCAGATGCGTCACTTTGTAAACCCCTGCGCTACATTATACTTGCGCCAGGTATAATGTATGCGGGGGGGGCGTTCTGACGCAGGAAAGGATCATAGAAGTGACGCAGTGAAATCTATAAGATTTCACTGCGCCACTTCTAGGACGTAAATGCGTCAATTTCTTACGCCTGCCTCACAGCAGGCGTAAGACTGACGCAGGCCCTTTCACATGGGGCTTGCCCCATGTGAAAGGATACATTGCTGGAGTTGCTTTTTTGTGACACACTCCAGCAATGCGTCACTTTTGCGCCATACAAATACGTCAGAAGTACTGACGTATCTGTAACTCCTTGCGCCATGATGCGTCATACTGTAAATATGACGCATCATTGGTGTCGCAAGGAGGGCGCAATGAAAAGTGACGCATCGCTGTTTTCACGCAGCGATGCGTCACTTTTCATAAATGAGGCCCCTGGTGCCCCGGTGCACTGCACCTGTTCTACTATTTTCAGCTGCGCCTCTTTAGCCAGCCAGTTCTTTGCTATCGCGCTTATCTTTTTTCGAATCGCTCCTCCAAAACATGACATTTCAGCCTCAGCTGGAGATAGATATTATGTAGGATGTTGGCTAAGCCACTTGTTTTCTAATACGAAGCAGTAAGTATTGCTGTCTGTTGAAGCAAAATTAGCTTTTGAAGAGGTCTACCAATTGACAAAACATCAAAGCAATAAGGTGAAAATGAAACCAGATCCTATTATTTTGTACTCGCACCAAACAACTAAACATCTGAGGGACGTCTACGCTTTGAAAACATATCTCAGAGGAGGAGATTGCTTGCATTGTGTGCCCGTCTGTGTAATAGCCTTCATCCTTTTAATAGAGCTCTCTGCAGAAGGGCTGACGTTTACATATCTGACAAGCACGGTTCTTTTGTCTTCGGCCAAATCATTTTCAGCACACTGGAAAGAGTGAGTTACATGAAAATAACCCGGGGAATAAAAAAGACAATTAAAATGATGTTCTCACAATTTACTTTGTTTTCTGTATTTCGGTACGATCTTTGATAACTAGCATATCAATGTGCTCAGGAAAAGGTTACTAAAAGAGTGTTACATATATTACACATTGTATTACTCTGCAGATCTCGGTACATTTAAACCCCTATATATGAACTGGGAAGTAGTATTTTGGGGAATAATATTTAAAATAATATGTTATATAAAAATAAAGTGTTATTTTAATAAAAACGAAATAAACACTTGCTGTACTACAATTTCGCGTGTGGAATGAGAGGCCCCCCCGCGTCTATGGGAGGGGGGCCTTTAGTGGCATTTAGTGCGAGAGGCGGCTAGAAAGAGGCACAGGGGAGTGGTCAACAGGAAACATGAGGAGGTAGGGTGAACCCTTATTGCGTCACCGATGGGCGTAGGCAGCCTCCCCCAGGGTAAAGAATAAGAGGAATGAGCACGAGGGAGAAGCCCTCTTTGTCCTCTTGCCTCGGGCGCCGCGGGTCTCAGCTAGAAGCAAGTTGCCCACCCACCCATCCCTGTTGTTAAAGGTAAAACTGGCGGGGTCCCGGGCAAGAAAATGGCGGGGACTCCTTTTTTGGCTGGGACTGGCTCATCCTGGAACAGGGAGGGCAGTCAATAGGGCTCCGGGCTGGCGGGAGAGGGGGCCGTCCTGCTGGTGGTCCTGGACTCTCCGGCCCTACCCGAGATGCCGGTGCTTGGAACAAGCAATTTGAGTGGAGATGTGGCCTGCTGGTACAACCCATATACAAGGTGGCTCTGGAGATCCTGTATTGGAAATACAATTGTAACCTGTGGTGCAAACGAATATTGCACAACCCAATGTATCAATGTGTGTTGGATTGGTTATTAAAGTTGGTTGAATGTTGACAATGCATCAACAAATAAAGAGAGCGTTATCTGGGAATTAATAAAGACTACGCAGTGAAGACCAGACACTTTGTATGGTGCCTTTTTTGTGGTGGGCCAAAAGGGAGGCAAAGTATGGTGGGGACGAATCGCACGTTATATGCCTACTATAGCTTAACATGCACATGAATGTGCAAACACGAAGCTCATAACATGTACAAAGAATAACCACCAGGACTGGACTTTGAGGAGTCTGACAATATTGAGAGTTTGGAGTCTCAGGGAGTAGCCTATTCATAATGGGAGTGTGGGGTAAAACTCTCTGATAGCAGTAGCAGTTGCACGTCTCTCAATAAATACATTTACCAGGCGGATTTACTGCTTTATAAATGTATCCGATTTTAATTATGATAAAGATTCAATAACACAGTAAATAAAGCTTCTTCTAGCCGCACAGTAATTTACACTCAATCGTAAGGTACAGATTCACAAAGAGTTTGCCCTTTGTTGTTCGCCTGACTTGCTTGAGGGGGTCTTGCCTGGCAGTTCGGGATGGACTGATCCTAAGAGGAGCATAGTCAGTACTGTTTTGCATAAGGGGGGCCTCTGTCTAGAGTGGCACATTGGGTGAAAAATTATAGATTGGATTATTACCCCAAGTTAGTTGTTAGACTATTTCCAGGCATTTCTCCCATCACTATGTGTGTACTTGAAGTACTCCTAGCATGATCATGACTTTCAGGAGTTATCAAGGAGGACTATGCCTGTTTTACTCTTGAGATACAGGAATAAGCCATGAGTATTACAAGAGTGAGTCACGCGTACTAATAGAAACATCTTCCTAAAATGGGTCCTAAAAAAGTGGACAGTCTGGCTTTTCCAAAAAAGGAGGTGGAACCCGTGTGCATTAACACTATGCTCCTGCTTGAGTTGCTCAGATTTATTGTGTGACAAAATCAACTTCTGCACCTGGCAATTTCTGCAGAATTCTAAGTTAAGGTCCAAATAATAATAAAGAACATGTGGAACAAATGGTACTGGATCCTAAATACACACATTTTTTCTCTTTTCAACCTGTTTTCCATGTGCAAATTTCAATAGACTTTACCTGGGAAAACATGAGTTGGCAAAAATCACAGCTGTGCTGAATTGACATGCAATTCATAATCTGGGCCAAAAACCTCTTTGTATCTTAATTAACTTTCGTTTCAAACGCATAATTGGGGCCTCCTGGTGGCCTGCCCCACTTGGCACCCTCACCCCCACAGACCACGCCTGGGACCTCAGCATCATACTTGACTCCTCCCTCACCATGACCGAACAGATCAACGCCCTCGCCTCCACCTGCTTCAACGCCCTCCACATCCTTCGCAAGACCTTAAAGTGGGTCCCCTTCGAAGCCAAAAAGACCGTTACCCACACACTCATACCAAGCAGACTGGACTACTGAAATACCCTCTACGCTAGAAACAACAAATCCTTGTTACACAAACTCCAGACCATCCAGATGCTTCCAGACAGCCAGATTCATCCTCGGCAACCCATGACATGAGCACATCACCCCACACCTGCAAGACCTCCTCTGGCTCCCCATCAAGAAGAGAGTAACCTTCAAGCTACACACCCATGCCTACAAATCTCTCCGCAACATCGGACCCAAATACCTCAACGAAAGAGTCTCCATCCACGTACCCAAAAGAAACCTCCGCTCCGCCGACCTCGCCCTGGCAGAAAACCTGTGCAGCCACAGAACCAGAGCGGGTGGAAGAGCCTTCGCCTACATCATGGCCAAAGACTCGAACGAGCTTCGAATCAATATCATATGCACCCCTCGTCTGCACACCTTCAGGAAGAGCCTCAAGACCTGGCTCTTTGTCTGAACCGGAGCTTCACCCCTCCTCCTTCGGGACCTTGAGACCCTCTCGGGTGAGTAGCACACTTTAAACCCCCTGATTGATTGATATAACAAATTGCATATACTAAAAATAGGTCAATGGGTTATCGCTTTGTTAGAGCGATCTTTTTGTTACTTGCAGTTTAAAAGTTAAAATCCTAATATGGAGCAGTGAGCTATTAACTGTCCTCAAAGACCCGCATGCAAACTGCAAGGAATATGTTACAGCTACATATTTTTTTGCCCAGTTTTTCCATTACCTAATATTGCAAAAAATCTTCTTTTGGGTAGAAATCAATTCTTATTATTAAAGAAAACCCCTAACAATAGAGTTACTTTTTAAATTCTGAATTTGTGCTTTTCCAGACCAAGGACATTTTCCAGCAGGCACTCCACTGGGATGGCAGGGAAACCCATGAACCTTCTTTAGGCCAGTAACCTAAACCCCACTCTCTGCCAGTGAAAGTCTACCATACTGTGGGATGTGACGTTAAATTATTGTCAGAATTTACTCTCTTGTGCACCTCATTTGGGATTATCTAGTCAGTGGAAAACAGCATAGCCAGGACTACGGGTTATCTTGGCACCTGTATCCCTCAGTGCCTTCACCTCAAACTCATTGGCTCTTGCCCACAAAGGTGGCCTCAGTTCATCCTCTGAAATTCCCCCAGACATTTTCCAACCCCATCGCTACATTGGCAATGCCCTTGGGATGGTCACCATTGGGTGACATTTTAGTACACACAGCAGCATCTCTTCTATTGTGCCCGGCTGCTGACAGTCGTAGCACACCCTTACCTTTGAAGGGTCAGAATTATTTTCCAGTTAATCCCTCCCTTTGGAATGGGATGAGGCTCCTGACTAACCCCCTTGTGCATTCTCTGGGGCTTTTTAGGGGTTTCTTTTTTTTATCACTTCTCACTTCTTTCCCCTGCAGGGGGGCCTGCCCCCTTTCTTAAGATCACCTCCATGGAACTTCTTGGGAAGCGTAGTGCGTACCTACTTATCCGTCAAAATGCACAGCTTTCTAGTACTAGACACCTTAGAGTCATTAGTTGCCGGTGTAACTTCCCTGAGGAACAATTTGTGAAGTTGTGTTTTTTTACCATCAAATTGTAGAGCCCTCATAGTTGTTACCCTTAATCCAGTCTTCCAGTGATTTTATTGATACATGTACAAAGTCAACCTATGTCTGTGTTGCCCCCTTGTGAATATATTTAGGCTTTTGCCTATACTCGTCTGGGTTAGACCAAATAGCTCAATCAGTGCTGCATTTATGTGACTGTAGGACTTTACCACCTCATCCTCTAGTGTCAGGAGGCTATCTCTCCCCACCACTGGATGCAGTCTCCTGGTAAGGAACCCTGGTTTTGTTCACTCATGCTTTTCCTCTATAGTGCTCCATCATAGGATGCCAGCTATGTTTTTTCTGTGTCATCCCACTCAACATATTTTGGCATAATACCCTTGGGCGATCGAGAATCACTGGCAACCCCTGCAGTTACCTCCTAGACTTTGCTGCCACCATTCTTGTTGGGCCTCATAACTAACTGGAACTTGCTTACTTCCAGGGTCAGCCTTCTTATCTCCAATGCCAGTCTCCTAGATTCATTTGGGCCTCAAGGTTCCTTTGCCCCACTCCAGAATTGTGCCCCACTACCTGTCAGATGTGGACGAGGACCTCTGCTGGGCAGTGGGGACCATACTGTCATTTTCCCCCTCATCCTCTTCTTCTTCCCCACTGCTAGAAATTGGATTCCTGTGTGACTGGGGTATAAGCTGTAGTCAAGCAGTAACCACAATCCTAGGCAGGGTAAGGCACAATCACTCTTAAAATTAACCTGTGCTCACCCTCTGGTAGATTGGCATACAGCTGCCAGGCTCTACTTTGGAAGCAACATGTAAAGTAATTGTTCAACACTTCAAACATTAGAACTGTGAAAATACAACACAAAAGACCAGTGGTGGCCCGTAAGTTTTGGATGAAGGGGAGCGGACTGGACACACACACATGCACACATACACATAACACTCACAATCAGGCACTCACACATGTGCGCATACGCACACAAACACATTCATTTACAACACTCTTTCCCAAACATTCATAAATGCATGCACGCATGCACGCACCAAACAATTTAAAAAGAAAATAAATAACACTTACCTTCAGCCAGTTCTGCGCTGCCTCGGCGGTTCAGAAGGCTTGGGACTGCTGCCTTCCCAGCCAATGAGGGAAGGCATCAGTCCCAACGTCATCACAGAGTGGGATGGGGTCGGGGAGACTATTGACCCCATCCCATTCTGTGATGAAGTGTCACTGATTGACAGTCGACCCTGGGAGCTTCAGGGTTCAAAACTGAAGTGCCCAGTTGCGAGGCAATCAGTGACGCCACCCCTCGTCACTGAGGGGAGGGCCTCAGCAACATTTTCTGAGCTGAGAATGTCACGCCCACCGGGGCTGTGACTTTTACAGCCCAGCAAAGTTCAGTTCAGGCAGCCAGGAGCCAGCACAAAATGCGCATGTCTGGCTCCTGGCTGCTTGACCTGAAAATAAACAGGGTCTGTTAGGCTGACCTTTGTTCAGTTTGACAGACACTGTTCCTACGGGGCAAAAGGTGGAGGGGCGTGGCCCTTCTACCCAAATGAACCAACCACACCTGCAAAAGACTCCACACCAGTTTGAAAAAAAAGAGTTTAGTTTTATAAATAAAACAAGATCAAAATGACAAAAATCCAGTATGTAGAACCAGAGTTATGAATTTTTAAAGAATAAACTGCAAAATTGCATTTAGAAGCATAAAGGGCCAACCGGGTATATCTGGTAATTCTGGACTGGGTCAAACACGAATAGCGAGCTTCTCAGCAGATAAAAACTTTGGAAAAAGAATAGACGATGTATCCTCAGCCGTATCAAAATAACAACATAATCGTTTACTTTAACTATTTTGCTGTTTTCCACATGAACATACACAACACAGCCAAATAGCTTGCGGTCATCATTTATTTTATATACATTCCTGCAAATTGCGTCCCGTAAAACATTCCAGGAATAACCTTTGAGTTGGAAGCAAAAAGTTCTACATTACAGTTGCAGGAAATAAAGAACATTTGTAGAGTTCTTTTGTGAAGAATATTGTTTACAAATTAATTATGCAAGAAAAAGTATGCATGCAAACTTTGAGTTTATTAAACATTTATTCGCCAGTAGATTCTGCGGAAAACAATGTCGTTTTGTTCGTTTTGAATTATTCCGCTGCTTCTTAAAGTGCATTAGCTTTGGTAGGCGATTACTTGTACTGCTTTCTTTAATGATGCCACTTTGTTTCAGGAAATTTCGTAAATCATCATTTCTCACTTCTCTCTCCTCTCGATTGGAAAATACAGCCTACCTAATAAAACAAGTAATCTAAATGATTCTGTGCATTTATACATTGTATGTGCGTGATAAAACATTACACACGGGGTTAATAGCTCGAAAAAATTTAAACCAAGACTGTTCTCACTGGAAGAAAAAGCACAAATGACAACAGCCATAAAATACTGTAGGAAAGCTGCAGCCAAGACATAGACCGCGATAAACTAAAGTATGTCCCTGCAGCTATCATAAGAATATTAAATCCCACTACTAATGAGCATAAAACCAAGGACCGTTTTACAGATGACAATTTAACACGCATAACATTTTTTTTTTATGCTATGTGTGAGAAAGCTCATAAGAAAAACATCAGGTCTGGTACTTGATTTTCTTCAGTTCTTTACCTCCGCCTCCATTCCTCCATTTCCTACTCCATCTTCTACTGCCCTAGCTCCTTGGCAAAAGGTAACGGAATGCCTCGCCGAACAACCGCTTCAAAATCAGTGAGATAATAATATAATTCCTATGACCCATTCACCACCATAGAGACCGTGATATATTTTTTCCCCATCATCCATCCACACAGTAAGTGACATCACCGGTTTCCTGCTAAAACCGTGTTTAGTTCAAAAAACTAAAACCGAGATTTTCATTTCTCATCATCCATCTGCACAGGAAGTGGCATCACTTAAATTCCAAGCATCTTTATGCACAGGAAGTGACAGCATGTCCTGCATTATGCCAATTTCAATCAAGCTTTGCTTGAACGTTCCAATCAAAGGAAGAATACAGGCAAGGGCATCGCATGCTTGGCCCTGTTAAGGCAAGATAGGGCCTAGGGCCATAAGCTCTGCTCCAGTGCAACTTCAAGGTGAGATAAGATGATGTGAATCATCAAGTACCCCATAATACAGATCCCCACAAGCACCCCACGTGTAGATGACCCAGACACACAATTGGCATTCGGACAACACATTGACCCAGCCTCATACACATCCAAATAAATGCCCCACATCCAAACTACAAAACACAAGTTCCAACTCATGCTCATCACGTTCACTGAGCAGTCCCCCATGCATCACACATCACAGACCCCATCAACTATTACATCACAGAAACATGGTTCTCCCCCATATCTTCACATATACTAGATATCCTTCTCACAGACTACAGCATCCATCAAGTAGACCATACACATAGGAAGGGATGAGGACTCTCTGTATCCATAAGTCATCCTGGTACTGCACAGTAAGCATGCAAGTAATACTTACCTCCATGGAGCGGCTGAGATTATCATGTAATGAAATGTAGAGGGCTCTTTTATAGTGATCAGTTACTCTAAGGTTGTGTCCTGGTGCTCAGGATGTTATTACCCACTCTTTGCAACTCAGACAGACACCTTCCATCTCATCTACAGTGGTTCCTGTCCTACGCACAGTCAGGACACCGTCAAACTGGAAACCTAGAAGTGGAAAAAAAAGAAAAACAAGCTATCAGGCCATATCCATCCATGGAACCAGGATCTGAATGTATGTATGCATGTATGCATATGGTATTCTCTAATGCAAACCCATCTAAAAAGCCGTAGTATGCTATGCATGGTCAAAGACAAGCACAAAATGAACAAGTAAGAGAAGGCGAATATGGGTTTATATGGTTAATGAATTACCAACCCCATATACATAAGGACTGTCCCAGCTCTTCTCCAAATCAGAAAGAGTTGAAGACTTCCCTGTTTAAAAAAGACCAGTACATCACAATCCATTAGCTCTACAAAACTCAGCTTCCTCTCCCACTACTCATTGACTTTATGCTTGTCTTTGACAATGTATAGCGCTCAACTGTCTTTTGGCTATGATCACGCTATAGAAACAAATATGTATGTGTACATACAAATTCCTATACTCCTTCACTGCCACAGCGACCATAACAAAAGGAGGGTATTTTGTGGCAGGCATCCCAACGGGTCAGCAGAATCTACAACCTCTACTAGCTTGGTGGATGACTGCTTGCCAATGGAGAAATCCATTGATTGGTCTCTCTGTCCTGAATATGTCGGGGCAGCTGTCACTATGATCTTGCGGTCATGTGGCAGATGGGCCTCTCAGTTCAACGATTTCCACTGGCACAGCTATTTATTTATTTATTTAAAATTTATAGTGCGCGACAGCTACCCGCAGTGGGTTTCCCGGCGCAAGGGATAGACTAAAGAAGAAAGAAAGCTGACATCAATCACGGCTATAAACATACTTTAAAAGAGTAAGGTTTTCAGTTTTTTACGAAAACTGAGCATATTAGTCTCAGTCTTCATGGCAATGGGCAGGGCATTCCAGAGTTTGGGGCCAAGATGGGAGAAAGATCTTCCGCCCATCTTCACTAACTTAAATATGGGGATGACATAGTCGCAATTCGCCGAAGATCTCAAGGTACGACAGGGCCTATAGGGTTGGACCAGGTTTTGAAGATATAATGGAGCAGAACCCTGCTTTATTTTGAAAATATAGCATAAAGCTTTAAATTTAATTCGACTCGAGATCTTCAACCAGTGGAGATCTCGGAAGGCCTGCGCAGCTGAAGACCTCCTCGGGATGTTGCAGAGGAGGCGGGCCGAAGAATTTTGTATAACCTGTAGTTTCCCCACAGTGGCAGCATCTGCACCAAGATAGAGAACATTTCCATAGTCCAGGCGAGATGTTACTAAAGCCTGGACTACTGTTCTTCGCATGGCAAGGGGCAACATCCAGAGAATTTTTTGGAGCCATCTTAAGGTGGTAAAACAGATGGCCGCCACCTTGGTGGCTTGTTGCCTCATGGACAGTCTGTCATCGATAAGAAAACCCAGGTTACGTACCACCTGGACTGGAAGAGGAGTAGGACCCATGGTACTAGGCCAATGTTGAGGGCCCCAGAGATCCTTCTGCTTCCCCAAGATGATAATCTCGGTTTTATCACCGTTAAGCTTGAGGAGATGCTTCTGCATCCACTCAGCCACAAGTGATAAACCAGTTTTCAGACCAGACACATTGCCATCTTCGGTAATGCGTCTGGTTTCTAGCAGAGACAGCACTCCTAGAAACCAGGAGGACCACCCGCAATCAAATAAACCAAGGGTACCTCTAACATGGAGGGGTGGGTCATCCATCAGTGTTATCATTATAATTGCTTTATTGATTATAATTCTTTCACCAGCACTTAGAAAGGGATATAAATCATGTGCCCCTTCACTGACACAAAAGTCACGACATCAGTTTTACAACCCTCTCACGGTGATATAAATCCTGTAGCCCCTCCATAACCACTGGGACCATGATATAACTCCTGTTCCAACTTCATAAGCACATACACTGTGATTCAGTTCTTATAATAACTTCCCAACTATAATTCCTAGCACTCCTGCACAAGCACAAGGGCCATAATAGAAGTCCGATACCACCAAGCAATCACAAGGTGGGAGCTAATTTACGCTCACAGCATAACAACCATTGCACAATATGTAATCTCACATGTAACAAAGTAAAGAAGCTGTGGAAAACTACAGAAAAACCGTACTCTTTCTTTTGACGTTTTGTTCATTCTATTCTTTCTTCAAAGTGATGTATTTATGTCCATACCATCCTATTTTCCTGGATTACCCACGTCATTGTTAACCTTCTCATGTTCCTTTCTATGGGGAATATCTTCTCTACGTTTCCTGTGAACATTGTGTGGCATCGTCGTCATGCCACGCGTGCTCTCTGTGGTTCAGTATTTCTTCATGCACTAAGGCGTTCTGGAATCATTATCTTGCTGAAGTATAATTAAAACAACCCTTCTTGACACACTTGATGGTGAAGTCTAATGTATGCAGTCTAAAATGATATATATGCGCAGCTAGCAATACAGGAAGAGCTCAAGCGCCATTTTCAAATTAAACGAGTCAGTTTCTAATGATCTCTGACATCATCAAATTACACACCTATTGGAAAGCACTGTGATGTCCTGCCTTCCATAAGGATTACGTATTTGCATCTATGAGGTCATTTTTCATCAGCGAACTCATGCAAACCTTTACGTGGGTGAATGTGTAAAGTGCGCAAGGGCATTATATGTATTTTCCATAAACTTGGGTGCACAAGTCTATATGAGCAACTGTCCTCTATGTGCTCAAAAAAGCACATATGTACTTTTGGGCACCTATGCTAATTTTTTAAAGATATAGGTTCAAATTGCAAATCACAAAGAGGTCAGTTTTTGCGTGTTTACACTGCAACTCCTGCTTCTGTGGTCATTACGACGTAGGGCCTGATTACGAGTGGGGCTGTGTTAAAAAATAATTAGTTTTGTGGCCTGCAACAGTAATGGGTCTGCATTTGTCCTCCACTGGGAACTAATCACCCCATTGCAGCACTTGACTGTCACAGGGTAGCATTGCGGAAAGTCCATGTTCTACTCAAAGGAGGTGGTTTGGGCTAGAAATCATCATTCACAGCTACACTGTAATAAAACTCAATACATGTTTGACCAATCTGTGCTTTTTCGTTTGGAAAAGGAAAACATACATTTCTTACAAACACACTACTCAATAGTATGCAGCAATTAACAAATGTACACAAGCCGATGGAGCAAATTTTGGATGACATTGCATAATCCTTTCTGTCCCGCCCAAAGGGACATTAAGACCAACAAAGCAAACCCAACAAATGTTGCAGGTAGTTGGTTTCACTGGCTCCCTGTGCCAGCCTTTCTCCTTGCTCTTCCTTTGGGCTTCTCTCCTTCCTGCGCAGAAGCCCAGTATTTCCCCCAACTTGTCCTCAGTGGTTGTAAGGGGACCAGCGTCCCTGGTCATGGGGGAGTACCCCACTGGACCTGGGTTCAATCAGAGGTAGAGTCCTTCATCAAGATGGCAGTCAGGGGGTTGCTCCTTCCAAATGTCAGCCTACAGTCCCAGGGTTCAGAAGGAAAGCACATCCAAGCGAGATCTCCCACTTGTGCCAGGCCATCTAAGTGGGTGTGGGAGTTTCCAGAAGTGTGGCAGATCTGGCCTATCATAATGTGCCACATCACCTCTCCACCCCTATCCCAACCTCCCTGCACAGCCTTGTGGGGTACTTCAAGATGGCGTCACCCAGGAATCACTTGCCACATATGCTCTGGGAGTCTCAGCTCCACGGCTCACGGACATCACTGCCAGGGCCTGCATTAGTGAAACTTCAAAAGAGCCCTCTTGCTGGTTCATCTCCAGAGTCTGGGCTCTCTCCCTCTGTTCAGTGGGCTTGGCTCAGTCCTCTTCCTGGCCCATATGACTATTGGTTTATTGATGCAGAGCTGTCCCACCCACACCTCCCTCTTCAGGAGCTGCCCAAATCAAGGTTACTTTCTCCCTTTGTAAGGGGAGGCTTTGGTTGCTGCTGGTGGAGGGAAAAGTAGTTAACCAGGGCTTGACTGGCTACTGGGCGTTTTGGTGTGCTGCCGAGCTGGAGGCTAATTTAACTGCGGTGGGGGCTGATTTCGTTCATGAGGACCTGCGTGTGTTTTTAAATAAACAAAGCAAAACAAATGTTGTTCAGCACGCGCAGGTCCCCAACAACAAAATCAGCCTCCAGCTCGGTAGCACACCAAAACGCCCGGTAGCCAGTCTGGCCCTGTAGTTAAAACAGCCCTGCAGGGTGACGACAGGCCTGGGCTCTGATCCTGAGCCAAACTAGAGAAAAATGACATTTCTGGATGACCCATAAGCTGTACAGTTATGATTTTAGACTTTACTGTATTGTTCTTTTTAGACATGTTACACTGTACAGTGGTATGACTTTGGTGTTTGTAGACCCAAGGGGAACAGTTGCACTCTAAGGCAGTCTTCCCCATAGAGTATGATAGAGGGTCACTGCAGACCAGACAGTAAAGCACACTGACTTTCCCTATCTGTGTACACCAACTTTATATGGCCTACCCCAGTTCAAAACCCAACCCTGCACAGTCCCTCTGTGCATGGATACCTGTGAGCAGTTTCTTAGCTGCGCACGCCAGGAATCTCCCATGCACATGTCTTCACATGTGTACATACGTATGTGCACACATGTAACCAGCCAATGGCCACTTACCATTGCTGCATCGCAGTGGCCTTATCTTAAAAGGCGGTCATTGGTGGTAAACCTGCACAGTCCACTTTACCATGAGTTTACTTTGGATGAGTCACAAGTTATGAGGCTCTCACACAGTAAAAGCTCAAAAACAAGGCGAATAAAAAATCCAGGCAGATTAGATGCTCAGAACCAACTTCTCACAAATGGTGAGCCCAGCTAATTCTTACAGGGACGAAATAGCAACTATACATGGGTATTCTTTACCGATTAAGCAATAACAAGTGACAATAGGTTCTGACCAGACACCCTACTCGCCAGTTGCCCACTACCCCATCTACCTTACGCTGGTCATCGGAAGCCAAGATCACACACCTCGCTCAGCCATGAAACCAGCTTTCCCCACAGGGACCCCAGGCAACTATATGAACCCTCCTAATTCTGTGTTAGATGTATCTATGTCATGACCTACATAAACAAGATTACGAGGAGGGTCCACTTTCCATTATGTGCTGGTGATGTGGGCAAAATAATAAGACTGTGCACTTTCAGCAGTAGTACACTTGTTGCACGATATGCATGAAGGCCTTACATGCATAGATCGTGTCCCAAAAAACAGGAAACAGAAGTTACTGACAACATGCAGGAGATCCAATATGTACACACTAATGATTATAGCAGTCCCAAATCATGAATACGAGTTCCTAAAATGACACTATTATTTTGTTTACCCCTTTGTTTTAGCCTCTTATTTTATGTTTAGTACATTTCAGCTCATCGCGCTCCTTACGGCCTTTTATCAACCAGTGGCTGCCGTACTATGCTCAACAGGTAAATAAAGCGACCTCAACCAGGCACTCACTGCAGATTATTGCGGCAGCGATTGGAAAAGGTCTGTTTTTCTGTCGGCTCCACGTATCGATCGGCAGAGAGCGAGAAATTCGTAGTGAGTGTCGGAGGGCTTTTCTCTCAGGTAGGAGACCAGCTTTTTAAAAAATCTTTGCAGACTTGCTCTTGTTTATTTTTGGTACAATCAATGCATGTGTAAAGAAGCATGTGACGAATAACATGTTTACTAAGAAATCCGAATGGCCCTGAGACAAAAATTCAAATAATAAATAGGGCGCAAAGAACATATTTGAGTAGTTTGTTATATTGGGTCACTCGCAATATGAATTGTGAACTTTACAAGTCAACGCCATCTGTTTTACGCTCAAGATCAGAGTTTGCTAAAGTATAAACAGGAACATTCTGGGCATTTCTATTGTTTGTGGGACTCACCTGAAGGCTGTGGAGGTTGTTGCTTGACCCTGCTTGACCCTGTGTTCTTGGGTCTAACTCTCTTTGGGCTGTCCTGTGTTGCCGCTGCCTCTCGCCGCACCCGCTCCGCGGGTGCCGCTTCGCGGCTTGGAAGGAGGGAGAGGCGAGGTGTAGGCGCTATCACTGGGAGGCGCCTGGAAGGATCATCTCGTCGGCGCTAAGCAGGGACTCGGAAGACCAGGAGTCCCTGCTTCCCCAGCTGCACAGGCGGACGCGCCCACATTCAGACACGCCCCCGCCTGCAACGCCCCCTACTTTATGAACAGCTCGACGCTCAGCGGGACGTGAGCGGGACGCCGAGCGAAGCCCGAGCAAAGGGCGGGCAGTCTGTGGCAGTCCGGGGCTGTCAAGGCTGGGCTGGGCCACGTCCCCTTTCACCCTAACGGCGGAGTATACACACGGCCAGTGTGAGGCCTTGTGGTGTTCTTGAAATCATGTCTACTCGCTCAGGTAAACTCCTCAGGACTGAAGGTGAAAGGGGGTCAATTGCTGGGAGCCCCGTGATTGGAACAATGGACCGCTTCATTACCCGGGTAGCGGCGGTGATAGAAAAGGAGATAGCGATGTCTGAGCGGTGCCTATCTGAGGTTTACCTCCCTTCAAGACGTTCATCCTTGGGGGCTGCTGCCCAGTTGCTTACACCGGCTAGTGAGAAGGTTCATTCCGCCCCCCTACCCGGTGCTTCTGGCGTCTCTATAGACCCGCCCCAGTTGGTTGAAATAGGGCAAAATATAGTGAGGCTGGAAAACTTGGCCACATTACTCCCTCCTGCCTCTGTAGAAGATGGTGGGCTTAGTACCTTGTTTCCATCTGTAACATCTAAATCCCTAAGCGAAACCATTAGCGTCCCTCCTTCTCCTAAATCACCTAACCCCATAATAGTTACATCAGAAGGGGTTCCAGATGGAGTGTCTCCAAACATCCAAACTCCCGAAACTAGGCAGGACAATAGGCTTATAAATAAAAAGGCAAGAAAACGCAAAAAGGGTAGGCTTGTTAGGCAGGCCGCTCTTTACCAAAGAGTAAGAAGGCACTCTGGACAAGGTATGAGAAACACAAGGGCCCGGTCTCCAGAGAGTGAAGTTGACATAGAAGGGGTTGATGTGGTCTCCCCTATGGGCCCACGCACAGATGATAATACCACTAATGTTTCTAACCTCACTGACTCTGCAACCATTGAAAACATCCTTGAGAAGGTAAACAGTCTCTTGAGGCCCCTAATAATACAGGTTAAGGGTCTGGGGGCGAGGATAGACAAACTAGAGCAATCAACCCTTGACGGGTTCCACTCTCTCAAAACTACAATTAAGCAACTAGCTAGAGTAAGTGAAAACCAGGACATGGGTGTAAAGGGGAACGAACCACCATCCCAGAGTGTCCTTAAGCCCCCTAACTGTTTAAAGAAGGTTGGCTCTAACAGTATTTTAATTCCAGCCCCTAAACCTACCCCCCATCCCAAAGCAGGGCCAAATTGTAAGGGGTCACCGGTGCACTTAGAGCCTGCCATAAATAAGCCCAAGCCTATCCCACAAAAGCAGCCACAGACAGCTAGCGGCAAAGCGAAAGATACTCAAACGGCTGGCACATGCTCTAAATCTCAAGGTTTAGTGATAGGGAAAACCTTTAGACCTATGTCCCAACCTACAGCCCCAGCGTCCACTCTATTGGTCCCCAGAAATCCTGTGAGTCGGATTCCGCCAGTAAACCTCCCGCCAGACCGTCAACCCTTTGTTGCAGTCATGGTAAATGTCCCCCCCTTAAAGGAAGGCCAGATGGAAAACCACCAATCACTTAAGAACAAGTGTATCCATTGGCTGAAGGCAAATAAGCCTATTCCCTTGGACGTAGATGGGATTATTTTAAGTGTCCGTAGAGTTGGCTGGGTAGGGCAGGGAAAAAAAACTCAGGAAGGGGATTGCATAATTATAAATTTCCAAGACCCTAGAGTAGTGCCCTCTATCTGTACTCCCATTAAAAATATGGGGGCACCAGGGGCTAAAGTGGTTGACTTATCCTACTTTTACCCCAGGCAACCTGTTAACTTAACTGGAGAAAGCGTAATCTCCCCTGATTTCTGTCAAAATGGGGAGACACATTGGACAGGGACAATGGGAGGCACAAGGGTGAACTACTTGTGGGCACCAAGGTGCCACTGACTGGAATTTGGGAGTAGAGTTGACCCACCAGGAGAATTGCCCACCTCAAGCCTCTCAACTAGCGGGTTGCTAGCCTCTAAAGCCAGTCTCCATGGTCCTTGTTCCCCCCAGATATCTTTGACGAGGACCACAGACGGGGATATTCTTGCACCCATAGAAATTTCAGCTGTGACGGACCTAGCTTTTAAGGTTTTCAGTTGGAATGTCGCAGGGATTGCAAGAAAGCTGGCTCTACCAGATTTTACTGCTTGGGTTGATGAGCATTCTGTATGTATTTTTCAAGAGACATGGAGCCTGGTGCCGGCCCATAGGGTGGGATACTCTTCTTATTCTGTCTCCGCTCAAACTTCGGAAACAGGGAGAGGGCGCCCTTCGGGCGGCCTTCTTATTTGGGTTGCTGCTTCTTTAGACTGCAGAGTAGAGGAGCTTCCTACAGGCTGCCCGGATATTCAAAACATCACCTTAACAGACCTAAGGGGGAGACTGGTCTTAAATATCTATAACGTTTATGCCCGTGGGACCAAGGGTGGGAGAAAGTCTCCTGTAATTTCTTTACTTGAGACCATTCTAAAAAATACCCCACACAAGATGTGCACCTTGGTTGCAGGCGACATGAATTGTACTTTCGAGCCTCTGGGCTCGGACGTTGCCCTTGACCAAGACGAGGAGGATGCTAGGTTGGGGATCCCTGTATTGGAGATTTCTCCGATCAGGAGGTGGTCAGAAGTGGCGCTCCAGTTATATTCCCTGAGTCTCGAATTTAATTTAAGGGCAGCCAACGGGAGGACATCCTCGGACAGGGGGGGGGCCCACACGTATAATAGACCGGGACACACCTCTAGGATCGATTATTTGTTAATAGATGTATGCTTATGGACCCATGTAAGGGACATGCTGGTGGTCCCTGCGACTGAAAGCGACCACAATTCGCTTTCCCTAAGCATGGACCAGTGGTGGTGTCCTAGAGGGAAGGCAAATACTATTCAGGTACTTGCACCCCCCGATGAGTCTGAAGTCTCCCTCTGCGGTAGAAGAATAAAATGGGCGAAATTGGTCCTCTCCGAGGCAAGGGTAGGGGAAATTTCTTCTATTTTAAACCATGCAGTGACAATCCTTGGGTCCTCTTTAGAAGGGGTGGGTAGAGCGAGTGGGCTCTTTGTCTCCCTGGTAGAGGCCCTGTCTAATGTGTTCACCTTACACTCTAGTAAGTCGGGTAATAAAAGATCTAAAAAAGTAGACGATGGCTGGTATACCCAATTATGTAGGGTTCATAAGGCAAATTTAGTAGAGGCAGTAAAGTATAAATCCCCTAGTGATATACAGGATGCAAGGAAGGCCTATAACAAATCCCTCAAAATTGCTAGGAGAGAGTGGGAAGACAAGTTCTGGGAAGACCTGCTCCAAGCTAGTAAAAGTAGGGACACAAGGGCTTTCTGGAATCTTATAGGCTCACGGAATAGACCCGCTTTAACTACGAGACCCTGCAACATTCCGCCTCAAAACTGGGTAAAACATTTTGGGGCTTTATACCTCCCTCCAGAAGGAGACTTGAATGCTGGGCTGAACCTAACACTAGTAACCGAACCTCACGCTTATGACCTCTTCACTCCCCTAGAAATTGAAGGGGTTATTGGGTGGGTAGCTCCCCGCAAGGCAGCGGGCCCAGACGGCCTTCCGGGGGATCTTATGAGGGCATACCCAGTGGAATGGGGAAGGGTGATTGCTGCTCTCCTCAATGACATCATGATGGGAGGAGCAGTGCCAGAGTCGTGGAAAGGGGCGGTGGTGGTCCCGATTTACAAAAAAGGGTGTAGGGAAACCCCGGGGAACTACCGCCCAATAAGCCTGATAGACTCCACCCAAAAGATAGCTGGTAAAGCTATACTCGGAAGGATCCTCCATTGGGTGGAGGAGAATAAAATCCTATCGGACTTTCAGGCAGGTTTTCGGGCAGGAATGGGGACAATTGAGCAGGTGTTCAGGTTGGCACTTTTGGGGTGGAAGGTGGTGGAACTAGGCAAGGGTAGTCTTTACTTGGCCTTTATAGACCTGAAGACTGCCTTTGACCTAGTCCCCCGGGAAGAACTATGGAGGGTTCTTTATGAGTTGGGATTACCCCCTTATATCTTGTCCCTCCTCACTAGCCTCCATGCCAATACCTTTGCACAGGTGCGTTGGGGTAAAAACGGAGAGGTCACTGAGAAAATACCCGTGTCTAGGGGTGTAAGACAGGGCTGCGTCCTGGCGCCCACCCTATTCTCACTTTATGTGAACGGAGTGGTAGATTATCTCCAACAAGAACCAGCCGACGCCCCCTGTCTCGGAGGAGTTCGGATCCCCACTCTGCTTTTTGCGGATGACACGCTTTTGATCTCGAAGACTCCCCAAGGCCTCCAGAAACTGCTAACGCACTTTCAGGACTTTTGCGCTGCAAAAGGGTTAATAATAAATGTGGACAAAACCAAATATTTAGTCTTAAATCCACCAAGGAAACTGGGCCGTCCACCTACGCTTAACTCTGTTGCTCTAGAGAAAGTATCCGAATTCGACTATCTCGGAATTCGGATAACGGATAGAATGTCCTGGGCAAACCATATAGACAAAATGGTCCTGAACCATAAGAGAGTAGGAGGAGCTCTTATGAGGGAGTTCCAGGCCTCACCGAGGAGATCGCTCACCCCTGTAATCGAAATTTACAAGGCCAAAGTAGTGACATCAGCCTTGTACGGGGCGGAACTGTGGGGCCATTGCCGACTGGATGCTCTGGCGACAGCGGAGACTAAGCTACTGAAATCAATTATTGCCATCCCCCTGAGCACTCCTTCTGTACCAGTGTTGTTGGACACAGGCTGCAAAAGCATCAAAGATCAAGCTCTGCTTCGCCCCCTCCTTTTATGGACACGAATTTGGAGGGGTGAGGAGTTAAAATCCTACGCTGATGGCCTGGGGGAAATAATGAGCCTGGGGGGCTGGGCAAAAATAAGATGGCTAAGAGACACTAAAAAACTAATGGAGAAAATTGGTCTGGGGGACTACTGGTTATCACGTTCAGCCCCCCCGAAATCGGTTGTAAAGGCCCTTTTCTGGAAATGGGCTGCGGAGCACCTAAATACAAACTCGAACCACTGCAAGTCTACTGCCACATTTTTACTAGTTAAAGACATTGTGGTTTTATTTGGATTTAATTACCCTTCCCTTTGACCGAGCGCTTTATTTTAAATTTAGAGTTGGTTCCCTTCCTCTTGGTGCTCTGGTATCAAACTGGAGTCTAGCGGCCCGTATGTCCCCCTATTGTGCTTGTTGCCCGAGCAAGATAGAGTCCGTCGCACATGTCTTGTTCGAATGCCCGGACTATGCAAGGCCTAGGAGTATCTGGTTGAAGCCTCTTTGCCGAAACATGGGTACACGTAGCCATTTAGCAGCCTTACGCATCCTAACCACGGACACATCCCCCCCAATTGTATGTGGAACAGCAAAATTTTTAAAACAGTTTTGGCTTATTCGTTGTAAGAGATTGTCAGTAGCGATTTAATTCTATTTTAGATAATTTATTATTGAACACCTTTGTTCTTTTATCCTTTTTAAATGTCTTGTCTAATCTGACTTCTTTAAGTGATGCTTTTTGTAAATGAAAATGATTGTATTGTAAGTGTGCTTATAAGATATCTTGCATATCGAATAAAAGCTTATGACTGACAAAAAAAAAAGAATATCAGATTATTGCTAAATCTGAGACATAAGAACAGCGTTGGAAGTTTGTGGACTCCAGTAAGACTCTTTAACTTATGAACATTCAGTGGATCTAGGCCGAGACGTATCAAGCCTTTTGCGGTCTTTACGAATCGCAAAAGGCTTTTTAGCATGTTTTCACATGTATGAAAATTTCGCAAAATAAGGAATCGCTAAAATTTGCGATTCCTTATTTTGCTTAAGCATTCAAGGAATCGCAAATTTTGCGATTCTTTATATGCGATGTAAGTAGCTTTTAAAGTTTGCGAATTTGGGTTAAGAAATCGCAAATTACCAGCAACGTTTAGTTGGTGGTAATTTGCGATTTCTTTTAAAAATGCCCTATTTGGCATTTGTGAGGGTGGCATGTGACGCACATACATGTCCATAGGGCATGTATGAGCGCCACATGCACACACACTTGTAAATTTCAGGGGTGCCGCAGGGTGTCTTTGAGACACCCCTGTACCCTTGAAATAATTCTCAAATAAATAAATAATAAATAATTAGCAAATTGCGAATTCGCAATTTGAGTATTATTTCGCAATCATTCCTGTGGGCCTCCTGGCCCATAGGAATGCATTGGACATTATTCCTTAATTGCGAATTCGCAAAATGCGAATTCGCAAATAAGGAAGACTAAGAAATCGCTAAAAAAAGCGATTTTCTACATACATTCCATTTTGCGATTTCTAAATAGCGATTCCTTATTTAGAAATCGCTAATTGGAATCTTGATACATCCACCCCCTAAGTCTTTAAAGCTCTTGTTTTTCTTTCACAGGTAAAAACGAGTTATATGTTGATTATTATTGTATAGTGTGGTACAACCTTAGGAATCAACCTTACCTGGAATCTCTTCTTGTTCCGGATCTCCCTCCCCGCAGTACCCTCCCTAATTTCCTACCCCTCATCTGGCCACTCTGATCATCTGTCTTAATAACTGTACAGAGTCGGAGCTGCCGAAGCTGGACTTCTTGAGGGTACTGCTCCCAAGGAACTAAGTAGACTGTGACAATCTGGGTCACTACTTGTATAAATGGACTGAGCAGGACTAGGCCTACCCTTGCCCTGGGTCACACCACACTGCACTACACCCCCAATCTTTTGGGCAAGGGTACAGTGCCTCATCACTTATGCCTCCAAACTGGATAGATCTAGAACCTATCCCCTGGGTCACTGGCTGGTTCCTCTTCTGGACATTATTCCACCCATTAACTTCTTTCTTCTGGGTCCCTACATCCTGAAGATTGAGGCTTTTTGACTCTCAGCCACAGGCTGCAACTGGGGTCTTCAGCTGCCGACACCCTTTTGGGATGACTGTCTGAAGAAAGAACAGCCCACTTCTTTCCTTTTGTACCTCTCCCTTGAGGAGACACACTCTTGGTCCTTGGACCGGCTCTCAGGTAGGACCTCAGACTGGCCTCACCCCTACACTGGCAGTGTCGGTGAGCAAAACTAAGGATGCCTCATCAGACAGCCTGCAGCTCATTCCCCCCTTGGTAACTCCCCCATGGAAACCACCCTGGGAATCTATACCCTATCTATGTTCTCCCGCTAGGAGAAGAAGGCCTATGCACCCTTTTTCAGAGAGATGTTTTCCCCTCTCAGAGATCCTTTAGAGATCCCGGGAGCCCTGGATTAGCTTACCCCAGGCATACCAGTTTGGACCCTCTGTAGTTCCGCAGCAGTACCTCGGGAAACTGCCCAGAGACCCTAATGATACCTGGTTGGTCTGCACCACCTGAGTCTGAATCACAGGGTCTCTCCACTTAAGCTAGGCCCTAGCTGGCTTCTGGGTGGTGCTACCTTCAGAAGTGTGCCCAGAAAAGTCCTCGGCAGCCTGTCCTCCATCGACATCTCAAAGCTACAGTCTGGGACAGAAGTGGTTACCCCAACTCGGCCTGACACAAAGGATCTCTTCATTTAATATGCATATCGGCCAGAGACAATTTTATGGAAACATTCTTTGAAAGCCCCTCGCCATCATCCTACCCTTTGTGAATGCAAATCAGTCTTAAAAACACGGTTTGAAAATGTACCTTACTTTTCATTACACTACATAAGTGTGTGGGAGGCTTTACTTTCTCATATTGTTATTTCACAAGGCCAAAACTTTGAACTCTCCTCAGAGCCCAATATTAGTTCATTGATGCATAGCTAACATGTGGCAAAATTGGACTTATCAAATACTATCAATACCTACCGGAATGGGATACTATGTATCTCGTTGCAGAACACCAATGTTAGAAAATGTGTCATTAATTGTGCGGCCTGCACAAGTAATGGGTCTACATTTGTCCACCACTGGGAACCAAACACCCCATAGTAGTGCTTAACTCTCATAGGGTAGTGTTGTAGAGCAGTCCAAAGCCAACTCAAGGGTGGTGGTGTGGGCTAGTAATCATCATTCACAGATACTCAATAATAACACAAAATAAATGACTGTCCAGTCTGTGCTTTTTCTTATGAAACAGGAAAAGTTCACTTATTACACACACCCTACTCAATGCTATGCAGCAATTTACAGAACTACACAAGCTGATGGAACTACTTTTGGATGACATTGCGTAATCATTCTTGTCCCTCCCAAAGGGAGTGAGACCAACAAATTACATGTAAAGAACATTTCCTTGTATGCAACTGCCATACTTGAGCTTAACATTCGGTAAGCGCTTTTACTACTGGCAATAAAGCATGTAAACATTGATCACAAGCAGCTATCAGCCTCAGTAATTCATTAAAACAGGTGCAAGTAAAATATATAGGCCTGTCTGAATGATTTGTGCTATCAAAATTACTTATGGCTTGAAATAGGCAAGTTTACCACATCCCCTAAAGGGAACCACCTTTATAATTGCATCCCTTTCACCCCTAGAGGGTGTTTGTAGTATGCACTTTACACATGGTTCCCCAAGGACATCTTTGTTGTAAATACACAAATGTGCAGTTACCTCCTTTCACCCCTAGAGGAGCCTGCCTGTATGGATATTCACATTATACCACTTTCAGGCCACCAAGCATTGCAGCCTTTGGCTTTGCCCTTGAAGGGTGCAGCACTCCCAGCTGAAGTGCACAAGCTCCAGCCTAGAGAGTACTTACAAATCCAAAGAAATCCTGAGGGGACGGGTTATCAAAGTAGACTTCACCCATCTTAGGGAGAGGCTGTGCTGCTCCTGCATCTCCCTCCTCACCTGTGCTTAATTTTTGTTGTGACCCCATCCTCCTGGGGTCACCACAAAGCTAAAAGGAGCATTTTTATTAAGAAAATGCAGGCAAAGCTGACAAGCCCTGCAGGGGAATATGGGGTGCTCTTCAAGCTTATTTCCTGCCTATTTGATCATAGGCTCTCTCGCTGCGGTGGGGAGAGCCATGCTGGCTTTATTTGCCATTCTGGTCTGTCCGCTCCTGCAGGAAGACACTTCAATGCTGAATGGTCTTCCTGCTTCTGCCAGACCCTGGTGTGAAGAGCGGGGAGGGCTGGTCGTGCAGGGTAGTGTGGGGCATTCCCCCATCTTCCTTCAGTGCATTGACCCAGGCTTGGGGTCCAGGGTCCCTTTCCACAATCGCAGGGGAATTCAGAAGCACTCTCTTGCCTTCCTCCCCTTTGAGACCAAGGGATGGGGCTAGGGACCCCCTTTCCAAGGCAGCAAGAGTGCACCCCCTTGATGGTAACTTTTTGGGGCTCAGGGATGGGGTCCTGGGCTCCTCCTCTTCGCTGAGGGAAAGCGCTATGACCCTTCCCCTTGACTTCTTTATTCTTGGGGCCGTCCCCAGGCCCTGACCGACCCCAGGGGCAAGGATTAAAATGCCTCTGTTGGGCCGATTTCTATATCTTTGGTTTCATTTAGCTACTGGTGGTGAGCCAGTCCTAGCCACCTGGAGCACTTTCCTCAAGCCTTCTTGCCTCAAAGGCAACAAACTTTGCAAAGAGTTGGTTTGGCTCAAACAATGAAAATGCGCTTTATGTGTAATGTCGCCCCAGATGCATTAATCTTTTGTGCTGAATTTTCAGACTTGGGTACATAGAAATCAAAGGTAATATTGATCCAGTCATAATCCCGCAAAGTCTGCAGACGTTGCACAGAGGGGCATTTTAATGTTTCCGGCTAACTCTTTACTCTGCTATTGGAAGAAGCTAGAAGCGAACTTTACCTCTTATAGAAGGTTTTATATGGTTTACTGAAAAACACTGTGAAATCAGGCTGGTAAGATTAGGAAGAGTGTTTTTTAACTTTATCTGCTGTTACTGTTCTCTCCATATGAAACCAATTTCTTTAAAAAAGTCTTGTGTTCTAAGTTAATTTCCCAGTATTTGTCATTCCTGATTGCTGGAAAGTCCAATACAGATTATTGTTTGATCGTTGCACTCTTGAATAGTTCATCATGTATTCCCATATGGTAGCTTTATGGTATTTAACTTCAGTGAAACTCACAGGACGACAATATTTTGTGAACTGCAAATTCAAAATATGACACATATTTAGGAGCCTAAATTTAAGTCAGAGATGACCAACTGGGCAAGAATTTGGAAGCATATATATGAAACGTGTGGCGGCACTCGGAACCGTTTCTAGCTGATGTAAAGTTGATCCCCGAAAGTGAGTGTGCCGTATGTCACCAGTCAATTAACTTGCTGTTGGGATATACAGTTTATGATAAAGATGCCTTAAGTGAAACTAGAGGTGACCCACTCTGAATGTCAAGGCTTTGCGATGATATACGAGATACATGGGGGCATAATCTAGAAAGAAATGGTGCAGCACAGCTGTGCGGCAAATTTTGCAGTGCGGCACTGCGTCATTTATAAAACACAGGGATGTGTTGACTTTTCAACAATATGGCGCACCCCTGTGTTTTCCCTTGTACTGGCGCTGAAAATAGCTGCCTAGTGCCAACACAGACACCCTTGCGCCATAGTGCAAGGGCTTTTGTGTTGCTGGTAATTATTATTTTATAAGCAAGAAGGTATCCCTTCCTGCACATAAACAATCAATAATGGTGATTTGCTTTTTCTATGTCTGCTGCATTGCAGCACACAACAAAGGATCAAATCTCCATTATTTAATGATTGTTTTGTGCAGGAAAGGACACTTTCCTGCATTGCAATAACCATTAAAGAAGTGTTTCCCTTTCTATGCGTGCTGCAGAATGCAGCACACATAGAAAAAGCAAAAATGAGGAGAAATACAAGATTTCTTCTTATTCCCCAATCTAACACCTGCTTTTGCATGGCGTTAGTTTTTGGCGCTGCCTCAGATTTACAGATCCTTGTAAATCTGGGGCAATGTCAAAAAGCAATGGGTGTTAAAGTGGAACTCGAGCAGCAACACCCATTGCACGCAGACAATTGTGTTAAAGGGTACCATATTTTCAAAGCGGCGTTAAGCCATGCAAAGTAGCTTAACACCACTTTTAAATATGGTGCATGGCATTGTGCCACCGGAACGTCGTAAAAAGTGACATTCCAGTGGCACAATCCTCTTGTAAGTGTGCCCCATAGTTTGATGTTATCGGACTCCTAAATACTGATATGCTGAGCTTTATTGCACTCTAAATTACAGAAATGTTGTTTGTGGATTTTCCTGTATACCACTTTCTTTAGTTTGTTTGTAAACATTTACCTTAAAGTTGTTAGCAGTATTGTTTACATGTAAAGGTTGTAGGGAACATAGAAGTCTTATCGGAAAGCAATGCAACAGTACTGTGCATACAGAGTATTGGTATTTGAAGATTTTCCACTCTGGAGGAAATATTCTTAAGTTATTGAAAGTTAAAGTGGCCAGCACACATCTCTGCTGAAGTCCACGAATTGTCTTGAAAATGTTTGCCTATTCCAATGCCACCATAATCCTCACCCTAGTTAAAATATAATAGTAGAATTGATTTTAAAAGACATTTAGCCCTGAGTGGCCCATTTAGACCATAATATGTCCCTGTTAACGCAGACAAATGCTGCGTTATAATCTTGGTAACAAGCATAGATTGAAGTTATCTTGGCAAATGCATTTTAGGCCAAGCTATTGATAATGATAACATCATCTATCATCTTGCAGACTTTTCTGAATCCTGTTTGGAGACTATGGAGAAGTTGGGATGTGAGGTTGAGTCTGCCAATTGTGTTAAGAAGATCCTGGCAAATAATTTTGCCTCAGAATCCAAGAAGGCAATCATTTCATGGGGGAATCTTTGGGTCCTCCCTACTTCTTTTTAATTGATGAGATGAAGGATTGAGCCAATTCAGGATTCAGGGATAATTTCCGCTTCTAATGAGGATTGATAAGTGTGTGGTCAGAGGGATGGTCAAAAACTCTGTGTTAGCTTTAAAGATGTTAATTGGGATCCCACTTAGGCCCAGTGCCACTGATGATCTTGCTGGTTTCAGATTCATAGCAACATTACTGTTGGTCAGTTCCAATGTTTCTTACGTTTCAAGTTTCAAAGTTTCAAAGTTTCAAAACCGATAAAAATACTTGTGATATGTTTCTTTATAACTGACCAGTGCATCGTTTTTGCATAGTTAACTAAAACCATTGCAATATTAACACTTAAAATAATACAATTTTAAATAGACATTCAATATGTTTTCATCCACCTTAACTGCCTTTTGGTTGTTGCAGTTACAAAAGAAACATCTGTGTTAAAACCAGTTAAAACCCAAAGGTAGGAAATTCTTTGCAGTTTAAAATCACAATTAATTGTACTTATTAAAGAATGTCCTTAGCTGGCTGGATGCTGTGAGGAACTGTCTCAGATTTTTACTCCAGCCACGCTTACCCATTTGTCAAATCATTCTAATTGTCTCAACTTATTGCGAGGATTATCCCTGTGCTGCTGGCGGGCATCCTTCATATGGTCCTGCTAAGGCCTCTTCCCGTCTGCTGGACAGCCTGCGGCAACAAGACTTTGTGGAGCATTTTTTGGTATTTTGGGCATTTTTTTGTTCAGCCAACATAAGGGATTTTACCATTCTGCAGTTCAGTTAGATATTTTCAGGGTTTAAGCAGGCTAGCACTGCTGGCCTCCTGGTGCGGATGCCTTCTTCTTAAGAAGTTCTTTTAGGAGCTGTTGCCGTGCTTGGTGCAGTTCTTTGCATAAGCAAATTAGATGTAAAATGTTGCCATTCTTGATGTTACACAGCCTACACGTGTCTTGTGCTGTTGTCCTCAGCCATAGTGGTAAATACTGAGCACACAGAAGGATCCACAGTCTATGCCTTAAAAAGCGAAATTCTATGGCCCTAGGATAGCCCTGGTTAAAGTATATTGTGGGACAAGTGATTTGTAGGAGTTAAGGGTCATCCAGGCATGAGCTCTATTTGAGAAGCTTGCCTTGTCCTCCACCAAGGAAATGTGTTTCATGGTTTTCCAGACTAGTTTTTTAAAGTTAAGATAGCCGAGTTGCGCCTCCCAAAGTCTTGTAAGTTTGGTAGTTTCCAGGGCTAACTGAAGGTAGTTTATTGCTTGAGAGAGCTCCCTGTGCTGTATGTCGTGCCACAGAAAGTAGTTTAGCGTATTTATAGTGGCGCTTCTAATCTTATACCAGCAGATGATATAAGTGCCAATACCTGGCTAAGACTTGTTGTAGAAGACCAAACTCCAAGCAGGTGATGTGTAGGGCGGAAGGCAGAACATATTTCTGTAAGCTTTGACCTGCGTGTTGTCCTGATCATTAGCCTCTCTTCCCCATATTGCCTCTTTGCCATAAGCAATCAAGGGGAGAAGTTTAGCCTGGACTAACTTTAAGAGCGGGGTCAAAGTCGGCCCCAACAATTTATTTGCAAGGTTTTTCATAGTTAGAGCGGTCAAAAGACCTTAACTTCTTATTTCCTCTTTCTGGGGCCCAAACGACCCTTCCTGGTCAAATGTGACTTCTAGGTACTTGTACTCATGAGCTGGATCAATTTTGATACCGCCCAGGAACCAATTCCTCTGTGGGTTCTCTTTCTTGTTTATTTAAATTTTCCGTGTCTTACTCAGATTTATTTTTAAGTTGTTTTCTGTTGCGTAGTACTGCATTTTCGTCAGTAGATGTTGGAGACCAACGTGAGTATGACTAAGCAGTACTACATCGTCTGTATACATGAGATTGGTCAATGTTTTCCCTCCTATCCTAGGTGTATGGGAGTTACAGGCATCAAGCACCTTTTGAAGGTCAGCCATGAATAGGTTGAACAGGGTTAGTGTGAGGATGTTTGTAGTTGTGCTGGCCATTTTGCGAAAACCGGTCTGGTTCAGCGGTATTATCTGATTCGTAGGTAATATGGTGCCTGCAAAGTATTTTGTTTCATTATCTATCAGAGCTACTAAACCGTAGTTGTTGGGCTCAGCCTTGTCTCCTTTTTTGTAGATTGGCACTATTGTCGAGCCCCTCCAAGATTCTGGTATTCTTCTGTTTAGCAGCCTGACTTCCAAAAAGAGAGGTTGCAAGATATCCACCCAGTCTACACTCTTTGCTTTGAACAGGGCAGGTGGAATGCCATTCAGTTCCAGGGCTCCTTCTTTCCTCCCTTTGGTGATCTGCTTTTTAATTAAGAGTTATAGAGGGCAACTAGCTGTGCCTGATGGTATGTTTACTGGGGCTGGGAGCTCCTGCTCCCTTATCTCAGTTTTGCTTGCTCCAGCTTGACCCTCTGGAATCCAGCTGTTAACCATTTGTGCTCCGGTGTTTTCTGTTTGGTTGTTAAAGTGAGTAGTAAGAAATTTTACCCAGTTTGCATCCGAAATATGTGACCCTATGCCCTTATGTTGTGGGCGCATGATACCGTTCACAGTTTTCCAAAAGCAGGCACTGTTGTTACAATTTGTGTTGTGTATGAGTTTTGCCCAATGTTTACAAACTAAAGAAAGTGGTATGCAGGAAAATACACAAACAATATTTCTGTAATTTTGAGGGCAATAAAGCTCAGCATATCATTGATATTCCATTTCAATCTTTTTAGTGCCACCCTTTGGTGCTTCAGGGATAATCGTGCGCTAGCGTTCCCTGGGAATCTCCTCAGCTTACGCAGAGTTGAGTTTATTGATTATTTAAGGAACTTGAGCTGTACTCTTTGGTCTTTTGGAATTTTATTTTTTCCACATGCTTTCCGAGCGTTGTCTTTTGTAGGGAAAGTATCTGCAAGTTCTGCTAGTAGTATGGCAGTAAACTTTGCCCTGTAAGCAATTTGGACATCGGCGCTGGATGATTGCAAGTTAAAGAGTTGAATTGCAGCTTCGGCCTTCGAATTTCTGTTGTTTGTTGTACATTTGATCCTTTTTAGGTTTGAGGTGTAAATAGGCCCCAAGGTTACATCTGACCTAATTGATCTAGGTTCAGTGGCTGTTAGTTGAAGTTGCTGGGGGCGATGGTCATTATCGCCCTTGTCCCCCATTCTGAACCCAAGAATGTATGGGAACAGAGTGAGGCTTGCAATGGTGTAATCCAATATGGAGCTTGTCGTTGCAGGGTGAAATTATTCGACTGGAGGAGAGTCTTTCCGGAAATCTTCTGTTCAGTGCTTGAAGGTTTAGATGTCCTAAGTCATCAAGAAGGCGTCTGTTGTGACATTTCTTCCTTCCAGTTAGAGCAGATACCTCCTCCCCTTCTGTCGAGCCAATGAGATAGTGGTTTAGGTCGCCTGTCAAGATAAACGTCGGATTTTCCGTCTCTGTGCATACTTTGCCACTTGGTTAGTACGTTTTTTTTAATCTTTCGCTTTGTGTTTGGGATTGACATACCTGTTAATTATGCACACCTCCGTTTCTTCTTCCTCAAGGGCGATAATAATTGTAACTGCTATTATTACATTTGACGTCGAGTCCATGAGGGTTGCTGAAACTCTGCTCGTCGTAGAAACATAGGTGGCCAGCCCACTAGAGCAATGGCCAAATCTGCCGGTCCTTGTTGCTGATGTGGCAAAGCATGTATAACCCTCAATGTGCTGAGGATCCATGAGCCAAGTTTCTTGCAACGAGATTATATCGAAGGTTGTAACATAATTCTAGAAATCAGGTTGTGGGAGTACGACAGGGATCAGACAGACCACAAGGAGATTCTTTGACAAGGGAGGGGCTCCCGTTTATTAGTTCACTTCAACAGATATGAGAGTAGAATAGCGATACTACAATCAGTTCAATATTATCAGTCCCGGCGGTGTCCTCTCCAGGGAAGAAAGCCTATTCTCCTTGATGAGGTCGGCTGGGCTTCTCGCTTCGTTGGGAATGAGGTGGAAGGGAAAAATATATAAACAACACAAAAAGACACTGGTTAGTGCTCACGTACTCTGGAGCAAAAAAAAACAATTCGGGGGGTAAGAGACTCATGATGGGATACACAAGACGGCTTTTGCGGTTTGTGTGGGAGCAGGAAGAAAACACTGTCATCAGAGAAGGCAGATTACAAAGGCAGGCAGCCTGATGCTGGCTTGTTTACTTAATGTGCAAGCGGCAGAATTAGGTGAGCTTCCCCGCCTGCCCGGCCGGTTTACAAGCTCCCACTCTGCTCCCGAGTCCCCGTACTTGAGCACACACTTGCTCAAGCCACAACCCTCTGGGCTGTGGCTGGGCGCAGCGTCCTCCTCTTGGCCACTCGGCTTCTCAAACAAAGGTTCAGCGTTTCCTCTCAACTGCTCCAGGACCCTCTGTGCCTCTTTACACAATCTCCAGTTTACCTCCTTCCGGGATCTGCCTTCTTCTTGGAGCCATATGTCTTTATCCAGCTCGACGTACTGCAGCTCCGCCTCCCAAGGGGTTGGGTCATCAAAGTAGGAGCCGAGTTTAAAGAGCCAACAGCCGCCTTCCTCCTGCTGATGCTGAATTTCGACGCCACCACCGGCGTCTGTGGACTGAAGGGGAGAAAGAGCGGAAAAGTCAAGTTGTTCAGCCAACATAAGGAAATAAGGAATTTTACCAATCTACAGTTCAGTTGGATATATTCAGGGTTTAAGCAGGCCAGCACTGCTGGCCTCCTGGTGTGGATGCCTTTCTGCTTAAGAGGTTCTTTTAGGAGCTGTTGCCGTGCTTGGTGCAGTTCTTTGCATAAGAAAATTTAATGTAAAATGTTGCCATTGTTGATGTTACACAGCCTGCACGTCTCGTGTGCTGTTGTCCTCAGCCATTGTGGTAAATACTGAGTACACAGAATGATCCACAGTCTATGCCTTAAAAAGTGAATTTGTATGGCCCTAGGATAGCCCTGATTAAAGTATAGTTGTGGGGCAAGTGATTTGTAGGAGTTAAGGGTCATCCAGGCATGAGCTCTGTTTGAGAATCTTCCCTTGTCCTCCACCAAATAAATTTGTTTTATGTTTTTCCAGGCTTGTTTTTTAAAGTAAGATAGCCAAGTTGCGCACCCAAAGTCCTGTAAGTTTGGTAGATTCCAGGGCTAACTGAAGGTAGCTTTTTGCTTGAGAGAGCTCCCTGTGCTGTATGTCGTGCCACAGAAAGTAGTTTAGCGTATTTATAGTGACGCTTCTAATCTTATACCAGCAGATGATATAAGTGCCATACCTGGCTAAGACTTGTTGTAGAAGGCCAAATTCCAAGCAGGTGATGTGTAGGGCGGAAGGCAGAACAGCTTTGACCTGCATGTTGTCCAGATCCTTAGCGTCTCTTCCCCGCATTGCCTCTTTGCCATAAGCAATCAAGGGCAGAAGTTTAGCCTGGACTACCCTTAAGAGCGGGGTCAAAGTCGACCCCATCAATTTATTTGCAAGGTTTTTCATCATTAGAGCGGTCAATAGACCTTTCCTTCTTAATTCCTTTTTCTGGTGCCCAAACGATCCTTCCTTGTCAAATGTGACTCCTAGGTACTTGTACTCATGAGCTGGATCAATTTTGATGCCGCCCAGGAACCAATTCCTCTGTGGGTTCTCTTTATTGTTTATTGACTTTGTCCGTGTCTTACTCAGATTTATTTTTAAGTAGTTTTATGTTGCGTAGTTCTGCATTTCCGTCAGTAGATGTTGGAGACCAACGTGAGTATGACTAAGCAGAACTACATTGTCTGCCTACATGAGATTGGTCAATGTTTTCCCTCCTATCCTAGGTAATTGGGAGTTACAGGCATCAAGCACCTTTTGAAGGTCAGCCATGAATAGGTTGAACAGGGTTGGTGCGAGCACACAACCCTGTTTCAGTCCTTTTGTTGTGGGGAATTTCGAGGAGAAGTGGGTGCTGCCGCCTAATTTCACCTGCACCTCGGTATCTGTGTGTAGAAGCGACAGCATGTTTAAAATAGGCTCTGGTACGCCCCATCGTGCCAGTTTCCCCCACAGACTGCCCCTCTCTAGATTATCAAAGGCAGCACTAAACTCAATATCACACAGGTGTAAAGGTAATTTTGAGGCTTTTGCTACCTCGATTATTAGAGAGATTGTGAGGATGTTTGTAGATGTGCTGGCCATTTTGCGAAAACCGGTCTTGTTCAGCATTATTATCTGATTCGCCTCAGTCCAGGATGTGAGCTCCTCTAATATGGTGCCCGTAAAATATTTTGCTTCATCATCTATCAGAGCTACTAAGCGATAGTTCTTGGGTTCAGTCTTGTCTCCTTTTTTGTAGATTGGCACTATGGTCGAGCCCCTCCAAGATTCTGGTATTCTGTTTAGCAGCCTGACTTCCAAAAAGAGAGGTTGCCAGATATCCACCCAGTCTACACTCTTTGCTTTGAACAGGGCAGGTGAAATGCCATTTGGTTCCGGGGCTCCTTCTTTCCTCCCTTTGGTGATCTGCTTTTTAATTAAGAGAGACAGAGGGCAACTAGCTGCGCCTGATGGTATGGTTTCTGGGGCTGGGAGCTCCTGCTCCCTTATCTTAGTGTTGCTTGCTCCAGCTTGACCCTCTGGAATCCAGCTGTTAATCATTTGTCCTCCGGTGTTTTCTGTTTGGTTGTTAAAGTGAGTAGTAAGAAATTTTACCCAGTTTGCATCCAAAATATGTGACCCTATGCTTTCCGAGCGTTGTCTTTTGTAGGGAAAGTATCTGCAAGTTCTGATAGTAGTATGGCAGTAAACTGTGCCCTGTAAGCAATTTGGACATCGGCGCTGGATGATTGCAAGTTAAAGAGTTGAATTGCAGCTTCGGCCTTCAAATTTCTGTTGTTTGTTGTACATTTGATCCTTTTTAGGTTTGAGGTGTATAGGCCCCAAGGTTACATCTGACCTAATTGATCTAGGTTCAGTGGCTGTTAGTTGAAGTTGCTGGGGGCGATGGTCATTATCGCCCTTGTCCCCCATTCTGAACCCAAGAATGTATGGGAACAGAGTGAGGCTTGCAATGGTGTAATCCAATATGGAGCTTGTCGTTGCAGGGTAAAACTATTCGACTGGAGGAGAGTCTTTCCGGAAATCTTCTGTTCAGTGCTTGAAGGTTTAGATGTCCTAAGTCATCAAGAAGGCGTCTGTTGTGACATTTCTTCTTTCCAGTTAGAGCAGATACCTCCTCCCCTTCTGCCGAGCCAATGAGATAGTGGTTTAGGTCGCCTGTCAAGATAAACGTCGGATTTTCCGTCTCTGTGGCATACTTTGCCACTTGGTTAGTACGTTTTTTTAAATCTTTCGCTTTGTGTTTGGGATTGACATACCTGTTGATTATGCACACCTCTGTTTCTTCTTCCTCAAGGGCGATAATAATTGTAACTGCTATTATTACATTTGACGTCGAGTCCATGAGGGTTGCTGAAGCTCTGCTCGTCGTAGAAACATAGGTGGCCAGCCCACTAGAGCAATGGCCAAATCTGCCGGTCCTTGTTGCTGATGTGGCAAGCATGTATAACCCTCAATGTGCTGAGGATCCATGAGCCAAGTTTCTTGCAACAAGATTATATCGAAGGTTGTAACATAATTCAAGAAATCAGGTTGTGGGAGTACGACAGGGATCAGACAGACCACAAGGAGATTCTTTGACAAGGGAGGGGCTCCCGTTTATTAGTTCACTTCAACAGATATGAGAGTAGAATAGCGATACTACAATCAGTTCAATATTATCAGTCCCGGCGGTGTCCTCTCCAGGGAAGAAAGCCTCTTCTCCTTGATAAGGTCGGCTGGGCTTCTCGCTTCGTTGGGAATGAGGTGGAAGGGAAAAAAATATAAACAACACAAAAAGGCACTGGTTAGTGCTCACGTACTCTGGAGCAAAAAAAAAAAATTCGGGGGGTAAGAGACTCATGATGGGATACACAAGGCGGCTTTTGCGGTTTGTGTGGGAGCAGGAAGAAAACACTGTCATCAGAGAAGGCAGATTACAAAGGCAGGCAGCCTGATGCTGGCTTTTTTACTTAATGTGCAAGCGGCGGAATTAGGTGAGCTTCCCCGCCTGCCCGGCCGGTTTACGAGCTCCCACTCTGCTCCCGAGTCCCCGTACTTGAGCACACACTTGCTCAAGCCACAACCCTCTGGGCTGTGGCTGGGCGCAGCGTCCTCCTCTTGGCCACTCGGCCTCTCAAACAAAGGTTCAGCGTTTCCTCTCAACTGCTCCAGGACCCTCTGTGCCTCTTTACACGATCTCCAGTTTACCTCCTTCCGGGATCTGCCTTCTTCTTGGAGCCATATGTCTTTATCCAGCTCGACGTACTGCAGCTCCGCCTCCCAAGGGGTTGGGTCATCAAAGTAGGAGCCGAGTTTAAAGAGCCAGCTGCCGCCTTCCTCCTGCTGATGCTGAATTTCGACGCCACCACCGGCGTCTGTGGACTGAAGGGGAGAAAGAGCGGAAAAGTCAAGTTGTTCAGCCAACATAAGGAAATAAGGAATTTTACCAATCTACAGTTCAGTTGGATATTTTCAGGGTTTAAGCAGGCCAGCACTGCTGGCCTCCTGGTGTGGATGCCTTTCTGCTTAAGAGGTTCTTTTAGGAGCTGTTGCCGTGCTTGGTGCAGTTCTTTGCATAAGAAAATTTAATGTAAAATGTTGCCATTGTTGATGTTACACAGCCTGCACGTCTCGTGTGCTGTTGTCCTCAGCCATTGTGGTAAATACTGAGTACACAGAATGATCCACGGTCTATGCCTTAAAAAGTGAATTTGTATGGCCCTAGGATAGCCCTGATTAAAGTATAGTTGTGGGGCAAGTGATTTGTAGGAGTTAAGGGTCATCCAGGCATGAGCTCTGTTTGAGAATCTTCCCTTGTCCTCCACCAAATACATTTGTTTTATGTTTTTCCAGGCTTGTTTTTTAAAGTTAAGATAGCCAAGTTGCGCATCCCAAAGTCCTGTAAGTTTGGTAGATTCCAGGGCTAACTGAAGGTAGCTTTTTGCTTGAGAGAGCTCCCTGTGCTGTATGTCGTGCCACAGAAAGTAGTTTAGCGTATTTATAGTGACGCTTCTAATCTTATACCAGCAGATGATATAAGTGCCATACCTGGCTAAGACTTGTTGTAGAAGACCAAATTCCAAGCAGGTGATGTGTAGGGCGGAAGGCAGAACAGCTTTGACCTGCATGTTGTCCAGATCCTTAGCGTCTCTTCCCCGCATTGCCTCTTTGCCATAAGCAATCAAGGGCAGAAGTTTAGCCTGGACTACCTTTAAGAGCGGGGTCAAAGTCGACCCCATCAATTTATTTGCAAGGTTTTTCATCATTAGAGCGGTCAATAGACCTTTCCTTCTTAATTCCTTTTTCTGGTGCCCAAATGATCCTTCCTTGTCAAATGTGACTCCTAGGTACTTGTACTCATGAGCTGGATCAATTTTGATGCCGCCCAGGAACCAATTCCTCTGTGGGTTCTCTTTATTGTTTATTGACTTTGTCCGTGTCTTACTCAGATTTATTTTTAAGTAGTTTTATGTTGCGTAGTTCTGCATTTCCGTCAGTAGATGTTGGAGACCAACGTGAGTATGACTAAGCAGAATTACATTGTCTGCCTACATGAGATTGGTCAATGTTTTCCCTCCTATCCTAGGTAATTGGGAGTTACAGGCATCAAGCACCTTTCGAAGGTCAGCCAGGAATAGGTTGAACAGGGTTGGTGCGAGCACACAACCCTGTTTCAGTCCTTTTGTTGTGGGGAATTTCGAGGAGAAGTGGGTGCTGCCGCCTAATTTCACCTGCACCTCGGTATCTGTGTGTAGAAGCGACAGCATGTTTAAAATAGACTCTGGTACGCCCCATCGTGCCAGTTTCCCCCACAGACTGCCCCTCTATAGATTATCAAAGGCAGCACTAAACTCAATATCACACAGGTGTAAAGGTAATTTTGAGGCTTTTGCTGCCTCGATTATTAGAGAGATTGTGAGGATGTTTGTAGATGTGCTGGCCATTTTGCGAAAACCGGTCTTGTTCAGCGTTATTATCTGATTCGCCTCAGTCCAGGATGTGAGCTCCTCTAATATGGTGCCCGTAAAGTATTTTGCTTCATCATCTATCAGAGCTACTAAGCGATAGTTGTTGGGTTCAGTCTTGTCTCCTTTTTTGTAGATTGGCACTATGGTCGAGCCCCTCCAAGATTCTGGTATTCTGTTTAGCAGCCTGACTTCCAAAAAGAGAGGTTGCCAGATATCCACCCAGTCTACACTCTTTGCTTTGAACAGGGCAGGTGAAATGCCATTTGGTTCCGGGGCTCCTTCTTTCCTCCCTTTGGTGATCTGCTTTTTAATTAAGAGAGACAGAGGGCAACTAGCTGCGCCTGATGGTATGGTTTCTGGGGCTGGGAGCTCCTACTCCCTTATCTCAGTGTTGCTTGCTCCAGCTTGACCCTCTGGAATCCAGCTGTTAATCATTTGTCCTCCGGCGTTTTCTGTTCGGTTGTTAAAGTGAGTAGTAAGAAACTTTACCCAGTTTGCTTCCGAGATATGTGACCCTATGCCCTAATGTTGTGGGCGCATGATTCCGTTAACAGTTTTCCAAAAGTGGGCACTGTTGTTACAATTTGTGTTGTGTATGAGTTTTGCCCAATGTTTACAAACTAAAGAAAGTGGTATGCAGGAAAATCCATAAACAATATTTCTGTAATTTAGAGGGCAATAAAGCTCAGCATATCATCGATATTCCATTTCAATCGTTTTAGTGCTGCGCTTTAGTCCTTCAGGGATAATCGTGCACTAGCGTTCCCTGGGAATCTTCTCAGCTTACCCAGAGTTGAGTTTATTGATTCTTTGAGGAACTCGAGCTGTACTCTTTGGTCTTTTGGAATTTTATTTTTTCAACATGCTTTCCGAGTGTTGTCTTTTGAAGGGAAAGTATCTGCAAGTTCTTCTAGTAGTATGGCAGTAAACTGTCCCCTGTATGAAATGTGGACATCTGTGCTGGATGATTGCAAGTTAAAGAGTTGAATTGCAGCTTCGGCCTTCGAATTTGTGTTGTTTGTTGTACATTTGATCCTTGTTAAGTTTGAGGTGTAAATAGGCCCCAAGGTTATATCTTACCTAATTGATCTTGGTACAGTGGCTGTTAGTTGAAGTCGCTGGGGGCAATGGTCACTATCGCCCTTGTACCCCACTCTGAACCCAAGAATGTATGGGAACAGAGCGAGGCTTGCAATGGTGTAATGAAATATAGAGCTTGTCGTTGCAGAGTAAAATGATTCGAATGGCGGAGAGTCTTTGCAGGAATCTTCTGTTTAGTGCTTGAAGGTTTAGATGTTCTAAGTCATCAAGAAGGCGTCTGTTGTGACATTTCTTCTTTCCAGTTAGAGCAGATACCTCCTCCCCTTCTGCAGAGCCAATGAGATAGTGGTCTAGGTCCCCTGTCAAGATAAACGTCGGATTTTCTGTCTCTGTGGCATACTTTGCCGCTTGGTTAGTACTTTTTTAAAAATCTTTCGCTTTGTGTTTGGGATGGACATACAAGTTAATTATGCACACCTCAGTTTCTTCTTCCTCAAGGGTGATAATAATTGTAACTGCTATTATTACATTTGACGTTGAGTCCATGAATGTTGCTGAAGCTCTGCTTGTCGTAGAAACATAGGTGGCCAGCCCACCAGAGCAACGGCCAAGTCTGCCGGTCCTTGTTGTTGATGTGGCAAAGCATGTATAACCCTCAATGTGCTGAGGATCCATGAGCCAAGTTTCTTGCAACAAGATTATATCGAATGTTGTAACATAATTCAAGAAATCAGGGTGTGGGAGTATGACAGGGATCAGACAGACCACAAGGAGATTCTTTGACAAGGGAGGAGCTCCCGTATATTAGTTCACTCCAACAGGTATGAGAGTAGAATAGCGATACTATAATGAGTTCAATATTAACAGTCCCAGCGACGTCCTCTCCAGGGAGGAAAGCCTCTTCTCCTTGACAACGTCAGCTGGGCTTCTCTCGTTGTTGGGAATGAGGCAGAAGGGGAAAAAATACAAACAACACAAAAAGGCACTGGTTAGTGCTCACGTACTCTGTAGCCAAAAATAAATAAATTCAGGGGGAGTAAGAGACCCATGATGAAATACACAAGGCGGCATTTGCGGTTTGTGAGGGAGCGGGAAGAAAACACCGTCACCGGAGAAGGCAGATTACAAAGGCAGGCAGCCCGATACTGGCTTGTTTACTTAATGTGCAAGCGGCGGAATTAGGTGAGCTTCCCTGCCTGCCCGGCCGGTTTATGAGCTCCCACCCTGCTCCCGAGCCCCCGTACTTGAGCACGTACCTGTTCAAGCCATGACCCTCTGGGGCTGTGGCTGGGCACAGCATCCTCTGGTTGGCGTTTCCTCTCGACTGCTCCAGGACCCTCGGTGCCTCTTCACATGATCTACAGCTCTCCGCTTCCTCCTTCCGGGTTCTGCCTTCTTCTTAGAGCGCCCTGTCTTTATCCAGCACGTAGTTCTGCAGTTCTGCCTCCCAAGGGGTTGGGTCATCAAAGTCGAAGCTGAGGTTAAGGGGCCAGCCGCCGCCTTTCTCCTGCTGATGCTGATTTCCGACGCAACCACCGGCGTCTGTGGACTGGAGGAGGGAAAGAGCAGAAAAGTCAAGAGGGGCCCAGGATGAGGACGTGACGGGATGAGGTGAGGTCCAACACACCCCTCCCCCAGAGTCATCCTGATCGGGGAGGTTTAGGGTAGCGGGAAAGGAAATCAGCATTGGAGTTTAAAGCACGCTTCCGATACCAGGCATCAAAGGCAAAGGGTTGCAGGGAGAGAAACCATTGCATCACCCTGGGGTTGTTCCCCTTATTTCGAGCCATCCAAACCAGGGGTGCATGGTCAGTATATAAGGTGAACCTGTTCCCTTCTAGATAGTAAAGCAGCTTCTCTATGGCCCACTTGACGGCCAGGCATTCTTTTTCTAGGACCGGGTAGAGGGTTTCCCTCGGAAACAGTTTGCGGCTGATAAACAGGACTGGAGCTCCGCCCCTTCCCTTGTCAATTGGGATATGACAGCTCCAACCCCTCCCTTGGAGGCATCAGTCTGAAGGATAAATAGGTGAGAGAAATCAGGGGACACATGTACGGGACCCTGGGTGATGGCCTTTTTCAGGGCCTGAAAAGCGAGTTGGACAGATGGAGTGGGAGAGAGTAATTCACGGGTATCTGCCCCTTTTTTTAGGAGATCCATGAGCGGAGCAGAGAGGGTGGAATACTGGGGAATGAAGCGACGGTAATACCCTAGGAGTCCTAAAAAAGCTTGTACCCCTTTCTTTGTGGTAGGGAGGAGTGCCTCCATGATGGCTTTAATTTATACGCTTTGCGGCTCTATGCACCCATTCTCCGGGACATAGCCGAGGTATTTCACTTTGTTGTACCCTATTCTCGATTTCTTTGAGCTTATGTGTGGTCCCGCCTGTCCCAGGGCTCTGAGTATCAGGTGACAATGCTCCAGGTGTTCCTCCCGGGTAGAACTATAAATGACAATGTCATCTAGATAGGCAGAAGAGTATCCTTGGTGGGGTCGCAAAATCTGGTTCAAAAGGCATTGAAACGTGGCTGGGGCGCCGTTTAACCCAAAGGGCAGGACAGTGAATTCAAACAGGCCATCTGGGTTTGTGAAGGCCGTTTTCCTTTGGTCTGTGGTTCGCAAGGGGACTTGCCAATAACGTTTTGTTAGGTCTAAAGTGGTGATGTATTTAGCGTCCCCTAGTCGTTCTATGAGATCGTCCACTAGGGGTAGAGGATATGCATCGAGGGTAGAGATGGCATTTACCCGCAGAATCGTATACTCCCATCAGGTTTATCTGTGAATCACTGCGGGAAGGCTTAAAGACTCCCGTCTCTAACATGAGACAGCTCCCAACGGGTAGCAGCAATCCTATAGGGACGGAGACAAACCACTTTGTCAGGTACAGTGTTGATGCAGTGTTCTACTAGGGTGGTTCTGCCGGTCGGTCTGAGAACAGGGTGTTTTGTTTTATGAACACATCTAACAAGAACTCTTGCTGTTGATCGCTAAGTTGTTCATTCACAACTAGCTGTTCTAGGGTACTGTCCGCATGGTTATGGACCTGTATTAGATGGTTGTTACGGGGAGGGGACCTAACCATTTTTTCAAGAGGTAAATATGGTACGTCTGAGTTCGGTTGGGACTGGTCTGTAGTCTATATGTTGTCTTACCAAAGGTTTCTCTCACTTTGTAGGATCCCTTCCACTCGTTCTTTACCGTGGCCAAAGAGTTGGGTAGACAGACCAAGGCCCAGTTGCCTATCTGAAGAGATCGCCATCTCTTCCCTTTATCATACTGAGCTTTCTGTTTGCCCTGATTCTTTTCTAGGTTGGTGTGGGCCAGGTCTCGCAGTTTGCCTAGACGGGATTTTAGATGTTGGGTATACTCAAGCAGTTCTACTGCCTCATCGGGTTCTTTCTCCCAGGCTTTCCTGGTCTTTTCCAACTGAGTCCAGGGTTATCTTCCATACAACATCTCAAAAGATGAGCACCCAAGACTTCCCTGGACCTGTCCTCTTATGACAAGCAGGGCAAGCGGGAGGAGGCGGTCCCACTGCTTTTCTTTGAGTTCCAACATTTTCTTAAGGGTCAGTTTTAGGGTCCCATTGTAACGTTCCACTAAACCATAGGTTTGGGGAGGATAGGCAAAGGTTCTTATCTGTTTGATGTCTATTAATTTACAGACTTGTTTCATACGTTTTGAGACAAAGGGGGTGCCCTGGTCTGTAAGAATTTTGCAGGGAAATCCAATACGGGAAAAATACTCTAGGTGCTTGTCCGCAATAGCGGCCGTGGTGGGACCCGGAAATAGGAAAAGCTTCTGGGAAGCACGTGCAGTAGTCCACCATCACCAGTACATATTGGTGTCCTTTCGCTGTTCTGGGTTGTGGTCCTATGAGATCCATCCCTATTAGATCAAAGGGTTTCCCAATTATTGGTAGTGGTTGTAGGAGAACGGGTCTTGGTCGGTAAGGGTTCTTTTTCTGACATATAGGGCACTCCTGGCAGTATTTCTTTAGCTGGGCATAAATGCCGGGCCAATAGAAATGTCTGGGTTACCTTGTCCAGTCCTAGGTGTCCTTCTAACAAATGCGAGTGTGCGTAGAACATGACCTGTTCTCAAAACGCACTGGGAACAAGCAACTGTGGGTTCTTGTTGGCCTTGGCAATTCTATATAACAACCCGTTGGTTACCCTGAAAAGAGGGAATACTGTTTTTCATAGTGAGGACTTTTTCTAAGGGACCTTTGTTTTTTAGGGATGGGTCAAGCTCTCAGTGATAATTTGTTCATCTGGAGGTAATGAATGATTTCTACCTTCTCTGGTCTTTTTATTTGACTGTCATGCTCTGCTTAGCATTACCTGAGTTCCAGTTTGTAAGCTATGTTATATTATGCAGATTTGTAGACCTGGAGGAATGCTGGGTGGTATGATATTTGTGTGAGCCCGGTGATGCCACACTTTCCCACAGAAAAATGTGTGAACAAAATGATTTTCTCGGCTAAACTTGAGGTTTGCAAGGGATTCTGGGTAAGGGAACTTTGGGGGATCCACGCAAGCCATATCCCCTTGAAAGCCCCCAGGTGTCTAGTTTTCAAAATTGTGTGGGCTTAGTAGGTTTCCATAGATGGCCGCGGAGCACGGGGCCAAAAACACAACTGACCCCCCTTGCAAAAGCAGGTGGTTTTGAGAGAGGCAATTTTGATGTCACCTCACTACGTTTGGGGCACTTGCCTGTCACGGGTTCTCGCGCCTCCCACATATTTGAGGCACCATTTTTATCGGGAGACCTGGAGGAATGCTGGGTGGTAGGAAATTTGTGTGAGCCCAGTGATGCCACACTTTCCCACACAAAAATGTGTGAAAAAACTGATTTGTTCGGCTAAAATGGAGGTTTGCAAGGGATTCTGGGTAAGGGAACGTTGGGGGATCCACACAAGCCATACCTCCTTGGATGCCCCCGGGTGTCTAGTTTTCAGAAATGTGTGGACTTGGTAAGTTTCCCTAGATGGCCCCCGATCACGGTGCCAAAAACCCAGGTGACCACCCTTTCAAATACAGGTGGTTTTGCGATAGGCAATTTTTATGTTGCCTTACTACGTTTGGGGCCCTTGCCTGTCACAGGTACTTATGCCTCCCACACAACTGAGGCACCAATTTTATCGGGAGACCTGGGGGAACGCAGGGTGGTAGGAAATTTGAGTGAGCCCGGTGATGCCACACTTTCCCACATGAAAATGTGTGAAAAAACAGATTTTACCCAGCTAAAATTGAGGGTTGCAAGGGATTCTGGGTAAGGAAACTTTGGGGGATCCACGAAAGCCATACCTCCTTGGAAGCCCCCCGGTGTCTAATTTTCAGAAATGTGTGGGCTTGGTAGGTTTCCCTAGATGACCGCCGAGCACGGGCCAAAAACCCAAGTGACCTCCCTTGCAAAAGCAGGTGGTTTTGAGATAGGCAATTTTGATGTCCCCTCACTAAGTTTTGTGCCCGTGCCCACCTAGATATTTGTGCCTCCCACACAAGTGAGGCACCAGGTGACCCCCCTTTCAAATACAGGTTTTTTGAGATAGGCAATTTTTCTGTTGCCTTACTATGTTTGGGGCCCTTGCCTGCCACAGGTACTTACGCCTCCCACATAACTGAGGCACCAATTTTATTGGAAGACCTGGGGGAACGCAGGGTGGTAGGAAATTTGCATGAGCCCGGTGATGCCACACTTTCCCACACAAAAATATGTGAAAAAACAGATTTTTCCAGCTAAAATTCAGGTTTGCAAGGGATTCTGGGGAAGGAAATGTTGGGGGATCCACACAAGTCATACCTCCTTCGAAGCCCCCGGGTGTCTAATTTGCAGAAATGTGTAGGTTTGGTAGGTTTCCCTAGGTGCCGGCAGAGCCAGGGTTCACAAACTACAGCTAGGCACTTTGCCAGAAAAAGGGTCATTTTTCACTGTGAAATTGAGGTATGACCACATTGCGTTTTGCTCCATTCCCTGTCACAGGCACTAGGCCGACCCACACAAGTGAGGTACCATTTTTGTCAGAAAACTTTGGGGAACGCGGGGTGAGTGCAAATTTGTAGATCCACGCAGATTCCACAACTTTCCACCACAGAAATGTAGGGAAAATGTATTTTTTTGTCAATTCTTTAGGTTTGCAAGGGTTTCTGGGTAACAGAACCTGGTGGGAGGCTGTCAAGTCATCCCATCCTAGATTCCCCAGGGTGTCTAGATTTAAAAAATGTATAGGTTTGCTAGCTTTCTCTAGTGTCGGCAGAGGTAGGGTTAAAAAACTACAGCTGGACACTTTGCAAAAAAAGGGTCATTTTTCACTGCGAAATTGAGGTGTGACCACGTTGCGTTTTGTGCCGTTTCCTGTTGCAGGCACTAGACCGACTTATACAAGCGAGGTGCCATTTTTCTCAAAAGACTTTGGGGAACGCGGAGTAGATGAACATTTGTGGATCCACGAAGATTCCAGAACTTTCAACCACAGAAATGTGGGGGAAATGTGTTTTCTTTTGTCAATTTTTTAGGTTTGCTAGGGATTCTGGGTAACAGAACCCGTTGAGAGGCAGTCAAGTCACCCCATCCTGAATTCCCCTGATTGTCTACTTTTTAAAAAAGTATAGGTTTGCTAGGCTTCCCTAGGTGCCGGCAGAGCTAGGGTTAAAAAACTACAGCTAGGCACTTTGCCAATAAAGGGTCATTTTTTACTGCGAAATTGAGGTCTGACCACGTTGCGTTTTGCACCGTTGCTTGTCGCAGGCACTAGGCCGACCCACACAAGTGAGGTCCATTTTTCTCAGAAGACTTTGGGGAACGCAGGGTGGGTGGAAAATTGTGGATCCACGCAGAGTCCAGTACTTTCCTCCACAGAAATGTAGGGAAAATGTGTTTTTTGGGACAATTTTGTAGGTTTGCAAGGGATTCTGGTTAACAGAACCTGGTGGGAGGCAGTCACGTCACCCCATCCTAGATTTCCCTGGGTGTCTAGTTATAAAAAATGTATTGGTTTGCTAGGTTTCCCTAGGAGCTGGCAGAGGTAGGGTTAAAAAATCTACAGCTAGGCACTTTGCAAAAAAAGGGTCATTTTTCATTGCGAAATTGAGGTGTGACCACGTTGTGTTTTGTGCCGTTTCCTGTCGCAGGCACTAGGCGGACCTACACAAGTGAGGTACCATTTTTCTCAGAAGGCTTTGGGGAAGGCGGGGTGGGTGGAAATTTGCGGATCCACGCAGATTCCAGAACTTTCCACCACAGAAATGTGGGGAAAATGTGTTTTTTGGGACAATTTATTAGATTTGCAAGGGATTCAGGGTAACAGAACCTGGTGGGAGGCAGTCAAGTCACCCCCATCCTCGATTTCCCTGGGTGTCTAATTTAAAAAAATGTATAGGTTTGCTAGGTTTCTCTAGGTGCCGGCAGAGCTAGTGTTCAAAAACTACAGCTAGGCACTTTGCCAAAAAAGGGTCATTTTTCACTGCGAAATTGAGGTGTAACCAGGTTGCGTTGTGCACCGTTCCCTGTCGCAGGCACTAGGCCGACCCACACAAGTGAGGTACCATTTTTCTTGGAAGACTTTGGGGAACAGAGGGTGGGTGGAAATTTGTGGACCCACGCAGAGTCCAGTACTTTCCACCACCGAAATGTAGGGAAAATGTGTTTTTTGGGACAATTGTTTAGGTTTGCAAGGGATTCTGTGTAACAGAACCTGGTGGGAGGCAGTCAAGTCACCCCATTCTAGATTTCCCTGGGTGTAGTTATAAAAAATGTATTGGTTTGCTAGGTTTCCCTAGGTGCTGGCAGAGGTAGGGTTAAAAAACTACAGATAGGCACTTTGCAAAAAAAGGGTCATTTTTCATTGAGAAATTGAGGTGTGGCCACGTTGTGTTTTGTGCCATTTCCTGTCGCAGGCACTAGGCCGACCTACACAAGTGAGGTACCATTTTTCTCAGAAGGCTTGGGGAAGTTGAGCTGGGTGGACATTTGTGGATCCATGCAGATTCCAGAACTTTCCACCACAGAAATGTGGGGAAAATGTGTTTTTTGGGACAATTGTTTAGGATTGCAAGGGATTCTGTGTAACAGAACCTGGTGGGAGGCAGTCAAGTCACCCCATTCTAGATTTCCCTGGATGTCTAGTTTACAGAAATGTATAGGTTTGCTAGGTTTCCCTAGGTGCTGGCAGAGGTAGATTTAAAAAACTACAGCTAGACACTTTCCAAAAAAAGGGTAATTTTTCATTGTAAAATTGAGTTGTGACCACGTTGTGTGTTGTGCCGTTTCCTGTCACAGGCACTAGGCCGACCTACACAAGTGAGGTACCATTTTTCTCAGAAGACTTTGGGGGACGTGGGTGGGTGAAAATTTGTGAATCCACGCAGATTCCCGAACTCTCCACCACAGAAATGTGAGGAAAATGTGAGTTTTTTGTAAATTTTTTAGGTTTGCAAGGGATTCTGGGTAACAGAGCCTATTGGGAGGCAGACAAGTCACCCCATCCTGGATTCCCTTGGGTGTCTACTTTTTAAAAATGTAAAGGTTTTCTAGGTTTCCCTAGGTGCCGGCAGAGCTAGGGTTAAAAAACTACAGCTAGGCACTTTGCAAAAAAAGGGTCATTTTTCATTGAGAAATTGAAGTGTGACCACGTTGCGTTTTGCACCGTTCCCTGACGCAGGCACTAGGCCGACCTACACAAGTGAGGTAGCATTTTTCTTGGAAGACTTTGGGAAATGTGGGGTGGGTGGAAATTTGTGGATCCACACAAAGTCCAGTACTTTCCACCACAGAAATGTAGGGAAAATGTGTTTTTTTGTCAAATGTTTAGGTTTGCAAGGGACTCTGGGTAACAGAACCTGGTGGGAGGCAGTCAAGTTACCCCATCCTGGATTGGCCTGGGTGTCTAGTTTTCCAAAATCTATAGGTTTGCTAGTTTTCCCTAAGTGCCGGCAGAGCTAGGGTACAAAAAGTACATCTAGGCACTTTGGCAAAAAAGGGTCATTTTTCACTGCGAGATTGGGGTGTGACCATGTTGCATTTTGTGCAGTTTCCTGTCAGGGGCACTAGGCCGACCCACACCAGTGAGGTACCCTTTTTCTTGGAAGACTTTGAGGAACGCACGGTGGGTAGAAATGTGTGGATCCACGCAGATTTCAAAACTTTCACCACATAAATGTGGGGAAATGGGGCTTTTTGACATTTCTTTAAGTTTGCAAGGGATTATGGGTAACAGAACCTGGTTGAAGGCAGTCAAGTTACCCCATCCTGTATTCCCCTGGGTGTCTAGTTTTCAAAAATGTATAGGTTTGCTAGGTTTCCCTAGGTGCCGGCAGAGCTAGGGTTACAAAACGACAGCTACAAACTTCGCAAAAAAAGGGTACATTTTCATTGTGAAAATGTGGTGTGTTCATGTTGGGTTTTGAGCCTTTTCCGGTTGTGGACACTATGCCTACCCACTCAAGTGAGGTACCATTTTTATTGGGAGACTTAGCGTAATTCAGATTTGTAAAGCAACTGTTAATACCTATTGAGTTTTGATGCATTTCTCGCTTCGGAATGAAAGACAATGTGTAAAAAATAAGACATTTTGAAAAATAACCAATAATTCTCATGCTAGTATGAGTATTCCCAATTTTGAAAATATGCAAATATGTACTGTTTCTAAACTCTATCATTTGTACCCATTTCAGAAATACATAGGTGTCTTTCATACCTATTTTTCCATGTATACATTTTCACACAATAATTGCTATATACCCAGTACATAATAAAAGCCAATGCAAAATGCTACTCAGTTTTTGACTCTAGGTTCGTCTGGTTCTTGGTGAACCTACAAGTCCTATATATCCCCACAACCATAAAGGTCCAGCGGATGTATATTGCTTTCAAAGAGCTGTCATAATTACAAGAAGTTACAGGTGAAAACGTTGACACAAACAGCTGTTTTTTTCAACTAATTTTCAATTTTTCAAATATTTAACTGTTAGTTTCTATAAAGAAACCTTGATGGATCTACACAAATTATCCCTTTATTAATTTAGAATTATGTCTGCTTTTCTAAAATGCATAGCTTTTCAGGATTCTTTATTGTTTTCATACTCATTTTTACCATTAATTGGAAGGGGGTAGAAAGGACATAAAATAGCAAAAATAGGCTATGTCCTATGTTGGTTTTCTGACAAAAGACTGTCATTCCCTATAAGCTGGGAAAATGGTGATTTCATCCCCACAAACCCTTTTTTGATAAAATGTTCAGGGAAAAACCCAAATGCTTTCATTTGTAGCCAAGTTTTCCCAACTTTCCCAATATTTTGGCTAATTTCTGGGACCCCTCCAGGGGAATCCACAAACCCTGGGAACCTTTAGAATCCCCATGATGTTGGAAGAAAAGGACGCAAAATTGGCCTGGATACCTTATGTGGTCAAAAAGTTACAGGGGCCTAAGCGCGCACTACCCCAAATAACCCAAAAAAGGCTTAGCACAGGAGGGGAAAAGGCCTAGCAGCGAAGGGGTTAAGTACGTCTATCAGGCTAATTGGCCTGTCATTTTTGGATTTGTGTTTACTGCCTTTTTGTGGATAGGGACGATATCAGCCCAGTATTGGGGCACCTGCCGATGTTGCATTGCTAAGAGCGGTAACATATGGGAGCCATACCTTTTTATCATGTTTGAATAGTTTACCAGGAAGTGCCGGTGCTTTCCCGGGTTTGATAGAATCTATGGCACAGTCAGTCTCCTGTAGTGAGAAGACTATCGCCTCACTGTCTTGTCTTGTTTGATATTATCAGGCCCTCTGTCTCCACTTGAAGCTACAATGGGCCAAAGGCTGGAGTATAAGTCAGTGAAGTGGTCGGTCCAAGCTGCCGAGTCCAAATATAGCTCCGTCCTCACTGCCTGCTCCTTGCCCCTGCATGCTATAATTTTCCCGAACTCAGCCAAGTTATTCGTTTTTGCTGCCTGTAAAAGATCGAGCCAGCTATTTTCCTCCCAATTCTTCTTGGCAATAGCCAATTCTCTCCTATCAACATCTCTGGCCCTCCTTGCTGTGTTTGCTTTTCCCTGTTTTAATATTTCAAGCAAAGATGTCTTAGATCTTCTACATTCTGCTGTGTACCATGGATTTACCTTTAATCCCATTTTATATTTGGGTTTCGATTTCTTCCCAATGTTTTTAATGAGGAGGGACTCTAGCTTTGCGGCCTTGGCAACATGCATAGATGTTGCAGGCAAGTCACTTGTCTCTAGGTATGCACCCACTACTTCGGTAAAAGTATTATAGATACTTGTCATGAGCTCTATGTTAACTGTGATCTTAGGCCACTTGATGGATCTTAGATTGTTCCCTACTAGGGGGTGAACATTTTGCATACAAATGTCTAGTTGATCATGCCTTGCTAGTTGGCCTATTACTTCCAAGCATAGCGGTCGGTGATCGCTATCATCCCTCTTCTCTATGCTAAAGCTCACTATTCTGCTCCAGCTGTGGATGCTATGCAATATATAATCAATTCTCGACTGTGAACTGCCATGCTTAAAAGTATTAAGAGAGGCTTTTTCGTACCCATTGTTAGATACCCTTCCATTGCATGCCCTTAAATGGTGTTCTATAGTCAAAGGTACTATCTGAAATGCAGCATTAGTGCAAGGTTTAGATGGCCTGCCACTAGTTGGGGCAACCCTATGGCCTCATCCTCTTCTTCTGTAACATGCTTCAGTCCATTCAGTGACTCGTAGGCACAGTTGAAATCCCCACACACAATCACAGTATAACTAGGATCTACAGAATCCAGGGCTCTACCTAGTGTGTTAATTGTCTCAGAATTTAGAGTTTGCCTGATTGGACGGTTATAGATGTTAAACAAATGCAGTTTTTCATTGTTTTTATTTAGATACACTGCCAACAGGTCTGGGGAGTCTATGGTAAAGTTTGTCGATCGCATCCCCAGTGTTATCCTGACCCATATTACAAGGCCCTCAATGGTCTCCCTCTCCATGTGGGAATTGCGTTCTTGTAGTATGTTTTATAGTCTAGCTCATGTGAGGGTGTAAGTAACCATGTCTCTTGAAAAAGACAGATGTCAAATGTGTCTATGTAACTATGCCATTCCGGGTCATCAAGCGTTTTAGGCCAGCACTGTTCCAGGATATTATAGCTATGCAAGTTTGCCCTTTCCCAGATGTTTTATATGTTGAAATGTTAGGACCTAGAGTAGAATACGCGTCCTCGTAAAATTGTGCGCCCCCTGCTCATTTACATCAGTAGTGGCACTACTGCTGATGCCTACAACAGTTTGGGAGACATCCTTATTTGTTTTATTCACCTTTTGTAGGGATTCTCTGCTCAGGCTAGTATCACCCTGGAATGGGGGGAGGTTGAAATCTCGAGGGCCGATGTATTTCCTCCAGAAGTCAGTCAATATGTTTTAGACTGAGAGCTACTAGGTCTTCTATCCAGCTATAGTAAAGGTGCTGGCCTGTGGGGGACAGCTTGCTTGAATTGAATGGAAGAGGAGTCAGGGGAACAAGTACAAAATTCTAGGGTGAGTAGGTTTTCGACCAAGTCTGACCCTATTATTGTCAGCTCTATGCAATCTACTGATTTTCCTGGTGTGCATTTCCGCACCCTGATAATGCCCACTCTAATTACCGAGTGACAGCCCCTGACATGGCGGATCACATGGATTGCTTTGTTAATTAAAGAGTCCACCCTCTCTGGCCCCTGCTTAATGCCAAGTTTTGGGACGTTGACCATAAGAATTTTATTTGCAAGTGGCAACCGAGGAGGGCCTGTGTGTACTGGATGATTCCTGCTGCAGTTGAATAACTGAGTTGGAGACGGTTTGCAAATCCTCTGATTGTTTAGTGTATGATGCGCACCTGCACCATTAGCAAAATTTACTTTAAAATCAGAGAATATTTGAGTCCGATGAGCGGTGGCTGTATGTACCAATGGTTGCAAAGTGTCCCTGGATGGTATATCTTGAAGGAGCTGAGGATGGCTACCCAAACCTTGTAATGCTGCCTGCGCTCGCTCGACATCAGCACTCAACTCCTGTGTAACTGGGAAATATAGATGGAGGGCTAGGTTGTAGTAATGATTTGACTAGTGTAGTGAGCCCCTTGATCATCACTCTCAATGACCCTACTTCAGCCCTCAAGTCCCTAATAATCTGATAGGTACTTGGATTCACTGGTTTGCATTAGGAGCAACAGTTGTCAACTCTATGGATTTAGTGCAATGTTGGGATTGATCCTCCGTTGCTTCATCAGATAAGGCCATTAGGAGGGTAGACCTATTAGTGCAGGGAACACTGGGTTCTTGTTGTAATATTATGCTATGAGAAGTATTGAGGGGATTGCTATTACTCTTAGTGTTACCGGTAACAGGGAGGCAGTGTATCCCTGCTATATGTGTTGAGTCCTCCTCGTTTTGCTCACAAACTCCGCTAGTGCGTGTCTTTTTAAACATAGCTAGGATTATGGGGGTGCAATTGTTACCAGTAGCGATCGATGAGTGTGAGTTATTCATTGAGGTTCGAGGAGGAGTAGATGGAGTAGATGGTATTAAAGTGGCAGAACCTTCATCAAGTATACCTACGCACTCACTTATCAAATTGTCAATACCATCTATTGTACAATTACTAGCTAGGTGTTTAATGGCTTTCCTAACCTTCTTCACCTTCCCAGACTGAGCACCACCTGTGCTCTCCATACATTTTCTCTTCCCCATATCCCCTTGTCCAAGGGCCTCTAAAAATGTTACCCCTGAGTGGAAGGAAGGTAGTAATAATGTCAATCCCACTCAACCTAGTACGGCAGTAGGGTGGTAAAAACAAAACGAGTCCAGTACTTGCCTTTCCAATCTAGAACAAAGATAAGGCAATGGAAATGAGTTGGGGTAAATGGGGCCCGAGAATATAGAAGGCGTGGCTACACTGGCCAGGGGCTATCACTATTGTATAACAGGGTAAAGTGCTGTGTAAGCTCGTCCTGTACACTGCCGCTTAGCAATAACAATGGCTACTTGGTAACTTATTGTTTGTGGGAGAATATGTGGTGCAAAGTTTCCATTCAGTGTCCCAAATTATATCCCTGGCAAACCAGCTTTAGGCTCTTTACAAAAGTCTCCACAGCCAGTCAATAGGAGTAGCACGGGCTGGCAATACGCAGTGCTTTTATGGCAATATCCTGAGTCTTTTGTTTAAAGAGCCCGCTGTGTAGAATTCGTGAGATGACACCGTGCCTTATGCAAGCATAGCCACGTTGTAGATCCTTGTACCAAACTCAAGGGAGGTGGCCCTGCCCCTTCCTGGCAATGAGGGGCAAGGATTCGCCCGGGCGCTGCTCGCGAAATCCCGCGCTGCAGGAACCCGCAACGTTTTTTCTAGCGCCTCCTGGCGCTGCCTGTGATGCGTAGGATGGCTATGCAGGGTGGTTACTGTGGTCCTGGCTCCAATGGCAGAAGGAACTGGGGCAGCAACTGGTGGTAGACAAACACGCTTCTCGCGCTGCAGGAGCCCGCAACGGTTTTTCTAGCGCCTCCTGGCGCTCAGTTGACGCGTAGGACCGCAATGCAGGCTGGTCCCTGTGGTCCTGGCTCCACTGGCAGAAGGAACTGGGGCATCAACTGGTGGCAGGCAAACGGGCATATTACATTTATTTCTAAGGCCTTAATATATGATAAAACAGGTACCCAGGGCCTTTAAATGAAATGCTACTAATGGGTTGCAGCACTCACTTTTCCACCCACTACAGTAGCAATGTAAACCATGTCTACAAGTCTACCCTTTTAGCCAGTGTGGGCAGTTTTAAACTGACATTTTGAACTGGGATAATGCATCTTTTTTCAGGCCTAAACCTTCCTTTTTTTGCCTCTATGTTTTATTATGTTCGTACCTTCATACTTTCTTTCCCCATTCTTTGTAATCTTGTTAATCAGTTTATTAGCGTTAATATTGTGCATTTGATCACGCCACATGACTAGAGGCACTCCAGTAAAGTTTACCTGTGATGCAGCTGTGAGGTATTACATTCTTTTTTCAATTCCCAGGGGCTTATATCTGTTCCTCTAGATGTATTGGAGCGTATTATGAATTAATAATCCTGCAACTGTATTGTCATTGCTTTAATTTCTACTAATAATATTCTCTCTTTTTTCTTAAAAACATTACCAAAGTCTTTTGAGCTTCACTTTCTTGGGGTTTGATTATAATGGTCACTGTATGTCCTCTCAATCTCTTACTTCTAGATGCACAGAATGATCAATTTGAGATGAGCTTTCTCCTGGAAACCTGATTGCAAAAGCCGTTTTGCTACTTTTCTCTCCTGCCTCTGATACTCTGTTGGTATCTTGTTGCAGCTCAATTAATTTCCGTCACTTTTATCCACCCATCTTCACCAACATCTTCTTTCTGGTATTTCTCTGACAAACATTTACTCATCATAATATTATATAAAAGCTTCATAATCCCTTCTATCACATCCCTAGCAGCAGTATTACATAATATTTACCACTAAAAATATCATGGTTCTATAATATTGTTGTAAAAACATAGAGAATCAAAATAGTGACTTTTGCAACATCCGATGTAAAGTGTAAAAATATCAACTACAGAAATATTTTGCTCCAAAGTATCAACATTATATTGGTGCATGTATATATATTTAATTGTAATTGGTATCATTCCAATTGAAATATTTTTATTTAATTTTAATGCATTCAAAACTGTATATGCTATATTGAAGGATATTATAAATGATGATACATTAATTATACAGTATAAATATGTATAACTATTTTAATTGTTAATCATGTATGCAATGTTAACAGTATATTTTAAATGTATTAAATATACATTATAAAAATACAAATAATTCATGAACATATAAACCATTATAAGATATAAAATCAATTTTAAAAACAAACCTCTATAGAAAATAATGTAAAAAATAAGGTAAAAACTACATCATTTGAGTTTAAAGCTGAACCAAATATTTTTAAAATACATTTGCCAAAAAGAAGCAGCATATAGTAATGTAACTCCAATCAATATCCATTTAAAGAAATATAAATAGTTATTAGGCACTCTTCCTATTGCATTCCTACAAACACTAGGAAATATGCATACATTTTGGGTGGTCACAGTTACTATTCTAAATGCAGCACAACAAACATTTGGGAAATTGCACAGATTTGGGGGAGGGGTTAGATTTACTATTCTAACTCCAGTCTAGCAAACATTGGGAAAGTGCACACATTTTGTGGGGTCATATTTAATCAATCAGTCACGTGTTTGTTAACTGCAACGACTCACCCATAATGGTCTCAAGGCGCTGGGGTGGGAATGCAGGTTCCAGTCCATCAAGGAGGGGGTCTGCCGAAGAGGCAAGTTTTGAGGTTTCTCGTGAAGATGGGGAGTGATGTTGTCTTTCTGAGGTGGAGCGGTAGGGCGTTCCAGGCTCTGGCTGCGAGGAAGGAGAAGGAGCAGCCTTCCGAAATGGACTTTCTGGTGCGGGGACCACGGCGTAGGAGAGCTGGGCTGATCGTAGGGTCCTTTGGGGTGCGTGGAATTTGGGTTGGCTGTTCAGGAATGCTGGTCGGTTGTTGTGGAGTGCCTTGTGTGCGTGGGTGAGAGGTTGTCCAGGAGGGATGTGGTGTTGGGGTCTAGTTGGTTGTTGAAGTGGAAGTTGAGGTCTCCCAGCAGGTTGTAGTTGGTAAATTCGATGGCTTGGGGGGGAGATGATGTCCATGATGTCAGTATGGGGGGTCGGTAGCTGAGAGTTACTCGGGGAGTGGTGGTAGGGCTGGCCTGTATCTTGAAATGTAGGTGTTCCATCAGGTCTGTGGGTTCGTCGGAGAGTTTGCTCAGCCGGAGGGTGGATTTGTGGACGATGGTGATTCCTCTTCCAGGGCGGGGGGGCGGTCCTTCTGAGAGATCTTGTATCCTTGGGGAATGGCAATGTCCGGTCCAGAGGTGGTGTTGGTCCAGGTTTCGTTGAAGAATGCTACGTCCAGGGTGGTGCTGTCGAGGAGGTTACAGATTTCCGTGGTGTGTTTGTGCAATGATCAGACGTTGAGGAGGATGCATTGCAGGGTCTTTGGTTCTGTAGTGTTCTTGGAGGCGGGTTGTGCTGGGTCCGTGCTCCTGGCGGTGCTGCAGGTGTGCCAGCAACAGTGATAGCTGAAGGGTCCGTGGGTGTTGGCTGGTTATGCTAGCTTGCCGTTGTTGTTGCGGCCTGGGTTGCATGCGTGGAGTGCCGGTGGGTTGTAGCGTTGGCGGTGCGGAGGTCCAGGGTTCCTGGTGTTGGTTGCGTTCGGGTCGCGGACGGGCGCAGACAGGCTTGCCTTTGGCATGTGCAGCTCCATTAAGTAGTGGTAGGGAGGCTGGACAGCTGGGAGGCGGGAGCCAAGAGGGGAACTGGCTCCGGCTGGGGGGAGGCGCTGTGGGGGTAGCAGCTGTGAGAAAGACGGGGGAAAAGCAGGCAGTAAAAGAGGAGGAAAAAAGGGCAAAAGGGTGAAAATTTAAAGATATAAAGATATCTTGAGGAAAACTGAGCAGAAAGGGGCAGTAGCGGAGCGAGAGAGAGGAGTCAGAGGGTGAAATGGAGCAGAAAGCAGAAGAAAAGTGCTAAAGAGAGTGAAAGGGTAAGAAAAGTTGAAAGGTGAAAACAGAGCAGAAAGGGGCAGAAGCAGAGCGAGAGAGAAGAGTCAGAGGTCCACTGGACCTCCAGGGATGAGGTGCAGGTATAACCTGTGGGCCTCAAACACCAACACTACAGGAGTGCAGGTCTCGGAGAGGCCTCACTTATTGGTGGAGCTGCGAGGGTGGGAGAGCAGTTTGACTGACAGTGAGGCAGTAGTCTTGCTTGCCTGCCTCCGCAGCGGCACCATATTTACTAATCTAACTCCAGTCCAACAAATTTTGGGTAAAGAGCATACATTGGTATGGAATGGGTCATATTACATTTTTGAATGAAAGTATAACAAATATTGGGTTAATTGCATACTTGGAGTTTAATTTTCTAACTCCATTCCGACAAATAATTGGCAGTGCACATACATTGAAGAGGGGGAGTCACATGTACATTTTGTATTCCATTCTAATGTGGAAAGTACATCCATTAGAAAGGTTCATCTTTACTATTCTAATACCAACTACCAAACATAGGGGAAAGTACATATGTTGGCAATGGGGTAGATTTAGTAATCTAATTCCAATATAGTATACATGGGCAAGTGCACAAATTGGAGAATTTATATTTACTATTCTAACTCTAGTCCAACACATATTATAGTGGGGAGGAAAGGAGGGTAGAGTTACTTATCTTGTTCTAGCCTAGCAAACACTGCGAGAGTAGATTTATTGTTCTATCTCAATTTTAGCATACAGTGGGGAAAGTGCACGAATTTGGGGAGGGGGTGAGATTTACTAATGTATCTCCAGACCATGGGTACTCACTAAATTTCTCTCGGGCCAAATTTACAGTGTGGTTTGTGGCCGAGGGCCGCACCGGTGGGGGCAGGGTCAGTGGGGGAGGAGGCAGGGCCAGAGCAAAAAAAAACTAGGACTATGAGGTTGAACAAAGGCTCTTGCAGTGGGTGCATTCATCCACTGAGCCACCAGACCCGGCATAAACACATCTCTCTCTATCCCTCTCTCTCTCTCTCTCTCTCTCCATCTGTCTCCCTCCCTCTGTATCCCTCCCTCTGTCTTTCTGTCTCCCTCCCTCTTTGTGTCTCCCTCCCTCTGTCTCCCTCCCTCTCTCTCTGTCTCCTCACTTTCTCACTGTCTCCCTCCCTCTCTCTCTCTGTCTCTCCCTCTCTCTCTCCCTCTCTCTTCCTCTGCCTGTCTCCCCCTCTCTCTCCCTCTGTCTGTCTCTCTTCCTCTATCTCCCTGCATCTGTCTCCCTGCGACAGTCTCCCTCCATCTGTCTCCCTGCGTCTGTCTCCCTCCTCCCTCTGTCTCCATCCTCCCTCTGTCTTTCCTTCTCTGTCTGTCTCCCTCTCTCTTTGTCTCCCTCTCCCTCTGTCTACTTCTCTCTCTGTCTCCCTCTCCCTCTGTCACCCTCCCTCTCGGTTTCACTCCCTCTCTGTCTCTGCCTCTGTCTGTCTCTGTCTGTCTCTGCCTCTGTCTGTCCCTGCCTCTATCGCTGTCTGTCCCTGCCTCTATCTCTGTCTGTCCCTGCCTCTATCTGCCTCTTTGTCTCTATCTCTGTCTGTCTCTGAATCTATCTCTGCCTGTCTCTGTCTGTCTCTGCCTCTATCTGCCTCTCTGTCCCTGTCTCTGTCTGTCTGTCCCTGTCTATCTGTCTCTGCCTCTGTCTGTCTCTATCTGTCTCTGCCTGTCTTTGCCTCTACCTGTCTCTGCCTCTACCTGTCTCTGCCTCTACCTGTCTCTGCCTCTATCTGTCTCTCTCTATCTGTCTCTGCCTCTATCTGTGTCTCTCTCTATCTGTCTCTGCCTCTACCTGTCTCTGCCTCAACCTGTCTCAGCCTCTATGTATCTCTGCCTCTATCTGTCTCTGTCTGTCCCTGCCTGTCCCTGTCTCTATCTGTCTCTGCCTCTATCTGCCTCTGCCTCTATCTGTCTCTGTCTCTATCTGTCTATCTCTCTATCTGTCTCTCTCTATCTATCTGTCTCTCTCTATCTGTCTCTCTCTGTCTCTCTCTGTCTGTCAGTCTCTTTCTGTCTCTGTCTGTCTCTATCTGTCCCTGTCTCTATCTGGCTCTGTCTAGCTGTCCCTGTCTGTCTCTATGTCTGTCTCTATCCCTGTCTCTGTCCAAACAGGAAGCTTCCCAAAAGGCCCTTTAAAAGTGAGCTGTCTTTTAAAGTGCCTTTTAGGGAGCTTTCTGAAGGTGCCCTGATGTCACAGCAGAAGCCGGCAGTAAACGCAGGAGCATACGTAGTGAATACCTATTTAATACTATTCTCTATGTATGCTCCTGCAGTCATCTTCTGTGTTTACTGCCGGCCATGGAAACTGCAAGGCAAGGTCCGCGGGCCACCAGTGAAGGTGTGTAAGGCCGCTGACGGCCCGCGGGCCACACTATGAGCACCAGTGCTCCATACCAACAAATACTGGGGCAAAGGGATGCATTGCAGTGCTGTGATTTACTGTGCTAACTCTAGTCTAAAAAACTTTGTGGCAGGTATATATTTGTGTGGGAGGGTCACCATTCTAATTCAAACCCAACAAAAACCAGGAAAGAGCATACCTGAGTAGGTGGGGAGCTAATTTTCTCTTCTAACTCCAGTCCATCAAACTTTAGGGACAATTTGACTGGGTAAGGTCACCTTTACTAGTAGAACTCCAATCCAATAAACATTGTGAATTGGAAAGGACATACACTCCAGAGGCCAGATTCACTAAACCTAAATTGAAACATATTTCAGAAATGTTAAAACACTTGAAAGAAACTACATTTCTATTCAAAATGAATATTAAAATAATTGACAAATCCATCATTCAATGTAATAAATATTTTTCCAATCTAGACAGAATCTATCAACACATAAAACACATATACCTAAATAAAAAGTATTAGCATCTGTTATACAATGAAAACTATTTTTCAACCCCACCCAAAACTCACAATTTTGAACTTTAACCGATTTTACCATTCAATTAATTAATAATGCATTAAAAACACTGCCTTCACATTCCCCAGAACACAGCATACCTTGTATTAGTAAAATAATAAATCTTAATATATATGTATTTTCATGATATATACTTTAGAAATTGCACTATACCTCAACTCATAAAATCAATTATTACAAAATGTTTAAATACAAATTTTAAAATAATTTCTTTTGATACATCTGCATAGTTATTATATTAATCTAATATCAAATTCTATATTTTTTAACACACTGCTCACTTAACCCACTAAAATAAACCCAGAATCCAAAATTTAACTGTATTGCAAAATTAATAAAATTTTTAAAACATATAAACAAATAAATAATATTTCAACAAATAAAACATGGATCAATTAATAGCCACTTACCCAACCAATCCCCAATAGAGAAAACAAACTAAAAATCCATTACTATATTTCCAAACGAACACATTTTTACAGTAACGTAAATAATGAAATAAAATGCAGTACAATAAAACAGCATACTTAAAAAATATTATAGTAAATTATGTTTGTAACTTTGATATTACTGCAAAAAAAGTAGAAAAAACGTATATAGTTACCTACGATAATGTTGTCTACAATATGTTTATGTTTACAATAATTAACTGTGGTATTATGGCACAATGATATTTTGAAGTAAATATTTAAACTGGATCCCCTTCTAGGAGCATGGTTTTGCTGGAAAGTAGAGGCCGCATTTCACAGTACTGGGTTGCTTTGAAGTAAGATGGCTTTTTCATCTATTTCTGTGGCAGCACTCCAAGTTCCTCCACATCCCAGTTTACCAAACTATCAAATTGATTTGAGACTGTGATAAGAGGCATCTATCATTCACTGTTGATGACACCCCTTTATCTTTGGTGATGTTTAGGCTGGACCTTTGGGTATAGTACACACCTTAACATCTATAATCAACGTCTTATCAAGTGGAGTAGTACCGTAGTCCTATAGTCACACCTTAACTTGGAGTATCTCAAGCAGTTTGAGCTGTGGTTACTGACCAAAGTACTGAAATACCATGCAAATATAGCACATTTTCATCATTAGCACAGGTCAATCCAATACCCTCCACTACATCTGAGCTTTTGGTGTTGAAGGTTTTTGCCTGGAGTAGGATTGAAGGGCCTGATGTAATAATTTCAGGTCTAGCTTGAGTTAACTGAATAATGGGGATTACCAAAGCCCCTTAAGCTTTAAACATTATAAATACATTATAAATACATGTGTGCTGCATGAGCTCTTTTGCCCACTGCTCCTCCAGTACTTCTCTGTTTGACTCTGCCTTTGCCCCATCTTGTACAAAGCAGTTTCCTGGGGCTTCACCAGACCTCCTTTTTAGAACACCCTTTGCTTTTCTTCCAAATTTCAAGCTTTGACTGATAGCCCAAATAGAGGTAGTCATGCATTTTAGCAACAACATCAGGAAGTTACCTTTTTAGTTTCATTATTAAGATTCTTTAAAAGTCTACCATATTTCAGACATATCCACACATCAACCATTGCTCCATTAACACCAGGATGAACAGGAGAAGGGGGCTTCTCTTGCATGTCCCTATTGCAACAGCACCTACCTCAATAGGCTCCTGCTGCAGGGCTGTATTAATCCTCGGAAATGTCTTGATATCAAACTCCTCTAGCCCTGCCTCAACATGTGTAGTGTCCTGCAGTAGAAAATTGTCAGTCCTGCGCCATGCCATGTAACAAGAACTCTGTCCTGTGCTTCCACTATCTATATAAACAAAAACAATTGCCAATGCTGCGCAAATTAATAAACAAAATTTCATGCCCAATGATATAAAACAATTGAAGCAAGACCACCATGTATAGTGTGTTTCAAATATTTTGTAATTTATTTTCTCGAAGAATTAGAAAAAAGTTGTTCAATTTTTAATTTTACTAAAGATTCTTAATGTTGGGAGGGGAGTAGGTTGTGGTTTAAAATACGAACCAATGTGGAACACAACGTGCAAGTGACAACAAGTATACACAAAAATCAATAATACTCTCAAACCTCACATTCTACATTTGCTCTGTGCAAGTCTTCCATGCCACCATCCAAATCAAAAGAATAAGTAAACAAACGACACAACAACACAGACAGTGCGCAGTGAAGGAAATTATCCTAATATTTACAAACACACAAAGTTAATTGTTATTGAGGAAAAAAGTGTCCTAACCAGAAAACGAATAGCATAGTACTCGGAGAATGGTAAGGCACTCGTACTATTTTAAATCACTATCGAGTGTGTGATGTACCAGGCCATCTAACCAGTATACATTTTCGCTCAATGCATAGGCAATAATCACTTCTACAAGATTGGCCACTTGACAATGAAATAAATTCAAAACAACGGAAACAACAAGGTCGACGCGTTTCGAAGCCCCTTTAGAATGGGGTTTCTCCTCAGGACCTAGCCGGTAATTAAACCTGCAACGACAAAACACAAAAGAGCAACGTCTTACTAAAATAGAAAAGTGAGCAGACCTTCAACTTGTCTCCAGACCAGCAAAACGCATAGAAATACCTTATCTTCTGAAGAAACAATCAATTTCTTCTCAAATCCAAAATTAATGTGGGTACTCTTGAAATTCTCAGCTGTGAAGAGAAATCTAATGTCAGATGCCAACAGGGTGCCTTATTAAGCTACTGTTTTGGAGGGGGCTAGCAAGTGCTCCTACCTTCATGCAGAAGTCTGTATACGAGCATTTTCCATATTTCCTTTCTCTTTTTAATTTCAGGTTGCGAGACACCTTGTATGCCCTGCAGAGAAACGAATGCGGAGAAGTCATTGACCCGCTCGGTGCTGTTCAAGCGAGTAGCGGTAGTTGATCAAAACGGGCAGGGAATCACAGGCGGCTTACCTGGATTCGGGTTTCCTGACTCCTCTCTCGGTCGGCGTGTCTGAATCAGCCGTCGCGGAGTGGTGCGCAACAAGTGCGTCATATGAGACAGACTTGATCCGGGAATGCTGGGATTTGTAGTTTCACGGGTGTCATGTATGTTTATAGCGGTAGACGGAGGAATTCTATGAGTGCCCCTTGTCCGGTTCATATCATGCAATAATGTACCACCTTTGAATGTTGCAATTGCACGTGCAGACTGAAATTATTTCTGGATTTCCTAGTCTAATTTTTTGATTCCAGAATTGAATGGGCGAATTGGTGCATCCTATTAGTGATGTTGATGCAGGGCAGTGTCAGAGCGTCCTTGACTGTAAAATAGAAAACGTGAAGCTCCGAAAAGGGGAAAACAATTTTTTGGGCTGCTAGTCCTATTGATTGGTGATACCAGGGTATCCAAAACAGATAAGGCACATAATCTTGGTGAAGATAGTTGAAGTGAATGAATTCGAGTTTACAGATGGTATAACTCAGACATCTCATTCAATCCTGAGACTGCGGAGTTATATTTGAGAATAAGTGTCGCTTCCCGTGTGGACAGTTTGGCCTCCAGGTCACCTCCTCTCTGGTTCGGTTCCACCTTTGAGATCACTGTCCATTTTATGTCAGTTTCTGTATGTCCATAGTCGATCCAATGTTGTACAAGGGGTGCCGTGAGAATTGCATTTTTTATCCTCGATTTATGCTGGCTGATCCTTTGTCGCACTTCTTGACTTGTCTTGCCTATATATAGTCTATTGCATGGACACAATATACCATAAATGACAAACTTTGTCTTGCAATTTGTAAACTTACAGTGCTTCCAAGAAATCCCATTGTGTTGGAATAAGTCGCCTTCTATCGTTAATGGGCAACATACGCATGTCCCACATTGATGGTGACCTGTAATTGGTGGTAAATTCAGATATTCTCTCATTGACAGAGGTGCTTGTTTGGGCATGGCTGCTCGAACTATGTGGTTTGCCAAACTTTTATCCTTCTTGAATGCAAATAGTGGCAATTCTGTCAGTTGACTGTCCAAACTTTTAACCAAATGCCAGTTCTTACATATTTCTTTCTTTAACCAATTCGAAGTTGGACAGAATGTTGAAACGCAAACTATTCTAGTTTGGTCGGGTTTTTCTTTTTTGGTGAGAAGTGTGTCTCTAGGCGTCCACCATGCTCTTTTCAAAGCTCGTTTTAAAAGTTTCGCCGGATATCCACGGCTGAGTAGTCTCTCTGATAGTGCCTTGGCGTGGTGCATATATTCATCTTTAAAGAAACAATTCCTGCGGATGCGCAAGAATTGTCCCAGGGGTAAGTTTTCTTTCAGGCTTCTGGGATGAAAACTAGAAAAATGCAATGCTTTGTTGCGGTCTGTTTCTTTTTTATACAATGTGGTAACTAAGACTCCGTCCGCACAATATACTTCCACGTCAAGGAAGGGTAATCGATATTTGGAATGTTGGATACTAAACTTGATATGCTCAGTCCTGTTATTGAGCCATTGGTGGAAATCTGACAATTGTTCTTCCGATCCAGACCATGTGAAAAAAATGTCGTCGATATACCGGAGCCACCCTCCGATCCATTGTCCAAAAGGGTTATTCTCATAAATGTATTTTTCTTCGAATTGGCACATGAAAAGGACAGCCAATTCTGGCGCAAAGGGGCAGCCCATGGCTACACCACGAATTTGGAAATAGAAATCCTCCCTAAATTTGAAGTAATTTCTTTGTAGTGCCAATTTTGCTAAATCCAAGATGAATTCAGTCGGTATTTGGAATGGTCTCTCTCTTTTATTTAGAAAATGTCTTAATGTTTCAAGTCCCTCATCCTGAGGGATCTGGGTGTATAGAGATGTAATGTCCATACTAACCAGATGATCTTGATTTTCTTCAAAAGGTAGTAGTGCCAGCTTGTTGATGAAATCTGTAGTGTCCTGTACATAGGATTTTACGTGTAACAGAAAGGGTTTTAGGAAGAAGTCGATGAACTTCGAAACTGGTTCAAATAGTGAATCACAACCGGAGACTATTGGTCTCCCAGGTGGATTCTTTTCATCCTTGTGGATTTTGGGTAAAACATATAGGAGAGGTGTACGTGGATGTTTATTCTTCAGATAGTCTCTTTCTTTTTTACCTAAAAATCCATATTCGAAACCTTGGTCTACAATGGAAAAAAGTTCATTCTGTAGGTCGCGGGTTGGGTCATTCAATAGTTTCTTGTAACATGTGATGTCTGATAGTTGTTTATTGATTTCAGATATATATGATTCAATTCCCCAAACTACAATAGAACCACCCTTGTCTGCTTGTTTTATAATGACCTCTTTGTCATTAGCAAGGGTCTTTAAAGCATCTTTCTCAATCTTTGAAAGGTTTGGTTTTATAAAAGATGATCTTTTCTTTTCTTCGGATACAATGGCTGAGAGCATGGTTTTTTCAAAAGTGAGGACCTCTTTGGGTACCTTATTGGCAGGGGGGCAAAATGTGGATTTGTTCCTAAGACCCGTTGTCTCAGCACTCGTCATTTGTATCTGTCCTGAGAAAAAGGTTGTCAGCCTTATTTTCCGACAGAATCCTATAAATTCGGATTTTAGTCTAATAAAGTCTGTGTTTCTTGAAGGAACAAACGAAAGGCCTTTTTCTAATAGGCTGATTTCCGATGATGTTAAAGTTTTTTTGGACAGGTTGTAAATCGGAGATTTCAGTTCTTGTAATTGCTGTAATTTTGGCGTCTTGTTGACATTTCCCAGTGTGGAACAAATCTTGTTTTTGCACGGTTTGTCCCCTGGCCACGTCCTAAAAAAGGTTGTTGTTGTTGTTGTTGTGGTGGTTGTCCCCCTTGTTGATAATTTTGTTGTTGGTAGTTAGGTTGGAAAGAGCCTCTCCTTGCGTTCCCTGGTCTATAATTTGAGGTTTCCCCTTCGCCGCTCCCAGAAGAAGATGTGTCCGAGAAAGTCAAAAACTTATTCCTAGATCTTCCTTGATTATCAGGAAGAAATCTTCGTGAATCCGGCCGTGTAAAAAAATCTTGTTGTAAATACGGATAAGCTTTTTCTAAAGAAAAATTCCTTTTATCTCTTTCAAAATTGTTCTCTTTTTGAGTAATAGTGTAGTCTTTGAATTCAATAATATCTTTTTCAACTTTTTCAAGGAGTGTTTTTGAATCCAGTATCAGTTGGTTGTTTTTAATTTCTGTCTCTAGTTTTTCGATTTCCTCCAATTGGTCTTTAGATAACCGTTGCGCTGTCTCCACCGTTAAGACCATGAGGTCTCTACTGCATTTGGTTTCAATTAGGCTATAGCCTTTTTTGTAGATTTCCCCTTTTCGGAGCTTCACGTTTTCTATTTTACAGTCAAGGACGCTCTGACACTGCCCTGCATCAACATCACTAATAGGATGCACCAATTCGCCCATTCAATTCTGGAATCAAAAAATTAGACTAGGAAATCCAGAAATAATTTCAGTCTGCACGTGCAATTGCAACATTCAAAGGTGGTACATTATTGCATGATATGAACCGGACAAGGGGCACTCATAGAATTCCTCCGTCTACCGCTATAAACATACATGACACCCGTGAAACTACAAATCCCAGCATTCCCGGATCAAGTAAAATGTAAATGTAAATCGATACTTGTATAGCGCACTACTCACCCGCAAGGGTCTCAAGGCGCTTGTATGAATACCGCTGTGGAACCCATCCTGGCTTTCCCTGTGAGGTGTCCACTCCTGGGCACCCCCAAGGTGGAGGCCAGGCATCCTTAGCGTTGTGGGGGCCGTTGTGGAGATTAAGCAAGCTATTGCCCAGAGTTGCAGAGTGGGACTCCATGATTGGAATAGGCACCGAGGCGAGAATTATCAGGTCCATGGAATTTTGAGCCCAAGACCCCCCCGAGGCGGTGAATTGAACCCTGGTCCCGGGCTAGACCTCTGCATCAGGGTCTGCCGCTCTAACCATTGAGCCACACTTCTCTGTCTGTCTCATATGACGCACTTGTTGCGCACCACTCCGCGACGGCTGATTCAGACACGCCGACCGAGAGAGGAGTCAGGAAACCCGAATCCAGGTAAGCCGCCTGTGATTCCCTGCCCGTTTTGATCAACTACCGCTACTCGCTTGAACAGCACCGAGCGGGTCAATGACTTCTCCGCATTCGTTTCTCTGCAGGGCATACAAGGTGTCTCGCAACCTGAAATTAAAAAGAGAAAGGAAATATGGAAAATGCTCGTATACAGACTTCTGCATGAAGGTAGGAGCACTTGCTAGCCCCCTCCAAAACAGTAGCTTAATAAGGCACCCTGTTGGCATCTGACATTAGATTTCTCTTCACAGCTGAGAATTTCAAGAGTACCCACATTAATTTTGGATTTGAGAAGAAATTGATTGTTTCTTCAGAAGATAAGGTATTTCTATGCGTTTTGCTGGTCTGGAGATTAGGGAATTGGGGATAGTTTTTTGAATTGATCACGTTATTTTGCTGGATTTTTGAGCCCACTCAACAAACAATTTCCTTTGGATTTCAATCATTGAACTATGTCAGATAAGGACACTTTTGCATATTCAGAGGAACATATACAAAAACTTTTGAGCGACCCTCCTTTATTCGGATCAGCATCACTTAGTAATACAGCGAAAGTGAATAATGAATCTGAAAAACTAATGAGACTGAAAAAGAAACAAATTCGGACAGACCTTCATGGCCACTACCTCTTGCAACATCTGAGGGCAGGTACTATTCCTGGAGGATTAATTGTGAAAAATATACCTGTAGTTTTCACGGAAGACCCAATCTACAAAAAAGGCTATAGCCTAATTGAAACCAAATGCAGTAGAGACCTCATGGTCTTAACGGTGGAGACAGCGCAACGGTTATCTAAAGACCAATTGGAGGAAATCGAAAAACTAGAGACAGAAATTAAAAACAACCAACTGATACTGGATTCAAAAACACTCCTTGAAAAAGTTGAAAAAGATATTATTGAATTCAAAGACTACACTATTACTCAAAAAGAGAACAATTTTGAAAGAGATAAAAGGAATTTTTCTTTAGAAAAAGCTTATCCGTATTTACAACAAGATTTTTTTACACGGCCGGATTCACGAAGATTTCTTCCTGATAATCAAGGAAGGTCTAGGAATAAGTTTTTGACTTTCTCGGACACATCTTCTTCTGGGAGCGGCGAAGGGGAAACCTCAAATTATAGACCAGGGAACGCAAGGAGAGGCTCTTTCCAACCTAACTACCAACAACAAAATTATCAACAAGGGGGACAACCACCACAACAACAACAACAACAACCTTTTTTAGGACGTGGCCAGGGGACAAACCGTGCAAAAACAAGATTTGTTCCACACTGGGAAATGTCAACAAGACGCCAAAATTACAGCAATTACAAGAACTGAAATCTCCGATTTACAACCTGTCCAAAAAAACTTTAACATCATCGGAAATCAGCCTATTAGAAAAAGGCCTTTCGTTTGTTCCTTCAAGAAACACAGACTTTATTAGACTAAAATCCGAATTTATAGGATTCTGTCGGAAAATAAGGCTGACAACCTTTTTCTCAGGACAGATACAAATGACGAGTGCTGAGACAACGGGTCTTAGGAACAAATCCACATTTTGCCCCCCTGCCAATAAGGTACCCAAAGAGGTCCTCACTTTTGAAAAAACCATGCTCTCAGCCATTGTATCCGAAGAAAAGAAAAGATCATCTTTTATAAAACCAAACCTTTCAAAGATTGAGAAAGATGCTTTAAAGACCCTTGCTAATGACAAAGAGGTCATTATAAAACAAGCAGACAAGGGTGGTTCTATTGTAGTTTGGGGAATTGGATCATATATATCTGAAATCAATAAACAACTATCAGACATCACATGTTACAAGAAACTATTGAATGACCCAACCCGCGACCTACAGAATGAACTTTTTTCCATTGTAGACCAAGGTTTCGAATATGGATTTTTAGGTAAAAAAGAAAGAGACTATCTGAAGAATAAACATCCACGTACACCTCTCCTATATGTTTTACCCAAAATCCACAAGGATGAAAAGAATCCACCTGGGAGACCAATAGTCTCCGGTTGTGATTCACTATTTGAACCAGTTTCGAAGTTCATCGACTTCTTCCTAAAACCCTTTCTGTTACACGTAAAATCCTATGTACAGGACACTACAGATTTCATCAACAAGCTGGCACTACTACCTTTTGAAGAAAATCAAGATCATCTGGTTAGTATGGACATTACATCTCTATACACCCAGATCCCTCAGGATGAGGGACTTGAAACATTAAGACATTTTCTAAATAAAAGAGAGAGACCATTCCAAATACCGACTGAATTCATCTTGGATTTAGCAAAATTGGCACTACAAAGAAATTACTTCAAATTTAGGGAGGATTTCTATTTCCAAATTCGTGGTGTAGCCATGGGCTGCCCCTTTGCGCCAGAATTGGCTGTCCTTTTCATGTGCCAATTCGAAGAAAAATACATTTATGAGAATAACCCTTTTGGACAATGGATCGGAGGGTGGCTCCGGTATATCGACGACATTTTTTTCACATGGTCTGGATCGGAAGAACAATTGTCAGATTTCCACCAATGGCTCAATAACAGGACTGAGCATATCAAGTTTAGTATCCAACATTCCAAATATCGATTACCCTTCCTTGACGTGGAAGTATATTGTGCGGACGGAGTCTTAGTTACCACATTGTATAAAAAAGAAACAGACCGCAACAAAGCATTGCATTTTTCTAGTTTTCATCCCAGAAGCCTGAAAGAAAACTTACCCCTGGGACAATTCTTGCGCATCCGCAGGAATTGTTTCTTTAAAGATGAATATATGCACCACGCCAAGGCACTATCAGAGAGACTACTCAGCCGTGGATATCCGGCGAAACTTTTAAAACGAGCTTTGAAAAGAGCATGGTGGACGCCTAGAGACACACTTCTCACCAAAAAAGAAAAACCCGACCAAACTAGAATAGTTTGCGTTTCAACATTCTGTCCAACTTCGAATTGGTTAAAGAAAGAAATATGTAAGAACTGGCATTTGGTTAAAAGTTTGGACAGTCAACTGACAGAATTGCCACTATTTGCATTCAAGAAGGATAAAAGTTTGGCAAACCACATAGTTCGAGCAGCCATGCCCAAACAAGCACCTCTGTCAATGAGAGAATATCTGAATTTACCACCAATTACAGGTCACCATCAATGTGGGACATGCGTATGTTGCCCATTAACGATAGAAGGCGACTTATTCCAACACAATGGGATTTCTTGGAAGCACTGTAAGTTTACAAATTGCAAGACAAAGTTTGTCATTTATGGTATATTGTGTCCATGCAATAGACTATATATAGGCAAGACAAGTCAAGAAGTGCGACAAAGGATCAGCCAGCATAAATCGAGGATAAAAAATGCAATTCTCACGGCACCCCTTGTACAACATTGGATCGACTATGGACATACAGAAACTGACATAAAATGGACAGTGATCTCAAAGGTGGAACCGAACCAGAGAGGAGGTGACCTGGAGGCCAAACTGTCCACACGGGAAGCGACACTTATTCTCAAATATAACTCCGCAGTCTCAGGATTGAATGAGATGTCTGAGTTATACCATCTGTAAACTCGAATTCATTCACTTCAACTATCTTCACCAAGATTATGTGCCTTATCTGTTTTGGATACCCTGGTATCACCAATCAATAGGACTAGCAGCCCAAAAAATTGTTTTCCCCTTTTCGGAGCTTCACGTTTTCTATTTTACAGTCAAGGACGCTCTGACACTGCCCTGCATCAACATCACTAATAGGATGCACCAATTCGCCCATTCAATTCTGGAATCAAAAAATTAGACTAGGAAATCCAGAAATAATTTCAGTCTGCACGTGCAATTGCAACATTCAAAGGTGGTACATTATTGCATGATATGAACCGGACAAGGGGCACTCATAGAATTCCTCCGTCTACCGCTATAAACATACATGACACCCGTGAAACTACAAATCCCAGCATTCCCGGATCAAGTCTGCCTCATATGACGCACTTGTTGCGCACCACTCCGCGACGGCTGATTCAGACACGCCGACCGAGAGAGGAGTCAGGAAACCCGAATCCAGGTAAGCCGCCTGTGATTCCCTGCCCGTTTTGATCAACTACCGCTACTCGCTTGAACAGCACCGAGCGGGTCAATGACTTCTCCGCATTCGTTTCTCTGCAGGGCATACAAGGTGTCTCGCAACCTGAAATTAAAAAGAGAAAGGAAATATGGAAAATGCTCGTATACAGACTTCTGCATGAAGGTAGGAGCACTTGCTAGCCCCCTCCAAAACAGTAGCTTAATAAGGCACCCTGTTGGCATCTGACATTAGATTTCTCTTCACAGCTGAGAATTTCAAGAGTACCCACATTAATTTTGGATTTGAGAAGAAATTGATTGTTTCTTCAGAAGATAAGGTATTTCTATGCGTTTTGCTGGTCTGGAGACAAGTTGAAGGTCTGTTCACTTTTCTATTTTAGTAAGACGTTGCTCTTTTGTGTTTTGTCGTTGCAGGTTTAATTACCGGCTAGGTCCTGAGGAGAAACCCCATTCTAAAGGGGCTTCGAAACGCGTCGACCTTGTTGTTTCCGTTGTTTTGAATTTATTTCATTGTCAAGTGGCCAATCTTGTAGAAGTGATTATTGCCTATGCATTGAGCGAAAATGTATACTGGTTAGATGGCCTGGTACATCACACACTCGATAGTGATTTAAAATAGTACGAGTGCCTTACCATTCTCCGAGTACTATGCTATTCGTTTTCTGGTTAGGACACTTTTTTCCTCAATAACAATTAACTTTGTGTGTTTGTAAATATTAGGATAATTTCCTTCACTGCGCACTGTCTGTGTTGTTGTGTCGTTTGTTTACTTATTCTTTTGATTTGGATGGTGGCATGGAAGACTTGCACAGAGCAAATGTAGAATGTGAGGTTTGAGAGTATTATTGATTTTTGTGTATACTTGTTGTCACTTGCACGTTGTGTTCCACATTGGTTCGTATTTTAAACCACAACCTACTCCCCTCCCAACATTAAGAATCTTTAGTAAAATTAAAAATTGAACAACTTTTTTCTAATTCTTCGAGAAAATAAATTACAAAATATTTGAAACACACTATACATGGTGGTCTTGCTTCAATTGTTTTATATCATTGGGCATGAAATTTTGTTTATTAATTTGCGCAGCATTGGCAATTGTTTTTGTTTATACTGATATTTGGCGCAGCCTTACTGCGTTTTGAGCCAAACCCTTTTGGTGTCCACTATCTATGGCAGCTTCTGCATGAATTCTGTTATTGCTGAAGCTGCTTTTACACCACAACCACCACACTGTTGCATTTCAGTAGTGAAGTCAGAAAGCAGCATGATCCAAGCAGACAACATGTGACCCCACCTCTTTATACCACCTTCTCAATTGCGGGAAAGCTTTGGGGCCATTGGTCTTCAGCCTTCATGGAAAAAATGCCCCATGTACAGGAGTGTGAGAATGGGGGGAGAAAATATACACACATGCCTATAGCAATGAACTCCTGATTGGCATGTGTTGCTCTGATATGAATTTACTCTAAAAAAAATGAAAAGGCAAGAGGAGTTTGACTAAACAGGAACACGTTGGTTTAATTTAACACAGCAGCTGGGAGAGTATTGACAGAGTAGCATCTGAAGAAAGTCTCTCATTGTACAGAAACTATTAATGTTATGTCATGTTATGTTGATGGGGATCTGTAGAGCACACGTTTACCAACAGGTCTCTAAGTGCTGGGTAGTTTATTTTCCTTTTGGAGTTACCACTGGAAGACAGTGGAGTTTCTTCAGTATTGGCTTGATGTTGGTAGATCATTCAGGCTGCTTGGTTTTGGATCAACTGCAGAAGGTGTTTCTGGTTGCAGGAGAGGCCGAGGTAAATTGCATTAGCGTAGTCGGGCAATAGTGATCTGAATGAATGACTCTCGACTAAAAAACCTTCTGGTTTTTGGCAGTTTCCAAAGTTGGAAACAACAGGCCGAGGTAACTGCCCAATCTGCTCGTTCATGGAGTCTAGAAAATTAGTGCTTTCTCTGAAGGTACGAAGTAGTTTGGCAACATGTAGCTCTAATAGTTTGGCCAGAAAAGGGAGAAGGGATATAGGCCTGTAATTTTCCAGCCTTTGTGGGTCTATCCCTTGTTTTTTTTAAGCTGGATGATCACTGCTTCTTTAATGGCTGATGGAACCGTCCCTTGAGTTAAGGAAAGATTCAGTAGGTTCAGGATTACCTTTTGAAATTTAGAAAAGATAGATTTCTGTAGATGGGGTGGGCAGGCGTCTTTATTGGGGAGCCTGATTTTACTTTATTAAGTAGTGCTGTGAGCTGTTCTCTATCTAGGCAGGGAAAATTGTCCAGAAGAACCGGGTTGGGGTTTCATGACAGTGCTTCTACATCCTTGTGGCTAGTATCAGTAGTTACTTGGATTTTTTTGATTTTGTCAATAAAATAGGAATTTAGATCATTACATAATTTCTGGGTTGAAATGATTGGAGGTGTCAAGAGGTCAGGATTAGATAATTCCCTAACTCTGTTGTTAAATATGTCTTTAGTCTTATTGTTTGAGCTTAATACTTTATTTGTGAAAAACATATTTTTTGCCTCCAGAATAGCTTTTTTGTAGGTCATTACAATTGACTTATATTGTTCTCTGGATTCTACTAAGTAGGTGCTTCGCCATTTCCTTTCTGCTTGACGTGTTCTGAGTTTGACTATTTTTAGATCGCTTGGAAACCATTAGAGGCTTCATGCAGTTTTATCCGAGAGTTTTGGGGCTGTAGAGGTGCATGGATATTGAGGGCGTTCAGTTGCCAGTTGGCAACATCTCTCTCAAAGTTATCTATGTTGTCCATGGTTTTGGGAGGCTCAAGGTTCAGGGTGTCAGACAGGGACTCCATATTAAGGCTATTCAAGTTTCTGTGTGGGCCCTTTTGGCTTGGAGCGATTTTGGGCGTAATGATGTCACACAAAGTGAAACTGATTGTGTAATGATCTGACTATACACATGGCTGGATTACTAAGTTCTGAAGAGTAAGATTGATAGATGAGACTTGGTCGAGTGTGTGGCCTTTAATATGCGTGGGTGCATGTACATGTTGCGTGAGATTCATACTTTGTAGGGACTCAGTCAATTCTTTAGCTACCTTGCATCCTTCTACTGCATTTACCCAGTAGTTCATGTCACCAATTACCAGAATTTCTTCATAGTACACTGTCAGGGAGGCAATGCAATTTGTCAATGCTTCAGAGACGCATGACGGTGGTCTATACAAGAGGGCACATATCATTGTGCTCTGATGGGACTCTAGTTTGACTATACAACTGTCAAGTAGTACTGTAGTAGCGGGGAGATGGCGGTGAATGATAGTCCATTTTTTTATAACAACTGCCACCCCGCCCCCCTTTTTCCCTGTTGATCTATTTGACTGTAAGAGGTAGTAGTTGTCTGGGAGTGCCGCCAAAATATCTGGGGTGGATTCCTCTGTTATCCATGTTTCTGTCATGAACAGCATGTCAGGTGAATCGGTATTGAAAAGGTTAAACAATTCCAGTTGGTGTTTGACCGCAGAGCGAGTGTTTAGGCACATTAGGTTTAGACCTTTTACAGAGTGTTTTTTAGTTGATGTGGATCTGGTGTTTTGACAAGGGGCTTGCAGGCGCCCCTGTTCTTTTCAAAGAGATGGGCTGAGTAGTAGGCTGTCTATCGGGCCATGTTTTTGAGCCCTGCCTGTGTGTACGTGAAAATTTGGGCATAGTGGTTAGCCCCTGGCCCCGGCCGGCCGCCGACGGGTTCAGAAGGGCTTGCCTTTGGCGCGCCAGCAGCCTGTGCTGCGAGCATCAATTTCACCCTTTCAGAGTACAACTGACTTCACCCTCGTCCCCTCCTGATTGGCTGAGAGTCAGCTAGCCAATCACAGTTATGACTGTTACACCGGGCTGCGAGGCGAAGGAGCAGAGAGAAAGCAGGTAGCAAGCAAATTCAAATTCAATTTACAGTGCTTTGTGTGCGGCACAATTAAAATAAACAATAAACTGATCTGGCATTCTTGGCCTAGTCGTAAACAATAAGTACAAGAATCTTATTAGGGGGCATAAGTGGCTCTTAACCTCGGGAAAAGCTAGTGTGGGCCAGTGTGTATGTGTTCAGATGTCCAGCGTGGGGAGCTTGTGATTACTACGTGTGGTGTGTATGCTGTGTCCTGATTGCTTGAGTGTTCTAAAAATTGTGTGCTATCTATCTTCATGGTACTTTGGGAACGCACACATTTGGCCAAACTTGTTTCATTGGGGCCAATTTCCTTGGACCTGTTTGTGGTGTCTCTGAGATCAATCAGGGTTTTCCCTGGATGCACAATTGTCTTTGGACTAAGCGTCACCACACCTGTGTTACCTTTCAATCAGTAGGCTCAGGTTTGGGTCACAGGGCCTGTCTGACCACGTATATGACTCTGGGTTGCTAGGGAGGTCACCTTGGGTGAATCCAATAGCAATTATATGAGTTTGTTAAAATGTGTAGAATTAACATGGCAGTAATTGATATCATTTTTACTCACATATCAGTATTGTGCATACAGGTGTCATAGCGCACATCAATATTGTCTTTACTGATAGTGACATTGTTATGCATGCATATATTATGGGATACATTGATATTGTTTCTACTGGTATACTCATTGTTATGTGAGCACATCTTATGGCATGCATCAGCATTGCATTTATTGGTATTGCTATGGTCAGGTCTGCATATATCATGGTTTGTAATGACATGGTATTCACGGATATTAAAACATGCTAGCCAACCACCATGTTTCTCATCAAATCTATCCCATTGCACAATATTATTTAAACATATAGGAACATTGTCCTGTTATGGAAATGGCCTCATGGGTTGTGCCATAAGGGCTAGAAAAATTGATTATTTATTGAGAAGTTGCTGTCAGATTGTTCATTGATGAAAGACATATCTTGATAAAAATGATTGTGCTAGCCCTCTTATACATATCAGTTTCTGTGATATGTTTTATTTCTGCTCAGTTGTGTTTCACAAATAGAGTTGTTACATCAATAAGAGTGGGGTCTTAGACTGATGTTTTAGTTTATAGATGCTGACAGATGAATTTGTAGAAGTGTTAGGTTGTTGTCAAAAGATTTCACTGTTATATAATTTTACAGACCAGGTATAGATGATATAACTTCCTTTGTAATTTTGACAAATCACTATTTAGACTTTTCTAAAACTTTATATCATAGGTGAAGATTTTAATATTTTTCGTGACAATTTACTAGGACACAAAAGTGCCTTTTATCTTGATCCACTAAAAATCCTAGGTGTTTGGGGAGATTAACTAAAAATGTTTAACTGTGTGATGACTTGAGAGAGAGAGGGGGCCTTCAAAGTGGATACGGCTTTTAATCATATAAACAGTTTCTCAAAGAGATTTTTTGGTGGCTCACACAATAAAATACTGGTTCAAAAAGTTCCTTATTTGCCAGTACATTTGTCTTATCATGGTTCTTTAAAATTAGATGCAAAATTTCCTCTTGCAGCACCAAAGCATGAATGTTGTAGCTCAGACAAAAAGCAAATTTATGATAATTAGCTAGTCAAAAGTGGCTAGAATACAGTTATTGAATTCTTTAAGATTAATCTTGGCTTGACCCAACACAATACATTGTGGACTCCTTCAAAGCTTTCCTTAGGCAGAAAAATATATAAGAGACTTTGAATCTAGTATTACATCCTTGAAAGCTCAGTTGATGAACTGATTTTAGATAGTATGAGACAATACATTTGACACAAATAGGAAGTAAGTAAGCTTCAGCATTTTGAATACAGCAGTTCTAATATGGGCACCGTAAGCCTGAAGAACAAGGTAGATAAATCTTGCAACCTTAAAAGAGAAGTTAAAAATACCTACTAATCTACAGAAGCATTAAGATAAAAATAAGATAGAAATCAAGCCTGTCTTTTTGGAATATTTATGAGGACATATACATAAGTTATATTTCCATTGAATGGTCAGATTATTCATTGATTAAAATAGCTTGGCTTATTTCGCAAATTTTAGACCAGCAAACAGAGTTACACCCATTTTCAGATCAGGAAGACAAATCCGTGTAGATGGAATTAAGAGAGGCAAGGCCCCAGGTCCAGATGGTCTGCTGACAGAAATATAAACATAGTACCTAGATATTGAATTTGGATAAATGCCCCAATATATGTAAGTCATGTAAGCCAATCTCGCTGTTTAATCGAGATTGCAAGACTATTCTCAAACATTTTAGCCGTAAGGTTGAATCAGCACAAACTGTTTTAATATCCCAAGATCAAAACTGGTTTGCTGCTGCAAGTCAGCTTGGTGACTGTTTTGAACATTGATTGAATTAATTGATTTAACATCTTCATATAGGGTACTGCTACCAATTTACATAATTGATATGCCATAGCATTCAATTGAGGTCACCAACCAGATGTATGGAAGATATTGAGGCAGGTTGATTTTGGACTAAAGTTATTAACAGATGTACGTGCTCTATACAAATGCCCTTTGGCTGAAAAATTAATATATGGAAAATTCCGGACTGAGAGAGAAACAAGGCAAGGATGTTCTCTTCTGAACGTTTGGTTCCGAATGTTTGTCTACATCATTATGCACATTCTGTTATAATTTATAATTCCAATGCACAAATAATTCCTTGTTGAAAACATTGTATAGTGTACCTTTAACCAGATTGTTCTGTTTGAAGTATATGGGGTTTCCAAGACAGATTGTGCGACAGCTTTAGGCCTAGATAATCGAAGTTGCTAACTTTCTCTAGCTGCATTCCTCCAATGAAATGAAGGACAGCCCCAGTGAGATTAATGTGGGTTCAGGTCCATAAACTTGATTTTAGTTGTGTTTATTACTAAACCCTTGATGGCAAAGAATTCTTCAAAACAATTGTGAAGGTGCCGTAATGAACCGGATGTTTTAGACACCAGCAATGTGTAATCTGCAAAGAGGTGAGTTAGTACTCCCTCCCCCAGCATAGGTGCATCAGTTGGATTTGCTGTAACTTATGTACTTGCCTCGCAGAATTTTTTTACATAATCCCAAGGATCTGACCCCATTTTGACGCATCCTGATGAGTCACAAGAGTTCTAAAATTCTTAGGTGTAAATCTGATAAGACCAGTCAACCTCTTTTACTAGAGCATCTGAAAGTTTTCCAGGAAATTCAAATCTATTTAGAAACTCATAGAGAGCTTTTAAATATCAATCAAAACATTTTCTCCACTAATGGAATGGAATCAAATGAAAAATTGAGTTTGGGCACAGTACGCATATTTTCAGGATGTTAATCCTAACAATAAACATTAAACCATTGCAGTTGTTCCCATTCGCATATTTTAGCTTTCTAAGATCAAACTTCCCTATTATTCATAGATATCATATTTCAGTTCTTATGTAAGAGAAATTGTGTGTGGAATTCTGGATCATAACCTCTGGAGTGAATATGATGGGGGTCCACTACAAAGCACAGATCCCACAATTTATATTATGAAAAATACAAGAAATTCTAGTGGTTCATTGTCATGTAAGCGTGCAGACAATTGGGGCAAAAAACCTTTCTTTGTGCCTGTGATTGTTCTGTTTAAAGCACAAAAGCCCTCACCCACCCTGTGGTGGAATACCTCAGCATAGGGTCCCTTTTCACACCACAATGAGGATAGCTACAACCCCCTAATACCCAATTGTAAGAGGGCAACATATTTCTGCCTGTATTAATCCCTAAAAAGGTATAAAGGCATTCATTGGAACCATGAAAAAAAAATTCACTTATTCAATATAGTTATTAAGAAATTGTAGGCAAATACAACCATTGATGATATAAATGGTATTCGTTCAGTCGCTGATGGACCTGTGGTAGTTTGGAAATAAGACTAATACCTACACACAATAAAAGCCAAGTGACAACTACAGCTCTGCCTTGAGAATCCTGAAGTTCGACGGCTGGCCATTGAGTGTGTGTGCCGTGGTAAAGTTCTTGGGCCAAATGTCGGCAATTAGAAGTAGGGCTCAGAGGGTGAATATTAATTGGTTTGATATAATGATTTTAATTGGTCTAAAGGCCTGTTCCATCCAAGAAAGGATACTTACACAGCTATATTGAACGCATTTTGCTGTGGAAGTTTTTGTATAAAATATTATATCCCACCAACAAGAAACACTGCTGGGTGACATTGAGGAGTTTAGGCTGATAAGGGTTGAACCCAACATATTTATTGTACATATTTTATTGTATGAATGTATATTTCATGTATGGCCACTACCTCAATCAACATTATTGGCCACCTTTTACTGATTTTATTAGGCTTGCGATTAATGCATGTATTTTATTGTAATTTTTAATGTCGTAAATTGCATTTCATAGCGGAACTTTTATGACATGACATTGAAAAAAAGTAATATTTAACAACAATACGTTTTCAGCCCCAAATACTTTGAAAAGTTATTTTGAAGATTATATATAAGGCATCACAAATTGGTATGAAATTATGAGAACCATGGCAATGTTATTGGACTTGGCAGTCAATCTGGGATTTAGCCAGTACCCCAGAATGCTTAACAAATTCCTTAGATATTGCGCCACATACTCTTAGATTTAGATTCCGTGGAGATATGACTGGAGATACTAATTTTAAATCAAGTGCACTTCTTCTATAAGGAACCTGTGGCACTAATAAATATTTGCAACTCAAGTCACAGATCTCTCTTAGGAAGATTATAGCCAAAGCATACTTTAAAATGGTAATTTGAAGGTTATATAAAATGCATCTGAAATCTGGTATACAATTATGAGAACAAAGGCTGTTGAATGTTAGGGCAGGTGAATGTTAACGATATGGCAATCTATCTGGGATCCAGCCAGTACTTCGGAATGTTTAAAAGAGCCATTAGCTATTCCTTTTTTAAAAATGTATTGTTCACACCAGAGAAGAGAGAACATCACTTTACAAAAACTAAAACATACATTATCATAACATTCTTAGATCCTGAAACTCGTATAACTAATAGCAATTACATAATTTTACCATGTGGGAGAAACAAGAATTTAGTAATTTCACCAGCGTATGTCTACCTTTTATCCTCTTATAGGCTCCCCATCATTATTTTATTTATTGCTATTATGTTGATCCCACCTCGCCATTCCATTGCGCAATACAGGACCATATTTCTTCCCCCCGTGTTCTAGCTTTCCTCCCTCTACATGCATATAGGGCTGCTTCTTGTTTCCAAACCACCAGTAATCTAGCTAACCACATCTGAAAGGTGGGAGGCTCCTTATCCTTCCACCTAGCGGCCAGCATTATACGATAAATAGCTGTGTCCAGGAATAAACAATATTCTTGTTCTTTGTTACACCTAAGGGAACTATCGTGCCCCAGGACTGCCAGTGTAGTAGTTAGCTCCAAGTCCCCTCCAAATATCGATCCCCAGAAGCTCGAAATCCCTTTTTTTTAAATGACTAGTTCACTACAATCAGAGAACATATGTGTCAGTGTGGCCGGACCCACACTGCATCCAGGGCATAGATCGTCCTCTCTTTTCCCCCATAGAAAACGTTTTGCTGGTGTAAAGTACAGGTTGAATATAGATTTATATAATTGTGCTTTCAGATTGGAAGCTAAAAAGGTTTCCGCTGATAGTTCTAAGCTCCTGTAGATATCTACATCAGGGTTGTTTAGTTTAGCTACCCAAGATGCCTTTCTAAATCATCCGGCACCTCTGCTAATATTAGGTTGTAGATATCACCAATTCTAAATGACTCAGTTCTGATTAACTCCATCAAGGGGACCTTATTGATCTTAATCCTTGGTCTATATGCCATAAGAATACTCCTAACCTGTATAAATGTAAAAAGCTGGTTATGGTGTATACCATACTCCTGTTGTAAATCCCTAAAATGCAGGTGCTGATGGCCACCATAGAAATCTTCAATTGTGGCTATACCCTTACTCTCCCATTCCTGCCCCATAATGTCATAAGTATCCTTGAGAAAAGTGACCCGCGCCATAAGGGGGTATATTGTGTAACTCTAGGAATCCCTATAAACTTAGTTATCTTCTTCCAAATACACCACGCGCTTTTTATAATTTTAAACCGTACTTTGTTATAGTAACTATGCTCAGTTTGTCTTAGAAGTAGCCCAGCCGCTTCTGGTCCTACTGCCAGCTCAAATATTGGAGGAATTGTTCCTTCATTCGGGCTCCCCCTATTCGTGCTATTGTGTTTCAGTAAAAAGGATATTTGGTGTAGCAGGGCTGCCCAATAACATAGTGTGATATTTGGAATTGACAACCCCCACAAGCTTGTGGCAGTGTCCAGAGTTTCATGGGCCTTCTTATCTCCCCATATTGCCACATAAAATTAGACAACATGGAGTGAATGTTTTTAAGTGTTATCTCCTCCACAGTTAGTGGAATAGACCTAAACAGGTATACAAATTTTGGCAAAACATTCATTTTCAGGTAATTTCTTCTCCCTATGATTGACAGATGTAACCCGTTCACCTTCTTTAAGTCCAAACCTATAGTTTTATTTAATGGATCAAAGTTTTTTTTGATAATCCTATCAACCTTAGCGGTAATCCGGACTCCTAGGTAGACTGCTGATTGAGCATGTCTTAGATCTTCGTATACCATGTTCTGTGTGCATACTACAATGGTCTCCTCCCTATTGAAGCTGTACCAAGATAGTTTGCCAAATTTCCCTGTGATTTCCGTGATCTCATCCAATGCCTCCTTAGGGTTTGTTGTGAAAATTGCCACGTCATCAGCGTAAGCTAAGATTTTTGTTTGATGTCCCTTTGTACAAATAGGTTTAATTTTGGCTGCCCGCAAGAGCATCTCTATGAGAGGGTTAATATATAGCGCAAATAATATGGGTGAACAGGGGCAACCCTGACGTATTCCCCTGCTAATTAATACCGCCCCTGACTCTTTACCCATTACCTGTATCCGAGCTTTTCGGTTACAATACATTGCTCTTATCGCCCTGATAAAACCCTGACCAAACCCCCTTAACTCCAGAATCCCCCATAAGAAACCCCAGGTCACTCGATCGAACGCCTTCTCGGCGTCTAGAAGGATCATGGCCATCAGGCCCCCCCGTTTCTGACATAATATCAAACAATGTTATTACTCTTAGAATATGGTCAGTTGTTTGCCTCCCTAGTATGAAACCATGCTGCCACGGGGAGACCAGATGCCTAATGACCCCTCCTCACCGAGATGCCAAGACTTTAGAATAGATTTTTATATCTGTATTGATTAAGGTTATTGGTCTATATGACCCAGGGTTATCTAGTGTTTTCCCCTTTTTTGGGAAGACAACAATTTGCGTTTCCTTCCATGACTCTGGGATAATTCCACTAAATTGAATCCCTTTAAATAAATCTAACAAGAATGGTAGTAAAACATGGCGCAGGTAAAACAAGACGCATCTAGGGGTGAGAGGCAAGATGGCGGTCAGCTGAGACCATAGCTCGCGCTGCCCAAGAGCCCGATGGCAGATTGCAGTAAAGTTATGCTGAGGAATCAGTGCAAAACGCTAGTAGTTTGTGTGTACAAAGGACTGCATAACAGAGCGTAACAGGATTGTATCAAGGAAGTAGAAGGACCGGTGAAGTAAAGGCAAAAAAAAACGATTGGATCCTACCTACAGCATCTCGACTCCGCAGACTCCGCAGAAGCAGGGGCAGATTTCCCATGTGGTAGCTTGTGTAGGGCTGGCTATTCTGAGTTCCTGCAATTCTCGAGGGGCGCTTTCGGTGCTGTACCGCTACCTGGTGCCTCGGGATTACCCTCTTGGTGGTGACGCTGAAAGCAGCAATAACTAGGTGGCAGGATCAGCGGAGCCGACGCGAACCGTTCTAGCATGACGGAGAGAGGCAGACCAGGTGCGGCGGGCGGAGCTCTCGGCAGAGCCCCTGCCAGAGGATGAGATTAACCATTTTGTGGCCGAAGCCGACACTGACACTACTGAAGCAGAGTCTGCTGTGGCAGTAGGTGCTGCAAGTGCCCCAAGCAAGGAGATGGCCCCCAAAACAGCGGCAGCAGTAAAAGCCAAAACAAGGAATGCTGTAAAGCCCCCTTTGGTGGCAGTATCTCCACCAGTACCAGTATCAGTACCTGCTGCAGAAGAAACACCAGTGCGGGCACAAACAACAGAGGCTAGACCCCTCTCTGAAAAAAGGAGGGGAGTAGTAATTAAACCAGTAATTAAACAAGATGATCCTACCGTGGTGGACCTCCTCAGAGGTAATGGCAGCAAGACAAAAGAGCCAGCAGTAACAGCAGTAGTACCTGCAATAGGCGGAGTGGCAGAAGCCAAAGGGTCCGGTTAGGAGAAGAACCCTAAGCAAGCGCATATACAGGTACCTGATGCATTAACACAGACACTTGCAACTCCAGGGGTCTCTGACTCTGAAACTGATATAAATAATGAGCATTCAAAGGAGCATGTGTTTAATGCTAAAAGCGCTAAAAGTGTTGGGGGACGCGATTCTGAAGTACTGCTGAGAGAGGATGAGACTGCTGGCATTAAAGAAACCAATGCGAGTAACCCCAATGGTTTAGAAAGTTTACACGCAGAAGAGACTCTTGACGATAATGACAATGGTACGGGTATGGAGACCTCACAAGCTGTAATATCATATGCTGGGTCTGCGTCAGAGACTGTGTTAGAGGAGAGTGAGGCATGCGCTGAGGGAAAGCCAGAGAAAGACTCTGAGAAGGAGCTGTATTTTTACTCTCTCTCGGGTGGGGAGAGTGGTCTGATGAAGTTACAGACAGTAGCAACCCTGAGGCAAGTGGTAGTGAGCTGGAATTAGATCCTCAAGATAAGGAAAAACCAGTGACTGTTCAGAGGAGAAAGAAAGTGCGAGAAAGAGATCTCTCATGGGACTATACCTCCTCGGTCCAGTTAACAGGTACACAGGATGCAGGAGGAAAGGGAGGGGAGACTACTCTAATATCAACATCATTAGAGACTATTTTACAAACGATAGCCGCTCACCGCGAGGAGACTCGACAGGATGGTCGTAAGGCCCAAGCCGCAATGAGAAAGCTACAAGGCGTAGTGCGGAAGCTGTCAAAAACATATAGTTCTTTTGATGAGCGGGTGACCGACCTGGAAACACGGATGTGCGCTACAGAGTCAGACCTGGCAACCACCTTGGAAAAGACAAAATCGCAGGAAGCACAGATAACTGATATCCAGTGGAAGCTGGAGCAACATGAGAACTGCCGGAAGCGGAATATCCTGCGAATTCTTGGGGTCCCAGAGGAGGTGGAAGGGAGGGATGTCCGCAGATATGTCATCAAGCTTCTTGGAGAATCTCTCCCCGAACTCACGGACTGGAATTGGGCATTAGAAATTCAGCGGGCCCTTAGGGTACCTTTTGTGCAGAAGCAACGAGTAAGAGAAGGGTCACTCCCGCGAGCTATTTTGGTATATTTTGGTAGCTTTTTGCTAAGACAAGCAGTATTTGAAAAAGCAAGGCCCGAGGCAAAACGCACTAGGAATGGGGTTTCATACTTCATTCGCCCCGATTTTTGCCACACCACCGTCGAAAGGTGGAGGTTAAGGCAAATGATCAAATCATTCCAAGATAGGAATGCTCAAGCATTTTTGAATAACCCTGCTAAATTAAAAGTTATCTGGAATATGCAATCTCTCTTTTTCCAGTCCGAAATAAAAGCTAAGGACTATCTAGACAGTCTAACAGCTTAACAGCCTGAAAATAGAAATAGCTGCTGTACCATGCTGCACGGTGCTCTTTGACTCTTTCGAGAGGATGCCTTTTTTCTCATTTCCTTTCTATTTTTCCTGCTGTTATTTTCTTAAGATGTACCCCTATCGCCTTCTCCTTTGTTTCCTTTTTTCTCTCTTCCTTTTTACATCTATATGAGCATAGATGGGGTAAGGTAAGGAGGGAGGCGGTCAGGTAGTATGGTCATATAGCATAACTGAACTTAAAAAAAAATTTAAATAAAAAAACGGGTAACTGGGCGGGCGCGATGCACTCATCACACACAGACAATGTCTGAGTGTCTCTCGGAGGGGAGCAGGGGGTTGGGGGGTGGGAAGTTATGTAGTGGGGAGCAAAGGGGGGGAAGGGGTAAAAATGGGAAAAACACATTCGGAGAAGAAGGTGGTGGTGAAGGTGTAGAATTGAGAGTCAGAAATCTATTTCACCAGAATAGCAAAGATGTGAAAAACGTACAGAAATATAGTAAGGAAAGAGGAACAGTAAGACTCGTAGAGATGCTGGGAAGTAAGATTTTTTTTTAACACGGGGAGAATAAGTATATGTTCATTAAACGTGGCAGGACTCAATGATGCAGCTAAAAGGGACAAGCTGGGAGGGCTGATTAAACTAAATACATTTGAGGTAATTTGTATCCAAGAAACTCACCTTCCCTGCTATAAAAGGCATCTCATGGTCCTTCATGGGTATAATCTGTTGGTTACCACCTTGCAAACCTCCAATATCAGAGGGGTAGCCATATTGGCAAAAACATCTCTGGGTCCAGTCAAACGAAAGGCAGCAGACAAGCACGGCAGGTGGGCCATAGTAGAGTTAGGATGGGGTCTTACAATATGCTCAATTTATGGCTCAAACTACAATGATCCTCAAATTTTTGAGGATCTAGAGATGGAATTGGCAGCATGGTCTCTACCACTTGTTTTATGTGGGGACATGAATATTGCGCTGGATTTACTATCTGATGGTGATAATCGAGAAGGGTATCAAGGGCGGAAACCAAAAGTATATAGGGGAATTAACATCACTTATAAATAGCCACAGATTAGTGGATGTATGGCAAGTTAAAAAGACATCCCGGAGTGGTGGCAGCATTAATCATTCGTTCCCAAACAAGAAATACTTCAGGATAGATTATTTTTTTTGTACAGTTGAGATACTCGAGAAGGCTGAAATAACAATATTACCGAAGGTTATATCAGATCATAACCCGTTAGTTTTAGCGATTGAAGTTCCCGGTGGAAGGAAGAACAGGGGGAAATGGACGCTTGATAAGAAACTACTAGTCAACAGGGAATATGTAGAGCACATAAGAAATTGGGTAAACAACTTTTTTGATATTAGTAGGTACAGTGCTTCAAGAATAGTAGTGTGGGATGTGTTCAAAGCAGGGTTGAGGGGAGAAACCATCAGCTACGTGGCTAAATCTCGAGCTATACATAAGCGAAAAGTCAAGAAGTAATGCAAAGATTAAAGTTAGCTGAAGATGAACACGCTTCCTAATCAGGCAGGGGAGGGAGATAACGCAGAGTCAGACACTGATTCAGACACTTAAGGCAGAGATTAATGGATGGCTTGCACAGAAGGCGGCAGAAGAGTTTCAATCTCACCGCAACAGTTCATATGAGAGTGGAGAATTAGTGGGGAAGAGACTCGCCCTTCGCACTAGGCAAAAATCAGTACAGACCCAAATCCTAGCTATTAATATGGGGGGAGTGGAATATATAGATCCAGAGGGTATAGCTAAAGCTTTTCAGGAGTATTATCAAATATTATATAAGGAAGACGCTGGCAGGGAGGCAAACAGTATGTTAGATGATATCGGACAATTGTTGACAAAAGATGACCTAGGGCAGATGTTAAATGAGGATCTAAAAGAGGAATTAGAATTAGAGATAACACAAGAAGAAATTGAAACAGCACTACAGATCCTGGCTACAGGTAAGGCTACAGGCCCTGATCAAATACCCCTTGAGTTGTATAAAGCATTGGGTGGGATAATACTACTATTCTTGTTAGATTTATTTAAAGAGCCATTAGCTATTCCAATGCATTCTCTAGGATGTACCTACTGGGGAGATTTAACTATAGATGGCAAACTTAAATGTAGCAAACTTCTTCTAGAAGAAAACAGTTGTGTCATCTCTAGTATTACATATTTGCAACTGAAATCACAGTTTTTTTGACAAATTGTGGCCAAAACACAGAAGAAGGAAAGCTTTGCAACTGAATTTAGATATGTGTACAACAAGAGGATAGAGGTGACTAGTGGAACAACTTGCTTCAGGAGGTAATTGTCTATTTTCAAGCACATTGATAAATATCAAGTATCTATGAATGTGTAACTTACAATAGTTAGGCCTACCACATCAAGGAAGACTTTTTTTTAAGCTTCACAGGATCTAATAAGTACCTGTAAGGTTTTCAAGCCCCAGTCCCGTATTCCAAGTTAGATAGATATGGCACTAAAAAGTTACATCAATTCTTTTAATGTGCAGCTCTCCATTTCTATTGGAATGTAGTAAGTACAGTGATGGCCAATATCCTGCACAAAGATATCAAGGTAACTAAGGTGACCTAGTCTAGCTTAATGGACAGTAGTGAAATCATGCTATCTTGCAAGAAGAGCTTGTTGTTTTATATGGTACTGCTGGTAAGGGCCGCACTAGGGGTCCAAAGGCCGCCCTGGCAAAATGCTCAAACCAGCTCCACTCCCTTTATCTCCTCACACAATCTCTCTCTTTCCATCCATCCATTCACACTCCCTCTCTCATGGCTTTCTCTCTACCTTCCACCTCCCAACCTCTCTTTTTCTCTGTTTGGAAGGCTTCCTGTGTCTGCTGCAATTTAACAGAGATCTGGGGAATGTGACAGAGGTAATAGGAATGGCACTGGGCTTTCCAAACCTGCCTACAAGGACTTCAGCCCACCAGGAAATTCATTTATAATATAAGGCATGTCCGGCCTTGCTGCTCGCTAAATGAGAGATGTTGGACATTATCATCTTTTTTGTGGTATTCACCAAGGTTTTAGCCTTCTGTTGCTGAACACTTTTTTGCCAGCCATAAGACTCTGTGCACTTCACCCCTGCTAACCAGAGGTAAATTACTTGTGTCCTTCCTTTCAATTACGTAACATTTGTTTACAACTGGTAGGTACCTTCAATTTACTTGAAGGTCTCTAGTACATGGTAGCACCTCTACCCAGGGCCTGCAAACTAAATACTACTAGTGGACTATAGCACTCATTCTGGCAGCCACAAAAGTAGCACTGTAAAATAAGTCTCCAGGCTGGCCACGACAGCCTGAGTGTGCAGTTTTAAACTGTAATTTCAACAGGGAAAAAAAGAACCTTTTGCCAGGCCTAAAACATACTTTTTACTACAAAGAAGTCACCCCTAAAATAAGCCTGAAAAGCCTGTAAGGCAGGGAGGGTGGCATTTAAAAGTAGAACATATATATTTCATGTTTTACATGTACCAGCAGTGAAATACCTCCAAAGTATTTTCACTGTGGCAAGACTGGCTGTCCCAAAGGTTCATGTTCGAGTTTGACTCGATCTAGCAAAACCAAATATATTTTTGCCCTTGGGACTATTCTTCAGTTCAAACTTAAAAAATGATTGTATCCGTTTCTCCTTATTGGATTTTTGTGAATTATGTATTATTGTATTTAATAACATTTTCTCCAATTGGTTTGGGATTTTTCTTTCATGGTGCTTTCACTTTACTACTGTTTGAGTTCAGCATACCTACTTTACACATTGCCTCTAAGGTAAGCCTGGCTGCTTTGTACCACACTAACAGAGGGTTATGCTCAAGTTTACTTACTGACTTTAGTGGTTAACACCGGCAAGGTTTAAAGTTATTATTTGATGTGGTTTCCCCTCTGCCACCCCTCAGTTAATACTCTAATGTCTTACAACAGATATGTTAAAATGGATTGTGAAAGATCCGCTTGATACATCGAAGTGGCTGCATGCAGTTAAAGTGACCTAGGCACTGGAATCTAAAAGTCAAATAAGACATGAGTGATTTTTACTGGCTTACCTAAAATACTGGATAAGTGCAGAAAATGTAACTTGGTCTCCTCTGATGAAATGTCTACAGTGCTGAGTGGCCATTGGGGTCGTATGCTACCAGGCCTGTTTTCTGCAATTTGTCTGCCAGATGGAATGACTAATGTTTTGAACAGTAAGTGGGTATTTTGCTCTTCTGATTATACCATTATGAGTTATGTAAGGAAATATAATAAAAAGGAAAAGTGCTTGTATAACTGAATACAGTGCCCTCATATGTTCCATGTATTTATTTACGCTTGTGCAGAGATTTGTGAATATGGCAAGAACAGTATGGTGTAGTTTATGCCTTTAGGCAGGCAAAATTACAAGTCTCCTTTAAACATATTTGGGAATCCGGGCTCTGATAACCTCCCATTGGCCTTTTCACATTGTTAACTTAGTTACTGGACAAATAGAGTGGATTATTAGACTACAATACTGACGTGGAGACATATTTGCACATAGTATACTGTGTTTCAAATGTTGAACTATGATGTCTGCATATTATTTAAAAAGTCACAGAATAGTTTGATAGTATACCATATTGTTTCCATTCTTATTGACTATAGCACTAAAAGTAGGCCTGGATACAATTTCTGTTACACTCGAGAAAACTCGAGTAATTACAGTAATTTCAAATTACACTTGTGATGTGAAATTCCTAAATGTACATGTACACTGTTATACCATGTCCCTTAACTATGCATAGTACACTGCAACAATTTAGTGCAAGCACATGAGACCAACGCTAACAACCAGAAGGTGAGTGGCCGCTGTTTGTGGCATTAGTGTTTTTTCTGCGAGATATTTAGCGTGAAATCTTAAAATATATTGCTAGATTCATCAAAGACCCGTTTTGCGAGTCTTTAATAGCGATTCATAAGGAATCGCTATTAAGGACTTGCAAAACGGGATTCATGTAGGAATTGCAATAAATATTGCGATTCCTACATCTTCCTTATTTGCGATTAGCAAATTGCTAATCGCAAATAAGGAATAACACCCCATTCATTCCTATGGGCCTACAGGCCCATAGGAATGAATGGGGTGTTATTCCTTATTTGCGATTAGCAATTTGCTAATCGCAAATAAGGATGCGATTTCAAGGGTGCCAGGGGTGTCCAAAGGACACCCTGTAGCACCACTGAAATGCAACATTACACAGGTGTTGCGCACACACATGTCCAAAGGACATGTGTGTGTGTAACATGCAACAGAGAATAATGCACTAAAGTGCTTTTTTCTATTTTTTTCGCTATTTACCACGAAGTCTGACTTCGTTGTAAATAGCGGCCAAATATTGCGAATTCGCAATTTAAAATTGGTTAATGAATTGCATTTAAGGAATCTCAAATAGAGGTTCCATAAATGCAATTCCTCGCTAAAATGCGAAATCTGTAATAGCGATTTTTGCATTTGGGATGATGAATCCCAAATGCAAAAATTGCGCTCGCAAAGGGCCAGATTCTGAGAATCTGGCCCTTTGCGAGCCGATTTTCGTTTCATGAATCTGGTCGTTAGTGTCAAATTCTGGTTTTACATTTAGCTTATTTACTTACAATTCAACAAAATGTTTCTAAAAGTTTGCGTAATAATGCAAAAGCATATAATGCAAATGCTGCACAACTTTAATTAAAATGAATTAAAGAGGCAGCTCACTTAAATGTAATGCATGTTACAATAAATAAGGCATTGATACCTACTGTAAGAAAGTTGCTGAAATTACTTCTTCTAAAATATATTAGGCAGGATTAGATTGATGCCAGTTTCTTACAGATTTTCTGTAAAGCTCTTAAACAAATAAGAGAGGATTTACACCTACCACTTGTGCATACTAATACATTATATAAACGTAGATTAAGGGGCACGATGGGGAATTGTTGACTAAATCAAAATACCTCATCAGGCGTGCTCAGTTTGTTGATAATTCACTTACTGCTGATGTGCTTTTAAATATCACTCCCATGTGGAATCCGAAAAGAGATTTAGATAAGCTTCAATCCTAAATTTGGCGCAGTAGTATCATTGAATAAAGTTTTAAGAAGTTCTGAGTCCGGTCAATTCAACTATCTTCTGTGATCCAATCTTTGTAATTAGTTGACATTTTCTGAGCTCTACTCAGCAATGTGGTCGCCCTGTAAACCATATCCTATTAAAATGCACACAATGCAACGCTCAAGTGCTCAGTTCAAGAATGCTGGAGCACCGGTGCTCCTTAAGGCATATAGAAAGAGTGGAATATTAAACATACATATCATTAGTGTCATCAACAGAAAGCGTGCTTGTTTAGATCACAAATGTTTTGGGGGGAGTACTGAGCAGTGGTGTAACGCAAAAGGATCCACTACCCCTATAGAATGCAGTGACGGACCCCTCAATATCACATATCTCACAGATATCCATGATCCTTTGGCTGAAAAGGGCCTCCTGAAGGGTTAGGGGCCCCTGAAGGATTGAGTGTCCCCCTGTGCTGTAGGGGCGATGGGTTCCTGCTTTGTGCACCTGTTATGCAGAACAATTTGTACTTACAAAGGCCAACCAGGGGATACAAGGATTGCATCTAATAATAAATTAGTAAAATGTTTTTACAGCATTAGCTTGCAAGAATGCATGCAATTGACATGATATGCAAGGCAATAGGCAATACAATGGAAAATTATACAAATTCATGCATTCTTGAATGACAACTTAAATGATGCAGTGCAATGCAGCAAGGTAACTTGCTACTCTGTGTCATATGGAGAGGGCAGGAATGTGCCATATTTACAAAGATATGGTGCATTCCTGCTTTCTCCCTGCGCTGGCACACTATGTTCTGCCTAGTGCCAACTTAGGCACATTTACACCATGGTGAAAGGGTGCCTGCCTTGCAGGCCGGATTGTTTTTGCGCAGTAATGGAGAACCTTCCTGCACAAAACAATCCTCAGAGGTTTTTTCCTCTTTCTAAGGGGTATATTCACAAGGACTCAACTTCGATTTATCCCCACTGTAACGCAACAAATGCGGAGATAGAGTTAACACCCCATTCACAAGCTGGTGCTAACTGCAGACATTGCCAATATTCCCACAATAACTGCCCCAAATTTTTTTCCCACGGTGGACACCACCAACGAACCCTAATGAGATGCAGAGTGGGCATTCCCATGCCAAAACACACGAAAAAACCACAGCACCACATTCGCAACGAACTGCCAGATCTGCGAAACAAAACAAAAACAGGTGATAAGCCGCAGTAGCAGCAGGGAATTAAAACCTGCCTTCTGCTGGTGTTAAGCAGGACGACTACCTGCAGCTTAAAAGGGAGCCCAGCCAAGAGCTACACCTGAAAACCCACAGATGCCATGGAGACAATGATCATGTACCGCAGATAACCATGAGGGCCTCAACACCTACTGCAACCACCCCAGGCCCTCCCCCCCCGAGGCCCTTCACCCCCCAGACATACAAATACCGCGCACTCTGCAAGAGCCACAACAAACACACGATGACGCACAGTGTCAAAATAAATACACACATGTGTGGTCAGAAGAACCAGAAACAGTCACACAGCAGTGAAGTAACAACCAAAAACTTTATTGAAACACAACACAAAACACCAATGCGAAAGACTCCTGTCGGGTCAACCAGGGACAATCTCGACAACACAGTCTGGAAAAGAAAGCACAACATCAGGACATGTGTCATGCGTACATCAAAGGAGCAAGACACAGAGAAACGGAGAAGGAAAGTGAGCCAGAGAGAGAAAGAGAGAGAGAGAGAGGGAAGGGAGATAGAGTGAGGGCGAGTGAAGGAAGGGAGATAGAGTAAGAGGGAGAGAGAGAGAAACCACTGCCCCTGCGCACACAGGTCCCACTGCTAACCTGCTGCCACCGATGTGTCCATCAGTAGGCACACAGCGTGCCTGTGCAAGCTCCAGGCCCCTGTCACGCCACCATGGCACGGTCCACATCATGCAGGTCCGCCCAGCGGCCCAGCATGTCCCACATATGATGCTGAGTCCTGAGTCGTCAATGGCGGAGACCACTTCAGTGCACAGATCATCATCGCAGGGTGCACACCCGCTCAGCAATTACGTGTGCCACTAACCCTGTGCACCGCCACGTGGTGGTAGGCCCGTGTGGGCCGCAAGTCCTCGGGTGCCACTAACACTGTGATACGCCAGTCAGCGCCACATGGTGGTAGGCCCGTGTCGGCCGCAAGGCTTCGGATGCCACTAACCCATGATAAGCCAATCAGCGCCACATGGAGGTAGGCCCGTTTCGGCCGTAAGGCCTCGGGTGCCACCAACCCTCTGCGCAGCAAATCATGAGAACCTTGGAGCATCCGCCAGCCATCACCACCGGCAGAGGGAAATGTGACATTGTCAGCCCCATATATTAGCGGGGTCACATGGCCTGTACCACCTGTGCCGGATGGGTGTGGTGTGTGTGCAGACCTGCCCTCAGGGAGTGGCCGTGACATGTTGACAACTAGACCAGTGACCTGCACACCAACAGTGAGTACGCCTGCGACAGGTAGCTATGTGGGCCCCCCTCGGTGCTTCAGCGGAGTGGTCTGGCCTGGCGTACACCAGACCAGCGCAGGGCTAGCAACAATGACTCAGGGGCTCTGGGCGTGGTTCAGTCCCTGTCCGGACATGGGAGTTACTAATGCGTGTGTCCCTGTTCTAGTGCCCACGGCACCTGGGACACAATAGGCAATGTAGCACACGGTGACAGGCATCCCACTAGATGAGCATCATTGATGTTAGGGAAATCAATGTCCCTACATTCATCTACACATTTATACATGAATGATTAAAAACATGACACAGCAGTGCGTTACTGGATGTTTATTTCACATCCAGTGGTGTGTTGCAGCTGGAGCGGTACAGGGCCATGCCAAGCACACAACACAATATGGGCCCGTGGAGGGCCAGCCAGAATTCATCCGGGGATAACAGGTACTGCGGAAGAGGAACGGAACAGTCCGCAGTCTGGTCGCCATGTCATTGGTCATCAAACAGGATATGGCAGTCCATGTCGCGGTCCAAGGTGAGTGTTACAGAGTGTATCGGGGGTCAGTGGGATTTCATGAGGCCATGTGTGACACCAAGCAGAAACAGGCCATGTGGCGGAGATGAATGCAACTGCCTCCTTCTGACAACAATCCCATCCATGTACTCATCCATGTATATGTGCTCTGCCCCAACTGTGGGTGTTGCAGAACCGGCTTCGGCACTGTGTGCCACTGACACATAAGGGGCGGGAGGTGGAATGTCAGCTGCACTGTGTGGCAGTGGCACATCAGGTGCCGGAGTGAATACGGCTGCTGCACTGTGAGGCACTGACACACCAGGGGGTAGGGAATCGCTGGAGCCAGTCTGAGCGGACAGGTGTACTTCCCTCCGCGATGTCAGTCAGGGGTCCTTGGAGAGCATGAAGCAGGCTGTGGGAGGCCGTTAGAGACTGTAGCTGGTCCCTGATGGGACCAAGACACCGATGGATGGCGTCCATTGTGGCAGCCAAGAGGCCAAACCCCACCCACACTTGCTCGGCCGTCTCCCTCCGGCCCTCCAGCACACGGCGTTGGAAGGCCATTGTTTGTTCCTGGGTGTCTTGGGGAGTGCCTGGCTGTGGGTGCCTCCTGCTGGGTGCTTTGGGTAGTGGGTGGGGTCTCCTCGAGGTAGCTGGGCTGCCCTAATCCTGGAGGTGAGTTGCAGATGATGTTGATGATGTTTTGGCATGTTTGGGTGTCAATGCTGGTGTTGTCCTCTTTGTCATCAGTGAAGAGTGGCTAGGACTGTTCTGGAGGGGGGTTGACGGTGCCCCTGCAATGTGAAGGGGAGATGGTGTATTCTAATGTGTCCACATGTTTGTAACCGCATGGTACATGTTGACATTCAGACAGTATGGCATTGTACATTGTGACAGTGTGTAGATCAGGACCATGGCCCAGAGTCATTGTGGGTGTGCACTGCTTGATCGTGCATGTGTACCATTGTGGCCCACTCCAGCCGTCCCCCCAGTGCCTAGTGGTCACTCACCTTGTTGTGGTTGTGTTGTGCCCTATCGAGCAGTGTCTTGTCCCCCGACTTCGGCCACAGTCTCCACACTGATGACTGTCAAACCCAGCTCCTCTATGTCACCCAGCACAAGCTGTGGCGCTGGGCTCCATCTCTAGTCTGCATTGCTGCCTTCTGGTTGGCTGCACGTTTCTCCTTGGTCTTTTGCTTGATGTCAATCCATCGCCTCTTGGCCTCGTCCATTGACCTCCTGTGCTCTCCGACGGCATTCACCTTGTCCACGATGTTCTGCCATATTCCATTTTTTGTTCCCAATGACACGTTGGAGGTGACAAACAGTTGTTGATGGTGTTCCATCACCTCTGTGACTAGGATCCTGTTTTCCTGCAGACTGAACTTCGTCTTCCTCTTCTCCTTGTCCTTGCCTTTCCCTGTCCCCGAGGTCCCAGGCTGGTCATCCGGTGTGCTTGTGGGGTTGCACTCGTCCTCTGTGCCTGCTCTGGCTACCTGCATGGGGCTTGAGTGTTGGGCAGTTTGTGTTCGGGTGTTTTTTCTACTTTTATAGTGATTTACCCACCTGCCATGTGTGTATTGCAGGCCTGGTGCTGCTTATCGCTGATTTTCTCATCGCGCTTTGGCCCATCGCGTTGTTTTTTCGCGTTGGGGTATGTGTTTTTATCGCAGTCGAGGTGGTTGTATCGCAGACATTGACCGCGGTTTCAACAGACTATCGCATGCTACCGCCTTGTTGTGAATTCCACGTTAACGCTGGGTTGTTTTTCCACGATCGGCTGCGATGTGTAAAGGTGCGTTAGCTTTTTTTGGTGATGTTTAGCACACAATCTTGTGAATATACCCCCAAGTCTTTAAGTGTGCTGCAGCATGCTGCACACTTAGGGGTATATTCACAAGGACTCAACTCTGATTTATCCCCACCCTAATGCAACAAATGTGGAGCTAACTTGAACACCCCGTTCATACGCTGGTGCAAACTGTAGACATCGCCAGTATTCCCACAATAACTGCCCTAATGAGATGCAGAGTGGGCGTTCCCGTGCAAAAACACACTAAAAATACACAACACCAGTTTCACAATGAAATGCAAGATCCTCGATGCTAAACAACAGGGAATTAACACCTGCTCATTGCTGTGTAAAGCAGGACGACTAATTGCTGCATGAAAGGGAGCCCAGCCAAGAGCCACACCGGAAGACCCACAGATGTCATGGAGACAATAATCATGCAATGCGGATACCAATGAGGGCCACAACACCCACCGCAACCCCCCCAGACCCGCCACCACCCCTAGGACCCGCCTCACCCCACCCCTGAACACCACAGAGGCAGCGTACAAAAAGACAGCGTGCCCACCGGGAACACACCTGCTGCCCACAGTCATGCATCTCATGACACTGCCAATGGGCATGCAGCATAATTACATCCTACATGACACACAACATGCCAACACGACTCTATAGTCAGTGTGGCCTTGCCATGCCCACAACCCTGCCACGGCAAGGCACCACAGACACACAATAGCAGAATGTGATGAGGGGCATGTAGCAGGCATGTGTGAGAGCGGCGAGTGACAAAGGAATGTGAACCTACCCAATACCAGTTGTGGTCTGGAGGTGCCGGACAGACCACAGAGTGCAAGCCACGGAAACTGCTGGTGCATGGAGTGTAGTGGCCATTGGACACTACCATGTCCCCACAAGCAGTGGGGCAGAACGTGGAACTGTTGCATGTTATGTCACCCCTGCGTGCGCGTGCATAGTGGGTTGGACTTGCACACGCCAGGCCTGCGTAGGGGTGTGAACAAAAAGCCTGTCACAGTGGACTTGGTTCTCATTCGGAATGGACCACGAGTCAGCCAGGGTGGTACCTCTCAGCCCACCATGAGTCCTGCACTGAGCGTGGAGGGGCCTGCGGCACTGAGCGCCTGCTGCACCCCAGGCCACTGGGCCCCAGACCCACCATGCCTGACCCAGGGCACCAATGAGGCTCTGCTCACCTGCCTACACTGGTGTGTGGAAAACAAGGCCCACCACGTGCTGTTGCAAGCTCCAAGCACCACTCCCACGACCTCTGCTGTGGTTGAGTAGGTCCCACATGTGGAACTGTGTCCAAGTCACCCCAAATCAGTGGCAGCAGTCACATCACCAGACCCCCTTCGATCAGTGAGGCATCAGTGAGGCATAATTCCATGTGGCAGGCTGGTCACACTAGGTGACACTAACCCTGTTCAACGCCAGCCAGCCACACGAGGTGCCACTAGCCCTGTTCAATGCCAGCTGGCCACACGAGGTGCCACTAACCCTGTTCAATGCCAGCTGGCCACACGAGGTGCCACTAATCCTGTTCAACGCCAGCCGGCCACACGAGGGGCCACTAACCCTGTTCAGCGCCAGCCGGCCACACGAGGTGCCACTCACCCTGTTCAACGCCAGCTGGCCACACGTGGATGAGGGCCCAGGCCTACCCTGCATACCAGTCGGTCCCACATCCAGCACTAGTTGTGACTCATGAATGGCAGAGTCCCCATCAGTTAATGCATGGAGAGGAGTAAGAGGAAGCTGCGTCTCAGTCCGGAAGAAATCCGGATCTGAGTCATGGAGGTGTTCGAACACTTACAATGACTGACCTGGTGCCATCAGCCCTGTTCACCGTAAGTCACCGGTACCTGGCGGTGTACCTGTTCCGGCCGCAGCACACGCCAGGCCTGCGTAGGGGTGTTAACAAAAAGCCTGTCACCGTGGACTTGGTTCTCATTCGGAATGGACCACGAGTTAGCCAGGGTGGTACCTCTCAGCCCACCATGAGTCCTGCGCTGAGCGAGGTGGGCGCCTGCTGCAGCCCGGGCCACCGGGCCCCAGACCCACCATGCCTGACCCAGGGCACCAATGAGGTTCTGCTCACCTGCCTACACTGGTGTGTGGCAAACAAGGCCCACCACGTGCTGTTGCAAGCTCCAAGCACCACTCCCGCGACCTCTGCTGTGGTTGAGTAGGTCCCACGTGTGGAACTGTGTCCAAGTCACCCCAAATCAGTGGCAGCAGTCACATCACCAGACCCCCTTCGATCAGTGAGGCATAATTCCATATGGCAGGCTGGTCACACTAGGTGACACTAACCCTGTTCAACGCCAGCCAGCCACATGAGGTGCCACTAACCCTGTTCAATGCCAGCTGGCCACTTGAGGTGCCACTAACCCTGTTCAATGCCAGCCGGCCACACGAGGTGCCACTAACCCTGTTCAACGCCAGCCGGCCACACGAGGTGCCACTAACCCTGTTCAACGCCAGCCGGCCACACGAGGTGCCACTAACCCTGTTCAACGGCAGCTGGCCACACGTGGATGAGGGCCCAGGCCTACCCTGCGGACCAGTCGGTCCCACATCCAGCACTAGTTGCGACTCATGAATGGCAGAGTCCCCATCAGTGAATGCACGGAGAGGAGTAAAAGGAAGATGCGTCTCAGTCTGGAAGAAATCCGGATCTGAGTCATGGAGGTGTTCGAACACTTACAATGACTGACCTGGTGCCATCAGCCCTGTTCACCGTAAGCCACCGGCCCCTGGCGGTGTACCTGTTCCGGCTGCAGTGCATCTGGGGCCACTGACTCTGTGCTGGTCACGTCCTGGACCCTTTTTCAGATATATCAGATGGCCTCTGAGACGGTGGTCTTGGGCTCATCAATGCCATGTGTCAGTGTCCCTGTGCTGACTGCTGCCTCAGGCCTAAACTGCGGTCCAGTAGGTCATACATGTGGAACTGTGTCTTGGGTAAGATGTGGAGGAGTCCACGCCATTGGACATCCACCATTGAAGCCGGCATCCCCAACAGCACTGGTGCCACTAACTCTGTGCGCAATGAGTCATGCGCATTTTCTGGTTGTACCTTGGTGGCATCTGAGTCCATGGCCTGGCGGTTTTGTGCATCTTCCACATGCTGGACCGGACTTGGTGTCCGACATGTGTCTGTTCCATATGTTTCCACCATTGTGACTATTGCAGCGTGGTCCTGGACTCTGCATCATGCCCTGGGGTACTCCTTCCACTCTCCACGAGACACTCCGTGGCAAGCTCCTTTCACATCTATGAGAACCTACTCCGCATTTGTGAACCTATCCCAGTGCCCAGCAAGTCAGTGTCTCTGTGCAGCAGAAGTCATGGGGCCTTTATAGTTAAATGGTTATGTCTATTGTGATGTACACTGTTGTCGATTTGTGAGTGCACCAGGCAGCCCTTACCTGCTGGTGTACACACACCCCACACACATCCAACACGGGTGTCACTCAGTATGTGTGCCTGTTAATAAATGTGGCCCTGCGCACATGTACGTACCCATTCATACCATCTGAGCAAGTGTGTCCACGTGGTCATTGTGTCAGCATGATGGCACGGGCCCTGCAACATCATAGTGTGCTGTCTTTAGCGGACGTAAAAATGTCACCTCAGCGTTGGCAGTGAACCTGGACATGTAGCTTCGCATGCACCCCCCTGCATGCACAAGCGGTATGTGCTGGTCCGGTGTATGTCAGGTCAGCGCAGGGGTGTGCAGAATCAGCAGGGGGAGCAGGGTGTGGCTCGGACATGGCCTTGGGCGGGAAGTGTGGTAAGTGTGTCTCTGTGTTGCGCTGTAGTCGCTACCAGGGCCACAGTAGTCGATGTTGCAATATAGCATGCACCAGGAGGGTGGGTCAGCACGTACGGGGACATGTAGGAGCACTAAATAGCACGGGGTCTTGGCACATGCATGCCAAGTGTCTGGGATATCAGCCCTGCGGATGCATGAGTCATTTGCCTGGGCTCAGTTGCAGTGTGATCCCAGCCAGCTATGGGCTGTACACCTGTGTGTGCCCTGTCCGGTCCATTGGCCTACACTCACATGGCCCCACACCTTCAAAGGCCAGCATTACAGTGTTTCCAGGGTCACAGACATCCCACACCTGGCCCTGTGCATCTTCTATATGCATGCAGATGGTGAAGTAACTGTACGGATGAAAGGTCCTTTGTGTGAACTATCAGGCGGTATCACATCTTCAGCTCTGAGAAGGAACTGGCATGTGGCCAGCATCCCCTGACAGATAAAATAGCATTTGCTTGCGACTTCCACACTACGTACTGCCTGAAGTGAGACCAATGTGTATACATCCCACACGATTAAGTCCTTGGTCGTAGTTGGCGTGCGTAAAATGGCCTTCACATGTACTCCCACCCCACCCCAGGCCCTGCACCCGTTGCACACAGGCACTGCTCATTGCACCGGGCTGTGTCATTTCATCCGCAGGACTGGCGCAGGGCAAGCCAGTGCCGCTTCTAGCAGAGCCACTGACGGCATGCTAGACCATCCCAAACACATGCCTGGATCCAGTCACATGGACCTGTACTGTGCACGTCTGCTGCATGTACTGGGGGCACTCCCGTTGGCTCTCTTGTGGATCAGTTACCAGTTGAGCTTTCACCTGGCAGACATTACTAAGTAACAAACCTCAGAACTGGGAAAAGCAGGCTTTTCTTACCAATTCGAGAAGATACCTCATTGTGAACATTCTGAATGACCAAATCATATACTGCATGTTCTAATATTTCTGAACAATTATTCAAAAGCAATCTCACTAATTTCATGACCACGTGTTCAAGATTAGTTTCAGAATTTTTTTTTTAGTGTACCAACGAAAAGGGAAAAATCAGAAAAAAAATTAGACAATCACTGACAGGAAGTTTAACAAAAAAACTGGGCCGGATTAACAAAACATAATGTGAAAGCAGAGACAGAGAATTACATCTCTACCTGAATGTACATTTAGGTTCTAATCAAATCAAAAGCAGCTCCAGAATGATGCCTCTACTGTGGCAACAAGCAAAAGTTTCTAGGCAAAAACAAGCACCGACATTTTCCGCACATGCTTGGTTTACACACAACATGCATAGGAATTGTGGTCTAAATATATGATACAGCAACCTTTGTTTTTAAGTGCATAGGAGTGACTTTGAGGGTTAGGCGAGAAATAGAAACTGGGTCAGGGTGTGTTAACATAATTAAGAATATCTATATATGTTAAAAGAAAACATGAAGGCAAAATATATGGAATTGCCTCTTGAAAACAATGTGATGGATAAATAAAAAATTTGATGCTGATAATAACAAAAATAATACAGGTTAGACAGGAGATTTCTGTGTTTGTTTATAAGTAATTACCCCTGTCAAGAACCTCAATGGAATTTTTCTGGGGTCACCCTTTGTGAGTGTACAGGTTTCTGAGCATACCTCTGATTGTCAAGTGACATCTTCTTCAGGCTCCTTACTACCTCTGCAATAATCTACATAGCAAAGATATTGGTACAGTGAGAATAAGACCTGGTGTGTAAATTGAATTTTTTCCTTTTTTTCCCAATAATCACTGTGGGGAAAGTCCTTCTCTTACATCCCTCCTAAATGTGGGAATGATCTGTTCTTCATCCCATCCTGGGAGAGAAATAAATGGTTTGCAACTTTTTGACTATTTCCAAGGTGGGATGGATGGGATTTGAATTTGTGAATGTGTTGTGATCTCATTTTTATACTGTATTGATGTAGTGCCCTTAATATAGGTATTTGTTTTGAATAATTATCTTTCTCTCTCTCTCTCTCTCTCTCTCTCTCTCTCTCTCTCTCTCTCTCTATATATATATATATATCACACACAAAAGTTTCTTTTGCTTAGAAACGCCAACACAAATGGAAGTATAATCCTTCTTTTTTTGTGGGCAGCAGATGCAGTGCGCTTAATCTTCCCTACACAGCGCCATACGCGTTTCGGGCAACACCCTTGTTCACTGGCTATGTTGAACATGCACACAGGTTCACAAACTATATAACCCCATTAGTCCGCCCTCAAGGGATTTCTGCAAAATGCATTCTGGGTGGGGTAGTTCAATGAATCCCTAATGGGTGCTGACATATGCAATGTCCATACAAAAATATATTCCCCTTAGTGGGTTGTAAGAAGAAGGAAGCACGTTGTTCCTGAGAGTGTTCAATCCCACAAAGAAGCTTCCAAATCCACATGGCTCTCGAACTCCAGGAGCCGTGGACCGCTGATTAGGCGTCGGGCGTTTCCACGATGAGGGGCTCCGCAATTTAAACCACACACAAAAGTTTCCTTTGCTTAGAAACACCAACACATATGGAAGTAGAATCCTTCATTTATTGTGGGCAGCAGATGCAGCGCACCTAATCTTCCCTACACAGCGCCATACGCGTTTCGGGCAACACCCTTGTTCACTGGCTATGTTGAACATGCACACATCTGCACAAACTTTATAACCCCATCAGTCCACCCTCATGGGATTTCTGCACAATGCATTTTGGGTGGGGTAGTTCAATGAATCCCTAATGGGTGCTGACATGTGCAATGTCCATACAAAAATATATTCCCCTTAGTGGGTTGTAAGAAGAAGAAAGCATGTTGTTCCTGAGAGTGTTCAACCCCACAAAGAAGCTTCCAAATCCACATGGATCACGAACTCCAGGAGCCGTTGTCCGCTGATTAGGCGTCGGGCATTTCCACGACGAGGGGCGCCACAATTTAACCCACACACAAAACTTTTTTTGCTTATAAACGCCAACACAAATGGAAGAAGAATCTTACATTTTTTGTGGGCAGCAGATGCAGCGCGCTTAATCTTCCCTACACAGTGCCATACGCGTTTCGGGCAACACCCTTGTTCTCTGGCTATGTTGAACATTCACACAGCTGCATGAACTTTATAACCCCATCAGTCCGCCCTTATGGGATTTCTGCACAATGCATTCTGGGTGGGGTAGTTCAATGAATCCCCAATGGGTGCTGATATGTGCAATGTCCATACAAAAATACATTCCCCTTAGTGGGTTGTAAGAAGAAGAAACCACGTTGTTCCTGAGAGTGTTAAACCCCACACAGAAGCTTCCAAATCCACATGGCCGTGGTCCACTGATTAGGCGTCGGGGCGTTTCCGCGACGAGGGGTGCCGCAATTTAAAGCAAACACAAAAGTTTCCTTTGCTTAGTAACGCCAACACGAATGGAAGTAGAATCCTTCATTTTTGTGGGCAACAGATGCAGCACGCTTAATCTTCCCTACACAGCACCATACGCGTTTCGGGCAACACCCTTGTTCACTGGCTATGTTGAACATGCACACTGCTGCACGAACTTTATAACCACATCAGTACGCCCTCATGGAATTTCTGCACAATGCATTCTGTGTGGGGTAGTTCAATGAATCCCCAATGGGTGCTGATATGTGCAATATCCATACAAAAATATATTCCCCTTAGTGGGTTGTAAGAAGAAGAAAGCACATTGTTCCTGAGAGTGTTCAACCCCACAAAGAAGCTTCCAAATGCACATGGCTCTCGAACTTCAGGAGCCCTGGTCTGCTGATTAGGCGTCGGGGCGTTTCCGCGACGAGGGGAGTCGCAATTTAAACCACACACAAAAGTTTCCTTTGCTTAGAAACACCAACACATATGGAAGTAGAATCCTTCATTTATTGTGGGCAGCAGATGCAGCGCACCTAATCTTCCCTACACAGCGCCATACGCGTTTCGGGCAACACCCTTGTTCACTGGCTATGTTGAACATGCACACATCTGCACAAACTTTATAACCCCATCAGTCCACCCTCATGGGATTTCTGCACAATGCATTCTGGGTGGGGTAGTTCAATGAATCCATAATGGGTGCTGACATGTGCAATGTCCATACAAAAATATATTCCCCTTAGTGGGTTGTAAGAAGAAGAAAGCATGTTGTTCCTGAGAGTGTTCAACCCCACAAAGAAGCTTCCAAATCCACATGGCTCACGAACTCCAGGAGCCGTGGTCCGCTGATTAGGCGTCGGGCATTTCCACGACGAGGGGCGCCACAATTTAACCCACACACAAAACTTTTTTTGCTTACAAACGCCAACACAAATGGAAGAAGAATCCTAAATTTTTTTGTGGGCAGCAGATGCAGCGCGCTTAATCTTCCCTACACAGTGCCATACGCGTTTCGGGCAACACCCTTGTTCTCTGGCTATGTTGAACATTCACACAGCTGCACGAACTTTATAACCCCATCAGTCCGCCCTCATGGGATTTCTGCACAATGCATTCTGGGTGGGGTAGTTCAATGAATCCCCAATGGGTGCTGATATGTGCAATGTCCATACAAAAATACATTCCCCTTAGTGGGTTGTAAGAAGAAGAAACCACGTTGTTCCTGAGAGTGTTAAACCCGACAAAGAAGCTTCCAAATGCACATGGCTCTCGAACTTCAGGAGCAGTGGTCTGCAGATTAGGCGTCCGGGCGTTTCCACGACGAGGGGAGTCGCAATTTAAACCACACAAAAAAGTTTCCTTTGCTTAGAAACACCAACACAAATGGAAGTAGAATCCTTCTTTTTTTGTGGGCAGCAGATGCAGTGCGCTTAATCTTCCCTACAGAGCGCCATACGCGTTTCGGGCAACACCCTTGTTCACTGGCTATGTTGAACATGCACACAGCTTCACAAACTATATAACCCCATCAGTCCGCCCTCATGGGATTTCTGCAAAATGCATTCTGGGTGGGGTAGTTCAATGAATCCCTAATGGGTGCTGACATATGCAATGTCCATACAAAAATATATTCCCCTTAGTGGGTTGTAAGAAGAAGGAAGCACGTTGTTCCTGAGAGTGTTCAATCCCACACAGAAGCTTCCAAATCCACATGGCTCTCGAACTCCAGGAGCCATGGACCGCTGATTAGGCATCGGGGCGTTTCCGCGATGAGGGGCGCCGCAATTTAAACCACACACAAAAGTTTCCTTTGCTTAGAAACACCAACACAAATGGAAGTAGAATCCTTCATTTTTTGTGGGCAGCAGATGCAGCGCACCTAATCTTCCCTACACAGCGCCATACGCGTTTCGGGCAACACCCTTGTTCACTGGCTATGTTGAACATGCACACATCTGCACAAACTTTATAACCCCATCAGTCCGCCCTCATGGGATTTCTGCACAATGCATTCTGGGTGGGGTAGTTCAATGAATCCCTAATGGGTGCTGACATGTGCAATGTCCATACAGAAATATATTCCCCTTAGTGGGTTGTAAGAAGAAGAAAGCATGTTGTTCCTGAGAGTGTTCAACCCCACAAAGAAGCTTCCAAATCCACATGTCTCACGAACTCCAGGAGCCGTGGTCCGCTGATTAGGCGTCGGGGCATTTCCACGACGAGGGGCGCCACAATTTAACCCACACACAAAACTTTTTTTGCTTATAAACGCCAACAGAAATGGAAGAAGAATCCTACATTTTTTGTGGGCAGCAGATGCAGCGCGCTTAATCTTCCCTACACAGCGCCATACGCGTTTCGGGCAACACCCTTGTTCTCTGGCTATGTTGAACATTCACACAGCTGCACGAACTTTATAACCCCATCAGTCCGTCCTCATGGGATTTCTGCACAATGCATTCTGGGTGGGGTAGTTCAATGAATCCCCAATGGGTGCTGATATGTGCTATGTCCATACAAAAATACATTCCCCTTAGTGGGTTGTAAGAAGAAGAAAGCATGTTGTTCCTGAGAGTGTTAAACCCCACAAAAAAGCTTCCAAATCCACATGGCCGTGGTCCACTGATTAGGCGTCGGGGCGTTTCCGCGACGAGGGATGCCGCAATTTAAACCACACACAAAAGTTTCCTTTGCTTAGAAACGCCAACACGAATGGAAGTAGAATCCTTCATTTTTGTGGGCAACAGATGCAGCACCCTTAATCTTCCCTACACAGCGCCATACGCGTTTCGGGCAACACCCTTGTTCACTGGCTATGTTGAACATGCACACTGCTGCATGAACTTTATAACCCCATCAGTCCGCCCTCATGGAATTTCTGCACAATGCATTCTGTGTGGGGTAGTTCAATGAATCCCCAATGGGTGCTGATATGTGCAATATCCATACAAAAATATATTCCCCTTAGTGGTTTGTAAGAAGAAGAAAGCACATTGTTCCTGAGAGTGTTAAACCCCACAAAGAAGCTTCCAAATGCACATGGCTCTCGAACTTCAGGAGCCGTGGTCTGCTGATTAGCGTTGGGGGGTTTCCGCGACGAGGGGAGTCGCAATTTAAACCACACACAAAAGTTTCCTTTGCTTAGAAATGCCAACACAAATGGAAGCAGAATCCGTCATTTTTTGTGGGCAGCAGATGCAGCGCGCTTAATCTTCCCTACACAGCGCCATACTCGTTTCGGGCAACACCCTTATTCACTGGCTATGTTGAACATGCACACAACTGCACGAACTTTATAACCCCATCCGTCTGCCCTCATGGGATCTCTTACATCCCTCCTAAACCTGGGGATGATCTGTTCTTTATCCCATCCTGGCATGGAAATAATTGGTTTGCAGCTTTTTGACTATTTCCAAGGTGGGATGGAAGGGATTTGAATTTGTGAATGTGTTGTGATCTCATTTATACTGTATTAATGTAGTGCCCTTAATATAGGTATTTGTTTTGAATAATTATCTTTTTCTCTGCATGTATATTTATATATATAAGTATATATATATATATATACATATATATTACCTACTGGCGGTCGCCAGTAGGTATATATAGTTAGGATTTTTTCTCTATGGGTTTTTTGAAAATTCTATGTCTAATAACTTTGGCGTTTGTGGACGGAATTGGCTGAAATTTTCAGGAAAATGGCACATTTTGTTTCTGAGCAGCCCTTGAAAATTTGGGGGGGGTTCGTCCAGTGGGGGCCGAGAAAAAAGGGGGGTCCCAAAACGTGTTTTTAACATTGAGTTTTCCATAGGGCGGTTGGCCTCACTTTTAGCCCGAACGGCTGAATGGATTTGCACGAAACTTGGCAAAATTGTAGGGACTGGTAGCCCGATGTGCCTTTTGTAGGTCTCAATATATGTGCTCCAGTGGATTTTGAGAAATTAACGTTTAAAAAAAGATATATATCTGTAACAGCGGACCGGTTAGCGCTCTGGTTCGCGGACTTTTCGCGCAACGGAGCTTTGTGAAGCGAAGCTGATTGGTTCTCCGGCGTCTGTCAACATTCCAAACAGTCCGTAGCGGCCGCCATCTTGTCTCTCGGTAGGATCGAGAGACAAGAGGAGGTCAAAACAAAGGGGGAAATAACTATAAGGGGGCATAGTAGATCCTCGCTGACCCCCTAGGTTTGATGTGGAGGTTTTAAAAGGGCCCCGCGGGGCAAAAAAAAATAATAAAAATAATAATTGAACGGCTGAATGGATTTGCACGAAACTTGGCAAAATATTAGGGACTGGTAGCCCGATGTGCCTTTGCTAGGTCTCAATATATGTGCTCCAGTGGATTTTGAGAAATTAACGTTCAAAAAAAGATATATATCTGTAACAGCGCTCCGCTTCGCGTAACGGAGGTTTGCGAAGCTGATTGGTCATTCTGTCACTGGGCTATAGTTGGGCTACATCTGGCTGATATTTGGGCTACATTTGTTTTTTTGTGTGTGTGGCGGCCATCTTTGGGCTACATTGGGCTACATTGGGCTTCATTGGGCTACATTCGGCTAATTAGCAAATAGCTCATCGCAAACTAGGAATGGTAAAGAATCGCTATTTATTCCTTAAAGTTCGCTATTTAGGAAATGCAAATAACTTTGATGATACATATGGCGGTTCATCTCTAACAAGATAAGAAGCATAGGGATAGATTTATGATGACTGGCGCATCACCAGGGATGTGTTAGTCATTCTGTGCCGCTGTTCCGTCACCTATGGTGTGCTGCATTTACAATGCGGCGCATCATGGGGCAAAAACAGCACAGATGCGTGATGTATCTGTGCCGTAAAGGTGGCGCATTGCTGGAGTCGTATCGCAAGTGTGATGAAGCTCCAGCAAGGGTCGGGGGTGCCCCTGTCGCAGGGTTTCTGTTCTCACACAGAACTGTGGACAGAGGATTGGAACCTCGGCGAATTAGGGTGTCCCAAAACTCACGTTAGTAATCAAAAACTATTTAGCAAGCTAGGTACAGTGTCACATTGGATATAACAAACTCTCAATGTTTAGACAATCCAGAATATGAACTTATAGTACCTCAGGATACGTGGAACTCATGAACAGTCGGTCGTTATATATTTCTTAGAAACCAGAACATGGAGTTAAGAAGAACACATGTGTATTTGAAATGTTTATTTACTAATGCCGTCTTCTCAGGCGTAGTACCTTAGATAATAAAAGTACACATATTATCAGTAGCAAAATTACCAGCATAGTTACTAGTACATAAAAAGTGAATGGTGATAGTATGTTAACATGCTGTAAATGAATAAGAGTTAGCAACACTTATAAGCAGCCGCGGGCCGTGGAGGGAGTTACGGTGAGGCAGGGAGGCGGGGAGGGGGAGAAGCAGGGTGGAGAATACAAGTACACATATTATCAGTAGCAAAATTACCAGCATAGTTACTAGTACATAAAAAGCGAATGGTGACAGTATGTTAACATGCTGTAAATGAATAAGAGTTAGCAACACTTATAAGCAGCCGCGGGCCGTGGAGGGAGTTACGGTGGGGCAGGGAGGCGGGGAGGGGGAGGGGCAAGGTAGAGAGGGCTCCACCCTGCTTCTCCCCCTCCCCGCCTCCCTGCCCCATCGTAACTCCCTCCACGGCCCGCGGCTGCTTATATCTCACCCTCCCTAATACACATATTATATTATTTGCTAAGAAGGTCTCTTTGTGTTGGTTTAGGGCGTGTCCATACTTTAGTGTCTTAGATTTGAAGGAATCACATCAGCATACACCAGCTCTCTCTTCATGTGAACCGCATCAACTGTTGTGTATGTGTGTTCGGCAAAGCAATATAAAACCCGCCTCATGCCCAGAATTGGCAGAAGTTGCACTTATGTTATGAGTATGAAGTCGTGGAGATCAGACCTCATAACAATTCTGTATCGTGTTGTTCTTGAAACTTTAGCACTCGCTGTACAGATATAGTTTAACAAGTAAAGCAGATAGTAGACCAATAACATATTATTCTCATGTAAACCACGATGAACTACTAGGTGGAAAGCTAAAGCAACAACTAAGTGTCGTGTGCAGAAGTTGCAAAAAAGGAAAAATGGCGTTTAAACCGGTAATGAGCCCATGCTAACTTAACACGGTGTAAAGATATCCAGGACCTAGATGACACCTCCTCATGATCCGGAAACGAACTGAATAAGATAATAGAAGTGCCATCTCATGAGAGCAGATTGCAAGTTTATATGTGGACGGTCCGCAAGGTAAAGCATTAAAAACTAGGAAAATTCAATGCTAAAGAAAAATAAAACAGCCAAGTACTTTATCGAGTCTTAAGCCAATAGGCAAGGTAAATAATAAAAACTTGACAAATAAGTCAATGAATTGTCAATGAAATGCTAGTACTCAGCATATCAAACATGAAAAAGGTCTATGACATAACTGTGTATGCAAAATAAGCTGCAACAGCCTCCAATAGGAAGTCACCGTCTTCATCCGAAAACAGTTCAGCCATCCAATTTAAAAGCGGAAAAGAACATACGTGCTCTCCCAGCACCGGATCCTCTATCACCATCAGAGGACAGCTCGGTGGGTTTTCAAGAAAGCTGTGTTCCAAGAAAGACTGTGCTGCCGCCAGTAAATTCCAGGGACCAAGTAGTCCATGCATCAATGCCACAGCCATAATCCTTTCGCCAGGACAAATCAACTCGTGAGTAATGATAGGAGTCATCAGCTGATTAAAGTCGACGTCAGGAGAAACCGGTCCGCAGAGACACAAATCAATGGCCCAATCGAAATCACAGGTCAGGCAGTGAAATACAGGCTGGACACAGGTGAAGTAGGAGAACCGAAAAGATAATCCATATGCCGTGCTTAATATCGCCAACGGCATTGTGCCATAATATTCTAGCATGCGATTGCGGAACAGTGTCAGCAGCTGCAGGGTCGGAGGTTGCATAGGAGGGACATCCATATTTAAAAATGTAAAAAAGCACAAGAGCGTCCGCTGGTAATGCAAGTAAAAATGCAATCCACGAACCAGAGTGGAGAAAATGGAATGAAAGGGAGCAGGGATGACTCCAAAGATTTTCTCAAATGAAGTCACGAGACCACTGGTAACAACTTTAAAAAAGTGTGCCAGGGATTTTGTGGAGGATGCGTTAAAGATAGTCGGAAACATGTTGCTGAAATTGAAAGGCAAACCTGTGTACGGGTGTTCGCTATGTGAAGTACGAAAGTTTCACGGGCCGAACTCAAGGCCACCTCTCTCTGAGACAAAAGAGCTCTTATTCTTGTCATGCCGTTGAAACGTGTCCCAAGGTTGGTATTTGTGGCCAGATTGAAAACTCCCTATGTTCATGTGTGGGAGGAAATAGAACATTTCTGCAGCAAATAACCCGTTCACTTACTGTTACGATAAAAGGAATACTTTTAATTAACTCAGAACAATCTTCATTATTGAGCATCAAATAACTACCATTTTCCAACAACTTGAACGTGGGGATGATAGCAGGAACTGGCGTGCCTTGCAACACGCAAGCCATATTTGGTCGGTGTTTGTTGCATGAATCGTGTAACTGTATGTGCCTACACATTAGTGAATGATCTGGCGTCTCAGTGCATTCCTCTCCATTCAGATAAACTTCTTGATCATCTTTGAAACATCTGTATGTGTATGGAAGCGACCAGACCTCATGAACAAAAGCACTACCTAAAGGTTCATAAAGACCTATTGGTATATATTTCATACAATTTGAAAACTTATATAAAGCAAAAGGCAGCGTTATTAAACCGTGGATAAGGCATGTTGCCAAAAAACCCGCAATCCTCTGCTGATGATGTCACTGAGCATGTCATGAATGATGTAATATGTGACATAATCAGTAGTGGATTATGGGTAATAGTATCTCTAGTTTACTCCCCTATAGCTGTCTTTCTTTTAACATAAGTGTGTGTTTCCTTCCCTTATACTTACTGTTTTTGGTTCGCTTCCAGTTCGCGTACCAGCGAGCGAACTAGGAAGCGAACTAAGAGAAATAGAGGTTGGCACAGTTCCAAATATTGTACCAATTTTTTAATAACGGGGAGGTAGTTCTGAAAAGAACTTTATTTTTTATTTTTCTGAACATTTTTTTACTGTTTTTGAATTTTTCGGAACAGTTTTATATTTTTGGGGGTTTTTCTTGGAGGGGGCAATGAAAACGATTCATTGTAAAGGGCTCAACAGGAGCAACAAAACAAAAAAAAGAAGTATTTATTATTTTGGGCGTTTCGGACAAACTTGCATATGATAGTCAATAGCTCTGTTGATCAGAGTGATGCTTCTTTCTCCGTAGGAAATGAATCCATCGCAAAATACGCAGGTGTGTTTTACTTCACCAAATCTCATTTGTATATTTGGCACCATCTCCCTGCCCTCTGGTCCCGTTACTTCCGGTACAACAGATCTTCTGGCCATAATAGGGAGATTATCTAGGTCGTTCCGAAACTGTGCAGCACTGTAGTTGTTAGGATGCCACCTAGTCATATGGCGATGCATTGTGTAGTTTCCGAAACTGTATTTTTTGTCGGTCCCTCTGGACAGTCTATCTTGACATATAAGGCAAGTTACGTATCTTGCATTTACTTTTTTCTGACCTTTGGGAATTTAAAAAAATTGCCAAATGAAGTTTTCTTTCCGGTGAGACGTCTTGGGCTGCTCAGGCAAAAACTGCCTCTCTTCGTGCTCGTCCTCCTGTTCCTCTTCTTCTTCTTCTTGTTGAATTACAACTTGAGCAGGTGGTCCACTCTTCCTTGGATGTGGTGGAGGTGGTGGGGAAGCACCAGCTGAAGCTACTAAAGAAGCCATTGCTCAGTGATCACAAAGGGTCTTTCTCTCACAATGATGAAAGTCAGAGTGAGGAAAGAAGGAGGGATTTTCATCATTTGGGAAAAACAAGAGTTCTCAACCAATCAAAAGTGTTCATTTTAGATTATATGACCTAGTCTTACATCATTAGGAAACCAAAAGTTAAATGAACCAATGAAAAGTGTTATTACCAAGTCAAATGACTTGCTGTGTTTACGTTAAGCGCTTTGCAGGGCCTCCCTGTTTGCTTCCAGAAACCTGCGCTTTGGCACTCGCTTCGCGTACCAGTTCGCTAACGTAGCACGTCATATGACGTATCAAGCGACAACGTGGAACGTCATGCGGACGGGAGGCGTCACGATGTTGTTTTCTAACGCGGCACTTGCGGTAAAGAAACGTTTACCGGCTCGCGGTCTATTTCGCGGCATCAAGGTCAGCTAACGGGAAGCTTCCCGATTCGCGAAGCGGGAACGAAGAAAAAAAAATATTTTAAAAAAAAATTATTCATAAACATATAAAATATATTTTTGGATTTAAAGAAGAATACATTTTACAGCTACAGATATTAGCTGTTAAAAAACCAATGAAATTCACAGAAAAAACCATAGGTTATAGACCATATATAGTTAGGAATTAGCATTTACAAAACCTTGAAAATTCACTGAAAAAACCATAGGTTATAGACCATATATAGTTAGGAAATAGCATTTAGAAAACCTTATTTTACTCACACAAAACCATTGAAATTCCATATATAGTTAGTTGCACTAACTATATATCGTGCACCTGCAATCCACTGCTGATGATGTCACATATTACATCATTCATGACATGGTCAGTGACATCACTGATGACATCACTGATGACATCTCAAATGACATCACTGATGACATCACTGATGACAACATCCAGTGACTGTATGCTTCTGTAAAGTTAAAATATGTCTTACATATTGAAGAATGAGTGGATGTATAAGTGTCTGGATGAAGGATTTAGTAGGTGCATGACTGACTGTATAAGTGAGTGATTAAATGTGTCTCACTGAGTGCATGGGTTAGTGACTAAACTGTTTTAAATTGTGCATCATTGTGTCTGTTGTTTTGTAATCTGATGCATGTGTTGATCATTAGCTATATGACTAACTATATGGGTTATTGATTAGTTGCCCAAGTATTTGTATGGGAGACTGAGTGTGTGTGTGGGTGTCTGGGAGGTGTATGACTCTGTTCATAGATGTGTGAGCAGTTGATTCACTAGATGTATGGGTTCAAAAGTGCATGTGGAAACATCTGTATGGGCGGTTGACTGTGTGCATGAGTGTATTGGTGAGTGAATGGATATCTCAGTGCTACATGTCAAAGTAAGTACATATGTAAAACACAGTACATGTGATAGTTGACATATATAAATAACTGTGCATAAGAGCCAGTGAATGTGTGAGTGGCTGTATGGATTATTGTGAACTTGTATCAGGGATTGTATAACAGAGTAAATATGTGTTATTATATGTTCCAATAAGTAAGGTGTGTATAACTATATAGTTGAGGAAATCGAGGTGTGATTGATTCTTTGCAAGACTGACTAGGTGTGTGAGTAACTCCATGGATGAGTGACAGTCTGTGAGTGTCTGTTTACACTGAGTGTATCTAAGGTTATATTAGAGTCTGAAGAGGTTCATTGTATCATCACATGAATGATGTCATCAGTGATGTGATCAGTAATGTCAAATGAGATGTCATCAGTGATGTCATCAGTGATGTCATTTGAGATGTCATCAGTGATGTCATCAGTGATGTCACTGACCATGTCATGAATGATGTAATATGTGACATCATCAGCAGTGGATTGCAGGTGCGCGATATATAGTTAGTGCAACTAACTATATATGGAATTTCAATGGTTTTGTGTGAGTAAAATAAGGTTTTCTAAATGCTATTTCCTAACTATATATGGTCTATAACCTATGGTTTTTTCAGTGAATATATATATACATATATGTTCACGAGCACTTGATGCTTGAAACGCGTCATTGTTGAGATGTTGTGGGAAATAAAACATTGCCTAACCCGAAGCCGTGGGGTCAGTCTCTTCATTTCGCCATCTAGGAGGTTGTGAAGATTGCTGTGGATATATAAATATATATATATATATATCATGTGATCAAGGCTTTGTGCCGAAACGTTATGGCGACAGCTGAATAAAGATTAACACCATCCAAGAAAGTTTGGTCCGTGTCTGTGTTTGCAGGCGTGGTCGTGGGAGAACGAGTGCGCGAGGAGACGGAGGTTGCCTCATATATATATATATATATATATATATTACCTACTGGCGGTCGCCAGTAGGTATATATAGTTAGGATTTTTTCCCTATGGGATTTTTGAAAATTCTATGTCTAATAACTTTGGCGTTTGTGGACGGAATTGGCTGAAATTTTCTGGAAAATGGAACATTTTGTTTCTGAGCAGACCCTGGAAATTTGGGGGGGGTTCGTCCAGGGGGGGTCGAGAAAAAAGGGGGGTCCCAAAACGTGTTTTTAACATTGAGTTTTCCATAGGGCGGTTGGCCTCACTTTTAGCCCGAACGGCTGAATGGATTTGCATGAAACTTGGCAAAATTGTAGGGACTGGTAGCCCGATGTGCCTTTTCTAGGTCTCAATATATGTGCTCCAGTGGATTTTGAGAAATTAACGTTTAAAAAAAGATATATATCTGTAAGCGCGCTCTGGGCAGCGCTCCGGTCCGCGGACCTTAAGCGTACCGGAACTTCGCGTAGCTAAGCTGATTGGCTCTCCGGTGTCTGTCAACATTCTAAACAGTCCGGAGCGGCCGCCATCTTGTCTCTCGGTAGGATTGAGAGACAAGAGGAGGCCAAAACAAAGGGGGAAATAACCATAAGGGGGCATACTATATCCTCCCTGACCCCCTAGGTTTAATGTGGAGGTTTTAAAAGGGCCCCGCGGGGCAAAAAAAACAAAAAAAATTTTTGGTTTTTTTGCGTGGGGAGCGCCCGGTCCGCGAACCGGGAAGCGTTTTGGGCAGCGTACTGCAATGAAAAATGAATGATAGACTTTTCAAATGCTGTATGTTAATTGATTGTTGGTTTTGTTGATTATTTTTTATTTTCTTTATTTTTTAAGCATTTTTTTTATTGTGATTGTGTTTCATAATTTATTAAACTTTCTAACATTTCATTGTCAGAAATTTCATAATTATCATTGAATATACATTGTAGTCTCTGAGGGTGTAAAATGTCCTCATTTTCAAGGAGGGTATCTACTGCTTGTACACATTGCAGTAGTTCTTTGTCTAAAGTTTCATCGAAAAATTCAATATCATTTTCATCATTGATTTCTTGGCTGCTCTCTTGCAGGACAATTTGAAATTCAACTTTCTGTTCGCCTTCCATTTTGCCTGAAATTTAGATTAAAAAAATATATATTAGTAGAGATAGGGCACTGTTGGGATTAATTTTGGGCAGTGTATAGTATCAGAGTGGAAGTAGGAATATAAAAAAGTGTATGTGATTTAACGTAAGTAAATTCATAATTATACAAGAGAAGCCTAACTCCATCCATAACTATAACAGAGAAGTCTATCTAAATCTATAACTACTACAGAGGGATAGTATATAACTATCAGAAAAAGTTTACCATATTAACTTATAGTGCACAATATACTTCAGTTTTAAAAATAAAAACTTACCTTTAGAAAGAAGTTGAAGGAATTAGTGAAAATCCTATTGAAATGTACACCAAGAAGTAGTAGTCAAAATGGCTGTGTTTTCTTCTCTTCCTTTATATATATTCAGGTATATAACCAATCAAATGTCAGGTAAAAAAAGTAGAAAATGAAAGTAACATTTTAATTGGTTGTCAATTCCAACACTTCAGATGTGTTTTGTGAAGTAATTTACCTCACGGTATTTAGAGAGGTCTACAGGCTAAATGGCTAAATGGAATTCCAATCAAATTTGTGAAAATGGTAGGGATTGGTATGTAGTATGAGCTAGTCTATATTTGGTGAAATTGTCTCCAGTGGCTTTTCTGTGAACTACTTTCCCACCTTTTTTGATGGTGCGCTTCCCAGGGAGCGACCCGGTACGCGAACCGTTGAGCGCCCCGGTTCGCGAACCTTAAGCGTAACGGGAGTCCACCATTTTGTGTTTCGGTCGAATTAAGATACAAGATGGAGGGCAAATAATGTTCAGAATGGGTAGAAGGGGGCACGGTAGACTTATCTTGACCCCCTAGGTTTTGTGAGGGTGGCTGAGGAGGCCCATATGTGCGAAAAAAAAACATTTTTTTTAAAAATTTCGCGAGGTTAGCTCCCGGTTCGCGTACCGGGTAGCGCCCCAGGGAGCGTACTTTGTTGAAAATTAGTGAAAAATGTTAGAGTAAAATAATAATTGTGAGTGATCAGATGTAGGGTAGCTCTGAGAAGAGCTTTTGGGTTTATGGTACATTTAGGTACTTATAAGTAGGTACCAATGCACATTCTTAAATTCAGAGTGAAAATTCTGTTGCCCTCATCTGAGAAGTGAACTCCATCTCCTCTGTAGATATCTTGCATGTAGTAACGCAAGTTATTGTTGTACAGGGAGCCCATTCCATGGTCTCTCATGTAAGCTGAAACAGATTTGTTTACATGCTTCCTCGACTTCTCAATTTGTGGACAAAATTGGTTTGACCACCTCCATTTCTGTCTTTGGCATATATTTGAATATACCAAGGCAGTCTGAGGAAAAAGTGCCATTAATTGCTCAAAGGTGTCCTTTAAAAGCATTTCCAGACCTACACCAGTCAAAGTGCCCAAGTCATTACCTCCACAGTGCACAATTAACAGGTCAGGTTTGGGCAAATGCATAAAGGTTTTCACCAATGGTATCAATTGGTGACATTTTAATCCTCTGTGGCCAAACCACTTAATTTCCACATCTTGTAAATTGAGGTTAGGTAAATTCCTGTTTTCAGTGTACCTTTGAGCCCAGTGAATATAACTATGTCCAACAATCCAGACAGAAAACATGGTGAGAGAAGGTTCTCCTGCAGTCAGATGAAGTGTGGCAATGAAATGGCAGTTGAAAAAATGAGAGTTTAAAATGAAAAAAACTGTGGAGTTTCTGTGTTCATGAAGCAGTAACAGTGATTGGTGGATTTTGATTGCTGAAAACAGAAAGTTAGGGTGCACGGATGAGTTATTTGAAAGATGTATTTTGAATGGTCAATAAAAAATCATTAAATGAAAGAATGCACTGGATATGCAGGTGCACTGAGAGTTCAGAGTTCAATTGCAACATTGTTGTGTGAACTTGCAAACACCAGAAGTCTTCCAAGAGGTGGTTGCCATGCAGAAAAGGCAGAAAGGGCAGAGGGGGGAAGGGTTTTCATTTGAAAAAAAGTGAGGGAAGAGTTTTGATTGGGTGACATGAGAGATATGTGTGAAGAATTACAGCATTTCTGTGCTTTTGATAGCTGCAGACTCTGGAGTGCATACCTTTTGCTCTGCTGAAGACAAATTGGTGTGTTTCTGAGACTGTTTTCAAACTCAAAGTATTTGCTAAGGTGAGAAAATATTTCTTTAATTTAGATAGAGAATAGTGTGCTTTAAGGAGAAAATTATGAATTATGTGGCGCAAATTGCTTGTAAATATGCTCCCACCTGTGCAAGGAAAATTTAGATTTTTAATGTTTGTGTTACATAGCCATGTTAAAAGTGATACAAACATGCTGCAAAGGCAATTAAAAAACGCTTTTATGTGTCTTTAGGACATTTTAAGTAATTTTCCCATGTGCAGTGTTTTGAAATTATGATTTGAAAATCGTTTTTGGGGAAAAGGAATTGTTTTTAAATTTATGACAAGGACATAATGGTGTATGCTTCTTTATAAGGCAATTGACTGTCACTGATGTTATTTTTCCCATTTTAATGTAAGACCTTTCTCTGTGGCGCAAATTGCTTGTAAATATGCTCCCACCTGTGCATGGCAAATTTAGATTTTAAATGTTTGTGTTACATAGCCATGTTAAAAGTGACCCAACCATGCTGGAAAGGCAATAAAAAAACACTTTCATGTGTCTTAAGGACATTTTAAGTAATTTCCCTGTGGGCAGTGTTTTCAAATTATGAATTGAAAATCGTTTTTGAGGTAAAGGAATGTTGTTAAAATTTATGTGCGCCATATGCCCCCAAATTTCTTTTTCAGGGGTGCAGCAGGGTGTTATTGAGACACCCCTACACCTTTGGAAAAATTCCTAATTTGCGATGAGCTAATTGCTAATTGCAAATTGCACCTTCTTTCATATGGGCATCCTGGCGCATGGAAATGAATGGGTAATTTGCAATTAGCAATTTGCTCATCGCAAATTTGGAATGGTAAAGAATCGCTATTTATTCCTTAAAATTCGCTATTTTGGAAATGCAAAATAGTTATATGATACATATGGCGGTTGATTTCTAACAAGATAAGAAGCTTAGGGATACATTTATGATGACTGGCGCAATGAAGTGGACATCACTTACTTCATTGGTAGAGCTTTACATGTATTATGTCCTCTGTATTCTTCATCAAGCGTAACTTTAATCTGCAATCCTGAGTAGGCCTCACCTTAAACAAACCTCTGGATAGGCCACATCTTATCGTCATCCTGAATTAATCATTTAAAATGCTAGGGACAGATTTATGATAGGTGTATGCCTCTTTTGCGCCACTTACAAAACACTGTCCATGGGGAAATGACTTAAAATGTCCTTAAGACACATGAATGTGTTTTTTCAAAGCGTTTGCAATTTTTTTGGGTCACTTTTAACATGGCTATGTGACTCAAACAGTCAAAATCTAAATTCACCATGCACAGGTGGGAGCATATTTACAAGGAATGTGCTCCATGGGGAAAGGTCTTATAATGTAATATGGGAAAAATGACATCAGAGACACTGAAATGCCTTATAGAGAAGCATACACCATTATGTCCTTGTCATAAATTTGCAAACCATTACTTTTCCCCAAAAACGATTTTCAAATCATAATTTGAAAACACTGCACATGTGGAAATGACTTAAAATGTCCTTAATTCAAAATTTGCTATTCCTTATTTTGCGATTGCACTGAAGGATTTGCAAATTTTGCGATTCCTTAAATGCAATGTATCAAACAAAAAATATGTAAAAAATGACATTAAGGATTTGGAAACTACCACCAACTTCTAGTTTGTGGTAATTTGCGAATTCTTTTCAAAAAGCATTTTTTTCCAAAAAACAAAAGGTGCCATATGACGCCCATACATGCCCTTAGGGCATGTATGTGCGCCATATGCCCCCAAATTTCTTTTTCAGGGGTGCAGCAGGGTGTTCTTGAGATACCCCTGCACCCTTGAAAAAATTCCTATTTTGTGATGAGGTAATTGCTAATCGCAAATTGCAACCTTCATTCCTATGAGCCTCCTAGCCCATGGAAATGAATGGGTAATTTGCAATTAGCAATTTGCTCATTGCAAATTAGGAATGGTAAAGAATTGCTATTTATTCCTTAAAATTCGCTATTTAGGAAATGCAAAATAGTTTGATGGTACATATGGTGGTTCATCTGTAACAAGATAAGAAGCTTAGGGATACATTTATGATGACTGGCAAAATAAAGTGAAAATCACTTACTTCATTGGTAGGCCTTTACATGTATTATCTCCTCTGTATTCTTCATCAAGCGTAACTTTAATCTGCAATCCTGAGTAGGCCTCACCTTAAACAAACCTCTGGATAGGCCACACCTTATCGTCATCCTGGATTAATCATTTAAAATGCTAGGGACAGATTTATGATAGGTGTATGCCTCTTTTGCGCCACTGTGCGTCACTTTTATGATGCAGCGGCGGTGCAAAAGATTTGCTATGAGGCGACAAAATTACAAATTGATGCTTTTAGGCAGATATGTCATGGTGTAAAAAAAACGTACCACATGAAACCGATGCAGCAGTGATGCAAAAGATGCACCATGTTGCAAGACAGGCCTCACTTGGGGCCATATGTATCAAGCTAATTAGCATTCGCAAAGATCAAAATTCTGCGAATTTCGGCCTTTGCGAATGCTAATTAGACAAATGGTATGTATCAAACAAGTTTGATGCAAAATAAGGAATAGCAAAATTTGCTATTCCTTATTTTGCGATTGCACTGAAGGATTTGCAAATTTTGCGATTACTTAAATGCAATGTATCAAACAAAAAATATGTAAAAAAATGACATTAAGGATTTGGAAACTACCACCAACTTCTAGTTGGTGGTAATTTGTGAATTCTTTTCAAAAAGCTTTTTTTCCAAAAAACAAAAGGTGCCATATGACGCCCATACATGCCCTTAGGGCATGTATGTGCGCCATATGCCCCCAAATTTCTTTTTCAGGGGGTGCAGCAGGGTGTTCTTGAGACACCCCTGCACCCTTGGAAAAACTCCTATTTTGTGATGAGCTAATTGCTAATCGCAAATTGCACCTTCATTCCTATGAGCCTCCTAGCCCATGGAAATGAATGGGTAATTTGCAATTAGCAAATTGCTCATTGCAAATTAGGAATGGTAAAGAATTGCTATTTATTCCTTAAAATTCGCTATTTAGGAAATGCAAAATAGTTTGATGGTACATATGGTGGTTTATCTGTAACAAGATAAGAAGCTTAGGGATACATTTATGATGACTGGCAAAATAAAGTGCAAATCACTTACTTCATTGGTAGGCCTTTACATGTATTATCTCTTCTGTATTCTTCATCAAGCGTAACTTTAATCTGCAATCCTGAGTAGGCCTCACCTTAAACAAACCTCTGGATAGGCCACACCTTATCGTCATCCTGGATTAATCATTTAAAATGCTAGGGACAGATTTATGATAGGTGTATGCCTCTTTTGTGCCACTGTGCGTCACTTTTATGATGCAGCGGCGGTGCAAAAGATTTGCTATGAGGCGACAAAATTACAAATTGATGCTTTTAGGCAGATATGTCATGGTGTAAAAAAAACGTACCAAATGAAACCGATGCAGCAGTGATGCAAAAGATGCACCATGTTGCAAGACAGGCCTCACTTGGGGCCATATGTATCAAGCTAATTAGCATTCGCAAAGATCAAAATTCTGCGAATTTCGGCCTTTGCGAATGCTAATTAGACAAATGGTATGTATCAAACAAGTTTGATGCAAAATAAGGAATAGCAAAATTTGCTATTCCTTATTTTGCGATTGCACTGAAGGATTTGCAAATTTTGCGATTACTTAAATGCAATGTATCAAACAAAAAATATGTAAAAAAATGACATTAAGGATTTGGAAACTACCACCAACTTCTAGTTGGTGGTAATTTGTGAATTCTTTTCAAAAAGCTTTTTTTCCAAAAAACAAAAGGTGCCATATGACGCCCATACATGCCCTTAGGGCATGTATGTGCGCCATATGCCCCCAAATTTCTTTTTCAGGGGGTGCAGCAGGGTGTTCTTGAGACACCCCTGCACCCTTGGAAAAATTCCTATTTTGTGATGAGCTAATTGCTAATCGCAAATTGCACCTTCATTCCTATGAGCCTCCTAGCCCATGGAAATGAATGGGTAATTTGCAATTAGCAAATTGCTCATTGCAAATTAGGAATGGTAAAGAATTGCTATTTATTCCTTAAAATTCGCTATTTAGGAACTGCAAAATAGTTTGATGGTACATATGGTGGTTCATCTGTAACAAGATAAGAAGCTTAGGGATACATTTATGCTGACTGGCGAAATAAAGTGCAAATCACTTACTTCATTGGTAGGCCTTTACATGTATTATCTCCTCTGTATTCTTCATCAAGCGTAACTTTAATCTGCAATCCTGAGTAGGCCTCACCTTAAACAAACCTTTGGGTAGGCCACACCTTATCGTCATCCTGGATTAATCATTTAAAATGCTAGGGACAGATTTATGATAGGTGTATGCCTCTTTTGCGCCACTGTGCGTCACTTTTATGATGCAGCGGCGGTGCAAAAGATTTGCTATGAGGCGACAAAATTACAAATTGATGCATTTAGGCAGATATGTCATGGTGTAAAAAAAACGTACCACCTGAAACCGATGCAGCAGTGATGCAAAACATGCACCATGTTGCAAGACAGGCCTCACTTGGGGCCATATGTATCAAGCTAATTAGCATTCGCAAAGATCAAAATTCTGCGAATTTCGGCCTTTGCGAATGTTAATTAGACAAATGGTATGTATCAAACAAGTTTGATGCAAAATAAGGAGTAGCAAAATTTGCTATTCCTTATTTTGCGATTGCACTGAAGGATTTGCAAATTTTGCGATTACTTAAATGCAATGTATCAAACAAAAAATATGTAAAAAATTACATTAAGGATTTGGAAACTATTGTGGTAAATTGGTGGTAATTTGTGAATTCTTTTCAAAAAGCTTTTTTTCAAAAAAACAAAAGGTCCCATATGACGCCAACACATGCCCTTAGGGCATGTATGTGTGCCATATGCCCCCAAATTTCTTTTTCAGGGGTGCAGCAGGGTGTTCTTGAGACACCCCTGCACCCTTGGAAAAATTCCTAATTTGTGATGAGCAAATTGCTAATCGCAAATTAAACCTTCATTCCTATGAGGCTCCTAGCCCATGGAAATTAATGGGTAACTTGCAATTAGCAATTTGCTCATTGCAAATTAGGAATGGTAAAGAATTGCTATTTATTCCTTAAAATTCGCTATTTAGGAAATGCAAAATAGTTTGATGGTACATATGGCGGTTCATCTGTAACAAGATAAGAAGATTAGGGATAGATTTATGATGACTGGTGCATCACCAGGGATGTGTCAGTCATCCTGCGCCGCTGTTCCGCCACCCATGGTGTGCTGCATTTACAATGCGGGGCATCATGGGGCAAAAATGGCACAGATGCGTGATGTATCTGTGCTGTAAAGGTAGTGATTGCTGGAGTTGTATCGCAAGTGCGATGCAGCTCAAGCAAGGCTCAGGGGTGCCCCATCTCCACAATGTTGCGTCAAGACCTATGCCTGCTTAAAGCAGGCGCAGGGTTTTGACGCAGCTTTCTCCTATCTGATTGTAAATACGGCACACCATGGGTGGCAGAGCAGCGGTGCACGTTAACTGGTGCATGCCTGGGGATGTGCCATTTAACATAAATCTGCCCCTTTACATTTAAGTATGTGCAGGACACACAGAGTCGGTGAGGCTTATCCAAGGTTAAGAAGAGATGAGTCCTGTTCACTGAAAAATTAGACATAGTCTTCACCTGATCAGCATTGCTGGACATGGCTAAATAATAGCTGCAAAATATTACTCTTGTTAAACAATTTTACTATTATAATCTCTGAGATTTGTCTCTTACTCGGCAACATCTCATTGTTGTTATCTTTCTTTAAAGATAAAGACAACATCAACATGAGTGACAATCTGCAATCAGTTGATTTTGACCTCATCATTGAACTTGTAATTGAAACATCAGTGGATGTTGATCCATTGGATGATTTAAATCCTGAGGATGAAGAAGAGCGTGATGAGGATCCAGATTTGTCCGAATTATATGACATAGGGTGGGAAGTTGACCTGCTTGAGCCTATGGAAATATAAACATTTATTTTTAAAATGTATAATTAATAAAAAGTAAAAATGTAAACCGTTTAATTTAAAAATAAAGACACCTTCAAAAACAGGTTATGTGTAGTGTCTTCAATAAAATATTAAAATATGCTCATAAAATTAGATCAGATTCACATATAAAATAGCACAGGTAACATAAATATAAATGTCATTTCTTTTCTGCTATTTCTGTATTGTAAATTTGCCAAGGACTAAAAAATCTTCTATTTAAAATGTCAAGTAGTGTGTTAAGTTTTTGATCATTGTTATTGATTTACTGTTTGGTAATAATGGTTAATAACATTTTTTATTATATTTTACCACAGATTCAACTGCAGATCATTTCAAGATTTCACCATGCCAACAATAGAAAGACAGAGAAAGGCTGCAAAACGTCAAAGACAGCAGGTGAAACAAAATAAGCAGCAGTCCTCTAACAAAAAGATTTGTCAAGTCACGAAGAAAGCACCGGGTAAGAGCACAAAATATTTCATAAGAAATATGTGTAGTAAAAAAAATATTACTACAGAAAATGTTTCAGTCCATAAAAAGAGAAGCAAATCAAATGGAAAGGAAAGGCCAATCAAAAATGTTACTGCTAGAGCAAGAGATAACTCTGTGCATGATAGTAGAAGGAAACAACAGTTTAGGGACATTCGTAAACGAATGTTCCGCAACAGGATAATTGGCAATTTGTTAAAAAATATTAAGAAAGGTCAACAGAAACTGGTTTTTTATAAGAGAAAAAAAAAGTTGAGAAAGTTATTGATCAGGCATTTGAAATTAAACGTAAGTTATTTATTTTGATAATCAATAGAATTAGGAAGGCAATTTATGATTTCAAAAGAAATAGTAGATGGAAGAGAATAGTTAATCGTAGTAATTTTTGTGAATTTTTTTCTGGAGAATGGATGCATAGTTCAAGCTGTGAGGCATTTTTTAGTGAGGAGAGTTATTTCCAGGATAATGATTTGGTGCATGCAGTTGACACCAGTGGTCGTGCTTATGAAGTGAAAGATGGTTGTCCAGTTGAAAAAGAAAAACTTGTGACAACAGAGACAGAAGAGGTGTTAGGTAATGAGGTTTTAGGAAGACGTGCTAAGGGTCCTGTGTACACCTGGAAGTGTAGTAGTATTTGCAGTGTGCGACAGGATTCCATCAATTTGCTTTGTGATTTTGTACGGTCATTTAATAAGAAAAGTTTGAAGCAGAAAATAAGGTTGTTGCAAGAATTAGATCCTTGCAGAGTGAGAGAAGTGACAGGTTTGCATGGTCATTCACTGGCTTGTCTTTCCAGGAGAGTATGCCAGAGTGTTTTTCATCATTTCAGGATGCTAGCAGTGCATCATAATAAAGTGAGGAAATTAGTTAGAATGTTGTATTATGCTAAGAGTCCAGCAATTATGCTTAAACAATTATGCGCTGCTCTTTTGCATGGTTCTGAAATAGATGTGAAGAACATATGTGAAGAAATTGAGTTTTGTTACTTTGGAAGTAAAGAGGAGAATGTTGAAATTGACCCAGAAGAAGAGGGTAATGTGGAAGATAGTGTACAGGTTTCCAGTACAGATAATTTCCAGAGGGAAATTGCGACGTTTCAGGTGAAATCAAGTGAGAGGCCTAATTTCACTTGTGTGTGTTGTCGACGCACTTATTATAAGAATCAGACTAAGTTAGTGGATTTATATGCAAAAAGTGAAAGGGAAAATAATAGTGAATGGAAGGATTTTGCAACATACTTGATGGTAGAAAATTGTTTTGATTTGGGATTTGATCAACGTGTGTGTACTTATTGTTGTTGCAAATTAAATCAAAACCAGATGCCTGCTAGAGCAGTTCATAATAATCTGGAATTGGTTGAGATTCCTTCTGAATTGAAGGATTTAAATACTTATGAATCTATTTTGATTCAAAGTATCCATCCCTTTCAGGCTATTGTAAGAATGGAGCCAAAGACAGGGAAATTGCCTCCATCAGATTTACAGAGAGGATTAAAGGGAAGAGTTGTTTATTTGCCTCTAGATTTGAAGAAAAACATTAACACAATTGGAGTAGAAAAAGTGGAAGAGGAACCTCTGGTTATCTTAGTTAATGGGGTTCCGACAAAGAATAAGAAAATATGGCAAGATTTAGTAGATGTTAGGAAAGTTAAAAAGGCAACATTGTATTTGAAAAAAAATAATAAATACTATAAGAATGTATATGTTGCAGAAGAGGAAGTAAGTGAGGAAGAGGATAGCGATTTGTGTGCTGGTCAAATTGAGAAAGTAGAACCCTCTACTAGTGAAGAAATATATGAACATTATAGTGTTCATCCTTTGCATTCCAAGGAAGTCATGGGGAATGCTATTGAGTTGTTTCAAATGAAACAAGCCAAAGGGAGTCCCATTAGTGTTTGGGAGGAAAGTTTGGAAGCTCGGTGTTTCCCACAGCTTTTTCCAACAGGTCAGGGAGGAAGATATGATGAGCGACCTCATCAAATTCCTGCTTCTGAATACCGGACTTTGCGATTGTATGCAGGAGATGCTAGGTTTCGACAATGCATTCCCTATTTGTTTCATCTCCTGTTTGAAAGCGATCTGTCTGGACTGTCATATGCAGTGAACCACATCTTGAAAAGTGGTATACACATGCAAAACATCTCGGCAAGTGACTTTATGGATAAAGTCAATGTCCAAGACAGTATTTTGGATTCTCACCTGATTAATCTCATGGCGTGTCAGCGTGGTACTAATGAGTACTGGTACCGTCGTCATGGTGATTTAAAATGTATGCTGAGGAACTTAGGTACTCCCACATGGTTCCTCACTCTGAGCTGTGCCGAGTATGGCTGGGAAGACTTACTTGAATTTCTACGAGAGGCAAATGCTAACGTAGATAACATCGAATTCAAGACACCCGGAGAACTGTGCTCTTTGGATCCAGTCAATGTATGTAGGTACTTCAATCATAGATTTGAAGCTATGATGTCTTTCATCATGAATAAGAAGAATCCACCTCTTGGAGAGGTGTTGGATTTCTTCTGGAGAAAGGAGTACCAAGCAAGAGGTGCTCCTCATATACATATGTTGCTGTGGATCAAGGATGCACCTAAATTTGGAACGGATCCAGAAGACTCAGTGATGAGTTTCATCCAACAGTATTCTACGTGTGCTGCTCCAAACGCAAAGGAGAAGAAAAGCCTAAGAGAAAAAGTTCTGCGTTTCCAAAGCCATCGATGTGGAAAGTACTGCCGTCGTAAATTCCGAAACAAGGACAAGTTCTACACCAAATGTCGTTTCGGCTTTCCACGACCGGTGATTTCTAAAGGAAGAGTAAGCAGTCTTCGCTGCGACATAATGTCATGAAGAAATCACCTAAAAACACATACAATTTGAAGAGGAACGAAGAGTCCAAGTACATCAACAACTACAACCCGGTGATTTTGTCCATGTGGAATGCTAACATGGATATACAGTTTGTGGCTGATAACTGTATGGCTGTGGCTCGGTATGTGACGTCTTACATCACCAAAAAAGAGAAGACAGAATTGAAGGATATGTGGGAGGACATTTCCCATGAAAAGAGCCTCAGCAAGAAGTTGTACAGTTTCAGTCTGAAGATGTTGTCGCATCGAGAAATTGGAGCTTACGAATGCTCTGACCGGTTGTCTTCAGCAAGTCTCTATGCCAAGTCCAGGAGTATCGTTTGGGCGAGTCTTGGTCTTGCTGCAACGCGTAATCGAGTTCTGAAACCTGTGCGGGAAATTGAGTATTTGGCGGAAAAGGAGCCAAACAGTACCGACATTTTGAAGACCAACATGTTGGATACATATCATCCAAATAGAAGCAGTCACCTCGACAATGTTTGTCTGTATGAGGTTCTTCAAAATTACATATTCAAGAGGAACATCAAAGAAGATACTGAGAAAGGAGTGTATGCTGTAATAGGAAGTGAGGGATGTCTGGTCAAGCAAAGAAAATGCCACTTGGTAAACCATCGAAAATTGAGTGGCGAATCTCCTGAAAAAAAGGAGTTTTTCTATTTAGCACTTTTGCAACTTTTCAAGCCTTGGCGTGCAGAAGAGGAACTGCTTGGAGATTTCCTCTGTTACGAAGACTCTTTCAATGTCGCCAAGGAGACCATAGAATGTCCTGCTTTTCCCAAATATGTAGAAATGTTGAATGCGGAAATTGAGCAGGAAGCAACGATTGCAGCCGAGATTGCCAGAGACAGTTCTCAGGACAGTCAGAGTTCTGCTTCATTGAGTCAGGATCCACTAGGAGGACCTGTTATCGAAAATGAAGCTGCCACTGCCATGAATGAAGTGGAAAGAGCCATGGCACATGCTCAGGAGGATGCGGTTAACTTAGAAGAGTTGGAAAGACAACTCAACGTTGAGCAGAGGAAAATATATGACGAAGTTACCATGCAAATTGATCATGGATTAAGTCATGACAAGAAAGAGTGCTCATGTACGTCGTTGAAGCCTGTCCGACTGTACGTGAGTGGAGAAGCGGGAACTGGAAAAAGTTTCCTCATTAAAGCAATTTCATGCTATTTGCAGGAAAGGACAGAGTCATCGCTGTCTTGTGTTGTCACCGCTCCAACTGGACTGGCAGCACATAACATTAAAGGGATTACTTTACATCGTTTACTGATGCTGCCAGTGGAGCATGACAACAAATTACAATATCACAAGCTATCTGGAGATGCTTGTTTTGAAGTTTCAAGAATCTTGAGGAAAATGAAAGTTCTTATCATTGACGAAGTAAGCATGGTTTCCAATGTCATGCTTGCCTTTGTGCATTTGAGAATGCAAGAAGTTCTCAAAACAGAGTATGATGTGTTATTTGGTGGCAAACACATCATTGTTTTCGGAGATCTTCTGCAGCTGACACCAGTGAAAGGGCAACCTGTGTTCAAAATGCTCACGCATGAAGATACCAGGAAGTGCCTAGGCAGCATTGGCAACGTCAATATATGGTTAAACTTCAATTATGCTGAACTGCATGAAAATATGCGTCAGGCGAAGGATGACGTTTACAAGACTATTCTACAAGATGTTAGAATTGGAAAAGTGACCGAGCATGGGAAAGAAGCTTTACATGCACGATTACTGTCAAATTTATATCCAGAACAAGATGTTGTGCCTGAGAATATTTTTCAGAAAATTACTGATAAGAAATCTGGAATATGTTTGATGCCAACTCTTGCAGAATGTGCCAAATTCAACAACAAAATGTTGCATTTAGAAAAGCAAGAGATTGTGAAACTGGAAGCTATTGACAGAGTAGAGCATATGGGATCAACAATTATTTTGTCTGAGAATCTGAAAACAAAATTGGATTCATTAGAGAAGAGTATATCTAAAACTGCAGGTTTTGAAAAGACTCTGAATGTGTGCTTGAACTGCCTTATAATTTTAAGAAGGAATTTACATGTTGAAAGAGGTCTGGTAAATGGATCAATGGGTAATGTTGTTGATTTTGTAAAATACAGAAATAGAGATGGAATTGAATTTTTAAAAATTAAATTTGATGGCATTGAGGAAGTACAGCTAATTGGTCGTTGCTCTGCTAGATTTTTGCTTGTAAAAGACTTATATGTTCGCCGTAAGCAGTTTCCTGTTTGCTTGGCATATGCGGTGACAATCCATAAATCGCAAGGTTTAAGTGTAGACTGTGCATTGGTGAATATTGGCAGTTCTGTGTTCAAGGAGGGTATGGCATATGTGGCATTGTCACGAGTTAGAACTTTATCGGGATTGTACTTGATTGAGTGTGATGTCACAAACATTTGTGCGGATCTAGATTGTGTTAAGGAATACAATAGGTTAAGAAGAGAGTATGCGTCACATTTGCCTCAGTATCCTTTGTTTGAGAAACGTGTGGTAGGCCGTAAACGAAGAAATGTGACCAATACTGGGGAGGTTGTAGCAAAAAGACGAAAAGTCGATGAACCTAAAATTACAAGCAGAAACAAAAAGGATTCTGTTGAAGATGTTGTTGGTTTTCAATTTGAAAACAGTTCTGGTGTCAACTGCTATGCTAATGTAGTGGTTAATGTTTTGTTTTCTCTAGAAAATGTAAAAGAAGAGATTGTGGTCAATTCTGATCAAAGATTTTGCAGTTTGTTAAATTCTGTGTTAGAGAAATGTAGCACTGATAGAAGAAACATAGAAAGTGTGTCTGAAATTCGAAATCTGTTAGACAGATGTTCAGGCCAAACACAATTCTCTCAAAATATTCAGCAAGATTGTCAGGAGTTTTTAATGTATATGCTTGATGTATTGCATGCTGAAGGTGTAGATGTAGATCAGCTGTTTGGGCTTTCTTATCAATGGCAGCATGACTGCGAGAACTGTATGGTATCAAGTACTACTAGTGTAGACTCAGAAAGATTTATATATTTAACTTTGCCAGACAGTAAATCAGTCTCCTTTAATAAGCTAGTAAAAGCAGCTGATCACAACATGGAGTGTAGCCAATGTAAATCTGAAATGATGTCCACATTATTTATACGAACATATGGCCAGTATGTCATTTTAATGTTCCAACGATGTAGGCCTGATGGAACAAAATTGACAACTTTAATTAAAAATTTTGTAGCTTCGCAGTTGTCAATATCAGGAAGGACTTTTGTAACTGCAGCAATTATATATCATGACGGCCCTTCAATAACATCAAGACATTACACAGCTTATTTAAAGTCTAGAAATGGCTGGTCATTCTGCAACGATTCTGTTTTAATTTTCAAAAAAAAATTGCCGTATGACCTTAAAAACTCTTACCTGGTGTTTTTAAAACCAAAATTTTAGGGAAATAATCTTGGGATGTGCTCTGTGGAATTTCAAGAAGTTCTAATGGCTCCTACACAATTTGGCCTTGAGGATAAGTGTAGTTCAGAGACATAAGTTCTAACCATAAGACTGGACGTCATGGAGAAATAAGTGCACTTTGAATGAGTTCAGAAAAACTATTTCTTTTTATAAGCTAATTGAAGCAGCCAATCAAAACATAGAGTAGAGGGAATGTAAGTCTGCAACGCTGTCTACTGTTTTACATTGCTTTGTGATTGAAAGTGATGTAGAGAATTAAATAATTGTAGTAGTCATAGAGTTAGTGTAAGTCTGCTTCATAGTAAGCAGTATCAGTGTCATAGGAAATGTAGAACATGACTGAGCAAGAAGGGGAAGATATTACTATTCCAGGATTGTGAAAATGATCTTCAACATTTTAATTCTGAAAGTTGCGGAAATGCCAAATGACGGGATTGGCTTACAAGAAATCCAAGAGTTATAAATGGGTCTGACAAGATTTGGCCTTGTGGAAACTTGTGGTAGAGAGCAAGAAGTCATTTATTGCATGTAACATGTTTTTAAAAACGATGGAGATTTTCTTTCAGAAAGTGGCGGGCTGAAAGTAATAACAGCACAAAAGAGTGTAAGCTGTTCATAGGACATCCTTTGACGTCATGGAAAGTAAGTTAACTTTAAGGAGTTCTTAATTCTGATTTCTTATGTTGTATGGTTTTTTTAAACACAATCATTTTGATTGTGTTTTTTTTTCCCCGCTGTTATATGATGAATACCTTCAAGTCACTGTTTTTAGTGAATTTTGATACATTCTGAGAACAGCAAAAATAAACCATTTAACATGTATAATTAATTCTGTACTGTTTGCATTTATGATGTATATGTAGAACTGTGTAGGAGGCATGGAGAAGGTGAGGCTTCTGTAAGTGTCAAAGTTGTTGCATGCAGTGCTGCACTTCTGCGTATTCTTTCATATGCTAGACTACATCTGCACAATGAGATACCTAAGCAAAGGAAACAGAAGTGATGTGATTGTGAAATGAGCAAAATAAATTGCACGTATTTCAATTACATCACCTGTGTTTCCTATCATTACGAATCACATTGTGCAGATCAAGTTTAGGTCTGTCCAGGGAAACATAGGAGGTTTGGACTTTGTTCAAGAGTGCAGTGGACATGACTCACTTCATTGGTAGACCTTCACATGTATTATGTCCTCTATTCTCTTCAACAACTCGAAATTTCATCTGCAACCCTGAGTAGGCCTCACCTCAAACAAACCTCTGGATAGGACACATCTTATTGGCATCCTGAAGCAATTATTTAAAATTTTAGTGTCTTGCGACACTTTTCTGAGACAACAGCAATGCAAAAGATGCACCATGTTTTAAGATAGGCCTCACTTCATCTGCATCAAGATACTGTTAGTTTAAAATGTATATCTTTAGGACTGTGTAGGGGGCCTGGAGAAGCAGAAGCTTCTGTAAGTGTCAAAGTTGTTGAAAAACTGTTTGTCCTTCAATCTTTTCCCTTGTCTTTTGTAATTTTTAAATACATGTTTTAATATTTTTGAAATGTTTGTTCTCTCTTTCACAGATTGAAAGTATAAAAACAAAAAGTGAGTAATTTAACGACAATTATAAGGTAAATGCTTTGTACTCTTTTCGTTACATTTCTATCACATTCACCTACTATTAGTTCCACTGCTTCATTTCTTTAACCCTCAGTTTCCTGCCTTTGCTACTTCCCTCATTCCTTTCTCTATTACCTACTTACTCAACTCCTTCCACTCTTTTTCTCAGTCCCTCTCTTCTCATAGTTCCTCACTCTTGTTCACTCCCTCCGTCTCTATTACTCTTAGTGTCTTTGACTGATCACTCTATCACTACTTGTTCATAATGCTTTCTCTGTGTAGTTGAAGCACACTAAGGGGCATATTATGAATACAGCCAATAACATTATTGCTCTTTTTATTGGCAAAAACTGGTGCAAAAGTGGTTTTAGCGGCAGTTTTCTGCCGCAAAAGCAGCTTTAGCGACACATTTCTGCCAATAAAAGCTGCAAAACTTTTTTTGCCTATGTTGATGATATGGCTCTATGTTACTTACATTTCTTTGCTGTTTCAATTAATCTTTTTCTGTTATTTTTTGTTTTCTGTTTTCTATTTTTTCTCTCTGTTATTCCTCATGTTTTAATCTTATTTTGAACATTCACTCACATTCTCCAAGAAACTCTTCTTTGTTAATGTTATACTCTCTTTTTTTTTCTTTCACTTCGTTATCTATTTTGTTTTTCACAATTATACCCTCTTCCGTCTTTTCTTCGGTAAATATATCTATTAAACAGTATCTCTTCTTTACTCCCTATAGCTGTCTTTCTTTTAACATCACTCTCTGTTTACTTTCCTTATACTTACTCTTTTTTTTATTTTTTTTATTTTTGGGTTAGCTCCCGGTCCGCGTACCGGGAAGCTAACCCGGGAGCGAACCAAAAGAAATAGAGCTTGCCAGAGTGCTAAACATTCTAGCAATTTTTTTTGAAAGGGAAGGTAGTTCTGAAAATAACTTTTTTTTAAATATTTTTGTTGTTTTATATATATATTTTTTTTTTGAACATTTTTTGTTTTTTTTGTACGATTTTATATTTTTTTGGTTTTTTTTGGGGGGGGAAACAACAAAAAACAGGCGTTGAAAAGGGCTCAACAGGAGCAAAAAAAAAATTACTGGGGGCGGTTAGGGCAATCATGGTGTTCATACGCCAGGTTGAGTGCATTGATGCTCATGTTGCCACACGCTAACAACGCACGACAGTGCATACAAGAGTGTATCATGTGGCCAAAATTTTCTTGTATATTTGGCACAGTTTCCCGTGCCTCTTCTGGTGTTAATGAAATTGGTAATCTTGGTCTGGCCACAGGAGTTGGTCTTGGATTGTCCTGCATATCCCTTATTTCCGCCCGGCTGTAATTTAGTGGATGCTTCCTTGTCATGTGCCTGTGCATTGTGTGATTTCCATAACTATATTTCTTGTCCGTCCCTCTTGATAATTGTTCTTTGCATATGCGGCAGGTGACATACCTTGCATTGACTTTTTTTTGGCCACGAGGGATCGAATAAAACTGCCAGATGAAACTGGCTTTCTTTCTGGAAACCCGGGGCACCTCTTCTAAGAACTGTGGTTCTTCTCCCTCCTCATCCATTTCTTCATCTTCCTCCTCAGTGTTGGTAATGACCTGGGGAGGTGGTCCTCTCTTCCCATGAGGAGGTGGAGGTGGTGGTGGGGGTCCACCAGCTGAAGCTACCAATGAAGCCATTTCTCATATAGTAGTAAAGGTCTTCCTCTCACAATGATGAAAGTCAGAGTGAGGAAAGAAGGAGGGGTTTTCATCATTTGGGAAAAACAATACTTCTCAACCAATGAAAAGTGTTATTTTTAGGTCACCTGACCTAGCCTTACATCATTATGAAACCAAAAGTGAAATGAACCAATGAAAAGTGTTATTAACAAGTCACATGACCTGTTATGCTTACGTTACGCGCTCCGGTCCGCGCCCCGGATAGCTTCCGGGTCGCTGCGCTTCGCGCCTCGGTCCGCGCCCCGGTGCACTTCCGGGTGCGCTAACGCGGTACGTCACAAGACGCATTACGCGGCAACGCGATACGTCGCATTTTCGCGACGCGCCGCGGATCGCTTCCGGGGTGCTGTGTTTCGCGCCTCGGTCCGCGCCCCGGGGCACTTCCGGGTGCGCTAACGCAGTACGTCATAAGACGCATTACGCGGCAACGCGATACCGTCACTATGTTGATTTCTTACCGGTTCGCGGACCGGGTCGCGGCTTTAAATTGAGCTAACGGGAAGCTTCCCGGTTCGCGGACCGGGAGCGAAACAAAAAAAATATTAAAACAAAATTATTAATAAACATATAAAATATATTTTTGGATTTAAAGATGAATACATTTTACAGCTATAGATATTAGCTTTTAAAAAACCAATGAAATTCACTGAAAAAACCATAGGTTATAGAGCATATATAGTTAGGAATTAGCATTTACAAAACCTTGAAAATTCACTGAAAAAACCATAGGTTATACACCATATATAGTTAGGAATTAGCATTTAAAAAACCTTATTTTACTCACACAAAACCATTGAAATTCCATATATAGTTAGTTGTACTAACTATATATCGCGCACCCGCAATCCACTGCTGATCATGTCACATATTACATCATTCATGACATGGTCAGTGACATCACTGATGACATCACTGATGACATCTCAAATGACATCACTGATGACATCACTGATGACATCTCAAATGACATCACTGATGACATCACTGATGACATCACTGATGACATTGTGGTAAATAAATAAATAATACCCTATTTTTGAATGTATAAATGAGTAACAGATAGCTCAATAAAATAAGAGTCAAGATTCGAGGTAGTAGGAGCTTCTGCAGGTTTATTACAGCATAAGGACAGGATCAGGACAACCTGCATAGGAACAGAGTGACAGGGCCCAGCAGGACAACTGGGGCCCAACAGGGGAAGAGAGGCCCAGCAGCTGCTGGGGCTAGGTCTGGGATGAGCGCGCTAACATTCAATAACAAAACACAGGCATATATACATAGCGCGAACACATAGCATTACATTGCAGTAGGCGTAGCAGTGGGTGGAGCAGAAAGGCATGACGCGTAGCAGTCGCGAAAGATAACAGTAAAAAGAGGTGTAACTGGGAGTATACATAGACATGTGATGAAAAACGTAACAGAATATGTCATGAATGGGCGGAAACATAGGAGGGGGCTACCTAAGGAGCCGGGACCTCTAACCTAATGGTGCGCGAAAACTGGCAATGACGTGTTACTAGGAGAAGCTGGGGGCTATGAACTCTGTGCTAGGAGCAGAGACTAGAGTCTGGAGGGTCGGAGCGACATGTACCTAAACCCTATCTGGTATCTAATGTTTAGGGAACATGTTGATATAAACTAGAAGTCATGAGGGGAAAAGCTAACTTGATTCTAAGACTGGACCATGCATTATTCTACATGTAGTGCGTAATGAAGAATATTAAATGACTATTAAATACAGTATTTCTCTAACATGGAGACGAGAAGGCTAGACAATGACGGAAACTATTGATGCAGTTCAGTAGCTTAGGAATGCAGAGAGGAGGACTGAACTGATAGCTGGAACTATAACATACTTTTGGCAGACTCAGAGGCAGAGCCAAGCTGCACCGGGCACTGCGAGGCAGGAAGTAAGTGAAGGGTCGAGGATACAGGTGGGGGCTGTATCGCTCCTCAGCGAGGCTTTCAGGAGACAGAAGCTGAATCTGTGGTCCGGGCCCTTTTGAGGCCTGGAAACGGGGATTTTATAATGGAATAACGTGCACACTGGGAAACGTGGCAACATAACTTTACATAGGCCTGATATTCGTAGTATTCACGAGGACTGGAAAATGACATACCAGAGGTGGACACAACTGTAATTGCGTCATTAATCAGGCATGGGGAATAACATATGCATATTGGTCATGCACACATAACATATGATGGATGAGGCGTAGGGACACAGAACATGGCAACATTTACTTTTCCACATTCCCTCCTTGTCACTACGTTTCCATCAGGAAACATCAATTTTCATGATACCGTCTATCATTTCATACAGTACCATTTGCTCGTCTCGAATTGTCTTGGAACGGGATTTAGAACGGGGCTTGGGACTAGGAATACAAGAGGTAGCACAAATGCCGCAAATCGCAGGGCCACATTGTATACAGAGGCAGCAGCTAAATATGATCGCTACTGCAACACTTAGAAAGGACAGGACTCTCCATCCCCATGCGGAAATTATATTCCAGAACCAACCGGACCATGTCCAGGTGCCTGGATCTTGATGTAACAGATGGGCAATTTTATGGAGTCTGGTTATAGCTGAATAAACAGACGGCGCGTTATTTGGAATGAAAATGCAGCAACTAGATCCGATGACTCTACAGGCCCCGCCCCTATCGGCCAGTATGACGTCAAGGACGAGACGATTTTGCAAAACGACAAATCTCATAGCAGATTGTTCTTCGGTTAAGTTACCTAGAGCAGAGGCAGTCTCATTTACTACAGCTTCAAGGGTTCTTGTTAACCTACGGATCAGTTTACTATTCTGGACAGGTCCTACAAAGAAGAAGAAACCTTTATTGAAATCTGTATACTGTTCTAGAGTAGTTTCAGTATAATCGACAATTGGGGACTCCCTTCTATGTCTAATGTGTACTAGATGTGTGTTTCTGTGATAATCAGATGGGGCTAGGAAAACAGGTGGCAGTAGGAAAGCAATGTAACAGGTTCCCTCCCAATCGAGGGGCAGACGGACATATGCGGTCTGACCACAAATAAAATAAGAATGACGTGAAGCTTTGAAAATAGATTTCCCACTGTCACTATACTTGATAACAGTAGTACATTCACTATGACCTATGTGTACAGAACCATAACTACGGACACATAATTCGCCTTTGACTGGTAGTACTGAAATAGCAGGTAAGTCTGGAGTAGTATCAGACTGAACATTCAGGACCATGAAATTCGACGAATAATTACCTAAATTATAAACTTCATTTTCTAGATCTAAACCTGTTCTGTGGGGGAGACCTTGCTTGTCTGGAAAACATGTACTGTTAAGAAAAGACATATCTGTTGAGGATGACGTTAACGTGGACCATGCTCCACATGAACCATTATGTGAAAAAGGATAAGGAAAAAGTGGCAGAACTCCCTTCGGTGTCTGAAAAGGGGGGAGTCGACCACACACCCAACAATTAGTGGCATTGCTGGTCTGGTGTGAATAATGTAACATACGGATAAATGTGTTGTTACGCATAGCAAGGCGGTAAGAATATTCGTGAGGAGGCAGATCACTAAACGTGTGCTCTACTGTAGCATTAGCAGACATATTTACATGAGGAACTGGTAAATACAGATAGAACGCATAGCTGGTGCAGGAAATCAAAATGCTGATGAATAATATGAAACTCAGAAAAACGATACATCTGATTGAACTTTGACTGACTCTCTCACTATGGGGGTCTATTTTATACATGTCAGAAACAATCTAACCGTTTCACCTAGGGGAGGACTTATACAATCAAACTGACTGACTTATTTTACTAGACCTTAATTTGAGCTTATACTCCTGTTGCGGAGTTTTCTCTAACAAGGGAGGGGTTGTAATAATGTCTTGTGCGGGACAGTCCTTTAAAACAATGTTCTGGCAATCTTTCGAATCCTGGCAATCCTTGGAAATGTTTTTGGAGACTGATTTCAATCCATTGAAAAGTTTTACATGAGAAAGGTGGACCCACCCCTTCCTGCCTTCCAACTTGACGGCAGTACGGGTGGTCAAGAGGACCTGGCGTGGCTCCTTCCAACGTGGTTCCAGCGGACTTGATCTGTCGAAATTCCGGACCATCACAAGGGAGCCTGGAACGATCTCGTGCGGTGCCACCTCGGTATTGTCTGGAAATGCGGCGGCAACCTGTGAACGACATGAGTTGAGGGCAGACATCAAGGAAGCTAGGTAATCTGTCAGCATATTACATGAAACATCGGTAATACTTCGGGGTCTAGGAGTACCCCACATGTTAGGGGGGCGGCCGAATACGACCTCATACGGGGACAGACCTGATCTGGAATGTGCGACCATGCGCATATAAAATAAAGCGACTGGCAGAGCTACTAGCCAGTCTACACCTTTGTCCTTACAGACTTTTGCAATGCGGATTTTCAGAGTTTGATTATGTCTCTCTACGAGACCGGCTGCTTCAGGATGGCGTACACAATGAAACTTCCACTGGTACCCTAACAAAAGGGAAACGTGCTTCATGAGTTCAGATGAGAATGGCTGGCCGTTATCAGAATATACGACTCTAGGGAGTCCATATCTAGGGAAGAATTCACGAACCAACTGTTTGGCAGTGGTCGCGGCTGTGTAATCTGGGACTGGATATGCTTCTGTCCACCTGGACAGAGCGCATACAACTACAAGGACATACTTGAAACCTCGACATCGCTCCATCTGAATATAATCCATCTGGAGGACCTCAAAAGGGTGGTCAGGGGGCTGGAAACCACCTTGTTCCACCGGGACACTTTTACCTGGATTAAACTGGCAACATATCATACAGGTACGGACTTTCTGCTTGGCTGCAGCTCGTAAATGCTTGTTGAACCAAATGTTCTGGATACTATCTAACATAGCTTTTTCTCCTAAATGGGCTGGACTATGTGCGGTGTTGATAATGACTTGAACCATAGAATCGGGGAGAAACCATGTGGCTCTACCCTTCGTTAACCATCCTTGATCTGTCTGGACCCCTCCTTGTTCAGACCACTTCTTGATTTCATCGGGAGTAGCATGTAACTGGATATCTATGACATCTTGTGTAGGGTCTTTGACTGTCATGCATGTAATCGGATCTGGAGTATGTGTCTGATTAACTGGAATGTCTGGAGTCTGTGCTGTAAGCTTGGCTGTGCGGTCTGCTAGATCATTACCTTGGGAAATAATGTCAGTGACTTTCGTATGTGCTTTGCATTTCATGATAGCAATAGATGTCGGTAAATGTATGGCATCTAACAGGGCTTGAATAAGGAGACCATGCTGAATCTTGGTTCCATGAGAAGTCATGAAACCTCTCTCCTGCCAGAGCACTCCGAAGTCGTGTACAACTCCGAATGCGTAACGTGAATCTGTGTAAACATTAACCTTCAGGTTCTTGGCATGTATACAGGCTTGTGTCAGAGCGACTAGCTCTGCTGCCTGAGCGGACAGGGTGTCAATACGGTGTGTTTCAATAACTTCAGTGTCAGTAGTCACTGCATACGCAGCGACTAGTTCTCCTGTACTAGTTCTCATACATGAACCATCCACATAAAGTGTCAGGTCAGGATCTGGTAACGGAATATCTGTCAGGTCTTGTCTTGGCTTAGTCGTAATGTTAACTACTTCCACACAGTCATGTGGGTCAGGATTTGGATTAACTGATGGTAACAGTGTAGCAGGATTCAGAACGTTGCAGCGTCTGATTTCTATGTGTGGCTGGAACAGTGTTAATTCATAACCTGTTAAACGTGCAATTGTCAAGTGCTGAGTTTGTGTTCGGTTTAAAAGAACTTCTACTGAATGTGGGACTTGTACTGTCAGAGAATGTCCTAAAACTATGGAATCACTTTGTCTGATAGCTAGTGCTGTGGCTGCAACTGACTTGAGGCACGCAGGTAACGCCTGGGCGACTGGATCTAATGTGCTCGAAAAATAAGCACAGGGCTTGTATTGTCCTGCTTGATCTTGTGTGAGAACAGATAATGCTGTACCTTCGCGTTCAGTAACAAAAAGCGTAAAAGGCTTACTGTAGTTCGGTGTAGCTAGAACTGGAGCTTGACATAGGGCTTTCTTTAACTCGTTGAAACTAAGTGTATGGTCAGATGTCCAATGGAGGACAGTCGATACGGCTGCCTCCTGTGTCGTTAACTGTATCAGTGGCTTGGCTAGAAATGCATACTGGGGAATCCATTGTCTACAATAAGAAGTAAGGCCGATAAAGGCACGTACCTCCTTCTGGGTTCTGGGCTGGGGAAGACTCGCTATTAACTGGATACGGGTGGGTGTCAACTGCCTACCCCTCTTGGACAGCAAGTGTCCTAAGTATACCACTTGCTGGACACAGAATTGAAGCTTCGAAGGTGACACCTTGTGCCCCATCTCGGCTAGAAAATACAGAACTGTAAGTGATGCTCGCTCGCAAGCACGTTCAGAACGGGCTGTGATCAGTAGATCATCAACATACTGGAGCAGGGCAGTGTCAGTTGGCATGTGAATGTTGTCTAGTTGTCTCTTGAGTGCTTGACTGTAAATACTAGGGCTTTCTGTGAAACCTTGAGGAGCGCGTGTGAACATATAGCTCCTTCCATTTAAACAAAATCCGAAAAGAAACTGGCTGTCTGGATGAATTGGAACACTAAAAAATGCATTCTTAAGGTCTATAACAGTGAAGAACGTGGCTTCGGAATCAATGGCTGTTAACAGGGAAGAAATATCTGGGACAACTGGGTACTGAGGAATGATACATTTATTAAGCTCTCGTAAATCAATCACTAATCGATATACTGGGGGTGCATTCGGATCAGTACGTTTCATGACTGGAATGATCGGAGAATTGCATACATTGGAGTCAGTTTCTACAACTACTCCTTGAGCCATGAGCTCGTCAATAATTTTGGATAAGGCTGCTACAGCCTCAGGTGGCAATCTGTACTGTCTGATTCGGGGTAACACTACACCTGGCTTGAGAGTCACACGATGGGGTGTGATTTGCATGTAACCTACATCAGTTGGACCTTGCGCCCATAAGTGCTGCAGAACATTAGACAATCTTGAATCAAAATCTCGTAATACATAGTGACCCTTAAAGTCACGTAGGAACAGACGTATTCCCTCTGGGGAACAACAAATAACTGCACCTAATTCTTTCAGTGTCTTAATGCCTAACAGATTTTCTGGACATGACTTAGTAAGTAACAGATCAGTAGTACGGGACAATGGACCTACTTCTAGAGTAACTGGCTTTGATATCTCGTTAACGATGGGTTTTCCTGAAAATCCAAGGGAAACATTTCTTGAGCCTGAGAGCGGAGCCCCTGGAACTTCGGCGTGACTAATTGTGGTCCTACTTGCCCCTGTATCGATCAAAAACTTTCTGTCTTTCCCTAATACTTGACTGTGAACATAGGGACCTTCTTGATCTACAGGTATCTCGATGAGAGGCAAGCCTACCTCCCTCTCTAGGCTGTTTCATGAATATGGCTGGTACTCTGGATACTCAGACTGTGCATACTGGTACATCTGTGATGTGACATGCTGTGTTGCAGCAATAGGCTGCGGTACTGTAACTATCTGTTGTGCATTCTGTGACTGCGGAATCTGTGAAACTTGTTCTTGTCTAGGCGGACGTGGTCTTTCTTTTGTCTTACCAGTAGCTATGTTGTGTTTCAGAACTGCACACTCGTTTATAAAATGACCTGGCTGTTTACAATAATTGCAGTTCCCTTTAACGGGAGCTGCAGGATGACTGGCTTGATTCGGACCCCTCTTCTGACTGTCTTGAGGAACAGATTGTGCAACTAGCACTTTCATTTTCGTGTCTTTCATACGTTTTCTTTCGTGTTCTTGCTCTTCTCTGATTCTATTCTGGTGGTACTGGAGCATCTGGAGCATCTGGGACGGAGTATTTGCTTGCCAGGTGCTTTCGACTTTCAAGACTCGATTTTTAATTTGTGGACTTGAATTCTCGACTAATTTGGTGACGAAAAGATGAGGGTATGACTCACTACTTGTCTTGAGACCACTGTTAATACTGAAACATTTTTCAAATCTAGAATAAAAGTCACTAATATCTTCATCTTGTTTCTGTTTACAGGCTGAGATTGCATCCCAGTCTTCTTTCCTAGTTGTCAATAATCTGGGTAAAACTTGAATCAATAATTCTGGTAATTCTTTACATTTATCTCCAAGACCGGTACCTGGTACTCGTGCCTTGTCTTCAGCTTCTAGAGCTGTCCAATCGATCTTTTTCTCTCCCACCTCCCATTCCTTTTCTTTTAATTTTTCATATACCCCTGCGGGTAACAGGACCTTTAACATTTTAATGATATCGGGGTAAGTGTATTCTCCCATACGGAGCATGTCTTTTAATTCTCTATGGAACCCTGCTGGATCTTTGTCATGACAGGGAATTAATTTCTTCATTTCAAGAAGTTCCATCTTTGAAATCGGAGTGTATACAAACACTCGTTGCATTACGCCACCCGCCCCTTGGACTGGGTGGACTTCTCGTAACGGATTCTGTCTGTCTATGTAAAACGATTTACTTTCTGGGGGTGAGACATGAACAAAATGCGGGTTCAGGAACGTTCTATATTTGTGACGCTGTTCTAGAATGACACTTATTAAATCGGTACCTAGACCTCTCCATTTATACTGGAGTAACTCGTTCAGGATATCATGCAACGGGCCTGGATCAGAATGTTGACCCTCATACAGAGTAATGAGGTGCTGGATCATATACATACCCACCAGTCGTTGCTCGGCTGGGGGCAGTTTCAGAAACATTTGTGCCACTATTTCGTCTGGAAAAGTGGTAGAATCAGTAATCCATCGGACTGCTGATCGGGCTAGTTCTTGTTCATGCATGGTACTTAATTCACTGTAACCGATTCGTGATTTCAGAATGTGATCGGTAGCTTGAAATACTTGTTCTAGGGAACCTTGTTCTGGCGCTGTATGATGAAAAATAGACTTGTATTCTAGGCGTAAATGGCGATCTGGAAATCTAGATTTTCCTACATACGCTATTCTGGCGGGATTCTCGTCTTCCTCTTCAGGATCAGAGATACTTTCTTTCTCGCTTACTTGTGCTGCTTTACGCTGTTCGTGTAACCTTATTATTTCTTTACGAATTTTCTTGTACATACTCTCCATGGCACTGACGGTCTTGTGCTTACCCTCGGCTATATTATCACTCCACCTTGTCAGGATTCTCATTTCGGCGGGATCTTTAGACGGGTAATCTTGTTCTCTTATTAGACAATTGATCAGGAACTTTAATATCATGAGCTGAATCTCGGCTTTCCTTTGAGACATAATCTCGCCAATACTTTCTGGATCATCCCCTGTACGGATGAAACGATATATTCTGTCTAGATCTTCTTTCATATTCGGTAAGGTGACTAGATACTCGGTCACCCTCCTTACACGTACGGAATATAAAACCATATTATACTCGCCTGGGACTGCGTCATAGACACATTCGTTAAGGGCTTGTCTGATTTCTGTGACAGACTTATTACTTTTAGGAGTACGCTGTGATGCTTGAGCATGTAATTCGAGTGCCGATAAACGCTTGTGTGGCGGCGGGGTTTGAGGAAGACCTCCCCCTGCGGCCCCTAGACTAGAATCGTCGACTGATATTCTTCGTCCTGGCAGGGTCGGTAATTGTACTTGTATGGCGGACTGGGCCGGGGGAGCTGTTAAGGGCACCCCGGTGTCTGGAGGAGCATGAATTACCTGGTTTACAGGGACTGACGGAGCGCGGACAGGATTTGCATATTCGGGGACTGTGTCGTCCAGATAGGACGAAATAAAAATATCAGCTGCGGTCGGTTTGTGACGTAGCTTGGTCGGAACTAATGGTGGCGGGAAATTACTAGATGCCTCTGGGGTCGCTTTTGGCACTCCTTCGGCAAGAAGAGGATACATACCCTTAATAAGGGCATGCCTCTGTCTGTCTGACTGTTCGGCTTTGACTTGTTCACCTATCTCGATTAATTCTCTTTCTTGGGCTCGTTCTTGGGATTCTCTACTTAATTCTGACTTTCTGACTTCCTTTTCCGTTCTTCTATGAGCTTCCTTACGCCATAACTCGATGGCATCTTTCTGTGACTGTCTGGCTTTCTTTTTCCATAATGCTTCTTCTACTCGCATGATACATTCGGCATCCCATGTACCCGATACGGGCCATCTATACTTTTCTTCTAACTGTTTGGTATACTCTACCCATAAATCTAGATACATTATGGCGCTTATGCCATGTTTCTGATACATAAAGTGACCTGGACTGTCCCTAGGCGGAACAGGAACCGCTTCCTCTAACAAACCCTTTCTAGTTTTTAACTGACGTAACTTGGAGAATATAGGCATGACTGAACTGTAATCTGGACACAATACAATACACAATAAAAACACGAAATCACATCGCACTCATACCACAACAGTAAAATACATGAAGAACATTTATAAATAACAGTTCGAACAGAATATTACCTGGAATACTGAGAACAGAAATAGAACAGGTTTTCTCGAGAACGGAACAGACTAGAGTTACTGGATGCACTGCTGTAACAGTACGGAACATACCGGTCCCATAAAGGGACGCGTCAAGACCCGTATCCACCTAGGTGAACACTTCGTTTGTGAGTCTGGGCACCACCAACCCACGGACCAGGAGTCAATTTAGATTGGTCCTGTCTAGATACTACCCCAGCAATGGTACTCACCGGGCAGCACGGAACGGAAGGCCTCGGACGGGACTGGACTGCTACGACGACGGACTTCGGACTTCGGACTTCAGTTACGGGTGGGCCTCCGGATACCTCGGACCTTGGACTCTCGGCTTGGGCTCTGGTCGGGACTCGCCGCGTTCCTCCACCGTCTCGTTCGGATGCTGGACCGCCTCCTCCGTTTCCTCCGTGGGCCTGAGGGATACTTGAGCAGAAATATCTGCCACTGCGCAGAAGAGTTCCGTCACGACTGCAGAGGGTCAGGGGGTCGGCGTGGCTTCACCGACGCGTGGGGAAAGGGCAAGTCCCTGTTCGGGCGCCATTATGTGGTAAATAAATAAATAATACCCTATTTTTGAATGTATAAATGAGTAACAGATAGCTCAATAAAATAAGAGTCAAGATTCGAGGTAGTAGGAGCTTCTGCAGGTTTATTACAGCATAAGGACAGGATCAGGACAACCTGCATAGGAACAGAGTGACAGGGCCCAGCAGGACAACTGGGGCCCAACAGGGGAAGAGAGGCCCAGCAGCTGCTGGGGCTAGGTCTGGGATGAGCGCGCTAACATTCAATAACAAAACACAGGCATATATACATAGCGCGAACACATAGCATTACATTGCAGTAGGCGTAGCAGTGGGTGGAGCAGAAAGGCATGACGCGTAGCAGTCGCGAAAGATAACAGTAAAAAGAGGTGTAACTGGGAGTATACATAGACATGTGATGAAAAACGTAACAGAATATGTCATGAATGGGCGGAAACATAGGAGGGGGCTACCTAAGGAGCCGGGACCTCTAACCTAATGGTGCGCGAAAACTGGCAATGACGTGTTACTAGGAGAAGCTGGGGGCTATGAACTCTGTGCTAGGAGCAGAGACTAGAGTCTGGAGGGTCGGAGCGACATGTACCTAAACCCTATCTGGTATCTAATGTTTAGGGAACATGTTGATATAAACTAGAAGTCATGAGGGGAAAAGCTAACTTGATTCTAAGACTGGACCATGCATTATTCTACATGTAGCGCGTAATGAAGAATATTAAATGACTATTAAATACAGTATTTCTCTAACATGGAGACGAGAAGGCTAGACAATGACGGAAACTATTGATGCAGTTCAGTAGCTTAGGAATGCAGAGAGGAGGACTGAACTGATAGCTGGAACTATAACATACTTTTGGCAGACTCAGAGGCAGAGCCAAGCTGCACCGGGCACTGCGAGGCAGGAAGTAAGTGAAGGGTCGAGGATACAGGTGGGGGCTGTATCGCTCCTCAGCGAGGCTTTCAGGAGACAGAAGCTGAATCTGTGGTCCGGGCCCTTTTGAGGCCTGGAAACGGGGATTTTATAATGGAATAACGTGCACACTGGGAAACGTGGCAACATAACTTTACATAGGCCTGATATTCGTAGTATTCACGAGGACTGGAAAATGACATACCAGAGGTGGACACAACTGTAATTGCGTCATTAATCAGGCATGGGGAATAACATATGCATATTGGTCATGCACACATAACATATGATGGATGAGGCGTAGGGACACAGAACATGGCAAAATTTACTTTTCCACAACATCTCAAATAACATCACTGATGACATCTCAAATGACATCACTGATGACATCACTGATGACATCTCATTTGACATTACTGATCACATCACTGATGACATCATTCATGTGATAATACGATGAACCTCTTCAGACTCTAATATAACCTTATATACACTCAGTGAAAACAGACACTCACAGACTGTCACTCATCCATGGAGTTACTCACACACCTAGTCAGTCATGCAAAGAATCAATCACACCTCCATTTCCTCAACTATACAGTTATACACACCTTACTTATTGAAACATATACTAACACATATTTACTCACTTATACAATCCTGGATACAAGTTCACAATGATCCATACAGCCACTCACACATTCACTGGCTCTTATGCACAGTTATTTATATATGTCAACTCTCACATGTACTGTGTTTTACATATGTACTTACTTTGACATGTAGCACTGAGATATCCATTCACTCACCAATGCACTCATGCACACAGTCAACCGCCCATACAGATGTTTCCACATGCACTTTTGAACCCATACACCTAGTGAATCAACTGCTCACACATCTATGCAGAGAGTCATACACCTCCCAGCCACCCATAAACACTCTCAGTCTCCCATACAATTACTTGGGCAACCAATTAATGACCCATATAGTTAATCATATAGCTACTGATCAACACATGCAGCAGTTTACAGAACAACAGACATAATGATGCACAAATTAAGACAGTTTAGTCACTAACCCATGCACTCAGTGAGACACATTTAATCACTCACTCATACAGTCAGTCATGCACCTACTAAATCCTTTGTTCAGACACTTATACATCCACTCATTCTTCAATATGTAAGACATATTTTAACTTTACAGAAACATACAGTCACTGGATGTTGTCATCAGTGATGTCATCAGTGATGTCATTTGAGATGTCATCAGTGATGTCATCAGTGATGTCATTTGAGATGTCATCAGTGATGTCATCAGTGATGTCACTGACCATGTCATGAATGATGTAATATGTGACATGATCAGCAGTGGATTGCGGGTGCGCGATATATAGTTAGTACAACTAACTATATATGGAATTTCAATGGTTTTGTGTGAGTAAAATAAGGTTTTTTAAATGCTAATTCCTAACTATATATGGTGTATAACCTATGGTTTTTTCTGTGAATTTTCAAGGTTTTGTAAATGCTAATTCCTAACTATATATGCTCTATAACCTATGGTTTTTTCAGTGAATATATATATATATATATATATATATGCATATATATATATATATATATATATATATATATATATATATATATATATATATATATATATATATATATATATATATGCGGTATATTCTCCTTCCTGGAAAAGAGAGCAGAGACCCAGGGGAAACGTTTGGAAGCTTTATTGCAGGTATAAGGCGGATGCATTTCTGGCTGTTGTAGTGCCGTCTTCAGCGCCTGAAGCTTCCACAGGATAATGTCACTCAGCTGTGGAATCCGCCTCTCTTAAGACCCGGAGTTGCGAGTCTGCACCTCCCCCAATTGCGATGGTAACAGCACACCTGTGCAGCATCCCGCGTAGTGGGAAAGACTACATGTCCCAGAGTCCCTTGTTGGTGGGCTGATGAGATTGGTGTGGTGGGGGTGGAAAAAAACCCAGTGGGTTCCCTTGTGCTTGAGTGCGGATGGAAGCAGAGTGAGTCCATGAAACAAAACGAAAATGTGGTGTTTTGTTAGGCAGCTTGTATGTCCACAATGAAGCCTCCTCAGCTCCCCTATGACGCCTCAGCCACCAAATGCGGAAATCCATTAGACAGGGGCGACGAGGGCAGTGCCTGAAGCCCAGAGCGAGGCTGGAATAACCCCGCAACTGCCGTTATTCTTTCTGCATCCAGGGGCGGGTGACGGACCATCCAAATATCTTTGGTTCGACGAGAAGCTGAGAACAGCAATGCCTGTGATGTCCTAACCCAAGGTATATAAACATCCGCCCTCCAGCAATGTGGAAGGAAAGAGCCAAGAAGCAGGGAAATACAGGTGAGGCTATTTTATTGGCAACTGTACAGCGTAGGTATGATGCATTTCGGACTGCTCCTTCTTCAGATACCTCTTGCTGTCGCGCCTCATGTCCGTTTTGCCGAAATTCAAAGTCCGCAGCTATTTAAAGCGGTATGCTCATCAACGCCTCCCAACCATGTGACCATCCGCCCTGTTGAAGATAATGGAAAACTCCAACACCCAGAATGCAATGTGTCTGAGATGGCGTGATGTGGGAAACTGCAGTTCATTCTGGTAGTTTGTAGACGTTGTGAAACTCTGCAAACTTGATGAGGTCGCTTTATGAAGACCTGGCCCCTCAAGTCCCTGCATAACGTTCCAACCCTCAGGACGCTGACACGCTGAGGCATAGGTTGGCGAGATTGCACCTACACTCCCGTGAAGTCACGGTCTGCATCTTCGCAGTGTCCCTCACGTGCCGGCGCACAGTTGGTGGACTGCCTGGTAGCCCATACCTGGGCGCACTCCATTGCTCCACTCGCGTAGAATCCAGAAAGCAGACAGCCGCTTTGTAGAACGGGGCTCTTTTACGTGTCTTCTGGTTGACACGAAATATCAACATCCGCCCTCCAACAATGTGGAAGGAAAGAGCCAACAAGCAGGGAAATACAGGTGAGGCTATTTTATTGGCAACTGTACAGCGTAGGTATGATGCATTTCGGACTGCTCCTTCTTCAGATACCTCTTGCTGTCGCGCCTCATGTCCGTTTTGCCGAAATTCAAAGTCCGCAGCTATTTAAAGCGGTATGCTCATCAACGCCTCCCAACCATGTGATCATCCGCCCTGTTGAAGATAATGGAAAACTCCAACACCCAGAATGCAATGTGTCTGAGATGGCGTGATGTGGGAAACTGCAGTTCATTCTGGTAGTTTGTAGACGTTGTGAAACTCTGCAAACTTGATGAGGTCGCTTATGAAGACCTGGCCCCTCAAGTCCCTGCGCGCTTAATCTTCCCTACACAGCGCCATACTCGTTTCGGGCAACACCCTTATTCACTGGCTATGTTGAACATGCACACAACTGCACAAACTTTATAACCCCATCCGTCTGCCCTCATGGGATCTCTTACATCCCTCCTAAACGTGGGGATGATCTGTTCTTTATCCCATCCTGGGAGGGAAATAATTGGTTTGCAGCTTTTTGACTATTTCCAAGGTGGGATGGATGGGATTTGAATTTGTGAATGTGTTGTGATCTCATTTATACTGTATTAATGTAGTGCCCTTAATATAGGTATTTGTTTTGAATAATTATCTTTTTCTCTGCATGTATATATATATATATATATATATATATATATATATATATATATATATATATATTCACTGAAAAAACCATAGGTTATACACCATATATAGTTAGGAATTAGCATTTAAAAAACCTTATTTTACTCACACAAAACCATTGAAATTCCATATATAGTTAGTTGCACTAACTATATATCGCGCACCCGCAATCCACTGCTGATGATGTCACATATTACATCATTCATGACATGGTCAGTGACATCACTGATGACATCACTGATGACATCTCAAATGACATCACTGATGACATCACTGATGACATCTCATTTGACATCTCAAATGACATCACTGATAACATCATCCAGTGACTGTGTGTTTCTGTAAACTTTAAATATGTTTGATATATTGAAGAATGAGTGGATGTATAAGTGTCTGGATGAAGGATTTAGTAGGTGCGTGACTGACTGTATGAGTGAGTGAATAAATGTGTCGTACTAAATGCATGGGTTAGTGACTAAACTGTCTGAATGTGTGCATCAGTATGTCTGTTGTGATGTAAACTGCTGCATGTGTTGATCATTAGCTATACGAGAGGCTATATGTGTTATTGATTGGTTGCCCAAGTATTTGTATGGGAGATTGAGTTTGTGTGGGGGTGGCTGGGAGGTGTGTGACTCTGTGCATAGATGTGTGAGCAGTTGATTCACTAGGTGTATGAGTTCAAGAGTGCATGTGGAAACACCTGTATGGGCGGTTGACTGTGTGCATGAGTGTATTGGTGAGTGAATGGATATCTCAGTGCTACATGTCAAAGTAAGTACATATGTAAAACAAAGTACATGTGAGAGTTGGCATATATAAATAACTGTGCATGAGAGCTAGTGAATGTGTGAGTGGCTGTATGGATCATTGTGAACTTGTATCAGGGATTGTATAAGAGAGTAAATATGTGTTAGTATATGTTTGAATAAGTAAGGTGTGTATAACTGTATAGTTGAGGAAATGGAGGTGAGATTGTTTCTTTGCATGACTGACTAGGTGTGTGAGTAACTCCATGGATGAGTGACAGTGTGTGAGTGTCTGTATACACTGAGTGTATCTAAGGTTATATTAGAGTCTGAAGAGGTTTATCGTATTAGCACAAGAATGATGTCAAATGAGATGTCATCAGTGATGTCATCAGTGATGTCATTTGAGATGTCATCAGTGATGTCATCAGTGATGTCACTGACCATGTCATGAATGATGTAATATGTGACATCATCAGCAGTGGATTGCGGGTGCGCGATATATAGTTAGTGCAACTAACTATATATGGAATTTCAATGGTTTTCTGTGAGTAAAATAAGGTTTTTTAAATGCTAATTCCTAACTATATATGGTGTATAACCTATGGTTTTTTCAGTGAATTTTCAAGGTTTTTTAAATGCTAATTCCTAACTATATATGGTCTCTAACCTATGGTTTTTTCAGTGAATTTCAATGTTTTTTTAATAGCAAATATCATAAGCTGTCGAATGTCAAGTACGTGGCAAGTAAAAACATTTTTGTGTTTATGCACACTGATCTGCTTTGAATGCTGCCCCCCCTCATTTCTATTAGGAGTACTCTCTCTTTGCAGATAGTGAAGGGTAGTTAACGCAGGCCTTTGCCCCCGTTGTAATCCGTCGTGCCTGCTTCCCTCTCCATTTGATTGATTGTTATCCAAGCATTTACTGTTTTAGAATTGGTTCTCTTTGGTTCATTCTCTATTTACAAACAAGCACAGAGTCGCAATACTCTGTTTAGTCTTTGCAGATAGTGAAAAAACGTGTAAAAAAACAAAAGAGATCGAGCAAAATCAGTAGGCCACTAATGGGATCTCTTTTTGACCTCGCTAAAATAGAAACATTAGGAACAACCCCTCATGAGAAATACGAAACTAGTGAGATGAACTGAACTCCACACCATGATGGCTGCAAGACAGCTCGGCTCCGCCACCCACCCCGCCCAAAATAACGATAAACTCTATGCAAATATTACAAATATATACAACACACCAGCAAAGTAACAGGGTAAAACATTTTATTAAATAACTATTTACATAACTATTTTATACTTTTTGTTGCCCGATCCGGCTAGCTCAATCGATCAAGCATGAAACTCATGCACTCTGATAGTTCAAAGTTTTGAGGAGTGCTTGTTAGACTGTCTGAAGCTTATTTGCACCTGCTACAGCTTCACTATTCTCAATGTAAGTGGGGGCTGTTTGAGGACGTGACTGCATTTGAAAACAATGTGATGCGGTGCCTCCCTGAAACGCTTGACGGAGGCCCCCGAGGGACGGTGTGATGGCGCGGACTCGGAGGGGGCGCTTGGCTCCGTCCCCCTCCCCAAGTCGTGTTGCCCTGGTGTGGCCTGAGATCGCCCCCGACATAGGTGGCCGGCTCCGGGGGTTAAGCGGAACATTTTGCCTTTTGGTGACTCTTCCATTCTGGACCTTGTCCCACAATCCGTTTGACCTGAAGACACGCTGTAGTGGGGCGCCCCTTTACCGTTTCAGTTGGCATTCCGCCCGCTTTTGCTACACTGTGCCTCTTCCGCTATTCAGCTGTTTACCGCCCGCTCTTGCGACTACAACGTTTCGCTCACCATGTAGTTGAGTTGCTCCCGCTCTTGCGGTGCAGCGATAGGCGGCTGCCACAGGACTCTCAAAATGGCGGCCGGCTCTTCAGATTTGGGCGTGGTCCACTAAAATGGCCCTGCGACACCTTGGAACTCGGAGGCTTGTCTGCTAGGGCTTGGGCTCCATTCTCGAAAGCGTCCCCTCAGCCTTGAAGATTCTACAAAAGTCTTGGGGGCCCCCGACTCCCGCAGGCTTCTGGTGGGGACCGGCTGCCATGATTGCTCGTGGAATGGCCACGACGGATCTACGAGATGGTGGTGCTCTCATGCTGACGCCAGCTTCAGTCTGAAACATCCAGAAACACTGTAGACTACCAATTCGATCAGTTCCGGTAGCGCCCCAACGTGACCCGGTAGAGAAGAACTTGCCCTCCCCTCTTTGACTGATGGTTCTTGTTGCCTGTCCCTTCTGTTGTCATTTAACAGAACTATTTAGCCTGCTGAAAGGGGTTGTGTTCCGACCGCTGGTTGGTGGAGACATTTTGACTATATTCTGGACCTGCGTTGTCGCGTAATGCGTCATATGACGCGCCGCGTTAGCGCATCCGGAAGTGCTCCGATGCGCGAAGCGCAGCTTCCCGGAAGCGATCCGGGGCGCGGCGCGCAGCGCGTAACGTAAGCATAACAGGTCATGTGACTTGTTAATAAAACTTTTCATTGGTTCATTTTACTTTTCCCTTTCTAATAATGAAAGGCTTGGTCATATGACCTAAAAATTACACTTTTTATTACTTTCGACCATTATTTTTTCTTAAACATATATGTTATAATGTTCCAGGCTAATGTACTTTCCCGGAAAATTTACAACTGTCCTGCAAGTAAAATATATTCCTTTTTCGAAAAAAAGGGCGTTTCTTCGTCCCATGACGGAGCCGTTGATCAAAAGAGGCTCGGCCTGCTGTCTTAGTCGCCGATACGCCTGAATATCAGATTCTTATCGATCACTTTATGTTGCAGGAGTAGAAAACACAACAGCCCTTGACCATTTATCTTTACTGCGTTCCTGCGTATTATACCTTTTACCCTTCATGTAATTGGACTGCTTTATTTCACTTGCCTTTTACTGATTCGAAAACAGTGACTATTATTAAAAACTTTACCAATGTAAATACTACTACCATGTTTTCTTTTAAAAACCTTTATTGTGAAAATGTCAGTACACAAATACGGGCCTATAACCACGTGGGCCGGCCACGGAGCAAACTGTAATCGTATATGATGAGGAGACATTTACACTGTAGAGGAACGTAACGGGCGGGCCATTAGGTTGCAAGAACTAAGGTGTCTAACAGTTGCGGAATCGGTGGACGTACATTTTATAACTAAAAAACGACAGGGCCAGTTACAATAAAATTATCTAGATATACATTTGCGGGCAAGTACCATGGGTGACGTTAATTCGAACTTTCAATAGTACAGTAATCAATAACACATCAGAACTTAATATCAATAGGGATGTCGAAATATTCAATCAATTCTCGTCCCCGCCCGCCATGTGCTTCAAAACTGCATACGTATCTCGTGATATCAAGGTTGTGCAACCAGTACACAACAAGGAGTTACGAGTCCCATTTATTCCGGCGCCATTTTGGGCGAGGACGGGCAGGTCCAGGATATAGTCAAAATGTCTCCACCAACCATCGACTATGATGATGTTCATATGCTGTATTTATTAGAGTAACACTCATCTGTCCACATGAAATTAATTTGCCACAATCTAAACATGTCATTTTAATCTTTCCAAAGTTCTTCTGAATATTTGGGACCATTTCCCTTGCCTCTGATGCTGTCAGTGCCATTTCTTTGGTGAATGTACTGGCAGGTCGGGGGTTGTCCTCCAAATCTCTCTTTTGTGCAGCACTATAATTAATCGGTGCCACCTCTCCATATGACGATGCATGGTATAATTACCATAACTATATTTTTTTTCGGTTCCTCTGGAGAGTACATCGTGGCAGATGAGGCAGGTAACGTACCGGGCATTTACCTTTTTTGCACGTAGAGGAAAGGAAAAAAAATTTGAGCGTCCGAGTTCTAAGGTGTCCCAGGGCCATTTTAGTGGACCCGGCCCAAATCCAAAGAACAGCCCGCCATTTCGAGAGTCCTGTTGCAGCCGCCTGTCACTGTAGCAGCAAGAGCGGGCGAAACTCAGCTAGACGGCGCTCCACTGCAGATGAAGTGCCTCAACCTGGAGAGGCGGGAGAGGCTCGTTTTCGCCGCCTCCCCCCCCCCCCTTCGGGCACCCCACGCCGACTTGCGGCGCAGCATTGTAGGATGGCCACACCAGTGCGGCAACTTGCTGGACACCACCTCGGTGCCAACCGAATCTCAGCGCCTTGTGGTGTCTTCCATTCCGAAAATATTGTTGGCAGCATTTTGAAAGGAAAGATAAACAGCCGTTTGTGGCCCTCACTACACCGTTCTCCTAGTGAGTCTCACATTGTTACATTTAGGAAGAATGTTGAAGAGTAGTATGTTGAAAATCTGAAGCCATTGTTCTACAAACTCTCAACCAGCCTTGGATGGAAAAATCCTGAAGAATGTACAAACTGAAAACCAGTTTTTGTCTGTATAGCATCAGCAGCAACGCTTGAGTCAGCTTTGTGTGAAGCCGCCATTTTGATTCAATCAATAGCGTCCCCCTGCACACATTCAGGGACCTGGTCGTGTCTTCAGGTCAAACGGATTGTGGGACAAGATGCACAAAGGAAAAGGAAAAAAGTTCCGCCGGACCCCGGGAGGCGGACGCCTATGTCATGGGCGATCTTAGGCCACACCAGGGCAATAGTGAAGCTGCAGCAGGTACAAATAAGCTTCAGACAGTGTTACAAGCGCTGCTCAGAACTCTCAACTATGACACCACCTCGGTGCCATCCGGATCTTGACGCCTTGTGCTGGTTCCGGCCTATTCACACATCGGTCCGCTACTGACGCCACCTCACAGGCCAACGGGGCGCCCCACGCCGACTTTCGGCGCAGCATTGTAGGATGGCCACACCAGTGCGGCAACTTGCTGGACACCACCTCGGTGCCATCCAGATCTCGGCGCGTTGTGCTGCCTTCGGCCTATTCGCCGCAAGTGCGCACGCAACTCAGCTGCATAGCAAGTGAAACACCAAGGGGGGCCCCACTGCAGCCGAGGAACCTCCATCTTGGGGGCGACGCACAGCATCACATTGCTTTCCAATGCAGTCAGATCCTCAAACAGCCCCCACTGACTGACGCAAACTCACAGGCCAACGGGGCGCCCCACGCCGACTTTCGGCGCAGCATTGTAGGATGGCCACACCAGTGCGGCAACTTGCTGGACACCACCTCGGTGCCATCCGGATCTTGGCGCGTTGTGCTGCCTTCGGCCTATTCGCACATCGGTCCGCTACTGACGCCGCCTCATCTTGGGGGCGACGCACAGCATCACATTGCTTTCCAATGCAGTCAGATCCTCAAACAGCCCCCACTGACTGACGCGAACTCACAGGCCAACGGGGCGCCCCACGCCGACTTTCGGCGCAGCATTGTAGGATGGCCACACCAGTGCGGCAACTTGCTGGACACCACCTCGGTGCCATCCGGATCTTGGCGCGTTGTGCTGCCTTCGGCCTATTCGCACATCGGTCCGCTACTGACGCCGCCTCATCTTGGGGGCGACGCACAGCATCACATTGCTTTCCAATACAGTCAGATCCTCAAACAGCCCCCACTGACTGACGCGAACTCACAGGCCAATGGGGCGCCCCACGCCGACTTTCGGCGCAGCATTGTAGGATGGCCACACCAGTGCGGCAACTTGCTGGACACCACCTCGGTGCCATCCGGATCTTGGCGCGTTGTGCTGCCTTCGGCCTATTCGCACATCGGTCCACTACTGACGCCGCCTCACGTGCCAACGGATTTTCTACGCTTTTTATAGCCCTATGCCGCATAACAGGTCATGTGACTTGTTTATAAAACTTTTCATTGGTTCATTTTACTTTTGGTTTCCTAATGATGGAAGGCTTGATCATATGACCTAAAAATACACTTTTCATTGGATTAAAACATTTTTTTTCCCCAAACGATGAAAGCCCCACCTTGTTTCTGGATATTTCAGACTGAAGCTGGCGCCAGCATGAAAGCACCACCATCTCGTAGCACCCTCGTGGTCATTCCGCGAGCAATCATGGCAGCCGCTCCCCACCGGAAGCCTGCAGGAGTCGGTGGCCCCCATGACTTTTGTAGAATCTTCAAGGCTGAGGGGACGCTTTCGAGAATGGGGTCCAAGACCTAGCAGACAAGCGTCCGAGTTCCAAGGTGTCCCAGGGCCATTTCAGTGGACCAGGCCCAAAAAGGAAAGAGCCTGCCGCCATTTTGAGAGTCCTGTGGCAGCCGCCTATCGCTGCACCGCAAGAGTGGGCGCAACTCAGCTGAATGGCGGATTTTGGCACAGTGTACCAAAAGCGGACGGAATGGCAACTGAAACGGTAATGGGGCGCCCCACTACAGCAGACGAGCCTCCACCTGGGGAGGCCCGTTCACGGCGCCTCACCCCCCCCCCCTGGGGCACCCCACGCCGTTATTCGGAGCAGCATTGTAGGATACCAAAACCAGTGCGGAAACTTACTGGACATCACCTGGGTGCCATCCACATCTCAGCGCGTTCTGCTGCCTTGGGACTATTCGCACAACAGACCGCTACTGACGAGGCCTCCCCCCGCACCCCCCGGGACGCACCACGGAATGGCAACTGAAACGGTAAAGGGGCGCCCCACTACAGCAGACGAGCCTCCACCTGGGGAGGCCCGTTCACGTCGCCTCACCCCCCCCCCCCCCGGGGCGCCCCACGCCGTTATTCGGAGCAGCATTGTAGGATACCAAAACCAGTGCGGCAACTTACTGGACATCACCTGGGTGCCATCCACATCTCAGCGCGTTCTGCTGCCTTGGGACTATTCGCACAACAGACGGCTACTGACGAGGTCTCCCCCCGGGACGCCCCACGCCGTTTTTCGGAGCTGCATTGTAGGATACCAAAAACCAGTGCGGCACCCAGGTAACATCACCTGGGTGCCGTCCAGAACTCAGCACGTTGTGCTGCCTTGGGACTATTCGCACAAAACTCAGCTACTGACCATTGTTGCTTCTTTTTTCAAAATTTTTTTTAAATGTATTTACTGTTTTTGTTGCGTTGTATATATTTATAAGTTATTAAAGTTTTATAATCCTACTACTTTGTTGGAGTGCTATATATTTTTAATGTGACACATAATTGTAAAAACTTTGATGTACAAAGAGGCATCCCTGGAATCTTCCGCTTCAGGCTCGGTCCCCTCCCCAATCACAATACAAGATGGTTTTCAGATAGTAGGAACGCGTGTGGTGTGACGGATCTCATCGGGTGGGGGCCTTGATCTACTGTAACTCCTTTGAAGAGGGGTGATTCTTTACAGCTGGGGCCATAAACTACATCTGCATGGCTAGGTGATAGCCTGGGACCGGCCTGGACAATCGGACAAAGAGGAAGAGGAGTGTCAGAGGGTGCGGTAGTGAATAGGGCGAAAGGGAGGTGTCGGGCGGGCACAGGGTGTGATTCTCAAGGAAGAGCAGCGCAGATGGGGGGAGGTTTATTGCCCATGCATAAGACAGAGAGCGGGGGTGACCAGTGCCTGGGGGAGATGCTTGCGAGGGTGGGGAGCCATGCTAAGGATCGACAGCGTGCAGAGAGTGGGTCTGGTCAAGGCATCTAAAATGGCTGCCGTGCACGACAAAAGTGTGGCATTTGAAAAAAGGCAAGATGGCGCAGACAATGTTTATCAACACTTCCTGATTTCCTTCGAATCGAACGTTAACAGACGTTATCTCTCCCACACTACCGGTCCCCCTGGGCTTAAACGCCGAGATGGTAGGAACTGCTTCCCGTGGAGATAGGCCGAGACGTCACTCAGCCAAAAAAAAAAAGAAAAAAAAAAGTCTATAAACATACAATAAAATAAAAGTCAATCATTCTTGTTTCCTTGTAGTACGCTCCCCAGTCCGCTTTCCGTTACGCCTACCGGGCGCACCCCACGAAAAAAAACGTTTTTTTGCCCCGCGGGGCCCTTTTAAAGCCTCCACATCAAACCTAGGGGGTCAGGGAGGATCTACAATGCCCCCTTATGTTCATTTGCCCCTTCGCTTTGGCCTCCTCTTGTCTCTCGATCCTACCGAGAGACAAGATGACGGCCGCTACGGACTGTTTGGAATGTTTACAGACACCGGAGAGCCAATCAGCTTCGCATCGCAATGCTCCGTAACGCGAAAAGTACGCGAACCGGATCGCTGCCCGGAGCGCTGTTACAGATATATATCTTTTTTTGAACGTTAATTTCTCAAAATCCACTGGAGCACATATATTGAGACCTAGCAAAGGCACATCGGGCTACCAGTCCCTACAATTTTGCCAAGTTTCGTGCAAATCCATTCAGCCGTTCGGGCTAAGAGTGAGGCCAACCGCCCTATGGAAATTAACATGGGAAAAACGCGTTTTGGGACCCCCCTTTTTTCTCGGCCCCCCCTTGACAAACCCCCCCCCCCAAATTTTCAGGGGCTGCTCAGAAACAAAATGTTCCATTTTCCTGAAAATTTCAGCCAATTCCGTCCACAAACGCCAAAGTTATTAGACATAGAATTTTCAAAAATCCCATAGAGAAAAAATCCTAACTATATATACCTACTGGCGACCGCCAGTAGGTAATATATATATATATATATATATATATATATATAACCCCTTCCTATAGCAAATTTTGCGACAAGTTACAGCGCGAACTGCTGAACGGGACTACCCCAAATTTGGCAGAAAGGTAGAGCTTGGTTCAGAAAGCGACCTTTTTTTTAAATGGTGTAAATCCGTTCTGTAGTTGCTGAAAAATTAGAAAAATAAAAGGTTAGAGATCTGGGTGGAGCCTGAGTACCATGCACTAAGTATGGGCGAATTTTGCGGATCTGCGGTCCGCGAATTTGCGCAAAATTGCAAAAAAACATTTTGGCGATTTGCACTGGAGTACTTTCTACTGGCTAATCCAGTAAGTGCTACCTCGTTGGGTAAATGTATAGTGCTTTTCAATACCACAGCTGCGTAAAGTGCCAGAAGAGTTGTCTCCAGTGACCATGTGTGTGTTACTGCCAACGGGCCGAAGGGCGCAGGGGTCCCTTGAGTGAGCTGGCCATCATAGTGGGTAAATGGCGGGAAGACGGTGCACACCGCTAGTGTATGGGCGGGGCCAAACGAGGGGAGGGCTTCTATGCGAGTTCACATGCCTCATGCCACATGCACTTTGCATCCTTTACTTTCACGAGCGCAATCCCTGTGCAGTTCCTGTGACCAGGAGCGTCTTTCTCCTCGTCTGCTGCTCTGATCGGTCTCTGACCTTTTATACACACAAGAGTCATGTGTGTCAAGACCCCCCCTGTTTGGCCCCGCCCGCACACGATATGGGGAGAAAGCACACCTGCCCAGCCTCAACAAAGCTCACAATTGTTTTTGGGCTGATGAATGCGTTACTGAATTTGAGCATCAACTCGGGCACCTGCTTTATTTATATCTGTAAGTGCTTCTTGTTGAGCTTTAATTTTTGTGACAGGAGCATCGTGCCAGAATGAACCCTGCCCTTTATATTTATCCAAGAAGACGACATCGTTTTGTGCGATACCTCTACTCAACTGGAGTACTTTCTACTGGCTAATCAGTAAGTATTACCTAATTGGGTAAATGTATAGTGCTTTTCCTACACTACAGCTGCGTAAAGTGCCAGAACAGTTGTCTCCAGTGACCATGTGTGTGTTACTGCCATAGCGCCGAAGGGTGCAGGGGTCCTTTGAGTGAGCCGGCCATAAAAAAAAAAAGAAATCCGCCCACGAGCGAATTTGCGAATTCTCTGCAATTTCGCGAGATTCGCGGATCGCGAAATTGCCGAAAATCTGCAAATTTCACAAGCGGGACGTATTTTTGGCCCATGCTTACCATGCATGAGCTTTACTGAATTGGCTGCCAACACTCCAAACCAGGATGTGTTGGCAGCCATCTTGTGGCTCGGTAGAAGTGAGTCGCTGGAAAACAGAGAAACAAAGGTAGAAAACAAGAGAAGGGGGCAGAGCAGAAACACCCTGATCCTCTAGGCCTGGTCAGGGGGTCCCAGAAGGATCTCCAGGGCCCCCCAAATTTCTTTTTCTTAAAAAATAAAAATCCGCGTAATTCGCGGTCGGGTCGCGGGTTCCCGTGTTTTGTTTTAATGAGACCCCGGGGTGGGTAGGTCCCGGGGGCATTTCTTAGAAAATAATAGCGGGGGCTAGCTGGGGTTGCGGGTGCCTGCTGGGGTCCATGCAGTCTCGGGGCTTCACTCATATTGGGAGGGGGTTGCACGACCCCCTCCTGGAGGGCTCCATGTGTTTATAACTTTGGCGTTGTTTGACGATTCTTCACGACATTTTTGAAAAAGTTTCTCTTATTTTCATAAACTCCTATCTTGAAAGTTTAAGGGTCATTGGTCAAGGGGGGACTGAGAAAAAAGGGAGTGTGAAAACGTGTTTTCTCAATGGATTTTCCATAGGAAATGTTAGACAAGGTTACAGGTCAAACTGCTGAACGGAATTAAGCCAAATTTGTCAGGGAGAAAGGTCTTGGCCCAGAAAGCACGGTTTTGTTAAAATGGTGTAAATCCATTCAGTAGTTTTTGAGATATTAAAAGGAAAAATATATATATGTGGTCAGTGCCATACTCCCGAGCACGAGCTTGCCTCTGATTGGCTGCTAACTCTTCAAAGCAGGAAGTGTCCTCTGATTGGCTGCACTTGAAACCAGGAAGTGTTAGCAGCTATCTCGTACCTTGCATCGAGTGACAATATATAAGTAAGGTTCCAGGGGCAATTTAATATAGCGGAGCTCTGTGTAAAGGATGATTTGGGCACAGTGAAGGTTTAAGATTTATTAAAAATAAAGGAGATACAGGTGTGCACCAGGCAGCATGACTCCCACTCCAGGACACTAGTAGGAAGATAACCTTTTCACGTTACCTGTGTCCAACATCACCTCTTCGGAGGTATGCCTTTAGAAGCCAGTCCGCCGGCTCGCAGCTCTCTACCTTTGCGAGCTAGTACGCTGCTGTGCCTGTACCTCTGTGAGCTACTACGCTGCTGTTCCTTTGGGAGCGGACGGCCCGTAGTTCTGCCTCTGTGAGTTGAGTCCACGGGCCTCAGTTGTTCCTATGCGAGCCTGGGAACGAACTGTTCATAAGTCTTAGTATATGAGCTTTGAAAAGCCATTTTGTGATTCAGTCCGTCAGCTGGCTCTGTCTGTGAGAGATACCCCTTTCACTCTGCCTCTCCCCACATCAACAAGTAACGCACCCTCTTCCCACATCATCGGCATACCGTCAACAACCTTCCTGGGCCCACACTATTGGTGGGCTTGCAGCTGTTCTGGTGCAACTTCTCGGGCCCTCACTTTTACGAGCCAGGCCGCTGGTTTGCCGGTCTCTGAGAAGAGATGTAATGAAGCCAACGATGATGCAGCTCAGATACCCAACAGAACTCCGACATCCCCCAGCAGCAGCTGCTTGTCCACCATCTCCGCTCACCACCCACAAACAAACGTGACAGGTACGTTTTTAAATGTGGAGCCTAAGAAATTGGCTAGTGTTGCAGTTTTAATAAAAAAGATGCTTGTAAGGTTAGGCAAATAAGAATCTTAGTCATGTATGGATTTACATATAAATTAAAACAACAACAACAACAAATAAAACTATGTGTTTAAAATATTTTATTAAACAAAAACAACGACAAATAAAACTATGTACAGCCATGGCGTGTAATCCCGTGACAATTTGTGAGTCACAGCTTGCAAGACAAAAAGAAAAATAAGATGGTGCGTTATGAGTCCAGCAAAGGAGACAGAAAGAGCGGAAGAGTGAGATCCAAGGAAGATAGAAAGAGAGAAACAGTGTGAGAGAGAGGAAGAAAGAGAGCGAAAGAGAGATAGAGAGAGGAAGAGTAAGACAGATAGCAAGACAGAGAAAGAGAGAAAGAGTGAGAGAGAGAACGAGAGATACAAGGAAGAGAAAAAAGATAGAAACAGTGAAAGAGAAAAGACAGAGAGAAAGGAAGAGGGAGAAAGAGTGGGACAGAGGAAGAGAGAAAGAGTGAAACAGTGTGAGAGAGAGAAAGAGAGAGGGCGAAAGAGTGAGAGAGAGAGAAAGAGTGTGAGAGAGGAAGAGAGAACAATTAAGAAAGAAAGAGTGAGATAGAAGGAAGAGAGAAAGAAAAAGTGTGAGAGAGAGGAAAAGAGAGACAAACAGTGTGGGAGGGAGGAAGAGAGACAGAGAGGAGGTGAGAGAAAGACAGAATGAGAGAGAGAAGAGGAGACAGAGAAAGAGAGAAAGTGTGAGAGAGAGAGAAAGGAAGAGATGGAGAGGGAGTGTTATCTGAAAGATAGTATAGAATTAGTAATTGCAGACTATATACAACTGCACACGCGTAATTCTCTGTTTCGCCTCTGCGCACCCAGGCTGCTGCATCCCATCCACTTCCACTGCCCAGAGGTGTCTAACAGCCGCTGCACACCCAGGGCCATATTATCAAGATTAGCGATAATATGGAGCTCGGAGCAATGTTTTTTGTCTATTGAATTCTGCCTCAATTCGATTTTTGAGTGATAGTATGCATCAGTGCTAACACAAAACTGTTCACTTTTCCTTGCGGTGACTTATGGTGCACTGAGTTAGTAGTACCTTTGGCGGTCAACTTGTACATACCTTGCAATGATGCGTGGTCCAGGGGCGGCCGCACTCCGATCATTGTCTTTTTTTCTATTGAATTCTACCTTAATAAGGCCACGTGGCGATGAGTTATGGTACACTGAGTTAGTAGAACCTTTGGCACTGGGCATGTACGTATCCTGCGATGATGCATGGTCTGGAAGGGCAGAACTCGGAGCTATGTTTTGTCTATTGAATTCTGCTTCAGTTTGACCATGTGGTGATGACTTATGGTGCAGTGAGTTAGTAGTACCTTTGGCGCTCAGCGTGTACGTACCCTGCGATGATGTGTGGTCCGGGGTGGCTGCACTCGGAGCAATTTTTTTGTCTATTGAATTCTGCCTCAATTTGATTTTCGAGAGATAGTATGCCTCACTGCTAACATAAAACTGTTCACTTTTCCTTGCGATAACGTATGGTGCACTGAGTTAGTAGTACCTTGGGCGTGTACATATCGTTCGATGATGCATGGTTCAGGTCTTTTGTCTACTGAATTCTGCCTTAATACGGCCACGTGGCGATGACTTATCGTGCACTGAGTTAGTAGTACATTTTGCACTAAGTGTGTACGTAATCTGCGATGATGAGTGGTCCATGGTGGCTGCTTTAGGAGCCATGTATCTTGCGATCTGCAATCACTACTCCATCTGAATTGTGAGGTCTGCTGTCTGCAGTGTAGATCGAAGGCAGTAGTCTGTACAGACATAAGTCTGCGGTGCTGTGCCACTGGGTTCGCAGGGGGCCTGTGTCGAGGAGGCCCGCGGTCATGGCGGCAGTCACATGGCAGGGTGAGGCCCGCCGCTCTGGCAGACACTTTGGCCTTCACAGTTCACAAGTGAATTACGCCCAGAGCCCGGGCTTATTTATTCATACTCTTTCGCTGGAGTGGCGTTCGTTGGAAGAGCCCACTGCACTTCTGCTTCCAGGGGAGGACAACACAGCTACATGTCCGAGATCTTTCCCACTGCCTGAAGTAACATGGTTGCGTCTATTGTGCACAACACTACGAGAACCAGCAGTGTATATACAGATGGAAAAGATTATGATCTGTATAGTGAGGTCTGTCCAGCACATCACTGCTACAGTTGGTATTGTGTGCTTTATTATTATTGATGGATGAGTTGCGTCCTTCACACATACTTGCTTGCAATATCTGGCAACATTCAAGTATTGTGCAGCTGAGGGACCATGCCATTTTTGGACGGTCCGATGTGCTGTTCTGCACTGCCTCGGTGGTAGTAGGGAGGGTTGTGGTCCGGGGGGACGTCCTGATGCTGGTAGCAGTGCGCGTTTTGGCCTTCATGGGTGTTTGAGCTGCGTGATCAGTAACTCTATGACATATGTTGCGCTTCAGATGTGATTCTGGCCTACGGTCCCTTTCACATTATAGGTAGTCGACCTAGTTTACACCAGTAAAATGCAGATGTTAGATTCCTACCACAAACGTAGCTTATTCCCTGTTTTTGGATCGCACCCCAGATTTGGATGCTCCTTGAAAATAAACTGGTGCTTTTGTGTTAACTTTTGTACGGGGACGTCTACTCTGTATATTTTTACCGTTAGTTGTTGTTCTCATTTGTGACAAATTCTGTTTTTTGGAAGCTATTGCTGGAAAACTGGAGATATTGGCTGTTCCACTAGGTTGACAATAAAGTGATCATTTAAAATCACTGAAAAAACTATAGGTTTAAAGAAGATTATAATTAGAAATCAGCATTTAAAAAAAAACACTGATAAAAACTATAGGTTTCAGGGACTTTGGGCCAGATGCATCAAGCATCCATTTTGCGATTCCTTATTAGCGAAAAATAAGGAATCGCTAATAAGGAATAGCAAAATGGAATGCATCAAGCAATCACTACAGAAATAGCGATTCCTTAGAATTCCTTAATTGCGACTCGCAAATTTGCGACTCGCAATTAATGAATACCTCCCCATTCATTCCTATGGGCCCAGAGGCCCATAGGAATGAATGGGAAGACAATCTCAATTTGCAAATCGCAATTAGCGATTCGCAAATTGAGATTGCGAGTTCAAGGGTGCAGGGGTGTCCAAAGGACACCCTGTTGCACCCCTGATTTTGATCTGTGCACATATGTTGCGCACACACATGCCCCTAGGGCATGTGTGTGCGCAACATGAAACTTTAAAATATGCACAAAAGTGCATTTTTCTAAGTTTTTGCAAATTACCACGAAGTTGCACTTCGTGGTAATTTGCGTGCCCTATTAGCGAATTCGCTATTTTTGAAACTTTCATGCATTGCATTTAAGGAATCTCAATTTGAGATTCCTTAAATGCAAACAATCGCTATTTAGCGAATTCTCTATTAGCGACTTTTGCATTTGGGATGATGCATCCCAAATGCAAAAATACCGGTCGCAAAGGGGCAGATTCTGAGAATCTGCCCCTTTGCGACCGGTTTTTAGCTTGATGCATCTGGCCCTTTATAGTTACAAATTAGCATTTAAAAAACCTTTGAAATTCACTGCATAAAACATAGGTTTCAGGGATGTTATAGTTAGTTGGACATTTCACTCATGCAAAACCATGAAAATTCCCCCGTTATAGTTAGTTGAGCTAACTATAACTCGCGCCCCGCAATGCACTACTGATGACCTCACAAATTACATCATTCATAACATGGTCAGTGACATCACTGAAGACATCACTGATGACATCTCAAATGGCATCACTGATGACATCATCCATGTGAACATCTGATCCACCTCCTCACACTCTAATATAACCTTTGATACACCCAATGTCAAATACAGACTACCATTTTCAAAACCATTGAGACACCAATACCAGTTCCTACATATGCACTCACTGATTCCTAGGTCTCCACACATATCCACTCATAAACCCATACATTCACTCATACATGCAGTCACTCATCAATACAACACTATCATATGCACTCATACACCTATATAGACACTCACACACCACCACTCATCTAGAGTTACTCATACACCTAGTCAGTCATGCAAAGAATCAATCACACTTCCATTTACTGACCTATACAGTTATACACACACCACATCACTTATTTAAACAGAAACAAATGCAAACGTACTCTCTTCTACCACTGATGTAAGTACACACTCATCCATACAGCCACTCTCACAATCACTGACTCTCACGTATAGTCATTTATATACTTCAACTTTTTCATTCACTGCCTTTTACATATGTAGTTACTTGGACATGTACCATTGAGACATCCATTCACTCACCAACACGCCCATACACACAGTGAATCAACCACTCAAACATCTATGCACATACCTCCCACCCACCCACACATACACCCAGGCACCCATGCAAATACTCAGGCAACCAATCAATAACCCATATAGACACTCGCGTAGCTACTGACCAACCCATGCAGCAGCTTATACAACAACAGATAGACTGATACAGACATTCACACAGTTTAGTCACTAACCTATGCATTCAGTAGGACACATGTAATCACTCATTTAAACAGTTAGTCACGCACCTACTAAATCCTCCATTCAGACACTCATACACTCACTCATTCTACAATACACCTTGGCATATATATAATACATATTTAAACTTTAAAGAAAAACACAGTCAGTGGATGATGTCATCAGTGATGTCCTTTGAGATGTCATGAGTGATGTCACTGACCATGTCATGAGTGATGTAATATGTGACAATCATCTGCAGTGCATTGCGGGGGTGCTAGGTATAGTTAGCGGAATTTCTATGGTTATGTATGAGTGAAATGTCCAACTAACTATAACGTCCCTGAAACCTATGGTTTTTTCAGTAAATAAATAAATATATATATATATATATATATATATATATATATATATATATATATATATATATATATATATATATATATTGTCCACCAAATTGCCCTGAAGCATTCCGAGATCACTCGACAACCATTCTGCCGTCCGGCTTGGATTCATAGCATGCCTTTACACTTCACATTTCTTTAAAAGTTGCCGACGCGTTTCAGGGCTTTCACGCCCCTTCTTCTTGGGCTGCACAAAAGAAAACAGATGCACGCATTATTTTGTTTGCAGTTCCTTTTATTCATTTCAAGCCCCTCAGTGGGCGTTAGCTAAGTGCACAGTCCATCTGAAGCATTGTGGGACTTGAAGTCTGTAATACGCATATATTTTCACTTTAAGTAAGCTCTGTTTTTCTTTTGTTATTTTCATGCTCGTTTCATTACCTTAAGTAGGTTGTTCAGTGCTCTGGCAGGCTTATAAGATAAGAAGGTTGTGCTGAAGAGCCCCACATGGTTGCGGACTCAAGCCTCGCCCCGCTGGAAGTCACGCTTCGCTTCCAGCATGCGATGGTGCTTCTCGGCACGGCCAGGCTGCCGTGTGTAAGTATTGTCCACCAAATTGCCCTGAAGCATTCCGAGATCACTCGACAACCATTCTGCCGTCCGGCTTGGATTCATAGCATGCCTTTACACTTCACATTTCTTTAAAAGTTGCCGACGCGTTTCAGGGCTTTCACGCCCCTTCTTCTTGGGCTGCACAAAAGAAAACGGATGCACGCATTATTTTGTTTGCAGTTCCTTTTATTCATTTCAAGCCCCTCAGTGGGCGTTAGCTAAGTGCACAGTCCATCTGAAGCATTGTGGGACTTGAAGTCTGTAATACCCATATATTTTCACTTTAAGTAAGCTCCGTTTTTCTTTTGTCATTTTCATGCTCGTTTCATTACCTTAAGTAGGTTGTTCAGTGCTCTGGCAGGCTTATAAGATAAGAAGGTTGTGCTGAAGAGCCCCACATGGTTGCGGACTCAAGCCTCGCCCCGCTGGAAGTCACGCTTCGCTTCCAGCATGCGATGGTGCTTCTCGGCACGGCCAGGCTGCCGTGTGTAAGTATTGTCCACCAAATTGCCCTGAAGCATTCCGAGATCACTCGACAACCATTCTGCCGTCCGGCTTGGATTCATAGCATGCCTTTACACTTCACATTTCTTTAAAAGTTGCCGACGCGTTTCAGGGCTTTCACGCCCCTTCTTCTTGGGCTGCACAAAAGAAAACGGATGCAGACATTATTTTGTTTGCAGTTCCTTTTATTCATTTCAAGCCCCTCAGTGGGCGTTAGCTAAGTGCACAGTCCATCTGAAGCATTGTGGGACTTGAAGTCTGTAATACGCATATATTTTCACTTTAAGTAAGCTCAGTTTTTCTTTTGTTATTTTCATGCTCGTTTATATATATATATATCATTTTATATACTTGGTATGTTAACATGTTCCCCTACCCATCTAGGCATAGCACATTCCATAGCATTCAATTTTTAGTGTCTTTGACAGTTGAACGGTCATACTAACTGAAGTATTAATTTGGCTTGAGGTTGTGTATTGTATGTCTTGAATAAACATCCTTACTTCAACTACTGCTAGTTTTATAACTTTCTAACTGGCGATGATGTTTGGGCGGTAAACAACCTTTACCACGAAGTTTTTACCACGCGGTACCTTTACCACGCGGCCGTTACAACGCAAGTCGTTACCATGACTTGCGCTGGAGGGCGCTGTGGGATAAGGAATTTTATAAATTTATATTCCAACACCTTCTCTACTGTTACGAGGACTGGTGTTGCAATATAAAATTATAAAAATCCTAAATCCGCGCCCTCCAACGCAAGTCATGGTAACGACTTGCGTTGTAGCGGCCGCGTGGTAAAGGTATGCGTTGTTACAACCTGCGTTGTAACAACGTACATCCGTTTGGGCGTAAGAACCAGCTGTGCACGGGACAGCCTCTAGCCTTACCTCTGTCTTCGTATGTTAGCCACAACTTCTAAGCAGTACCAGCTGAGGATATTGTTTGGCTGACTGGAGGACCTGTACTCAATGTTGCCCATAATTCCCAATCAGATATTGTCCTGGGTTGGCATGATCTGTGGAACTGTACATTGTTTTGCCTGTATGCCTCAGTCAGGTACGGTACATGGTGGGCACAAATGTTGTAATCCTGCTTTTGGGATTTGTGGGAGGAGCTTTGTAAGACTTGGCGCAAGGTCAGCAACCTTGTGTGGAATTACAGTTTGAAACTGCAAGGGCGATAGTTTGACTGAAGATTTGTGCCTGTTTTATGTAGCAGTGTGTAAGTTCTCTGTGAGGTTAGGCCTGCTACTGTATTGACACTGAACTGGTTATACCAATGCAAGTTGCCTAAACACTGGTGGTTCCTAAATCAATTTCTAATGACAGAATGGTTTAAGTTGCACCAAGTGTTTATCTGTGGGAGTTGCGGTTCGAGTGCTGCACAATGGCAAGAAAATAAATATTGATTCTTCAGCTAGTGATCCTCCTTGACTTGAGTGCTGCCTTTGACACCGTGAGTCACCAGGTGCTCCTCCAACGCCTGTCAGAGGTAGGTGTCTCAGGGACGGCCCTGAAATGGTTGGGATCTTTCCTCTCCAACCGTTTCTACCAGGTCTGGGAAGGGGCAGAGCAGTCTTCCTTATTCCCTCTTCAATGTGGAGTCCCGCAGGGCTCATCGCTGAGCCCTACTTTGTTCAATGCGTACATGACTCCACTTGAACGAGTGGTAGCCCCTTCGGGGCTGAAGATCATCAGCTATGCTGATGATACTCAGCTGGTGGTGGGTCTCACTCAGCTGGCGGAGCAACCCAATGTGTTACACGACTGCCTGGACAATGTCTATCAGTGGATGTCCAACTCGGCTCTTAAGCTTAATGGAGGAAAAACTGAGCTGATGCTCCTGGGTAACTCCAGTCCCTCCATTATTGCTAGCTGTTGGCCCCGGTCTCTTGGCGATCCACCATCCCCCAAGAAAGAGATCAAGTCCTTGGGAGTATGGCTGGAGGAAGATCTGTCCTTCAGGACTCACGCCAGGAAGACCGCGGGGGTCTGCTTCGGTTTACTGAAGTCAGCCCGAAAGGTGCTACCACTGCTTCCGGATTCAGCTAAGAAGCTCCTGATGCGTGGTTTAATCCTTTCAAGGCTTGACTATGGAAATGCCCTGTTTCTTGGTGCCCCCGAAGCGACCTTTAAAACTCTCCAACAGGTGCAAAACGCAGCTGCTAGAGTCTTGATGGAGATCCCTAGAAGGCAGTCTGCTGCCCCGGCCCTCAAAGCGCTTCACTGGCTCCCTGTCAAGGAGCGGGTGAAATTTAAGGCGCTGTGTACGGCCCATAAAATCTTACATGGCAAAGGCCCTCCCATCCTTTTTAATATGGCCCGTCCCTATAAACCCTCACGCCTTCTGCGCTCGGACCAGCAACATCTTTTGCGATCTGCGAGAGTTAAGAGAGCTCGAACTGGGGGCAGGCGTTTCTCGGTACAGGTGGCATCTCTGTGGAACTCTCTGCCCCTTAAGATTCGCTCAGAGCACAAGATCCTACTATTCAGGAAACTTCTTAAGACATACTTGTTTCCATAGCAGTGAGTAATCGAGTCTCTCCTTCTTTTTTGGTCTGTCGCGCCGGGATGCCCCTGGGTAAGCTGAGCGCGTTACAAGTTTCATATAATAAGCTTTGTGGGTTGCTAAACAATACTTTTTGTCAACTGCCATTTTAAGGGCACTACACTGTATCGAACTGTGGACTTGATGATAATAGAACTGTACCTGTCTCCACTATTGGTGAATAAGTGTACATGTGGCATGTCATGGAACAAACCAATATCACAATGAAAAGAATCAAATAAACAACTTGCTTCTGTATTTATTTTCGAGATCATCCTGCGAGTGCGTGCAACTTTGTGCTTTTCTTCAGATGCTTCCTGTGATGCTGCAGCACAGAGGAACGCCCTGGGTGGAGCCAGTTTCAGTTTTCTCCAGACAACAAGAGGAACCAAACCCCTCTGGGAAGTTCTGTTGTATTAAATGACTAGTTAACCCTTTTCTTTCCTTACAGGGATCTATGAATGGAACTCTTAGTGAGTATCTTTACTAATCCTTCCTTTCTTTGCAGGGTTATATATGGGTGTTTTTATTAGCCTGATTGATTTGTTTGAAAGCACTTTTACTGTGTTATATAATTAAGTTCCTATTGTTCTTGTCATTGCTAATATGGCAGCCTCCACCATTTTTGGATGAAGAAGGTGAACCTTCCTTACCTTTGAAGGAGTGGAAAAAATGATTTCAATCGAATTTGAGTGTGACTGGGGGAATACATTCCTCTCATTGAGGAATCAGCACATTTTATTGCACAATCCAGAAGTACAGGACAGGAGAGTCTATGAAAACTTGGTAACATCACCACCTGAGGAGGAGGATGAAGATGAGGGCCATGAGGATGTATATGCTATGACTTTTCATACGTTGGAAGAGCACTGTGGAAAACAAGTAAATATAGTGCTGGAAAGTCAGTCAAAATCACTTAATTCGGTTAAATAAAACCATAAAAGCATCCTAAAAAATCCATTGTTAAAATAAGGCAAAACATGATCAGCAAACAAAACCATTCAAACATGATGTAAGGTCCAAATCACAAACTGTACTAAAATATATTTACAAAACATAACATTCATCAACCAGGTTTACATGCAATTTATTCTGAGTTAAAATTGAAAAATAATTAATACATCAGGTCATGTGATCCCTCTTTTTTTCCTTGCTCTGACTGCCAACACCAAAAAAGTAGCAACATTAAAAGTTTCCCAAACATTATACAACATCTGCAGATATGTTAAAGCTGGTCTAGCCTGCAGAAAACCTTTGCCTATCAAAATTTGTAATGTAAAACGTTTACGAATGTGCGAATAATGCTTACAAAGCAAGACAAAGTGCAAGATATTTTTAGTGGAGAAATTATCGCAAGTGCTAGGACCCAAATCCTCCACCTTTCTCCAACTCTGAGGTTCGGCCACAAGAAAATGCAGATAGTTGAATCTAAATCTTACTAAGAGGACGCGATGATGGGGCTTAGTGACTACCTCGAAATAAGACTCCATGGAGAAGTTTGTTTTTACTAGTTGGTGGGCCCGTACTGACGGTTTCATCAAATCTCTGGCCTCTCTTTCCATGTGTAGAAAGGATATCTTGGCCCATGACAGATCTTTCTTGAGTAATTTATCTGGCTCGTTAAATAGTTCAGGGTGTAGTAATTGCAATGCTGTCCTTTTGACGTGACTCAACCAAGGGATATTGCTTTATTTTATTTTATATTCTTATATAGCGCAAGAATCGACCCCTTGCGGGGTATCTCCGTGCTTTGCTCGCAAGTGGCATGGCAGGTGTTACCAGAGGTTTTGGTTATCAGCTGACAGTTGATTATTTATTCTTCCAGGAATAAGCAGGTTTTTAATTTTTTCCGGAAGGAGGAGTGGTTAGAGGTTAGTCTTAGGTCGGGAGGAAGGTTGTTCCAGAGATTGGGTCCTACCAGAGAGAAGGCTCTACCACCTTGTCTGGTTTTTTTTACCAGAGGAGTTTTTATCAGCAATTGATTGCTAGACCGTAGTGCTCTGTCAGGTTTGTAGAGGGGCAACTTTTGAGTCAGATAATTGGGAGCTTTCCCGAACAGGCATTTGTGAACCATGGAACAGATTTTGAATTTAATGCGTTGCCGTATGGGCAGCCAGTGAAGTTCTCGCAGCAGAGGCTTAGAAGGGGTTCTAGGGGGGGCATTCAAAACCAATCTTGCCGCTGTGTTTTGGACTACCTGGAGGCGATTTATGGCACTCTCGTTGGCTTGTATCAGGAGTCCATTGCAATAGTCAATTTTACTTATCACCATAGTCTGCACTAGGGTCTTTCGGTAGTTATCTGATAAGTATGGGAAGACTCGCTTTAGCAAACCAATTGTGTGGAAACATGCCCCAGCGACTGTACTCACATGTTCCTTCAAGGTTAGATTTTGATCCAACTTTACCCCCAGATTTTTTACTGTTAGTTTTGGGGTTGGTACTGGTCCCAGGTCTAAGGGCCACCAGTCGGGGGACCATAGTATGGACGCTTTTCCGAAGAGCATTAGCTCCGTTTTTCCAACGTTGCATTGGAGGCGGTTGATCGCCATCCAGTTGGATATGGCCCTCATGCCTTCCGCAAAATTATCCCTAACATTGGTGTTTAGGGAATGGAAAGGGTAGAGAAGTTGGGTGTCGTCAGCGTAGGACACCGGGGTGAATCCATATTTTCTCACAATCTCAGCAAGGGGGGCCACGTACACATTGAATAATGTGGGGCTTAGGCATGAGCCCTGTGGCACCCCCTTCGTGAGCATCCTAGAGGAGGAGCGATATGGTCCCAAGCTGACGGATTGTGAGCGCCCGGACAGAAAGCTCTCCAGCCAAGAGAGGGCCTGTCCTCCTATGCCTACTCCCTGCAAACGGCTCACGAGGATCTTGTGGGACACAGTATCAAAGGCGGCCGACAGGTCTAACAGCACCAGAATCATTGAGCCTCCTCTATCCTGTGACATCTTGATGTTATCGGTCACGGAGAGGAGAGCTGATTCGGTGCTGTAGTTGGGCCTGAACCCAGATTGGGAATGGTCCAGGCCCCCTGTCTCCTCTATGAAACTGGACAGGTGGATATTAACATGCTTCTCGGCCAGTTTACTCAGGAGGGGCAGCAGAGAGATAGGACGAAGGTTGGAGAGCTCTGTCCAAGGGGAGTTTGCATTTTTCCGAATAGGATTCACCACTGCCTCTTTCCATTGCTGAGGAAGTTTACCTTCTTTGTAGGATAGGTTCAAAACTTTTTGGATAGTGGGGCAGAGAGCAGTGCTAAGCATGTTCATCACTCTGGGAGGAAGCAGGTCAAGGGGGGACCCAGTTTTTATTGTGTTTAATAGAGATTGTATGTCACCTTCGGAAATTTCTGGGATATCGGTGAAGGTCTCCGAATTAGATTGTGAACAGAGAGCATCAGCCATCTCTGTGTTGTTGGGGTGTTTGGCCAGTATTTTATTGTAGATGATATCAATTTTATCTTCAAAGAATTGTGAGATCTTATTACACAAATCCTGAGAGAAAGTGTCCGGACTTTGACATGCTGTGGGGTTTTGTAAAATTCTCTGGAGGAGTTATCTGCTTCATCTATTTGGGATTGAAGGCTGGTTTTCCTTGCCTTTTTTATGTTTTTATAATAAGAGGAGACAGCTTGTTGGTAAAGCTCTTTGCTTTTACTGGAGTGGTCCTTCCTCCATTGTTTTTCTAGTTTTCTGCACTTTTGTTTTTCAGTTTTTAAAGCTTCCGTATACCATATTTCCTTTTTGTTGTTAGTCGATGGTAATTTGACCAGTTTTTGAGGGGCTAGAAGGTTAATTGTGTCGAGGAGGGTGGTGTTTAGTTTAACAAGGGCCGAATCAGAGTTGTCAGAGCCGGAAAGAGTTGGTTTTTTCCAGGTTTCTACAAATGCTTCCGGAGTAATCTTATGCCAAGGTCTACGTTTAATACTCATGGTGGCAGGAGGCTCGGGAGATTTGGTCAGTTGCGTGAAGGAAAATTCCAGCATGCTGTGGTCGGACCAGTGTACTGATTTGGGGGGAAGGCAGTATATTGACGGATCATTAGAGAAGATGAGATCTAGGGTGTGGCCGCCTCTATGGGTAGGACCACTGTTCCGTAAATGTAGGCCTAGGAGGGCGAGGTCTGACAGTAGGAGCATGGTGTCAGGGTCATCTGGTATGTCGGCGTGGAAATTAAAATCTCCAAGTAGGATGAAGTGCTCTCTTCTGCTTGCTCTATCTTAGACTAAGCAATCATGCATGATCTCCCGGTTCATTTCCTGTTCAGGATTGGTTCAGATCAAGATCCATTTAAGTAAAGGGACCATTCTAATTAAATCTTACACAAAACCAATACCAGTTTTTTGATGAATAATGTAAGAAGGTATTGATTGTAGAACGAGAGCAAGCTTCTTAAAAAAAATCAACTATTTGAAGATCTTCAAAATCTTTATATCCCTGAATTTCAGAGCCTTAATTTGAAATCGTAATATTGTTTGTTCTACATATGTTTAGCATTGCTTTCACTGGCTTCACCCCTACTCTGCATGCAAAATCAAGCATCGCTGCTGTTGATCTAGCCTTGGCAGTTGTCTTAACTTTCCTTTGCAGTACCCATGTACCCCTAGAGTCAAACAGGATGCCAAGGTATGAAAATGTAGTGACCCTAGTTACTAGGTTTCTTTCACAATGATGTGTTTTGGGTTTTCTTGGTTTAGCACCCATGATCATTGTATGTGATTTAGAAAAATATGCATTAAGATCCAACAATCCCATAAAATTAACAAACGTGCTCAAAAGTCACTGAAGGCCAACTGTGTACGGGCTAAAAGGGCGGCATCATCCTTGTATGGGAGTGCTGGTATCAGCTGTTTTCCCATGCGTGGGATATCTTTACTGGCTCCACCCAAAACTAAATCTAAATTATTGATATAAAGAGTAAACTGTAGGGGGGCTAAAATGCAACTCTGTCATAAGATCTTTTGCAGGATTCAAAGTAAAAAGGAGAAATTCAGTAGTTATATTGCGTGCTTAACCGGTTCGGCGCTGATGACGAGCTGAGCTCGTCATCAGTTGCGCCGCTCGCACGCTGATGACGAGCTGAGCTCGTCATGTAACGCGGCTTTTTTTTAAAAAGCCGCGCAGCGCGAAAAAAGCCGCTGCACGCATGCGGTTAAGGGGTAGGGCCAACTTATGTGAATTCTGCTCTTTATGTGACTCTCTCATTAGATACCAGTTGGTGAGGACAACCAATAATTCTCGGGTGCAGGAAAAGTTACTCACTCAAATCCAGATTTGAAAGAGCCCCTAGATTTAGCTAAAAGTATTGAGCAAATGGTGAAGTGCATCAAAGAGATGAAACAAAGCAATGCGTCCTAGACAGTACAAGTATTGAAGCCCCATTCTAGTAGAGTAGATACAAACAGGGAAAGAAACAGTGGCAGGAAAAAACTAATAACACATTTTAATAAATACGTTGGAAAGGAATAAGTGCTATCTCTGTGGTAATTATAACCATTTAGCCAATAGTCATAGTTGCCTAGTATAGTCAAGTGTGTTTAGGAAGTGCAACATAATAGGTAATTTTGCACATGTTTTTAGAAATGGTGAGGTAGAAAACTAGCATATTCATGTCATAGAGGGGACTGATGTAGCTACTAACAAATTTGTTTTCCAGGTCAAATCAGAAATGATAGAAGCTAGCAATGACTATCATACTTGTGAAATTCTGCTGGATGAGGCAAAGGTGACAGTATTCGCTGATTCATGCTCACCATATACCTTCATTGATTGCAAAACATTTGAAGAGAATTTGGGAAATACAGGTTATGTTCTCTATAGTGTAGATATCAAACCTGGTGGATATAATTGGGATCCCATACCATTGTTGGGTATGTTAGAAATGTGCATCTGTTTTAAAAATTGTTTCACTGTAGGCAAGATTTATGTTGCAGAGAAAGGGTCAAATCTACTTGGCTGGAAGCATTAAAAACTTCTGAGCATTAAATTAAGTCCGAATAGTATTGAACCTGTCATTGCTATTGAAAATGTGGATATAAAAAACAAGTTTCTGCACAAATTCCGAGTGGTATTTACTGAAAATTTGGAACATTTAAGAAATTTTTAATACAGAATTGTCCTAAAAAATAACACAGTTCCTATTGTACATCAAGTAAGGCCTAGTCCTATTTGAATGCATGAGCCATTGAAGGAAGAATTGAACAGGTTAATGATTTAAGGAGTAATAGAGTTAATAGATAGCTCACTATTGGTGGGCTTCTATTGTTGTAGTTCAGAAATCTGGAGGTAGAGGCATCCGCTTATACATAGATTTAAGAGTTTTAATAACAGAATCCGGGTTGACAGATTGATTTACACTTCCCAAAAATTATGAGATGATCAGCATGATAGGTAACAAAAGTTATTTTTGTGCATTAGACCTTTCCTCAGCCTATCCTCAAATTGAGCTCCACTCAGATTAAAAATCTCTCACCTCATTTATCTCACAATTTGATGTATTCCAGTTCTGCAGAATGCCATTCGGACTGGCATGTGCACCAGCAGTGTTTCAAAGGGTAGTGCACCAATTGTTGCAAGATATAAAGAATGCCCTTTACTTTCAGGACAATATGTTGATATATGGTAATTCTGTAGAAAATCACAATACCTAATTGGACATAGTCTTCACCACTCTTAAGAACGCAGGGGCATATTATCAAGGGGGGGGCGATTCGCAATTTTCGCCGCTTTAGCGGCCGTTTTAGGCTGCTAAGCGGCGATAATACTCTCGCCCTATTAGCAAGCTGTCGCTAACAGCAGTTAGCGACAGCTTGTAGGCGATAGCGAGCGGTTTGGGGCCCACTTTGCATGTCAGCCATATTAATCGCTAATGACATGCAAAGTGGGCGTACCCAACCTGTTAGCGACTGAAAGCAGTCGCTAACATCGCTATCGCCTATTACCAACACAGGCGTAGCAATGGAAATATTTGCGCTGAGCGTGAATATCTCTAAAAATTAACACCTGCTCAGACCAGTTATTAGTCATTATATCCAATGGGAGGTGGATATAATGGCTAAGACCCTGTTAGCTATAATGCGTGAATATCGCTGTATTCTCAGCGATATTCACGGATTTTGCCGCTATCGCCGGGAATTTTATCGCTTTTAAGATAAACGTTGCTAATAGCACGTTATCTCAGCAATAAAATCCCGTGATGCGCAGCGATAAACAAATTGCCGCTAACCCTACTTAGTGATAAATTTCGCTATTTGTTGATGATATGCCCCGCAGTTTTAACTGTCATGGTTGATAAATGCAAATTTTGTGTGCAATTAGTCAATTATTTGTGTCATAAATATCCAAAACAGAACTAAACCAAAAACTGATTTATTGGTTGTGGTTAGGGAAGTACCTCCACCCACAAACACAGAACAATGCAAATCCTTTATGGGTTTAGTTGGATACGTGGCAAAAAATGTTAAGACATTTGCTGATCATGTTGCACCTATGAGACATCTTTTAAAAAAATGGGACACATTTTGAGTGGGATGAGGCTTGCGGAAAGGCTTTGGAATTAGTAAAACAAGCTATAATTGAGAGATTATCCCTGGGAAATTTTGACATGACAAGAAAAAATATTCCAATGACTGGCGCAAATGGAAAGGGGGTAGGAGCTTCTTTAATGCGGGCTGTGGATGGCAAAAAAAGAGTTATTGCATTTGCATCAAGATTGTTGAAGGATGCTTTAGTAAATTACTCTACAATAGAAAGAAAAGCTCTCGCCTGCTACTGGGCTATAACTCATATTTGGTTCTTTGTGTTGGGTTTACCTTTTACTTTGAGGACTGATAACAAACAACTGTTGTACATTTTCACCACGAAGGGTAGACTCTACTCCTCAACTAGCCAAATGGATTTTGAGTCTGGAAGGTTATAACTTTAAAAATGATATTGCTCCAGGTAACAAACATTCTGTGGCTGAGTGCTTACCTGGATTGCCTTTGAAGGGAGGAAAGGAGGATGAGGTAGAGTATACTGAGGATTCAGTTTTACTGGTAACTCATCCAGACATAACCAGGGGAGCGTGGAGGGAATATTAAAAAAAACATTGTCGTTCTTTTGGCTCTGAAGGACAAAATCAAGCAAGGATGACCACCCAAATCAAATGGGTTGCAGGAGAATATTTGTTGTCTTTGGGAAGTAACACATGAATTGTACATCTGTAAAGACACGATTATGCGGGGCGAGAAACTGATAACTCCTAAGTAACTAAGGGAGAGAATAGTGGAAATGGCTATGAGGGTCATTTGGGTCATAGTGTCAGAAAAGCTAAAGTTTCCTGGAATGGAAAGTATGGTAGAATCAAAAGTAAGAGAATATGTTATATGCTCCTTGAATGACAAAAGTAAGAATGTAAAACTTGTGCCATTATCCCCTGTAACTGCTTCTACCAATAGAAACACAGTTGTAGGAGAGGAGAAGGGTATGACACTCTACATCCCTTCACAATATACCTAACACAAAATATTAGTACTTTGGCCCTTATCAAGGATTGATAAGCTGTGTATTCGATGCTCCAGGAATATTGGCTCTTTCAATGATATGGACTAAAAAAAGCTTCAACCATAGAACACGGTCTGTGGAAAGTCATCCTTAGTGGAAGAGGACACCTCACACACTTTTTAGTGTCATGCTTCATCATAGGAGTCCTCCCCCCACTCCGGAAGGATAGTGCCACTAAGGCGGACTCGACCTCCTAGAAGACTGAATAGATAGGAGAGAGTTCTTACATAAATGTTATTTTTATTTTGCAGAGTTTTATATAGCGCAAACTTGACCTGAATCGGGTATCAAAGCGCTTTACACAGCACCATTTGCATTACATGAGGACACCTTCATTTTTGTTAGGCACAGGGAGATTAAGTGATTTGCCCAGAATCACGGGAAGTTCAGCGTCATTGCCGAGACTCAAACCCAGTTCCCCAGTTTTGAGTTCGACTGCCCTAACCAGGCGCGCAACACCCATTGGGCTCACGGGGCTTCAGCCCCCCCCCCCCCGTTGTGTGTGTCAGCCCGGGCTGACACAGCTTTGTGGGCTGCCGACTATCTAATTGCAGCCACACCCGAGTACTTAACAGGTCTTTAAAAGACCATTTACTTGTAAATTAGGCTTTTGTTGTGTTTTCACCCATTCTTTCAGTCACTCTGTCTATGGTTGGAAGAATTAGCCCCCCCCAAAATATTATTCAGCCCCCCCCCAAAAAAAAATGTTGGCTCTAGTTTCAAGCCTGGCCCTAGCCGTTATAAATCTTACTGGACAACACTGACAGAAATGGGGATCCAGACATAGACTTCTAAATACCTTAGTGTACCTTGGGAAACACCTTTATTCAATGGAATACTAGGTATGATTAAAAATCAAAGTTAGGTGGGTATCTAGAGAACAATGATCACCCATCCACTACCTGCCAACATGTTTCAGCTTGTTGGTAAGTAACCTAAAAGGTCTAGGGCATTTGTCAGGGCATGTGGATCCCTAATGGTGATATGTTCCTAAACAACCTTTAGACTAGTTTAGTTGGTCAGTGAGGCTACCTAATTAGGCCCTATCCAAATGCCCTACCTGTTCGTTGACTGGAACTTGAACCCCTAGTTTTTAGGGAATACCAGCACCATGGTCACAGAGGGGGTGGGGACCTTTATATTCACACATTTGTCAAAAGGAGCACACATCTGTGTTACCTAGTCTGTTAGCTTCTCTGTGCCGATGGTACACTGTTTCTACCAAGCCATGGAATAAACGTGGGTTAGATATTGTAGGTCTACTCAACATTTCCATTATGGGCGGGAAGTTCATGGTACTATTAGAAGAATACTATTCTCACTGGATCTTTATCAAGGTAGTCAATCACATTACAGCCCAGGATATGCTTGAGTTCTTGTCAGATACCTTCATGACAGGGGGGATTATTCCTAGCTCCATTATAATGGACAATTGTATCCAAATCACTTCAGACAAAATGATGACATTTTTAAGGCTTTGTCTGTTGACTATTTAAATACTGTGTTGCATTGTCCTAAAGCAAATTGCCTCATTTAAAGGGTAAAGCACATGCTAAATGTGTGCATTCAATCAGCGCACATGTCTGGTGTACCAGTTGATATTGTGGTTAAAAAACTATTGTGGTCATATCATACTGCACCTAATTCAGTTGCAGAGGTTTCCCCATTTTTGTTGCTCAAAGGCAGGCTACCAGGTACTAAGTTATTCCCCAGTTGGTTGGGGGTGGGGAACATGGTGGAGGATAAGATCAGACAATACTAAAATGATTACAAGAGAAGACATAATTTTAAACATGATACAATCGATAGGAAGTGGAATGTAGGAGATTGGGTGGTGGTAAAAAACACTTATTTTGTTAGAGGTGAGGTCAATAAGTTTTCCAAACCTTTGAGGGTAACAAGGGTAATAATACTGTTGTACATGTGGTGGATGGACAAGTGTGGAGCATGGACAAGATTTCCAAGTGCAATAGTTCAGTTTTGAGGAGCAGTTGTGATTTGTCATCACAAGAAAGTCAAACCAGCAACATCATGCGCCTATTTGGCATAAGGATTATATTTTTTAGTAACTGCTTTATTGGTGACATCTGCTCATTGTTCCAATGTCCTGAAATAGGATAGAGAGGAAACAAAGAATATTTTGGTATGCGTAGAAGATGTGTTGTGATTTCATTTGTAGATTATGTTAATGTAGTATTCTTAATATAGGTATTCATTATGAATAATTATCTTACACTCTGTGTAGAGATATGTATGTATGTAGAGCACTAGTCCCCAAGTTTCTCTTCCCCTCTAGGTATAGCACACTCCGTTTCATTCCATTGTTAGTGTCTGTGACAGTTGAACGGTCATTCCAGTTGAGGTATTGATGTGGATTAAGGCTGTGTATTGCAAGTCTTGAAAAAAACATCCTTACTTCAACTACTACCAGTTTCCTAACTTTATCAGAATGCTTAAATGTTCACATTTGTGGGTGTTCAGAAACTTTTATGGCAAACCATACCACATAATGCTCACTTTACACCTCTTACATAGGGCTTACTACTTCACACTTTTCAGTGCATGCAGAAGAGAAATCTGCAGTAGTAAATCAATTTTCTCCTTCAAAAAATCATTTTGGGAATTACCGGCATAAATGAGGTATTTTTTTGTCATGTATGTAAGCTTGTGAATAGGTCCTATTCTTTTTTAAAGCAGGCACCAAGGTTAAAGAACGTTCTCCTACTGAGCATTTATTTCACTGAATATGTTTTAAGTTCTGGTAAGCAACCCAGTTGATGGCTTCCATTAAAATCACTATCTTGAACAGTTTGGCATCAGGTTGAAATCTAATCAAGGAAGCTCATTACTGCCAGCAATCATATGCCGAGACATGGGTCCCTTGCTGATTGGGAGGTTTGGATGCTACCCACGGTGATCATCGCAAGCAGATTTCCCATTACCTTTTGCATGTTTGATATAACACTCAAATTGGCTGAGGGTATACTTCTACAAGAGTCCCTTGTTCTCTGTGCCAAATGATCCAAGTCATACCTCATTGACAAGGTATAATTAGGCCAAAACCAGTGTGAGGTTGTAAAGGTCCATTAAGAAGGGGGCCACACATAGCATAAAGAGGGGGACTGTTCCCATGAGGAGGTCCTGGGTAACATAAAGTGAACCAATGTCTACAGTGGCACAATAGGAGGTATGTAAGACCTTGTGAATAGTACAGGCTATCCTGTAGAGTGCTCTTCCATGGAGACACATTGTAGCATTAATGGCACTGGAGTAACATGGCAGAATCTTTGGGATCCAGTGGCAAAGCATTCTGCTGCATATATTACTGACCTCAAAGGGGTGAGGTGCTCTTAATAAAGTCCACCAAAGAATAAGCTGAGTGAGTTACTGCAGTTAATTATTGACAGCACCAGAAATTGAACTATACTCTACTAGGATTAAACTGACAAAACCCCAAAGTAATCTCAGTTGAAAATGTGCACTCCTGACTTTTGAATCATTTGTGGTTCTAGGCAAAGAGCTATGTGACATAAAGTAAGGAGTGCTAAGTTAAGATCCAGTATCTGCTAGAGTTTTGGGCTGACTGATGTATTACATATTTGCAGAGCTGTGGGAGTGCTATTTTGCCACCATAAACAGCAGTAAGTGATTGCTTGTCACAGGAACTTTATAGGCGTGAGCTCTTTTGTCTGGAAATATGGCAGCATATGTTGAAATCATATCAACATAATACCATACACAAAACACCAAAGCAGCACAATTAAAATATGAAATTTCACAAAAGAGCATTTAACAAAAAATATTCAAAACAGAACACAACACAGCAACCGGAGTACTACACAACAAAATCACAGTGCTTTAATGCAGAACAAAACCAATAGCACACATCACCACAACAATAAAATGTCACACTACAAACGTGCACACATTTTTTATCACAAATGACCACCTCCAGAATCTTACTTTCAAAACATAGTATCTGGAGAAGGCACAGCCCTAACTTACAACAAAGGACATAAAGTAGTGTCAATCAAAATTGTTTTGAGTTCTGGCACTCAGGGCCTGATTTAGATCTCGGCATGGGTATTATTCCATCACAACGGTGAAGGATATCTTGTCAACTGAAGTATAAATCCAATTATGTCCTATGTGATTTATATTTCGGCAGATGGGTTAACCGTTACCGTTGTGATGGAGTAGCGAGTCCCCGAGATCTAAATTAGACCCTAAGTGGTCCATTAGGATGTCAGGCGGTGGCACCACCGTGGTGGTGGCAGGGCGGAAAACAGCTTATTCCGCCCGCGAGCTGCGGAACTCACGTCCGCCACAGTAGGATAGGTAAACATAGGTAATTTCCCATCTGCCGCGGAGCGACGTGCACCGCCATCAAAGTGCGCCCGAAACCGCGGCGGAAGGAGCCAAACGAGACTCACTGCCGTGCAGAATGACGTCCACCCCGCTCGACAAATTAGGATGGCCCAAACAAGCTGATGCACCGCAGCGGATACACCGCCCAGCCTGAGCAGGCGGAAACTCGACAGCGCAGCAAGATAGGCAATACCCAGTCCTTACCGCCATGAACCCAGCCATCCATATGCATCCGGTGATGTTCCTCCTACAGCACTATCGTCAGATGGGCCGCCGCGGACGCCGCCACAGGTACGCAAATACACAAATGCAACACACAACACACATGCCGACACAGGGTCCAATCACCACACAGACACCCTGCTGGGGGACACAACACATCCACACGAGCACCCACACATCACCCACCTCACAACAAGGCACCCCTCAGCATCAGGGACACACAGCGACCGCCAACTAGCAGCAACGTCACGGTCACGTCACCGCCGCGGTCAACACATGAGCACTATGCAGAAGGCAGGGCCACTCCAAGGCATGGGCAGGCCACAAACACCACAGGGACACACAGCCCCAAACCACACAGCAACACACCCCACCAACCCACAGGCCAGGTGCCCATCCCGTGCACCCCTGTGCACACCAACAAGCACTGTAACAACAAGCACAATACACACCCTGCACCACACAACACACAACCAGGGAGACAGCCACTGCAGGAGTGGCTGACAAGGAACACTCAACACCACTGCCACACACACTCTAGACTCACAATACTTGCCAACACACACACACACACACACACACACACAAACACACACCCTGGGTGTAGCCACAAACACCACACACAAACAGAGATGCCTCAACCGATGCCTGCACAAGAACAACACACAAACAATACAGGAACTAATACTGAACTCAAACACAAACACACATACCCTGTCATCCAAACTGGGGTGAATCAATGGGAGCGCAGACACAACAGGAGTACACAACAACATCACCCAGGAAATAAACACACACACCATAACAGGAAACACACAAGAAGTGCATCGGGACCAACACACACAGCCACATCAAACCCATCACAGATGCACATGAAACCTCTATTAACAAACACCACAAGACTACAGGGGATGTACATCAGGCAATGCCAAGGCTACATACACACAGCACACAGCACCGCCTGCACGACAAGCATTGTCTGCATAACAGGCATGATTGACACAACTGCATCACACACCACAAATCAGCACTGCACAGATACAACACCACGCCCAGGAACTGAAGCCATACCACACCCTACATCCACACATCCAACACAACAACTACACATGTACCACTCTGGGATACAAGAGCAAAGCCACCTCCACCACAGCACTGGCCAGCACACACAGCTGAAGTGTTCATGAGCACTACAGAATGACCATTAGCACAAGGACAGCACACATAATCCATTGGGGCAATGTCCTGAGTGGAACAACACATATGGCCCAGGAACTGCACCACAAAGCACAAGCCCACATATGAAGTGATGGGGAGGCACACACACATGGAAACCATGGGGAAAGCTGACATCTAAGTTAAATAGCCTGCATGGCAGTAGCAGACATGTAAGGGGTGTACCACACACAAATAGAGGGACGGAACACCCACAATGGCCAAGTCAAAGTGGCACACATAGGGGATGGCTTAAAACCACTCACACCATGCCATACAGGAGTAGAAAAACCAACATATGCCTGCAATGCATGACAAACACAATGCCAGTGTGGAGCAGCAGGGCCACACAGTTCACACAAGAACACCCAAGACACATTGAGGACCAATCAAGCACAACACTGACGTGCAACTCACACACTTTGTACACTCCAAAGTGACAAACACAACAAGGAGGAGTCTCACACAACACCATGGATACACCTACACACAGCACAGTGCACTACAAACAGCTCACACAAGGGCATACAATCCTCTACCCAGGGCAAGACAAAACAAACAACAGGCATACAACTCCTGGGTGACACATGTGTGTCTCACACAATACAGGGGCACACACATATACACTACAAACGGACACCCTTCACACTGCACACCTCTGCTACACCCAACACCACGCATTTCATGTAGGCCATGGCACCAGGACCAAGGCCCAACACAAGATGACCATACCCAGACAAGGCTGGGCATACAGAAAGAAATCCACACACATACTACATTACATATCCCAGCCAGCTTCGGAACATCATGCACAGCATCACACCCTGTGCTGGCAGTGTCCCCCAACCACACATGTGACCAGTGTAGGCAACAACAGCAAATCACCAACAAGATTACTGCATGCCAGGTAAAATAGCCATCACAGATCACACAATTTGCAGGCTCATAATGCGCTTAAGACCCTTTCACCCCTGCCCAAAATTATGATGGCTGCAAAGTGCCTTGCAATGTTGAAGTGATACATGGAGCATGGTGCACAGGCAATCAAATGGGAACAGAAACAAAACTTTAATCATCAAGGACACCGACAAAACACACACCAGAAGTAACTGTATTTATTCACATATTGCACAGATCCAGCGGAACAACAATAGTAGACAACAGCAAGGCTCAAAATGATGCAAAAATGCTATATACTATGCACAGGTGAAACACACACAGGAAGGCCAGTGTCCAAGGCAGGGGAGAGGCCAGCACAGCAGAGCAACAGGGCCAGTGTCCAAGGCACAGGTGAGAGCACGACGCAGCAGAGCAACAGGGCCAGTGTCCATGGCAGGGGAGAGGCCAGCACAGCAGAGCAACAGGGCCAGTGTCCAAGGCACAGGTGAGAGCACGACACAGCAGAGCAACAGGGCCAGTGTCCAAGGCAGGGGAGGGCCAGCACAGCAGAGCAACAGGGCCAGTGTCCAAGGCACAGGTGAGAGCACGACACAGCAGAGCAACAGGGCCAGTGTCCAAGGCACAGGTGAGAGCACGACACAGCAGAGCAACAGGGCCAGTGTCCAAGGCACAGGTGAGAGGCCAGCACAGCAGAGCAACAGGGCCAGTGTCCAAGGCACAGGTGAGAGCACGACACAGCAGAGCAACAGGGCCAGTGTCCATGGCAGGGGAGAGGCCAGCACAGCAGAGCAACAGGGCCAGTGTCGAAGGCACAGGTGAGAGCACGACACAGCAGAGCAACAGGGCCAGTGTCCATGGTTGTAAACAATGGTGAGGACTAGCACACCTGTATGAGGCACAGGCGCATGAGGGGGATGTCAACTCACTCCTGGAAGTCATGCAGACTTGGACCCGGCTGTGTGTCGGTGACAGCAGGCCAACTTAACTGGGGTGACAGAGTCCCAGGTGCTGTGGGGCTAACAGTGGCCTGGCAAGCTTGAGGGCTGTGTGGACCAGGTGGCATAGTGGCACGTGGAGGTGGAGTAATGCAGACTTCTGACACAGTGTGGGTGGGAGAGGTTGGAGGGGTGCCCTTCCACTTTTTGGGAATATGAATTGGCTTCCCTGTCTTGGGGTTGATGGGAAGTGTTGATGACCCAACAGGCACACGCACCAACTGTCCCACATCAGGTGCAGACACTGCCACTACCTCAGGTGATATGCGGAACGCTTGGTCTGGCTATGCCTCAAGTCCTCCTTCCCCTCTTTTCCTGGTGTACCCCCTACAGTGCCCTGCTTTGCCTTTATCACAGGGGTGGTGTCTACAGTGCCCTGCTTTCCCTTTTTCACAGGGGTGGTGTCTACAGTGCCCTGCTTTGCCTTTGTGCCAGGAGTAGTGTCTACAGTGCCCTGCTTTGCCTTTGTGCCAGGGGTGGTGTCTACAGTGCCCTTCTCCACCTGCTTCAATGGACTCGGAATTGGGGTGAAAGTGGTGGGTGGATGTGTCCCTGTGCTCTTCCTAGGTGTACCCCTGATATGCAACACCTCCTCAGTGGACACAGACACTGCATGGGTAGGTATGTGTGAAGTTTCAGTGACAGGAGAGTGTTTCGCTGGTGATGCCTCTGCGGCATGTGAGCCTGATGTCATCCTCATTGATCACCTGGCCTTGGTCTTCCCTGACTGGCTCTTGTCTGTGCATTGTGGGGTGGCCCTGCTCTTCAGTGGGGATGGTGTCTGTGGGCGGGAGTGCCTGGGTTGTGTCTGTTGTGTGCTCCTTGTGCTGTGTCTTTTTGGTGACGCAGGTGACCCATTGTCACTGTCACCTGATGTGGCCACTGACCGGGGGGTGGACAAAGGCACCTGAGATGCAATGGGAGCATGTGCCTGTTAAATGGCTGACGTCACTGTGGATGACAACGCCTGGACTGTACGGTGTAGCCCACCCACGTCAGAGTGTATGCCCTCCATGTATGCACCAACCGGATCACTGAAATAATATCGACTACCAAAATATCGACTACCCAAAATATCGAGGAAAAAATATCTACAACCAAAATATCGAGTTTGTATGTACAAACAGGTAAGTACAAAAATATCGAGTACAAAATATCGTTTACAAAAATATCGTTATAAAAAATATCGACTTTAATAAAAACAATGTTTAATTACATTAATATAAAAAATTAATTACTAAAATATAATTAACAATACCTAAATTAACTTTTAATAATTAAATAATTAATGAAAGTAAAAAAATACTTTTTTTTAATCATATTTCTTAAAATATATATATATATAGTAACAAAATTTAATTAAATATTAGCCAATATTATTAACGTACAAATACAAAAGAGTAAAAATTACTATTCCCACTGCAAAGAGTGCAACAGTGGATATATGACGTTACAACGCAACTTTTACAACGCACTACCATTACAACGTAAGTATTGGTAAGTATATAACATTTTTTTTTAATTTAAATTATTTAAAATTATTTAAATATAATTTAATTTCATTTCATTTCATTAAATTAAAATAATGTAAATTTAATTTTACTTTATTTTTACACTGTACCCCTGTACCCCTGTACCCCAAAACTGACCCTGAACCCTAAAAAAACCCTTTACCCAAAAACCCAAAACTGACCCTGAACCCTAAAAATACCCCTTTACCCAAAAACTAAAAACTGACCCTCAACCCTAAAAATACCCCTTTACCCAAAAACTAAAAACTGACCCTGAACCCTAAAAATACCCCTTTACCCAAAAACTAAAAACTGACCCTGAACCCTAAAAAAAACCCTTTACCCAAAAACTAAAAACTGACCCTGAACCCTAAAAATACCCCTTTACCCAAAAACTAAAAACTGACCCTGAACCCCACCTCCAGCATCTGAAAAGGGGTAAGGCCCTTCTGTTACGTGGGACACTCTTGCCGGATCAGAGACCGACGCTGCAGTCATTTTAAGTAGCAAGGCTTTCCCGGACCTGAGACCGACGCTGCTGCTATTTTAAAGAAAGCAAGGCTTTTTTTCTACCTACTTGACTCTGCTGAATCCTGTGTTGTAGCCGTGCTTGTGGGGTCTGTTGAGGCTGCAGGGCTGCGAGCGCATACCGGGACTCGCCTTCCCAGGAGTCCCGGTGTTAGAGGCCGAGTCACCTGGCCCCGCTCTCCCTGACCGCCCCGCCCCACCTCCAGCATCTGAAAAGGGGTAAGGCCCTTCTGTTACGTGGGACACTCTTGCCGGATCAGAGACCGACGCTGCAGTCATTTTAAGTAGCAAGGCTTTCCCGGACCTGAGACCGACGCTGCTGCTATTTTAAAGAAAGCAAGGCTTTTTTTCTACCTACTTGACTCTGCTGAATCCTGTGTTGTAGCCGTGCTTGTGGGGTTTGTTGAGGCTGCAGGGCTGCGAGCGCATACCGGGACTCGCCTTCCCAGGAGTCCCGGTGTTAGAGGCCGAGTCACCTGGCCCCGCTCTCCCTGACCGCCCCGCCCCACCTCCAGCATCTGAAAAGGGGTAAGGCCCTTCTGTTACGTGGGACACTCTTGCCGGATCAGAGACCGACGCTGCAGTCATTTTAAGTAGCAAGGCTTTCCCGGACCTGAGACCGACGCTGCTGCTATTTTAAAGAAAGCAAGGCTTTTTTTTTTTCTACCTACTTGACTCTGCTGAATCCTGTGTTGTAGCCGTGCTTGTGGGGTCTGTTGAGGCTGCAGGGCTGCGAGCGCATACCGGGACTCGCCTTCCCAGGAGTCCGAATGTTAGAGGCCGAGTCACCTGGCCCCGCTCTCCCTGACCGCCCCGCCCCACCTCCAACAATCCGGCCCACCAGCCTTTGGCCTATAAATTTAGGAGTACGACGCTGTGCGGGAGCGCCCGGGGCGAAGCCCGGGCAAAGGGCGGGCCCTCTGTGGCCCTCATTGACCTGAAGCGACTGGACTGGGCAAGATCCCCTGGTTGAGCGTCACGGGATCCACCCGGCCCAACCATTCTCGTATGTAAACTACCTATTGCTAGAGTGTAACATTCACCGTAAAACAGAAACTGTGTTCCCGGGTCTTGTGCTCTGTGTTCTACTTGAACTAACTGATATTGTTGGTGTAAGTCTGTTGGTTCCATAGCACTAACGGTCACCATGCCTAGGAAAAATGCCCCCGTGGCACCAGAACCATGCAATACTCTTGACAATTACTTGGTCCAAGTGATACACAAAATAAACACCGAAAGAAGGCAATCGCTAGGTCTGAGTCAATCCCCTGTGCTCGACATAGGGAGCCCCGTCCCGAGTGTACATACTCTCAGAATTCAGAGTTAGACCAAAGTATTAATCTTCTTGAGAGTAACCCCCCTGATACTGTATGCATTGATCAAGGCTCAGATTTATTGGTTGATTTAGAGACAAACGTAGCTCCTGATCCAGAGCTTCATATGGACCCTTTAGTTGATGAATTACTATCTCCTGTGGTTACTAATAGGGTGGTGAGAACATGCAGAAGAATTCAACCTAAAAGAGGGGGGGCACGGGCGGGAAGGAAAAGGGTCAATACACCCCCAAAATTAAAGGGAAATAGATCAGAGTCTGAGGATATGAATGCTAGACAAGCTATAGATGATGAACTTTTCTGTAGGATATCAGATATGATAGATCAGAAAATCAAAACAATTATTAAACCGATGATTGGGAAAATCGATAGGTTAACCGCTGAGGTGAAAAAGTGGGGTGGTTTGCAAGGTAAACTAGCTGAAGAAATTGAGAACGTAGTATCCATTGTTTCCAAACCAACAGACCCAGTGAATGAAAATAACATCACCAGGGGAGGCAGTGTAGCAGTTGAAGGTCCACCGGCCCCCTCTCGGCTAGTACAAGTACCAGCTGAGGGTACTGGCGGAGAGGTGGCGAGGGAGGACTTTACATTACCACCCCCTATACCAACCATATTAACACTGACATCATTAGAGGACGATTCCCCACAATTCATAGTCGAGGCTTCACCGGTGGTACTGGTTCTAGCAAATGCCCCCACCTTATCCCCTGGTCAAACGGAATCCACCACATCCCTGACAAGCAAGGCCCTACATTGGCTATCAAGCAATATGCATATGGCACAGCATGGGAAAGAACAGTTGGCCGAGGATATTGTATTAACAAGGAGGATGTCCTGGATTGGGAAAAAGCAAAAAAAGTTTAAGGGGGATTGTATAGTGATAAATTTTGCAAATGCTTCAGTACTCCCGAATGTCCTACAGAATATACTCCCACCCCAACGTAGAAGTGGATCCATCATCCCCCTCACTTTAAAAATTTTTTATACTGAGCGACAACACGCGGATCACTCAAACACCTCAAGACTGGAGGGGGCAACAAGTTGTTACAGAAGGGGGGATGGCCTTAGATCAATGTATGATGGGAATGGCCTTGGTCCGTCAGACAGATTTGGTCCAGGGTTTTACAATTACCAACAGAACATGACATCTTTTAAAAACCCTAGACCACTATGGAACATCCAGAACAGGCGGGGATTGGGGGGTTTGGGTGGCATGGGGACAGATTGGGGGAATTGTGGAAATAGGTATGGAGCCTGGTTAGGAGAAGAGCAGTTCCCAATGCGTCCTAATACACCCTTACCCAGGTGGGACACAGCTGTGTTTGGCCGGGGATTAGGGGCTACACCACAGGCCTGGGGGTTCGGAACTGAGAATAGGTACGGGGTACTGGCCAATCTAAATGACTGCGACTGACGCAGGGGGGGTATAGATATGCTATATGATGGCCCAAGACTCTCTCGTCCACAAATGAAGCCTAGTGACAGGGGCTTTGGCACTTTGAAAGGACTAAATAGGCATGAGCCATATAGTCTGGCTGACCGCGATACACCAATTTGCCTGGAAAGGGAAACTCTTTGTGACCAAGTACAGGCCGAGGCCAATGAAGATTCCTACTCAGAAAACGTAAATGGATGTGACAATGCCTATGCCGAGTCCATGTTCGTAGAACCAGAAAGTATCCGTTTGGCTATAGAAATACCGCATGTGCAACTAGGAGAAGGAGTGTCATTAATCAATTCCGTAGTGAAGAACACTACGGATACCTGTAAAATACTAAGTTGGAACGTCGCTGGCCTAAATGCCAAAAGGGACGATAAGGAGTGGGTAAGTTTTGTTTCGGGCCACAATATTATTGCCCTCCAGGAAACTTGGGACATAACTACAGGTTACTGGTTGGACGGTTATAGTAGTTTCGCATTGGCGGCGACTCCTAGCCGTACTGGCAGACCTAGGGGCGGCCTATTGATGCTGTTCTCCCTGGCTTTGAAGGGTACTCTACAAGTGATCAGTAGTGGATCTCAAAACATCCTCATAATAGAGAGAGTCATTGACTGTGCCACAAGGTCCTTATATATTAACTTTTACAACTCACAGAAAAGGGAGGACAGTGGCAGTAATATTGCTATTTTAGATGCTTTACTAAGGTCAGGCAGTCAGAACTTACAGTGCGACACAGAATATATATTATTAGGTGACTTTAATATTCATCCCTGTAAGCTAGCCTGTAGTCCAATTAACCAGGTTTGGGGAGAGGGCCCTGAGCTCCCACATTTTGAACATACAACAGATGGCGAAGAGTTGGAAGACCTCTTGGCAGATTTCAACCTGTATGAACTAGAGGGTGGCTCAAGAACAGTTACCTTTACCAGCACCAACCCGGGAACTATAATAGACTACATCTTTATGTCACAGGGTATCCTGAATAGAGCGACGGCCTATCGCACTATACCATCCCACTTTAGTGACCACAATCCCGTTCTGCTGGAAGTCGCATGGGGAGACCATATGGGTCCAGCTCCGGGGAAAATGAGGCCCCACCATATTTTGCGTACCTCCGACCAGGGCAGGAGACTTAAGTGGGCTAAGGTGGCACCAGATAACTTCTATGCAGCAGTATTTCCTAAAATTATGGATCAGGTGGAGGTTTGTCAGAACCCTAGTGCCCCAGGAAATGAAGTTATAAGGGCTTTTGAGGCAATTTGTAGTCAGGTGGCACAGGATCTCCTGACCAAACCTAAAAAGGGGTCACAGAAAATGATGCGCTGGTTTGATAACGCATGTTCAAAGGCACATAGATCTTTGATGGCCGCCCTGAAAAAAAACCCCAGGGTAAAGGACGAAATCGCTAGCCTAAGGAAAAATTATAAGTCAGCAATCAGAATTAGAAAAGAATCAATTAAAAGAGATGCCTGGGAAAACCTCCTTTCTGTGGCAGTCCGAAAGGACAGTCACAAATTTTGGGAAATAATTAAACATCCTTTATTTTCCGACCAAAAGAATGAGGTCATGGATTGTGTCATCCCTGATGACAAGTGGCTTACCCACTTTAAAAACGTGTATGGGGAAAATGACGGGGCAAGTAAAGATATGTTGCCGGCCTTTTTAGAAGCTAGCCCACTACAGTTTACTAGCCTCGAAGTGGAGAAAGCTATCATAGCCACAACCAAGCATAAGGCCCCAGGGCCTGATGGGGTGCCAGCCGACTTCTTCATACATTCCCCTAAATTGTGGGCAAAGGTATTGGTCAATGTATTTACTGCCGTAAACAGTAACTATGCACCATCTTCCTGGGACATCTCAACCATCGTGCCTATCTTTAAAAAGGGTCAGCGGGACGATCCTGGGTGCTACAGGCCCATATCCCTCTTGGACTCCTCCGTTAAAATTTTAGGCAGAGTGCTTTTGTCCAGGTTGAGGGACAGTGTAGAGAGCTGCGGAGGGCTGTCTGAAATCCAGTATGGGTTCAGAGAAAGGAGAGGCACCATCGAACAATGCTCCAATTTACATCTGCTTATTTCAAAATACACGGTGGCCAAGGGGGGGTCCCTGTATTTAGCATTTATGGACCTCTCCTCGGCGTTCGACCTGGTTAACAGGTCCAAGCTATGGAAAATTTTGTTGGAGATGGGGATTGAGGAGTCCCTGGTAAAGTTTGTGGCCTCCCTACATCAGGAACTTTTTGCAGCCGTGCGGGTCACAAACGAGGGTAGGTGTACGTCTCGTTTTAGATCCTTGAAAGGTGTAAGACAGGGCTGCATATTGGCTCCATTGCTTTTTACCATTTATATCAACGGCTTGGGCACCTATTTGGAAGAGAAGGAAGTTGACATCCCGCGTGCAGGAGCAGTTAAAATCCCAGCGCTCCTGTACGCGGATGATGCCGTGCTAATCGCCCGCACGGGTACTGGTCTCCAACGTCTCTTAAACGCCTTTGGCCAATTTATGGACCAGCTTGATCTGAAAATTAATGTCAGCAAGTCACACACAATGGTAGTGGGCAAAGAAAGCCGTAAAAAGAGAACAAAAACCTTTAGCTGCAGAGGGGACATAGTATCTAGGGTTTCTACTTTTCCCTACCTCGGGTCCTATTCGACCAAAGAGGAACTTGGGGCCCTCAGGTGAGGGCAAAGAAGTTGGCGGTTTCGCGATCGTCATCTGCCCTCATGGCCTTTGCGGGTAGGTTAGGTGCTAGGCCTATGGAAGCACTATTAAAAATATATAGGAGTAAATCTGTTTCTCTCGCGTCATATGGTTCACCTCTATGGGGTTATGTAAACTTGGAACCTATCCAGCGAGCTGAGAACAGATTTATAAGGTCACTCCTTTCTTTGCCACAGTCCACGCCTACCTACTCAATACATAGGGAGGTTGGCCTAGACTACCTTACTGACGGGCTAAATATGGCCCCCCTGATCTTTTGGCTAAAGACATGGCTTAATGAAGATCTGCCCCTTAACCACAGGATCTTGTTGGATGTCTTATCCTTGGACCACTCCAAAAAGATCCCGTGGCTGGCCTATCTGCAGAAGGCGTTTTCAGATTTGGGACGACCAGAGCTCTTTAGCTCACCTCAAGATATTAAGGCACAGGATGTTGATCTGGTCAAAACCAACTTTATGGAAAGGGCAAGAGTGTTTCATGAAGAGAAGGAACTAATGAAACCGTCAGTGAGGCGCCATTATTTACTTATTAGTTCTCCCTCTTTGGCGCCTTACCTTGGTTGTGTTACAATCCCGTTTCATAGGTTCCTTTTGATCAAATTGAGGTTCAATCTGTTACACTTTTACCTAGGCACTTTTAACAAATGGGAAAAGCCGGAACTAGCAACTCCATGCAGCTGTGATGATCTTGCAGTGCAAGATACCATGCATTTTGTCATGTTTTGTCGGTTTTATGCAGAGCCAAGGAAAAAATATTTGGTACCACTCTTGAAGGCGAGTGGCTTTACACAAGTAAGGCCGGCTCTGCTTTTCCTACAATCTTTATCCAACATATATTCTACCTTCTGCATGGCCAATTTCTTGGTAGCGGCTGCAAGGATAAAAAAGAAGCTGAATTAGTCCCATTTTTCTCTTATTTTCTGTATGTCTAGACTCACTGTAATGAAAAAGGTTTTTTGTTTTTTTTGTTTTAAGCGTTAATTGTCAATACATATGAAATGTTTTAAATTTGTGTATGAAATGTTTTTAAAAGCTTTGCATGACTTGTAAATGAGTCGAATAAAGATATTTTTGACTTTGACTTTTTTTGACCCTGAACCCTAAAAATACCCCTTTACCCAAAAACTAAAAACTGACCCTGAACCCTAAAAATACCCCTTTACCCAAAAACTGACCCTGAACCCTAAAAATAACCCTTTACCCAAAAACTAAAAACTGACCTTGAACCCTAAAAATACCCCTTTACCCAAAAACTAAAAACTGACCCTGAACCCTAAAAATATCCCTTTACCCAAAAACTAAAAACTGACCCTGAACCCTAAAAATACCCCTTTACCCAAAAACTAAAAACTGACCCTGAACCCTAAAAATACCCCTTTAATTTAACATAATTAGCAATTAATCAATTAAATTAAAATAATTACCAATTACATTTTAATTAATTAACAAATATTATTTAATTACCAATTAATTAAATATTACTACCAATTAATACATTTACATATTTAATAAATAATAATTAAATTACTTCCCACCCTATTCCCCTATAAACCCACAACCCGCTACAGGAAATACATTATTTTAATTTACATAATTAGCAATTAATAAATTAAATTAAATTAATTACCAATTAAATTTTAAATAATTAACATATATTATTTAATTACCAATTAACATATATTATTTAATTACCAATACCATATATTATTTAATTACCAATTAATTAATTTATTATTTAATTACCAATTAATTAATTATTACTACCAATTAATTAATTTACATATTTAATTAATTATAATTAAATTACTTCCCACCCTATTCCCCTATAAACCCACAACCCGCTACAGAATAAAATTACACAATTATTTAAAAAAAATCATTAATTAAAAATAATTATAACATAAAATGACACTTTTCACACATATTATAACATAAAAACACTATAAATAATTACCTATTATATAAAAAACGATATTTTTTACTTTCGATATTATTTACAGTCGATATTACTTCACTTACCTTAAAAACGATATTTTGGCTGTCGATATTCTGTCCTGTCGATATTTTCTCCAAACGATATTTAAAACTCGATATTCTGTCCAAACGATATTTTGGAGTCGATATTATGTCTGTGTACCGCACCAACCTGGCCTAATTTCTTGTCCTGGTCACTGAAGGCATTGAGCAGGGCGGTCTGGCCCACACAGAGCTGGCGCAGAAGCTCTACACACTCTGCACTGAGGGCAGCAGGGGGGACAGGTGCAGGGGCAGCGGTGCCAGGTGTGAATGTGACACGGATACAGGCAGCTCCTGAGGAAGTGGATGGGAGGGTGGGACCTGGCCGCTGGGTTGTAGATGATGATGCTGACTCTCCATCCCCTGTGCCTGCCAACATGGATGCATCCCCGCTGGCATCAGATGATGTGCTACTCTGTGTCTCAGCCACGGATTCCTCCTGCATACTTCTGTCCCCCTCAGATGCACTGGTGGGCTCTGTGTCACTGGCCTCCTCTGCAGCTATAGTGCTACTCTCGCCACCACTGCTTTCTGGCTCATGTCCCTCCGTGGTCTCTTGTGAATCTGCATGAGAAAGAGAAACAGGGTTGTGTAAGTGTCATCATCTGATCACACGAATTCAAAGCAATGCAGTACAGGAGAGGTCCAAATGTACATGCTAACCACCACACCAAGCAATCACTGTGCAGCTACACACAACATAGACCACATCGCTGCCTGCAACGCTGAAAATCTGCCATGAGTGAGGCATGTTGATGCCACACAGCACTACACCCTGCCCCTACATGAAATGTGCCCCACACACAACTTGACCCGCTCACACCTTGGGACATGATGAGGGTACAACACTTGTTACCACTAACTGACCTTCAGGGAACAGGAGGGGACAACACACACACCTCTTAGGACAGCACAATCCACAATGCCACATAGACCATATCAAGCACCATGTGGTAATCTGGGGAACATCATTTGCATATGTTGAGGCACCAACGATCTTGGTGCAGGCAAAGTCGGCATACATGAATACACACTCGGCAAGTGGACACTGCTGTTCACCCCATAATAGATCACCCACACCATCCCAATGCTGAATGACCATGTGGAGCCCAACATATCTGGCAATGGGAAAGTACAGCAGGGAGTATCTGCTCAGTAAGGCCAGGGTGGCACAATACCCGATACAAGCGCACATCACAGCAGCCACTCACATGACACAGCACAGCACAGCAACACACGCACATCACTTGGCTCACCGCTGCCACAGGCCCTGTACACATGCATCCACTTCAAGCAAAAATCACGATCCCCAGATACTCACCAGCCCTGCCCTGCTCGCCATGCTGCTTCAGACGTTCATCCAGGTCTGGATGAGTCACTGCCAAGATGCGGCCATCACTGGAGTCATGCTGCGCCATGCCAAACGCCCTGTGCGTGGTAGCATCCCCAATGTCATCTCAGCCATGTTTTTTGCAAGCCGACTGATGTCATCCCACCTCTTGTGGCAGTGTGTGCGTCGGTGGTTGGATACCCCCAGGGCTCGCACCTTTGCCGCAATGGCCCTCCACACAGCCTTACGCTGGTTCACCTTGAGCTGCAGGTATGAGAGAAAAGAAGGGTAAATGACCAGTTCCACATTGTCACGTAGCAACATCTATCAGTACAGTAGCAAGACCCAGACTCAGGACCTATTGTAACCTCCCTCCCTCCCAAACTGGGGGACCCCTCACAAGGGCAGTGTGCATGGCCCACACAGATGTGATTGCATGCACACATTGGGACGTAGAGGGCCCAGGATAATCTCACAAATACCAGATGCATCTACATTTTATGCATCGACTGAAGTGTGTAAGTCTGCTATTACACAGGGCAAAGATGTGGCATATCTATTGATCATTGTGAAGGATGTGGTGCAAGGAACATGTGAGTCTGGTGGTGTTTATCGTTTGTGTGGGCAGCCACTGCTCCGACTCCCTGGGTCGAACTGAGTCACACAACAGGGGCACACAGAAATACTCACACAATCAAGTAATGTCCTGGCACCTACATGGCAAACATTTGTTGGTTCTGTATGGCTGACAATGTAACACTCCCCACTCACACATACAGGTACAGGCATGGAGAAGACTGACATTGTGACACACACACTCCCTCGCCCTGGAGAGAGCTTGTCTGTCAGTGTTCGACACAACCCCACACCCTCAGGCATATACCGCAGCAGCACAACTACATGTCTGACACCCCCCTGCCCGACAGTTACCTTCATGGTGACTTACCATGACATTGGGGCCACCAAACAGCCTTGGGTACTGTGCCAGCACCTCGTCCACAAGGACCTCTAGCTCCTCGCTGGTGAATGGACTGGCACGGATCTTCTCTGTCCTTGCCATCCCTGTGGACATGGAACACCTGTGGCGGAAGTGAGTGGTAAGCAGCAGGAGAGGGTCCCAGGCAGCAGGCTCAAGAGGCATAGGGTCCCAGGCAGCAGGCTCAGGAGGCAGCAGCAGGAGAGGGTCCCAGGCAGCAGGCTCTGTGAGCAGTGGAAATGTGAGGCTCACTCCCACAGATTTATAGCCCCCTGGGGTCATTTAGAAGCTGCAAAGCTGCAACAATTGGTTGTCCAGGTCTGCCTCTTTCAAAATCATCCAATGACCGCCTCCGCGATGGCGGAGCACACCTTCCGCGACTTTCAAATCTGCATCATGCCACCGCGATCATCGCTCCCATTGGCTGTAGGCAATGCTCCATGGCGGTGATGCACCGCGGGTGCCCAGGGTGCGCTACCGCGATGGTGCATCATTCAAAATCCTCCAATGACCGCCTATGCGCTGGCGGAGCATGCCCACCACCATCTACACATGTCCATATGCCAATGACTACCACACTTGTGAAGGGGGTGGTGCTGGTGTCACACCGTTGGGGACAGTCGGTAGGTATTGCGTTTCATGCAGCGGAGCTTGCCCACCGCCATGTACAACGGTCCATATGCCAATGGCTTCCGCACTTGTGAAGGGGGTGGTGCTGGTGTCACAATGCCGGGGACAGGCGGTAGGTACCACGATTCATGCGGCGGAGCTTGCCCACTGCCATGTACGACTGTCCATATGCCAATGGCTTCCGCACTTGTGCAGGGGGTGGTGCTGGTGTCACACCGCCGGGGACAGGCAGTAGGTCCCGTGATTTCCATTACCACTAATGACTATGTCAATCATGACGAGTGTTTCAGTACACAGCAGCAACATGCTAAAGGGCACATCATTGTACACACAATGCCATACTACAATGTCATCCACAGTTGTACGCACGTTATGTGTGACACACTTTGGTCTGTGCTCCCTGCCATGTTACTCATGCACTTAATGGCTGATGATGCTTGACACTCTTGAGCTTGTGTTCATGATGTGGTACAAATCTATTATTTGTGGGTCAGTGATGACCTTCACAAGGATTGTGTCACAGCATTGTATCATATCAGACTGGTGCATTCACAACATCTCATGCACACAACAGAACGTTTTCCTGCTACTGTGATCATTGTGTTGATGGATGTGTGCAGAGTTTACTTGATGCATTGAGGTGTGACAGGTACAGCAGATGGGTATGATACAGACATGGTAATATCTAAAACATTCGCGGATGTTACTGCACCTTGCCTGCACATTTGAATTGTGTTCTCCAGTATGTGTGCATTCACATTGTCTGATGTGTTTGTGTCACTTGTGTATTAACAGTGGAGAGGTGTGCCCTCTGTGTGTATCACAAGGCCAGCCATGTCACCTGGTGTGCCATGCATATCTCAAGCAGTCATTTTTTCCCCATTACATCATTGATGGTATGTGCTGTGGCCATCTCATGATGGTTGTCACTGACATTTTATATTTTACTTCTGTACTAGGAGGAGGCCAATTCTCCTACGTCACCTGACAGTGCTGGTGGACATGGAGAATGGGGTATTAATACGGAAATTCCGCCTGGATAGACCAACACTGAAGATCCTGTGTGATCTATTGGAGCCCCACCTGCAGCCTCGCCATCACTATCCAACGGCATTCACAGCCACATACAAGGTGATGGGAGCACTCCACTTTTTTGCAACCAGTTCCTTCCAGGAGATGGTGGCTAACGCTGGAGGGATGTCACAGCCCATGTTCAGCATGCTGCTGAGGGATGTTCTTGCAGCCATGATGCTGTATCGGAATCGCTACATCCATTTCCCTCGGTGAGGAGAATTGGCTGCCCTGAAGGGGGACTTCTATCCCCTTGGGCGCATCCCATATGTTGTTGGTGCCATCGATTGAACCCATGTAGGTCCGGTGGCACCACAGGCGACGGAGCACATATATAGGAACCGCAAACATTACCATTCCATCAATGTGCAGGTGGTGTGCCTTGCGGACATGACCATTTCACATGTGTGTGCGAAGTATCCTGGCTCTGCACATGATTCGTTCATCATGAGGAACAGCATGGTGCCACGGATGATGGAGAATCTGCATCCCGAGCGTGCTTGGATTGTGGGTGAGTATGCCTACTGATATGGCGTGCTGTGTGTTACCTGATGCACCCTGGCTGTGCAACATTGCAATCGGTGTTTGTCATTCACAGGTGACTCAGCATATCCCAGTCGGCCATGGCTGTTGAGCCCCCTCAGGAATCCCAGGAGCCCGGCTGACATCCTCTACAATGAGGCCCATGGCAGGACCCAACGGGTAATCAAACGCACTTTTGGCCTGCTGAAGTCAAGATTCCGTTGCCTTGACAGGACCGGAGGTGCACTAGCATACTCACCTGGGAAGGTGTGCAAGATCGTTGTGGCATGCTGTATGCTGCACAACCTGGCCATCCACAAGAGGGTCCCCCTGCTCCTGGACGATGGTGAGGAACCAAGGCCACCACCCGCTCATGGACCTGAGTCCAGTGATGAGGACAGTGGAGAGGATGAAGGAGTAGACCTGCGCCAGCAGCTCATCGAACGCTACTTCACTTGAAGGTGGGTGACGAGGTACAACGTGTACATTGTCTGGTGCGGTTGCTCTTGTTGTGAAGGGCTATGCGTGGATGTAACTGACAGGCACACGTTCTGTCACCTGTGTGTGGTAAAAGTGACATTGCCGTTTCATATGTGAACGTATGGTAGACCCTATTTGTTCACACCTGCAGCCCATTGTCTAGTATGCCTGTAGTCGTGTGTATGTTTAGTGTACTGTTCTGCCTGTGATGCCACAATGAGACCAGTGACTGTAGTTCTGTTGTGTCTCCCTAGGTGCTACAGACGAATCCTGCAATACATACTGTACATCATTTGGACACATAATGGACATTGTCAATATTGTAAATATTGCACTAAAGACGATACAGCACACAAGCTGGTGCATCAGGATTTTTATTTCGACAGTGGGCATGTGATTTGTGCCTAAATATTTACATGACAGTGGGGAATGAGCAGTGAGTTGACAGTCCTGTTCAATGAGATGCAAGAGTAGAGTTCACATGGATGTGGTGACCCAGTCCAACAGACAGGTGCCATTGGCAAGGAAATGTGGGTAAAGACAGTCCAAACAATCAATGCAGTAGGGAAGAGGGTTGTCATCATGGCTGGCTCCGTGACTGGCGTGTGGCAGGTGCTTTGCCTCCGGAGACTCCCAGGCTCTTCTTTGGATGCCCCCTAGATCTTTTTGGCGGTGGGGGTCCTGCTGAATGGCCAGCGGCGTGAGGGGACTCGTCCCTCTCTGTTGGCGCAGGGGAGGATGGTGCACTGTCATCCTGCGGCACAACAGGAGGGGACGGAGATGGTCGTTGGGACACAGGCCTGTCCCTCTGCAACACCACTTGCTGGCCCATGAGGTCCACCATCTGTCCAAGGCGGTAGTCAATTGACCTCATCAGCAGGATGAGCTCCCTTAAAAGTTCATCCGACCGGCCACTTTGTCCCTGGACCTCTAGGTATGCCTCCACTACTCTGGTGAAGTGGTCCAGGGATGGTGTCCACTCCTCCCGAGGTCTGGTGGTGACCCTGGCCCTACCACCTGCTCTTCTGCCACGGACCTCTTGCCTCGCCACTGTGGGTCCACGCACTCTCTCCCTGCCATCAACAGTTGATGCTGTGGCCTGGTCATCCCCTGGGACAGGGAGGGTGCTGCAGCTGGTACTGGTGGTAGTAGTGATAGTGGCGGTGGTGTTGGCTGTGGTGGAGGCAGAGGGCGTGATAGCAGGGGTCTGCTGCGCTGTTGTTGCAGCAGACGTGGTGGTGGGGAGGATGGGGGCCTGGGACCTCTGGGTCTGTGGCACACCAGATGGGCCAGGCTGGAGCTCATCGTCCAAACTGTCCTGGGTCTCCGCATCTGAGAGTCCATGTGCCGGGGGTGGAGACTGGCTCTGCTGGTCGTTGTTGTGGTCCTCAGCAGTGAGTTCTTCATCACCTGTAGAGTAGATGGGGAATGGTCAGTGTTAGGCACAGTGCAAGTATTGTCTCAGCTGGGTGTAGTGGCCTGTCTGTACAGTACAGAAATTTGAATTCTGCAGTAGTACAATTAATGGCAACAGTGTGTGTATTTCATATTGCAGAGGAACATCATTTACTGATACATGTTGGATGTCAATGCATTGCATGCAATTGTTGCTGCGTTTCGGGATGCAGGTCTCCCACACACACATCAGGAAGAGTTGAGATAGCTACCTAACTGTAAGTTTGTTTGTTAACAGTGCAATGGCTGACACTTGCTCCTGTGTGGGGGAGGCCTCCATGCTGCTGGGGTGTGGGCCAGGGGGCATGCTGGGAGCAGTGATACAGGCCTCCCACCCCCAAACAACCCTCCAAGTGAGGATGGCTACCTACCTGTAAGTTTGTTTGTTAACAGTGCAATGGCTGACACTTGCTCCTGGGTGGGGGAGGCCTCCATGCTGCAGGGGTTTGGGCCAGGGGGCATGCTGGGAGCTGTGATACAGGCCCCCCACCCCCAAACAACCCTCCAAGTGAAGATGGCTACCTACCTGTAAGTTTGTTTGTTAACAGTGCAATGGCTGGCACTTGCTCCTGGGTGGGGGAGGCTTCCATGCTGCAGGAGTGTGGGCCAGGGGGCATGCTAGGAGCAGTGATACAGGCCTCCCACCCCCAAACAACCCTCCAAGTGAAGATGGCTACCTACCTGTAAGTTTGTTTGTTAACAGTGCAATGGCTGACACTTGCTCCTGGGTGGGGGAGGCCTCCATGCTGCAGGGGTTTGGGCCAGGGGGCATGCTGGGAGCTGTGATACAGGCCTCCCACCCTCAAACAACCCTCCAAGTGAAGATGGCTACCTACCTGTAAGTTTGTTTGTTAACAGTGCAATGGCTGACACTTGCTCCTGGGTGGGGGAGGCCTCCATGCTGCAGGAGTGTGGGCCAGGGGGCATGCTGGGAGCAGTGATACAGGCCTCCCACCCCCAAACACCCTCCAAGTGAAGATGGCTACCTATCTGTAAGTTTGTTTGTTACCAGTGCAATGGCTGACATTTGCTCCTGGGTGGGGAGGCCTGTATCCTGCTCAGCTGTAAGCCAGGGGGCATGGTGGGAGTGGTAGTGCAGGCCTCCCTCCCTCCCCCATACAGGCCTCCTGAGCAAGACGGCTAGCTACCTGTTGGGTGAGGGTGGACAGTGTAATGGTGTTTAGGTTTTGCAAGGTAGTACTTCTCAGTGTGTTGTTTGGCATTTGTTTGTACTTACCAGCCTCCGCTCCCCTGGATACTCCTGTGAGACTCTCAGGCAGCAGTATGGCAAGCACCTTCTCCTCCCATGGTGTGAATGTTTTCGGTGGGATGGGAGGGCCACTGCCAGTCACGTTAGCCAGCGTCCAGTTCTTACTCCTCCTCTCCTTGACAACCCTCTTGAGGTCATGCCACCGCTTCATGATCTCCTTCCTGGATCTTGGGGTGGTCCCTACTGCATTCCCCCTTTGGACTCTCCTTTCCCACATTTGTGTCCCCGTGGCTAATGGTGTCTGTTGGACCAGGCTACCAAACAGTTGTGGCTCTACTCTCACAATCTCATTGACCATAACTGTCAACTCACTGTCGGTGAATTTGGGCATTTTTTGAGTTGTCATTGTGTGTGGGGGTTGAGGTGTTTGTGGGTGCAGGGGTGTGGGTGCAGGGGTATGCTGTTGAGGTGTGAGATGTGTTGTGTGCTGGGGGATTATTTGTGCTGGTGTAAAGGTGGTGGTGATGGTGGTGGTGGTGGATGTGTGTGTGTGCTGTGCTCTTTTGCCTCTCCTGTTAGTTGTGGGGTATGGCCTTCTAATCTGGAGTGTTGCAAAGGATTGTGATTAGTGAAGGGGGTGGCTTTATAATCAGCTGTGTGGGTGTGTCCAAGTGGATTTTGGGTGTCAGGTGTGTAGTGGGATTTTTCCAGGTTATTTTCGTATCTTTTTTCTTTCATTTTTATATATTTATGTGTGTTATTTATTTTGGGGGGATGGCTGATTTTATTAGTGCACTATTTGGCATCACTGCGTTTTTTGGCATCGTCCACCATGATTTTCATGTCCCGTCCGCTGCGGTGTCTATGCTGCAGCTCTTCTGCTATTTTTCACATTCACTCCTGTGTGCGACCGCGGCGGTCGGTGACGGCGGTCCCGACCGCGACATCCTCGGGGATATCCTAATTTCCCGTGCGGTGTGTCCGCTGTCCTTGCGGTGGGTTGCTGCTTTTCCGCAGCTTTTCCGACCGCCGCGGTCGATTTTTGGCCATCACTGCCCGCGTCCGACGGCTTTGCTTGGCCCGCTACCGCCGCGGTCGGTCTTTCGTGGTGGTTGATCCTAATGTGGCCGCCGGTGTATCCGGTTTTGGGATGCAGGAAAAGAGGTAAGGTCTTGCAAGGTACATTAAAAGATAGGAGAGCCCAAGGAACATAGGATGACTTTGCACTACATAAAGCAGAATTAGACTGAAATTTGACACATGAGAGGGCACGCCGACAACAAATCTGAGAGATTATCAGATGGGGCCATATAGAAGGTGAGGTCAGTTAAGCAGAAAAACTATTTATTAGCTGACCAAGACTAAGAAATGGAAGGGGTGGGATGAGAAGTGAAAAGGTGGAGTAAATGCAGGTTGCTATGGTCTAAAAGAAAAAGGTAAATTAGTAGTCTAGTCCATACACAGTAATCGTGATGCAGAGGGGAGACTCTTTCCAGCATTTAGAAGTGCTGTAAAATGAAGATTGGAAAGATTTAGTTTGGCATTCATAGACTGTATCGTAACTTTCAAATTTTTGTAGATAGAGATGGCAATGTGAGATAGACAGTTTACGCCCAGACAGTATTGTCGGGATGTCCGATACATTAAGTTCCTTCATTCATATTTCTGACCAAAGTGCATTATTGTGAGAACAGAAGATCAAACAGTTTTAATTTTACCATTAAGGCTGCAGTGGTATTAAGTGATCAGCAATACGTTTTTTAGGGTATACTCTCATGGCCAATTGTTTCAAAGCATACTTTGAGAGATTTATCAGATAGAGTAATTTCAGCAAATTTAGTCTGGCCTTAATTAGGTCATTGGATAAAGAAGTAGGCTTTGATAGAGCCTTGATGAGAAAAGATGATTCAGGAGGTATTGTCGCCTAATATGCGGAAGCTAAGAAAGAAAGATGGCCATGGAGAAAGTTGTAGGACTCATAGAGCGGAACATATAATGAACAGTGAGTGCAGATAAACAACAGAGGGTCATAAATAACAAAAAGTACATCTTCCAAAAGCAAAACTTAATAACTAAAAGTTTCAAAGTTTTTTGACAGATTGAAAGCAAGTTTCATTGTCAAATACATAAAAGAATCAATACAAAATATCGCATATATTTATCATCACACCAGTCACAGTATAAAAAGGATACACAATACCTTTTAAAATAATGAGTAAAAATGTACATAGAAGTGTAATAGAGGATAAGATCAAATACAGAAATAGTTAAAATAATGAAAATAATACTACAGAAATAAAAAAGCAATCCTCCTTATCTTGTATATATCAGTTTTGGTGGTAACCTTAGCCTAATCGCCAATGCAGCAAAAATAAATGTAGAAATGTCAATCACAACCACTGGGGAGGGATCACTCTTATAGAACTGTACAGCATTGACCTGATTAGTAATTGATAAAATCCAACCAAGAGGAACTAGCTATCTATGCCTATAGAATACATATTTGGGGCAAAAAAAGACTGGATGTTCTTCAGTTTCCTTAATAGAAGGACAGAAGTTACAGGTACTTAAACCTTCAATCAGAGGATCCCTTCCGAAAGTAAACTCGGCAATTGGAAGGTTCCATACCTAAATTAGAGGAATGGGGTACTGGCTCATGCTGGGCAGATGTAGTCGAGAAACGTCTCAGCTTTAGGCACTGACTTATGCATTAGAAAATACCTTGACAGGTATATCCATGAACTTGACTCTTCATTTTGGATGCCTATCATCTCCCAGTACCTAAGTTCGACCATAGGTGCTTCATTAACTAGAATAGAGACACGATCCTCCGAGAACACCCTGAGGTCCAATTTGATCCATGGGTTTCCTATGTACCCCAGCCATTTGATGTTTACAAACAATGAGTGGAGTGGAATGCTGTCGATGAGACCGGGTAGCATTGTAGTTCCTCAGATAACTCAAATAAATAATGTTACACACACACATAACATTGATATAAAAGAGTGTGTCACAATAGGAGAAAAATTGTTCTCATTAGCTATCAGAAATGTTATGTTGAAACACACTCAGGACACATAGTATCTTCCATTTTAAAAGTCAAAGAAAATTTAGACTGAAATGTCACATGAGTTAAAATATATATTTGATTCAACCATTCAGACAATAACCATCAGATAGACATGCAAGATACTGAATGCATTAGTTTGTCAAGTGTTTGAAGAGGAGAAAGTTTGCCCTAGTGATAATACATCTTTTTCACAATTTAAGGGAAAAAAAGAATTGTCATGAAATCAAATGTTACGATAACCAATTGAGACACTTACAATCAGACAGCTCTGAGATTATTGCAGAAAATATCACATTCTGAGTAGAATATTAATTGACAGTAAACAGAACTGCAGCCATATGTTATAATATATAGTGAGGAACCATGGGGCGAAGGTCGATGAAAGTGGTACCTTGAGAGCTATAGTCCTACCAGCTGACATGCGGAGGATCTGACACTAACACGCTGGGTCATACATTAAAACCTTGAAACAATATGCTTAGCCCAGAATGTAGCACCAGCTATTATTCTACACACACAAACACTTACATACACACATTTTGCAAAGTATCTCACACTGACATTTCTACTATACATTTTGCAAAATCCTTTTTGTGCCAGGTAAATTGTTCAAAATTCCTACTTAGCACATTTTACATTTTCACTTGAGGTCCATTGTAGCAGGGACACTTTTGAAGTGCTCTAGGTAAGAAACACAATTTCTATATGACATTACCACTCAAAAGAGCTCCCTTTCATTCACTTTCAAAGTTTATATTATACACCCACTTCACTGTTTCCATAATGCTCTTTGCAAAATGCAGTATTTTTCCTATCATACCTTACTACATAACACTACTGAACCTAGTCACCTATCTACCCATCCTACTCTAATTGCTTTTGCCCACTCGTCTCATATCCTTGCTACCCCTAGGCATCCTGAGACAATCCTAGCTTTAGACAGCCCTCCTTCTCAAAGCCACTCCTCTCTGAGACACTGCAGGGTATGATCACGTGTGACCTCACCATCCATGCCCTTAGCTAGCGTTTCCCCTTCCAAATCATTCATTTATCTTCCGCTATCACATGAAGAAAGCCTGGTCTTGAACAAGTCAGCCTATGGGCACGCATCTCCTCAACTCCTGTCTATGTCTGACCTAACAAAATTATGTCAAGACATATCTACCTCAAGCCAACCGTGCTCAGCAATCCGGTACTAAAGCAAATAGAAAAATGTATGTATCTGGTCACCGTGGTATAGATATCAACAATTGTTATTTAAAACAAATGTTCCCGAGCTCACCCTGTTTTCTGGAATTATGATTTCCATTTTCAAAACACATAGTGACCTCAATAATAGGATAGGCAAACCCTTAGAGAATCATAGTTATTTTATCAGCTCATTCACACACTGTCTGATAACTGATTTGGTGCAACTCTGTGCCAGTCCATCGTCGTATCCTATGCAGGTAAAAGTCAGCACAGGAAGGAGAAAGCCACAAACTTTGCCAAAGGAGAACAAAAGTTGGAGAGAATGGAGGTTTGGGGAGTACTTTCTGGCACCTTTCCGGCGCAAGCATTTTGCGTTCATTTGTGGCGCATTTGTGACAAAAATCCGGCGCAAAATGTTAGCATATAGAAGCTCACCACCAAAATCGCATCTCCACTGCCAATGATACCATCTCAGTTGGTAGATCTAAAATAACTGCTGTTTAATTCTCCTATTCTTGTGTATCTATCAAACGTGTATTGTAATACTCTCTGCTGTGTGTGATGCAATGTTACATAAATACAAATAACAACAAAATAGACGAGCAAATAAACACACAACTAAATATGCCAATACATAAAATTAATTGTAATGAATGAATAGCGTGTTATATCAGCGGAAATATTCATTTATTTTCATTTTAGGTAACTTATAAATACAAAAGTTATAGTCAGTATTCTGTATAGGGAAATTATATTTGTGGAAACAGTCCGACGAATAATTGACTTCACAGGTTATGCAAAACACTGTTTATATGTTTCATTATTTGCTTACTTATTGCACAGCCGAGATGCTGCTCACCTAGGTATATTTGCCAGCTAATCCTTGGATATTAGGGGGGACACGAAGCCAAATCAAGATTTAGGCCTTCCCTACGACCTCCATTCCGTTTTGATAGAAACTTGGCTGAAAGAGTGTAACGTGAACATTACAAGTTGACAAATTCCAGTAGGGTACATTGTATTGCACATTAGTCCTGTCTAATAGAGAAACCAAATATGTGTTATTTTCTTCAGCTTTTAATTGTGTTCTCTGAAAGGTACTAAAATGGGAAATACAACATTATGATTGAGTAAAAAAACAACATGGAAAATTAAGTACGCCACAAAACCTAATGGGGCTGATTCACATAAACATTTTTTAGAAGTCAAATATATTTATAACAGTAGAATTCATCTAGTGTTTGCTGACACAAACTCTTTTGCAAAATAACCCACTCGGTTGCATACTAAGGCTCAAAATTACTATAATGTTGCTCACTTGCTAAGTAGTGCTTCACCTCTGAAAGTAGAAAAAAAAATATATATTTTGTCCTGAAAATCTGGCGCGAGTGTACCGAACTCTCGGTGTGCGTCGTGGGGATCCGAACACCCTCATTATCTCTGCACAAATGATTGCGTAGCAGTGCAGGAACAGCACAAAAACACATAGGTTTTTAAGAAAGCCTAATCTACAACAATGTTCCGAACTGACTTTGGGCGAAAATCTATGACCTATTGAAACCAGGCACAAAGAAGGGTCGAGTACGATATTGTAAGACGCAAAATGACACATTGTGTACAATTACACTTGGGCTTGCATTGAAATTTGCACTAAAAGGTGTAACTCGGGTACAAATCCTATGCAAGACAGTGCTGGGTTGTCTTAGTGGTGATGCAAATATTTAGCATCATGAGAAAACCTGGCCTTTGGTTTTGCTTTGTTCGCCATAAGTTGGCAGGGTATGCTCAGACGTGAGCCCCTTGCTCACTTTGCCACTGGATTCAAGCAAGCCTAGCTGAAGACGGCTGCAATGCCAGAAACCGGTCCTGGGAAGCTTTTTTCCGGTCCAGGGAAGGCATGGCTTGGCAGTTCAGGCTGGACTGTTCCCATGAGGCACAGGGTCAGACTGATTTGCATATGGCCATGTCTGAACTGGGGTGGCAGAGTGGGCTAAAGAATGGTGATGGATTAAACCCAGATCAGTTGACTGGGGGTAAGTGCTTGTATTGTCAACGCTCCGCCCATCATTTCCTTTGGTTTTGCTTTGTTCGCCATAAGTTGGCAGGGTATGCTCAGACGTGAGTCCCTTGCTCACTTTGCCACTGGATTCATTTCAAGCAAGCCCGGCTGAAGACGGCTGCAATGCCAGAAACCGGTCCTGGGAAGCTTGTTTCCGGTCCAAGGAAGGCATGGCTTGGCAGTTCGGGCTGGACTGTTCCCATGAGGCACAGGGTCAGACTGATTTGCATTTGGCCATGTCTGAACTGGGGTGGCAGAGTGGGCTAAAGAATGGTGATGGATTAAACCCAGATCAGTTGACTGGGGGTGAGTGCTTGTATTGTCAACGCTCCGTCCATCATTTCCTTTGGTTTAACATAGAATATAAAGCCTTCGTTTCTTAAATATAAGGATTATAGTTTTCAGTGAAAGCATTTGAACTTTAATCTGTATTAATTTGAAAGCATGTCACTCTTTTACTAGAGTAAAATGACCAACATACGGGAATCTACCTCATATCCCTCTTTGGCTTTCTTTTATATCTATGTTTCTAATACTTTGCACTTGAGGGGTAGCGACACACACGTCTGTGTGTTTGTACATTACATTGCTGTGATAAACTAGTACTAATCTATCTATCTATCTATCTATCTATCTATCTATCTATCTATCTATCTATCTATCTATCTATCTATCTATCTATCTATCTATCTATCTATCTATCTATCTATCTATCTATCTATCTATCTATCTATCTATCTATCTATCTATCTATCTATCTATCTCTTGTGTTCAGCATTGAATTGACAGCTTGCTGGGAGTTTGAGCACAGGGCCAAGTCCTGTGGCCAAACCCCGCTGTGCATGGCCAATCGCTGTGCATGGCATGGGGCTGGCTACCTCCAAGTGGTTGCCTGCAGACAGTTGGATGCATGTCTGGCTGCAAACCAGGCCCTTCAGCCAACACCACGCTGGCTACCTGTGGGGCATTAGCCGCAGGGTGTGTGAAAAAGGCCTGTTTGACTTTGAACTCAGATCTCCCGAGGTGCTCTGCCGGGAGCAACGTTACCCTGCCTTCTTTTAATTGTGTATTTGGACATTGTGCACATCTTTGCTGCTGCTGTGTTTTTAACATCCCTACCTGCACGCACTCCAGAGCGTCTCCTCGCTGATCGCTCCCCTCCTCTGCCGTGCCGGTTGCTGGAGCGGGGACGAGCGAGGTCTGGCCGCCATCTTTGGGTGCTCTGGGGTTGACGCTGCAGTCTTTTGGCCACTCCCCCCTTGGCAAGCTATTTCTGGCGCATGACGGCTACTGCGCCTGTTTTGACTTTGAACTCAGATCTCCTGAGGCGCTCTGCCGGGAGCAACGTTACCCTCTCTTCTTTTAATTGTGTGTTTGGACATTGTGCACATCTTTGCTGCTGCTGTGTTTTTAACATCCCTACCTGCACGCACTCCAGAGCGTCTCCTCGCTGATCGCTCCCCTCCTCTGCCGAGCCGGTTGCTGGAGCGGGGACGGGCGAGGTCTGGCCGCCATCTTTGGGTGCTGTGGGGTTGACGCTGCAGTCTTTTGGCCACTCCCCCATTGCCTCGCCCCCCCCCACCCCTATACAATGACATTACTCTACCGGCCGAGCAGCGGACGAGCGCAGCGGGCGCGACGAAGGCACGCCGAAGTTGCACCTAAGTTAAGCCCGTCTGCGCCCATCCGCGACCGGCCGGGATCAGGGGCCATGCCCCCTGCTCCTGCTCCTGTCTATTCCTCAGCACAATTGCTTTCTTTTTATGTTAATCAGCCCATTGCCCCTTCCTTGCTTCAGCGTATTGCTGCACTTGGCATTTCTGTTCCTTCCCCCCTCTCATCTGTTCCCACTCTGCTCACTCCCCTGCTATATGCTTCTCTGCCCACTTCCATTACTCTCCCTCTCTCTTTACCTACTTCGGCCACTGCCTACCTTCTTAACACACGATCGGCAGGCAGGCACCAGCTGGAGCTCTTCAACCTACTGGATACCGATGCTCCTGATTTTCTGTTTCTCACAGAGACTTGGTTCTCTGCCGATTCCCTGCCTGATGTATTGTCCACTCTCCCCGACTCCTACTATGCCCTTCGGGTGGACCGCCTTGATGGTAAAGTCCGTGGGGGTGTGGCAATGATCATTTGCTCCAACCTCCAGTTCCAGCTCCTCCCACACCCTCCCATACCTAGTGTTGATTTCCTAGTTGCCCGTTCAGTTAATCTTCTGGCCCCCCTCACCATAGTTCTTATGTATCGCCCTCCCCAAAACATGCCCTCTTTTGTGTCCACCCTGCAGGAACTCCTGGCTACGCTCGTGGTCAATAATTCGTCCGTTTTCCTTTTGGGAGACTTTAATTATTGGCCGGCCGACCCTAGGGAAGACCAGTCTTCTAAAGATTTTTCGGCCACTCTCCATTGCCTTAACTTCTTCCCTCACGTTCACACCCCCACCCATGTCCATGGCCATATTTTAGATCAAATATGGTCAGCCAGTCGCATCATTCTCTCTCCTAGTATTCTTCCATGCACCTGGTCTGACCACTCATTGATCTCCTTTTCCATTGACCTTGGCGCATCAGAGAAACCCCTCCTACCCAAGAATATTTCTGCTCGAAATTGGAATCGGGTCGATTTTAACTCTCTTCGTGCTTCCCTCACTTCTTCTCCTCCTGATCTCTTTGAGCTCCCCCTTGACCTCCAAGCAGACGCCGTGAATTCTTGGCTGTCTTCATCCTGCGATCTGGTTGCTCCTCTCAGGAAAGTCAAGGCCTGCCGCCCTCATGATGCCCATAAGTGGTTCACTGGCGAGCTGAAAACCCTTAAATTGGACCTCAGGCGCTCTGAACGCCATTGGAGGCGCAATTATTGTCCCCTTTTGCGGGCCAAATACAAGTCACTTTTAACTAACTATAAGGGAGCCGTCCTCTTAGCCAAAACCACATATTTTTCAGAGAAAATTACATCATCAGCCAACAAGTCCAAAGAGATTTTCTCCATAGTTCGCAACTTAGTTGCTTCTGATAGGGTCAACCCTAATCTTGTCCCCTCCCAAGCTCTCTGTTCGTCCCTTAATGATTTTTTTATAGAGAAGATTGAGAAGAATAAATCTAATATTCCATCAGCATCCTCGCCACTCCCTTCCCCTGCTCTTTCTCTGCCCTTCTCTCTTCTTGACCACTTTCCCCCTATCTCTATGGACTCCTTTCTTGTTTTACTCCAGAAAGTGAAGTCAGGCTCCCCGGCTGATTGTGCTCCGGCCCGCATCCTGAGAGAGCTCTTCATCAATTGTCCTGACGCCCCCCTCTCCCTTCTTAATGCCTCTATTTCTCAGGGCTTAGTACCTAAATCCTTTAAATAGGCCATAGTTCTTCCCATTTAAAAAAAGGTTGGTTTAGACCCTTCCCTTCCGTCTAATTTTAGACCCATTTCCCTCCTTCCCTATCTAGGGAAGATCTTGGAGAGCCACATTACCACCAGCCTCTCCACTTTTATTGAGGATAATCATCTTCTGGCCTCCCACCAAGCGGGATTCCGCCCGGTCCACTCGACTGAGTCAGTGGTCCTCTCCGTCCTAGATGAGCTAAAGAGCAAGGCGGACTCCAACTTACCTCAAGCCTTGGTGCTCCTTGACTTGTCCGCTGCGTTTGACACGGTCGATCATTCCATCCTCTCGGCCGTGTCAGCGCAGTGGGCGTTCGGGGCACTGCCCTCTCTGGGCTTGCCTCTTTTCTCAAAGGGCGGACTCAGGTGGTCCATCTCTCCGGCTTTTCTGCTTCTACCCGCCTGGTTCCTTGTAGGGTCCCCCAGGGTTCTTCCCTGTCCCCCCTCCTTTTTAATCTTTACATCCACCCCCTTATTCTTTCTCTTCTAGAAATGGGGGTCTCCGTGTACAATTATGCGGATGACCTCCAGCTTGTATTTGATCTTTCTTCTTCTTCTGACTCCCTGCCGAAAATTCATTCTACCCTTGTTTTCATTTCTGAGTGGATGAACCACAACCACCTTATACTCAATCCGGACAAGACGGAGCTGGTCCTGACAGGCGCTACCATCACCCATTGGTCCGCCGCCTTTTGGCCTTCCATCTTCGCCCCCCCCCCAGTACCCGTGGCCTCAGTTAGGACCTTGGGCATTAAAGTCAGCCAGGACCTCTCCATGCATGCTCAGATTAGTTCAGTTGTCTCCTACTGCTTCCTATCCCTCCGGATCATTCGGAAATTCTCCTGTTTTTTTCTCCTGATGCTCTCAAACTTATTATTTTGGCCATGATTCTTTCCCGTCTTGATTACGGAAATAGCCTCTACGTGGGTATCCCTGCCTACGAACTTCGCCGTCTACAGGCTATCCAGAATCAGGCCGCCTGCCTCATTCACCACCTTCCCAAGTTCCACCACATCACTCCTTTTTTGAAATCCCTTCACTGGCTCCCCATTTGCCAGAGGTCCCTTTTCAAGATAGGATGCCTGGCCTTCATGGCCCGTGCCCGCACGGGCCATGACTTCATTAATTCCCTCATCAGTCCCTACACCCCCAGCCGTACCCTCCGCTCCTCCAATCAGGCTCTCCTTAATGTCCCTCGTTTCCGCAGAACCAAAACTGGAGGTACCAGATTCTCTGTACTAGCTCCTCGCTTCTGGAATAGTCTTCCGCTGTCCATTAGATCCATTCCAGTTTATTCACAATTCCGCAAGGCGCTCAAGACTTTCCTGTTCTCCCAAGCGTACTCCTGCTGATCTTCACCTTGGCAGACTTCTGTGCTTCTCAGACGAAACTCTAGCGCCAGGAAGCCGCTTGGTCACAGAGCACTCTATCAAGATCTTTTAACTTCAACTTCAACTTCAACTCCTGTTTTTAAAAATAAACTAAGAAATTCAATCAGGAAACCAAAGGTTAATGCAACGTTAAGTTTGTTGTGATAACAAATTCAGTTTTTGTTTTGTTAATGGAAGTAGGCTGCCTGTGAAGTGTATGATATAGGGTCAATGTAGGGTCAATGTTGCACTTAACTCACACTTGCAACACCTAAGGGAGTTGTTTCTGTGATGGCAGTAATGACACTTCATATTATTACGAGCCATTTTGTACTTACTTTCAGACCATACTCATTTGTAGAGTAATGTGTACAAAAGAAGCTTGGATCAGTGATGCAATCAATTATGCCATTTGAGATGTCATCAGTGATAATATAAATGATGTCATTGAACTTGTCATGAGTGATGTAATATGAAAGATCATGAGCAGTGTATGGCAGTGGCGCAAGGTATAGCTAGCTATGCAAAATATAACTGTGTGTTTTTCTTTAGTTCAAAATGGTAATGTTGTCACTGACATATTCGCCTAACGAAAACATCACTTTAACCTTTGAGTTTTTGAGTGAATATCAATATATATGGGGTATAGGAAACACTGCCCATGTATCAAGTCTTTCTTCCAGTCCTAAAGCCCCAACATACTTTCTGCCCACCTACGTGCTATCGCATCACAATCCTAATGGCAATCAAGAGGAAATTTTAAATATTTTAGGTGTAGTTTGGATATTTGGGCAGGCAGAGTAGGGTCAATCCCAATTTTCTCTCTTTTAATATGGAGAATGAATGCACTATTTGAATTTGGTATCAGTCGGCAGCCAGGAAACCCTTCTAAATCCAGATATTTCCCAAAACACCCAAGGGGGGTGGTAAGGATGCTGTAAAATTCATGGCTTCTACTATGTTTTCTGACCAGACTGCCTTATAAACCTAAAACAAAACACACATTCTCCTCATATTTCTAGGAGGGAAGCTTCTAGAATATACGGGTCTCCACAAAATGTCTACTTCCCAGCATTCATACACTTCTGCTACATGTTATCCACTTGTGTGACTTGGCCTAGCACCTGTAACAGGAAAAGCCCCAAAATGCAATGTCGAGAGATCAAACTTTCATCATCAAAATTGGCCCGTTTCGATGATGTGGCTAGCTGTAGCATTTGAGCTTGGGCTCTGCTACCATCAAGGGAAACCTGTTAAACCCAGACAATTCTGAAAACTAGACCACCAGCATAGTCCAGGTTGTTGTCACTTACATGTATCTCACTATGTTTTCTTATACAGAATTCATTGCAAACCTCAAATTTTGGCTAAAGCCGTAGAGTTTTGTTACATTTGTCTGGGGATCAACACATCTCATACCACCGAGCATTCCCACTCTTCCCTTTGTAAAAATAGTACTCCAATTATGTGACTGAGTCTACCTCTTTTAAAGGAAGAGAAACCATACGAGGTTCCTGGTTTGATCCCCAATAATTCCAACTAATTGGACAGTGCTTTTATTACATTAGGCTTCCTTGCTTTTGAAGTGGCTGCATCTACTTCTGAAGGCATAACACTTCAACCCTAATTTTATTTCCAAATAAAGCCTTTGGAAGAAAGGCAGGCCAGCAGATGTAGGTTGTATTTTGTTTGTCTTTCAGAGAGCACAAAGTGTACTTTGTGAAAATGTACCTTTTACTACAGGTACCAAGCATCTACTTTCAACATTGATCTAGATTTTTGATAAAAAGCATGTTTCTATCACCTTCCCAGGCAAGGTTATGAAAATAGACTTTTATTTACAATTTGGCCTTCTCATAGAAAAACATAGCTTTACCTCTACAGTGGCAAACAGCTTTTGGTGACTGTACGTTTTCCTAACGTACATTTCAGTACTATTTAGCAAATCACACTTTAATACATCATGCATTTCAACCCTGTTGGCTTACAGGTTACACTCGAAGGAGTCTTTGCCAAGGTCTAAAATTGTTTTTTTCACCAGACAGGGATTTTTTTCTGTAACAGTACTGTGGTGGTATAAAACTAGGGCCATACATAACTTTCATTACACAAGCATAATACAGTGTACTATAAAAGTTGGATGACACCTCTAAAAAATGTTTTTCTTACACAATAAGTAATTTTGTGTTAAAATAAATGATTATAGAGTGTAGCTATTGTTCTTTAATAAGATTCAACTGTTTTATTTTGCTTGGTACTATTTTAAAGCATCCAAATTGGAGGCAATTATTACATATTCTTCATAAAAACACATACCCACATGATGTATTCATTTATATAATAGGTTGAAAATGACCATTATTTATGTTCAGGCTTATTGTTGTCTTTACGACTAAATTAAGAGCAATATACGAGGAAGAAGAAATCATTAAGAGTAAGAGCTCTAATGATGGGTTTATGAAAAGAGGTAGATGGCCAGTAAGTTCTTTGCAAACAGCGAGCCGAGCAGAATCATATATTTTATTCGCGAGGTCTAATTGCTAAGCCTTTGAAGCAAAGGTATCGTAAAATACAGGATTTCATATCTCCACATCTATGCCTGCTATGCTGCAAACGTAAAGGATAGCGTAATACACAGAAGACTTCAGAAAAAAAGAAATATTACAATGAAATAATATTTACGTAGGATGAATGAGTTTTGCATATAAAAATAACTAAAAAATTGTTATTGATATTGAGTCTTTTTTTGAGAATGCAGCATTCAGGAAATGGACAATGCATTATCTCTCTGTGTCCTGTGCATGGGATTGTGAGCTTAAAAGATATAATTTGAAGGTGGCGACGACAGACAACTAGAATCCTTGAACAAAAAGTCGTGCATATGTATTTTCAAAGATTCATCTGGAAACTGCCTAAAGATGAAAATGTTTTCACGAACGTTTGCAAGTCCATAAGTTGAATACTCTTATTAAGGTATCGATCTCTGCTTACTGTGGATGATAAGGTTTATGATGCAAAGTCCTGCAGCCAACCCTCTGCTGCTCACAGCTTTCAGCTGCCCAGTGCAAGAGTTGACCAACTATGGCAGGTTGGATGCAGGACCTGACCAAAGGTCAGAGCCTGCAGCCGTCAATCGCTGCTCAGGGATGAAGACCGGGGCCAGTGGGGTTTGGTCGTACCTGTTGATTTTTAAGGTTAAAGCGAAGTTATGGTTGCTTTGGTTACAATTGTCTTAGGGTATGCTTAAGATATGTGTAAACAAACTTTTAGAAACCCATAGAAAAAAACATGGCAAGTACAGTTTTAGTTGTACACTTTTCGAAAATTATGTTTTTCTGTGAAAACAATAAATTACTCGCACAGTAAATGTAATGATGAAGACCTCACAATATTTAGACCAATAGGTAAAAATACCTAAAACCACAACGTATTTGAATAATAACACATAATGAAACTAATAAATAATCCTATGTTCGTAATCGTCTTTTTCATAGTAATAAGGGTAATATGATAGGTAATACCATTTGTAACAATATTTACATTTGTAAATGAATCAGTCACAACAAGGTTGAGGGCTTGGGCTTTGCAATTGGTATTTTGGCTCATGTTCTCATTCAGAAGGTACATGGCCTGGCAACTCGGGCTGGACTTTCTCCATTGCAGCAGGATGAAGACCTATTTGCATTTGCTCCTTCCTCTTTGAGGTGGCATGGTAGTCAAAAATAATTTGAGCATTCTGGCTATCAGTCATTTCCACACATACATTTACAATGTGGTAGATGAAAACACATATAATACAAGATCTTGACATTTACAGTGCATCATATTACAACACTGTACTGTTGCCAAAAAGTATATACTGCTAGCTTACCATTTTGCACAAATAAAGCACTAAGGATTTGCACCAGTACCTGGGTCCACTCCTCGTTGTTTTTTTTCGTGAAGGGACGCTTCGGGATAGCGATTTCGTATATATATAGATATATTTTTGTCACTATTTTTCCCCATGGTACGCTCCCCAGTACGCTCCCCGGTGCGCGTACCGGGCGCTCCCCCCGCGAAAATCAAAAATTAAATTTTTTTTTTGTCCCGCGGGACCCTTTTATGGCCCTGACATCAAACCTAGGGGTTCAGGGGGGTCTACCCTGCCCCCTTTTGGTTATTTCCCCCTTTGTTTTTGCCACCTCTTGTGTCTCGATCCTACCGAGACGCAAGATGGCAGCCGCTCCGGACTGTTTCGAATGTTTACAGACACCCGAGAGCCAATCAGCTTTCCGCGCGCGAACTCGCGGTGCGCGCCGGGAACGCTCCCCGGTGCGCGTACCGGGGCGCGCCTATAGATATATATATATTTTTTTAACCTAAATTACTCAAAATCCACTGGATCACATATCTTGAGACATAGCAAAGGCACATCGGGCTACCAGTCCCTACAATTTTACCAAGTTTCGTGGGAATCCATTCAGCCGTTCGGGCTAAAAGTGAGTCCAACCGCCCTATGGAAATTAACATAGGGAAAACACGTTTTGGGACCCCCCTTTTATCTCGACCCCCGCTTGACGAATCCCCCCAAACTTTCAGAGAAGGAGCGGACCACCGCGAGGCAAATTTGAGGAAAATTACAGGCAGATCCCTCAATCTGCGCCAAAGTTATTCCCAATAGAATGTTGCGGATTCCCTATGGAAAACAATCCTAACTATAACTACCTACTGGTGACCGCCAGTAGGTAATATATATATATATATATATGTATATATATATATATATATATATATATATATATATTCACTGAAAAAACCATAGGTTAGAGACCATATATAGTTAGCTGGACATTTTATTGACATAAAACCAATGAAATTCCATATATAGTTAGTTGCACTAACTATATATCGCGCACCCGCAATCCACTGCTGATGATGTCACATATTACATCATTCATGACATGGTCAGTGACATCACTGATGACATCACTGATGACATCACTGATGACATCACTGATGACATCTCAAATGACATCACTGATGACATCATCTAGTGTCTGTGTGTTTTTGTAAAGTTTAAATATGTTTTACATATTGAAGAATGAGTGGATGTATGGAAGACTGAGTGTGTGTGTGGCTGGCTGGGAGGTGTGTGACTCTATGCATATCAATGTGTACTTGTATCAGTGATTGTATAAGAGAGTAAGTATGTGTTAGTATATGTGTGAAAAGTATGGTGTTCTGTGTTTAACTGTATAGATGAGGAAATCGAAGTGTGATTGATTCTTCACAGGACTGACTAGGTGTATGAGTGCATATGATAGTGTTGTAATAATGAGTGACTGTATGTATGAGTGATTGTATGGGTAAATGAGAATATGTGTGTGTAGACGTAGGAATCAGTGAGTGCGTATGTAGTAACTGGTATTGGTGTGTCATGATGTCATCAGTGATGTCATTTGAGATGTCATCAGTGATGTCATTTGAGATGTCATCAGTGATGTCATCAGTGATGTCACTGAAGTATGGTGTTCTGTGTTTAACTGTATAGATGAGGAAATGGAAGTGTGATTGATTCTTTACAGGACTGACTAGGTGTGTGAGTAACTCCATGGATGAGTGGCAGTGTGTGAGTGTCTGCATAGGTGTATGAGTGCATATGATAGTGTTGTAATAATGAGTGACTGTATGTATGAGTGATTGTATGGGTGAATGAGTGAATGTGTGTGTAGACGTAGGAATCAGTGAGTGCGTATGTAGTAACTGGTATTGGTGTGTCATGATGTCATCTGTGATGTCATTTGAGATGTCATCAGTGATGTCATCAGTGATGTCATTTGAGATGTCATCAGTGATGTCATCAGTGATGTCACTGACCATGTCATGAATGATGTAATTTGTGACATCATCAGCAGTGGATTGCGGGTGCGCGATATATAGTTAGTGCAACTAACTATATATGGAATTTCATTGGTTTTATGTCAATAAAATGTCCAGCTAACTATATATGGTCTCTAACCTATGGTTTTTTCAGTGAATTTTCAAGGTTTTGTAAATGCAAATTCCTAACTATGTATGGTCTATAACCTATGGTTTTTTCAGTGAATTTCATTGGTTTTTTAAAAGCTAATATCTATAGCTGTAAAATATATTCTTTATTACGTGACGTATCACGTAGCCACGTGAGACGCCTCATGACGCGTCGCATAACCGTGACGTATCGGCTCTGCAGGGCAAACAAAACCCGTAACGTAAGCGTGCCGGAGCACGCTTACAGATATATATATTTTTTTTAACCTTAATTAGACAAAATCCACACGTGCACATATCTTGAGGCCTTTCAAAGGCACATCAAACAAACAGTCCCTACAATTTTGCCAAGTTTGCTGGAAATCTATTCCTGTAATTTTTTTTTTACTGTTTCTCTTGGTTTTCCCCTTGTTACGCTTACCGGGACGCTACCCGGTACGCGAACCGGACGCTCCAAAAACACAAGATGGCGGACTCCCGTTACGCTGCCGGTTAGCTGCCCGGTTCGCGTACCGGGAAGCGCCTCTACCGCGAAAAATCGCGGGGGACTTTAATATCCCCCTCATCAATCCTAGGGGGTCAGGAGGGGTTTACCTTGCCCCCTTTCCTTCATTTCCCCCTTCTTTTTTCACCACATCTTGTCTCTCGAACCTACCGAGAGACAAGATGGCGGCCGCTCCGGACTGTTTACAATGTTGACAGCTACGCTGCCGGTTAGCTGCCCGGTGAGCTGCCCGGTGAGCGTACCGGGACGCGCCTCTACGGCGTAAAATCACAAAATTTTTTTTTGTTTTTTTTGCCCCGCGGGGCACTTTAATATCCCCCTCATCAATCCTAGGGGGTCAGGAGTGGTCTACCTTGCCCCCTTTCCTTCATTTCCCCCTTCGTTTTTCACCACATCTTGTCTCTCGATCGTACCGAGAGACAAGATGGCGGCCGCTCCGGACTGTTTAGAATGTTGACAGACACCGGAGAGCCAATCAGCTTTGCTTCGCGAAGTTCCATTACGCTGTCACAGATATATATATTTTTTTAAACGTTAATTTCTCAAAATCCACTGGAGCACATATATTGAGACATAGCAAAGGCACGTCAGGCAAACCATATCTACAATTTTGCCAAGTTTCATGTAAATCTATTCAGCCGTTCGAGCTAAAAGTGAGTCCAACCGCCCTATGGAAAAATGAATGAGAAAAACGCGTTTTGGGACCCCCTTTTTTCTCGGCCCCCCCTTGACGAAACCCCCCCAAATTTTCAGGGGCTGCTCAGAAACAAAATGTGCCATTTTCCTGAAAATTTCAGCCAATTCCGTCCACAAACGCCAAAGTTATTAGACATAGAATTTTCAGAAATCCCATAGAGAAAAAATCCTAACTATATATACCCACTGGCTATCGCCAGTAGGTAATATACATATATAAACATATATAATCTGCATATCTATATAAATATAAATGCATGCATACATATACATATATGCATACATATGCATGTTATTTACATGAAAGTTTTAAAAACACTAATAAAAGCAAAGCTAAAAAGCCACCTCATTACAAACAGAATGGCTTTAACTTAAACGAGGGCGAGATCTATTGCATTTTCAATGCTTGTTTACTTTGGTTCTATCAAGAAGGCATTCAGATGTGTCACATATTTGCCATAAATTCTGAATGTTAGCACTCTAGTTGCTCATTAGATCACTTTAGTAAAGCTAGTGCTCACCAGGGAAGTCTGCTGCTAATCATGGTTTGCAGCCATTTTCCCGCATTTTTATCCGCAGACTTTCAGTCTGCATACCATTATCCCGTAAGGTCATTGACCTCGCATACAATTATCCCGCATTTTTTCAAAACGCATGTGCATTTATCGCGCATGCCTTTACAAAGAATTACGTTTTAAAGGCATGTATGGTAAATGCATTTGCGTTGTGAAAACCACGATGACGAGAGAGAGAAGTGGGTTTGTGTTAATTTTTTCGTGGGTTAGTGATTGTGTAGTGTAGTGTAGTGTTGTGTAGTGTAGTGTTGTGTTAGTGTAGTGTAGAGTTGTGGTGGTTGTTTAGTGTAGGGTCATGCTGGGGGTAGTGTTTTAGGGTTTAGGGTTGTGTTGTAGTGTTTGCGTAGTGTAGGGTCATGCTGGGGGTAGTGTTTTAGGGTTTAGGGTAGTGTTGTAGTGTTTGCGTAGTGTAGGGTCATGCTGGGGGTAGTGTTTTAGGGTTTAGTGTTGTGTTGTAGTGTTTGCGTAGTGTAGGGTCATGCTGGGGCTAGTGTTTTAGGGTTTAGGGTAGTGTTGTAGTGTTTGCGTAGTGTAGGGTCATGCTGGGCGTAGTGTTTTAGGGTTTAGGATAGTGTTGTAGTGTTTGCGTAGTGTAGGGTCATGCTGGGGGTAGTGTTTTAGGGTTTTGGGTAGTGTTGTAGTGTTTGCGTAGTGTAGGGTCATGCTGGGGTGTAGTGTGTTAGGGTTTTGGGTAGTGTTGTAGTGTTTGCGTAGTGTAGGGTCATGCTGGGGTGTAGTCTTTTAGGGTTTAGGATAGTGTTGTAGTGTTTGCGTAGTGTAGGGTCATGCTGGGGTGTAGTGTTTTAGGGTTTTGGGTAGTGTTGTAGTGTTTGCGTAGTGTAGGGTCATGCTGGGGTGTAGTGTTTTAGGGTTTTGGGTAGTGTTGTAGTGTTTGCGTAGTGTAGGGTCATGCTGGGGGTAGTGTTTTAGGGTTTTGGGTAGTGTTGTAGTGTTTGCGTAGTGTAGGGTCATGCTGGGGGTAGTGTTTTAGGGTTTTGGGTAGTGTTGTAGTGTTTGCGTAGTGTAGGGTCATGCTGGGGGTAGTGTTTTAGGGTTTAGGGTTGTGTTGTAGTGTTTGCGTAGTGTAGGGTCATGCTGGGGCTAGTGTTTTAGGGTTTAGGGTAGTGTTGTAGTGTTTGCGTAGTGTAGGGTCATGCTGGGGGTAGTGTTTCAGGGTTTAGGGTAGTGTTGTAGTGTTTGCGTAGTGTAGGGTCATGCTGGGGGTAGTGTTTTAGGGTTTAGGGTTGTGTTGTAGTGTTTGCGTAGTGTAGGGTCATGCTGGGGGTAGTGTTTTAGGGTTTAGGGTAGTGTTGTAGTGTTTGCGTAGTGTAGGGTCATGCTGGGGGTAGTGTTTTAGGGTTTAGGGTTGTGTTGTAGTGTTTGCGTAGTGTAGGGTCATGCTGGGGCTAGTGTTTTAGGGTTTAGGGTAGTGTTGTAGTGTTTGCGTAGTGTAGGGTCATGCTGGGCGTAGTGTTTTAGGGTTTAGGATAGTGTTGTAGTGTTTGCGTAGTGTAGGGTCATGCTGGGGGTAGTGTTTTAGGGTTTTGGGTAGTGTTGTAGTGTTTGCGTAGTGTAGGGTCATGCTGGGGTGTAGTATTTTAGGGTTTAGGGTAGTGTTGTAGTGTTTGCGTAGTGTAGGGTCATGCTGGGGGTAGTGTTTTAGGGTTTTGGGTAGTGTTGTAGTGTTTGCGTAGTGTAGGGTCATGCTGGGGTGTAGTGTTTTAGGGTTTTGGGTAGTGTTGTAGTGTTTGCGTAGTGTAGGGTCATGCTGGGGTGTAGTGTTTTAGGGTTTTGGGTGGTGTTGTAGTGTTTGCGTAGTGTAGGGTCATGCTGGGGGTAGTGTTTTAGGGTTTTGGGTAGTGTTGTAGTGTTTGCGTAGTGTAGGGTCATGCTGGGGGTAGTGTTTTAGGGTTTTGGGTAGTGTTGTAGTGTTTGCGTAGTGTAGGGTCATGCTGGGGGTAGTGTTTTAGGGTTTAGGGTAGTGTTGTAGTGTTTGCGTAGTGTAGGGTCATGCTGGGGGTAGTGTTTTAGGGTTTAGGGTAGTGTTGTAGTGTTTGCGTAGTGTAGGGTCATGCTGGGGGTAGTGTTTTAGGGTTTAGGGTAGTGTTGTAGTGTTTGCGTAGTGTAGGGTCATTCTGGGGGTAGTGTTTTAGGGTTTAGGGTAGTGTTGTAGTGTTTGCGTAGTGTAGGGTCATGCTGGGGTAGTGTTTTAGGGTTTAGGGTAGTGTTGTAGTGTTTGCGTAGTGTAGGGTCATGCTGGGGTGTAGTGTTTTAGGGTTTTGGGTAGTGTTGTAGTGTTTGCGTAGTGTAGGGTCATGCTGGGGGTAGTGTTTTAGGGTTTAGGGAAGTGTTGTAGTGTTTGCGTAGTGTAGGGTCATGCTGGGGGTAGTGTTTTAGGGTTTAGGGTTGTGTTGTAGTGTTTGCGTAGTGTAGGGTCATGCTGGGGGTAGTGTTTTAGGGTTTAGGGTAGTGTTGTAGTGTTTGCGTAGTGTAGGGTCATGCTGGGGTGTAGTGTTTTAGGGTTTAGGGTTGTGTTGTAGTGTTTGCAAATTGTAGGGTCATGCTAAGGGTAGTGTTTTAGGGTTTAGGGTAGTGTTGTAGTGTTTGTGTAGTGTAGGGTCATGCTGGGGGTAGTGTTTTAGGGTTTAGGGTAGTGTTGTACTGTTTGTGTAGTGTAGGGTCATGCTGGGGGTAGTGTTTTAGGGTTTAGGGTAGTTTAGTTGTTTAGTGTATGCTAAAGGCATATTCGTTCTAAATGTTTTCGTTATTTTAATTTGCGGCCTAATAGTACATGCGGAATTTTTTTGCGGACTGATGGTATGCGGGATTTCGTCATATATTGGCTAATCATACTTTCTATGGCAAAATGAACCCCCTCATGTTGTTCCTTTTTAAATTAAATGTTTTAAGAGTTACCACTTTATTCCAATCAAGATGGCTTCAGGTGTGCCATACCTTTGTAATAAGTAGGACTGTTAGCAGTCTAGTTGTTCTTTAGAACACTCTGGGACATTCTGTCATTGGGCTATAGTTGGGCTACATCTGGCTGATATTTGGGCTACATTTGTTTTTTTTTGTCTCTGGTGGCCATCTTTGGGCTACATTGGGCTACATTGGGCTACATTGGGCTACATTTGGGCTCCAACATATATATAGCCCAATGTAGCCCAATATATATTTTTCAAAGTTAATTTTCGTAAAAACCACTGGAGCCTATATCTTGAGACATAGCAAAGGCACATCGGGCTACCAGTCCCTACAATTTTGCCAAGTTTGGTGTAAATCCATTCAGCCGTTCAGGCTAAAAGTGAGGCCAACCGCCCTATGGAAAATTGCATGGGAAAAACACGTTTTGGGACCCCCCTTTTTTCTCGGCCCCCCCTTGACGAAACCCCCCCAAATTTTCAGGGGCTGCTCAGAAACAAAATGTTCCATTTTCCTGAACATTTCAGCCAATTCTGTCCTCAAACGCCAAAGTTATTCGACATAGAATATTCAAAAATCCCATAGGAAAAAAATCCTAACTATATAAACCTACTGGCTATCGCCAGTAGGTAATATATATATATATATATATATTTATTCAAAGGTGCCCTGCATTGAAGACGCACTCCTCCAACCGGTAAGTTAACAAAACTCTTTATTGGCAAGGGAGCAGGATGGCAGCTCCGATTCTTTTAGTCCAATTGCCTGACGCGTTTCAGAGCTATCGAGCTCTTTCCTCAGAGGCAGTGTTTAAATGCACATCATGGTATCAGGCTCCCACAGTTCCCTGCGTGCTGGCTTAATTAATTAACAGGCCTCCGGTGTGCCATTTATTGTTAACCCTTCCTGTTGCATGCTGGAACATGTAGGAATTGCCTCTCAATTAAAACCTCCAGTGGTTGTGTGCGATTAAAGTCCTTTCCTTGGACCGATTCTCAGCCCTCCAGTGGGCCCCAGGGCTGCCAACTTGCTCCATATTTTGTGCCACCAGTTGCGCCGTCATGGAATTCCTGCATAGTTCAGGTCCATCGATTCCCCACATCTCGAGGGGCGGTGCGACCTTCCACGGCTGGACCTGCCGTGTAGAAATCTTTATTCAAAGGTGCCCTGCATTGAAGACGCACTCCTCCAACCGGTAAGTTAACAAAACTCTTTATTGGCAAGGGAGCAGGATGGCAGCTCCGATTCTTTTAGTCCAATTGCCTGACGCGTTTCAGAGCTATCGAGCTCTTTCCTCAGAGGCAGTGTTTAAATGCACATCATGGTATCAGGCTCCCACAGTTCCCTGCGTGCTGGCTTAATTAATTAACAGGCCTCCGGTGTGCCATTTATTGTTAACCCTTCCTGTTGCATGCTGGAACATGTAGGAATTGCCTCTTAATTAAAACCTCCAGTGGTTGTGTGTGATTATAATCCTTTCCTTGGACCGATTCTCAGCCCTCCAGTGGGCCCCAGGGCTGCCAACTTGCTCCGTATTTTGTGCCACCAGTTGCACCGTATTGGAATTCCTGCATAGTTCAGGTCCATCGATTCCCCACATCTCGAGGGGCGGTGCGACCTTCCACGGCTGGACCTGCCGTGTAGAAATCTTTATTCAAAGGTGCCCTGCATTGAAGACGCACTCCTCCAACCGGTAAGTTAACAAAACTCTTTATTGGCAAGGGATACCATGATGTGCATGTAAACACTGCCCCTGAGGAAAGAGCTCGAACGCGTCATGCAATTGGACTAAAAGAATCGGAGCTTACCGGTTGGAGGAGTGCGTCTTCAATGCAGGGCACCTTTGAATAAATATATATATATAATGAACTCCTTGTGAACATGATTTGGACTATTTTGCAGACCTTGGGCAGTTGTGGAGCCCAGCATGGGCCGTGACATGGACTCTGTTACTAGCAACCCCTTTGTTGACATGTAGGTTGTTCTTGAGTGACGGGACATAATTTTTCCCCTCACTCGCAATATAGAGTACACTGTCTCTTTACTCAGCGACAGCTTTAGCACTTGCATTGTGTCCGGAATTTTCCGGGTCCCCTTTTGGCTGCGCGGCAGTTTTGCCGTCTGTGGGATTTTATTTCCATTTATTTTTTGCCATTTGGCTATACGGCATTTGGATTTATTTTGTTCCCACAACTACAGCTGATTGTGTTGGAACGGGCTTTGCTTTACTTTTTTTATGATGGCCCCAGTAACATTTTGTTATTTATCTTTGCTTAATTCCATGTTGTGCAAATTAGCTACATTACGTTTTTGCATTTTCTCCACTAGCCCTATTTTCATTTTAGTGTATTTCACTTTTGTGACTCGGCTAAGATGTCTGCCTCACTATGTTCACAGTCCTCTTTTCATGTTCATCACATTTCACTTGATTTATGTGTCGTGCACATCCACACTCATTTGCGTGATCAAGGCTTGTGAGAAGCCGAAACATGTAGCAATTAAATAAACACCCTTGGATTATCTCCTGTTTGGCGTTTCTGTGACGGCTGCTGAGAGCGTGTTTACACTATTTCTGCTTGGAGTGAATTGGATTTCCGGGTTGCTCGTCCGGAGCACACGCCACCTCCCTTGGGGCCCCTCGCATACCTGGAGCTTGTTTTGGGATATATATATATATATATCAATGCTCCAAGGTGTCCACCTTTGAGTAGCACGCGAACAGCAGCTTGGTTTATGTATAGGTGAGGACGGGGATCCATTCGTAGACGCCGCTCCGTACGGGATCTGCCCGACGCGTTTCGAAGCTCCATATGCTTCTCTTCAGGGGCTTTAACGGAAGCGGTGTGCGCAACCGCTGACCCACTTCCTCATTTTATATATAACACACCCACCGATGGGAGGCTCAAATGAGACTGTGCATTCTGGGAAGTGAGGTCCGGGAAGCACACAATCAAGTCCTGTATGGACTCCACAAGTGGGCCCGTCCTCGATTCCAAGTACGACTGCTGCTTCACTTTCGTGACCCCCAGGGTACCGGGGTGGTGCATACTCCGCGGCTGGACGGCCGCGTATAAATCAATGCTCCAAGGTGTCCACCTTTGAGTAGCACGCGAACAGCAGCTTGGTTTATGTATAGGTGAGGACGGGGATCCATTCGTAGACGCCGCTCCGTACGGGATCTGCCCGACGCGTTTCGAAGCTCCATATGCTTCTCTTCAGGGGCTTTAACGGAAGCGGTGTGCGCAACCGCTGACCCACTTCCTCATTTTATATATAACACACCCACCGATGGGAGGCTCAAATGAGACTGTGCATTCTGGGAAGTGAGGTCCGGGAAGCACACAATCAAGTCCTGTATGGACTCCACAAGTGGGCCCGTCCTCGATTCCAAGTACAACTGCTGCTTCACTTTCGTGACCCCCAGGGTACCGGGGTGGTGCATACTCCGCGGCTGGACGGCCGCGTATAAATCAATGCTCCAAGGTGTCCACCTTTGAGTAGCACGCGAACAGCAGCTTGGTTTATGTATAGGTGAGGACGGGGATCCATTCGTAGACGCCGCTCCGTACGGGATCTGCCCGACGCGTTTCGAAGCTCCATATGCTTCTCTTCAGGGGCTTTAACGGAAGCGGTGTGCGCAACCGCTGACCCACTTCCTCATTTTATATATAACACACCCACCGATGGGAGGCTCAAATGAGACTGTGCATTCTGGGAAGTGAGGTCCGGGAAGCACACAATCAAGTCCTGTATGGACTCCACAAGTGGGCCCGTCCTCGATTCCAAGTATGACTGCTGCTTCACTTTCGTGACCCCCAGGGTACCGGGGTGGTGCATACTCCGCGGCTGGACGGCCGCGTATAAATCAATGCTCCAAGGTGTCCACCTTTGAGTAGCACGCGAACAGCAGCTTGGTTTATGTATAGGTGAGGACGGGGATCCATTCGTAGACGCCGCTCCGTACGGGATCTGCCCGACGCGTTTCGAAGCTCCATATGCTTCTCTTCAGGGGCTTTAGCGGAAGCGGTGTGCGCAACCGCTGACCCACTTCCTCATTTTATATATAACACACCCAGCGATGGGAGGCTCAAATGAGAATGTGCATTCTGGGAAGTGAGGTCCGGGAAGCACACAATCAAGTCCTGTATGGACTCCACAAGTGGGCCTGTCCTCGATTCCAAGTACGACTGCTGCTTCACTTTCGTGACCCCCAGGGTACCGGGGTGGTGCATACTCCGCGGCTGGACGGCCGCGTATAAATCAATGCTCCAAGGTGTCCACCTTTGAGTAGCACGCAAACAGCAGCTTGGTTTATGTATAGGTGAGGACGGGGATCCATTCGTAGACGCCGCTCCGTACGGGATCTGCCCGACGCGTTTCGAAGCTCCATATGCTTCTCTTCAGGGGCTTTAACAGAAGCGGTGTGCGCAACCGCTGACCCACTTCCTCATTTTATATATAACACACCCACCGATGGGAGGCTCAAACGAGACTGTGCATTCTGGGAAGTGAGGTCCGGGAAGCACACAATCAAGTCCTGTATGGACTCCACAAGTGGGCCCGTCCTCGATTCCAAGAACGACTGCTGCTTCACTTTCGTGACCCCCAGGGTACCGGGGTGGTGCATACTCCGCGGCTGGACGGCCGCGTATAAATCAATGCTCCAAGGTGTCCACCTTTGAGTAGCACGCGAACAGCAGGTTGGTTTATGTATAGGTGAGGACGGGGATCCATTCGTAGACGCCGCTCCTTACGGGATCTGCCCGACGCGTTTCGAAGCTCCATATGCTTCTCTTCAGGGGCTTTAACGGAAGCGGTGTGCGCAACCGCTGACCCACTTCCTCATTTTATATATAACACACCCACCGATGGGAGGCCCAAATGAGACTGTGCATTCTGGGAAGTGAGGTCCGGGAAGCACACAATCAAGTCCTGTATGGACTCCACAAGTGGGCCCGTCCTCGATTCCAAGTACGACTGCTGCTTCACTTTCGTGACCCCCAGGGTACCGGGGTGGTGCATACTCCGCGGCTGGATGGCCGCGTATAAATCAATGCTCCAAGGTGTCCACCTTTGAGTAGCACGCGAACAGCAGCTTGGTTTATGTATAGGTGAGGACGGGGATCCATTCGTAGATGCCGCTCCGTACGGGATCTGCCCGACGCGTTTCGAAGCTCCATATGCTTCTCTTCAGGGGCTTTAACGGAAGCGGTGTGCGCAACCGCTGACCCACTTCCTCATTTTATCTATAACACACCCACCGATGGGAGGCTCAAATGAGACTGTGCATTCTGGGAAGTGAGGTCCGGGAAGCACACAATCAAGTCCTGTATGGACTCCACAAGTGGGCCCGTCCTCGATTCCAAGTACGACTGCTGCTTCACTTTCGTGACCCCCAGGGTACCGGGGTGGTGCATACTCCGCGGCTGGACGGTTGCGTATAAATCAATGCTCCAAGGTGTCCACCTTTGAGTAGCACACGAACAGCAGCTTGGTTTATGTATAGGTGAGGACGGGGATCCATTCGTAGACACCGCTCCGTACGGGATCTGCCCGACGCGTTTCGAAGCTCCATATGCTTCTCTTCAGGGGCTTTAACGGAAGCGGTGTGCGCAACCGCTGACCCACTTCCTCATTTTATATATAACACACCCACCGATGGGAGGCTCAAATGAGACTGTGCATTCTGAGAAGTGAGGTCCGGGAAGCACACAATCAAGTCCTGTATGGACTCCACAAGTGGGCCCGTCCTCGATTCCAAGTACGACTGCTGCTTCACTTTCGTGACCCCCAGGGTACCGGGGTGGTGCATACTCCGCGGCTGGACGGCCGCGTATAAATCAATGCTCCAAGGTGTCCACCTTTGAGTAGCACGCGAACAGCAGCTTGGTTTATGTATAGGTGAGGACGGGGATCCATTCGTAGACGCCGCTCCGTACGGGATCTGCCCGACGCGTTTCGAAGCTCCATATGCTTCTCTTCAGGGGCTTTAACGGAAGCGGTGTGCGCAACCGCTGACCCACTTCCTCATTTTATATATAACACACCCACCGATGGGAGGCTCAAATGAGACTGTGCATTCTGGGAAGTGAGGTCCGGGAAGCACACAATAAAGTCCTGTATGGACTCCACAAGTGGGCCCGTCCTCGATTCCAAGTATGAATGCTGCTTCACTTTCGTGACCCCCAGGGTAACGGGGTGGTGCATACTCCGCGGCTGGATGGCCGCGTATAAATCAATGCTCCAAGGTGTCCACCTTTGAGTAGCACGCGAACAGCAGCTTGGTTTATGTATAGGTGAGGACGGGGATCCATTCGTAGACGCCGCTCCGTACGGGATCTGCCCGACGCGTTTCGAAGCTCCATATGCTTCTCTTCAGGGGCTATAGCGGAAGCGGTGTGCGCAACCGCTGACCCACTTCCTCATTTTATATATAACACACCCACCGATGGGAGGCTCAAATGAGACTGTGCATTCTGGGAAGTGAGGTCCGGGAAGCACACATCAAGTCCTGTATGGACTCCACAAGTGGGCCCGTCCTCGATTCCAAGTACGACTGCTGCTTCACTTTCGTGACCCCCAGGGTACCGGGGTGGTGCATACTCCGCGGCTGGACGGCCGCGTATAAATCAATGCTCCAAGGTGTCCACCTTTGAGTAGCACGCAAACAGCAGCTTGGTTTATGTATAGGTGAGGACGGGGATCCATTCGTAGACGCCGCTCCGTACGGGATCTGCCCGACGCGTTTCGAAGCTCCATATGCTTCTCTTCAGGGGCTTTAACGGAAGCGGTGTGCGCAACCGCTGACCCACTTCCTCATTTTATATATAACACACCCACCGATGGGAGGCTCAAATGAGACTGTGCATTCTGGGAAGTGAGGTCCGGGAAGCACACAATCAAGTCCTGTATGGACTCCACAAGTGGGCCCGTCCTCGATTCCAAGTACGACTGCTGCTTCACTTTCGTGACCCCCAGGGTACCGGGGTGGTGCATACTCCGCGGCTGGACGGCCGCGTATAAATCAATGCTCCAAGGTGTCCACCTTTGAGTAGCACGCGAACAGCAGCTTGGTTTATGTATAGGTGAGGACGGGGATCCATTCGTAGACGCCGCTCCTTACGGGATCTGCCCGACGCGTTTCGAAGCTCCATATGCTTCTCTTCAGGGGCTTTAACGGAAGCGGTGTGCGCAACCGCTGACCCACTTCCTCATTTTATATATAACACACCCACCGATGGGAGGCTCAAATGAGACTGTGCAATCTGGGAAGTGAGGTACGGGAAGCACACAATCAAGTCCTGTATGGACTCCACAAGTGGGCCCGTCCTCGATTCCAAGTACGACTGCTGCTTCACTTTTGTGACCCCCAGGGTACCGGGGTGGTGCATACTCCGCGGCTGGATGGCCGCGTATAAATCAATGCTCCAAGGTGTCCACCTTTGAGTAGCACGCGAACAGCAGCTTGGTTTATGTATAGGTGAGGACGGGGATCCATTCGTAGACGCCGCTCCGTACGGGATCTGCCCGACGCGTTTCGAAGCTCCATATGCTTCTCTTCAGGGGCTTTAACGGAAGCGGTGTGCGCAACCGCTGACCCACTTCCTCATTTTATATATAACACACCCACCGATGGGAGGCTCAAATGAGACTGTGCATTCTGGGAAGTGAGGTCCGGGAAGCACACAATCAAGTCCTGTATGGACTCCACAAGTGGGCCCGTCCTCGATTCCAAGTACGACTGCTGCTTCACTTTCGTGACCCCCAGGGTACCGGGGTGGTGCAAACTCCGCGGCTGGACGGCCGCGTATAAATCAATGCTCCAAGGTGTCCACCTTTGAGTAGCACACAAACAGCAGCTTGGTTTATGTATAGGTGAGGACGGGGATCCATTCGTAGACGCCGCTCCGTACGGGATCTGCCCGACGCGTTTCGAAGCTCCATATGCTTCTCTTCAGGGGCTTTAACGGAAGCGGTGTGCGCAACCGCTGACCCACTTCCTCATTTTATATATAACACACCCACCGATGGGAGGCTCAAATGAGACTGTGCATTCTGGGAAGTGAGGTCCGGGAAGCACACAATCAAGTCCTGTATGGACTCCACAAGTGGGCCCGTCCTCGATTCCAAGTACGACTGCTGCTTCACTTTCGTGACCCCCAGGGTACCGGGGTGGTGCATACTCCGCGGCTGGACGGCCGCGTATAAATCAATGCTCCAAGGTGTCCACCTTTGAGTAGCACGCGAACAGCAGCTTGGTTTATGTATAGGTGAGGACGGGGATCCATTCGTAGACGCCGCTCCGTACGGGATCTGCCCGACGCGTTTCGAAGCTCCATATGCTTCTCTTCAGGGGCTTTAACGGAAGCGGTGTGCGCAACCGCTGACCCACTTCCTCATTTTATATATAACACACCCACCGATGGGAGGCTCAAATGAGACTGTGCATTCTGGGAAGTGAGGTCCGGGAAGCACACAATCAAGTCCTATATGGACTCCACAAGTGGGCCCGTCCTCGATTCCAAGTACGACTGCTGCTTCACTTTCGTGACCCCCAGGGTACGGGGGTGGTGCATACTCCGCGGCTGGACGGCGGCGTATAAATCAATGCTCCAAGGTGTCCACCTTTGAGTAGCACGCGAACAGCAGCTTGGTTTATGTATAGGTGAGGACGGGAATCCATTCGTAGACGTCGCTCCGTACGGGATCTGCCCGACGCGTTTCGAAGCTCCATATGCTTCTCTTCAGGGGCTTTAACGGAAGCGGTGTGCGCGACGGCTGACCCACTTCCTCATTTTATATATAACACACCCACCGATGGGAGGCTCAAATGAGACTGTGCATTCTGGGAAGTGAGGTCCGGGAAGCACACAATCAAGTCCTGTATGGACTCCACAAGTGGGCCCGTCCTCGATTCCAAGTACGACTGCTGCTTCACTTTCGTGACCCCCAGGGTACCGGGGTGGTGCATACTCCGCGGCTTGATGGCCGCGTATAAATCAATGCTCCAAGGTGTCCACCTTTGAGTAGCATGCGAACAGCAGCTTGGTTTATGTATAGGTGAGGACGGGGATCCATTCGTAGACGCCGCTCCGTACGGGATCTGCCCGACGCGTTTCGAAGCTCCATATGCTTCTCTTCAGGGGCTTTAATGGAAGCGGTGTGCGCAACCGCTGACCCACTTCCTCATTTTATATATAACACACCCAGCGATGGGAGGCTCAAATGAGACTGTGCATTCTGGGAAGTGAGGTCCGGGAAGCACACAATCAAGTCCTGTATGGACTCCACAAGTGGGCCCGTCCTCGATTCCAAGTACGACTGCTGCTTCACTTTCGTGACCCCCAGGGTACCGGGGTGGTGCATACTCCGCGGCTGGACGGCCGCGTATAAATCAATGCTCCAAGGTGTCCACCTTTGAGTAGCACGCGAACAGCAGCTTGGTTTATGTATAGGTGAGGACGGGGATCCATTCGTAGACGCCGCTCCGTACGGGATCTGCCCGACGCGTTTCGAAGCTCCATATGCTTCTCTTCAGGGGCTTTAACGGAAGCGGTGGGCGCAACCGCTGACCCACTTCCTCATTTTATATATAACACACCCACCGATGGGAGGCTCAAATGAGACTGTGCATTCTGGGAAGTGTGGTCCGGGAAGCACACAATCAAGTCCTGTATGGACTCCACAAGTGGGCCCGTCCTTTATTCCAAGTACGACTGCTGCTTCACTTTCGTGACCCCCAGGGTACCGGGGTGGTGCATACTCCGCGGCTGGACGGCCGCGTATAAATCAATGCTCCAAGGTGTCCACCTTTAAGTAGCACGCGAACAGCAGCTTGGTTTATGTATAGGTGAGGACGGGGATCCATTCATAGACGCCGCTCCGTACGGGATCTGCCCGACGCGTTTCGAAGCTCCATATGCTTCTCTTCAGGGGCTTTAACGGAAGCGGTGTGCGCAACCGCTGACCCACTTCCTCATTTTATATATAACACACCCACCGATGGGAGGCTCAAATGAGACTGTGCATTCTGGGAAGTGAGGTCCGGGAAGCACACAATCAAGTCCTGTATGGACTCCACAAGTGGGCCCGTCCTCTATTCCAAGTGCGACTGCTGCTTCACTTTCGTGACCCCCAGGGTACCGGGGTGGTGCATACTCCGCGGCTGGACGGCCGCGTATAAATCAAAGCTCGAAGGTGTCCACCTTTGAGTAGCACGCGAACAGCAGCTTGGTCTATGTATAGGTGAGGACGGGGATCCACTCATAGACGCTGCTCCGTACGGGATCTGCCCGATGCGTTTCGAAGGTCCATATGCTTCTCTTCAGGGGCTTTAACGGAAGCGGTGTGCGCAACCACTGACCCACTTCTCCATTTTATATGCAACACACCCACCGATTGGAGGCTCAAATGAGACTGTGCATTCTGGGAAGTGTGGTCCGGGAAGCACACAATCAAGTCCTGTATGGACTCCACAAGTGGGCCCGTCCTCTATTCCAAGTACGACTGCTGCTTCACTTTCGTGACCCCCAGGGTAACGGGGTGGTGCATACTCCGCGGCTGGACGGCCGCGTATAAATCAAAGCTTGAAGGTGTCCACCTTTGAGTAGCACGCGAACAGCAGCTTGGTCTATGTATAGGTGAGGACGGGGATCCACTCATAGACGCCGCTCCTTACGGGATCTGCCCGACGCGTTTCGAAGCTCCATATGCTTCTCTTCAGGGGCTTTAACGGAAGCGGTGTGCGCAACGACTGACCCACTTCTCCATTTTATATGCAACACACCCACCGATGGGAGCCTCAAATGAGACTGTGCATTCTGGGAAGTGTGGTCCGGGAAGCACACAATCAAGTCCTGTATGGACTCCACAAGTGGGCCCGTCCTCTATTCCAAGTATGACTGCTGCTTCACTTTCATGACCCCCAGGGTACCGGGGTGGTGCATTTTCCGCGGCTGGACGGCCGCGTATAAATCAAAGCTCGAAGGTGTCCACCTTTGAGTAGCACGCGAACAGCAGCTTGGTCTATGTATAGGTGAGGACGGGGATCCACTCATAGACGCCGCTCCGTACGGGATCTGCCCGACGCGTTTCGAAGCTCCATATGCTTCTCTTCAGGGGCTTTAACGGAAGCGGTGTGCGCAACCGCTGACCCACTTCCTCATTTTATATATAACACACCCACCGATGGGAGGCTCAAATGAGACTGTGCATTCTGGGAAGTGAGGTCCGGGAAGCACACAATAAAGTCCTGTATGGACTCCACAAGTGGGCCCGTCCTCGATTCCAAGTATGACTGCTGCTTCACTTTCGTGACCCCCAGGGTAACGGGGTGGTGCATACTCCGCGGCTGGACGGCCGCGTATAAATCAATGCTCCAAGGTGTCCACCTTTGAGTAGCACGCGAACAGCAGCTTGGTTTATGTATAGGTGAGGACGGGAATCCATTCGTAGACGCCGCTCCGTACGGGATCTGCCCGACGCGTTTCGAAGCTCCATATGCTTCTCTTCAGGGGCTTTAACGGAAGCGGTGTGCGCGACCGCTGACCCACTTCCTCATTTTATATATAACACACCCACCGATGGGAGGCTCAAATGAGACTGTGCATTCTGGGAAGTGAGGTCCGGGAAGCACACAATCAAGTCCTGTATGGACTCCACAAGTGGGCCCGTCCTCGATTCCAAGTACGACTGCTGCTTCACTTTCGTGACCCCCAGGGTACCGGGGTGGTGCATACTCCGCGGCTTGATGGCCGCGTATAAATCAATGCTCCAAGGTGTCCACCTTTGAGTAGCATGCGAACAGCAGCTTGGTTTATGTATAGGTGAGGACGGGGATCCATTCGTAGACGCCGCTCCGTACGGGATCTGCCCGACGCGTTTCGAAGCTCCATATGCTTCTCTTCAGGGGCTTTAACGGAAGCGGTGTGCGCAACCGCTGACCCACTTCCTCATTTTATATATAACACACCCAGCGATGGGAGGCTCAAATGAGACTGTGCATTCTGGGAAGTGAGGTCCGGGAAGCACACAATCAAGTCCTGTATGGACTCCACAAGTGGGCCCGTCCTCGATTCCAAGTACGACTGCTGCTTCACTTTCGTGACCCCCAGGGTACCGGGGTGGTGCATACTCCGCGGCTGGACGGCCGCGTATAAATCAATGCTCCAAGGTGTCCACCTTTGAGTAGCACTCGAACAGCAGCTTGGTTTATGTATAGGTGAGGACGGGGATCCATTCGTAGACGCCACTCCGTACGGGATCTGCCCGACGCGTTTCGAAGCTCCATATGCTTCTCTTCAGGGGCTTTAACGGAAGCGGTGTGCGCAACCGCTGACCCACTTCCTCATTTTATATATAACACACCCACCGATGGGAGGCTCAAATGAGACTGTGCATTCTGGGAAGTGTGGTCCGGGAAGCACACAATCAAGTCCTGTATGGACTCCACAAGTGGGCCCGTTCTTTATTCCAAGTACGACTGCTGCTTCACTTTCGTGACCCCCAGGGTACCGGGGTGGTGCATACTCCGCGGCTGGACGGCCGCGTATAAATCAATGCTCCAATGTGTCCACCTTTGAGTAGCACGCGAACAGCAGCTTGGTTTATGTATAGGTGAGGACGGGGATCCATTCATAGACGCCGCTCCGTACGGGATCTGCCCGACGCGTTTCGAAGCTCCATATGCTTCTCTTCAGGGGCTTTAACGGAAGCGGTGTGCGCAACCACTGACCCACTTCTCCATTTTATATGCAACACACCCACCGATGGGAGGCTCAAATGAGACTGTGCATTCTGGGCAGTGTGGTCCGGGAAGCACACAATCAAGTCCTGTATGGACTCCACAAGTGGGCCCGTCCTCTATTCCAAGTACGACTGCTGCTTCACTTTCGTGACCCCCAGGGTAACGGGGTGGTGCATACTCCGCGGCTGGACGGCCGCGTATAAATCAAAGCTTGAAGGTGTCCACCTTTGAGTAGCACGCGAACAGCAGCTTGGTCTATGTATAGGTGAGGACGGGGATCCACTCATAGACGCCGCTCCGTACGGGATCTGCCCGACGCGTTTCGAAGCTCCATATGCTTCTCTTCAGGGGCTTTAACGGAAGCGGTGTGCGCAACGACTGACCCACTTCTCCATTTTATATGCAACACACCCACCGATGGGAGGCTCAAATGAGACTGTGCATTCTGGGAAGTGTGGTCCGGGAAGCACACAATCAAGTCCTGTATGGACTCCACAAGTGGGCCCGTCCTCTATTCCAAGTACGACTGCTGCTTCACTTTCGTGACCCCCAGGGTACCGGGGTGGTGCATTTTCCGCGGCTGGACGGCCGCGTATAAATCAAAGCTCGAAGGTGTCCACCTTTGAGTAGCACGCGAACAGCAGCTTGGTCTATGTATAGGTGAGGACGGGGATCCACTCATAGACGCCGCTCCGTACGGGATCTGCCCGACGCGTTTCGAAGCTCCATATGCTTCTCTTCAGGGGCTTTAACGGAAGCGGTGTGCGCAACGACTGACCCACTTCTCCATTTTATATGCAACACACCCACCGATGGGAGGCTCAAAGGAGACTGTGCATTCTGGAAAGTGTGGTCCGGGAAGCACACAATCAAGTCCTGTATGGACTCCACAAGTGGGCCCGTGGCGCGCAGGAGAGATCCTTCCACAAGGCGTCTGCAGATTCATAGGCACCAGTGGCAACACTAATTTTTTTTCCGAGTGATCGGCTACTGCAGACCGCCGCCCGACCCACAAGAGGTATTTCGCTGCTGTTTGTGACAGTCCTGCACTGTTTGGAGAGGCATGGACACTGTGCCGGTGCCTCCGGTGATGTCCGACGTGGGTATGTGTGGCTGGAAGTAGGGGCAAGCAAGGCAGTGTGGTTTACATCTGGGTCGCCCGCCACATTTGACCTATGCTCATTATTGGCCGTGACACTATGTGGACTTGAAAATCCAGGCCATTCTCATTTCCTGCCCCAGCAAGACAACGTGCTGCATTGTGGATATTGCAGTCTTTCTACCTCGGCTGCAGTGGATATGAGTGAGCACACGAGGGCCAGGTGTGCGCAATTCCTACAAAGGAGGGGCTGGACTGTTGAAAAGCACCGAAGCAGTCTGCACTAACTTTTGTAAACGCTGGGCATTTGATAAAGGAAGATGTTACTTCCGAAACGCGTCATGCTACACCAGTGAATAAAGCTGCCTACCTTGCTCCGTCGTGTCCTTCCCATCTTTTCGTGAGTGAAACGATGTTCCTTGGTGATATTTAGCGCGTCTTGCCTATGGCGCGCAGGAGGGACCCTTCCACAAGGCGTCTGCAGATTCATAGGCACCAGTGGCAACACTAATTTTTTTTCCGAGTGATCGGCTACTGCAGACCGCCGCCCGACCCACAAGAGGTATTTTATTGCTGTTTGTGACAGTCCTGCACTGTTGGGAGAGGCATGGACACTGTGCCGGTGCCTCCGGTGATGTCCGACGTGGGTATGTGTGGCTGGAAGTAGGGGCAAGCAAGGCAGTGTGGTTTACATCTGGGTCGCCCGCCACATTTGACCTATGCTAATTATTGGCCGTGACACTATGTGGACTTGAAAATCCAGGCCATTCTCATTTCCTGCCCCAGCAAGACAACATGCTGCATTGTGGATATTGCAGTCTTTCTACCTCGGCTGCAGTGGATATGAGTGAGCACACGAGGGCCATGTGTGCGCAATTCCTACAAAGGAGGGGCTGGACTGTTGAAAAGCACCGAAGCAGTCTGCACTAACTTTTGTAAACGCTGGGCATTTGATAAAGGAAGATGTTACTTCCGAAACGCGTCATGCTACACCAGTGAATAAAGCTGCCTACCTTGCTCCGTCGTGTCCTTCCCATCTTTTCGTGAGTGAAACGATGTTCCTTGGTGATATTTAGCGCGTCTTGCCTATGGCGCGCAGGAGGGACCCTTCCACAAGGCGTCTGCAGATTCATAGGCACCAGTGGCAACACTAATTTTTTTTCCGAGTGATCGGCTACTGCAGACCGCCGCCCGACCCACAAGAGGTATTTCGCTGCTGTTTGTGACAGTCCTGCACTGTTGGGAGAGGCATGGACACTGTGCCGGTGCCTCCGGTGATGTCCGACGTGGGTATGTGTGGCTGGAAGTAGGGGCAAGCAAGGCAGTGTGGTTTACATCTGGGTCGCCCGCCACATTTGACCTATGCTCATTATTGGCCGTGACACTATGTGGACTTGAAAATCCAGGCCATTCTCATTTCCTGCCCCAGCAAGACAACGTGCTGCATTGTGGATATTGCAGTCTTTCTACCTCGGCTGCAGTGGATATGAGTGAGCACACGAGGGCCAGGTGTGCGCAATTCCTACAAAGGAGGGGCTGGACTGTTGAAAAGCACCGAAGCAGTCTGCACTAACTTTTGTAAACGCTGGGCATTTGATAAAGGAAGATGTTACTTCCGAAACGCGTCATGCTACACCAGTGAATAAAGCTGCCTACCTTGCTCCGTCGTGTCCTTCCCATCTTTTCGTGAGTGAAACGATGTTCCTTGGTGATATATATATATATATATATATTACCTACTGGCGGTCGCCAGTAGGTATATATAGTTAGGATTTTTTCTCTATGGGTTTTTTGAAAATTCTATGTCTAATAACTTTGGCGTTTGTGGACGGAATTGGCTGAAATTTTCAGGAAAATGGCACATTTTGTTTCTGAGCAGCCCTTGAAAATTTGGGGGGGGTTCGTCCAGTGGGGGCCGAGAAAAAAGGGGGGTCCCAAAACGTGTTTTTAACATTGAGTTTTCCATAGGGCGGTTGGCCTCACTTTTAGCCTGAACGGCTGAATGGATTTGCACGAAACTTGGCAAAATTGTAGGGACTGGTAGCCCGATGTGCCTTTTGTAGGTCTCAATATATGTGCTCCAGTGGATTTTGAGAAATTAACGTTTAAAAAAAGATATATATCTGTAACAGCGGACCAGTTAGCGCACTGGTTCGCGGACTTTTCGCGCAACGGAGCTTTGTGAAGCGAAGCTGATTGGTTCTCTGGCGTCTGTCAACATTCCAAAAAGTCCGTAGCGGCCGCCATCTTGTCTCTCGGTAGGATCGAGAGACAAGAGGAGGCCAAAGCGAAGGGGCAAATGACCATAAGGGGGAATAGTAGATCCTCGCTGACCCCCTAGGTTTGATGTGGAGGTTTTAAAAGGGCCCCGCGGGGCAAAAAAAAAAAATTATAATAATAATCTTACGGCTGAATGGATTTGCACGAAACTTGGCAAAATTGTAGGGACTGGTAGCCCGATGTGCCTTTGCTAGGTCTCAATATATGTGCTTCAGTGGATTTTGAGAAATTAACGTTCAAAAAAAGATATATATCTGTAACAGCGGACCGCTTCGCGTACTTTTCGCGTTACGGAGCTTTGCGAAGCGAAGCTGATTGGCTCTCCGGTGTCTGTAAACATTCCAAACAGTCCGTAGCGGCCGCCATCTTGTCTCTCGGTAGGATCGAGAGACAAGAGGAGGCCAAAGCGAAGGGGCAAATGACCATAAGGGGGCATAGTAGATCCTCGCTGATCCCCTAGGTTTGATGTGGAGGTTTTAAAAGGGCCCCGCGGGGCAAAAAAAATAAATAATAATAATAATCGAACGGCTGAATGGATTTGCACGAAACTTGGTAAAATATTAGGGACTGGTAGCCCGATGTGCCTTTGCTAGGTCTCAATATATGTGCTTCAGTGCATTTTGAGAAATTAACGTTCAAAAACAAGATATATATCTGTAACAGCGCTCCGCTTCGCGGAGATAAAATTATATCTGTATTACGTAGCTGTTGCTAACACCAGTTAGCGACGGCTAGTAGGAGATAGCGACCATCTTGGGCCCCACTTTGCATGTGAGTGATATTTATCACTAATGACATGCAAAGTGGGCATGCCAAGATGTTAGCGACTGGAAACAGTCGCTAACATCGCTATCTCCTATTATCAACTTTTGGAAATATTCGAGATAAGCGCGAATATCTCCAAAAAGTAACAGCTGCCCTGAGCAGTTCTTAGCCATGTTATCCAATGGGAGGTGGATAACATGGCTAAGAGCATTAGCTCGGTAATGCATGAATATCGCGGAGTTTTCAGCGATATTAATGCATTGCGCTCGTTTTTTATCGTATTTGCGATAAACCTTGATAATAGCAAGGTTTATCTGCGATAATTTCTGACGGTAAAAAAATCTTTGCAATGCATCGTTAGGGATAAATATCGCTTAACTTTGGTAATATGCCCCAACGTCTGTTAACGTTCGATTCGAAGGAAATCAGGAATTGTTGAAAAACATTGTGTGCGCCATCTTGTCTTTTTTCAAATGCCACACTTTTGTCGTGCACGGCAGCCATTTTAGATGCCTTGACCAGATCCACTCTGTGCACGCTGTCGATCCTTAGCATGGCTCCCCACCCTCGCAAGCATCTCCCCCAGGCAGTGGTCACCCCCGCTCTCTGTTTTATGCATGGGTAATAAACCTCCCCCCATCTGCGCTGTTCTTCCCTGAGAATCACACCCTGTGCCCGCCCGACACCTCCCTTTCGCCCTATTCACTACCGCACCCTCTGACACTCCTTTTCCTCTGTGTCCGATTGTCCAGGCCGGTCCTAGGCTATCAGCTAGCCCTGCAGATGTAGTTTATAGCCACAGCTGTAAAGATTCACCCCTCTTCAAAGGAGTTATAGTAGATCAAGGCCCACACTCGATGAGATCCGTCACAGCAGAAGCGTTGCTATTATCTGAAAACCATCCTGTATTGTGATTGGGGAGGGGACCGAGCGTGAAGCGGAAGATTCCAGGGATGACTCTTTGTACATCAAAGTTTTTACAATTATGTGTCACATTAAAAATATATAGCACTCCGACAAAGTAGTAAGATTATAAAACTTTAATAATTTATAAATATATACAAGAAAACAAAAATAGTAATAACATATAAACATTTTTAGAGAAAAACAACGAAGTAGCGGTCGGCTGTGCGAATAGTCCCAACGCAGCACAACGTCCAGATTTCCGGCGTGGGGCGTCGCGGGGGGTGGGTGATCAGTAGCAAACTGTTGTGCGAATAGTTCCAAGGCAGCAGAACGCGCCGAAATCTAGATGACACAAAAGTGATGTCTAGTAAGTTGCCACCCAGCAAATAACGGCGTGGGGCGTCGCGGGGGGTGGGTCATCAGTAGCAAACTGTTGTGCGAATAGTTCCAAGGCAGCAGAACGATGGCACCAAGGTGATGTCCAGTAAGTTGCCGCACTGGTTTTGGTATCCTACAATGCTGCTCCGAATAACGGCGTGGAGCGCCCCGGGGGAGGCGGCGTGAACGGGCCTCTCCAGGTGGAGTCTCGTCTGTTGTAGTGGGGCGCCCCTTTACCGTTTCAGTTGCCATTCCGTCCGCTTTTGGTCCACTGTGTCAAAATCCGCCATTCAGCTGAGTTGCGCCCACTCTTGCGGTGCAGCGATAGGCGGCTGTCACAGGACTCTCAAAATGGCGGCAGGCTGTTTCCTTTTTGGGCCTGGTCCACTGAAATGGCCCTGGGACACCTTGGAAATCGGACGCTTGTCTGCTAGGTCTTGGACCCCATTCTCGAAAGCGTCCCCTCCGCCTTGAGAATTCATCAAAAGTTTTGGGGGCCCCGACTCCTGCAGGCTTCTGGTGGGGAGCGGCTGCCATGATTGCTCGCGGAATGACCACGACGGAGCTACGAGATGGTGGTGCTCTCATGGTGACGCCAGCTTCAGTCTGAAACATCCAGAAACAAGGTGGGGCTTTCATCGTTTGGGGGAAAAAAAAAGTTTTCATCCAATGAAAAGTGTTGTTTTTAGGTCATATGATCAAGCCTTCCATCATTAGGAAACCAAAAGTAAAATGAACCAATGAAAAGTTTTATAAACAAGTCACATGACCTGTTATGCGGCATAGGGTATAAAATGCGGAGAAAATACGTTGGCACGTGAGGCGGCGTCAGTAGCGGACCGATGTGCGAATAGGCCGAAGGCAACACAACGCGCCAAGATCCGGATGGCATCGAGGTGGTGTCATAGTTGAGAGTTCTGAGCAGCGGTTGTAACACTGTCTGAAGCTTATTTGCAGCTGCTGCAGCTTCACTACGCGCCAAGATCCGGATGGCACCGAGGTGGTGTGTAGGAAGTTGCCGCACTGGTGTGGCCATCCTACAATGCTGAAAGTCGGCGTGGGGCGCCCCGTTGGCCTGTGAGTTTGCGTCAGTAGCGGACCGATGTGCGAATAGGCCGAAGGCAGCACAACGCGCCAAGATCCGGATGGCACCGAGGTGGTGTCTAGTAAGTTGTCGCACTTCTGTGGCCATCCTACAATGTTGAAAGTCGGCGTGGGGCGCCCCGTTGGCCTGTGAGATGGTGTCAGTAGCGGACTGATGTGTGAATGGGGCCAAAGGCAGCGCAACAATATTTTCTACTATATTTCCGGTGTAGAAGAGACCACAAGGCGCTGAGATGCCAAGATCCGGATGGCACCGAGGTGGTGTGTAGCAAGTTGCCGCACTGGTGTGGCCATCCTACAATGCTGAAAGTCGGCGTGGGGCGCCCCGTTGGCCTGTGAGATGGCGTCAGTAGCGGACCGATGTGCGAATAGGCCGAAGGCAGCACAACAATATTTTCTGACTGACACCACAAGGCGCTGAGATGCCAAGATCCGGATGGCACCGAGGTGATGTCTAAGTTGCGGACTGATGTGCGAATGGGGCCAAAGGCAGCGTAACAATATTTTTTGTATGGAAGATACCACTAGGCGTTGAGATGCCAAGATTCGGATGGCACTGAGGTGATGTCTAGCAAGTTGGTGTGGTCATCCTACAATGCTGAAACTCGGCGTGGGTCACCCCATTAGCCTGTGAGATGGCGTCAGTAGCGGACCGATGTGCGAATAGGCCGAAGGCAGCACAACGCGCCAAGATCCGGATGTCACCGTGGTGGTTTCATAGTTGAGAGGCACTTCATCTGCAGTGGGGCGCCGAGATCCGGATGGCACCGAGGTGATGTCTAGCAAGTTGCTGTACTGGTGTGGTCATCCTACAATGCTGAAACTCGGCGTGGGTCGCCCCATTAGCCTGTGAGATGGCGACAGTAGCGGACCGATGTGCGAATAGGCCGAAGGCAGCACAACGCGCCAAGATCCGGATGTCACCGTGGTGGTTTCATAGTTGAGAGGCACTTCATCTGCAGTGGGGCGCCGAGATCCGGATGGCACCGAGGTGATGTCTAGCAAGTTGCTGTACTTGTGTGGTCATCCTACAATGCTGAAACTCGGCGTGGGTCGCCCCATTAGCCTGTGAGATAGCTGTTCTTTGGATTTGGGCCTGGCTCGTCTGCTGTAGTGGGGCGCCCCTTTACCGTTTCAGTTGCCATTCAGCTGAGTTTCGGCTGCTCTTGATGCTACAGCGACAGGCGGCTGCAACAGGACTCTCAAAATGGCGGCCTGTTCTTTGGATTTGGGCCTGGTCCACTAAAATGGCCCTGGGACACCTTAGAACTCGGACGCTCGATTTTTTGTTCCTTTCCTGTACATGCAAAAAAAGGTAAATGCCCGGTACGTTACACGCTTCATCTGCCACGATGAACTCTCCAGAGGAACCGAAAAAAAATATAGTTGTGGTAACTATACCATGCATCGTCATATGGAGAGGTGGCACCAATTAATTATAGTGCTGCATAAAAGAGAGATTTGGAGGAGAACCCCTGACCTGCTAGTACATTCATCAAAGAAGTGGCACTGAGAGCTTCAGAGGCAAGGGAAACGGTCCCAAATATTTAGAAGAACTTTGGAAAGATTAAAATGACATGTTTAGATTGTGGCAAATTAATTTCATGTGGACAGATGAGTGTTACTCTAATAAATACAGCATATGAACATCATCATAGTCGATGGTTGGTAGAGACATTTTGACTATATCCTGGACCTGCCCGTCCTCGCCCAAAATGGCGCCAGAATAAATGGGACTCGTAACTCCTTGTTGTGTACTGGTTGCAGAACCTTGAAATCACGAGATACGTATGCAGTTTTGAAGCAAATGGCGGGCGGGGACGAGAATTGATTGAATATTTCGACATCCCTATTGATATTAAGTTCTGATGTGTTATTGATTACTGTACTGTTGAAAGTTCGAATTAACGTCACCCATGGTACTTGCCCGCAAATGTATATCTAGATAATTTTATTGTAACTGGCCCTGTCGTATTTTAATTATAAAATGTACGTCCACCGATTCCGTAACTGTTAGACACCTTAGTTCTTGCAACGTAATGGCCCGCCCGTTACGTTCCTCTACAGTGTAAATGTCTATTCATCATATACGATTACAGTTTGCTCCGTGGCCGGCCCACGTGGTTATAGGCTCGTATTTGTATAATGAAATTTTCACAATAAAGGTTTTTAAAAGAAAACATGGTAGTAGTATATACATTGGTAAAGTTTTTAATAATAGTCACTGTTTTAGAATCATTAAAAGGCAAGTGAAATAAAGCAGACCAATTACATGAAGGGTAAAAGGTATAATACGAAGGAACGCAGTAAAGATAAATGGTCAAGGGCTGTTGTGTTTTCTATTCCTGCAACATAAAGTGATCGATAAGAATCTCATATTCAGGCGTATCGGCGACTAAGACAGCAGGTCGACCCTCTTTTGCTCAACGGCTCCGTCATGGGACGAAGAAACGCTCTTTTTCTCGAAAAAAGAATATATTTTACTTGCAGGACAGTTGTAAAATTTCCGGGAAAGTACATTAGCCTGGAACATTATAACATATATTTAAGAAAAAATAATGTTCGGAAGTAATGAAAAGCGTAATTTTTAGGTCATATGACCAAGCCTTTCATCATTACAATAAGAAAAGTAAAATGAACCAATGAAAAGTTTTATTAACAAGTCACATGACTTGTTATGCTTACGTTACGCGCTGCGCGCCCCGGATGACTTCCGGATGCGCTAACGCGGCGCGTCATATGACGCATTACGCGACAACGCAGGTACAGAATATAGTCAAAATGTCTCCACCAACCAGCGGTCGGAACACAACCCCTTTCAGCAGGCTAAATAGTTCTGTTAAATGACAACAGAAGGGACAGGCAACAAGAACCATCAGTCAAAGAGGGGAGGGCTAGTTCTTCTCTACCGGGTTACATTGGGGCGCTACCGGAACTGATCGAATTGGTAGTCTACAGTGTTTCTGGATGTTTCAGACTGAAGCTGGGGTTAGCATGAGAGCAGCACCATTTCGTAGCTCCGTCGTGGTCATTCCGCAACCAATCATGGCAGCCGTTCTTTATCGTTATTTTGGGCGGGGTGGGTGGCGGAGCCGAGCTGTTTTGCAGCCATCATTGTGTGGAGTTCAGTTCATCTCACTAGTTTTGTATTTGTCATGAGGGGTTGTTCCTAATGTTTCTATTTTAGCGAGGTCAAAAAGAGATCCCATTAGTGGCCTACTGATTTTGCTCGATTCCTTTTCTTTTTTTTTACACGATTTTTCGTTATCTGCAAAGACTAAACAGAGTATTGCGACTCTGTGTTTGTTTGTAAATAGAGAATGAACCAAAGAGAACTAATTCTAAAACAGTAAATACTTGGATAACAATGAATCAAATGGAGAGAGAAGCAGGCACGACGGATTACAATGGGGGCAAAGACCTGCGTTAACTACCTTTCACTATCTGCAAAGAGAGAGTACTCCTAATAGAAATGAGGGGGGGGGGGGGCACCATTCAAAGCAGATCAGTGTGCATAAACACGAAAATGTTTTCACTTACCACGTACTTGACATTCGACAGCTTATGATATTTGCTATTAAAAAACCATTGAAATTCACTGAAAAAACCATAGGTTATAGACCATATATAGTTAGGAATTAGCATTTACAAAACCTTGAAAATTCACTGAAAAAACCATAGGTTATAGACCATATATAGTTAGGAATTAGCATTTAAAAAACCTTATTTTACTCACACAAAACCATTGAAATTCCATATATAGTTAGTTGCACTAACTATATATCGCGCACCTGCAATCCACTGCTGATGATGTCACATATTACATCATTCATGACATGGTCAGTGACATCACTGATGACATCACTGATGACATCTCAAATGACATCACTGATGACATCACTGATGACAACATCCAGTGACTGTATGTTTCTGTAAAGTTAAAATGTGTCTTACATATTGAAGAATGAGTGGAAGTATAAGTGTCTGGACAAAGGATTTAGTAGGTGCATGACTGAATGCATGAGTGACTGATTAAATGTGTCTCACTGAGTGCATGGGTTAGTGACTAAAGTGTCTTAATTTGTGCATCATTATGTCTGTTGTTCTGTAAACTGCTGCATGTTTTGATCAGTAGCTATATGATTAACTATATGGGTTACTGATTGATTGTCCAAGTATTTGTATGGGAGACTGAGTGTGTGTGTGGCTGGCTGGGAGGTGTGTGACTCTGTGCAGATCAATGTGTACTTGTATCAATGATTGTATAACAAGGTAAGTATGTGTTAGTATATGTTTGAAAATGTAAGGTGCTCTATGTTTAACTGTATAGACAAGAAAATGGAAGTGTCATTGATTCTTTACAGGACTGACTAGGTGTGTGAGTAACTCCATGGATGAGTGGCAGACTGTGAGTGTCTGTATAGGTGTATGAGTGCATATGATAGTGTTGTAAAGATGAGTGATTGTATGTATGAATGATAGTATGGGTGAATGAGTGAAGGTGTGTGTAGACGTAGGAATCAGTGAGTGCGTATGTAGTAACTAGTATTGGTGTGTCAATGGTTTCAAAAATTATATTCTGTATTTAACACTGGGTGAAACAGAGGTTATATTAAAATGTGAGGAGATGCATTGTATTGTCACATGAATGATATCATCAGTGATGTGGTCATTGATGTCAAATGAGATGTCATCAGTGATGTCATCAGTGATGTCATTTGAGATGTCATGAATGATGTAATATGTGACATCATCAGCAGTGGATTGCAGGTGCGCGATATATAGTTAGTGCAACTAACTATATATGGAATTTCAATGGTTTTGTGTGAGTAAAATAAGGTTTTTTAAATGCTAATTCCTAACTATATATGGTCTATAACCTATGGTTTTTTCAGTGAATATATATATATATATATATATATATATATATATAGCAAACAAAATGCACAGCACTCCGGAATGAAAGTTATTAACTTGATTTATTCAAACGTGACGATTGCATTGTATGTGTTTTAAAAGCAATGGCGGCGCGTTCCAAGTTGCAATTGACGAAGGCTCATCGCCAAAACGCGTCTTGTGTGTGCTGGTAGCCAAATAAAGAATCTTTGGCGTTGTACCCCCCTGTGAGTGCCGTTTCTAATTTCGCAGGACTGCGTATTGGATTTGCAGCAAGAATCTATCGGATGGGCACACCCCCATCCAAGGGAGCACCCGCTTGTGAGTGCAGCAGGCTGGTGTATCGTTGGGAGCAAGTATTAATTTTCCAGCTGCACCATGTGCTGAGATAACGTGATTTGAAGCTTGGGGATGATAAGGAATTAACATTGCCGGGACCGTTGTATTTTCTGCCTTCACGTCGGAAGAACATCTGTGATTAAAGACAGCCGACGAGTGGAAAACCGGTAAGCGGTGATAGACTTCTACTTTATTTCCCCGTATCTGGGCTCAAAGAATTATCACGTCTCACGACACATAGAGCGAAGGGGTCAGGCACTTACATCTCGAAGGAGCTGCGGCTGCGGCATCCTACATTTTTTGAACTATGTTTTGCGAGAGTGAACGTAAAGAAGCCGCATTAGGCATGTTTAAAAAGAAGCAACACAATGAAAGTTCTGATCAAGCAGGTCATAGCGCTATACCCTCCACGTTGAATGCTAAATTAACCTCCTTGGAACGCCTATACGAAAGGGAAATTCGTAAGTGGTGGGAGGCCACCTCCTTGCAAAACTACATGGAGGTAAAACGTGTACCCAGAGGATTAAGAATATACACCATACCTGCGTATGAAAATCCGGATCCTTTGTTGTTAGATGCGTGGGCAGAACACATAGCGGACTCATGCCAAGGAATGCTAGTAATACTAGTACGTTTTGCATGGAGTGACCGCGATAAGGCACTGGCCTCAATAAAGGATTTGGAGGAGGAATTGGAGAAGGAAAGAGATCAGGAGAGCATTAAGGAAAAACAAGACCAAATGAAGAAACGATTAAAAGCATATGAACAAAAAATCAAACAGCGAAAAGAAGAGAAATTCGATCGCGATGAAAAGGATTATAGGTTGGGCAGAGTTTTAACCTTCTCAAAAAAATATGACAATCCCAGAAAAGAAATTCAGAAAAAACAAGCGGGGCCGCCGCCTACGGTACAAGAAACCTCAGAATCTGAAGTGACACCTGATGAGGATTCCGTAGAGGAAGGAATGGGAGCCTCCACAAGCTCCCATTTTTATACGGAATTTCAAGTCATGAGGAAACAGCAGGAAGGCGGCAGGGGAAAACCCCCAGAACAAAGAGCTCCACGAGGAAAACGCGGAGGGGGGGCTGGAGCCAAAAAAACAGCAAGCTCACCCCCGGTGACCAGGAGCAAAAAGACCTTCAACAAAAGGAATTAGATGAAATAGAAGATCTATCCATCATTAACCTAACAACGAAAACATTAACTACGGAAGAAGAAACTATATTGAAACTAGGTCTTTCCTTTTGTCCGCAGAGGAAATTTGTATTTGCGCAAACACGCATTGATCTTTTCAAATTTGTGAGAAAGTTAAAGCTACATAAATTCCACAAATTTAAACCGATATCAACAAAACCCAATACCAAGAAAGCTCCACAAAAATGCACAGAAGGCCTTCTATGCAAAGACCTAAGTGGTATCATTACCATGGAGGAATTGCGAGCAGAAAGTTTGGGAGAGGAAAATATAAACATCTCAAACACACAAATGGTTTCAGCAATGGATGTCCAACTTAAAGGAGGGATCTCCTCTTTCAAACCAGCATCGGTCTTTATGCCTCCAACAACAACGGATGCCATAGATATATTTTCAGAAACGGTGATTAAAGATCTGAGAAAACTAAGACATGATGTACAGTATCAAAAGAACGAGAAAATGAATTTCAACAAAAAACAACAAATGGCTTTCAAAGATTTATGTGATGAGTCTTCCCTGATATGCAAACCATCAGATAAAGGAGGAAATATCGTACTCATGACAGTCTCACAATATGAGAAGGAAGCTTTTAGACAATTGAACGATACCACATGCTATATGAAAATTACAAACTTGGACTATCAAAATAGCATAAGAGATTATCATGACATGATCACCCAATGGTATAATAAAGACATGCTAAATAGTGACGAATTTCTTTTTTTGCGTTGTATGAACCCTATTACTCCAACTTTTTACCATCTTCCCAAGGTGCACAAAGACAGTACAAACCCTCCTGGACGACCTATTGTATCTTCTCTAGGGGGGTTAACAGAACATTTATCTATGTATGTGGACTCATTTTTGTTTCCATTTGTTATCACATTGAAGTCATATTTGAAGGATACCACCCATCTTCTAAATGTACTAGATGAGTTCACATGGAAACCAGGTTATTGTATGCTGGTGATGGACATCACCAGCTTGTACACTAGTATTGCACACACAGATGGTTTACGGGCCATACACAGTTTTTTACAAACAAGAAGTGTGGAATACTATGAGCATAATAAAATGCTCATGGAATTCATAACTTTTGGTCTACACAATAACATCTTTGTCTTTAAGGGACAATTGTACAAACAGCAGTCAGGTGTAGCCATGGGTTCTTGCTCCTCCCCCAGCTACGCGAATTTGAGCGTTGGCTGGTGGGAGGAACAGATAGCCTGGAATGACAAAAATGATACATGGAATGGGAAAATTAAATCATGGAATCGTTACATCGACGATCTGTTGATTATATTTGATGGGACAATAGAGGAAGCTAAAACCTATGTGGGGGTTCTAAATGAGAATAACGTGAATCTGAGATTCAGTGGTGAAATAAGTGACTCAGAGGTAAACTTTCTAGACTTGACCATTTTTGTGGAAGGGGATACATTGCATACAAAGCTATATCGTAAGGCCACAGCAGGGAACTGTACGTTACACGCAACAAGTCATCATCCTAAGAAACTTATTAAAAGTATTCCCTACGGGGAACTTTTAAGACTTAAAAGAAACAGCTCCACCGAAGCAGAGTTTGAAAAGGCAGCGAAACTATGCATGAATAGATTTAAGGTGAGGGGGTACAATGAGGGCGTGCTCAGACAAGCTCTAAATAAAGTCAAGAAAAGATCTAGACTAGACTTATTGAAACCTAAAGAAAGTAAAAAACAGAACTCCAAAACTTTCAGATTAATCACGACCTATTCACAGAATTCTGAACAGGTCCGGAAAATTCTGAAAAAGAATTGGAACATTTTACTGACGGACAATGTCATCAGGGAAGATTTACCTACTAATCCGATGGTAACTTACCGCAAAGCAAGAGCTTTGAAAGATGATTTAGTGCATAGTCATCTTACGGTAAAATCTAATGTATCCAATAAGATACCTCTCAATGGTTTCTTTCCATGTGGCCGATGCAAGGCCTGTAAAATCAGCAAGAGGACCCTCACATATGAAATTCCAGGTTTAAAAACCCCAAAAAACATCAAAAAGTTTCTAACATGTACAACACCCTATGCCATTTATTGTCTGATGTGTCCATGTGGACTCAAATACGTCGGGAGTACCATCAATCCCGTAAAATTACGTATTTTGGAGCACATGCGTGCCATCAGCAATTTAGACGAGTCGTATCCGGTGGCACGACACTTCGACAAAATGCATGGTCGCAACAGGGATCTGTTGGCCTACTTTTGTCTAGATAGTGTTCCACCCTTACCTCGTGCGGGTGATCGCCTACAAAAATTACGGCGGCTAGAGTCACGGTACATCATAGACCTACAGAGTAAGAGTCCTTATGGACTTAATACACATGAGGATTTAGCAGTCCATTTAGGATATTAATACTATGTAGATATCTCAAATCACTGAATTTTTGAAACACTAATGAATTGGTCTTGTGCTTCTTGTGTGTTCTTCTTTTTCTCTTTGCTTTTCCTTTTCTTTTCTTTCCTTTTCACCTTAAAAATCTTTTTTATCTATATTTTTTCTTTATGTGTTTTCATCAGAACGTGATCTGCTTCAGAAAACTGCCTTTTTAATTAGTATGTGTGTATGTAATCATGTCAGTAAAAAGTGGTGGCAGAGTATAAGCCCATCCAAGGGCTTAATTATTTGTGGATAAAATATATGCCCATTCAGGGCTGTATTACATGATTTGGGGATGGCCAAATATTTATTTGATGTATTCATACCCCTAACTACAGGAAAAGCGAGTGATATATATCTTTGTCGTTTTACACTACTCAAATGTACTCTCAAAATGGCGCTCATTATAGCCCTTGAGTAGTCCTTTGTTTTTGTCTATGCCATCACTGTGACGATTGCATTGTATGTGTTTTAAAAGCAATGGCGGCGCGTTCCAAGTTGCAATTGACGAAGGCTCATCGCCGAAACGCGTCTTGTGTGTGCTGGTAGCCAAATAAAGAATCTTTGGCTTTGTACCCCCCTGTGAGTGCCGTTTCTAATTTCGCAGGACTGCGTATTGGATTTGCAGCAAGAATCTATCGGATGGGCACACCCCCATCCAAGGGAGCACCCGCTCGTGAGTGCAGCAGGCTGGTGTATCGTTGGGAGCAAGTATATATATATATATATATATATATATATTCACTGAAAAAACCATAGGTTATAGACCATATATAGTTAGGAATTAGCATTTACAAAACCTTATTTTACTCACACAAAACCATTGAAATTCGCATATATAGTTAGTTGCACTAACTATATATCGCGCACCCGCAATCCACTGCTGATCATGTCACATATTACGTCATTAATGACATGGTCAGTGACATCACTGATGACATCACTGATGACATCTCAAATGACATCACAGTTATTTAATTATTATACACTTGTATCTTAGAGAAATGGATTCTTGGGCTAAGTGCCCTTTTTAAGCTTTTCAGTTTACAAGGGTATCTATACAAACAGTTCTGAATACTACTCCCTGTACCTGTGTGGTCTTTGAACCTCAAGTGCTTCCAACAAACATCTGCATATGCATATACATTTAATTGCTCAGAGCCAACTCAAACCCAAAATAAATATATAAAGGCACAACACATAGTTTAGCGCGAGGGAATGATATCAGCGCGCAGGAAGCATTTCACCGCAAGACCACACAGGTACAGGGAGTAGTATTCAGAACTGTTTGTATAGATACCCTTGTAAACTGAAAAGCTTAAAAAGGGCACTTAGCCCAAGAATCCATTTCTCTAAGATACAAGTGTATAATAATTAAATAACTGATAGAGCGCGAATTGACCAATGAATAAAATTGTTCAAACGCACACATGAAAAAACTGCACTACAAGTCCCAAAATGCATAGCTTTCTACATGTGTATAAAATGTGAAAGAAAAGAAGGACTGACTGTCTAAAATTATGCCGTGATCAAGAACGCTGGAGTTCAAAACGCTTAGGCGATCTCAATTGTTACCATTAAATCAACTTGAAAAACTATCTCTGAGTGGAGTGCCATCAATATTTTGAAACTGTCGTGTTGGATACAAACGGGAGACTGCCTCGATCCCGGTGATGGCACCAGCGCAAACGAGCTCCCCCTGCGACGAGGCATAGTGCGAGTGAATATATATATATATATATAATCCACAATGTGATCCTTTTCAACAGCGCGCTCTGGCAGTGGGTGCTTGGCGTGGAAGCCGGATCCTGGCTCCGAATTCAATTTGGCAAACAAAATGCACAGCACTCCGGAATTAAAGTTATTAACTTGATTTATTCAAACGTGATTAAAGACAGCCGACGAGTGGAAAACCGGTAAGCGGTGATAGACTTCTACTTTATTTCCCCGTATCTGGGCTCAAAGAATTATCACGTCTCACGACACATAGAGCGAAGGGGTCAGGCACTTACATCTCGAAGGAGCTGCGGCTGCGGCATCCTACATTTTTTGAACTATGTTTTGCGAGAGTGAACGTAAAGAAGCCGCATTAGGCATGTTTAAAAAGAAGCAACACAATGAAAGTTCTGATCAAGCAGGTCATAGCGCTATACCCTCCACGTTGAATGCTAAATTAACCTCCTTGGAACGCCTATACGAAAGGGAAATTGGTAAGTGGTGGGAGGCCACCTCCTTGCAAAACTACATGGAGGTAAAACGTGTACCCAGAGGATTAAGAATATACACCATACCTGCGTATGAAAATCCGGATCCTTTGTTGTTAGATGCGTGGGCAGAACACATAGCGGACTCATGCCAAGGAATGCTAGTAATACTAGTACGTTTTGCATGGAGTGACCGCGATAAGGCACTGGCCTCAATAAAGGATTTGGAGGAGGAATTGGAGAAGGAAAGAGATCAGGAGAGCATTAAGGAAAAACGAGACCAAATGAAGAAACGATTAAAAGCATATGAACAAAAAATCAAACAGCGAAAAGAAGAGAAATTCGATCGCGATGAAAAGGATTATAGGTTGGGCAGAGTTTTAACCTTCTCAAAAAAATATGACAATCCCAGAAAAGAAATTCAGAAAAAACAAGCGGGGCCGCCGCCTACGGTACAAGAAACCTCAGAATATGAAGTGACACCTGATGAGGATTCCGTAGAGGAAGGAATGGGAGCCTCCACAAGCTCCCATTTTTATACGGAATTTCAAGTCATGAGGAAACAGCAGGAAGGCGGCAGGGGAAAACCCCCAGAACAAAGAGCTCCACGAGGAAAACGCGGAGGGGGGGCTGGAGCCAAAAAAACAGCAAGCTCACCCCCGGTGACCAGGAGCAAAAAGACCTTCAACAAAAGGAATTAGATGAAATAGAAGATCTATCCATCATTAACCTAACAACGAAAACATTAACTACGGAAGAAGAAACTATATTGAAACTAGGTCTTTCCTTTTGTCCGCAGAGGAAATTTGAATTTGCGCAAACACGCATTGATCTTTTCAAATTTGTGAGAAAGTTAAAGCTACATAAATTCCACAAATTGAAACCGATATCAACAAAACCCAATACCAAGAAAGCTCCACAAAAATGCACAGAAGGCCTTCTATGCAAAGACCTAAGTGGTATCATTACCATGGAGGAATTGCGAGCAGAAAGTTTGGGAGAGGAAAATATAAACATCTCAAACACACAAATGGTTTCAGCAATGGATGTCCAACTTAAAGGAGGGATCTCCTCTTTCAAACCAGCATCGGTCTTTATGCCTCCAACAACAACGGATGCCATAGATATATTTTCAGAAACGGTGATTAAAGATCTGAGAAAACTAAGACATGATGTACAGTATCAAAAGAACGAGAAAATGAATTTCAACAAAAAACAACAAATGGCTTTCAAAGATTTATGTGATGAGTCTTCCCTGATATGCAAACCATCAGATAAAGGAGGAAATATCGTACTCATGACAGTCTCACAATATGAGAAGGAAGCTTTTAGACAATTGAACGATACCACATGCTATATGAAAATTACGAACTTGGACTATCAAAATAGCATAAGAGATTATCATGACATGATCACCTAATGGTATAATAAAGACATGCTAAATAGTGACGAATTTCTGTTTTTGCGTTGTATGAACCCTATTACTCCAACTTTTTACCATCTTCCCAAGGTGCACAAAGACAGTACAAACCCTACTGGACGACCTATTGTATCTTCTCTAGGGGGGTTAACAGAACATTTATCTATGTATGTGGACTCATTTTTGTTTCCATTTGTTATCACATTGAAGTCATATTTGAAGGATACCACCCATCTTCTAAATGTACTAGATGAGTTCACATGGAAACCAGGTTATTGTATGCTGGTGATGGACATCACCAGCTTGTACACTAGTATTGCACACACAGATGGTTTACGGGCCATACACAGTTTTTTACAAACAAGAAGTGTGGAATACTATGAGCATAATAAAATGCTCATGGAATTCATAACTTTTGGTCTACACAATAACATCTTTGTCTTTAAGGGACAATTGTACAAACAGCAGTCAGGTGTAGCCATGGGTTCTTGCTCCTCCCCCAGCTACGCGAATTTGAGCGTTGGCTGGTGGGAGGAACAGATAGCCTGGAATGACAAAAATGATACATGGAATGGGAAAATTAAATCATGGAATCGTTACATCGACGATCTGTTGATTATATTTGATGGGACAATAGAGGAAGCTAAAACCTATGTGGGGGTTCTAAATGAGAATAACGTGAATCTGAGATTCAGTGGTGAAATAAGTGACTCAGAGGTAAACTTTCTAGACTTGACCATTTTTGTGGAAGGGGATACATTGCATACAAAGCTATATCGTAAGGCCACAGCAGGGAACTGTACGTTACACGCAACAAGTCATCATCCTAAGAAACTTATTAAAAGTATTCCCTACGGGGAACTTTTAAGACTTAAAAGAAACAGCTCCACCGAAGCAGAGTTTGAAAAGGCAGCGAAACTATGCATGAATAGATTTAAGGTGAGGGGGTACAATGAGGGCGTGCTCAGACAAGCTCTAAATAAAGTCAAGAAAAGATCTAGACTAGACTTATTGAAACCTAAAGAAAGTAAAAAACAGAACTCCAAAACTTTCAGATTAATCACGACCTATTCACAGAATTCTGAACAGGTCCGGAAAATTCTGAAAAAGAATTGGAACATTTTACTGACGGACAATGTCATCAGGGAAGATTTACCTACTAATCCGCTGGTAATTTACCGCAAAGCAAGAGCTTTGAAAGATGATTTAGTGCATAGTCATCTTACGGTAAAATCTAATGTATCCAATAAGATACCTCTCAATGGTTTCTTTCCATGTGGCCGATGCAAGGCCTGTAAAATCAGCAAGAGGACCCTCACATATGAAATTCCAGGTTTAAAAACCCCAAAAAACATCAAAAAGTTTCTAACATGTACAACACCCTATGCCATTTATTGTCTGATGTGTCCATGTGGACTCAAATACGTCGGGAGTACCATCAATCCCGTAAAATTACGTATTTTGGAGCACATGCGTGCCATCAGCAATTTAGACGAGTCGTATCCGGTGGCACGACACTTCGACAAAATGCATGGTCGCAACAGGGATCTGTTGGCCTACTTTTGTCTAGATAGTGTTCCACCCTTACCTCGTGGGGGTGATCGCCTACAAAAATTACGGCGGCTAGAGTCACGGTACATCATAGACCTACAGAGTAAGAGTCCTTATGGACTTAATACACATGAGGATTTAGCAGTCCATTTAGGATATTAATACTATGTAGATATCTCAAATCACAGAATTTTTGAAACACTAATGAATTGGTCTTGTGCTTCTTGTGTGTTCTTCTTTTTCTCTTTGCTTTTCCTTTTCTTTTCTTTCCTTTTCACCTTAAAAATCTTTTTTATCTATATTTTTTCTTTATGTGTTTTCATCAGAACGTGATCTGCTTCAGAAAACTGCCTTTTTAATTAGTATGTGTGTATGTAATCATGTCAGTAAAAAGTGGTGGCAGAGTATAAGCCCATCCAAAGGCTTAATTATTTGTGGATAAAATATATGCCCATTCAGGGCTGTATTACATGATTTGGGGATGGCCAAATATTTATTTGATGTATTCATACCCCTAACTACAGGAAAAGCGAGTGATATATATCTTTGTCGTTTTACACTACTCAAATGTACTCTCAAAATGGCGCTCATTATAGCCCTCGAGTAGTCCTTTGTTTTTGTCTATGCCATCACTGTGACGATTGCATTGTATGTGTTTTAAAAGCAATGGCGGCGCGTTCCAAGTTGCAATTGACGAAGGCTCATCGCCGAAACGCGTCTTGTGTGTGCTGGTAGCCAAATAAAGAATCTTTGGCTTTGTACTCCCCTGTGAGTGCCGTTTCTAATTTCGCAGGACTGCGTATTGGATTTGCAGCAAGAATATATATATATATATATATATATATATATATATATATATATATATATATATATATCCCAACACTAAAGTTGAGCCCTCTGTGGGAAAAAGCAACAAGGTCGGAAATTTGGATCCATTTCATTCAGGATCAGATGCAGCATGAGAAACACCCTGACGCCCTGGGCCATCTCAGGGGGTCTCACAAGTTCCCTCCTTCCTCACCCAGCAAATCCTGGGGACCGCTACATCCCTGGGGCTATATAAAGGAAAATGAAGCGCTGCTTTTTTTTGTTTATTGGAGGAGATTCACACACCCAGCTCGGTTACACGGGGGGGCGCGCTGAGAGCCGAGAGGAAGTTGCGACTCCAAGCACGCGAGCAAAAAAATGCCTCCAATTCTAATTACTTTAACTCTGCCCAGAGATCCCATCCCCGAGGCCCCACACCAAGGGCTTTTTTTTGCCCCAGGGACCCCATCCCCCCAAGCATGCCCTTACATTGAGAACCGTGGGGGGAGCCCCAATGACCCCATGGTTCCAGCCAACTACCTGCCTTCTGCAGGAGCAGGCATTGGTTCTGGACAAGGGGAGCTATTCACTTGCAGTTCCCCTAGTCCTAAAGAAATCTGCTTCATAGAAGTGAGAGCAGGTTTCCTGGTCTTGCTTCTATAAAGAGAAACAGAGTTTGCAATGACAGGGTGGGAGCCATGCTCTCACCCTGCCATTGCAAACTACAAGGTCCTGGGGGTGGGCACCTTGGGTTATTAATGGAGCAGGCCCTGGGAGGGGGCGCGGTCTCCAGGGCCATCTGATTTCAATTAGAATGGTAGGCATTATTTTTTTTCTTGCTGGTATGGAGTCGCGAAACTATCTAGGCTCTCAGAGCGGCACCCCCTGGGTAACTGCAATGGGTTCACGACTCCAAGCAAAATTTTTAAAACAAGAATATGTATGTTTTCTATAGGTAAGATTTACTGTTGGGTTATGGGATGGCTCTAAAAAGAGCCCTTGTTTTTATTTTTAGTTTGTTAAAGCTGCATGTAAGTGCGGAAGCACAGCTTAAGGTTGCTGAGGAAGATACTGTTCCCTTGATCTGTGAAGTGTACTCCATCACTTCTGAAGATGTCTTTCATATCAAATCGTAGATTGTTATTGTACATGGACCCCATTCTATGATCTCTAAGATATGCAGAAAAAGCTTTATTGACACTCTTCCTAGATTTCTCAAACTGTGGACAGAATTGATTTGGCCAGTTTCATTTCTGTCTTTGGCATATGTTAGAGTATACAAAAACAATTTGAGGCAAAAGTAATATCAACTGTGCAAAGGTGTCCTTCATTAGCATTTCCAAACTTACACTAGGTTATTGCCACCACAGTGCACAATCATGACGTCAGGTGGTTGGAGATGAAAAAAGGTTTTAACCAAAGGCAACAATTGGTGCCACTTTAATCCTCTCTGTGCAATCCATTTCATATCCACATTTTGCAAGCTAGGTCTTTGTCAATACTTCTGGGTTCAGCATACCTTTTGCACCAGAACATATAATCCAAACTGAAAGCATCTTGAAAGGATGTCTGGAAGTAATGAAATGATGTCTGTAGCTGACGTCATCAGTTGGTAGATTGAGAGGTATGTAAAATGGTAGACAAGATGCTGGTTTACAAAAGGTAGGGAATTGATTGGCTGTTTTTGAACATTGTACACTCAGAAATAGGGTGAAAGTTACTTTTTTTAAAAAGCCTGTTTCTTATTAGTTTGTTGAAAATGTTTGAAAGGTGCAGTAGTTAGGATAAGGTCATATTTTGCAAACGTCAACCACACCTGATGTTTGTATTTGTATGCTTCTGTGCTGAACGTGAAGATATGGTGAACCTGTGAACTGTCAGATCACTTCAAGGTTCCATGAACTGTTGGTATGGAAACTGGCATTAGGCACAAGGGGGGGAAGGGTTGAATGTTACCTATACTTTTAAAATGTGGAATTGTCATTGATATACGAGTGATATAATATTAAAGTAGATTTTTCCAAGTCAGTACTATCTTTAGGAGTGGTGTGTTCTTTTAAAATAGTTGTAATTTTTTTGTGATATATTTTTGAACTCCCGTATGGATTTGCGGCCCCATCGCGAGTGTACTTAGAGGAATCACGATTCCAAGAAAATTCAAGACCAATCTGGGTAGTTGTAGAAGTCAGTTGGTAAGGGTTAAAATGTGTAGCCAATTGAAATGTGTTTTAGAATTTGAAATTATGTTGGAAGCAATGTGGGGGCATATTCTCAAGAACGTGTGATAATGACCGCAAAAGTAGCCTAAAGCAACTCTTCACATCGCAGTCTATCGCAGGAAAACAACTCAGTGTTAACTCAATATTCACAACACGGAGGTAAAATGCGATAGGCCTACGACAACCTGTCAAATGTCCGTGATAAAGACAAATGCACACTGCAAAAATGCGAAACGACAACACTAAAAAAGCTGCGAAGGGATACAAAAAGCAGCAAAAACCAGCGACAGGCCTGCAAATCCCAAGCATCAGGTGGGAACCAGTGCAGAGGCCACAAGCCCCACAGACCACCAGCAAGGAACCCCGGGGTCGGGGATGGCTAAGGAGAAGAGGAAGAGTCACGGAGGTGACAGTACACTACCATCAACTGACCCACAATGAGACTAATGTGAATGGAGTCGGAGTGTCGAGGAGAGCAAGAGGCGCTTGCATGATATGAAAAGCCACACCAAGCACAAACCTGCTGCCAACAGGAAGGCATCAACTGTGACAGGAGGTGGGAGTCCAGCACCACAGAAGGAGCTGGAGGAAATGAAGGCCACAGTCATCAGTGTAGAGATGGCGCAAGGAGGCGGAAGTCCGGACACAGCTCGAGAGGACCTGACACAACATCAACAGGGTGAGCAATGACCAGGGACTGGGGGGACGGGGGAGATGGGCACAAGGACACACATGCACAATGATGTGTAGCACACTGCACACCCACAATGACCTTGGATCATGCTTGTGGCACAGTGCAGCACACACACATAGCAATAAAAAACACATCCCATGACAATGCTGTACAAAGTGCAACACCAACACTGCAGAACAGGGGACACAACTGGGTCCGCTCATGTGCAGAAATAGGACAAACACATCGAACAGAGCAGGAAACCGTCAGATTCATATGTCTGTATAGAACCTCACATCCGTCACGCAGTCCAAAAGTTGACTGTCCCGCATAAAATTGGCAACACCGCCCAAAAAATGTCCATTGTCATACAGTATGCATGTCAACAAGAACAATACGCAAACATACATTTCAACACAATGTCAACTTGCATCTCCCCATCACATTGCAGAGGGAAAAACAACACCTCCAGCAGACCAGACCAGGCAACCCATCAGTGATGCTGGAGAGGACCATCACACCTTCGACACCGATGTCCTACACCAGCACATGGACATCCCAGGAAACCCACCACCAGGACAGCCAAGATACATAAAGGAGAACCCAGCCCCTGCACAGACCACACGGCAGGAAGTAACCGCAAGCACGTCTGACTCCCAACATGCCACCGAGGCACACACTGCATTGCATGGCAGGTATTAGAATGCCAAAAGGAGGAGGCCAAACAAGTTTGGGTGGGGCCAGGGCTCATGGAAGGCAAACCACATTACATACGGGTGTCTAAGTCCCATCAGGGCAAACCTGTACCCCACAAAGGAGACCCACACTGCGACAGAGACACATGTATTTGCACATTTCCTGTACTGAACCACGCCCAGAGCCCCAGAATTACCATTCACACACCTACGCTGGACCTCCGTGCGACAGCCCAGTACACTCCCCTTACATATGGAGTGGCTGACGACAAAGCAACATGTCCAAGCACTAACACGCTGCCTGTAAGGACATGGCTGCATCTGCTGTACACAGCACAATGTAATATTGTACGGCCTGAAGCCCTCATGCACACATCATGACCACATGGACGCACGCAGATAGGTTGTGAAACTGGCTACGGGCATGTGTGCCCGGCCCCTTTATTGGCAGGGTCACAGCCTGTGCTGGATGTGTTTGAGGTGAGTGTAAGCCAGTCCTCACGGAGTGGATGGTGCTGGCTTTCTTGACTTTAGCACATCTAAGGGTCTTCTTTTTCTTTGTTTTATTAATTCATCTTTCATTATATTCATCCTCGGACACACTAAAGGGTTCCTCACTAGCTTCTAAACTGTTTGTACGAGATGTTTATATAAATATGTTTGACGTCATGTTGGTTTAGGGTATGATCACTTGCATTTTGTTTGGAAGTTTAATCCCTTCTTGCATCATCAGTCGCTACCTCATGTATCGTAATTGTATTATTTTGTGTTTCTGATGTACTTATATTGTGTTTTAGAAACATCTTGGTGCCCTCCTGAAGAAGGCGACTTTTCGCCAAAACCCGCGTTGAGATTGTCACCATTTATATTGACATTGTTGAATATCTTTGTCTTTTTTTTAAAAAGAACCTTTTAGTTATGTATGACTATATGTCTTTTTACCAAGAATTTGTTTTATAAATCATGTTGCAAATGGACAAAGTTGTAATCTTTTAATATTGTCCTCTCCCTTTCTTAATCATTTGTGTATACTTTTTTATGTGTTCTCGTCTGTTTTTTAATAAAATAATAAATACTGAGTTTTTTACTTTAACTGTATTGTTTGTCAAATATATTTTTAGGTAGCCAATTATCTTTTTGTAATTGTAACCTGATTTCAGACAGGTTCTCTGTGGCCTAGGAAAAATATCAGTATTACTATTGTTGCCCTGTCCTAGGAACTGTATCCAGCCTCAGGGGGTCCCTCTTTTTTAATTGAGCTGGCAACAAATACAACAGTGAACACTATTAGGATGGAAACAGTAAACACAAGCATTACAGAGACAACAGCGGTGCATTATGGTGGTAGCCAGAGCAAGTACAGAGGTCACCCAATGTGCAAACAGAAGTGTCAGTGAGTTGCAGTGCACTGAGGTTGGGGCACTAGAGCAGAGCATGCTCATGTGAACAAAATGTCTAGGATTGGGTCCCTTTGGGATATTACTGATGCAGCTGCAGTGGGGGGAGTCACACCTGCAATGTCTTACCCATCATCGTCCCAGGTCTACCTCACTGCCTGAGGTGACATTGCTGCGTGAGCGCGACACAGCACATAACCAAAATAGTAATGGACGATGACTTGTGGTGCACTGAGTTAGTGTTACCTGGAGTGCTGAGCAGGGTATCAGGTAAATGATGGCATCCACGACAGGTGTGAGCAACTCCGTTAGTCTGCCAGTAAAACCGTTTTGAAACTGGCAGTTGGTGGTTGGGGGTGGTCCTGGTGTTGGTGAAGTGTGCCTCCTGCGGTGATGCGACCTCCGGCCGGTCAGGACACGATTTGATGCCAGATGCAGCTGACAGCGCAGGGCCACAGACACATGGCATTGATAACCCAAGGGCATCGTCTCAGAGGCCATCCAATATCTCAGAAGACAGGGCCCCTGACTTCAGCCTCACAGAATTAGTGGCCCCAGATGCACAGCAGCCGGCACATGTACCCCACCTCATGACAGTGCCTTGCGGTGCACTGAGGCAGGACTACACGGACTGAGCGAGTCCTCATCGATATCCGAGGTGAATGTGGCAGAGGGTTGCTGGGGACTTTGGTAGGTGTCCTCCAGGGCATGATGCAGTGGGCATAAGCTGTCGGGAAGAAGGAAATGGAGGAGTGGAATGCTACAGCTTGGTTTCCAGCAACATTTCATAGCGAATCGCTATTAAGGACTCGCAAAACGGTATTCATGATGGATAGCGAGAAAAAAAAGCGAATCGCACGCGGCCGCAAATACCGTTTCCGATCATCGAAAATCGCATGAAAACCGCTATTTCCGGCAACATCCGTGTCGGAATAGCGATATCGCTAATAGCGAGATCGTCAATAGCGGGACCGCAAAAAGCGCGAGATCGGGAAAACGGGAAGTCGCATTTCGAGCACAGTGATGACATCACAACCAGGAAGCAGCCAGTTCCCACCCCCATTCACCACAGTGAGGCAGACCACGAGGCAGCAACAGAGACAACCCCTGCAAGGACACCTGCTAAGTTGGACTACCACCTCCAATACCACTGCAGTCCCTTGCTCATTGCACCATCAGGATTCAAGCAAGCCGGGCCGAAGACGCCTGAAATGGCAGAAACCGGTCCCCGGAAGCTTGTTTCCTTCCCAGTACAAGAATTGGCTTGGTAGTTTGGTTTGCCCTGTTCCCATCATGCACTGGGACAGGAACAGACTAATTTGCATATAGCCAAGTTCTGAGCTGGGATGGTGCAGTGAGCTAAAAAACGGTGATGGATCAAGCCCTGATCTTTGGACTGGGTAAGAGTGGTCTGCTTAATTCAGGCACTCTGTTCATCACCACCCCCTTTTCTGAATCATTTTGTCCACCATAAGCGTGGAAGGGTATACTCAGATGTGAGTCCCTTGCTCATTGCACCATCAGGATTCAAGCAAGCCGGGCCGAAGACGCCTGAAATGGCAGAAACCGGTCCCCGGAAGCTTGTTTCCTTCCCAGTACAAGAATTGGCTTGGTAGTTTGGTTTGCCCTGTTCCCATCATGCACTGGGACAGGAACAGACTAATTTGCATATAGCCAAGTTCTGAGCTGGGATGGTGCAGTGAGCTAAAAAACGGTGATGGATCAAGCCCTGATCTTTGGACTGGGTAAGAGTGGTCTGCTTAATTCAGGCACTCTGTTCATCACCACCCCCTTTTCTGAATCATTTTGTCCACCATAAGCGTGGAAGGGTATACTCAGATGTGAGTCCCTTGCTCATTGCACCATCAGGATTCAAGCAAGCCGGGCCGAAGACGCCTGAAATGGCAGAAACCGGTCCCCGGAAGCTTGTTTCCTTCCCAGTACAAGAATTGGCTTGGTAGTTTGGTTTGCCCTGTTCCCATCATGCACTGGGACAGGAACAGACTAATTTGCATATAGCCAAGTTCTGAGCTGGGATGGTGCAGTGAGCTAAAAAACGGTGATGGATCAAGCCCTGATCTTTGGACTGGGTAAGAGTGGTCTGCTTAATTCAGGCACTCTGTTCATCACCACCCCCTTTTCTGAATCATTTTGTCCACCATAAGCGTGGAAGGGTATACTCAGATGTGAGTCCCTTGCTCATTGCACCATCAGGATTCAAGCAAGCCGGGCCGAAGACGCCTGAAATGGCAGAAACCGGTCCCCGGAAGCTTGTTTCCTTCCCAGTACAAGAATTGGCTTGGTAGTTTGGTTTGCCCTGTTCCCATCATGCACTGGGACAGGAACAGACTAATTTGCATATAGCCAAGTTCTGAGCTGGGATGGTGCAGTGAGCTAAAAAACGGTGATGGATCAAGCCCTGATCTTTGGACTGGGTAAGAGTGGTCTGCTTAATTCAGGCACTCTGTTCATCACCACCCCCTTTTCTGAATCATTTTGTCCACCATAAGCGTGGAAGGGTATACTCAGATGTGAGTCCCTTGCTCATTGCACCATCAGGATTCAAGCAAGCCGGGCCGAAGACGCCTGAAATGGCAGAAACCGGTCCCCGGAAGCTTGTTTCCTTCCCAGTACAAGAATTGGCTTGGTAGTTTGGTTTGCCCTGTTCCCATCATGCACTGGGACAGGAACAGACTAATTTGCATATAGCCAAGTTCTGAGCTGGGATGGTGCAGTGAGCTAAAAAACGGTGATGGATCAAGCCCTGATCTTTGGACTGGGTAAGAGTGGTCTGCTTAATTCAGGCACTCTGTTCATCACCACCCCCTTTTCTGAATCATTTTGTCCACCATAAGCGTGGAAGGGTATACTCAGATGTGAGTCCCTTGCTCATTGCACCATCAGGATTCAAGCAAGCCGGGCCGAAGACGCCTGAAATGGCAGAAACCGGTCCCCGGAAGCTTGTTTTGCAATGGCTGAGGAGGCAGTACCTGGGCCCAGCAACCCCGGGCGCAAGAGGAAACTCAGGTTTTCGGAACAAGAGTTGGAGCACCTAATTGAAGGGGTGGTGGAGAACCACTCCAAACTTTTCGGGAAAGACTCAAGGAGGGTGCCCGAGCAGGAGAGGCGCAGGATCTGGCTCAGGATAGGGGCCGCAGTGAACTCTGTGGGTGTGGCCGACAGGTCACTGGATGACCTGAAGAAAAGGTGGTACGACCTCCGAGGTCGTGCCAAGGAGAGGGTCGCCGAGAGGCTGGGAGAGTCCCTGGGCACTGGAGGGGGAGGACCTACAGTCCCTCCAAACACCCCCCTGGAGGATCGCGTTGAAGACACGCTGGAGGAAGAGGCGTGTATTGGAGTCACCCGAATGGACTCATCCCGCCCCACCCAAGAGAGCCAAGGTAAGTGGCATGCAACTGCGACCCTGTCCCCTATGAATGGCCATGACCCTATAGCCTCCCATAATGTTCCAAAGTCATGCCATCGGTGCACATCAGTTAATGCCCTAAAGCATTGTGGGACATGTAGTGTGGCCACAATGTAGAAGTACCCCAATGCAGCCAGACAGGTCCAAAAGTACGCAATACTATAGGCAGTCAGGGAATGTCACCCAGCATGCATGTAGCAACTGCACGTGTGACAGATACATGCAACTAATGTACGTCCACTTCCCCTCACAGGTGGCGCTGACAGCAGCGACAGCGAGAGGCTGCACATAGATGAGGATGCACAGGATTACGATGAGGTGCCGTCATACACACAGCCTCCAGCCTCTGCTGCAGCAACTACACCTGCATCCCGGCCCACTACCACTGTGCCTCCAGCCTCTGCTGCAGCACCAACACCTGCATCCCGGCACACTGCCACTGTGCCTCCAGCCTCTGCTGCAGCACCAACACCTGCATCCCGGCACACTGCCACTGTGCCTCCAGCCTTTGCTGCACCAGCAATGTCTAGCTTGACTCCACCAGCAGCTGGCGTATCAACATCAGGTCCCGCGACAGCGGCGACACAGCGGCAACCCACTGTGGCAGGCCAGCAGAGCCTGCGTGGCAGGGCTCGGCTGCAGACCAATGCTCCCAGCACCGGGAGTGGGAATGGACAGCGGCTGCCGAGCATGAGTGTCGAACGTCGCATGCTCCAGATTCACCAGCTGCAGGCACGCCGGCAAGGGGCCATACAGCTGCAGCTGCATAACATTGGCCGCAATGTGGCAGGTGTGGGGGACCGGATGGACCGCATGACGGCAGCCATGGCAGGTGTGGGGGAGGGGATGACCCGCATGACTGCAGCCATGGAGGCGAACACAGCTGCAATGATTAGACAGCGCAACACGGACCGCCGCCGCCACCGTCAGCTACTGACCCGGCTGATGGCTTACACCCGGTCAAACTATGTTATTGGCAATGCCACCTCGCAGCTATCGCGCCGGTGCCTGATGCAGCAGCAGCAGCTCATTCAATGCTGCGAGGATGTTGCCAGGGTACTTGAGGGCCTGACCACTGCCGTGATGGCACTTCACCCTGCTCTACCTGCCACTGTCGGGGGTGACGATGCCAGTGAGGGGACATCAAGTGTGAGCAGCCACTCTGCCTCACTCGTAGGGGTGCTGAGACGCAGCACCAGGCCCAATGCAGGCACACGTGCGGTGGATGAGGAGGAGCCGGAGAGGCGCTTGGGTGCTTCGCGCCGGAGGCGCACATGACTGAATAGTACTTGTACAGGCACAGGCTGAACATAAGCCTGCCCTGTGTATTGGACGCAGCAGTATGCTGAAATACTGTTTGCAATGAAAGGATGTCAACTGTATACATCATTGTGATTCAAACAATAAGATTTATTTTGGCATCACACATTGGCGTAGTGTCATTATTATATTTTGCATGCAATTGTGATTTGTTGGGTGAGGGGAGAGGGTGTACTAGAAACAGTTCATGGTGATGTGGTTGCGGCGTCTGTGGCCTTCAGCAGGGTTCTCCCCGTATGCATGACGCCCATGTGCAGGTGGCCGGTCGTCCCCTTCCGACTCACTGCCAGATATGTCAACAGGTATCCTGCGCTTGGTAGCAATGTTATGTAGTATTGCGCAGACAGCCACAATGCGGCAGCACAATTCAGGACTGTAGTACATGGCCCCACCTGTCTTGTGCAGTATGCGGAAACGGCTCTTCAGTAGCCCAAAAGTCCGTTCTATGCAATTCCTTGTCCGTATGTGTGCAACATTGTAACGCCGTTGCTGTGGTGTAGCAGGGTTGAGGTATGGGGTGAGGAGGTATTCACGGAGGGCGTAGCCACTGTCACCTGAATGAGAGGAGCAGAGGGCGAGTGCCTGTGCTGCGCAGCTACTTCATAGCAATGTGACATTGTTGACAAAGTGTACTTACCAAGTAGGTGTCCTTCCCCAAATTCTCCCCTGGCCAGTCGTGTGTGGAGGCCGCTGTGCCGGAATATGAATGAGTCATGGGTACTCCCTGGGTACTGGGCCACAATGTCCGTGATATATGTCTTAGCATTGCAGACCATCTGTATGTTAAGGGAGTGGTAGGACTTGCGATTGCGGTACATGTACTCCGTTGCAGCTGGTGGGCAGATGGCGATGTGGGTACAGTCTATGCATCCTATCACATGTGGGAAATGGGCCACATTGTAGAATTGTAGCTTGGTCAAGTCCAGATCCTGTTGGCTGGTGGGAAATTTGATGTGTCGGTGTAGCTGGGTCAGCATTGCGTCAACGAAACTCCTGAGGCAGCGTGACATGGTGGGCTGGGATATCCCCCCAGCAACCGCTACTATCCCCTGGAAGCTCCCGGAGGCCAGGAGGTGCAGGCTACACAATACCTGAACATGTGTAGGCACGGCATTGGTCCGCCTTGTTGGGTGCTGCATCAGGGGGTCAAGGTCCTGTATTAGCTGGATTATCATTTCCCCATTCAGGCGGTACTTTGCATATATCTGCTCTCTGGTTTGGCCCAGCAGGGTGACCCGCTGGCAGAATATCCTGTCCTGGATTCGGCGTCTCCTCCGTGCTGCTCGCTGTAGCCTTCGCCGCCTGACCACCATGTACATTCCTGGCATTGTGAGACTCCAACTGCTGCTGCTGAATCTCCTTATGTGTGTTTGGTGAGGCCTGCACCTGTTCCTGATTGGCCAACGGTTTTTCAAAAAATATTTTTCCAATGGCTTTTATGGTTACCACCTGCTTTGGGTTGTCCTTAATTTGCGCCTCTCAAACAGCGATTTTTTTTTTTCGCTATTTGAGAATTTTCATGAATACCGATTGCGCTTGAATAGCGAATTCGCTATTTTTTTCTCAGATTACTTGGTTTGTCACATTCCTGCCGGGAATCTGAGAATCTATTAGCGAATTCGCTATTTTTTGATTGCGCTTTTGCTATTTTCTTGATGAATGCCGATTAGGGAAATTGCGCCCGCAATAGCATTTTCGCAGCTATTGCGGGCGCTATTTTGCTTCATGAATCAGGCCGAGAGTGGCACCGGGGCTGAGAGGGGATGCAGTCTGCGTTGATGCTGGTACAATGATATGAACTCCGCCATTGCTAAATCAGGACTGAGTCCCAAATGTGTGACCTACTTGATCGCAGTGTAGGCTGGAGGCAGAGGTCAGCAGTGGCCATCAGCCACGTGTCATTGGCTCGGGATGCACAGAGTTAGTGACACCAGGGCTGTTGTCGGTAGTGTTAGATCACCTCAGTAAAGATGATCCAAACTGGAACACGTTATCCTCTTACACCTCTCCTTGCATGCAATGATATGTACTCTGCCATTTAAATTTCATGACTCACTTCAACATGTGTGTTCTACCCGAGCACTGTGTGGCCCGGGGGCAGTAGTCCGCTGGGCCCACAGGCATGTGTTGTTGGAATGATATGCACAGACATGGTGGCACCACATCGAAGGGTGTATAGTGACTTCAAGTTGGCCATAAACATCGTCTGTTGCCATAGTGTAATCAAGACTCAGTTTCAAATGTGTGACCTGCTAGTCCGCTGTGTCAGCCGGTAGAGTACGTCAACAAGAAAGGAGTATTGTGGGCCTTGCTCGCTGAGGCCATGATGGTTGTAGCAGTTTGCCAGGGTTGCGGGCCTCAGGCTTAGAGCGTGCACCGGCACGTGGTGGGCCCTCTTTGACACACGCTTTTGGCAGGTGGGCATTGTGGCATGGGTGCACAGGGACGGGCAAGACTGGTTCGGGGACGAGTGTCCCCGGGTGCTGCAGGTGAACAGTTTCACAGGCAACACCGCTCAAGGCGATGGCATCGGCCTTGTGGTAGGGTGAGAGGCCCTGGCAGACACGTTGGGCTATCCGGAAGAGGACCATGCCCGGAGTTACATGCCATTTATTCACACCCCTACACTGGCCTGGTGTACGCCGGGCCAGTCCACTCCGCTCACGTCTGCAGGGGGGACGTAACAAGCTACAGTTCCGCGATCCTCCCCACTGGCTGGGGTGACATGGTAGCATCCGCTGTCCACTGCACTCCAAACACCAGCGATGTACGTCGACATGGATATGTGTGTGGTCTGCATACTGCAGTTTGGCCATCACATCCACACCACTCTTGGTATTGTGTACATTCTCATTCATCGGCCCCTTGCCTCACTTGCACATGCCTGGTCCCCACCTCTCCCCACAATATGCTGTTGTGTGGCTGAGGTGCCATGCCGTTGATGGCTTCTGTGCATGGCTGGCCCAGGTTCCCACAGTGAATTGTGCTGGTGTTTCTGGTCGGTGGCCATGTTGTTTGGCATGTTGTATGTGAGTTTGTAACATGTGCATTCCCAGTGGTGTGCGTTGCATGATTGTTGAGTTGAGTTGTGTTCATTTGGTACTTGCCAATGAGCAGTGATGTTCGTAGGTGCCATTCTGGTAGCGCTGGTTGATTATGGACTGTTGGAAGATGTAGGAATCATGCACACTGCCTGGGTGGTTGGCGTCGACGTTGGTGGAGATTTCCAGGTGGTCCACTATTGCCTGCACATTGATGGAATGAGGGTACTTTCTGTTGCAGTTATTGTGTGCAGTGTTGCCAGGGGGCACAAGTAGGACATGTGTGCAGTCAATTGGCCCCTCATACGTGCGGGAAGCCAGATATGGCGTAGACACCTTGCTTGTTCTCCAGCTGTTCCTGCTTAGTGTGTGGGAGGTATAGATAGTAGGGTACCAAGCTGATGATGTCATCACCGCCCCTTGTGTGGAACTTGTATTGGGCTGGCTGTGAGACTCCTCCGACTTTGCTAATTGTTGGTTGGAGGGTACCAGGGACCAACATGTGCAGCACGGCCAGTGCCTTTGTCTGAGGTGGGATGTTGGTTGTCTGTTGTGTTGGCACCGTCTGCCTGCAGACAATGGTGGTCAGGATGCAGAGGATGGTTGTACCTTTGGGCCTGTAGTGGGTAATGGCATTCTCTGGTGTTGGGTCTGTGAGGTATGTGCATTTTCTGAGGGTCACTGTCCTTTTCTGCGCTGCCTCAGTGTTGGTCCAGGGAGGGTGGTGGGGGTTCGGATGGGTGAGGTGTGGTCCCTCGGGGTGGTGGCGGTGGGTGTTGTTGCCCTCTTGGGTCTCCGGCCTACATGCTCAGTGGCTCCATGGCATCTGTTGCCCTTCAAGTGTGGCTCTGGGCTGGGCTCCCTTTTTCTGGTGCAGGCTGTTGTCCGACTTTACACCAGGTCAGAGCAGGTGTTAATTTCCTGCTGCTAACGTGCCTCATCGCCTGTTTTGTGGTCTTATCGCCGATCTGGCTGGTCATTGTGAATGTTGCGGAGTGGTGTTGTTGCAGCTTTTTGCACGGGAACGCCTACTCTGTACCTCATTAGCGATAGTTACCAGGATCATCTGTGGCGATGTTCTTTACGGTTGCTATCACAGCTAAACTGGTCATATGGGCTGTTAGCAACAGCTTGTGAATATTGCGACTTTGGCTGCAATAAAGTGCTGTTAACTCAGCGATGGCTCCTTTAGAATATGCCCCCGATTTGCTCCTAACATTTATTTATGTGAAGTAAGAGAGGGAACGTTTGCCATTACTGGTTTTACCTTGTTGAGAGAGGTGCATTACATTGATTTTGTGCATATGAAAATCTTTTATGAGACTCTGATATTTGATATTTTCCTAATCAATTCAGAAGGTGAGTTATATATTTGGGAAGTGTATCATGTATTAGCTTTATTTTTTAACTTTATAATTAATTAAAGAATTGTGATATCTGTGAATTGTGATAAGTAATAATTGTAATATGTAGAAATGTCTCTATCTCTCTTTCTACGTCTCTTTCTATGTTTGTCTATCTGTCTCTACCTCCCTCTCTCTCTACCTCTCTCTGTACCTCTCTCTCTCTATCTTTCTCTACGCCCCTCTCTCTCTATATCTCTGTCTATGTCTCTCTCTCTGTCTACCTCTCTCTCTGTCTTTCTCTGTACATCTTTATCTCTACCTCCATCTTCCTCTCTCTTACCCTCACTCTCTACCTCTACCTCCCTCTACCTCTCTTACTCTCCGTCTCCATCTATCTCATTCTACCTCCTCTCCCTACCTCCCTCTACCTGGCTCTCCCTCTATGTCCCTCCACCTCTACCTCCCTCTTCCTGTACCTCCTCTCCCTCTACCTCCTCTACCTTTACCCTTTGTACCTCCCTCTCCCTCTTTCTACCTCTCCCTTCCTCTTACTCTCTCTACCTTTCTCTCTATCTCATTCTCTATTTCTCTAGCTCTCTCTCTCTATCTCCCTCTTCCTTCCTCTACCTCTACCTCCCTCTTCCTCTATGTCCCTCTCCCTCCCTCACCCTTTACATCCCTCTACCTCTCCATCTATCTCGCTCCCCCTCTGTCTCCCTCCCTTTCCCTCTATCTCTCTGTTTACCTCTCTATACTTGTACCTCTAGCTACCTCTCTCTAGATCTACCTCTCTCTTTCTAACTCTCTTCCTACCTCTCTCTCTGTCTACCTCTCTCTATGTCTCTCTCCCACTTTCCCTCTACCTCCTTCTCACAACCTCCCTCTACCTACCTGTACCTCTCTCTCTCTACCGATTTTCTCTCTACTTCTCTCTACCTTCTTCTCTCTGTACCTCTCTCTCTACCTGTCTGTCTCTATGTCTTTCTCTCCGTCTCTTTGTCTCCCTCTACCTCCCTCTCTCTACTGTTTTCTCTCTACCTCTCTCTGTACCTTTCTCTGTACCTCTCCGTCTCTCTCCCTCTCCTTTTACCTCCCTCTCCCTACATCTTTCTCCTTCTACCTCCCTGTACGTCTTTCTAACTCCCTCTACCTTCCTCTCCCTCTACCTCTCTCTCTCTCTACCTCTCTATCTCTCTTTCTACATCTCTCTTTCTCTGTCTACCTCTCTCTCTGTACCTTTCTCTCTACCTTTGTCTTCCTCTCTTTTACCCTCACTCTGTCTCTCTCACTCTCTCTCCCTCTCCCTTCCTTCTCCCTGTATCTCTGTATCTCTACCACCCTCTCTCTCTAGCTCCCTTTACCTACCTCTATCTGTAGCTCACTACACCTCTCTCTACCTTCCTTTCCCTCTACCTCCCTGTACCTCTGTCACACTCCGTCTTTCTCTACCTCTTCATTAATACCCTTTACCTGGATGTCCTTCTACATCTGACTACCTCTACCACATTAGCTTTATTTTTTAACTTTATAAAATATTGAAGAATTGTGACATTTGAAATTTATCATTTACTGTAGAAATGTGTATTTTAGTTGGTTTTATTGTAGTTAAATATTGTTTGAAATATTCTTTGTATTGTAATTGGTGTATTTTATAAGATGGAATTGTGATTATGATAGTTTTGTTTAGTGTGTGGATATGTACATTAGTAGTATACCGCATAATTTTAGGTGTTGTTTTAAAATTGTAAGTGGAGACTGTTAATGTTTACAGTGTACATTGACTTATGTTTCAAGTATGTGACTAGTTGTATATGTAAATGCATATGTCTTATACATTTGAAGGTGCATGAAGTTTAACAAAGAGATTTTGTTGTTTTTTATGTGGTAGGGTCAAGACTCTGAGTAGTAGTGGAATGGTGAAGATGCAGCGAAATAGTGTGGTTTAAAAGGTGTTGAGATAATGTATTATTGATTGCACTACATTTTAGAAATTTGTAGTGAGGTGTAGTTGAAATATGCCATATAATTTTAGGGTGTTTGTTTCAAATTCAAAGTATGTTCTGTGATTTTTTTTAGGTGTGGATAGTGTTGTGATACAGACATATACAAGTATGGTTTGAGGATGTTGTAGTTTTACACTTCTCTCTCTACCTCCCTCTCTCTACATTTTGATCTATCTCTCTCTCTCTCTCTCTCTCTCTCTCTCTCCCTCTAGCTCCCTCTCTGTTTACCTCTCTCTCTACCTCCCTCTCTCTCACTCTCCGCCTTGTACTTCTACCTCTCACTACCTCTCTGTTTACTTCTACCTTTCTCTTCCTTTACCTCTTACCTCTTCCTCCCTGTGCCTCTATTTCCGTCTACCTCTGTCAATCTCTGTGTCTCTCTACTTCCCCTCCTTCCCTGTCCATACCTCCCACTACCTGGCTCTCTGTCAACATCTCTCTATCTGTACCTATCTCTCCTTCTACCTTTCTCTCCCTCTCTCTACCTCCCTTTACCTCTACCCCCTCTCCCTCTATTTCCCTTTACCTCTCTCTACCTCTCCCTCTACCTCTCTCTGTCTACTTCTCTTTACTTCTCTCTCTCTCTCTCTCCACCTCTTTCTTTTTCTTTCTCTCTTTACCTTTCTTTACCTCCCTCTCTATGTACCTCTCTCTCTACCTCTCTCTCTCTATGTCTCTCTCTACCTTTCTCTCTACATCTATCTGTCTCTCTTTACCTCTCTCTCTCTACCTCTCTCTCTGTACATCTCTCTCTTTACCTCTCTCTCTCTACCTCTCTCTTCTTCTCCCTCTCCCATCCTCTCCTCTTATCTCTTTCTCTTCCCCTCTCCCTCTACTTCCCTCTTTCTCTACCTCTCTCTCTCTCCCTCTCTACCTCTCTTTCTCTCTCTCCCTCTTATTTCTCTCCTTCTCCCTCCCTCCCTCATCCTCTACCTCCCTCCACCTCTCCTTCTGTCTCACTCCGTCTCCCTCTATCTGTCTCTCTACCTCTCTCTACCTGTATCTCTCTCTACCTCTCTTTAGGTCTACATCTCTCTCTACCTGTCTCTTTCTACTTCTCTCTCTCTACCTCTCTCTACATCTCTCTCTCTCTCCACGTAACTCTCTACCTCTGTCTTTCCCTACCTCTCTCTACCTCCCTCTCTCTCTACCTCTGTCTCTGCCTCATTCTTTCTGTACCTCTTTGTAGATCTCTCTCGCTCTGTCTACCTCTGTCTCTCTCTAACTCCCTCTCCCTTTAGCTCGCTCTTCCTAGCTCTCCCTATCTTCCTCTCCCTCTATCTTCCTTTATCTACCTCTACCTCCCTTCCCTCTACCTCCCTCTCAGTCTACCGTATTTCTCTACCTTCCTCTCTCTGTACCTCTCTCTCAACCTCTCTGTCTCTCTACCGCACTCTCTTTCTACCTTTCTCTCTACATCTCTCTTTATCTTTCTCTCTACGTCTCCGATTATGTCTCTATGTCTCTCTCTACCACGGCGTGGGGGGTGAAAGGGAGGCTTATGCGGTGAATGGACCCGCAATTTTAAAATAAATTGTAACATTGTCTTTTAACATTGTATTTCTAAAATGTATTGAGAACACCTTTTAATTGCTTGTCACTGTGTAAACTGCTTCCACTTACCTACTCCTTTAATCTTGCTCCCGCCCCGGTCCGCCGCGTCCATTGTGGGCGTTTGTGCGGAGGGCGAGGAATTCTACACTTCCTGACGACGCTGCTCTCGGATTAGCGCTCTAGTTTGTTCCCCCTCGCCCCCTACAATATGACGTCGGGGTCACGACCGCGCAGCGGACGTGCCGAGTGCGCGCCAAAGGCGCGCACAAGGCAAGCCCGTCTGAGCCCGTCAGCGACCGAACGCGGCTAGGGGCTAGGAGTCCAACAGCTACCTCGAGGGTAACGACTAAAACCATAATATATACAGGTGAGCAATTGCTCAGTCTCCGCACCTCTATCAAGACCGCTTGTAACCATAGTATTGTACCGGGAAGTGGGGTGTTGAAGTGTATGGCTTGTTACCGGTGTGTCGGGCTCGCTACAGTGGAGCTCCACGCCTCCACGTAGCACCTGTGAGCCGTGCTGTGACTCCTCCCCTCCACGAGGTTGTTTCTGATGGCGGCGGACATGAAGAGCAGGCAGCTACCTCCATCAGCGTTTGGAGTTTAGTTTTACGCTTAGCGGGCAGATTATCGGCTGAAACGGCGGGACGGCGGAGCGCTGCTTCCCTGCTACCCCGCCGGCGTTCGGATTCTCTGCTGCTTGATTGATTGATTAAGATTCGACGGTCAGATAGACATCAGGAGGAGCACATCTCCACCGGCGTTTGTAGCCGATGACAAAAATGCAATACTGACTGCAGGGACGGCAGAGCACTACTTCATCGTATAGTAAGCGGACCAAGCCCATCAAGCATTTTTTTTCTCGAAAAATCTCGTGTGTTTAACACGACAATCTCTCCCTGCGTTGCTGCAGGTATTTACCGAGGCTGCAGAGGCTGCAGAGATTGTTTAACGGAGCAAACTGATAATTAAAGCGCTGGAAGAGGTGGCTGTAGAAGCCATAAACGGCCAGCTGCAATGTGTGGTTCTGACTTTTATGCGCTCTTTCTTCCTTTGTATTCCGAAAGTAAAGAAGCAAAACAAGCAGTAGAGAAACGACCAGTGTATTCTCCGTCTGGTGAAAATCGAGTTGGGATTTTTTATCAGATACACACTGCATATTGGATGGTACTAATTGGCTCGGACACATAAAACAGTAAGCCCCCTTTTTTTTTTGGGGTGTAATTGGTCGTGTGCTGTAGCCTGTGGTGCTGGACTGAACCAAGTAAGGAAGTAAAGGGGTGTTTTGTCTGATTTCCAGCTCCTAGCTGTTCATAATAATTTCAAGACTAATTAAAGACTCAATTACTATTCGAGAGCCTATTTGAAAGCCTCCAGCCTCCAGCGTGAGCACAATGGGGAAACTACTTAATGCTCGTCTCAAAGCCAGACAACGGCGACAGCTGGCAAAGGAAGCAGCAGCTAAATTAACAGAAGGAAATTCCCTGAAGGATGATGACTCAGCACATTCATCTGATAACTCTGAGGTCGAGGACTTGTTAACAGATAGTGTGGCTCAGTCGAAAATGGGAGATAACTTGACCGAAACTCACCTTGATGATGCATCTCATACCCATGATTCATTTCATCCACCTTTGCTGCCTCCATCTATTCCTTCTGTGGCTAAGCAGTTCCCCCTTTTCGCAAAAAAAGTCTCGCCTCTCTCACCTAACCTGGTCCCCCCAAAGAATTCAATGAGCTTGGATGCATTACAAAATCAATCGAATGGTACAATTACTTCAAAGGATCCGAGCATAGCTGCGTCTCCTTCAAACTTGGCATCTCCTACCAATACTGCATGTGACTCAAAGCAAGCTACTGATACTTCTGGTACTAAAACAAAAGATACATTAAGTACAGCAACGGTGCCACTTCATGGCACCGATATGGGGGCAGGAGGGGGGACAGGTGGGGGAGTAGCAGACCACCTTGGGCCTCTACTTGAGATGAATACGGAAACAGAGGGAGAGGGAGAGATGCGAATGTCTGTGAAAGATATGCTTAACCTGATTCTGGAAGAAGTTAGAGAAATAAAAAGGTCGCAAAATGCAGAACTCTCGGCAATCCACCAGAGACTGGACAAAATGGACAAAATAGAGGAATTAGTCTCTACTTTTCCAGCCCGCTTAGTGGAAGCAGAAGAACGGATTTCAACACTGGAGGATCAAATGGTCGAAGTTAAAAAAGACACTAAAGGGACTATAAAAACCACAAGGGCTCTTGAACTAAAACTTGATGAGTTGGAAAACTATAATAGGAGGTCCAACCTACGTATCGTAGGAGTTCCGGAAGGAATTGAGGGGTCGGACACATTGGCATGGGTAACCTCTTTTCTTCAACAAGGGGTGATACCGGAATATAAAGGAGACCTCACTATAACAAGAGCCCACCGGGTTCCTGCTCAACCATTTCCGAATTCTACCCTTCCGCGTACTATTGTACTAAATTTCGCAGATGTTAGAGTAAAGGAAAAAATATTGTCTAGGGCTTTCAAACAAAGACAATTTCCTGTGAATGCTACGGTGAAATGCCGAATATTCACAGATATGTCAGCTATCGCGGCCAGACGTAGGAAAGAATTTGTAAAGATGCTCCAACTTTTTAAAGCTCAAGGGGCTCAAGCGATGATAGCACAGCAATCTAAACTTAGAGTTCTGATTAAGGGTAAATTCTATCTACTATCCGATATTGAGGAAGCACAGGATTTGCTACATGAAATACAAAATGTTTAATAGTGATAGAACGGTTTAATTCTTTATTTTTCGTTTGTTACTCTTAAACTCAATTTCAATTTCAAAAAGCTTTTATTCGATTTGTACATACAAATCATACAAGCAAAAGTACATAATTAAAATATTAAAAATCACCATATAAACTCTCCTAGAGAGGCGAAAAAAAGGCTAAAGTGCAGCAAGTGGTAAGTGATCATGTCTCTTTGGGTCGGCATATTATTATAAAATACAAAACATTCTTACATAGACAAACTGGGGATCAGTAGGAGTTACTCAATAGGCCTTTCCTGGGAGCTGTACATTAAAATTACTAAGTAATCATACAATACTGTGGACGTCTACAAATATATAAAAAATACCTTAATTACAGAAATTGATATAATTTAAAATTGAAGGCATATATATACAGACAGGAGTGTTAACGGTAATAGCATCATGAAACAATTCCTGGCAGCTGTATAACGTAAATACAGACAGGTAAGTAAAAACATTATTATAGTACAATACTTTTCCTGGCAGCTGTACATTTTAAAATAAAAGTAGCCAAAAAGAAACAAATCTCCTCGTTCTCTAATGAGGATAAAAATATCAATGCTGTTTGTGTAGTACGAATGTTATATTTGATAAAAATTGGCTTAAGGTATTTTAACCTAAGAAACTGAAAGAATTTACAAAAAAGTAAGAAATGGCAACTACTCTGCCGAGAGATGCTGTCGCACGGACAGGGTATGTCTGAACTGGTTTTTGTGTTTGGAAAAGCAACCAAGTGGTGAACAATACCCAATCTGACCCGTGTTAAAACATACTGATGGGAGGGACGAGTCACATATACAAGATAGGGTTGGAGTCCCGAAGTTAGATTTAAATCTTTATAGAATTTCACAGTGACAAGATTGCCAACAGTTTTATCTCGCTCAGCCTTACGGAAGTTTAGAAACGTTGTCTTGATTTCTTTTTTTGAAATAGAAACAACATTTTCAGGCTCACGGAACACATCAATGTTGAAAAGAAGGAGATACCAGCGGTGAATGTATCTTAACCACAATATACGTGCAGAGTGGTCCAAACCTATACAATCAAGGATAATATCCTGAGTGAATCGAGTCTCTGGCTTAGCCCAAATAGAACGCCACAATAAGAGTGGCCGAACTGCTGCTAAGTCAGAAATGTACTCGATCCCGACTTCTTCATGAATCAGCTGGATGGAGGCAGAAAAGGGAACACATAACAACCTCCTTAAAAACTTATTTTCCTCCTTCAGCAGGGAAATACCCTCGCAGTGTCCCCATACTCTTAAACTCTTACTCTTACATTCTGACACGCCATTATGGCTATACTCTTGGTTTTGGGAGGGGAGGGAGGAGCACGGGTCTGGGGGTCAGGGGGTGTTTTACCACTACACCCCAAGGTCAAGGGAAGGGTGCTGTGGCAAGCGTGGGGGGAGAGGATAGAGAGTTAGTAGGGTGCCACAGACCAGGCGGGGGGAGGGGGGGAGGAGAGGGTGGGGAAAAAGGAAAAAAAAATGTTCTTGGTGGAGAGACGTTTCATTATGTTATTTATGTTTTATGTCTGATGATTAATATATTTTTTAAGCTCGAAGCAGACGGTTCTAAGGAGTCTGGGGAAATAGGGCTGGAATGAACTATATGCACTTAAATCATATGTCTGTACTATGTCTAAGTTGGGTTTGAAAATCATTTCCTTTAATGTAAACGGTCTCAATAATAAGAAGAAAATGAGGGCAATAGAGGCATGGCTTTTAACAGAGAATCCTGCAGTCATTATGATACAAGAAACTCATATCGCAATCTCTAAAGCAGATACATTTTCCATGTTTAAAGGATGGGCCGACTATCGAGGTTTCTCTTTCTTTTCAGAGTCACAGCGGGGGGTTGCACTTTTTTTTAGTAAGAAATTAGAGGCAGAAATAATTCACACTGAAGCAGATAGACAGGGCCGTTGGTGCTGGGCTAAATGTATAATCAAGAATAGACCTTCTCCCATTACTTTTGTGAACTTCTATGCTCCCATTAATGATTGCCCTTTAATATATGAAGAAATGTTTCAGTCCCTTCTTATGGTTAACGGAGATCTAGTTATTGGAGGGGATTTTAATATATTGATGAACCCACAAATTGATTCAACCTTGGGCAGAAAAAAGCAGTCTAAACCTAAATCTCATCAGACTATTCTTAATAATATTAGGACTTTAGATCTAGCTGAGTGTTGGCGGTTAACAAACCCTCATAAAAGAGAATATACATGCTGGTCGGGGAGGCACAAGTCATTTTCTCGTATAGATTTCTTTCTAATTTCCTCAATACTTATAGTCGAGATCATACGTTTTTACATAATGGCTTCTCCGATCATGCAATGCTTGTCCTTGAAATTGAGCTAGATGTAAGGAATAATGTGGTGAAACGCTGGGTCTTCAACAAATCCTATTTGAATGATGAACCTTGGGTTATGTCTGTCCAGGCAGAGATAAAGGATTTTCTAGAACGAAATATGGGGACAGCGCCAATTCATACTATATGGGACACTCTGAAGGCGTATATTCGGGGCATCATTATAAGTAGGGATGCAAGGGAGGTAGCTATATTTCGTGATACAAAAAACCAGCTACAGCAAAAAATACAGGCCTTAATACATCAAAAATATCACAATCCCTCGGCCAATTTAAAAAACCTATTAAGTGCAGCGAAACGTGAATTGAGCGCTCACTATTTCTCAAGAAGCGAGGAAATCTTTTATAGGCAAGTGCAGAAATCCTATGAGCATAGCAACTTTACCGGAAAATTTTTGGCATGGCAAGTAAAGGAACAAGCCGCAGCCAACCTGATTCGTTCCTTAAAATCCCCTACCACCGGAGTAGACACTTCAGATCAGGTGGAAATAGGAGCAATTATGTTAACTCATTACGAAAATATCTATTCTTCTTCCCATATGTTGGATCAAGTTAGTTTAAATGTATTTCTAGATAAATATTCTCTTCCATCACTTTCCAATATGGATCAAGAAGTTATGGCTTCTTTTTTCTCTATTAAAGAATTGGAGTTGGTAGTTAAAAATTTGCCACATGGTAAGGCTTGCGGCCCAGATGGATTTCCAGCCGAATTTTTTATTACATTTTTTGGCTCTCTTTCTGAAGTACTTCTTTTATTAGTTAATTCAATGCTTCAGGGGGGACCAATCCCGACATCCTTCTATGATCGTACAGTGGTCAGCTTTTTGAAAAAAGGAAAAGAAGCAAAAGATCCAAACTCCTATAGGCCTATAACTTTATTAAATTCGGATTACAAAATTATTACAAAATTGCTTTCTATTCGTTTTAATAAGGTTGCGTCACAGTTAATACATACAGATCAGAATGGATTTATCACTGGCCGTCAACTGCTCACTAACACACATTATTTAGTTGAAGCATTAGATTTTTTTGAAACTCGTAAGGTATCGGCTTTAATTCTTCTTTTAGATGCAGAAAAAGCTTTTGATTTAGTAGTTTGGGACCCTCTTTTTTTCATTTAATATCGATTTGGTATACCTTCTCAAGTCATTACTTTAATTAAAAATCTGTACCAGGGAGCAAAAGCCCATATTCTAATTAATAAACTGATGGTTGGGTCTATTCCTGTTCAAAGAGGAACAATACAAGGTTGCCCTCTCTCCCCCATTCTTTTTGCTTTTTCATCGAGCCTCTAGCATCTGCAATAAGAAAAGATAAAAAATATCTCTCCGCCGATAGTTGGTATGGATAAGATTAAACTGTACGCAGATGATATTATGCTTCTGTTGAAATCCGATATGCAGTCGCAAGAGCAAGCCTTTTCCATCTTTTCACAATTTGAAGCATTGGGGGGGTATCGTATTAATAAACGGAAAACTGAGATCATAATCAGCGGGAATAACAACCCGGATCTGCATTCAGATATTCGGAGATGCATAACCGATAAACCTAAAAGATACCTAGGGGTTTATTTTTCATCTTCAGTAAGCGATCTATATGCGCTCAATTTTGAACCCTTAATCAGGAAAGTTCGTGCTATGTTCCTAAGATGGCATACGCTTCCTTTGTCTATTTTAGGCCGAGTAGCCTTAATTAAGATGTCAATACTTCCACTTTTCAACTTTTTGTTTTCAACCATCTCTTGTTCCCTTCCTGGGTTTTTCTTTTCAAAGATTGAATCTCTTTTTTCAACCTTCATCTGGGCAAAAAAGACTCCAAGAATAGCTAGAGAAACCCTATACGTAGATAAGGAACACGGTGGATTGGGCCTACCAAATTTAAAAGATTATTACTATGCATATTTTGTGCAGTATCTCTCGAGATTTAAATATCCAGCACTTAGAGATGTATTGTTTATTAATTTCTTTTTTGATTTAATCTGCAAAGAATCCCAAATACCTTCTCCTTTCGCAATTGTTAAATCACCCAAATTAGTCAGATACAAGACTTTCTGTTGGTTTCTTAAAAAGCGAGATGTTATGCTGAAAAGGTACTCACTCTCTCTCCTGTCCCTAGTAACTCCATTAAGAGAGGCTGTTTTTGGATTAGGAACCAGATTAGATTCTGATATCACACGTACTTGGGCGAGATATGGGTTCGTTAACTTATCAAATTTTATTAAATTTGGAGTCTGGTTGACTCCCGATGAGATGGTATTGTTAATACGTGGTAATTTTCTTCTTATGGGCTCATATGTAGCGCTGTATAGGCTATTGAGCAATATTGATATTACACGAATAAGTCAGACCTCTAATTTAACGAACGATATCTTTTGGTCCCCAGTATTCAAGAGGGCGGGAGCATGGAGGAAAAGTTTGGTGGAAAATAGGGAGGAGGATGTGAGTGCCAAAGCGATAAAAAAATGGCAGAAACATGAAAGCTTCAATTTAAAGGAAATAAACTGGAAAACCCTAAATAAATTAAATTTCACGGTCCTTAGAGGGGCTAACTGGAGACGTATGCTTTTCTTTAGCAAATGGCTATTATATTATACACCGGCAGTGATGTCCAAAATGTACAGTAATGCATCATCTAATTGTTTCAGATGTACTCAACCGGATGTGGCTAATTGGTCACATATTATTGCCTTTTGTCCTAAAATTATGGTTTTCTGGGAAAATTTGTTTTTTATATTGTCTCAATATTTACATTTTACGATTGTTAACTATAATAAGTTGATTATACTTGGGGTTGATCCAGAGCTTAATTTGGAAGATTCCTTAGTGAAGCTTTTGTACATCATTGTTGCAATTGCCAGATCTCTAAGTATTGGAAAACAGAAATAATTCCAACTGCAGATGAATGTTTACAAAAAATTAAGAGAGTTAGAAACAGCGAACTTAGGTATGCAAAAAGGATTGGAGCTTTACGTAAATTTACTAAAATTTGGAAAGATTACTTTGACTGAGAAAAATGTTCAATGCTGGACATTTGGGATCTGGGATATCATGCTTCTGATTAAATACAAATATTTTTTGTTTGATCTGTACCTATTGTAGGCGATTTCAATGTATTTTTAGTTCAGTATGTTTAGATTTACATATTGGATATTTGGTAATCATTATGTCATTGATTCTCTGCCAAGAACTCAATAAAAATATAAAAAAAAAAAAGATGGAATTGTGATTATGATAGTTTTGTTTAGTGTGTGGATATGTACATTAGTAGTATACCGCATATTTTAGGTGTTGTTTTAAAATTGTAAGTGGAGACTTAATGTTTACAGTGTACATTGACTTATGTTTCAAGTATGTGACTAGTTGTATATGTAAATGCATATGTCTTATACATTTGAAGGTGCATGAAGTTTAACAAAGAGATTTTGTTGTTTTTTATGTGGTAGGGTCAAGACTCTGAGTAGTAGTGGAATGGTGAAGATGCAGCGAAATAGTGTGGTTTAAAAGGTGTTGAGATAATGTATTATTGATTGCACTACATTTTAGAAATTTGTAGTGAGGTGTAGTTGAAATATGCCATATAATTTTAGGGTGTTTGTTTCAAATTCAAAGTATGTTCTGTGATTTTTTTTAGGTGTGGATAGTGTTGTGATACAGACATATACAAGTATGGTTTGAGGATTTTGTAGTTTTACACTTCTCTCTCTACCTCCCTCTCTCTACATTTTGATCTATCTCTCTCTCTCTCTCTCTCTCTCTCTAGCTCCCTCTCTGTTTACCTCTCTCTCTACCTCCCTCTCTCTCACTCTCCGCCTTGTACTTCTACCTCTCACTACCTCTCTGTTTACTTCTACCTTTCTCTTCCTTTACCTCTTACCTCTTCCTCCCTGTGCCTCTATTTCCGTCTACCTCTGTCAATCTCTGTGTCTCTCTACTTCCCCTCCTTCCCTGTCCATACCTCCCACTACCTGGCTCTCTGTCAACATCTCTCTATCTGTACCTATCTCTCCTTCTACCTTTCTCTCCCTCTCTCTACCTCCCTTTATCTCTACCCCCTCTCCCTCTATATCCCTTTACCTCTCTCTACCTCTCCCTCTACCTCTCTCTGTCTACTTCTCTTTACTTCTCTCTCTCTCTCTCTCTCCACCTCTTTCTTTTTCTTTCTCTCTTTACCTTTCTTTACCTCCCTCTCTATGTACCTCTCTCTACCTCTCTCTCTCTCTATGTCTCTCTCTACCTTTCTCTCTACATCTATCTGTCTCTCTTTACCTCTCTCTCTCTCTACCTCTCTCTCTGTACATCTCTCTCTTTACCTCTCTCTCTCTACCTCTCTCTTCTTCTCCCTCTCCCATCCACTCCTCTTATCTCTTTCTCTTCCCCTATCCCTCTACTTCCCTCTTTCTCTACCTCTCTCTCTCTCCCTCTCTACCTCTCTTTCTCTCTCTCCCTCTTATTTCTCTCCTTCTCCCTCCCTCCCTCATCCTCTACCTCCCTCCACCTCTCCTTCTGTCTCACTCCGTCTCCCTCTATCTGTCTCTCTACCTCTCTCTACCTGTATCTCTCTCTACCTCTCTTTAGGTCTACATCTCTCTCTACCTGTCTCTTTCTACTTCTCTCTCTCTATCTCTCTCTACATCTCTCTCTCTCTCCACGTAACTCTCTACCTCTGTCTTTCCCTACCTCTCTCTACCTCCCTCTCTCTCTACCTCTGTCTCTGCCTCATTCTTTCTGTACCTCTTTGTAGATCTCTCTCGCTCTGTCTACCTCTGTCTCTCTCTAACTCCCTCTCCCTTTAGCTCGCTCTTCCTAGCTCTCCCTATCTTCCTCTCCCTCTATCTTCCTTTATCTACCTCTACCTCCCTTCCCTCTACCTCCCTCTCAGTCTACCGTATTTCTCTACCTTCCTCTCTCTGTACCTCTCTCTCAACCTCTCTGTCTCTCTACCGCACTCTCTTTCTACCTTTCTCTCTACATCTCTCTTTATCTTTCTCTCTACGTCTCTGATTATGTCTCTATGTCTCTCTCTACCACGGCGTGGGGGGCGAAAGGGAGGCTTATGCGGTGAATGGACCCGCAATTTTAAAATAAATTGTAACATTGTCTTTTAACATTGTATTTCTAAAATGTATTGAGAACACCTTTTAATTGCTTGTCACTGTGTAAACTGCTTCCACTTACCTACTCCTTTAATCTTGCTCCCGCCCCGGTCCGCCGCGTCCATTGTGGGCGTTTGTGCGGAGGGCGAGGAATTCTACACTTCCTGACGACGCTGCGCTCGGGTTAGCGCTCTAGTTTGTTCCCCCTCGCCCCCTACAATATGACGTCGGGGTCACGACCGCGCAGCGGACGCGCCGAGTGCGTGCCAAAGGAGCGCACAAGGCAAGCCCGTCTGAGCCCGTCCGCGACCGAACGCGGCTAGGGGCTAGGAGTCCAACAGCTACCTCGAGGGTAACGACTAAAACCATAATATATACAGGTGAGCAATTGCTCAGTCTCCGCACCTCTATCAAGACCGCTTGTAACCATAGTATTGTACCGGGAAGTGGGGTGTTGAAGTGTATGGCTTGTCATCTTAATTTTGCTTCGGCCCGACAAATATGAAAAACAAGGACCTATTAAAGGCATTTCTACTTAACTGTCGATCTTTTAAAAAACAGAGCTTAGACATCCATGATGTCCTTATAGACTATCAGGCAGATTTCATGTTTTTAACTGAAACATGGTTAGATGATTCATCGTCACCTGAGACCTTTGAGGCCCTTCCATCATAATATAGCTTATTGAGAATCGATAGAGGAGTCCAAAGAGGGGGAGGTATTGCTATGATATTTAAGACTAAGTTTGAGTGCTCATTGGAGCCATTAAAAATGAGTAAATGTGAAGCAGGTCTTTTTTCTATTAAAATCTCCCCTGAATGTACGATCATGGGATATCTCATCTATCGCCCCCCTGGGGGCTCTTCATTGTTCGCTGATAGCCTATTGGAATTGGTGACTCAGCCGGCCCTACGCTACAATAAATTTGTTTTACTAGGTGATCTTAATCTTCATTTTGAGGATGTGAAATGCGTAGAGGCACAATTTATGATATCCTCTTTGAAATCCCTTAAACTCACTCCCTTGGATGAGATGCCTACGCATCAGGCGGGTCATCTGCTGGATCCCATATTCTCTAACTGGGACGGCATCAGGGTGCTCCCCCCTACCAGAGTTCCGTGGTCTGACCATTATCTCATCCCATTTAATATAAAAGGCAGACCTAAAGGGTATTTACCTAAGCGGCCTACTGTATGCAAGCGCAGGAAATGGAACAATTTTAGTCAGGAGACATTTGAATCCATGCTTATGCTAGGGAAACCTCCCCTTAGTAAAACTTTCAAGGAAGCATGGACGGAGTGTGAGGATTGAGTATCAAAAGCATTAGATGAGGTTGCCCCTTGGACCCATAAAGCCCCAGCTCGCAGGACAAAGTCCTCCCCCTGGTACAACGAGGAACTGTGTGCTGCAAAAGCCAGATGTAAAAGACTTGAACGTCTGTGGCGCAAAGACTATGATGCTGGCCTGAAAGAGCTACATATGAGTAGTCTGAAGGAGTACCATAGGCGTATCAATAAGGTGAAAGGATTATTCTTCAAAGAGAGGATAGAATCCGCTGAAAACTCCTCAAAGGAGATCTTCTCTATCTATAAGGAGCTTACGGCTCTTACTAGGATGGAGACCAAAGACCATATCTCCACTGAAATATGCGAATCCATCGCTGATCATTTTGTACACAAGGTGGAGAGGATTTATGTGTCTTTTTTGCAGGGAACACCTGATGAAACATTGGCTAGGGATATTGCCATTGGACCGTATACTAACACATGTCTTACCGAGTTTATGGTCCCCCCGCAGGAGGAACTGACTAAGTTAATCATGACCATTCAGTCAGGTTCCCCTCTGGATGTGGCACCGCCTAGGATCCTTAAGAATCATGTACATCTCCTATCAAGCTATATAGGCAATTTGGCGTTTCTTTCCTTCCAAGAAAGACTAGTGCCAGTGGAATGGAAACTTGCACATGTTGTTCCAATTAAAAAGAAGGCCACTTTGAGCATTTCTAATTTGCACAATCTTAGGCCCATCTCTCTTCTGCCGTTCTGTGCCAAAGTGGTGGAAAAGCTGGTGACCAATCAGTTGGTTAAATATGTGGAAGATAACCAGCTTCTTCACCCTTCTCAGTCTGGCTTTAGGGCGAGGTATTCGACTGAAACTGCCCTCCTTTTCTCCACAGAACTGCTTCGTCAGAAAGTGGACGAAGGTCAGATGGCCGCCTTGATATTGCTGGACTTAAGTGCGGCATTTGATACCGTGTCGCACCCGAGATTGCTAGCTCGTCTGAGTGAAATTGGAGTGGCCGGCCCGGCACATGAATGGATGGCTTCCTTCCTGGCGGACCGCCAATTCCAAATACACTGCCCCCCCTTCAAATCCACGCCCCAAATTCTCAATCAAGGGGTCCCGCAGGGTTCCATTTTAAGTCCTGTATTGTTTAATCTCTACATGGAACCCCTGGCCTGGATGGTGGATTCGTATGGGGTGGATATCGTATCATATGCAGATGATACGCAACTGGTGGTCACTCTATCCCACAACCCAGTTGAGATGGCTGGTAAGTTTACGGAGTGCCTTGCGGCATTGGCAAATTGGATGAAGTTTAACTGTCTGCGCCTTAACGGCAACAAGACGGAACTGCTTGTGATTGGCCCCTCACCTTCAATCTGGTCATCAACCTGGTGGCCTACTGATCTGGGTCCTACACCGATCCCCTCTGACACCGTGAAGAACTTGGGTGTTCTCTTGGATTCCAAGCTTACATATTCCCAACACATAGGTAAGATAGCGGGGAGATGCTATGGCATTTTGAAGATCCTGCGGAAGGTCTTGGATCTCTTACCTATGAAAGACAGGAAAACTTTGGTCCACGCATTGGTTACGTCCCATCTTGACTATGGGAACGTCCTGCTCTGTGGCCTCAGTAAAAGGGGATTGACCCAGTTACAATGCGTTCAAAATGCCGTGGCCAGGCTTGTGCTGAAGCTGCCGAGAAGGTCTTCAGGTAAACGGGCGCTCCGGCGCTTGCTTGTACTTTAGTCATCGTATTGCACATGGCAGGGGCCCGGTATATCTTCACAAGCTGTTAACCATCCATCGCCCTAGGCAACTCCTGAGATCCATGGGCAGTATGCAGTTCACGATACCTCGCATATATAAAGCACGGATGGGAGGGCGATCTTTTAGATTCCTGGCCAGCAAATTATGGAATGACCTTCCTGTTGAATTGCGTATGGAGCCGTCGGAAACCAGGTTCCGGCAGAAACTGAAGACTCATTTATTTCCGGAAGATTAGTTTTAACGTAGGGTTTCATTCTTCTCTGATCCCCTCTCCTCCTCGTGGTCTGCTTTTGGTTTTCTGTGTTGGACCGCATCCTAGCGCGGAGACGCACTGTTCTAGTGTATTCAGGTGCTTAACAAATGTTTTTATTATTATTATTATTCTCTCTACCTCTCTCATTCTCCCTCTCCCCTATCTCCCTCAATTTCCCTCTCCCTACCTCCCTCTCCCTACCTCAACTCTACCTCCCTCTCTCTGTACCTCTCTCTCTAACACTTTGTCTCTCTGTGTCTCTCTACCTCTGCCTTTCTAACTCTCTCTCTACCTCTCTCTCTCTCTCTCTCTCTCTCTCTCTCTCTCTCTCTCTCTCTCTCTCTACCTCCCTCGCTCTCTACCTGTCTCTCAACCTATCTCTCTCTCTCTCTCTACCTCTCTATACTTGTACCTCTCTCTAGGTCAACCTCTCTCTCTCTCTCTCTCTCTCTCTCTACCTCTCTATCTACTTCTCTCTCTCTCTCTCTCTACCTCTTTGTCTCTCTCCTTCTCCCTCCCTCACCCTCTCTCTACCTCCCCCTCTCTACCTGTCTCTTAACCAATCTCTCTCTCTACCTCTTTCTCTATGCCTCTGCCTCTCTCTGCCTCTCTCTCTTTACCTCTCTCGCTCTCTCTGTCTCTACCTCTCCTTCTAACTATCTGTCTCTCTCTCTATCTCTATCTACCTCTCTTTCTCTACCTCCCTCTCACTCTCTCTCCTTCTCCTTCTCCCTCCATCACCCTCTACCTCCCTGTACCTCTCCGTCTATCTCCCTCTGTCTCACTCCCTATCCCTCTATCTGTCTCTCTACCTCTCTGTACTTGTATCTCCTCTACGTCTCTCTCTCTCTCTACCTCGCCCTATTTCTCTCTCTACGTCCCTCTCTCTCCACGTGTCTCTCTACCTTTGTCTCTCTCTCTACCTCTCTCTACCTCCCTCTCTCTCTACCTCTGTCTCTACCTCTGACTATACCTCTTTTTTTCTTTTCCCTACTGTATCTCTCTCTCTCTATCTGTCTACCTCTGTCTCTCACTAACTCCCTCTCCCTCCCGCTCCCTCTTCCTCCCTCTCCCTTTAGCTCTCTCTTCCTCCCTCTACCTCCCTCTCCCTATCTTCCTCTCCCTCCCTCTACCTTTGTCTACCTCCCTCTCTGTCTACCTTTTTTCTCTACCTCTCTCTACCTCCCTCTCTCTCTACCTCTCTGTCTCTCTACCTCACTCTCTGTCTCCCTGTCTCTCTGTGTCTCTCTACCTCTCTCATTATGTCTCTCTGTCTCTCTCTACCTCTCTCTCCCTATACCTCTCTCTACCTCTCCCTCCCCCTCTACCTCCCTCTCCCTACCTTACTCTTCCTCTACCTCCCTCTCCCTCTACCTCACTCTCTCTGTGCCTCTCTATCCTCTCTCTCTACCTCTCTGTCGCTGTGTCTCTCTACTTCTCCCTTACTAACTCTCTCTCTCTCTCTCTCTTCCTCTCTCTATCTATCTCTACCTCCCTCTCTCTCTCTACCTGTCTCTCTACCAATCTCTCTCGCCAACTCTCTCTCTTTGTCACTACCTCTCTCTACCTCTCGCTCTCTATATATCTATTTCTCTCTATCTCTCTGTCCCTCCCTCTCCCTCTCGCTTTACCTCTTTCTCTCTCCCTCTCCCTCTCTCTCCATACCTCCTTCAACCTCCCTCTGCCTACCTCTCCCTCTGCCTCCCTCCCTCATTCTCTCTCTACCCCTCTGTCTCTACCTTTCTCTATCTCTCTCTCTCTCTCTACCTCTGTCTTCCTCTACCTTTCTATCTATCCCTCTCTCGATGTCTCTCTCTACCTCTCTCTCCACGTTTCTCTGTCTCTCTCTATCTCTCTCTGTGTCTCTCTTCCTCCCTCTCCCTTTACCTCTCTCTTTCTACCTGTCTCTCTATCTCTCTACGTCTCTGTCTCCCTCTCTCTCTATGTATCTCATTACATCTCTCTGTCTCTCTCTTCCTCTCTCTCTCTCTCTCTCTCTCTCTCTCTCTCTCTCTCTCTCTCTCTCTCTCTCTCTCTCTCTCTCTACCTCCCTCGCTCTCTACCTGTCTCTCAACCTATCTCTCTCTCTCTCTCTACCTCTCTATACTTGTACCTCTCTCTAGGTCAACCTCTCTCTCTCTCTCTCTCTCTCTCTCTCTCTACCTCTCTATCTACTTCTCTCTCTCTCTCTCTCTACCTCTTTGTCTCTCTCCTTCTCCCTCCCTCACCCTCTCTCTACCTCCCCCTCTCTACCTGTCTCTTAACCAATCTCTCTCTCTACCTCTTTCTCTATGCCTCTGCCTCTCTCTGCCTCTCTCTCTTTACCTCTCTCGCTCTCTCTGTCTCTACCTCTCCTTCTAACTATCTGTCTCTCTCTCTATCTCTATCTACCTCTCTTTCTCTACCTCCCTCTCACTCTCTCTCCTTCTCCTTCTCCCTCCATCACCCTCTACCTCCCTGTACCTCTCCGTCTATCTCCCTCTGTCTCACTCCCTATCCCTCTATCTGTCTCTCTACCTCTCTGTACTTGTATCTCCTCTACGTCTCTCTCTCTCTCTACCTCTCCCTATTTCTCTCTCTACGTCCCTCTCTCTCCACGTGTCTCTCTACCTTTGTCTCTCTCTCTACCTCTCTCTACCTCCCTCTCTCTCTACCTCTGTCTCTACCTCTGACTATACCTCTTTTTTTCTTTTCCCTACTGTATCTCTCTCTCTCTATCTGTCTACCTCTGTCTCTCACTAACTCCCTCTCCCTCCCGCTCCCTCTTCCTCCCTCTCCCTTTAGCTCTCTCTTCCTCCCTCTACCTCCCTCTCCCTATCTTCCTCTCCCTCCCTCTACCTTTGTCTACCTCCCTCTCTGTCTACCTTTTTTCTCTACCTCTCTCTACCTCCCTCTCTCTCTACCTCTCTGTCTCTCTACCTCACTCTCTGTCTCCCTGTCTCTCTGTGTCTCTCTACCTCTCTCATTATGTCTCTCTGTCTCTCTCTACCTCTCTCTCCCTATACCTCTCTCTACCTCTCCCTCCCCCTCTACCTCCCTCTCCCTACCTTACTCTTCCTCTACCTCCCTCTCCCTCTACCTCACTCTCTCTGTGCCTCTCTATCCTCTCTCTCTACCTCTCTGTCGCTGTGTCTCTCTACTTCTCCCTTACTAACTCTCTCTCTCTCTCTCTTCCTCTCTCTATCTATCTCTACCTCCCTCTCTCTCTCTACCTGTCTCTCTACCAATCTCTCTCGCCAACTCTCTCTCTTTGTCACTACCTCTCTCTACCTCTCGCTCTCTATATATCTATTTCTCTCTATCTCTCTGTCCCTCCCTCTCCCTCTCGCTTTACCTCTTTCTCTCTCCCTCTCCCTCTCTCTCCATACCTCCTTCAACCTCCCTCTGCCTACCTCTCCCTCTGCCTCCCTCCCTCATTCTCTCTCTACCCCTCTGTCTCTACCTTTCTCTATCTCTCTCTCTCTCTCTACCTCTGTCTTCCTCTACCTTTCTATCTATCCCTCTCTCGATGTCTCTCTCTACCTCTCTCTCCACGTTTCTCTGTCTCTCTCTATCTCTCTCTGTGTCTCTCTTCCTCCCTCTCCCTTTACCTCTCTCTTTCTACCTGTCTCTCTATCTCTCTACGTCTCTGTCTCCCTCTCTCTCTATGTATCTCATTACATCTCTCTGTCTCTCTCTTCCTCTCTCTCTCTCTCTCTCTCTCTCTCTCTCTCTCTCTCTCTCTCTCTCTACCTCTCTCTCCCTCCTTCTCCCTCTCCCTCCCTCTCTCCCTTTACCTCTCACTCCCTATCTTACTCTCCCGCTACCTCCCTCTACCTCCCTCTCCCTCCCTCTCCCTCTACCTCCCTCCCTCTCCCTCTACCCTCTCTCTACCTCTGTCTTTCTCTACCTTTCACTCTATCTCTCTCTATGTGTCTCTCTGCCTCTCTCTCTAAGTCTCTCTGTCTCTCTCTCTCTCCCCCTCTCTCTTTCCCTCTCTCCCTCTACCTCCCTCTCCCTACCTCACTCGCCCCTCCTTCTACCTCCCTCCCCCCTACCTCCCTCTCTCTGTACCTCTCTCTCTAACTCTCTGTCTCCCTCCCTTACCCTCTACCTCTCCATATATCTCCTTCTTCCTCTGCCTCACTCCCTCTCCCTCTATCTGTCTCTCTATGTCTGTATACTTGTATCTCTCTCTGCCTCTCTCTAGGTCTACCTCTCTCTCTCTACTTCTCTGTCTCTCTACCTCTGTCTATCTCAACTTCTTTCTACCTCCCTCTCTCTCTACCTCTTTCTTTCTGTACCTCTCTGTACGTCTCTCTCTATATATGTCTACCTCTGTCTTGCTTTAACTCCCTCTCCCTCCCTCTCCCTTTAACTCTCTCTTCCTCCCTCTACCTCTCTCTCCCTATTTTCTTCTTCCTCTCTCTCTACCTCCCTCCCTCTCCTTTTTTTTCTCTCTACCCCTCTCTACCTCCCTCTCTCTGTACCTCTCTCTCTACCTCTTTGTCTCTCTACCTCACTCTCTTTCTACCTTTCTCTCTGTGTCTCTCTCTACCTCTCTCTCTCTACCTTTCTATCTCTACCTCTCTGTCCCTCCTTCTCCCTCTACCTCGCTCTACCTCTCTCCCTCTCCTTCTATCTCCCTCTCCATACCTCACTCTCCCTCTACCTCCCTCTCCCTCTACCTGTCTCTCAACCTATCTTTCTCTCTATGTCTCTGTCTCTCTCTACCACTCTCTCTATACCTATTTCTCTTAATCTCTCTGTCCCTCCCTCTCCCTCTTTCTCTCTCCCTCTCCCTCTACCTCCCTCTACCTACCTCTTCCTCTACCTCCCTCCCTCACTTGCCCTCTGTCTCTACCGGTCTCTATCTCTCTCTCTCTACCTCTCTCTTTCTCTACCTTTCTATCTATCTCTACTTCTCTCTCTCTCTCTCTACGTCTCTCTGTCTCTCTACCTCTCTCTTTGTCTCTATCTCTCTCTCTCTATGTCTCTATTCCTCTCTCTCCCTCTATCTCTCTCTCTTCCTCTCTCTCCCTCTCTCTTTCTCGCTCCCCCTCTACCTCCCTCTGCCTACCTCCATCTCCCTTCCTCTACCTCTCTGTACCTCTGTATTTCTCTACCTTTCACTCTATCTCTCTCTCTGCCTCTCTCTTTCCCTCTCTCTCTCCCTCTACCTCCCTCTCCCTACCTCCCTCTCCCCTCCTTCTACCTCACCCCCCTCTACCTCCCTCTCTCTGTACCTCTCTCTCTAACTATCTGTCTCTCTTTCTCACTCTCCTTCTCCCTCCCTTACCCTCTACCTCTCCATATATCTCCCTCTTCCTCGGTCTCACTCCCTCTCCCTCTATCTATCTCTCTATGTCTGTATACTTGTATCTCTCTCTACCTCTCTCTAGGTCTACCTCTCTCTCTCTACTTCTCTCTCTCTCTCTACGTCTCTCTCTCTACGTGTCTCTCTACCTCTGTCTGTCTCAACTTCTTTCTGCCTCCCTCTCTCTCTACCTCAGTCTCTACCTCTTTCTTTCTATACCTCTCTGTACGTCTCTCTCTCTATATATATATGTCTACCTCTGTCTCTCTTTAACTCCTTCTCCCGCTTTCTCCCTCTCCCTTTAACTCTCTCTTCCTCCCTCTACCTCCCTCTCCTTTTTTTCTCTCTACCCCTTCTACCTCCCTCTCTCTTTACCTCTCTCTCTACCTCTTTGTCTCTCTACCTCACTCTCTTTCTATCTTTCTCTCTGTGTCTCTCTCTGCCTCTCTCTCTACGTCTCTCACTATGTCTCTCTGTCTCTCTCCCTACCTCTCTCTATATATACCTTCCTCTCTCTACCTCTCTCTCCCTCCTTCTCCATCTACCTCCCTCTACCTCTCCCCCTCTCCTTCTATCTCCCTCTCCATACCTCCCTCTCCCTCTACATCCCTCTCCCTCCCTCTCTCTCTCTCTCTCTCTCTCTCTCTCTCTCTCTCTCTCTCTCTCTCGCTCTCTCTCTCTCTATATCTCTCTACCTCCCTCTCTATCTACCTCTCTATCTACCTGTGTGTCTACCTATCTTTCTCTCTATGTCTTTGTCTCTCTCTACCTTTCTCTCTATATACTTATTACTCTGAATCTCTCTGTCCCTCCCTCTCCCTCCCTCTCCCTCTCCCTCTTTCTCTCTCCCTCTCCCTCTACCTCCCTCTACCTCCCTCTACCTCCCTCTACCTCCTCCTCCCTCCCTCACTTGCCCTCTGTCTCTACCTGCCTCTATCTCTCTCTATACCTCTCTCTTTCTCTACCTTTCTCTCGATCTCTATCTCTATCTCTACGTTTCTCTCTATCTCTCTCTCTCTTTCTCTCTTTCCCTCTACCTCTTTTTCTGCCTATCTCCCTATACCGCTCTACCTCTCTCTCCACTTCTGTCTCTCTCTATTTCTGTCTCTACCTCTCTCTCACTCTCTTTCTCTCTTTCCCTCCCTCCGTCTCTACCTCTTTCTCTGCCTGTCTCCCTATACCTCTCTCTAACTCTCTCTCTACATCTCCATCTTTCTCTACCTCTGTCTCTCTCTACCTCTTTCTCTTGACCTCTCTCTCTCCCCCTCCCTCTCCCTCTATCTCTCTCTCTCTGTCCGTCTTCTTCTACCTCATTCCCCCACCTCCCTCTACATCCCTCTACCTACCTCTACCTCTATCTCCCTCTACCTCCCTCTCTCTCTAGCTCTCTCTTTCTCTATCACTCTCTACCTCCCTCTCTCTCTATCGTTCTCTCTAGCATTCTCTTAACGGCTCACTGTCTCTTTCTACCGCTATTTGTCTCTCTACCTCTCTCGATTTCACTCTCTACCTCTCTTTCTACCTCTCTCTCTATGTCTCTCTCTACATCTCTGTCTTTCTACCTCTTTCGCAGTCTCTCTCTATACCTCCCTCCTCTATCTCCATCTTCCTCTTTCTTACCCTCACTCCCTCTCCCTCTACCTCCCTCTACCTCTGTCGACCTCTACACCCTCCCCCTCCCTATATAATTTTTTAATATTATGAATATATTTTACACATTTTTGTAAAAAAAATGTTGTTTTCAGATATTCACCATTATTACAAATAAAGATTGATTATGGCAAGAAATGATCAAAAGAATAGAAAAGAAAAAAATATATGTTCTTTAAAGGAAGTAAAAAGCACAAGTTAGATGGGGTACAACATGTGAAATTGAAGAGAAAAACCTCTGATACGCGAACTAAACAATTTGTTAAAAACTTCTGGAGAATGTATATATTTTTGAAAATGGACTAAAGAAAAAGAAAAGTACTACAAGAGATCTGAAGGAAACAAAAAAAAGGTCAAAATAATGGAAAATCAGGTTATGGGAAAACAATCTACATTGAAAAAAGGATGACAATTTAAAGACATAAGAAGGAGACTGTTTAAAAGCAGAGTACTACAAAATCTGTTGAAAGATTGCAGAAAATATCAAAGAAGATCTGCATTTTATAAGAAAAAAGCAGATTGAAAGTGTTGCTGAAAAGGTTTTTGAATTGAAAAGAAAATTGTTTATAATGATATTAAACAATGAAAACATTAAATAAAATAATGCATCTTATGAAGTAGAAAAGTAAAAGAAAAAGAGTGGTTAATAGAACTAACTTTTGGAAAGTATTTTCTGGGGAATGGAAGCACACGTCTAGTACGAAACCTTTCTTCAATCAAGAAAGCTATTTTCAACAAAATGCATTAGTTCACACAGTTGATACCTGTGGACGTTACTACAAAGTTAAAAATGGTTGTCCAATTGAAAAAGAAAAGATGGTTTCTAGAAATGTGGAAAAGGTGATAGTTGAAGAAGTTATAGGAAGACATCCACAAGCTCCAGTGTTTAAGTGGGATTGTAGTAGTATTTGCAGTGTACGACAGGAATCAATTGATATATTAGTAAATTTCTTACGAGATTATCGAAAAAAGTGTAAAACAGAAGATTAAGATGCTGCAAGGACTAGATCTTTGTAAAGTGAGAAAATAAACCAACTTGCAGGGTCATTCTCTGGCTTTTCGTTCTAGGAAAGAGTGTCAAAGTCCTTTTCATCATTTAAGAATGTTAGCAGTACATCATTCAGAAATTAGTAAAAAGATTGTATTACTTAAAAAGTCCTGCATTGTGTCTAAATGAAATTAACACAGCTCTTTTGCATAGTTCAGTCTCAGATATAAAAAAAGTTTCTGTTGTTATACAGTTTCGGTTCTTTGGTCATAAACAGTAGTGTAGTGAAAGTGAGAGTTTGATAAGTGTGGGTGTTGAAGAAGAGGTGGAAGACACTACTACTGTGAAGTTTGAAAAAGAAATAACAAAGTTAAATGTAGTTTCTGCTGAAAATCCAAACTATATTTGTATTTGTTGTTGACGTACTCACTATAAAAGTCAACCTAGGAATGTAGATCTGTATTTAAAAAGTGAGAAGGAGAATAATGATAAATGTAGTGAATTTGCTACCTATTTGTTTGTGAAAGGTCGTTTTGAGTTGCGTACTGATCAACGTATTTGTAAATATTGTTACAATAAATTAGAAGACAACAAGATGCCAGCTAGAGCTATACATAACAACCTAGAGTTGGTAGCTATTCTTCCTGAGCTGGTAGATTTAAATACATATTAGTCGACTCTTATTCAATCTGTGCCCCTGTTTCAGGCTATAATTCGTATGGAGCCTAAAACACGTAAGCTGCCTCCAAAGGATCTACAAAGACGTTTAAAAGGCAGAGTTGTATATTTACCTTTAGATTTTAAGAAAAATATTGAAATTGTTGGTGTAGAGAGAGAGGAAAGTGAACCTGTAGTAGTTCTAGTTAATGGTGTGCCAACAAAGAGTCTGAAAATTTGGCAAGAGTTAGTATATGTTACGAAACTTCAAAAGGCTACGTTATATCTTGTACAAAATAATACTTACTATAAAACTGTAAATGTGGAAGAACAAGAAATATGTTTAGAAGATAAAACAGAAATTTCAAATGGTCAAATTGAAAAAGTGGAGAACTGCAAGAGAGAAGAAATGTATGAACATTACAGTATACATCCTCTAGATTTAATATGATAGGAAATACTATTGAATTATTCCAAATGAAAAAAGTGAAAGGAACTCCCATGAGTCTATGGGAAAACGTTTGGAAGTTCGTTGTTTTCCACAGCTGTTTCCCACTGAAAAAGGTGGACGTTATGATGAATGACCAGTTCAGATTCCAGCTTCAGAATATTGTACAACAACATTATACTCAAAGGAAACAATATTTTGACAGTGTATTCCATAATATTTTCATATTTTGTTCAAAAGTGACTTGTCTCAACTTTCATATGGAGTGAACCACATATTAAAAACAGGAGTTCACTTCACACATGTTTCTGTAAAGGAGTTTACGGGCAAAGTTGAACAAAGAGACAAACAATTAGAAACTCAGTTGATTAATTTGATGACGTGTCAACGTGGGACTATTGAGTATTGGTATTGTCATCACGGAGAACTTAAATGTATGTGAAGGAACTTGGGAACCCTTACATAGTGTCTTACTCTTAGCTGTGCTGAGTATGCATAGAATGATTTGCTTGATTTCCTAAGGCAAGCGAATTCAAGCATAGAAAACATTGAAATGAAGACACCTGGAGAACTGTGTTCCTTGGATCCTGTAAATGTGTGCAGATATTTTAATCATAGTTTTGAAACTATGATGTATTTTATCTGTAACAAAAATAATCCAACTCTGGGAGAAGTTGATTACTTTTGGATAAAGGAATACCAAGCTAGAGGTGCACCTCATATTCATATGCTGTTATGGATGAAGAATGCACCACAATTTAGAACTGATACTGATGAAAGTGTTTTGTCTTTCATTGAAAAACATGTTACCTGTGCCATTCCAAAATAATTATTAAGAATATGCGACAAGCAAGTGATGAACATTATGGAAACATTCTTCAAGATATAAAAATTGGTGTTTTGACAAAATATGGAAAAGAAGCTTTACATAATCCGCTACTAACGAACGCGTTTCCAAATGAAAATATTGCACCTGAAATAATTTACATCAAAATTAGAGAAAAACATTCTATAACTTGTCCAATGCAACACTGATATAGTGCTCTACATTCAATGAAGAGCTTTTGAAACTGGAGAAACAACCAATAATGAAATTTAGAAGCCATTGACAAAATGGAACACAAAGGACTTACTATTCTTCTGTCAGAGAAATTACAGTCAAAATTAGATTCTTTGTAAAAATCTATATCTAAGATGGCTGGTTTGGAGAAGACTGTATATGTATGTGTAAACTGTCGAGTAATATTACGGTGCAACTTAGATGTGGAAAAAGGTTTCGTGAATGGAGCAATGGGGAAAGTTGTTGATTATGTAAATTATCAGAACAGAGAAGGAATTGAATTTTTGAAGATTACATTTGAGCAGATTAAAGAGGTAAAACAGGTTGCACATTGTGCTGTTCGTTTCCTGCTTGTAAACAATTTGATTGTTTCGTAGAAAACAATTTCCTCTTTCTTTAGCATATGCTGTGACTATTCATAAATCCCAAGGTTTAAGTGTAGGCAATGCTTTGGTAAATATTGGAAGTTCAAAGGGCATGGCATATGTTGCATTGTCTTGAGTAAGAACATTATCTGAACTGTATTTGATTGATTTTGATGAGAAAAAGGTTAGTGCTGATGCAAATTGTGCAAAAGAGTATAATCGGTTAAGAAGACTGTATACTCCTAGCTTAGGTGAATCTCCCATATATGAAAAACGTATAGTATGTCCAAAATGATAATAGGAGAAACATTCTAGTGAGGTTGGAAAGAAGAAAACTATTGAAAAGAGTGATAAGGCTGCAAAAAATGAAAATGGACATTGTTGATGATATTGTGGGATATCAATTAGAAAATAATTCTGGGGTCAACTGCTATGCTAATGTCATTATGAATGTTGTGTGTTTTCTAGAAAATCTTCAGCTTCAAATTATGGAAAATCGAGAAAAAAGACTTTGTTCTTTGTTACATTATACTTTTGAAAAGTTAAAAACTGATAAAAATAAAATCCATACTGATTCTGGAATACGGCATCTTTTGGATGTATGTAGTGGTTCTTCACAATTTACACTTAATGTACAACAAGATGCTCAAGAATTTCCTATGTTTATGCTTGCAGTATTGGAAGATGAAGGAATACAAATTGAAAATATGTTTTGACTACGGTACAGATGGAATTATGAATGTGATAGTTGTTCATTTTCTTCTACCACTCAAATAGACACTGAACGATTAATATATTTTTACAATACCAGGTTGCAAAACAAATCTGAAATGTTTCCAACATTATTTATAGAAAGATTTGGACAATATGTCCTTTAAATGCTACAATGATGTAGAGCAGATGGAAGAAAATTGGAAACCAAAATTTAAAATTTCATGGCAAGTCAACTGTCAATTTCAGGAAGAACTTTTAAAGCAGTGGCTATTATTTTCCACGATGGACCTTCAACAACATCTGGACACTATACTGTGAATTTAAAGTGCAATAAAGGATGGACACATCGTAATGATGCCCATTTGGAATTCAAATGTCAGTTTCCTAATTAGTTACCAAATTCATACCTGATATTTTTGGTGCCAAAGATTTGAAAACATCATTCCACCTATTGGGAAGATGTAAACTTCAATTGACTAGCTTTTTGGGGATATTTTCAATGCAAATAATTTCAGAAATATCATTCCGCCTATTGGGAAGATGTCAAAAATTTCTGTATGTAGTTTCATTTTGGTTCATTGATATTGTATTTAGAAAATTGTTTTTGAAAGAAACAGTTTAGATATTTGATCATTGTATTATAGGCAATGTTATTAAGGGTGTTTATTTTTTAAAATGTAAACAGGTAGTTGAGTTTGTTGTAAATATTTTGAATACTGATTTGTTTTTTTTAACAATCTCATTGATTGTATTTTTTTGCCTGCTGTTACATGATGATCAACATTGAAATCAGTGTGTATGGTGAAATTCAATTGAGTCAGCGAAAAAGGCAAACTGAATATGTTATGGAATTGTAAAATTATGTTATGTTCTTAAAACTATACTATTATATGCAATAACAGTATTTTTTCTTCTCTTTTACAGAAACTAATTCTAAAGTTTGAAAATATGTTAAATTTAGAATATAATAAAACAACTGCAAACATTGTTTCAATGAGTGTCATATCTACTGAAGAAAAGGTAAGATTAAGTAACCCAAACACTCCCCATGCACTACTACAATCACCTGTGTACTACCCATGCTAAACTCTAATCACCTAGACACTACTCATTCACTCCTTCAATTACCCAGGTACTACCCACCCACTGCTCCAATCACCTGTGTACTACCCAATCAACTCTTACAATCACCCAGCCAGTACCATGTACTTACCCAATCACCCCACCAATACCCAAGCACTTATAAAATCACTATGCACAATCCTTGCTTTCCTCTAATCACCAAGTCAGTATGAATGGACTCATGCACTGACCCAGGCACAAACCATGTATTCAACCAATCATCCAGACATTACCTGTAAACTCATGTAATTGCCCAGGCATTAAGCAAGTACTTTTAAAATCAACCAAGCAATACCCATGCACTTAGAAAATCATATAGGCATTACACATGTACTCATGCTATCACAAAAGACAGTAGTCATACGTTTATGTAATAACCAAAGCACTTCCCATGCACTCCAGCAATCACCCTGTCACTACCCATACACTCCACCAATCAACCAGCCAGTACCATTTACTAATCCAATCATTCAGCCAATACCCACACACTTATAAATTGACCATGCACTATCCTTGCAGTACTCTAATCATCCAGTCAGTACCCATGCACTCATGCAATGACCCAGGAACTAACCATGCAGTGCTACAATAATTAGTGCACTACCCATGTAGTCTTCTAATCACCTAGACAATACTCATTCACTCCTTTAATTATCCAGGTAGTACCCATGCACTCCATTAATCACCTTGTCACTAACCAGGCACTCCTCCAACCACTCAGCCAGTACCATGTACTTATCCAATCACTCCGCCAGTACCCAGGCACTTATAAATTCACCATGCACTATCGTTGCAGTAGTCTAATCATCCAGTGAGTACCCATGTACTCATGCAATGACACAGGCACTAACCATGCACTGCTACAATCACCTTGGCACTACCCTTGCAGTCCTCTAATCACCTAGACACTACTCATTCACTCCTACAATTACCCAGGTAGTACCCATGCACTCCAGCAATCACCCTGTCACTACCCATACACTCCACCAATCACCCAGCTACTACCATGTACTAATCCAATCACTCAACGAATACCCAACCACTTACAAATTCACCACGCACTATCCTTGTAGTAGTCTGATTATCCAGTCAGTACCCATGTACTCATGCAATGACCCAGGCACTAACCATGCACTGCTACAATCACCTCTGCACTACCCATGCAGTCCTCTAATCAACTAGACACTACTCATTCACTCCTTCAAATACTGAGGAACTACCCATACACTCCAGCAATCACCCTTTCACTACCCATGCACTCTCCCAATCACCCAGCCAGTACCATGTACTAATCCAATAATTCCGACAATACCCAAGCACTTATCAATGCCCCATGCACTATCCTTGCAATACTCTAATCAACCAGTCAGTACCCATGTACTCATGCAATGACCCAGGCACTAACCATGTATTTAACCAATCATCCAGACATTACTTATAAACTCATGTATTTACTCAGACATTAGGTATGCACTTGTAAAATCAACCAAACAATACCCATGCACTTAGATAATCATGCAGGCACAACACATGTACCCTGCTATCACCCTTTCACTACTCATGCACTTATGAAATAATCCAGGCACTACCCATGCACTGCTCCAATCACCCATGCACTACCTGTGCACTCCTCCAATATTCCATACACTACTCATTCACTCCTTGAATTACCCAGTAAGAAGTCATGCACTTCTCCAATCGCCCAGGTACTTCACATGCACTCATACAATCACGCAAGCATTCCCCATACACTCATGCAAATACTCGAGCATTACCCATGAATTTTTCCAATCGCCCATATATTACCTCTGCACTCATGCAATCACTCAGGCATTAACCATGATTGTATAAAATCACACAGACACTACTTATTCACTCATTCTATTACCCAGGCAGTAGCCATGCAGTTCTCCAATCACCCAGGTACTACCCATGCACTCATGCAATCACCCAGGCATTTCCCATACAATCTTCCAATCACCCAGACACTACACATCTACTCATGCAATAACCCAAGCATTACCCATGCAGTTATGCAATCACACATGCAGTACCCACGCAAATCTCCAATCACCCAGTTGGTATGCAAGCACTCATGAAATCACTCTGCCACTACCCAGGCACTTATAAAATCACCCAGGCACTACCTATGCACTCTTCCAATCACCCAAGCACTACCCATGTACTCATGCAATAAAAGAAACATTACCTATACACCAATGCAATCACCCATGAAGTACCCATGAAATCATCCAGTCACGCAGTTAGTACTCAAGCACTCATGTAATCACCCAGGAACTACCCATGCACTTGTCAAATCACTCAGGCAGCACCCATGCACTTGTCCAATCACCCAGGCAGTACCCATGCACTTGTCCAAACTCCCAGGCACTACCCATATACTCATGCAATCACCCATCCACTACCCATGCACTCATACAATCACCCAAGCACTACCCATGTACTGTTCCAATCACTCAAGCACTACCCATGTACACATAGAATAACACAAGCATTACCCATGCACTCATGCCATCACCCATGCCGTACCCATACAATCCTCTTAACACCCAGTTAGTACCCGATTGCTCATGTAATCACTCTGCCACTACACAAGCACTTATAAAAATCACCCAAGCACTATCCATGCACTCCTCCAATCACCCAAGCAATACCATGCACTCATGGAATCACCCAGGCACTACTTATACACTAGTCTAATCACCCATGCACTACTCATGCTCGCCTCCAATTACCCAGGCATTAACCATGTACTCTTCCAATCACACAAGCACTACCCATGCACTCTTCTAATCACCCAGGCACTAGCCATGCACTCATGCAATCACCCATGCAGTACCCATGTAATCCTCCAAGAACCCACGCATTACCTATCCACTCTTTCAATTACTCAAGCTTGGACCAGCTCCTTGGTCATCCTGCTGCATAGCTTCTTGGGTGCGTCGGTGTTGCTCACATGCCAGATGACAAGGGTGGATCGTCTGCAGATGCTTCAACATACTCGACATTCCACAAGAATAATTTTTCATTACTTCCCCCTTGGACAAAGTGTGCAGCTCACTTTGCGCGCTTTAACTTTTTTTTCTCCATCAGTGATGTCACTGACCATGTCATGAATGATGTAATATGTGACATCATCAGCAGTGGATTGCGGGCGCGCAAGATATAGTTAGTACAACTAACTATATTGGAGGAATTTCAATGGTTTTGTACGAGTGAAATGTCCAGCTAACTATAACACCCCTAAAACCTACATTTTTTCAGTGAATTTCTAAGGTTTGTTAAATGTTAATTCCTAACTACATCAGGCCTGAAACCTATGTTTTTTTCAGTAAATTTCAAAGGTTTTTTAAATGCTAATTCCTAACTATATCAGGCCTGAAACCTATGGTTTTTTCAGTGAATTTCGAAGCTTTTGTAAATGACAATTTTTAAATGTATTAATTGTTCTATTTTTTAATGCTGATTTACTACATTTTTTAAACTATTTATTTTTAGATATTTTATTTTTTAAATTACATTGTAATTACATTATACATTACAAAATATACTTTCTCAGAATGAATTACTTTAGTTTAAATACTTTGCAAATAGGCAATAGACTTTTAAGTACAGTAGTTACAGTTGTTGCAATGGACAATACAATTTCAAACACAATGCAACATTGACCTCAATGTGTTTTTCTAGTTAAATGCAATTAGTTACTTTATGGATTACTTTTTTTACTACAGGACTGGATCCTAGATTCAGTCCTTGGACATCTCCTGTAAACGGTTGAGTAAAAGTGTTTTAGTTACAGTAGTGATTTTTAAGGAATATTATTGTATTTTAAAAGTTGACACAGCATTTTTTTCACATAGAATCACCAATGTTATCCTATGGGAGAAAATTCACTTAGCAGTGTTATCATTACTTTTTCTTACTCAGTGGTGGATCTTGGATCCAGCACTGGTACATTTCCTGTAAACTGTTGAAAGAATGTGTTTAAGTCATACAGGTGATTTTTTAAGGAATATTTTTAGTTTGTGAAAATAGACACTTTGAAACTTTTCTTGTGAAAACCAGACAATGGATTCCTATGGAAGAAATATAAGTTACTGTAAGTACTGTTAGAATTACTTGTCAGGATCAGTAGTGGGCTGAAAGATGCAGCACTGAGGTCTCTCCTGATAACAGGTGAGTAAATCGGAATTCGTAGTTCGGCTGATTTCAGAGGGATTTTTTTAAGTTCCAAAACTCCACACTTTGAAGAATTTCCAAATCAATGTTACCCTATGGTAACCTCTGACCCTGCTCGCAGGCCAGGTTGCTCCCCTGCTGCCACACAGCTCCACCTGTGCGCCAGTGCCTCCCACGCTGCCGCTGACTCCCTACCCACGAGTTTGCTCCTGCCATTGCCTGTGGTAGAGTGTCTTTTTTGTGTACCTGTATTACTGTGATTTGTAATTATTGTACTGTTTCTCTGCTTGTGCCTTCCTCGTTGTTGGCCTCGTTCCCCCCTCCCCCCTTGCTTGCCTTCTGTTCCCCTGCCTGTTTTCCCACCTCTGCTCCCCTGCGGCCCGCCCCCTCGCTGCCACGCTCCCGCCTCCCAGCTGATCTTCCCTCCCTCCCTGCCTTAAATGGCAGCTGTGCAAAGCCCGTCTGTGCCTGTCCACGCCTGGACCGCGCCCACGCCAGAACCCCTGGCCCCCCGCGAACTACACAACACCAGACTCCAGTACGACGCCGGCACTCTCCTTGCACTCAACCCCGGACGAGACCACACGTGCATCCAAGCCGCCCCAAAACGCACACACGGTCCCTTCTCCTGCGGCACCTGCAGCTTCACCTGCAACAGAGCCAACAAACCTCCCAAGACCGGTCCCAACCACCTCCGCTGCATACTCCTGAACAATCGCTTTGCATGCAAACACGCCTCAAGCTCTGGGACCTACGGGACACCCTCGACCCTGACGCAGCCTTCCTGACCAAAACCTGGTGGAACGACTCCTCGGCACCCGACATCGCCATACACATCCCAGACGGATACAAGATCACCCGCAGGGATCGCGCCAACGGATTCTGAGGAGGAATAGCCATAATCCACAAGTCCACCCTCAAGGTCTCCACCCACGTGGACTACACTCTCAACACAGCCGAGCACCCGCACTTCCAAATCCACACTGACCCTAACACCACACTCCGAGGAACACTCATCTACACACCCCCCGGACCCCAGGCTCAGTTCAGCGAATCCATCGCCAACCTCACCAGCACCCACGCATTCGCCTCCACGGACTACATCCTCTTTGGGGACCTGATCTTCCACGTCCAGAACAACGACACCAACTCCGCCACCCTGATTGACAACCTCGCCAACCTCGGCCTCAGACAACTCGTCACCTCACCCACCCACCCACGTAGCCGGCCACATGCTTGACCCCGTCTTCTCCACGGGCACCCACGTCGCCTTCAACCACACCACCGTACTCCACTGGACCGACCACCACTGAATACATTTTACCTTCAAGAAATAAACCACGCACCACCGCACCCAACAGCGGCCCCACCGCTGCTGAAGCAAAGTCACCAAAGACCAGCTGATCACCACCCTCGTCCAGAACCCACCCACCGACCCCACCAACCCAGATGCTGCAGCCCACAATCTCAGACAGTGGATTGACGACTGCGCCAACACCCTCACCCTGCTCCAGAAACCCTCCAACAACCACACCAGCAAGCGAGCCACCTGGTTCACTGACGAGCTCCAAACCTCCAAACGCGCATGCTGAAAACTGGTGAAGAAATAGCTCAGCGAACGCACACCTGACAACCACGCAGCCCACAAGGACGCCACCCATAGAAATCATCACCTCATCAGATTAGCCAAAAGATCCTCCTTCAAAAACCGCCTAGATAACAGCGCATATGACAGCAAAGAGCTCTTCAGCATCATAAAGCAACTCTCCAACCCCAGCGCCAACAACATCCCACCCTCACAAGAACTATGCAACTCACTAGCCATCTTCTTCCACTGCAAGATCGGTGACATCCACGACAGCTTCAACACCACGACCGCCCCAACTACGCCAGACTCCACTTCCCCTGTGAACATCACCAGCCCCAACCGCCTGACCTCCTGGTCCAATAACAATGACGACGAGACACGCAAGGTCATGAACTCCATCCACTCAGGATCTCCGTCAGACCCGTGCCCACACCATGTATTCAACTACGGAAGGTCATCAACATCTCCTTCGAATCAGCAACATTGCCGAAAAGCAGGAAACACGCCAAAATCAACGCATTCCTCAAGAAGCCCAAGGCGAACCCCAAGGACCTCAAGAATTTTCCACCCATCTCCCTGCTCCCATTCCCGGCGAAGGTCATCGAGAAAATTGTCAACATTCAATTGGCCCGCCACCTGGAATACAACAACATTTTCAGACTAAACCACAGCACCGAGACTGCTCTAATCAACGCCACAGACGACATTAGGCGCCAACTAGACAACGGCGAGACATCAGCCCTCATCCTCCTGGACCTGTCAGCCACCTTCGACACGGTCTGCCATCGCACTCTAAAGATACGACTCCTAGAAGCCGGAATCCAAGAGAAGGCTCTTAACTGGACCATGTCCTTCCTATCCGGAAGAACCCAGAGCGTCTGCCTCCCACCCTTCCGATCCGAAGCCACCAACATCATCTGCGGCATCCCCCAGGGCTCATTCCTCAGCCCGACGCTGTTCAACGTCTACACAGCCCCCGTCGCACAAGTGGCCCGCTATCATGACCTCAACATCATCTCCTACGCTGACGACACCCAGCTCATCCTCTCTCTCACCAAGGACCCACACACCGCCAAAACCAACCTCCACGAGTGAATGAAGGCCGTCGCCGACTGGATGAGGAACCACCGTCTGAAGCTGAACTCGGACAAAACGGAGGTCCTCATCCTCGGACCCACCCCCTCGGCCTAGGACGACTCCTGGTGGCCTACCACACTGGGAACAGCACCGACACCCACCTACCATGCACGCAACCTTGGATTCATCCTCGACTCCTCCCTCTCCATGGCTAAGCAGATCAACACCGTCTCCTCCTCCTGCTACAACACCCTCGGCATGCTCAGCAGGATCTACAAGTGGATCCCGACCGAAACAAGAAGAACGGTGACACAGGCCCTCGTCAGTAGCAGACTGGACTACGGCAACGCACTCTACGCAGGAATCCCAGTCAAACACCTACGACGGCTACAACGCATCTAAAACACCTCCGCCCGACTGATCATCAACGCCCCCTGCCGCAGCCACATCACGCCTCTCCTGGGAGACCTACACTGGCTCTCCGTAGACAAGAGGATTACCTTCAAGCTCCTCACCCACGCATACAGACCACTCCACAACGCCGGACCAGCCTACCTGAACAACAGACTCAACCTCCACACCCCCACCCGCCAGCTCCGCCCTGCAAGCCTCGCCCCCGCAGCCGTCCCCCGCATCCAACGAAAGACTTCGGGCAGCAGATCATTCTCCTACCTCGCCGCCAAGACCTGGAACACCCTCCCTACCCACCTAGAGCAGACCCAAGACCTACTCACATTCAGAAGACACCTCAAGACCTTACTCTTTGAGCAGTAGCTGAACACCCCCTCCCCTCAGCCCATTGAGACCCTCACGGGTAAGTAGCGCTTTTCAAGTACTATGATTGATTGATTGATGGAAGGAAATTCACTTAGCAGGTAAGTAATGTTATTATTACTTTTTCTTACTCAGTGGTGGATCCTGGATCCAGCACTGGTGCATCTCCTGTAAACAGTTGAAAGAATGCGTTCAAGTCATACAAGCGATTTTTGAGGAATATTTTTAGTTTGTCAAAATAGACACTTAAACCTTTTCTGGGGAAAACCAGACAATGGATTCCTAAGGAAGGAAATACAAGTTACTGGTAAGTATGGTTAGAATTACTTTTCAGGGTCAGTGCTGGGCTCAAAGATGCAGCACTGGGTTCTCTTCTGATAACAGGTGAGTAAATCGGAATTCGTTGTTCGGATGATTTTAGGTGAATATTTTAAAGTTCCAAAACTCCACACTTAGAAGAATTTCCAAGTGAAAACAGTCAATGATAGCCTATGGAAGGAAATTCAAGTTACTGGAAAGTATGGTTAGAATTACTTTTGAGGATCAGTACTGGGCTCAAAGATGCAGCACTGAGGTCTCTCCTGATAACTGGTGAGTAAATCGGAATTTGTACTACATTCAGTAACGCCACAGAGCTGCAGCAGAGAGATGTAAAAAGGGGCACAGCATGCACCACCTCTCTGAAACGCAGCGCAGTGGTGCTACCTGGAAGCACCTGGTGGACTATTTGGCCCCCATGGTTCCTCAGGTTTGAAGTTGAATTTTTTACCCAGCTTAAAACGTGCCACAGCGTGTGTTTGCACACATCATGTCAGGCCCCGTCCCCTCCCTTCACCACTATCTAAATGTGCCCTGTCACCGTTCTAAGTTGAGAGATTAAGTTCCCTTCAATCCTAAGGATCCCTTGGGTCAAACTAGTCCACTAGGTACCTCCAGTAAGCATCAAAGAGCTGCGTTGCATAGAGGTATAAAAAGGGGCGTGGCCTCTGAACACCTGTCAGCAACGCAGCTCCCTGGCGCATTCTGTAGATACCTGCTGGGCTATTTGGCCCTCAGGAACCCTCATTATTGAAAGAGAATTAATTTCCCAACTTAAAACGCACCACGGGGCGCGTTTGCACACTGATGAAGGAAGGGGGCGTGGCCTGAGGCGACATGTCTGCAAACACGCCGTGTGGCGCGTTTTAAGTTGGATAATTAATTCCTCTTCAATCCTGAGGTCCTCCGTGGGCCAACTAGCCCACCAGGTACCTCCAGTAGGCGCCAGGTAGCTGCGCTGCAGAGAGGTGTTCAGAGGCCTTGCCCCTTTTTACAATACCCTGCAACGCAGCTCCGTGGCACTTACTGGAGGTACCTGGTGGGCTAGTTGGCCCCTAGGGGATCTCTGGATTGAAGAGGAATTAATTCCCCAACTTAAAACACGCCACAGGGCATGTTTGCACACACATCACCTCCAGCCCCACCCCCTACCTTCACCACTGTGCAAACGCTCCCCGTGGTGTGTTCCACGTTGGGGGATTAAGTCCCCTTGAATACTGGGGGTCCCTAGGGGCCGACTAGCCCACCAGGAACCTCAAGTATGTGCCAGGGGGCTGCATTGCTTTTTTTTTTAAGAAGGTTGGCTGTGTAGCCCCCATTCTTTTTTATTTTTTTTTAAAAATTTTGGGCCCTGGGGACCCCATCCCCCAGGGCCTGCCCCCTATATTTTAATTTTTTTTTAAATCCACGGGGATGGGGGACCCCAGGGGCCCTGGGGATGGAGGGACCACAGGGGCACTGGGGATGGGGGTCCTAGGGGCAATAACGGCCTCCCCAGGCCTTAATCGCCCCTGGGACCCCATCCCTGGGGCATGGCGTTTTAATTTTTTGTTAAAATAAACTATTTGGGAGGGGGGCCTCGTGGCCCCCTCCCGGGCCAGTTCCGGCCACGTGGACCCCATCCTCCGGGGCCTGGCCCTCTCCGTTAGAGACTGTGGGGAGGTCCCCAAGCTCCCCACGGTCCCTGGCATTGCATTTCTGAATGCAGAGCAGCTAACATGCTGCTCCCCATGCAGAAAAGCAATCGGCTTTGGTTTTTGAAAGAGAGCTCACTCTTTCAAAAACCAAAGCAGTTTGCTATGGTAGGGCGCCCTACCATAGCAGACTACAGTGTCCCGGGGGTGGGCACCCCGGGACACTGCAGGAGCCGGCCCTGGGGGGTAGCGGTACCCAGGGCCACCACAAGGCTCCCAACATTTAAAAGCCTCTGGGCTGGAGGGTCCGTCACGGACCCCCAATTTAAAAATGCAGTGCCCCGGGGAGGTGGCGGTCCTCGGGGCGTAAGGGGGGGTTGAGCCCCCCACACAAGTTTTTTGATTTGTTTTTTTTAAAAAGGAGCCCCGGTGGATGCTGGTCCCCAGGGCTGCGGGGGAGGGGCGTGAGCCCCCCCCGCATATGTAATGTAAAAGCCCCGGGGGGTGGCGGTCCCCGGGGCTGGGGGGCCCAGATAATATAAAAAGAAATGAGCCCCGGGGGTGGCCCCCCACATACATAATATTAAAGCCCCGGGGGGTGGCGGTCACCGGGGCTGGGGGGCCCCTCTGGGCCCCCCATTATAAAAAAACACATTGCCCCGGGACTTGGCCCCCTGGGAGCTAATTACTAATTTCTCTTTGTTATCTTTTTTTTCGGGATTACGTGTTTTAAATTAAAAAAAAATAAATACATTTGGGCCTTGGGGTCAATGTGGGACCCCCTGAGCAGGCCTAGGGGGCAGGGTGTTTTTCAGTTTTCTTATGCCTCGGTTCTACCGAGACACAAGATGGTTGCCAACACTTCCTGGTTTCGAGTGTTGACAGACAGTTGACAGCCAATTAGCACGCAGCTCATGCTGGTAAAGGTACGCGTATAATCCTCGGACGGTACTTCGTCTATAGATATATCTATGATTTTACTTTTGATTTTCTCAGGAACTACTGCATGGATTTACACCATTTAACAAAAAGCGTCATCTGCGAACCAAACTCTACCCTTTTGCCAAATTTAATGTAATTCCATTCAGCAGTTCGAGCTGTACCCTTTTTTCTCGTCCCCCGCTTGACGAATCACCCCGAAACTCAGGGTAGGAGCAGGCCATCTTCTTGGAGAATTTCGCAAAGATTCGTCAACCGGCGCCAAAGTTATTCCAAATAGAATGTTGCAATTTCCTATGGAAACTTGGTCCTAACTATATCTACCTACTGGCGACCGCCAGTAGGTAATAAAATAGTCGCAATTCAGAATAGTTTATGATCATGCTATGTGGCTTTAGGTACCACGAAGTACAGGTGCACAAAGTTTACCATATTTCCACTGTTCATACTGTACAGTAGACGCCTTATTGGACAGCTGTCAAATGTTTTTATAATGGTGATTGCCTTTGTCATTTTCTCTTTTCAACACAATGTTACATTAGTTTAGTATTCACCTCTAGATACTTTACTATCTAAACATTTCAGCTGCACCACAAGTGTGTCCAACTGTGAGTGTGAAACCCATCAGTGATTTCTGAACTATATGGAGACATTTTATTTTAGGTGATAATTACTTTAAATTATTACTTTATTATATATTTTCAGCAAACTCCATTGCCAGCTGGGTCTTTGGTCGACCACACATCTAAGAATATATTAATAGTATCCCCTCTTCAATTAACTCTAATAATTCTTTCTGGATTTTATCCACAGGAGAGTTCCTAAACAAAAGAAGCAACAAGACAGAGGGGGACTCTTTAGTGTTCTTACGACGGCGAAGGAATGGCCTACTTACTGCTCCTCAATGTAACTTCGTGTTTGGCAGTGTTGGCTGAAAACTCAACCTCCACTACATAGTTCTCTATCTCTGAGACATAGTTCTCGGCCTAGGTACTATAGGCACAGAAATCTTCCACCTAGGCATAATGACTAAGGAAACAGAGTGACGGAAACAACCTGCCAGGAGTTATGAATATCATTGTAATGGTAGGAGACAACATTTTGCATTTTAAACACAAAGGTATGTGAGTGTGTTCCTACAATTAATGCGCACTACATGTGGGTGTCCAATTGTAATCTAATGTGAACTGCAATTGAAGAAGAAGCATGTATCTAGTTGTTTGATTGATTGTGTCGACGAATAAGTGGGCAATGTGTAACAATATTATATTTACAATTGCTATGCACTTGCAAGCCCTGACCTTTGTTCTGGGCCTCAACTCAGATTCCTGGATACATAATTCAGAGACAAGAACTACATGTAAGCTGTGTTGCCTTGTGGTGTTGTGCAACATGCCTTTGCCCAAAGTTATCTTATATTTCTGGGGAGTACAGAATGTACAAGACATCTGAAGCACGACTTGAAGATGGCAAAAGTTCATTCTACCTCTAATGTTGTTCCTCTGTGCGGTTGTGTTGTTAGACAGCAGAAGGATGTTAAAAGATTTGGAGAGATGTCATGCCCAGCATCAAATGCAACACAGACGTGTAATATTTGTGTCACATTTATTAATGTTATTATATTAAGAATGCTGCAGACACTTCATGTGTGCTTAAAAGCAATGCTAGTCTCATGGCTAAATACAGTGATGGAATGCAATTTTGAGTGACAATGTTTGTTATCCCATTCCTTAGGTATACATACAGTCCCATGGAAAGTTTAGCAAACATAATTGGCAGCCACATTACACCAAAATCTCTACCAACAAACTGATGCGCAAGTTTTGTGTGTACACCTAGGAAAGAAATTGCTTTGGAGAAGTCTCTGGCATCATAGACAGCTTGCACGTTAATGGAGTTGGATGAGTTCAAGTTTCAGAAAATGTATTACTTCTGGAGGAGTGGTTGAATTGCCACATGGGTGCAATCTATGGCACTTGCTATGTTATGTTATACTACAGGGTTTTTTAAAGTTCCCTAATGCCAAAAAGGCGTCTTGGTGCTACTGTCCCGAAAACTACGGCACAGTAACACAGTCAGAGATCATGATGACCAAGAAAATAACAGTCAAATCCTCTGTAGAGAAGGAGGATTTAAAAAACTATGGGGCAGATTTACAATAACTGGTGCATCCCTGCATATCAGCAGGGATGCGCCAGTTATTGTGCGCCATGCCTCCGCCACCATGGATGCGCCGCATTTTCAATGCGGCGCACCATGAGACAAAAACAGCACAGATGCGTTTCGCATCTGTGCGATAAAAGCGGCGCATTGCTGGAGTTGCGTCGCAAGCGCGACGCAGCTCCAGCAATGCTCTGGTGGGCCCTAGTCTTACAATGCTGCGTCAATCCTTACGCCTGCTTCAAGCAGGCTCAGAGTTTTGACGCAGCATGAGCCCAAAAGTGACTGAGTGAAATCTTGTAGATTTCACTCAGACACTTTTAGGGGGCGTTCCTGTGCCGGAACGCGCCCCGCGCCAGAATGCCCCCCTGCGCAGGAACGCCTCCTTCTGGCGCAGGGCTTTAAAACATGACGCATCTCCCAGATGCGTCACGTTGTAAATACCCCGCACCATGGCACATCTATTGCGCCGCCGCTTTGTCACAAAAGTGACGCAACGGCGGCGTAAAAGGGGCGCAAGGGGCTTGTAAATCTCCCCCCAAGTGTTAAAATGTTTCCTGAATTTCAGAAGATTGGATTGAAGGGATGTATGACGTTACAACGCAAACTTTTACAACGCATACCTTTACAATGCATTTCTTACAACGCAACATCCATTACAAAGCATTCCATTACAACGCATGCCATTACAACGAAATTTTAAAAACTACATTTACAACGCATTCCATTACAACGCATAATACCTTTACAACGCATACCATTACAACGCATAACATTACATTGCATGTTTGGTAAGTGTTGGATAGTGTAGGGGTAGAAATTACTATTCTAACTCCAGGGGGTGCAACAGTAGGGTAAGTGTTGGATAGTGTAGGGGTAAAAATTACTATTCTAACTCCCGGGGGTGCAACAGTAGGGTAAGTGTTGGATGGTAGTGTTATACGTTGTAATGGTATGCGTTGTAATGACTGAGTTGTAATGACATGCATTGTAGTGGTGTGCGTTGTAGTGTCATGCGTTGTAATGGTTGCATTGTAATTGCATGCGTTGTAATGGATGTTGCGTTGTAAAAGTTTTGTTGTAATGGTAGTGCGTTGTAAAAGTTGTGTTGTAAAGGTTGTTTCCCGATTGAAGTCATAGATGATTAGGTAACGAATTTCATCATGTTGCAGCAGAGTAGAACAAACTTCACCGACCCCAGTGGGATTTATTTATTCTGGGGACCTATACTTTGTTAGCAGTACTTGACTGTAAGTAATGGGAGGGGAATACCATTTAAAAATGTCCAGAAAAAAAGATGGACCGTCTTGATGTAGTTCTTTGTGAACTCAAGAGTGTGCTTAGAACTTGAAGTGTTCCCAGATGGGAAGCCAGTGAAGGTCCTTAATAAAGTTGGAGACTGAGCAGACTTAAGAATATTCAGCAGGACTCTGGCTGCTGCGTTTTGAAGAGTCTAAAGTCTGTTGAAGAGACGTCTTCGAGAGCGTACAAATAGAGCATTACAGTAATAAATTTTTGAGATAACAAGGGATATGATCACTCCTTTTCTCCGCTCAAAAAACCATAAGTGGTGTGATGTTTTGAAGAATTTTCAACATGAAAAAACTTGAGGAAGTCACCTGATTTGAAAGGTAATCTGCTGTCAAAAATGACACCCAAAGTTCTTGTCTTTGGTACTGGGGTCAGTAGAGAAGCAAGATTCGATGGCCACAAGGTGATATTCCAGGAGGTGTTATTGTTACAAAACATTAACACCTCTGATTTATCTGAGTTAAGATTTAGAAAGTTGAGTTGCATCCACTGAGCAATACTGTTCATGCATGCACTTAAATGTAGGGCTACTTTTTCTGGGTTAGATGAAAGAGATACCACTAACTGTGTGTCATCAGCAAAGGAACAGACCAAGAGACATTATGATCTGATCAACTGAATAAGAGGTAAGCATTAAAAAGGGTTGGACTTAAAGAAGACCTCTCAGGGACCCCACAAGAAAGCTTGAAAGGGGTGGATTTGTAGACTTCCGGGATCACAACTTGCTCTCTGTTGTCAAGAAAATACCTGATCAAATTGAGTGCTGTTCCTGTTATGCCTACTGTTTCAAAACGGTTGTTCCTGTTATGCCTTCTGTTTCAAAACGGTTGATCGAAGAAAAATGGTCCACCACTTTGTGGCAGCCGATAAGTCCAATGGGACTCGTGGTGCAGTATACCTCATGTCAACAATCAATCTGATCTATTTACAGGCTCCTTAAAGGGCAGGATCTGTGAGGTGTTCATGCCTAAAGCTGTGTTGTGTAGGGTCAAGACAATTATTGGAATCTAGGAAGGAAATGATTTTTTGATTCATTGCTCTCTCCAGTACTTTTTCAGAAATGGTAGGCGAAAAATAGGCCAATCATTTTTCACTTCATAGAAGTCGAGAGGGTATTTTGACAATCCATGTCGTAGACTGTGTGAAGCCACATACCGAACACATTCCACATGGAAAATGACCTTCTATGTGTGTGTGAGAGGCTGGCTCAGTATATGATGTACACTTATGTAAGTGGACACCTTGCACTGATCCAGGCACCCCTTATGGTGATTTTAGTGGTTCTCTAAGTGGTGGCTGTGGAGAGCAACCTACAGGCTTAGTCCAGAAGCGTTCAGGCTTACTTTAGAAGGAGTATGAAGCAGCTTGGTTTAACAGAACACAATCTTATAGGCATAGATTAAATGAAAAAGAACCACACAGTGTATTTATAAAAATATGTATTTAATAAAAGACACCCACTAACACAAACAGACATCTCCTAGCTGGAGTTATGCACAATGCAAACAATACTTTACAATAGAAACAGGTATGTAGCACAGAATACGTAGTGGTCACAAGGGAGGGACCAAACTATATACTAAAATAGTGGTATGAGAACCACGTCTCGCGTCAATACAATAGTCAGAGGATGTAGAAGTGCTGGGACACAAGCAATCACCCAAGGTAAGTATCTAGGAGCCCCACCGAGGTCGGGTACTGTGTAAGAACATGACAGCGTTCTCCGTACAAATCAACGTGTAAGCAACGTTTGCAATTTTTTAGAAGGACCCTTCCCAGTGGACCTTGAAGAAACCTTGTGGAAGACAGAAGGTTGAAGAGCCACCCCACCAGTGGATGCATTTGGAACTAGGATACCTGCCCCACGGGAGCCAGGTGCATAGGTGTGAAGTGGCGTCAGTTGAACCCAATGGAGGACTTCATGAAGGTGCCACTGCTTGAGAAGATGAAAGTGTCCATTATAACCCAAAGGTGGATTCAAGTGAAAAGTACCTAAAAGCAGATGGGACAGAGTCTATGGCACTTGGTAGTGACCAAGAGGCATGGAAGACAAATGCCTACTGATTTTCGGTGTCATAAGAGTTGATGGTGCCCTTGAAGTTGCTGCTGTAAGGGCGAAATGATTCTGTGGAAGACCAGGAGCCATTCATGAGCTGTCCCACGTCGGATGCTGAGAGTTGAGAGGGTCGGAGTCCGGCGGGAGCAGCAACAAGCCTTGGCAACTGCAAACAACGTGGAATTAGAGGAAGGTGCAATGTCAGGACCAGCAAGGTCCACTACAAGCAGGGGAGTCAGGGCAGGCCACAATCTCTCAGGGGAGCCCAAAATAAATCAAAAGTGAATCTCAAGAGGACCCACAGGCAGAAGGCACTGGAGTCGCAGAGGACCTCAAGCAGCTCACCAAAGATGCAGGTCCACGATGCAAGTACTTTTGTGAGGATGAAGACCTTGGTCGCTGGAGATGCTTGAGGTTGGGGCTACTTGGAGCCTGAAGATTTTAGTGGAAGAAATCCAACAAGCCTTTACAATTGCAAGTCAATGCGATGTACAGGGGTTCAGTTCCTGTGGCGTATACGAGGGATACTGGCCTCAAACTTAGTGAGAGGACAGAGCAGGCCTCAAGGGATATGAAGATCCACTACCTGCATTTCTGAGACTTTTGGAGTCCGTAGGAACCCATGATCAGCAGACCAGTCAGCTTGGTTGCGGTTCCTGCAGATGTAGGGAAGTGAATCCTTCACTTCAAGGGAGATTCCTTCAAATGTATTGGTTGTCCACAGCCCCTGGACGGGTTCCTGTATGGAGCACAGGCATGGAAGTTACAGCAGAAAAGCAGGGCGAAGAGATCCGGAGCAGCAGGAGTATTCCCTGTTGCAGCCTTGATACACAGAGCGGTCCATAGTGCCCAGACGGTCGAAGTTGAAGTGGTGTCTGAATTGTATCATGTCCCACAGTGAATCTAGGGGCCCACCCACAGGTAAGCCCTTAAATAAGCTAAGGAAAGGATTGGGACAATACAGGGGTCCCTCCCTAAGGAGGGGCTGGACAAGGGGGGAGGTACTTCCCTGTACTTTGTCCAGTTTCATATCAGAGTGGGAACCAATGGCTCCCAGAACTGGTTTGAACTGGACTATGTATGGAGGGCACCAAAGGTGCCCTGCACACAGGCTATGTGGTTCTGGCAAGTACTCCCACCCTGCCCCAATACACTAAACCCTGTCTGGGAGGTGGTCACAGCTCCCTGTGAGAAGAGGCCTATTGTAATGCTTGGCTCAGCAGCAGGAGGGCAGAATTGTGTCTCTGGCCGACAGCAGCCGTGTTGTGCTGTCTGTGTCTAGAAAACTGGTACCGGGAGCACTGAGGGCCTAACGGAGGGCCTTTACAGTGCTTGGGATCATACCTTCCACACCTTTTATGGTGTGGGGGTATGATTCCAAAATGTTTCATACCAAATACGACAGGGTTCGGTACAGCGAATTTTGAGGTTGTCATCATGTAATGACTAGGTGCCCCTCTATATGTCATATGGCTGTCTCACAACCTGGGAGAATGGACTCCGAAGGCTGTAGGGGTGTCCTGCTCATGTGGGTGCACCATCACACTTAGAACTGAGCACCATGCCCTCAGGATTGAAAAGGCCTTCTGTAGGGGTGACTTATAGGTTTTAAGTGCAGTGAATCTAGATATAGGGAAACCTATATTTTTCGTGAGTGGCGCTAGCACCAGCTTACACAGGCTGTAATGGCAGGCCTGTAGTGGTAGTTTGAAAGCTCCTCCACAGGTAGCATAATACATGCTTCAGCCTATGGGTTCCCTCTGGGGTACTAATGCACTGGGTACCTTAGTACCATATACTAGGGACTGGTAAGGGTACCCCAGTATCCAATCTAGGAAGTATCTAAGTACTTACCATAACAATTTAGGGGAGAAAGCAGAGAGACTGTGTCCTGATTAGCAGGAACCCAGTCAGACTAGTCAAAAACAGCAGTACATCAAGCAAAATGTGGGGGTAACCATAGAAGCAGATGCTACTTTCCTGTAGTGTAGGTTTGTCCATAGTCCTTGTTGAGTTTCATGCTGTGTATTAGTACGTGGTCTGGTGTGGACTAACATTTCTCTGATGTAGTTACTAAGTTTCAAGGCAAAAATAGGCTTCTCTCTTTGTTTATCTGCAATGTTAAATATCTTTAAACACCTAGCATTTTAGATACACAAAAAAAACACAAACTCTGTCACAAATGAAAAATATACCAAACATTCTAATATAAAAAACAACACATACGTACTGCATTACATGAAGCTATATTGACTGAATATCTAAGAGGTAACACAGCACCACAGGGGCTGATAGTATCTAATGCTCCATAACTCTTTTTGGATAATAAAACATTTAAAAAGAATTGGTCTTTAATTTCATGGAAGTGTACCAGAGACTGGTTAATCCTTTTGGTTAACACAGCAAAGGAAACAGCAGGTCTCTTATTAATAGAAATCCCAAATCCAAGTTAACACAGTCTACCGCACAGATTGACATAGGACTCAAGACACCATGGCTATTACATAAACACACCTCTACTAAGCTAAGGTACCCCTGTTTTTGAAGGTCCAAGAGGAGGGGGACATGGAGAAAATATTATATATACAAAACCTCTTACCAGACCTATCTGATTTGTCAAATGGATATAACTCTGCTACTCATTTCCAAAAATACAGCACAGATATGGAATTTCAGGAGAAACTAGCTTTCATTTCAATTATCTTTTACTATTCAAAGTAAATTATTATTCTTTTTTCTCATATATACATCTTTTTTTGGACTTTCTTTTATAAAAACATTGGTTTACAAATCGTTACAACAACAAGTGCAAAGAGTGGAGAAAACATCAAATACTAACACAATTTCTTCAGTTGTTATTTCAATGACCCCCATAAGACAACTATAAAAAAACTCAAGTGACATCAAATCATACTGTCATTCAAACGTTCTCACCATTCATTCTTCACAAGCATACACACTTTCATACTGTGCAAATATGTTGATAAAGAACACAAACATCTGAGAAACAAGACCTATTACAGCAGTATGGTTTGATCGATATTTCCACAAGACATCAGTTCATTATTTTATTTTGTAATTAATCTTTGTTCTTGCCATCATCCCTAGATAGAGTTCTCAGATGTATGTAGCTGGCCTACGCACGTTTCAGTGAAAGCTAAATGTTATCACCTTCATCAGGGCCGAAAAAATATACATAAAATTCCAGATAAAACTGGGGGCTCTTCATATATGTCTTCCGACAGTTGTCACTCTGATATCTCTGGCTAAAAGTGTCGCAGTTTTAGCTCTGTGCAAATGGAGCTAACTCAAAGCGATGATGGCTCTCTTCATTAGCATCACAGTGATTCACTAGAGATGTAAAACCATCTATCAATCCATAGGATATTGCTTTTATATAGTCCCAATTAGTCCCCGTTTAGTGGTATCAATGTGTTCTTTATCAACATACTTGCACAGTATGAAAGTGTGTATTCTTGTGAAGAATGAATGGTGAGAAAGTTTGAATGACAGTATGATTTGATGTCACTTGAGTTTTTTTGTAGTTGTCTTATGGGGGTCATTGAAATAACAACTGAAGAAATTGTGTTAGTATTTGATGTTTTCTCCACTCTTTGCACTTGTTGTTGTAATGATTTGTAAACCAATGTTTTTATAAAAGAAAGTCCAAAAAAAGATATATATATGAGAAAAAAGAAAAAAGAATATTTTACTTTGAATAATAAAAGATAATTCAAATGAAAGTCAGTTGCTCCTGAAATTCCATATCTGTGCTGTATTTTTAGAAATGATTAGCAGAGTTATATCCATTTGACAAATCAGATAGGTCTGGTAAGAGGTTTTGTATATATAATATTACATAAACATACAAATTGTAATTCATCAGGGGTAATGTTTCTCATTTCATGTTTGGACTACGATTTGTAGGGATGACCACCTGGAAAGTAAGGACAAAAATAGTGGAACATAAGAGCACAATTAAGTGTAAGAAAAGTAAGACAAAACTGACTAAACACTTTTTACAAGAAAACCATAATGAAAATGACATCAAATGGATAGTTCTAGATACACCTTACTACACTACACAAAGGGATGAGCTGGACACAATACTCCTTCATAGAGAAGAATGTTGGATTTTCAGATTTAAGAGTCACCGCAAAGTTTTAACTGATGACATTCCTTGGTCATCCCTCTGATGTCCAGATACTCCGCAATAACATTATAGATTACTAAAAGGAAAGGTCACTCTAGACAGTCTACATATGGTCTCAATCACCCTAAATATGAGCCCCGAAGGGGCTACATGTGTGAGAATATACTATGGACATCATGTTTAGATATACCGTTGTACAATACTAGTTTATATGCTCATGACTAGACATTGCCTATATGATTTACAGACATTGTTTAAGATATTAAGATATTAAATGAAACACAATACATAACAAGGACATTTTCTGAGTTTTATTTTGGTCCCTCTGTGCATTGAGTACTCTCTCATTAAAAACACTCAAAGAACTGGTGTATGAGGTTACAATTGTATTAAATCAGGTAAGGATAGATAGCAGGCTACACCTGACTTCAGATGTCTTATTGACTGTTCCGACTGATTGTGGAGCCTAAAGTCCCCTTTTTCTAAAATATCATTGTTAATAATATCAGGAGACTTCCTGTGTATTGACATTCTGTGCACTCTTCTAACAGTGTTTCAAATTGAAGGAAGTTCTTCTTGTCAAAACGACTTCTACTCCCATGAATCCCAGTACTTTCGGGTGATCATTATTGAATACACCTTGAAGATATTAGATGTTAAATTAATTTTATTTTACTGGTCCAACACATTTTGAAATAGAGTGCTCTATATACAAATCAATGCTAGTAATTTCAGAAGACTTAGTTTGAATTGATATCACCCATACTCTTCCAGCATAGTTTTGTATGTAAGATAGAACTACTAGTCCCATGAGCACAAGCACTTCCTGGTTACTGCTTATGATTAGACTTTGAAAAACAGTTCCAGTATCACAGATGCAAGTAAACGCCAATAATAGCATGCTAGTCTCTTGCCAGCCCCATCTCCGGACATGGTTTTCAGAACATATAGGGCATTTCTTGGCATACAATGTTTATGAAGAGTGTTAATAGTACAAAGTAAGGGCCCTTTAGGTAAATGTGCCTGTTGTAAAGACAAAGGGTTCTTTTTTTAGGGGGGCTAACTGTGTAAAGAGAATTACGCCGTAAGCTGAGTGCACAATCCTTGCGGTCCTTGAGTATCTCCCTCTCTCTTTTTTGAATGCCTAAATATTGTGCATGCTTTACGTATCTAGTGTTTCAATAATACCCGTAATATGGGTTTAAAAAAATTGGATCTCTTTTGAATTTGAAACGAGTGACAGATGTTTCCAGTATAGATTCTGACATTTTCACCATATGAAAGCTTCACACAGGGAACAGTGAGCTTCATATGACAGATTGATAGATATTTGTTATAAGGATGCTTAACCCCTTAATTGCTGCGCACGTTCAATGGCCGACGGCACCACTACCTCTGTAGTGCTGCCGTCGGCCGTTGAACGTTCGAACCACACCTGCACAATGGAACGTCCAGCACTGGAGCTGGACGTTCCATAGCTTCTATGAGGTTAATAATTCAGTTCTGCTGTCATCAGCATACATAACTATATACATGTTCCTGTCTGCAATTGTTTTTAATGTAGCTCTGTAAACATTAATGGGGACTGATGTTTTGAGAGTTGAATGTGCCTTTATACATGGGGTAAGAACACTGTCTCGCTTTATTTTGCCCTTTTCACTACCCTTTCACGAGTGGGGTTGATGGTGATGGATACCTTGTTGTACAACTATCTACCCCCCCATTTTGATAAATGGGGATAAAAATGTATGCAAATATGAGCACATTGCTATTTTCTCTTCTTTCCAGCACCAAAGGTGAAAGCTGAGGACAAGAGTTGTTGGTCCCTGGATGAGTGAACTCCTAGGAAAGAAGACTGTTGGAATATATGCCATGACTAAAAAGAAAATGTATTACCGAGCCATATGTTAAAATGTGTTAGATCTAATGAAATTGTTGTCACAAAAGTAATTGTTGATTTTGGTTACTATCGCTGAGTAGTGAGACACTGCATAGTGGTAGTGTTTGTGAGCAACTGTTGGAGGCTTTATCATTACCAATCTTGCTACTTCATAATACTACCAGATATTGCATGGTGCTAGACCTAATAACAGAAACTACCAGGCTTAATAGTGTTAAATTACAGTATTTCACATAAATTTCGACGCAAGCTTATTGTGTTATCACAATATCATTAGTCCAAATATTGTGACTGAAGATATATTATAGACAAACATACTGAAAACAAGCATATTTTCTTTTACTTTTTCTTACTGTAGTATCAATGTGTAAAACATATTACTATAACATTGTTTTGATTGTGATGTTTGACTGCATTGTTAAGTTTTTATTTAATTATTTTAGCAATTGTGTTTTTTCATTATTGTTAGATACTAGTATAGTTATGTATAATGTTGTGTTTTTTTTTGATTTCTTGGGAATTGAGAGGGTAAAGGTCTTAAAACAAATATGTGTTCATTAAGGTAATTGATTATTGTGATTTTTGTGTGCTATTTCTTTGTGTTCTTGTTTAATACAGTTTGCAATGTCGGATGCATTTCAGGTTGTGGTACTTATTGGGAAATTCAGTGTGTAGTTTCTAAGTTAAACATATTTAAACTAATAATAATTGATTAAAGTCTAATTGTTTATTTTTTCTATATATGTATTTTATATATAAAATGTTGTATATATGTTTTCTATTTATTAAATGTTATTGTTTTTTAAAACAAAGCAAGACAACATGCACAATGCTGTCATAACATAATGGTCTATGCTTACATATGCAGTATACCATATCATTTGCAATACCCCTTATCCGAGGCCAAAGAAAGCCCACCTTTTCTCACAGATTTTAACATGGGTTTGAGGGCACTCAACCCCCTCCCCATATATATATGGGCACGTCCTGTTGTACGCAGCAGTCCATTCCAAAACATCATTTATATAAGGAGGGAGGACCTGAGGAGTCCCAGTGCTTGGCAATGTCTCGTTTTGCAATCACACTTCCAATCTCAATTTATACATGTTTTTGCAAACTATTTTATGTATTTTTCCAATAGTGGTGGGTATGGAGATTTTGGTGGGTGTTTTTATTTTGTAAAGTGAATATTCTTGTTGCATGTTGAATACGTTTAATATTAGTCAATATTGCATATTTTCTTTTGGTATGAGGGCTCTGTTAGCAGAGTGAGAGGCACTTCTTATTAATTTAAAATGTAGTCAAATGATATATACTTACAAGTTAAAATAATTATTCTGTGCATTACATTTCATGTGTGTGTTATGTTGTGGAGGTGGTTGAGAGATTCTGTTTATTTTAATTAACATTCCTTTATTAAGCTAAGCAATCATTTTATGCAATTCTGATATATTGTTATTGTTAAGATGTGGTTTAGTTTTATAAATGTTAATATATTTAGGATTTTTACAATAATTATTTAAATTATTTCCTGTTAATTATTGGATATGTGTGTAAATGTACACACTTTTCCCCATAGTTGTTAGAGTGGGCTTAGAATAGTAAACTCAACTCCCTCAGTATGTGTACATTCCTAAATGTGTGTTAGATTGGAGATATAATATTAAATCTGCCCATCCCATGTAGGCATTTTTCCAAATGTTTGCTAGATTAGAGTTAACATAGCAAATATGTCAACTCATGTATGTACTTTCTCCAATAGTTTGTTATACTAGAATTAGAATAGTTTGTCTAACCTCCTTCCCACAAAGTATACACTTTCTGAAATGTCTGTAAAACTGAAGTTAGGATAGCAAATCCGTCCCCCAGAATGCGTGCACTTTCCTCAATGTTTGTGAAACTCAAGTGATATTAATAAATCTGACCTCCGCACCACAATTTATGCATTATCCCTAATGTTTATTGAACTGTAGTTAGCATTGTATATCTGACTCCTCCTCTCGATGTGTGTGTTCTCCAATGTTTTTTAGACTGAACTTAGAATAGGAAATCTGGTACCCCAATGTATACACTTTCCCCACTCTTGATTATGTTTGAGTTAGAATAGTATATCTGATCCCAGAAATTTATGTACTTCCCCCAGTGCTGGTAAGAATGAAGTTAGAATCCTAAACCTGGTTGCCCCGCTGCAAAGTTTGTTGGCCTACAGTTAGTATTGTATATTTGACCTATTACCCCCAAATTTGTGCATTCCCCAAATATTTCTAGACAGAGTTAGAACAGTAAATCTGACTGCCCCTCACCTTCTAATGTATAAAGTATAAACATGCCTCAATGTTTGTTAGATTGGCGAATAATACATCTGAGCCCCCCTCCAATCCCCCAAAGGTATACACTTTCAACAGTTTTTGTTGTACTGGAATTAGAATAGTTAATCTGAATATCCCAATGTATGCACTTTCCCCATTGTTTGTTACATTGGAGTTAGAATGGTAGATTTGAATCCCCATTTTATGTATATTACCCACTTTATGTGTGATTTTAATTAGAATAGTGTATTTGTATTGTTTTTAATTTGTTTACATATATTTAATAATATTGGTTTGGAGGTAGATTACTACATACTTTAATTAAGCATTTGTAAGATAAAGTATATGTTTAAAATATGTTATTTTAAACTATTTAAATTGTTTTACATTATAAATGTTTTAGCATTTTAAAATATGCATTTTATACATGTGTACATATTATTTTTAATGTTTGAATACTTTTAAATATGTTGATATTAGTAAGATTATGTGGTGTTATATTGAGTAGAATGGAAACTGGGTCACAGACAGGTTTTGAGAGTGTCCAGATGGTTTTATTTTGTTCATCTTAGAGACAGAGTGAGCCTTCTCATTTTGAATATTTTATGTGAATCTTTCTAACGTTTTTTTGCTTGCCACATTTTCTTTACTCTCTTCTTTTCCTTTTCTTCTTAGATCCCAGATGACTGGCAGCAGAACAGCTTTCCCCAGTTGACCTTCATAAAAAAGCAAAGAGTAAGGGGTCGATTCCGATCCGGTAAAATCCCCGTCCGTACGAATCGTATCCGGAGCCGTTTCCGTACGACTCGTACAGACGCCGTACGACCGGACGATTCCGATCCCGATCGGCCGACCCGGACGCGATTCGTACGGTACACGTTGATTCGTACGGAAAAGCGCACGATCAACTACACACCGTACGGCGCGTACCCCCCATGATCGCAGGGGTACGCGCCGTACCCCTGTGGTCATGCGGGGTACGTGCCGTACACCCAGCGTACATGGGGTACGTGTCGTACACCCACTGTACATGGGGTACGGTGCGTACCCCATGTACGCTGGGTGTACGGCACGTACCCCGCATGACCACAGGGGTACGGCACGTACCCCTGCGATCATGGGGGGTACATGCTGTACCCAGGGGGGGCGTTCCGTACCTGTTTCGGCGCGAACTCTGCGTTTACGACTGTTTTCCGCTCCCGTAGGAAAAGGGTCGTACGGCGCGTACCCGACACGAATCGTACTTGCTGGGTCGTAAAAACGTGCCGCGATGTCGCGTACAGCGGGTTCCGAGTGAGATTCGTACGGAGATTTGAGTCGTACGGAGTCCTGTACGACTCGTACGGAGTGCGGCACCTAGTACGGATCGTACTTCATCGTACGTACGGGACGTCTACGGATACGATTCGTACGGGGGAAAAACTCTCCGTACGACCATTCGGAGTGCATTTTACCGGATCGGAATCGACACCTAAGTGTTCATGAGACAAGGTTCAAAATTGGGAGAAAGAAGAAAAAGGTAAAGAAAAAATCCAAATGACAGAAAAAAAACTGATGTTGAAATAGTTTTGAGGGTCTTCTCTCAGTGTTGCACTCCGTCAACAGTTTAGTGTTGTGTTGGGCACAGATTTACGGTTCTCTTTATTCTGCTCAAACTAGGTTTTGCGTGCCTCACCGCATGAGAATAGATTCTCCTAGTGCTCGCTTTTTATAGCCAAAACTTCCAATTAACTTCACAAACTAAATAATACCATAGGATTCGGGCGTATGTATTTCCAGATTGTCTATTAGCCTAAATACATAGCAGACAACTTTTTCTTAATTATTGTAAGTATGTGTCAACTTACCCCCATTTTTAAATATGACTTTTAATGTTGCTAAAAAACACAATTTATAGTCTGAAAACAAAAAAAATAAATATCGGGTGCCCACCTGATAGCAATTCTTAAGAGCCTTTGTTTGCTCTCCCCCTCACTCCACCCCAGTTCTCCAAAACTTAGCAATTATTCACAGGCATCCGGGTAATGCTACAGAGACACTTAGCTGGGTAATCATGACCTTCCCATGTTTTTTGACGGGTCCTGGATGATGAGGTGGTTCCTCCAGACCTGTGTCCATATCACAGTCAGACTCAAACTTCAGGGCAGTTTCCAGGCCTGGCTTGGCCATTCTCCTTCCCTGTGTCGGGTGGCTCTTGCCTTCTTTTTTGTCCTTCTGTTGTACACATTCCTTCTCCTCCACTCTTTATTTCCATACAGAAAACCCTTACTAGTTACAGGTCGAGTTATGTAGATGGAATCCTACTCATCAGAAGTTGTTCCTCTGTCGATCCCGAGTACGTCTTTCTCTCTCCCTTTTTTCGTTACTCTGGGTTTTAATCGTCTTTCTTCTATTTTGTTTCAAGAGCATGTCAGAGTCAAGGAGTCAGCAGGTTGCATGGATCTAGATCATATACGCCCCTTTCACAGTATTCTGATTAGAATCATTTTAATTTATAAGATAATATTACTATTTATTTGTAACTGCATACAAATATTTTGTTAAGTTATGTGGATTTTAATCATTTTGAAAACTAATAAATTAATGTTTTCTTATTTTTTATATATAATATATGTATAAGTAACTTCTAATCTAAGTAAATGTACAATAATATCCAATCAAATCAATCCAATTATGCTACCCTCCAATGGCCTCCCAGTGCTGAAAAAACAGCTGAATTGCTTATTAAGTACTAATTAAATAAACGTCCACGTTTTTATTATTTTCGTAAAACAACTTTCAACCTTCATCTTCCTCAACCTAATGGGTGTGTTGTTAAACATTTTTGCCACTAAGAAGAAAAGGATCTACCTCCACTTCTTGCTTTCTGCACTCTTAGTAACTAACCAACTAACTTTAGGGAGGACAATCTTAGCAATCCCCTAAGTATATAGGATTGCATCATACAGTTAAGTATTTGAAGGCCTTTTTTATGATATGCTCTATGAGGAACACATAATGGCTTAAAGTGAACTCTTTGCTTGACTGGAAGCCAATACAGAGTGGCCAGAGAACCAGATATAGGTGAATGCTTCAGCATCTTAAGTAGCAACCTCGCTGCTGTGTCCTGGTTCACCTGTAATCTTTTCAACACATATAGCGGACAGCCAAGATAGAGGGAGTTCCCATAGTCGAGACGAAAAATAATCAATGACTGCATCACTATCCTCCGAGAAGGCGGTCGAAAGTGGTCTAATATCTTTATGAGTGTGCTCTTAATACCATCACAAATGGATACTAATTTACAAACTTGAGTCTCAAAGGTAAGATTTTCATCCAGCCAGATGCCCAGATTCTTAATTATGGACTTCGGCTGTGCCCGAATACCAAGAGAGTCAGGCCAGCAAACTGTTACCCAACAGTTGATATTTTTGCCAATCATGTACTCCTCTGTTTTGTCACTATTGAGTTCAGACAACATTGTGCTATCCAGCTGCAACCTCTTTCAGGCAGGGCGTCAACTGGTTAGTATTGCAATGATGGTCTTGCATCAAGAATATGTTGATCTGAGTGTCATCTGCATATTATACGATTGAGAGACAAGATTAAATGATCTCCCCTAAATGTCTAACATATAGATTAAAAAGTGTAAGACTAAGGGCCCGATGTAGGTAAATCTAATTTACCAATTCTAAAATACCGAATCATACCGATTCGGTATTTAAGAAGTGGTAAATTAGAGGGGGGGAAATGTAGGTAATTCTGATTCGGTAAATACCGAATCTGTGAGATTCGGTATTTAGCGATTCTGTAAATACCGAATCGGTATCCCCCATTGATTCCTATGGGCCTTGAAGCCCATAGGAATCAATGTGGAATACCGAATCGGTATTTACCAATTCTGTAATTACCTATTCTTGCAAGGGTGCAGGGGGTGTCACTTTGACACCCTCTGGCACCCCAATTACAGGCATGTGTGCCATGTGGCACACAGACATGCCCTAAGGCATGCACACCTGGATTCGGTATTTCACCACCCAATTGGATTGGGTGGTAAAATACCGACTCCTAAAGGCCTGTGGGACTCAGAAGAGTCCCACCTACATCTGGAAGGTACCAAATCGGTAAAAATACCGATTCGGTATTTTACTGATTCTGTAAATTTGCCGAATTCGGCTGTTTCCGACCGGTATTTGCCACCTACATCGGGCCCTAAGCGAGGAACCCTGCGGCACTCCACACTTAGCGGGGAAGGTATCAGAAAAAAATGGCTTGTCATAAACCTGAAAGGTTCTCTCATCTAGGAATTAGTTTGGCCAATAAAGTGCTTCTCCTGATATTCCTGAGGCTGATAGTCTTTGGCGTCGCATATCATGGTAAATAGTGTTGAAAGTGGCACTTAGATCCAAAAGGATCACTCCACAGTACCTCCTACATCTGGGTTCATTTTCAGTTCCTCAACTCCAGCTAACAGCACTATTCTGTGCTGTGCACCAACTGGAACCCAATTTGCCTATGGTGGAGCACATTATTTTGTTCCAAGAAAGCAGGGAGGTATTGGTTTACATGTTTTTCGAGAACTTCACTCATTATGGACCAAAAGGATATTGCTCTGTAGTTTACCACTTGCCGTGGCTCAAGGGTGTACTTTGTGTGCTTCCAAATGGATGGTATCATACCCGGCTGTAAGGAGAGGTTAAGTAACTTTTTCAGAAAAGTAAAGAACATTTTCTCACCTGCTTAAGGTTGTGGGGTGGCACTTGATTCAAAGGGGATCCTGATTTTAACTTATTCGTAAAGGCCAATGTGTATTTTTCTTCAATTTCCTGAAAGGAGAAAAAAGTCTCTGTGTGCTTTTATATTCCATTAATTCCATCAAGGGTGTTACCATCAGCATCAATGTCCCTAAAAGAGGCATAGATTCCAGAAAGCCCATTGACAAAAAATTGTCTAATACATTACAATGAGCTACTGAAGGTGTCACAGCAGTACCATTGCTTTCAAAGTTAGTTAAGGATTTGACCACAAGGTAAAAAACTCAGGTGGAGTTTGGTGCAGAATCTTTTTTTGGGGCATAATAATCTGCCCATGCTCTGATCATGCTCTTCTGATGGCGTGGTGTAATTATTTATTGCCTTTCTATCATTCTTCTTGCTGTTAAGATCACAGCCTTTAGCACTATTCTTTTAGCTTTTGCAAATGAGAGTTAAACCATGGGGCACGTATTGCTTTATGGGGAGGTGTAAGATTCTTAATAGGAATATTATTATCTATAGCAGCAAAAACCCACTCATTAAAATTCCAGGCTGCTTACAACATATTATCCTCAGTTTAGTATCTAAATGAAAGTTTTCAAATGTAGTCTGGTCTTACTTAGTCCAGGGGCGGTCAAATCCGGGGAGCGAAGGAACAAAGTTGCTCTCATTCTGTTTGTATAACAATATCGGTATCATAAAATGATTTAATCAAATAACAGGCTGAGGATCTTTTCCCAAAAATTGGCAAGATTTTTTAACACAGGGTACAATAAATTGCCTTTTTATGAGTGGGGGTTTTCCCTCATAAGCGCTATGCTGCCCAGAAGTTCTGGAAAGGTTTTTACAAATTGTGCTAATGGGCCTAGTGTGTGATGAATTGATGCTCTTGACAAAGTAAATGTGTGGGCCTGATTCATAGAAAATAAAATTCCTTCAGAGTCTGGGATAGATAAAAGAGAAAGAGAAAACACTAATGCAGCTTTATAAATCATAGCCATTCCCTCGCTAACCTTACTTTGATGCTCTTGTCTTGATATATTACATACTATTGATAATGCGTGAATGCGTGAACGGCACCTCCAGCTGCTCGTCACTGAAAAATCTCAAAAGGTCTAATTATTACCAGGCAGTGGTCTAGAATTGATTAAGGACAATCTCCAAATAAAGGGGACTATATTTTTTGCTGTGTAAAAGAGCTTCTTTTCAAAGGTAAAACTACAATACTTGCACATACGCATATCAACTTCTAAATCAATTGAATGGGTGCCCTGGCACTTACCACTTGCTTGTGGGCATGAAATAGATCAGAGGAATAAAATCCTCTCCCAGGTGTGAGAGTCCCAGAGTTCACGACCCCAGCCAGACGAGGACGGGTGGAGATGGGCTTGCCTTTAGTGTGATTTTGGTGTGCCAGCTTTGCATCTGCACACCAGCCGCCATTAAATAGAGTGGCCAGAAAACAGTATCTTCATACTTTACTTTATAAGAATACAAAGAAGATATGATTGCGTCATGCAGGCTCATCCTGCTCACGAAGTCCCTGGCACCCAGCCAATCAGCAGGGCCGGCCTTAGGCATGTGCAAGTTGTGCACCTGCACAGGGCCACCAAACCCCAGGGGCCACCACGCCAATATATATCCCTAATATAATAATCCTCTGAGGATGGATACATATTTGCTTGGTGGCCCCTGGCAGGGATTTGGCGGCCTCTGGCTCTGTTCTACTTCCAAATGCCCTGACCCCCCCTCTTCACCGGCTTCCTCGCTCCGCCCTGCCCAGACCCCCTCTTCCGGGGCCCCCTACCTACGCTCCCTGCCCAGGGCCGCCATGAGCCTAGAGCCGCCCCTGCAATCAGGGAAATGCCAGAGTGATATATTAGTCAATAAAGCATTGCGTCAAGGCACTCGTCCAAACCAACATTGACAGTAGCCATGCTTGGTAACCAACCTTCTAACATCATTCAAGCATGCACACGATTTTCATACATACTGCGTCCCACCTAGTTCAGACAAGGTGAATAGAAGCAAGTTGCTACCAAAGTAAAAAGGCTCACGCTTCTAGTTGGTATTAAATGTAAATACAAAAACGTTGTCTTTCAAAACAGTCCCAATTACGATGTCTTGCCTCCATTATGGGTGGCAGGAGAAGGAAGCAAGAGATACTTCAAGGTTAGAATGTCCAAGTAAAACAAGAGATGAGTAGTGGGGTTTTTGACATTGGATGCTGTTAACAATGAGGTTTTGGATGCACCTACTCCTTAGAGTGTCACATTGCATGTGGGTGTGGCATAATGATGGCCTTTGCAGACAAATTGGGCCAAGGACCAGAGGAAGTTGTTTGCAGGGTAGAGAGTAAAGGAGACACCTTGAGACAAGACACCCACCCACATTTGATGATGATGGGAGGAAGCTTGTGGACTTGCAAGGTTTAACCTGCAAAATTAGATAGCTATATAAACATGTCTTATTGACACCAGATGCAGTGGATGAGGAAGTATGGGTTACACATATTTCACATGGAGATTGTGTGATGATGGTGAAAGGAGGTATCATGGACGTGACTATAAAGGCAAGGGTAAAATTTGGGGTTGGCAGGATGGGAGAGACTTTGGGGATAACGGTAGATGAAAACACTGTGCCATAGCGTTTTGTATTGCAAATCCCATTTGTTATAATATGCCACCAATGTTTAGTGTCACAGGTATTGGTGGCTGCAGTACCAGTTGGCCCAAGATATAGTCAGATAGAGTTTAAGCACATAATTGTCTGCTTGTAACAACATTTGTGTTGGTGGCAAATGTATATAGGGTTTCGGAAGGTCATGTCATTGTCTAGGGTACCAATTTGTGAACTTGGTATTAGGACCATTTAAAATTGTGCATGAAATATAGCAGAGTCTCTGGAAAAGACACACTATAAAGTTTGTGGAGGTACATGATGTAGATTACCAGGTGCTGTCGGTGGTGACTCTAGGAAATTACTCTGCTCTTCCTCCAGGCATTGAAGCTGCCATGCACCACTTCTCGTCTTGCCGTTTATTCTTGGCTTTCTCAATTTTCGTCTCTTCACATTCTGCATTATTCATCTCACTGGGCTTCTGCAACATGATCCAGTTTTCAGCGTCATTCTGGCTGTGATGAATAAACGTAATTCTCCATAGTAGTCCACCACATAGCAGACCACAATGTCTGCCTCCTCCGTATTGATGGTTTCTCTTCCTCTTCATTTCGATTGCCTGAAATTTCTGTTTGTGGTTCTAGAACATTCTTATACCGACCAGGGCTTATGAAGTGCTGCTATTTGTGTGTTTCAATAGTGCTGATGTAATTCTATGCACGCCATCATTATTTTTTTACAGACAGTCAAGCTTTCCAAAAAAAAATGTTTCACTGGAAGCGTATGTTTGTGTTCCAGTATGCATGTAATATGCACAGTGTGGCTGCATTGACGAAGGTCCCTGTATGACTGATTATTACAAAAGTGGTTTTTGTTAATAGCAGCAATTTTAAAATCTATTCACGAGCAAGGTTAGACACATCCACATGCATGGAGCTATTTTCTTAAATTCACTATTATTTCTAAAATACATGTGTCTACGTTGCCCTTTTCCATCGCATGCATTTAGTTATATATGTGTTTGTGTGCTTGTTTATTTGAATCATTTGTACAACGTGGCATGCAATTGATAACTGCCTTAGATAACCTTGAATAAAAGAACATGGAGAATGCACCCATATGAGTATCGTGTGTGGATGAGACAGAGGCTGCGAAAGATGACTAAGGCATGCAGTGGTCTTGAAATAATTAGTCACTCTCTAGAGTTAGACATCGGACTAGGCTAGCATGCCTTGGAAAGTGTCAAGGGGTGGAGGGCAGAGATGAAGTTCCATATAAGGACTGAGTTGAAGAGATAAAAAAACTTTGCATTTGAAGGGATCTGCTGTCAAATTGTTTACATCTGTATGACACAGAAATGAGAACGTTGTGACTAGAGGATCTCAATTTTTGAGATATCCCATGAATGATGATTTAGTATTGTGCTCCAGGTTCAATGTTTTGAACGGTGTCATTCCTTTTACAGGAAGTCGGTGTAAGTCTTGAAGCCAGTGAGATGTTAGGTGCTATTGCGATGTCTCAGACCACCTGTTTCTAACATCTTTATCATTTGCACAAGTCTTTTTGTTAGTCTAGTGGAGATACCTTTGCAATACTTCAGGTGTGAGGAGGCCAATGAAAGTTCCACACATTGAGGTAAGTGGAAGAATGCATTTCTGGTAACAATGTTGATGTGGGCGTTTAGGGGTCACTATTGTACAGAACTCTAAGATACTGTGCAATGTATAGGTGTTTTGTGGGCAGAGGAATACGAGGGTTTAATTGAACCAACAAGAGGAATCTGTTTTCTAGCAGTTGAGATAGATCTAGATGAGTTCCACCCAAAACTGAACACATTGATGGCAGTTAGCAACACTGAGAGGGTGCCTAGATCTTAGTTTTAATTCAATCAAGCTAGGTATCAGCTGAATAAAAGTGGTATCCAATTGGATGTTCTTTCTAGAAAAAAGATGTTGGAATAATATAAATGCTGCACAATACCACTGATTGTGCTGATCCCTGGTTTATGCAACAGTCAATGAAGATGGTATCAGACAGGAAGTTTAACATATTCAAATGAGCAGATGCTTTTGGTTGTGATGCTGATCAGTCTACAAAGACGTCTTTCATTATTATTGTTTAATTTATAAGGCACAACAGCTACCCAAAAAGGGTTTCCCCGCGCCGACCAGACCAAGGAATAGATAACAAATTAATGATTATTGATTGAATAGCCAGGCTTTTAAGGATTTGTGGAATTGGACTTACACTGTTTCATTCCAAATTGAGGTAGGGAGGGACCAATATATGCAAATGATCGACCACCCCTGCGGGATAGTTTGACTCTAGGCACAGAAAGTTTCACTTAGGTAGATGAGCGAAGACAACGAGGAGGCACATAAGGACAGACCAAAGACTGCAGATACTGAGGGGCCACACGTATTTTGATTTTGAACATATAGCTCACGGCTTTGAACTTAATTCGGTTCTCCACCCTGAGCCAGTGCAGGTCCCGCAGGTGACCAGAAACAGATATATCTAGGAACCCGGTAAAGTAATCTTACAGCAGAGTTCTGAACCATCTGCAGCCTACGAGTCACCTCCATATTGGTCCCCAGATAAAGAATGTTGCCGTAGTCCAGTTTAGCAGTGACAAGCGCCTGGACTACTGTTCTCTGGGGGAGCTCCGGCAGCATCCAAATAATCTGTTTTAGCCATTTTAAGATGGTAAAACATGTGGCGGCTACTCTAACAGCTTGATGTTGCATAGTTAGTGAGTCATTTATGATGACACCCAAGTTGCAAACTTGACGGGAGGGCTGAGAAAGAACACCCATCTAACTAGGCTAGTGTTGGGGGCCCCAGAGATACTTATTGTTACCTAAAACTAAGACCTCGGTCTTCTCTCCATTGAGCTTAAAGTAATTAGCCTGCATCCATGAGGCAATTTTACCCATGGGGGAAATCTCAGCCTCACTCTCCACTGAAAGAGAAAATATACTCTGGGTGTCGTCCGTGTAAGAAAACAAGGACAACCCAGATTCTTCAGCAACATCAGCCAAAGGTCTGCCATACAAATTGAATAGTGGAGGGCTAAGAATGGAGCCTTGATGTACCCCATAGGGTGAAGAATGGGTATCAGAACTGGCTGTTGGAGAAAAGACTTGGAAGGTCCAATTGGCAAGAAATGAAATAAGCCAATTGAGAGCTAAGCCACAAATGCCCAAAGATCTTAAGGTTTCCACTAACACGGTGTTGAGACACCGTGTTGAATGCTGTGCTTAAATCAAGCCGTATAAGAGCCACCGTATCTCCAGAATCCAGGTGGCGACACAGTCTTTTGGTGACCCCAAAAATGACTCTAAAGCCCGATTGGGATGGATGAAGGAATTTTTGTGACTTTACAAAATTAGGCAGCTGTGAGTAAATATGCTTCTCTAAAATCTTGGAGATGGCCGGTAACAGAGAAATTGGCCGGTAATTGGAGGGCAAATCGGGGTCCGCGTTGGCCTTCTTCAGAAGGGGGAGCACCATAGCATGCTTCCACTGTGGTGGAACTATGGCTTCCTGTAACGAGGCTTTCAAGAGGTCTATAATTACCAGCAATGATGGCAGCTCAAGCTGCTTGAGCACAGAAATACGAAGAGGGTCCCTGGGAGAACCTGATTTGACACTGTCTAGAAGACATTCAAAAGAGTCCATGTTTAATAGGGGCAAGGCAGCCTGTTTGTTTATAGGTGCACAAGGCACCCTATCCTGGTCCAAGTAGGTATTGCCGACTGAGAACAGTGCGGATGCTGGTGGGGGTAATTCAGAATTTGCAATGAAGGGGAGCTGTTACACTGCAAACTCACTATTTCAGAGTATATTTTCTCTACTTTCTGGAGAAAGAAATTAGCCAGATCTTCACATTGCCAATTATTAAGCAAAGGGGGCCTAGATTGAGTTTCAGAGTCAGGAAGCTCCTTGACCATGCTAAATAATGTTTTGGAGCTATTCAGAGTACCAAAAATGGTTGCTAAAACATACTCCACACGAGCAGACTTGCAAAGTTTATGGTATTCTTTTTTGGCCCTTTTATAAACAATTTTAGAGTCTGATGCATAATTCCTCCTCCAACGTCTTTCCAGTGCCTCACATTTGGACTTCTCTATTTTTCGTTTTTTAGTGAACCAGGGCACCGGGAAACAATGATTGTTAACCCTTTTTAGGGAAAGAGGGAGACAGATGTCAATTGCATTAAAAAGCCACTTTTGTACGGTACCCGAGAGTACCCAACATTTGTTTAGAGATGGGAGTATTTAAGGAAAATACCTTATTTAAAGTGGCCATATCTAATTTTTTCCAGTTTCTTGTTGGTTTCCCAAAAGTAGAATTAGCAGAAAATGAGCTTGCTGAAGATTCCAAATGAAAGCCTGTACCAAAGTGATCTGACCAGCATAAAGGAAGAGCTGGAGCGCAATGAATGTTAGATTGGATAAGATAGGATCGAATAAGTGGCCCGCCACATGTGTGGGGCCAGAGTTATGTTGCTCAATGTTCATAGCTGCCAAATCAGAGATGAATATAGCACTGATATTACAAGCTGGATCCTCCAAGTTCAAATTAAGATCACCCAAATAAGAGAAATTTGCAGTACTCATAAGCAAAGGGGTTATCAGACCAGAGAATGATGAGGCCCAAGGAACAGACGGCCCAGGAGGGAGGTACACAAGTACCCCAGAGAAGGTAAACTTAGGGGTCAGGGCCAGCTTGAATGATGCTGCTCACAGTTCCTAAAAGGTAAATCTTCAATCTCATGCCTACAAATATTCAACCAAGCACTGTGTTGCTAAAAAATATGTCCAAGGCCAAGGTTATGAGATACTTTCACTGATGGGAGCAGGTGTTCTTGAAAAATAACAATCAGTCTATTGAGTCCTTTAAAATCAATTTTTAACAGATGTATTTAGCTATTCTGATGTAAAGTTCTCTATGCTTGAATTCCCATGTAAGGAGTACAACTCAGTGAGGAAAGAATTTTACATTGGGCCAAAACTATTTACCCAAATATATTGTGGGAATGCTATTGGTGTGGCTGGACACCCTTTCAAGAGTATTGTAAAGTCAATATACTTACTAACCAATTTTCGTTGTAGTAATAATCTCAAGGTAGACTATTGCTGTTGAGTCACTTTATCTTTTATGAAACGTATGTAAATTTAACCCCATTCATGGATAAGGTTAGAACTAGATCTATTAGTTATATATTTCATATCAGAACAATATCTCAAGGCATTCTTAACAAAATTGCAATCTGAAATTAGAATTAAAACTAATCGGAGGATGATCACAAAACAGGTAAATTTCCTTTCACCTACATGGATTTTGCCTTGAATCAATTAAATAATATGTCCCTGCAGCAATTGCTGGATCTTTTGTTAACTATAAACAAAACACTAAAACCTGTGCAAGAATGTTACTTCTGGGCTGATTATGTTTTCATGTGCACAGACAACAAATACCACCTACACTCTTCACTCTTATACACAGCACAGTGTTAAAGCGACTCTAGGCATTTTGACAGGGATTGGAATTGCTTTGCTGTACATGGTAAATACCTTACTCTGGGGTTATGGTATTTAATGATACGTATGCAAAAGGTCAGGGCTAGATTCCAAACCCAGTGCAAATAAGTGATAGGAATTTACTTTTGTTAGACTTTATTTTGACAATTACCATAAAAGCAGATATAACAATATGTTAAAACGATTAAATCATTAGATCATTACAATCTGTAAAATCATGAGATATAAAATAGTTAAAAAAAGGATATAAGAATAAGAACCATCAGCATAAGAGAGTGACAGAACAATTTTAGTGCAAGGCAAAATTCAATTTGGAGCACCTAGATATAATTTGCAATGTATTGTGTGCTGGAAGTCCATATTCAAAAGCAGCTTCCAATTTATATTATCTTGAGAAATTGCAAAATACAATATAATAATACAAATGTCTGGGCACTAGGATTTAAGCGGCAACAGGGTGACCCTTTTCTGTCTGTGTCTCTAAATATAATGAAACAGCAAATACAATTGAGTGGGTGGTGTCCTCCTTAAGTATCCTATTTGCAGTTTTGTTGTCCCCAGTGCTCAGCTTGCTGCACAGTGGCAGGACCACTTTCTCCTACGTGCATGATATTGAATACAAAAATACAGGACACGGCCTACAGTTTCATTAGCCTCAGGAGAAAAAGGACAGCTCAGATCAGGTTCAGCATCATCATGGGACGTTGCCACTTTGCAGTAAATGATCAAAGCGGCAGGGTCTCAAAGTAGAACTTTATGTAATTAGATGCCTGTCTGCAATACAACTCCTTAAGCATGGACTTGGAAATGCCACAAAACATTTCCCAATTGCCCATATATTTCTGCACCTAATCTTTTAAAAACTGCGCCTAATATACCACAGCCATGGGATCCTGGTAGCCCCAGGTAGTTTTAAGATTTCTTCAAGACCCAGCCAAAGGACAATCAGACGCTGAGGACCAGATCCTCAACCAATAAAGCAGGGGATTGAGTTTTACTCTGAAGGCAAGAGGTCAAATGCCAAGGTTTAATCCGTGTGGCACTGGTGGAGTGCTGGCAGGAAGTTTGGTGAGGAGTCAGAGGAAATTATTTCCTGTCAGTTCCATATCATTGAGATTGTTGTGCTCCCAATGTTCCCCACCATATAGAGATAGCCCAGAGCTTGCAAGTTGTACATTTGCAATGCAGGTATTATCAGGCGAAATTTAGACTCCCTTTCAGGCTCTCAGGATACCACCAGTATAACGTTCTAATCTAAGTTTGCACTGCCGGAACCTGGGGTGACCATCCAAAATGCTCATTGAGGGTAAGTGCTAGATAATCAAAGGTATGGACCTTAGCCAGTGCAATGCCATTAAGGACTAGGTGTAAAATAGCAGTCTGACAGGGATTAAATACCATATATTTTGTTTTATTAGGTTTGATCTCCAGCCCTCCCTGCCTGCAGAAGAAACTAAACTGGGTCCAACACATTTTGGATAGCCATTGAGGATCTCCAGGCCAGTAATGTGTCATCAACAGACAGGGTTGCCGAAGCCGTCAGTTTTGCCAGACACGGGGCATCATGCATGCTCTGTTCTAGAGAGGTTACCAGGTCATTGATGTCCAACAGAAACAAGGTGGGTGCAAAGACACACCCCTGTCTCACCTCTGGGACAATGGAATGGGTCTGTCAACTCCCTAGCAGGGCCACATCTAACCAATGTGTAGTTGTCCAGGTGGAGCCTCCTGAACACATCAATCAGATATTTTGGAACCCCCATCAAACAATCAATCAATCAATCAATCAATCAATCAGAGTACTTGTAAAGCGCGCTACTAACCCGTGAGGGTCCAAAGGCGCTGAGGGGAGGAGGGGGGTGCTGCTACTGCTCGAAGAGCCAGGTCTTGAGGAGCCTTCTGAAGGTGAGTAGGTCTTGGGTCTGCCGTATGTGGGTAGGGAGGGTGTTCCAGGTCTTGGCGGCGAGGTAGGAGAAGAATCTGCCACCGGAGGATGCGGGGGACAGCGGCGAGGGCGAGGCTGGCGGAGCGGAGCTGGCAGGTGGGGGTGTGGAAGCTGAGTCTGCTGTTCAGGTAGGCTGGTTCGGCGTTGTGGAGTGCTTTGTGTGCGTGTCTGAGGAGCTTGAAGGTGATCCTCTTGTCGACGGGGAGCCAGTGTAGGTCTCTCTGGTGGGGGTGATGTGGTTGCGGCGGGGGACGTTGACGATCAGTAGTTTTGGATGCGTTGTAGTCATCGTAGGTGTTTGGCTGGGATTCCTGCGTAGAGTGCGTTGCCATAGTCCAGTCTGCTGCTGACGAGGGCCTGTGTCACCGTTCTTCTTGTTTCGGTCGGGATCCACTTGCAGATCCTGCGGAGCATGCGGAGGGTGTTTTAGCAGGAGGAGGAGACGGCGTTGACCTGCTTAGACATGGAGATGGAGGAGTCGAGGATGAAACCTAGGTTACGTGCGTGGTCGATGGGTGTTGGTGCTGTTCCCAGTGTGGTCGGCCACCAGGAGTCGTCCCAGGCTGAGGGGGTGGGTCCGAGGATTAGGACCTCCGTCTGGTCCGAGTTCAGCTTCAGACAGCTGCTCCTCATCCAGTCGGCAACGGCCTTCGATCCCTCATGGAGGTTGGTTTTGGCAGTGTGTGGGTCCTTGGTGAGGGAGAGGATGAGCTGGGTGTCGTCGGTGTAGGAGATGATGTTGAGGTTGTGATGGCGGGCCACTTGTGCGAGGTGGTTCATATAGACGTTGAACAGCGTCGGGCTGAGCCCTGGGGGATGCCGCAGATGATGTCGGTGGCTTCGATTGGAAGGGTGGGAGGTGGACGCTCTGAGTTCTGCCGGCGAGGAAGGACGTCGTCCTGTCGAGAGCCTTCTCTTGGATTCCGACTTCTAGGAGGCGTGTCTTTAGAGTGCGATGGCAGACCGTGTCGAAGGCGGCTGACAGGTCCTGAGGATGAGAGCTGATGTTTCGCCATTGTCTAGTTGGCGCCTGATGTCGTCTGTGGCGGCGATGAGGGCTGTCTCGGTGCTGTGGTTTCGTCAATGAGAACTGCCTACAAGCCCTCCTTCCGAACTAGATTGAAAGCCAAGCTAAGGTCGACAAAGATAACATAGAGGTGCCCATCCCCCTAGTGTGAAATACTTCCAGTAGATTAGTTGTAATTGAAGCACTTGGTTGAGGGTGCTTGTCCCAGACCCCTGATTCCAGCTTGGAGAGGAGTCAGCACTCCTACATACTCAATCCAAGCCTGTGCCTGCTCAGCAGAATACAACTAAAAAGCTTCTGTGTGATGTCAATAAGACTGATAGGGCGGTAATTAGATGGGACATTCTGCATGTGTAGCCAAGGTCACACCCTCACCTGGCCTGCTAACTATCAGGCAGACGGTTGATGCCAACGTCAACTCATTTATCCCCACATTTTGGATGTACAGGCCATGTTGATAACTGGCCCTTTGCGGCTGTTGAGCTGGGTCTCAAGGGGAGTTCCATGTTGTGGGTGCAAGTCTTCCTGGTGGCTAGGTGGGGTAGAAGACGCGTTGCGGCTGCATGCTTCAATGCAGTGGAGCTGTCCATGGGTGTGCTCCTGAGGCGCCTGGCTGTCGGTGAGGACTGAAGGCTGGGTCCCCCGTGCACTGGCATGTGGTTCGCGTCTGGGCTGGTTGGAAGGGGTCTTTTCATGGTAGTATTCTGTTGATGGTTTGTGAGTCTGCAGGCCCCAGGGGTAAGTACCGCATAGCGCTTTTTTACTCTCACATTGGTGGGGGGCCTCCTCTTATGATGGGCGACTGGTGTTTGCGCATTTTAGGTTCTGTTTGTGTGTATTGGGCTAGGGGTCATTTTTTGTCACTGGGAGATGGTTATCTCCATTTATCATGAGTGGACTAAGGACAGGAGGGACATGGGGGTAATAGATGACCCTCTCGATCATGAATTCTTTTGTGAGTTTTAAAATATGAGTTGGTGGGTATGTAATTGAACTTTACCATTTTAGTAGAGCAACACATGATGAAATGAGTGACCGGCGTCACGTTGCAGTATGGCTGATATAGTATCTCTTGTTACTCCGTTGGACGAGGCGCCCACCTCCTTTTTGTCTTCTAACGAGCGCTGTTTCTGAGTTCAGCTCTAATCTTGCCTCAGATCTGCCAAGTCCTGTTTTATATTAAGTGCTTTGAACACATTTCAGTCCTTCTGTGATGATTGCAATGAGTGAAAACAACCCTAATGAATACAGTAAAGTACTCTGTGTCATTGCTGCCCAGAAACAGATAATTAAACAGACCCAAACAATTATCGGATAATAAAAGAGAGACCATGACTACGTCCCTTACCATCTGCAACTGAGCCAGTGACTAATCCACAGCACAAAAACACCGGATTCAATTCAAAACGTAACATACTTACAATTACATCTCTACCATACTCGAAAAGCGATTTAATTGTTCGATGGTGGACCGTGTTCTAACTTGTGGCCTGTGGCATAATTTCACCAAAATCATGAGGGGAACCGAGGTGACATCGCATGTTCTTTGCCCCAAGGCAGCATTTCAAAGTGTGAGCTCACATATCTTTTGGCACCAATGACAGGCCTTTGTGCCTCTTTTTAAATACCTTTTGCAGAAAACAGAAGCCCTTAGCACAGTAATAAACATATGTCTATTAGAGACACAAATAACCATCTACTGAAACATGCCTGTTTTTTAAATAATAATAGTCAGACTGGCAAAAACACAAAAGTTATCAGGCAGTCCCTAGGGATTGCAAATTTCAACATGGGCGCTTCTGTTGTTTTCAGTGGATATTTCTAAATTATGATACTGGTTATAAAAGTAATTGTGTCCTGCGCGAGTCCTTTTTATGTGTAATTTGTATTGCATGTATTTAGGCAATACACATCCACGTAAGCATTGCATCATATTATGCTATAATAAATTATGGAACGAATCTTCCAAAATGCTACTATCTTTCCACTAACAGTCGACTATAAATTAGTGTGGAATTATATAGACCTGGATATTATCCTAGAGCTCTGCCTTCCATTTTTTTATGGCATTGGTGCCAAGAAACTGACATCATAGTTTTTCTTTACACACGTGCTGCTACATTGGTCTGAAAGCCAGTTATAAACTAGCGATTGGAGAATTGTAATCCACTGTTGTCATGTTATGCTATTTACAAATCTAATATGTTGGTCAAAGATGTGATGTTACATCATTCAAATATCTGACCACAAAGTTCACCACGTGACAAATGTCTTTGCTTTCTTCTCTCTCAAGCAGCACACACAGACCCTTATTCACAAAGGTAAATGTACATGTTGAGCTCTCTACCCATGGCGATCTACACCTAGAGTTTGATGCAGATTTTGTTATGTATTGAATTGTCTACTTTCATCATGCGCTTTCCACCAAGATTTACACTTCCGAGACTACTTCCCCAAAAACGAGGAAAGGAGACTATATGACTGTTGTTACAACTTTAAATTACATTTGGTAAATTTTGAGCTGTTTCTGGAGTAGTCTGCTCTGGGGACGGAGATCTCGTTATGGAAGGTAATAGACAATTTTAGAAAAAATAAGTTTAATTTAATAAAAATATATTTTTTAAACAAGGAAATCTTAAAACACATTTTCTAACTCCTATTAACCAACCACTACCACAGTAACATCACATCTGCTCTAAAACATAACATGTTTTTACATATTAACTTAATTTCAGTTCTTAGGTTTTATTTACATTAGAGCAAATTTAAATACATTTTAATATTCCATTCCCCACCCCTTACATTATCATTTGTATTGGATTTGTCACAATCTTAGATGCAAGGTATGCATTATTTTTCAATTACTTTTTTAAAATACTGTATCATTTCCAACATACTGTATTAAATTGTTCTTATGTATATTGGAAAAAAACATGTTTGTATAAACATTTCTGTTAATAAAAGGCAAATTAATTAAAGTAAAGGTTAATTTAAAATGTTATTTAATTGAATTCATGTTTATATATTTCCCTATGTGTTACTGTTATTCCATGACTATTTATTTCAATGCAGGTGTGCTCCTGCACCAGTGGTTGACTGTGTGTGGGTTGGAGTATATTTTAGCTTGTTTACCCAATAATTCTAGAAAAGTACATCAAGGTGTGAATTTTGTGAATACAAATTGTCTTAGACGATTGTGCGTGTGTTTTCTGGACTTGTTCCTCCCTAAACCTCTCCTTTAATTTCCCTGACACCCCACCCATTTTGTAATAATTATTCTCTGTCTTCCCGCCACTCTCCCAGTCCTTCCTACTCCGACTTTTAAAATCTATACCTACATGTGAAAAGATCTTCACTAGCAGTGGGGACATCTCCCTACTGAATCGATAGGAGAGGATGATGCTGATATCTCCGGCTGGAGCCTTCTGAATTGCAAGGGCCTCATTTATGAGGCCTTGCGTCAGTTTTGCGCTTCAGATGCGCCACTTTTCATAAATGAGGGCCCCAGTATTTAAGTAGCACTACTTTATTTACTACAAAATAGCTTTTATAATCAGGGCCCAGAGTATGAAACCTCTAAGAAGTATTTCTCTCTCAAATCAGTCCTGCAGCGGTCACTCCAGTGACATCAGTTGATCAGGGCTTAATTTATTCCGGTCGATATATTCGAAATATTTAGGCAAATTACATCATTTTTGAGACCGGTGTCTCTTTTACAATTGGACTTTGACCCAGATCAAAAGAGAGAAGGGAACAGAAGGGAACATGAAATCGGATACAGGGGCGGCCGGTGCCTAAGGAGCTGCCCCTATTAACTCATAAGGGACATGCAAAGAAGTTGTGTCTAAGAGCTTAGAGTGACAGACAATGTAAACACCAGACCTGAAAAATCTGTCGGGTTTCATTCCAGTGATTACTTTTCGGTGACAGTGTGCTGAAATCGCAAAGTGTGCATGTCAGCAGCACAAGAGAGGTCATCACTGACGGGGTCAATAGGATTGTGCTTTTGTGAGGTGCGCTTTCCACTGCAGCCCTCATACACTTGCAACTCCCCAGACATGCTGTGCATGCATTGTGCAGTGCAGCTTGTCTAAAGTTAGGGGCCAGCTTGGAAGGTGGCGTATTTAGAACAAAGCCGCAAGTCCTATGAGAAGGCTGGATAGAGTGGGGGAGAAAAGGTTCAACCCTAGTCCCACCTTCGCTCCTGACAGGCTGTCAGCAAGGTATCTGTGCACGTTGCTAAAAATAATCGTGGAGGAGACTCCTAATGTAAAAGAGTCATCATTTAAAAGAGCGGGATGAAATCCATCAGAAAAATCTAGAGATCCCACGTATTAACTGTAAGTTAATGAGAGAGGGTGTGGAAGAAGTTTTGCAGGGTGTGTGTGTGTGTGTGGGGGGGGGTGTTGGCAGAAGACGAGGAGTGTGCTCTTTTTAGGTCTGGGCCTGAAGTCAGCAGCGCATGCACTGCCCTCGTCATACCAGACTTCTTGGAAACCATAAGATTCCAGAAGCCTCGTCGCAGCTCCGCCTTTCGCTTTCATTCGTGGGTGTCGTTTGGCATCACAAATTATGCCTAAAGCAGTGCAATCATTGGACTGTAGGCATGCCAATCATTCCTTGATGCCACCCTGTCTCCTTTTAGGCATGCCCATGGATCTTTTATGGACGGATTTACACTCTTTCCTTTAAAGGACAAGAAGCATTTTTTTTTTCTAATTTGCTGTGCTGGCCACACACTTGTAATGGCCGCTGACAACCTCTCCTGCTTCAGGCCCCCACCCTCGCAACATGTGGAATTCTGCTGCATCATCAACACACCTTATCTCTCTGGTGTTTAGGTTCTTAAAGCAATCTATTCATGCATTCATTAGTGCATTATGATGAGCTGACGAGTATATTTCATGTGAGGCGGGGTTGGACTATAGAGGTATGTTTGAATGGTCAGTCTTTAGAGCCAGAGAACCAGGTCAGCAGAGCTGCTTTAGAGGGAGAGAACCAGGTCAGCAGAGCTACTCTAGAGGCAGAGAACCATGTCAGCAGAGCTGCTTTAGAGCCGGAGAACCAGGTCAGCAGAGCTGCTCTAGAGGCAGAGAACTATGTCAGCAGAGCTGCTTTAGAGCCATAGAACAGGTTAGCAGAGCTGCTTTAGAGCCAGAGAACCAAGTCAGCAGAGTTGCTTTAGAGCCAGAGAACCAGGTCAGCAGAGCCGTTGTAGAGCCAGAGAACCTGGTCAGCAGAGCGGCTGTAGAGCCATATAACCAGGTCAGCAGAGCTGCTTTAGAGCCATAGGACCAGGTCAGCAGAGCTGCTGTAAAGCCACAGAAACCAGGTCAGCGGAGCTGCTTTAGAGCCAGAGAACCAGGTCAGCAGAGCTGCTTTAGAGCCAGAGAACCAGGTCAGCAGAGCTGCTCTAGAACCAGAGAACCACGTCAGCCGAGCTGATTTAGAGCCATAGAACCAGGTCAGCAGAGCTGCTTTAGAGCCAATGAACCAGGTCAGCAGAGCTGTTTTAGAGCCAGAGAACCAGGTCAGCAGAGCGGCTGTAGAGCCATAGAACCAGGTCAGCAGAGCTGCTCTAGAGACATAGAACCAGGTCAGCAGAGGTGCTGTAAAGCCACATAAACCAGGTCAGTGGAGCTGTTTAAAGCCAGAGAACCAGGTCAGCAGAACTGCTTTAGAGCCTAAACCAGGTCAGCAGAGCTGCTGTAGAGCCAGCGAACCAGGTCAGCAGAGCTGCTGTAAAGCCAGAGAAACCAGGTCAGCAGAGCTGCTTTAGAGCCAGAGAACCAGGTCAGCAGAGCCGCTCTAGAGCCTAAGAAGCAGGTCAGCAGAGCTGCTCTAGAGGCAGAGAACCAGGTCAGCAGAGCTGCTGTAGAGCCAGAGAAACCAGGTTAGCAGAGCTGCTTTAGAGGGAGAGAAGCAGGTCAGCAGAGCTGCTCTAGAGCCAGATAACCCAGTCAGCAGAGGTGCTTTAGAGCCATTGAACCAGGTCAGCAGAGCTGCTGTAGAGCCAGAGAAACCAGGTTAGCAGAGCTGCTTTAGAGGGAGAGAAACAGGTCAGCAGAGCTGCTCTAGAGCCAGAGAACCCAGTCAGCAGAGGTGCTTTAGAGCCATTGAACCAAGTCAGCAGAGCTGCTCTAGAGCATAACAACCAGGTCAGCAGAGCTGTTCTAGAGCCTAACAACCAGGTCATCAGAGCTGCTCTAGAGCCAAAGAACCAGGTCAGCAGAGATGCTGTAGAGCCAGCGAAACCAGATCAGCAGAGCTGCTTTAGAGGGAGAGAACCAGGTCAGCAGAGCTGCTTTAGAGGGAGAGAACCAGGTCAGCAGAGCTGTTTTAGAGACGGAGAACAAGGTCAGCAGAGCTGCTCCAGAGCCAGAGAACCAGGTCAGCAGAAGTGCTTTAGAGCCATAGAACTGGGTGAGCAGAGCTGCCTTAGAGCCAGATAACCAGTTCAGCAGAGCTGCTGCAGAGCCAGAGAAACCAGGTCAGCAGAGCTGCTTTAGAGCCAGAGAACCAGGTCAGCAGAGTTGCTTTAGAGCCAGAAAACCAGGTCAGCAGAGCTGCTCTAGCTGACACTGATTGACTGACACTGACTGACTGACACTGACTGACACTATTTAACTGACACTGACTGACTGACTGACTGACACTGAATGACTGACTGACACTGACTGACTGACTGACACTGGCTGACACTGACTGACTGACAATGACACTGATTGACACTGACACTGACTGACACTGACTGTCTGACACTGACTGACACTCACAGACTGACTGACACTGACTGACACTGATTGACACTGACTGACACTGACTGACACTGACTGACACTGACTGACTGACACTGGCTGACAATGACTGACTGACAATGACACTGACTGACACTGACTGACACTGATACTGAATGACTGACACTGACTGATACTGAATGACACTGACACACTGACTGACATTGATTGACACTGACTGACAATGACTGACTGACACTGACTGACTGACACAGGCTGTCACTGACTGACATTGAATAACACTGACTAACACTGACTGACTGACACTGACTGACTAACACTGACTGACTGCCACTGACTGACACTGACTGCCACTGATTGACACTGACTGACTGACTGACTCTGACTGACTGACAATGACTGACTGATGGACACTGAGTAACTGACTGACACTGACTGACTGACTGACACTGACTGACTGACATTGGATGACACTGACTGACACTGACTGATTGACACTGCCTGACTGACACTGACACTGACTGACAATGAATGACTGACACTGACTGACAATGACTGACTGACACTGACTGACACTGACTGACTGACTGACTGGCAATGACTGACTGACACTGACTGACTGACACTGACTGATACTGAATACACTGACACACTGACTGACATTGATTGACACTGACTGACAATGACTGACTGACACTGACTGACTGACACAGGCTGTCACTGACTGACATTGAATAACACTGACTAACACTGACTGACTGACACTGACTGACTAACACTGACTGACTGCCACTGACTGCCACTGATTGACATCGACTGACTGACTGACTCTGACTGACTGACAATGACTGACTGATGGACACTGAGTAACTGACTGACACTGACTGACTGACTGACACTGACTGACTGACATTGGCTGACACTGACGGACACTGACTGATTGACACTGCCTGACTGACACTGACACTGACTGACAATGAATGACTGACACTGACTGACAATGACTGACTGACACTGACTGACACTGACTGACTGACACTGACTGACTGACTGGCAATGACTGACTGACACTGACTGACTGACACTGACTGATACTGACTGATACTGACTGACACTAACTGATACTGACTGACACTGACTGACTGACACTGACTGACTGACACTGATTGACACTACTGACTGACACTGACTGACACTACTGACTGACACTGACTGACTCTGACACTGACTGATACTGACTGATACTGACTGACACTGACTGATACGGACTGACTGACACGGACTCACTGACTGACTGACACTGACTGACCCTGACACTGACTGACTGACACTGACTGACACTGACTGACACTGACTGACCCTGACTGACTGACACTGACTGACTGACACTGACTGACACTGACACACTGACTGACACTGACTGACACTGACTGACTGACACTGATTGACACCTACTGACAGTGACTGACACTGACTAACACTGACTGAACGACACTGACTAACACTGACTAACACTGACTGACTGCCACTGACTAACACTGACTGACTGCCACTGACTATCACTGACTGACTGACTGACACTGACTGACACTGACTCTGACTGACTGACACTGGCTGACCCTGACTGACTGACACTGACTGACACTGACTGACACTTTCAGAATGACACTGACTGACTGACACTGACTGACACTGGCTGACCCTGACTGACACTGACTGACTGACACTGACTGACTACCACAGACTGCCTTACACTGACTGACACTGACCGACTGACAATGACTGACAGACACTGATGAACAATGACTGACAATGACTTACTGACACTGACTGACTGACACTGACTGACTGACATTGACTGACTGACTGACTGGCACTGACTGACTGACCCTGACTGACTGACACTGACTGACTGATACTGACTGACTGATATTGACTGACACTGACTGACTGACACTGACTGACAGACACTGACTGACTGACACTGATTGACACTACTGACTGACAGTGACTGACACTACTGACTGACACTGATACTGACTGACTGACACTGACTGACTTACTGACACTGACTGACTGACACTGACTGACACTGACTCTGACTGACTGACACTGACTGACACTGACTAACTGACACTGACTGACATTAACTGACACCGACTAACACTGACTGACACTGACATGTCACTGACTGACTAACACTGACTAACACTGACTGATTGACACTGGCTGACACTATTTAACTGACACTGACTGACTGACTAACACTGACTGACTGACACTGACTGACACTGACTGACTGACACTGACTGACACTGACTAACACTGACTGACACTGACTGACACTGACTGACACTGATTAACACTGACTGACTGACACTGACTGACACTAAATGACTGACTGACACTGACTGACTGACTGACACTGGCTGACACTGGCTGACTGACAATGACACTGATTGACACTGACACTGACTGACACTGACACTGACTGTCTGACACTGACTGACACTCACACACTGACTGACACTGACTGACACTGATTGACACTGACTGACAATGACTGACAGACACTGACGAACAATGACTGACAATGACTTACTGACACTGACTGACTGACACTGACTGACTGACATTGACTGACTGACTGACTGGCACTGACTGACTGACCCTGACTGACTGACACTGACTGATGGACACTGACTCACTGACACTGGCTGACAATGACTGACTGACAATGACACTGACTGACACTGACTGACACTGATACTGAATGACTGACACTGACTGATACTGAATGACACTGACACACTGACTGACATTGATTGCCACTGACTGACAATGACTGACTGACACTGACTGAACTACCACAGACTAACTGACACTGACTGACACTGACCGACTGACAATGACTGACAGACACTGATGAACAATGACTGACAATGACTTACTGACACTGACTGACTGACACTGACTGACTGACATTGACTGACTGACTGACTGGCACTGACGGACTGACCCTGACTGACTGACACTGACTGACTGATACTGACTGATACTGACTGACTGATATTGACTGACACTGACTGACTGACACTGACTGATGGACACTGACTGACTGACACTGATTGACACTACTGACTGACAGTGACTGACACTACTGACTGACACTGATACTGACTGATACTGAATGACACTAACTGACTGACCCTGACTGACTGACCCTGACTGACTGACACTGACTGACTTACTGACACTGACTGGCACTGATTGACTGACACTGACTGACTGACACTGACTGACACTGACTGACACTGACTGACTGACACTGATGGACACTGACTCTGACTGACTGACACTGACTGGCACTGACTGACACTGACTAACTGACACTGACTGACACTGACTGACATTGACTGACACTGACTGACACTGACATATCACTGACTGACTAACACTTACTAACACTGACTGATTGACACTGGCTGACACTGACTGACTGACACTGACTGAATGACACTAACTGACTGACTGACACTGACTGACTGACTGTCAAGTCAAGTCAATAAAAAGTTTCTTCGGCCAAGTTCTGGCCATGAAAGTACATTTTACATAAACACAATACATTTTAGATTAAAATACACAAGATTTTAATAATTTCATGATTAAAGACATGTAGATTTTCAATAGTGATTTTATGGGTTAATTAAGAGTCTTCTAGCGAAATCCAATGATGCCCCAGCTGCTCTTGCCAAAGTATTTTTCTTTAGAGCACGCTGTGCTACCCAAGTGCCCCTATCATCAAATAATAGACCTACATATGGGTAGATGGGCACACTGGTTAGCACTCCTCCTTTACAAGGAAGGGATTTACCCCCCTTTTAGGTGACCAATTGACATTATGTGGGATTTATTAAAATGGATACATAGGTCAAGATCTACCATGAAATCAATAAAAGCATTAACTAGAGATTTCAATACATTTGGGGTCCTGGCAATTAAAACTGCATTACAAACATATAAAAATCCTGGGATTGATTTAGACCCAACTCTAGGAATATCTAGACAAGATTTAAACAGCACTGCCTCAAAATTGTTTATATACAATGTAAATAACACTGGGGCAAGAATGCACCCCTGCCTTACCCCTCTTTTTACCTTCCATGCATTGGATAAGGAGCCATCCAAATTATACCTTGTGGAAGCAGTTAGATTAAGATGGGACCAGTGCAAAAAACATACTAAATTCTTGTCCATTCCTATTTCTATTAGCAAATACCATAACTTAGACCTATTTACCCTATCAAAAGGGGACGTTATATCCCTAAAAGCCAATGACATGCGGCTTTTTTTAGCTAGGGTATATTTACTGGTAATCATAAGTAAGTTCATACATTGTTCTATTGTACCCCTGCCTTTGCGAAAACCAAATTGCAATTCTGACAACATTTCCTTTTCTTCCAACCAGGTTGCTAGGTGATCTAGAATTACTTTACCCATTATCTTTGCTGCTGAGTCCAACAAAGAAATCGGGCGATAGCATCCCGGGTCTTCCCTAGCGCCCTTTTTAAATATTGGCAATATTACGGTGGTTGACCATGAATGTGGTTGACCTACCCTTAAGGCTGCATTAAAAATTCTGGTTAAAATTTTTGCCCATGCACTGTATTTGATTTATAGAGGTCCACTGGTATCCCATCAGGACCGGGGCTTTCCTGGCAAACATATCCTCAATGGCATTCTGAACCTCTTTCTCATCCAGAGTTAGATCAAGTGGTAAAGCACTCGGTACCGAGGGGGGCCTATATCTTCAGTGACAGGCTCGGAATATATTTGTTCGAAGTGACTAACCCACCGGTCAGCTGGGATTACACACTCTACTTTTGTTGTGATATTATCTTTAAAAAAGGAGCTGTTTACCACTTTCCAAAATTTTGCGCTATCGGCTTGTGCACTCGCCTGCATCAAATCATCCTATGCCTGTTATCTTAAAGCGGCCTTCCTTAATTTTAAAGCTAAATCATATGCTTTTCTACAGGTTTTAATCAGGTCAGGATCTCTCGGTGTGGTTTTTATAGCACCCATAAGGGCTTTATGGGCTTTGGAGCAATCGGCATTAAACCACTTTGCTTCATTAGTTCTTCCCTTGGTCATTTTGCTAGGTAACTTTTTACCACTTAGCTTACTTAATTTATCATAAGCCTCTAGTACTTCTATTGGCTCGCTGTGTACATTTAGGCAACACTCAATTTCCTCTTTGCCCCTCAATTTATAACTCAGCTAAAAAGATCTCCGGCACAATTTTCCACTGTAATGAGATTATGATCACTAAAACCAGTTTGAACCACCCTGACCTCCTGCATATGTTGATATAAGGGGGCTGAAATTACATCATAATCTATAATAGAACTGTATCCTCTACCAAAAAAAGATGGTATCACCACTGCTTCCTCCCTAGGCTCTAGACAATACAAATTGTTGTTTGCTAATAGGCTATTGAGCCGGGAACTGACTGACTGACACTGACACTGACTCTGACTGACTAACACTGACTGACACTGACACTGACTAACACTGACTGACATGACTGACACTGACTGACTGACACTGACTGACACTGATTGACACTGACTGACACTGAGTGACTGACTGACACTGACTTATTTACTGACACTGACTGATACTGACTGACACTGACTGAAACTGACTGAAACTGACTGACTGACACTGACTGAAACTAACTGAAACTGACTGACTGATATGACTGACTCTGACTGACTCTGACTGACACTGACTGACACTGACTGACACTGAAACTGACTGACACTGACTGACAATGACTGACTGACACTGACTAATAATGACTGACGGACACTGACTGACACTTACTGACTGACTCTGACTGATACTGACTGACTGATACTGACTGACTGACTGACTGACACTGACTGACACTGACTGACACTGACTGACTGACACTGCCTGACTGACACTGACTGACTGAAACTGACTGACACTGACTAACATTGATTGACTGACTGACACTGACTGACTGACACTGACTGACACTGAATGACACTGATTGACTGACTGACACTGACTGACTGACACTGAGGGACTGAGACTGACTGACACTGATTGACTGACACTGACTGACTCTGACTGATACTGACTGACTGACACTGACTGACTGATACTGACTGACTGACACTGACTGACTGACACTGCCTGACTGACACTGACTGACTGAAACTGACTGACACTGACTGACACTGATTGACTGACTGACACTGATGGACTGAGACTGACTGACACTTACTGACATGACTGATACTGACTGACTGACTCTGACTGACACTGACTGACTGACACTGACTTACACTGACACTGACTGACACTGACTGACACTGACTGATACGGACTGATACTGACTGACACTGACTGATACTGACTAACTGGCACTGATTGACACTGACTGACACTGACTGGCACTGACTGACACTGAATGACACTGGCTGACACTGACTGACTGACTGACACTGACTGATTGACTGACACTGACTGACACTGACTGAAACTGACTGACTGACACTGACTGAAACTGACTGACTGTCACTGACTGAAACTGACTGACTGACTCTGACTGACACTAACTGACAATGACTGACTGACTGACAATGACTGACTGACTCTGACTGATAATGACTGTAAGTAAGTAAGTATTTTATTAGCATAGTTAATTAAAACCATTGCAATGAAAGAACAGAATAAAATAAATATTTAAAATGGCGTATTTGTTGAAACCAGCATAGCATAGACATCGCTTTTCAGTTCATCCTAAGCTCAAAATTGCTTCATGTTAAATTTTAACCAATATGGAAGGTGCTGAATGCACGGTAGCAGTCCTAACCTGTACCTTAGAAAACGCATTTTGGTGGTTTTGGCATAGCCCAGGCCAAAATAGCTCTGAGGAGCTTTTGCCGAATACGAATTCAGCGTCATCCAGCCGTGTGTTCTTTTTGAGAGGGCTGCTTTATCTTGAACCCATGATAGTTGTTTGATTGACTTCTTGACCAAATTTTTAAGCGTTGTATGACTTGTGGAGGAGTCCCAGAGCTGCTCTAAACCAGTGTTTGCAAGACTATTTGCCAGGTACTTGGCTGCTGGTGAGGTTGGGTGCTGCTCTAGCTTCTTCCATAGATAATCGTTCAGTGTTCCTTGTGCGGATTTCCTCACTTTATCCCAGGCACAAATATTGGCCCCCTGTCTTGCCAGGAGCTGTTGTTGAATACCAAACTCTAGCCTAATCTGTGATGGAGAGGTTCGCTTAGGAAGACTAAAGATAATTCTATATGCAGCTGTGATCGTAGTGTCAAGAATTCTTGCATCTCTGCCTCGCTGCACCTCACTCCAGTAGGTAAATGTTGACAGCAATTTGGCACGGATTACTTGTACCAGAGGTGTGAGAGAAGGACCAGAAAGTTTGTTGTTCAATGTTTTTAAAGAGATTGCCAACGCGAGTCCTTTTCCTCTGATACTCGATATTTGCACACTGAATTGACCCCCGTTATAAATCTTTATGCCTAGATATTTGTATGTCGACGTGTCTTCAATGCGAGAGTTGTTCCAAAACCACAAAAATGATTTCCTTTTGCTTTTACTGATCGTCATCGTCTGGGTTTTCTCAAGGTTTATTGTTAGGTCATTTGACTTAGAGTAGCTCTGTGTTGTATTCACAAGGTGTTGAAGCCATACATTTGTGTGGCTTATTAGGACTACATCGTCTGCATATAAGAGACACGGTAGTTGAAGCCCTCCTAGTTTGGGAGCATGGGAGTTACAGTTGTTCAAGATTGGTACCAGGTCACCTAAAAACAGGTTGAACAGAGTGGGGGCCATGACGCAGCCCTGCTTGAGACCCTTGTTGGTCTGTATGCGCCTTGACAGCAGTGAGCCGTCCCCCACCTTTATCTGAACCCAGGTCTCCGTATGCAGGTTTATCAGCAAGTCCAACAATGGTCTTGAAATCCCCCAGCCATTCAGTTTCGACCATAAGATGTTCCGGTTAATGTGATCCAAAGCAGCTTTGTAGTCTAGGAAGCAGAAGCGAATGGGAATTTTGTTTGATTCTGCCTTATCTATTAGCATGCCCATAGTTAAGATGTTGGTCATTGTGCCGACTGATTTGACAAAGCCTGTCTGGTTGACCGGTATTAGGGATTTCTTTATGGCCCATGCCTGTAGTTCCTCCAGCAGTATGCCTGCGAAGTACTTTGCCTCGTTGTCAATTAGAGCCACTAGTCGGTAGTTTTGTGGGAGGGCCCTGTCGCCTGCCTTATATATTGGGGAGATGATAGAGCCCTTCCAAGAGCCTGGCAAGATATTGAAATTTCTGATCTCCAGGAATAGGGGTTCGAGAGCTGCTGCCCAGCCATTCACGTCTTGTTTATAGAGGATTGGCGGGATCCTATTTGGTCCCGGAGCTCCTTCCCTTCTGCCTTTTTTAATTTGACGCTTGATGTTGTGTTGCAGTTTTGGGAGTTCAATTGATTCGTGACTGTCCTTGGTGTTTTTGTGCAGTTGTGTCAATTGTGCATTATCATCTTTGTGATCAGTTGTAGTGTTGGTCATTAATAGGTCCTGGTTATTGGGCATTGCTTGATTGAAGTAAATGTCATGGTACTTATAGAGCGCACTGTCACCAGACGGTCACCTTGCGGTGTTGCCTATGCGGCTTCCTGGCGCTGATACTCATACCGCTGTGGAACCCCTCCTGGCTTTCCCTGTGAAGTTTCCACTCCTGGGCACCCCCAGGGTGAAGCCAGGCTTCCTTAGCGCTGTTGGGGCCGGTGTGGAGGCTAAGCAAGCTATTGCCCAGAGTTGCAGCGTGAGGCCCGTGATTGGAAAGGCACCGAGGCGAGAATTAACAGGTCTGAGGAAATTGAGCCCGAGATCCCGCCGAGGCGGGAATCGAACCCTGGTCCCTGGCCAGAACTCTGCATCAGGGTCTGCCGCTCTAACCATTGAGCCACACTCCTCCTCCTCTGTGATTGCCAAGATAGTTTGCCCATGTTTCCTCTGTGATGTTAGATGAAACCCCAGTGTGTGTTGGCCTTATAAGGGAGTTTATGGTTTTCCAAAGCCTTGCCCCGTCATTCTGTTTGATGTCTGAGTTAAGTCTTGCCCACAAGTTGTCCTCCATTGTTTTATTGGCTTCATATTTTAGCTTTTTTAATGATGTTTTCAGTGTGCATAGGTGATTATGCTTGGCAATATCCCTGGGTTCCTGCTGTAGTTCTCTCATCAGACGATAAATTGATGGGTTTTTTCCTAGATTTTTTCCTTGTACTCTCTCGAGAGATTATCCGTATTGCCGAGCTTTACATGTACTTTGGGGCTCGAAGCAAAGTTGGACAAGGTTTTTGTAAATTGTTCCCATTTCGCAATTTCGCTAGATCCGATGCGCGCCACAAAGTGCTGTTTTGCCCTTTCTAATAAAGTTTCGCCAATAGCTGCCGAGTATTTAATTTTTTTGAAGTTGACAGTATAGACCGTCTCTTTTGGTGCATTTGATCGCTCGAATGTGGGTTTCGCAATATCCAGAGCAATTTCTTGAGGGCAGTGATCGCTGTCTGTTTTTTTGCCTATCCGAAACAAGGTTGTGTGTTGAAAGAGAGGTAATGAGATAAAAGTGTAGTCTAGTATACTACTTACTCTTGTTGAGTGAAAAGTTGGAGCTGGCGGGATGTCTCCAACAAACCTGCCATTTAGAGCTCTGATATTGAAATGTTCCAGTTCTTCTAGTATCTGGGATCCTAATTTTGTTCGTTTAGATGTTTGCAGCTTCCCTTGTGGTGGTATGTCCCAGATTGAATTTTGAGCTATGGTTACGTCTTCTTGTGAAGTGCCCATGAGGTTGAGATTAAAATCCCCGGTGAGCACAAGATTTGTTCTTAATCTTCCCATAATGCACTCCTCCAAGAAGTTGCATAGTTCCTTGGCTGCATTTTTTTTCCTTTTGGGGTGGACATAGGCATTAAAGAGGATGCAGTCAGTATCGGCTTTGCCTGATTCCGGCTGTACTAAAGGTAGCTTGACTGCCAATGTTGCTGCAGAAGAAGGCCCAATTTATTTTACAGTAACAAAACTTGTAGTTGCTACGTATATTGCTAGGCCGCCTTGCAAGTGGCCATATTTAGCTGTCCTTTTTGCACCTGGGTAAAAGCATAGGTATCCCTGGAGATGTGGAGGTTCAGCAAGCCATGTCTCCTGTAGTGCCACTATATCGAATGATCTTATATAATCTATGAATTCTAAGTCTAAAATTTTGGTGGCTAGGCCGTTGATGTTCCACGAGCATATGCGCAGTGGGTTATGCTTGCTCTCACGTGGGTTTAGGCCAGTTTGTCAATTGTTGTTTTTTATTGTTCTCGCAATCCATCTTAGATCTGGCAGCTCGGTTGGGGCTACCCTATCAGCTCCGTTCCATCGAGTAATTTCAATATGGTCATCATTACCTGTTCCGCATGGCCCTACCGCTCCTCTAAGAACAGAGGTTTTGAGGCTGCTTACATTGTCCCTTGACTCCAGCTTTGCTACTGGATTTAGTGGATCACTGACATATTATCGAAAGACACATTATCGAGATACAAAAATATCAACACAAAAATATCGAAATCAAAAATATCGAAGTTATATCTACATAATGGTAAGTACAAAAATATCGAAAAAATAATATCGTTGTACAAAAATATCGAAATAAAAAATATCGTTTTTTTAAATGTATTAATAATAATGTAAAAATAATTTAAAAATACATATAATTTTACAAATATTAACGCATGTTTTTACAACGCAGATACTTTTACAACGCATACCATTACAACATAAGTATTGGTAAGTATATAATAATTTTTTATGTAAATTAATTAAAATAAATATAATATAATTTAATTTAATTTAATTTAATTTAATTAATTTAATTTACATTTAATTTAACTTTAATTTTTACACTGTACCCCTGTACCCCAAAAACCCAAAACTGACCCTGAACCCTAAAAATACCCCTTTACCCAAAAACTAAAAACTGACCCTGAACCCTAAACATACCCCTTTACCCAAAAACAAAAAACTGACCCTGTGCCCTAAAAATACGCCTTTACCAAAAAACAAAAAACTGACCCTGAACCCAAAAAATACCCCTTTACCCAAAAACTAAAAACTGACCCTGTGCCGTAAAAATACCCCTTTACCCAAAAACTAAAAACTGACCCTGAACCCTAAAAATACCCCTTTACCCAAAAACCCAAAACTGACCCTGAACCCTAAAAATACCCCTTTACCCAAAAACAAAAAACTGACCCAGTGCCCTAAAAATACCCCTTTACCCAAAAACTAAAAACTGACCCTGAACCCTAAAAATACCCCTTTACCCAAAAACTAAAAACTGACCCTGTGCCCTAAAAATACCCCTTTACCCAAAAACTAAAAACTGACCCTGAACCCTAAAAATACCCCTTTACCCAAAAACTAAAAACTGACCCTGAACCCTAAAAATACCCCTTTACCCAAAAATAAATCTAATTAATGTAATTAACTAATTAACATTAATTAATTACCAATTAATTTTTAATTAACAATAACAATACATTATATATCTTAGCACATTAAATCTAATTAAGTTAATTAACTAATTAATTACCAATTAATTATTAATTAACAATAACACTAAATTAAATATATTACCACATTAAATCTAATTAATGTAATTAACTAATTAGTTTCAATTAATTACAAATTAATTATTAATTAAAAAATATTTAAAAATATATATTAATTATTTAATTATTATTAAATTACTTCCCACCCTATTCCCCTATAAACCCACAACCCGCTCTAATACTAAAACGCAAAATGTTAACATAATTACTAATTTTCAAACATACATTTCTAAACATATTTAGCAAACATATAAACAACATAATAAAATACATAACACTAAACAACAAAATTTCAATATTACTAACATACATACCTTAATCTCGATATTCTGTCTGTCGATATTATGGCACATCGATATACTATACCATCGATATTAAAACATCGATATTATTGTATATCGATATTTTGTTTTCGATATTTTGTCTGACTACCGGATTTAGTATATCCGGGTATCCTGGCTTTATGTATGGATTTATCGTGATACCCCAATTTTTTAATATCTCCGATTCGGATAGGATTTTCTGGGATATTGCTCTGGAGGCCCAGGTTGCTTTAGTTTTTTCCCTGCCAGTGCCATCTGCATCTATGAATTCGATTGAAACCAGGTCTGAGCTTGCCATGTCTGCCAGAGAGGGGATATGGGATAACAGCCGTAGTATGTTACCTTTGTTGAGTATGTCGTGTCTTACCTTGGAGATAAAATCTGGATTAAACCATATGGCATCTGGTACTTTCCCTTGTTCATTTATGGCCCAACTTCCTTTGTCGGTGTTGGCTGGTGATTTCTGGTCCACACCTTGTGTTGGTGTTAATTTTACCTGGTAGGTGTCGATATTATTTACCACGCCCGGAGCTTGATAGTGAGCACGCTGATCAGATGCAGGAGGTTTGGCCTTTTGGTAATTCTCCCCGTCCCACAGGAGACGGCGCATGTAGTCCGCAGTTTTTGCGAATGCTGGTTCTGCTATTGTTTGGTCGACCCGTATGTGTGTCGGTACAGTTACTTGGGTGATGGCGAATAGTTGGCTATCCGTCAACCCTTTACTGTTTCCTTGCTTAGAAGGCCCCGGATTATTATCAGCCCTTTTTCCCAAGGTGTTTTCTTGTTTGATATTTTGTGTGGGATTGGAACTGGTCGTCGTGCTATTTTTTGGTGCCCTTGTCAGGTCAAAATCAGTAGGCGCTTTACTGTTCCCAGATGGTTGGGAGCATAAGTTTTGTCTATGTTGAGATGGGGCTTCTTGTTCTTCGTGTTTGGTATTGCCCGGTTTTTCCAAGTGCACAGTTGTTTGCCCTCTTTCGTTGGCGATTTGATTTGATGTTATTGCATCCGCTGGGGTCTTAGCTGTTCTGGAGTCTCCCACAGGTTGGGAGGTGCTTTGCTCTACAGCGGAGGTTCTCCCAAAAAGTTGCATAAATCCTTCGCGTTTTCAGTAAAGCTTATATTTCTTGCCTTTCCGTTTTTTTGCTCGCCTTTGTTTGGCGTTCATTTTTAAATCAGTTTTGTCTTCATCCAGGGTTTCAGGGGGGGATGGGCCTCTTTTCTTTTGGGTGTATCTTTTGTTTTGACATGTCCTTGTGTAACAGTACCCGGCAGTTCTATATTCCTTGAGGTTACTGATTCTTCTCCAAATGTTCCATCTTCGTTAGCCTTTATGCGGTTGGAAGAGTCAGTTTTGGCGTCTTTTGTTTTTAGATGTCCTGGTGTGTCAATGCCCGTCGTACAAGTTTGTTGGTGCTGAGCAGGCCTTTTGAGCTGTGTGCACAGATCGGTATGTATTGTTGGACGAGTGGATAGTTTATCAATAATTGGACCGCATCCACACCCGCCTCTGATGTTCCTATTTGCGTCTTGAAGATGATCAAGTTTGTTTTGGAGAAGCGTGTTTAACGTGCCCAGCTTCCCGTCTATGGCAACCACAAACACGGCTAATGTGTCTAATAACGTTAGTTGGGTGTCCATTTTCTCCGATTGGTAGTGAAGGGCTTCCACCAGGAGTTGTACTGTATTTAGGAGGCTTGTCCAAGCACTTTCATGCCTAGTATGTTTTTGAGTTTCTTCTTGACTTCCTGGTGGTCCATTGCAGTTTTGTTCTGACTATGACTAAGGTACCATGCGATAGGCTCCCGCCAACTCGTCCAATATCCGCTATAAAGTCAACACAAAGCCTACAAAATGCAAGACACAGATGCAACAAAACTTGCGATGAGGTCAATTGTGATACAAAAAGCAGTGAAAACCAACGGCAGGCCTGCAAATATCATGCATCTGGCGGGAAAATGCACTATAAAAGCAACCAAAAATACACACCAAAAACATTTCAAAGCATAGCAACATGGATGCACCTTGACCAAGTGCAGAGGTAAACGTGAACCCTCAAGCCCCACAGAGGGAACAGCGGGCTCAGGGAAGGCCAAGGAGAAGAGGGAGAGGTCCGCAGGAAAACATGATCAGCGTCATGGCGGTGACAGAACACTACCATCGACTGGCCCACAATTGGACTACCGTAAATGCAGTCGGAATGTCAAGGAGGTCAATAGAGGAGGCCAAGAGGTCGCTGGCATGATGTGAATACCAAATCAAGCACATACCCGCTGCCAACAGGAAAGCAGCAACGGCAACAGGAGGTGGGAGTCCTGCGCCACAGGAGGAGCTGGAGGAAATGGAGGCCACAGTCATCAGTCTTGAGATGGTGCAAGGAGGTGGGAGTATGGACACAGCTTTGAGGACCTCACACAACATCAACAGGGTGAGTAACGACCAGGGATTGGGGAGACGGGGGGAGATGAGCACAATGGCACACACGCACAATGATGTGTAGCACACTGTACACCCCAATGACCAGGATCATGTCCATGATCCCCGTTGCACACTGCAGCATATACACATAGCAATCACAGCACATCCCATGACAATGGAGTACAAAGTGCAACACCGACACTGCAGAGCAGGGGACACAACTGGGTCAGCTCATGCACCGAAACAGGCCAATCACATTGAAAAGAGCATGAAACTGTGAGAAGCATATGTACGTGTACAACCTCACATCCGTCACGTAGTCCAAATGTCCACTGTCCCCCATCAAATTGCCAGCACCGTCCAGTCACAATGTACATTGCCACACAGTCTGCATGTCAACAAGAACAATGCCCCAACATGAATGTCAACACAATGTCAACATGCATCTCTCCTTCACATTGCAGAGGGACAAACAATACCTCCAGCAGGGCAGACTAGACAACCCATTAGTAATGCTGGAGGCGACCCCCACACCTTCGACACCGATGCCCTATAACAACTCATGGATATCTCAGGCAACCCACCCCCAGGAGCAGGGCAACCAAGCTACATAGAGGAGACCCCAGCCTCTGCACAGACCACACAGCAGGAAGCACCCGCCACCACGGCTGGCTTTCAACACCTAACTGAGGCACATATCGCATTCCAATGCCAGGTGTCAGAATGCCAAAAGGAGGTGTCCGAACAGGTGCGGGTGGGCTCAGAGCTCATGGAAGCCAAACGACATCACATACAGCTTGTCTAAGTTCCATCAGTGACCACCTACACCCCAGAAGGGAGACCCACACTGCGACAGAGACACATGCATTTGCACATTTCCTGTACTGAACCACGACCAGAGCCACATAATTACCTCTCACACACCCACACTGGACCTGCGTACGACTGCCCAGTACACCCCTCCTACGTATTGAATGGCTGACAACAAAGCTACATACCCAAGCTCTAACCCGCTGCCTGCGATGACATGCTTTGCGTCCGCTGTACACAGCACAATGTAATGTTGTAGGGCCCGGGCCCTCATGCACACATCATGACCACACGGACACATGCAGACAGTTTGTGGAACTGGCTACTGGCACGTGCCCCAGGCCCCTTTATTGGCAGGGTCACATGTACAGTGACGCCTGTGCTGGATGCGTGTGGGGTGAGTGAGAGCCAGCCCTCAAGGAGTTGTTATTGCTGGCAACAAATACAACAGTGAACACTATGAATACAGAAACTGAAAACACCAGCATTACAGAAACAACTGCAGAGCATCATGGAGGTAGCTGGAACAAGTACAGAGGTCACCCAATGAGCAAACAGAAGTGTCAGTGAGTTGCAGTACACTGAGGATGGGGCACTAGAGCTGAGCGCACTCATGTGAATAAAATGTCTAGGATTGGGTCCCTTCGGGACATTCCTGCTGCAGCTGCATTGTGGGGTGTCACACCTGCATCATGTTCCTCATCATTGTCCCAGATCTCCCACACTGCCTGAGGTGACATTGCTGCGTCAGCTCTTCACAGCACATAACCAAAACAGAAAATGACGATAATTCATGGTGCATTGAGTTAGTGGCACCTGGAGGCAATCAGCCAGATGATGGCATCCACGAGAGGTGTGAGCAACTCCGTCAGTCTGCCAGTACGACTGTTTCAACACTGGCAGTTGGTGGTTGGACGTGGTCTTGGCTTTGGTGGCATGTGCCTCATGCAGTGATGCGACGTCCGGGCCGGTCAGGACTCGATTTGATGTGTGAGTCCTGGTGGACCGCAGTTGAGGCTGGAGGCAGGGGACAGAGCAGGGCCGCAAACACAAGGTGCTGAAGACCCAAGGCCATCGTCTCACAGGCCATCCAATATTTCAGAAGAGAGCGTCCCTGACCTGAGCTGCACAGAGTTAGTGGCCCTGGATGCACAGTGGTCAGCACAGGCAACCCACCACATGACGGTGACTTGCCCACACTGAGGTAGTGCCACGCGGATTGAGCGGGTCCTCATTGATCTCCGAGGTGAATGTGGTGGAGGGCTGTGGGGGACAGTGGAGGGTGTCCTCCAGGGCATGATGCAGAGGGCAGAAGCCATCTGGAAGTAGCAAATGGAGGAGTGGAATGCTGCAACCTTCTTTTCACCACCATTTAGGTATCAGCTACAGGAGGATGTGGACAACCCCCAGACCATAGACTCAGGCACCACCACAGTTCAAACAGAGAGTGTCCATGACTGCTGGGGATCAGACTTAGTAGCACCGTGGCTGAAAGGGGATGCAGTCTGCGATGATGCTGGTGCAACATTATGAACTTGGCCATTGTTAAATCAAGACTCAATACCTACTGTGTGACCTACTCGACTGCAGTGTGGGCTGGAGGCAGCTGTCAATAGTGGCCCACAGCCATGTGTCGTTGGTTTGCAATGCATAGAGTTAGTGGCACCAGGGCAGTTGTCAGTAGTGTTCGATCACCTCCATAACCATGATCCTTTTTCCCTCCTGACTGCAACGCATCATACACTTACACCTCTCCTTGCGTGCAATGATATGTACTATGCCATTGAAAAATCGATGCTCAGTTCCAATTGTGTGGCCTACTCGAGCACAATGTAGGCCAAGGGCAGTAGTCTGCGTGGGCCCACTGACACGTGTGTTTGTAATGCTATGCTCAGACTTGGTGGCACAACATCAAATGGAGTATAGTGACATAAAATCTACCATAAATAATGTTCTCTGCCATAGTGTAATCAAGAAAAAGGAGTACTGCGGGTCTTGCTCGTGGAGGCCGTGATGGTCGTAGCAGGTTGACAGGTTTGCGTGCCTCGGGCCTGGGGCTTGCTCCAGCATGTGGTGGGCCCTCTTTGACACACACCGGTGTCAGCAGGTGAGCAGTGAGACCTGGGTGCGCAGTGGAGGGCAAGACGGGTTGGGGACCAGCAGCCCAGGTGCAGCAGGTGCACAAGATCGCAGGCAACACCGGCAATGGCATCGGCCCATGGCGGGGGGAGAGGGGGCCACCCTGGTAGAGACAGTGGGCTTTCCAGAAGAGGACCACACACAGAGATACGTGCTTTTTATTCACACTCATAGGATGGCCGGGCGTACGCTCGGCCAGCCCACTCCGGTCACGCTAATGGGGGGATGTAACAAGCTACATTTTCGCGATCTTCCCCAGTGGCTGGGGTGACATGGTTGCGTCCACTGTCCACTACACTCTATACACCAGCTGTGTATGTTGATATGGATATATGTGTGGTCTGCATGCTGCAGTCTGGGCATCACATCCACACCACACTTGGCATTGTATACATTCTCATTCATCGGTCACTTGCCTCCTTTGACCATGCCTGGTTCCCACCTCTTCCCATATTCTGCTATTGTGTGGCTGAGGCGCCATGCCGATGATGGCTTATGTACATGGCTGGTGGGTGGGCATGTTGTTTTGAATGTTGTATGTGAGTTTGTAACATGTGCATTCCCAGTGTTGTGTGTTGCATGATTGTGGAGTTGAGGTGTGTGTTGTGTTCATTTGGTACTTGCCAACGAGCAGTGCATATCCTTAGGTGCCATCCTGGTAGCACTGGTTGCTGATGGACTGTCGGTAGATGTATGTATCATGCACACTGCCTTGGCGAGTGTCATCGACGTTGGTGAGAATTTCCCGGGGGACCGTTATTGCCCGCACATTGATGGAATGCATGTGCTTTGGGTTGAGGTTATTGTGTGCAGTGTTGCCAGGGGGCACCAGTAGGACATGTGTGCAGTCAATTGCCTCCAAAACATGGGGGAAGCCAGCTATGGTGCAGATGCCTTGCTTGGTCTACGGCTGTTCCTGCGCAGTGTGGGGGAAGTATAGTGTGGTACCAAGCTGTTGTTGTCATCCACATCCATTGTGAGGAACTTGGATTGGGATGGCTCCTCCGACTCTGGCAGTTGTTGGTTGGTAGGTACCAGTGGCCAACAGGTGCAGCATGGCCAACAGCCTTGCCTGAGGTGGGATGTTGGTTGTCCGCTGTGTTGGTAGCATTAGCCTGTGGGTAATGATGTTCATGATGCGAAGGATAGTTGTCCATTTGGGCCTGTGGTGTGGAAAGACATTCTCTGGTGTTGGGTCTGTGAGGTTGGAGCGTGTTCTGAAGGTCCACTGTCTTTATCAGCACTGCCTCAGTGTTGGTCTGGGGGCGTAGTCCTGGCGGTGGGTGTTGTTGCCCTGTTGGGGCTCCGAGCTGCATGCTCAGTGGCTCCATGGCATCTGTTGCCCTTCAGGTGTGGCTCTGGGCTGGGCTCCCTTTTCTGGTGCAGTCTGTCGTCCGACTTTACACCAGGACAGAGCAGGTGCTAATTTCATGCAGCAAACGCGCCTCATTTCCTGTTTTGTGATTGTATCACCGATCTGGCTGGTCATTGAGAATGTTGCGGAGTGGTGTTGTTGCGGCTTTTTGCACGGGAACGCCTACTCTGCATCTCATTAGCGATAGTTGCCGGGGTCATCTCTGGCAATGTTTTTTGCGGCTGCTATCACAGGGAAACTGGTGATATGGGCTGTTAGCACCAGCTTGTGAATGGGGCGTTACTTTTATCACAACTTTGGCTGCGATAAAGTGCCGATAACGCGGCGATAGTTCCTTGAGAATATGCCCCTAAGTGCATTGCAACTGCTCTGCTATATTGGCAAGCGTCTTATTTCTACTCTTGTTTTAGCACTGATTTCATGCAGTAAAAGGTATTTCTTCTTCCTATTTGTGCTCGTCTGGAATGACCTCCTTCCGGAAATCCATGTTGCAACCCTTGAAGGCACACCTTTCCAAGCATAGTAAAATCTTATCTTATTTTATTAATTGATTTCAAGTCTGCAGAACCTAAAGACCCTTTGTAGAGTGTGCAATAAATGCATATAGTCAGGAAACATTCCCATATTTCAATGAGGGGGATTTAAAAAAAATGTCTGAGGTACTATAAGATACTCACAAGCTTGCATTTTCGTTCTTACTGAAGCTGACGGAGAGATAGATCATTCTCAGTTTAGAATATCCTGTATGTAACATGGAGGTTAAAGCAAAGGCAATGGGTACAGACATGGCTGTACCCCAGCAACTAAAATGCATTATTTTGATGGAATATTCTGAGGAAAGAGTGGAGCGAAACGAGCCGGAGAGAATATCAGGCGGCTCTTAGTACCTACAAGTCTGCTATTCGGGTAGCTAAAACTGGATTCTTTACGGAGAGAATTGGCTCTGCGGCCAACTCCTCGAGGGAATCGTTTAGGGTCATTAAAGAACTGTTGAAAGCTCCCGAACCTCAGGTCACTCACGAGGACCCACGTGAGAAATGCTCAGAACTGGCCACTTTCTTTAAAACCAAAATTGATAACATCCTTGCTTCCCTTCCCCGGCCAACCGAGGATGTTTCCTCGAGTGGCAGTCCAGGGTCTCAGTCTAGGGTGCGACCTGTAGAGTTGGACTCCCTTGGGCCGGTCACTGTGGAAGAAGTCCTCACAGTGTTGACATCTATGAAAAGTGGCTCTCCGAAAGATCCTGCTCCCATGAAATACCTGAAGCAGGTAGCCCATACCATCGGTGGGCCTGTGACGGATCTTATAAATCTGTCTCTTGCCCAAGGAGTAGTTCCCCCTAGTTGGAAAGGAGCGGTTGTGAAGGCTCTTTTGAAGAAGCCTTACTTGGACCCAGCCGACCTTGCCAATTTTAGGCCTATCTCCCTGCTCCCCGGCCTCAGCAAGGTGGCCGAGAAGCTGGTGAACAGCCGCCTTTCAGGCTTCCTGGAGTCTAACTCTCTTCTGGGTAATTCCCAAACGGGGTTCCGTCCCGGTCAAGGGACCGATACCGCCTTGTTGGCAGTCGTGGAGAATGCAAGGAGCATTTTGGACTCAGGGGGATCAGTGGCAGTGATCCTCCTGGACCTCAGTGCTGCCTTTGACACCGTAGACCATCAGGTGCTTCTCCGTCGGCTGTCAGGGGTGGGGGTCTCTGGGATGGCCCTCAAGTGGTTTGCCTCCTTTTTGGAAGGCCGGTCATTTGAGGTGTGGGAAGGCCTCGAGAAATCATCCTCAGTACCTCTCCAGTGTGGTGTGCCGCAGGGCTCCTCGTTGAGCCCTACCTTATTTAACATCTATATGGCCCCTCTGGAGAGTGTGGTACTGCCTCTGGGTATTAAGATCATCAGCTATGCTGATGATACCCAGCTGGTAGTAGGCCTCCCACAATTGACTCACCATCCCGACCGGTTGCACACATGCCTGGAGAAGATCTTTATATGGATGTGTAGCTCAGCTCTAAAGCTTAACGGCTCTAAGACGGAACTGATGCTGCTGGGGAATTCTTACCCTTTCTTATCTCCTAGCAGCTGGCCCAGTTGTTTGGGACCTGTGCCTACCCCCAAGCAGGAGATCAAGAGCCTCGGGGTGTGGCTCGAGCAGGACCTTTCTTTTAAAACACACGCCAAAAAGATCTCAGGCGTGTGTTTTGGCCTGCTCCGCTCAGCCCGGAAGATTTTACCTCTCCTTCCAGCAGCCTCTAGGAGGTTACTCATTCAGGGGCTTATCATCTCGCGGTTGGACTTTAGTAATGTCCTATTTCTGGGTGCCCCTGAATCCACATTAATTAAACTGCAGCAAGTGCAGAATGCGGCCGCTAGGCTTCTGATGGATCTTCCTAGGCGTCAGTCTGCTCGCCCCGCACTAAAGGCGTTACACTGGCTCCCCGTCAGAGAGAGGGTGCAATTCAAGGCACTTTGCGTAGCCCACAAACTTCTACAGGGGAAAGGACAACCCATCCTTGAGGATATGGTCCAATCGTATAAGGCCCCCCGCTCTCTCCGCTCTTACCATCAACATCTGCTGCAGGTCAAGAGGGTGAGGAAAGAAAGAACTGGCGGAAGAAGATTCTCTATAAAGGTGGCCACCCTGTGGAATTCCCTCCCTCTGTATTTGCGTTCGGAAGCTAGTTTTTTACGATTTCGTAAACTTTTAAAAACTTTTCTGTTTCCTGCCTGATTTCTTGTGCTGGTGTGACGTTGCTTTGCTCTGGATGAGCGCGGGGATGCCTAATGGTAACCAGGCGCTATATTAAAATTCGTAATAATAATAATAATAATTTATAGAGAAAGAAAGAGTAAGAGATGGGTGCAATGTATAGAGTATCCTGTTGGGTTCAGTCCCTTTACACTTCGGAGAAATAGAGGTGAGAAAGGTACTGAATTCTATCCCCAAGGGCAGAGCACTGGGATTAGACTCTATTCCTGCTGATCTCTTCATGCACGATAAAGAGCTTTGGGTACCATATATCAAAGAGTTAGCTAATGGTATCGCCAATGGCTCGCCAATACCAACTACCTGGAAGAGTGCTGAGATCATACCGATCTTTAAAAAGGGGGAGCGCTCGGATCCGAGTAACTACAGTCCTATTAGTCTGATAGACTGTATCCAGAAGGTGATCGCAAAGCTTGTCCTACAAAGAATCCTAGGCTGGATTGAGGAGGAAGAAGTTCTCTCTCCTCTCCAGGCTGGATTCCGTAGTCATACAAGCACTATAGATCACGTTTTTAGATTTGTTTTAATTTACTGGCGGGTGGTTGTCCTTGGGGGTGGAACTTTATTCGCGGCGAGATAAAATGTGGTCGGCTTTTGAAGAACAGGGCATGCCAGGAAATATTTTGTCTTTCCTTAAAAAGCTTCAACTTTGCCCAAATCAGATGGAATCAGCAATGTAATGTGACTGATAAATTTCCAATCGCGAGGGGTGTCCGCCAAGGGTGCATTCTGGCCCCGACACTTTTTATCATTATACCTCAACAGGCTGATCAGCTTCTACGCGGACTTTCCAACAGATGCTCCTAAGCTGGACGGTAAGCTGATCCCCCTGTAGATGTTTGCTGACGATACCCTCCTGATCTCTAAAACACAGCAGGGCCTACAAAAGGCCATAAATGTGTTTGAGGTCTTTTGTAAGGATCATGGACTTTTAGTGAATGTTAGTAAAACAAAGTTTATGGTCCTACACAGGTCAAGACAGGTTAGAGGGAACGTGAAAATGAGTGGGCTCAGACTTGATCAAACTCGGGTGTTTTCATACTTGGGAATTACCCTTGCCTCTAAGTTAGAATGGAAATCGCATCTTGCCCATTTGGAAACCAAGCATGCCCAATTAACAGGCGCCTTAACTAAAGAAGTATTCCTCTCCCATACCAGACCCATTCTGCCTGTTTTGAAAATATACAAAGCAAAAATAGCCTCAGCTATATTGTATGGGGCTGAACTGTGGGGTTTCAGCAACATTGTACATCTTACAAGGGCCCAAAACAAGTTATTTCGCGTGATTACAGGCTTACCGGTATCAACCCCGTTGATTCCCCTCTTCTATGACCTGGGCTCCCAGCATTTGGAGGATAAGGCCCGCTACAGACCGGTGGCATACTGGAGGAGATTGTGGGTAACTCCTGAACTCTCTCAGTATGCCGGGGCCTTTCTTGATGTTATAAACGCTGATAGAGCACACCAAATCCATTGGTCTGGGAGGTTAAATCTATCTATTCAGCCATGGGTCTGGCTAGTTTGTGGGAAGACCCTACTGGCAGTATCTTTCCACCTAGAAAATTCTTAAAAGATCTTTATTGGAGACTGGTCATATCGAAGAGATTTGGCTCTACTATTGGTCCCTCTTTGTCTGCAGACTTTTTGGAACTTAAACATCTACCGGCCTATGAGGACTATTGGGACTATATCACTGCTCCGGAGGCAAGAAAGAGTTACCATCAATTAAGGGTGGGGTCCTTACCACCTAATACCTTTATCTCTAGTTGGCAAAAAGAATTTGCTCCCACCTGTCCTTTCTGTCCCTCCTTAAAAGAGAATATTGGGCATATTTTGTTCATTTGTCCCCAATACAAAGTTCCTAGAAGGACCTGGCTGAAACCCATATGTGTTCAGCTTAATCTTCAAACAGGATGTGAGGCGCCAAGGATCCTCAGAAGTGATACTAATCAGCTGGTGGTTATTGCTGTTGCAAAGTTTTTACATTGGGCATGGAAATTACGTATGATGAAAACATGCCCAAGTTGATTATTCTAGATTCCCACTGTATATACAGTCTATTTGCACTCTTTTTAGTGGTTTTCAGATGTATTTCATTGAATAGAATTAATGAATTTTTTAAATCTGTGTTAAGGATAACAGTCTTGCCGCAAAATCCTGGTTTGTTTTACATTAACTGGAACTGTATCAACTGTTTGTATGCCTCGAAACGGGACTCCCTGCCCATTGAGATTTTATTGTTTGTGTCTTTTATGATTTTTTCTTAATCGAAATAAAGACTTTTTGAATTTGAATTTGAGTATCCTGTATGAGGGAGATGGCAGTACCTCAGATGAGACATATATATTGTGTTTCAGTAAATTCCTTATCCTGCATGGTAGAGTCCCTTGCAGCAACAGTCACAGTGTAGAATAAGCTATATGTAGGAGTGGCCCTGTAAGAGTGAGACGCATTATCAGATTATCTTACACAGCGGTGATTGAGGCCCTGGCAGAAGTTCAATGCCCCACATAATAGAGATTGTGGTCAAGGCAGTTACAGTTCTGTGTATCAGCTGAATATATTTTAATATCCCTTAGTGAAAGCTCAGCAAGTTGTAAATGATATTGTTCAATAAGACTTGTAGTGATTGGTCATTGATATCACTGCCTTCTCCCACATCATATAGCTAGAACAAAGTATGTGACAGCAAAAGAAAACTGACAATAGGTATGTTCATTTGTGTATGTCTTCTTTATCCACTGTCCACTACAAGAAGGAGGTGGCACTAAAATAGGAAGCACAGTGGGTCTTGTAGGGCAATGTGACGAGCAGTGTAGAGACACATAAAGCAACAGAAAGTAAACAGTGTGCATTCAAAAATCTTCAAATGAGAACTGTTCAACCTGGCATCTTTTGGCATGTTTCCCCTGTCTTTTTGCTTTCTAACCTCCTTGGCTTTACTCTGTTTTTGTTAGTTTAGTGTCTCTGTGCACTTTCTCGCTGCTGTTCAGTGCTCCTATTGTAAATTATATTATGGATTGGTATTTCGATGATAGGCATTTTTGATTTACTGGGAAGTCTCTAGTAAAAGGAACTGGGAGTGTCAGGGCTTCTAAATCAAATGCTACTAGTGGGCTTGCAGCGCTGATTGTGCCACCCGCAGAAGTAGCCATGCAAAGGTATATCAGACCTGCCACTACAGTGTCTGAACGCAGCTTGTACTGCCATGTCAACTTGGCAAGTGCACCCACTTGCAAAGCCCTAACCTTCCCTTTTATTATATATGCCTCACCCCTAAGGTAGGTCCAAGGTTCCCCTATGGGCAGGGTGCAGTGTTTGTGAATGGTAGGACATGTCCTGGTGTGTGTGTGACATGTTCTGATGGTGAACTACAGTGTAATTAGTTTTTCACTGCTGCGAGGCTATCTGTCCTATAGGATAGAATGGGTAATTCTTTTTAACATCTTACAAGTATATCTTCCCAATGGGACAAGATAGAGAAATGGAGTTTAGTATGCCTGAACTCAGAATGTAGAAATGCTTCTTTTAGTAAAGATGAATTTTGTATTCTGTGTTTGCAAATACCGCTTTTGGAAAGTAGGTATTTTCTTGCTTTGCCATCCGGTGGGCCTCTGCTGGGTTGTGGATTTACTGTCTGGCTTTTGAGTAACAGGGAATGGGGATGCACATACTCTTCAGACAGCCATTGGGGGAGTTGAGGTGTGTCCAGCCTTTCCTGGATGATCAAGGCAGGGCTGAATAGACATGGGTTGCATTTAGAGTAGTGGGAGGAGATTTCTCTGCACCTGAATGGGCCTGGTCTGCTTTGGACAATACTGTCTCCACCTCCTGCCAGGAAGCTAGGCCAGAGAGGACCAAACTGGTTTGGACTAAGCACAGACATGCTCTGCCCCAGAGAACAAAGAGAAACGCAGTATAAATATTGGGGCCCAGACTCCAGAACTTTAGAACTCACTCGGATCAAGGAATCTGCCAAGAAGAAGAGCTGGAAGAACTTCCAAGTGGAGTACTGCCCCTTTTCTGTGTTGTTACTTTGCGGGGTTGGTCTGCATTTGCTGCTTCTGCCTTGGGCAGTGAAAGGACGGCACTGAACTTCGTTTACTTGTTGCTGAGTATCTCCAAGGGCTTGAAATAGAGCTTTCCTTCAGTTCACAAAGTCTCAGGGACAGCAAAGACTTCAGTCACCTATGGGTACCGCCTCTGGAGCTGTGGGTTTCAGTTGCCATAGAGGGAGCAAGCAGCCGACACCGTCACCGGCACCGCTGCTGGCTCCATACCCTGAAGGCACCGCAGGATGTAACGCCGCACTTCACACCGAAAACCTGGTCTTACCAACGAGGACGACTGCTGCTTCCACTGAGCCGCTGCTTGTACCATGACCTTTGGGCACCGCACTCTGCATTGCATTGCTTCACTCTGCCGCCCTGGTCTCACCGACATAATTTCAAAAAGTGCTTAATTCAGGCACTCTGTTCATCACCACCCCCTTTTCTGAATCATTTTGTCCACCATAAGCGTGGAAGGGTATACTCAGATGTGAGTCCCTTGCTCATTGCACCATCAGGATTCAAGCAAGCCGGGCCGACGACGCCTGAAATGGCAGAAACCGGTCCCCGGAAGCTTGTTTCCTTCCCAGTATAAAAATTGGCTTGGTAGTTTGGTTTGCCCTGTTCCCATCATGCACTGGGACAGGAACAGACTAATTTGCATATAGCCAAGTTCTGAGCTGGGATGGTGCAGTGAGCTAAAAAACGGTGATGTATCAAGCCCTGGTCTTTGGACTGGGTAAGAGTGGTCTGCTTAATTCAGGCACTCTGTTCATCACCACCCCCTTTTCTCAATCATTTTGTCCACCATAAGCGTGGAATGGTATACTCAAATGTGAGTCCCTTGCTCATTGCACCATCAGGATTCAAGCAAGCCGGGCCGACAACGCCTGAAATGGCAGAAACCGGTCCCCGGAAGCTTGTTTCCTTCCCAGTATAAGAATTGGCTTGGTAGTTTGGTTTGCCCTGTTCCCATCATGCACTGGGACAGGAACAGACTAATTTGCATATAGCCAAGTTCTGAGCTGGGATGGTGCAGTGAGCTAAAAAACGGTGATGGATCAAGCCCTGATCTTTGGACTGGGTAAGAGTGGTCTGCTTAATTCAGGCACTCTGTTCATCACCACCCCCTTTTCTGAATCTGGTCTCACCGACGGCAATGCTGCCTGCTGACCATGACACCTGTGACCACACAGTAGTTTGGGGGTACTGCTCGTAAGTTGTACAACTTACTGCCCCATTCCACACCGCAGTCTGGGCCAACCAACACCAGCTCCCATCAAACGGCACTGTTACTTGCACCGTGACCTGTCAGCACCACAACGAGCACTGCCTCACTCTGCACCACAGTCCTGGTCTCACCGATGCAGCTGGGTGAACGTCACCGAACAGCTGCCTACACCGCGACTTGAGGGCAACACACGTAGCGCCTCACCGCTCCGCTTCACACCACAACGGCGACGGTTGCCATGACCAGCCTGCACCAAAAAGGGTTGGCCGGAACCAAAGGTACTGCTTATGAGTCTGATGACACTAACGCCATTCCGCACCGACGTGGTCAGCTGGAACTGTTGAATACTGTTGTTTTCAGTACCGCGGTAGCACCAGACGGAGCAACCGACTCCAAGGAACAGCATTCTTAAGACATACTGAAAGTGCCTATTTTTAATTATTGTATGTTGGTATTTTTAGGATTTTAGTCTGGTTTGCACAGATAAATATTTGTTCTTTTTCTAAAACTGGCGGGGTGTCCTTTTGTAGTGTTTTCATTGTATTACTGTTGGCTATGTGCAAAAGCTTCACACACTACCTCTGAGATAATCCTGGCTGCTACCAAGGGCATGAGCAAGGGTTATTTTAGGAGTGTATCCCCCTAACCCAGACTAGAAGAAAGGGCCCATATTTGGACAAAGGTGCAAACCATTGCCAACTAGAGACCCCCATTTCTAACAAGAATCTATATTCTTTTTTCGTGAAGGTTTATATTTGTGCATAGCTCAAATAACAGTTGCTTAAAATGCCAATCATGATTTTGGAAAGCACCATAGGGTAACTTTGCAGCAAATGCGGAGTGGCCTATGGACAAATAATTTGACTCACCAATATGCTTCTGTTTCTGAAAAGCAAGGCAGAATCTGAAAAACAGATTAGATGAAGAGGCTGAAAGACCTTTGGAATCAGGCATATTATTTGAATGAGGATTTTTGTGGCATTAAGCAATGCAGACATGATAAAGAGGGGGTTCATGCCTTTTGGCATGTCCCTGGGAAGGAGTGAAGACCAGTCAGTGACGAAGACTAAGGCTGTCATTACTTGGCTCTAAAACTACAAACCCTGATAAGATTTTCCTTTGTCTCAGTGGCCTTTCCTGTTTAGCCATACGTGTGTTCAGTCAGAATTGTATTCTTATCTTGAACGCTCACTGTCAAACTGGAAAAACCCTAGTCATCCTGCCCTAAAACTCAATATAAAGTATCAACCTGAAGAAACAGTCAGCGGCATAACTGAAGATGATGGGGCCACCCTACAGAATATGACAAGAGCTCCAGAGTCTCCCATATCTCATGGATATTTATTGGCCTTGAGCCTGGCTGGTTGTGGCACTCCTGATGGGCTGCAGGCCGCCTTGTATCTTTCAGCAACCAGGCACAGGACACTGCATCTTTCATGTCTCTTACAAGACATACCACCTAATGTTTTACATATGACTGCAGCTGTCTGAGGCTGAAGTGAGTACAACCAGTGTAAACCTGTTTCATCTTTTAATCTCTATGTAGTTAAGTTGTAACAATGCTGTACGGTATACAACCTTTACCACGCATGTTTTACCACGCAATACCATTACAACGCTGGTATTACAACGCAAACCATTACAACACATTGCGCTGGGGGGCGCTCTAGGATAGGGAATAAGTTTAATTTTCTATCCAACACCTTCCCTAGTGTCCACGGGGACTGGAGTTGGAATAGAAAATTATACTTACCACTATCCAGCACCTCTAAGCGCTATGCGTTGTAAAGGTATGCGTGGTAAAAGTATGCGTTGTAACTTCATACATCCTGCTGTACGAGCCGGTAAAATTGACCTAGCTCTTGTCCCTTAGCCTGTGAGTCCAAACCTTGCGAAAATGCAGCAGAGAGCCGGACTAGTTCATAGATAATGAACCACTTATTGAGGGGTAGTTAGCTTCTGAGCCTAGAAGTAGAGTGTGACTTTACTGTCATTCAGTGTTCTTTAAAGAGAAGTATCTTTAGCTTGTTTGTAAGTTGGAGCAGGGCTTGGCTCTCCTCATAGATGTCAGAATGCCATTGGAGATCTCGGGTGCATCAATGGAAATGGACGGATGCCTTGCTGTTTTTTCTTTTTCCACTTCTTCCTCTCTGGGGCAATAGTGTCCTAGTTATGGGTGTAACAAGTACCACTGGTTCACATAGTCAGAGGGTGTTGGTCACAATGGCACTGTAGATGATGCTTCTGGATTTGAAACTGGTGTAGTCTGGCACAGGGGCAAGTGGAGTCTTCTGGGTGAGGGTGATGTGATAGGCTTGTATAACCTTTGATTTTTTCTGCCTGTCCATTTCAAGTAATATATAAGCTTTTTATTATGGCTAAAAATAAGGAAAGATTCTATGTACATTTTGAAATGTGAGCCATGTAATAACTAGATTGTTTAACTAGATGTAATGCATATAGAGCTTTAATCAAAGTTATCTTGTTGAGGGCAAAGCTTGCCTGGCACAGTACAATAATGTTTCAATAATGCATTCAAAACCTCTGCATTTTTAGCAAATGCGTCAACCAATCATGCTGTGTGTTAGAACTGGGGGTCTCTAGTTGGCAGAGGTAGGTACCACTGTCCAAATAGGGACCCTTGCTTCTAGTCAGGCTAAGGAGGATACACTCTTTAGATAACCTCTGCTCACCCCCTTGGTAGCTTGGCACGAGCAGTCAAGGCTTATCAAAGGCAATGTGTAAAGTATTTGTATCAACACTCACAGTAACACAGTGAAAACACCACACACTGACTCCACAACAGTTTAGAAAAATAAAGGTATTTAATCTAAACTACACAAGACCGAAACGACAAAAATTCAACTTACACAGTTCAAGATTATGGTTGTGAAAGAGTTCTTAACGTTGTGATAAAATAATCCACAGTTGCGTGAAAAGTTCACAGTTGCGTCACGTTTAGCCAACAGTGCCTTTAGATGAGACAAAGTTCCAAAACAGAAGCTGGTGTGGTGGAAAACAAGCGATGCGTCACACCTAAGACCTTGGGGAGGCGATGCGACAACCCCAATCGATGTAGCGGGTGTGTTGCAGTGACTGTGGTCTGTATGGGGAGGGATGCAATACCTTATATTGATTCCGGTGCGGCGGTTCCATAGTGAAAAAGCTCGCAAAGGCACGATGCGATGATCTTTGGGGGCTGCGACGATCTCCGGGGCGACGATGCGATGGCTCTGCGACGATGCTCGCAGCGACGTGATGCGGTCCGCATGCAAGCAGTGCGACGATCTCACCCAGTGACGACAGGCTCTGCGACGTTGCTCGCAGCAATGGTAATCTTCCCGCACTGGACTGGTGCATCCCGCAAACGAAGGATGTGACGACTCTGGCAGCGGCAACATGCACTGCGACGATCTCGGCCTTTGTAGCGGCGGGAATTTCCTCGCACTGACGGGGATGCGCTCCGCAAGTGAGCGATGCGACAAAACTTGCAGAAAGTCTTTAAAATCTTGGTTTCCAGCTTCCCAACACAGGTACAACTTCCAGAGGCACCACAACTGGCCCAAGCACTCTAGGAAGGGCAGAACTCTCTCAGCAGAGTTCAGAGAAGCTGGGGGTGAAGTCCTTTTGTTCCTGGGACTTCTTAACAGGGAGCCAGCTCTTCTCAGGCCCTTGGAGATTCCTTCAAGCAAGGGGACACAGCACAAAGCAAAGTCCTTCCCCTCTCCTTGGCAGCAAAGCAACAGCAGGTCAGTCCAGAAGAGCAACAGCAGGACAGTCTTCCTTCTTCAGTTTCAGCTTTCTCCTTGGCAGAGGTTCCTTCTTGATTCCAGGATGATCTAATTTTCTGTAGTCAGGGGTCCTGTACTTATACCCCTAAAAGTATTTGTTCCTTTTGTGCAGGAGGGCTCTGAGCCTGGTCTGAACCAGTTCTGGGTGTTCCTTGAGCACTTTGTTTTCCTGGCCTCTCCTTTCCTTTCAGGGAGAGGGGCTAGGTCATCAGCCACCCAGCAGGAGGTGAAGCCAGCACTGTGGAAGGCAGGCACAGCCCTATTCAGGCTCGGGTGCTATCCCCTCCCACCACTCAAGATGAAGATGCAGTCATTGAGCCTAGGACTGACTCAGCTAGCTTCCTTGGGGCTCCCAGCCCCTGTCACTCTCAAACCAGACAGTCAATTCACAAACAGGCCAAGGCACACAGAAAGGTCAGACAAGAGAAGAGCAACTTTCTAAAAGTGCTGTTATCAAACACAGGATTTAAAAACAACCTTTCCTGAAAGATGTGTTATTAAATTCTGAGTTCAAGGATACCAAACTTTTATGTCCTATCTTGCTCCTATGGGAAGATATGATGGTAGCAACTATAACCAGCATTCCCCACGATAGCCTATGGGGCAAGATAGCCTTACAATAGTGAATAACGAAAATGGCTGTAATTTACTACCAGAGCATGTTACCTGCACTAGTACATGCTCTACCTTTCACATACACTGCACCGTGCCCACGGGGGTACCTTGGGCCTTCCATAGGGGTGACCAATGTGTCCAGAAAGGGAAGGGTTAAGCCTGACCAGTGGGGACACTGACCAGGAGGACATGGCAGTTCACAGACTGCACACAGGCACTGCGGTGGCAGGCTGAGACACCATTTTAGGGCTACACATGTGGGTGGCACAATCAGTGCTGCAGGCCCACTAGTAGCATTTGTTATCACCAGCCCTGGCACACTCAGTGCACTTTACTAGGGACTTCTTGTTGACACAAATATGCAAATCATGGATAACCAATCACAATAACAATTTACAAAGGGAGCACTTGCACTTTGACACTGAACAGAAGTGGCAAAGTGCCCAAAGCATCTAAACCAGCAAAAACAAAATCCAGCACAGCATCTAAAATGCAGGAGATAGAGGCAAAAAGATAGGGGGAAACCACGCCAAGGATGCCAAGTCTAACACTGTGCAATCCATCATTAGGCCCTGCTGCTTAACATTTTCTCAGTGGCAGAAGGCACCTACACTCTCCTAAAATGAATTCGGCTCTTTGGCTTCACTCTCTCCAGACTTTTTAAGGTAGGTATTTATGCCTCACCACTTTAAGAGTTTACCAGCTGCCACTGGAAACAATATAGGAAAACAGTGACAAAAGAGAAAGCAGAAATGAAAAAAATGACTTGCAAGAGTGAGAAAAAGAAGAGTGTAGGGGCTTGGAAAAAGGAGGCATGAGGTGACATTATATCTAGGCAGCGTCAGAGAGTGGTAAAACCGGCATTTGCAGCACAGACCGCAGACTCTTAAGAAAAACTTTGGACACTTGCACTTATTATATATTTATCTTAATATAAGTTAAGCATCAATACACTCCCTCATTTTCGAACCACGCTTACAAGATCCATTTCATATAGAGAAAAGAAACAGTTCTCTGTACCTAGTCCTACATTGCACCTTTATTAATGGTTCCTGCTTGAGATTTTAGAACTCAAAATATTATTCACCTGGTGGCCCCTTAAATTTGCACATTCCATCTTCTTGCCGACTGCTGTTCCTATCTATTAGTGCCACTTGCTGAATTTCGAATACTCTTAGTCGTTCAATAATCAGTCGGTTCTGACAAAATTAAGGGTCAGAAGAAAAAAAAACAAAGCTTTCAAAAATATTTGACATACATATCTCTCACTTTTTAAAGGACATTTTCAAACGTGTAAGCTTGATTATTGTGGAAGGACATATGACACTACACAATATGAAAAATATAAAATGATCACTAACGCCATTGCAGTGTGTGAAGGAAGTGACCCGATTAGGGCCACCCAGGTCACTCTCGACCACCTCTCAGGCTTCCTCACAAATGAAGATTCAGACAGTAGAGAATACAAACCAAAAGTATTTTATTGAAAGTACACTAGAGTAGAGTCCGGTCTGACTAGCCTCCTTAAATTGTTGCAGAGGGACTGACTTCTATCAACAGGGTAACATGTAATGTACATTTTCAGAACCATGAAAGACACGCCCAGGCTGAAAATTTTCAGTTGGTTGCTGGTGAACAATGGAGATACAGAAGGATGAGTTGCAATCCCAGGAACGGGTACATGTTATCTCAACATCAAGGTTACTCTGCTTGCACCCTGCCACTCTAAGTGTGGGAGCAGGTCTATCTAGTGACAAAGATATGCAATGACAAAAACAGTCTATTCATTAGCACTGCAAAGCTCAACCTTGGAGAAATACAGGGAAAGGAAAAAAATAATATAGCAACTGTTTTCGCTGAGGCAGACCTTAGACAGAGAGGGAAATCAGTTTCGGTCATGGCTCAAAATGGCTGCTCAACTTAAAATGGTGCACCCAATGCTAACTTTACATAGAGCAAAACAAAAGCAAAATGAATGCATAACATTTACATTTCAACATGTGTGGTGCCAGACATGCTAAAGCTCAGCTCAAAGCAAAGAGGATGTCCTACAAGAAGCCCGCAAACTTCATTGCTTTGTTTTAGCACTATTAGTGATTCTTCTGGGCGGGAGGACCTTTCTGCTATTGTAAAGGTAGTCAAAAGGGACATCTTAGTATTTATTCAAACATTTTGTAACCCTTAATTGCACTAAAAACTAAGTATGTCTCATGAAAAGATTCTTTATTGCATACTTTTTGAACACTGATGAATTTCTTCTTCAAATGTGCCCATAAACCACTCGACGTGCTCATGTAGATAGGTCCTTGTTGAAACTCCCACAAAAAATATTTTACTGAAACCTAATGGTTGCTATACAATGAGTTAGTAGAGTCTGATTAAAGCTCAGCTAACATTTTGGAATGGGAGACATGCCATGTGACTTAGTTGAATCCTGTCTCATGTATTATCAGTGTTTTCCAAATAGATCAGTTATATTTAGAAATGCTCGTGCAGCAAGAATAATACCTGACTGAGTCATACGCTTTGTCATTTTAATTGTATTCAGTCTACAACACCTGGTAACATTTAATGAAAAGGAAAATGTTTACTTCCTGTCAGATAGTGCTCCAGTGACATCTGGTAGTTGAATTCTAATAAAAAACTGCAACACTGTTTCACAAACCAGTGTGTGCTTAAGTAACTAGGGGCCAGATGTAGGTAATTTTAATTTACTACCTCTTAAATACCGATTCATACCGAATCGGTATTTAAGAGGTGGTAAAATAGAGGAGGGGAGATGTAGGTATTTCAGGTTCGGTAAACACCGAATCGTTAAGATTCGGTATTTACCAATTCTGTAAATACCGAATCGGCATTGCCCATTGATTCCTATGGGACTTGCAGCCCATAGGAATCAATGGGCAATACCGATTCTGTAATTACAGAATCGGTAAATACCGATTTTAGCAAGGGTGCAGGGGGTGTCACTTTGACACCCTCTGGCACCCCAAAAATAGGCATGTGCGCCATGTGGCACACAGACATGCCCTAAGGGCATGTCTGTGTGTCACATGGCACAGGTGTGCATGCACACATGTGCATACACACCTGGATTCGGTATTTTACCACCCAATTGGATTGGGTGGTAAAATACCGATTCTTAATGCCCTGTGGCACTCTGCTCGTGCAGCAAGAATAATACCTGACTGAGTCATACGCTTTGTCATTTTAATTGTATTCAGTCTACAACACCTGGTAACATTTAATGAAAAGGAAAATTTTTACTTCCTGTCAGATAGTGCTCCAGTGACATCTGGTAGTTGAATTCTAATAAAAAACTGCAACACTGTTTCACAAACCAGTGTGTGCTTAAGTAACTAGGGGCCAGATGTAGGTAATTTTAATTTACTACCTCTTAAATACCGATTCATACCAAATCGGTATTTAAGAGGTGGTAAAATAGAGGAGGGGAGATGTAGGTATTTCAGGTTCGGTAAACACCGAATCGTTAAGATTCGGTATTTACCAATTCTGTAAATACCGAATCGGCATTGCCCATTGATTCCTATGGGACTTGCAGCCCATAGGAATCAATGGGCAATACCGATTCTGTAATTACAGAATCGGTAAATACCGATTTTAGCAAGGGTGCAGGGGGTGTCACTTTGACACCCTCTGGCACCCCAAAAATAGGCATGTGCGCCATGTGGCACACAGACATGCCCTAAGGGCATGTCTGTGTGTCACATGGCACAGGTGTGCATGCACACATGTGCATACACACCTGGATTCGGTATTTTACCACCCAATTGGATTGGGTGGTAAAATACCGATTCTTAATGCCCTGTGGCACTCTGCTCGTGCAGCAAGAATAATACCTGACTGAGTCATACGCTTTGTCATTTTAATTGTATTCAGTCTACAACACCTGGTAACATTTAATGAAAAGGAAAATTTTTACTTCCTGTCAGATAGTGCTCCAGTGACATCTGGTAGTTGAATTCTAATAAAAAACTGCAACACTGTTTCACAAACCAGTGTGTGCTTAAGTAACTAGGGGCCAGATGTAGGTAATTTTAATTTACCACCTCTTAAATACCGATTCATACCGAATCGGTATTTAAGAGGTGGTAAAATAGAGGGGGGGAGATGTAGGTATTTCAGGTTCGGTAAACACCGAATCGTTAAGATTCGGTATTTACCGATTCTGTAAATACCGAATCGGCATTGCCCATTGATTCCTATGGGCCTTGCAGCCCATAGGAATCAATGGGCAATACCGATTCTGTAATTACAGAATCGGTAAATACCGATTTTAGCAAGGGTGCAGGGGGTGTCACTTTGACACCCTCTGGCACCCCAAAAATAGGCATGTGCGCCATGTGGCACACAGACATGCCCTAAGGGCATGTCTGTGTGTCACATGGCACAGGTGTGCATGCACACATGTGCATACACACCTGGATTCGGTATTTTACCACCCAATTGGATTGGGTGGTAAAATACCGATTCTTAATGCCCTGTGGCACTCTGACATGTGCCAGCTACGTCTGCATTTACAGAATCGGTATTTTACCGAGTGTGTATTTACCGATTCGGTAATTTTACCGAATCGGTAAATACAGAATCGGTAAAATACCGATTCTGTAAATGCATGCCCTACATCTCAAAATCCAATTACCGGTCGGTAACAGCCAAATTCGGCCGTTACCGACCGGTAATTGGCCACCTACATCTGGCCCTAGGTATATAAAAATAAAACTGATATATTTACAATAGTTGCATCATTTCTTCTGCCAAGGAATAAACCCTAGTTATCTGCAAATTCTGTCTCTCTGGTAGGGATTGGCAATTAATGCAAAACAGGTGTTTTTCTTCAGAAGTTTAGGCTGAAGCAATTGGATACCTCTAAGGTGAGGTGAACACCACATAGGAAGCAAGGATTGGTGAGGGAGCAAAGAAGAATCAGAATAATAAAAACATGACTAGAAAGTAATACAGACTTTCAAATAAGAGCCTAAATTATATTCAGTTTTGTCGATCTCGAAGTAATAGACTTAATCATGCCGACAGGTCTGGAAATTTGTTTTCACAGGTCTCACACTGATATCGGCAGATGATCAGTGCTTAATATGAGTTGGTGGTTACTGGTAGTGGCCACCGGAATTCATTTGTGGGGACCAACACTTATTTTTCTAAATAAGACATTTACCGAGAGCAAGAGAAGGAAAAAGTAGAAAGTTGGAAGGCGAAGGAAAATGGAAAAACCGTCATAGAGAAAGCAGGAACCTGCAACAGTGAGATAAAGGGGTAGAGAGTGTCTGGTAGTTGATTAAAAAGGTTTAGGGTGGATTCAAGACTACACAACCTTGGTATTAGGCACATCGACATTTAACTGAACCAGCAGCGGGCTTCTGAGTAGATCTTTTGCCACCAACACTCAATATTGTACAGATCGAAGCACTGCAGATGGTGTATTATAAGCTATTGAATCAGTCATTTAATGCAAAAAGCATAAAGCAAACATTAGCAGATCTACTGGGACGAACAATGTACAGGGCCTGACTTGCTGTAGCGGGCATCGGGCACTTCCCCAGGAGGCTGGTATGGTGTGGCCAATTTTAGAGCGCTTGGGACCATTTTTGTTACTGGGGTATGGGTTTTCAGTGGTGCTGCTATATTGGCCCCCCAGTAACAAAAGTAGCAGAGGGCCAGGTCAGTCAACTTTGCCAGAGCTGCTTTTGGTTTCCAGTCCGGCCCTGACAATGTATGATCTGCATGTTCTTATGTATACGTGTGGCATAGAATGCGTGTGGAGTGAGTGCACTGCATGTGATTGTGGCAACCCAGGAAGCCATTTTGATTTCCTGAAGTAAAGTGGTACATAAGAAAAAGGTTAGAGAACTGCAGTAAGCAACCTGTATTGTAGGGACTTCAAAAGCATGCCTGAGGTCCTCAGAAATCTGGGCACACGGAAGAAGAGCAAGGCAACCTCAGGAACAAATGTCTGAAAAAAAAGTACTACTCTGATACACAAAAATAGACCTGTGAAGTGAAATATTGCACTGAATCTATGCATGCATCAGTTTCCAAATGTGTGCTTTTGAGGATTTCCAAATTATTGCTATTAACCAAAACAACATGAACAATGTTCTGCGTGTGTAGGCCTATAACAAGCTACTTACAGTTTCCATATGTGAGCTATAAATGGAGTGTTGTATATCAAGACTGGGAGGAAACAGATCCCAGATACAAACAGTTTTGCTTAAAAGTCTGTGTACACGTAAAATGTTGAACACAACAATGAGTGATAAAGTAACATTAACTATGCACTACCAAAACATAACTGCAAATGTGAGTAGTCTAATATTATGAATCATGGGGATAGGAAATCGATAAAAAACCTTTGCAGAATCAGAGACATTAGGAACCAGTCTTATATTCAAACACACAAATAGCTTCACTTTCCTTGCCCTTCATTGCTCACCAGAAAATATTGGTCTAGAAGCACAAAGAAAAGATACAGGCAATAGAAACGAAAAGAAATGGAATGCTCACTGATGTGACGGGAGATTGTGTATTCTCCTGTGTGATGAATCATTAATCACAGTTTTACACAATTCACTACCACACTACATCATTGCAGCTGCTAAGCAGTCCATGTGGTAGGAAATGAATGAGATATCTATTGCAATTGGTCTGAGAGCTGAACCATGTAGAGGTCTAGAGGAAGAGACATGATGGGAAAAGGAATGGAGTGTGATTGTTAAAAATGGGGTTCCCTAGTTAGCAGTGGTATATACCCTTATCAAGTAGGGACCCTTTCCTTCTAGTCAGGTTGAGTAAAGCACACATCTAAGTTTGCCTGTGCCCACAATTACAGAGGCAATGTGTAAAGCATTTGTATATAACCCACAGTAACACAGTGGAAACACCACAAATGGACACCACATCAGTTAAAACAAAATAATAAATGATCTTTTTCTAAACCATACAAGACCAAAACGAGAAACATCCACCATACATAACTCAAAATATGATTTTTAAAAGGTAAAAAGAGTTCTGTCCATAGAAAACTGGATGCATGAATTTTGCACAAAGTTCCTCAAATGCGTAAGAAATGGGGATGAAAACAGGCACAGGGTTGGTGACGCGTCGGGTACTTGCTATAAGGGAGGTGATGCATTGGTTCCTTACTGTCACGCAGGGGAGGTGATGTGTTGGTTTCTTAATGAAAGCACAGCGTTGTTGTGGATTTGATGCACATGTGCGATACGTGAGAAAATTGAGCCACTATGGGATCGATGCGGCAGCAATCCAGGCACTGCATTGATTTCCGTAGCCGCTGACGGGCCAAGCATCGATTCTTTTAGCCGCAAAGTGGGGCCTGCATTGGAGTTGGTGTTGTGATATCAGATATTGGAGATCGGTGCACGGAACGCAACGTGTGACGGGTTTCAGGGCCACGGGCAGGCGCTGCATTGATATCTTTGGCCGCACAGGACTGTGCATTGGGATTTTCTCCCACATGGTGGTGTAGCATCAAATGAAATAGCCGTAAGAAGAGTGAAGCATAGATTTTGTTGTTCTTTAGTTATCCACAGCTTTAGTTCTTCACATCAGGAACAAACTCCAGGGGCCCAGAAGTGGATTAGGCACTGCCAAGCAGGTCAGAACTCTCACCAGTGGAGTTCAAGAAGGCTGTAGGTTAATTCTTTGTGTCCGTTAGACTTCAGAACAGGACACAAGCACAGTCTTTGTCCACTCCTTAGCAGAAGCAGCAACTCCAGGCCAACCCAAGAAAGCAACACACAGCAAAGGGGCAGTTAGATTGCTCGCAGCTCTTCTTCCTTGACAGAGGTATTTCTTGATACCAGAAGTAATCTACAGTTCTGGCGTTTTAGATGTAATACTTCTATCCTGTTTTTTTCACTTTTAGGTCTTTGTAATAAAGTCTCTCTTGCTCAGTAAAAACCAGTTCTTTCCTGCCTGGTCCAGCCACACTAGAGAGGGTGGAGACAGCATTGTGCAGAGCAGACACATCCTATTCAGATGTCAGCAACAACTCCTTTCACTACTCTAGTCCGGAAGACCCATCAGCATATGCAGGGCACACCTCAGCTCCCTTTCTGTGGGTGTCTGGAGTAAATGCATAAACAACCCCTGTCAGTCTAAAATCAGACAGCAAATCCACAAGCAAACAGAGGCACACAGGATGGTTAAACAAGAAAATTACCACTTTCTACAAGTGGCATTTTCAAACACACAATTTAAAAAACCCCTTCACTAGAAGGTGTGTCATTAAATTCTGAGTTCAGAGAACCTAAACTCCAAATCTCCAGCTGTTCCGCATTGTAAGTTACAGTTGCAAAATGTTACAATGCAGCTCCAATAGCCTATGGGAGAGCTAGTCCTTGCAATAGTGAAAATGAAATACAAAGTATTTCATTACCAGGTCATGTAAAACACACCAGTACTGGGCCTACCTTTGCACCCTGGCATTGGGGGTACCTTGGGCCTATCTTATTGGTTCCTTACATGTAAGGAAAAGGAAGGGCAGGTCAACATGGCAGTATAGACCTGCACTAAAAGACACTGCCTGTGGCCGGTCTGAGACCCATTTGAAAGGCTACTTGTGTGGGTGGCACAATCAGTGCTACTGCTCCACTAGAAGCATTTGATTTGCAGGCCATAGGCACACATAGTGCGCTCAACTAGGGACTCACCAGTACATCAAATATGCCAATCATGGATAACCAATCACAATCATAATTTACACAGGGAGCACTTGCATTTTAGCACTGATCAGTAGTGGTAAAGTGCCCAAAGTACCTAAAGCAGCAAAAACAAAGTCATGAAAACAGTAAAAAAATAAAAACAGGAGGTAGAGGCAAAAAGTCAAGTGAAACCACACCAGGGATGCCAGGTTTAATAGTAAAGTAAAAATTGTTTAGAGAACAGTTGCATTTCCTTGAGGCAAACCTGGATTACACCTTAGACTCACTACCTCAATGAGCGGGTGTGGGTAATCAACATCATGAACTCCTGAATGTTTTGTACCCTGTGTGTTCAATAGACCATCATTATAAGGTCATGTAAGGACCATGTAAAGATTTCAGTTATTGCCCTGGTATGTTTCCTAAACAATGTCAATTTATTGCAAGTTTACAGAGTAATCTGTAATATGAATTTGCTCAACCGACAGACAGGACAGCAGCAATTACTCCCTGAACTCTGTAATACATGTTGTTACAGTCACTAAATAAGTAATGTTCATAAAATGAGTCAAAGTACTTATTATGCCTATTGGCACGACAGTCACCAACTCCAGCTACACTAAATATTCTTTGTGTCTCAGTGTTCTCTACTGGACTGCAAATGCACACCATGTCTACAGCTCCGTAAGGTAGGTATCTTCATTTAAAGTTATCCCTTAGGCTTTCTCTGCTACAACCTCTCAAATTACACCCCCAATCCTGATGTTACTCAGATATGGTCTATATGGGCCATTACAATACTGTCTCTGTATCTAAGATGCAACCTGTAGGGTAAGTGTATTCAACATTTCGCTTCAAAGTGCACCCAATGTCAATTGGCCACATCACTCTCTGATTTTGTATTCAGAACGAAAAGATCCTATCACCATCTCAAGAGAGTGTTTTGGGAAAGTGCCACTGGGACTGCTTATAAAGATATACTTTAGGGTACAACCAGCTAAAAGTTATGGTTTAGGTTTTTACCTACACATCCATCATTGCCACCTGCTTATATTCTCTGGGCTTGGTTCTGGTGACTATGTGGACTAATGCATCTCTCCATGAGTTTATGTTTGACCTCATGCACCTGTCATCGAATCCTGGCAGGTCTACTCAGCCTTTTATCATTCCAAGGTCAATAAAATAACTATCATTTAGTTGTGTAAGAATAAACACCTGTGGAGCTGTAAAGTCTCACCCTGTGGGGCATATTTGACCCACATTCTTGTTAACTGCATCAATTTTCATACTAGCTGTTGATACACATGCTACCAGTCCTTGTCACAGTTACACAGGGCTCAATTAACCCCAAGATAGACCCTCAAATGCGTTTCCTCTCTCCCTAAATTGCTGTGTTCTAGCTTCATTGGGGACACCACTGCAGGACTTTCTGGGCCCCACTGTGCGAATGAAAGTATCAGCTATGCATGATTCCCTGTACCACCTATGCCACTTGGCTCCTCAGCAAGTAAACAATCTATTGCAGTCAGGAAGTATCAACCACTCACAAATAAGTGGGGTCGAGGCATCCTGTTCCCTGGGAGGAGGATTGTTACCAGCCGTTGCATGTTGTGAACTTCGGTCATCTACAGAGGGTGAGTTGCAGGCAACTCAGTTGTGCATTGCTGAAGGAAAGGTTCATGACTTCATCTTCAACAAAATAGAAGTAATTTTAAATGTTGGAAATCATCTTACAGATGAGATAACGTTTCACACTCCCCTTACCTTTTTAACAGAAATGACTCCAAATGTATTATCATTTATTGGTTTGACTATAAGTTGGTGTTTATTTAAGTTTCAGTTTTAGATGTTTATTGGTATAACTATTGTGAGGTTATGAACACTGCAGTTGGCTTGCATAACTGTTATGGCTTGCATACCTACTGTGTGAGTTATGGCTTGATTTCCTAATAGAGGTTTCTCAGCTGTATTTCATAACTATCATAAAGCAAGCACACATTGATCATTCTTCTTGAAAGTTCAACTCATCTTGAGCCTATTTGATAAAAAATCCAATACAATTCGTTGTTTGCTTGTTGACAAGACAGGAGCGGGCTTATCAAGGTCCTAATTCAACATATAGTCACCTTTGATCTAGGAGAACGGACATGAGAAAGGGTACTTTTGGAAACACGTTTACACACTCCTTTTATATCGCCACGGAGTTGGTGATACGATTTCTTCAATATAGGAACCGTGGTACTGTGCCCGAGCCTTGAAGAAATCCTGGGGAGAGGAAACACGTCTCAGCTGCAGTGTTTTGGGATGATTGACACCTATGACTTTCTCTGAAAAGTAAGGAAGATTTGCAAGAACAACAACTGATTGGTTTGATTTTTTATCAAATAAGTTCAAGACGAGTTGAACTTTCAAGAAGACTTATTAATGCCTGCAGGGTTTGTTTGATAAGCACCCATGGTGAATGGGTACTAAGCGTGATAGCAATATCCTAAGAAATTGTTTTGTCGTTTTACATTTGCTCGATTCATACTGATGCCTATTACTAAATATGGATGTAGCAGTCATTCGCAGCCAAGTCACCAAATGTTTCACAAGTATTTCATAACTATAACAGGGCTTCTGATAATTGTTTTAAGGATACATTGAAGTGTTATAACCAAGGCTAGCAAAGGTTCACTTAAACTTAATTTTTTTCAGTGATATTTGTTTTTTAGCATATGCCACATCCAAGAGATGCTTGTTTCCAGTCCAAGGAGGACTTGGCCTGGCACTTCGGGCTGGACTGTTACCATTGGGCTCAGGGTCAAGACTGATTTGCATATAGCTGGGTCCAGCAGGGGTGGCGCGTTCAAGGGTTGTTTACACTGCTGTAGTAATAATGGGTGCAGGGTACCATGGTCAATATCATGTATACTGTATCCAATCTCTTGCAGGTTGGGGCCTTCTGTCCAGTAGGACAACCATTGTAGTTCGCTCGCATAATAATATGCTCTAGAGTCCGGCACCCCCCATCTGTTTGTCTCTTTCTGCAATTTTTAAGGCTCACCCTTCGCCGTCGGACCCCCTATATAAGATCCAGGAGTATAGCATCTAGGGTGCAGAAGGTAGCAGGAGGTACTATTACCTGTAGATTGGTAAAGTAATATAAAAGCCGGGGAGAAGCACCCTTTTTGACAGCGCTACATGGCCCATGGATGATGGAGGCAGTGTGATCCAAAATGCGTCTTTCGAGCGTATTGCCCTAATCAGCCTGTTTAGGTTGCCCTTCAGCATGTCTGCTTGGGACCGGTATATGTGTACGCCAAGATACTTGAAAGTGTGCTGTTTCACTGGGAAGGAGTATGGCCCGAAGCTAATCTCCTCGAGGCGGGCATGTTCTCAGAAAAAGAAGGCCTTTGATTTTGCTTCATTAATAGCAAGGCCTGATATTCTTTTGCACCAGGAGAGAATTCTGAGGATGGGGTCTAGCACACCCATAAGGTCCTGTGCATATATAATTATGTTGGATCACTGACATAATATCGATGACCAAAATATAGACTTACCTAAATATCGATGAAAAAATATAGAATCCAAAAATATCGAATTCCTGTCTACAAACAGGTAAGTACAATAATATTGAATAAAAAATATTGTCGTAAAAAATATAGTTAGTCAAAATATCGAAATATTTTAATGTCTTAAAATTCATTGAAAATAATGAAATAATAAATATAATTCACTTAAACATACTTAAAATACTTAAATAACCTTAAAATTAATAAATAATTATTGTAAGTTAAAAAAATACAATTTAATTTTTTAATACATATATATATATTAACATAATATTAATAAAAAATATACAATATTTTTATCATACAATAGCGGGAGAGTAACATTTACTATTACAACTCTAGTGAGTGCAACAGTAGGGAAAGCGTTGGATAGCGTAGGGGTAAAAATACTTATTCCCGCTCCAGTGAGTGCAACAGTAGGGAAAGCGTTGGATAGCGGGAGGATAAAAATTACTATTCCCATTCCAATGAGTGCAACAGTAGGGAAAGCGTTGGATAGCGTAGGGGTAAAAATTACTATTCCCACTCCAGAGAGTGCAACAGTAGAGAAAATGTTGGATAGCGTAGGGGTAAAAATTAGTATTCCCACTCCAGAGAGTGCAACAGTAGGGAAAGCGTTAGATAGTGTAAGGGTAAAAATACTATTCCCACACCAGAGAGTGCAACAGAAGGGAAAGCATTGGATAGCGAGAGGGTAAAAATTACTATTCCCATTCCAGTGAGTGCAACAGTAGGGAAAGCGTTGGATAGCGGAAGGGTAAAAATTACTATTCCCACTCCAGAGAGTGCAACAGTAGAGAAAACGTTGGATAGCGTAGGGGTAAAAATTACTATTCCCACTCTAGAGAGTGCAACAGTAGGGAAAGCGTTGGATAGAGTAAGGGTAAAAAATTACTATTCCCACTCCAGAGAGTGCAACAGTAGGGAACGCGTTGGATGGGGGGAGGGTAAGAATTACTATTCACACTCCAAAGAGTGCAACAGTAGAGAAAACGTTGGATAGCGTAAAGGTAAAAATTACTATTCCCACTCCAGAGAGTGCAACAGTAGGGAAAGCGTTGGATATCGTAGGGGTAAAATTACTATTCCCACTTCATAGAGTGCAACAGTAGGGAAAGCATTGGATAGCATAGGGGTAAAAATTACTATTCCCACTCCAATGAGTGCAACAGTAGGTAAAGCGTTCGATAGCGTAGGGGTCAAATTTACTATTCCCACTCCACAGAATGCAACAGTAGGGAAAGCGTTGGATAGTGGGAGGGTAAAAATTACTATTCCCACTTGAGTGAGTGCAACAGTAGGGAAAGCGTTGGATAGGGGAGGGTAAAAATTACTATTCCCACTCCAATGAGTGCAACAGTAGGGAAAGCGTTGGATAGCGCAGGGGTAAAATTTACTATTCCCACTCCAGTGAGTGCAACAGTAGGGAAAGCGTTGGATAGCGGGAGGGTAAAAATTACTATTCCCACTCAAGAGAGTGCAACAGTAGGGAAAGCGTTGGATAGTGTAAAGGTAAAAAATACTATTCCCACTCCAGAGAGTGCAACAGAAGGGAAAGCGTTGGATAGCGGGAGGGAAAAAATTACTATTCCCACTCCAATGAGTGCAACAGTAGGGAAAGCGTTGGATAGCGGAAGGGTAAAAATTACTATTCCCACTCCAATGAGTGCAACAGTAGGGAAAGCGTTGGATTGCATAGTCGTAAAAATTAATATTCCCACTCCAGAGAGTGCAAAAGTAGAGAAAACTTTGGATAGCGTAGGGGTAAAAATTACTATTCCCACTCCAGAGAGTGCAACAGTAGGGAAAGCGTTGGATAGGGTAAGGGTAAAAAATACTATTCCCACTCCAAAGAGTGCGACAGTAGGGAACGTGTTGGATAGCGGGAGGGTAAAAATTACTATTCCCACTCCAGTGAGTGCAACAGTAGGGAAAGCGTTGGATAGGGGGAGGGTAAGAATTACTATTCCCACTCCAAAGAGTGCAACAGTAGAGAAAACGTTGGATAGCGTAGAGGTAAAAATTACTATTCCCACTCCAGAGAGTGCAACAGTAGGGAAAGCGTTGGATATCGTAGGGGTAAAATTACTATTCCCACTCCACAGGGTGCAACAGTAGGGAAAGCGTTGGATAGCGTAGGGGTAAAAATTACTATTCCCACTCCAATGAATGCAACAGTAGGGTAAGCGTTCGATAGCGTAGGGGTCAAATTTACTATTCCCACTCCACAGAGTGCAACAGTATGGAAAGCGTTGGATAGTGGGAGGGTAAAAATTACTATTCCCACTTGAGTGAGTGCACCAGTAGGGAAAGCGTTGGATAGGGGAGGGTAAAAATTACTATTCCCACTCCAATGAGTGCAACAGTAGGGAAAGCGTTGGATAGCGTAGGGGTAAAATTTACTATTCCCACTCCAGTGAGTGCAACAGTAGGGAAAGCGTTGGATAGCGGGAGGGTAAAAATTACTATTCCCACTCAAGAGAGTGCAGCTGTAGGGAAAGCGTTGGATAGCGTAGGGGTAAAAGTTACTATTCCCACTCCATTGAGTTAAACAGTAGGGAAAGTAATGATGTAATATATTAATAAAAAGAAATTAAATAACAATACTAGTAAAACATTCATTAACATTAATTAAAAATGTTATAGTATGTAATAATTAATTAATTAGAAATACAAATAAATATTAGTTATTAAAAATCAATTACTTATTCATAATTAACAACTAATTAATTTTCAATAACAAAAACTAATTATTAATACAAATAATAGCAATTAATAATTAATTAACAGTAAATTAATAATCAATACACAAAAAGTTTTTTTAATATGCAAATAATTACAATTAAATTACTTCCCACCCTATTCCTCTATAAACTTACAACCCGCTAATGAAAACAAATTAATAAAATTAACATAATTATCAATTAATCTACTAATAAAAATGAATTACCAATTAAAAAACTAATTAACAATAAATTCAAAATAAATACCAATAAATAAATACAAATATTTAATTAATTACAATTAAATTACTTCCCACCCTATTCCCCTATAAACCCACAACCCTCTACGGAAAACAAATTAATACAATTAACATAATTATCAAAGAATCAATTAATACAAATTAACTACCAATTAATAAAAATGAATTACCAATTAAAAAAGTAATTAACAATAAATTCTAAATAAATACTAATAATTAAATACAAATATTTAATTAATTACAATTAAATTACTTCTCACCCTATTACCCTGTAAACCCACAACCCGTTACAGAACTAAAAAGCAAAATTAAATTAAAAATAATTAATAATTGTTAAAAATGTATATTTAATATAATATATTTAAATTACTTCCCACCCTATTCCCCTATAAACCCACAACCCGCTACAGAATTAAATTACGCAAAAATTAATTAACATAAAATTCATTACCTAAAAAAAATTAAACATACATTACAAAAATAATATACACTTTTCACACAAATACTAACATACAAAACACTTTAAAAACATCGATATTATTAAAAATTCGATATATTTTTATGTCTATATTATCTACTTCGATATTTTAAACTTCGATATTTTAAACTTTGATATTTTGACAATCGATATTACTTACCTTCAATTCGATATTTTTTACAACTATATTATGTCCATTGGATATTTTGTCCATTCTATATTTTTAATTCGATATTATGTCCATTCTATATTTTTACTTCGATATTATGTCTTGTTACCAATTATGTCACCCGCTTAGGCAGATATCAGGTGTGTGGAGTTGCCGACTGGGATTCTGAGTTGGCTAGCCTCAAAGCGTAGCTTAAGTGCCGATGGCTCCAGCACAAGTACAGATAACAGTGGGGACAAGGGACACCTCTGCCTTGTGCCCCTGCATCCCGGATACTCACGCAATATGTGTCCACCTGTACAGACTCTCCCGGTGGGGGCCTCATATTGTAAACGGTGCACAGTCAAAATATCGAGCTAACAATGTCGATTTGCACTAATATCGAGTTTGAAACATCGAAGGTAAGAAATATCGATGTTCTAAATATCGTTGTTAAAAATATCGATAGGACTGTATAGTCAATAATATCGAGATAAGTAATATCGATGATAGAAATACCGACATATATAATGTCGAAATGTCAAAATATCGACATTTTAAAATATATGTGTTTAATATATTATTAATAAAAAATGTTGTATAAATTTGCTATAATGTTTAATTATAATATAAAATATTTATATATCGTATTATAAATTTTAGGAGCGGGATGTTGGGTTTATAGGGAATAAGGGTGGGGAGTGTAATAAAAATATATATATTAAAAATAATAATGTAAAAAAATATTTTATAAAATTTTGAATGCGAAATTAAATATTAGAAATTTGAAATATGAAATTAGAAATATTATAACATTTTTAGGAGCGGGATGTTGGGTTTATAGGGGATAAGGGTGGGGAGTGTATGAAAAATATATATTTAAATGTTATTATTTTGCTATTTTTTTTATATAATATTGATTTTGAAATTTAAAAATTGAAATATGAAATTATAAATTTTAAATATGAAATATGAAATTAGGAAATATATAAAAAAAATTAGGAGCGGGATGTTGGGTTTATAGGGGATAAGGGTGGGGAGTGTATGAAAAATATAAATTAAATATTATGTTTTTGCAATTTTTTTTATATAAAACAGATTTCCAAATTTTTAATTTTAAATATGAAATTATAATTTAGAAATATTAAATTTGAAAATAGAAAATTTACAACATTTTTGGGAGCGGGATGTTGGGTTTGTAGGGGATAAGGGTGGGGAGTGTATGAAAAATATAAAATAAAATCTTTTTGTATTCAAATTTTTTATACAAAATAGATTTCTAAATTTTAAATTTTAAATATGAAAATTAAAATTTTAAATATGAAATGTGAATTTAGAAAATCAATACAAATTTTAGGAGCGGGATGTTGGGTTTATAGGGGATAAGGGTGGGGAGTGTATTAGATATATAAATTAGGAAATTTAAAAATAACTATCTATATTTTTATAAATTATAATTCGAAATTCAAAATTTGAAATATGAAATTTTATTTTATAAATAGGAAATTTGAAATTTGAAAATCTATTTAATTTTCTGGAGCTGGATGTTGGGTTTTTAGGGCATAAGGGTGGTGAGTGTATTAAAAAGTGTTACATTAAAAAAATGTATTTTGTAAATTAGCTTAATGGAATTCAAAAGGCAAAATTTATATTTTGAAAAATGATTTTAGAAAATAGAAATTTTTTACAATTTGTTGGAGCGGGAGGTTGAGTTTATAGGGGATAAGGGCGGTGTTTGAAAAAAAAATGTATCAAAAAATATTTTTAGAAAGGAAATTACAAAAAAAATTATGAATGTGGAAATTAATTATTTGAATTACAAATAAAAATTTTATTTTTTTTATTTGTAAAGTATTAAATAAATATATACATTTCACCGTGGATTATTGTGTTAAATGGGATAAGGTTGGGGAGTGGTTACAATATTAATAAAGAGATGTTAATATTTAGTTAAATAATAATATAGAAATATGAATATACATTTAAAAATTAAATTAATATTTGTGAAATTTCAATTTACATTTACTTATATTTTTGTTTTATAGGGGATACGGGTGGGCATTTAGTAACACAAATCTACATAGTTAGAGTTCACTGCACTTACCCTAAATAGATGTAGATTGGAGTTGGAATAGTAAATTAAATATGTTCTTTGTCCAGCTAATATCCTAATTAAATGTAGATTGGAGATGGAATAGTAAATTCTATATGTTCAGTGTCCAGCACCTACTCTAATTAAATGTAGATTGGAGTTGGAATATTTAATTAAATAGGTTCAGTGTCCAGCACCTTCCCTAATTAAATGTAGATTTGAGTTGGAATAGTAATTTAAATAAGTTCAGTGTCCAGCACCTACCCTAATTACATGTAGATTGGAGTTGGAATAGTAAATTAAATTGATTCAGTGTTCAGCACCTGCCATAATTAAATGTAGATTGGAGTTGGAATAATAAATTAAATAGGTTCAGTGTCCAGCACCTACCCTAATTAAATGTAGATTGGAGTTGGAATAGTAAATTAAATAGGTTCAGAATCCAGCACCTGCCCTAATTAAATGTAGATTGGAGTTGGAATAGTAAATTAAATAGGTTCAGTGTCCAGCACCTACCCTAAATAAATGTAGATTGGAGTTGGAATAGTAAATTGAATAGGTTCAGTGTCCAGCACCTACTCTAATTAAATGTAGATTGGAGTTGGAATAGTAAATTAAATAGGTTCATTGTCCAGCACCTACTCTATTTAAATGTAGATTGGAGTTGGAATATTTAATTAAATAGGTTCAGTGTCCAGCACCTGCCCTAATTAAATGTAGATTGGAGTTGGAATAGTACATTAAATTGGTTCAGTGTCCAGCACCTGCCCTAATTAAATGTGGATTTGAGTTGGAATAATAAATTAAATAGGTTCAGTGTCCAGCACCTACTCTAATTAAATGTAGATTGGAGTTGGAATAGTACATTAAATAGGTTCAGTGTCCAGCACCTACCCTAATAAAATGTAGATTGGAGTTGGAATAGTAAATAAAATAGGTTCAGTGTCCAGCACCTGCCCTAATTAAATGTAGATTGGAGTTGGAATAGTAAATTAAATAGGTTCAGTGTCCAGCACCTAGCCTAAATAAATGTAGATTGGAGTTGGAATAGTAAATTGAATAGGTTCAGTGTCCAGCCCTTACTCTAATTAAATGTAGATTGGAGTTGGAATAGTAAATTAAATAGGTTCAGTGTTTAGCACCTGCCCTAATTAAATGTAGATTGGAGTTGAAATAGTAAATAAATAGGTTCAGTGTCCAGCATCTACCCTAATTAGATGTAGATTGGAGTTGGAATAGTAAATAAAATAGGTTCAATGTCCAGCACCTACTCTAATTAAATGTAGATTGGAGTTGGAATAGTAAATTAAATAGGTTCAGTGTCCAGCACCTACCCTAATTAAATGTAGATTGGAGTTAAATGTAGATTGGAGTTGGAATAGTAAATTAAATAGGTTCAGTGTCCAGCACCTGCCCTAATTAAATGTAGATTGGAGTTGGAATAGTAAATTAAATAGGTTCAGTGTCCAGCACCTACCCTTATTAAATGTAGATTGGAGTTGGAATAGTAAATTAAATAGGTTCAGTGTCCAGCACCTAACCTAATTAAATGTAGATTGGAGTTGGAATAGTAAATTAAATAGGTTCAGTGTCCAGCACCTACACTAATTAAATGTAGATTAGAGTTGGAATACTTAAATAAATAGGTTCAGTGTCCAGCACCTACCCTAATTAAATGTAGATTGGAGTTGGAATAGTAAATAAAATAGGTTCAGTGTCCAGCACCTGCCCTAATTAAATGTAGATTGGAGTTGGAATAGTAAATTAAATAGGTTCAGTGTCCAGCACCTAGCCTAAATAAATGTAGATTGGAGTTGGAATAGTAAATTGAATAGGTTCAGTGTCCAGCCCTTACTCTAATTAAATGTAGATTGGAGTTGGAATAGTAAATTAAATAGGTTCAGTGTTTAGCACCTGCCCTAATTAAATGTAGATTGGAGTTGAAATAGTAAATAAATAGGTTCAGTGTCCAGCATCTACCCTAATTAGATGTAGATTGGAGTTGGAATAGTAAATAAAATAGGTTCAATGTCCAGCACCTACTCTAATTAAATGTAGATTGGAGTTGGAATAGTAAATTAAATAGGTTCAGTGTCCAGCACCTACCCTAATTAAATGTAGATTGGAGTTGGAATAGTAAATTAAATAGGTTCAGTGTCCAGCACCTGCCCTAATTAAATGTAGATTGGAGTTGGAATAGTAAATTAAATAGGTTCAGTGTCCAGCACCTACCCTTATTAAATGTAGATTGGAGTTGGAATAGTAAATTAAATAGGTTCAGTGTCCAGCACCTAACCTAATTAAATGTAGATTGGAGTTGGAATAGTAAATTAAATAGGTTCAGTGTCCAGCACCTACACTAATTAAATGTAGATTAGAGTTGGAATACTTAAATAAATAGGTTCAGTGTCCAGCACCTACCCTAATTAAATGTAGATAGGAGTTGGAATAGTTAATTAAATAGGTTCAGTGTCCAGCACCTACCCTTATTAAATGTAGATTGGAGTTGGAATAGTAAATTAAATAGGTTCAGTGTCCAGCACCTAACCTAATTAAATGTAGATTGGAGTTGGAATAGTAAATTAAATAGGTTCTGTGTCCAGCACCTGCCCTAATTAAATGTAGATTGGAGTTGGAATAGTAAATTAAATAGGTTCAGTGTCCAGCACCTACTCTAATTAAATGTAGATTGGAGTTGGAATAGTAAATTAAATAGGTTCAGTGTCCAGCACCTGCCCTAATTAAATGTAGATTGGAGTTTGAATAGTAAATTAAACAGGTTCAGTGTCCAGCAACTACCCTAATTAAATGTAGATTGGAGTTGGAATAGTAAATTAAATAGGTTCAGATCTAGCACCTACTCTAATTAAATGTAGATTGGAGTTGGAATAGTAAATTAAGTAGGTTCAGTGTCCAGCACCTACCTTAATTAAATGTAGATTGGAGTTGGAATAGGTAATTAAATAGGTTCAGTGTCCAGCAACTACCCTAATTAAATGTAAATTGGAGTTGAAATAGTAAATTAAATAGGTTCAGTGTCCAGCAACTACCCTAATTAAATGTAGATTGGAGTTAGAATAGTAAATTAAATAGGTTCAGTGTCCAGCACCTGCCCTAATTAAATGTAGATTGGAGTTGGAAGAGTTAATTAAATAGGTTCAGTGTCCAGCAACTACCCTAATTACATGTAGATTGGAGTTGGAATAGTAAATTAAATAGGTTCAGTGTCCAGCAACTACCCTAATTAAATGTAGATTGGAGTTGGAATAGTAAATTAAATAGGTTCAGTGTCCAGCTACTACCCTAATTAAATGTAGATTGGAGTTGGAATAGTAAATTCAATAGTTTCAGTGACCAGCACCTACTCTAATTAAATGTAGATTGGAGTTGGAATATTTAATTAAATAGGTTCAGTGTCCAGCACCTACCCTAAATAAATGTAGATTGGAGTTGGAATAGTAATTCAAATAGGATCAGTGTCCAGCACCTACCCTAATTAAATGTAGATTGGATATGGAATAGTTAATTAAATAGGTTCAGTGTCCAGCACCTACACTGATTAAATGTAGATTAGAGTTGGAATACTTAAATAAATAGGTTCAGTGTGCAGCACCTACCCTAATTAAATGTAGATAGGAGTTGGAATAGTTAATTAAATAGGTTCAGTGTCCAGCACCTACCCTAATTAAATGTAGATTGGAGTTGGAATAGTAAATTAAATAGGTTCAGTGTCCAGCACCTGCCCTAATTAAATGTAGATTGGAGTTGGAATAGTAAATTAAATAGGTTCAGTGTCCAGCACCTACACTAATTAAATGTAGATTAGAGTTGGAATACTTAAATAAATAGGTTCAGTGTCCAGCACCTACCCTAATTAAATGTAGATAGGAGTTGGAATAGTTAATTAAATAGGTTCAGTGTCCAGCACCTACCCTTATTAAATGTAGATTGGAGTTGGAATAGTAAATTAAATAGGTTCAGTGTCCAGCACCTAACCTAATTAAATGTAGATTGGAGTTGGAATAGTACATTAAATAGGTTCTGTGTCCAGCACCTGCCCTAATTAAATGTAGATTGGAGTTGGAATAGTAAATTAAATAGGTTCAGTGTCCAGCACCTACTCTAATTAAATGTAGATTGGAGTTGGAATAGTAAATTAAATAGGTTCAGTGTCCAGCACCTGCCCTAATTAAATGTAGATTGGAGTTTGAATAGTAAATTAAACAGGTTCAGTGTCCAGCAACTACCCTAATTAAATGTAGATTGGAGTTGGAATAGTAAATTAAATAGGTTCAGATCTAGCACCTACTCTAATTAAATGTAGATTGGAGTTGGAATAGTAAATTAAGTAGGTTCAGTGTCCAGCACCTACCTTAATTAAATGTAGATTGGAGTTGGAATAGGTAATTAAATAGGTTCAGTGTCCAGCAACTACCCTAATTAAATGTAAATTGGAGTTGAAATAGTAAATTAAATAGGTTCAGTGTCCAGCAACTACCCTAATTAAATGTAGATTGGAGTTAGAATAGTAAATTAAATAGGTTCAGTGTCCAGCACCTGCCCTAATTAAATGTAGATTGGAGTTGGAAGAGTTAATTAAATAGGTTCAGTGTCCAGCAACTACCCTAATTACATGTAGATTGGAGTTGGAATAGTAAATTAAATAGGTTCAGTGTCCAGCAACTACCCTAATTAAATGTAGATTGGAGTTGGAATAGTAAATTAAATAGGTTCAGTGTCCAGCTACTACCCTAATTAAATGTAGATTGGAGTTGGAATAGTAAATTCAATAGGTTCAGTGACCAGCACCTACTCTAATTAAATGTAGATTGGAGTTGGAATATTTAATTAAATAGGTTCAGTGTCCAGCACCTACCCTAAATAAATGTAGATTGGAGTTGGAATAGTAATTCAAATAGGATCAGTGTCCAGCACCTACCCTAATTAAATGTAGATTGGATATGGAATAGTTAATTAAATAGGTTCAGTGTCCAGCACCTACACTGATTAAATGTAGATTAGAGTTGGAATACTTAAATAAATAGGTTCAGTGTGCAGCACCTACCCTAATTAAATGTAGATAGGAGTTGGAATAGTTAATTAAATAGGTTCAGTGTCCAACACCTATCCTAATTAAATGTAGATTGGAGTTGGAACAGTAAATTAAATAGGTTCAGTGTCCAGCACCTACCCTAATTAAATATAGATTGGAATTGGAATAGTAAATTAAATAGGTACTGTGTCCAGCACCTAACCTAATTAAATGTAGATTGGAGTTGGAATAGTACATTAAATAGGTTCAGTGTCCAGCACCTACTCTAATTAAATGTAGATTGGAGTTGGAATAGTAAATTAAATAGGTTCAGTGCCCAGCACCTACCCTAATTAAATGTAGATTGGAGTGCGAATAGTTAATTAAATAGGTTCAGTGTCCAGCACCTACTCTAATTAAATGTAGATTGGAGTAAGAATAGTAAATTAAATAGGTTCAGTGTCCAGCTACTACCCTAATTAAATGTAGATTGGAGTTGGAATAGTAATTTAAATAGGTTCAGTGTCCAGCACCTACTCTAATTAAATGTAGATTGGATTTGGAATAGTTAATTAAATAGGTTCAGTGTCCAGCACCTACACTAATTAAATGTAGATTAGAGTTGGAACATTTAAAGAAATAGGTTTAGTGTCCAGCATCTACCCTAATTAAATGTAGATTGGAGTTGGAATAGTTAATAAATAGGTTTTGTGTCCAGCACCTACTCTAATTAAATGTAGATTGGAGCTGGAATAGTAAATTAAATAGGTTCAGTGTCCAGCACCCACCCTAATTAAATGTAGATTGGAGTTGGAATAGTTAATTAAATAGGTCAGTGTCCAGCACCTACCCTAATTAAATGTAGATTGGAGTTGGAATAGTAAATTAAATAGGTTCAGTGTTCAGCACCTGCTCTAATTAAATGTAGATTCGAGTTGGAATAGTAAATTACATAGGTTCAGTGTCCAGCACCTACTCTAATTAAATGTAGATTGGAGTTGGAATAGTAAATTAAATAGGTTCAGTGTCCAGCACCTACCCTAATTAAATGTAGATTGGATTTGGAATAGTAAATTAAATAGGTTCAGTGTCCAGCAACTACCCTAATTAAATGTAGATTGGAGTAGGAATAGTAAATTTAGTAGGTTAAGTGTCCAGCAACTACCCTAATTAAATGTAGATTGGAGTTAGAATAGTTAATTTAATAGGTTAAGTGTTTAGTATTAATAAAAAAAAATGTATATTGGATTTGGATAAGTAAATGTTTCATGTTTAGTGTCCAGTATCCAATTAAATAAATTGTATATTTATGTGTGAATAGTAAATTGATAGTAATAGTTAATTATATATGTAAAATAAAAATATATATATATTGTAACATTTTTTTAAATGTTATATATTGGTAGTAATTCTTTAATAATGGGTAGTAGACCAAAATGACACAGTTTTAAACAACATTTTTATTTATTTGTTCATATTGTAATTAAAGCAAATAATACATGTTTAAAAAATTATTTTATACAATTTAAACAAAAAATAAATATAATATGTCACTAATTTCTTTTTAATTTCGATACCTTTGCAGTAAATTACATTTGTGGTATATGTAAATTATATAGTAAATGAGAAAACATTGAACAATATACTATATAGAGTATATACATTTTAAGAGAAATTACAATACATCACAATTGTTAATAAATGATATAGTAATATATTTCTTACATATAAATGTGAACTTCAATATATGTTAAATATGTAGATATATTTTCAAATAACAACATAGATAATATTTATAGTTCATATAATACAATGTATATTTTACAAACATTTTAAATTATAATATCTGTCATATATTTTTAATTTAATATTAATTTTATAATATTAATATTAATACATTAAACATATTAGTCACAATTTGTATATAAATAATGAAAATGAACACTTTTATTTTCACTAATTTAAACACATTATGTTTTGTTTTATTATAACATCAAATATTAAAATATATTAATAATTAATGTAATAATAAAAAAAGTATATCAAAATAATATTTTTCTAGAAAAATTTATAATACATAGGATAAATACAGCAAAAATAATTATACAGTTTTAACAAATTTCTATTAGTAAAACAAATTAATTTGACATTTATTTAACTATTATTTGGATAATACTATCATTTGGGTGTTTTATTTTGTAACCGCTCTTAGTCTTTTTGGGTCATTTTGGAAGATTCAAGATCGCGGTTGGAAGCTACTTCACGTCTGAGAAGGTAAGATTGCTATTTGTTATATTTTAACTAATTTAAGGGAATTTTGAAGTTAGTACTTTGGTATGTGTTGTTTGTGGACTACTATGTTAGGGTTAACTTCGTATGTAGTTGGTTATTAACGTTTTTACCTTTTCTTCGCGTTTTCTCTGTTTGTGACTTTTTATTAAGTTTTTTTGTTAGATATATGTATGTTCTAGTTATTAATAATGTATTAATCTAAGTTGTATGTAGGTGGGAATGATTTTTTTAATCTGGTACGTTTTTGGAAACAGCAATTTCCGTTTCCGAGCTGTTACGTTTTTTTTTTTTAAGAAGTGCATTTCAGTTGCTGTAACTGCTATGTGTTTTACAAATCGATGATTTATTTGGGTTTCTGGAGCGTTTAAAAAATTCTATAGCCTTTTTCGGGTTTTTGAGGGATTCAGATTTATCGAATTATTGGGATTTCGGATGTATTTCGAACAGTTGTATTTTTGCATTGTATTGGGCCACTTTATTTTTTATGCTGTGTATTTATTACTGCATGGATTGTTATGGACCATTGGATTTGCTAATTACGTTGTTGTGAAAAGGTAAATGCATTTATGTTATTAAATGTTGTGGGTTGGGAAATGTTCTATTAAAAAAATATTTCTGTTGAGTTAGATATTTTTTTGGGCAAAAAATTAATATATATTTATAATTTTTAGAAAAAAAAAATTCTTATAATTTGTGAATAAGATGGTTTGGTTACATTTAAGCCATTTTTTAAATGTCCAGACATTTTTGGGGTAATTATTTTGAGTTTAGTGTTTTGGCTATCATTTTTAAGTATTCTAGACCTCTTGTTGTGGGGTAAAGTTGTACTTGTTGTTGTAAATATTGGTACATTTGGGCTGTTTGTCTTGATAGTTTGGGTTTTAATTGTAGAATGGATTGCTCTATTCTTAACTCTTGGAAACTTTGTTCTTTTTGTATTGCTGGTAGTAGTTTGTGTAGTGTAGGAGTTGTTCGGCCAGTTGAAGATAGAGAGGCATTATGCCAACCCTCCACTGCGTTGTTTGTTTTGGCCTCTTTATTTAGGGTTGGTAGATATACATTCCACCAAGGAATTAGGAATTTAGGCTGTCGTCTGTGGCCTGACCGGTGTAGTCTTCCCACCCAGGTATCCTCCAAATAATCCAAAAGTGGAGCCAATTTTTGTTCATTTTGTGTATAGAAAGGACTTTCTATTAAACTATTATAGTGTTCAGCCACATCGGTTATTGGCACGTATGCTAGGGCAATGAGGTGTTTTATTTGGTATGCAAATGTAATATTGGTTGCATATTCAACACTTGGGGGTCCATTATGATGACGGGCGGACTTTGTCCGCCCGTCACTATAGTGGTGAACGGGACCGCCCGCCATAAGGGCGGGGGTCCCGTGGGGGGTATTAGGATGTGCCCGCCACAGTGGCGGGCACATCCTGTAGTATTAGCATTGTGGCGGGCGGTGCACTCTGCACCGCCCACCACAATGCTAAAAATGCTTTTTTGCATTTGCATATGCAAAGCGGCAGGCACCGCGCGGTGCCTGCCGCTTTGCATATGCAAATGTGGGGGGGTACCATAGGTACCCCCCACATGCCCCCCGACAGTGGTGTCAACCTGGGGGCCCTGCAGGGGGCCCCCGCAGCAATCCCCGCCTGCCTTTCCGTGGCGGCATTGCCGCCGCGGAAAGGCCTCTACTGTGTGCCATTGTAATATGGCTGGCGGTGTCCATTGGACACCGCCACCATATTAATCCATTACCGCCGCGGTCGCCAGCGGCGGACGGTCTTTCCATCCGCCGCTGTCCCCTCCGCCATCCTAATCTGGCGGAGGGGAAAACGAAAGTGCCACCATGGCGGAGGCAATCCGCCCGACATCCTAATGGGGCCCTAAGTGTTAATTTTTGCAAATTTCTCCATATACATTGGTTAAAATGGAAGTAACATCCTTGTATGGATGTGTGTGGATATATTGTGTGGATATATTTTAAGGATAGAATTTATCATTGCTTGTTCAAAGTCAATTATAATTTTTAGGGGAAAGAAGTCTCGTGTTTCTTCTTTGATTTTGTTTAATATTTCTGTGTATGCAGAAGTTTGTTTGTTTGGTAACAAACAATAGATGAATGGTATGCAGGTGTTGTGGAATTGCCCATGTATAGTATATAGTTGATAGAATGGTTTAGGGCATATGCTAAAAGTGCCATCCATCATCCATGTTTGACTATCTGTCAATTTTTTTAGGTTGGTGTTTGTTGCAAACATTATTATCCTTTTATCTTTGTTGTTGTTGTCGTAGAAGATAAAAGGTTCATCACTGTGAGTTATGGTAAGCTCAGGTGGAATTATGACCTCTTCAAAAGTTTTAGGTGTTGCTATTGTTGGTCTACTAAATGTTTTGGTTCTAGCAATAGTTCTTTTTATAGCAGCTATAGTTGGTAACTGGCCTCTTGCCTCTCTAGGTACTCTAGGGGCCGATTCTGATCCTGGATTTTTATTTTCCATACAAATAGGATTTGTATTTTTTTCCATACAAATTGTAAAAGTCCCTTCCAACCCGTGTAGTACGATTCGTACGGGAGAAATACATACAGATTGGCCCGATCCTTACAAATCGGATCGGGAAAAGCTGTACGACCCGTACAATTTGTAAAAAGGCTGTCCAACCCGTCAAGTACGATTCGTACCGGGTTGTCAGCATACGATTTGTATGGAAAATGGCCTGTATACGGGGAATGACTTGTACCGGGCAACGAAGCGAACCCCTATACGCCTTGTACCCTGGTATGACTCGTTCTGGGGGTTCGACTCATACCGGGGTACGGGTCGTATAGGGGTATGAGGCGTACAGGGGTTCCCCCACATGCGAGGCGTGTGTATGGTGCGTACCCCAACATCGCGCATGTACGCAAAGTACGTACGTGATTTTGGGGTACTGGTCGTGTACGCACCGTACAAGCACCATACCCCAAAATCGCGTATGTACGCACCGTACCCCAAAATCGCGTACGTATGCACCGTACCCCAAAATCGCGTACATACGCACCGTACCCCAAAATCGCGTATGTACGCACCGTACCCCAAAATCACGTATGTACGCAGCGTACCCCAGCGTACGGCGCACACATACGCGGTTTTGGGTTACAGTGCGTACATACACGATTTTGGGGTACAGTGCGTACTTACGCGATTTTGGGGTACGGTGTATACATACGCGATTTTGGGGTACGGTGCTTGTTCGGTGCGTACACGACCAGTACCCCTCCATCGCATATGTACGCACCGTACCCCACTTCCGTGCCATCCGTACGCACCATACCCCTGTATTTATGGGGTGTACGACGCGTACATGAGGGGGTCTGTCTCGTACTGTTTTCGGGGCGTACAAGGTTTTTCCGGCACTTTTTGGCTCTTGTAAAAAAAGAGCTGTATGGAGTGCCGTTTGTACGAATCGTACTTGCCGGGTTGTAAACTGCTGCCGGGAATACATGGGAACGTTGTGTACAGAGCAATTCGAATCGGAATTGCTTGTATATACGAGTTGTATGGTCTTTTTTACAATTTGTATGGAGTGCGTCTATTTGTACGGATCGTACTTCCTAGGTTGTAGAGGCCTCCTTACAAGTACGAGTTGTATGGGGAAAACAATCCATACCACGATTTGTACAGCGTTTTTCCAGGATCGGAATCGGCCGGTATTAATTCATTAAGTATTACACTAGTTGGTAAGTCAGTGGTTTTGCTTAATTCCTTAATATTGTCTAGAGTAGATCTAACCTCTATTTCAGAGATGTTAGGTGGATGCTTATGTTCAGTAGTATTAATCACACTTGTTTCTCTGGTTGTTGCACGACCATAGCATTTGTTAGAATAATACTTAGTACATTTCCAGTTAGCTTTAAGGTCTTTTTGTTTTTCCTGAGTATAAGTATACCCCATATAGCATAACAAAAATTTCCCTTTCTGAGATGAGATAAATCTTGCATCTTCTGTCATTGTTGGTTTCTTAAATCTAGAAAAGGTGTATTAAATATTATTAGAAATAGTCATTTTATTTGAAGAGAAAAACAATAAGTATGTAACATTTGTGGGTAATTACCTATTCAAAAGTAGTAGATTTTCAAAGGAGATCTTTTTGTTGATTGATGCTTTAATAGATTGTAGTGGTCTGTGGAAAGAAAATGAAGCATATTTTAGTGAATGTTTATATGTGTATTTTTATAACACATTTGCTAAGGTACTGAGGGCCCCATTAGGATGACGGGCGGACATTGTCCGCCCGCCACCCTATCGGAGAACGGGACCGCCCGCCATAAGGGCGGGGGTTCCGTGGGGGGAATGAGGATGTGCCCACCGCGCGGTGCCTGCTGCTTTGCAAATGCAAATGTGGGGGGGTACCAGAGGTACCCCCCATGTGCCCCCCTGACAGTGGTGCCAACCTGGGGGCCCTGCAGGGGGCCCCCGCAGCAATTGCCGCATGCCTTTCCGTGGCGGCATTGCCGCCGCGGAAAGTCCCCTAATGTAAGCCATCGTAATATGGCTGGCGGTGTCCATTGGACACCGCCACCATATTAATCCATTACCGCCGCGGTCGCCAGCGGCGGACGGTCTTTCCATCCGCCGCTGTCCCCCCGCCATCCTAATCTGGCGGAGGGGAAAACGAAAGTGCCACCATGGCGGAGGCAATCCGCCCGACATCCTAATGGGGCCCTAAGTGTTAATTTTTGCAAATTTCTCCATATACATTGGTTAAAATGGAAGTAACATCCTTGTATGGATGTGTGTGGATATATTGTGTGGATATATTTTAAGGATAGAATTTATCATTGCTTGTTCAAAGTCAATTATAATTTTTAGGGGAAAGAAGTCCCCCACCCTATTAATCTATTACCGCGGCGGTAAAGCGGCGGACGGTCTTTCCGTCCGCCATTGTCCCCTCCGCCATCCTAATCAGGCGGAGGAGAAAACAAGAGTGGTTGTCGGGCGGATTGCCTCCGCCAGGGTGGCGGTGGCCACCGCCACCCTGGCGGAGGCAATCCGCCCGATATCCTAATGGAGCCCTATGTTTTAATATGAAAACTTTGCAACATTTAATCTGATGTATATATCATTTAAAAAAATACCTGTTTTAAATATACAAACCGTTAAATATAAACATTGTGAGTCTTTAAAAAACAAATATTAGTACTTGGGCATGTTTTCTATGCTTACCTAGTTTTAATTTTTAGTTGTTGATGGTAGAATGTTTGTTGTTATGTTGCAGCTTTAATTAGTAAAGGTATCTGTGGAAAAAAGTAATGGTATGATGAATCTTTAGTTTAATTTTTATAATAGTAGTAACATTTTTGTAAACAAGCATTTCACATTTTAACTCTTTGAAATCTGTGTTTAATAAAAAACAATAATCAGACATTTAAGTAGGAATTTATGAGTTAGTTATAACATTTTTACTGTTGATTTAGCATTTATTTAGTGTTTAAAGAGGAATGTTAATAAACTTACTTTTCAACTTTGTTGTTGTACTTTTCTAGAAAATGTCATCTGTTTGTTAACCTTGAATCTGTTTAGGAAATATGTAGAGATAGATAGAAAAGCAGTTTTAGATATTTACAATGAACTGCAGGTTGCAGATAATGCAACATTTTATACAGAAACATAACATTACTTACTTTTAGTTGATTTGTAGTATATTCGTATGAGAACAATCTTTAGGGTAGTAGAAATAAGTGCAGTTTTCCTTGAAGCTGAATCGTTTCTGCTGGTTTTTGAGTCTTAATTGTAGCTCTTTATATAGGGTATGTTTAATTAGTGTTAGTTTGTGATTGGTGAGAAACCTAGAAAACAGTTCCTATTGGTTAGTTTGAATTTTTTTCATTTAATTAGTTTAGTTTGCTGAAGGTGAAATGTTTATTCAGAGAGTTTGTGTATTAGTAAGTATTTTAAATATAATATAATTAAATAATATAGCTTTAAAACATTTATAATATTAAAAAAAATTGTGTATATATAACAAAAGTAATTTTTAATTGTTACATAGATTTACTAATTTATTAATATTTTTTTAGAGAGATATCATTATTTAATAGTGTTTATTATGTAAATACCTAGTTATATGGGTATAATGTTAATTTATTTAATGTGTATAATGTTTCTAGAAACTGTAGGAATAATTTAGAAAAGTCGATATTTAGGTAATGTCGATATTATTGATGTCTATATTTTGGTAATCGATGTTTTTGTATTGTGGTATATATATTATTGACTGTCGATATTTTGTATTTTGATATAAGTGTGATCAATATTAGTTTACTCGAGATTTTTGTATATCGATATAGTGAGATCGATGTTTTAGTAAATTTATAAATAAGTATAGGGTGTTGATGTAATTGTAATCTATATTTAAGACACGATATTTGTGTAGGTCGATTTTAGTGAAATCGAAATTTTGTCAGTGATTCATTGTAAACATAGCCACCTTAGGTACTCGGGGGGGGGGGGGGTAATCCAAATTTTCTTATAGCCTTTAACTCTTGCCTTAAATCTGGTGAGACGAGACCAGCATTTACATCATTTTTATGCGGTTGTTTCCATTATATGATGCAATCTCCTAATGTTTAAGGACGTGCTACGAGCTAGTAGGAAACCGCTTTTATTATATGTATGAGTTTATTTAAATAGGGAAGGAGCCTTTTCGCAAGAATTTTACTTAATATTGTGTACTCTGTCGCCCACAGTGATAGCGGGCGGTACCCCGACATGTCTGACGTAGCCCTCCAAGGCTTAGGAAGCAAAACTACTAAAGCCTGTGTTGTTGAAGGGGGAAGGTGACCCAGTACTAACAACCTGTTGTACAGGCTCTCCAGTTGGGGAATTCAGGCCTCAGCATAAGTTTCAAAGAACTCCACTGGTAAACCATCCAACCTCGTCACCTTGTTCCGTTAAGCCCCTTGATAGCAGCTTTTATTTCAGCTCTGGTAGTAGCCCTCCAAGGCTTAGGAAGCGAAACTACTAAAGCCTGTGTTGTTGAAGGGGGAAGGTGACCCAGTACTAACAACCTGTTGTACAGGCTCTCCAGTTGGGGAATTAAGGCCTCAGCATAGGTTGCAAAGAACTCCACTGGTAAACCATCCTGCCCGTCACTTTGTTCCGTGGTAGCCCCTCGATAGCAGCTTTTATTTCAGCTCTGGTAATAGTGCCTGGTAGAGTTTCTTGTGCTTCTGTGGTGAGCTGAGGGTAGGGTAGGTCCGCTAGGAATGGATGTATGTGCGTGGCATCTTTTGGGTTTTGTTCACCGTAGAGTACTTAGTATTTACTGTGCCTCCCCCTGGTGTTGTAATTTCACTGATTATAATAGTTGGAGGGTCGTCTCTTAGTATTTTGGCTAGCAGTGTCCCTGCTTTGTCTGCATCTGTATGTCTCAACTGAGTGTATGCCCTGTAGTCAATAACCCTGATGGTCTCTAGCAGCTCTGCATGTTGGATATGCGCCTCTTGCAGGAGAACCTGTTTTGCCGTGTCACTCACCGCTTCCTGCTCCAACCCATTAATTTTGTTCTCTACCGCCTGTAGGCTTTTATATACCTCTTGCCTTGTACCCACTATAGCGCTGATCGCAGTGCCTCATATAACTATTTTAAGCACGTTCCATTCAACCAAAATTGAAGACACAGTGTTTCTGTTGTCTGAAAAGTAGTTTGTGACAGTGTTGGACGAGGTAGTGTGGAATACAGTTTCTTCCAACATCTGGGGCCATAGTTTCCATGTAGGGACCGGAGTGGGGATTCTGCCTCAGGTATGGGTAATTTCAAAAGGATTATGGTCCAAAAAGGTTTTTGCTAAGTATGTGGCATGTGTCGCTTGTGTAGCTATTGGAAGGGAGCATAACATTGTATTGATTCTGATGTGTAACTGATGGACTGGGGAGTAGAAGGAGTATTCCTTGTTTTCCAAATTCCTCAGTCTCTACACATCACTCAATGCAAACTCATCCACCCATCTGCAAAGGGTGTCTGCTTGTTTAACAGTTCCCGCTCCGTGGAGGGGCGGTGTGAGAGGTCAAGCCCAGTGTCCAGGACCGCATTACAGTCACCCCCTATGATCCACTGGTATACCTCCCAACCCATTAGTATTGTGTTTAGCCCCATGAAGAATGTATCCTGGTCGAAGTTTGGGGCATATAGGTTACCCAGCACAATATGTGACCCGCTGAGTGTTCCATGGAGGAAGATGTACCTGCCCTGTGCATCAATACGCCTTTCTACTTCCACAAACGGCCGCCATATCTGACCCATATTGTCACACCCCTAGCAACGGCAAAGTAATTATTAGAGAAGATCTGCCCCATCCATTTCTTGTGCATTTTTGCCGCTTCTTGGTCTGTAAGGTGTGCTTCCTGCAGGAACACTATCTGTGCCTTTCTCGTAATCATTTGTGCATGTACCCCATGCTTCTTCTGTACTGACTCTAGACCCTGAACATTCCAAGTGATTGAGTTTTAAGAGCCAAGCATGTGTTGTATACAGTGATTATGGAGCACATGCCACAAGTGTGAAATGAAGCCCACGATTTAGAGCAGGTCATCGGTTGTGTGCCAGAATCCCGGAACTCCCTTTGAACTACAAATACTAGGCCCAGCCGGTGAACTATGCCGGTCCAATCTAAAAACTCAACATGTGGAACTGTGCTGCATTTACATGGTGCATTCGCAATTAGGGAGTTGCCTCTCTCGCCATCCATGGTGTGATATCTACATCTATGAGCTCAGCTGAGCCCGAGACTAATATTCATACTCTTACATTGCCATTTAAATCACATAAAATGATATACAGGGTTATGCGATTGTGTGCCCTCTCCATCGAACTTTATGACTATTTGGCTTATCAGAACAGTCTCTCTCGTGTCTCTTTAGCCCTGTAGATGGTCTGCTGTCTGAGGTGTCACCTTGGGGAATAGAGCTGGGCTACTCCCAGAGTCCGAGCACACAATGCTGCCCTCCGAGGATTCAGAGTCTGTGTGTAGGGCGCATTCTATAAACATGTTTGCTGTTGCCAGAGCTTCGTCTTTGGTTTGCTGCACTTCTCCATGTGTAGGGCTGAGTACCTGCGACTTGTGGGCTGACTTCACATTGCGGCGTGACTGCCGACTCTGTGTTTGCCTGGGGCTGCTTGGTAGGCTCTGGGAGGTGGCCCCGGGCAGTGAGGCCAGGTCCATGACCTCTATTCATTCCTCTACATCTTCTGGGCTCTCGAAAAAATAAGTCTTTTGGTCATGGATGATTTTCAGGTGAGCAGGGAATAGGAACGCATATTTAAGGTCCCTTAGTTTCTTTATAACTGCCTGAAAGGAATATCTTTGTCGCTGAACCATGAGGGTGTAGTCGGGATACAGCGATATTCAGCAATTTTCAAGTTGTATCTGAGGCCGCTCCCGTGCTTTCTCAAGCAATGCGTATTGATCCCTATAGTTTAGAATCCTGGCTAACAGCAGCCTCGGTGGAGCACAACCCTTGGCCTCCCAGTGGGTATCCTGTGGGCCTTTTCCACACAGAAGTAATCCAATAACCCGCTGGAGGCAACATGGTCGCGGAACCACTGTTCCATAAAGTTAGCGGCATTGGGGCCCTCACTGTGTTCAGGAAACCCAATTACGTGCATGTTGTTCAGCCTGGCACTGCCTTCTGCATCTTCAACTCTGACCTGCAGGCCTGCACCTTGTTTTTGCAGTTGCTGAATTTGCGACATATGCTCCTTGTGCTGAGGTAGGATCTCTTCCAGACCCAAGCAATTGGCCTTTACTGTGTCTGCAAATTTAGAGTGATCAGCCTTGAGCAATGTGAAGCCCGTTGTGAGAGAGCTGATCTGCTGCTCCATAGCCTTTCTGGACTCCCTAACCACTTCTAGTATTAAATATAGCTTGTCCGGGGGTGCCTGTTCGTTTGTGGGCATTATACAGGTGAGCGAGGGTGGGAACGCACAATGCTCCAGCTCTTCCTTTTGCTGCGTATTATTAGTAGCTGTCTCCGGCAATTTCCCTTTGGGCCGCCTTATGTTTCCCAGTGGCCTCCACCTCTACGCCCTTTGCTGTCGAAAGGTTAACGATGCGACCGCTAGTCATTGTTGTGCACATGCTGGCAATGTCCAGACTGGCAATGACAGAGCAGATAGCCAGGCTGCTTCCAAGACACAATGCGTTGCCTCCTATACACAGCCCAGTGTCTCATTCAGGAGATATGCATAATCTGCAGTAAGTATCCAGAGTCTAGACTCTCCCCAACGGAGGTACAGCCTCCCCCTCTGCTGCACTGTTCCTTGTCTCAGGCACACTATGCACAGAATATAGTCGAGCTACCATCAGGACACAGACCGGGTACTGCGCACTGCAGACTCTTTCTGAAAATCTAGGGGCCTTATTTATGAAGGCCTTACGCCGCCGGTGCGTCACTTTTAACATGGGAAAAAGTGACGCACCGGCAGCGCAAGGCCTTCATAAATAAGGCCCTAGGGGTGGATCACCGGCCCACCCCGACTCCGCGCCCCCTGTTAAATCACTGCACATGTTCAAGCGTTAGTCCACCATTCCTGTCCCCAACAGGGCACCTTCCTTAACATGGGTTTCTATTGGCCGTAGGGTACCGCTCAGATGTCGCGGCTACATAAGCCCTGTGTCAGGCCTCAATGTCTCCTCTGCTCTCTACCGGTTTGGCCCCAGGCTACTCCCCTCCCTGCAGTCTCTGGTTTGACAGTGTTTTACCCCTACATGGCCTGGGCCTCATGAGATGTTGTTGGCGCAGGGCAGATTCACCCAGGGGTGACAACACCCCCTCCTGCGCTGTCCGGCACCATTTCAGCTTACACCCAGGCTTGGGATTCAGGCCACACTGGGGAGAGCGGGGGGAAGGCAGTAGGTGCGGAGATAATGAGGATAGTACCCCGCCGTTGCTCTCACCGGTGGCGCTGGGTAGAACGGTTTGAGGCCGAGTCCTCACGTCACAGCAGAGGGAAGCCCAGGCCTGCCAGGCTGCGCGCAGGGCCTCCAGCTTGAGTGATGCAGGGCAGCTCTTGTGTTGGCGCGATCCAACACGGGATCACCATTTGATCCCTGGCGGTCACATCACTAGTGTCCCAGCCCCTGAAGAGGGTGTCAGCCTCATGCTGCAGCTATCCGGTGGAAGGGGCCACCGTCGTGGTTATTTTCGGAGCTCCCAAAACACGTTTATTCACCAATGGATTTTCCATAGACTTTGTATACATGGGTAGCAGCCAAACAGACTATCGGATTTCCATGAAAAGCGGCAGGATTATAGATTATGGTGTGCAGATGATCCTTTTTGCTAAGTAGGGTAAGTATTTTCAAAATTATAAGGCATTTACACTTAGTGATATTGCAGGCTACAATCATGCCAATGACAATGCATTTTGTGATTGGCTAATGACTGTATTTGCAAAAGTTAAAGGCAGTCATTTTTTTAAAAATACACTTTGGCTGTGACCCGGTTTAGGACATAAGATACAGCTAAGTAATTGTTTTTATGTTTTCCCTACCTATTGCCACTTTCTTAAAGTTGCAATAGGTAGGGGAAATTAATTAAAGTTTTCTATATATTTCAAAAAAGTTTAAGGAGTACTGTGGTACCAACTAGGAAGTATTATTGTACTTACAAAAATGTTAAACAGTTAAACAAATTGCAAATAAATTACAATTACACTGTACTACAATATATTTCACAAATATTGTCGACTACAGTGTCTTTTTTTTTAACATATTTAATAAACTTTACATTTAAGGGGAAATGTAGTGTACTTGAAAAATTTCAAAATAGTTATGAGAACATAAAAAAACCCTATTACAATATATTTCCCCTTAAAACTCATCACCGACCTTAAGTGTGATGTAAGCTACCTTTTAATTTTTGAAGGGCAAAAATATTGTTTACACCACACTTAGGGGTCCATTATGATTTAGGGTGGATCGCCATGCGGACGGTGGCGATTCGCCCTACGTAATACCCCGCCCGCCACCCATTTCCCCCGCCATATTAGTATGCCGGGGAGACTCGGCAGACGGAAAGACCGTCCGCATGTTTTCCCCTGGTCACACAGGTGACCGGGCAGAAACGGGGCCTGATATGGTGGCGGTGTCTGCTAGACACCGCCATCCATATTAGAAAGGATGCTGGAAGCAGCCTTTCCATGGCGGCTTTGCCGCCACTGAAAGGCATGCGGTTTATTGATTTGGGGGCTCGTTGTGGGCCCCCAGGATGTTGGGGGGGTGAGGGAGGCACATTTGCATGGACGACGTGGCAGGCACCACGCGGTGCCAGCCACGTTGGGCATGAAAATGCACACATGCCTTTTTTGTATTGCGGCGGGTGCTGCTGATAGCACCACCTGCCTCAATACAAAAAATGCGGGATGCGCCCGCCAGTGTGGTGGGCGCATCCTAATTGTGCAGGTGGGACGGCAGTACCCTTAGCGCCCAGTACCATTACCCGAGGGGGATGGCGGGTGGACAAAAAACACCTACCATCATAATAGACCCCTTAGTCAGCATTGTGGGTTTTAAGGGGAAATATAGTCTAGTACAGTGTACTTAAAAATTGTAAAAAATATCTGTAAAAATGAAAGTAAAAATCAAGTATGATATATTAAATATTGAAACCTAGAGTGCTCACTAAATGCGGTCTACACAGTATGGTAGTACAGGTGTACTAGGCAAAGTTTGGCATAAATATATAAAGTAATAAAACAATTTGTATTTACCTTTACACACTTATGTAAATGGATCATCTCTTCCTATACACTTACAAAACAGTAGGACACTATATTTAGACTTAAATACCAGAATACAAGTGTGGTTTAAGTATTATGGCTACCTTTTACTTCTGAAAGAGCAGTCATTCACCAAACATATACTGTTTTGTAACCTGCTTGCACCACGGTATACCACAGGCGAATACATATCACTATGTTATTATGCCTTATAGGCCTGATTAACAATGGTAAAATACACTTTCCTGTGAGTTTCCAATTGTGTTGTCTTTAGAAAGGCATTCACCAATAATATCTTTACTACTTCTTAACCTACACACATAAAAAGATATGACTATACCATCTTTTTAGGTGCAGAGTCTCTATAGTCATAAAGATACTGCTCGTAAAATACCTTTCTAAACAGTAAACAATCATAAACTTACACAAAAGTGTAACTATACCTTTCTGAATCTGGTCCAATAACTTTTCAAATATTCCAAAAATTTAAATTAAATAACAGCAAGGCCACATAATCTATATTTCTGACACATTTCAACAATCTGTTCAGCCATTTTCACACTAGGCCTCTTTAAACATGACTTTTCAAACTGACACGTTACTCTACTCGACTGTACAACATGTCACTCCACTCTATGACACGTCACTCCACTCTACAACACCCCACTCCACTTTACGACAGTCCACTCCACTCTACCACATGCCACTTCATTCAATGATGTCTCTCCACTCTCTGACACTCCATGCCACTCCACTCACCTCAACTTGGTGTCACATGTATAGATTATATGACATGCGACTCTGCTGTATGCCACTTTAGTCTAAGACATCTCAGTTCACGCTACTCCACTCCACTCTATGCCACTCCACTCTAAGAGACTGTACCGGACGAGAGTCTATGCCAAACCACTTCACTTCACTATATGCCACTACACTCTACAATACTCCACTCTACAACAGTTCACTCCACTGTATGACACTCCATGTCAATCTACTGTAGAGTATGCCACTACATACTTTGACACTCTGCAATACTCTACTCTACTCCACTCTACGGCACTCAACGCAACTCTCTGCATGCTACTCTAACCCACTACACACCACTCAAATCTACTAAATGCCACTACATTCTATGGCACTCCACTTAACAACTCTCCACTTTAAGCCACCAAACAACACACCACTCGATGACACACAACTCTTCTCTACTCTATGACACACTGCTACACCCTGTGCCATTCCAATCTACTCTACGACACACCACCTCATTGTACCCACTGTACTTATCTCCACTCTATGGATCAAATCGGGGTCACCAGCAGACCCCTGTCCACTAGGATGTTTCGAATGGCACTCCCTGGGGTAGAGAGCGAGGTCCTCAACTTGCTAAATCGGTCACTTGAAATCGGCCATGTCCCGACCAACTTTAGGGAAGCTAGAGTTATATCCCTGCTGAAAAAACCAGGGGCGGATAAAATTAACCTTAAACACTTTAGGCCAATCTCCCAGCTTCCTTTTCTGGCAAAGGTGCTGGAACAACATATGCTGAAAACTTTATCACACCACATAGAGGAAAATCAGCTACTCCAAGTAAAACAGGCAAGTTTCAGGGCTCACCACAGTACAGAACTGGTAATGCTGGCAGTGATGGACGAACTTAGGCTCATGGCCGACAATAAGAAGCCATGCGCCCTGGTCCTGCTAGACCTATCTGTGGCAATCGATGCAGTCAATCATGACCAACGTTTGTCACGGGTCTCAGAATTGGGCATCCTGGGGCTGGCATTTCAGTGGCTTTTGTCCTTCCTCTCAGGCCTATCCCAAAATATCCAACTGGCTGACCAGGTGTCTGATAATGGCGCGCTAACGCGTGGTGTCCCTCAGGGTTCGGTGTTGTCTCCCCTTCTTTTCAATGCCTATCTTCAGCCTCTTGTGGCCGCATTGACCCGCATGGAGTGCCAAGTCTTCGATTATGCGGATGATACCTAAATCATCATCCAGATTGACAACTCTCCCATGGCCCACCCAGGGATGCAGATTATTCTGAAGTACACAGTCAACTGGATGACAGCCAATTCTCTCAAAATCAACCCTAATAAAACCTAGGTAGTGGCCATTACCACGGATATCAACCCTTAGAGTGACCGCTTCTGGCCATGAGAGCTTGGCACTACTCCCAAGTCAGCCCTAATCATAAAAAGCTTAGGCATAAAAATGGAAGCTAAGCTTTCCATGTCTTACCAGGTATCTGCCATGGTGAGGACATGTGTGGACCTGCTAAGACAGCTACGGCGTCTCGCCCCCCTTCTCTCATTTATGGCACTTCGAATGGCTGTGTTGGCAATGATCATGTCACGGTTAGACTATGGAAACTCTCTGTATATCGGCCTCCCAGAGAAGCTGCTGACGAAACTCCGGGTAATCATGAATGACGCTGCCAGGTTGATTTTAAGGCTCCCAAGGCGGGCTCACGCCACCCCCTTCTGCAGCAGCTGCACTAGCTTCCGGTCAAACAGAGAACCAGGTTCAAGGGTCTATGCATAGCCCACAGAGCCATCCTCGGTCAGGTCCCAGCATATATTAAGGACCGCCTTGTAAACTATGTGCCAGGTCGGTCCCTCTGATCTTCGGATGCTGTTTTTTTGGCTTGCCCCCACTTTAATACTTCCTCCAAAGGGGGCAGAGCCTTTTCCACAATGATCCCTCAACTCTGGGTTAAGCTTCCTGCAAGCCTTCGTAAGGAACCTGTCCTCCTTCCAGTCAGGAAGAAACTCAAAACACTTCTTTTTACTGAAGCCTAGGGCACAACCTAGGCCAAATTTTGGTGCACACTCCTGCAGATATGCTGAGGTTTCTGCCATCACTGCCTGTCTGCCCTCCCTGCATTCAACTTGCCTCGGTGGGACAGGGGTCCCGAGGTCTCTGCACCAAGCGCTTCTCCATTCAAAGCGCTACCACCTCGTTGCTCCGCTCAGGGGGACTACAAGCCCCAGAAGCCCCTGCTGCACAGCTGCTGCTGCTTGAGAGGGGGAGGCACCACCTCCGCGCTATTTAGCGCTGCCTCTCCCCCCGCAGCACGGGACTCGATTTCTGCCATCACTGCCTGTCTGCCCTCCCTGCATTCAACTTGCCTCAGTGGGACAGGGGTCCCAAGGTCTCTGCACCAAGCGCTTCTCCATTCTAAGCGCTACTACCTCGTTGCTCGCTCAGGGAACTACAAGCCCCAGAAGCACCTGCTGCACAGCTGCTGCTGCTTGAGAGGGGGAGGCACCACCACCACGCTATTTAGCGCTGCCTCTCCCCACGCAGCGCAAAACTCGATTTCTGCCATCACTGCATGTCTGCTCTCCCTGCATTCAACTTGCCTCGGTGGGACCGGGGTCCCGAGGTCTTTGCACCAAGCGCTTTTCCATTCTAAGCGCTACCACTTCGTTGCTCCAATCAGGGGGACTACAAGCCCCAGAAGCCCCTGCTGCACAGCTGCTGCTGCTTGAGAGGGGGAGGCGCCACCACCGCGCTATTTAGCGCTGCCTCTCCCCCGCAGCGCGGGCTGTGCGCGGACGGAGCCCGGGCCAAGGACGGGCCTGTCCTAGCCCGTCATCGCCAGGAAAAGGCAGGGCAGGGCCCCCTCTCTTTCATCTGCACCCCGGACTATAAGGACTTAAGGTACTGTCACTTCTAGCCGGACTATGTGGGCTGTGTATTGAGATCATCAGCAAAAGGTCTATCTAACTCAATCTTGTTTGTAGGATTTCGGGCATAGCCCACTTTTTGCTATGGGGAAAAGGAAATCAATTGAGGGCAGTGGCTCAGTCACGAGCGCAACCAAGAAAGGGAAAAAGGCAAAGAAAGTGTTACATGTGGGAAGTAATTGTGTTCGACCAGAATTGAAGCAATTGTTAATGAATGTTAAGGTGTTTTGGGAGATAATAACATTTTAAATATGACTAATCCCTTAGATGAGGTTTTATCTCAGTGTAAAAGGAGAGTAGTACCATCAATTTTTAATAAACAAACCCAAAAGCTACTATTAGTCACAATTCAACCTACTCCATCTGAGGACCCATTGGCAAATATGTCTAGTGGTACACTGAACGAAAGCATGGGAGTGCCTAATCTAGGGGCACCTTATGACGGTATAATTGACAATCCACTTTCCTGTTCCAACAGGTTCGCAATTTTAGAACACATCCCTGAGGGCATGCCTCCCGCTATACTTAGTGTGCTTAACACTCCAGCAACTCTGTCTATCCCTAGAACTAGATGCAACTTGGTGGTAATAATGAGGGTCTGTTACAGAAAGTCGAAACGCTGCTAAGAGAAGTGGCTTCCTTAAAGGAAATGGTTGCAGTGCTAGAACATAGAATGGATCCGCCACCCCCTATCCCGGTGCCACCCACACCGCCCACTCCCGCAACTGCAGTAGCCAGAGTACTGTCTGGAGCCGTTCTAGGGGCAAAGGATAGGCCCAGCACCCATACAGCCAACCATTCTTATAGTTCTACTAATATGGCCACAGCATCTAGAACTGTCAGATCATATGCTGAGACAGCCAAAGTGCGAGGTAACCCCGGTAAATGTACAAGTACAGTTGGATCGCAGGGCTTACCGCCATACACTGAGGAACGGAATACTTGGGCCAGACCAATATTATCAGACACGCAAAGCACCACCTACACAAGGAGCAACCCATCGATTGTCTATATGACTAGAGTCCCCAAATTTTCACACAGCCAGGGCTATGAGAGTAGTGAATCTTTAATTAACAAATCCATTCATTGGCTTCGCCATGTGAGGGAATGCAGGTCAATTATAAGGGAAGACTTGCTGAAAGTAAAGAGGATCGCAATGGCTAATTCCCAGACCAACTGCATCGAGTTACAGCTAATAAATTCAGAACTAGCTGGGAATTTAGTGGCCCTAGAGTTCCGCACTGCCTCCCCTGAGCACTCTATGGTTCAGATTAGACGCTCACCCCTTTGGTCTCCAGTTAGCCAGGCAGTGCGTGTAGTTCAGGAGAGGGCGGTGAAAGAGTCTGGACTCAACCTAGTAGACTGACTAGATGCGGCTCCACAACAAGATTGGCCCAGTGATCCATCTAGAGACATTCACTGTGGGTCCGTCCCTCAACGTACTAGCCCAATTGCAAAAGGATTGGAGGGGGGTGGAGACAATACTGATCTTGGGAGGGGTGCTGAAGGTAGTAATATGGGGGTTAATGGGCGGAATATAAGGGTGATACCATTTCTTTCTTTGAATATAGCGGGTTTGCAGAAAAAACTGTTTTTACCAGAGTGGATTGAGTTTATAGAGAAATACAATGTCTGTTTGTTCCAAGAAACATGGAGCATGGCCCCTCTGTACAAATCAGTGTACACTACCTATTTTGTCCCAGCCCTATGTTCAGGGAAAGGGCGCCCGTCAGGGGGCTCACACATATGGATCAACATCTCCCTTAATTGGTCCATCACCACACACAATTTTCTCTCACAGGATTTGCTGCATTTGACGATTAAAGGGCCACATAATGGTTCAAATGTGGAACTGTTTAATGTATATGCGAGACGGTCTCCTGGGGCCCAAACATCATCTACCCTGTTATTGTTGGAGCAGGAACTATCATAACAGTCGCCCATTTCCAATATTACTGTGGCAGGAGTTCTTAACTGCACGTACGAGCCATTGGGCAGGGAAGATCTCCTGGGCACAAATGAGGAAGATAATAAATGGGCTATTCCTTCCCTCAACATAGTCCCCATCAAGTAATGGTCACAAAGGGCCATCCAGATTAATGCCCTAACCTTCGAATACAATTTAAGAGCAGTAAATGGTAGAACTCACTCTGACCCGTGCGGGGCCTTTACCTTCAATAGGATTGGTTCACCATCTAGGATTTACTATATCCTGTTAGATGTCCGTCTATGGGCGGATTTAGTTGACATGAAAGTGGGACACTCTCTGGTCAGTGACCACAATCCCTTATGCATGCAGATTAACAACAAATGGGCACCAATCCCTAATAATTCAGTTGATGGACTTAGATTGACGACAAAAGAGATTGTGCCCTCTTACTGCAACCGACTCCTTAAATGGCATAAGGTTTTGCACCAAGATTACAAATTGCTTAGCATAAGAGAGCTTATTGATGAGAAGACAGGGGTACTTGAAGGAATTAAGGAGGACCCTGCGGAGATCCCTGCTTTCCCTTTCTTTAATTTTTACCAAGATTTTATTTAGAAAGGCTGGGCACGTTTTTCACCATCAGGGAAAGCAGTGCAGCGAGAGGTTACCCACCCAGGCCGACAAATCCCTGGTATTCGGTTGCATGTATGGAAAAGAGGCAGGTGTTATCTTTAGCCCTAAGGGAGAAAGACCTGGTCAATATAAGAGCAGCCAGAAAAGAGTATGTTAAGGCGCAAGATACAGCAAAGCGCAAGTGGGACGAGTCCCATTGGCAGGACCTCAAATCTGCCGCATATCAGAAAGACTCTTCCCTGTTCTGGGAATTGATTAACAAAGGATCCCGAGGAGGATCGGACCCAATCCCCAATCATATTAAGGGCAACAGTGCATGACCATTTCTATTGTCATAATGAAGACATGCCGCCCCTACAGAGCGAATCCTATTCATCCATATCGGGGGCTTTTACAGCATTAGAACCCTTTGAGATTCAGGAGGTAGGAAAGGCAATAGAGAGTATAGCTCCAGGAAAGGCGGCGGGTCCAGATGGCCTACCCGGTGACCTTCTCCTGCACGACCTGAAGCCCTGGACGCACTTCATCTCGCTGTTGATGAATTTTATCACCAGAGGCCATGCAGTCCTCGAATCTTGGAGGGGAGCCGAAGTGGTACCAATATACAAAAAGGGAGATAGGGAGGACCCTGCGTACTACAGGCCTATCAGTCTGATCGACGTGATTCAGAAGGTGGTTGGCAGGGTCCTCCTATCGAGGATAAGGTCCTGGATGGAGGAAGGAAATATCCTCTCGCATTTTCAGGCTGGCTTCAGGCAGCGGGTGGGTACGATGGACCAAGTGTTCAGGTTTTGTATTATCTATTGGAAAATCGTGGTCATAGGGAAAGGCAGCTTATATCTGGCCTTTATTGACGTGAAAACAGCTTTTGACTTGGTCCCTCGAGAAAAGCTATGGCAGGTCCTGTGCGACTTGGGTATTACCCCCTTGATCCATGATTTTGTTAAACGTTTGCATGAAGGTACCTATGCCAGGATCAGGTGGGGCGGACAGGGTCAGCTAACTGAAAGGATAGAAGTGAATAGGGGTGTACGCCAGGGTTGTGTTTTAGCCCCAACGCTGTTTTCTCTCTTTGTGAATGGGGTGGTCGACCATTTAAGAGAGGATCCATCTGATGCCCCTACTCTGGCTGGAGAGAAAACTCCCACACTCCTCTATGCTGATGACACCCTCCTCATATCAAAGAGTCCAAGCGGCCTCCAAAAACAACTAGTTAGATTTAGCCAGTTCTGCGACGCCCGGGGATTATCCATCAATACAACCAAAACTAAGTTAATGACCATATCCCCGTCGAAGCGGTTTCGAAATAATATTTCTTTGAATCGTACCCCACTAGAATTGGTCGAAGCTTTCGACTATTTGGGTATCCATTTTACTAGTTCAATGAAGTGGACTTCGCATATGGCTAAGATGCTCCTAAACCATAAGCGGGTGTCCGGGGCAATCTTGAGAGAACAACGCCTCTCGTTAAGTAAACCTGTTGCCCCGGCTCTTGTGGTGTATGACGGGAAAGCGCTATCCTCGGCCCTTTATGGGTCAGAATTATGGGGATTCGAGAATTCTGCCGACTTTGTAAGGTCGGAGAACAAGTTTTTCAGATGCTTGGTCTCGCTTCCTCCGTCCACCCTATTGAAACCTCTTTACCACGATTCAGGTAAACGCTCCATCAAGGATATCGTTCGCCTTCGCCCTTTATTATTCTGGGCACGGGTAAGAACGACTCCCGAACTGGCTAACTATTCTGCTGCTCTCAATGAATTCATTGAAATGGATTCAGGTCACAAGATTAAATGGATTTCCAACCTCAGGCGGTTGGTAATGGACATAGGGTATGTGGAAGCATGGGATAGCAAGACCCCGCCTTCGAAACAGGACCTAAAAAAGCATATTGGGAATGGTTTGAGTTGGAGCTGATGAGGAGTCCGAATAAGGGTGTCCTCACTGAGCGGTTTCTGGAACATAAGCCGGCTCGGAAATTGAAACCCTATCTAGACTTCATTCAGACACCCAGGGACAGGTCACTATACATGAAACTGAGAATTGGAACCCTCCCACATAGTGATTTAAGTGCAGGCTGGACGAGGCGAGATCCAACAGCCACAGTAGTCTCATGTCCTGGATGTACAGCCACAACAGAGTCTATTACACATTTCATTTTTGCATGCCCAGCTTACAGATATGCGAGAAGCAAATGGCTAAAACCTATTTGCTTAAACTTGGGCTCAAGTAATTATCAGGTAGTTTTACGAATTTTAAGAACTGATACTACCTCTCTCACTTTGGTTTGTGAGGTTGCAAAATATTTGGGAAGTGCATGGCTAACACGGTTGAAGCTTTTAGCCAAAAAAGCATGATGAAGTCTCTGTATAGACCTATTCTACGAAGCATTGTCTTTCTCTGTCGTTTTTTCTCCTTTTAGCCTATTTATACTAATTTGTTATTGTTCCTTTTATCATATAAATATTTTTAACTTTATTGTTGTTGAATTTCATACTACAGAATGTACGGTTTAATGTTTTTTTAAACTGTGAAATCAGAATGTGTACACTTTTATGATATCTTTTATATCGAAAAAAGTATTACAACAACAACATATGCTGAGGTTAGGCTCTCTCTCATAGCGCTTAGAGACTGTTGGTGATTATGCGCTTTAGAAATCCCAGTTAATATTAACTATGCCACTCTGTTCTGTGTCACTCCTCTCTAGTCCAATCTACAACAATGCCTCTATACAGCACAGCACTCTATGTAACTCCACTCTTCTCCAATCTATGACACCATTCTACTACACTCTACTTCACTCTGACACTGTATTCTAGTCTACAACACTCTCTGTAATTACCTTTATGCCATTCCACGCCATTTTACTCAACTCTACTGTATAACACACAGCTCCACTGTTTTCTAATCCACTCCTCTACATGACTGTATGCAACTTCACTATATGTCAGTCCACTCTAACACAATATACAACATGCTACTCTCTAACACTCCATTGTACTCCACGACACGCCACTCCACTCTACAACACTCTATATCACACTACCATACTGTGAATACCAAAAAGTAGTAAGCTTACTCCGAAGTGCAAATTACTCATAAGTATAATTTACCTTTCTGGCTGTAAGTCCATAATAAAGAGGTCAAGTATTTGGAGCCAGAAGTACTTTGAATCAATTTGCAAAAGAAGGCTGCAAACTGCGCACTGAGTATTTTGTGAACTGATTTTGATTTTTGTGAGCCAAACTGTGTACTAATTAGTCAGTTTGCGAAATTACCATTAGGAGTGAGTTGCAATTCGATCCAGTTCATTACTCTTCACGAGATAGATCATAAGTTTCAACTAAATACAATTGGAAGCCATGAAATGTGATTTCAGTGGTTATGATTGAAACTGTGGTTGCACACATCCTGTTCCAGATTGTGATTTAAAAAATGACATGTATAATGGAAATAAATTTTAGAGGCCACAAATTGCAGCTCCCTGTGATTGCCTGAAAATTCAGGAGTAGAGATCTACAAGGGAAAAAAGGACACCATTCCAGCAATTGCATTCCCAAATAGGAAGCATTTTTTTTAAAGCAGAGTGTTCCTTTTAGGGACCAGAGCCATTTGTTGAAAAACATTTCTTCTATTTGAGTAGGCCTTCGTCGAGCAGGCATGGTCGCTGACATGATTCCCAATGAAAAAGATGTTCCAGGGTATTTGCGAATCCTGTGATTTTATGAATCATAGGCTTGCAACCAAAAAACCTTTGTACATTATGCCATTAGTTGCAATATAGCTCTTCAGGAATCCCACAAAATCAAGACATTACATTATAACCAGAAAAATATAAAGAAAGTAATTGTATTCTGATTGACAGCGTGATAACTGGCAATCATTTCAAATGTTTTATGGACCATTCGGCTGTCTTCTAAAAACTGAATGCAGCGAAAATGAGCCTGTAACCCATGGGGTAGAGACACAGCTCTCATGCTAGAGTAGTTTCCTGATCCTGAGCCAGTTCATTTGTAAAGCTATGGCAAACCACAGACTTCAACCCATAGACAGTCAGGCATGGTATATAGCCAGACACCCTGGGGACTAATACCTTTGGTAGTTGGGACACTTGCAGCATACCCCCTGTACCAGAACCAGAGGCCTTTTAACTAGTGATCAGAGCTGACCTCGATGGGTCGAAGGAAGTGAACCCCCCACACATATCCCCAGTCATGTCTTGTGAGAGCCCTAGGGAGATTGACATTCAAGTGACCCTCAGACAGGCATAATCACAAGAGGATCTGTAATCCAGAAGGCACATTCGCTGTGGTGATGATCAATGCATCCCTACAATTCACAATAATTCAGGCAGAGAGCTATGTTCCAGTAGAGAAGGGTCAGGTTTCCCCTGCTTTTAAAGTGATTCACGCAGGTAGCCCAAGAGACCAGCGAGCAATTACCCTTCTGTCTGCTGAAGAAACTATTTATGTCTCCTGGGGTTTGGACTGGGGTCGTTGAGCTGCATGGCATCTCTATTGAGAAGACTGGGGGTTATCCAATGGTACTGGCTCCTTTCCATGCAGGCTGCCCTGCCGCATTTGGTGGACCACTTCTTGGTTGCCAAAAACATGGATGGGCTGGGATCTGGCTCAGAAAGCCCGGGCATCAAGACTCTGGTGCCCAGCCCAGAAAGACACTGTTTTCCCCCGTGATCATGCTAGGTGAACATGGAATCCATCTCAGGATGGCTTTATGTAGAATCAAGCCCCAGCCAAACCTGGGCTCAAACCCTGGAATCCCCTGCTACACACCTCTGCCAGTGGATGTTCTGCCAAGCTCATTTCTGCAGGGCTTGGAAAGAGAGCCACAGCCATGACAATGCCTGTACCTTGGGTGTTAGTCTGTCCTCACTCAAGCACTTGGTAGCCAAGCCAAGCAACTGTCTGCTGGCATACACTGCTTAGGTTCCATCTGTGATGCAACCAAGGTCATGCTGATGATTGACCCACTCAGACTTTAATGATCCTTCCACAGGTGAATGAATGAATGAATGCATGATTGAATACATGAATGAAGTGTATATGGAAAGCGCAAACAGCTACCCTAGAGGGTGTCCTGGTGCTGCCCATAAATCCAGTGTACTTAGATGTTGGAAAAAAGTCAGGTTTTGAGTTACTTTCTAAACATGTTATCAAATTCAATGCAATGGAGTCAAGCTGGAGTGTATCCCATTCTAGCGAGACCAGATATGCAAAAGATCTACCTCCTGCTCCAACCCTCTTAAACTTGTGGATATGTAGCACTTCAGTATGAGACAATCTCAAACATCTGTTGGTAACATAACGTTTCAATCTGGCTTTGAGATATTTTGGTTCTGATCTATAGAAAGCTCTATGTGTTAGTGTCATCATCTGCAAACACTTTCTTTCACAGGTAACCAGTGCACTTGTGTTAAGTAAGCTCTCATGTGTGGGTGGCGTGGAAGCTTGAACACCACTTGCGCTCCTGAATTCTGAATCATCTGCAGACAGTCGACCACATATTCAGGAATGGCAAAAAAGGGAATGTTTGCAAACTCAATCCATGAGGTGATCAGATCCTCCACTACCATCTCCCAAGAATCGCGTGGCAGCAAATCAAGAAACATTTGAGAGATCCCAATATTGCAAAGCATGTGCCAGTTACTGAAATAAATTGTGGGTAAAAGGATAAATCAGATTTCAGCAGTGCCTGGCTGGAGGGGGTGGGGGATTCCCTTTAGCAACCACTTATAAGCTAAGAAGTTATTATTGGCTCCATCTAGGAGTAATTCTTTCAAACTTTGAAACTCTGCCCTAAATTGATGGTGCTTTTGTCCAGATAGAGGACCAGTTGTGTGTCATCAGCAAAGGATGTTACTGAAATCCCAAATGACTCTGAAATGGGCCAGTGGGGTCAAGTAGACATTAAACAGTAGCAGACTCCGGGAAGATTCCTGAAAACTCTAAGCAATTGTTTTTTTATAGGAAAAATTGGTCATGGATACTGCCTGCTGCCTACTGGGAATAAAGGATTGTACTGAATGTATTGAAGTACCACAAATCTCCACTGATACCAATCTTTGCAGGAGAGGAGACTGAGGCACCATATCAAATGTCGCTGATAGGTCTAGTAAAATCAGGGAGGCAATCTGAACAATAGACAATAATATTTGAATGGTGTCAGATACCTCTATCTGTGCGGACTCTGTAGTGTGTTGTGGTCTGAACCCTGACTGTGCACTATGAAACAGTATATTCTGTTTCAGGTATTCAGACAGTTGGGTGTTGATTAGATTTTTAAGAAACTTAGCCAATGCAGGGAGTGGAGAAATAGGCCTAAAATTAAACAGTGTTTCTGGATTAGCGGAGGGCTTTTTATAAAAGGGGGCTAACCTTGGCTAGTTTATATACCTCTGGAACTTCATCTAGTTAAATAGTTTATTGAAGACAGGTATAATAGTTTGTACAGCTTTTTTCAGTACTCCTGGTGGGCAAGGGTCGTCAGGGGAAACTGGTTTGTTCCAATGTTAAATGGCTCAATTTCTCAAGAGAACGTTCTAATTTGAGAGGAGGTGTTATAGGCAGTCCCTGTGTATGATTTTACATTGGGCAGTTTTGAATTCTTCTTGTAGATTCTCAATGTTCTCTTCGAAATAGAGTCTATCCTAGAGCCCTGAGTTGTGGCTTTGGATTCAAAAAATTATTCGGGTATATTGAAAATGTCTCTTGAGGAATTCTTTGCAAGATCAATTTTTATGCAGAAGCCCACCCCTTCAGCTCCTAAACAATGCTTAAGAGGGAATGTGGAACATTGCAAATTGTTCTAAGAAAATATTGGCCAGATCACCCCGTCTTTTGCCTATTTTGTCTTGGTGCAGCTAAGGCATTATATGGCTTGTTGGTGCTTTCATTATGCCATTTTCAGTCAAAAAGAGGATGCCTATGTTTTCCTTTATCATTTTGAGAGTGTGTTTAGGCAGAGCTCTGGAATTTAGTGACAGCCCAGTAGGTTGTTGCTATATGGCTTTGTTTTCAAATTGATTTGCTTTGGCATGCAAAAACAGCCTTTTGAGCCTATGATATGAATCTGTTGATGGCAACTGTTGCACAAAAAAGGTGCTCTCATGTCTTGGATTGTTATGTAGGATGTAAAGGTACAACTAGGTGTTAAAGAAAGCAATTGACTAGTTGTATATAACTGTCTGTTTGGTATACTTGGATCAAAACTGACAGCATAGCTGGCACTGGCTATAGCCCAGATGCATACAGGTGCAGAGGGGTTGCCTATGGAGCACCTTTGGCACAGGCTTAATTTTATTCCAAGTGAAAATCTAAGGGCATTAGTACGAGTCTGGCGGCTTTTAGGGGCGCATCACTGGTGGTCCAGCCACTGCTGCTCTGAAAATGTCTGACGAGTCCACCGTAACCACAAGGGAACGAGGTTACCTGTTGGTGGTGCGGCATTCAGGGGCTCACAATATGCTGGCGGTGCTGCTGTAACACCGCCATGCATATTTTGAGGTTCCAGACCGCCAGCCTTACATGGCGGTCAGCACTGCCATGTAAAAGCTGGTGGTGGGGAAACAAAAGGGGCCCCACAGGGCCCTCCTTGCTTCAAATAGGGGCATGCAGGGGGGAACATGTTGTGACCCTCTGTGTGCAAGCAACCCCCTAGTCCCAGCACGGCATGGACTTTAGAGTCTATGCTGTCCTGGAATGCACTGTGGGAGTCCCAGACAGTATTAAAGGCTCATTGAGCCTTTTTACTGCACTGCCATGCTGCCTGCCCACCAGACAACGATTTGTATCATAATTTGGGTTTGGTGGATCAGGGCAGTTGCGAACCACCTTGTTCCTGCACCGCCAAACTCATAATGAGGTCCTAAGATGCCTCACCCACCTCCTAACCACTAGAGTGACAATGCCCTTAAATGGCATCCCTTTTTGGCAAAACAGAGAAAAAGTATAAAACTCTTCTCAACAAAAAGTTGATCGGAGCAGAGGACAAGAGCTAAAAATCCAGCAGAGCAACAATGTGGGTAATAGCCACATCCTACTCGCATTTAAAACAAGTTTTACACACAAGTTTATTTGTCAAAACCCTAAAACAACAGTGACTAAATATCCCCCCCCCTGGTTGTGCAGACAAGCAATCAGTTTCTGTAAAATTACAATAAAATGACCTGTGCAATCATAGGTCAGTTATCATCAAAATCGCAGATAGTGCAACCTTTGTAGGTGCCCCATGGAACCCATGTTACAGCTTTTACTTTTTCTAGATAGCCAAATGTATTCACTTCTTGGCACTCCACCTGTGTGGTTGATGACCCAAGTAGTACTGATCCAAGGACATTAATAAACCATGTAGTCAGTACTAGCAATGGCTGATGTGTACAAAAGAGCAAGGGTATTTTTGATATGAGTATATGACACAAACTTATAGGAAATTCATTTTCATTGTAAATAATAACAATTCTCTGTTCCTATGACAAATAGGAATTCAATGAGTTACCTGTACCTATCAGTGAGTAGTAGACTCATGCTATTTCCATCATTCGTGTGCCTGTGCAGTATTAGACATCTAAGCTCATCACAGACCTGTTATTGATTAATCTAGTGTGATTGAACACCACTTGTCCCACAAAGAAGTTGAACACCAACCGCTAGGGGTTGTGCTACTAGTTGGTATGGAGGAGTCTCATTCTTTATTGCCATTAACTGGACACATTACTCCCTCAACTAGGAACAGCCATGCACTACCACCTACGGAATTTAGTAAGAACTTCTAATTTGTCAATCTTTTCAGTGTCCCAACTGGGTGAGGTTTCCTCTGTTCTGTCAAATAGTGCTTCTGGAGGCACTGGTGTTGGATAGTGCCATTCTGTCAATTATTTTATCTTTTTGCTTTAGCTGGTTAGCATTGTTTATGGCCAACTGTATCTGATCATCTTCAAAAATCATCATTTCATGTTTGCTTAATGAAACAATTCATGGTGATTACTTTTGCTTTTGTTTGCCTTACACCAGTCAAAGAATTTAACCTATAGTAACACAGTGCAAATGCCCTTGGCCATTCCACTCAATCACCATCCATGTTCCTAAAACCAAGAAAATAGAAACCGAGTCCTATTTGATTATTCTTATCTTAACTAATCAGGTGACCATCCTGCTTTGAACACTCATGTTTTCAAAGAAACTGCTTTGGACCCCAAGACACTCAGTAAAGGGTATGAAGCAAGTCAGGGGCTGAGACAGGCAGTAGCTTGCTCAGTGGTAGACTGCCAGCTCAATCCCAAGATCCACATGCAAGCTTTTTATCTGTAGCAACTTAGCTGGCACCAGAATTGCCTGCAAATGGATCCTCATAAAAGGATTTAAAATGTATTCACTCCAATTACGGGATTTCAAAAGAGTCATGTAGTTTTATTTTCCAGCACTATTTAGTCAAGAATGGGCAAATTGCAAGCATACTACCTTCCTTAGATGTTGTAGCCATTTCTCAGGCTCCTTCTCTAGATTTGGAACTTGATTTCCCTTTACCGATGTGTGGGAGGGCTGTGCAAAAAATAGATGCTAGGAGGCTTTATATATTCTTTGCACTTTTGCTTTTTATTTTGTGGTAATTCTGAACTGAGTATCAAAAGTAATACAGAAGGAATATTTCAACAACTCTTCTTTTTTCATTCTTTTTCTTGGAGTTCTGTAGGCTTTGGCTTGATCGCTTTCTTCTTTTCCAGGTTTTAGGTGGGGAACCCCTCCCAAGGATGCTTGGCTGAAGAAGAGAAGAAGATAGAAGGACAGTGAGTATCTTGAGGTTGTTTTTAGTTTATGAGAGTACCTTGCAACACACCCAAAGGTGTCAGAATGAAGCATACACACTTTTCAGAAGGTAAGTGAGGGTTGTGTAGGATCAGGTATAAGGGGAATAAAGTCCTAAGGTCCTCTCACTCTTACGCACTTGCACTGGAGGGAATAGTAAAGACATGCCGATATACAGTAGAGGAATGTAAAGAAGATGGCTCTTTAGGTCCTCTTAATGGTCCTTCTCTTTACTCTTTGCCTTCTGTGAACTTAAAACGTTAAATGGCTACGTCTAGGTCCACAGACGGAAGCTGTCCTGACTAAGGGCCAAATCCCAAGATATCCTCTGGTGTGCCTGACTCTGCCCCCTATTTTTTTTGGGCTCCACTTTTGCCACCCCACTCCGTTTTCTACGTTCCTCAGTGCCACTTTACTCACCTGTGCTCTCTCTTTTCTCTTCCTTGTTTTTGCTTCTTTTCCCCCTTTGTCCATCTCTATCTGGCCACTTGAGGTGGTGAGGAAAGTCTGTGAGCATTCCCCGTTTTGACCCAAATCTTCCCTCCCCCTCCTGTAGTCTTCATTTACCGCCTGCCTCCCACAAACTTCCTGATAAGAAAAGAAGAGAGAAACTAAAGAAAATAAAAAAGTATTCCCGCTCACTCTCCACCCCTAGCCACAGCTCTCTGCAATAGTGGTGGTCAATGCCCTCCTCCTGGGGGTTACCCACCAGTCCTAACTCCACTCCTCGGGAGACTCGTTGTCTCCGGGCCCATCCTCCTCCTTGTCTTCTCCACCCGCCGGTGTCTTGCCCCGACCTTCTTCTTCTGTGTCTTCTTGCATTCCTTGGCACCACCTCTTGACCTTTAACTCCAGCACTTCCTGTTCCAGAGTCAGGCCTTCTTTTCCTCCTCCCCGGCTTCCTGATTGGTGCTGTTTCGGATAGGCTCCTCCTTCTTCCTGCATGGGAGAGGGTCAAAATGCTTTCATTTTTTGGGCTCCTCTCCATTCTCGGCCATAGGGTCAGTGAATCTATTCCCGGTAAGTGATAGGCTGTCATAGAGTCGATGTCAGACTCTTTCTTTCCCCATGCTCACCACGGTAGACAGATTGTGCCATCAAAAGGTGATAGTGTTACAGCAAACAAATGATGGACGGAATGCTGACAATGCAAACATTCTCCCCCAGTGAAAAGATCTAGGTTAAATCCATCTTCCTTTGCCACCCCAGTTTGGACACAGCCATATGCAAATCAGTCTTGAACCTGTGCCATATGGGAACAGTCCAGACCGAACTGCCAAGCCAGGTCCTCCCTGGACCGGAAACAAGCATCCTGGGACTGCTTTCAGGGTATGTCACCCTTCTTCAGCCAGGCTAGCTTGAATCCAGTGGCATAGTGAGCAAGGGACCGACGTCTGGGCATACCCATCCCACTTAGGGCGAAAAGTGTTACAGCAAGCAAATAATGGGCGGAATGCTGACAATGCACACATTTTCCACCAGTCAAAAGATCTGGGCTAAATCCATCAAGCGTGGCTGATGAAGGGTAATACCCTGAAACCGGTCTTAGGAGCCAGCCACAGTACGTGTCTACACGTGGATGTCCAAAGAACCGCTGCTGTGCCTTGGACGATTCCCCACCACGTTGAACTACAAAGACAGAAAAATTCAGGCCTACGTTCATGTAATAAAAGGTCCTGATGCAGCTGTCTGCCTCCTCAGTCTACCCACAGCAGAGTGGCAAAGGCTAGTAGAGATTGAATTAAAAGTCAACGACTCACCAAAAATCGTAAACAAGTTTCCGAAACTGTTTGCAGGCCTGGGAAAGATAGCTAATGTCAAAGTCAGGCTCCACATAAATAAACAAGCAACACCAGTGGCTCAACACCACAGAAAGGTACAGTCCCATCTCCATCAAGCAGTTGATGATGGACTCCAAATGTTGCTGAGAGTGGATATCATAGAGAGATCAACCGGACTTACTCTATGGGTGTCGCCAGCGGTAGTTATGCCAAAACAGGGATATGAGAACAAAGTACGCCTATGTGTGGACATGCGAGCCCCAAACACGGCTATAGAACAAGAGAGTCACCCAGGACCCCACATCAGTGACATGATCACTTGCCTGAATGGAGCAACAGTCTTCTCAAAGTTAGACCTCAGCAAAGGATATCACCAACTCGAACTCAATGAAAGATCCAGGTACATCACCACATTTACTACGCATCAAGGACTCTTTAGGTATAAACGCCTCAATTTTGGTATCTCCTCAGCGGCTGAGATATTTCAATAGGCTGTTCTGCGAGTAATCCACCACATCCCAAACTCATTTAACTACAGTGACGACATTTTTGTCTTCGGCGCCACATGCGAAGACCACGACACCACCTTGGATCGAGTGTGTCACGCCCTTCTCAACACCAATTTCACACTCAACAAAGACAAGGGTGAATTCCACAAAACCACCCTCAAGTTCTACGGTCACATCTTCTCCAAAGACGGCATGAGACTTGACCCTGAGAAGGTCTCGGCATTGGCTGACACGCCACAACCTCATGATGTTAGTGACATTCAATCTTTCCTGGGCATGGCCAGTTATTGCGCACGATACATGAAGGACTATGCGACCATCAGCTACCCGCTGCGAGAGCTCACAAGACAAGGGTAGGCATTCCAATGGTCCACTGCATGCGAGCGTGCTTTTACCAAGATCAAGACAGCTGTGAGCTCTGCCGCACACCTGGCATACTTCAACCTGAGACGAAAGACAGAAATTGCAGTAGTCACCAGCCCTGTCAGTCTTGGCGCCATCCTAGCCCAGTATGATGACAAGAGAGATCAACGTCACATCATGGCCAATGCCAGCCGCAGCCTCACCAACACGGGGAAGGCATACTCACAGCCCAAGAAGGAAAGTCTGGCAGTCGTATGGGCATATGAGCATTTCCACCTGTTCGTGTACCGGAAACACTTCACGCTCATCATCGACCATCAAGCCCTAATCACCATCTTTGGCAACCCAAGAGCGAAAATGCCTCCACAGATTGAGAGGTGGGGGATTCGCCTGCAAGACTATACATACACCAGCATCCACAAACCGGGGAAGGCAGAGAACCCGGCGGACTACATATCACGCCATCCTCAAGGGTAGACACAAACACGTGCCTCAGTGGCCGAACAGTACCTCCATTTTGTCTTCGACCAAGCACGCCTACCTGCTGTCCCACTGGAAATCATTAGAGAGGCCACCACCAATGATGCCACACTTCAAAACATCATGCAACACGTCCGCACCTGCTCGAGCAGACACCTGGAGGATGTACAAACAAATACCCCCACCAACTTACAAGAACTCTCATTTTTCAGACACGTCAAAGATGATCTCACAATCAGTGCAGCCGGGCTACTTTTAAGAGACAGAAGAATTGTCATTCCTCACCAATTAAGACAAGGGACCATTAATCTAGCACATGAAGGCCACAGAGGCGTAGTGGCCACAAAGAAAGCACTGCGACAGAGGGTCTGGTTCCCGTCTCTTGACCAGATGGTGGAAGCCACGCTGCAAGACTGCCCACAGTGCCAACTAGTCGGGCGTGAAGAACCACCCACTCCACTGCAAATGTCAGACCTCCCAGACAGTGTATGGCAACAAGTAGCTGTCGATTTCTTCGGCCCGTTGAAGTCCGGCAAATATGCGATCGTCATCATGAATGAGTACTCCCAAATCCTCATTGCACATCAACTCTCATCCACAAAGGGGACCACCGTCTTTCCCATCCTTGACGATGCGTTTGCAGCCTGGGGAATTCCCGAAGTAGTGAAAACAGATAATGGACCACCATTCAACAGACGTGAATTCACAGAGTTTGCAAATCACCTGAATTTCAAGCATCGGAAAATTACTCCCTTATGGCCCCACGTTTCATGGCCACCCTGAAGAAGACAATATAACAAGCAGAACTGTCTCAATGGGATGTCCAACCGGCTCTGAAGTGCTGCGAGCATACAGGACTACGCCACACAGTACCACCAACAGATGTCCTGACACTCTGATGCTCGAGAGAAACCCGCGCACTCGGATACCGACCTCAGATGCAGTTGCACGGTCCAGGTCCCCGGCATCGGACCATGAGACACCAGTGAACATCGACAAGGACAAGAAAGCAAGGATGAAGAAATATGCTGACGATCGTCGGCACGCTAAGGTGTCTGACATCCAAGAAGGAGACTGGGTACTGGTGAAGCAAGAGCGGAAAACCAAAGCTGACAGCCCAGCTCAACCGCTCCAAGTAACAAAGAAAAGAGGGACTATGATCACAGCTGCCTCTGCAATCAAGAGGACCAACAGAAACATTTCACACTTCAAAAAATGTAACCCAGAGGCCTACATTCAAGAAAGTGAAGCAGACTTTGACACGGGCAGATCAAGCCCAGAAATGGATCAATGTGACGAACACCCTCGCACTACTGATGTGGGTGAAGCCCGAGTACAGCGCTTGTCCTGTCGGACCCAGAGAATCATTCGGAGACCAGTTCGACTCATTGAAGAACTCTAAGAGAAGTGACAGAACTGGGGCCGTTGCCAAATCAAACAGGGGAGAGATGTTGTGTCATCATGCTTGACTCTGTCTGCTACTTCCTAGTCAGACATGGCAGGAAGTGGAAGGGAGGGGCAGCGCGAGATATCGCCAGTCGGGGAACAGTCATTAAACGAATAAAGAAGTGTTAATCCCAACTCCATGTCCGCATGTTTTATTAAACGCGAGACAGGAAAACAAGGAACAGGGTCAAGACTGATTTGCATGTGACTGGGACCAAACTGGGGTGGTGTGGTGAGCAAAAGAATGATGGATTTAACCAAGACCCTTGTGACTGGGGGTGAATGTTTGCATTGTCCAGCATTTGTCCATCTACTGTTTCTTTTGCCTATGTCACCCTAAGTGGGAAGGGTATGCCAGGACGTGGGTCCCTTGCTCACTACACCACTGGGTTCAAGCTAGCCTGGCTGATGAAGGGTGATACCCTGAAACCAGTCCCAGGATGCTTGCTTCCGGTCCATGGAGGACCTGGCTTGGTAGTTTGGGCTGGACTGTTCCCACAAGGAACACGTTCAAGACTGATTTGCATATGGCTGGGACCAAACTGGGGTGGTGTGGTGAGCACACGAATGATGGATTTAACCCAGATCCTTGTGACTTGGGGTGAATGTTTGCATTGTCCAGAATTCCATCCATCAACCGTTTCTTTAGCATCAAAAGGTGATAGGGCAGATGCTAAATGTATTTTCTGGGTTGTGGGGATATCTGATTGGTCTGAGGTATTCTAGAGTCACAAACCTGGCTAAGTGAGTCTAGGTTGGTCTTGGTCTGATAAATGCAGCCATTTCTGGGAGTTCAGTGTTTCTCGACATGCTTTAGCTCCAGAACTATTATTATTTAATTGATAGATTGGGCGAAGGAACCGTAGCTGATTTAATTAGTCATTTCCAGTTTCACTGTACTAGCTGTGTGTACCTACACATTAATTATTTGTTTCTGAGACAGGTTATTGCTACTGGTAGGATCAAACCAGTAGCCGCATCTACTGGAAGAGAAAGCTACCTGTCTTCGTACACCTTCGGAGAGCCACCAGGCCTTGATTGCTTGCATGGGCTGGGTGGAAAGGATGATTGATTGGCAACTGTGGTTCAGCCTGCTCTGCAATGAAGGAGGTAAGAGGAAGACTGAGGCACAACCTGAGTGAATTATAAGAGTTCTGGTCTAATCTTTGACGTGGGTGGTTTGAAATCCCACAGAATGGTCATTCTGAGCTGCTGCAGAAATGTGCTGGGTAAACAAAGGTAGTGGTGGGTCATAATAGCTCAGACACCAGGTATTGTCTGGGGATCCGACCAATAGACCCCATATTCTATGGTGAGAACACAGTGAGGTGAGCTGCTGGGATTCTTGTCCTTTGCTCTGCTAGGTGGGGAGGCCCTCTGAGAGACACACCTTTGAGTTGGACAGTCCATGACAGGGTGGACACGCTTTGCTTGAAATAACTGCTGAAGCTGGCCAAGCAGTCCATTCCTAAAAGTAAAATGTGCAAGCTACATCCAATGGATCAGGGCATGGTGCCAAGGAGGCTGTCCTGCCTGGGATGTGCGCTACATACTCTTGCATGCTCTTGATTAGGCAGGCTCACAAAAGGGCCTAGTGGAAATGCCTAGGAGACCGCCTGTGACTCAAGCCTATAGGAGCTCTTGGGAGGAGCTATTCGGAGCTCCATATAGAGTGGTGTAGGCCCTTTCACCCTCTCTCTATTAATCTTGAGTCTGCCTTTCTGTAATACATATATCTTGGTAAAATCATGAGATATTTGACCAAATGTATACTAAGCTTGTGGAACAATGGATGTGCCTTCACTGCAACTTCCAGATCAGCTAGGCCATCAGCTTGTATCCTACATTCTTATGGTGCACACATATACTAAAGACTAGATCGAGAAAATGGCCATCTGTTAGTATCATGTCATCTGAGATGGACATTGTAAGCCAGGGCTGGAAGCAAAGAATGGGGTCACGGTCTGCCAGGGCTCTGAATGGAAACAGCCAGAGCTTCTTACTCTGGTGAAGTAGATGTGTCGTCTCTGACTTGCTGAACCCCATCCAGGCACTTTGAAACTCTCTGCACTGCAGAATGGAGGCTAACAGCAGCGACTGCTGAAACTCTTTTTGGAGCCCAGTCAGAGCATTTTACCTCAGCGAGGCAGTGAAGATCTCCCCAGGCCTTTGGAACCCCTTCCTGGGAAATTGTTTTGACACCAAAGGCTGTGAAACAGAGTTCATCCCCCATGGGAGTATGCCAAGCTCTGTCTGAGTACTACCAATGCCCCAGTTGAAGACGGCTACCCATCTGAAGAGGAAAAGCATTCACAAGCCTGAGGAATTATTTGCTGGGTAGCTTGTGGCACCAAAGGTCGGTACCTGGCTCTCAGGCTTACGGCAGCTCTGACTAGGGACCTGGTCAGAGTTTCCCACCCTGTTGAAGCATAGAGCCCTCTCCAGGACTGCAGAATCCCATCCTGGGCACTTTGTGACACCACAGGATGAGGAATAGAGCCCTGGCCCAAAGGAATGCATCTCAGACCAGCCGGCATTCCTAATGAGTACGTGATTGGAAAGTCCACCCCCAAACTGAGGAAAGGATACCTTCCCTGGCCTGGTAATGTGTATTTTCAATCAATCAATCAGGAGTTTGTTAAAGCGCGACTACTCACCCGTAAGGGTCTCAAGGCGCTAGAGGTGGGGGGGGGTTGGGGGGTGCAGGTTCCATTCCATCAAGGAGGGGGTCTGTCGAAGAGCCAGGTTTTGAGGTTTCTTGCGAAGATGGGGAGCGATGTTGTCTGTCTGAGGTGGAGCGGAAGGGCGTTCCATGCCTTGGCCGCGAGGAAGGAGAAGGAGCGGCCTCCCGATCTGGTCTTTCTGGTGCGGGGGACCACAGCGTAGGAAAGCTGGGCTGATCGTAGGGTCCTTTGGGGTGCGTGGAATTTGAGTCGGCTGTTCAGGTATGCTGGTCCGGTGCCGTGGAGGGCCTTGTGTGCGTGGGTGAGCATCTTAAAGGTGATTCTCGCCTCGACGGGGAGCCAGTGGAGTGTGCGCAGGTGCTGGGAGATGTGGCAGTGTTTTGGCAGGTTGAGGACCAGTCTTGCGGCGGCGTTCTGGATGTTCTGTAGCTTGCGGATGAGGTTTTTGTTTATTCCGGCGTAGAGTGCGTTGCCGTAGTCGAGTCTGCTGGTGACCAGGGCGTGAGTGACTGTCTTTCGGTGTTCGAGGGGGATCCATTTGAAGGTCTTACGAAGGAGGCGGAGGGTGTGGAAGCAGGAAGATGAGACAGAGTTGATCTGGCGGTCCATTTTGAGCTCGGAGTCCAGGATGATTCCCAGGTTGCGTGCGTGGTCTGTGGGGGTTGGCGGGTTTCCGAGGGCGGTGGGCCACCAGGTGTCACTCCAGGCGTCGGGGTTTGGGCCCATGATGAGTACTTCTGTTTTGTTGGTGGTTAGTTGGAGGCAGCTGTGTTTCATCCATTTGGCGACGGCTTCCATGCCTTCTCGAAAGTTGCGTCTGGCGGTGTTGGGCTCGTTGGATAGGGAGAGGATGAGCTGAGTGTCGTCTGCATATGACACGATGTTGAGTCCGTAGGTTCTGACGATGGGGGCAAGTGGAGCCATGTAGACGTTGAAGAGCGTCGGGCTGAGGGAGGAGCCCTGGGGGACTCCGCAGGTGATAGGTGTGGGGTCCGAGAGGAAAGGGGGGAGTCTGACCCGCTGCGTCCTGCTGGAGAGGAAGGAGCAGATCCAGTCGAGGGCCTTGTCCTGGATTCCTGCATCGTAGAGTCTGCGTATTAGGGTGCGGTGGGAGACTGTGTCGAACGCCGCTGATAGGTCGAGGAGGATGAGGGCTACTGTTTCTCCTTTGTCCAGTAAGGTGCGGATGTCGTCTGTTGCGGCGAGGAGGGCGGTTTCCGCACTGTGGTTTTTTCTGAAGCCGGATTGGGAGGAGTCGAGGATGTTGTGTTCTTCGATGAATGTGGCGAGTTGGCTGTTGATGGCTTTCTCGATGACTTTCGCTGGGAACGGGAGCAGGGAGATGGGTCTGTAGTTTTTGAGGTCGGTGGGGTCCGCTGAGGGTTTCTTTAGGAGGGGGTTGACCTCGGCGTGTTTCCAGTCGTCGGGGAATGAGGCGGTCGCCAGGGAGCGGTTGATGGTTTGGCGGAGCATGGGTGCGATGGTGCTGGCGGCTCTGTTGAAGATGTGGTGGGGGCAGGGGTCCATGGGGGCCCCTGAGTGGATTGACTTCATTGTCTTCAGTGTGTCTTCGGTGGTGAGGGCTGTCCAGTCATCAATCGCTGGTTTCCGGGTGTCGGGGGTGGTTGGTGAGGGTTCAGTGTGTTGGTTGTCTTCGTCGAAGTTGTCGTAGATGCTTTTGATTTTGTGGTGGAAAAAGATGCTGAGTTTGTCGCAGAGGTCTTGTGAGAGAGGGATGTCGGTAGACTCGCTGGTGGGTTGGGCGAACTCCTTGATGATGCTGAAGAGTTCCTTGCTGTTGTGTGCTTGGGTGGAGATTCTGTCTTCAATCGCTTTTTTCCTCGTTTCTCTGATGAGTTGATGGTGGGCGTTGGTGGCGGCCCTGAAGTTGTTGTGGGCTTCTGTGGATTTGGTGTTTCTCCAGGCCTTTTCGAGGCGGCGGCATGTGCGCCTGGACTCTCGAAGTTCGGTGGTAAACCATCTGGCTTTCTTGGCACGGGTATTGTTGTTTTTCTTGAGGGGGGCTATGGTGTTGGTGCTGTCCGAGATCCATCTATGCAGGGTTCGGGCTGCGGTGTTGGGGTCGTCGTTTTGGGAGCTTGAGACACCAACGTTTAGTGTTTAGAGACATGGTCCAAGACCCACATCTTAGGCCAGCTGCAATCTAACTTGGAACCAGTCTCGATATGAAAGGATGCCTCTAGTCAGTGAATGAGAAAGGCAGTCCTTTTCACACCCTCTTTACTGAAAGAAGGATCTGGATGGCACAGCAGGCCTCATCTCCCCCCAAAATAGGTATGTAGGTAAAGGTGTCAAGACCTATTTGTAATCTGGGCATCTGCAGAGAAAGATTCTGAGCAGCTATTTCTGGCATGGGTTTGAACAACTTTAGGTACTCGCCTCTTTTAGAAGGCAGGCGTGAATCAGACTAATATCTTCACCCAGATTGGGATTTAATCAACTTCAGCTTGATATCGCAAACTGTAAAATGACAACTGGTTTTAAATTATATCTGCACACAGGTTATATCTGTTGAACATGAACTTTTAAATACATGCTTACTAGTATTGTTTATTTCTTGTGTGAATGATTCACTTTTTTGTATTAGATATTACAGACATATTTTTGGTTTTACCTCGAGCAAATTGCAAAACTCGCAATAATACTTCAGAGGACATCGCACAGATTGTATGCCTTCTGAAGAGAGAGTCCTAGACTGCAAGAAATTCCAGGGTCTGTTATTTCTTGTAACCTCCTAGAGATGACAATCACGTGCACAAGACACACAGAGGTTAACTAGGTTTGGTGTACTGGAACCTTGCGATTGGTTTGCTGTCAATCCTAACCTCTCCTACTCATAGGCTATCAGTTCACAACAATTTGTAAAACTGGAGTGGAACCACCCAACCCGGTCACAGCCTGAATGTGTACTGGGAGTGAAGAGCAGGAACGAAGCTCTCAAGAAAATGTTAAACAGAAGGTCCTTATTACTAGTGGAAGAATTTCACCTGGAGCAATAACTCTGGAAGAATATTTGCAACCCTTAATTTGAAGTCTCTCCAGGACTGTCTTTACTGCTGTGGGTACAGCGGCAGTAGGGAGCATCACAGACTGGCCCCTCCATGACCACTGCATCAGTGACAGGATGAACAGACAATGCTTCTCCATTACAGACACAAGCCCATCCTGACCTTATGATTGCTAGATATTGATGTTAGGATGCTAGTAGCCACAATCAGGGGTTTCTTAACCTCATACAGACTCACAACGTATCTCAATTCAGAGAAAAACATTGGTATCAATGGCCCTTAAGGTCTGGGTGCTTGAGATGCACAATCTGTAGTTCTTGATATTATTACTCAATGAATAGTCGTGTGTTTTCTGTGCTTGTTGCGTTATGTTTCATTCTGCTGACATACGTTCTGGCTTAATGTGCAGGCCCCGTGTCCTGGAAATCAATGGGGACATTCTCGGCTGGTTCCCTCCGTTGGTACTGTGAATCAGCCATCATTCTAGCGCTCTGAGACTGGTTCAGGTCTAACTCTAGGTAAACTGCCTAATGAATTTGGAGCTGCAATGATCTGATAATTACCAGTTACTTCACTGAAACTGGTCATGTGTTTTGCCTAGGAAAACACAGCTGAACTCAAATAGAAATGTGTATACTGTATACTGTTTAAAGTGTAGGTAAACAGATAATGCTGTGGGGTACAGATCCTTGTGGTGTTGTGTGGGAAAAGGCACAGCAATGCCCTTGGAACACCTCCTTGACGTAGTGCTTTGCGCTGCCTTGCCTTACTTCATATCTATGAGGCCATGCAATGTCAAGTAGGGTGGCTTTGTGTCGCCTCATAGATTTGATTGAGAGGCCTTTGCCACTGAAGCATTATAAAAAGTAATGCTCTGGTGGCGCAGCCCTACTGTAAATGAGGCCCTCAAGGCCTCATTTATGAGGAATTGGTGTAGGGCAGTGCTGCAAGTCTTCTTTCTGTGCTGCCCTACGCCAATGTGAAAAGGCAGAAATGCACCATATTTAAGGAATACAGTCCATTCCTGTCCTTTCTCCCTGTGCTGGAGCACAATTTGCTGCCTAACGCCTATGTAGGCACTTATGCACCATGGTGCAAGGGTACCTCCATGGTAAGCAGGATTGTTTTACAAAAGCAATCCCAAGAGGAATTTTCCTCTCTATGTGTGTGCTGAGGAACACAACACACATAGAAAGAAGAAGAAACAATGACAGATATTTATCATTGTTACACTGGCTCTCGGGAGGTATAAGGTTGTGACGCTGTCCCAGGTTTATGGGATTTTTTAAATCTGGGGCAGCGTCAAAATCCATAGGTGTTGCATTGGAACACCCACTGCAATGCCCACGGAACGCCTCCTTGATGCAGATTAAGGCAAGGCACCGACTTGCACTGTGTTGCCTTACTCCATATCTATGAGGACATGAAAAGCCACGCAGTGCGGCTGTGGTTTGCCTCATATATATGATTTAGAGTCTTATGCCGCCCTAGCATCACAAAAAGTGACGCTGCTGTGGCGCAAGTTTCTCATGAATGCGCGCCTTAGTATTTAATTCCCTGTGCAGACATTTTGTTGGAACCAGCTATACAAATGAACAATTTGCATGGTTAACATGGGCGATGTAGCAGTATCTTGCTCATCATGCAAAGCCTCTGTTTATAGAAAGAAGGTATTTTACATTTTTCATGTTTACATTATCTTCTAGTCTTTCATCCTGACAGAGATGTGATAGCCTGTTAGAAGAATATTTCCAAAATAACACCGTTAAAGTGTTGAATTTGGCCACATTCACTGTGCACTGAGAGAATGCTTTGATTGTGTGGAAAGTCATCTGTTCCTTACTGTGAAAAGTCTGGGCAGTGTTACCATCCGTCCGTGGCAGCAGTAATTGAACATGCTATACGGTCTGGAAACAAAGAGGAAATGGAGTCTCCGAACAATTCATGGTTAACCTCATAATGTCTATGAATCAAAGACATGTTGGACACTTTTTCCATCTCAGATGTGTCTTCATAAATCATATTTCCTAAAGGTTCTGGAAATGTTATGAATGACACCACATATGTGGTTTTCCCAAGTTTAGATTACAACGAAAACTTCTGTCAAAAAAGATTTAAATAACCCAGATTAATAAAATGCAAGCATTTGACGTCCGTAACAGTGTTCTATAGGTAGGAACCGGTTGTGTGATTCCAAAAATCCACAAACTCATTGAGAATGCACAGTTCATGTTTGCAATGGAGGACTGCTGTGCAAAAGTACAGGGTTACTGCTTACCGCTATCCTATCACTGCATAGCAGACGGAATTGCAATTATTCACTAAATTATTTACAGTTTTCATTTAGAGAGTCTGATAACATATAATAGGATTTGTAAATAAAATGTCCAAAATATATAATTCAATGTTAGCAAATCAACTGAAAACAAGCCCGAAAATAGCCCTTTCTTTAGATGGATCAAGAAGAATGCAAAGCCGCAATCCACCCAGACTTTTTGGGCTTAAAGCTTTCGCCTTACTTCTTATAGTAGTCCACATGAAAACTATTTAGAAAGCCCCAGAATGTATGTTCTGAATATTACAACGTTTTTAGACACTTTTGTCTCCTGGTAGTAAACTTTGAAACTAGGGAGTAGATAGGCAGGAGTAAGAATATCAAGATCAAGAAGATATTTAGGTATATAAGGACAGCCTTTAAACAAAGTGTGTAGGGACAATCAAGAAGCACATATTCCTAAAAGATAGCATATAAGGCCTCATATTGAAGGTAAGTACATAATGGTCAAATTACTTTTAGTGTTTACAAATCCGACAATTTGCAAAATCCCAGGGTATACGAACACAAGATAGCTTTCTGGTGTCTATTAAACTCATTTAGTGATTCAGAAAAAGTTTCTTAATTATAAAAAATGCATTTACTGAGTCATTCATTATCACAATTAGGAAGGGGTATAAAAGAAGCATTCCCTTCTAATTGCATTGCACAATGACATGTATCAATGGTTTGTGATAGCGGTTGCAACCCATTGAAAAGCTACCAACACCTCAAAGGATATGGCAACACTTTTGTAAAATAGTATCTATCCCTTTTGGACTCCTTCACCTTTAGAATTATGTCAGTGTCCCTCTGGAGAAGCAGTCATTAGTCCCTGGGACCACTGCGTGTGTCGGAACCCCTTTCAGAGGGTCACGGGGCCCGCAGGGGATACTGGGGCCAGCCGTGGGGGCTTAGGCCTTTTTCTCCTGATGTCCTGTGGCCACGCCTTCTATGGATTCTAAGAAAGTGGGCCAAGTGGTGCCCCTTCTGCACTTGATAAACATGACATGGTAAACAAGGCTCCCTCGGGGGATAGTGTGGATACAGATAAGTGAACATGGGCTCACAACTCAAAATGCACACAGCAGCAGCAACAAATCAGTGTCCACCTAAATACTCACTTTTGTAGAAAGAGGGAACTATTTTATTTCCTCTGCTTGCTACACAAAGGAAAACTATGACATTCACAAACAAGAACATAATTCCCCTTGAGGTCGGGCTCTTGTGTTTCAATGGTGATTCCCGACAACTCCCTCCTTACTTTAGCAATAGTGGTTATTCCCCATATTAGTCCTAATTGCAGTCTTTGTGTCAAGAGTCCACAGTCACTCTTAAATGCAAGCCAAATGTGTCCTAGCACCATAGTGTTCACAGCAGCAAGTTCCCCCAGTGCCGATAGGCCGAAACAAGTCTTACAGCTCCGGTAGGAGAGAAGGATTATTAATCATCATTTGGATGCTGAGTCCTGGAGTGTGCCCAGAATGCGGGTGCTCACAGGGGCTCAGGTCCCAATCAGGTTAGTTGACTGCATGTGGACTCAGAGGCTGCACTCAGCAAGCATATGCTCTCTCTCCCTCACGATCATGCTCATGAGGGTGTGATTCTGATGCTCTGCTCCTTGATCCCGAAATTGGGTCACGATGATCCCATGGCATCGTCACTTGCTCGACGGGGTTGGACTAGTCAAGTCCTCATTGCTCCTGGTTCCCTATGGGTCCCCACTGCTTGCAGGCTATGGCACTTTACCAATTAACATGGTGCAAGTATTCCTGGTAGTTCCTCCTGGCACAGGGGGTTGCCACATAGCTGCCACAAAAGGCTTCAGCCTTTACCACATGTCTGTGTTTACCACAGCAGCCCCTCATGGCATACGAAGTCACTGCAACCTCACTGCACAGCCTTATTGCATGGTAGTCTTTTCCACAACTATCTGCACAACTGTCCTCTCCTGGCATACGTGCGTCAGCGGCTCAGTCGTACACTCAGGCTATGACCTGGGCAGTGCGTCTGCATTTTCCTCAAACCTGTCAGGATTGAATTTGTTCAGATGCACAAACCTGAAATCCAAGCCCAGCGGGAGCCATGCACGTCGATAGTCCAACCATGCCCCCTAAAGGTACACACAGCTCATTGTTGCTGGCCCGACTTGCAGCACGCGGAATGGTGGAATGGGTCAAATAACAACCAAGATCTAATCTATCGTCTCAGAGTATCACCCTCATCACACTAGCACCTCCCAAGTAGCTGACCGGATGGTATTTCCGAGGATGCTCTTAGTGCTGCAGGGAAACAAGAGTGTCATTGATGATCTGTTTGAACTACTTTCTTTCCACTCATTCATTCATTCGCATCATTTAGTCCAAGTACCTATTAAATGACCAGTTCCGTATCGAACCTGAGTGTTAGGCTTGATAGTCTCTCCATAGTCTATAATCCCAGCCTGTCGTGGGCTTCAGGGGCGAACACCAGTTTTTATACAACTGGTAGGATTCCTGCTCACTATGGCAAGCTTAAACTCCCTCTTAGATGCTGGCCAATTCAGTTCCTGCACTGGGTGGCGTGAATGTGCTCAGCTTAATGTTTGTGCTTTTAATAGTTAAGTCTCATACAGCTTAGGAGAGTGTAGCACTGCTGCTCCAAATGTATATTGCAACAAATGTTTCAAGATTTAGTGTCTTGTGTCAAGTCCTTTCCTGGGGTTAGCGATCTTGGCTGCCAGTGTGCTCTATTGGCTTGCATTTAACACATTTGCTTTGGCTTGTAGTCCTCTGCTAATGTGGCACGCATGAATTATTAGTGCAGTACACGACTTGCGGTCTTCTTTTAATTCTTTCTCCTGTCTAGGTGAGATGTGAGGACCTGTGACCTCTGCAGTTGCAGCAGAGAACTCACAATTATGCGGAGGCAGAGAACTCAAGAGCAAAATTGAGGTAAGTGTTCTTCATCCGATGTCTAGATTGCCTATCAATATGACATGGTCTGTGAGTGGCTTATATCCCAGTGCATTTAAAATGGCCTACAAGAGCTTGGGATCTTGCGGGATCTCATGCTCCTCACCTGTTGATGCATCAAGTGACAGCGCACATGCACATAATCATTCTGTTGGCGCTCATGCCTTTTTACAGTGTAACAGCACTGTGTAATGACACCCATATCAACAGTTTGTTACTTGTTGCGTAAAATCAGTCTCAACCCTTTGTGCCTCGTATGTAGGCTCACATCAACTTGCTTTATCACTTTCGCTATAACCCTCAACATCTACTTGATTTATCCTTCGCTTCATGTTTCCAGGCATTTGTGGTGCTTGAATGTCTCCACACTCACACAGCATTCATCCACGAACAGATTTTAGGAATGCCAGTGTGTGTTGTGCATAGGTTTGGGGAAGTGTTCATCACAACACCTCGCACAAGGAGTCCACTCAACAGGGCTCCTTATTGGACTTTGCTCCATCCAATGCTTTCCTCTTCCTCACAGGGCACACCGGGCGTGGCAAGCAGGCAGGCACTGGTGCTCCTTGCTCCAGGGCAGGCAGTCTTGGATTCCCTGATAATGCTCCCTCAACCAGCAGGGAGACTAGCAGGCCTTGTTTGGGTTCTGCTTCTTATGAAGTAACTACCTCTCTGTTACCTCTTCTTCTTGAACAGAAGTCTGTCACATCAGGAATGCCTCTGAAGCTGATAGTCAAACAACACACACCATGGGAGTGACAAGAGTTCACACATGAGTGTCAACTACAGTGATATGTGCAGCAAAATTTTAGTTCAGGTGTCCCAGGTCCTACTCTTTATGATTCTCTTATCAGCCCCATCTTATTCCTGAGATGTGCCCAGGCCACTTCCTTTGTGACCTCTCACTGAATCAGAAATCAAAGAGCACCCTTTGAAGTGCACAGCAGAGGCCTGACCCTTTCCTCCCCAGTGTGTGTCCCACAAGATTAAAGAAATGCAGCAATCCACAAATCTGTCTGGTCTGGGGAGGATCTCTCTATCGCTGCTCCATGTTTCACCATGCAGGCCTAGGTTTCCTTAAATGAAACACGCTGCAATCTATTTATTGTATCGTCCCCAGGCATACATAGCCCAGTGCATGCATACAGCATACATGCACTGTACAGTACTGTATCCTTTATGTACTATACCACTCACAAGCACACATGCTTCTAGCATATGCATTTAACATGCCCACACTTGACCCTACATGTGTTGAATCATTCACAGGTACACATGCATCCAGCACGTGCATCTAAGAAGCACATGCTGCACCCTATATGTATTGCAGCATTCACAGGTACACATACAAGCAGCAAATGCACTTATACTGCAAACTACAGCTTTCAGGCACTGTACCACTCGTATGCACATGCACCTCCAGCACATGCAAAGACCATGCTTGCACCTGGTGTAGGCCGAGGGTGGGTTAAGCACACAGCAGCATAACCTTTAAAAAGTGAGAGAGCCTGTATGCCTCACTCTAGTGACCCAGGTTAGAAAGGACCTGTTCACTCCAACTAATCACAACACATGATGCTGCCACCAGCACATACATGCTGCTTAACTCAGTGCGAAGGCAGTAAGCTTCCACCACTATGAGCTGGGCTTTGTTTAGGTGCCCATTCCTTGTCTAACAAGACCGCAATCCACGAGATAGGCCTATGTCATGGCTCGCATGCTGCATCGTGTTTGTCTATGACAACAAAAATCAGCATTAGGGATCCATAAATTAGTATATTTGGGCACTCAGGGCAGGGGTGCACATTTATTACCACAAAGAGAACTTTTCCTTCCCCACAGAGTGCTACCACCAATTTGGTGGGAATTTGTAAAAGTTTATTTTAAAGCAGCAACAGATACTTTAAGGAGCACAGGCTGCCTGAAAGAAAATCCCATTTGGGAATACAAACACAGGGATTGTGGTTTACTGTTCCTTGCAGGCCACAATTACAATGTTTATAGCCAATCAGAGTGAGTTCAATATAGCGACCTACTTAATTCAGTAGAAAGGTCATTTTGCAACCCCCTGTGACTCAACATTTTGTTTTGTGACCTAGGTCACATTGCAAATTCAGACACAGGTCACAAATAGTTGTTGCAAAATGTGCAAACACTATTTGCAACCTTTCTCTTTGTACCTTGGAATCTACAGTTCTTAATATGACAAACCAAAGAGCAGAGCCAGGGAAAACTTAGTCTTGTGCATGTTACAATTATTTGCCTTGAGCAGCCATCAGTCGAGAATGTCCATGCTGTGTGGAACGTCCTAAACTGCAGTAGCACATTCAGTACACCAATTCATGTTCCTCGGGGCAATGTCACATTAATTCTCCAGACACAGATGCAGCACTGCAACATGTGTAGGATTATTTGTATTCTACAGATAGTTTGCCAAAGGTGATTTGGGTGATAGATTGAACACACATCCTGATCAGTCAACCAATTCAAATGCAACACTTTAACAAAAAAAATAATTTCTATCACTGGTGGAATGTGCAGGTTGTGTGCCATGATAATCAATCAATTCCTTACAAAACGAAATTGACATTCATATAGTACCTGTTACTTGTACATTGTCAGAAAGAATGCAAGGATTGCCCTTTGGGGTAGTGGAACATTTAGTCTGTTGGAGACAGGCATCTCCATTGTTCAGCTCTTCCACACCCAATACAATTCTGTACTGTGAGCGTGAACCCCATCCTCTTGCAAGGCTTCCTGCTTAGAGTTATGCACCACACAAGCCTTTGGCCTCACATCATCAGGTATCCACAAAAGTGCCACACTTTTATTTAACTTTGATTATGTATACAGCCATGGTTTTCTTCCACAGAATGTCCCATCTTTCTTGGATGGGACACACCATGACAAGAAACTGTACTTGCATGTAGGCCAAATGAGTTCAACTCTGGCTCAAGCGAAAGTAAGGAAGGTTGGAGAGCTTCACCCACCTTCATGAAGGACAAGGCTTTCCAACTTTACAGTACAAGATTACACTTCACTTGAACCTAGTTTAACAATGCACTCTGCATGATCAGGCGTGATGTTGAGTTCGCATTGGCCAACGTAGAGTAAAGATTCTGGCACCTACAGAACTTGATGGTGAGCTGGGTATGACTCAGTTACACACTGCAATATTACAATAAAATGTAAATGTTAAATAACATCACAACTCAAAATGGATATATGAAGAAATTGAAGATGGCTCACATATTGCATTAATGCTAACTCTGGTAAATGTGTATGAGGAGTTGAAGACAAGCAATGGATCAGCCAGGAGAAACCATGCAGATCAGAACCATAATAGACAGTGAACAAATAGCGGTTACCCAAAGCAGTTGACCACCGAGGTGTGCACAAAAAAAACAACACCACAACAGTGACCCTTGGATGGATTCCAAAACTACACACCTGATGGCCTTTGGCATGTGGACACACCTGCAAATCACACTATAAAACACACCCCATCCCCGACCGGCACCCTTTGCTTCACAAATGCTGCACAGCAAGACACACTTCCCTTTACTCAGCTGACCATTTTCATCTTCCCATTTAGCACTCTCCACCACCGGTGATTTTTGTTTTGCACCTTTTTACTTCCATCACATGTTTGTTTTTCATTCATATACTCACTCACATTTTATTTTTTCACCATGCCTGGCAAAAAAACAATGCTTCACTGAGCAAGATTTGACAGTCATGGTAGAAGAAATAATTAGAGAAGAGCCCCAACTTTTTGGTTCCGAAGTCAGCATGCTCCTCTCAGTAGGAAAATGGAAATGTGGGACAGGATAGTGAACATCTATGGAAGAGTGAACCTCATAAAAATGACCATTCTCCCTAAAGTTACCTTCCTCTTTAATAACATACCATTATCTTTTGACCACAAGGACATTGCCAAGCTTCAAGGTAAAATAGGTTCATTCATTTGGGCCACAAAATCTTCAAGAATCGCTCGGAGGAAGTTGAGAAGGGGACTGAAGCTGGGTGGCCTTGCACTACCAGATCTTTTGATGTACTGCTATGCCTTCCAGCTTAAGAATTTTAGAATCTTGGCGAACAGGCTTGACTCCTCCTCGCATGGTCGCCTATTTCAGGCAACGTTATCTGACCAGTCACTCAGCCCAGACTTTTTTCTTTACAAATTTGGCCATCAAAAATTCTACAAAAAGGTCCGCCTGAAAATTCTGCAGGCTGCATTAAAAACCTGGCTGTATCTCCAGAAAGTCTTCCAAATTCCCTACTATACTATGCACACTCCTATCTGGGACTCACCCGGTACCCCCGATTGTCTCTTAGATAGATTGGCAATCCCACTGAGAGAGGCAGGGGTAGTAAAGTGGGCAGATCTTAGCACCAACTCCCAACTGCTGGACTGGGATTCCCTAGTTAATTTAACTGGGGGGTCCTTAACAAGATTCAAGTTTTATCAGTTGTCCTCATGGTGGGAGAGAGAAGATTGGGGGGTGCAAGAGGAGCCTCAAATCTTAGATCTCATTGATAGAGGTAGTGGCTGGAGACGGGAGGTTGCCTTTTGGTACAATACTCTGATTGGGGCAAGGGACACGTTAACGTTCGAGATATCCAATCTTTGGAGTGGTGTTATAGTGGGTAACTCAGAGGAGATCAGGAAAATCTGGACTGATGCATTTGTTATATCTCAAAAGACAATTAAACCAGCTAACCTTAGAAGGAATCACCTATTTACAACTTACAGGGTGTATTGGACTCCGGCCAAGCTCTCCAGATTGTCAGCAGAGAGATACAGTTGCCCAAGGTGTAAGCTGGAATCAGCGGATGATCTGCATATGTTTTTTGAGTGTCCACAAATCACTAGTTACTGGAGACAGGTGTGTGATTTTTTGGAAGATGTTTTGTCAACTTCAATCACTTGTAGCCTTAGTTTAATTTTTTTCGGGCTTCCATCAGGATATCTGCTAAACCATCCAGCCACTCAATTTGTCTTCTATGTAATTGTGATTGCAAGGAGGGAAATTTGTAGAGGGTGGAAGTTGGAGGCTCCTCCAAAATTCGCAGATTGCCTGAGCAATGTCATGATGATAAATCAGTCGGACATCCTGTGTGGTGGCGAAAGCGCTTGCAGAGTATGGTCAGCCTTGAGAACTTGGGCCGAAAGATAATCCAATGTCCAATGATTATGCCAGTGGTTATTGGCCTGGTCCTCCCAGGTAAGGTAACGTGTCGAAAGGGGAGTTGGACTAAGAAATAGCCTGCCTCTGCGTGATCTCTGTTTACCTTGCACATTCCATCGAGGGCGGATTCCCAGAATAAAAAATAAGAGTGCAAGTGGTATGGAGTGACCCCACTTAGAGGTTATATCTGCTGGTGGCTTGTATGAGGACAAAAAAAAAAAAAGGATAGTCAACAGAGTGAATGCTGTTGCTACCACCAAGCACACGCAGAACAACATTAGGAGGAAGTGGACGGACCTCAGGTTGAGGGTGCGTACCAGGTACAAATATCACCACCAAGAGGCTCAGAGGACTACTGGTGGCTCTCCCAGCACATTATTACAATGCTTTGCCTTGGAAGAGAAGGTCTTTGCCATATTGCATTGTGAGGGCTTGACAGGAATAGTTGGGGGCGTGGACTCTGGTAAGTTACACTTTAATAACTGCCACAATATCACAGTGTCCTGTTTGCTCTCAACTCTGATTTTGCTATTGTGTTCTCTATCTACTTTCCTAACACGCAATGATCAAAGTATCTGTTATGTTGGTTTGTCAGTGGCAATGTGTATTGCTGCATATAAGACCACATGTATCAAAGTCCATGACATGCCACGTGTTGCAAAGCTGTCTGTAAATGGATTGCCATAAAAAATAAATAAATCCAGGACCCATGATATGTATGAATAGTTCAAAGTATGGTCCATCTCAAATGCATGTTGCCAACAGGTATGGTACACTAACCGTTTGTCAAGTGTTGGCAAAGTGAGTTTGAATTGACTACAACTACCATGAGGCCCTAATAAAGATGCTAAACTCATTCTGACCCTTCTCACTTGTCTGCTATGTCACGACTGATCTTCACTAGTCATGTAGCTTACCATTTGTCAAGTGTTGGTAAAGTGAGATTGAAGTGACTACAGCTACCATGAGGCATTGTCACTGCATCTCTAACCAAGATGATATATTCCTTTTGCCCCTTCTCACTTGTCTGCCATGTTACAAATGATGTTCACTTAGCATGCAGGTTACCATTTGTCTAGTGTTGTCAAGTTGAGATAGAAAAGCTAGCACTGCTAACATGAGGTCCTGTGGCTTGAACTCTAACCAAAATGCTAGACTCCTTTTGCCCATTCTCACTTGTCAGCCACTTCCCTACTGATCTTCACTAGTCATATAGCTTACCATTTGTCAGATTGTGGTGAAGTGAGATATAAAAGGTACCACTACTATCACAAGGCCCTCTCACTCCAACTCTTATCACAATGCTAGACTGCTTTTGCCCCATCTCACTTGTCTGCCATGCCAATACTGATCTTCACTCAACATGGACTGTGAAATGTACAGGCAATGCTCCCCAAAGATATATGTCTAAATAATTTGCTTGATGGTGTCCTGGTCTCATCAATTGGAACTATTGATGGCATGAGTGACACCGTAACAACGATGTACCCCTATTATATAAGAGCCATAAAGGAAACTCAGCTGATTAGCAGCGTAGCTGATCCCTTGACTCTGCACTTCTCACATGATGAACAATGCAAAATTTACAGCCAAGCTGGGTGTTTGCTTGCTTTAGACACAACTAGGCCTTGGAATTGACAAATACTCATGATACGACTACACTGTGTTTGTAGCAGAGTTTAGGAGATATTACGTCTATCCCTATAGCTAAAACGCCACATATCTGAACATCTAATGAGTTGATTAAATCTACTGCATCTGTTGAATGTCTACAAATGTCTAGGAAACAAATTCAACTCCACGCAAATAGATGTCAATACTAATCTCTATCTAGTTTGTTCTATTCTAGGCCCCTATTTACTTTGACACAAACAATGTGGATGTAGATACATCACTTCCACCATTCTCTGTTTCTCAACAGGTCAATCACATACTCACCCCAGGAAGAAGCCCTCAGTGATGACAACACTCCTAAAGAGAAGCATGTGGATGATGGCCCTAGCCCATCTGGTTAGCCTGGGAAGACGCCAACAGTTGTGCTCACTGTGCCCACAACAATACTTCCCATCACAGCTGCAACAACACAGTCAACCATTTCCCCTAACCTGTGCACCTAGCACAGTCAGTCCCATACTGTGCCCTCCCAGACCTGGCTTCTGAGCTGGCTATCACCACCCTCATGGAGGAACCAGGAACCAGTGGGAGGGCCCAGACCCGTGGGGGCAAGCATAGTAGGAGGGTTACTGTGGGCCTGCAGAGTAAGCACACTGGGGACACCGACACCCAGGCTGCCATCGCACAAGTTATAGATGAATTAACCAGGACTTCTGTTGTGCAGGTCCTACTAATCATTAAAATGTGCATGTTTGTGGACAACATAAACTTTGAGTGAGGTGCCCAGTCTGGTTTCATGCACCCCCATAGGATATGTTGGCATAGACACAAGCTAGCTTTCAGTGCCACCTTAAGCCCCCCCAACTAATACAAGGAGTGAATCGCTTCTGGCAGCCACTGAACATAAGAACCCTGACCCCTCAGGGATCGTGGTAACAGACCTAAAACCTTTTCGCTCAGTAACTCATATACTCTTATTCTCAGAGAAGTCTACAGAGAATACAGTAGACAGAAGCAAATTAAAGTGAGTACAAGCACCAACCGAGTAAATAGCAGATATTGTTCGACCATGGTGCTAAGACAGTGTGTATATGCAGGTATATAGTACAAGGTAGTAATCAGGCGTACTCCTACTATGCGATCCCTACTCTGTGTGTGTCTAGAGTGTATCTAGGCATAGAGTTAAGAATCCCCCCTCAGGATCATCCAACCCCATTTCTTGGCAGGAAAGAAAGTAGGACCCAGCCTTGGTCACAAACTGGATGCCCCTCAAGGAGATATTAGACAGCTGCTTGTCGAAGCCTCAGCATGTTGGGGCCCCTCGACGTCAGCTAAAGTGTTTCCTCTGCTAAACCTCGAAAATGCATCTTTAATTATAATAAACAGCATCCTTGTGATGAATATGCAGATTAGTGTTGTTATGGGTAAGGAGATAGCCCTGTCGCCCCGTGAATGAAGATAAAACAATATTTGTACAGCGCACGTATTCCTAGTACTTAGTGTTCAAGAAATCATGATAATGTTGCATGAAGCTAGATGTATAAGCAAAGCAGTTTTATAGAAATGAATCCTTTGTCTATTCATTTATGGAATTCAAGTGTATATAATGTTTTGTCTTGTTTAAAAATGTTTTTGTTTGGGATGAATGATATTGATAATTCACTTTTTGATTTAGTGTTTTGTTATATGTATATCTTTAATGGTATTGTACAGTATTGTAAATAGATCAATGTACAGTGGTCTTTTTTTGCATTTATGAACTTTGAAAATAATAGTCTTTAAAAGAAAATATAAAATTGGATGGTATAAATAAAAATACTTTGTCAAACTAAAGAAGTTGTGGTTTGACCATTCGAAATAGGCTTTAGTAAAAATAAGGGTGGAGTAGGCATCTCTGTTTTTTCTTGTTGTAATAAGGTCCAGCCTACCCCATGCCCCTAAGGACCTAACTCCTTAGTTTAACAAAACTCCCAAATGGGTCAACTGAAGGACCAATTGATGTAAGTTAGAGTTCTCACATGTGTGCCTTAAATCTCTCAGATGGTTGTCTAACTTATCGTTATCCCACAGGTTACAAACCCCTAGGACAATCATTCTAGAGTGGGTTAGACTCAAGTTGGTAATGATGTCAAATAAGGCTTGATAATGAGTGTCTGAACACGGGGGTCTATAACAGACCACTCCCGTGAGTATCCTACCTTTAGCCTCTTGAAGTGGGAAGCCTAGCAGTTCAATCCCCGTAACAGCATCTACCTGTAGGGGTGCAAAATTCCACTCTTCCTTAAAGATCATCCCGACTCCCCTCCTCTTCCAACAGCCCTTGGTTTGTGGAATATTTTATATCCATCAGGGCAGGCAAAGCCCATTTCTAATGAGGAGTCAGGGCTAGTCCAAGTTTCTGTTAGGAAGAGAACGTCCAAATCCATGTTCTCTTAACATATTGAACACCTCTAGGTAGTGCTTTATCAGGGGTCTGCTGTAATCAACCCACAGTTCAGAATCTCTCTGTCTAACCCCTTAGCGGCAGGGAGTGGGCCGTTCCCCCCTCATCCCTCTTACCGATATGGAGTAGCTCTTTCCTGGAGTACTTAATCCTATCCTGATATGAGCTGCCACTGGCAGCATGGCTTGTGCTGAGCGCGGCCAGAGCTCGGATGGGCGCAAACGAGCTTGCCTCTGGCGCGCCTCTGGCACTCCATAGGTGCATGCGCGCCTGCATTTCCTATCTTAAATAGGCAGGCAGATGCTAGAGCACAACCACTAGAGCGCGACCCTGGGAGTACAGCAATTCTGCACCCAAGATGGTGCTAACAAAAAGCAGCGATCCCCGATTCCCGCTTAAGTAGCGAGATGCAAGTATCAAGATTTTATGAGCAGGTAAGCGGAACAAACAGGACTTTAGAGGCTAAATAAAGTGAGTTAAAAACAATGTGGCAATTTTAAAAACAATGCAGTTTGTAAAGGTGGCGAGCATTCCAACAAGCTACTAACAATATTTCACGCACAGCAATCCGCGCAAACGGGTAACTTCAAACTAAGTAACCGCGCGCTTTCATTTCCTGACTTATGTAGGCAGGCAGGTGCTAGAGCCCAACCACTAGAGCGCGACCCTGGGAGTACAGCAATCCTGCACCCAAGATGGCACTGACGAAAAGCAGCGATCTCCGATTCCGGCTAAAGTAGCGAGATGCAAGTGTCAAGATTTTATGTGCAGGTAAGCGGAACAAACAGGACTTTAGAGGCTAAATAAAGTGAGTTAAAAACAGTGTGACAATTTTAAAAACAATACAGCTCGTAAAGGTGGCAAGTGTTCCAACAAGCTACTAACAATATTTCATGGACAGCAATCCGCGCAAACTGGTAACTTCAAACTAAGTAACCGCGCGCTTGCATTTCCTGACTTAAGTAGGCAGGCAGGTGCTAGAGTCCAATCACTAGAGCGCGACCCTGGGAGTACTGCAATCCTGCACCCAAGATGACGCTGACGAAAAGCAGCGATCCCCAATTCCTGCTAAAGTAGCGAGATGAAATTGTCAAGATTTTATGTGCAGGTAAGCGGAACAAACCAGACTTTAGAGGCTAAATAAAGTGAGTTAAAAACAGTGTGGCAATTTTAAAAACAATGCAGCTCGTAAAGGTGGCGAGCGTTCCAACAAGCTACTAACAATATTTCTCGCACAGCAATCCGCGCAAACTGGTAACTTCAAACTAAGTAGAACTCTATCCCCCACTCCTGGAATGTGAGCATACGGTATGTTTTGTGCATCTAACTTTAATGGTATTTCAGTGGAAAGGTTCTCTGCAGGTGTGTCATTGCTTTCCACATTGACAGCCATCTGCTTTTGTCTCTGTATATTCTTGTGCTAGAACAAGTGAATAAAGCAACAGAAGAAGTACGAACTGTTGCCTTAGTGACTTCATCAGCCATGGAATTCCCTGCAATGTGAACACCAACACTTTGATGACTCAATGTAAGTATTACATCAGCCCGTTGCAGGCAGTCTTTCAGCTTTGCCACATGTACTCAAAGCATCTTGTGCTTGATTGTGCAATCCTTAGAAGTGTGGGGAATCTATGATCCGTATTTTGCAGTGACAGTATATGGGCCTTGACTTCTACCAGCGGCGCTATACAGTCTCCCAGGGACAGCGTGAATATTTTTTTAAGATTGAACTTGCCACCATGCATGCACCCCTTTAGGATTGCACACACTTGGAATATTGGTGCTTAGTCCCTACAGCTGACTGGGCAGACACATAGATGTAGATGATGTATTCATATTGATCCAGAGGTATAATTTAATTTGGCACAGGATATTCGTTTTCATACTGCAAAAACACTTGTGTTTGTAATGTACAATCAAATCTGTAGCCTATTTCTTTTACAGTGAGAGAGTTAGCCGCTCTATCCATGGTAGATGTAAAGTTTTGGCATTCAGAACGCTTACTTTGGTGGGGGCCACTCAGCTTGGTACTGGGGTTATGACAACTATGCTCCTTCCCTGTGCTAGAGCTCTCTCTCTCTCACTACAGCAGTCTGTACCACTGAGAGAATGTTCTCAATGGGTGCAAAACATGCGTTAGTATTGATGTACACGTGTGATTTGTACACTATTGGTACTGTATCACCTTCATTGACTTTGATATAGGTGTACTAGCTTGGTCCTGCGACTATGTTGACCACCAGGTTTGTTGTGTTTCACGTGTGTGTAAATGTTTAGAAGTTATCATATCAGCTTCCATGGAACACAAAATATTTGTGTGTTCCTGTGTCCAATGTGTGATTGATAAGTCCAGTCTAATCAAATCATAGAAAGGTTTTACCCATTCTGCGAAATCCAAAATGTATGTATTACCAACATTTTAAAATTCTTAAATGGATTGTAATCTTTTCAGAGTTGTTGGAGGTTGGAGCAATGCACATTTTTCTAAACAATGTGTCGCCAGGCTTTTGCCTTTACTTGACAACACTTATCCTCAAAATAGAACATTGAGATGGGCATTTAGTTATATTTGTAGCCCAGGTGAGCTAATCCCAGAATTATATGGTCTATTCAGTCCAGGTGTTCCATTATTTAATAATTCATTAGATATATATCTTCTACGTAGGACAATGCCTCCTCATCATCATTTAGAAGTAACTATGTTACTCTGACTGAAAACAGCCCAGGGCTATTCTTATACCCCTGGGACAAACAACAAAATTGCCTTTATGAGCCTAGCACTGAAAATGCTTTCAAATATCAACTTCCATGCATTATATTTCAGCAGAAGAATCCATTTCGGATATCTAGTGTTGTTTTGTATTTTGTCCGCACAATATTGTTCATTAGTGTGGCACTGTGTACATTTTGTACTGTGAATGCTCGAGTAGATGTATTTAAAGTCTGTAATCTAATACTAGATGGCATGAATTGTCTGATTTCATTATGTGAAACTAGGAATTATTCATTTTTGAGGTGCAATCTTCTTTTACACCTTGGTATTCGAGTTGTTCTCGGATTTCCCTAAGTTGTTTTTTAGCTTTGTGTTTTATTAGGTATGGTCTCTGGGGTTGTGGAGTTGATTTCAGTGGGATCTTGTGAAAAGGCAACTCATCATTCCACCCCACAAGATTGCAGCATAATGCAGGAGCTAGCGCTAACACCTAGTCCTTGAATGTTTCACTGATTCTGGAACAAGGTCAGAAAAAGCAGGGAAAATTAAAGTTTCCAGGCTTGGGCAGTCCAGTACAAACTCAGGTGGCCAGTCTAAAGAATATCGGATCCATATGTGAAGTTGCAGGGGGCCCGGGCTCCAGGGACCCGCTCAGGGCACAGTACGCACATTGACCACAGGCATGGCCTGCTAGGATGTAGTTTTAAAGTTACACTCCCCTCATAATAAATTAAATGGTTCATGCTGTGTGGCCCGCTGCACGCAGCTGCTTAGTCATCAAATTCAGGGTGGGGTATAGGGAGGGGCAGGCCTGGGCTGGAATTATCATGCACAGTGTAAACTGCACGGAGGGCGGCCAAGTGTCTGGGGCACTGAGAAGGGGAGGCCATAATTAAAATTGCTAGCCCATGGGTGTAACATAGGCCCCTGTGTTGCGGGTGTCCCCGAGTTCCAGGAGCCACCTCAGCACACAGTACACTTATTTACCACAGGCATGGTCTGCTGGGACATAGTCTTAAAGTTACACTTCAGTCCCCTCATAATAACTTGGTGCATGCTGCGTGGCTCGCGGTGCACCGCTGTGTGGTCTTCAGCCTTAGGGTGGGGAATAGGGTGTGGCAGGGCTAGCCTGGAATTGTCATGCACAGTGTAAACTGCATAAGAGGCAGTCGGTAGGTTAGGGGCACTGAAACAGTGAACCCATAATTAAAATTGCTAGCCGTGGTCCTCTGGCACCCGCATCTGCCTGCCACCAAAGCTGTAGGTCTCTGGTGAGTCAGAGACTAGAGTGAAACAAGATGACTAGTAGTAGTACCAGTAGTCCAGTTTTTATTATTGAGTAGTTGTAATGTTCTCAATTTAGCTTAATTTCTCGGCAGTGGGGGCTGCTTTAATTGGGAGACTCTAGACAAAACCATAGCGTGCAATATTGCTGTGAGGGCAATGGACTGATTGCTGTTTCTCTAATGGATGGTCCAGTGACTCTGTTTGCTGGAAGGGAGGGAAAAGGTGGGGTGGGGTTCCTATGGGGGTTGTGATGGCGCCGCTGTTTTTTGGGTTTGCTGCTAGGTACATCAGCGTGGCCCCGTCTCTGTATATGTCTCTTATGCAATTGGGGGGGTTGCTTGATCATACAGGCCTGTTTTATGGGAATGGAGTGCATTGGAATTTTTTTAATCAAAATTAGTTTGTACATATTTTAAAACCAAACTTATAACGAATACCTAAATACTAATTACTATTTGTTAGAATTCAAGTGCCGCTTGAGCGGATTTGGTGGCTTAAGTTCTTACTAAAATGTATATGCTTTTGGTTTTCGGGTTGCAAATCAATGTGAGGTGCTGCAAGTCATCTTTTCAAATGATTTATGCTAGTGGGTTTAAGAGACCCCTTGCCTGCAGGACTGTCTAGACTCTGGCCACCCTGCTGCAACTTGCATTTACATGCCCACCATTTCATGATGGGCTGCTATCTTCCCTTACACTTCCTTTCTCTGCACAGTAATGCACAGCTCCTGTTTCAAGCCAGGGCTCAGGCCTGATTCTAAGTGCTCTGCCACGTATCATGTTTATCGACCTGTATCCTTGGGCTCACATCTTGCCAGGGCCTCCTTTACTTTCCCCAAGTCAAGATTGCTGCCTCTTAATAAGCTGACATTACTTGATGGTTGATAATTGCATCCATTAACGGCAGATGCCATCCAGAGATGCGTTAAGGCATGGGCAAAGTGGGCCCAGGGCCAAAGCCTTTCAGGGGGCCCCTTGATAGAACCAGCTTGTTCTGCAGAGTCTTGCCCTGATGGCATTGAATGATTCTTAAACAGATTGTTTTAAATACCACTTTCCTTTGCTTTATTTTCATTGAGGATGATATGTATGGCAACTACATTTTGTAGAGAAATGTTGTGTTTATGTTTTTTGCAACACCCATAAAATAGTCCTCACATATGGGAAATGAGAGAATGTCACAGAGATTATTTGCAATAATATTAGTGAGCAGCTGCTGTGCTATTGAAAACACACATCACTATCCCTGAATATATATATAGAACTTGGAAAAGTGTAGTTGTGCACTGTCAGTGACTCGGCCAAAGAAGTGAAAGAGCATCACGATGCAGAAATGAGCACTACATCTACAGATGTGCTTCATCCACACATCTCTGGATAAATAAAGGTTTTTTTACATTCTTAATTGCCCAAAATTCAGAGAATTCAGAGTTGGTTGAACCCATAAAGCATTTTTCAAATGCGAGCTTGAGGTTTGTGGGTGTGTGACATGGAGAGTGAATAGTCTGGCATTAATTTGAATGTGTACTACACTACTCTAACACATAAGACAAATTAGGAGTAGTCAGAAGGGCCAAACTCATTTGATTGCTATAACTTCCTCTTTCGTAGGCTGCCTAATGTCAAACTAGCAAATATTTGTGCTTCATGTAATCAAGAATGATACAACTAGATGAGCAGTGTAACAAAGCCTAAATTATAATCAAATGCATGTATTGTATTTAAACGTATTTGTTATTCACATGGCAGGCAATAATTTCCATCTCCAACGTTATTTACCAGGAAATTTGTGAAAAACAAGTTGTATGAACTTAGGCACAGCACAGCGTCTTGGAATCCAGAGGTCAAGTGGGTGGTACTGGTGGAATAAAACACTGCCTGGCTTCCTTACATTTGAAGTACACTCGCTGCATTTTTCTCAGCAGTTGGCATTAATAATGACAATCAGTTCCGTAGAGCTGCTGGGAGCTGCCATTAATTTGAGGTTTTCAGATCTGCCTCTGTCACAGTACCCTCTTAATCGCTAATACTTCTTGAGATTGAGAGGTTCAGCATGAATCACACTGTGTGCTTCTCTTATCCACTCACCATTATCATTATGTTAACTTTAAATGAGATGTTAAAGAGTTTCTAAATCCATTGAAGTATCTCCTGCCTGCAAACCAATAAAGAGGGAGAGAGTTAAAGGAATTATTTTCTGTTGGAAAGCCTGAGCCATCTTCATCTGTTTTTTACAGTGTGTAATCCAGAAATGTCTTTAGTAGGCAGTATTAAGAACAACTTGTGCTTTGTGCTTCTTTGCACCAGGGGGTGTATTATAGGTGGTTCATTGGCATTCCGATGCAACCAGTGCTTTAAATGGGCAGGTGCTGTCTGGTACTGAGTGCCTGCACTTCAAAGATGTGAAAGGGAGTGACTCTGCACTTCTCAGCACTGGTGCATGACATTTAATGAGAGAGTACCTGATTTCTCAGCACTGGTGTACTACCTTTAGTGGGTGAATACCTGCACTTCTCAGCACTGCTGTAGTATGTTTAATGGAAGAAACTGCACTTCTCAGCACTGGTGCACTACCTTTAATGAGAGATTGCACACCCAGGGTTGCCGTCGACGGGGACCGAATACTGTTGATGGGCTACTTATCGAACTGATTTTTTGTGCGGACTTTCAGGGTGCCCTGCAGATACCTTTGAGTGTTTACCGGCTGGATGCCTTATGTCACATATATCAACTCATGAGAGTGTACTAGAAAAATGTATATGCACTTATCTGACCTTGAATTCATCGCGACAAGAGAGGTTTAGTTTGATCTATTGATTGTTCAAACTAAAAGAAATTCCTGACGTGTGCAAACAGTATACAGTATCATTGGGACTTGAATCTGGACTACTACATCTGGATTTTATTCGCTTGGATCCATCCAACCTGGATGTTATATCTTTTGATTTTGGACATCTTTAGATTAGAAGCCTTGAGAAAGTCGCGAATGGCGACGAAACACGTGTCGGCTGTAGCTGTATCCATATTGTAACTACAAGACTGTTATGAAGAACATTTGCTGAACGGAATACAATCTATGAACTTTTGCAATAAATAATTGTGTTGGTTGGATTCAATCAACAGTTCACCTGATTTTGTTGTGCTCTGTCTATGCCTTAAAAAAAAACTTTAATGGGAGAGTACCTGCACTGGTGATCTATTTTTAATGGTACAGTGCCAGATCATAGAACACTTTTATATTTTAATTTCAATCAATTACAAGCACCCAGCCATGTTTTTGACACAAATCCCTATTTACTAGCATATTTGTGCATGGAGAGCTGCACTAAAAAAATATATACCTCCTCATGGTTTCATTCATGCACTCATCTTGAACATACTTGTCTTGCACAGTACAGCACTCACACACTCATCATTCATCCTCACCTTGAGTAAGCTCAGGGACAGACAGCTGAACCTGTTGCAGACATGTTATGCAACACAGAGACTATTCTGATCTGATCGAACTAGCTACATGCTTCGACTGGAGACCGCTTCTTGACACCTCGCAAGGACAATCAGATACGGGATGCTTTTAACAAAGTCCATTCCAGCAGATATTGCCACTTTTCCCTACCCTTGAATCTATTCCTGCTCATGACCATTAACTTTAAACAGTATACATAGTTTCTCAGAATGGATGACTCAGTGCAGTAACCACCGAAATGGGAATATGGACAAAATAAATATAACAAATCGACCTGCAGAGAGATGAAAACCAAAATAGCGTGCCTTTTTCTCACACCTCTTAAACCGTCAAATTGCTAAGCGTTGTGTCCCGTGGCACAATAAGCTGTACGCCCCCAGTAATTGGTTCTCATACGCAATATAGAAACATTTACCACATAGCATCAAAACAAATACAATGCCATTCCAACCACACACCCTACACATAGTGTAGCTTACTACTCAAGTAGGCAAGCACTTTGGTGATTGACATAGGGGTAGTAAGCCCTCTATAAATATAACAATACAATACATTCAAGACAGCTCCATCCCCTTATCTCCTGTCTTTTTGGCTCCGTCCCTTTAGCTCCTGCTTCCATGCTGCTGTCCATTTAGTGCATCCCTTCTTGTATCTATCCCTTCATCTCCTGCATTCTTGGCTTTTATCGTCCTCATCCAACTGTTGAGTGATTACCCCATAATCCCATCCCTTATGCTATTTTCTTCTTGTATTTTTCTCTTGAGTATGTACTTTCATGCACCCATTCCTCCGGTTCCTGTCTTCAAGTATCCCTTGCTCCAATTCTGTTTAAGCTGCTGTAGTGTTAAGTAATAATGCTTTGTTTTTTCTTCCTTCTAGGCAGTAGCGGTGGATCAAAACCCACAACTACAATTTTTATGATGAGCACTTAAATATTCTTACTGCTACCTTCATAGTTGTGAACTTTATTACCACATTGAGTTTCTACAATTACAGTTTACTCAAAGAAATGAGTAAACAGCCAGGAAAGTATTTATGGGTGCTCAAAGTTAGCAAATTAAATCAGAACAAGAGCAGTTTAAAGGCAAGATCATAAAAATTGACTGTAGGTTTAGGTGCAAACACCATAAGAAGATAGAGTTTAGGTGTCCAGATGATCATTTTGCATCATCATCTCATGCATCAGTACCAGAAGGTGATGCAGCTGCATCATCAACAAGATAAAAATCAGCATTGTCACAATCACAAGTTTCCCACCACAAGGCCAAACATTACGGTACTCTGATAAAATCACAGATGAACCTTTTAGCACTGAAGCACCAATTGTTCCATTACTGCTGGCAACAACTACAGTACGTTTAAAAAGCAAAAGTAAAAAAGCTGTGCCAGCAGTTCCTCCTTCCATTATAGAAGGAATGGGAGAAATTACAAGTACACCATTTATGCCTTCACCGCTACCAGTGACTGAAGGAAGTACTGAAACTGAGAGTACATCATCACCCGATGAATCTCTGAGTCTGCTAATATTAACAAGTGAAGGAAGTGCAGATGTTTCACTGCAGCTACCAGTGGCTAAAGAAAGTGAAGAAACTACAAATATGCAACTTGTTTCAGTAGTATTGCTAAACATTGAATAAGAAAGTGAAGACATTGAGTGAGGATGGGGAATTACATTTAGAACAACTACAGTCATCAGTTATGCAAGGATTTGCACTTGAGTAATAGAGGGAACTTACTAAACAAACCTTGGCATGATACTGAGTTATGAAGGTTTGTCATTAGAAGTAGCTCATGCAAGCCCAGAGAACCCTTCCCATGAGATAATAGAAACCGGTACCTTTCCTCAAGGTACAACTACAAGGCAAATAGGACTGGAGATAAGACTCCAAGAATGTTGTTCTGCTACGGTTTAAAAATGGAAAGTGCATATTGTAAACCTTGATGGCTCTCTGGAGATAGAAAATTGTCATCCTATCGGCAAGCATGGGCTAATGGTATGAAATATTGGCAAAAAGAATTAAAGAGCATGAAATGACGTGCTCACATTTAGCGGCTGGTGATGTACATGGAAGATGGAGGTACGAGACGATTGATACACAACTGGAATCAACTACAAAGAGTAGGTGAACTATTGGACACAAATATTGAGGAGGACTACTGATGTTACACTGCTGTTGTCAACTTGAAATTTACCTTTCAGAGGACATAGAGGAAAACTGAAAGAAAAAGATTGTGGGAACTTTTTGGCAGTCATTGAACTTTTGGCCAAATATGCTCCTGTAAACCATGTGATTACAAAAGAGGGTTGAGGTAAATACTTGCTTTCAAATAAAGTACAAAATGAAATAGCATGTGAAATAAAATATGCACCATTTTATACTACTATAATGCACACAACACAGGACATTAAAAAGAAGACTAATTAAACCTGGTTATCCGATATGTAACACAGTGCCATAATATTGAAGAAATTCAAATATGGATACTGATACAACATGGACTCTCATAACATCGAACTACAGAAGTCAACAATATCGAGTCAACAATATCGTAAACAAAATTATCGACACAATACACAAAATAGAAATAACACTATAATTAATAAAAAATATTTTAAAGTAAATCTTGATGACAAAAATATTGACAATAAAAATATTGATAACATTAAAATAAAATTAAACACATTACAAATATCGATAAAAACAATACTGACAACACAAACATTGATAAAGAACTTAAACAATATAAAAACATTTAAATATAAAAAAATACTATTTACGATAATACAATAAAATAACATATACCAAATATTTGAAATAAACAACAAAATAAATTACAAAGTAATCACATTATTTCAAACAAATAAATTAAATATGCAAAAATAAATGAATAAACAAACAATAAAACATGGAAAAAAAATCAAAAGTAATGAAAATAAACAAACGCAAATATATATAATATATAAAAAATATAAAACATTTATTGGCATATAAAATTAAATACCAACAATAAACAAAATAAAAACAAACAATAAATAAACATTAAATAAATTACAAGGTAACGGCTAAAATGTTTTAAAAAGCTATCTCAACCAATACATTTAAAACGCACAAACCAATAGAAAACTCTAACTAATTAAACAAACACTATAAAAACAATCAAATAATTAACATAAAATTTACCATATAACAGACACCACGGAAGAAAAGCGAACCTTTAAGATAGAGAAAAGCAACTACACCAAAAACTATTCTTAACATCCTGCAATAAAGGTAAGCACAAAACTTTGTAACTAAATCAATTTAAAATACTTTTAAAATATTATAACATCATTTCCTTTATATATAACAGATTTAACATCACTATAATTCAGCACAAATATTTGCGTACACAGCAACAATAAAATATAACACAAAGTAAGTATTTGACTTCACCAACTACTAACGTAAATTATTCAAAAGAACTAAACTGAATAAAATAGCAGAACATAGCTAACAAATGTTCTTTTATTTTTAACAGCTTCTACAAAAAATCCAAAAAACCAGAACATAAGTCCCAAAATAAAGTCCTCTGCCCCCTCTGGTCTCCACAAATGCTACAGCGCGGGGATGCCTCCTGGTCACCAGGCGCTCTATAAATCGCTAAATAATAATAATAATAATAACATCTACCAAGGACACTATCCACTAAAATCAATCAATCAATCAATCAATCAGGGAATTTGTAAAGCGCTCTACTCACCCATTAGGGTCTCAAGGCACTGGGGAGTGGTTGCTACTGCTCGAACAGCCAGGTCTTGAGTTGCTTCCTGAAGGCGGGATGGTCCTGTGTCAGCCGGAAGTGGGTGGGGAGAGAGTTCCATGTCTTGGCTGCCAGTTAGGAGAAGGATCTTCCTCCGGCGGTCGCTTTGCGGACACGTGGGATGGTGGCAAGGGCGAGGTTGGCGGAGCGGAGCTGGCGGGTTGGTGTGTAGAAAGTTAGGCGGTTGTTGAGGTACCTGGGGCCCGCGTCGTGGAAAGCTTTGTGTGTGTGTGTGTGTGAGGAGTTGGAACGTGATTCTCTTGCTGACAGGAATAAGTATATTTCTTTAATTACAGAGAAATAAAAATAAACACATAGGGGTCCATTACGATGGCGGGCTGATAAAGTCCGCCCGCCACCGTAATGGTGAAGGGGACAGACCGCCTGAGGTGCGGCGGTCCTGCTGTGCCCATTAGGATTCGACCGCCACCAGGCGGTCGCATCCCGCATATTTAACATTGTGGCGGGGGATGCTTTGTGCAGCACCCACCACAATGTCAAATATGCATGTTGTGCATTGGCATCCACAACGTGACAGGCACCGTGACAGGCAACGTGACATGCAAATGTAGGGGGTTACCATAGGTTTCCCCATATGCACCCCTACCCCCCAACACCATGGGGGCCCACAACGGGCCCCGAAAGCCAAAAAACGCATGCCTTTCCATGGCGGCTTCACAAATTCTGCAAACAACATATTATGGCCCAGGACTGCGCGGCAGGCAATCGTAACAATTGCCTGCCTGTGGTAATGCGGCGGACGGTCTTTCCATCTGCTGCTGTGCCCCCACCATTGTAATAGGGCGGGTGGTAAATGGCATGTGGGCGGGGAAAGGTGTCGGGTAGATCACCACCGCCGGTCAGGCAATAGCGATACGCCCAACATCATAATGGCCCCTTAATATAAATAATCATACTAACTAAAATGACAACGTAATGTCTTTCACAAATTATTATTCATAACAACTTCACCCAAAAACCCCAAAACAAACATTATGGGGCCCATTAAGATGTCGAGCGGATTGCCACCGCCATGCGGGCGGTGGCGATCCAGCCGACATCCTTGCTCGCCAGCCACCCTTTTCCCCCGCCATATTACTATGGCCGGGGGGACCGCGGCGGACGGAAAGACCGTCCGCCGCCTTTCCTCCCCGATCGACTTGCGACCGGGGCGGAAAAGGTTTAATATGGTGGCAGTGTCTATCAGACACCGCCACCCATATTAATATAGGCTTTGTGAGATGCCTTTCCGTGGTGGCAATGCTGCCACGGAAAGGCAGGCGGTCTTCACTTTGGGGGCCCCCTGCGGGCCCCCAGGGTGAAGGCAAGGTGGAAGGTGCACATGGGGGGTACCTTTGGTACCCCGCTGCATTTGCCTACACAATGCAGCAGGCACCGCGCGGTGCCTGTCGCTTTGTGTATGCAAATGCATTACATGCATTTTTAGAATTGTGGCGGGCGGTGCTAAAAATGCAGGATGCACCCGCCACTGTGGCGGGCGCATCCTAATACCCCGCATGGGAACCCCCTATGGGATCCTAATGACCACCTATGTTTGAAAACTCATACAAAATCAAGATAATAGAAAGTTATAGTACAAAGTAAGTTTATAAAATACCCAACAAAACGATAAATTTAATAAAAACGAATTATTACTAACAAACATTTTTCTCTTACCAGCTTCTACAAATGTCAACATAACATCAACGAACGAAACTTTACCAACTGCATTCAGATAGACTAAAACACAAAACAAACTAAAACTATAACCTATTTTATATTTCACAGATGACACTTCAATAAAAGTCCACTTTACAACATCAAAGCAACAATTACATTAAAAAACTAAGACAAAAGCAACATTACAGAAAAATATAAAAATTAAGTAAGTACATAAATTAACCAACAAATACAACAAACTAATTAACAAAATTAAAATAATTTAAAAAACAAATATAACTAACAAATATTTTTCTCCTGCCAGCTTTTACAAATTACAACCTACAACAAAATCATTGAAAGAAACATCGTCAAGGAAAAATAGTAAGGAGTCTTTTATGATTATAGGCGGAACGCCCCCGCTGGGCCGGCGGTAGCCACTGCTGGCCCGGGGGAGCTGTCCGCCCACCATCCATGCCAGATTGACCCCCCTGCCATATTACTATGGCAGGGGGGGTCTGTGCCAGATGGAAAGACCGTCCAACACTTTGCTGACAGTTGACTCGTTGACCCGGCGAAAAAGGGGCATATTATGTTGGCGGTGTCTGCAAGACACCGCCATCCATATTATGATAATGGCAGAGATCAGCCTTTCCATGGCGGTGCTGCTGCCATGGAATGGAATGCAATGTTTGCTTTTGGTGGCCTGTCGCGGGCCCCAGGATGTTGGGGGGTGCACATGGGGGTACATGCATTTTTTACATTGTGGCGGGTGCTGCTTACAGCACCGCCCTCAACAATGTAAAAAATGCGGGATGCGCCCACCAGTGTGGTGGGCGCATCCTACTTGAATGGAGGGACCACTGCACCTATGGCGGGCGGTCCCTTTTGCCGTTGCAGTGGCGGGCGGACTTTGTCGGCCCGCCATCGTAATAGACCCCTAAGTATTTTCTTTCTCTACTAAATAAAAATAGAAGTTAAATAAATAAAATAACACAATAAAATGTAACACTAACATTTTGCTTTTAACCCCTTCCATGCGTCGGACGGCTCCCGAATACTCAACTTTGCAACAAATAATAACTTACAAAGACTTAAAAACTGCAAAATGTGGATGATGGATAGCACATTCAAAGTTTGCCCCAAGCCTTTTGTTCAATCATACACAATCCATGGCGAATATTAAGATACTAACACATCCTTCATACACACACTATTCCCTAATAAACAGAACACCACCTACATAGAGTGCCTAACCATATTTAAACAATACATCGTCGTCGTCAACTACTTTCCGCCAAAAATCATCATTGATTTTGAACAATCAATGATTCAATCAATTATAAAATTGTACCAACACACTGCTATATAAGGTTGCTACTACCATTTTAATCAAAGTATCTGGAGGCACCTACAAAAATCTATTTTAAGTATAAATTCCGCCACCAATATCAACTTTGCCTACCAAATAAAAGACCATAATAGCCCTGGCCTATCTACCAACAGTAGGGAAAGCGTTGGATAGAGTAGGGGTAAAAATTACTATTCCCACTCTAGTGAGTGCAACAGTAGGGAAAGCGGTGGATAGCGTAGGGGTAAAAATTACTATTCCCACTCCAGAGAGTGCAACAGTAGGGAAAGCGTTGGATAGCGTAGGGGTAAAAATAGACAGTTCCCACTCCAGAGAGTGCAACAGTAGGGAAAGCGTTGGATAGCCTAGGGGTAAAGCTTACTATTCCCACTCCAGAGAGTGCAACAGTAGCGAAGGCGTTGGATAGCGTAGGGGTAAAAATTACTATTGCCACTCCAGAGAGTGCAACAGGAGGGAAACGTTGGATAGCGTAGGGGTAAGAATTACAATTCCCACTCCAGAGAGTGCAACAGTAGGGAAAGCGTAGGATAGCGTAGGGCTAAAAATTACGATTCCCACTCCAGTGAGTGCAATAGTAGGGAAAGCGCTGGAACCCAAAACAAAAAAACAAAAAAAACTATCAACATTTTTATTAAATTTGATTTGCAATATAAACATAATTAATATATAAATTAAAATATATTATTATTAACAAATATATTAAAAAATAATTAATTACACATTATTTAACACTATAATATCCACAACACACACCTATAATTAATTACACAATTGCATTTAATATTTACTAATTAAATAATGAAAATGAATGTATTATTATTTATTAATTAATCAATACACAATTAATTACTTACCAGCTTTCACACCATATACACATATAAACACCACTACAATTAATTACACAATTACAATTAATAATTAATAATTAATTAATGGTAATTAATTTGAAAAGTATTTAATAATTAATCAATAAAAAATGAATTACTTACCACCGTTAACACCATTTACACATATAAACTCCACAGCACACACCTAAAATTAATTAAACAATTAACATAATTAATTATTAATTGACTAATTGAAATTAATTAACAACGTATTAGTAAACTTGTATTAATAAATTAACACATTAATTAATCAATTACATTTATATAATTAAACGACTTCCCACCCTATTCCCCTATAAACCCACAACCCGCTACGGAACTAATAACGCAAAATTAAACATAAAATACAATAATAACTAGTACAATTCCAAAACATATAATAAAATGACAAACAATTCTCATTAAAAACACTAAAATACATAACATTGTTGATAAATCGATATTTTTGTAAACTATATTTTTGTAAACAATATTTATTACAACTATATTTTTGTAATCAATATTATCGACGTACTTCAGATCTCTACTTGGCCAATTTCCCTACCCTTCTTCGCCAATTGAAAATTGACCTGGACAACTGGAGTGCTGCATACATCTCCTGGCTGGGCAGGATTACTGCCATCAAAATGAACGCGCTCCCCATATTGCTTTACTTCTTTCGGGGGATACCCATTCCAATGGAAAAAGGTCTCTTTATGGAGTTGTGACAAATGATGACTACATTTATTTGGTTGGGGAGGAGGGCTCGCTTACCCGATCACCTGCTCACCTGGCCACGCAGAGAGCGTGGTCTGGCGCAGCCGGATTTTCAGGGATACTACAGGGTGGCTCATCTATGCGTAATCACAGAATGGTCGCAGTATGCCTCTGAGAAGCATTGGCTTCATATAGACAGACAGATAATCGGCTGCACCATATGGGATCTATTGTGGAACCCAAAATATGACAGACCGCCCAACCCCTACATCAGTACATCAGTATACCCACATCCACCACATTATGGGTAGGAGGTTGCAGCTGACCACCTTTCCATCTCCCTGCACACCCATAAGTTTCAAAGCTGCCTTCCCCCCTGCACTCCAAGATGGACCCTTTGAGGTTATGGCGGGTGGGGAGTTGTCTTACGATTTCACACTTATTTCATAAAGGAGAGATTCTCACTTTTTAAGAACGCATGAAACAATTTACACTAACTGCCAAGGAGGAATTCCACTACATGCAGCTTAAAGACTGGGTACAGCAGCCCCTTGTGGGGCTGGCCACCACCAGGGACCTGCTTCCCATAGAGAAGTTTGCCCAACCTGGGTCCTCCACCAAGGGATGTATTTCCTTTCTGTATGCTCATACAAGGTCTAAGCCCCAGGATGACCACGCAATATAAACACTTTTGGGATGCACTTTTAGATAGTCCTTTAGCGGACAAACAAGGGGAGCATTTAAGTAAAGACATAGTGAAATTTAACCGCTCAATGTATCTAAGGGAGGCGCACTACAAAATCATGTATGATTGGTTTCCCCAGAAACTGCACATGATCTTGCCCAACTCTTCGAATAGATGCGGGAGGGGGTGTGGTCTATTGGGCGACTTTCGTCATATCTGGTGGGACTGCCCCTCCATACAGTCTTTTTGGAAAGAGATCCTGTCCGAATTTAAACTCATGTCAGGCTACCCAATTCCCCATTCCCTGGAACACACCTTGCTGGGAGTGAGAGTACAACCATGAAATGCCAGATGCAGAGTGATAGGTCTGTCATGTGACTTTGCCTGGGGGCAACAAAAAATGGCAGTAGCTGCCGCATGGACAAAAAAAGAGGCACCATCTGCAACTTAATGACATGTGCAGCTATGGAGGGCATTGGCTCTGGAACGCATGGCCGACGTAGTGGACAACACCAGAAAAGGATTCGAATATATATATGGTCCCCGCTGGTGAGCTACTGACGGCATGCTCCCCACGGATAAGGGCCCTTAATCCGTTTCATATTTAATGTCACAGAAACACAGATGGCAGCCTGCAGCTTGGGGGATGCCTTGTCCTGGGCCCAGGCGTCCATCCCTCATGACTACTTCATTATTATTTGCAGCATGATATCACAGTTTTGTTGGTTCTTTTAGAGTTGTTAAGTTCACTTTATATTTTCCTCTCCTTGGAGGGTAGATTGACGGAAGGGTTCCTCACTCAGCCCAACACTCTTCAATATCTACATGAGCCCCCTGCCACCATGGCACGCAAACACAACATCAACATCATCTCCTACGCCGACGACACCCAACTTATACTCTCCCTCACCAAAGACCCTCGCACCGCCACAGCCAACTTCCAGGACGGAATGAAAGATGTCGCAGAATGGATGAAGCACAGCCGTCTGAAGCTGAACTCGTACAAGACGGAGGTCCTCATCCTCGGACAATCCCCATCCGCCTGGGACGATTCGTGATGGACCACAACACTGGGCACCGCACCGACACCCACGGACCACGCTCGCAACCTGGGATTCATTCTGGACTCCTCACTCACGATGACCAAGCAAGTCAACGCAGTCTAGTCCTCATGCTTCAACACCCTACGCATGCTCCGAAAAATTTTCCGGTGGATCCCCACCGAAACCAGAAAGACGGTCACCCAAGCCCTCGTCACCAGCCGACTGGACTACGGGAACGCCCTCTACGCAGGAACAACAGCCAAACTTCGGAAACGGCTTCAGCGCATACAGAACGCCTCCGACCGACTCATCCTCGACATCCCTCACCACAACCACATATCCACCCACCTGAGAAACCTGCACTGGCTCCCCGTCAGCAAGAGGATCACGTTCAGGCTGCTCACCCACGCACACAAAGCACTCCACAACATGGGCCCAGAATACCTCAACAACCGCTTCTCGTTCTACACCCCCACTCGCCAGCTCCGCTCCACCAGCCTCACCCTCGCCACCATCCCACAGATTCGCAGATCCACCACCGGAGGAAGATCATTCTCCTATCTGGCAGCCAAGACATGAAACTCCCTCCCCGCACAATTACGACTGACCCAGGACCATCCCACCTTCAGGAGACACCTCAAGACCTGGTTATTCGAGCAGTAGCGGCCCCCCTCCCCTCAGCGCCTTGATACCCTCACGGGTGAGTAGCACGCTCTACAAATGTATTGATTGATTGATTGAACGAATACTAAATGCAACATGATATGATTGTAACTATCAATATGTTTTTCATGCCACAGAACTCGTGAATAAGCTGTAACTTACATGTGATTTCTGTAACTCTAGGCCTATCTTGACAACTGCTACATGTGTCCTACATTTCTGTATTAATCTAAAAACTCAATAAATAGAATTTGAAACAAAAAATAACAAAGCTATCAAGAACTCTGACTAGAGCAATCACTAAAAAAAGTCAGCCATAACAAACTAAAAGATGTATTAATATCTACAACATAAAACTAGACTATTTGTAAACACCAAAGGTCTAGAATAGTTAGACATAATAGCAGAATCGATACTGTAAAAAAACAATACTAAACACCATAAATATTTAAAACTTCAAAACATTCAAACAACATAATTCCACTCCTATCTTAAATTAATAATTACAGGTATGTCATGTTCAATTTAAAAAACTAACAAATATATATGGCATATAATTATTCAATCAAAAAAATACAAATAAATCAATGTAACAAAAATATTTTCCGCCCAAAATAATACAAATTAACTTACAGTTATATAGCAGTAGACGATACGATAAATCCAATAAATCCATATAAGATAAATTGAAAAGGGAACCCCCCCAAAAAATGCAAAAATACAAATGCAGAAAAAATTATCCAAGGAGCAATCCTCTCAATAACTTAACCCTCAAAAACCCAAAAATGAGTGTAATAAAAATGCAAAAATTAAACTTTAGAAAAAAGGCTCCAACTACCCAATCCTCTCAATAACAAAACCCTCAAAACCCCCAAATATAGCTTTAAAAAAAACGCTCCACGAAACCTGAAAAATAAAAGGAAGTGTAAAAATTCTTGTTTTAAATAAGCAAAATACATTTCCATTTTTTGTTAAAAATAAGACCAACATCCGTTAACCCATCCGAAATACCTGTAAAAAAAATAAAAGAACACCCACCCACAATACTACGTCCAAACCCACAAACATTAACATTAACAATAAACACAAAATAACACCATTAAACAACACATAACTAACACTACATAACACTCTACACTAATCCAACACTATGACAAACACAAAAAAACACTAAACTACCAAAACAACACAGTTCAAACATACCTAACTACACCACTACTACTTCACCCCTGCCCTAAAATGACCTTGAAGTTAATGAAACAAACTTATCTTAAGCAATGAAATGCAGCTCCCAACCGCGAGGTTCCATTTTCCAAAATGACCTAAAAACAAAACACATAGATAGAAAAGTGAGGAAACTAGAAAAAAATGGCTGCGTAATAAAAATGAAAAAAAAAACGTATTCCCTATAATAAAGAATGGAGAAAAAAATTCAAATGCAAAATAATATATATTCTTATATAATGTATAAAAAGATCCAAAAATACGCTAAATATTATAAAATATATCTCAAATATTATATTATCATAAAAATAAAATATATAACATTTAATATATATAAAAAAATGCTCATTTCATGTACTGTACATTACACCAAAAATATTAAAATCTATAATCAAAACATATATGTGAAAATACATATTTGTAAATTTAATATATTTAATATTATTTGAATACAAATTATATTCAAAATAAATAATAAAATATACAACAAATATGTATAATACATATTATATGATTGTATTAAAAATACAATCATATAAAATGTATTCAAAATTGTTTACAAAAATAAATACAAATTTTTACTTTGACATCAAAAATAATAATAATGAAAGTCAAATTGTTTAAAAGAAACTATTAATATATATAATGTACTAATACATGACTATTCTTCCAAAAATGTAGTTTTTCAATTATGTTTTAAAATATATGTATATTAAAATTATTGTTAATTTACGTGAAAATTGTATGTTAAAAAATATTGTTAGTTTACCAATTCTACATGAAAAATGTACCTTTAAAAATAATAAAAATGTTCAACTCTATAAGAAAAATGTATGTTAAAAATATATTATATGTCTATGTTGTAATACATTTTGAAAAACATCAAAATACCTAGATACTTTTTAATATTGTGAGAAAATCATAAAAAATGCAAATGAGAACAAATAAACTGTAAAAAAAAAAGAATCATGTGTAACCAATAAAAGTGTTTACAAGAATAACTAACATACATCTCCTTTATTTAAATATATATTGTTAGATTTTGGGGTCTCTGGTTGGCATAGGTAGGTACCTGTGACAAATAGAGACCCTTGCGTTTAGTCAGTGTAAGGGGGTACACTCCTAAAATAACCCCTGCTCACCCCCTTGGTAGCTTGGCATGAGCAGACAGGCTTATCTCAGAGGCAGTGTGTAAAGCATTTGTGAACACATACAGTAATTAAGTGACAACACTACAGATGGCCACAACACAGGTTTTATATAAAAACTGAGAATTCTTTATATAGACTTATCACAAGACCACAAACAATAGAAATTCACAATACTGTACTTAAAATGGTAGAATTAGCTCAGTTCTCTTTAGATCTTAAAATGCGACACTTTGAGTTCAATGTACCTTTGGATGCGTAACGCTATACACCAAAAGTGTTGCAGTGAAGGTGATGAGTCGGTCCCTTACAAGCAGGGACAGGGATGTGCCGGTTTCTTACGGCTCTTCTGTGGCAGTGCAGCTCGCAACGCTGTGATACAATGAAGATAAGGTGCAATGAAAACAAATATGGCATCTTCTCCTTGATGCAATACAAATGCATGCGCGCCTGACGGACGTGCTGCGACTCAATGACTCTTCAGAGCCATGACTGGCCCTGCAACACACTTCTCCGGTGATGTGGGACGCTCCGGCGAGGTGATGCGACAACTGCAGCGGCGACACCCTTGTTCAGTGATGCGACAACAGTGGCTGCGGTGGCAGCACTCTTCTCCAGTTATGCGAGACACTTCTGCGATGCGACAGCTACAGCAACCTCATCCTTGTTCAGTGATGCGACGGCAGCAGCTGCGGCAGCGACACTCTTCTCTGGTATGCGAGGCGCTTCTGCGATGCGATGCGACAGCTACAACACCCTTGTTTAGTGATGGTACAGCAGTGGCGGCAACACGCTTCTTCCTTGTGAGACGCGCTTCCAGTTCCTTGCAACAGGCAGTCCCTCAGAAAGCCCAACACAACGGCAGGCACTTCCAAAAAACTCTTGAGGAGCTGGTGGTTGAAATCTTTTGTCCCTGAGACTTCAGCAGGAGGCAATCTCTTTCTCAAGCCCTTGGAGATCCTTCACAAGTTGCAGAAAGTACACTCAAAGTTCCTTTTCTCCTCTCTTTGTCAGTTAGGCAACCACTGCAGGCCAATCTCCCAAGCAGCACTTCAACTTAGGGATAGTCTCTCCCCAGTCTCTCTGGTTCCTTTCCTCAACAAAGGTTTCTTCTTGTTTCCCAAAAGTGATCTGAAGTTCTGAGGTCTGAGTCCCCTCTTTGATACACAGTTTCTCTTTGTTCTCTGAAGGCAGAGAGGCCTTTGCCTAATCCAAACCAGTTCTGGTCAGTCCTGGAGCACTTGTCTCCTTCTTTCCTTTCACAGTGCCGGGCAGAGACATCAGACACACCACAGGAGGTGGAGCCAGCATTGTGAAGGGAAGGCACAGCCCTATTCAGGTCCCAGGTGCAACTCCTCCCTCCCATCTAGATGCAGATCTCTCTATGACGTATTTGTTGAAAACACTGTTTTCTTTCAGCTGTGTATCCCAGAGAGCGTTCAACCCAGATTGCATTAATAGCAAAAGCAATTTTATTTTGCCCAACAGAACCACCTCTTTGTTAAACCATTAATTACCCATGTTCTGAGGGACACAGGGTCACCCCTTTTCTTTAACTACACAATAAACCACATACATTACCTTTTCAGATCACTTCAGTTGTGTAGTTTCAAGAGCAAAAGTCAAATATTTACATTTATGAGCAGGCGAGTGCATAATTCAATATGGATACTCAAGTGTTCTACATCTCTAGCATATTTATTAACAGTGGCCCAACAAGCATGGCTCCCTGCAAGTAACACACTCCATTTCGCCATTACGTGCCCTCATTCCATAGTGTCTGGTTCCATGCCCATGTAGCCCTGTGAGAATTTGCCTTCTCGTAACGTTCAGAGTAACTATGTTTGGGTATAAGGTGCCTTTGCCATCTCAAGATCTTGCATATGCAAAACTTATCAAACAGGGGATTAAGAACTGGGATCCTAACCACCGGTCTACGTCCAGCGCAGCACCATTCTTATATATATTGTCATAAGTTTCAGTCCGTGCCCGTTGGGGAGGGTGGTGAGAGGGGGGAACAAAGCAGAGGAGTGTCCCATAGGTGCTTCTTTCACACCGCCAATCTCTCAGACCGGGTTCGAACTACTCAAGCAGTATCGTCCCGGGCCCCTATGTCAAACTTGCTGAGGTGGGCATCACTGTCTCCTTCCGTATCACTTGGAGAGCTCGGGTATTCCCAGGCATGTAGTATGTCCCTCCATTGGTCAGCTATTGGGTGGATGCGCAACCTCTTCAACTCCTCCCTACGCAGCACCCTCTCCTCTGCCCCGGCCCAGGTAGTCACCTCTCTCTGCCACATAGTCACCTGCAGTCCCATGGGTGCTTTCCACGCGATTGCTATACGTCTCCTAGCCAATGCCATGGCCAGATCCGTGAACCAGTTTCCCGCTTTCCTTTTAGGTGACTTAGGATAGAGTCCCAGTAAACAGGCTTCTGCACTGCAAGCAAGTGTTCGCACCAGTGTAGTATTAATCATAGGGAGGACAGTATGCCAAAATGTTTGCGTGAATCTACATTCCGAGGTCATGTGTAGGAAATCTGCATCAGCCTCATTGCATCTCGGGCAGTGCCTCACCTCCCCCCAAAAAATGACAAAGAGCCTGTGCAGTGTCAAATAAGTTATGTTTACATAATTAAATTGTATATATTTCAATCTTGTGTTCCGCAATATTTTAATAGGAAATTCCAGGACCCTTCTCCACTCTGCATCCGTGAGGTCCCTCCCAAAATTACACTCCCACTGACCCCGTAAGCGGGGCAGGGGGTTCAGTGAGGCTTCACATAAGGATGCGTAAAACCATTTGATTTGGTGTCCCGCTGTACCCAAAGTAATCAATTAGCGCAATCCTCTATGTGTCTCGGGCTCCTCTCTGTTCTGAACCCACAACTTTGCAAACTTCCTCTGCAACACCTCATACACTAGGAACTGGCCGGGGGGCAGACCACACCCCTCCACCAGCTCTGCGAAGGGAAGCAAGGTCTTCTCTTGATAACAATCTCCTGCGGTTTCCAGTCCCACCTCCGCCCAGGGTGCTAACTGTAAATGTAAATGTGGGTGTACTTGTAAAGCGCACTGCGACTCCATGGAGTATCCTGGCGCTGAAGACCGCTGGGGAACCCGTCCTGGTTTTCCCTGCGAGATGGTCCCTTTCTGGGTATCTCCAAAGTGAAACCAGGCATCCCCGGCGTCTGTGGGGGGCCGTTGTAGAGATGAGGCAAGCTTGCCCAGAGTTGCCGAGTGTGTTCCCTCGTTAGAGTAGGCACCGAGGCGAGAATTATCGAGTCCATTTTGACCCTGGTCCACGTCCCTGCCGCGTCGGGAATTGAATCCTGGTCCCGGGCCGTTCTCTGCTTACGGGTCTGCCGCCTCTAACCAGTGAGCCACACCACTCCACTAACTGCGCCCCAGTCATGACCTGCTGTGGCTCACCTTGGGGCAGTCCCACCAGTGGCAACTCTGGTGAATGTTTTGGGGTATCGGGTATTCTGTTAATGCTACGACTCCAACATTGCAGTGCCATGGGCTGCAATAAAGGAGTGCAGGGAACTTTTGTTGTATGTAGCAGAAGCTTTGCCAACAATAGACTGGGACACTGACCAGGTTCCACTAAGAAAGTCCTGTCCACATTCACTATTTCCAGCCATTGGGCCAGCCATTGCATCTGGGCAGCAAGCCGGTATAACTCAAAGACACAGACTCCCAAGCCTCCTGCATCTACAGGGTGTCTCAAGACTTTAAGCGACAATCTACGCCTGAAGACCCCCCAAACTAAATCCCTCACCAGGGAGTCCAGGTTGCGGAACCATGCAGCAGGCATTAACACTGGCATATTAGCAAAGTAATATAATATACAGGGAGCATGACCATTTTGGCCAAGGATATCCTAGCCATGATGGGGAGGCGTAGCGTGCCCCAAAACTGAACACTAGGTCTAAGAGTTCCCAGTTCCCTACCCAGGTTTCCCTCTCTCAAATCCTCCAAAGAGTGGAGGATCTGAACACCCAGGTATTTGAAGATGTGCAATGCCCAGTTAAGGTCTACTGGTGCCTCGGGGGGTGCGCCAACGGTACAAACAAATGGGAAGAGGTATGTCTTGCGCTTGTTAACTCACAAGCCTGACACTTCCCCAAACGTCTCCAAGTATTGTAGTGTAATGTAATGTAAATGTAATGTAATGTAAAATGTAAAAAGACACTTCTATAGCGCTACTTTCACTCCATGGAGTATCTTGGCGCTCACCCCAGCCAGATGGAAGGTTGGAGGGGAAAAGGATGACTTGCACACTACACCACATATTACACCAACGCCCTACATGCCGCATCGGACAGGGAGAAGACCCAGGTTTTTAGTGCCTTCCTGAAGAGGACTTCTTGGGACAGTGATCGTAAAGAGGGCGGGACCTTATTCCAGGCTTTGGTACCTAGTACAAAAAGGGATTTGCCACCTTTTGTTACCAGCTTGAATCGAGGAATTGTAAGTAGATTCTGACTGGCAGACCTCAGGCAGCGTGTCGGTTGGTATCTTTTAAAACCATTGCATAGTTATTTTGGACCTTGCTGATGGAAAGCCCTGAAGGTAATTATAAGAATCTTAAACAAGATTCTTTTACCTATTGGCAGCCAGTGGAGTGTATTAAGTGCTGCTGAGGCTGAGGATCTGCGGGGCCAACGTAATACAAGGCGGGCCGCTGCATTTTGGACCATTTGCAACCTGTGGAGAACGGTTTTGTTAGCTCCAGCATATAAGCGGTTACAGTAGTCCAACCTGGAATTTATTAAGGCCACTGCAACTGTTTTTCTGGCCGACAGCGGGAGAAGATCGAAGAACTTCCTCAGAGCTTTTATAATCTGGAAACACGTCCCAGCTACTGCCACTGCTTGATGTTTAAAAGCCAGTTGGTCATCAAATTTAATGCCCAAATTGCGAGCAGATGTAATTGTGTTGGGAGGGGATTCTGCATCCACAGGCCAACACGATTTTGGGGAGAACAGATTATGACTCCCAAATGGCAGGATTTCTGTTTTTCCAGCATTACATTTTAAATGATTGTTGGTCATCCATTTAAATGTTGCTGCTAGACATTCCCTAAGATTTTCCTCGGCACCCGGCCGTTCCCTATCCAACACAAGGATGAGTTGGGTGTCGTCAGCATATGATATTGAACTGATCTTGAATGATGCGATCAGTTCCACTAGGGGTACCATGTACAGATTAAAAAGTACAGGACTTAAACTCGAGCCCTGAGGGACCCAACACTGTGACTTGGCTTCTGTTGCTGAGGAAATTCCTAAGCCAGGCCAAGACCTGCCCTCCTACCCCTGCGGCAGCCAACCGGTCCACTAAGATGTTATGTGAGACCGTATCGAAGGCTGCCGACAGGTCGAGTAGGATAAGGACAGCCTTCTTTCCCTGATCCATGGCCGCTCGTAGGGTCTCTGCTGTGAATAGCAGGGCTGTCTCGGTAGAGTGTTCTGACCGAAACCCTGACTGGTTAGGGTGGAGAATGTTGTTCTTCTCCAAAAAGCTCGTCAGTTGACTGTTAACGAACCTTTCTGCCAGTTTGAACAGCACAGGAAGCAGGGAGATAGGGCGCAGGTTGGAAAGAATGGTAGGGTCAGCTAGTGCCTTTTTTTTGGAGAGGCTTGACGGCTGCAAGCTTCCAATCGTTTGGAATGTTTGCCGTGGCTAGAGATGAGTTAATAATCCTATTGGTTATAGGATTGACCATCTCTATTAGGGTCTGTAACACTAGAGGGGGACAGGCGTCAAAAGGGGATCCAGATTTGCTGGCCAAAATAGCCTTAGAGGTGTCTTCAAGAGATACCAGGGCAAATTCCTCCAGACGGGCAGGGATCTTCATCTCCTCTGTCTGTTCAGAACCCACCGACATGGTTGGTCCTGGAGGGAAGGTCTTCACGATGGTAAGGATCTTGTTGTCAAAATAGTCAGATATCGCATTGCAAAGATCTTGGGACGGGGGAATCTCCTGCGATAGAGCTGATGGATTCATAAAGTCCTTTACAATCTTGAAGATTGCTTTTTGTCCCTGGCCCGCCGAGGAGAGGGCCTGTAAATAATGGGGTTTTTTAGTAGATTTTATTCCAGCATGATACTTCCATCTCGCTGACCTATAGGTATTACGGTCGGTGGCGTCATAATTTCTACGCCACCTCCATTGCAGTGCTCTTACCTCTCCCAGTTCTAATTTCAAGGCCAATGAGAACCAAAGGGCACTTTTTTTGGTCTTAATGGTTCTTGAGTTATTATTGCTGGTTGAGCTTAACAAGACCCCCCCTCTGGCAATCCAGTCGCAAAAGGTCTGATTATCTGCAGAGGTATGGTCGGATAGAGCCGGTATACTGGCTTTTAGTTGTTCTACAACATCAGGTCTACTAGGTAGGACTTTCCAATTAGGAGTGGATTTAGCTTTGAAGATTTTTGTACTCGTTATAGGGGTAGACGGGGTGGGCCATTTCCTTCCCACGAAGAACGTCGCAGAGATACACTACTACAGTGTCTCCATGAAGGGTGATGATGTATGTTCAGCCATCTAACAACAGCCCCATGCCTTCTCCCCCATCGAAATAATGCAGCCAGGGGTTCATTTGCCAAGGCAAATTGGAGTGGAGACAAGGGGCAAACCTGACGGGTGCCTTGCGTTACGTGGTATTGCGGGGAGATGGTTTTGCCGGTCTTAACCCTGGCTGTGGGGCAAGTATATAGCAATCATACCCAGGCCACTCAGCCGTCCCCCATACCCAAGCGCTTCATATCTGCCAACAGGTAGTCCCATCCCACAGTATCAAAGGCCTTTTCTAAGTCAATTAATAGGATAGCAGCCCGCCGGAGGGCGTGAGCTCCCGGGTGGTAGAGCACTAAATATAGGCGGCGGTGGTTATAAGAGGTATTATGGGAGGGAATAATCCCATTTTGGTCTGGGTAGGTCAGATCCTATATATATGGGAGCAACCTAAATGCCAATACTTCACTGAGAGTCAGTATTGAGCATGGTGAGGTGTCTATAATCTTTAACCTCTGCATCTGGGGACGCAGTCTTGGGGAGTGGAACCACCAACGCATCTCGCGTGGGGTTTGGGAGATGTCCCATTTGGAGCAACTCCGCATATAGGGTCACTAGCCTTGGTGTTAATTCCGTCCCATATTTCTTTTAGAATTCTCCCGGCAGAACATCTGGACCAGGGGTTTTCCCGTTAGCCACGGCAGAAATAGCTCTTCGTACCTCCTCCAGAGTCACTGGTCCACCCAATTCCGCCTCTGCTTCCACTTCCAGTGTATTGAGATCTAGGGACTCCAAGAAAGTCTCAACAGTTGCACAAGGAAGTGGGGGCAGTGTAAAGGACTTTATAATAATCCCTAAACAGAGCATTAATTTCCCTTGGATCATGCAGGGTAAAACCGCCAGCCATCCGTATACGCATGTGTCGCTGGACAAATCAATCAGGACGAGAGATGGACAGCCAGTCCCTCTTCCCCAGTACTCTATCCATGTATGCCCTATAATCATGGGACCAAAGCTGTTCCAGTATATCAGCATATTGTGTGAGTTTGTCCAAAAGCTAAGTGTGCGCCTGCATGTATAGCCCCTGAAGACCGTCCAGCTCACGTTTTTCTCCCTTTCTATTTAGCAATTTGCTGTGCAATTCCTCACGCACCCCCAGTCTGTCCCATGTAATGTCCTCGCTCCACCACTTTAAACGCCTCCCACTTTATTAAAACAGTTGAAGCAGAGCACTCATTATCAGCAAAATAATCTCATACAAGGTATTGCCGGGTATCAGCAAATGGAGCATCTTCTAGGGACATTGGATTGAGGTGCCATGTTGGTATCGGGGGTCTATCTCCATGCAGTTGGTGTGTCAACAACAAAGAGCTGTGATCAGACAAAGTTCGGCCCAAGTACTCTGTGTGTATGATGGAATCACCGAGAGCGGGGGAGAACCAAAAGGCATCAAATTGAGTATGGAGCTGGTGCATTGGAAAGTAAAAGGAGTATTCTCTTGTGTCCCCATGTTGGGTCCTCCAGATATATTTCAACCCCCATTGGGACTTCCAGTCCCACAACCCAGCCGCCACTCGGCGAGTCTGGGCACCAGGTAGAGGGGGGTGTGATCGGTCCAGTTCCACATCTATCACTCACCCATTAGTACTGGACCCACCATCAAGTCTGCCACACAAGTGTAGAGGTCAGCCATGTTGGCCAACTGGTCCTTATTAGGGCCATACACACAGCCAAATGTGATTTCCTACCCATACTACCTCCCCATGAGGAAGACATATCTGCCCTCTTTTTCTATAGCAGACTGCTCAAATCCAAATCAACGCCCCACGGGTATATGCCGAAAAAGACATGGCATATACTTGCCCCCTCCACCGTCTACACAACCTTTCAACCTCTATTTGGAGCAGATGAGTTTCTTGCAGGAGTGCTACCTGCACCCCGCCTCCTAATATAATTGTGAATACTGTGATGCTTAGACCCCATCCCCTTAATGTTCCACGTGAGAAATTTCAGTTAATGCTGTTGTGCTGCCATTGTTAGCTAAATGGTCCATCTCCCCCCCAACCCCTAGCCCCCCACCACCTCTCTGGGCCATGGAAACAGTGTAGCACCCACGTCATAGACAAGAAAGGACTGTTGCAAGGGAACAACAAAAAGCAGATCGAAAAAAGGAGCAAGAAAAGAATAAATGATCCCATCATGGACCAACTCCCCAATTCCCAGAGCAGTATGGCAACAGCCACCCACCCAAACCCTTCATACAGTGAATAGTTAATCGAGGTCCAAACCAGCTATGGTGAGGTGCTGAAGGGGGTTGTGACCTAGAGCAATGTCTCAAGTCCGTAAACAGAATATCAGGGGACCATGCCAAGCACCAACCGTCCCTTTAATTCAAACCTGAACCATGATACAGTGACGTTCCAATGTACCCCCTCTGCCTCCAGAGGCCCAGGATACACAACCGAGTCCACTCCACATGACAGCAGCCTCTATATAATCTCGTCCACTGTCTTCAGGGTGATCTTTAGTATGATTAGACTGTCCGCATTGGAGGAATCCGATTCCGAGCCCTCTGAGCCCCTCGGTGAGCGCAAGCTATTCTCTGACTGCTGCCTATCTACCTGCATTATCTCTGCACTGCATGCAATGCCACTGCACATTCTGGCTCTGTTTGGGAGGGGCTGGGCTTCTTTGTGGCACTCCACGGCGTCTGTCTCCTGGTACGCTTACCATTCAGTCGGGCCTGGCGCCTGGTCCCGTGCCTGCTCGGGGGGCCCGGTCTTGTACTCCTCCAACCAGTCCCATTCCACAGCAGCACTGTCACAAAAGTGCATCTTACCATCCTCAATTATACTTAACCAGGCAGGAAAGATAAGGGAATACTGGAGGCCCTCATCTCTCAACGCCTTCTTAACCTCCAAGTAAGAGGCACAGTTCTGTTGTACCTCAAGGGTATAGTAGGGGAAGATTGAGGCCTTGCTGTTATTACCTCAAATGGACATTCGGAGTGGGCTTTTTGTAGCAAGATGTCCCTGTCCCTCTAATGCAATAGTTTGGCTAACACCAGTCTGGCAGGATGGCCTGGTGCCGGCGGCCTCGCAGGAACTCAATTCGCCCTTTCCAGGGTATAAAATTGTGTTAGTTATTCTGGTGCAACCACCGTGTGGTTCCAGTGCTCAAAGTAAGACATCATGTTTCCATTTTCAATCGCTTCCGGGAGGCCCAAAATACAGATATTGTACCTCAGGTTACGCTCCTCACTGTCCTCTGCTCTGCGTTCCAGTATTATAACCCTGTCGGTCAGATCCACCATCTGTTTAAGCGTCGCCTGATGGGCTGGGGACAACTTCTCGAGGGATGACTCCATTATTTTGACTTGGTCACTGACTATCTGATGTTCGGCACGTAGAAGACCCAATCCCACTGACACAGTACTTATATCTTGATGCAATATCTCTTTTATGACTCCACTAGCTTCCCCCAGGCTTTGCCCATCTCTGCCCCACTGGCGCGATGGTACCCCAACACAGTTTAAAGAACTTTCCAATAAGGCCTTCTCCGAACCAGTCACTGAGAGGACCGCATATGGGTACCCAGGAGTAGAAATTCAGAGACTTCAGAGTCACTCTCCATGCATGTGCCCCACGTCACTGAGATCGAGCCTTTCTCACGTGGTTGCCGTGTCTCTGGACACTGCACCCCAGTGGGGGGATCCCCCAAGAAGGAGGAAGAGAGGGCAATCAGGCACTCACCATGCTGCAGGGGTCACTTCGCTGACATCAGGGGTCTCTCCTCTATCATGACATATGCAAAGACAACAATTGATGGACAGACTGCACAACAATGTTGTACATTCAACCCAGTACAGAGATATGGACCTTAATCCTTGTTTTTTTTGCTCACCATGCCATTCCAGTTCGGACCCAGCCATATGCAAATCAGTCTTGGCTAGGTGTGGGCGGAATTTGCAGGGTTGCCTTCTGCAAACTTCTGCGAAATGGCACGAAATCTCAGTATACACACAGAATTTCACGTGCTCGCGGAGATTTTGCTGCGCCCGTTGTTGTAATCTATGCAGGCTAATCTACTGGCTAATCAGTATATGCCGAAAAAGACATGGCATATACTTGCCCCCTCCACCGTCTACACAACCTTTCAACCTCTATTTGGAGCAGATGAGTTTCTTGCAGGAGTGCTACCTGCACCCCGCCTCCTAATATAATTGTGAATACTGTGATGCTTAGACCCCATCCCCTTAATGTTCCACGTGAGAAATTTCAGTTAATGCTGTTGTGCTGCCATTGTTAGCTAAATGGTCCATCTCCCCCCCAACCCCTAGCCCCCCACCACCTCTCTGGGCCATGGAAACAGTGTAGCACCCACGTCATAGACAAGAAAGGACTGTTGCAAGGGAACAACAAAAAGCAGATCGAAAAAAGGAGCAAGAAAAGAATAAATGATCCCATCATGGACCAACTCCCCAATTCCCAGAGCAGTATGGCAACAGCCACCCACCCAAACCCTTCATACAGTGAATAGTTAATCGAGGTCCAAACCAGCTATGGTGAGGTGCTGAAGGGGGTTGTGACCTAGAGCAATGTCTCAAGTCCGTAAACAGAATATCAGGGGACCATGCCAAGCACCAACCGTCCCTTTAATTCAAACCTGAACCATGATACAGTGACGTTCCAATGTACCCCCTCTGCCTCCAGAGGCCCAGGATACACAACCGAGTCCACTCCACATGACAGCAGCCTCTATATAATCTCGTCCACTGTCTTCAGGGTGATCTTTAGTATGATTAGACTGTCCGCATTGGAGGAATCCGATTCCGAGCCCTCTGAGCCCCTCGGTGAGCGCAAGCTATTCTCTGACTGCTGCCTATCTACCTGCATTATCTCTGCACTGCATGCAATGCCACTGCACATTCTGGCTCTGTTTGGGAGGGGCTGGGCTTCTTTGTGGCACTCCACGGCGTCTGTCTCCTGGTACGCTTACCATTCAGTCGGGCCTGGCGGGGTGGCGCCTGGTCCCGTGCCTGCTCGGGGGGCCCGGTCTTGTACTCCTCCAACCAGTCCCATTCCACAGCAGCACTGTCACAAAAGTGCATCTTACCATCCTCAATTATACTTAACCAGGCAGGAAAGATAAGGGAATACTGGAGGCCCTCATCTCTCAACGCCTTCTTAACCTCCAAGTAAGAGGCACAGTTCTGTTGTATCTCAAGGGTATAGTAGGGGAAGATTGAGGCCTTGCTGTTATTACCTCAAATGGACATTCGGAGTGGGCTTTTTGTAGCAAGATGTCCCTGTCCCTCTAATGCAATAGTTTGGCTAACACCAGTCTGGCAGGATGGCCTGGTGCCGGCGGCCTCGCAGGAACTCAATTCGCCCTTTCCAGGGTATAAAATTGTGTTAGTTATTCTGGTGCAACCACCGTGTGGTTCCAGTGCTCAAAGTAAGACATCATGTTTCCATTTTCAATCGCTTCCGGGAGGCCCAAAATACAGATATTGTACCTCAGGTTACGCTCCTCACTGTCCTCTGCTCTGCGTTCCAGTATTATAACCCTGTCGGTCAGATCCACCATCTGTTTAAGCGTCGCCTGATGGGCTGGGGACAACTCCTCGAGGGATGACTCCATTATTTTGACTTGGTCACTGACTATCTGATGTTCGGCACGTAGAAGACCCAATCCCACTGACACAGTACTTATATCTTGATGCAATATCTCTTTTATGACTCCACTAGCTTCCCCCAGGCTTTGCCCATCTCTGCCCCACTGGCGCGATGGTACCCCAACACAGTTTAAAGAACTTTCCAATAAGGCCTTCTCCGAACCAGTCACTGAGAGGACCGCATATGGGTACCCAGGAGTAGAAATTCAGAGACTTCAGAGTCACTCTCCATGCATGTGCCCCACGTCACTGAGATCGAGCCTTTCTCACGTGGTTGCCGTGTCTCTGGACACTGCACCCCAGTGGGGGGATCCCCCAAGAAGGAGGAAGAGAGGGCAATCAGGCACTCACCATGCTGCAGGGGTCACTTCGCTGACATCAGGGGTCTCTCCTCTATCATGACATATGCAAAGACAACAATTGATGGACAGACTGCACAACAATGTTGTACATTCAACCCAGTACAGAGATATGGGCCTTAATCCTTGTTTTTTTTGCTCACCATGCCATTCCAGTTCGGACCCAGCCATATGCAAATCAGTCTTGGCTAGGTGTGGGCGGAATTTGCAGGGTTGCCTTCTGCAAACTTCTGCGAAATGGCACGAAATCTCAGTGTACACACAGAATTTCACGTGCTCGCGGAGATTTGGCTGCGCCCGTTGTTGTAATCTATGCAGGCTAATCTACTGGCTAATCAGTAAGTGCTACCTCGTTGGGTAGATGTATAGTGCTTTTTCCTACACTACAGCTGCGTAAAGGGACAGAAGAGTTGTCTCACTCACCTGACCATATCTGTCTGTAACTTTGTCACTGCGCGGAAAGTCGCCACAGTCTCTTGAGTGAGCTGTCCATCAAAGTTGGGAAATGGCGGTAAGACGTTGCATACCGCTAGTGTGTGTGGGGCGGGGCCGAACAGGTGGGGCTTCTATGCGAGTTTACATGCCACTTGATTATAAAGGGTCAGAGACCGATCAGAGCAGCAGATGAGGGGAAAGCAGCCTCCTGGTCACAGGAATTACACGTGGATTGCGCTTGAGAAACTCATGGATGCAAAGACCTCCATCAAGGACTACAGCTAATTATAGACGGTAGATATGGGGAGAAAGCACACCTTCCTAGCCTTGACAGTGCTCACTAATTTTTTGGGTTGATTAATGCGTTACTGAATTTGAGCTTCAACTCGGGCACCTGCTTTATTTATTATGGTTTATAATGCCAACATTTCGCAAGTTGCACAAACGGAACGGAATTTGCCGCCCATCCCTAGTCTTGACCCTGCACCCAATGGGAATAGTCCAGCCCGAACTGCTAGGCCAGGTCCTCCCTGGATTGTAAACAAGCACCCTAGGACCGATTTTGAGGTTTCACCCCTCGTTAGGCAGGATAGCTTGACTCCAGTGGCATGGAGAGCACGGGACCCACATGTAAGCATACCCTTCCCACTCGGGGTGACTGTGCATGTTCCACATTGGTAATTGCCTGTCACATTGGGGAGTAACCAGAGGGTGTCTTGATTATCTGCACGGTTCCTCATAGGTCGATGGTGCACTTGAGTGTCCTGTAAATTAGAGCTGGGCTTAAATATAAACATGTATTTCATTAGATGTAAAGTACCAAGGGTTTAGAAGTGCCCGTTTTTGTTTATAGATTTCTTGATAGTAGGAGCAGACTGGAGAAAGTGTCGGTATAAACCAATCTCTCAGATGGAAGGCATTGGTAAAGTTCAAGGAGGGCTAGCCATAATTGTTACTCACTCTGTTAGCTGCTCTCCAAACCACGTGTGGTGGATAGTTCGCTTGATCAATTGTTGGCTAAGGTTAGCAGCATATTCCATATGTTGCACCAATTCTGAGCAATTTTGTCTCAATCTGAGAAAGTGTCCCACTGGTAGACTGTCTAATAAGGCCTTCAGGTGAAAGCTCTAACATCGAAGTAAAGGACTGGAACGCTCATTGTAGGTTTCCTATAGAACTCTGCATAGACCCTGTCTTCCTTAGGGTATAGTCAAAGGTCTAGGAACTGGTATTTCTCCTTAGTCTATTCTCACGTGAGACAGATTAAGGTATTCCTTGTGATTGTGATTGTGATCATGATCGTGATCGTGGACCAGGGTCAGCGGACTCGATAATTCTCGCCTCGGTGCCTTATTTTATTTATTTATTTATATTTAAGCTTATATCGCGCACAGCTACCCACAATGGGTTTCCCGGCGCTAGGGATAGACTGTAGAAGAAAAGGAGGCAGTTGCACTTAAATTGAAACACAGCAGGCTATGGGGCACGTTGAGAAAAAAGCCATGTTTTCAAGGCCTTACGGAAGCGGAACAAGTTGGTCTCGAGTTTTAGGGCCAGTGGGAGGGAGTTCCAATATTTAGGGCCCAAGGTAGAAAAGGAACGACCTCCCATTTTAGTCAGCTTCCATCTTGGCATGATGAAATTTCCCACGTCCGATGACCTTAGTGGACGTATGGGTCTGTAAGGTGTTATCAACCCTTGAAGGTAAGCTGGGGCACTACCCTGCTTAGCCTTGAACATATAGCATAGTGCCTTAAATTTAATGCGTTCAGGCATACTCAACCAATGAAGGTCGCGTAAGGCGGCCTTGGCTGAAGTGCGTCTGGGAATGTTTTTCAGCAGGCGCGCTGCCGCATTTTGCACTACCTGTAATACCTGCAAGGTGGCTTTATCTGCACCTAAGTAGAGAATATTTCCGTAGTCCAGGCGAGATGTTACAAGCGCCTGGACTACGGTTCTACGGGAGGAGAGTGGGAGCATCCACAAGATCTTATGGAGCCACCGCAGCGTTGAGAAGCAGATGGCAGCGACCTTAGTGGCCTGTTGTCTCATAGTTAACCTGTCGTCATTAATGACGCCCAGGTTACGAACTGCAGTGGAAGGTGTAGGTACAGTTCCCAATTCGATGGGCCAATGGTGGGGGCCCCAGAGATGTTTATTGCGACCCAGAATGACCACCTCGGTCTTCTCCCCATTCAGTTTGAGACAGTTTCTCCGCATCCAGTCAGCCACAAGAGTGAGGCCAGACTTGAGTGCGGAGATGTTGTTCTCGTCTCTCCCTGATAGGGAGAAGACAATCTGGGTGTCATCAGCATAGGAAAATAGGGTTAGCCCAGCCTGTTCGACAATTGATGCCAAGGGTTTAACGTAAATATTAAATAATAAGGGGCTAAGGATTGAGCCTTGGGGGACACCGCGGGTAGATGGACAAATGGTGGAAGCAGCTTTAGGAGAGAACACTTGGAAACTCCGGTCTTTAAGGAAAGACACCAGCCAGGCCAAAGCCTGTCCGCCCACACCTAGAGATTTCAGAGAGTCAATTAAGATGGAGTGTGACACGGTGTCGAACGCTGCGCTCAAATCCAACAGGATGAGCGCCATGGTGTTACCTTGGTCGACACCGTGCCTCAGACTCTCTGTTACCCCCAGGAGTGCTGTCTCAGTTGAATGCCTAGACCGGAAACCCGACTGAGAAGGGTGGTGAAAGGCGGTGTTTTCAACCAGTTTGGATAGCTGGAAATTTATATGTCTCTCCAATATCTTTGAGAAAATTGGCAGCAAAGATATCGGGCGAAAGTTGGCAAGATTAGAAGAATCGGCGCCCGATTTTTTTAGTAGAGGAACCACCATTGCGTGTTTCCAAGGTAGGGGGACCTGGGCCTCGCTCAAAGAGGTATTAAGTAGTTTGATGAGAAAAGGGTGAGTAAGAGGATCCAGTTGTTTTAATATTTTGGCCGGGAGCACATCCAATGGGGAACCAGAACGCACACTATTTAGACAGGACACAAAGGAAGTGGCGACTAGGGGCTGCCAGATGGAAATTGCGGCATCAGTGGTAGTATTCACCAATTCCTGGACCATATTAGGGGCGGTAAAGGTGGTCTCTGGAGGAGGAGAGAAATGATCGTAAATTAGATCCACTTTGTTTATAAAATAGTCCGCTAAGGACTGACACTGGACGGCGTCAAGAGTCGGAGGAGGGGGGGCGGAATTCACACCAGTCAGTTTCTTCACAACGGAAAATAGCACCTTAGGGCAGTTTTGTGCATCAATCACTGTTTTTGTAGTGTAATTAGCCATGGCAGTTTTACAGCTGTTATGGTACTTTTTTAAGGCTTCTTTATAAATGATTTTACATTCAGAGGAATAGCCTTTTCTCCATTTCCGCTCCAAGATCTTACATTGTGAGCGGAGACTCTTAAGTTGTGCAGAGTACCATGGGGCTGGAGGATGATGTAATACTGTGGGTTTTGATGTAATTGGTAGTACCCGATTTACAGCATTGGTTAGCCAGAGTTCAGTGGCACTGTTAAGAACAGTGACTGGTGCGTCAATAGACGGGAGTGTTTTAATCAGTAATTTATTAAGCTCTGGAATACTGACCTTCCCCCAATTTCGAGAAGGCCCCTGTTTAGCTGTCACAGATCTAGTGGCTATTTCAGCCATGTCTAAGGAGAAAGGGACAGCAAGATGATCAGACCAGGTAATTTGTAGAGCTTCACGAGAACAGTCTAAGGGCAAATTAGATAAAATAGGGTCAAGTAAATGTCCAGCACAATGAGTAGGACCTGTGTTGTGTAACTGGAGGTTAAAAGCTTCCAAGGTAGAGAGGAGCTGGTTCCTATGAGGGCATTCATTAGCGTCTAAATGTATGTTTAGGTCTCCTAAAATAGTAAAATTAGATGCTTTGAGCATAACCGGGGCCAAGAGGTCCGGTAGTGAGGCTATCCATGAGCTAGCTGTCCCAGGGGGACGATACACCAGTAGACCTGACAGTGTAAATTGGGGGGTAATGAACAGTTGGAATAGAGCTGACTCGCAGTTATTTTCTAACCAGGGATCACACTCGGCAACTCTGGGCATTAGCTTGCCTCATCTCCACAACGGCCCCCCACAAACGTCAGGGATGCCTGGTTTCACCTTGGAGATACCCAGTAGGGACCATCTCACAGGGAAAGCCAGGACGGGTTCCCCAGCGGTCTATAGCGCAGAGATACTCCTTCGCGAGTCGATTCTAGCGCTTTAGAAACCCTTAATTAATTAATTATTTGTCATTGATGAAATGAAATGAAAAGATGCTTGCTAAAGCGCACTGCGGCCAAGCGGCTTCCTGTATGCTTAAGAACAGGTTCCTTGAAAGCATTAGCTGAACATCTGTCCTGAAGATGACAGATGACATATGTCCCTGTGACGCAACAGCTGCCAAAAAAAAGAGTAATGATAACGTCTGGTATTTTGGGAGTGTCTTCGGCCAACTGTGGTAGGTGTGAAACTAGTGAACATGGTGATCACTGGCAAAGAGGGATATGGATTATCCCTTTCGTGTGTAGAAAATCATAAAAATTGACAGGCATTAGTACAAATAGGAAACCTGGCTATTTGTACTGTATCAAATATCGTATACTCATTATTTGTGCAAACGCTTCAGATACCTTTGTTAAACTGTAAAAACCTTAATAAACAATGTTTTTAAAAATTAGAAATAGGGAAATGAGTTGCAAGTGTTAATAAATATTAGAGTATGTATTATGGTGGCAGACTTACCTGATCGACTGACGGCAGGGGACTAAATTACTGCTTGCAGCATGTCTCCTGATGGTGTCTCATGGGTGGAGAGCAGTGTGGGCACTAGAGGCTGTTGTTTCATTGCAGTTTTGGGGCGAGACACTTAGAGAGTATTGAAATATTCCAACACCAAAGTAGTAGAATACGGGACCATGTTAGTCTTATGCAGTAAATAAACAGTCCTCTCCTGATGCGAGAAATACAGGGTGAATGTTGTCAGTGACAGGTAGATATTGTGTGACATGAGAAAACGTTAGGTGGTGTGACAAAAGATATATCAATTTAAAATGTGGTGCAATAGGGACGTGGGTTAAAGGAGAAATATTACACATACTTACCAATGAAGTAGCCCCATTAAAAAAAAAATTTCGTGACATAAGGGATAAGGCATTAGATATTTCCGGCCCATAGACTATTTCGAGAGACATGCTTAACATGGGGTCCTAATTTTGTCTTAGTATCATATTTTGCTTATGCTCAAACTTGTGCAATTGACATGGAGGTAGACCTACCAAGATTTGCCACCTCCATTGCTTCTGAATTTACTGTACCCACCTCAGACACCAGACAGATAGTAAATCTCGTATAATGCAGGGAACTTCTATTGGTGTGCTTGCGCTGTGACCCAGATTTAGACATTATCTCCAGTATGCCTATCATTTAGAAACTGAGTGGGAAATTAGACTAAAGTTAAACGTGACAGAGGAACTGTTAATGCTTTATTGTAGCTACCTGTAAGCATGTTCAATTTTCAGGAGAATATTTGCACCCAAGTTATGAGTCAGGATATTTAAAATTCCGACCAAGAGTGGACAGTAGGTCTGGGATTTTATTTGGAACATTGGTCCTATAGTTAAGGATGGTGTGGGGGGGGGCGTGGCTTGCGCGCTGCTGCGAGATGGCGGATCGCACTTGAACTCCGGGGCAACAGAGGCTGTCAGGACAAGTTTTGGGTCCCTAGAGACTGCGTCTTTTTTCCGGAACCGGCATTTTCGATTTGGGAATATGCCGTGATCAGAATGATAGGCTTTTTATTACTCTACTTTGACTGGAACCTGTCCTTCTCTTATTCTGAAGCCCTGCTCACTGGATTTCGCGAGAGACCGCCATTTTGTTTTTAGTGGCGTCGGTCGCGTTTTCACTTCAGCAACTTGTGCCAATTCACCGGTACCTACGATTTCTGCTGGAAACAGGTGATGTTTCTAAATTTGCTTCTTCTTTGGCTTCATAATAGTGTTGGCCCGCCCAACCGGTGATTATTTGCAATCTTTTCGGAGCTTTGCTGCTTTATCTGCTGTTCTCTACCTCACCTCGATGCCATATCAATGGGTTTTTGACCTGGTCTCCATAATGAGTCGTTTCACCAGGCTGCTAAGCTATTTTTGATGTTATTTCAGCCGCGACAGCCATTTTGTGCCCTAATGTTACAAGTTTCTGAGTCTGCTTTTCCAAACTGAGGTTTTCCTGAACCTTTGCGCACTATCATTTTTACCTCTGTCATTTTTTCGCCATTTTTGCTAATTGTGTTCATTCACGCTATACTGTGAATTTTTGTTATTCTCTTGAACTATATCTCATGGCTGACAGTATTGGTCCTTCTCCTAACACAAAAGACTCCAAGGGTGCCTTGAAGAGGCTGAAACAAACATCCCCCACTCCGGAGTCATCTCAAAAAGATACTAATTCTGCGTTGGACACCATTTTGTCTCGTCTGAACGCTGTACATGATATTGCGCAATCTACTAAGACGAATACAGATTTATTGCAAGTTGAAGTCGCGGCTATCCGCAATGATTTCAAAGCGTTGTCTCTTCGTGTTACTAATGCTGAGACACGGATTAGTAGCGTGGAGGACACTGCGCAACGACAATCTAAGTCGCTACATCAAATGGAACGCTCCACGGTGGCATTGAGAAGGGACCTCACTGAACAGGAAGATCGAAATCGGAGAAGCAATCTACGAATTTTTGGATTACCTGAAGAAGCGGAAAAGTCAGCCTCATCTATGATAGAGTTCCTATATCAGTGGATTCCATCTACCCTACAAATTTCTTTTCAGAAAGATTTTGAAATCGAAAGAGCCCACCGCGTGTCGACTTTTCGACCCAAATCCTCTGCACAACCTAGGGCGGTAATTTTTAAACCGCTGCGTCATCAACACTCAGAACAAATTTTGGCTCATATGAGGAAGATCAAGGCGGTGAATTGGGAAGGTCATCACATTGCTATATCGCAAGACTTTGCTAGATACACTGTCATTCAAAGAAAAGGTTTTCTTAACTTGCGCAAGCGTCTTTTAGACGTGAACATCCCTTTTTCATTTGCTGGCCCTTCAAAATTTCGAATTACCTTTAAGGGTCGCTCGAGAATTTTCGATGAACCTTCTGATCTTTCCTCCTTTCTGGACAATCAGCTTGAATCCCAGATGGACTCTTCTCCTGCTCCTGGTTCTTGATTTCAATATGTTTGCTGTTTACCTGCTAAGATGTTTCTCTTATTAGACATAGAGATGTCATTCGTTATAGTTTCAATTAACTGGTTATAAGAATTTATTGCTGTCTTTCTTGTGTTCTTTTTCGTTCTTTATTTCTCTTTTTATACCTCCTCTGTAGTATTTTCCGTCTTACCTTTTAATTTAGATTTGTATTGGGTCCTCCTCCTCATGTCTTTCCTTTATATATTGTTGACTCTTCTTCCTTTATTTTATGATTTCAAGACATATGTTACTGGCCCTCATGACCAATGCTTGTATTTCTTTGTTTTGTTTAGCCTTTCTTTTGATGTGTCGTCCTATGCTGGTATTTTTCCCTCCTTTCTGTGGTTCTTTATTGCTGTGTCTTATACTCTTATATTCTTTTTCCTGTCGTTTTGAATGGATCGTACTTAATACTATTGCTATATTTTTCTTTATATTTCCGTCCTCTAACACTTGTCTCTTTTCTTACTTCTTTCTTTTCTTTTTTAATTATAGATACGATTATATCCTTCCCTCTTCATATATACTTGGCTTCTTCACTATGCTCTACATGTGTTTTATTTTTGTCGTTCACTGGTCTGGTTTCGACAAGAGTGGAATTTACGTTGTCTTTTTTCTGTGTGAGATGTATTATTCGGATTCATATTTATATCTTTACCCTGCCTGCTGATGAATTTTCTAGTTCTCATTAGTTTGTTAGATATATAGCTTGTAATTTCTCTGACTTCATAGTGAGTTGGATATATTGATCTTCGTGTTACTATATATTTACTGTGGTTTCTTGCTCATATTTATTCATGTTGATTTATTGTATGACATTCTTAGTGATTTTCACATTTTACATATCCAGATAATATTTATACAGATCTGCTTCATTCTAATGTAAGCCTGGTTCAATTGCTTTTTACTCCTTCTCTTCGTTTTTATCTTTTCTACCAACTTATAACGTACATTGGCTCCTAGATCCTCTGACCTTTTACGCCTCTTTACTTATACTCATATTTAATAGGGGGTTTATTGATCTATTGCTATGTCTCTCCTGGCTGCCCCTCTTGCTTGCCCTTCCATGCCCCCCAGGTATGAATTTGGTCCTTTATTGACCTCCCCTGGTGGGTCTTGCTCTTCTTCTCTTTCATCTTTATTTTTCTCTTTTCCCTTCCTCTTATCTCTTTTCTCTCTTTTCCTGGATCTTCTGTTGGTGCTTCTCTGTTGTGGTGCCTTTGGCGTATCTTTATGTGTATGGCCTGATTTGTGAATTGTTTCCTCTTTCATCAATGTCTTACGGATTTAGTGATCTTGTGGAATTATGCCTGGTTTGAATGTTGTGTCCCTTAATGTCCGAGGATTAAACCACCTGGTGAAAAGATCAAAAATCTTGGATTACTGTAAATCCTTATCTTCATATTTGGTATTACTTCAAGAAACGAAAGTATCCTATAAAGAGGCTTTGTTGTTGAGGAAGGAGTGGGTCCTTGATGTGGTGTGTTCTGATGCCTTGGGCAAAAAGAACGGTGTAAGGATTGCATATAAATACTTGAGAAAACCTTATGATAGAGGTGGTTGTAATTTTTCTGACTGGGAGAAATATCAAATTGCCTTTTTAGCTTCGCAAGGGGCTCTTTGGTTTACTTCTATTCCTGGCCATACAACTTCCTGGATGTTGATTGAACAGGATCTTTCTTTTCCCCTGCCAACTTCCTCATTTTTTACTTCTTCCACTCTATCTATACCGTTTTCCCGTACCATCATTTTAGACACCATTGCAGCAGTCAGGTCCATTGATAAAAAAGTTGCTACCCCACTCTATAAATCGAGGTGGTCTTCATTGTGGCGTAATCCTAGAATCAAAATTATTATTGATCCCACATTAATGATCGATTGGGCTTCTAAAGGCATTACGTTGGTTAGACATCTCTATGATTCCAACGATGATCCTTTACCCTTTTCTTCCTTAGCCCACCAATTCTCTCTCACTAATCTAGATTTTTACACTTTCTTAAAAATAAAGGTGGCTATCTCTAAACTGCGTTTGGCCTCAAATTCTCCTACTATTACGTTATTTTGGATATGGCTTAAATCTGGTCATGTGGCTTCTAATATTTATAAATTCTTATCTTCAACTCCCTCTGTCTTGGTTACTGTTAAACAACAAAAATGGTCACGCCACTTTGATCAGGAACTCACTGATCATATATCTTTAGAGACTTGGCAGATGATTGGGAAGCTTTCTCTTCGTAATAAAATTGCCCCTTCCTTAATTCAATCTACATTCTTCTCCATTAATCTTCTTCATTGGACTCCAGTCAGACTACATGCTCTACACCTGAAGGAGGATGATCTTTGTTGGAGTTGTGGGTTGTCTACTGGGGATTACATACATATGTTCTTTCAATGTTCACTTTTACGACGTTATTGGGATTTAATACATAAACATCTCATGCTAATTTTTAAAATTCAATTCCAGCTCTCCTTCCCCATAATTATGTTGGGTCCACTGGCCTCCCGAGTACCTCTGCCCTTGGATTCCTTAGAATTGCAATTACTGGATCTTCTATTGACTGTAGCTGTTAAAGTGATTCTAATTGTCCTGAGAAGATGACGGTGGCATGTCGAGCAACCTCCAAAAATAATTTTCCCTACTGATGAAGGTATTAAACCAGAAACACGTGTCTAGGGATATGATTTAAGAAGAAATGGGCACTGGCCTTGAAATTTTTGAACTTTTGATGCTTTGAACTAAACGAAGAATAATGAACCACAATGACCATGAGGCAATGGGGTAATCCGGCAGTGACATGTTCGCGGCTCTCCCTCCCCCCTTTTGAACTGTTTAAAATGGCTCCCGTGAGCCAAATGCTGACGAGCACTGGGAGATGCCTGCACACCGGGAGCGGTAATTGTCCTGAGAAGATGACGGTGGCATGTCGAGCAACCTCGAAAAATAATTTTCCCTACTGATGAAGGTATTAAACCAGAAACACGTGTCTAGGGATATGATTTAAGAAGAAATGGGCACTGGCCTTGAAATTTTTGAACTTTTGATGCTTTGAACTAAACGAAGAATAATGAACCACAATGACCATGAGGCAATGGGGTAATACGGCAGTGACATGTTCGCGGCTCTCCCTCCCCACTTTTGAACTGTTTAAAATGGCTCCCATGAGCCAAATGCTGACGAGCACTGGGAGATGCCTGCACACCGGGAGCGGTAATTGTCCTGAGAAGATGACGGTGGCATGTCGAGCAACCTCGAAAAATAATTTTCCCTACTGATGAAGGTATTAAACCAGAAACACGTGTCTAGGGATATGATTTAAGAAGAAATGGGCACTGGCCTTGAAATTTTGGAACTTTTGATGCTTTGAACTAAACGAAGAATAATGAACCACAATGACCATGAGGCAATGGGGTAATCCGGCAGTGACATGTTCGCGGCTCTCCCTCCCCCCTTTTGAACTGATTCTAATGGAGTGGAAATCCTTTTCTTCTATATCATATCATATCATACTTGGTGGGCATGGGTGTCCTTTTCACAGAGTGCACATTCCTCGGTTGATGAGGCTCATCTCTCCCCGAATATTTCTAATGGTGTCTGGAGAGCTTTGGACGCTTATATGGAGCTGGCTGCGAAAGGATTGGTTGATCAATATCCCTTTGTGGTGTCTGATTGATGTTAGAATTTATTGTATTTTATGCACTGCAGTAGATCCTTCCCTTCCTTTCCTTTCTTTCCTCTCTCTTCTTTTTCTTTCTACTTCTTACCCTCACTATCTGGTTTTCACGCTTTTCTCTATTCCTGTTTCCTTTCTTTCTCCTTCTATATTTCATATTTCATCATAGTGGTACATTGGATGGCTTTTGTAGTATTTTGCTCTGTTTTTTCTTTCTTTTCCATCATATTGACGAATAAGTTTTGAACGAACTATTTGTGACTAGACCAATTGCTATATTAATTTTTGATGTATTTCCATCCCTTGTATCATTTTACTAAATGTTTCTATTTATATACTTTTTAAAAACTAATAAACTTATTGAACAAAAAAAAAGATGGTGTGAGGGTGGGTGAACAAATATATATCAAAACTTGCTAAAGTGATAGATATATGAAACTAATGATATGCCTCCCTGTGGGATAAGTGGTCGATAGAAGGTGTTTTCTCATTAATAAGCAGTACCTCTGGTAGTAGGCAAAGTTAAACCTCTTTGGACACAGAGGAATACAATTAGGCTATGCAATATTAAGCCAAAGGTACAGCAAATCCTTTTTATAAACCTCTTTATTGTCCCATCTGGCACTGAATATTCTGCCTTTCCTTGACTGCACCCTAATGTGTTCGACTTTATCCACCTATGGGCTAATTTACAATAAGGAGAAAATATTAGGTTTCACAATATTAACAATTCATGCTGATCACTTTTGGATGATTTCAGGGATTTGTCCTGGTTCAACTATCTTATTATGCAAGGGCAATGCAATCCTTAAGTCATATTTACTTAGTCACACACAGCCACCTTGCATGGCCTGGTAAATCCGGAGTGACGCTAGGCAGCACAATTTGCTGCCTTGCGTTACTCAATGTAGGGAAGGCAAATGTGTGGAACATGAGTGTTTCCACGCATCCACCCATACATTTCGGTGTATTCCTTGATATACCTTGACTAGTAAACCTGAGAACGTGTCAAAATTGGATCCCTTGCTGATAGAGGTGCAAGAAAGATAAATATTTGTATTTCTCCTCGCTGTGTCCTCTCTCTAAGTGTGCTGCATTATGGTGCACCTTTAGAAAGATGAAAACGCCTCTGAAGATAGTTTCTGTGCATGAAGGCGTCCCTTCCTGAACAAAAAGAATCCTGCCTGCAATGCAGGTATCCTTGCTCCATGGCAATAGGGTGCCTGCATTGGCTCTAGGAATCACATAGTGCGCCATCACAGTGAGAGAGAAGGATGTGCCATATGTTTGTAAATATAGCGCATTCCTGTGCTCTTCATTTCACACAGTGCAGCAAGTTGTCTTTCTCTGTTGCATTGCCTCAAATATTGATAAATCTGGCCATAGGTGTGCCGCAAAATACTCACGTTATCTAGATTTATGTTAACTGGTAAAAAGGATTATTTGATAAAAAGACCTATAGACATCTTGGAAGTATAAAAAAAAAGCTCAAACATATAATACACTGTCAAGTGTTTAGATGTAAGATTCTTAGCAACCTTAATTACTCTGCTGTACTCTGGAACAGGTTAAATATCAGTAGCGGCCCGTGGTAGAGCGGGAAAGCGAACTGGGACAGTGGGCTGCTGCAGTAGGGGAGAGTGAGCTGGGACAGTGTGCTGCTGCAGTAGGGGAGAGTGAGCTGGGACAGTGGGCTGCAGCCATATGGATAGAGAGAACTGGGACAGTGTGCTTCTGCAGTAGGGAGAGTAGGACAGTGGGCTGCTGCAGTAGAGGAGAGCGAACTGGGACAGTGGGCTGCCGCAGTAAGGGAGAGCGAACTGGGACAGTGGGCTGCTGCAGTAGGGGAGAGAGAACTAGGACAGTGGGCTGCTGCAGTAGAGGAGAGCAAACTGGGACCATGGGCTGCTGCAGTAGAGGAGAAAGACCTATAGACATCTTGAAAGTATAAAAAAAAATCATACATATAATACACGCTCAAGTGTTTAGATGTAAGGTTATTAGCAACCTTAATTACTCTGGGGAGTCTGGAAAAGGTTAAACATCAGTAGCGGCCCGTGGTAGGAGTGCTGCCGGGCAATGAAATATATTTTATTTATTTGGTTGTGTACTTACCTCTATGCAGCCGTATTCCGAAGTTTACTACCTCCCAACTTGCCTGTCCCACGTCAGCGCCCAGCAGCACTCCCACCACAAGCCGCTACTGTTAAACATCAACATTTAAACTGATTGATCAGTAGAGAGCACGGTGCAAATTTCCATATGCATCGTTTGGCAGAGGCAAATATTGTTTTTATAAAGGTCAAGTGATGTAAATTTCAGTGCAAAACTCTTATTATCTCTCACTCTATATTTGTCTCTTTCTCTCTAACACTCATTTTTCCCTCCCTCTTTTCTCTCACTGTCTCCTACAACTCCAATCTCTCTCATTTTTAGGTCGAGCCTAAGCCAGCGTGCAAGCACCGCTCTGGCGATCTGCGGTAGGTACTGTATGGAGGTGAAGCCCGCCCACATTTTTCATTGGCTTTTGTCTTTGCCCTTCGTAAATGCTAGCCTCTGATTGCTTGACAGGCCTGTTAGTTCATTCTTAGTACGGCCATGCCGTCATTTAAATCCTCCCATGGCTACTGGCCCCTTTACTTGGTTGTTACACGGGACCCGTGTTTCTTTATTTTCTCCTACCTCTGTTGAGGCCCAGGAGGCGGGGCAGGCCAGACCTGGGAGGCGGCAGCTCTCCTCCTCAGCTCTCGTGCTTCCTGTGGCCAGAGGAGCGGTGCCACACTTAATTACCTGCAAGCCCACTGGAGGACTGTTTTAGGGGCTTTAGGAGGAGAAGGGCTTCCATGGACCGTTCCGCTGGGCTGGCTGCAGGACAAAGAGCCTCTGAGGGGTTTAGACAAACACGGATCTGCCTGCTTCTCATATGCAGGAGGTGGCAGCGGTACGCTGGGGACAAGCGGCAGGGGGTTCCGTATTTAAACTGATAGATTAAATAAAGCACCGGTGCTCAGGAAGTATGGCCTCCGGCAGCTCTGGACATGCTTCCTTTGATGCGAAATTCCAACGTGCTACTGAGGGAAGTCTTCCATTCTAGCCACTTTCAGATAAAGATTCAGCAGCGCCACTATCGACAAATAGTGACTTTCCAAACATCGTATGAATCATCAGTGGGACTGCTGGGGTTTAAATTCTTCTACTTAATTGCAGCAACCATTGGGTGTGTTTCTGCGGTGCTGGCGCTTAATTATTCTTAAAGGTTTCAGGTCTCCAATCCTGTGCCTGTCAATGTTTACAGAGAATCGTGTTGTGCACCTAATACTTTTTATATTTGGGAACTTATCAAAAACTGCATTGTTTCTAAGACGTGCATAGGTCTGAGAAAAGATGCAGGTTCAAAGCATTTCGCTTTTGTACTGTCCTCTGTGCTAGACCAGAAAGGTTTGTAGGCAGTGCTTTAAATGGGCCGGTAGTGCATACCGGCACTTTTTAATTTTGAGAGGGAGAGTACCGGCACTTTTCAGGAGTGACGGAATACATTTAATTGGCAAGTTCTGGCACTTCTCAGAAACTAATATGTACTCTGGTTCAGAGTACATGCACTTCTATTTTTCCATTCATTTTTTGTAGGCATGCACTGAAAACCAACCACACTTATCAGTGAGACTTTGATAGCTGATGTGGCATAATCACAGTGTGGGTGATTCAAACTGCATAAGAGACAGTACCTCAGTCCAAGCCAGGAATAAGCTTTAATGTCAGGAGATGTTAATTAAGTGAAATAAGCACTGGCAACCCATTAGCTCGGGCCTTCACAAGCTGTTGCAGTGGTTATAATTTTTATTGCAAGCACATGCCTTAAAAAAATGTAAAAACACACTAAACACATTGCCTCCTAGTTGTGGTTGTCATATGCTTGCAATAAATATTTTACATTTTAAAAAAAATTATGCAGTTCTTGTGCTTGTGACTATTTTTTTATTATAAATAGCACGGCTTTCAGTTGAGCCATAGATTTTATTATCTTTATTATTATATCTCTTTTAGCCTCTCTGTTGACTCATTGAGTAGCTGAGACTCTTTGTACTGTCAAATAAATCACTGTAAAACTTAGTGGGGGGCAAAAGGAAACAAGCATTGGCATAGCCAATAGGTCTCGCCTTTGGTACATTATAAGTGTTTAGCCATGCAACAGTTGACGTTGCACTAATGATATTGTGCTGCATATTTAAATACTTATAAGGTCCCAAAGGCGAGACCTGTTGGCTATGCCAATGCTTGTTAATTTATGACATCTTAATTAAACATGGGCTCTACTTTTAAGAAATGCCAGGCTTTCCTGGCACACCATGAGCGTGCTGGCATATTTCTTGAATGGTCTTTCGGGGTCAGTGGTGTTTTAGCAAATTTGCCACCAAATTTTTCAAATATTCTCAGGGGAGAAGCCCACTCTCCACGAAAACACCTACAAGAAGTCTGTTTATTCGTTTTTTTCTGGAATTCAGGCCAAGTATCAAACCCCACTCCTTGCAAAAATCTTTAGCCAGCACTGATAAGCAAAATCAGCAGGGATGTTGAGGGGGGTCAGTGTAAGAGTTGTGTGCACACTGTGTCTGCAGAAAGGACAGGAACAGGGATTTGGCAATGAAGTGACAGCATTGTCTAATCTTAAAATGGATATAATTGCTTACATTTCAATAGTGCTAAGCTTGTCACTTTCTTCTCCTACCTGTAAATGTTCCTAATTTCTAGGGCTGAGGGTAGCTGACCGTGTGCAGGCTGCTGCAGGAGGGGAGAGTGACCTGTGACAGTGGGCTGCTGCGTGAGGGGAGAGAGAAATGGGACAGTGGCTGCTGCAGGAGGGGAGAGCGAACTGGGACAGTGGGCTGCTGCAGGAGGGGAGAGTGACCTGTGACAGTGGGCTGCTGCGTGAGGAGAGAGCGAACTGGGATAGTGGGCTGCTGTGGGAGGGGAGACAATGGGCTTCCGCAGGAGGGGAGAGCGAGCAGGGACAGTGGGCTGCTGCATGAGGGGAGAGCGAACTTGGACAGTGGGCTGCTGCACTAGGAGAGAGCGAGCTGGGACAGCGGGCTGCCGCAGTAGAGGAGAGCGAACTAGGACAGTCGGCTGCTGCAGTTGAGGAGAGGGAACTGGGACCGTAGGCTGCTGCAGTCTTGGAGAGCGAGCTCGGACAGTGTGCTTCTGCAGAGGGGGACAGCGAGCTGAGACAGTGGGCTCGTGCAGGAGGGGAGAGCGAGCTGGGACAGTGGGCTGGCGCAGGAGGGGAGAGCGAGCTGGGACAGTGGGCTGGTGCAGGAGGGGAGAGCGAGCTGGGACAGTGGGCTGCTGCAGGAGGGGAGAGCGAGCTGGGACAGTGGGCTCGTGCAGGAGGGGAGAGCGAGCTGGGACAGTGGGCTGCTGCAGGAGGGGAGAGAGAGCTGGGACAGTGGGCTGCTGCAGGAGGGGAGAGTGAACTGGGACAGTGGGCTGCAGCCATAGGGGAGAGCGAGATGGGACAGTGAGCTGCTGCAGGAGAGGAGAGCGAGCTGGGACAGTGTGTTTCTGCAGAGGGGGACAGCGAGCTGGAACAGTGGGCTGGTGCAGTAGGCCATAATGAGCTGGAATAGTGGGCTGCTGTTAGGGGGGAGAGTGAGCTGGGACAGTGGGCTGGTGCAGTAGGGCAGAGCGAGCTTGGACAGAGGGCTGCTGCAGGAAGGGAGAGCGAGCTGGGAGAGTGGGTGCTGCAGTAGGGGAGAGCGAGCTGCGACAGTGGTCTGGTGCAGGAGGGGAGAGTGAGCTGGGTCAGTGGGCTGCTGCAGGAGGGGGGGAGAGCGAGCTGGGACAGTGGGCTGCTGCAGTGGGGGGAGAGCGAACTGGGACAGTGGGCTGGTGCAGGAGGGCAAAGCGAGCTGGGACAGTGGACTGGTGCAGGGGCGGAGAGCGAGCTGGGAAAGTGGGATGCTGCAGGAGGGGAGAGCGAACTGGGACAGTGGGCTGGTGCAGGACAGGAAAGTGAACTGGGACAGTGGGCTGGTGCAGGAGGGAGAGCGAACTGGGACAGTGGGCTGGTGCAGGAGGGGAGAGCAAGCTGGGACAGTGGGCTGCTGCGGGGGGGGAGCGAACTGGGACAGTGGGCTGCTGCCGTAGGGGGAGAGCAAGATGGGACAGTGGGCTGGTGCAGGAGGGCAGAGCGAGCTGGGACAGTGTGCTGGTGCAGGAGGGGAGAGCGAGCTGGGACTGTGGGCTGCTGCAGTAGGGCAGAGTGAGGTGGGACAGTGGGCTGCTGCAGGAGGAAGGATGTGCATGAGGCTGTTGGGACTTCATCAACTGGCCTGTCCGTCGGCACACTGGCATGGGAGGGCAGAACAAACTGCTTATCCTGCATGGCACAGATGCAAATGGAGAGGGGGAAAAAACCTACACAGAGGCCTCTGCAGAATTACAGTGAGTGCCAAGACTATTGTGGACGAGGGCACGTCCTTACTGAGAAGCTCTGTTCGTCAGTACCATTGGCCTATCAATAACAAGTGGCAGAGAAGCAGGGAACATGCCTACACAAGCAAACAGATACCCATGGGCACAGGTATTCACTTACATCATGGGGTATGCATGAGAGCCTGTGCTTGGGCTCCTGGGAGGGGCGGCGCAGGTCATGATGCTCTCAGTCCCCTGCTGATCAAGCAGGAACCTGACCCCGGTTCAAGGGGAGCTATCTACTTCTCACAGTGCCTCAGCCTGCGCATGAATGGCAGTGCCTCACCCTTCAGGCTCCGGGGATGCCAGTAGGCCCTAAGCCTCTGCAGGTGGCAGCGCCCCTAGTGCATCAGGACTCACCGATCATCTCTTGCAGCTCGTAGTCATCCCTGCAGATGGGCCACCCGGTGCCGGCGGCTGTCACTGCCGGGGACGCGGGCTGGGGCGAAGGCGGTGGCTGGGGAGGCAGGCAGGGCGGCGGGGACTCGCTGCTGGGCTCCGCCATATCGATGCTGCTGACGCTGATGCTGGCAGACTACATGACCTTCCTGAAACTTCACTTCAGCAGCACCTTTCCCCTTGCGCGGAGGATATTTGGTATCCCAGTGAAAACCTGTATCCCCGGCTCTACGGCTCTCTTCGGGGCTCTTCCCTATTGGCCGGCTCTGACGGCTCTGCCGAAGGCCCGCCCACCCAAGGAGAGGCCTCGCCCCGGGCAGACAGAAGCAGCAGTGTCCGAGATGAGCCGGTCTGTCAGTGCTTTCGTCACTGTCTCGATCAGTACACCGAGCCAGGGTGTTACCGTTACAGTGCGGAATAGTTTCAGTTTGTTTACCTTATCTTCAACACTGACTACGAGCATGACTGTCTTATGACAGAGCCTCACCCTTTAAAATAAATAGAGAAAATAAACAGGGATCTGGAGAGTGAAAGAAAAATAAAGAAATGGAAACAAATAAACCCAAAGTGAAGAGGATGAAAGGGAAGGAAATAGTAACAGTTATAGGGAGGAAATAATGCGATAAGAGAGCGAACCGATTTTTGAGTGTGAGAATGAGAAAGAAAATGTGAGCGGAAGCATGAGAGGACAACCGCGCGCGCCTAAGAAAGTGTCGGCAAAAGTAAAAGCATTTCCCTTGCGGGAGAGAGCCACGGGCACCATGTGTTTGGAAGTTAATTACAAACATATGGTGTCAAGCTCGCTCCCGCAAGGGAATCGCCAAACGTGCACGCGTTGCCATTGAAGGCAATGCAACACGTGCACGTTTTTGGGATAAAAACCGTAGCGATTGCTACAGGTCTTTTTTCTATGCAGCGCATTCGCGCTGCGTAGGTGAGACCTAAAAATGGCAGGCAAACTGCCGCACAACTGAGCGGGGACTTTCTCTCTTACAAATGGGATATAGGTGTGTCCAAGATGTTAAAAGTTTCCTCAAAATTGAATGGCGCCCACTGTAGACTGGCACCTGTTAAAATTAACCCTGGGCATAGTTCGTGAAGTAGCACTACGTGTAGCTACGCAAAGTGCACTTCGCCCTACATGAGCTATGCTTAGCTCAACGCCAAGTGCGTAGTACCCTGTTTGCCTTGTGTAAAATGCCTTTTTCAATGATTGCAGAGTGCGGACAAGCATCCGGCACTGTGCAATCATTGAAAACGGCATCTTGCACAGTGCGAGCAGTAGTTTTCCGCCGCTTGAGTAGATTTTTACTCGAGCTGCAGCTTTCTCAACGTGGACTGGTAGTTTCTCATTGCGAGCGGTCGCAAGCATACGCGACCACTCGCAATGGGAAACCTGACCGCGTTGAGAATCTCGCTGGGAGGTTTATTTTCCACGCCCGCGATCGGCAACTTGATGTTGCTGATCGTGAACGAGAAAAAAGTCTCGCCGGGATGTCATTTTGCTTGCTCGCAGTCGCCAATTTGACGTTGAGGACCGCAAGCAAGCAGAAAATGACCGCTGCACTACGCTACCCGTGTTTGCACTGTGCTACGTGCAGTTCGCGTAGTGCGTAGTAGCACAAACTTTGCAAACTACGCGAGCGTAGCAAAGTGCTTTGCCCAGGGTTAGTTAAAATGCAGATTGGGCCTTCTTCACACAAACTACTGCTGGCAGTGCAAAAATATGACAAACTTTATGCGCAGTATTTGACACCCCTCTTACCATAAAAAGTGATCAGTAAAAACATAATTATACAAAATAAATGCATTTTTTATTTATTTAATGTTAATGGCTTTTCTTTGGCAATACAAAGTTCTTGCCTGTTTTTGTCAGGGACAGATATTTTGTATTATAAATACAGGACCACCATATTTTTGTGCACTTAAATGGAAAATATTGTGCATAAAATCTTCACTTTGAAAGGCCAAAAAACTAATGATGATGTGAAGAATCGTTTGGGACATGCGTTTGCAAATACAAAAAAATTTACCAGTATGGTGTAATGTTTGCATTCGTAAATGCAGCAGAAGGGAACTTGAGCATTTCTGGGGCTTGAACCTTGCAGGTATGTATACACAAACACCTACAGATTCATAAGTTTGTGGATTTTTACATATATATTTGCAAGCACAGTATCCTGTCAATTTTGCAGTGGCTTTTATGGGTCCCAGGGGGACTTGGCATGAGCCGGTGTCCCCCTGGGATATTTCGCGCAATGGGATATCCCGCACAGCGCGATTGGCTGTTGGGGAAATAGGGAGGGGCTGTTTTTTTTTTTAAGTAAATACAACTAAATTATATTTTTATTTACAATGTATTACCTCGCATATAAAACGTTTTTTTTTTTTATCCAAAAACTTTTATTGCACCTTCAAGTTCACACAGCTGTAGGCCTACAACCCATCGGGCCGGCCGCCATTACATTCTTGTTGGCAAAATGCGGTTAAATCAGACTGGGATCAGCGAGTCGGTTAATGCACCGTCACTTAAGTGCAGCAATTAAAAGGTACAGTACTGTTAATGTTTTGTCCGTTAGTACATGTTCTTGGTTTTCTATTTTTGAACAACAACAACACAAACAATTCGAGGAATCACAGTATGGTCAAGCAGTTTGTTCAAGTGGTCGCGTCAACTAATTGTATAGAGGCCCCTCCCCAGAGTCCCCACACCTGGTCCCATCATCTCCCCATTAAAACTTGTTCGTGGGATTAGTCGGGCGTCCACGGACGCGGTTCCCCTGGTCCCCTTCTTACCAACCCTCGAACCCACCCTGCAGTGTTTTGGTGTAACCTATCCCCTTGGTCCCCTTGTCCCTTTGTTCCATGATGTGTTCTACACCTCTTCCCCTTCTTCATCTGACAAGTCCTGTTCATCTACTGGTAAGGGATCACAAATTTCCCCCCTATACTCGTTCCACTTAGTCCAAATTTTGTTCCACTTCCCCGGGCACGCTCTGCCAGAGTAAACCGCTCTTTCTGTCACCATAACTCTGTCCATGTTAAGGCACCATTGTGACTTTGTTGGTACGTCTGCCGCCCCCCACTTCTGTGCTATGTCTCGTTTCGCTATAATCAATCCCACCGTGACCCAAAGACGACCATGCCTGGACAAGTCAGTAGGTTCCCATACGTTTAAGAGGCACCTTCGTGGTTCGGGCAACAATGAGATCTCCAGCGCCTGTGACAGCATACGCATTATTTGACTCCAGAACTCCTGGATGAGAGGGCAGTCCCATATTGTGTGGTAAAATGTACCCTCCTCCCCGCACCCACGCAGGCAGTAAGGGTGTTGTGCTCTATTAATGCGGTGTAACATTGTCCTAGTGTAGTATGTCCTATGTAAAACTTTCAATTGCACTAGCCTCAGTCTTGTGGAGATGCCTACTTCCTTGGGCGACGCCATCGCCTCGTTCCATTCCTGTTCGTCCATTTCACATGTGTCACCCTCCCATTTCCCCTTCAGTAGGGCCAATTGGTCCGGTAGGTTGTTAAGCAGTTTACGGTATATAAGTGAAGTCGCACGGTCGGTCATAAATTCCGTGAGGCGGTCTTCGAGCGGGAAGGATTCCGGCAACTCAGTGTCGGGGGGTATGACTGCGAGTAATGCATGTTGTATCTGTATGTACCTGTACAGTTCCCTCTCTCCCATGTCATATACCTCTCTCAACCTATCAAAAGGTATCACACCTCCCCTTTCCCAGAGGTCCCCCACCGTGGATATCCCTATAGTGTCCCAGTGTGAGAAACCCCTGCTGTTTCTCATGTTGCCCAGGATTCGAGAGTCCCACAGTGGAGTCATTCTGGTCAGCCTCCCCTTCCAACCCAGCGCAGCCGTCGCCGTATGCCACAGCATCGCTGTTAGTTTAGTGGGCCCCACCAATTTGCGCAGTTTGTTCCTGTCATACAACAGAGCCAGTAGACTAACCGTACCCAGTTGAGCCCTGTCTGCTCGAAACGCCGGTTCAATTTGTGGAGTATGTAACCAGTGGTTGATGGGTTTTAGCTGCGCCTCCCAATAATACAATTTCAGATTAGGCAGTGCAATTCCGCCATCATACCAGCCCCTATGTAGCTTGGTCTGCGCAATGCGTGCCGGGAGGTTCCCCCATAGCAGGGTTGAAACCAATGCTGCGATTTTCTGAAAGAACCTCGGGGTCACCGGGTAGGGAGTATTTTCGAGTATATACAAAAATCGGGGGAGGGACATCATTTTGTATAATGCCGCCCTCCCCAGTAGTGTTAGGGGCAGTCCCGCCCAAAACTGAACATCCTGATTGAGGCGTGCCATAGGAGGTCCCAGATTTTTATCCATAAATTCCGCTGGGTCCTTCGTAACGTGAATACCTAAGTATTTAAAGGAGGATCCAGCAGCCCTCAGGGGGCATTCCAACGGTAGCGCTGGAGTCGGACCCTTCAGGACATACATCTCTGACTTGTTCCAATTTAACTTATATCCCGACACTGCACCATGGTCATCACAGAGTTGTAAGAGTGCCGGTATCCCTTGTTCGGGATTTGTTAAGTACACTAGCATTGTCATCGGCATAGAGGGAGAGCCGGTTATCCCAGCCCTCCTCCCAACGTATCCCCGTCAGTAGCGGGGAAGTCCTTATTAAAGTGGCCAGTGGTTCCAGGGAAATTGCAAAGAGCAATGGCGATAGGGGGCAACCCTGTCGAGTGCCTCTCCCTAAAGGGAATGAACTTGAGATATGGCCGTTTGCCACCACCTGTGCGTCCGGGTCGGCATACAACAACTTAATCCAAGCAATGAACTTGGGGCCGAATCCCAAACGAGACAGGACCTCAAACAAGTAATTCCACTCTACGAGGTCAAAGGCAATCTTGGCGTCCAGGTTCAAGATCACCGCTTGTGTTGATAACGAGTCCGCCCTAGCCAGAGCCCCATGTAGTCTGCGCAGATTCAGTGCTGTATTTCTATGTGGCATAAAGCCGGATTGATCCGGGTGTATGAGTTCAGGCAGATGCGGCAGAATTCTGGTCGCCAAGAGCTTGGCGAGGATTTTGGTTTCTGCGTTAAGCAGTGAGATGGGCCGGTATGAGGAGCATTCTTCCGGTGGTTTCCCCGGCTTGGGGATAGCTACGATCGTGGCCAATCTCTGATCCGGTGGAAGTATCCCTTTCTCTAAACATTCCTTGAACATTGCTAGTAGGTGTGTACTTAGGCTCTCCGATGCCGATTGATACCATTCTATAGGTATGCCGTTCGGTCCGAGCGCCTTGCCCGGGTTTAAGGCATGTATAGCCCGTTGGATCTCCTCTTCAGTGATGTCTGCGTCTAATTCTGTTGCCGCCTCCGAGGATAGGGCCTGGACCTCGATATGCTCTAAGGCTGCTCTGGCCGTTTCAGGTGTTAATACTTGCTCAGGGGTGTAGACCCCTTTGAAGTGGGTCGCAAGCGTCTCTACTATTTGTTCCGGGTTCGTGTGTAACACCCCCGGCTATTCCTCACTTGTTGGATCCCTCTAGAGCTGTCTCCTCTCTTATCGAGCCATGCCAGTAGTTTGACCGCCTTGTCCCCAACCTCGTATATCCTATTCTGGGTGTCAGTTATGTGTCCCTTAACTTGGGTCCGTAAATGGTCTGTGCAAAGCTGTTGTTGGAGGTTAAGTGTGTGTAACGACGTCGGGGTGGGGTTCAATTCATGTGCCATTGTCAATTCCTGTAGTGTTAATTCCAATGCGGTCAGTGCTTGAGCTTGTTCCCGTTTGTAGCCTGTGATTGAGTTCATAGCCTGGCCCCTTAACACTGTCTTGTATGCCTCCCATATGATTTCTGAGGAGCTTACTGAACCCGTGTTTTCAGTGAAATATAGTGTCGTCATCTTTTTGAGTGCCTTGCGGACTTGGGGAATCTTGAGGTACATAGCGTGTATGGGGTAAACCCGTTTACGTGCCTTCTCTCATGCGGATAACGTCAGCGTGATCGGGGAGTGGTCCGAGATGCCCCTAGGGTGAATGTCTATGGTGTCTACGTGTTGGATGCCATTTCTTAGCGCCAGGAGGTAGTCAATTCTTGACATGCTGCCGTGCACTGCAGAGTGAAAGGTGTACTGTTTATTCTGAGGGTGGGCGTGTCTCCATATATCGATTAGGCCAATAGCCGTCAGAAAGCGCTGGAAGCGGGAGAGTCCCCCTGCAGGAGGCGCCGCCGGCAACCTGTCTAATTGAGTGTCTATGATGGCATTAAAGTCTCCCCCCAGAATAACATCCCCCTCAGGAAGGGTCAGTAAAAAGTCGGCCAGTTTCGGCAGCTGTACAGAATGGAGCGCGGGGGGGATATACACAGAAACCAAATTAAGGAGCCTACCTTTCCATTGACCCTGCAGCGCAGCGAAGCATCCCAAGTCGTCAGTCTTAGTTTGCAAGGGAATGAACCTGGAGGACTTGTGGAGTAGGATACCCGTTCCCCTAGATCCGGATATGAATTCGGAGTGTATTGCCATTTTATATCCTTTCCTATCCAACGCTTTGGAAGCCCCCCCTGTTAAGTGTGTTTCCTGCAGTAGTGCTATCGCGGGTTTCAGCCTGTTCAGCGCGGTAAGCACAAGTCCCCTCTTAACCTTGTCTCCCAGCCCTCGCACATTCCACGTCAGTATTTTTAGGGACAGGTCTCGCGAGCCCGGGTCAGTCCCTTCTGTATTGGGTGGTGTGACTTCCGCCATTCAGGGGTATGAAAGTTGTAGTACAACTAACCAAAGACATAGCACCAAAGCTATCTACACAGCCATACATCAAATTGCATAGGATCCTCATAGAGGAGCTAAACCTTCTTCGTGTATATCCAAGCATAGTTAAATAGCCCATGTACATCACAATTTTCCTCGACCAAACCTGTGCATTCCAAACAACTTCAAAACGTTCTCCCCCCTACCCCCCCTCCCTGCCTCCCTGCTTAACGGACTTCCAACTGCCCGCCTCCCCAACTGAGCAGAGTGCTTATCCCATCCTAAAACCAGAGTACTTGCGCGTAGGGGGGAGAGTATCTCCCCGAGCAGGCGGCATCCCTGCTCGTCACCGGGGCTAAGCAGGCCAGCGTCCAACTGCAGCCCTAGAACATTAGGTCCTTTGATACGCGACAGCGATCGCACTCGCCCGGACTATTGTCGGTCATTCTGCTCCACCATTCTCCGTGAGTCCAAGGGTAGGCGAGCCACCTTCTCCTCCTCTGTCAGATGATTGCGACCCCGTCTGACTATCGTCTCGGCGTCCATGATTTGCTCTGTGAGTTTTTCGGGGCCGGTCCGTGGAACGCCAGCCCTCCAGCCAGTCTCTGGCCGCATCTGGGGAATCGAAGAACCACACCTTTTTGTCAGCCACTACTCGGAGCCGGGCCGGGAAGAGCATTGAATAAGGCAGTTATTTTTCCCTCAGCGTTTTTTTGACCTCAAGAAAGGTTCTTCTTCTCCTTGAGACCTCCGCCGTGTAATCTTGGAAGAAGGACACCCTGGAATTCTGAATCTGGATGGCTGGAGCAACTCTGGCTGCCTGTAAGATGGCGTCCCGGTCTCTAAAGTTGAAAAGTCTTGCTAATATCGGTCTCGGTGGGCCTCCAGTTCCTCGGCTTTCCCCCTGGAACCCTGTGTGCCCTTTCCACTGAAAAAAAATGTGAAAGTCCTTTGGGCTGAAGCTGGTTCTTTATCAGATCCTCCACATAGAGGTCCATCGCCCCCGTGGTGTCAGATTCCGGAACCCCTAGAATTCGGACGTTGTTCCTCCGGGAGGGTCCTTCCTGGTCGTCCAGCTTTTCTTTAAGTAGTTTATTATCCGTTTGCAGTTTACCCATTGCGATTTGTTGCTCCGATACGTCCTCGACCAAGGACTTGGCCACGACCTCAACTTGTTTCACCCTCTCAGTCATCTTCTGGAGGTCTGCACGTATCAGAGTGACGTCAGTCGCCGTCGTCCCTACTGTTTCCTGCACCCGAGCCAAAGCTGCTAGAACATCTTCCAGAGTAGCCTTCTTCGTCCCTTCTGTATCCGCCATCCTCCCCGTAGGCTTGCGCTGTTCTTGGGGGGGAGTTTGTTTTTCGAAGGCGAATTTATCCAACTTAGCCTGCGTGGAGCCGTGTCTAGGGCCTCTATTTGACATGCTGTCTCACCCGCGTTCGTGCTATTATACCAGCCGGGGCGTGCCACCCGGCCAATGGAGGAGTATCACTCGTGAGTCCTGTGCGAGAACCGTGGCGCACCACACCACGTGTGATGTAGGTTATCCCGTGCACCAGCCGGGTGTGACACCGGTTTGTTCAGGCTATTGCGTAGTCTTTTGGCAACAGGGGTGTCTTCCCCGCCCACTTCCAAACAGGAAGTGTGGTGGTATGTTCTGTCCGCCGCCACTCCCGGGCCTCGTTACTGCGTGTATTTCTCGCGATGGGTCACCAAGGAATGGCCAGTGTAAATAGGGTGCCCGGTGCCTGCTGCCGGCGCTTCCCAGCGAGTTTGCGTAGCACTGTGCCAGAGCTAGCCCCTTACCTCCACTTTGTGTGTCACCAGCAACAGGGGCAGCCAGTCCATCAGCAATGGGATGAGGATGTGGGGGGGCCGTCGCCCCTCGCGGTGCACCGGCTCGGAGTCACTCGCACCCCGCTGAGGGTATTCCTGAAGGGCTTGCTGGGCTCACTGTCTGCCCCTCACCCCCCCGATCCCTTCCTCGCCGCCGCTGCAGTTGTACCTGGGCATCCGTCTTGTGTCAGGCTCCTGAGGCCGCGCTCTCAGGATCGAGCTGTGGCCCAAGATGGCGGCTCCGCCTCCTCAGCCTCAGAGCCGCCCGCGGCTCTCTGAACCTGCTGCCCCCGGCCGCACCTTCTGAAATCGTCCTCCGCCGGTCTGTCCGCTGGCTGTGGCGGCCGCTCCGGTCTTCGCAGGTGCTGCGGATGGATGCCCGGCACTTCTGGTGTATGACTCCTGCCGGTGTCCCACTTCCGCCCGGGCAGTGTCCGCCGATCACTCCGCTGCTTCGAGGAGGATAGCAGGCCCCTCCTCTCACTCTCCGTGTACTCCGGTCGCAGAGGCGCCGCCGTCCCCAAACTGCTGCGGTGAATGCCGCCCGGTCGCCCAAGCCAGTCCGCCCCGGCAGAACGACAAATTTAGCGGATAATATAACGGATTAATGGGGGATGCCGTCTTACTGCGGGAGCTCTCCTAAGCTGCGGCCGCCATCGTTGGCTGCTAGCCACGCCCCCCAGGAGGGGCTGTTTTGTGCGCGGGGAGGGAGCGGGAGGGCGACGTCACTCGTCAGGAGTGAGGGAGCGGTGGCGTTGTGTTTTTTGGATCAGCTGTGAGGAATTCCTGTCAGCATTTTTTGACAGTTAACGCTGTTCCGGTTTTTTCAACGTCGGAAGGTGCTGAGAGGTGATGTCGGCGGAAAACATTGCCAGAGAGGCAATCAGAGCGCTGGTGGCGGTCGGGCGCATGGATTTATTTATTTTCCTGGAGCCACTATTGATTCTGTTGATGAGGCAAAGCGCCCGAGGAGATTGGCGGCGGAAGGGATGAGTCGTGCTGTGGCAGCATGTATGCCCCTTTCAGGTCGTCCGTGTGAGGCGGTTTGCGAAAAGTTAATGCCCAATATAAAGGCTCGACGAGCGTGCTCTGTGGGAAGGGGTGCTCGAGGCAAGAAGGCAGTATTGCGCTCCGCATCCCCCCAGGTATGATGAAGGGAGGACAGGTTCTGCTGGCACCTCAGGCAGGGAAAAAAAATGGGAAAAAGGAGTGGGAAATTCAGCGCTAGTGAGGAGAACAGTCAGCAGCACGTTAATAAATTTGAAGGGGTGTGTATGGATACTTCTACTTCAGGAGCCAGAGTGCCTACACAGTCGCCAGGAATAAGAATTACACACCAAGAGGCAGCATTGTCAGGAGGATTGCCTGCAGTAAGTTATGTTACAGGGCAGGATGATGACAGGATTGACATAGCGCCGGAGGCTTGGTCTAGAGGCCCGGCGTCTGCCTTAGTTGATTACCCCACGGACAGTGATGAAGAGGAGGAAGGGCAAGAGGATGTTTCTGGGTCAGGGCTTGCTGGTTGCGGTGAGGCAGCTTTCCCTATCCACGGCATGCAGGTTCATGAGTGAACATAGCTCCAAGACGTTCTTCTGCCTCAACCCAGAGGGCCCCCGAAGGTGAATTTCGGACTAGTCTACAGTCATGAGGACGAGGATGTCAATACATCGTTATAGGACTTTCAGACAGATGAAAGGGCTTGTGTGGGCACTGCTGGTGAGGCACATTCTTCGTTAGGGGGGGTTGTGGTGCAATTGGGGCCAGTAACATGGACTGTGAGGTGGTGGCGATCTTTCCAGAACCTAGGCGTCTTCCACAGGTGGAGTTTGACTCGGATATGGGTCCACAACAAGGGCAGTGGGTGTGGGTGAAACATGCTGCTTTGCCCAAGAAGGCGTTAGCTGGAGCAAATAAGGATCAGGTTAAAGGTAAGTTGAGAGCGGTTCCTCGCTAGAGCAGCGGGAATCTGGTAGCGGACTCTGGTTGCAGATCTGTGGCTCAGAGTTCTATTCCTATGGTAGCGAAGCAAAGTGCGGCTTTGGGGGCATCGCAATATACCCGAAGCGAATCTGGTGCGGATTTTGGGTCATCGGCCGGGCGCTCGCAACAGAGGCCTGTGTCCAATTGGGTAAGATGTGATGGTGACATTGGAAATGGCTCCATGCCGAGCACAAGTTTGGTGGATAATGAATTTAATGATGTTTATGATGGTGAATATGATGGTTTTGACAAAGAAAATGTGGAGAATCCACGGGAGTGGGTGTCAAAGGAGGCGGCTCCTGGTTGGGGCGGTCAGGAGTTTGGGGTGGGGGGGTCATCTCATGTCTTCTAGTGTGTTTCAGAGAACTGGAGCGGTTTTCTCTGCTGATCGGGGAAGGCGTGGCGGACATCATCAACGTGATGGTCTTAAAGAATTTCAGCAAAGGGCTACACAGCTGCCATCAGGTAAGGAAGACTGGTGGGCTGCATGGACACGGCCTTTGGCGAGCGGCCCACGTGTGGGGCCTGGGGAAGGTGGTACGGAAGGGATTGCAAAGGTTCAAAGAGAGTTGGGCACGGTGCCACAGGATGCACCGCAGTCAATTGTGGGGTCTGGGGGTCAGATGGAAGGGGGTGGGGGTAAGCCCTGTTTCGTCTTTAAGTAGTTCTTTGCAGAGTGAGAGTCAAGGGTGTGGTCGTACAAAATTACCTTATATGGGTGTGGCCATGCCCTTGGGCACGCACTTATCTCAAAGGACGAGGCAAAGAATTTGGAGTCATGACTATGTCGATATTTTCCGACTCTTACATGGGGATCTGCAGGCTAGAGAGGGATCGAAGGAGGAAGAGCTGGAGTTGTCTCGCCGCCCAAAAGTGCCTAAGACAATAGAAAACTGGACGGCTGCTTTCATAATCTATGCAAGTGTATATTGTGAGCGGTATCCAGAGAGGGCGGTGGCATTGTTCAAGTATATAGACATCATCAGGAGGGCACATTTGCAGGCGGGAGGCTATGCCTGGTTGAATTACGACGAAGAGTTTAGGGCCAGAGTGAGTCTTTTTAACGACAAGCCATGGGGGGAGGTGGACCAGGAGTTGTGGCTCCATTGGATGTCAGGGCATCAGTCATCAACCACGATCCATATGGCCAGTGGCCTCCCCATAACATATCGGCCCTTTCTTCAGCGGCCGGCTCCACTGGGGCCGGGTGGTTTGGGAAGGGGACACTTGCCTGCCACGGGAGCATGCTGGGGCTTCAATCGGGGCTCTTGTGTGCGACAATATTTTAAATTCAAGCATGAGTGTGCTCAGTGCGGGGGTAGACACGCAATTTTCCAGTGTTTTCCCAATCAACACCAAGGGGACCACGGGAGGGGGCAGAGAGGACGAGGGACCCTGCCACCTCTTGTACCAAAAGGCTCCTACCCCAGTTAAGCTTCGAGCTATGCTGAACTATATGGAGGCCTACACGGATAGTGCAGCAGCGGTTAAGTTGCTCTGGGGTTTTCGGTTAGGTTTTCGAATTGGGTACCAAGGTCCTCGAACACAGCGTTGCGCTGAAAACTTAAAATCAGTTAAGGAGTTACCTCATGTGGTACGAGCTAAACTGGATAAGGAATTGGAACTGGGAAGAATAGCGTGTCCTTTTTCTCACTGCCCCCTGCCTAATTTGATGGTCTCGCCTTTGGGGGTTATTCCAAAGAAAACCCAGGGTGATTTTCAGCTCATTCACCATCTGTCCTGGCCGGAGGGTCAGTCGGTAAAACTTCATCTCGGCGGACGACACGGCGGTGTCATATGCCTCAGTTGATGATGCTTTGCATCTGGTTCGCTTGGCTGGAGTGGGGGTGCAACTTGCCAAATGTGATATTCAGGCGGCGTTTCGGTTGTTGCCTATCCACCCCATGGATTTTGAGTTATTGGGAATGTATTTTGAAAAGGCATTCTATGTAGATCGGGTGTTGCCCATGGGATGTTCCATTTCGTGTTCCCTTTTTGAGACTTTTAGCAAGTTTTTGGAATGGTGTGTATTACGGAAATCTGGGCAAGCAGCATTTTGTCACTACTTGGATGACTTTTTGTTTATTGGACAGGCAGGAGGTGAGCAATGCAACAAAGTTTTGGCTTGTTTTCAGGAGATGGCAGGTGAATTTGGAGTGCCATTAGCTCCGGAAAAAACAGAAGGTCCAACGACGAAGTTAGTCTTCTTAGGCATAGAGATCGATACTGAAGCAATGGTAGCTCGTTTGCCCTTGGCTAAGGTGCAAGAGATTAAGGCCTTTTTGCAGGAAGTTCTGGGTGAAAAGAAGTTGCAGCTCCGACAGGTTCAGCGTCTGTTGGGGTATCTTAATTTTGCCTGCAGAGTGGTGAGAGCTGGAAGAACCTTTTGCAGACGTCTTGGTTTTGCGATGTCTGGGGCTTCCTTGCCGCATCACCACATACGACTGACAAACAAAGTGAAAGAAGATTTAGTCATTTGGTTGAGGTTTTTGGAGGAATTCAATGGTGTGTCGATCAACTTTGTGGAGGAGGACACAGTGTGGCAGGTACAGATTTTTTCGGATGCTTCCCGGGGCCCAAGGTTTTAGGCTATTTTGGAAAGGGCGCTGGTGCGCTGAAAGTTGGCCGGAGCGTTGGTTAGCACAGGGCCGTAGTATCGCCTTCCTGGAGTTTTTCCCGCTTTTGGTGGCATTGCAGGTGTGGGGAGAGGAGTTCAGGGATCGCTGTGTACTATTTCACATCGACAATATGGCAGTGGTAAGTCTGGTTAATGGTCAGAGAGCGAGAGATGTGAGGGTTCTGCATTTGTTACGACCTTTTATGTTGCAAATCCTTAAGCTGAACATTGTCTTTAAGGCCAAGCATATTCCCGGGGTGAACAACTCAATTGCCGATGCTCTGTCTCGTTGCAATTGGCAGAAGTTCCGGGAGTTGGCGCCAAGAGCGGACAGACAAAAGACGGCGATCCCTTCGACCATTTGGGACCTGGGGGAGTGAGAATTGTGAATCTGGTGGAGCATTCCATAGCTAAGTCCACGAGAAGGAGCTACCAGCAAGTGTGGTCTGAATTTTTAATTTATGTTTTGGCACATGATCGGGATGGCACAGCAGTTGGAAATGAACAGTTTATGTTAGATTTTGTGTTACACTTGATGGACAAAGGTTTGTCTCATACAACGATTTCCGGCAAACTTGCAGGCATTTCATTTTATAGTCAGTTATTGTTAGGTAAGGTAGTTCAGGTTGGGTTTTTGTTGCGGAGGATGCTGAAGGGTTTTGGGAGAAGCAAGGTTCATGTTAAATCTTTGAGAGAGCCTATTACATTTGACCTGTTGAGGCGGCTTTTAAGAGTTCTGCCTAGTTGTGGTTATAGTGAATGGGAATTACTTCGGTTCAGGTTGTGCATGGTATGGTTGTTCTTTGGCGCGTTCCGGATTTCGGAACTATTGGGTTTAAGGCACCAGTCTGGGATCCAGACATCGGATATCAAAATCTTGGATGAGACAGTTTTACAGATAAGGCTGAGACAGTCAAAGACAGACCAAACAGGCGGTGGAACTTGGATAGAATTGGGAGGGAGTGGGATGGTGGGTTGTTGTCCGTTGGAAGAGTGGGGGTCATTTTTAAAGTCAAATGTTTATCGTTCTGGGGTAATTTTTTGTCATGATGATGGAGGGCAGTTGACTTGTTTTCAGTTTTTATCCGTACTGAGAAAAAGTCTATCACTGGTGGGAAAAAATCCAAAATGCTTTGGGACCCATTCTTTTAGAATAGGTGCTGCTACGGAAGCTGCCAGATTGGGTTGGGGGAGGGAGGAGATACAGCGCATTGGAAGATGGAAATCAAACTGTTGCTACAGATATGTGAGGTTGTGAAATGTTCTCGCCCCCCTTCCTTTTGTATATTAGTTAATGTTGTGTTTTTGTATCACAGGTCGAGTGTTGGATTTCCCCCGGAAAAAGAGGACATGGATTGTGGGCCATTCGTTAGTTAAATGGTCATCAGTTTTTGCCTAACAGCAAATATGTGGAAGGGGTTTGGGTTTGATTGGAAAAGAACATGAGGTGTTGTGGAAAGGGGTGGGGGGCATGAAATGGAATGAACTATTTCCTTTGCTGACCAAACTGGCTGTTGCTTGGGGAAATCCGGATCTACTCATAATACACCTGGGAGAAAACGATTTGGTGGAATTGTCAGGCCTAACCCTGATAAAGCAAATGAAACTGGACCTAGCAGTCCTTAAAAATAATTGGGTGGGAACAAAGATTGTATGGACAGAATTTGTTTATAGGCATCAATGGAGAGGGGCCCGTTTACATTCGGCGGTGGAAACAGCCAGTCGCAAATTGAACAGAGCGATGAAAATCTTCTGCACAGCAATGGGCATAACTGTTCTTGCACATGAGCATTTTTCAAGCGAGATGCTCCACTTATTCAGAGGCGATGGTGTGCATTTGTCACAGATGGGGCAAGCGTACTATCTTATGGAACTACGGGATGCCTTGGCAAAATTGTGGTGTGTTGATTTATGGTGTTCGCATAAGGAAGTTTAAATTTTCTTTTCTTGCTGAGGTTGGGTGGGGCAGGAAAACACTTGGGGTTTTCCTGAGTGGCGTGTTTTTAGGGGATAGGATAGTCTAGAGCGGATGCATCCTTTCTCTCTGGGGGTGGGGAGAGTAGGTGGAAAAGGGAAGGTAGGAAAAAACATTGGATTGGTATTAAAACAGTTTTGGAGTTTTGGCAATTAATGAAATCATTGGGGAATGGTGATGTAAATACCATTTGGGGAAAAGGTTTTGGAAAAATTATACAATGGTTTTGTTTAATAAAGGTAAAGTTCGGAGTCTGTCTTTGGCTGTCCTATTAATAAAAGTGACCTTTTATGCTATATAGCAGAGTTGTGTGGAGTGTCTTTATTTGCGCGAAAGGTAACCAGGCCAGCTGCTGTTTTCGTTTCTGCTCTCAGTCCCCTCATGATGAAGTTCCCTCCACATTCCTTCTAAAATACATCATCGGCTGGGGGACGCAGCGCTTTTTCTTTGGCAAATTTACAGCTGCTTCGATTAGATAATAGGGGCTGGGAAGGTGGAGATAGATCTAAGAGGGGTCAAAAAGTCCCCGAACCATAAGAAACCGCTGAAGAGGGAGGGGGGAAGCTGGGCTCGGTTGCAGCTGGACAGCGTGGAACTCAGAGCTCCAGTGCAGCATAGACAGATGCACAGTACACTTCAAGCGCACAGACTTTTTTTTCCTGAGGAAAATACTGATTCCTTTTTTTTCATCGCATATTTCATACTTTATAGGACATTCCCCCAAATACTCCACCAGACAGCAGGAATCTGTATATCCAGCAGAAAAAAAGGAGCGGCGACAAAAACCGAGAATGCCGCACTACCCAATTGTTAGAGTGGCAGCTCAGCTGAGCTGCAAGGAAAATGCACCCCAACTCTAAGAGTCATTCATTAGCTAGCACAGGGCAGTAGTAATTGGGGAGCACTGAGCCCCTGAGAATCATGGAGACTGGTGCCACTGCACATGCTTCACTCATTATATCAACCCTTTTCGCAGTGAAGCCACTGATCCCAAGTCACTCAGTACTCAGTGAATGTCTTTTCATTTTTAATCTGTCTGAATGTGGCAACCAATCATCTTCTTTTAGGGGTACAAACATACAGAGGGGCTGAGACAAGGTATGTAATATAACAGAACAAAAGACATCATGACGCAGGGGTGGGCGGTGCTGCTGGCAGGTGTAAGGAAATGGGAAGTGACAACAGGAGGCAGAATGCTAGCGTCTGGAGAGGTGAGGTGTGGGACAGTGGCTGTTCACATTGTACATGTTTCAGACATAGATTTCAAATCATTAAACAATGTTGACAATTCACTGGCTGTTGTCTGGTGTCTGATGTACGATGTTTCTGTATTTTGGGCAATAAATTAAAGAACTAAGGGGCATATTACCAACCAATAGAGATAATTTTTGTCTCTAACTTATTTAGAGACAAACATTATCGCCGCAAATCGGCGATTTTTATCGCAGATAAACATTGCTATTAGCAAGGTTTATCGCAAATGCGATAAAAAACGGCCGCAATGCATGAATAACGCTGAAAAGTCAGCGATATTCATGCATTATCGAGCAAATGCTCTTAGCCATGTTATCCACCTCCCATTGGATAACATGGCTAAGAACTGCTCCTGGGCAAGTGTTAGCTTTTGGAGATATTCGCGCTTAGCGCGAATATCTCCAAAAGTTGGTAATAGGAGATAGCGATGTTAGCGACTGTTTTCAGTCGCTAACATCTTGGCACGCCCACTTTGCATGTCATTAGTGATAAATATCACTGACATGCAAAGCGGGGCCCAAGATGGTCACTATCTCCTATTAGCTGTCGCTAACTGGTGTTAGCGACAGCTTGGTAATAGGGAGATAATTTTATCTCTGCTTTCTTGGCTTTTAAAGCCAAAAAAGCGGAGATAAAGCCCCTTGATAATATGCCCCTAAATATATATTTTAACCATTGATTTTGCAGACCTCTTAGGTTTTCCTCTCAGATTTGGCATCTTCCCTTATTCTCTGAATATTTGGAATACTTCTAAATCATAATCACTAAGGCCGTTAGCTGTATATTTGCATTGTTTATGATAGTCGTCCAGCGCCAAAGCACCGGATTCTCCCCCTAATCTGGGGCATAGGTCTCATCCACTTATTTAAATAGAGGACTAGGGTAAGGTGAGGCTGGCCTGTGTAAGTTGAAAAGTTGTGGCTTCCCCGATAGTAAATATATATACAGAGGTAGAGTTGTTTCTGTGCAAGGGGCGCACTCTACAAGCAGATACAGAGCACTGCTGCTGTGAAACATGATACAGAGTGGTGCTTAGGTACGAAGGGGATGAAGATGGGCGCTTCTGTAAAACGAGAATGCCAAGAATTGCATATATGCAAAAGGGTGCCTCTGAGTAAGGTGGTGTAAGGTGTGCTTTTCAATATGGGGACCCAGAGCGTTGGCCCCATACCAGAGAATTCACAGGGCTTCCTATATACAAAAGGTTTCAGTTCTCTGTTCCTCTCTGTCGGGACACAGAGAGCTCCTCTGCATAAGGCATAGTTTCTGTTCAAAAGGGTGTACACGATTACAAAAGTGTTATACAGTCCCTAAATAAGCAGAATTAGAGGGACACATGCAGGTAAGTCCTTTGCATTTCTTTTTCCTCATGTTTTTGTTAGTGCACAGAATTGAAACGTTGTGTATTACACTGATTCATAGAATTCAGTGTCTAATAGGGTTGCCCGTGCATGGTGGAGTTAATAGTAGTGGTTTTGTGTCTGGACAATACTGTAGTTAAGCAGGGTGTGAAGAAGTGATATATGGGGTCGAAAAAACTCCACGGAGTTGTTTTTTTGAAGCCCATATAAAGGACGGTCCCGTACACAATGGAGATGTGTCCCAGGGACATGCGCAGGCCCTGTGCTTTAATTTCGTTGAGCATTGGTGTCACCCTATTAAACAGTTGGAACATCAAAGTGTCCCAGTTACGTGTGGATGTGGTAGTGCCGCCCTCCTGCACCTAGTGGTGTGGTGGTTATTCCCTTAGTCCTTTCGGTATACTATTAGAGACAGCTGTCCCTATCAAGGAAAATACAAAACGATAACCACAAAACTACAATCAGAGTTGGGTATATTAATGTCCAAATGGAACGCACTGTATTTATTTACATATTCGATAAACATGAAACAACAAAAGTGAGCATGAAGTGACGGGGTTCGGGGAATCAACAGATTTTCTGACCTCAGCCATATAACTGCAAGGTGACTTTTGGTGATATATAAATTACAGTAGTCACAATTAAAAAGAACATCTTGTACTCCACATCAGTTATAAGTAAAGTTTAAAAAAAAAAAATCTTTATTCTTCAGTTTTAAGCATACATGGAGGAACATAATGAGCATAGTGGTACACAGTTTACGTGTTTTCTCACATTGTAATAGCATGGTGGATATTACCTGACAAAGCAATTGGCCATAGTGAAGGACAAGAAAAAAAGGAAATATGAACATGGCCATAAGCCGATCCAAATCACGCAAATAAATCATCACACTTGTCACAGTCAGTTATCACATCTCAGGTGTTATAGGTTGTTGCAGTAATTCCCAACTCAAACCCATTCCCCAAGTTGCATTGGCACACATGCAGAACGAGAAATAAACAAACCATGACTATAATCCATCATCAAAAAGGCAATTCCCAATATTTCTCCTAACCAATCCCTTCAGGAACAATGCCATTGTTCACCCGCGTGTCTGATTCGCTGTGCATCCTCGTAATAGTTATAAGAAAAGTTGAAGTTAAGATGTGGTTGTCGACGACATTTCGATCCCCAACAGCGGTTATGGGATCATCATCAGGACAAATAAATCAGAATGCCTGAGAGGATTCCTTAGTAAGGCAGGAAAGTGGGGTAGGAAAGTGGAGCGAGGGCTGGGGTAAAAAGGAGAAAAGGAAGAAAAAAGAATAAAGAAGTTAGGGGTGGGAGGGTGGCTATGCCAATATTTAAATCATGAACCAAGTTATAGGTGATGTCGAGGTGATACATCACATACTAGAGACCCAGACTAGTCATTCCCTAGTGAGCCGAACATGAGTTTAGGCTGAGCTACTGTGTAAAAGTGAAGTCATGCAGGACATGGAGAGTGGAGTATAAATACAGCGCACATTCATATACAGGTGGAGTACAAGATGTGACCGCCATTCTATTCTATGCAATAATGCAGTGCGCTAAGATGTTGCTGGACTTATTATGGGTCTAAGATGAGGACCACAAGATAGTGGAGGTGAAGGGAATGATGTGCAGCCCGTGGCTGCATGGTCGCATGGGGACGCGGAGGCTCAGAGTAATGCTGAAAGATAATTACAGTAAGTGAGGTCCAACGGTAACGAGCACCAGCCCCTGTGAGGGAGAAAGTGGTCTCTGTTGCGTCTTAAGTTATCCTCTTTTCTATCTCTCTCTCTCTCCCCTCTTTCACCCCTCCTTCACATTACGTCACCAGCTGGAATGTTGACAGCTGGCAGTTCTATCCCTACAGTTGAGCACATATTCCAACTGTCAGTTAGATCCACTCTGAGGCTCACACACACCACTCCTGTTTACGGTGCGTTGTTCACTTAATATAAATAAAGACTTATGCTAATTACCTCTGCTTCCGGAGTTGTACTTAACAAATTTGGCGACGAGGACAGCGCACGGAAGGACCCACCAACAAAAGAATAATAAGGAGGTGGAAGCAGAAACGAAACAACAAAGATTTTTAAAAAATCATCTATAAGCAGGCAAGTGTACCTGGAAAAAAAAATGAAATACGCATGCTTGCAAAGATGAATGATTTAAGAAAGAAATATACTAAACTCTTGTAGAAGATAAAGAACAGGAAGGTGTACTACGTGAAATTTTATACACTTAGGGTGTAGTGTGGAAAGCCAAAAAGATAAGAACGTTGTGTGAAATAAACGCATACGCCACAGTAAGCTCAAGTGTGAGTGTTATGAAAAATAAAAACTACCCACACACGGAACTGTTAATCTGTTTGAAGTGAAAGAAGCGGAGTGGCGTTTGAGAACTTTTCGAGTTGTATATAATGAATACTGGTGAAAAGGATGCTAAAAGAGAAATTTAAAGCGGATGACAAGGGAAAGTAAAAAGTACCGGGAGCATTTTGTGGAGTGTTCTCTTCAGCGCGAGACAAATGTAGACGTCAAGTATCACTGGAAACACGTCTTAATTTTGGCGCGCAGAGGCACACTGATTGACGTAAAATGCATCAGCGCCATTTTGAAATGAGGAAGTTGCTGGTCTAGTCTCTCCACGCACACTAAACGTGCGTCAGGTCGGCAAGCTGCAAATGTGACTGGCAGTAATTAAATAAAATACGGAAATAAAACTAACCACTAGCGGAAGATAATAGAATCTCTTTGCGGAGCTGTGGGGTTTGACTAAATGGACTTACTACAGGTGAGAAATGTATGGAACTATACTCGAATTGTGTAAACAAATATAATAATAATAGAAACTAAGCTAATTATCACGTAGAAGGACCACATTGTAAATTAATATTTACCTGGGTGGCAAAGGAAAAAAAAGAACATTTTAGTAAAAAAAATGGCGACAGGAAACATTTACAATTTGCAGCCACCAGAAGCGTTTTTGAAAGGTACAGGAACACCATTAATAAAGTGGGAGGTATGGAAGGAATACTTATGTAATTACATCACAATATTTGAACCACTAAAACCTGAGGAAAAAAAGAAGATACTATTACATAGTTTGGGTGCAGGTGGTTTGAAAGTATACAATAATATTACTAAGAAGATAAGAGAAGGAGAAGGAAGAAAGGTTTTCAATGAGGCAATAGAAGACTTAGATTGTTACTATAAGCCAACGGTGTGAGTTGCAGTACACAGATACAAATTTTATAGAAGGAAGCAAAACAAAGAGGAGAGTATAGAAGACTATGTGTCGGAGTTAAAAAATGTAGCACTATCATGCAAATTTGGAATAATGCATGATGATCTTATTAGGGATCAGATAGTTATGTGTGCCGCAAACCCAAACATTCAAGATGCTCTATGGTCAAAGGGTGAGAAACCACTACAACATGTCATTGAGATCGTAAAGAAAGCAGAATTGACTGGGCGATGCGCTAAAGAAGTCATCTGTGAAGCTAAAAACAAAACGGATGACGTAAGTGTAGTGGCAAAAATTTGTAGAAAGAGAAACATGGAAACAGGTTACAAGTACAAAGAAAGTGAAGAACAAAAATAAAAAGGAAAAATAAAGGAAAAAGTTCAATTGAAATGTTACCGCTGTGATAGCAACAAGCATCTAGCTAGCGACTGGAAATGTCCGGCTAGGAATAACAAATGTACAAAGTGTGGACTAATTGGGCATTTTCGAAAAGCATGCAAAAGGAAACAATGGGGAAATATAAAATATGTAAAGGATGAAGAAGATGAGGAACAGGAATCGTCGGATGACTCAGATTACAACCTGTGTGTATTAAACGTGACGGAAGAAAGTGATGGTGAAGAAACAGGAATGCTTAAGAAGAAAAAACCCAAGTGCTTTGTGGAGATAGGTGGTGTGAACATTGAAATAGTAGCAGACTCCGGGTCACCCTGCACCTTAATCAACCAAGTTGTGTGGAAAAATGAATTCGAAGGGAAATTAGGAAGACACATGGAAAAACCTGATTTAATCCTAAAAACGTTCACGGGCGAAAGAATTGAACTATTGGGTTTTAGAGAACTAAACTTTAGATTCAAAGAAATAGTAACAAGCAGTAAGTTATATGTGGCTGCCACGGGCCCATCGGTGCTGGGATGGAAAGACCAGGGTAAAGTGGGAATCACCCTTAACCCCAACAGATCAGAACCAGTACTTGTAATACAACAGGACAAGAACAAAACACAAGCAAATCTCAAACCACCCCTGCAACCATTAAATGACTCATACATGCCATGGAAGAGAGTAGAAATTGAAATAATTGGACCCATACAAGTTAATGAGGAACAAGTGAACATATTGGTCTTAGTTGATCATTTCTCGAAGTGGCCAGAACTGAAGGTTTGTAGGAGAACGGAGGCAACGGACGTGGTCAGTTTCTTGGACAGTATATTCACGAGAGAGGGTATACCTATAACAATAGCAAGTAAGAATGCAAGGCAATTCAAGTCTGAAATTTTTAAAAAGTTCATTGAGCGAAATGGAATTACCTACCAAAAAACGTCTATTTCCCGTCAGAATGGCAACTGTGCCATGGAACAAGTAAAAAGGACTATAATAAACACAATCCAACGAGCCATCAAAAATAGACGATGTTGGAGGGAAGAAGTCTACAATATGATATGGAAATACAGAATAACACCGGATGTGAATACTCTGGCAAGCCCATTCGAAATGATGAGAGGAAGGACTCCCATTTTCAAGAACCATATGGGATGGCTCAAGAAGGGAAAGAGAACAAAATGGTCGGAGGGATCAGTCAGAGGAAGAATTCAAAAGGCACAAAGTGGGTGCAAGAAGGATTACAACAGCAAACATATGTTAAAGGAAATGAAAATAAAGGAAGGAGACAGAGTGAGATTAAAAAGAAATGGACAAATGGGAATGGGGCAGAGCCGGATCACAGATTCCCTAATAGTAGAAAAGGTATTTAATAACTCTGCACTCCTTAGCGATGGTAGAATCTGGCATGCTAAATCCATTTCTGTGTGCACAAAACTGAATGTGTTTCTAAAGAACACCAATATGGATACAAGTGTGGAGAAGGAGGAAAGTGACAAGGAACCAGGCATCTTTGGATGTTTGGGTGAAGAAAGTGAGCATTCCGGAGAAGAAAGAGATATCATATCCTGGCTTACAAGTAGCAAGACTAGCAGAGAAGGAACTGGCTTTGAACTTATAGAAACAATCAACGAACACAGAGACATTAACTCTTCTGACTCTGGGATGTCACCCAACCCTGATGTCTTTACCAAGACTAGCAGAGAAGGAACTGGTTTTGAACTTATAGAAACAATCGGCGAATACAGAGACATTAACTCTTCTGACTCTAAGATGTCACCCAACCCTGATGTCTTTACCACCACTTGTGAAATACAGAATGGTGAGGAAACTTTGAGTGAAAATATTGACATTGTCACTACAGAAGCAGGCAGCCTTGTAATCTCGGAAGATTGTCAAGTGACAAAAGAGGACAATGAGATGGAGAAAGACTTTATGGAAGTAGCATTTACCAGCAAATACAGAAGCAAGTTGGAAGAAACTTAGCAAGCACAAGGACCCCTTCATGCGACAAGTTATCCTGGTGTTTTCTTACTGTGACTAATTTAGTCTCGTCTTCCTTAGGGGAGGAGATGTGTTGCGTCTTAAGTTATCCTCTTTTCTATCTCTCTCTCTCCCCTCTTTCACCCCTCCTTCACATTACGTCACCAGCTGGAATGTTGACAGCTGGCAGTTCTATCCCTACAGTTGAGCACATATTCCAATTGTCAGTTAGATCCACTCTGAGGCTCACACACACCACTCCTGTTTACGGTGCGTTGTTCACTTAAGATAAATAAAGACTTATGCTAATTACCTCTGCTTCCGGAGTTGTACTTAACAGTCTCCTAGAGGCACTTGCCCAAGAGAGGCTACAGGGATGAGCAATGATTCATCTGCGGCGTGTGTCCAAAGTGCTCCGGTTAGAGCAAAATCAAGGGGAATTCGTGAGATGGGAGTAAAGGAACAGTAAGACGCAAGTGCGTCTATCTGCTGTCGGCCCGCATGCTAGACGGCCCGCGTGTGGGCTTACCTTCTGGTAGTTACAGTGAGCTTGGTCCAAGAATGCAGGAGCACCGTGTGCAGGTGCCAGTGCATGAAAGAAATACAGAAGCTGTTAACGGTGGTGCGCATGCGTGCACCAAATGAAGACTAGAACATGAAGAATAAGGTTACGGGAAGTAGTAGGTTACAGGAAGCAGTGGGCGCCATGATGGGTGACATGCACTGCGGGAATAGGTTAATGAGTGAGGGTAGGATAGGGGAAATTTAGGGACGACAAATGATACGGTAAAATCATGGATTACAACTGACATCCGACAGAGCATAATATTGTTGGAATCAACAGTCCTGCAGATATTAGATATGTAAATAAATTGTGGCAATATTATACGGTGGTGAAGGACCAACAATAGTACTTGAGCAGAGCACAATTAACATAATGTACATATGATTAGAGCAAAGGGTGCAGCAATTAATTAAAAATTATAAGTGAAGTCAGCGTTGTTTCAGGTCCCTTCCAAATCATACAAATATCATCTTTATATCTTTTCCATTTCAAAATCCTGGGTGCAAATGGGTTGAATGTGGACAAAATCTTGTTGGTTTCAAGCCAATCCATGTATAGGATGGCAAAGTTGGACGTGAAAACTGCACCGATGGAGGTCAGTTTGATTTGTTGGTAAAAAGTTCCATCGAATGCGAAGAAATTGCGGGACAGACAGATTTTAAGAAGATGTAAAATAAATGGAGTGGGGACCGGGTGTGGGCGGGGTCTTAAGTTAAAAATGTTTTGGATAATATTGATCCCCTCATCCTGCGGGATATTGGTATATAAGGATTCCACATCCAGTTGCAAAGTATGCATTGCATGAGGTCAAATAAAGTTCCTCAACCAAGTTAATTATGGCCATGGTGTAATTTATATAGCACTGTGTTTTGGGGGACAATTCATTAATGAAGTGATCTATGTAGCGGCCTAGGGGCTCTAGAATAGAGCCACAGCCAAATACAATAGGCCGTCCAGGCGGAGTCTCAACATTTTTATGTACCTTCGGCAGGGTATAAATCACAGGTGTTCTAGGGGATTTAGGCATAGATTCATCAAGGTAAAATCTGCTCGCAAAGGGGCAGATTCTCAGAATCTGCCCCTTTGCGACCGGTATTTTTGCATTTGCGAAGCATCATCCCAAATGCAAAAATCGCAAATTAAGAAATCGCAAAATCGCGATTACTTGCATTTAAGGAATCTCAAATTGAGATTTCTTAAATGCAACCCATTAAAGTTTTAACAATAGTGATTTCACTAATAGGGCTCGCAAATTACCATGAAGTTGAACCTCATAGTAATTTGCAAAAACTTAGAAAAATGCACTAAAGTGCATTTTTCAAAGTTTCATGTTGTGCACACACATGCCCCAAAGGCATGTGTGTGCGCAACATATGTGCACAGATCAATTTCAGGGGTGCAACAGGGTGTTCTTTGGACACCCCTGCACCCTTGAAATCGCATTCTCAATTTGCGATTCGCTAATTGCGATTCGCACATTGAGAATACCTCCCCATTCATTACTATGGGAGGAATGAATGGGGGGGTATTCCTTAATTGCGACTCGCAATTTGCGAGTCGCAATTAAGGAATTTTAAGAAATCCCTATTTTTTTTGTGATTTTTTCATGCATTGCATTTTGCTATTCCTTAATAGCGAATCGTTATTTTTCGCTATTAAGGAATAGCAAAATGGGTTCTTGATGCATCTGGGGGTAAGTGTTTAAGTATAGAAATTCGTTTTTACCAAGGAACCCCTTTGATTTGCCTTCTTCCATAATGTCGTGAATAAGGGTCTGTATCTCTCTTGCGGGAACAGTTGTGAGTTTTACATAGTGGTCAGTGTTGGGCAGTTGTCGCTGGCTTTCTGCTTTGTATGTCTCTACATCCTGAAGTACAATTCCACCGCCCTTATCAGCTGGTTTGATAACCACTTTCTCATTCTGTTTAAAATTCAAAAGGGCATTTTGCTCTTGTAGGGGGAAATTATATGGGATGAACCTGTGCAACCTTGTTCTAAGGCCATGACTTCTTTTAGGACACGTTTCTCAAAGGTATGTATCTCAGTGGGTATGCTATTCAGTGGTGGGGAGAATTTGGTAGGTGGTCGAAACGATGTGTATGCTACATGTGGTGCATACAGTTTAACAAGGAAGAAAGCTTGCAGGTGCATCTTTCTGAAAAAACTGAGTAGTTCGATCTGTAATTCCAAAGTTAAGCTTTACAGTTGGAACGAAGGACAGACCTTTGCTAAGCAATGCAATTTCTTTTCCTGAAAGTTGGTAATTGGAGAGATTGAAGATCGGAATGTTCTTCTGGTCAGTCATGTTGCGCATGCCAGGTCCCAGCTGGCAATTTGCCTTTCGATTTGGCAGCCTTTATTTTCCGTTCAAGGGTAGAGGGAGCATAAGCAGTAAGTACCACCCTAGGGGCTTCACAAAGTTGCACTGCGCAAGAATGCCTCCCAAGCACATATTTAGCACTGTTAGTATTTCTTGTGAAGGTCTCAGGTATTTATGTACACATAGCAGTTGTCATATTGCATGTGTGACGGCGCTATCAGCCAACACTGTTTTATTCATGCATAGAGCAGGTTTCAACTTGCCAGGGGCGGATTGGCAAGGCGGGCATTGGGGCATGGGCCGAAGGGCCGGTGCCTCAGTGCCCTCTGTGGGCCGTTTTTTTCTCCCCTGTGCCAGTCCACAGAGAGTGGACTAGGAAAGGGGAGAAAAAAAAACGGCCCACAGAGTGCACGGAGACAGACAGTGAAAATGAAAGCAGCCTCGCTGTGCGGTCCAACAGCGATTGTCAGCTGTGGTCTCTCCTTCACTCCTGCCCTGCCAAGCAATCAAGCTGAGGCTGGGCTGGGGAGGGGTGATTGTTTGCAAGAATCGGCCTCCCTGGGGGCCAGGTGTTTCTCAGGCCCTTGAGCCATTTTCACCTTGCCCCCCCTGGGGCCCATGCAGCCCAGAAACGGTGTTAGTCTTAACACCTCGCCCACAGCCCTTCACATTCGGGGCATAGTGGGCGAGGAAGAATGGGTCTTGCTGTGGGGGCCAGGTGATGTTTGATTTTTTTAAATTTTATTTATTTATTTATGCGATTTTATATAGCGCGCAGACTTTACCCGAAGGTGTCAGAGCGCTTCACACTAGGAACAGCAATAATACATGAGGAGAAAAATGACAAGTGGACAAATTACAAAAGCAAACGTTAAGTTACATATATCAAAAGTGACAATAGTGAGCAACCAAAATACATGAGGTAGCAATCGGTACATTACAGGAGGAAAAAGTGATATGTGTGCAGGTTACAAAAGCGTACAAAGTACAAGTAGAGGTATAATACTGCAATAAATGGCAGACACTCCAGCATGTTACGTAGGCAATGGTGGCACTTGTGCAAGTATCTAAAGCAAGCAAAAGTGAGAGGTAGCATACAGTGTGATACCAGGGAAAAGTGACGTTTGCAAGTTACAAAGGGGTACTATACACAGGTACAAGGGTAATACTACAGTAAATGGTAAACACTCAAACTGCCAGAACACACTGGGAAGGCACTTCCCATGCTCCAGCTTCACCTCAGCCTCCCCCCTGGCTACCTGGCTACCTTGGATGACCCAGAAAGCTGTGTTTTGTGCTCCCCTGCCAGGACATTTTCCCGAGGCCTGGAGGGCTGATTAATTTACTAATTGCAGGGGCCTTACCTCTGTTCATGTGCTCCTGAGCTGAGCTGAAGGTCTGGGGAGGGCTAAGTAGGTTAGTAATAGCAGGGGCTTTGCTGCTTTTCAGGTGCTCCTGTGCTGGAGGGCTGGAATAATTTTGTGACAGAAAGGGGCCTTGCTATTTTTTTAGTTGCTCAGCATGTAGGCCATTGTCACCTTGGCCCTGTGTCCTGTGCAAGAACAGTATCCTCCCACTTTCATTCCTTGTCTGTGCAAATGGTGTTTCATGAAAGGGCACGCCCCTTGAATGTGGGCCACGCCCCTCAAATATGGGCCAAGCCTCTTGAATGTGGGCCACTTTTTTCATCAGTGCCCGGGCCGAATTGTGATCCCAATCCGACCCTGCAACTTGCATCTGTAGTTCCACACTTAACATTGCAAAGTGTGGAACAGAAATGCGCTGCAGTGCTTATGTTTGTTACGAAATGTAGCTGTTATTTATCTCTGTACATAAAATATTGCCTTTCCCACTCAAATCACGCTGTGTAACTGTAACCAAACTCGTTCGCACGTCTTCCTTCTCTGGTGGAAATAATACAGGGATTTTTGTACATCAGAAACTGTATTGACAGGAGTCATTGACAAGTTCCAAAGTATTTAATGTGTTGTAGTGATTACCGTCATCTGGGGATGTCATTGTGCTAAAAATACATGTGAACGAAGCTACTTTACAGTAATATGCGATAATGTGCTGCATGGCCAAATACTTATAAGGTCCCAAAGGCGAGACCGATTCCACTGTAAATGCTTGTTATTATTTTTTTCTCTGTAACATTTAAATATGCATTTACCTGTCGTCCTAAATTTCAAATACTAAAGAAGATTATTCTTATGCGTCTCTGTTTAGCCTTCTCCTGACACATCCAATTGCACACATGTAATTTAGTAAAACTTGTTTCCTTGAAACATGCATTCACATGGAACTCATTCAGATGAAAATTATGAATATCACAGATATTTCTTTGCAGGCTCAATCTGAAAAATAACAATGTTAGAGTAAACAAGTTTGGAAAGAGCAATGATAACTCAGCCAGTAAGTATTATGGGTTTCATTCAAACTAGTCACAAAATTCACACAATTTTTATGACGGTGTGTAGCGAGAAAATATAGTAGCAAAAGACCCCAGGTGTGTAAACATCATTGAGTCCGCACAGAAATATCTGTGATTTTCATAATTTTCATCTGAATGAGTTCCATGTGACAACAGAATACAGCACTAGGATGAACACTTTATCACCCTTTTTCGATTAGTTGTTTTCATTGTCTGGAATTTTCCTAATTAGTAAATACTTTTGCTAACAATACAAATTCACACACTCTTTCACTGATTATTTAGAAACATCAGCTGCCATGGGACGTAGGCACTTTTAATAAAAAGGTACATTTTAAATATTGTAAAAGTCCACTCGATGAGATCCACATAAACAGGAATACACGTTTTTTCTTTAATAGTCCCTCATTGAATCCTTAGAGTGGAACAGCTTGACATCAGTAAACGAAAGACAATGACAGCTTGCTGTTTAATGAAACCAGAAATAAAACAACTATTCTCTGCCACAAGAGAATAAGAGCTACTAAATAAATGAGCTGTGTCTAGTGCAAAACATGTGTGCAGTACTTTACCATCAACAACACATTCCTATATTAAGGATAGAGCTACAGAACTCAATAAATCACTTTACAATTGTGCAACAAGCCTGCAGCATTGCTACTTTGCCCCTGTTGCACTTTTGTAATGTGGAGTTACACTGCTAGCAGATGCAATCAAACATATTTGTTTCTAATTACAATTTCTAAAAAGCAAACATTATTCCATTCAATTTTTAATCTCATCGTCAGAAAATTCAACATTTCTTACTGCACATATGTTTTCTAAATATGTAACTTCATTAAGACCGTGAAATTAATGAATTCATATCTAGTCCTAAGTAATATCAAATACTAGTCTATGTATGTAATTCAATTCTGTTTGTAGTTAACATCCTATGCTATGCTTCTACCTCAAAGATGCAAACATCGTAGTCGTAAAAAGGTGAATTGTTTTCTCACTGGGAGAGTGTAAGTTTCCAAAATCAAGCGACATGCAACGCCGCAATATTTTTTAATTAAAAGTTCAAAATGTTTCAAAATATTGTTGGTGCTTTTAACAGTCCACTAGGCATTGGAAAAACATTTCTGCTACTGCGAGAGCCAGCGTGTGAGCTGGCACCAACCCTTATAAAACTTTTGCCAAATCAGCCCCATGTTCTTTACAGCGAGGCACCTTTATCGAGCAAACCCCTGTACACCTTTCCTGGAGCTCCAGAATCAATTAATGCCCCGGATTCTTTCCCTTTGCCCTGTCATACTTCTTAATGCCATTTCACATCCATTTCCATGCTATTAAATATTGGCTCATCATGGGTAAACGTTAGCTATTATTTAGTGAAATTCTACAAATAAATAGCCCTGATCCAGCCGCAGTCGGCAGTAGGAGTTCCTGCAGGGCAGTGACGTGTGGAGGGGGAGGGGCAGGGTGGGAGGTAGTAATGTATGGATGACGGTGCAGCCGCCGCCCGTGGATGGAGTTACGGTGGGGCAGGGAGGTGGGGAGTGGCGGGTTCTAAAAACCAGCATATGGATAATTGCAGGTAAGTAAACAATTTAATAAATAAAACGAATTTCGTAGCGCGCACAGCATCACATTTTGCGATGCAAGGCGCGCTACCAAATTCGTTTTATTAATTAAATTGTTTACTTACCTGCAATTATCTATATGCCGGTTTTTAGCGGCCTCGACCCTGCCCCTCCCCCTCCTCGCCTCCCTGCCCCACCGTAACTCCCTCCACGGGCCACGGCTGTGACGGAGTTTAACAGGTAAGTAAACATATAAATAAATAAAATGAATTTCGTTGCACGCACTGCATCGCATTTGGTGATGCAGTGCACGCTACGAAATTCGTTTTATTCATTTATATGTTTACTTACCCGTTAAACTCCTTAATCCATACATTACTACCCCCACCCTGCCCCTCCCCCTCCCCACGTCACCGCCCTGCAGGAACTCCTACTGCCGACCGCGGCTGCCCTAAACACCTAGGACATTTTGTAAATACATTGCACAACCAGCCATCAGCCGCGTTCGGCAGTAGGAGTTCCTGCAGGGCGGTGACGTGGGGAGGGGGAGGTTCAGGGTGGGGTGTAGTAATGTATGGATTAAGGAGTTTAATAGGTAAGTAAACATATAAATGAATAAAACGAATGTCATTGCGCGCACTGCATCACCAAATGCGATGCAGTGCGCGCAACGAAATTTGTTTTAGTTATTTATATGTTTACTTACCTGTTAAACTCCGTAATCCATACATTACTACCCCCGACCCTGCCCCTCCCCCGCCACAAGTCACCGCCCTGAAGGAACTCCTACTGCCGACCGCGGCTGCCAGCCATATGGACTGACTTCAATCAATCGATTAACCTCTCCCCAATATATCTTAATGTTTTGTCTTTCTCCTTATTTAGCTCTGGTGGTGCTTATGACCTATTCACCCACATACATCCTCAAATTACTTGCTCTGATTAGCCTTCACAATTGTCAGAATCCATTGTATTTCATATAATACATGAGAGCCTAAAATTCCTTAATTAAAGCTGTCTCTAATTTCCTTATTACATTAGAGTTGTGACAGCTCTAGTCATCTGTAATGAGAAAATACCATAGCTGCTCAACATAATACCCTATTACATTAGTATTGTGACATCTCTAGTCTTCTGTAATAGGAAAATAACATAGCTACTCAATATAATAACGTATTAGATTAGAGTTGTGTCCTTATAATGCCTGATGCCAGATTCAGTAGCTAAGGTAAAAGATAGGGTACAGACCAACATTGCAGCTTCCTATCAAGCAATAAAAACAAGTTCCGGCTTTTTATTCTTCTCTTCTGTTTTTCTAAATGGCCAGTGATCAGAACAAAGGAGAAATTTACAGCAACGTCTTTATTTTTGTCTGCAATAAATTATTACAGGAAAGAAAATATGTTTTGACATATTCTGAGATACAGCATTTTAAAATCTTATTTCATTAAACAGATTCAAATTTATTTTTGCACCAAATTACAAATTGCTCTTTAGTGTGTTTAGTTTCGCACTCATGATTCAGCGTTTATTCTTTATGTGTGCAACCATACCATCTGTCATTTGAAAGCCCTCTGCCATTCAGAGGATATTGCAAGCCACCCCGAAGATCCATGACCTTATTAAGTAATCCGCCTTTGGACTCTTTCTTCTATAAGGTCAAGGAACTCTGAGGTGATCTATAATATCCTTATAAGTTGCGGCATGGGGTTCCTTATCCCATCTATATTTTCTATGCCTCATTGTTACTTTTCTTCATAACATGTATCATTCAGGCTCGAAGTTGCAATTCCTTCTTTTTATATTCAATCAAGTTGCATAATACTCTTTTAGTGAAACTCTCATCTTCCAGGTCATTTTACAGATGTGTTTCCATAAAATGTGGCATAGTCAGCCGCGGGCCGTGGAGGGAGTTACGGTGGGGCAGGGAGGCGGGGAGGGGGAGGGGCAGGGTGGAACTACCTAAAACCTGGCATATGGATATTTGCAGGTAAGTACACAATTTAATTAATAAAACGAAATTCGTAGCGCGCACTGCATCGCAAAATGCGTTGCTGTGCGCGCTACGAAATTCGTTTTAATGATTAAATTGTGTACTTACCTGCAATTATCCATATGCCAGTTTTTAGGTCCCTCCACCCCGCCCCTTCCCCTCCCCACCTCCCTGCCCCACCGTAACTCCCTCCACGGCCCGCGGCTGGGCATAGTGATCTATGATTGTCACGCACTTGAATGTTATACCAGTCTTATTTCAACCAATTCTTTTCCATTTCATTTGAGCTGCTTCAGCAGCTTTGTCCTGTAAAATGGAAGCCATGTCAGAAAAATACATTAGGTAATGCACTGTAACAAGAGTCAGTTTATACACTATAGCTCCATAATTGACATACTGGTACTATCTGCATTAACACTTTAAATCTATAATGCTCTGTGCAATCTACTCACATATCATATCCCTATACACTAAAATAGGTTCCAACATATTTACTCTTCATGGTATTATTAGAACAAAATGGAAGCCATGATCAGTTAAAATGTTATCAAAATATCAAACAATAAATTATATTTAAATTAATTAAAAAGTCAAAGGCTTCTGCTTTGTACTTTGTTGGGGGAGGTGATGCTAAGGGTTCCAGCAATGCAGATATCTGATATTCATCTGGATTGTATTTTGTTAATAGAGAAAACTTCAAATAGACAGAAACAGGGACTGATTCCTCTAATTCATAACAATAGCAATTGTGAATATTTGATGTTAGGTGGTGTGCAGTCTAAATATCGAGTTTTTTATTTCGAATGGACATAATATCGACTCCAGAATATCGAAATGGCATTAATATCGAGGTAAGTAATATCGAAGTTTTTATTATCGATTGTTATGTATGTTAAAAAATATCGATAGATAAAATATCGAGTATGTAATATCGTCAGTACAAAACATCGACATTTTTAGTAGTTAAAAAATATCGAAAGTTGTGTTATCGACAGTCATGATATCGACTGTCATGATATCGACAAATAATATGGATATAAATAATATCTAATAGTTAAATGTACACTGTTTTTATGTTTTATAAATACATTTATTGTTAAAATATATGTTATTTATTTATTTATATAGAAATAATTTAAAAAATAATTATTAATTTTAATAAATAATTCAAATACTATATTAATTTCTAGGAGCGGGTAGTGGGTTTTTAGGGGAATATGGTGGGAAGTATTTTAAATATAATTAATTAAATATGTAAATTTATTAATTGGTATTAATATTTAATTAATTGTTAATTATTTTTTTTAAATATATAATATTTAATTGGTAATTAATTAAATTAAATACATTAATTGCTAATTATGCTCATTCAAAAAATGTATGTTATGTAGCGGGTTGTGGGTTTATAGGGGAATAGGGTGGGAAATAAATTAATTATAAATAATTAAATATGTAAATTAATTAATTGGTATTAATATTAAAATAATTGTAAAATAATTAAAATATGTTAATTATATATAATTTAATTGGTAATTAATTTAATTTAATTGAATAATTGCTAATAATGAAAAAGTAAATATTTTATGTCATGTAGCGGGTTGTGGGTTTATAGGGGAATAGGGTGGGAAGTAATTAAATTTTAAATAATTAAATATGTAATTTCCTTAATTGGTAGTTAAATTAAAATAATTGTTACTTAAATCATATATTTAAATTATATAAAATTAAATTGGTAAATAATTTAATTTATTAATAGCTAATTATGTGAATTTATAACATTTATGTCATGTAGTGGGTTGTGGGTTTAAAGGGGAATAGGGTGGGAAGTATTTTTATTATAATTATTTACAAAAGCTTAAATTATTAATTGGTAGTAATAATTTAATAATTGTCAATCAAATAATGTATTGAAATTATATAAATTTACATTGGTAATTAATATAATTGTATTGAGTAATTGCTAATTATGTTATTTTAAATAATGTATGTGATGTAGGGGTTTGTGAGTTTATAGGGGAATAGGGTGGGAAGTAATTTAAATATAATCAATTAAATATGTAAAATTATTAATTGGTAGTAATATTTAATTTAATGTTAATTTAAAAATTATTGTTCATTAATTAAAATATAATTGGTAAATTATTTTATTTAGTTGATTATTAGCTAATTATGTTACATTAATTATTTACTTTTCTGTAGTGGGTTGTCTGTTTATATGGGAATAGAGTGGGAAGTAATATAATAATAAATAAGGAAAAACATTTTTTTACTTAAGGTATACAAAGTTTAGCACACAACGTTTAAAATGCAATACCTTTACAATTAAACTTTTACAACACTAAAACCATAGCAACGCATGTATTTAGATCAAATGTTTTTAGTTTGCAGGTATTTTTACTACGCATACCATTACAACGTAAGTGTTGGTAGGTATATAATTATATTTAAAATCTTATAGCTTTGGATTGTTGGCTAAAGGGGTATTTTTAGGGTTCAGGGTCAGTTTTCAGTTTGTGGGTAAAGGGGTATTTTTAGGGTTCAGGGTCAGTTTTCAGTTTGTGGGTAAAGGGGCATTTTTAGGGTTCAGGGTCAGTTTTCTGTTTTTGGGTAAAGGGGTATTTTTTGGGTTCAGGGTCAGTTTTCAGTTTGTGGGTAAAGGGGTATTTTTATGGTTCAGGGTCAGTTTTCAGTTTGTGGGTAAAGGGGTATTTTAAGGGGTGAGGGTCAGTTTTTAGTTTTTGCTAAAGGGGTATTTTTAGGGTTCATGGTCAGTTTTTAGTTTGTGGGTAAAGGGGTATTTATAGGGTTCAGGGTCAGTTTTCAGTTTGTGGGTAAAGGGGTATTTTTAGGGTTCAGGGTCAGTTTTCAGTTTTTGGGTAAAGGGGTATTTTTAGGGTTCAAGGTCAGTTTTCAGTTTCTTGCTAAAGGGGTATTTTTAGGGTTCAGGGTCAGTTTTCAGTTTGTGGGTAAAGGGGTATTTTTAGGGTTGAGGGTCAGTTTTCAGTTTCTTGATAAAGGGGTATTTTTAGGGTTCTGGGTCAGTTGTCAGTTTGTGGGTAAAGGGGTATTTTTAGGGTTATGGATACGTTTTTAGTTTTTGGGTAAAGGGGTATTTTTAGAGTTCAGGGTCAGTTTTCATTTTGTGGGTAAAGGGGTATTTTTAGGGTTCAGGGTCAGTTTTCAGTTTGTGGGTAAAGGGGTACTTTTAGGGTTGAGGGTCAGTTTTCAGTTTCTTGATAAAGGGGTATTTTTAGGGTTCAGGGTCAGTTTTCATTTTGTGGGTAAAGGGGTATTTTTAGGGTTCTGGGTCAGTTTTTAGTTTTTGGGTAAAGGGGTATTTTTAGAGTTCAGGGTCAGTTTTCATTTTGTGGGTAAAGGGGTATTTTTTGGGTTCAGGGTCAGTTTTCAGTTTGTGGGTAAAGGGGTGTTTTTAGGGTTCAGGGTCAGTTTGGGGTTTTAGGGTAGAGGGGTAAAGGGTAAAAATAAGGTCAATTTAAATTTTCATTACATTAATTAAATTTTATTTCATTTTATTAAATTATTTTCTATTAATTTACATTAAATAATATATTATATAATTATAAATACTTATGTTGTAATGCTATGCGTTGTAAAGGTATTTGCTTTGTAAAAACATTCGTTGTAAATAAATGCGCTGTAATGCTATTTGCGTTGTAAAAAATTTGTTGTAAAGGTATGCGTTGTAAAAGTATGTGTTCAAACGTAATACATCTTTTATTTTATTGTATTTAATAGAAAAAAATTTACATTTAATTTTTTATTATCAAAATAATTATTGGTAATTAGTTGTAAATTAGTATTAATAGGTAAGTAATAGAAATAACAATAGTTATTTAGTCATTTGGATATATTAATTATTATGTTAAATTAAATAGTTAATCATTTGTTAACAAAATTATATTGATAATATTTTGTTATTTATTTATTAATATATGAAGTATTGACTTTCCCTACTGTTGCACCCATTGGAGTGGAAATAGTAATTAGTATGGGTTCAGTGTCCAGCACCTTCCATGACTTTACAATTGGTGAAATGGGAATTGTAATTTGTATGGTTTTAATGTGTAGTATGGTTTTGTAAGTTTATAATTGGTGCAGTGGAAATAAGAAAACTTTTTTTATATAAAAAATTATTATTGGTAGGATACTATAATAAAGTTTTTACAGTACACAGAAAAATTTTGTTTTAATTATAATTATTGTTATTGTAGTACTTAAAAGATTAATACACTTTTACAAAGATTAAATTTTAAAATGCATTTTTATATAGAATATTTCATATGCAATTTATATTTATATACAATAATAAAGAAGGAAACATACACAGGGTTTAATGCAATAAATGAAAAACAGTTTATTAGCATTTAATAAATAAATTGTAAGTAGAGATTTATTTTTTATTTCAATTGAAATTTTTAACTAAACAGTTTTTATTATCCAAAAATATATATGAAGTGCATATATATGTTTTTCACACATAAATGATATTAACATTATTTTATGTTTATTAACATATATTGTAATTTAAATAGGTAAAGAAACAAATTGGTAATATGTACTTTTCATTTAATAACAATTATTTTATTCACATACACATTGAATATATTGTCATAGATAAATACGTACATTTCTTTTATAACAGTTACACTTTTGTTTTTTTACAAATAAATCATATATTTTTCAAATTAATATTATGAATATTGAAAATATTTATAATATTAATTTTTACAAAGATAAACACAAAAATAAATTTTTATATACATACATAATATTTCAACTAATATTTGCTATTTTTATAAACAAATTATTTGTAACAAAGTTATAGATGCAATTTTTTTTACATATAGATTATTTTCGAAATGTATATATAAATCATCAAATATTATTTCAAGTGTCATATAACAGTTGAATAATTATTTGAAAGGAATGTATATTTAAGAAATAATTTTCTACTAATTAAATATTTATTTACACTTAATATAATACTCAGTGTATTTTTTTAAGTGTTGGAATATAGAAATTAAAGAGGATTTTGCTGTATACAGGGACTACTTTTTAACCGCGTAATGTTACAAAGGCTTATTTGGTGCTTCAACAGATCGCGGTTGTATGCTGCTTCGCGTTAGAGAGGGTAAGTTTGTTTTAATTGTATTTTACAAGTTAATGAAGTTATTGTTAGTGTATGTGTGGTGTGTTTAGGTTTATGTAAATAGGGTTATTAAGAGAAGATTGTGTGTTCGGTGTTAGGTAGAGTGTACGATATTTGATTTTTACCGCGTTTTTGTTGTAGGTGTGTGAGGTGAGGTAATATGTTTAAATGTTACTAAGATAATATGTTTGGTGTACAAATATGTGTATTTATATATGTATGGGTGTTTTTGTGTGGGTGGGTATGTATTTTATTTTTTCCAGGTTATCGTCGCGTTTTACTGTTTTTGAGGAGGTCCTTCTTTTTCGATCAGAGTTGTGTGACGAGTATTATATACTCGTATTTTTAAACACAATTTTTAGGGATTTCAAGTTATCCTGGAGCGTTTTTTTTTCAACATTATTTTTTTCGGGTTTTCTATCTTATCTCGTGTCTATTACATTGGAAAGGAGTCGCGATGGATTTGCTTGTATTTTAGCATTTTTGTTTGGGCTTCCATGGATTGTATGGGTTTTTGCAATGGTGTCGTATGGATTGTTTGGAATTGGATTACGTTTGAAGCTGCAACAGAAATGTAAGTATTTTCTAATAATTTTATGGGTGGGTAAACTGTTTTAAATTTTGCTTTAATTACGTTGTATGTAACATTTTGTAAATACATTATCTAAATACATTTTATATATGTTAATATTATGTATTTGATAATTTAATTGCAAATTGTTACATGTTAAAATCAAGGATTTTAGAAAAAAAAAGCTTAATTTAATGTGTATAGTTATGTAATGTTTTAAAGAATAGTTTTGGCAATCATTGATAGATATTCTAGTCCTTTGCTAGTTGGATATAGGGTAACTTGACTTTGGAGTGTGTTATACATTTTTTTACTTTCTTTGGTGAGTTTAGGCCCGATCAAAGTTACTGATTTCTCCATTCGGAGCTCCTGGTAACTCTGTTCTTTTTGTAAGGATTGTATTAATTTGTGAAGGGTAGGCGTTCCTCGGCCTGTAGTTGCTTGGAAGGCATTGTGCCATCCTTCAACTGCATTGTTTGTTTTAGCTTCCTTATTTAGTGTGCTAAGGTAGACATTCCACCAAGCTATTTGGTATTTGGGTTGTCTTCTATGGCCTGATCTGTGTAGCCTTCCTACCCATGTGTCTTCGAAGTAGTCAAGCATAGGGCTTAGTCTTTCTTCGTTTCTTTTATAGTAGGGGCTGTCTATTAATAAGTTATAGTGCTCAGTTACATCTGTTAGTGGAACATAGGCTAGGGCGATTAGTTTTTTTATTTGATAAGCAAATGTGCTATCAGTGGCGTATTGGATACTCAAGGTTGATTTTTGTAGATGTCGCCAGATAAATTGATTAAAATGGTAATAACAACCTTATATTGCTGTGTGTGGGTATGTTTTAAGGATGCTGTTTATCATTGCTTTTTCAAAGTCAATGATAATTTTTTGTGGAAAATAGTTGTTAGTATGTTGAATGACTTCAGTTAGTATTTCTTGATAGGTAGCTTGCTGTTTGTTTGGTAGAAGGGCATAAAGGAATGGAATATTTGCATTTTGGAAATGACCATGGATGGTGTATAATTGATAAAAAGGTTTGGGGCATACAGAAAAAGTACCGTCCATCATCCAAGTTTGGCATTGGGTAAGTTTAGTCATGTTGTTTGCTGTGGCAAACACTATAATTCTTTTATCTTTAGATTTGTTGTCATAGAGTATAAAATTATCTTTATTGTGAGTTACAGAGAGTTCAGGGGGAATTTGCACTTCTTCAAAAGTTTTTGGTGTGGGAGGAGTAGTGCATGTTGCTCTTTTTTGTCTAGCTACAGTTCTTTTAAGGGATTCGATAGATGGTAATTGGCTAGAAGCATGTTGGGGAAGTACACTTAAATGGTGTTTCAGAATAGCAGTTGTGGGTTGATCTGTTCTAGTACTAGCTTCTTTAAGGGAATCTAGCATTCGTCTAATCTCTATTTCTGTTACATTGGGTGGGTGATTATGTTATTTAGTATAAGTAACAGTAGTTTCCTGAGTTATAGCTCTACCATAACATTTGTTGGCATAATATTTTGTACACTTCCAAAACACTTTCAAATCTTTTTGTTTCTCTTGAGTGTAGACATATCCCATGTAACAAAGAAGCATTTTCCCTTTTTGTGAATAAATGAATTTAGCTCATTCAGTCATGATAGTATTGTATTTCTAGGAGGTAATTAAAAGAGAATGTCATTACAATTTTAGAAAAAATAATGTTGTATTCTAATAATACAGTTTAATACATTTTTAATTTACCTGTAATTCTTTTGATGAATTCAAGTAGTTCTTTTCAGGTGTTGATGTTCTTTAAACTGTTATTTTCTGTGTATATCTTTTTGTACCTGTGGAAGTAGAGAAAATGTGTACAAATATTTTATTACTATTTATGATATTGTGATAGAGGTGTTTTAGCTACTTTCTATTTAGTTACCTATCTATTAAATGTCTAATTTACATTTCAATTATATACTTACTTATTTATATTAAACTTTTGATGTCCAGGTGTTGTGTAGGTCTTCTGTATTTTCTTTTTGTCTGTAGGATAAGTAGTAAAAAAAAATACATATTTTAGGTATTTGGCTTTTAAACATAAGTGTGAGGTTTGAGAGTTACATTTTGGATGGCTAATAATGTAGTAGTACTTACTTTAGATAGGTGTAGCTGTCTTTATGTTGCAGTCAATCAGTTTTCTTTCAGAAATCCTGCAGAGTTTCGTCTTCCTTTAGTTAGGAGATGTAGCCTGCATTTTTAGTTTGTTGTAATCTTGTTTATATAGTATTAGTCTAATTGTTTCAGAAATAGGATTGGTTGTTTAAATTGATAGTCTGTTTTTATTTGTGGATTTGAATTTTTTTATCTGTTATGCTAATTGCTTTCCTTATATGGGTGACGCCAATTAACGTTTTTGTAATGTGTAAGGCCTTATTTAGTATAGGTAATGTTATTTTTATTTTTGTAAAGTGGAGAAATATATATAATTTGAAGTAAGAAATGTTTAGTCGTTCAAAACATTGTTTATGTATTATAAAATGTATGTTTGTATTAATTGTGTGTTATAAATGTTAGGAAAATATATAATATATTTTATAAATTTATATAAACAATATTTGAATAATTATGATTAGTATGACTCAATTTTAAATAATAAAGTGATTTATTCAAGGAAATAGTAATGTCGATATTTTAAAAAATCGATCAATTTGCTATCTATATTTTTGTATTCGATATTTTGACTGTTTTTCATTTAAATATGTGATTATCGATGTTTTAGAAGTCGATATTGTTGTTAGTCGATATTGTTGTAGTCGTTGTTTTTTTTAGTCGATATTGTGGTTTCGATATTTTTGTGGTTTGTTGTTTAAGTATAGGCAATCGATAATTTTGTTGTCGATAATTTGTCATCGATATTTTGTCCACTCGATATTCGGTCTGTCGAGGTTATGTCAGTGATCCATGTTAGGTACACTGCACGATGTAACTCAATGTAAACCCTTTGTAGGACTCCACAGAGGTAGTACAGAAAGTATTTCTGCTGCATACTGTTCGTTATACTAAAAACGTGTTAAAATATAATTCACAGGTAACTCATCAAACATACTCACAACCAGTTTGAATAATTCCTGGGTTCATATAATTTTCTCAAATGAATTGGATCACATTTGTATCATATCAGGTATGCTTCTGCCCAAGATAAAACACTTAGGGGCCTACTCATAACTTACACGTGTGAGTAAGTTACAGATGTAAGTTTACTCTTAGATATTTGAGAAACATTCCTACTTTTGCTACTTCCAATTTACGAGTGTGAAGTTACTAAAAGTGTACACTAACATGTCTCCACCCCCTGAGACAGATGGAGTCAGATTTACGAGTGTAAGTTACTACAGCCAAAATGGAGCAGTAGTACGTTCAGCACCACACATGGTCAACCACTGATACTGCAACATCCTCAAATAGAAAATACTGGAGGCAGGGTCTGAAAATAGATTCCTACACAAAATAAACTGAAATTAAAATAATTCATTTCATATTTCTGAAAAATATATAAACAAAGGTAAATGTTAAAAATAATTTATATTTTGAAAATAAATTGTATTGATGATTTAAATATGTTAATTAATTTGAATAACTTTATATTTAAAACAGTAATTGATTTCGGAAAATTGACACTTTTCATATTTTTTAAAACACAGTAAGAAAATACAAAGATTTTATTTTTTGTAATACATCTTTAAAGATAAGTTTAATGTATTTACTATTATTAACTTATTTTTTTTTCGAAATTAAGTCAATAGCACAGTAACTTTTTATCATTTGATTTACATTTAAAATAAATATGTAGAACTAATTAAAACATTGTGTTTCCGAAAATATGTTTACTCATTTGTTTAAAGTTGACAATTGTTTAAAGTTGACAAAACGTTTTAAATATTTCTTCTACCATAGAGAGATGTCCACCACAGTTTAAACTTCAACTAGAGATTTCACAGCTCAACTCCAATTAGAAAATTAGAGACATATTTCTATATTGGGATTACAGACTTCCAAGTGTTGCAACATACGGCCAGATTCATCATACTAAAATCGGCTCGCAAAGGGCCAGATTCTGAGAATCTGGCCCTTTGCGAGCGCAATTTTTGCATTTAGGATTCATCATCCCAAAAGCAAAAATCGCTATACTAGAAATCGCTATATTGCAAAGAATCGCATTTAAGGAATCTCAATTAGATATTCTTTAAATGCTATTCATGAACCTTTTTGAATTTGCGATTTCGCAATATGGGGCCGCTATTTACCGCGAAATGTAACTTCGTGGTAAATAGCGAAAACTTAGAAAAATGCACAAGGACATGTGTGTGCGCAACATCAGTCTACATTTTCATTTCAGGGGTGCTACAGAGTGTCCTTTGGACACCCCTGCACCCTTGAAATCGATCCTTATTTGGGATTAGCAAATTCCTAATCGCAAATAAGGAATGACTCCCCATTCATTCCTATGGGCCTTTAGCAATTTGCTAATCGTAAATAAGGAAGCAGTAGAAATTGCAAATAAATATTGCGATTTCTACATGAATCCCGTTTTGCGAGTCATTAATAGCGATTCCTTAATAATCGCTATTAAGGACTCGCAAAACATGACAATGATGAATCTGGGGGTTAGTTGTTGCATTTGGAGGTGCATTGTAATCCCAATGTTTTTTTTAACCAAGCATAGAAAAGTGCAGTAAAATAGGTAGTAGAGGAGGTACTACTAAGAAACCTCCTCTATCTCAGCTTTGCAAAAAATATGGTTACCAGCAGCCTTGTTAATAGACACACACCTCTTTATTTGTATTCATTTCCATGGTTGAAGTCCCTGCTTTGAAACACGTACAACTGAACAATGGTAGATTTACTTATATTGAACCATACAGTACACTGTTGTGTCCTCTATAATTTAGAAAAAGTGAATTGAGGCAAGAAACTTTGCAATAACATCTTCAGAAACCCCCAAAGGAGCCTGTGCAGAATAGTGCTTAAAAAGGATCCATTCAATGGTGTTGCTTCTGGTGGTGGTAGAAATTGTAGCTCAATTCATCACCTTAGATGTAAGATTTGAATTTGCTTTTGTTTTTATTGCAGACCATGCTCAAACCTGACCAACGTGTTCACTATCTTCATACACTCTCTTGAATTCAGTCTTTTCATTAACTAATTGATAATAAAACATTAAAAAAAGCTTTTGTCTGACCTGAAATAGTGTCTTTTTTGGAAAAGGAGAATGGGGCTGTAAGCTCAAACTAATTTCCATATCACCTTCTCTAGTAAGATATTAATCTGTACTCTGCCAGATTTGCTTTGCCCTGCCGTAAAGGCACTAACATGGCTCCTAAAACATGCCTTAAAAACTTCCCAAATGTTTACTTCGTGGGCGGAATTATCATTGTACCTAGAAAACTCCTCAATAAATGCCAAATATCCAATTTTTCCATCTCTCATCAGACGGGAGGGACCGACTGAGATGCCACCTTTTGTTTCTGCCCCTTGCTGAGCTAGCCCCAAACTGTACAGTGTCCAAACAGTGGCCTGAGAACCCATTCCTGAGAATTTCAGAGCCTTATCTAAATAAAAAGCAAGAAATAAAAATAAAAAACAATCCTCTATTCCAATTTCAATTGCTTTGAAAAACCGGTAGATTGCTTAGAATTGGAATTTGCCTTGCAGCAGGGATCCAACAGACCATATTCTTCCTTAAGCCTCTCTATCAAAGCCACCAAATTAGGGGGTCATTAAGATGGTGAAAGTCCCGCCACCGCCAGCCTGTTGGTGGCGGACCCTCTGCCATCGCACAGCGCTTTTTTGCCCACCACATTATGATGGCGGGGAAAGCGTTGGTGAAGCATGGCGGTCGGAAAGACTGACCGCCATGGTTCCAACAGGTGGTCCTTTTCCGATCGCCTGTCGGAGCAGCTACATTGGGTTGCATTGTGGCGGTGCCTGTTAGGCACCGCCATTACTATTATGATATCCTTTTCCGCCGGCTTGTTCATGGTGGTTAACCCGCCCCCTGGACTGATCTCGCCAGATCCTAATTGTTCTGCAATCACGCTCCGATTGTTCAGCCCACTGGAAACTTTATGATTTCAAGACAGACATGCTTTGTATTACTGTCCTGAAGATTATGCCACATATCTATGTCTGCATTAATACTTGACACAGTACCTCTAGGACCATAGATTCGTAAATTACTTATACTCATGGATCTTCTGGAGAAACTGACGAGGCAGGCGAGACGCCACAAGAAGTAAGCCGGGAGATTGAATCCTTGCAGAGCCGCATCGTAGAAATCATGACGAACAGCAGAATTGAAAAAACAACGACCCACAACGTCCCAAGAAGCAAACCCCACATGACGAGACGGAGAACACTGAATCGCTGCATTTCAGTCACACTAGATCATGATAATCCTTTCACAAAGTCCCAGCCCTGAGGAAGACCTTCTTTGAAATCCTCCTGGACCCCAGCACGAAGGTCGAAATGCGTCGGCACACCCACACAACTCACCTTTTCACTTGCACAGGACTCAGAGCATCAATAATAAATAGGAGTATTAAAAAGGACTCGAAAAGTTTAGCCATAAAAAAGTTGAATGGTCTAAACCTTGAACATTTTCGTAATGACTCTCTGAGCCTATACTTTTTTAAGGACCACTTAGTAAAATTGACCAAGGAGTACTACTTAGATGTACCCTGGTGGACAGAAAACGTAGGATTGTGACCAAACACGCCAAAATGTGGTATTCACTGTATATATGAGATGCACTTTTGTTTGATTGTGGTTTACAATTTCTTTGCAAATGACTAAGTTTTCCTTTGTATTAAGACTGGATGTACAAACATAATACAAAAAGCAATCCAACTATGCTGTGTCATGTAATTGAAGGACATTTGTATTTATGAAAACAAACGCATAAGATAAATAAGAAAATTCAAGAGAAAAGCAAGTTATGTGTTCATTACTGAAAAAGGATTGAATAGCTGTGTGCCTACCTTATATGTTAACAAACTGAAAGTTTTTTTGTTCATTGATTGAACCCGCCGTGGATAAAATTAAGATCCATGAGCATGAGTAATTTACAAATCTATGGTCCTAGAGGTACTGTGTCAAGTATTAATGTATGTCTATAGATTCCAACCTCTTAGGCCCTGAACTGAATCTATACCCTTAATGTAAGCACATATCTAAGTCTGGGCATCGAAACGTCAACACTTATGTACCATATGTCTCTTAATTTCCAGAATGTATTGCACAATTGTACCTTGATTGAATTAAGTCTGTCTACTGAATACTAGGAAACAGACCGCTCTGCCCATTTTTGCCTGAAATTTGCTGTTTTGTCTTGTTTTATGTGGGTCACAGGCTATGCCCCTTGACATTACTTTCCAATTCTGTGTTACTATTTATATTTGTCTAAATAAAACTCTGTCCAGCTGGACAAAGAACATACTGGCTATTTAGCGTATGTTGATTCATGTGTTCAATTTTCATGTTCCATCGCAATGTAAAGCATGGCCGAAGCGACAACCGCGGTGGCGGTCGCATAGTAATGCAGTAGGTGAGTAGGACACCTCGTAGGTGGCCGGTCCCACTACCGCAGCGACCACCATCGTAATGACCCCCTAGGTTTTAACTGTTTTTTTATCCTTGTGGGAATGACCAAACCGGAATTCTGAAGCTAGATAATGGCATTGCTCTTGTGGCTCAAATACGGATTCATAGCAACCGGAGTGGTTACCTTCCCTACAGATCAATGGCAGTTAACAAAAACTATTTGATTCAGGCATCTGAATATTTTGTGTAGTATAAAATCAAAGCTGCCTTTCTAATGGTCGTCTGGAGAAAGTGTTCTATCTAGTAAGTTTGGTAGCGCTTTCCAGATCCTAATGAAGTTCAGTTTCATTGTATACTTTATAAATGTGTTAAGGAATCTTTATTTCAGCATGATAGCCAGAATTATTAGTAATTTGTGCGATGAGAGTCAAATTCATATTTCCTGTGGGACTTGTCAAGGATGTCCTCTTTCACCAGTTTTATTCACATTTTTTATGGAGTCATTTTATTGCAAAATGACTGCTCAGTTTTATTTTAATGTTACGTTGATTCAATCCCTATTTTTATTTGCAAAAATTCCAATTAAGCTCACTATGAGCTATTATAATGAGATTGATATCTTAATCAGGAAGCTTCTATAGAAGCAGCAGCATCCATATATTCAACATTTATTGTTCTATTAAGTAATGTGCAGGGGGATTTGGCCTTACCAGACATTTTCTTTTATTAATAAGCTGGCCTTGTAGCTTCTCATGCTTGTGTATATTTTGAAACACTTTTTCCCAATAATATTTTTCTAAGCTCAATGTTAAAAGAGTCAGGGCTTCGGAAATGTTTGAAAAAACTAGGTCTAACATTTTAAAAGATATGAGCTTGTGAGAAAATGAAATTGGCTTAACATGTATGATATTTGACTGTCACGACTTTTTCTCATTGAAGGATAATAAAAGGTTGGCGTTGTATGTGTCAAAACATTTAATTAAGCTTTGGAAAAGGCAAGTGTTTATTATATTATCTGATTTTATAATTAACAATAATATAAGACTCAGAAACAACTAGCGCTGCATTGGAATGTCAGTGCACATATGCTATGGATTAGTATTGTGCAAATCTCCATATTTGTGCTGGTTATTTGGTGTAAGGTGAGACATCAGAGTACCCTTGCAGAAAACACTTTTATTTGTAAAGTATCTTCTGTAACAGGGCATGCTGTTTCACTCAAATCATGGGAAGATATTTCCTCTTCTGGGCATAAACATCTTAGTGATGCAAACTTTAAAACAATGGAGTTTTTTTGCTCGATGTATGTGCTACTACATGCCCCAATTTCTACATATTGTTTTCCTAATGTACCTAATCAATGTTTTAGATGTAGTACATTTGCGGGAGGAGATTGGTTCCATATTTTCTATACTAGGAACCTTTTTGAGACCAGATATTTTGCTTTATTAGTCAAACGCTCAGGATAGAGGTCATATCAGATCCCAATATTGGGCCTTTTAGGTCTATTGAGTAATATGGTAATATGGTGTTTTTGAGAAGTGAACACATGTTCATTCTTCTATCTGTTTCAATTGCACAATCAAGGATTTTACAATTGTGGAACCCAACAAGGTGCCCTTTGTTTACTCAATGGCAAGCTAAAATGACAAGGATTAGACAAATGGAATAAGCTTAAGCCAAAAGAAATAATCAATTAAGGAAATCTGAAAAGCTGTGGTGCCTTTTCTCCATTCAATGAGGATACGGGAAGTTCTTGTGGAGGGGATGGCTTATGCACTGGCACTTTAGGTTGTATGTTTGTACATGTTGTGAGTTTTGCATCTTTTTTAAACGTTTGCTTGCACATGGAGAGTTTTAAAAACTTTTTAATATGCATGTAGAAGATTTAGACAGTAGCATTTTGCGTTTTTTAAAAGAGTTTGAGAGCCCAATTCTTCGGAACTATGCAGGAGTAGCCATTTGCGTAGCCATACTTTCGATTATTTTTGCACTATTGCACTTTTGCTGTCTGTTTGGTCGTATTTGAGATTTCACTGTTGCTATTAATTAGTGGGAGTGTATAATATGATTATTTCTTCGCCATACTTTAGTTTATTTATATAATATTTATGTGGTTCACATTGTTATGTATACTGATCCAGTTGTGATTTATCAAAATAAAATGATTTGAATTATGCTACCTCTGCTATAAAAACAAGCTAAACCAACTGTGCTTGTCATAGCAGTTCATGATATGCAGGCCAGACCTATGGCATTAGACATACTATTTCCCTGTGCACCAATCAAGCCAATAACTTGTCCCTATAACCAACTCATGCCTATATTTTGTGGGTAAGCTTTTCCACAAGACAACCATTGGACTGCTATGAGAGCCTAATAAGGATTCTCACCAAGCAAACCTTCTATATTTATGGTTTTTCACATGGGGTAACCAACACCAAAACAATTATCTACTACAGTAATATGTGAGATTACATATAACAAAATACCTATTGGGAGTAATACCAATCAACACGTAAATGCCTACTTACTTTAAGATATGGTTTTCAAAATAAATATGCCAAGCCTAGTGCCTTTGTCATAACATTTCATAAACAATAAAGTAGTCATGATAATTGTTTTGCCACCATACCCAAAAAAGGCACGTATCAAAAAACTTTACAACAAGCCAAAACGTACTATACAAGCAGTCTTTTTAGTAAAAGTACTCACATTCGGCATAATTAAATCCTGTACTCGGGGAAACAACATTTAGGTGTAGTCGAAGTCCCTCTCTAAATTTTAATCTGGAAGGTTTTTTTTAATCACATAAATTCAAACAACAGTTCTACTGTCAGGCCAGACCACAAAATCCATGTAGGTTCTCAAACACAAATCCTAAAGTTATTAATGGAAAGGAAGAGTGCCTGGAATGGAATAAATTGCTCATGTTTGACCTTTCCCATCTGTGCTCCTGCCAGAGAAAGGCAAACACCATAAATTGTCTAGTTATCAAAGACAGTTTTACAGCATGACAATGTCATGTGTGTGCCTCTGAAAGTTCAAGTACAGGCAACTTGATAAAACAAGCTGAAGGATCACAGCTGACTAGAGGGGAAACACTTTTTTATTGAAGCACACAACTTCTGCCCAATCAAAACATTTACTTCCGAATACCAACATGTAGTGGAGGAAAAGCCCCCCTCTAGTTATTCTCACATAATTCTCCGGCGACAGCTGAGCTATCAAGCCAGGCTGTTAAAAATACACTAGCATGTGATCAAAATACCAATAATTTCCATTGCAAAAACCACACTGTAATTGTAAACAAGATAACAAATCAGTTGATTGAAAATCTATTTTTAATCCAAAAGTAGAACATCAATGTGCATATTTAACAAAAAGGGGTCATGGCTGGTCACAAGGTCACTATAAGTAATAATATAATATGCTGACCCCAGACTGAATGTCTCTCCAAATAATGTTATATGTGATAATGGGACAATTAATTGCAAAAACAAGAACTGAAGGAGAAAGGTCACCACTTTCTTATTCTCTTAGAAAACTGTACTCTACAACACCGTTTTCAGTCAATATATGAGAAACAAAATATGCTGTAATGGCACCTCATCCTCTTTGACACACCTGAGGCAAGATAACAAACATTTTTGACTGTTGCTTACTGATGTCCTTGGAGGTAAGCTAAGGCTTTTGTTTGCTCCAAATGCGTTTTACCATCGTAATATGAATTCCCAAGATGGTAATGTGTAAGTAGACGTCCTATGCACATTTGTTGTGTGATATTTTGTTATGATGATGATGTGCTCTGTTCTTTTTTATTTTGCTGTATTTTGGTACTTCTGTTTTACAATGGTACGTTGTTGTATTGTACTGCAATTGTGTTGCACTCTGTCTTGACTGTTTTGTTGTAATATGCCCTGTTATATTTGAAATGTGTTGTTTTATTGCTTGGTGTGTGTTATGGTATGCTCTGTTGTTTACTTTAGGTATGTAAAACAAATGCTTCTGCATTTGCAGCAGTGTGTCTGTTTAAAGTTCTCTAGATGGACCACTATGTACCAGTGTCTAATGTATTAAAATATCACTTAATGCACCAGTCAGCCTAAAACTTAGACACTTATACATTATATCATATATAAGGTCACCGGATGTATGACATTACAACGCATGCTTTTACATCGCATGCCTTTACAACGCAAGTATTACAACGCAGTCCATTACAACGCATAGTGCTTTGGGCTGCTGGATAGTGAATAGTTTAATTTACTATTCCAACTCCAGTCCCCGTGGACACTAGGGAAGGTTATTGGATAGTAAATTAACCTATTCCCTATCCTAGAGCGCCCCCCCGAGCAATGCGTTGTAATAGTTTGCGTTGTATTGGTTGAGTTGTAAAAGCTCTGCGATGTAAAATTGCGTTGTAAAGGTTGTTTACCATGGTCACCCATGTTGAGAAACATGAAGAAAAAAACACATATGTTACCTAATGTCTCACTCACTATTCAATCCCCTAACAACGGATGGACACAATTTAGAAGAGTTATTCTGTAAAAACACTGTACAGACTTTTCAGCGCAGCATAACTGCCCTATTATATTTTCTAACCATAACGTGATTCATTTTTGGCTATATCTTTCTCTGTCCTTAACTGTATACTTTATACAGCACTGCTGGAGCGGCACTGGGAGAACCATGAGAGCAGTGCAGCCACCATCAACAGTGGACACAGAGCAGAAGGAAGAAGCTAAAAGAGATTGATCGCACTGCCATGCAGGATTGGAGCCCAGCACCACTTTAGCTCTGTACCTTAAACCACATGTTAAATTCACTATATTTTTCAAACATACTACTATACTTCCTCAGGTATATGCACTGGGCACGCACTTAGCCAACCTTTATGGTCCTTGATGTATGACATTTAACGTATTTTTTTATTCTATCCCCAGGTTGTTGGAAATCATCCATCAATTCACGTAAAATAGTGATTTAAAATGTATCAAACAGTCCAACCAGAAGATGGAATCCAGGATGTAGGCATTTGGGTTATTAGTTGCACAGGCTGTGAGGCTTGTGCAAGTAATACGTCCAATATTTCTCCTCACTGAAAACAAAGCACCAATTGTAACACTTTACTCTCTCAGGGTAGCGAAGCAGAGCAGTTCATGGCCTTCTCAGGGGAGGTGGTTTGAGATAATAATCACTGTTCCCTGGAATGCATTAACAACACTCAAAAAATGATTGTCCAGTCAGTGCGTTCTTTTTTAGAAAAGGGTAAAGTATATTTATTATACACACTACTAAATACTATGCACTAATTAAACAATATATACGAGGCAGATCAAAAATACCTTGATTAACATTATGAAATTGTGATGAGGCCCTCTTGCGCGCACTTTGGTTCTTCATTTTAGTTTTGTAATTTGCACTTTTAGCAGACATAGTTTTAATTATATCAATTTTTATGCTTGCACAATAATATTCTGGGAAGACACTCTACAAGCTGCTAGTTTTTAAAAGGCCTTTCCTGCTACATAATCTGCACACTTCATTCAAGGCTAGGATTACAGAATACGATATCCTAGTGCTTGCGTTGTCCATTTGGAGACCACTTATAGCAACTAGACACCCCACTGCATCAGAGCTGTACCTCTAACACATCTGGTTTTATTATATAAACAGTGCACTGTCCTTTTACGGGTCAGAGGGGCACTCAGGTGACAACAGTCCTGGAACAATTGCTGTGTTGGACATACTATTTTCACAATAGGGCAACCCAGTTTTTCCCAAGTCACTGGATAAAACAATTATCTCATATAAACTATATCCTTTGAGGAATTATTTACGTCCACATTATTTCCACACTTTACCACAGTCATATATGTGATCCATGTCATTAATCATAAAATTGAAAATTACAATCACTGACGTGTTCCAAATTGCAAATGTTTTTACTTCATTTATATTCAGTTCATTAGATTTATGTTATACTCATTATTTAAATAATCCACATTCTATATACAGGCAGTATATATATATAATTAATGGCAACACTGCACTCACAGACAATGCCTTCAAATCTCTACACCCTATCAAGGGACTGATGGAAGTGCAGTCATTCCTTTTATCTAAAAGGGTGTGGAAAGCATCTTCAATCCCAATGAATCAATCATTCAATATTCACATACATGGGATTCAACGAAGACCAATTTGTAATGTTTCAAGTTAAGAAGGGTGTGGTGCTGACGTTTCGGTCTTCAATGGCCCAATGGGTCACAAGACCATCCTCTGGCCTCAGCGTTGCAGAAAAGTAAATCCTGTAAAAACTTCCTTCCTTCTTCCTCGTCTTCAAAACAAATGCTAACAATCAGTGTACTGAGCACTGACTCCAAGTTAATTTGAGTCCTCTCCTTCGTAGTTCATGCAAACACGTCTGACAAATATGTCTGGTCTGAGGTGGCAAAAAATAGCGTTGGTTGTTTTTATACTACACTTTAATTGCAGATTTTGAGATTACTTATATTTCCTTGGCTTGTGAACATGACTATTTTTAGTATATGGTTTGAGTTTCTAGTATAGTTTTATATAGAAGCTTAGGGGCCGATTAGGATGGCGGAAGGCCCGCCACCACCGGCCCGGCGGAGGCAGTCCTTCCTCCATCACACAGCGAGTTACCCACTGCCCAATTAGGGTACCGCAGCGGACGGAAAGTCTGTCTGCTACTTCACCGCCAAAGGCAATTGTACCTATTGCCTGGCGGATGGTACAGGGTGCCTAAAATGGTGGCAGTGCCTAGCAGCCGCCGTTCACCAAATTAGGATGTTGTTGAGAAACAACCTTTCCATGGCGGCGATGCTGCCGTGGAAAGCCTGGCGGGGATTGGGTCTGGGGGCCCGTTGTCTTAGTCTTTTCACTGCCAAGAAAAGGGTATAGTGATACTCTCTTGGGCCCACTTAGGCTCTTCATTCGACTTTTATATTTTACACATTTTAGCAGACATCCTTTTAATATATATATATTGGACATGTTTTGCTTGTACGATAATATTCTGAGAAGATGCTGTGCATGCTGCTTGTTTTTGGAAACCTTTCCTGCTACATAATCTGTACAATTGGTTCAAGTATAGGAACACAGAACAAGATATTCTAGTGTTTGCTTCGCCCATTCAGAGATACCTTCTAACATTTAGACACAACATTACATCACAGCTTTACCTTCTAACACAGTGGTTTTATTAAATAAACAGTGGACTGTCCTTTTACAGGTCAGAGGGGCACTCTGGTCACAACAGTTCTGGAACCAATTCTGTGTTCGATATGCAGCTCTGTTGACGCGGTTCTTCCATCCTGCTGAGGATTTCCAATCCTACTTCAAACCAAGTCATCCAGGTATGGAGTCTTAGGCTAACCCAAGTGATAGGGCAGAGGGTACAACCACTATGCTCTTAGAGTAGTTCATAATGCTGGTTACTTTGCTTTGTTTTTTCTGCTTAATAATCATAGCTCATTCTCTCTGTGCAAGATTATGATTGTTAAAGTAACAGTATTGAGAACTGTACTCATAACTTTCTTGTGCTTACCAAGGGGTTTGGGTGAGGGACTGTGAGCTAGCTAGGAATTGGTCCAACAGTCTCTGATGCTGTAGATGGGCTCAGTCACTACAGTCTTAAGTCCTGTTGTTTTAATACGCAATCCAACCTTTTTTAGTGGAATCGTATACCATGGTGCCACCAATGTTTTAAGGTCAGGTACATATTTTACAGGTCTCCTGAGTAGTTCATGTGTGTGCCCAAGGCACCCTAAGCACCTTTAAACAGAGACGCCCTTGTTGTTAAAGAAGAATCCTTCTCAGCATTATAGGAAGTACCTATTTTTGTTTTAGGGCGTTCAAATATGAACCCTTAAAAGCATACCCCACTGAAGTTATTCACTTTCTGATTTCCATTCACTACAATGGTGAATGTAAATAATATTTCTGCTAATTGCATACCTGCTGTTATAGCACATTTAATATTACATGGGCTGCAAATTGGGGGTGGAAAGGATACCTTTGTGGCTGTGAGTCACAGAGCTTCTATAACTGAAGAATTCTATTCAGGGGTAACTTTTTGAGCAATAGACGCTAATACATAAACATTTCACACATGCATTAAAGCTGCCATACCAGGCCAATACGAGCCTATAGTGACTTAGAAATACCATTAACATTTCAGAACATCAAAATTGGTTCCAAGACACCCTAACCATTACACAATATTCGACTAGGGACACTCAGCAATGATGTAGCTACATGGCTGATCCTAGAGGCCTACAAACCATACCCAAATGTAGGACCACTAAATGCAGGTCAATTATGCACTCTACACTAGTCTAGTTAGACTATATAGAAGCCTAACACAATTTGTTGTGTACACTATAACAACTGCCCCCCTGAGGTGTGTTCAAGCTGTCCAGCCACAGATAGCGGTGCCTGCGATTTGCCCAATAACTATTCATGCTGTTATGAGCAAGATTTCCACCAGACGGGAGGAAATTCCATTCAAGACTCTACAAAAAACAAATCAACTTGAAGTAGTGTTTGCCCATACGGGATCCCAGGATAAACATACAATTCTCGCCATGTGCTTGCCACTTGTGATGGTTCCTCCCATTGATGACTGTGCCACTAGGGGTAGTCTTTGCTGCAATTTATACCATAACTCATGGTACACCATCAATCCCTGTTTCGCCTGAAGTGTTAAAACAGATTCAAAATGAATATGGGTAGCCCCTGCCCTGTATTTGGGGATGAAATTAACTGAAGCTTTGCTACAGTATCCTCAATCATATTAGGCAATATTAAAGAGGAGGTAGCTGCACTGGTGATACATACATAATAAAAACCATGAGAAGTAAATATAAAAAAGTAACAAAGAGCAAGAAGATGGATTTGAGGAGGTTGGCGTGGGAGGATTTGGAAAAAACAGGCTCTTAAATACTTGAAAATATTTGGGGAAAATATTAATCGCCAATGTTCACCAAAGATGTGAGTTAGTTGGAATCATTGATCATGGGTGAAGCCTGGGAAGCCCATTTTTCCAGCATCTTTAACCTGTCACGTAAGAAGTTTGTGTAGGATTCACGGGAAATACCCTTTGACCACATTACAGCCACACAATTTAGGACAGCATTATGAAAGTCCACCCGCCACCACAACAGCAAACGGGATCGCCCGCAATAGGTGCGGCGGCCCCGCAATGGCAATTAGGATGCCATGGTGGCTGTGGCATCCTGCATATATTACATTGTGGTGGGCGGTGCTGTAAGCAGCACCCGCCACAATGCAATATATGCATGTTGTGCATTGGCATGCACAACGTGACAGGCACCGGGCAGTGCCTAATACCTTTTCCATGCCAATGTTGGGGGTACAGAAGGCACCCCACAAGTGCAGCCTTCACCCGCCCTGAAGCAAAAACTGCATGCCTTTCCATGGCGCCATGGAAAGGTAATTCTCCGCCTATATCATAATATGAAGGGGGATGGGAGCACACTGCTTCACCTCCCAGCACAGTTCGCCCCTTTGCATCCTGGTAAATGCAGTTCAATTTAAATGCTTACTTTAAATTTTGCAGAGTGTTTCACCAAAGTTGGTACAGGTTAGTGCTGTTAATCTCTAGACACATGTGTTTCTGGATTTTATCCATTATCAGTAGAGATAAAACAAAATTCATCTGGGGTTTGCTGACGAGCTTGTGGATGAAGAACCTGCGCGCCAGTGAGAGGTAACAGACCTGATATAATGTTTGGCAGCCTACTCAGCAAACCCCAAAATAAAGACTGTATTCTCTACTGATGACGGCTAATAAACCAGAAACACGTGTCTAGAGATCAGCACTTTCTTCGCCAACCTTGGCGAAATACTCGAAAATATCGGAGCGAGCTACAAGAGACTGCATTTACCAGAATGCCTGGGGCGAACCTTGCCTGAGAGGTCAGCGGTGTGCTCCCACATCCTGTTGTCTTTTTAACACCTTGGCTGCTAAGGCAATTCCCGCTGGGCGCTGAGCATCCTCAAAACCCATTGTTCATGACAAGGTCAGCTCGTCATAAGCACAGCTCCAGTGTACTGCATGACGAGCTGACCTTGTCATTAGCATGGAAGTGGTTAAAGTACTCCAGTGAGTCATTGAGCTGACGAGCTCGTGGATGAAGCACCTGCGCGCCAGTGACAGGTACCGGACCTGATATTATGTTTGGCAGCCAACTCAGCAAACCCCAAAATAAAGACTATATTCTCTACTGATGACGGTTCATAAACCAGAAACACGTGTCTAGAGATCAGCACTATCTGTGCTAACCTTGGCAAAATACTCGGAAATATCGGAGCAAGCTACAAGAGACTGGAGTTACCATAATGCGAGGGGCGAACCTTGCCTGAGAGGTCAGCGGTGTGCTCCCACATCCTGTTGTCTATATCATAATATGGATGGTGGTATCTTGCAGACAACGCCACCATATTGTGTCCCTTTTCTGCCTGGTCGTGAACTCGACAGGCGAAAATACGGTGGACTTGCCCCCACCATACTAATATGGCAGTGAAAGAACCAGGGACAAATGGCGGGCAGGTGAATCACCATCACTGGGCCTGCGGTGACCACCGCCGGCCCGGCGATGGTGATCCGCCCGCCATCATAATGGGGCCCTTAGTTTGTCCATCACAGTTCAAGAGGTAGAGGTGGCTTTATCCCAGGGCATCTGTTTGAAAGCCTCTGGCCCAGATGGGGTGCCCCTCAATCTTTTTAGGAGAAATCCTAAACTGTGGGTACTTCTTTTAATGAATATTTTTAAAGCAGAAATTATAAGCTCTTTGCCTGGGTCATGGAAAGAGACGACTGTGGTCCCTGTTTTTAAAAAGGGTGATGGAAGCGATACCACATGCTATAGATCGATCTCGCTGATCCCTCCAAATGCTAAGGCCATTATTAGAGAGGCGTTTTTACTAGAGACAAAACGTGTAGTTGTCAATGGCAAGGTCAGATGGGAGTGTCTTATTTACCTTCTGCCCCACACAATTTTATCCATCTTTTTCTAGTAATTCCGAGATCAGATTTTACTTAACTTGGTTTTGACTATGCACTGTGCACTTTTTGTTGGCATTTCCTTGTCAAGGAGGATGGGTGATAAGCTTATACCTTGCCTGTGTGATAATTCCTCTAGGCAAAGCATGTTGCACAACTTATTTGCGTATTATATAAGTCGGTGAGAACCAGATTTCTGCTCCTATTATTAAGGAAGATTTGTACTTGTTCATATAATGATGGTTTTAATTACTTGCATATATTGTCCAACTCTGATATCTGCACTGGCGTAGCAAATTTCATACAGGTTGTATTATGATTAGAAATCGTTATGAATGAAATTAGTGTAGGAAGGCCAGGGCTTGATCTTGTTAGGTTCACTGACACAACGTCGATGTAACAAATGTTGATGTAAAAAATATAGACAACAATAATATTGGCTCCTATAATTAAACAGGTAACAAAAATATTAACTAAAAAGTATTGATGTAAAAAATACGGATGTATAAAATATCGACTTTTATATCAATATGAAATAAAATATAATAAATATTACATTTTAAATTTAAATTTAAGAAATGAAAATACATTTAATAGATATTTTAATAAAATATAACAAATAAACTTAATAAAAAAGATAAACACACAATTATTTATACATATATATGTACTTGAAAACAACCTATTATTTTTAATGTATGTTAAAAGTTTAAAATTATATAAAAAATAAAAATATATATCAATGATTTAAAATATAAAAAAACACAAATCTGTAATAAATTAAAACATTAGAATACTAAAAAATATTTAAACTTAAATTTCACAATACAGTCAGTGCAACAATAGGGAAAGTGTTGGATAGCGGAGGGGTAAAAATAACTATTACAACTTCAGTGAGTGCAACAGTAGGGAAAGTGTTAGATAGAGGAGGGGTAACATTTACTATTCCCCCTCCAGTGAGTGCAACAGTAGGGAAAGTGTTGGATAGTGGAGGGGTACAAATAACTATTCACACACCAAGGAGTGTAATAGTAGGTAAAGTGTTGGATAGATGAGAGGCAGAAATTACTTCTCACACTCCAACAATTAAAAAGAAATATATTAGAAATTAAGAAGAATTATAAAAATAAATAAACAATATTTTAAAAATGTAAAAAAATATATTAAATATATAAACAAAACATATTATAATATTAATGACATAAAACAAATACCTGCAAATATTATATAAAATACAATAATAAATGCATTTAAAAAATAATTTAAAATAGAATATATTTACAAAACAAAAACATGAATTAAAACATAAATATATGAATTTTATTTCCTACCCTATAACACCACACCAATAACAACAGACTTCAACATGTTAAATTAAATTTACTTCCATAATTAACATAATTAACCAATTCAAAAATATTATAAAAACACTAACATTAATCAACTACACACACTTTAACACTATAATGTCCACAACACACACCTAAATTAAACTATAAAATAATAAAACACAATTAAAACTTATTTTTAAATTAATATTAACAACTAAAGTAATTAAAATAAATCTATTTAATACCCACCCTTTACTCCTTTAAACTTAAAAACAGCACACAAAAAATAAACTATTTCCAAAAATAAATGTCATAAAATTAACATTAATTAACAACCTTATATTAATTCATTAAAACAAAAATTACTTCCCATCCAATACCCCTATAAACACCACAACATTATTTATTAATAAAAAATAAATACACTACTTAACACCCTTTACCCCTGTAAACCCCAAAACACACCTAAAATTAATTACACAATTACAATAATTAATTACCGTTTAATTAATTATAATTAATTAACAACCATCTATTAATTCATCAATTAAAAATAAATTACTTCCCATCCTTCACACCTATAAACACCAAAACACACAGCTAAATTAATTATAAAATTAAGTACTAATTATTTAATAAAAAAGAATTAACAACCAATTATTAATTCATCAATTAAAAATAAAATACTTCCCACCCTTTACATCCAAAAACACACACAATTAAAATTAATTACAGTAGTTGATCGCCCCGTATTGGCTCGGAAAAATGGTTATCAATTAAAATGGGCTCAAATTGATAGATAAAAAATTTTCTCTGAAATAATTAAAACCACCCCATCTAGTATTGAAAGGTGTCTGGATTTAACCATAGCACCCTCAACACTGGTCTGCTCATTTACTGATCTCTTGATGTATATAAAGGCGGCTCTTCCCCTTAAAAGTAATTGAAAGAGTCCTACCCAAAAGGGATGGTTCAACTCTACCTGTAGCAAAGCCAAAAAAGCCCTTACCATTGTTCTTAAAACTCGGCCACGCGATCAAACCCAGATCACCTTACTGTGTACCCAGTTTAAATTGGCTAGAAGAAAAAGGGGGAGAACACTAAGGGGTCCATTGGGATATCGGGCGGATTGCCTCCGCCAGGGTGGCGGTGGCCACCGCCACCCTGGCGGAGGCAATCCGCCCGACAACCACTCTCGTTTTCCCCTCCGCCAGATTAGGATGGCGGAGGGGACAGCGGCAGACGGAAAGACCGCCCGCCGCTTTACCGCGTGGTCGCCTTGCGACCGCGGCGGTAATAGATTAATATGGTGGCGGTGTCCAATGGACACCGCCAGCCATATTACGATGGCAAAATGTGTGGGCCATTCCGCAGCGGCAATGCCGCCACGGAAAGGCAGGCGGAGATTGCTGCGGGGGCCCCCTGCAGGGCCCCCAGGTTGCGCCACTGTCGGGGTGCACATGGGGGGTACCTATGGTACCCCCCCACATTTACATATGCAAAGCGGCAGGCACCGCGTGGTGCCTGCCGCTTTGCATGTGTGTATGCATCAACTCATGTTTTACATTGTGGCGGGCCGTGCAGAGAGCACCGCCCGCCACAATGTAAAACATATAGGATGTCCTATAAAACATATAGGATGTGCCCGCCACTGTGGCGGGCACATCCTAATACCCCCAATGGGACCCCCGGTCCCGATCTCCGTTAGGGTGCGCCCGCCATCCTAATGGACCCCTAAGGCAGGAATTTTGGGAAAGGCTTGCTTAAGCTACTAAACAGGAGATAGCAGAAAGTTTCGGGGGATAATCAAATCACCATATTTTAAGACCCATAGGGACCCTTCGTCGGATACAAACATTGGAGAGGAGGAGTGGATAGAACATTTTGTCAATATCTTCTTGCCCGCTGACCCCCCCTGCCCGTTCTCCATCTGTCCCTCTAAATAATAGGAAGGTAATCTTGTCATGCTCACTCACTGAGGTTAGGAGGGTGTTATCGTTATGAAGTAAAGGTCCGGGCAACTATGATCTTTGGGTTCCTCTGTTGACCAATGTTTTTAATAACATAGCAATAGTAGATCCCCCCTTCATGAAAGACAAGTTTAATAGGTCCTATCTATAAAAAGAGGGACAAGAGTAGCCCTAAAATCAATAGGCCTATTTCCCTTTTAGACATGACCGTGAAACTCATTGGCTGTCTGCTTTTAGCCAGACTAGAGACTTGGGCAGATGACAAGAATATATTAATGCAAGCCCAGTATGGGTTTCAACAGGGCAGAGGAACTGTAGATCAGTTCCTCAATCTCTCATTGATCATTAACAAATATACAAGGGCTAAGGGTGGGAAAATCTATCTTGCCTTTATGGAACTTTCAGCAGCATTCAACTGCGTTTCCCACCCAAAGCGCTTGTGTATCATGGAAGAGATGGGGATTGACAGTCCAATAATTGACTTCATCCAACAACTGTACACGGAGGCATCAGCATCGGTTAGATACAGGAAAAACGGGGAATGTACCCACTCTTTTAAGATCCTAAGGGGGTAAGACAGGTCTGTGTCCTTGAGCCGTTCTTGTTTTCCATCTATACGAACAGCGTGGGGAATGCCCTTGTGGGTGTAACCCCTGATCTCCCATTGTCAGAGTCTACCAGCTCCCAATTATGGCGTATGCAGACGACGCAGTCCTTATCACAGGTATAGGGCTTCATCCCCTAATTACCACTTAAGCCGCATTCTTGACATGATGGTTAACCAATCAAAATATTTTGTTATCATCGCCGGGGGGGGGGTGTCCCCGAAGAACATTATCACACCTCCACACCAAATCAGGTAAAATGGAGGTGGTGGAGTCTTTTCCCTATCTTGGGGTACTCTTCGACAAGAATCAAACATGGTCTAGATTTATTGATGCAAGGGCCATGGGAATGGAAAGGAGCGTGGGTGCATTAAAAGCATTTACCTCCAGATTAAGCAACTTTCTTAATCATTATATTAGGTAATATTCCCATTCATTTGAAACAGTGGTTAACTCTTTCTTTTCAATGTATTGTACAAATCAAATAACAGCAGCCTTCAGTTATGTACCCTCTGTATTCTAACACATTATTGCTGTTTCTTATTGGGCATCAAATATATCACTTAAACCCTCAAACACACGTATTCACTGATTATTTCGTCTTTTGGGTTGCATTCATTTGTCCTTCTGAGACCTAGCATTTTCTAGCCGCTACCTTATGCTAATCAATTTGATGTATCTGTTCTACATCACTACAATTACAACAAACCGTTTTCAGCGTACTGATTAATTAAGTTTGCTCTATAGTGTGAACGTGACTCATAGTTAACATTCTCAATATTGGGATGGGGTAGTTAGTACTTCATTAAATTAATCTCTCCCATTCCTCTTTATTGTTGAGGCCGTTTTTATAGGTGTTGAAATAGGACATATAAAATTTTTGCGCTTTTTCCTTTTTGCAAAGCTGTTTCCACCTCGTATGCTGTGTTCCATAATTTCAACCCCACACCACTTGAGATCATCTATTGTATGTTTTTTTGATATCCAATGTTCTACAAGGGGTGCAGTCAGTTTTTTCGTTCTTATGGCCGATTTATGTTCTGTTATTCTTGCCTTAGGTTCTCGGGACGTTTCCCCTATATATCCCTTGTTATGGCCACTGGTAAGCAGATTTATTAAGGTAAAATTAAATCTACAGCTATATAGGGAGCGGGTGTCTGGGGCCTGGCCCGCCTCAAACAATTCCAAATTGTTGAAGACACGTTTTTTAAATCCTTTATCTCCCTTCCCAAACATCTAATTTTATACTCCATACTGAGTTGAGCCTACCCCATATTATGAATTCAATTAGATTGGCTCCTCTGCTCCTGTGGTTTTCAATTTGGCGAAGAAAAACTCTCCCGTTAACTCAGAGTAAAATACAAGACTGCCTGAGCCTTAAAAATTATAATTAGATGGATTAATTACTTCAAGCTAAAAGTGACGGAGTTGGGGATGAAAGTATTGTTTAAAGACCCCATGTCTTACAGGTCAATGCCCAAGCAAAGACTTGTCGACATCTTTATGCTGAAAGCCCAGTATACTCCTAGGGAGGATAACCACATGAAGCAGTCTATCCTGGTTTACCAACCACATTTCCCTATTTGGGAAGGTGGATTGCACTACCTAGAGGAGGTTACAATACTGCAACATAAATTGATATTACTCTGATTTTGCCTAAATCTGATCCCACTAATGCTGGGGTTTCCATCGAAAAATGTATAACGATTCAGACTTGATTATTTGCCCTTGGAACAAGTCCTCTGCCCAAACAGCTCTCCATATACTGTTCTTTTGTGGTCACTATTGTAAAGAAAGGAAAAGGTATATTGGACTGATTCTAAAGAGCCATAACTTTGTCCAATGCAGGGTTGCACTATTCTTCTTAAAATCATTACCAGACCATCTAGTGTGCTTCTCCCTAGCCTCATTCCTATGGGCTTGTAGTAAAAGGCGAAAGACCTTGGGAATATACAACTTTTTGGGGAAATCTATTTAACTCTATATATACATATATATATATATACACTCTGTATTTACATTTTTATTCGACATGGCAGCTTTTAGTACTTATAAACTGACATTTTGTAAGAATTTTTAACTCGTTTTTATAAGAATTCAGATTAAATGGTCACCATATTTATTTATGAGAACTGTCTTTCTTCTTTTAAATGTATTGTTGTTCCTGTACTTTTATGATTGTACCTAAGAATGATCGAATACATTTTAAATTGAATTACACAAATATCATAATTAATTACAAATTACATAATTAATATTAATTAACAACAAATTAGTAATTAATGAATACGCTACTTTAATCATTTAACCTTATAGCATCTCAATTAAACAAATATTAATAAATAAAAAATAATCAATTAATTTAATATGATTAAATTACTTCTCACCATATTCCCCTATAAACCCACAACCCTCTACGGAACTAAAAACACAAAATTCTAATAAAACAAAATTAATAACTACTAAAATGTAATACATATATTAAAAATACAAACAATTATTATACAAAAAACATACATCACATACATTTAAAACATATTTTAAAATACATAACACTAATTTTAAAAAATCGATATTTTTAACAACTATATTTTTGCAAACCCTATTCAACACTTTGATATTTTTATAATCAATATTACTTACCTCAATTCGATATTCTTGACCCTGATATTCTTGCAGTCAATATTTCCGAACCAGGATACTTCTGACTCCATATTTTAAACTCGATATTCTGTCTGCACACCCTCTCATTATTTTAATTGTCTGCTGAAATATTAAGAATTGTTGCTTTTAATCATTCTCTGTTGTTGCTTTTATGAATTGTAAATATTTTTATTGTGAAACTTTTATGGTTCTCTGAACCGAAAGAAAGTAATTCTTTACTTGTTTATAATGAACCACCTATGGAGGCCTCTACCAGTTCTCTTCTGCCTACTATGGCTCCTGTCCTCTGACAGACTGCTTCTTGTTACTTTATCAATGTTAATGAATTTTCTTCCGATTCTTCTCCCACTTCTCTACATGTTGTATGTGATTTTCTTCTATGTATGAAACGCACTGATCAATGGGTGACGTGATTACCCCTGGTTTTATTTCTGATGTTTGGGATTTAACAACAGTTACCTCAGTGCTATCAGAGCTTGAATATTATACTGCATTTGAAAGTGAATTCCTGCCCCTTAACTCTGCTAATTATACAGAAATGGTTTGTTATCAGCACTACATACATCATCATTTACACAAAGCTACTGTTCCACACACAGTTTTCAATTTTACTCAGTAGGAACATTGCTGAACTCCCTCAGTGGGTAGCACAAAACATATATGGACAAATGTGCCTATATTTCAGGACATAATCTTTTAGATCCTGTATACTTTTATTTTCAAATTACCACCTCACAGGTAAAGAAAATATGCTAACCCAAGCCAAATTGATTTATTCTGACATATTGATTTCCCAGTGGGCCTTAAATGGCTATGATTATTGGAAAGACAATATTGATTTGAAATCAGTTTGGGGAACATAGGGGTTAATTTTGATGGTGGAAGGATCACCACCACCAGCCATGCGGGCCGTTCCTTTGGCCTTGGCAGCCCGATTTTCCCTCTGCTGAATTAGGATGGCGGTGGGAATCCCAATCTGTCCGTGGCAGACGGAAAGACCGTCCACCACCGGTCTGCCAGAAGTAATCAGTCTGATTGCTTGACGGACGGACAAGGGGAAATGAAATGATGGCAGTGCTTAGCATGAACCTCCCACCAGATTACAATGCTGGTGTCTACCAGCCTTTCCATGGCAGTGGACCCGCCATGGAAAGGCTGGCGGAGGCTGGATTTGGGGGCCCGTTGTGGGCATCCTCTCTTTTGGGGTAGATGTTGCTGCACTGGGGGGGTACTCATGGTACAACCCTGCAATGCGTGGTAGGCACCAAGTGCTGCCTGCCACAAAGTGCACGGAAATGCACAGCGTGGTATTTTGCCATTGCGTACAGTGCTGCAGTCAGCAGCACCGTCCGCAATGTCAAATGCCCTGGATGCGCCCGCCATACTGGTGGGCGCATCCTAATTGCAGTGGTGGGACCGCAGCATGTCTGGCGGGCAGTCTCAAACACCTCAACAATGGCGGGCGGACTCAGGCCTGCCCACCATCGGTTTGAGCTCCATAGTTCTGGCAACAGGGCACAGCCACTCTATTTAGAGCTTGTTTGATTCCAAAGCAGATGATTTACATTAGACACTAGAGCAGACTATTTGTTTGGGTCTAGCCAAAATTAAGGAAATTAATTTGCCCAGTATTACCTCGATTACTGTCTTTTATAATTGACAACACATATTAAATTACAATGTGGAAAAACTCATTATTATGGTGAAAAATGGTACATGCAATTCTACACTTTCAGTTCTTGACGGGTGGTTATTGTGGCCAGTGGACACAAATGGTTGCCATGCACATTTATAAACAAAAAATGTACAAAGTTCCCCAAGAGGTCATGTTCGTGTGGCATGGTAGTCTCTCTCTCTATGGATAGACGTGTAATCAATAGTCAGGGAACCACGGGGGTCCCTTGTCGGAACTAGGAAACCTCATACAACTGATTAGCTGGATGACTTTATTTTCATCCCGCAAGATGGTTGTCTTGCCTCATCACCGGCTTCCTGCTCCTACGTCAAGCCGGCGCTGCAATGCCTGACGGGTAGCACGAAGTGCTACACTTTTATGGAGTTCTTTTGTTCCTTGCCGTGGTTGAGTGCGTATGAGGGACCTAGAGAAGTGAAGTAGTGAGCGTGAGGGGGTGTATTAAAAATGCACATTTACCAAACTCTACACAGGGTTTTAAAGCTAGCAGACCTGACCCTCGTTCCATTCAGTTTCAACACTCAGGGTTATTACTACCTATTTTGTTGGAAAGTTATGCCAGCAATGTTTGCAACATTCTACTTTGTCTGCAGTAAAAGAACAACTTTGTCTTATTTCGGATGACATTTATTTGAAAGATTTCTTGTTAGGTCCTAGGTCTCTATGTTCTAGAAGATATATTTATGCTACCTACAATGAAATTTGTCACAAATGGAAGATGGTATACGGTTAAGGCAAATTTATCAAGCTAATTTTGAAAAAGCACTTGCCTTTGTTGAGAATGGCATAAACACTTTGTCAATTCATATTCACAATTTGAATAGCATTGTATCATCTGCAATCGATGTTAGCCAAAATTACATGTCCTTTTTATTCAATGGGCAGAGTCAGCTTAGGTCGATTATGCAGTTGATCTGGATGCCATAGAGGTTCTTCATCACAACAGAATTTTTTTTTGCCTTTTAGTTTAACATGCAGGCAATGGGTCATGGAAAAAGACGCTACATATACAATGTTAAACATCGCGAAATTTGAGTAGTTGCCTTTCACAGTAGTAGAGACACCATCAGCAGTATGGTTAATACATGGGGTGATCTCATTAACAATCTTAAGGGAGCATGTAATGCGTCGATGGCCAATCTGGTGGGTTACTTCAAAGGAGTACTGGATTCTTTGGATCGTCCAGTCATTAGACTACTTTCGAATGGAAGGGGTTTTATATTGAGCAATAAAAGTTGCAGTGGGATGAGAGCTGGTTTTGGTCCCTCAGGTAGTCACATGTTGCAATTTCGTGCTATTTACTCCAATTCACTTAGTTACAGAAGTTAGCTTGTGGCCTTTCATTCCAACTTTGAATGTTAACTTTGACAAACTGAACTGACGAAAAACCTTATTGTTTCTGAAGGACGTGGTGCTTATATCTCCCCTTGAGACCTTTGAACTTCAAGTAGCAAGGTTACCTTCCAAAATTCTATTGCTACTATGCACAAACCTACTTTGGCATTTTTTTTGAAGATATGCAGCACATTTATAATGCTTTCAACACCACAAGTGATGCACATTTATTTTAAGCGATTGGGTCTGGCTTTGTCAGCATGTTTCTGGACATTTTTGGAGTGATACTGTCCTCCATACATTCTTTTTTTTTTAGTGTTTTTGGCGGGATACCACTTGTGTTATTCCTGATTTGTTGTATTTTGGTCCTCAAGGTCAAATGGTAATGGATCTACCGCATATCCAGCTGGGTCGTGAATACATGATACAGTAGTTTTGTTGGTCTTTGCTTCAGGAACTGAACTGTGCCTGGCACCTGTCATTCAGATCAGTGTGGTTTACCAGTGTACATTCCGTGTTCCACTGTCTGTGGTGCCCTATTGAGTGTGCACTTGACATGTGCCTTGCAATGTAATTGGTACAATCTATGGACATGGATCTGCTGATGCATTTAATGAGGACCCATTTTTGGAGTAGTCCCATGAGATTACTGTTACTTCAAAATGCCTTCTATGAGCCATTCTATTCCTTGCAAATAGATGCTTCAGCTGGTGAGTCTTTGATCCCAGCTCTTCTAATGCAGGCACACTACAGGAGGACATGCCTTCAACAACAGTTGAGGGTGCTTGCCACGTTTATTCCTTGGAACTAATCAACAAGGCCATTGTGGAAATATCGTCTGCGGAACAGAAGTATATATTGGAGTCTTTTGACATTAAGAACATTATTAATATCTTGGGAGCCTCTATTGAATTTTGATTTGCCCCTTGTTTTTATAAAAACAATATAATTCACAATGCAGCTCTGTTGATGCTGATCTTCCATCCTGCAGAGAAGGATCGCCACTCCTACTTCAGGCCAAGTCATCCAGGTATGGGGTCTTAGGCTAACCTAAGAGATTCAGAAGAGGGTACACCCACTAGGCTCTCAGAGTATGGGTAGTGATAAGTAGGAATATATATGTAAATTAGACTGCCATGGTTTGACTGTGTGAAGTTGTACACTCCAATAAGATTTTCACGCAGCATAGTAATGATACAACAAAGCTTCATCCACAGAAGATGATCTAGTCACAGTCTCTGACACGTCTCAGATAACTGCCTTTTACAGCATCAGCTTCAACAACAAACATTCTACACAGAACTCTCTAAAGCGAGAATATTTTGTATACCATGGAAACATAACACACATAAATATTTATATATTATCACATATCTTTCCCCTTTATTACAGAACAGCCGCCAAGGTTACTTTTTGTTCACAACAACCAACATATTGAAATTCCAGGTGCTACCATCATACATTTTGGCCACCCCATGGAAAACTTTTATCACGTTGTAAGTTCTGCTGAACTGTGACGTACCTCGAATTCTCTCAGGCAACTTTACCTTAACTACTTCGCCCACTGTTACGATCAATGGCTTTACTGCCTTGTAACAGTCATACCTGTTTTCTCTCACCATGCAGATGTACTTCTCTCGCCTTAATTTCCTGCATAACTTCATCAAAGCACATCTCATTCTTACTGTAACTTCTCACCCAAGGAGTATCCACCACACTATATGGCTTATGCGTGTTGAGTAGGAGAAAGAGACTGGTCCCCGTGGTAGAAGGTGGAGTGACGTGTTCTTCTCCACCCATTTCTTGAAAGCTTTAAGCCAATGTCCCCCATTAATTTTTGAAATCTGAATGGTTTCCTTCAGTTTCCTATCAAACCTTCCCACCTTTCAGTTTCTTTTTGAAGATATAGGGCACCTTTTCTATGAGTAATTCCTCTACGACCCAGAAATTCCTCCATTTACTTAGGGGTCAGTTGCAATCCATTGATTGTTAGAATAGTTCTAAGATTGCCTTCCTCACAAAATCTCAGTTAAAAATATGATAACCGCAGAAGTGGTGATTTCATTAGTGACCCCCACTTAGGGCTGCATGTCCATGACAACAACCAAATACTTGGAGGTGTTGCCCACATTGATAGGCCCAATTATGTCCAGTCCAATTTCCTCCTGAATCTCAGTAGGAATTTCCTGACAAACCATGGGTGATGGCCTCACTATTATATTTTTGTCACTTATCTTGCCCTTACAACGTTTTCTTATGATCCTCTCATTCACAATGTCAATTCCTGTCCACCAATACACACAACTAAGGGGGTCATTATGATGACTTCAGTACGCACATCGTCCCGGAGATGGGTACTGCCCGCCTATAAGGCAGTGGTCCCGCAAAGGAAATTAGGATGTTACCGCCACCACGGCATCTGCAAATGGCATGTATATCATTGCAGAGGGTGCTGCAATGCTGCAGAGGGTGCTGCTGGCTGCAGCACCTGCCGCAATGTTAAAAAAGCTTTGTTTACATTTCCCTGCACTACGTGGCAGACACCATAGGTGCCCCCCAAGTGCACACACCAACTGCCCCTGCACAAGGGCGGCCGGCAATAGGCCCCCAATGTACATCCCTGCCATCCTTTCTATGGTAGTTGAACCACCATAAAAAGGCTGGTGGGGATCCAGCATCCTGATCTGGCTGACATTGCCTGCTAGGCACCGCCACCAATCTGTGGATGTGGCGCGGTCCGACAGGCCATCGTAATGATTGCCCCTGTCAGACCTGTGGTGGACGGGCTTTCCACCGCCATCCTCATCTGGCGGGCGGTAATTAGCCTTAAGATGGCAGTGAACTTGCCACCAGCAGCCTGCCAGAGGCGGGTTCACACCACTGTAATCAGCCCTTAAGTCTCTCCTTAGTTTTATTAATTCCCTGATGACCCTTATGTGTTCATTGTATCAGACATTCCTTGGAATCCTTGAGGTGGCACTAATTTCCTCCCTCTCATCAGGTCATTGATGTTATTGTTAACTGACAATTCATCAAATATCTTCATGTAACTGTCAAATTTTCCATTTCTTTCCCGACTGCCCAGACAAAACAAGCTGACACATGCCTTTCACCACATCATCAGCACCTTCACTCTCCCTTACACATCCCATTGTGACATTACACATCTTAACCTCATCTTCCTTCCACCAGTTTTCTTCATCCTCCTTGGATCCAAAATCCACTGCCAACCTCAACAGGCAATCTGCAACCTTGTTGTCAATACCAGACAGATAGGAGACAACTAATTGAAAATCCTGAAGTGTCACTGGCCACTTACAGATCCAAGATTAAATATAGTCAAGAGCATACTCCTGCAAAGGCTGAAGATCTGTCTGCACCAGGAAACAGTTGAAACTATTGTATTGCTCAGTATACCCCCTAGAGCCTCTCTTTCTATGGTTGAGTACTGCACCTCCACCCACTTTAAAGTCTGTGGTGGCCTCATCCCATCTGTGCTTCCATTTAAAAACAGCATCAAGCTCCTTCTCACTAGCGTCCATAAGAATTATGCAGAGCATCTCTGGACAAAGCTCTTTAAGAAATGTGCAGATTACAGGGCAACGAATGTATGACGTTACTTAGCATGCTATTACTTAGCATGCCTTTTCTACGAAGTTTTCACTTCGCAAATACCTTTACTTAGCAGTATTTTACTACGCATACCATTACTTCGCAAAAACAATTAAAAGCATTAAATTGGCATTACTTAACAGTACATTACTTAGCAGGATTTTACTATGCATAAAGAATCTTTTTTTTATTTTTTTTCCACTACCCTCCACGCCCCCTACACTTCCCAAAACCCTAAATCACTACCCTACACTACACATACACTACATCACTACCCTAAACCCTAAAACACTTCCCTTACAGTACACATACACTACAACACTACCCTAAACCTTAAAACACTTCCCCTACACTACACATACACTACAACACTATCCTAAACCCTGAAACACTACCCTCTACACTACACATAGACTACAACACTACCCTAAACCCTAAAGCACTACCCCCTACACAACACATACACTACAACACTACCCTAAGCGCTAAAACACTACCCTATACTACACATACACTACAACACTACCCTAAATCCTAAAACACTACCCTACACTACACATACACTACAATACTACCCTAACCCCAAAAACACTACCCCCTACACTACACATACACTATAACACTACCCTAAAACACTACCCTACACTACACATACACTACAACACTACCCTAAACCCTAAAACACTACCCCCTACACTACACATACACTACAACACTACCCTAAACCCTAAAACACTACCCTACACTACACATACACTACAACACTACCCTAAACACTACAACACTGCACCCTACACTACACATACACCACTACACTACCCTAACTACACTGCCCCACTTACCTCTCTCTGCCCGTGGTCCCTCTCTTCACCTTCAACCATGGATCCACTCTTCTCCTGCGAAGTAACGGCATATGCTAAGTAAAGGCATATGCGAAGTAAAGGCATGCTAAGTAAAAGCATGCGAAGTAAAAGACAATGCTAAGTAAAAGATGTTAAGTAAAAGAAGTGCTAAGTAAAAGGTGCGAAGTAATGGTTGTTTACCCAGGGCAACTTCTAGATCTTCAAATTCCTTGTGGCACTCTTCTATCCAGGCAAATTGAACACCCTTTCTGAGAAGACTCCTAATGGCTGCAGTGTGAATTGCAAAATTGGGCACAAATCTATAATAAAATTCTGCCATTCCAAGAAATGTTTTTTGTTCTTGGAAGGTCGGGCAGCTCAGATATGGTGGGGATGAGTTCAGTCGTGGGTTTAACGCCCTTCCCAGAAATGGGGATGAGCGTAAGTATGGGCGAATTTTGCAGATCTCTGGTCCACGAATTTGCGCAAAATCGCAAAAAAATCCACAAGTTTGTGGATTTTTCCGCGAACTTGCGGATTTTTTTGCGATTTGCATAACCTATTACTGAAATACTTTCTACTGGCTAATCCAGTAAGTGCTACCTCGTTGGGTAAATGTATAGTGCTTTCCCTACACTACAGCTGCATAAAGTGCCAGAATAGTTGTCTCCAGTGACCATGTGTGTGTTACTATGCCATCACGCCGAAGGGCGCAGGGGTCCCTTGAGTGAGCTGGCCAAAAAAAAAAAAAAATCCGCCCGCTCGGAAATTTGAGAATTTTCAGCAATTTTGCGAGATTCGCGAACCGCAAAATTGCCAAAAATCCACAAATTTCGCGAGCGTAACGGATTTTTGGCCCATGCTTAGAGTTGTAAATATCGACTGGCAGAAATATTGGGTCACACATATTGTGAGTGAGAAATCTCGACAGCAACAATATCGTGGTCTAAAATAACGACTAAATGTAAGTAATATTGATTAAAAAATATGTAAGTATTTATTATCGTTTGAAAAATTATAGCTGTTTTTTAATATGTGCTAAATTTTTTGTAGTTATTATTTTTTTTTATTTGAATTTTACGTTTTTTTGTTCCGTAACGGGTTGAGGATGTAGAGGGGAACAATTATTAATATTTATTTAATTGAGATGTTCTAGTGTTAAATGTGTTAATTCATTGAATATTAATTAATAATTGATTGTTAATTCATATTAATTAATTGATAATTATGGTAACCGTGTAATTAATTTTACGTGTGTGTTTTGGGGTTTATAGGGGTAAAGGGGAAAGTAATTTGTGTTCAATTAATTAATATATAGTTAATTATTGGAAATTTATTTTGGGTAATTTTTTGTGTGTATGTTAGTTTTGCTGTAAAAGGGGTAAAGGGTGGGTATTAAATACATGTTTCTTACTTGATAATGAGTTGTTTATTAGTAATAGTAGTAGTAAATCTTGTTGAAACTGTTCAGCCATGGTATCTACTTTTCTGACCTGCACTTAAGGATTCAAATTTAGATCCCAAAAACCCTTGTGTGGCGAACTTAGGATAATATTACCTTTAAATGGGACATACACTATTTCCCACCAAACTGTACAGTATGACATAAAGCACGCTAAGTGTAACATTTCCCATGAAATTATAGTCACCGTCCCCATCAGACCTTAAGGACAATCTAGCACCGAAGTCCATCATCATGATTACATCCATTCCATTCAACTTAACCACATCTGAGGGATGTGTACAATTTGTATTTATACCCCATTGACATCAACATCAACATCATAAATTTGCAGGATAATGTTTTCCTCATCAGCACCTACTTCATTCACATTTTCCCTGCTGGCGGTAGACTTGCAGCATTTGGCAAGGTGTCCCCTTCTTCCGCACAGTCTACCAGGGCAAAATCCAGCAACACAATAAAAATAATGCAAACTGAAATAATAAAATAAAATAAATACGTAACACATTGGGAAATGGAATGCAGGACGTATGTACTTCAAACATCGATACACAATGCTGTACGGGCGAAAATAATAATGCAATACGAAAGATACAGGTATGTCTGTTTTTCGAATTCTATGGCAGGACAGGAGGCTCCGATTATGCTATCTCATTTCTTTATTATAGAAATGCTCAGCAGCCAATAAACCAGTAAAAAACTACAGTACTCATGAACACCAGGGTAACAACCATAGAGACTACAGTATAAAAGGCCATATAGACAGTCTCTCTTCCTCTCTCTTTGCTGCTCCGCAGCCAGTTAAGTGCTTTTGGTTTTCTTATCTGGGATTCTATTGCATTGCTATGTTTGTATATTGCTTATTAGATTTCTGATATTGAGCGCTTTCACTCGCGCTGCATTGCCGCGTCTCTCGCGCATTGTTTACCTTTCCCGCATTAACATCTTGTTGCCGAGTGGTTCTCGAGCTCCGTTTTTCATTCGCGTTGTGTGCGCTTCGCTGGGAGCGTGGGCTCACCTCCCTTTAAACCGGGCGCCCGCCGCCCGCGTTTATTTATTTTTCCATTGTGGAGCGGGAGACCGGGGGCATGGAGGACTCGTGCGCTGGGTGCGCGAGCTCCTCTGTGTGATTCCGACGGCGGCCGTTACCGCACATGCGCGGCGGCCATTTCCCAGCTTGGCAACATTGTTTCCTTAGCGCTGGGAGGTTTCAGAAGGTCGTATTTCTATGGCGGTGCCCACAGCCTGGGATATTAACCACTTCGATGCCCTAGTTCAGGAAAGAGCATTGGGCTGCAGAATTAGCATAAGGCTTTGCCTAGAGTGCATTTTTTCTTTGACAGCAAGCCCTCCCTCCACTTTTTAAATACTACTTGTGTGCAGTCTTGCCTGCTTTGTTGGCTTGCTGTGGGGTTGTTGTCACTCCCCCTGCATTGTGCCTTTGGCCAAGTTCATTCTAATCATCTTGTGGGCATTAATTTACACGCTGTGTAACATGGAGGATTATTATTGTGAAGATGATGACTACTATTATGAGGAGGACGCCTCTGGCTCTTTAGAGCACGACTTAGTGGAGGCTTTGGACCAAGGTGTGCAACACTCCATGAACAAGGCACTTGTACGTGCCATTAATCCTTTGAAACGTCATTTGCATCAATATGCTTTGCAACAGGGTTGGGTGCCTGCTGCTCGTAAGTCCTCATCGTCCCCTGTCAATCCTCACAGGTCCGATTTTCAGAAGTTGGCTAAGAGTTTGGCGTCTGAAAAATTCTAAATACGCATCTGTTCTCCCTCCTACTGATCATGATGACACGCATTCTTCTTCATCTTCAGATCATGATGATCCTCCCCCTAGGAAGAAGGTCTGTAAAGAACATTTTGTGGATGCCCCCATGCATCCTCCTGTGTTAACTCTTGATCCATCCGATATGGTTCACCCTCACTCTACCTCTTGGCTTCCGTTTGCTGCTGTGGTGGAGTATGTCCAGGTGCACACACGCCGGCCTTTTGAGAAAGATGTCAGGGCTTGCCTTCGATCCGAATGCCCTCGTCCGGATCTCGCTGACCACCTGGCTGAGACTCCTGAAGTGGACCCCACGATGGTCACATATCTGAAGAAATATGCCAAAGACCCGAAAAAGGGTCTTGACAGGTCTTGGCGTTCCTGTCAAGACAAACTTCTTGACTTGTTGGGTCCTCTGACCAAAATCCTGGATCTTGGTTTTCGGGCCAAGGAATCGTCGGCCCTTGTAGACCCGGATGAACTTATTGAGTGGGCACAACGGGCTATTTGCCAGTTGGGTAATGCCAACTGTGCGAATTCATGTGAGAGGCACCGTTCCATCCTTCTAAAATTAAACCCCAAGTTGGCTGAACTTTCCTCCTCCGAATCTGGTCCTGAAGCACAAGGTCTTCTTTTTGGTCAGCCCTTTTTGAAGGAACTTACTAAGTTTGTGGCCACGTTCAGTGGTTTGGATAAAGCGCAGGCTTCCTTGAGGCGCGCATTTCGTCCGGTTTTTGCCAAGGCCGACCGACACAGGAGACGCTCGTTCGGCCGTGGCTCTGAACAACCTTCCCAGAGAGGGTACCAGTCCCAACGAGGCGGTGGTCAAGATACCAGATACAATTTCCGAGCCAATTTCTATCCCTCTCGCAAAGGGAAGGGACAGTATGGAAAAGGACGTTCCGGTGGCAACCGAGGTGGCTATCAGGATTCCAGCCCTTCAGGTGAGACTGATTCCTGCTTGCGATGTGGTTCTGGGGGGCAGGATACAGTTTTTTCTACACAATTGGCGTATGATCTCCAACGATGCTTGGGTGCTGGAAACTGTTCAAGGGTACAAGATAGAGTTTTATCACCCCCAGCATCAGACCCACCCTCCCACTCCTCTTTCTTTTTCCCTTCCCGATCAAGACTTCATTACGGCCAAGATAAATTCACTCCTCCAGAAGGGGGCGATAATTCAAACGGATCGGCATCCCCACGGGTTCGTCAGCACGGTGTTTCTGGTCGACAAGAAAGGGGGCGGGTCCCGCCTTGTTCTCAATATGAGGGAGTTCAACGGAGGGGTCGTTTACAGACATTTCATGATTGAAGGGATCCATCTGCTGCGTGATCTTCTACGAGAAAGAGATTGGATGGTTCGTCTCAATCTCAAAGACGCATATTTGTCGATCCCCGTCTTCAGTCCTCATCGACGGTTCCTTCAGTTCCAGTGGCAAGGGACTTGGTTTGAGTATCAGGTTATCCCGTTCGGCCTCTCGTCAGCACCTTGCTGCTTCACGAAACTTCTGAGGCCTGTTGTGGAACATCTACCTACTCGGAGTGTTCGCCTGATTATTTACTTGGACGACATTCTGATTATGGCAGATTGTCCGCTCAAACTCCTCTCTCATCTGGAGTGGTCCATCGACCTCTTACAATCTCTGGGGTTTCTGGTGAACGTTCAGAAATCTGTCTTGACTCCAACACGGGTGATAGACATTCTGGGCTTCAGGGTCAATTCACTTTTATGTCAACTTCTTCTACCCAATCCGAAGGTTTGGTATATCAAGAGGGAACTGACTTCGGTTATTTCCAAACAGACTATGTCATTGAGATCGTTAGCACGAGTTGTGGGTCTCTTGGCGTCCTCCATTCAGGCGATATTCCCAGGTCCCCTGCATTACAGGGCGCTTCAGCGATTGAAGATTCGTCATCTCCAAAAGGGCTTCGCTACTCAGATCAGATTCCTCTTTTGGAGGAAGTGAGGTGGGAGATGCAGTGGTGGTTGGACCACATGGAGGCCTGGAATGGACGAGCCATATTCCGTGCGTCGCCGGACCTAGTGATAGAGTCTGATGCCAGTCGGTGGGGTTGGGGAGCCCGGTGCGGTCCGGTCTTGACGGGGGGTCGGTGATCTCCCCGGGAGTTATCTCTTCACATCAATTGCCTGGAACTCCTGGCAGGGTCGTTTGCGATCCGTTGTTTCTCTCCTCTTCAGTACACTTGCTGCATTCTTCTCCGCATGGGCAACATCTCGGCGTTTCGCTATGTCAACAAATTGGGCGGCACGAGATCCAAGGTATTGGCGGAAATAGCCAAAGACTTTTGGCATTTTTTTCTGCAATGCAAGATCACGGTTATTGCAGAATATCTTCCCGGCCGCAACAATCAGATTGTGGTTTGGAATTCGCGACATCTTCAGGACTACAGCGATTGGAGGCTTCATCCTCATGTGTTCCACTCTCTCCTCCGGCTTTGGAGCCAGTGTCAGATCGACCTGTTTGCCTCTCGCCTAAATACTCAGCTTCTGCTGTTCTTCAGTTGGAGGCCAGATCCGGAAGCCCTGGCTACAGTTGCCTTTCTGCAATCGTGGCTGTCGAGCCTGGGCTATGCCTTTCCCCCGTTCATGATGATTCCCAGAGTCTTGGCATACACGAAACGTTATCGCTCCGAGTTGATTCTGATTGCTCCTCTGTGGAGGGCTCAAGCGTGGTTCCCGGTTCTCCTGGAACTGTGTTGTGCAGTGCCGCTCCTTCTTCCCCAGAAGTGGAATCTCTTGCTGGATCCCCTCGGCACTCCGCATCCCCTAATTCTGTCCGACAGTCTTCTTCTTTTGGCATGGCGGATTTCGGGGACCGCTGGATGGTCCCAGGCCTTTCTTGAGACGCTTCCAAGTTCATTAGTGAGACCTGGTTCCCCAATACTCACAAACAATACAGGGGGTCTTGGAAGCGATGGTGTGACTGGTGTGCTCAACGGGAGGTTGATCCCTCTTCAGCGGATGTCTCCATGATCGTTCATTTTTTGGCCTCTCTTGCTACTTCCGGTTTGGCTTATCGGACGGTCAACAATTTCCGTTCCGCCATTTCGGCGGGCCATGTCCATATTGATGGAAAGCCTGCGGGGGAGCACCCTCTGCTTGCTAAATTGCTTAAAGGTATCAGTCTGGCGAAACACCCTTGTCCTAAATACGTCTCTTTATGGGATGTTTCCATTGTTTTGCGTTTTCTTGAGGCCTGGCCTTCCAATTCTTTATTGTCCTGTAAACAACTGTCGGCCAAACTGACTATGTTGTTATGCCTTGTTTCTTGCAAATGGGTGTCTGATGTTCGGGCTTTGGATTTGGCAGGTCGCAGCTTTACACCTGAGGGTGTTACGTTTCTCCTTTCCAGACGTACCAAGACTAATACCACTTCGATTACCTATCCATCTTTTCCCTCTCATCCCAACCTTTGTGTTGTCCAATGTGTCAAGGATTATGAAGTAAGTACTGCTCCTTTATGTTCAGATATGCAGGGTCAACTGTTGATTGCTTTGCAGAAACCTTTTCGCCCCGTTACCCCAGCTACTTTAGCTCGCTGGGTTCGATGGCTCATGTCAGAAGCTGGCATTGATGTTTCCATTTTCGGTGCCCATTCGGCACGTGGGGCGATGGCTTCTAAAGCATTCTCCATGGGTGTCACTCTTTTTGACATTATGAAGGCAGCAGATTGGTCTTCTGACTCTGTGTTCAAAACCTTATATTATAAACCGATTGATCATATTGCCTCTGTAGTGGTGGATCAGCTTTAAACAAGCATAATCGGAGCCTCCTGTCCTGCCATAGAATTCAAAATTTGCGAACATTTGTGACAAGAATTTTCAATTCTATTAAGGACAAGGAGGCGAGGATTATCCCACCCATTGTTATTGTTGCTGTGAATATATTGCTATTATGCACATGTTTGATATTTGTATATGGCTTTCTTCATTTGCCTTGTTTTTTCTACCCCCACTGATTTCTGCTTACACGTTTTTGCACTGGATGTGTATTACGGCTCTGTGTCTCTTTTCAGGTTCTGACCCGAAGTAGAGTTTCTGTTCCACCTGCCTTCTTCAGGTGACTTCTGGTTCCAGTATTCTTCACTTGCCTGTTTCCTCATTTGGCTTGGAATTCTCCTGAGTTCGTGGACTTCGTTCTGGATGTTCTTCGTTTGGATTTCCTGTTTTGATTTGAACTGTTTTTCCTCACCAAAGAAAGAGGAAGAGAGACTGTCTCTATGGCCTTTTATACTGTAGTCTCTATGGTTGTTACCCTGGTGTTCATGGGTACTGTAGTTTTTTTACTGGTTTATTGGCTGCTGAGCAATTCTATAATAAAGAAATGAGATAGCATAATCCTCGCCTCCTTGTCCTCAATAGAATTGAAAATTCTTGTCACGAATGTTCGCAAATTTTGAATTCCTCTTCATGTTATTTGACAGTCCTTCTTCAATTTCTGTGGTAAGTAAATGACAGTAGTAGTGCTCTTCTGTTTTAATCAAGTGTAGACCTTCTTTTGTTTTTCCAGTTGACGACGAATCTGAGTAGATAAAGACAGAGGAAATCCAAGTAACCACCGAGTATTGAGAACAAGGCGGGGAAGGTGGTGCAGGCATATGCTGTAGATGAGAGAAACTTGTAGCATGTGTCAGAATTGCTGATGATGTGCACTAATAGAAATGCGTGCATGGTGATGATGGAGTCTCGCACGCTGTAGATTTTGCGTGTGATAACGGAGTCTCACCCACAGTAAATTCACCATCACAATAGAATACCAGAATCCAGCATGAACAAACATGCAGACCCAGCAGCAATACCCTCGAGCTGAGGAGCTGTGCTAAGAATTAAAAGAAAACAACTTGGCACAGTGGAGAGAGAGCGAGCGCTAAGGGTCTCATCACAGACAAAAAACAGCAAATACAAGGCTGCATGGTGCACCTCTTTGGAAATGAAGGGCAACATTCAGTAATGCTTATGTTACTCCCCACTCAGGCGTGTAACATTAGGGCACACGAACCAGCAATGGCGCACTGTGTAAAAAATAGTTCTTGATAACAGCTCACAACGCACTCAGCAAGGCAGGCATAACCCTCACTTTAACTTTAACGTTGCTATGCAGGGAGCAGTAACATTCATGAAATAATAAAATTCCATATTGTTGAAGCGTGGCGCTCTGTGCAGGCAATGCTTATTTTCAATCTCAGCTAACGCACGACGTTTCACTCGCCGACAGTATCTTGCAGGCTGTTTAAGTGAATCATGAAGCAAGACAGAGCTAGTCAAGTATCGAAAAGTTAGGTAGATAGAAATAAGTTCAGAGTGAATTGGCTTAAGAGCAGAAGCTCTGAAAGGTCTGCGCAGGCTGATATTGTTAAGTAAAAGTCTGAAATTAGAAATTCAGGGCTAGGTGTATGATTTGCAAATGCAAAATGGGAGGTACACAATGTATGACAGGCATTTGCAAATCAGAAATTGCGATGCGACTGATATCGACTCGCAAAAATTAGACTGGTTGAATTTGCGTGCTTCAAATAGCGAGTCGCTATTACGAGTCGCTAAACATCATCTACAGAAGAGTCGCAATTTGCGAGTAAGCGCAAAATGACCCATTTGCATATGCAATTTACCATAAATCCAAAACAGGTGGTATAAGGACTCAACCTATAAAAACAGGCTATGAATGCATCAGAAATCTTTTGACAATGGCTTCCCAGTATACGATAGCGAGGAGGATGCAGATTTTGGCTGCTCAGCAGAGAAGGCGGCGACAGGAGATCAGGCTAACCATCTTTGAGAAGACAGAGAAAGAGCTATTTGAGCAGTACAGGCTGAGTAGCAATGTGATTCTGTGGCTAATAACCACCTTAAATACACAATATAAGGCCACACATACGCCTATTACTTAAGAAAACAAACCTGCACCTGCTCAACCCCGACAACTACAGACCGAATGGACCTTTCCTGGACAAACTGATAGAAAGAGCAGCTTTCGCCAAGATGTCACAATTCATGGAAGATAATGCCATACTTTTAAACTTATATCCAGGAAGAGGCACAGAATCTGCCCTTGTTGCCATCTGGTATGACCTTAAGAACACAGTTGACTTCAACTGGGTTGGTGTGCTACTTCTCTTGGAATTCTCGGCTGCCTTTAACACAGTTGACCATGATATGCTGATAAATATTGTTGATACTCCCCCCTGTCTGATACTAACCATACTACACAAAAACAGGGGTCCCTCAAAGCTCTAACATCTCACCCATGCTTTTCAACATCTATATGAAGTAATTACGGCACTGATCAATCATTTACACCTCACATTCTCTAATTATGCAGATTACATGCAAATACTCCTTCAACTGAAATGCCTCAAAAACATTGGAAACTCGCCCATTTTAAGTTGCCTTAGAGCCGTGGATGAATGAATTATGTGGAGACATCTCAATTTAAATGTTTCCAAAATAGAAATACTGAATGTGGGCGATTAGAAACATTATGACCCACTCCCGTCTGGTCTGATGATCTGGGAACACCGCCAATAGTATCTAAGGAAGAAAGAAACCTCGGATTGACCATGGACTCCAAGATATCAATGAATGCCAAAGTAGACATACTAGCAAGATCAAGGTTTGCTGCTATAAAAACTCTGCAACTAATCTTCCCCATCTGGGATTTCCACATGAGGTCCAGGCTACCATCTCTCTTTTTCTGTCCAAACTAGATTATGCCATGGATCACTTTTAATGACTATGAAAAGACTACAGCGGATTCAGAACTTGGCTGCCATACTCCCCTTACATATAAAGCTGCAAGAACACATCTCCCATCTTTTGAAAGCCCTGCATTGGTTACCAGTTGCCAGAAGATCCATGTTCAAGTTGCTTGTATCACCCACAAAGCGATACATGGAACAGGACCTCTCCGCATCAGGAATAAATTCACCAAATACATTCAACAAAGGAACCTCTGCTCTGGAGTGCCACTTTGCAGCAAAATCTCAACAGACAAGAAAAAAAACGCCCACAGATAACATACATGACTCCCTTTTCGACAGTTTCACACCCCTCCCCCAGGATATCAACAAACTTATACAGAATGTTCGGTCAGGTTCCCCACTGGATCCCTGCCCAGTAGATATATTGAAAATGGTCCCAGATACCATTGGAGCAGTACCCCACTTTTTCAGCCATTTTTAAATCAGGACACTATCCCTTGAGTTGGAAAAAGGTTTCTATTCTACCTCTAATAAAAAAGCCAAATTTGGATCCTCTCGTACCGGATAACTACAGGCCTATATCTCGCCTGCCTTTCCCCGGTAAGATGCTTGAAAAAACCATGAATGAGCAGCTTAGTGTGTTTCTTTTAACCAATTCGGTGCTGGATAACGCACAGTTCGGGTTCCGTACCGAACACAGAACCGAACTGGCACTTCTTAAATCGACCGAAGAAATCAGAGAGGCCCTCGATCAAGGGGGAGAAGCAATCCTGATCTTATTGGACCTCTCAGCCGCCTTTGACATGGTCCACCATGCAGTTCTGGTGGACCGGTCAGGGGCGGCGAAGGTTCAGGGGAGGGCTAAAGATCTGCTGGAATTGTTCCTGTTCAAAAGAACCCAAACAGTGGATGCGGGTGGTGCCAAATCCAAATCATTTGCACTTCCATGTGGTGTCCCGCAGGGTTCCTCTCTCAGCCCCTCGCTCTTTAATGTCTACATTACACCTTTGGCCAGCCTTATTAGATCTTTTGGCTTCAAACGAACGTCGTATGCAGATGACACACAAATAGTGTTGTCAATTAAGAAGGGGGCCCAGACTGAGACCGGAACCAGATGCAGGGACTGCTTGCATGCAGTAGCTGCATGAATGGATTCCAATTGTTTAAAGCTCAATGCTAATAAAACGGAAGTCATTGTGTTTGGTAATCTGACTAATTTATGGACACCCGGCTGGTGGCCAGATTCAATGGGATCTCTTCCAGTTCCAGTCGCTCAGGCGAAAAACCTGGGAGTGATCATAGATTCCAAACTTCTTTATGAGGACCAGGTTAGCAGGGTGGTTTCCACCTGCTTCCACATGCTCAAAATCTTAAGGAAAATACAATTTTTCCTCCCTGAAGATTGTCTGAAAACTGTAGTCACCGCACTTATTCTGTTACGGCTGGACTACTGTAACTGCCTCTACATAAATATTTAAAGGAGGCAGTTGAGCAGACTCCAGACCGTGCAAAATGCGGCGGTTCGATTGATCACAGGTGCACCCAGATTTGTTTCGGTCAGATCAGATCTCAGGATTCTCCACTGGCTCCCTGTGAGGGAACACATTCACTTTAAGGCGATGTGTACGGTGTTTAAAGCCCTCAAAGGTGCAGGCCCGGAATTCCTAAAATCCCTTATCAATCAGTACATTCCCAGCAGACAACTGTGCTCGGCCCAATCCAAACTTCTCACTGTTCCTCGCTATAACCGAGTAGGATGGAGTGGAAGAGGTTTCAATTACTGTGCTGCCAGGGCCTGGAACATTCCACCTGAAAACATTTTCGGAACTACTTCCATTCAGGAAGGAATTGAAAACCTGGCTATTCTCTCACTCACTGATCTGATCCGTCTGGACACTTGTGCTTGCAGTCTAGTAGTGCTCAGCGCCAGGACACCTCAGGGTAACAGAGCGCTTTATAAAATAAAATAACATAACATAACATAACATGGCTGGGTCTAAACTGGGGTGGCTTGGGGTGTGGCTAGCTGTCTAAGATGGCCGTTGTGACTCGATAGAGCTCCGGACCCTCCTGGGGGGATTCACTTCTCCTACGCCGTAACCTCGGCCACTACTAGCCTTGGGACATAGATATCAGAGCCCCCTGCATGGAGGAGCGCCTCGATCTGCGCTGGAAACCACTTTGCGCCGACGATACAGTTCAGGACCTACCCGCCGCTAACCTCGGGAGGAAGCTGGGGCCTGGAGTAGAGCGAGGGCCCACGCGTGTGTGGTAAATAAATAATTAATTACGGTACTATTTTTGACTAGATATACAAATAACAGACAGCTCAATAAATAAGAGTCAAGATTCGAGGTAGCTGGAGTTTGCAGGTTTTAATCAGGCATAAAGGGCAGGAACAGGACAACCTGCACGGGAAAAGGATGGCAGGGCCCGGCAGCTGCCGGGGCAGGATCTGGAAGCATAAGGGTAACTTTTAATAACAGTGCACAATATTTATAGTTAAACAAAATACATTACATGCAATACAGTAGGCGTAGCAGTAGGCGGGGTTTCGTAGCAGTCGCGAAAGATAAGGCATAAAGTGGGTGTAACAAGAGGCGTGTACAGGGCGTATACATGGACATGTGATGTAAACGTAACAGAATATGTCATAAATGGGGCGGAAACATGGAGGGGGCTACCTGAGGAGCTGGGACCTTTAACCTAGTGGTGCGCGCAAGCTGGCAATGACGTGATACCAGGAGGAACTGGGGGCTATGACTTCTGCACTAGAAGAGGAGACGAAAGTCTGGAGTGTCAGAGCGACATGTACCTAAGCCTATCTAGTATCTGGTGTTTAGAGAACATGTTGATAGAATCCAAAAGTTATCAGGGCAAAGGCTAACAGACTCTAAGACTGGTGCATGCATTATTCTACATGTAGTGCGTGTTGAGGAATATTAAATGAACATTAATACAGTATTTGTCTTACATGGAGACGTAAAGGCTAGACTATGACTGAAACTATTGATGCAATTCAGTAGCTTAGGAATGCAGAGAAGGAGGGCTGGACTGATAACTAGAATCATAACATACTCTTGGCAGACTGGCAGGCAGAGCCAGGCCGAGCCGGGCACTGTGAGGCAGGAAATAAGTGAAGGGTCAGGGATGCAGGTGGGGGCTGTATCGCTCCTCAGCGAGGGTTCAGGAGACAGGAGCTGAGTCTGGTGTCCGGGCCCTTTTGAGGCCTAGAAACTGGGACTTTTCAATGAATTAACGTGCACACTGTGAAACGTGGCAACATAGCTTTACATAGGCCTAATACTCGTAGCTTTCACGAGAACTGGAAATTGGCATACTAGAGTTGGACACAACTGGAATTGCGTCTTTAATCGATCATAAGGGAATACATATGCATATTAATCATGCACATATAACATAAGATGGGGAACACGTAGGGACACAGAACATGGCAAAATTTACTTTTCCACACGTGGACGTCTGGGCGCTTTGCAGACTGGGACCTCCCCTTGGCCCGGAAGACATTGGCTTCTCCCCCTTGACAGCCACCCACTAGCGCCATGCCTGCTCCGCAGTCATTCTCGAGAGGCAGGCATTCCATCGATTATCTCTGGCGTGCTGCTGCAGCAGAACGCGCTGTTTGGCGGAGAGACCACCTGGGGACATGCAGCAGGCAGATGACGGCGGTGTGCGGAAGGAGCTCACCAGGGACCGGCGCAGTGAGTGGAGAAGCTGCGTGGTGCCGCGCTGACTCACATAATCTGCCCCTGATTCTGCTGGCTAATGCGGATGTTGGAACTGACGATACGCTAATTGCGAAGACCCGGGCCTGCTTGTTGCTGAAATCAGTAGGAGGTCGGTACCCGAGGTGGAGTGCTAGCCCGCGTACGGCTGTCTGGCCACGCTGTGGTACAGGGCCTGCTTTGGGCCTGAAAATAGTGGAATTTATTAGCTCCAGCCGCATGATGCCCTACCTGTGCCCCATGCATCTTTAAAGGGCGGGTGCACCGCAGGATACACCCAGCGCGCTAGCCGCGAGTGAACGCGCGGCCTGGGAACTGGGCCGCCCCGGGGGCCAGCAATAGGAGAGAGAGGCAACGAAATGCCAGGGAGGCTCATCTAATGAAGAGGTGGTGAGTGGCAAAGTTCCATGCACCCACATTGATTCCTGCAAGTTGCCCCAAGGCCTGACAAGCTGAGAGGTGCTGCTGGAAGCGCCCTTTGATGACAGAAAATTAACCAGGGTTAAGGGGATGTAGTAGATCATTGAGGACCCCAAGGACTGGCCACATGGAACGGTGAATACCGCATGGCCGATGCTGGGACCCCTTCCCCCACCTTCCTACACAGTGAAGAGCTTCCTCATACTGGTCCCTGGTACTTGCTAACGCAGTAGGCATCCCCCCCAGAACTAGGCCCACACTCTACGCGTGGAGCCTGCACGCTGCCTGGGGAGCATATTTTGTGTTTCTACCGCGTTATGTACCATAGCTAATGTGCAGGAGAGGATGCACCAGCTGATATTGGACAGAGGCCCTACCCGCCAACCTTAGTGCACCATGGTCCACTACTACTAGACCGCTCTGTCCTGTTTCGGCCTAATTGACGTGACGCCATATTACTTACTCCCTGTTTCAACGGCAATACTAATTCAGCACACACTGAGGGACAACAGGGCAGCAACATACCACTGCCCTGGACACTGCCAATTCCCCCTTTGGGCTTCCCTACTGAGACGGGCTAGCTCTGAGCTTAGGGAAAAATCTACATTATGGGAAGGGTCGGAGCGAAGACACTGGAGGGACAACAAGGAGCTGACCCCTCTTTCACTATGACGGGACACACTAGCCGGCCCTCCTCGCCTGGAGCAGCTTCTACCAGACACACCGATGGAACACCCAATAAACTAGACCTCATCCTCAAGGAGATCTGTGACTCTAGAGTGGCGCTCGAGTTACAGATGGGTACCCTCACCACAGGACTAACACTACTTAGGGTGGACCACGGTAAGCTGGCTGACTCAGTTAAGGACCATGGCCAATCTATTACAGAGCTTGCTTCCAGAGTTGCAGAACACTTGTCTACTTTGCTGCAACTACAGCAACAGATGACAACACTTATGGACCGGGTGGAAGATGCCGAGGGCAGAAACAGTGGCAATAATATACACATTATTGGCCTGCCGGAATATCAGCGAAGGCAATAAGGCGGCAGACTTTGAGGAGAAATGGTTCAGAGACCAAATGGCTCCTGAGGGGTTCTCCCCGTACTTTTGGGTCGAACAAGCCCACAGAATTCTGACTGGACAACCCAGTCCTGGTGCACCGCCCGCCCTCTGATAGTGAACATTTTCAACTACAGGGACCTTGACGTCTTATTGCAGAAAGCGAGAGAAAAGGCACTAATCCAGTTCGAGAATGGCCATATATTATTGTACCCCGACTATACCATCTTGGTACAAAGACAGAGATCGTCCTACCAGGCTATAAAGAAAAAACTCCGGAAAGCACAACTCAAATACGCACTTTTATACCCAGCCCAGCTGAAAGTTATTCATGACAGAAAAAAAAACTTTTTTGATTGTCCAGCAGATGCCGAGGAATGGATGGAAGTTATGTGCATCGGTTCTAGCCAAACCAGCCACACGGACTTCTCCTCACAGGACTCAGACAAACTCCCAAAACGGAACTCTCATCACTCCCAGAACTCCAACCGGAGTAAAGGAGGCGCGGGCCCATCGCGAGAGCAGCAGCGACGGGATTAGGAGGGAGCGATTGCAGTGGCAGGTGCATTTCGTGAAGATGCAAACAAAATTTCCACGGACACGGAAGACAGTACTCTCCATTTCGACTCTGAACACAGTAAAACTTCCTTCCTCACGATCACACCCGGGACAGCCGATGATATGATCGATAATTGACCACAGATGGCGAGTCCATGATGCCTGAGAATGACGCAGTGGTATTGGCCTCCACAGATGGAGCGGATTCCACGCCTCAGAGACTATCATATCCTTTTACTTGTAATGATTTCTATGAATGTTATCACTCTGCTGTGCTCTGTTTGGTAATGTACGGGGGCCGAATTGCAAGTTACATTGGTATTGAGTACGCACCTCTACAAACTTCGGGTCCTGTTCTGTTCTAAGGGGGGGCACCACCCCCCGGGGTGGGGTTCTGTAGAGCCATCGAGTTGCAGACCATGTATGAGGATGGCTGCCTCTCTACTAGCGTATGCACCGTTATCTGTTCTGTACTACTTGTACATTATTGTTGGGCACAGCGTGGTTCAGGCGTTGCGCCAAGTTTTGTTAAGGTCTACCGGCTCCATGTACGCAGGAGCTTCATACTACTCACAAGGACATGCCCAGGAATGTTAATACTGTATTGTACATGAAACTGAAATAAAAAGACAAAATAGCCCCCCCTTAAACCCTCCCCCCAACCTCCCCATGGTGGCGGCGACAATCACATAGTGAGGAAGTCACATGACACTAGGACTTCTAATCAAAATTGAAAGTGGTGAAGAGCACTTATGGAGGCAGGTCATACAGCGGATGGGAGGCCTTGTGAAAGGAAGGAGACCAGGGGGCCCCACTTAAACTCAAAGTTCTTGTAGTTATCTCTGAAAATATCAGACATACGCTCTAAGCTGAGCAATTTCCGTAGGCAAGAGTGGGGAACAGCATTTACAACGCAACTTTAACAACGCAGTACCTTTACGACACAACCATTACAACGCAAGTCATTACAACGACTTACGCTGGGGGGTGCTCTAGGATAGGGAATAGTTTTTTTTTTTTATTTTTTTTTTTTATTTTAACAGTAAGACAAGAGCAGGCAATACAGATATCAGGTGTTTCGCAGTAAAATACAGAACAGGGCCAGGCGGGGGAAATATACAAACAATAATCACTGTAAGAAGTAAAAGGCCCATCACGGGTACACATAATGGAAATAGGAAATAAGCAATCTATTAAGCAATCAAAGCAATCCCACCCGCGTGACCTCGGCCACAATGTTACAGGATAATTAAGCCAGCGAAGACACCCGGACAATAAAGGATTCGTGAAAAATAAACAGCCCATCTCTCGTGGAAGGAAAAAGAAAAGACAAAAGGGGCCATAGAACAAAAGAAGACAAAATAAAAAACCCCACCCCTAACCCCCCACCCTGCACCCCTGCAATGGCTATGGCCTAACCCCACTAGCAGCGTGCCTGTCGCCCAAGAACTACCCTAAAGGAAGGGAAAAGAGAAAGCGGAGGAGGAGAAAGCAAACACACTCCCGGTCTCCCGTCCCCCCCGCCAACAGCGACCACCCCGAGACATGGTAAAATCAATATTTAGCAATTATACAAACCAGTCAGGGGAGGATAAACAACAACCACCCAATTCTCGTCACAATATAGGCACAACCCCGGCATCGCTAAAAGCTATTTTATCGTAACCCAGCGATAAAGTTCAGCCCTAGCCAGTACGGTCCGTCATAAGAGTCTTTGCCACTCGAGCCGCCATTTTGAAGGAAAAGGCAAAGCGTCCACAAAAGTTCTTGTCAGCACAGGAGGATCGAATACAGGATAAAAGTTCACGGCTCGAACGAAGAAAGGTGTCCAAAAACAGCGAGTATCCCAAACCATCACCAAGGAACTCGTAGCCACATGGAAGACCGTCTATAGATGCGTTAGGCGGCAGCAGGATCAGGCAAGAGACGCTAGCGAGAAGCACGGGCTGGCTTGTCGGTAATAGTGGACCGTCAAGGTTCATGAACTCCGGGTTATGCACGGGGACCTCGACCTCTGATGTGCAATGCACCGCTGGTACCATCTCTAGCTGGAAACCAATCGAGGTGTCGTCCTCAGGTTCCAGGATACCGTCCACTTTCACCATCAGTGTCCGGAACACAGCGACTGTGTGCGAATGGAGCGCCCCAATGGCAGCCACAATGGCCTGCAGCGATGGCGCGCCTTCCGTCCGCTCCATCCCCTCTCAATAGGCGACAGAGCCGGACTTCAACCCCGGAGGCCAGCTGCTCCGGAGTCGCAGGCCACGCAAATCTGATATCAAGTAATGGGCGCTCCTCGTCTTACAGAACACACCTTTGCCGTCAGAGAGGGCCCCAGCCCGTCGACCCCGGGAGGGCAGCAGGGTCTCCGGGCACCGGACCCCCACCACAGCAGCCGGCGTGGCACGCTGGTGTGTCCTCGGTGTAGATCGTTCAAAGGATCGTCACAAAAAGTCAACAATTCAGGCACTCTTCGGGAGACCGGGCTCAGTCCAGGTCTCACGGCCGATGTTGTTCAACTCTGACCCGGATAGTCTAGAAATCGAGGCCCCGGCTTCCACACGTTGTTAGGCCGAGAATGGAAACACGGCGTATCTTCGTCAGCCGATGAGGTAGAAATCTCGGGATTGCACCTTTAGAAGCAGTAGACCTTCATAAACAAGAAAATCAGGTGTAAGGTCAGGATTGAAGACAGGATAATCGAGCTGCTGGCGGAGGTCAGCGGAGCCAGGAGCTTACGCGGCCATCTTGATAAGTAGCGTAGCTCCTCCTGGGAATAGTTTTAATTTACTATCCAACACCTTCCCTACTATCCACGGGGACTGCAGTTGGAATAGTAAATTAAACTATTCTCTATCCAGCGCCCCCCAACGCAAGTCATTGTAAAAGTTGCGTTGTAAAGGCATGCGTTGTAATAGCATGTGTTGTAACGACGTACATCCGGCAAGAGTGCCAAAGGGAAATAGCCGGAACCTCCTTTCTCTTCCAGGCAGCTGCCAAAGTAATCTTAGCTGCTCTAATACATAACCACAGGATTGTTTTATCAGCTCGGGTCTGGTGTTCTAGGGAGGGATCACGAAGCCCTAAAAGGACGCATGCCATGTTAGTAGGGATGGGATATCCCAGTATTTCCTCCCAAAAGGGGCGAATGCTTGGGCAATCCCACCATATGTGCTGAAAATCTCCTAGTAACCCGCTCCCTCTCCAACACTTTTCAGAGGTGGCGGGAAAGATTTGTCGTAACTTGGCAGTTTGCAGGTACCAATCCATCATAGTATTCAAGTGTGCCTCTCTAAACTCGATGGAATGATTAAATCTTGCAATATTGGCCCATAAGTGCATCCATTCCCCTTCAGAGATAGGACAGTGTATCATATCTTCCCACATGGACATTGTGGTACACAAATGATATTCCGTAGTCCAGGTGTAGTAGTAGATCCTTCTTTATTAGCAGGTAGTTAAGTGGCAAGTTATAAGGTAAGAAAATACAAAGGAGAAACTTCACTAGGAGCGAGCTATCAGCTCCTCAGCCTGAGATGACAACTGACAATCTCACCACAGTAAGGCACTCAAACATTCCATGATGTCACAGGATATTCTGATAAAGTGGTAGAGAGAGAAAAGATACAGAAACCATTTACCACACATCCTCTTCCGTTAGCGAACAACAGCAAGCAAGAAGTAAAGACGGGCCAGAAGGATTCAGAGGAAACCGAAAACCCAAGAGCAAGTCAAAGAGATAATTTGAAAAGCAGGAAACTTAAGCGTGGAAGCAGAAACAAAGAAATTTAAGAGAGGCATGTAGAAAGATATTCATTAGATGCACAAATGGTCATAGTTGGTCAAAACACAAGAATGCAAATTACATTACATGCCCATCCACCCTCCTTAATAAAACAAGGTAACGATCCTTGTAAGTCAAATAGGGTGTAACAACCAAAATACAAAATGTGTGCAGATGGAAGTAAGCACAATAAAATGTACGCCAGGTCCAGATTTCCAAGGGAAAAGTAGCTATGAGCAACGAGGCTACAACCACGTCCCTAAAGGAAAGGTACAACTTGTAGCAACAAAACAAAACAGACAAACACCCTTCAAAGACAAAGGGTGCACCTATAAGTACAATAAGTAAGTACTTAGGCAACTTTGCCATAAATGTAGCAACCTTCATAGAAAAAGGAATGCTTTGCAAAACAGACTAGTGCATCACAACAACCTCCCCTAATAAAAGGGTACACCATGGAACAATATAAAAATTGTTCAACGCAACTTCACCTAATGATGGAACAAGACAAAAATAGAGTGATGCAACTTTCTGACATTCACTGACAACCTCCCCTAGCAAAAGGGTACACCATTGAACAAAGATAAAATTGTTCAACGCAACATCACCTAATGGTGACGCTGACCACGCACACACCTTCCCCAGACAAGGGTACACTAAAGGATACTAAACCTTGAAACTTCTAAGAATAGTAGTTACATGCAGACAACCTCCCCTAATGAAAGGGTACACCACATTAATAATGTGTGACATAACTTCTTCAAAGGGTAACAACATGACCCAAGGAAACAAAATTTTGGCACTGACAGGCACCACAACCTTCCCACAACCTCCCCTAAGTAAGGGTACACCGTAGGATACTAATCCTTGAAACTTCTGAGCATAGTAATTACATGCAGACTACTTCCCCTAATGAAAGGGCACTGACTGGAACCACAACCTCCCCTAAGTAAGGGTACACCGTAGGGTACTAACCCTTAGTACATGAATGGGGCATTGATTAGACACAAACACCCTATCTCACTAAGCAGGGTTAAACACAGGAAACACACCCTGTAAAACGAAGACTACCCTATCCCCTATAAATATATAGGGTACACCATAAGACACAACATGACCCTAGAAAACAAAATGTTGGCACTGACTGGCACCACAACCTCCCTTAAGTAAGGGTACACTGTAGGGTACTAACCCTTAGTACATGAATGGGGCATTGATTAGACACAAACACCCTATCTCACTAATCAGGGTTAAAACACAGGAAACACACTCTGTAAAACGAAGACTACCCCATCCCCTATAAATATATAGGGTACACTATAAGACACAACATGACCCTGGGAACCAAAGAATTTGGTATTAATTGGATTAGGGTTAGGATGTTGTCTTAGTAAACCAACACTGACACCCACCACTGTTCAAAGTAAAATAAAATCACACACTAATATACAGAACAAGTTGAACTCCAACACATAAATAAAAATCATGAGCTCCGGTGAGCGATGTCTCACCCGGGTTTCCTGTAGACAGCTCCTCCTGGTAGTGGCAAGTAACAGATGTACAGTCCGACGTAGGGAATACTGAAATGCGAGAAACTGAAACCAGCCAACTACTTGCAGTGTTTAAATACGAAATCCACGGCCGAATATGCCGAATATATAGCTATAAGGTTGAAAAGTCAAGACATGTGATCCAAACACAGTTACCGACGAATTTCACATCCTCCGTCTGATGTTGAAGCCGTTATGGTGCTGGCACCGCAGGCAAACTGGAGCGGGCCAGGAGGCAAACATTAATTCCTAGGTCATGTGACAGCAGAAAAGCGCAGTGTGTAAAGTTGCGCACTGACTTCAAAATGGCGGTACGTCGTCACGCCCGCGTCGGATTGTTCACGGCATTGACGTGCTTTCCGAAGTTGAACAACAGAAAGCAGGGGTAGAGAGGCAGACGTCACAATGAACAAGATGATGGCCCCATGAGACAGGTTAGATTGTGTGCGCACCATGGCAGGAGACTTGTTTAAAACATAGCGGTTCAACTGCCTCAAAGTAAATCTCTTGGTAAATGCACACGAAATATAATAAACCACCCAGATGCGGACCGGCTTCCACAAAGTTGAGTGTTGGCTCACGCTCGTGACAATGTCCTGAAGTACATAACTGAAGTCAAGAAAGAAAGCAGGAGAAACCTGACACTGTGGAAGCACACACATATAATAACGTAGATTAAAGATGACTGTTGTGAGAGAGTAAAAACTGCTTGCGCCGGGGCAGAACACATTGGTCTCACCTGTTCCACAGTAGATGTAGAAAGGGCGAACTGTCACAGTACAAAAGCCGTAGAGAAGCAGTAGGGTGATCAGGCCAGCTGAAACGCAGACGCTTTTGTGCTGGAGGCAGGCAATGTCCAGATGACAGCAAGATTGCAGTTGGCTCCTTCATACAAAAAACGCCCAGGGTACAGGCTGTCCAGAATGAAAAGGACACTGGTGGGGTTTACTGGGCGTTTCTCCGATTCCTTGAAATGATTTGTTTTCTTCTGTTTTCGCTTTAACTGAGTCCCAGAACCGTCCTTGGTTTCCTTAATGCTGAGGTTCAATCCTCTTTCCTTGCAGCGTAGGTTAGTCCAAGAAACGTCGCCAAACTGTGGTACACAAATGATGATCCGTAGTCCAGGTGTAGTAGTAGATCCTTCTTTATTAGCAGGTAGTTAAGTGGCAAGTTATAAGGTAAGAAAATACAAATGAGAAACTCCACTAGGAGCGAGCTACCAGCTCCTCAGCCTGAGATGACCAACTGACAATCTCACCACAGTAAGGCACTCAAACATTCCATGATGTCACAGGACATTCTGATAAAGAGGTAGAGTGTCGAGGGTAAATCACCGCCGCCATCACCCACGAGCCCATAGGCCACGCCCACTGACGTGAGGCCATGCCCCTCTTTTTACCCCATATCAATGTGCATCCCTCGGACGTGCAGCGGATGAGCGCAGCGGGCGCGCCGTCAGCGCGCCAAAGGGGCGCCAAAGGTAAGCCCGTCTGCGCCCGTCCGCGGCCGAAAGGGGCAAGGGGCATTTCACTCTGCCCATTCTATTCAATACTCCTCTACCGATTTGCTCAAACTGCATGCCCCCTGGCCTCTCGCCTCGACTACCCGGTCGCTGCTTGATCAATTGGGTTTGGGACACGTTCGAAATGTCTTTCCTGAGCTTGACGCTTGCTTGGCTTCCCCCCCTCACCGGCCCATCATTCACTCCCCTCTACACACACTACCCCCCAACCTTGAGCTTAAAGCGAGCTATCTCAATACTCGCTCACTAGCAAAATATCAGACGGAAATTTTTCATCTTCTAGAGACCGATAGTCCCGATATATTGTTTATAACAGAAACCTGGCTGCACGACGGATCCTCTCCTGACATCCTGGCATCCATTCCGCCTGGCTATTATATCATTCAAGCCAATAGGGCCTCTGGCAAATCCGGAGGGGGAGTGGCAGCCGTCATTAAGCTTCCAACCAGATTCTCCGTTCTTACCATACCCTGTATTCCTCAGGTTGACTGCTTAGCACTCAGGTTGGAATCCTCTGTGTCACCCCTTATTTGTGTCTTAGTTTACCGCCCTCCTCAGCCCATGCCTGACTTTCCGACTATGTTCGGAGACCTATTGTCTCAGGTTGTTATCAATAACTCTAAAATCTTAGTCCTTGGAGACTTCAACTACTGGCCCCTAGACGAGAAGGAGAGTGTTTGCTCTGCGGCCTTTCTGATCTCTTATGTGGCCTGAATTGTTGTCAACATATCAACTCTGCCACGCACACAAAAGGCCACATACTGGACCAGGTCTGGGCCTCTAACCTAGAGCTCTCGGCCCCCCTTATATTGCCGTGTGCATGGTCTGATCATTCCCTTATCTCTTTTACTCTTAAAACCCCTATTCGCCCTAATAGGCCTCTGGAGGCGAACCTCTCGGCCCGGAATTGGAACAGAGCTGACATCAGCCAATTTGTTGACCTACTCAGCACCTCCATTCCCCCCAAATCCGACTCTATAGACACTCAAGCTTTTGACTTGACCTGCTGGCTCGAATCGGCCAGCGATGTGTTTGCCCCCCTTAAACGGGTCAAAGTCAGGTGCCCTCATGACGCCCAGAAATGGTTCACCGAGGATCTTAAAGTCCTGAAACTCGAACTCAGACAAGCTGAGCGCCGTTGGCGTAGAAATTATACCCCTGAAGCTAGGCTAGAGTACTTAACTCTACTCCAAGGGAACAAGGCTTCCATTGTGTCAGCCAAATCCCTATACTTTTCCGACAAAAATTTGGAGTCAGCTAATAAAGCTAAGGATATTTTTTCGATCGTGGAGGAACTGTCTCACCCCGACAGGGTCTCCATTAAACCTCTCCCTTTACAGGGGCTTTGCGATTTTCTCAATCACGTCTTTGTCAAAAAGATTGAAAAAATCAAGAACAGCATCTCGGTATTGCCCTTTTCTGACTCACCCGGGCCCCTCGCTGACCCTGTCAACCCCCACTCTCTCACTCAGATCCCCCTCATTTTGGAGGCGGACTTCTAAGCAAAGTCACTTCAGGGTCTCCCACTGATTGCTGCCCTCCCAAAATCCTACGCGAGGCATTCACTGCTTGTCCAGCCACCTCCTGTCACTCCTGAATAATTCCCTCTCTCTTGGCCTAGTCCCTAGCTCTTTTAAGGCAGCCGAGGTAGTGCCTATCTTAAAGAAACCTACAGCCGACCCCACGATCATGAGTAACTTCCGCCCTATCTCCCTCCTTCCCTATCTCAGCAAGGTGCTCGAATCTCATGTCACCAACATCTTGAGCTCGTTTGTTGAGCAATCTCATTTCCTTGACTCTCAACAGGCCGGGTTCAGACCCGCCCACTCCACAGAGATGGTCATACTCTCTGTCATGGAAGAACTGCGTAGGGGGACCGACTCTAACATCAGTCAGGCCCTAGTGCTCCTGGACTTGTCGGCCGCCTTTGACACGGTTGACCATGCCATCCTGGTCGACCGTGTCAGGCAGGCTGGCATCAGGGGCACTGCCCTGGACTGGGTCCGCTCGTTTCTTACCAGCCGCCAACAGGCGGTCCGGCTATCCCAGTTCTCCGCCGACAGGGTGGGGCTGACCTGTGGCGTGCCGCAGGGCTCTTCCTTATCCCCGCTTCTTTTTAATTTATACCTTACCCCCCTGATCCGGTCTCTCTGAGATAGGAATGTCACCGCGTTTAATTACGCGGATGACATCCAGCTGGTCTTCAACATCGACCCCTCGGACCAGTCGGTTTCAGATTTTCAAACTACCCTCTGTCACATTAGCAACTGGATGGGGGCAAACCACCTTAAGCTCAACCCCGACAAGACCAAATTGGTTCTTGTCGGGGGGCCTTCCAACCCTTGGAACTCCAATTTCTGGCCTGCTAGCTTGGGTCTTCCCCCTCGTCCAGTTGACTCAGCCAAAAGTCTGGGGGTTATCATCAGTAAAGATCTTTCGCTGAAGCCCCAGATAAATGCTACTGTCTCTTCTTGCTTTTTCCAACTGCGCAAAATTCAGAAAATTGCGCGCTTTCTCACCACCGAGGCACTTACTTTAGCCCTTCTGGCGTTAGTCATCTCTAGGATTGACTACGCCAATTCCTTGTACGTCGGCATCCCAGACTATCAACTTAAACGTCTGCAGCTTGTCCAGAACCAGGCGGCACGCCTCATCTTCCATCAACCGAGGCAACACCACGTCCGCCCCCTACTAAGGTCTCTGCACTGGCTCCCTGTCTCTGAATGCTGCAAGTTTAAGCTGGGCTGCCTTGTCTTTAAATCTCTGGCGGGCACAGGCCCTACCTTTATCTCCTCGCTCATTCATCCTTATATCCCTTCTCGCAATCTACGCTCGGCTCGCTCGGCTTTACTCACAGTCCTGCGAGTCAAGCGTAAGAAATGGGGAGGTTTAGGGTTCTCATTCCTTGCTCCATCGTTTTGGAATGCCCTCCCTTTGGACATTAGGCTTGCCTCTCCCTACACCCATTTCAGATCCCTCCTTAAGACTCATCTGTTCCGCACTGCGTACAATTAAAAAGTTTTCTTTTCTCTGGCCCTTTTTATTTTTTCTTTTTCTTTTTTTTCTTTTCTTCTTTCCTGTTGCTGCTATGCACCCCCGCGCCCTGCCCAGGCGGTGCCTTCTGTCCTTTCTATGCCAGCGCCAAGAAACTGTATAGTGTACGCTGCGCTTTACAAATACTTTTCACATCACATCACACATCACAGAGAAAAGATACAGAAACCATTTACCACAGACATGTTTCGTGGGCGCGGGGTCAGAGCAGTTTTAAGCAGGAAGCTATACATAAATGAAATCACCCCCTTCATAGAAGAGGGCTTGGTGAGGAAAGCTTCAAACTTTGTGAGGGATCGAGTGACAGTGTCTCGTACATGAGGAGTAAGGGCCCAGTGCATCAATTGGGTATAGTGGTATCTTTCCGAGTGTCCAACGTCATAATACCACTTACAGTTATCAAAATTAATAGGATCGAAGTTGTGGAATAGGTGGTTCAACGCCAAACAACCCCCCCTTCTCCAGGCATCAAAGGGTCCCTCAGATAGAGCCGGGGGTAATGCGGGATTGAAATGAATAGGCGTGAAGGGGGAGGGGAACGAAGTCTATCTATCGTCACTCGAGACTGAGTCCCATACCCTGAGGGTGGTGCATGTAGGGGGTGCTAATGTACGTGTTCTTAGGCCTATCTTGTCTAGGGCGCCAGACCAAATCCCAGATTGTCCTTCCCATCACGCTGCGGTCCATGTCCAACCAATGTTTCTCAGATTCCAATTGTGACCATTCAACTAAGACCCTCAACTGCGCAGCATTATAGTATAATTGGATATCCGGGAGCCCAACTCCCCCCTCGTTGAGGGAGTGGCACAGTAAAGAGTAAGAGAAACTAGCCCATCCCCCCTGCCAAATGAAGCGTAGGATCATGGCCTTCACCTTTCGGAAAAAATCACCCCCTAGCTCAATAGGTAAGGCTTGAAACAGGTAAAGAAGCTTAGGCAGGAGAGTCATTTTTAACCGCTGAATGCGACCGAGCCATGACAGAAAAAGCGGTTTTCATTTTGTGAGCTCCGTTTGAATGCGTGCAAGGATGGGAGGGAAGTTGGCAGCATAAAGACCCTCTGGTCTGGGTGTTAGCTGAACTCCCAAGTATTGGATGGAAGATGTGGTCCAGGGCAAGGGAGTAAGGACTTGGAGCCCAAGGACTGCTGTTGGAGAGATATTAAGGTTGAGTATATATGATTTATCTACATTGATTTTAAACCCTGACACACCTTCAAAGTGAACAAGTTCTACGTGTAAATTAGGGAGGGATGTAGCAGGCTCAGACAGGGAAAGAAGGACATCATCCGCGAATGAGGAAATTTTGTGGGACTCCCCAGTGAAAGGCAACCCCGTAATTCCGGGATTGGACCTGATTGCCAGTGCTAATGGTTCTCTGCTAAGAGCAAAAAGTAGAGGTGAAAGGGGACACCCCTGTCGGGTGCCTCTGGAGTGGTGAAAGGAGGACGATAGCACCCCAACGACTACTACTTTGGAGCAGGGGTGGAGATAATTGGCTCTAATCATGGTGAGGAATTTAGGTGAGATTCCGAATGTCGTAAGTGTTTGGAAAATTTGAATTTGAATTTGAATTTGAATTTTAAAATATTTATATAGCGCACGTTTACCTAGCGGTTTCATGGCGCTGCGGGTTCGGTACAACTTCAACGGGCAGGATCAGTTAGATTAAGATGAGAAGGCCCGTGAGAACAGAAAAGTTTTCAGTCTCCCACGGAACTCCATATAAGATACAGATGTTCGAATAGGGAGGGGCAAGGAGTTCCAAAAGGACGGGGCAAGGACAGAAAACTTACAGCCTCCTGTCCTACTTTTCTTAAATCTGGGTACCACTAAAAGAGAGAGGGAGGAGGAACGCAGTTGCCTACCAGGAATATAGTGGTGGATGTTAGCTTTAATAAAAGCTGGGGCTGTCCCAGCGCGAGCCTGAAAAGTCAAGCATCCAAGTTTAAACAGTGCTCTTTCTTTTATCGGGAGCCAATGCAAGGAACAGAGAGACGGGGTGATGTGTTGAGATCTAGGTAGACTAAGAACCAGGCGAGCGGCTTGGTTCTGCACCAGTTGAAGCCGGCGAAGGGCATAATTAGGAATGCCATTGTACAGTGCGTTGCCATAGTCAAGGCGGGAGAGGACCATCGCCATGACGATGAGCTTGAGGGCTGAGGAAGAAAAAAAGCGTGAGATCTTGCGGATAGTACGCAACGCAAAGAAACAAGAAGAAACCACCGTGCTGACATGTGAGTGAAGGGTAAGGTGTTGATTAAGAGTGATCCCAAAGTTATAACAGAGAAGGAGGGGAGAGGAGGGGGGCCAAGTGAGGAAGGCCAGAAAGCAGGGGACCAAGGGTTAAGTTTACCTCCAGTCAGGACAAGTTCGGTTTTATCAGGGTTGAGTTTCAGATGGTTCGAGTTCATCCAATCCCTGATAAAAACCATCACTGACTGGAAGCTGTGAATGGAATGGGGTAAGTTAGACAGAGTGAAAATAAGTTGGAGGTCATCAGCGTAATTGAACACTGTGACCTCCATCCACTGTAACGCAAAAATAAGTGGAAAAATATACAAATTAAAGAGAAGAGGGGAGAGAGACGAGCCCTGAGGGACACCACACTGTACTTTATGAGCCGTTGAGGAAAAGTCTGCCAGATGGACGGCTTTGGTGCGATCACTAAGAAATGAGGTCACCCAAGCCAGGGCGGAGCCCCCGACGCCTGCCGCCTCGACACGGGAAAGAAGAATGTTATGATCAACCGTGTCGAAGGCGGCAGAAAGATCGAGGAGAATCAACGCTTGTGGGAGATTGGAATCAAGCCCCTCTCTAAGTGTGTCCATAACGGACACTACCACCTTTTCGGTGGAATGAAGAGGACAAAAACCAGCCTGAGGGGGGGCAAGAAACCCACTGGACTCAATAAAGGAACTAAGAGTGAGGGTAATATGCCGCTCCAACACCTTTTCCAGATAGGGGAGGAGGGAGATGGGGCGGTAGTTTGCCAGTATTGTAGGGTCGGCACCCGGCTTTTTTAAAATGGGGACAATCGTGGCTGATTTATGGGAGGAGGGGACAGTGCCTGTTTTAAGGGACTCATTAAGGAAGGTCAGGGGGGGAAGGGGACAGCTCCGGAAAATGTCACATATGATATAAGCCGGGCAGGCGTCTGCAGGAGAGCCAGATTTGACATTAGGGAGAATAGAGAGAAAAGTCTCCTCAGATAGCAAGGCTAATTGATCAAGGTGATACAGGTTGTTTGGCGGGACAATGTCGGAAAATGAAGTAGAGGGAGGGGGGATGTTGGACTTGATGCCTTCAATTTTACTGATGAAAAAATCATTCAAAGAATCACACAGCTTTTGAGAAGGATCCGGTTTGGCAGTTGTTCTGTCCGAAGAGGCCAGTTCAAACACTGTGGCAAAGATTTCCCTCGGTTTATTCTCCGCCTGAAGAATCTTGCCTGAAAAATAAGAAGTTTTAGCCTTCAAAATAGCTCTCTTGTATTCCGCCTGAATGGAGTTGTACAGGGTCTTTGAGGACACTATAGGTGCGTCTCCAGGTACGCTCTGCTTGGCGAGCCGCCAGTTTTTTCTCTCTAAGCTCCTGATTGAACCACTTGTTCGCGTGGTGAGTGCGCTTCACCTGGACACGCCTAAGGGGAGCCACCTGATCACATGTTCTGATCAGCCATTCATTTATAGCCTCAGCTTGAGATGGAATAGAGAGTTTGTCAATAGCTGGACAGGAAGTAGAGAGAGAAGAGCACAAAGATGGAATGTCAACTTTACCCCAGTTGCGCGCCCAGGTGTTTTTAGGGAGAGATGGCCTCTGAGCTGACCTCAAGTCCAGGAAGAAGGTAAAAAATGGTCAGACGATAGACAGGGAGTAACTGTGGGGACAGAAATAGAGATGTTGAGAGACCAGATTTGGTCCAGAGTGTGACCCTGAGCATGTGTGGGGGTATGGACATGTGAAATGAAATTTAAGCTAATAAGCAGTTCGGTAAACTCTCTGGAGGATGGGTTTTCCGCTGAGGCTGAGGGCCAGAAATTAAAGTCCCCAAGCAACAGTACCGATGAATGGCTTACTGCGAGTGTAGCTAGTAAATCCTGAAAAGCTGGAAGAAAGTGAGACATATGTTGGGGTGGGCGGTACATCAGAACACAAGTGGTAGGGGTTTTAAAGGATGCAGAGCGGGCAATCAGAAAATCCACCTCTGAGATCGGGGGAGAAGAGAGTAGATGAAACTGAATGCCGGTGCGGACAATCATGGCCACCCCTCCTCCTGCCTTGCCAAGGGGCCGGTCCGCGCGCAAGGCATAGTATGGGGTGGGCAGGGCAGCCAGTAGGCTAGGCAAGGATTCAGGGAGAAGCCAAGTTTCCGTTAAGAACATTAGGTCCGGTTTATAAGTATCCAAAAAAATAAACAAGTCTGACTGGTGTTTAACAGCCGAACGGGTGTTTAACAGGAAGGCCGAGATGGTCGGAGTGGTAGTTGCCAAGGGGAAAGGTTGAGGTGTAATGTAATAACAGTGTTTGGGGTGACCTCGGAGGGTAGGGAAGTGGATGACAATGACAAAGAGGGTATATTCAGGGGGAGGGACGGTAGGGATAGACCTCTGGAAATGCCCATATCACAAATATGGCCCTGAATTATAGGGTCTAGATGCCAAGGGCCTTGATGAGCGCAAAGTTGGTCGGCTGAATAGGAGCGCAAATTGGCATAATGCCGTGCCCCTAGCCCCGTCTGGCCGCGGACGGGCGCAGACGGGCTTACCTTAGGCGCACCTTCGGCGCGCTCAAGGCGTGCCCGCTGCGCTCGTCTACTGCGCTTCCGGTAGCACATGCGCGTTTTGTAGGGAGCAGCCTCGGGCCGCTAGACCGCTGCCTGCGATGTGCGCGCCCTTCAGGCTGCTCCTAAGATGGCGCCTGCTCTTCAGCTGACCGGCACAGGAAGCCGCGCTGAGGGAGCTGCCCTCCACGCAATCGGCACTGAGAGCCGCGCGGGACCGGGGCGGAGGGGGCCAAGACAGTAAGTGATTACATGCAAATACGCCAATACAGTTTTAAAAATAGCACTAAGCAGCAGAAAGCTGACTGCTTTCAGCAAGGTGAAAAAGACAATGAGAAGTGGTTTAAAATAATAAGCAGTATTAATCACTGCAGATTTAAAATTATTAGCCAACAAATGCTGCTTCAAAACGTAGCGCCCCCAATGAGCCCCAGGAGCTGCCACCACCTGTAAGACTCACCAGGAACCCTGCGCTGTCTGCCGCTTTGTAAGGAGCAGCCTCGGGCCGCTAGACCGCTGCCTGCGATGTGCGCGCCCTTCAGGCTGCTCCTAAGATGGCGCCTGCTCTGCAGCTGACCGGCACAGGAAGCCGTGCTGAGGGAGCTGCCCTCCACGCAATCGGCACTGAGAGCCGCGCGGGACCGGGGCAGAGGGGGCCAAGACAGTAAGTGATTACATGCAAATACGCCAATACAGTTTTAAAAATAGCACTAAGCAGCAGAAAGCTGACTGCTTTCAGCAAGGTGAAAAAGACAATGAGAAGTGGTTTAAAATAATAAGCAGTATTAATCACTGCAGATTTAAAATTATTAGCCAACAATTGCTGCTTCAAAATGTAGCGCCCCCAATGAGCCCCAGGAGCTGCCACCACCTGGGGGCAGTCAACCCTATCAAAGGCTTTTTCAGCATCTAGTCCCACCAGGACCGCAGGAATATGATGTCTATTAGCTTTTTCTATCAAATGTATAATTCAGCGGGTGTTATCGTGCGTTTGACGTCCTTTGATAAAACCCGACTCATCCAGATGTATGAGACTGGGCATAAGGTCATTTAGGCGTTTGGCTAGAAGCGAGGAATAAAGGTTTGTGTCTATATTTAAGAGGGCAATCGGACTATAAGATGCGCAGCGCTGGGGGTCCTTCCCTGGTTTGGGTATCACCGAAATCACGGTCTTGGACATGGTGCCGGAGGCCGTGCCTTCTTCCGTCATAGTGTTAAAAAGACAAGAAAACAAGCAAGGTGGGAGCTAATATCCGGAGCATGTATTTTATAAAATAGTGCAGTGTAGCCATCCGGAGCCTTGTGGGGCTTCAGGGCTTTAATGGCCGCAATTACGTCGTTCTCTGTGATGGGAGCCATAAGTAAGTCATTCCATTCTTCCGACACCTGGGAAAGGGGCAATGTCTGGAGGTAGTCCCGCTGGGCCTCTAGGTCTAAAGTGTCCCCAGTGTAGAGATTTTGATAGAAGAAACCAAAGAAATCAGCTTTCTCCTCGTCTTTGTATGTAACTTCCCCCGTTGGACCCTTAATGCCACCTATATATTCTCTCTCCCTTTTGTCTCTCAGTTGACTGGAAGATACTTACCAATTTTGTTGCCCTGGATGTATGCTAGGTGTTGTAACTTGAGGAGTGTAAATTCCGCCCGGTTGTTATATATATATATATATATATCCTGGAAATACCGCCGTGAAAAGTTCAATATGCAAAGTGCGTCCGTGCACTGAAAAGCAACCAATTCCTACACAATTTTCAAAACTAGTGTTTACTAGTCACGGTATTCTTACACCGGAAGCCGGTATCCCTAAGTTTGCCTCAGAGTGCTGTGAGGTGGCGTAAAGTTTGCCTTGTGGGATTAAGTTTATGCAAGCGTTCAATAGTAATCTACTAATTTTCCAATTGTTCTTTCTCATTAGCCCTTTGCTTGTTTAACGCCGCATTAAGGGCAATACATTCCCCCCTAATGACAGCTTTAAAGGCATTCCAGGCATCCCAGGTGTTGAGCTCCGAAGTATCCTCTGGACTGTTAGTCTCGAAGAAAGCAGTGATAGCTTCTCTTGGTTTAGTACAGGAATCCCTATCTCGTAGTAGTGCTGAGGGAAAGTCAGTGGCGGTGCATCCATTGGGGGCGTTGCCCCACTAGCCATGGACGACCGCCGCTGGTGCCAACATGCATACAAAAGTTCAAACACACATTTGTTTAAAATAAATCCGAGCGCACTGACTCAGCGCTACCGGGCTGGGACGAGCCCGACAGAATCGAGCATTGCCTATTGAAGTGGGCCGTGGGGGGCGGGGCTGCAGAGTGAGTGACAGCGCACAGGCAGAGAGCGTAAGCAGCTGCAGCGGGGTTGGGGTGACTGCGCATGTGACAGCGAGGAGTACTCATAATTGAGACCCATAGCACTGAGACACACTGGCAGGGACCCGGGGCCCTGGTCTCAATATGGGCAAATTTTCACCTGCTCGTAGGCCAATCCTGGCGCAGTGGCGCTGTTAAGCCTGCGCCAGAATTGGCTGAGTAGACAGCAGGGTCAGGATCATGGTGCCGCGCGTGGGTGTTTGCTGCTCTGTTCAGTATGGCCAATCACATATGGCTATATCAAGCCATGTTGAGGTGATTGGCCATTTCTGAAAGCTGCAGTGACGTGACCGCGCGTGGCGCACCAGTGCCACGTTACACAACAACAACAAGTGACTGAAAGTGAAACTGAAAGTCGAGTAGAAGACCAGACCAGTACTGAGAGTCCAGTCGATCCATACGGAGAGGAGAGCGCATGACTCACTGACTCCTGACTCGTCGTCGTATGGTAATGTAAGTAAAAGTACTGTGCTTCTTTATTCTCTACACCCTCCTGTCCGACCTGTCGCACTGCAGGCCCATTTAGTAACCTAACCTTAGAGATAGGTATGACGTCACGTTGGTATGAGTGAGACTGGACGTGGGCTATATTTATGGAAGATCATTCACTGGGTCAATGGCAGGCAGTAAAAACTCAAAGGAGGAAGCGGAAGCCTACCATTCATTAGGGCGGGCGATTTCATGGTTCAGTTTGAAAACCTACCTCTACCTCCCTCGGGCATACTGTACCCGGCCGAGCCCGACTGCACTGTATCGGGATTCGGGAAGCTATACACATTATAAGTGCCAGTAGGGACGGATGCATGCCAACAGGAAGGAAACACTGCTGCATACGGCGGTATGGTCCTGCCCGCGCAGGGATTCTGGTCGGGTGTTTGTTGGCAGTGCTCCCCTTTCAAAGGTCTTCTTGGATACCGAACTGATCATGACTGCCCGGGTGATCTGTTTGGGTATAGAAGAGAGTGAGTGTACACTCACACACGCTATACATACTGACCCCGGGAGGGAGAGCTCGGTGAAAAGAGAGGAGTGCCCCAGTCAACACTGTGTGCCCTCACCACTCGAGGGGCGGGCATGCACAGCAAGGTATAGACCACCAACCACGCTGAAACTCTCCACCAGCAGGAGAGGAAAGCGAGGCCTATGTCGGTTGTGTAAGGCCCTCGCATCTGCAGTGTGCAACCAGCTCCCGTAGTGGTGAAGACTGCCTGCACATGATACATAGAGAGACTGCTCAGTGGTGGAACAAACAAATCAACATAACAGCAACAGTGGAAAGCCTAACTTTGTGTGTCCCTGGCCTGCCGCTGGAGAAGCCTGCAAGTAGAGAGAATGTATATAGACACGCTGGATCAAGCACATCACATCGGCAGCCAAAGCATTGCAAATTTCCCTTGCTCACAGAAAACAGGTACAAAGTTAGTGAACAGCTTACATGCTATATAATGGCTCACTATTCTGCACTGCCCACATCGCATGCTGGAGCATTTACTGTAAATCGATTAAATAGGCCCCCTGGTTTTGTTAATAGGTACCAGACGAACTCCCCTTCCCCCCCTAGTTGTAATTGATTATTAAAAAATATTAGGGGTGAGTTGACCATAATAATTTAATAAAGTTTCATGTTTGCATGCAGAAGGTGTTTTTAGAACTATTTGGAAAAGAGGCGCGGCGTGCACCATTGGCACCCATAATCCAGCAATGGTGCGTTCTGTGGCCAGTCAGAGCCATCTCACACACACCCTATCAGGAAGTTTCCTTTAAGGGGCTGCTCCCATTTGTATCTTGTTAAATTACTCCCAGCGCAGAAAGAACGTGGCACTGTGACATGGCCCCTGGATAATGTCACCTGTGATATAATTTTTATGACATCAGTGGAGTCATCAATCATGTTTAAGATGTCATGAGGAATGTATATGTGAGGCCAGAAGCAGTGCATGATGGAAGAGCAGGTTATAGGTAGTTCACTAGGCTATACAGTGCCAATTTCAGTGCTGTTTTGTTTTTAAAATGTTAGTTCTTATTTCATTTTAACACAGAACTATAACATCAATTTAACTTTTTGCATTTTCCAGTTAATTTCTGTGTTTTGTTATTATATTCTCAGTTGAGCAATGCATACGCCTAGCTCCTCTTCGTGTTACTTGCGCTCTGTACCCAAGGAGCGCTTAACCCCCCCCCCCCCCCCCCACCGCCCTCCTACCCCTCTACCCCCCTGAGCACCGCCTACAGCCTGCATATTTTAGGACTGGAGTTGGAATAGTAAAGTTAATCTTCCTGTGTCCGCCACACCCAAAGCTGCTCTGAGTCCGGCCCGGGTTTTTTATTTGAATTTTGGGAGTTGTAGTTATGTTTATTCTATTATACAACAGAACCAGGAGTACTAGAATTTAAAGAAAAATAACTTGGACCGGAGCAGATCTTGACATGCGCGGACTTGGCAAACTTGACAGCTGTGCGCTTCTCAGGCAAAGACTGTGCTGTGGTGGTTTGAAGGTCAATAAACGGGCACTTTCATTCACTAGAATACACGGAGACACCTTATGTGCCCCAGGGCAGGTGCACGATGTGTTCTTTGTGTGACTATATTGTTAATACTGTCTCTTTCCCGTCAGCCTTGAGAGCAGGACTACAAGTCCCACAATGCAAAGGAAGCACGGAGGCTTCTCCAGTCACACGTGAAGCGAGGCGCTCATACAGCTTTCTTTCTTTCATTGGTCAACGTCTGGGAATGTATGGAGAAGGGCTTGGCTGGGCAGCACAGAGCCAAGCATCTGGTTGTGTGTAACTAGTGAATCTATTTTCCCTGTGATATATGTCTAAGTTAGTATTTACTGCAGCGTTTGAGTGGTTTCGGTTCATGCTTAAGGTGGGCACCGTGCAGGATATATTTGTTCATTTTTCAAGTTAACCATTTATGTTATTTTTAAAGTTCATCTTCAGGGAAGGCAAAGCTCCCACAGGGCAGTCAGTGCAATAAAAAAAAAATCATTGTCTTCTCGGAGCAATGCTAACGAGAGATTTGTGGATCTGGTATGTGACTGTGAATTCCTTTCCCTTCAGAGGTCAGTCAGAGCTAATCCTGGTCATTTGTTTCAAGCGCTCTGAACTGACATACATGGTGGGCAGGATTTGTGAATTCTGTGACTATGTTAGGAGGCTCCGCTTCATGCTGCGTCGACTCCAGCTATATAGTTACCCGAATTTCCATGTCACCTGGCTGCCATGCACAACTGTAGTTGTAGTTGTAGTTTATTTACTATGCATAATTAATTAAAACCGTTGCATACACATAACATTAACTATTTAATATACGTAATTCGATGGATAAAACACTGTTAAAAACCATTATTATACTTCATGTTAAAGTTAACATTTTGGTCCTAATGCGCTTCATCAGATCTAGAGTGCCTGTGCATCAATAAAAACTGAGCTAGCGAAAGCTTTGCCAAGGTAAGCAGCCATCATTGTACATCTTGTTAAAATTCACATTTTAGGGCTTACGCGCTTCATCAGATTTAAAGTGCCTACACGCCAGATAAGGTGGACTAGCCCAAGCTTTGCCGAGTTAAGCAACAGTAACAGCCTGGCCAGGCTGTTTTTATTTATCCAATGTCCACTTGCAGTATGTGTTTGAGTCTCTCTGCCACTGTGTCAAAAAATGTTTGTGAGCCTGCCGTTTTGCTGTGTTTCGGCCGGATTGAAGCACAGTTTTACAGTCTGCCTGCAGATCCTGGACCGTTATGCTTGATTATTAGTCAAAGTAGGATGTCTCTTTTATCCTTTAGGTTGGCCATTTAGGGACCGGACAAAGTAACTCCCTAATTTAGACCTGTGTTATGGTAATCCAGGCCTTTTCAATTTCTCTTCTGCCGCCCCCATAAATTGTACAAACCGGCATGCCAGCTGTATGTCTCCTCCACCAAAGCAAGCCTTCACTGCTTGCCTGCAGGTTCTTATCCTCTTGGTGTTAAAGATAGATTTCAATAACAAGCGTCGTTCTAGGTCCAGACCGTGGCAAATGCATAGTAGATGCATGATGCTCTCTTCAGCTTCTGCGCAGAGGCGGCACTCAGTTGTTTCTGTGGTTCGCTTCCCTGGTGGTAGATGCGGGAGGACAGGAAGAATTCCCAATCGATACCTGAGGTATTTCTCTTTTAGCTTCCGGATGAAGCCCGCATGCAGGTAGTCTTGAGGACCAGGTGTTGTGTAGCTCTGTAGCACGCACCAGCCGTGTGATCGTCTTCTGAGTGTTTCCTTATCTTCAAGTACTGATAGATTTTTAACTGTCTTGTTTACCAAAGTCTTAAAACTATTCTGCGTTCCCGTAGTAGCCCACAGTTCCTTCAGGCCTAGACGGTTTATCGATGTGGTCAGGTAATCCCTTGGGATACAATCTCTGCTTGAGTTTATCTCTTTCCATAGGTGGAAATTCAGGGAGCAGTTATCGGAGCATCTGATCCTAAACCAACATTTCACATAAGCTGCTTTGCAAGCTATTTTTTGTGACTGTAGTCCAAGCTCCAGCCTGATTTGCGCGGGAGAGGCATAATTTGGTAGGCTAAAGATTATTCTTGCAGCTCTTAGCACAGTTTGTTCCAAAGTCTCTTCATCTTTTCCCCTAAGGCATTCGCTTCCATATGTAATAGCTGGGATTAGCTTTGCTTGTAGTACTTGTAGTAAAGGATAAAAGCTTGGCCCAGCAGTTTTGTGTTTCAGAGATTTGTAGAGCTACCGCTATTGTGTTTCCTTTCCGTTTTATGGCTTCTTTTTGTGGCTTGAAGGTACCTGTCTCATCCAGTATTACCCCTAGATATTTGTATTCTGACACGACTTCCATAGGAGCACCTGACAGGTTCCAAATAAACCCTGTGGTATTCTTTTTCGGGTTGAACCGCATGATTTTTGACTTATCTAGATTGATGGTTAAACCATTAGATGCAGCATGCTTGGCAGTTGTATTTAGCAAGTGCTGAAGCCCAATTGGAGTTCGGCTTATTAGGACGACGTCGTCAGCGTACAGTAGGTTAGAGAGTGACAGCCCGCCTAACCTCGGTGCATGGGAAGTGCTGTTGTTTAATTCAGTAGAAAGGTCTGCAATAAACATGTTAAAAAGCATGGGGGTCAGTACGCAGCCCTGCTTCAATCCACTAGATGTTGATATTTTCCTTGACAGATGTTCTCCGGTTCCTAGTTTTATTTGAACCCAAGTGTTAGTGTGTAACTGGATTATCTGTTTTAATAGTGCTGCTGCAATTTCCATCTTTGCTAGTTTAGCCCACAGCTTCTGCCTGTTTATACTGTCGAAAGCAGCAGAATAATCGATGAAGCAGAAAAATAGGGAAAGATTTGCTGCTTTGGCACCGTCCATCAGTAGCGTCAGTGCAAGTAGATTTGTGATGGTCCCAGTGCCTTTGGAGAAGCCGGTCTGATTGATAGGGATGAGGGATTCTTCATTTGCCCATACTGTTAGTTCGTCCAAAAGGAGACCGGCATAGTATTTTGCCTCGACATCAATTAAGGCTACAAGTCTGTAGCTAGTAGGTTTATTCTTATCACCCTTTTTGTAGATTGGGGATATTATGGATCCTTTCCAGGATCCTGGGATGCCAGCCCCTTCATCTATGGAGTTGAACACTTGTAGTAATGCAGCCGCCCAGTAGTTCGGGTCAGCTTTAAACAATATTGGGGGGATACCGTTAGGGCCCGGTGCCCCCTCTGGCCTACCTTTGGCTACTCGGTTTTTGATCTGCAAAATCGTGAAGTGCAGTTCTCTTGTTGACCTCCTGCTGATGTTACCATGGGTGCTCGGCTTGTCAGGCTGTCCTGACCCTGGTTGTGCCGTGCTGGAGCTTTCCCCTCTTGGGTTAAAGTGATCATGGAGGTGGATCATGGAGGTGGCCTGCCCAAGTTTCCTCTGTTATGTGGGAGTTGATGCCCTGCACGTGGGTTTTACCTAAATTATTTATTGTTCGCCAAAATTTTGCACTTTGATTTGTCTTTGCATCAAACAGGAGCTTAGCCCACAAAGATTCTTCTACTTCCCTTTTTGCTTGCCATATCATTTTCTTCTTGGTTTGTTTTAATTTAGCAAGGGTATTTTGTAGAATAGGTTCGTTACCCCTTTGTCTTAGCTTTCGTAAAGTTTTATTTATCTCTTTATTGAGGACCCTCAGATTTGGTACAGACGAGATTGGTAAATAGTTAAGTTGGTTTCCTGCTTGAGCTCTTACAGTCTCTCTATTTGGTGATCGACTTTCTGGCACTCGGCCCTTTAATCTATTGGCAAATTGTTCCCCTAGTTGTTTTGTCGCTGTTTCCCAACTGGCTTTCGCATTGGTATGTATCTCTGCTTGCTTTTCACAAATTGACTTAGCTATGATTTGGAGTTTGTCAGGTTGGCTAATTTTGCATTTTAGCCTCCTGAGATTCACAGTATAAATAGTTGCAGGATCCTCCACTGGGCGCATCAGGGGCCTCTCCTTTATACACAGTGAAATTTCCTGGGGCTGATGGTCACCATGCTCTTTTATTCCAATCTTGAAGCTAGAAATCCTTCTAAACAATTGTAGAGTGACCAGCGTGTAATCTAGTATAGAGCTCACCATAGCTTTATGATAAGTTGCTGCGGGGGGTTGGTCTCCCAAAAAGTGACCATTTAGTACCACAAGGCTTAAGTGCTCCATGTCCTGTATAAAATTCCTAGACTGGGGTGTCAACTTTACCTTTTTGCCCTGTACCTGGGTGGGAATCTTCCCCGCTATATGTTGTTCCTCCAGCTCAATTTCCCTCGGATGTGGTCCTATTAAATGCATATTAAAATCCCCAGCCAATATAAGGTTGGTTGATGACTCTTCCGAGCTTTGTTATTTCCGTACCTACCATTTTAACCCCTCTAGCTTTATCTCGTGGGTGAATGTAAACATTTAGTACAATAATTTGTTCTTTAGCGTTGCTCTCGTCTATGTCCAGAGCAAGAATTTGAAGCCCATTTGTTGGGGTTTGAGTGAAGGCAACTTCTCTTGTCCCCCTTATGGAGCTAATTGAGGAATAAATGGACAGGCCCCCCTTTAGGTGACTGTTAGAAACGGGACCCTGGCCGGCCAAGACTCGCGTCGAGGTCAGTCAGGGATCACCATTTCTAAGGTCAGGGCTAGGGAGTCACACACCAAGATAACCCCCGCTCACCCTCTAGGTAACGTGGCGCGAGCAGCAAGGCTAATCTCAGAGGCGATGTGTAAAGCGTTTGCGCGCGCACCCCAGCGACAACAACCAAAGGCCCACCACAAAGGAAACTCCACACAAGGTTATCAAAAATAGCCTTTGTATTATAATAATAAAAACACATTAGACAACACACACACTTTACAATGTGCCAACAGGCACGGGCAAGATTTACAAGGGATTATGTACAGGACAGGGCCACCTGGACCACTGTCAGGGGTATGCACTTGTTAGAAATAATACTTGTAGGTATAACACTTTAGCACATCAACATACAATGACTGTAACACAGAAATAGTAAATGTAGCATACAACCAGTAACTACTGGTAAAGAGAAAATACCTCCTACGCCACCCTAGTCTCTGTAGGGAAATCACGCAGGGAGCTAGGACCTATGGAAGGAAAACCTATCACCTACTACGCCACCCTAGTCTCTGTAGGGAAATCACGCAGGGAGCTAGGACCTTATCAGCAGGACCTATGGAAGGAAAACCTATCACCTCCTACGCCACCCTAGTCTCTGTAGGGAAATCACGCAGGGAGCTAGGACCTTATCAGCAGGACCTATGGAAGGAAAACCTATCACCTCCTACGCCACCCTAGTCTCTGTAGGGAAATCACGCAGGGAGAAGGAAACCTATGGAAGGAAAACCTATCACCTCCTACGCCACCCTAGTCTCTGTAGGGAAATCACGCAGGGGGAAGGAAACCTAAAATAATCACCTAGGCAAGTAACATTTAGCAAAGGCCATCAAACATCAACATTCCTCTAAGCAGGTCACTTTTAGCAAAGGGGATAAACACATAAAGAATTACCTAAGCAGGTCACTTTTAGCAAAGGTAAAAACAAACATTCCTCTAAGCAGGTCACTTTTAGCAAAGGGGAATAAAAGAACAAAGAATCACCTAAGCAGGTCACTTTTAGCAAAGGTAATAATAAACAAGAATTGCACATGTAACATTAAAACACATTCAGAGGTGCAGGTTAGAACTTTTGCGCAAGAATCATATAGCAAAGAAATCACAATGCGCAGGGTGCATGTAGCACAACACTCAAAATGTCCCTCAGGCCAACTGGCCTCGAAAGGGGCGGAATGCCCTGAGTCTCAGTGTCAGGGAGGTCTGCGCAGGCAGCACAGAACACAAAAGCCTAAACGTAGCAACTGTCCACTAAGTGCTGGACAGTTGTGAATAGCGAGTAGGCAACGTTGGAGCCAGGTGGGCTCAAGAACAATGAATGGCACCCAAGAGCCTCTCTGGGGCTCTAGAACAACTGTGGGCGCTGTGAGCCTTTCTGGCTCTAAATAAATCAACTGCCCCCTCGAGCTTCTCTGAGCTCGCAAAACAAAGTAGGCAATGTAGAGCTCCTGCGCTCTAAACCAATGAAATGCCCCCAGAGCCTCCTGTGGGCTCTAACTAAATAGGGGCGAGAGCCTCGTGGGCTCAAAGACAATGTGGCCGGGAGCCTCGCTGGGCTCGAAGAACAGAAAGTGCCCTGAGCCACTCGGGGCTCTCGGGAACCAATGCGGGCGGAGCCTCTAGGGCTCAAGAACAAATGTGGGCCGGATCGTTGGAGCGGCCCGCTGCCAACCGGGGCCGCTCTGGAGAAACAAAGAACCCTGTCCCTCACTCACCACACATCGCGGGGGCAGGAACACTGCCGGCTCGCCTCGCGCTGCTTCTCTCTCTCGCCGGCGAGGCGGGACTTCCGGTCGGCCTCTGAGGGGCCGCGCTGTGATTGGCCGGTCGGCCAGATACTTCCGGGTCGCCGCGGGCAGCGCGGCGGCTCGCTGTAGACAGGCAGGCGGGCTCTCAGTACCCGAGGAGTGGGCTCCCTCGTGGTAATTATCAATCCAAGTACGGGGCAATGCCGGGTGGCACCGGCCTTCGAATTAAAACATAAAGCGAGGTAGGCACTCGCGAATGCCAAAAAGCGGCAAAAAGCGCTCCACAGCGCTATAATAGAAATAAAGCGCACCCAGCGCTTGGGGGCTAAAGGAAAGCGCTCCTAGCGCTACAAATATCAGCAAAGCGCTATTGAGCGCTGGGGCACCAGGAAAGCGCTCCTAGCGCTATAAATCAAGTAAGAGCGCCTCCAGGCACTCTAAGCAAAAGGCAAAAGCTCCAGCAGGGACTGGAGGCAGGCAGAGGGGCAGGGCAGGGCCAGAGCCAGCACACTGGGTCTCCAGGCAGGGAGACAAGCCAAGTGGCGGTCCTCCTGGCCCCAGCAGCAGCAACAGCCCCCTCTGGCAAGGATCCACAAGTAGAACCATTTCTGTGGGGACACAGCCCCATATTTATACAGAGAAATCCTTTGTTAGGAGGTGCAGGGTGGGGGGAAACCAGTTGCAGCTGGCTTGGGAGTACCCTTGATGGCCCAACCACCCCTTTCATTCACTGGGGAGGCTAGGGTCATTAGACAAACCACAGGGGGGCGGAGCCAGCATTGTGTGGGGAAAACCCAGCCCATCCAGGACACAGATCTACTCCTCCCACACATCACTCAGGCTGATCTCACACTCACCACCGGGCAGACCCATCCAGACTTCCTGGAGCCTGGCATGCCAGCCAGCTCCAGCCAATCACGCTCCACTATCCTCACTGCACACATACATCAATGTCCAGAAGTAGCACTTCCCTTCTAGACACACACAAGCCGCACATACCATTGCGCAGCATTCGCTCTCACGAGTTCATACATACTAAACTCGAGCCTGCACTCCCCACACATCAGGAACTACCAGGGCACACACATTCCCCATGCATTCCTATGGGAGGGCAGGCCAGCCATACTACACGCACGCACTTTCACTCTGGGACACAGGGAAAAAGTGCGCCAAGACCCAAAAATCACTACACAGGGTCACAAATAAAGGCAAAAAGATTAGGGGTGAACCTGCCCTAAGGCCCAAGTCTAACACGACCCCCTTCCAGCCAAAACGCAGGGCAGACCGATCACCACCGTGATGGGCTTCCCTGCTTGGGGCGATAAAACAAGGACGCGGGCCCACAACTGCAGGGACACCCTCCTGTTTTACGCCACGGTGAACCCCTAGGGTTCCTTCTAAAACTACTGTAGGGACTAACTGGGGTACCCCACTGATACTCTCCAGCTGCCCTCGGCCAGGACCAGGCCCTAGGCCACCCAGGTACCACTGGATCCTGTATACTCACAAAGTGGGGGGTAGTAACCCCTGGCACATAATAGCCATGCTCCACTCTTCCTGTCTGCAAGACAGGGCTAGACTTCCACTGGTTCTCCAGCCTAGGGTCTACAACCTTAGGTGGACCAGGAGTCTCAGGGAAGGCTCTCCTCCCCTTACCTCTTCTCCTAGGGTTCCTCCTCCTCCTGCGAGGGGTACCCTCTAAACAACATTCTCCCAACCTAGGGTTTAACCCCTCAGGTGGTACCGGGGTCAGAGGTGGGCTCTCGCACCCTCTGCACCCCCTTCCAGAGTCCTGCTCCCTCCCAACCGGGGCGGTACCTCTGGAGAAAGAACTGGTTAGGACACTGATTACAGTAGTCCCACCCTTCAGGTCAGGCGGATCCTGAACCTGGCCATCCAACCTCTGGTCTAAAACCTTCGGTGGAACCAATGCCTGGCACTCCAGGACTTCTGGGGATTCACACAACATCCCCAAATCACTCCTTTCACTGGACTTCTGTACTCTCCCTCCTGGAGCGGTACTGCCAGCTTCTAGGACCATAGAAGCTCCGCTTACAGATGCTCCAGGTTCTCTACACACTAGGAGATCTCCCTCAAGTGAACTAACAGGCAAGTCTAGGTTCCTTTCCTGGTGTTCCCTAAAGAAACCATCCAGGCTCTGTGACAGGGCTTCGGGCGTCTGGGGACTCTCGGTCACACACTCACTCCCGCTCCACTGAGACAGGCAGTCAGCCCCTACACCCTTCTCACTAACCAAGGACCTAGCTGGGCTACTCTCACCCTCCTCCACCACACTGGGCTGGAAGACACCTGACCCACTATTGTTGGAATCACTCACTAGTGACTCAAAAGAACCTCTCGCACTGTCCCAGCGTTCTGCTTCCTCTGCAAGGTCCCAAGGACAAAAACACTTCAACTTCAGCAGGTGCTGGCGCAACTCTGGACAAACAACACTGAGCAACTGCTCTTTGAGGAACATATTCACCACACCGTCCACCTCATTGTCCGAGTTAGCCGTCAGCCAACCCCACATTGCATCCGAACAGTCATCCACAAAATACCCCCACTTCTGGTGAGATGGTTTCTTAAGGTTCCTAAACCTCAACCTATTCTCCTCCTCTGGGGAAACAGGAACCATACTCGGGGAACTGGGAGTGGGACTGTCTACACTGACATTTAAAAAGCAGCCACCACTGGACTCCACCCTCCCTGGGGAATCCAGACAATTACAACTGTGCGCAGGGAAGAGTCTATCCTCTAGGGCTGCTCTCTCACGGATGATGGCCCTTCTCTCCACCTCTATCCTCTCCTGCGCTAAGAGTCTTTCGATCTCTAGCTGCGCCATAGCCTGGGCATGCTCTAACATGAGCTGTTCCATCGCTAACTGATGCTCCCTTTCTTTCTCCCTATCTTCCCACTCTTCTGGGGACAGGACAAGGGATGGGGCGCTGGTACTGACACTGGGCCTAGCAAGGGACTCCCTATCTATGGGGTCCTCACTATCTGCTGGGGCCCAACCACTGTCATCATCCAACTCACATTCTTCATCAGAATCTTCAGGGCTCCCCACAGACTCACCACCCTCATGGCGTGTGGCCTGGGCCCTTTCCTCGCTGCGCTCAAGATCCCTTTGATCCTTATACCATTGGACCAGGTGGTTCCTAAGTTTGTTCTCAGTATCTGACTCATCCACCCCTATGTGTCTCTCTCTACAGAACCTTTCCAACTCCTGCATACTGTACCAAACTAGATCACTGAGATCAAAAACAGGCTCCATTTTGGCAGACGTTCTAGAGATGAGATCACACAGGGAACCTGGGGGTCTGAGCTAAACAGGAGTATACAATCAACAAAATTCAGCAAGATTCCTATCTCAGAACTTGCACTCCACTGTCCAGTGTAACACATCACTCATTCACACACACCCTCCCCTCGGACCGGTAAGGCAGTTTCTACCACCCCTGATTATCTCAACCTGACCACTAGCGACACAGGTACCAAACTCTGGGAGCAGGGCGGGGAACAAGGTTACTGGACACAAATCACAAAATGACACCTTTCAGGAGAAGCAAAACTGAACTTCCCTAAAAAAACAATAATCCCAAAAATGTGGTTATCTAAAATTGCAGAGTTTTGAAGTGTGGCCCGTCGCCACTGTGGTACAACGCAAACGCAAGTCCAATCCGCACCGCTAGCCACCAATGTTAGAAACGGGACCCTGGCCGGCCAAGACTCGCGTCGAGGTCAGTCAGGGATCACCATTTCTAAGGTCAGGGCTAGGGAGTCACACACCAAGATAACCCCCGCTCACCCTCTAGGTAACGTGGCGCGAGCAGCAAGGCTAATCTCAGAGGCGATGTGTAAAGCGTTTGCGCGCGCACCCCAGCGACAACAACCAAAGGCCCACCACAAAGGAAACTCCACACAAGGTTATCAAAAATAGCCTTTGTATTATAATAATAAAAACACATTAGACAACACACACACTTTACAATGTGCCAACAGGCACGGGCAAGATTTACAAGGGATTATGTACAGGACAGGGCCACCTGGACCACTGTCAGGGGTATGCACTTGTTAGAAATAATACTTGTAGGTATAACACTTTAGCACATCAACATACAATGACTGTAACACAGAAATAGTAAATGTAGCATACAACCAGTAACTACTGGTAAAGAGAAAATACCTCCTACGCCACCCTAGTCTCTGTAGGGAAATCACGCAGGGAGCTAGGACCTATGGAAGGAAAACCTATCACCTACTACGCCACCCTAGTCTCTGTAGGGAAATCACGCAGGGAGCTAGGACCTATGGAAGGAAAACCTATCACCTACTACGCCACCCTAGTCTCTGTAGGGAAATCACGCAGGGAGCTAGGACCTTATCAGCAGGACCTATGGAAGGAAAACCTATCACCTCCTACGCCACCCTAGTCTCTGTAGGGAAATCACGCAGGGAGAAGGAAACCTATGGAAGGAAAACCTATCACCTCCTACGCCACCCTAGTCTCTGTAGGGAAATCACGCAGGGGGAAGGAAACCTAAAATAATCACCTAGGCAAGTAACATTTAGCAAAGGCCATCAAACATCAACATTCCTCTAAGCAGGTCACTTTTAGCAAAGGGGATAAACACATAAAGAATTACCTAAGCAGGTCACTTTTAGCAAAGGTAAAAACAAACATTCCTCTAAGCAGGTCACTTTTAGCAAAGGGGAATAAAAGAACAAAGAATCACCTAAGCAGGTCACTTTTAGCAAAGGTAATAATAAACAAGAATTGCACATGTAACATTAAAACACATTCAGAGGTGCAGGTTAGAACTTTTGCGCAAGAATCATATAGCAAAGAAATCACAATGCGCAGGGTGCATGTAGCACAACACTCAAAATGTCCCTCAGGCCAACTGGCCTCGAAAGGGGCGGAATGCCCTGAGTCTCAGTGTCAGGGAGGTCTGCGCAGGCAGCACAGAACACAAAAGCCTAAACGTAGCAACTGTCCACTAAGTGCTGGACAGTTGTGAATAGCGAGTAGGCAACGTTGGAGCCAGGTGGGCTCAAGAACAATGAATGGCACCCAAGAGCCTCTCTGGGGCTCTAGAACAACTGTGGGCGCTGTGAGCCTTTCTGGCTCTAAATAAATCAACTGCCCCCTCGAGCTTCTCTGAGCTCGCAAAACAAAGTAGGCAATGTAGAGCTCCTGCGCTCTAAACCAATGAAATGCCCCCAGAGCCTCCTGTGGGCTCTAACTAAATAGGGGCGAGAGCCTCGTGGGCTCAAAGACAATGTGGCCGGGAGCCTCGCTGGGCTCGAAGAACAGAAAGTGCCCTGAGCCACTCGGGGCTCTCGGGAACCAATGCGGGCGGAGCCTCTAGGGCTCAAGAACAAATGTGGGCCGGATCGTTGGAGCGGCCCGCTGCCAACCGGGGCCGCTCTGGAGAAACAAAGAACCCTGTCCCTCACTCACCACACATCGCGGGGGCAGGAACACTGCCGGCTCGCCTCGCGCTGCTTCTCTCTCTCGCCGGCGAGGCGGGACTTCCGGTCGGCCTCTGAGGGGCCGCGCTGTGATTGGCCGGTCGGCCAGATACTTCCGGGTCGCCGCGGGCAGCGCGGCGGCTCGCTGTAGACAGGCAGGCGGGCTCTCAGTACCCGAGGAGTGGGCTCCCTCGTGGTAATTATCAATCCAAGTACGGGGCAATGCCGGGTGGCACCGGCCTTCGAATTAAAACATAAAGCGAGGTAGGCACTCGCGAATGCCAAAAAGCGGCAAAAAGCGCTCCACAGCGCTATAATAGAAATAAAGCGCACCCAGCGCTTGGGGGCTAAAGGAAAGCGCTCCTAGCGCTACAAATATCAGCAAAGCGCTATTGAGCGCTGGGGCACCAGGAAAGCGCTCCTAGCGCTATAAATCAAGTAAGAGCGCCTCCAGGCACTCTAAGCAAAAGGCAAAAGCTCCAGCAGGGACTGGAGGCAGGCAGAGGGGCAGGGCAGGGCCAGAGCCAGCACACTGGGTCTCCAGGCAGGGAGACAAGCCAAGTGGCGGTCCTCCTGGCCCCAGCAGCAGCAACAGCCCCCTCTGGCAAGGATCCACAAGTAGAACCATTTCTGTGGGGACACAGCCCCATATTTATACAGAGAAATCCTTTGTTAGGAGGTGCAGGGTGGGGGGAAACCAGTTGCAGCTGGCTTGGGAGTACCCTTGATGGCCCAACCACCCCTTTCATTCACTGGGGAGGCTAGGGTCATTAGACAAACCACAGGGGGGCGGAGCCAGCATTGTGTGGGGAAAACCCAGCCCATCCAGGACACAGATCTACTCCTCCCACACATCACTCAGGCTGATCTCACACTCACCACCGGGCAGACCCATCCAGACTTCCTGGAGCCTGGCATGCCAGCCAGCTCCAGCCAATCACGCTCCACTATCCTCACTGCACACATACATCAATGTCCAGAAGTAGCACTTCCCTTCTAGACACACACAAGCCGCACATACCATTGCGCAGCATTCGCTCTCACGAGTTCATACATACTAAACTCGAGCCTGCACTCCCCACACATCAGGAACTACCAGGGCACACACATTCCCCATGCATTCCTATGGGAGGGCAGGCCAGCCATACTACACGCACGCACTTTCACTCTGGGACACAGGGAAAAAGTGCGCCAAGACCCAAAAATCACTACACAGGGTCACAAATAAAGGCAAAAAGATTAGGGGTGAACCTGCCCTAAGGCCCAAGTCTAACAGTGACCAAATTTGGCTCCTTTGGTTGCTGGGAGATGATGAGTCCTATAGCCTAGAAGATGCTGAGGTTCTTCCTGCCATGTTTCCTGCATTAGAATTAAATCAAAGCCTTGAATATAAGAGAGAAATTCTATGTCCGATATCTTATTTCCCAGACCATTTACATTCCATGAGCATATTTGGAGGTTCGTGCCAACTTCGTTGTCTTTGATGGAGCTAGGTCAGGTGCCCTCTCCTTGTGAGTTTATTGTTCTGGCTAACCAAGTCCAGTCTTCCTGTTGGTGTTCGTCACCCTGTCTTTTCCCTTCCGTTGAATGCACATCCGTGCCTCGCGCCCCTTTGAGGACGGATTGGGCTGTCCTGATTTTTGAATGGTCTGAGTCAGCTAGTCTGTTAGGTATTAGAGGATCAGGGTATCCCGGTTGTTGGTATAAGAGTATTTTAATTCCCCAGGCTTTTAATTGGGCATCCTCCGCTAGGATCCTCCTTGCCATTTCCTCTGTGGCCCAATTTGCCTTGGTCATCTCTCTTTTTGATAGCTCTTCATTGGTTTGGAACTCAATTCCTTCCAAATCAGCTGAGTTGATGTCTGCCAAGCTCCTGATTGATTGAATCAGACGCAAGATGTTCCCTCTATTAAGAATGTCCCCATTGCCTCTTGATCTGAATTCAGGAATGAATAAGATTGCTCGACTCTGCAGGTTCATGGTGTTGATGGTAAGGTGCTTGGTCTGATTTGACTGGCCTGTTAGGGTTGGGCAATCAAAGCCGCTGGCTGTCCCCCCTGCAGCATGCTTGTGTCCAGCTGGCGAATGTGCAAAAGTATTGTTGATTATCAGATTTCCCTTGCTGTCGATCGGCGTGATTTTTCTCCCCCCAGAGTGGTCTTGCATGGGTTGTTCTTCTCGGAGAGCTGCCACCTTCGGTTTTGGGATATGCTGTGACATCTCAGAGGTCTGTTTATAACCAACATGCGTATGTGCAATGCTATTTATTGTCCATACCAGGTTCCTGTTTTTACCAGTCGGTGTATTTTTGCATTCCATGCTGCTATTTTGCTTACATCGCTCTACTGCATGCGCTGTCACCTCTGATTCGGGTGTCTCCCTAAGTACTTCAGGGGACGTCTCCTGGAAAGCCTTTATGATTGAAGGGCCCACTTTGCTATCTGTTTTTTGCGAGCAGTGTTCAGAGGTAGCGATGTTGACCAAAGCTTGCTGTCCCAAAATCTGGTCTATTAAGAGGGAAGTAATCCGTTATGTTTTTCTTCCTGTTTCTCCCTTTCCTCTTTTTCTTACGATTTTGGGTCCGCTGCTCCTTGATCTGGCCATGTTCCACGCCTTGAATACTGGGGGCTTAAGCCATCAGTGATTCCCCCTCTGACTCCTGCGTGCGTTCACATTGCTCTATGTCGCTGCTCGCTTTCGTATCATTGTTCCCCTTCCTGGTTAACCTTTCCGCCCAAGATGGTTCTGTTTGCTGACCCTCTACGGTAACTGATGTTTTCAGCCAGCGAGGACTTGAGCGGATCTTAGATCTATCCTCCTTGGTGTCAGTCTTTGAAGGGGATTCCCTGCCCTTCACCTCAGGGGCTGGTTCTTTACTGACATTTGCCTCCATAATGTATTTTTTGTTGGTTTCTTGGGAGTTTGTCCTTGCGATGTCTGTTAAGTTCCTAATGTCGCTCACCAGCTCCCCCATCGCCATGCACAACTGCGCGTTCGCCGTTTTGCAAGAACTGAGAAAAGTAAAGTTCTCGCCAGCACAAAATGCATGTTTTGGATAGCACCCAACCACCTGTTTGCTCAAACAGCTGCAAAAGCCATGTTTAAGTCCCTAAATGTTCTGAAGAGTGTGCGGCTTTGTCAATTAAAAGTAAATGAATTTTTGGCATGTTAAGAAAAGAGGCTTCGCCTTACACGTTAAAACAAGCAATCCCTTTGATGTCCGTCTTCTCTTCGTATTCATTAGGAAAAACAATAATTAACGTGCATTAGATTTTGATTCATCAGCTTAAGCAAGGAAAGGGCAATGCACGTTTGTATCGTTGCAATATATGGAACAGAGTTCAGTGGCGTAACCCAACATGATACCCCTGCAGAACAATCCCTAACATTTCAAGAAGGCTGGGTGCCTGGCAGACATGCAAAGGACTTGAAAAGGGTGAACCCACCCTAAATTATTGGTTTACCTGCAGGGAGCACGAGGGGCGGGCCGATATGGGTTCAATCAGACAATGTTTATGTAAAACATATACAGCCACATGCCATTTAATCTCAGTTTCATACAATATTCGGTGTGCTGCATATTTTTCCCCAATATACTCCATTAGTAATAGTTCTTTTATTTGCACAAGCATTAAAAGTATACAGACGTACAAGACACCTACGCTACGGTCCCCTTCCTGGGCCAATTCTACGACGAATTTATTCCAGGCTGCCATGTGGGTTCTACCAGCAAGTAGCAATGGGCACACCAGACAGTTCCCCAAATCATCCAATTGTGTATAAGGTAGAAAAAACTCCTATCTATGATGACCCTACCTAGTTTCCATATTTGTCCTTGCTTTTAAACTATTATCATAGCTCAACATCATCACAGTTTTCTTTTTATAGGTTACAAAGAGAATGATGAATAATCATTCTCTTTGTAACCTATAAAAAGAAAACTGTGGGCAGCTGCAGATGCCCTGCACTGATCACACTGAGTGAGCTCTCACACTCTCTTCTCAGCACGTATAGAACAATGTTGTCATCATTCTGTCTGTATCCTTAAGATATCAGTGATGATTAATCAGTCCCTGCAAAAACTGAACACAGCGCTGCCAATCCCCACACCACATTACTGTAAGATCTGCTAGTTTCAGATTCAGTGGCCAGAAGTGGAGTACCGACTACATTTCAATAACGCTGGCTGCATTGTCCATATAACTCACCTCCATGTCTCAGAAGTGCTGTGTTTCAGTTTGATAAGCTGAGCGTTGGTGGTTTAGTGGTACAACTGCCTGCCTGCCACATAGGAGCCGGGCCAGGAACTGACCCAGCAGACATGATTCGGGTGCACAAGCCATTCTCTCCCCACTGCCCAGCACTCTCTAGGTCTTTTGTGATTTCCTCCCAGTGAGGTCCGTAAGTCGCACAGCTCCAAACACCACTTGGTAACATCCCATCTCCACCTGTGAGCATCTGGGTCTTGTATAGAGATTGGTGCTGGCGACTCGGCTTCTAGGTACCAATATGCACGTCACGCGGAGCCGGGTGTCATGAGCCCAGCCCCAGGGTGGCTTGCTCGGCAGGGCTGAGGGGCAGGTACAGAACGACACGTGGACTGAATAGTAGGGAGTTCTGCAGGATCGGGGCGAGGGCACAGCAGCGGCAGACAGAGCAGTAGATATGAATGTGTTATTGCTGATTCAGTAGTGTCAGTGTTTAGTTGTTGTAGAAGCTCGCTCCTGTGCACATCTACACACCTCTATGCTCCGCCTCTTCACTGCTGCCTGCCGTCTCTCCATCACCTCCCGCACTCACTCAGGCAACAGGCCGAGCTAGTACGCGGGGGAAGGAGGGGGTGGCGCGGTGGCCACGCAGCCTGACATAATTGGTCCTTCATAGGGTCTGAACCGCACCCTCCAGTCTGCCATTACACCAATCACTGCTAGGCAGGTTCACCCGTAAAGCGCTTACCAAGCGCTGCACTTCATGTGAAAATGCAGCAGCGCAAAGGTGAAACTGTTAAATAAATCTGCCCAGCACTTACCAACGCAGAACAAGCAACAGAACAAGCATTGGCATAGCCTACAGGTTGCGCCTTTGGGACCTTATAAATGTTTAGCCATGCAACACTTGCTGTTGTACCAAGGATATTGTTAATGTTTTTCCTAGAGAGAGATCAGAGTTTTGTGTAATGGAAGTTTTGACTCATGGAAAGGTAGCACAGAAGGTTAATATGCCTGCTGCAAAGAACATGTACCTGATGCAGATCACAAAATGCTGTAAATAGGTCAGTGAGTCACTGTTTACATAAAAGCAATCTGTGAGGTTCTCAGCATTGTATCTTGAAGTCTGTTATAAAGCTCTGTGGTTATACTGAATAAGCAGCTACCTATGTTATATGACAGCTCTTTAATAATGGAATACCTGCACTTTCACAATTGCTTTATTAACCTTCCTGCTTCCTCAAATTTGCTGTAAGAATGTACTGTGGACATGCGAGTAAAAGGTGTAATCTTGCGTCTGAGGAAATAGAGTGAGCCAGGCATCCAGGAGACCCAAGTCATGTAAGCGTTGTTGTTTGGCCTCCGAAAAAGAGCCCAAACCTGAGCTTTGTGTGTGCGTGCTGTCCAAGTCCTTCTTCCACACCAGATTAAAATCACCCATAAGGATTAGTGGACCTTCTACAAAATCTGTCAATTTCCCCAAAAATGTGTATAGAAAAGCCGCCTGTCCAGTATTGGGGGTGTATACTACTGCAAAGGTGCAGAGTTTCCCCCTTAACCGCCCTTTCATAATCATAATCAAGCAGCCTTCCTTATCATTCTGGACTCCCAGTGGTTGAAATTCTATGGAAGAGCGAAACATGATGGCCACCCCTCTATGTTTCGTGTGGGCAGAGCACCTATATATTAGTGGAAAATGTTTGTCTTTAAGGTGTGTGTCCTCTGCTCTGGCTAAGTGCGTCTCCTGTAACACTACTATGTCAAGGTGGTGATCAACAATTTATTTCCATACTTTGTGGCGTTTTGGGGGGGAATTAAGCCTTTTAACATTCCAGGTTCCAATAGTAATTGGCATCATATCAAATATAAAACACTACAGTTCCACCTGAATCCCGCCTGCCCCTCAAGCTCCTCGTTTCTGAACCCTCCCGCTGAAGCTACGTTGGCCCAGTAGTCATACATCCTTTCAAACACACTTGTTAAAAAGCCACCAGCACAACAGTCCCCGACTCACCCCATAACCCCTAAACAAAGGAGAATAGACTTAACCAAGTAAACAGTACAAACATTACTGTTGGCCCCCCAGCAGAGCTGGAAAGACCCCTTAGGAGCCAAGGGGGACAGCAGGTCCGAGGAACCCATCCACGCCCGCCCCAGTGCATAGCTGAATCAAGAGCATATTTGAGCGGCTAACTGAAAAGTTCCGAAAGGTTACCTTAGAGATAAGTCCATAACCAAATAAACGCAGCTGTAAAGTCCGTGCATGTGTGAATCAATCAATCAATCAATCAATCAATCAGGGTACTTGTAAAGCACGCTACTTACCCGTGAGGGTCTCAAGGCGCTGAGGGGAGGGGGGTGCTGCTACTGTTCGAAGAGCCAGGTCTTGAGGAGTCTTCTGAAGGCAAGTAGATCTTGGGTCTGCAGTATGTGGGTAGGGAGGGTGTTCCAGGTCTTGGCGGCGATGTAGGAGAAGGATCTGCCACCGGAGGTCTTACGTTGGATGCGGGGGACAGCAGCGAGGGCGAGGCTGGCGGAGAGGAGCTGGCAGGTGGGGGTGTGGAAGCTGAGTCTGCTGTTCAGGTAGGCTGGTCCGGCGTTGTGGAGTGCTTTTTGTGCGTGGGTGAGGAGCTTGAAGGTGATCCTCCTATCGACAGGGAGCCATTGTAGGTTTCTCAGGTGGGGGATGATGTGGCTGCGGCGGGGGACGTTGACGATCAATCGGGCAGAGGCGATTTGGATGCATTGTAGTCGTCGTAGGTGTTTGGCTGGGATTCATGCGTAGAGTGCGTTGCCGTAGTCCAGTCTGCTGCTGACGAGGGCATGTGTCACCGTTCTCCTTGTTTCGGTCAGCATCCACTTGTAGATCCTGCGGAGCACGCGGAGGGTGTTGTAGCAGGAGGAGGAGACGGCATTGACCTGTTTAGACATGGAGAGGGAGGAGTCGAGGATGAATCCTAGGTTGCGTGCATGGTCGGTGGGTGTTGGTGCTGTTCCCATTTTGGTCGGCCACCAGGAGTCGTCCCAGGCTGAGGGGGTGGGTCCGAGGATGAGGACCACCGTCTTGTCCAAGTTCAGCTTCAGACGGCTGCTCCTCATCCAGTCAGTGACGGCCTTCATTCCCTCGTGGAGGTTGGTTTTGGCACTGTGTTGGTCCTTGGTGAGGGAGAGGATGAGCTGGGTGTCGTCGGCGTAGGAGATGTTGTTGAGGTCGTGTTGGCGGGCCACTTGTGCGAGGGGGGACATGTAGACGTTGAACAGTGTTGGGCTGAGGGATGAGCTCTGGGGGACGCCACAGATGATGTTGGTGGCTTCGGATCGGAAGGGTGGGAGGCGGACTCTCTGGGTTCTGCCTGAGAGGAAGGACGTGGTCCAGTCAAGGGCCTTCTCTTGGAATTCGGCTTCGAGGGGGCGTGTCTTTAGCGTGCGATGGCATACCGTGTCTACGGCGGCCGACAGGTCCAGGAGGATGAGGGCTGATGTTTTGCCATTGTCTAGTTGGCACCTGATGTCGTCTGTGGCAGGGATGAGGGCTGTCTCTGTGCTGTGGTTGCGTCTGAATCCGGACTGGGACGGGTCCAAGATGTTGTTGTCTTCCAGGTGGCGAGCCAATTGCATGTTGACGATTTTCTCTATGACCTTTGCCGGGAACGGGAGCAGGGATATGGGCCGGAAGTTCTTGAGGTCCTTCTGGTCTGCTTTGGGCTTCTTGAGGAGGGCGTTGATTTCTGCGTACTTCCAGCTTTCCGGGAATGTCGCTGTTTCTAAGGAGATGTTAATGACCTTCCGTAGTTGGGGTGCGATGGCTGCGTCTGCTTTGTTGAATACGTGGTGTGGGCAGAGATCTGATGGAGATCCTGAGTGGATGGAGTTCATGATCTTGTGTGTCTCATAGTCATTGACGGTGGACCAGGAGGTCAGGCTGTTGGCACTGGTTTAGTTCACGGGGGAGGTGGCGTCTGGTGTAGTCGAGGCGGTCGTGGTGTTGAAGCTGTCATGGATGTCAGCGATCTTGCGGTAGACGAAGATGGCTAGTGAGTCGCACAGTTCTTGTGAGGCCGGGATGTCGTTGAGGTTGGCGCTGGGGTTGGAGAGTTCCTTTACGATGCTGAAGAGCTCTTTGCTGTTGTGTGCGTTATTGTCCAAGCTGTCTTTGAACGAGGATCTCTTGGCTAGTCTGATGAGGTGGTGATGTCTGCGGCTGGCGTCCCTTTGGGCTGCGTAGTTGTCCGGTGTGCGTTCGTGGAGCCATGTCTTCTCCAGTTTCCGGCATGCGACTTTGGAGGTCTGGAGCTAGTCGGTGAACCAGGTGGCTTTCTTGCTGGCGTGGCTGTTGAAGGGTTTCTTGAGCGGGGCAAAGGTGTTGGCGCAGTTGTCGATCCACTGTCTGAGGTTGCGGGCTGCGGCGTCTGGGTTGGTGGGGTCGGTGGGTGGGTTATGGGCAAGGGTGGTGATCAGCTGGTCATTGGTGACTTTGCTCCAGCAGCGGTGAGGTAGCTGTTGGGTCTGGTGGTGTGTGGTTGGTTTCTTGAAGGTGAAATGGATGCAGCTGTGGTCAGTCCAGTGGCGTTCGGTGGTGTGGTCGAAGGTGACGTGGGAGCCTGTGGAGAAGACGGGGTCCAGTGTGTGACCGGTGGCGTGGGTGGGTGCAGTGACGAGTTGCCTGAGGCCGAGGTTGGCGAGGTTGTCGATCAGGGTGGTGGAGTGGCATTGTTGTTGTTCCTGAGGTGGAAGTTCAGGTCCACGGGGAGGATGTAGTCCGTGAAGGCGAGTGCGTGGGTGCTGGCGAGGTCGGCGATGGAGTCGCTGAACTGAGCCCGGGGTCCAGGGGGTCTGTAGATGAGTGTTCCTCTGAGGGGGTTTTGGGGTCGCTGTGGATCCGGAAGTGCAGGTGTTCGGGGGTGTTGAGGGTGTCGTCTGCGTGGGTGGCGACCTTGAGGGTGGACTTGTGGACGATGGCTATTCCTCCTCCGACTCCATTGGCGCGATCCCTGCGGGTGATCTTGTAGCCGTCCGGGATGGCTATGGCGATGTTGGGCGCCAAGGAGTCGGTCCACCAGGTCTTTGGTAAGGAAGGCCACGTCTGGGGCGGAGGTGTCGAGCAGATCCCAGAGATGCAGTGGAGGTGGTTGGGTCCAGTTCTCGGAGGTTTGGTGTTTCTGTTGCCGGTGAAGCTGCAGGTGCAGCAGGAGAATGGTCCGTGGGTCCGTTTCAGGGTGGCCTGTAGCAGGTGTGGTTTCGGCCGGTGTTGAGCGTGTGGAGGGTGCTGGCGTCATAGTGGATTCTGGCGTCGTGATGTTCGTGGGGTCCAGGGGTTCTGGCGCTGGGTGCAGTCCAGGCACAGACGGGCTTGCCTTTGGCGCGCCATCGGCGCAGCATCGGCGCGCCCGCTGCGTGAGGCCGCCTTAAAGGCGGGGAGGGAGAGATGAGCAGCTGATAAGCGGGAACGGGGCGTCAAGGGGGCGGGTCCAACGCCACCCGCGGGGACTACGTTGCAGTCCAATCGGGCACAGAAGGATTGAACTCGCACTCAGGGCAGCGGTGGGCTGACAAACAGGTGGAGCTGTTCGGCAGAAGGCGGGCGAACTGGCCTGCAAGCAGGGTCTGGAATCGCGCCTACTATCCAGCATCGGCCGCCATTTAAGGCGGAGAGGGAGGGATGAGCAGCTGGGAGGCGGGAGCGGGGCGGCGAGGGGGCGGTTCCACAGGGGGCAGCAGCGGGGAAAAAACGGGGTGTAGAACAGGAAGGGGGGATGGGGGGATGGGGGAACAAGATGGAACAGGAAGGGGTGGGGGGAACGGGATGAATGCATAAGAAATAGCATTTTGGATGCCCAATCGTACCTACACTTAGTACTAATCGTTCTTGTCAGCTATAAAAAACTGGTAGAAAAATGGAAGCAACATAGGTCTTATGCATAAAGTCCTCAATGTCCATGAACTCCCTCGTTGCGAATGTAGGACCAAGGCCTGAGAGGCGGGAACAGCAGATGGGCTTGAAGTCATCGCAGTTGTGATATCCCAAATCGGAGCTGTTCTCCGGTGCGTGTCTCCAGATGTTGCCAGAGGTGTGAAGCAGCTCGGTCGTTACACTGAAGTTTGTAAGAATGCAGTCCGTTATGCGAATTAGTAGTGATTATCGTCGTCCCCTGAGTGATCCAACAGTCCATGCTGGAGTCGATGCAGATCATTGGGAAGATTCTCAATTCTTACCTTGCAAGGAAGCATCCTCTTCAGAAGGGAGGCCCAGCAGATCGATACCTTCCTGCAAATTGGTGATATGGCGCAGTTTATTCTTATACTCAAATGAGAGCCCAAATGGGTAAGTCCATCTATACCTGATTTTGTCATCACGCAGTTTAGTGGTGACGGGCCTGAGTAGTTGTCTCCGTGCCAGAGTGGACGGCCATACATCCTGGTAGATGGTGCAAGAATGGCCCTGGAATGAGACAGAGTCTTTTGTCCTGGCGGCATGAAGCACCTCTTCCTTGACTTTAAAGGAATGGAACTTTGCGAGGATGTTGCGTGGCCTCTTCTTCTTTTCTTGTTGCAGAGTGCCCACTCGATAAACTCTATCCAATTTTATTTTAAGAGTCTGTGGGGTTAGGATCTCCAAAAAAGGACCCACCAGGAAGGCTTCCAGGTCAGGTCCCTCTGCTCCCTCCTCCAGGTCTCTTATGCGTAGGTTCTCCCTCCGCGCTCTGTTCTCGAGGTCCTCCGTCTTGAGCTGCGCTTGTTGTGGCTGTTCTTTGAGTGAGCGGACATCTTCCCGGAATTCAGTAGAGAGTTGTTCTTGCTCCCGATGTTGTGTTCCGAGATCAAGAATTCTAGTGCCCACTGAGTCAACATCTTGCTGTAGGGAGGATAGGCGATCCGTCAGGTCTGAGCGCAGTTCATCTATTGAGGATTTAAGATCTTGACTAATGTCACTACGCAGTTCAGATTTAAAGTCTTTAAACATGGCCAGAAAATCGGTCTTTGTGAGGGCCATTGCTTTCGCACCTGCGTCGCCCCGTAGCGTGGAACATTTTTCTGTGGCGGAAAAGAAATCCGAGAGCTTATTCTGTGGTTTGCTTGATGATTTCCTAGGCAGCATAAGGCTGAGATTTTCAAATCTGTGCAAGTAAATCAGGAATAGAGTGAGCAGGATGTTGGTAAAGGAGCGTCATGAGATGGCCTCTGAAGCGGTAATCTATGCACTGTGATGAGTTTACGCTTCACAGCTAACGCAGGGATCTCCACGTGAATTGTGCTTCCCAGTCAACCAGAATGGAAAGGCGGGCACTGCAGCCACATGAGACCGGGAGATAAAGTGTAATCCAGTGCACATCCTATCTGCCTCACTGCTCCCATTGGAGCCACCTTTCACGGAGGCTGTTCCAGATGGGAAAGTGGATCATCAGGGCTCTCTTTACTCCTACAGAGAGCCCTGACGATCCACTTTCCCATCTGGAACAGCCTCCGTGAAAGGTGGCTCCAATGGGAGCAGTGAGGCACCCAACAGTGTCTTCAAGGGTCAACAGCCCCCGATGCCGTGGTCCGATGATTGTGCGCTGCGAGGGTCCTCCCGTAGGCAATGGAGCATGAGCAGGATAGCAGTACTGCAGTCACGGATTGCAGCAGTTTAGCAATCAGGCCATCAGTAAGCGCATGGGAGCTTCACAGGGCTTGTAAGGAAGGGAGAGCTAAACATTGCATTAGAGGACCCCCTCCGATGTGGGAACCGCTGGTGTTCCCATGGCAATGGAGGTAAAGATTGAAGTCCGCCGCCATTTGGCGAGACCCCGCCTCCATCTTAGGGTCAGGCAGAAGTGGAGAGTGCAGCGCTCGGCCAGCGTCAGAAAGGTGCTTTTCTCACCGCTAGCGTCCTGTAGTCGGACTTTACCTGGAATGTTGAGGCGCTCCTCACATGAACTTCTGTGTCCGGGCCGCCACTGCGAGATTGGGAAAGGTTCCCATTACCACATAAGTCTAGCCACCATTTTGTTTGTGGCGCGGTCCTTCTCCGTGGCAGCGATATCAAACGGGGTGCTTCCCATGGCAGCCAAGCTATAAAAGTGACAACCGCCGGTGCCTCACATCTTCACACGCCGCAGGGTCAGTTTGCGGCGCTTCTGGGTGCCTGTAACAGCACTTCTCCACACCAAGAGCACGTGTGGACCGGGACCCGAGACGGATTACGTCTGGTTGGCCATCTTAACCGGCCATGCCCACATGCAATCTTTTTAACGCACTACAAAAGAAAAGAGTAGTCTTCATTTTTGTTCCCCTCCACCCCTGAACCTGTGCTCTCAGCTCTACCTTGTAGTAGACAGCAGATGTGATAAGATCTGTGAAAGAACAATAGGCAGCACAGCCTGGAATACCTCTGTTAGCAAGCAATCTACATATGAAATCCTGGGGAGAAATAATGAGCTAATGGGGGAATCTGAATGATTTCCCTGGGAAAATTCTTGATTTCTTACTAGGCCCATAGGGTCCAAATTGTAATATGCCAGATTTTTCTTGAGCAGTGTTACCAGTATCCCTGACCTGAACTGCAGGATTGGTAGAAATAACAGCTCATTTAATGGGACACTTGTAATGAGGGCCATAGCAGAGGTGTTGACTTTGCTTAGGGTACATGTACATTTTGTCTTTACCTAACTATCTGCACTTTATTTCAGAGTGTTGCTACTCCCTATTTCTGAAAATAGGAAACCTAAATCTAGAAATATGGTCTGTAAAAACTTGGGTTATTAGTTGAGGGGGAAGCCCCACTTATGCAACAACCACAGTCCTTGTCAGGGTGAACCACAAAAGTCACTAAAATAAACTATGCTTAATCCTCTGGCAGCTTGGCACAAAAGCAGTAACTCTTAATAGAGACAATGTGTAAAGTATTTATGCAGCATACAAACAGTGATAAAGTGAAAATGCATCACAAGACAAATCCCAAACCAATGTAGAACAGTAGTATAAATGTTAGGAAATAAAATGATACCAGAATGAAAGCAAATAAAATCAGTAGAACTGGACAAATGCAATTTAAAGGTTTTAAGAAAAATAGCACATAAAAGCAGAAAGCGCCACTCTTGGTCATCTGGAAGCGCTATACCAGGGGGTAGTCACACGCTGACGGTGACCACAGGCTGTCATTGTTTGAGCATGAAGTGCAGTTCTCATGTTGCCGATCATCAGTGGAGTTCACTGTAGCGCAAAGAGCAGGTTTCACTGGAGCTTCACGTTGGTGCTTGTTACTGCCGGTAGACGCTTGGTGTGAACAGGCCTATTTGCTGTCAAGAAGAGCCCAAAATTTCAGGATTCACCTTTTCACTTCAGGAGGAGTGCACTTTAATGCTAGCTAAGGATTTAGGACCTGGGGAGGCACCTCTTGGGGATCAAGAACTCACTGCACCAGAGGCCAGTGGGGCTCAGGCATGCCTAGTTGCAGGTACAAGTAGATCCAGTGAAGCTTGTCAGCTGGTTATGTCCCTGTATAGGACAGCCAACTGACCCTTGGAGTTACTCAGGTTAGTCTAGGATGAAGATAAGCAGGTCAACTTTTTCTTCTCAGACAGCAGGGCAGTCCTTAAGCAGTGGGCAGTCTTCTAGAAGCAGCAGAGCAGTCCTCTGGTGGCAGGACAGTTCTTCTTCTGTAATGTCCAAAGGTACAGGAGTATTATGAAAAGTTGTTCTGAGGATCCAATATTTATACCTGGTGCCAGCCTTTGGGGGATCACCTTGTCCATTTCCCAAATCTGGTTTTGGAAATGTCTTCAACTGTCAAAGCTCCAAGAAGTCTGGGGTTACAAAAGGCTATTGTCGGTTTCCTTTGTGAGTGTGCTGTAGCAAGCCCGTTGACGTTAAGTTGAGGCAGGGAGCAGCTGTGCCTCCAGCCATTCTGACAGGATGGGCCATTCTGTCCACACACTTAGTCCCCTTTGTGTCGCTGTCTGGGAGGAATACACAAACCTAAACAGCAGAGTCATTCAAAGTCATGTGATCAGGATATTGGCAGAAGGCACCTTTCTAAAAGTGCAATTTTCAGATTTGTGACTTATAATCAAACTTTACCAGTAAAAAATGTAAAATTACAATACATTTGAGTTTAGGCATGACATATCTACTTACTCCTAATCCAAAGTTAGCACTTATAAATTGTAATTAGGTAACTCAGTGATAGCCAATTGGAAAAATAGGCCTTACAGAAGTGAAACACACATTTAGGTAGGGGTTTCCTTCTACCCGGGCATGGAAAATACATGCTCTACTTTTTAGCTACAATGCTCTTTGCCCTCTGAGCTTTTATGGACTACCTTAAGAATGACATATAAGTATTAAAAAGAAAGGTTTATGCCTGGCAAGGCGTTCATTACCGGGTCAAAATCCAGTTTGAACCTGCCCTTCAGACTGCAGTAGCAGCCCTGAGGCATGTTTTAGATGGCTACTTTAGTGGGTGGCACACTGAGTTCTGCAGGCGTACTTGTAGCTTTTATTTAAAGACTCTGGATATATGTGGTACCATAGCCTAGGGACCAATAAGTAAATTAAATGTGCCAATCTGATGTAAGGCAATTTTACCTTGTTTTAAGGGAAAGAGCACAAGCCCTGGATAGTAGTGGTAAAGTGCAGAGAAAACCGAACTCATCTATGCAGGAAGGTTGAAGGCAAAACTTTGTGGGTGACCATGCAGAGAGGGCCAGCTCCAACGCAGTTGTTTTGTTTTTAAATTATAAAAATGTAAAACAATAAGTGGGTCTTCAAGACTCGAAATGACGGTAATGGCTATTTATTGTGTAATTCGAAGCTCTGGTCTATAAATATGCTGAATTTAAGCAACATTTTGACTTGGATGTCAATTTTCTTATATTTTTGGATGTTATGCTAGGCAATTACAAAAAATATTATCCTCGGACAGTTTTCAGTATTAATGTGAGATTATGGCTCCTCACAAAAACACAAGACCTAGGGTTGAAAATTCAATTAGCAATTAACCTAAACTGTGTGAGTGCTAACGAGAAGATTTATAATGTACGCAGTCACTGACTGGAATAATAACTGACACATCGACTTTAAAGTGCTAAATTGAATGCTGATGCGATACATTACTGCCTGTAGTTTAAGTAAATTAATCTAATTTAGTTTACATGTGACACATCGATTAAAATATGGAATTTACATTTTCAGATCTAGAGATGATTTTATGTATGATACTTACCGAGGATTTGCAGCATGGTTTCTTGGTCTCTCATTTCAAAACTAATATTATTTAAATATAAGACTACCTGGAATTAAATTGCTGTGGCTGAGCGTCAATGAGAAGTTCATTCACAATTCAGCTAAAAACTGTGGTTCTTATCTAACACAAGTTAACTACAGCAGGGGTGTGACTGAAGCCTCTGCAGTGTCTGAAGCGCAAGGGGGCCCCAGTCCTTCAGGGGGACCCTATTCAGCCAAAGGTCATTTAATATCTGTGAGATACAGGAGATCAAGGGGCCCCTGTTTTCATTGTAAGGGGGGATACTTGTGTGCAATTAATCATACTTGGAACAGCCACTAAAGTGGTGATCATATGGTATTCTTTCTGTAACTCATATTTTATTGTAATTGTTTTTATATAGCTCTTACTACCTTTGACGGCAAGTAACATGCTGCTCCACAACCCAAAATGGATTAGTGGTGTATTAGCATATGGAACGTTGTTAATTCGAGCAGTGGACATGGGAGTCTGTTAGTTGGATAGAAGAGGATAAATGGGGGATAGAGGAGAGAAGAGTTCAGAAAGTGTTATTTGAGGAGATCGTAGTACTAAAATAAGGTTTAGGATGAGCCAAAAAAGGGATAGAGGAGAATAACCAGACTGGGAACCCAAACCAGCCTTAGCAATACAGCTGGTCCAGCCCTGGGGGGGGGGGGGGGCGGGGGAAGATTTGTAGGTGTGTGTGCTAGTGAGAAACACTGCTTCCCTCTTTAGTACTGCTACAGCTTTTCTAACAGGGTGATGATATTGCAGTATTGCTGCAAAACCGGCCCCCAGTAACAAAACCAGCCCATACCACTTGGAAACTGGTCCCCACCCTTCTGGCCTGGTGCCAGCTATGGCCAGTTCTGCCCTGCAGAGGAGGGAAAAGTTTAGGAAGGATTCTTAGGAAGATCATAGTAGTAAAATGAGGTTTGGGATGAGACAAAGGAGGGGTAGGGAAGGGAAACATTGAAAAAGGGTTAGTAGGGAAATCATAGTAGTCCAATAAAGTTTGGGAAGAGTCAGAGAGTGGAGGTATAGTGAGAAAGGTATAGGATGAGACAGTAGTGCATTGGAGAGAGTTGAAGGATTTTTTTTTTACTTTACAGTAGGAGTAAAGTTTTACATAGATACATAACTACATAGAAAGGTATTCATACATATGGAAATTAATAAAGATATATAAAGTTGTATTATATAAAGCTCCATATTTGCATGTATGAATAAATAGCTAGAAACTTAGGGCCTCATTTATGAAAAGTGACGCATCGCTGCGTGAAAACAGCAATGCGTCACTTTTCATTGCGCCCTCCTTGCGACACCAATGATGCGTCATATTTACAGTATGACGCGTCATGTCGCCAGGAGTTACAGATACGTCAGTATTTCTGACGTATCTGTAGGCACAATAGTGACGCATTGCTGGAGTGTGTCACAAAAGTGACGCAACTCCAGCAATGTGTCCTTTCACATGGGGCAAGCCCCATGTGAAAGGGCCTGCGTCAGTCTTACGCCAGCTGTGAGGCAGGCATAAAATTTTGACGCATTTGAGTCCTAGAAGTTGTGCAGTGAAATCTCATAGATTTCACTGCGTCACTTCCATGACCGTTTCTTGCGTCAATGCGCCCCCCTTGCATATATTATACCTGGCACAGGTATAATGTGGCGTAGGGGTTTACAAAGTGACGCATCTACCTAGATGCGTCACTTTGTAAATATGGCGCAACAAGGTGCATTTTTTACGCCACTGGTGCGTCACAAAAAGTGACGCACCGGCTGCGTAAAAGTGACGCACAGCCTCATAAATGAGGCCCTCAGACTTTCAAGTGATGCCGTACATAAAACTAATTTATTTGCCTATTGCTATTTTTTTGTTTATTCATTTATATGTATTTTATATTTCTTTATTTGTATTTAATGTGTTCCCCAGTACGTCAATAGTGAAGCACTTCCAGATACAATTGTGATGTTATTCAATGAAGTCAATATATAATAAACAATAACACAGTTTTTGTTTTACAGTGTTTTCGCACATCCGAGAACCAAAAAGTTGGCATTTCGAATTTCAAGAAATGCAATCAGTGTCTCATCAATCTAATGCAATAATAATTGGTTGCCTAATACACATGCACAAGGAGGTGCACACCAATCTTCCTTCTAAGGGTATTTTGGGACTTGGCCTATCTGCTTGTCGTTTATCATGCAGTACCGGCCTAAACTATCTTTTTACAAATAAGTGAAAACGAATGGGCTCAGTTCAGGAACAGCCCACACTAAGTCAGTCAGCTACTGTCAGTGCCTTGTCCTCTATGCATCTCTTCACCGAAAGCCTGGTCTGAACGCAGTCTTTAAAGCCACTTAATTTACCATTTAAAATATATCCTCCAGAGAACCAGCCAGAAAGACTGCACCACTTGGTCTGCTGTGCAAGCTTTCATTGGTTTGGTATGGGGTCCATAAAATGAGAGCGTCCTAGCCCATCCTTGAATACTCTACAAATAAAAACAAAAAAATAGAGAACTTACCTGCTGCATTGCTCCTCTCCCGATTCCGGTCCTGGGCTGAACAAACTGTGTAGGCTCTCAGATGGCAATTCCTAACTCTGCTCCCATGCTGGGAATGCCACTCCGAGCATGAGAACAGCGCTGGGATTGGTCTGAGTGCCGTGGTTTGATGCTCAGGCTGTGCCTGGGAGCCGTGGCTTTTCTCCACCCAGCTGTACAACACTGGCAGGTGGAGAAATGCTAAGTGTGCATGACGGTTTGACCAGCCTAAGATGGCTGGCCAAACAGTCATGCACACTTAGTAGTGCCCATCACCCTGCCTCCCCACTGCTGTTGTACGATGCATGGCCCGCTCTATGACTTGCAGCTGGCAGCCGCAGGTAAGTCGAAAAAAAAAATTATGATTAAATTGGTTTATTATCATTTTACTTTTCAAGGGTTTACCTCTGCTGCCACCTAGTGGGGCGACACTCCTCCTCCATAAAGGAGGAGCCGCCTCTGCATGGGCTGTCTGCAAGACCTGCTGTAATCAATGATATGATTTTTTTCTGCCTGCGAATTACCATTGTTCACTCCAGGGTCACTCTTCTTTGCTGCCGCCTAGCTCGTTTGCTTTGCCGATATGTCACCTCCGTTCAAGGCTGGGGCGCACCTGTAAAGTACAGTTTCCTTATGCTTTTGTTCTTCAGCTGTTGTGTGGGAGAACTTTTTTTTTAATACCCAGCCTTGCCTGCCTCTAGTAGCTTGTATGAGTACTGAAGATTCTAGTTTTCTTTCGGTTTGTTGATAATTGCGGCCACACCTCACGTCCTGTTGCTTGCTGCTCTCTGCCCCATTGCTCACCCCTCCTGACATGTTTATTGTGAACTGCTTAAGACCTTGTCATGTGACTCGTGCTATAAAGGCTTCAGTACACACTAAATTGTTGAGTTTGTTTCCGGCTGCTGCGCAACTCTCATCATTGCTGCAGCTCCTGCTCTGTTTTTTGTCACCCCCATCCCGGCCGCCGCACTTAATCTATCATAATTGCAGCCACACCACCCATTCTGTTGCATCTTTGCAATTGATATTTAGCACAAACTAGTCTTTCATTACTGCAACAATATTTTGTTTATTTATGTTCCTGCTCGTGTTCTAAGCTCCCATCTGTAATTCATATTTTATCAGCTTGCTGTCCGTTTTCTTTCCTGACCCTTGCATATCTTTTCCCTTATTTATGTTTTTTCATCAAAAATGATGTGTAAGTTGGAATATTGTTTATAAAATCTTTGCCTATGTACGTTATGTTTGCAAATAGAAAATATAAATATAAACAAAAATATATTCCCTTAAAGAACATTGCCAACAAACATGTATGTTTTCTTTAAAATCACCTGCCTTATTTTTGCAAATTCTTGTGTTCCGAGCTCTGCTCTGTGTTTGACATTGTATCTGCTTGCCGTTTTTTTTCTCTTATTACCGGCAACATTTGTTTGTTTGTTTCCTGCTCCCAGTGCTTAATTTGTAAAAAATTAAGTGTCAGGGCAAAAAAAAAAAACCATTTGCTCAGATACTGCCGTCGCCAGCACTGCAGGAAGTCGTGGTGTCGAGTACCAAGGCTGGGTAGGTTTGAGCACCCTTCATGCATCTTTAACACATCACCAGACACTCCCTGCCCCTTTATTTCACTCCTGCACGTTGTTTTTCATCTTTGCTTCCTCCTTTTATTACTTTTCCATCCCTCTCTTTTTCCCTTTTTGGGTTTTTCTCTCTTTTGTTCTAGGTCAAAGTGTGATGGGCAAAAATAAGTGCTGGTGCCCTAAAATAAGTGCTGGTGGCTCCACCTGCAACCCCCGTCTCAAAGTGAGCACTTGGTGAAACAGCAATATATGCTATAAGAGAGCCAAGGGCAGTCCAGAGTGGCAACAATGTGCCCAAAACTGGTCAATGTCTGCTCTGTAAAACGTTTGCCTGTGCAAAAATCCTCTTAACAACTAGTGGTAAATATTCCGCTTACTAGTGGGCTACAAGCTACGATTGGGAAAGTAAAGGATGCAAAACTCTTTATTTGAAGGCCAAGAAAAGTTTGCGGTAGACTGCGGATTGGGTGTGGGGTGTCAAAGGTTCTTGTGGCAACGTTTTCAAATTTTAGTCTTCAAATTTAGAAGAAACTCATCGTCATATAGACCTGTTTTTACTGTCACTTAAACACAAGCACAGAGATACAGTCAGATGCCTCATACTCACACTCACCGCACTCACAAAAAAAGATTGACTTACAATCGCGCACACGCAGGCATAGACTAACTTGCAAGCACGCTTGCACACACAAAGTTCTACATGATGGTGGATCCTAAAATAGCTTTCAAAACGTTAAATCAGAAATAATGAATATACAATACCTACTCTATAACTGCATGAACCCTCCTAAAATATCACTCACATTGATGCTTCTAAAAACAGACTGAAACCTTTTTAATATACCCTGAAATCATTGAATTTACAGTGTGAATCCTCCAGAAACAGTTATTTTTAACAATCAGTTAAAACAGTCTATATGAAAATAAATGACAAAGGAAAGGATTGTAAAGAAAAATGTTCTTGTGCTTTGCCGGTTTTCTCTACTTCGAGGGGCCATACAGCATACCAAAAACTTTGATGATGCAGTGGACTGGCAAGATATCACCCATTTCCCAAGACACCTTGTTTTCCAATAGTTGAATCTGGTGTGCTTGTGTGTTCAGTGGATGAGACATTTACTACCACCTTGGATTGTCATGGCGATCGTGTGTACTGACTCTGGTCATTGCAGCAGCAGAGAGGATGTGTCCATAATGCTGACATTTCTGCGTGACATGCATAGTTTTTGTTTTCTTAAACGATATCTGTCACGCCTTCCAGGTCACATACTGATGTCCCATCTGATGCCTGTGTTTTAGTAGCCATCGCTTCCACTGTTTCCGTTATAACTTAGCGTCTCTTATTATCAAGAGAAACAACTCTTAACTGTGGTGTTTATTCCAAAACAGCTTGCAACTTGAAAGACTTGCTGCAAAAGTAAGAATTTGGGCAATTGACAGTTACACAGAAGCAGGCTCATGTACCAGCAATGATCCGGTTCTCGCCGCTCACTGGGTCTTGAGGCTGGCTTCGGGCAGGACTTACTGGTGAAGAAATTAATAGACCCGGCCCAATGAAATAAGTGCCTGTGCTCAGCACGGGAAAGCACCGGCACAAATTAAGCACTGCCTGCTCCTGTTCCAAAATTCGCTTTCTGATTTGTACTTTATCAGTCTTCAGTCCATTTTCTTCCCTCACCGTTGCAGGTCTTTTCTTTCTAATTTATGAATTTCGATTGAAAACATTGCACAAATAGGTATACTGTTTAAACAAGCATTTGCAATGCATTCGGTCTCGCCTTTGGGATCTTATATGTATTTAGCTATGCAGCACATTAGCCTGGGTGCTGAAACATCAACTGTTCCTTAACTTGGAGGAAAAGTAAGCCCCAAACTGCATGACATGCTAGGAATGGGAACACATGGAGAGAAATATTGCCTTTCAGCGGGAAATGGTATAGTCCAAAGCTCTGTTTTTAATATAAAAGCAGGGCCTTCAGTGGTCATATCACAGAAAATACAAGATTTGAAAAAAATATTATTGTCTACGGGTGCTTGTGGAAGACACTTTCTATGAACTGGAATCTAGAGAATGCTAAAGTGATTCTGTTATTGTACTAACTTCTGTTGGTCGTTTTCTATCAAGAAAGTTAAATGGAGGCAGTTGAACAGAAACAAAAGTCCCTAAGTGGAAGCAGACAAGTCCTAGGGCTGATCTCCAGAACCCAAAAAGTACATACTCATAAAAGTATATACTAAAGTATATATACAAGAGTTCTTGAATGTTCAACCTAAAAAGTGTTTGCCCCTGCACTCAAACAATTTAGTGAAATCAGATTGTAACTGTAGTGTTAGTTTCTTTCACTTCGTAAATACTACATTGGACAAATCTAAACATGTAGTCAATCTCCGAGAATAAACTTATATGCATGGAAATACATGGATAGAAACACAGTCTATTCTTAGTGTGGGCACTTCTGTTTTATTGTTCCGTTTCAACAGGTTGAAACGGAACAATAAAACAGAAGTGTAACAGGTTGAAACGGAACAATAAAACAGAAGTGCCCACACTAAGAATAGACTGTGTTTATATCCATGTATTTCCATGCATATAAGTTTATTCTCGGAGATTGACTACATGTTTAGATTTGTCCAATGTAGTATTTACGAAGTGAAAGAAACTAACACTACAGTTACAATCTGATTTCACTAAATTGTTTGAGTGCAGGGGCAAAGTCGTTTTTCTATTGTGAGTGGATTAGCTTGCTGGTCCACAAATTGAGTGGTTCAGAGGTATTACCGCTCGCCTCATTGCCTAAACTTGTTACCATCTAGAACATTACCTTGCGGTTATTAAGGAAGTGCACCCAGTAATTCTGGAAAACTAAAATACCTTTTAGCTGTTTCTGTAAAAAGTGTTTGCCTCCGTGAGGGAAGTGATGTTTCTAAACTCTGGGATCGGTAGTCAACAAACAATAAGCTTTCCAATGCTGATCTGTCACATTGTGTGTTACAACTTTGAAATTATGGTACTTTTGCCACAATTTAAAGGCCCGTTGTCTCTTTTCTGTTTGTTCTTTTTGGTATTATGCTTTAGAGGCATCTTTCCTAAATAAAATATATTACTTGAACATTAGAACTCCCTGAGGAGCATATTTACAAGACCCTATTGCCACAGTAACGTCACTTTTTTGATGTTCCTTTGGTGATACAGGCTTCACCCCAGTTACAAATGCAGTTCCGGTCCAGGGAAGGCTTGGCTTGGCAGTTCGGGCTGGACTGTTCCCATGAGGCACAGGGTCAGACTGATTTGCATATGGCCATGTCTGAACTGGGGTGGCAGAGTGGGCTAAAGAACGGTGATGGATTAAACCCAGATCTTTTGACTGGGTGTGAGTATTTGATTGGTTCAGATGCTCCATCCATCACCACCCCCTTTTGTATCACCCCAGTTACAAGGCAGTGTTAAACCACTTAACCTGGCTTAATACTAGTTTGTAAAGAAGGCACCCTTTCACACAATACTTAGCGTGAAAGGAGTGGGCAATGGGTTTTGCGGTGGGCGTTCTGCCGCAACACCCATTGATTTTGAAGCTGCCCCCTATTTACAAGGGTGGAGTAAATAGGAAGATGCCAAATTAAAGAACAAAAAAAAACCTTGTCTTAACATGGTGAAACAAGGAGAAATGCTTTATTTCTCCTCGTTTTTGCTGCTTCTGTGTGTGCTGCATTGTGCAGCACACTAATGCAAGACTTATTGCATTGCAAATGCTTATTTGACTATTGGACACATAGGGCCTGATCACAAGCTAAGGCATTATTTATCACCCCTGATCAATAACGAAACTACAGGGTATATTATTTACTGGGTGCAATAAATTACACCTATTACGAGTTCATGGGGAATAACATGCAGATTTGCATATTTAATGCACCAAAATCTGCATGATACAGTAAATGCCATTTATTTTCCCCTGTTAAATTTTGAAGGTTGAGTTAATGAACGCACCTGATAATTATGGGCTGTGTTAAATAACTTCAAACTCGTAATTCTGACCCATGTGTAAACAGGAGTTTACGTATGGGTCAGAATATTACAAGGAACTTGTCATCAGGCCCTTTTTTTCCAATCCAAGAAGGCTCCCATTCCCATGGCGTACAACTACATCACATCCGGGGAAGGAATACCTGAAATAATTAAGCCCAGAAAGATATCAGTTGAACAATAGGGAGGGGCAGGTGGGAACGCAGGATTGTGATGAGGAAGATATGGGCTCAGAGTAATGAAAACTACTGGCAAGTAACCAGGCATTGTTTCTGGTTCACGGAAGACCTGACTTGGTAAATCGGGCTGGACTGTTCCCATGAGGCACAGGGTCAAGACTGATTTGCATATAGCTGGGTCTGAACTTAGGTGGCGACGTGAGCTTAATAATGATGGATTCAACCCAGATCTGCGACAGGGGGTGAGTGTCTGAAAAGTGTCAGCGCTGCGTCCATCATTTCCTTGTGTTTGCTAAGTAACCAGGCATTACCTCCTTGTCCGTCTTCCTCTCACAGTCCATACTTATGAGTAAATACCAAAACAAAAAAAATGATTTCAAAACACAATAAAAGGTTATCCAAAAAGAAGCTTTTTAAATGCAAATTACCCAAATGCATAACTCTGCAGGAAGACCACAGAACTCAAAACAGTAGAGCCAAAATCAGAGGATGCATATCCACCCAATTGCAAATGATAATGTGTCTTCAAAGGTGAGGTAATGCTTAAGTGGCAGCAAAGTAAATGTCACAAATTGAAGCCGAGGAGGCAGAAACACATCTAGTAGACCTCCCTGGACAAGACTCCGGGACTGTTTGGCCCATCAAAAATAGGACTGAGGAATGACCATCTTAAAAGTGGAGAGGGATGGCTTGACCCCTCTTTGCCAGACCATGAGAGAAAAAGAAAGCATCAGAGATGCAAAACACTGTAGTGCACTGCAAATACACAGAAAGCACAAGATGTACATCAAGGAAAAGCAAATGCACCTCCTCCTCAGACACAGGAGAGCGGCAAACGTTAGACAAAACAATATCAGAATCCAAATGAAAAAGAGGATCCCACTTTAGGCCGAAAGCCGAACTAGGATGAAGCACTATCTTGTCCTGAAAAAAATGGAGGGGAGAACAACAAAGTCTCAATCGAACCCAACTGTCTCCCAGAGGAAATGGCCACCAGAAAAACAACCTTGGCCAAAAGAAACTTGAAGTCAGCAGACTCCAAAGGCTAAAATAGAGCACCCTGCCAACCCCAGAGAACCAGAGTCAAGCCCCAAAGAGACAACAACAGGACATCTGAGAAAACAACCCTGGAGCAAGCAAAAGATAAAACACTAGCCCTCTAAATGCTTGAAAACCCGCCCACTGACTACCAAGGGCAGACACAGCCAAACCTAGTTGAAAACTGTCCAGAAGTTACTCCAACAGAGCTGTAGGGTCACAAGGGAAAGCTGACAACCCCTTATCCTGACACCAGACACTAAAAATCTGCCAATGACGGCCATGAGCTTTACGTGTAGATGGCCGCTGGGACTGCTGGATCAGTGCAGCAAAGAGCACTCCTAATCTGATAGTGACTGCCTCTCAAGTGGAAAACCTCAAGCTGCAACCTGCAAAGAGTGTTCAGAGGAAGAAGTGGCTGATGCAGCAGGGATGGAAGGATCAGAAAAACCCAATGGGGCCTAACAGACAGATGGAGAAAGCAAGTGAACCAACGCACCTTGTCCAAGCCGAGGCAATCAATAGAATCTCCACCCGGCCCTGAACCACCTTCTGAACCACCCGAGGGAGAAGATGAATGGGGGCAAACCATAAAGGGGACCCCTGGGCCGAGGAACACCTAGAGCATCAATACCGCAAGCTCTAAAGGATGGAGCCAGACTCCAAATTGGGGAAGGATGGCATTCTCCTCAGTGGCGAACACATTTAGCCAAGGGTGAAAGAACTGAAAAGAATGGAAAGAAATATCGCCAGATACAGACACATCCTCCCAGAGGATAGAAACCTCCAACTCAGTACATCGGCAGGCCCATTTTCCCTCCATGGAAGATAGAATGCTGAGAGAGACAGGAGATCGGATTCAGCCCAAAGGTAAATACCCTGGGAAAGGAGAAACAGAGAGGGACTTATGCCACCCTGCTGATTCAGATATGAGCAGACAATCTGATTGTCTGTTTGCACACACACTGCAGTTTGCAACAACAGGGGATGGAAAAATAAAAAGACCTTCGGGACTGCCACCAGCTCCTACCAATTCAAAGACAGAAGAGCCTCCAACTTACTCGAGCTCCTCTGTGCAGTGGAATACCCCAGAGCGGCACCCCATCCCACTGGCATCGGTCATGAGACCCAGAACAGGAAGAGGAACCAAAGAAAAACCTCTGTTCGGGTAAGCGGGGTCCAGCGATCATTAGAGATCCCTGTGGATCTGAGGAGTCACCTGAACGAGTGTTGCACACACCAGAGAAAACAGGTTATTTTGCCTCAGGAGATGGTGTCATCTCCCCCAAGGTAATAGAGCCAACATAGAGGAGATCCCTCCCTGACAGAGGAGCCATGTCCTTGCAGATGTGAAGAGCGAAGAAGGAGTGAGGACTGATCCAGCGGGCTATAGAAAATATATCATAAACTACGCTACCCAACTTCATAACCTATAAACAAAATTCTATACTAAATATGGACCCATTTATGAACCTGATATATTTTGGGCCTACTGAATCAGGTGGTCAGAATAAATCTATATACACATTATCTACACACTATATACATATTTATACATTTGCAAAAAGAATATTGTCATTAGAATAAAACCCAACCATTTAAACGACCACCATAGGTGACGTGATCTAGCTAATGGTAACCTATACTTCTAAATAATCAAGACCAGCTTGTTTGTCAAAAGTAAGATTTTATTTTCTAAATTATGGTATATATGTTGTAAGTTTTATAAATGAAATTTATTTGCAATAAAGCAAGCATGATAGTAAGAAATATGAGAAAAATACAATTTAAGCAATTGAATCAATTTTAAAGAAATTATATAAAGTTTAGCATTTCTAAAACCTATTTCCCTAACTGAGCTAAATAGACAGAAATTAAAGTAAAGATCTTTGAGGATTCTTACGTGCTCCACGCAAAGTCCAGCAGCACATCACCCTCATCGGAAAGTCAGAAAGCAGCAGCCAGCCCAACCCTAAGGGCATGACTTTTTATACCTTTCTACGCTAACTAAACTAGCAAAGGAAAGTTTTCAGAAATCCTCGACGTCCCATTGGCTAAGAGTGACAAGTGACATGTCACCCGATTCTTAAAAAGTTCCACAAAATCATGTCTTACAAAGACCATTGTCTCTTCCACGTGAAGCCAGAAGCTTCCTGCGATTGCAACTTTGTATTAAGTCATCCTCGCAGCTTCCATAGTCTTTCAGTACAACTTCCGCGGATGCCAAGTTAAGGACTGACAAAAAGTTCATTTTCGACCTTGGCCATGTCCGACAGAATGATGTCAGCTCATCAGTTTTTGCTTTGTGAATGCAGCTTCAATAATCGTTTTAATTCAGAATGGGCGTCTCGTGACTTTCTGCAGAATTATAGATCAGCTCTTTTTCTGCGGCTCAAATAATTAGGCCCAAAAGCAGGCAACTTATGTTTTCTAGTATAAAACAAACACAAGAAAAGTATTAATGTAAGAAATAAAGTATATTCTGTATCCACCCCATGGTTTACTAATTAATTAACCCACCCGATTAATCAAAATGTTACCTAGCTAATGCAAACAAATAAAGCAGCGTTTATATTTACCAGTCTCCGTTTTTCTATGAGACCCATATGCACCTAGAATAGTAGAAATGACATCACACAGACAAGGAAAAGCAAAACAAGCACATGCTTCTTTTAAGTTTGCAGCAGTTAGTAATGACAAAAACGAAAACAATAAATTATTTTATTATTTTGCACGAACAAAAAGATGCAACAAATATGCACGTTTATGAGCACACATGTTAGTCCCTCCACGTGTAAAGTTTAATCTAAGTTGTATTAGCATGACATATCACAAATCATTAATAATTTTATTCATGTTATGGAAATGTGACTTTGCGAGTCTAAACAAAATTTTGTTTTCTATCTCGCTCCATCAACTCCCTCATCTGGTGATTAACAAATCACCACACCAGCACTCAAAATTTTGGTAAATTAAATTTTAAGAAATCGATTCAAATTCATTTGTATTAGTAAACCTAAAAATCTGTTTCAGCATAATCTTTGCAATTAACATGACGCTCTCTATGTAACTCCTGTAACTCGATCTCCCTTTCCTCTTCTTTTCTGAGTTTATAGATTCTCTTCTTTTCCTTCAACTGTTTCTTTCTTTTATGTAACAAACAACCTACTTTAGTCAAAATAAAAATGAATACTATTATAATCAAAGGTGCCAAAATCTTGCCAAGAATTGAACTTCCGATATTATGAAACCAGTTTTTAATTGCTTGAAACCTTTTTGAAAGTTTCCCTGTAAAATCTTCTTCTTCTAAAGGAATTATTTCTGAATGCATTTGTGTAATATTCTTAATATACATTTCAATATTCTTACTTTCATCCGGTATATATGTACAGCAATGTTGGACATGTAAAATGCCACAGACTCCTCCCTCTTTTGCTAGGAGTATGTCTAAAGCAAGACGATCTTGAATTACCATGGATCTAATTGCAATAACTTCAACATTCACTAATTGAAATCCATCAGCAGTGTCTGTTGATAATCTATCAACTATAGTGGACAATTTTCTGATTCTCCCTGCATTTAGGGTTATACCAACAAAAGGTATTACAGCTTGGAAAATATCTCCCAGAACTTCAGTAAAAGTTTCTCTTTTAGCTCTATTTACATAATTATGAATTTTAAACAATCCTTCTGAATCTCTGTCAACATGAAACACTTTAGGAAAAACAATTCCCACATAACAAGTTCCATACCAATGGTCTGGAAGGTTATAGTAAGCTTTGTCACCACAAACAAAATAAATTCCAGGGAAAATAGGATCTTTTCCACCTTTAAATCCCCAACCTCCCATAATCTGATAAGTATCTTCACAGTTGCTTGCACCTACAAAATAATTATCAAAAAGTGTATTATCTCTTCTAATGCAAAGCTTTCCACTAACAGGTTTGTCTATGTGAATTGCAATATTTTCAAGCATTTTGCCATTTAATTTCTCATCCTCTTTTTGCCAGAAGGATGACTTAGTCTGTTTGACTAATTCATTTCTCTTATAAATTGCTCTTCTCTCCTCAACCATATTTAAAAATTTCTTTCCTTCAGCACTTAATTTACATGTTAGATTATTCTTATAAGCATACTCATAAGTGAGTTCGTTAGTAACAAGGAAATATTCTCTCAATTGTTTTGCTTTCTTATGCTTATTTAAAGCATTATCAATCTTAACATTAGCAAAAATCTCATCATAATTTGAATAGTAATATTCTAAACGTCCAGTTTGGTAAAATAAACTAGTTAATACACTACATGTTACAGCATAAGTGAGAGGAAGCATATTATATGTTATTCCCTCAGAAACAGAAGCAGGTAACTTAACACAGACATAACAGTCCTTTGCATCCATTACCTTTACATATTCACTCAAAAGCTTTGTGAATGTATTGCTTGAAAAATCACCTATTGATTTATCTTGATGAATGTTAGGCTGATGATCAATTACTTTTGCAGATGCACTATGTTTAGTTTGGCTAACCAGAGCTTTGCTTGTTATGTTAACTTTGTGTAATTCTCTATTCATTTCTAAAGGTATAATCACAGCTAGTACTAACCAGAGCAGAACTAAAATGAGCAGACACACCAGAGTCATCTTACAGCATCTTTTAAAAACAGAACATTTTGAAGTGCTCTCCTTAACGTAAGGCATTTTTGGGTTAGTTTTAGCCTCAAAAATAAAAATAAATTTTAAAATTTATATACACCCCCCTTTTAAAATATATTTTTCTTTTATAACCCTAAACAAGATTTCTTCGACCTTATGTCATACATAAGTTTTCTTCAACTAAACAGTTTTTCTTCGACCTTGTGTCAACTAACAGGATTTCTTCAGCCTTTCGCCAAATTAATAATTTTGTACTTCAATCATTGTCACTAATTTCTTGGATTTCGTTTTCTTCTTCACTACTATCATATATGTCAATAACAGGTGGAATTACTAAGTAAGTCCACTCAGGAGACTTGTATTTCTGGTTTGGTCTAATTATTCTCTTCCCTTTTCTCGATATCACTTCAATTTTTCTTCCAACTCCAACTTCTTTTCCTGGACTCTTTTGACTACTTATTTCTTCAACTTGTTCTATTGGCTTTTTGATCAATCTGACTCTCAATCTTCCACCAGGCCAGTAGTCTGCTTTTCTCACGTACTTCTTCTTTGGTTCAGAATTATTTGATTCTGATTTCCAAGTCCTTTTCTTTCCGTTTTCACTTCCACCTTCCACGTCACTTTCTTCAGTTTCGTAGTCTGAAATTTCAATTGACTCAGGAACTTCTCTATTCGGCAATTTCACTCCTTCAGGAACTTCACTTTGTCTTCCATCACTGGTACTCGGTAATTCGTTCTCCTCTTCTTCTTCAATTACCTCTAGCTTCCCAGATTTCGGATTTTTGTTCCTTACTTCAGAGCTTGTTCTCTGCCTTTCGATACTCTCCTGGTCTGAAACTTCTTTTGGTTCAGCTTCTTTGTCTTCAATAGAGACAACCGAATCCTCAGTTATCTTTCCTTTTAACAGATTCTCTTCACCTTCAGAATCTATTTCAATTATTTCTAAGTCTTTTCTTGTCAGATTTCCATTCACTGGCACAGTTTCCAGATGTCGACTCTCTTGTCGATCTTCAGAATCTGGAATTACTTCGCCTTCTGTTCTATCTTCTGCTTCAGAATCAGAATCATCTGTGGTATCACTTTCAACATCAGAACTCTCAGGAGTTGGTACTGGAATAGTATGACTTGGATGAATCCAGCGCTTCAATCCTCTGCACTTTACAGCATTAGTAGTGATCAAGATTACCTGCCTAGGTTTCTGCCATCTAGGAGATAGACAATTCCTCCTCCGATGTACTTTCGTTCTGACCCAATCGCCAGGTCTCAGATCATGAGTCAAAACTTTTTCATTTGATTGAGCTTCAGTTCCCACCTGATTAGACACAGAAGTTACCATATCAGATAACCTTTTACAGTAATCCAAAATTGCACTGTCATTTATGCTCAACAGTTTACCTACAGGTACAAAAGCTTGCCTCATAACTCTTCCCATTAAAATTTCATGAGGACTCAGACCTGTCTTTTTATCTGGTGTACTTCTTAATGACATCAAAACAAGTGGAAGAGCATCAGTCCACTTAACTCCTGTCTCTAGACACATTTTTCCAATTCTGTTTTTGATAGTTCCATTTATTTGTTCGACTACACCTGATGCCTCTGGTCTGTATGCACAGTGTATTTTCTGCTCAATGCTCAAAGCTTCACAAATTAACTTCAACAGTTTGTTATCAAAATGGCTTCCTCCATCACTCTCAATAGTGACTGGAAAACCGTACCTTGGGATGATTTCTCTGAGCATTAGTTTTGCTACTGTAATTGAATCACAATGTCGTGTAGGGAAAGCCTCTACCCATCTTGAGAATAAGCATACAATTACAAGTACATATTTCAAACAGTTGTGTAAGGGCATTTCAATGAAATCTATTTGTAACCTGGTAAAGGGACCACCCTCTCGACCAATTATTCCTGTCCCCACCACTGATTTTCTGTTTGGATTCATTTGTTGGCATGATAAACACCTTTGACAAAAAGATTCTGCAATGGTTCTAAATTTTGTATTGAACCATGTTTCTCTAAAAAGTCTGACCATAGAATCTCTTCCTAGATGTGCAGGACCATGATATAATCTGCTGCAACTGCTTTCAAACAACCTGGTAATGCTTTTGCAATTGGATCAAGAACTGCGGAGAAGTATGCAATAGGTTTCTTTAGATTTCCATGTCTCTGTATTAATACAGATAATGCACATCCTTCTCTCTCACTGCAATACAGTTCAAAATCTTTCTCATAATTTGGCATACCCAAAGCAGGAGCTTGGCATAAGCTCTTTTTCAGGTTCTCAAAAGATTCCATCTCAGCATCATTGAGAATAATTGGATCTTTTACATCTGATTTGGTCAATCTTTGTAGTGGTTTTGCAATTACTGAAAATCCACTTATCCATTGTCGACAGTAACCTACCATTCCCAGGAACATTCTGACCTGTCTTTGTGTTCTTGGCGGTAACATTGCTTGAATCATTTTTATTCTCTCTATTGTTACTTGTCTTTTTCCTTTTGCAATTCTGTGACCAAGATATTTTACTTCTTGTTTGCAAAACTGTAGTTTTGCTGGGGACACTTTATGTCCTTCTTCTGCAAGGCGATTTAACAGAATTATTGTGTCTGTTACACAATTTTCTCTTGTCTTTGCAGCTATTAACAAATCATCAATATACTGCACCAGCGTAGACCTACCTGGTAAGTCTAAATCTTCTAATGATCTTTTTAACAATTCATTAAAGATTGAAGGACTTTCTGTATAGCCCTGAGGGATTCTTGTCCATCCAAGGGTCTTACCTTGGAATCTGAAAGCAAAGATTTCATAACTGTCTGGGTGTAAGGGAACAGTAAAGAATGCATTGCAAAGGTCAATAACTGTGTACCATTCAGCATCATGTGGAATCTGAAATAGAATTACTGCTGGATTTGGAACCACAGGACAACATGGAATGACAATTTGATTAATCTTTCTCAAATCTTGTACGATCCTAAATGTTCCGTTAGACTTTTTAACTCCCATAATTGGTGAATTACAAGAACTACTCTTCATTTCCTTTAATACACCTTGCTTGATTAACTTTTCAATTATAGGTGTAATACCTTCAATTGTCTCTATTTTCATTTTATACTGTGGAGTGTTTGGAAATTCTATCCCCTGTTTTAATGCTATTTTTACAGGATCTACATTTTTCATCAGACCCATCTCATTCCCAGTAAAATCCCATATTTCAGATTTCACTGTTTCCTTTAGCTCTTCAGGTAAATCCTTTTCTTCAAATGCAGGAAACAATTTTGTTTCTTCTGCTTCCATCATCATCATTGTCATTCTGTACAAACCATCTTCCTCCATTGTTTGTAATTCAACTCCTTCAGGAGAACAATATATTCTGCAATTCATTTTACATAGGATGTCTCTGCCTAATAGATTTACTGGACTACTGTTACAAACCACAAATCTGTGTTTGTCTCTGTAATTTCCAATTTCAACTGGTACTGGATCAGTTAAGTCTGTTTTAATTTGCTGATTACTTACTCCCACAACTTGGATGGTATCCCCAGAGAGAGGTAGGTTTTCAATTTCCACTGATCTAACAGTAGAACGGGTAGCACCAGTGTCCACTAGAAAAGTGATGTCTACATCATTAACTTTCCCGTTTACATAAGGACCAGACTGGTCAACCTCAAGAGTGGCTCCAACAACACACTCTTCCTCCTCTCTCGGGCACCGTCAGCAATAATCATCAGAATCACTGTCTTGACTTTCTGTTAATAAAAATTGTTGTGAAGCATTTTGCATTTGAACCTTTTGCTGCTTTTGCTGTTTTTGTGGTTTTATTACCTGTTCACATCCCTGAAATCCCACGTTTGGATTATATTTTTGAACTCCCCCACAATTCGGAAAAGGTGGTTGTGGCAACTGGTCTTGACGATTATTCACCTGTTGTTGTTGCTGTTGTTGTAACTGTCGCTGAATATTAAATTCATTTAACCCCTGTTGCATCTGTAGCTGTTGCTGCAGGTTAACACCATTCTGTATCTGTGGATTCAATAAGGGATTCTTTGAGTTTCTAGGAGGATGAGGACACTCGTCCCTCCAATGTCCAATTTCGCCACAATTAAAACAAGGTAATCTTTGTTTCAGCTCTTCTATCTTTGGGCTAAATTTCTTTGGGAAATTATTACCTTTAAACTTTCCTTGTGTCTGGTTTGTATTTCCAGTTTGAACAAAATTAGTGTTCTTATTTCCCATGCTGGCAATCTGTTGCTCAGCCACCTTTACCTGAGCCCACATGGCTTTCTCTTTCAGCTTCTTCTGTTTTACTTCTAATTCATCGCTACAATATTTTGCTTTTCTTAGAATATCATCTACAGATAGTGCTTGCCATCCGACAATACTAGTTCTGATCATTTCTCCAATTTCAGGTTTTAGTCCATAAACAAATCTATAGATAAAATGACTCATGTCTTTTTCATCTAATTTTTCATAACCACTGTATTGTTTAAAGATTAACAATAGTCTTTCATAAAAAGAATGAACTGATTCTTTTGTTTCCTGTTCTGTTCTTTCTATTTTAACCCAATCAACTTCTTTGGGTGGAATTTTGTTTTTCATCCAAACAATTACTTTCTCATAGAAATCCATTACAAGTGGATTTGGGGCACCTGTTTCTTTGATTCGTTCAGGTTCTGCTTTTGGCCAACTAATAGATATTTTACATTCTGTCCAAAGATCAGATGGGACTACAATGTCAAAAAATCCATCTAAATCAATCCACAGAACTTTTGACACTTTGATAAATCTATCGACTTGCCTGTACCACTCAACTGGTTTTTCCCTCAATTTTGGAAAGTCATTTGTAAATAACAGAATGTCTTGTCTTGACCATGGGACATGAACATATCCTCCACCTGCAACTTCCCTCATTGGAAATTGTTTTGACAATTTTTCCAATCTTTCTTCTTCCTTCCTTTTGGTCCATTTCACTCTCCATTTGTTCAGTTCTCCTAGCTTTTTGATATAGACAATCAAATCTTTAATGTGAACTATTCTTCCCATTGAGTTCAAACTCTCAATGTCACTTTCTGAAAAATCTAATCTGTAATGCTTTGCAAAATTCTTTTGTTTACTTACATCGATTTCAAGTTCCGCAGCTAGATCCTCTAATTGATCATATTTATTTTTCGTTTTCCACTGAATACTTTTGCAAATGAATAGTAGTTCATCATCCCGATAGTAATTTAAACTATCTGGGCCAATTGTTCCAATTATTAATTCTTCAATATTAGCTTTTAATTTGGCCACATCAAGTTTTGGTGTGGTTACCCTAACTTCAGGACTTCCTACATCTGACATAGCACCCATTGGTGTTTTTGGAGATAAATCCTCATTAAAGGTTAAATCAGGCATTCTCGATCTAGAAGTGTTTAATTCAGTTAAGTCTGAATAAAATTTTTCAGTAGCCTTTTGAGTTTCTGTATTTAAAGGAATAGTTAATCCAATTTTGTTTGTATCTCTTTGATCAAATACAGGCTGAACAGGACCTATTGTTACTGGAACTGTGACAGTTTCCATGCCTTTTGTCATTCTTTTAATTAATTCTTCTTTAGACCTTATATATTCATTATAATCAACATCCTCAACATTTCTTGTCTCTCTTGCATAATCTTTTGGAGGTTCCCTTGCTCTTGGAGTCATTGAAAAATGTCTACCTTCATTTCGAGCATTCTCAAATTCTGATCTTCTAGGAGTTTCAGTGATTTCACTATTATTTGGATAAAGTTTAGGAGCTTCACTAATTGGAGGTGCACTCGGTGAAGTTTCAGTAGAAACCACCGGAGTAGACCATGATCTAGGAGGTCTCAAAGGCTGATTAGGCTGTTTCTTTCTAGCAGTAGTATATATTTCTTCCATAACTGCATCCTCAGATTCACTTTCCATAGATTTCCCTGTAGGAGAACCCATTACCATTTCATGAATTAAATATAATCCTTCACTCATGTTTCCCTGTCTCCACATTCGCAATCTATCTTCATGAGTTTCTCTTTTCCATGATGGATTTTTAGAAGGTCTTTTAATTCCACTAGCTTCTCTTTGTAACTGATACATTTCGTCTTCCCACTCAACTAAAGCTTCAAATTGAGTTGGTCTCGGTTTTGGAACAAGAGCATTCATTTTCTCTCGTAAATTTCTTAAAACTCTTACATTAAATGAACCATCATCAGGCCAAGCTAAAACACCGTCGTTTTTAGTATAACGTTTCCAACTGTCGAACCATAAGACAGTATGATATCCGTATTCACCTTCCATGTACGCTGCAGGTGTTTTATACTTATGAAGTAGTTTACCACCTCGCGTTTCGATTTTCTTGTCAGGTGAAAATAAATTCTTAAATTTCTGAAATAATGTTGTCTTTTTCTCAACATGTTTAAAATGATAACTCATTTTTTAAGAGTTAAATTTAATTCACAAAATCGTTCGTAAAATATTTCCGGGATGTTCAGGCCAATGACAGTTGAGCTGCGTCACTTTTCAGCTCGACCAATAAATTTGGAGATTTTCCGAAGGACCAATCAGCTCACAGGCCGTCAGAGACTTAGGAGCCAATCAGAATACAACTTGTGACGTAGGTCACCCAATCCCAGCGCGGCTCTGTGACGTACACAGCAGCTGCGGTTTCTCGCTTCTCACTCCAGGCGCTTACCCCTCCTTCACAAAATCTTTTTCACAGCGCCATTTTAAGGACACTTTTCAGTGTAAATTAATTCTTAACAATGACTATAAAGACAACATCTGTTCGTTTCACTATTTAGGATAGTTTACATACATTCAAGTATCCACACTTCGGAATAGACGGCGCTATTCACACTAAGGATAATATTCAATAGTCAGTAGAGTAACCTTACCCCACCCTTCTAACACGTATAATTATGAACTCGCTTTGCTCTGAACCCACCGCGAAGTGAAAGTTCTAAGAGTTCCACTTGAACATAAAATACAATTCAAACTCGCACTTTCATTCGGAAAATTCCCTAAATTCAAACACACATGAAATCCGTACAGGACTCTCACCTGTTTATAGAATTCATGCACCGTTAGCAAAATAACGACGTTATCCGTACAGGGCTCTCACCTGTTTATAGATATGAAACATGTACCCGTACAGGACTCTAACCTGTTTATAGATAATCATGTACCGACGTTAATTTTACCCTTCACTCAAGTTCGGATATAACTAATACTCTCATCACAGTGAGTTTTATGGAAGGCGCTTTGTCCCTATTCTCATGCTGCTTTGATTTCTTAGAAAATCCTCACTATACAAGATTCAGACCTAGCCCTAAAACTGTGCTGCTCGGCGACAACACTATGGTACACGGCGATACCTCTTGTGATACTCGGCGATATCACTACAAACAGAACAGATGGCTTGCGTGACTAATTTCTCGCCACACAATCTATACCGGTATAGCTTACAGATAGGCACGAAAAACGAACTTAACATGTGTTAAAACATCGATCCTATTTCCATACCATGACGTAACCTTTAGCAACCAATATATTACCTTGGTTACCTCTTAGCAACCATCAATTTCTGCTACCAGAGAATTGATCCAGCGGGCTATAGAAAATATATCATAAACTACGCTACCCAACTTCATAACCTATAAACAAAATTCTATACTAAATATGGACCCATTTATGAACCTGATATATTTTGGGCCTACTGAATCAGGTGGTCAGAATAAATCTATATACACATTATCTACACACTATATACATATTTATACATTTGCAAAAAGAATATTGTCATTAGAATAAAACCCAACCATTTAAACGACCACCATAGGTGACGTGATCTAGCTAATGGTAACCTATACTTCTAAATAATCAAGACCAGCTTGTTTGTCAAAAGTAAGATTTTATTTTCTAAATTATGGTATATATGTTGTAAGTTTTATAAATGAAATTTATTTGCAATAAAGCAAGCATGATAGTAAGAAATATGAGAAAAATACAATTTAAGCAATTGAATCAATTTTAAAGAAATTATATAAAGTTTAGCATTTCTAAAACCTATTTCCCTAACTGAGCTAAATAGACAGAAATTAAAGTAAAGATCTTTGAGGATTCTTACGTGCTCCACGCAAAGTCCAGCAGCACATCACCCTCATCGGAAAGTCAGAAAGCAGCAGCCAGCCCAACCCTAAGGGCATGACTTTTTATACCTTTCTACGCTAACTAAACTAGCAAAGGAAAGTTTTCAGAAATCCTCGACGTCCCATTGGCTAAGAGTGACAAGTGACATGTCACCCGATTCTTAAAAAGTTCCACAAAATCATGTCTTACAAAGACCATTGTCTCTTCCACGTGAAGCCAGAAGCTTCCTGCGATTGCAACTTTGTATTAAGTCATCCTCGCAGCTTCCATAGTCTTTCAGTACAACTTCCGCGGATGCCAAGTTAAGGACTGACAAAAAGTTCATTTTCGACCTTGGCCATGTCCGACAGAATGATGTCAGCTCATCAGTTTTTGCTTTGTGAATGCAGCTTCAATAATCGTTTTAATTCAGAATGGGCGTCTCGTGACTTTCTGCAGAATTATAGATCAGCTCTTTTTCTGCGGCTCAAATAATTAGGCCCAAAAGCAGGCAACTTATGTTTTCTAGTATAAAACAAACACAAGAAAAGTATTAATGTAAGAAATAAAGTATATTCTGTATCCACCCCATGGTTTACTAATTAATTAACCCACCCGATTAATCAAAATGTTACCTAGCTAATGCAAACAAATAAAGCAGCGTTTATATTTACCAGTCTCCGTTTTTCTATGAGACCCATATGCACCTAGAATAGTAGAAATGACATCACACAGACAAGGAAAAGCAAAACAAGCACATGCTTCTTTTAAGTTTGCAGCAGTTAGTAATGACAAAAACGAAAACAATAAATTATTTTATTATTTTGCACGAACAAAAAGATGCAACAAATATGCACGTTTATGAGCACACATGTTAGTCCCTCCACGTGTAAAGTTTAATCTAAGTTGTATTAGCATGACATATCACAAATCATTAATAATTTTATTCATGTTATGGAAATGTGACTTTGCGAGTCTAAACAAAATTTTGTTTTCTATCTCGCTCCATCAAAAGGAGTAGAGATAAACACAACGCTCCTCCTACACAAAAACCTCTACCAAGTCCATTGTGAAGAAGGCTCTGATGAAGAGGAGATCGTGGCATTACTAGAGGTCGGACTTCTTCCAGTTGATCAACAGCACGGTCACCTTGAGAACCTCCATTTGGGCCTTGAACAAAGAACAGGAGGCTATCTGCCAGTCATCCAGATAAGGGAATAATTGTGCACTTTCAGAATGTAAAATACCCATCAACGGTGCTAATAGCTTGGTGAACAGCCTTGGTGCAGATACCAGCTCGAAGGGTGCAACTTGTAACTAGTAATGGTTGCCCTGGTCAGCAAACTGAAGGAACTTCTGTTGAGGTGGATGCACCAGGATATGGAGATGGAGGTCAGTAACTCACCCTTCTGTAAAAGGTACAGAATCAGCTGGAGAGACAACATCATGAAAGACACAAGAGGGATATATTGATTGAGCCCTTCATGTTCAGAACAAGGCAGAACTTCCCTGATGCCTTCTGCTCCAGGAAAAGGAGGGAATAATAACCCAGGAAAATGTCCCCTGGAGAAACTGGAATGATGGCAGCCTTCTGGAGCAGTACCCGAATTCCCTGGAGTAGTCTAGCTAGCTGGTCCTGGGTGCGAGGAGCAGGAGTCTTGAAAAATGGTAAGGAGGAAACTTATCCTGTATCCATCTGCAACCATTTGGACTATGCATCTTAAAAGGCATGAGTCCAAATGTCCTCAAAGTACGGCAGACGACTCCCCCACAGGACAAAACCTGGAACAATCATGCTTTGGGAGTGGCAGGAGAGGATGCGGCAGCTGATGATATTGGGATTTGTCACCATTAGGGGTACTCCAGCCATGACCCCTGCCTTGAAAGAGCTGGTGTTATGGAGACTTAACCCGAGTAGGGAAAGCCCGTTTGTAGCCAAATCCCCTACTCTTGGTGACTGGAGGAACAGGTGTAATCCTCTTGCTATTCTCTGCTGATTTCTTAATCAGCTCATCCATGTCATTGCCAAAAACCTTGTGACCAGTAAAGGAACTTTTCAAGAGGATATCTGCCTGCTGAGCAGCATCAGTCTTCCAGGAGCACATCCAGATGCCGTGACTTGCTGCATTGGCAGTGCTAGAGGCCGCAGTAGATGCACACAGATTGTCATCCGTGATGTTTGAGAGAAACCACACGTGCTGCTCCATCAATGCCAAGAGGGCAGAGAAATCTGCAACCTCCTGCACTTTTTCCACATAAGAATAGAAGTCCCTAAGGAGGGACTGAATGGCATAAGTGGAGCAGACATTAGCCCGGACTGTAAAGTTTGAAGCCTCATAGGCTCGCTTCATCTCTCCCTCCATCTTCTTGTCAACAGCATCAAATGGCAGAGCATCCTCCTACACCACAGCCCCTTGGTGGACCACCCAGCCATAATGTTATCAATATTGACTGAGGCAGGGAATCCCTCCTCAAACTTATCCAGAGGATACATTTTCAACAAGAAAGAAGGTAAAGACTGCTTCTCAACATCCTTCCATACAGGCTCAGCACGTTGATATTGCAAGAAACAGTCATCATCAGCCGATGCCTGAGCTGAATCAACAGAGCTGATATTGTTTTAAACATGCTGCATGATTTCAAACAAATCTTTGCCCTAAACAAACTGTCCCTTAAGATCCTCATCATCCTCCTCCATGGAAGATCCTCGCCATCACCCATAATGCTAATGAAATAGGGACCAGAAAACAGCAGCCAAATAGCAAAACCAAAGATCAAGCAGCAAACAACACTTACTGAGATAGCTACAAACCGCAACCAGCAAGGCACAGGAAAAGCATTTCCCGATAAAGTCGGCTTGTGAACCAGGTAACGCTGCTCCTGCCAGAGTATGTTCCCCAACCACACTGAGACAGGCAGATGCACACGGATGCACCAATTGGGTTGTGCTGAGCCGCCATATTACAATCAGGCAGACACCACATGTCTGATGAGAACCCAAAAAACAGACGGACCGTTGTGGCAAAAGCACCCTACACCACCACACATTGGACCAATAGCACAAATCACAGCAATAATTGGGAAATTTCTTTGTAAAAATAAAAAAAAATGGAAAACAACACAGGCTCCCAGAGACCATCACACGCTGTCCACAAGCCCCAGAGGCCCCCTGTGATCACGTGTGCCCCGCATACGAGCATGATCAAAAAAATTAAAATGTAAAGACTGTCAAAGCAGGTCCATAATAAATAGTAAAGAAAAACATACATACCTGTAAGCCGAGTAGGTAATCTGTTACAGAAAAAAGAAACAGAAAGTCCTTTCTCAAATGTGATGTATTTGTACTCCATTGGAAAGGGAAGAAAAATTCAAGTTTGGTGATTATGTTCTGCATGATTGGAGATAAGCTCATACATAAGAACTGTGAGAGGAAGACAGGTGGGGAGGTAATGGTTACTGACCTGAAATGCTTATTGCCAGGGACCACACCACTTTTTGGGGAGTTGACAGCCCACCAGCTCTAACAGCTTTTCTAAAAAGTATCTTACATTTTTGGAGGGACTTGGTGAATTAACTCATCAGAGATGTACAAGTGAAGGATGTTCTTCCAGCTGAATTTGGTAGTTTATTTGTCCTGATTTGTTAAAAAAAATTGATCTTAAGTGATGCTAATAACTATTGTCCCATTATGATCCTCGATATCATGGATATAATCTTTGCCAAATTCGTATTGTGCCATTTTGAGGACTTGCACAGAAGAGTCGCACATTTGGTCAGATTTGTTTTCAACTTAGACACAGTATGCTTGATGGATGGCATTACACATGATAATTGAAAGGGAAGTCAAAGCAAAGTAAGGTGTCCGCTACCACCTAACTTGTGGACCAAACTCTAGAATATCTATTTGAACTCAAGTTTACTTTCTTTGTAAAGATACTTCATTAGGTAAACGTGCAAACTTGTAATGTTAAATATACATTCACAAGAGACGCAAATACCATATGTTGCTAAAGTTTGAGCATGAGTTAAAAGACATTTGCGCCCTGACTCCAACCCACAAAATATAACTATAGTGGCATGAAACTAGATTTGAAAACTGTTCGCCCTCTCAAATTCTGTTTACAAAAAATAGTTTAGATGAAAATATGGTGCTGCGTCTCATGATCGTATGTTTAAAGTGTTCAATTGCAAGTTAGAGTCAAATTAGCATTAAAATCCAGTAATCTATAATGGTTAAAACTATCATCTGTTGGAAAGGCTAGAACAGGCTTCTCCATGAGTAGCTCATGAACTTCTGGTAGCTCTCCAGCTACCTCTGATTTGCTCTCCTGTGTGCAGTCCAGCGCTCTTAATTGGAAGCTTTTGCTTGGTTGAATAATTTACATATACTAAAACTGAAAAGTGTCTTTGATGCGAAAATGTGTTTAATTTCAGAACTAATTTTTCCAAAACATACCTGAAGCTCATTTTTGATTGATAGATCATGCAGACGTAGTTCTGCTATTATTATTACCTTGGTGCCAGGGGCATTGTGGCTGTTATGTGTTACCCTTGTAAAGACATTCCAAATGGACAAAGCTTTTCTTACATTACGGCTGTCAATTCTGCCCCAAGATGACCATCGCACGGAGTCTTGCATAAGGTGGTCATTAATGTAATCGTGGTTATTAATGTAATCGTGGTCATTAATGTAATCGTGTATGATGTGTAAAACACTAGTATTATTAACAGCTTTTGATGATTTTGTTTTAACATAAGTAGCTCTTATTACTGAAAAGGTTGGAGAACCTTGGGGTAGAAAATCCAGAGTGTATTGAATTGAGATATGGCAAATCATAGTTTTAAAAAAGCAGCAATAATTGAATAAGAACATCTCCTGCCTCATCATGATGCATGCAAACACACTGGAAGTCATCTTGGAATGCTTTTCGTTTGAGAATGCCTGTGCCAAGATGGCAGATGGTGTGCCAGACCATAGGTGGCCATTTTTGATGGAGTTTTGAAAAACAAAAAGGATTACAAGATCGCTTTTTGGGTGTATGTATAGTTATGTCACAGCTTATGTGCATGTGTCATGTTGCCTTTTAGTTTTTATTTTCAATTTAGAGGATGGCTGATATCAATTTTCAGGTACAAAATGATGTGCCATACAACTAAGTGGAGAACAAAAAGGAAAATAATTGAATGGCCCGGTAGCAGTACAAAAAAAGTATTTTTATAGGAAAATAAAATAATAAGGGGGAAGGATGGGGCAATGGAAGAGCACCATAGGAAGGGAAAATTGGGATTTCAGAAAAGATAAAATGGGGCAGAGGATAGGAAAGAGCAATGCACACTCAATGCAGCACAAAACAACAGAAGTGAGCGAACCAGTGGTGATGGGACTCTACCGGGTCTTTTGAAGTGAAAGCAAGGAGCTTCAAGGGAACAAATAATCAGCAAAAGGAGAGTGAGGTGTGTGTAAATATTTTCAGGTGCTTTGGTTGTAATCCATTCTTTTATTTTCAGCTAATTACTTATGCTAACAGAACAAAGAAGGACAAAAATCCCAATTTCTAGCACATGCACTATTTATAAATGTGGTAGTTGAAAAATAGATACCTTTTGTGTTCTGTTCTGTAGGAAGAAGGCAGGAAAGTAACAGAGGTTTCGGCACTCGCTTTCTTGAACAAGAAACATTTTTCAAAAATCCTGTACAATGATACAGGAAAGGAGGAATAGTCGGCTTTGCCTCACTCCACTGAGCAAGCATATTTAGGTTTTGATATGGGCCAGCGTTGGACACAAGAAACAATTTCCGGAAGGAATATCCAAGCACAGAGTTCCAACTTTAGGCTTAAAGGCACAATAAAGTACATGGGGAGGCATTTAATGACTTGGCTTTTTAGCATATTATTTAGGACCTGCCCAACAATGTTGATAGGACAGCTGGTTAAAATTAGGTAAAAGTAGTCAGACAAGGATGTATGATGAAATGTGATTCAAGCATATTTAACCTATACCCTAATGTGCATATTTGTTGCTGAGGTGTTTATAATGCTAACAATCATTCTTATGCACACAATTAGTAAACAAATAGTGAATAATGAATCACTATTTAGTGAAATTCCAATTGTCTTGAGTTTATATTTTGGTGGTACAAGCCAGGGCTTTGAGTACTATACCTGTGAAAGAAATATTCGTTGACAGTTTTGTCTGACTTCTAATATTACCTCCTACTCAACATTAACTTAATAGGGGCAGGGAGAAAGACATGTGCCATTTCTCTTTTAGTCAAAAAAGTTATATTTACCTTTTGGCCATAGAGGATCTACCAGATGTGACCAATTGAGCTGCAGCTAACATGACAGGAGGGTGGGAATGTGTTGGTGAGCATGCAGGGACAGGGAGAGCGAGAAGGGAAAGACACACTTCCATTGGGCACTGATAGGCAAATGAAGAAATAGTTACCTGATGTCAGAAGTAGAAGGATACAACGCATCCAATCAAAATTATGGCAAAGAAAAAATGTATTTATACATGTATGTATGTAGCCAAAAGGAAGCAAAGCACTGTACATAGTCAAAGGAAAGCATAAAGAATGAGAGCAATAGAAGAGGAAGCTGAAGTCTCTATGAATAATGCATTGTGATGTGGTTTTCTTCAAAGACGCGAGTCCTCAACACTTTTCTAAATTGAGATAGGATTGGGATGGTCCTAGTGGATATGAGGATATTTTTGCAGAATCTGGGGCATTGATGAATAAGGCCTGCTTTCTTGTTGTTTTCTCTTTTTTCTCTTCTTAGTCTGCTGTCCAATGGTGTCTTGGTTGCAGGTGTGCCAATGACCATCAGAGATGGGGACTTTTCTGCAAGATAAGCAGGGGTGCTGGTTGTAATGGCTTTGTCAATTAAGCAGCTGGTTTTGGAGATGGCGTGGGCTAGTATGCTGTGTCAATGGAGTTCCATTAGGGTGTGTGTGATGTGGTCACATTTATACAGACCCTGAATGAGAGATGCCAGTGTGGAGTTTAGAAGGCCATGGAGTAGGGCGTTACCACCATCCAGATGCAAGAGTACAAGGGCTTGAACAGCAGTTCTGAAGTTCCTTTCTGGAAAAGTTGATTTACTTTAGAAGAGAGAGCTGGTACCAGGCCCATTTTCTTTTTTTGAAAAGGACTTACTTGAGGTCGAATTTAGTTTCAAGGCTGAATCCATATGATTTGCATTCGCTGAGATTTGGTGTTTGGCGCTGTCATGGTTTATGTCATTCAGCCAGGTGTGTACTGCATCTTGCCTGATGTTCTTGGCATATTGGAATCATTTTGCATTGGGTTCAGCTTCAGAGAGGCGCTGAACATTCAGGTCTGGATGGTGTGTAAACAATGTATGAGGTATTAGATGTGTGAATCGAAGGAGATTTTCAAGTAGAGTTGTGTATAATTGGCATATTTGTGAATCTTGAAGCTGTTATCCTGGAGTAGAGCATCCAGAGGCTCCATTTAAAGGGTGAAGACAGAATGGATCCACGAGTTCTACACACATGATGTAGATTTTTTGTGACCTGGAGGTGCCATTGTGAAGAAACTGTTGTCAGATGGGAGGAGACGGACCAGTGAAGGACACTGTTGCTGAATCCCATTCCCGACTTGAGGGTCTTTGTGAGGGTGGGACAGTCGACTGTGTTGAAGGCAGCTGGAAGGTCCATCAATATCATGAAGAATAGTTGGGTTTGGCGCAGAGGTGCCAGGGACATGACAAACACAAGAATAGGAAGGAGAGTCAATGACTCTAGAGCATGTAAGAGAGATAAAAACTAAAATGACCCAGCTGTGATCAAAAGTATGACTCAAAGCCCAATCTATGCATTATTGTATTGGAGACAATAGGTCTTGGACAACAGACAGCTAAAGTTGTCTATTGGAATGATCTAAAAAGTGGTCACGGTTATTATTAAAGTGTTTTGAGTGTAAAAGCACAGCTGAAAAAAAGTAAGTTGGGATTCTGTTTAGTACCTTATTTTGCAAGCTCCACAGGTACCTCTTAAAGCCTAAGAGCCTGAAAGTTAGAGAAATCTTTTTACGATTTATACTTCACTATGCAAATAAACTAACTTTCACTGGCTGGGTTTTTTTATCCTGTAACCAACATTGCTGGTTTTGTGGAATTGGTGTTTAATCAATGCTGCATTTTCTATTCATTTGCCTGAGTTAATCCGCTGAGAATGTGTTATCCAAAATAAGTGTTTTACGTTATGTTTTATTCATGGTGTGAAATGTGCATTCTGACTCTATCTAGAAGTTTTAACTGGGGCTCTTAGATTTTCTAGCAGCAGTGGTGAATAATGGTTGGGTTCTTTAGAATTATGTATTGTTTCAGTCCCACTCCCAGCCGAAATCTTTACATTTGCATTTTAATCATGTCTGATTTATATTTCAACCGTGTTTGTTTTTATGCATAATGATATCGATATCTTTAACGCTATTAAATTGAAGCAAAAGTCGCTGCTAATTTATGAGGCGCTAAAGGAACTCCTGTTGGTCAGGCTCTGAACTGAAACAAAAGATAGCATATGTTCTATATTACAAATTGTATTTTACAATCAGGGTTCATTGGCCGAGCTTCTGTGTATGGTAATCTGCCTCTAAATAGAGGCAGTAGAAAAATAATGTGATGAGAATGTATGTGCAGCGAGTTAGCTCCATAGTCTGGGGCTCTGCATAAGAAATGCAGATGGTTTTGCAGACCTGAGCTCTGCAAGCCAATATCACTGCCCAGTGCAACATGCTGCTACCCACAACTATAATTTTATACTTACCCTACATCTCACCCCTTTAGGGCAGACTATCCCTCTGATCCACCAAACTCATCTACTTCACCCCTATAACAAGGTCTCAGAATCCCTTCCTGCAAGTACATACTCCATTCATATGAAGAGTCAGCCAACATGAGATTCCCCCCAGGTATTACAAAGGTCACAACTCTAATGCTTCTCATGTTCAGTGATCTAGAGAACAATCTCTTGCTTCCCAGCACTTAGTCCAATCAACCTCTGCTGCCAGTGCCTAGTCCTAGCCTGTGCCTTCATGATTATACAGAGGCAAGCAGCATGAACCCTGGCTTCAACTTCTCAGTCTTCGAAAATCCTTCCCAAGCTTAAAGAAACTGATGTATTAGTTGAGGGGGATAACTCAAATAATAATCATACTCCCTGGTAGGTATAGAACGGAACAGACTTAACTTAGAGGCAATGTGTAAATTATGTATACAATACAAAAATAGTAATGAAGTCAAAATACAAGAGAAGAAAAATCCCAAACCAAATTAGAAAAATAAAGTACATTTTAATAAATAAAATGTCTCCAACATGAAAATAAAATTCGAGCAAGGTGAACCGTAGATATGATTTTTAAAAGATTTAAATGACAATAGTATCAAAATCCATTAAGCACAAACTGAGGTCACTGGGTCGTGGTAGACCAGGACTTAAGCACTATGGAGCACAGGTCAGTTACAGAAACAAGGTTCAACTCAGTGGGAGGTTTCACCTTCGGACTTTGGACCAGATTAATCAAGGGTTTGTTTTGCTCTTACACCACGCAAGGGGGCTCAAGGGCGACTCAAAACCTAAGTGAGATTTATCAAGTCACGCACGGTCTCCTTGAGAAAACTAGAGTAACACAAGGCAGCGCAAATCTCTGCCCTGTGCTATTCTGCCCCAGGGAGGATGGAGCACTGGGGTTCGTATGCATCCATCTATGGATGTTGGTGCATTCCCAGATTTATCATTAGTGGTAGACCTGGGAATGCGTGAAAGTGCTACGCCTTCCCAGGTGATGCGTAGAGAGGCGAAATATCTTTATATCTCCTTGTTTTTTCCTTTTTGCATCTTGCAGCCCAGATAGAAAGAGGAAATTGCCTTTCAGGATTGCTTTTGTTCAGAAGGTTTACCTTACTGTTCAAAAACAATCCTACCTTCACCGCAGGCACCCTTCCACCATGGCACTAGGGGGGCCTGCGTTGGTTCTAGGCAGCCAAAGATGCACCAGCACTAGGAAAGCACAGCAATGCGCCGTATAATGTTAAATATGGTCCAGTCCTGTCTTTTCTCTTTTAAGCACTGCAGTAAAGCAAAGTGACTTGCTGCCTTGTTCTGCAGGAAAAGGATAAATAGGGGTCTTAGTCTCTGAAATGGAAGTTGAAATCTTTAGTGGAGCAAGGCAGCAGATTGTGGCCAAGAGGGGCTCTAGATGGTTGGATAGACATCGAATATGGTCCTGGTGAAGCCATTAACTTTTGGTATGAAAGTTCAGAGTATGAGCAATTTGAATTGCTCACCCAAACAACGTCCTTCTATGGTGGGTTACTTTAGGCACCTTTGCACAGTGACAGATTCTATAGTCACTTTCTTGGGGCTTGAATTCCTTCAGCAGGGCAAGGCTGTAGGCTGTAGACTAAGCGTGATCTAAAAGTTTGTGTGCCTTATCTTGGAAGTCCCGCCTAATCAAATTTTCTGCTGTGGAACAGCTGAATTTTGCAGCCCAAGGGCAACACACCTTCATTGGATTGGCTTGGCAGATTTGTCCAAGTCCTTCAAAGGTCTTTTGGGCCAAAATGTTTCTAGGTCTCAGGTTTTTCAGGATGTTAGGAGGAGTACACTTTGACACTGCCCTGGGATCCATGACATCAGGAACAGCACTTGTGGGTCCTGAGACTCTGCATCAGAGGCCAATTGCAGGGTCCAGTGCAGCTTCAATTTGGAATCGTCAACTGGGCAGTTGCAGAAAAGGCCTCTTGTAGTTTGTTGTGTACCTGTAGCTTAAACACATTCAAAGTCTTATGACTCTGGGACTCCACTTCTTTGTCCTTGGCACAAGAGTGAGAGTAGGCCCAGTCCTTCTGGGCCCTTCTCAGGTCCCAGACAGAAGGTTGAGTTCTCTTCTGAGCTTGTCTTGAAGCAAAATGTTGGTAGCTGCCGTAGAACATGCTCTTGCTATGGCCTGCTGGTAGGCACTCACCTGGGGGCCATATGTTGTGGCGCACAATTGGGTGACCATTGGTCCTTGTGACCTGATGAATATGCCCATGAGTAGTTGTGTGGCACTGAAACAAGTCAGCTGTTGGGCATGGAATAAAGACATGCTAGATGCCATATTTCACTCACTTTAATTATATTTTTTGCGAGGAAGACAGTGCAGTCATGTTTTCCTCTAAGAGGACCCAGGGAGGCTGATGTATATGTTTGATTGGCTAGGGACACACACAAACAGTGGGCAAACTTGCTGGAAGGGGCGGGGCAGACTACAGGCCCCAAGTAGAACTGCGGCGTCTGCCTCCAGTGTCACTCTTTCTGCGCCAGGAGGCACCAACTTTTGATGCTGTGGGCTCCCACCGCGCAGGACGCCCTCGAACTTGCTGGAAGAGGCAGCGACAGGCCCCAGAGAGAACTCAGTTGCTGCCGCCAGTGTCACTCTTTCTGTGCCAGGAGGTGCCTACTTTTGCTACTGGATGCCTACTGGATGCGCCCTGGTGCATACCCGGGTGAAGACCAAGAGCAGGCCTGTCTGCGCCCAAATACAATCACCCAGCGGTCACCAATTTACGTGGCTGGCATGGGCTGGGCAACCCCTCTTTCTCCTGTTATAGCAGTGTCAGCTACAAGGTGAGAGTGTGTATCTGCTTATTAGGCAGCTTCGGGGAAGCCAACAGGCCCCACACCCACGTCCCCTCTGTCTCCCTTAATAGTATGCTGGAAAGGGTGGTTAACATCGTATCAAGTAAAATTGAGTTAACTGAGCGCACATAGTTACTGAGAAATGAGGCAGTACAGACTGTATCCGGTGGTGTTCTACCTGCCCCTGCACTAACCCTTACTCCAGCAAGCTGTGACCTTTCACAACTGGCGGTTTGTGCTAATCACAAGCTCACCTTTAGTGGGACTGCTAATCCCGAACTTGGACATGATCAGCCAACACAGTTGACCACAATTGCACCCTTGTAGCAGTGACTGTGGCATCAAAACATAAAAAGACGACAGGGAAACTGTCTGCACTAAAAGGAAACAGCCCTTACATGCTGGTGCATCCGGAAGTGATCTCACCTCCTGGATGCAATCGTCGTCTAGTGCCTGTCTCCCAGTCCAGTCCCGAATGGTAAAGCCAGTCTCTGTTCCTATACCCAGACTGACGCTACACTCGATTCATCTGACATAGGGCTTCCATTTATCAGTACACTATGGTCTTGGATTGGCGATTTGATAGACGGTAGACTCAACCCTTTAATGAAGTGCCTGGATTACTTTGAGACTTTGATGGACAGAATCTGCCACCGGTAAAAGACCGCCAATTCCAACATTGATACTTCTGTGGGAATGACTAATTGCATACCCAATGTTCTACCTGTATCCAGTGTCCACTAGATGGTCCTTTAATCGCACCATCATGTAAGACATGTTCACAACTAATTTATAGGCACTCTCTTTTTGCCAAGGTCATAACAATATCACAGCTTTCTTCACCCATTGATCGTCTGCCAACCTCAGCTGGGGCTGATTTACCCACTCTCTCCACCTCTACATCTAAACCTAACCTAACAGTCGTCCATTGAATTATGTCCCACCTAGGGATGTATCACTTCATCCCTGAGGGGGCCCCACCCTAGACCTACTATGGATGTGTTGGGATAGCCACCGGCAGATTGTCCCTATCTTTTGGAGCTGGCAGGCGTACCCACCCTAAAGAAGAGCAGTGCAAAACCTGGGATCAACTAGGTAACGAATGGAGGGTTTGATGGGATGGCGACTCACCCAAAAATATAGATGGAGATTGTGTTGTAATTATTTTCCAGAGATCATCAATGGTTAGGGCACTCAGGAGATCCCAACCCCCAGACAGTCCAAAATCTGGTCCTTACGACTGGGCTATTTTTACAAACTGTCCCATAGAGGTTTGTCGCACGGCCCACCCCCTTAGCTGTACTTAGAGTAATTTCGAAGTGCTGACTGATCTTGATGCATTGGACTAACACCACTCTCTCAGATTGGTGGGGTTGATCCCATATCTACAATCCCATCACACCCATCCAAGACACATACTAACAACTCTAACTAGCCCTATGGCTTATGATAACCAGAATTTGAATATACCCAGCTGGTATGTCCCCGGCTTACAATCAAAGAGAGTCGTAGCCGACTAGTTGGAGTTACTTATAACATCCCACTGTTTCAAGAGACCTGGGCCACCAAAGATATATATCTTGAAGGGTTTGAGTGTTTTAACATTTTATCTACATCTCCTAAATTCGGTCGCCCATCTGGTGGTCTCTCCATATGAGTGAATATTGCAGTGGGGGTAGCGTCAAGGTCATACAAACTCATAGTGACAAATTCCAAGTTTCAAAATATAAATGGGGGACAAATCTGTATTTTATTAATTTTTATAATAACAATTCTTTCAGTATTCTCACTCAAATTTTATCAATCATTTTGACTACATTACCTCCCGAAGGAATTTGAAGGGCTTTGGTAATACAGCCAATATCTGCCTGAGAGGTGAATTTATTGCTAAATTACCCTACCAAGTCTGCTCTGGTCCCAGGATTTGTAACAGAGCACACATTTGTAATAGGAGTGTAGAGCTGATCGAGCATTTTTGATCTCACAATTTAGGTAATTTCATGGAGATCGCTGCTCTTAATAACAATGATAACCCACCTGAACCAACATTCAGAGGCAGGGGCTATCCTACCTTGATTGATTATATTTTTATCGCCCATAGTCTAAAGGACTTTCTGCTGCATACCAAAGTTGTTCCTACATCCCACGGCGACCATACCCGATCAAAGCAGTTCTGAGACTGTCCCCTAGGCCTGTGTATAAAACAGAGTGTCGTGCAAGGAATATGGTGCCCTCAACAGATGAATTGTGATAGGTATGGCACTTTGAGAGCTGTTTGACAGGGCAGGAATGAATGAATGAATGAATGAATGAATGAATGGTTATCTTATAATGCGCATAACTTAACCCCAAGGGGCATCAAGGCGCAGATAACAGACAAATAGACACAACAAATCAAATCCCGAAGTAATTATTGCATTTACCAAACTTTGCTCAGCAATTAAATCTGAATTAATGAAACCTGTTGCTACCACACCTCACATCCCTAGATGGTACAACTAAGAGTGCTCACTAGTAAACCACTAGTTTCATAAGGCCCTATCAGTAAAACCTAGGTGTCATCTATCAGTTCAACTGATAAGGAAGAAGCATACGTTAGTTACCTCTCTGAGGAAGGAAGAAATACTGATTGAACATTGGGATGCACATGCTTGTGAAGCGAGTTCAAAGAATGGCAAACTAATTTGGCCTGCTGTTAAAGATGTGAGAGTAATGGGACAGACATGAATACCAGTTAGTTGTAATATAACCAGCTAGGCATGGGAAGCACACTTTTCCATGATATATACAGCTCCTACATATGATGACCATGTGATGTAATCGAGTTGTAGTAAGGAGTGCTTGACCAAATTGTTGTCTTGCTATTGAAGGGTATTCTAATCCCAGGAGGCTTATTGAGACTCAGGTCCTGTGCCCCAAATGTTAAATGTTACATATGACCTTACTATTGTGATAAGTGCAGTCATAATTGCCTCATACCCTGTATATTTGTTGTTGTGACACATGATGAAGACCTGCCAGAGTTTCCCACCCCTAAAGGAGTATCGATATCCTTGTCCAAAGTGGAGAAAGCCATGGGTAACAAAGCTCTAGGTCCCGGGGGTTTCCCACATAGCTTATCAAACATAAATCGGACATTTGGGCTCCACTTTTGATTAATGTTTTTAATAGTTTAGCGTGTTCCCCTCTTCCAAGCACATGGTCAACTAGCATTATTGTTCCAATTTTCAAAAAGAACGACCACTCCCAGCCCGGTTGCTATAGACCCATTTTCTTGATAGATACCACACTGAAAATCTTAGGAAGGGTCTTATACAACAAGATTAAAATCTGGGCTGAGGAGATTTCTATCTTGCATTTTTCCTAATTTGGCTTTAGGAACAACATGGGTACAATTGAACGCTGCCTTACTCTTAACTCAATAATTGAGAAAGATACAATCACCCAGCGGTCACCAATTTACTTGGCTTTCATGGACTTTCATATGAACTTTCTAAGTCAACTTTTGAATTTGTGATTATATGAACTCTTTAGACAAATTGAAGAAATATAAGTATTAGACAAACTTTATACTTCATAAAAATCATTTAATTTAAAAAAATCAATAAATATAAAAACATATTTGAGAAATTTCGAACTCTGGGGCACATTACGATCGCGGTTTTCCCGCATCCTCCGGGCCGGCGGAAGCCACCGCCGGCCCGGAGGATGCGGGAAAACCGTCGCGGAGCCTCCAAAGACCTACCGCCAAATTAGGATGGCTGGTGGGTCTTGGTTTATGTCCGCCGCTTATCCGCCGCAGTCGGCTTACAACCGCGGCGGAAAAGCTCTTATATGGTGACGGTGTTTCTCAGACACCGCCAGCCATATTAGGATTGCATAGCAGATATGCTTTTCCGTGGCAAGTTTTCCGCCGTGGAAAAGCATACGGATGTGCACTTCGGGGGCCCGTTGCGGTCCCCCACGGCGAAGGGGGGGTGCACATGGGGAGTACCTATGGTACCCGCCTGCATTTACATGCAGACAGCGGCAGGCACCGCGCGGTGCCTGCAGCTTTCTGCATGTAAATGCAATGCGTGCTTTTTTACCATTGCGGCGGGTGCAACAATGTTAAAAATAGAGGATGTGACCGCCAGGGTGGCGGTCACATCCTAATTGCAGAGGAGGGAACGCCGCAGCCCATGCGGACGTTCCCTCCTCCTCAAGGGTCCATCCGCGATCCTAATGGGCTCCTCTGTTCTTTGATTCATTGGTTGAATATTGACCATCATAAAACATATATAGTATTTTTGATTATGTGTTACTGTGCTTAGGTCCAAAAGTAATTGTTATTCCTAAATAAATTTTCACAAGTGACAACTGCTGTTTGTACAAGTAACACGATGATCACTGCGCTGTACTGTATTCGTTTTATAAAACACCTTTTATGAGCATCAGGAATTAGTGTGTTTTTATGTATTACTAGCTTACCCGTCGGGCGTTGCTGCAATCTCCAAAGAAAGGAAATTCAAGGAAACTCGTCATGATAACATTCAATTTACATTGTGTCATTTTTATTGAAACTTATACATTTTAATATGGAAAACATTTCAAGGTGTCGTTTTAATTCTATTTATTTATTGGAGTGCTTGTGGATACACGATTTCTTGTTTTTCCGTCTGGTGCGTACATCAGTATTTGAAAGATTATGAGGGCCCTGGGGGGCCGATATTTAAAAACAATGTATGGCAGAAACCTTTGCGGGAGTGTACTCAACAACTTCCCAAAGTTTCCTGCCGATCGGATGAATGGTGTTTTAATTCTATTTATTTATTCGAGTGCTTGTGGATACACAATTTTTTTTTCCGTCTTGTGTGTACATCAGTATTCGAAAGATTATGAGGGCCCTGGGGGGCCGATATTTAAAAACAATGTATGGCAGAAACCTTCGCGGGAGTGTACTCAACAACTTCCCAAAGTTTCATGGCGATCGGATGAATGGTGTTTTAATTCTATTTATTTATTCGAGTGCTTGTGGATATACGATTGGTTGTTTGTCCATCTGGTGCGTACATCAGTATTCGAAAGATTATGAGGCCCCTGGGGGGCCAATATTTAAAGAAAAATTATGCCAGAAACCTTCGCGGGAGTGTACTCAACAAGTTCCCAAAGCTTCATGGCGATCGGATGAATGGTGTAGTAATGCATATGCAAGAAATCTTCACGGGAGTGTACTCAACAACTTCCCAAAGTTTCATGGCGATCGGATGAATGGTGTAGTAATGCATATGCCAGAAACCTTCGCGGGAGTGTACTCAACAACTTCCCAAAGTTTCATGGTGATCGGATGAATGGTGTAGTAATGCATAAAGGACAAACAGACAGATAGACAGACAGACAGACAGACATTCGTTTATATATATATATATAGGTTGTGTGATTTTGTCCTTTTATAGATATGTTTTACCTGAATAAAGTAATTGAACTGAACTGAACGGAAACAGTGCTTTTTGATTGAGTGTTGGTGCCAGTTTTTATAGGGAAGTTGCCAATGATGAGAAAGTAAGCCTGTTGGAAAGTAACAGCTAGCAGGGACTTGCTGGCCGCTTACACGAGGCACTAACTATATATATATATATTTTTCCTTTACTCAATCTCTATGAATTGCATGGTTGTGAAAGTCCTTAGTCAGTGGGCATGGAACAGTCATCACACAGAGACAATAAGTCTGTCTCTAAATGTTAAGTTGGAGTGGAATCCTCCCTAGCAAAAATTTAGATGACAGTGGGTGTTTAAAAAAAAACTTAGATATCATGTGTGATAAGTATCAAGGGCTTTGCAGTTTGCAGTGGCTTTTTGAGTGGAGGACGTCCCTGATACATAATCCCTTTTCAGCTCCTGTTATTTTTTAAAACCATTGGAAGTGGAACCAGATGCTTGCTTCATTGCAGCCAATGCCTCTTCTGCTTGCGTGAAGCAGAATCGATGCAACACCACTACTGTGGGAACAGAACCGGCACATTGCACTTGAAACCAGCACATCACCTAAAGAACTGATGCATCCTAAATGCTGCATAGCCGCTGCTTCAGTGGGCGAAGATCAACACATCCCTTGGCTGAATGGAGAAACTGGAAGCATCAGCTTGGAACCAACACATTGTGGCTTCAGCGCTTTGGCTTCAGAATTGCCTCATCACCATCTTTGCATGAAAATCTGTGTGTCACCTCAACTGCAAGAATTGACACTGACGCATCACTTGGTTGAACCCAGCATCTCGCCGTTGCGACCAGGCTCAGCGGGCCTTGCTTGACTTCTGTATCCAGCCTGTGCTCCATCACGGTTGGCCTAAACTATTGACTTTTTCCAGGCCCAGCACGGCCTGATAACCCCACCTCTGGCTTCTAAGCGCTATTGACAGCTTTAATATTTAAAAATAAATATCTCAACTTCTACTTATTTCATTTTTTTCGTTTTGGTCTTCTTTCATTTATAAAATCATGATCTATATTTCTGTGCTGGGTTGGAGTTTTCACTGTGTTACTGTTTGAAGTGTTGCTCAAATACCTCACACATTGCCTCTCAAGTTAAGCCTGACTGCTCCGTGCCAACCTACCAAAGGGTGAGCACAAGTTACTTTATGGTTTGTATCTGACTTACCCTGACTAGGATTGTGGTTGACACAGAGCAGTCAGGCTTAACTTTGAGTAAAGTATTTAGGCGATCCTTCAAACAGTAAACCAGCAAAAACACCACACAAAAAGGAGTCCTCACAAGTTCGGAAACTATGGCAAAATGTAATAAATAAAACAAGACCAAAACACTAAAAATTCGATCAGTAGAAATGGAATTATGATTTTTTTTTAAATAAAGTGAAAAGTAGCACCCAAAAGCATAAAGAGCCAACCACAGCTTTATGGTTGCGCTAGACCGGTTCAAAGTCAAAAGTTCGGGCTGACTGCGATGGAACGCAGGTTGGACACAGTCCTAGATTAATCCAACTGAAGTTTTATCTTCTTAAGTTTTGTGCCAAGAGTCTGGTTAGTATTGGGTAGGGCCAAGAGGAGCTAGGAGACTGTCACCGGCAGCTGTTGGCTGATGCGAAAAGCAGACCAGGCAAAATGTACGGGCGGGCTGGTGCTTCATGTCAGAGGTCCCCCCACGAGTAGTCGAAACTGCAGTGCAAAGAGATGGGCTGGCAGAGGATCTGCTGATTTTCGGTTTGAGAGGTGTAGTCTTGATTTGAATAGGTACGTTCATGGTCATGATAAAGCTTGATTTAAGAGCCCTTGAGCAACACCAAGGGTCCAGGACCTGAGAAGCACCACTTTGGGGATCAGGAACTTGCTGCAGCTGTGCCCAAGAACAGTTTGGGAGCCATTTATGTCCCCAAGCCTCACACCAGGAGGTCAGCAGACTTGCCCTTTGAGTCACTCTTGGGTCTTGGGTGCAAGATAAAGTTGCAAGTCCAGTTCTTCTCATCCAGACAAGAGGGCAGCAGGCAGGAGGTCAGCACAGCAGGGTAATAGCAGTGCAGCAAAGTGGCAGTCATTTTAGCAGCACACCAGTCATTCTTCCTGGCACTGTATCCACAGGTCCAGAAATATACTGAAGTGGTGGCGTCTGATCTCTAGTATTTACACCCAGCGACGGCTTTGAAGTGGGGTAAATGCTTCTAGATGTTCTCAGTTGAAGTCACCAGGAATCCTGTCTCCCCTGCCCTGGCTCCAGACTAGCTACAGGTATTATACAGCCCTTTCTGTGGAGCCAGAGCACAGCCTATTTAGGTGCAAGTGGGGTTGTGCCCCGCTCTTTCCTCCCATCCTGCCAATAATGGCCCATCCTGGCACACCTAATGCCCATATTGTGTGTGGCTGTCTATAAGGAATACACAAAGCTCAACTGTCAGCTACACCCAGTCATGGGACCAGATAGGGCTGCAAGCAGCAAATGGCTGCCACAAGAAAATGCCAACTTTTAAAAGTGGAAAGGTGAACGTACCTTCAAGGGATTTTGTTTGTATTAATTAAAGCATAAAGCTCTCAATATAAATTCTTGACCAGGAGTGCTTTGGGTCAATTTGTGCAAAAATGCAACAGTAATTACTTATTCAGTTATTGAACAGTCACAATAGGTGATCTAAAAGCAACAAATATAGATAGAGCGCGTGTATATGAAAGATTTGTATTTAATACTCTATACAAATTAAAAAGGGTACAAAATCAATATAAACAATGTTACAAGAAGTACATGTTAGATCAATACAAAACTTCTTTGTGACAATTGTATACGCTTTTCTTCCTTGTTTTTAATTAGTTAACAAATCCAGACAAGAAAAAGCGTGGGTCGACGTTTCGGTCTCTTAAACACTGATTGATGAGACCATCTTCAGGACAATAGATAATTTATGAAGCCCCTAAAAACAATATAGAGTTATTATTAAAAAAACATTCTATATCATAACCATGATATTAAACTTAAAATAAGACATATAACACCATAGCTCTCTTCCACTTAGAAAGATATTTATATCACCACATATTTAATATTTACACTAGAATTCGTTTTGGAATGTTGCTCTGATCAGAACAACTGCCTGTTGAGCAGGGAATTGGTCATTGCTGATAATAAACATTTCTTATTAACTGAAGACATAATTTTATCGTTTGTGCATATCAATTTATAATCAACCAAAATAACCCAATGGTTTTTAGCTTTTGTATCCTGCCTATTCTGGATAGGGCGCTCTTTGCACTAGCTTAGGACATTTTTTATATATTTCTGTACCTTGATTGTTGAATCTCAGATGACCTGAATGTTGACCATAAATGTCTTCATTGTTTTCTTTCTTTTTTATAAACACATACAGGTATCTGTAATAAATACATATGGAAATTCTAATATCATACTTTATATCAAGGGATTATACTGCTATTACAGCAGTGATGTTCACTGTCCCTCAACGACTTATCAGATTTAGTTCAATCGTTGGGCATTTTTGAAGCACAAAGCACATATTTGCAAATAGCCTTATAGTCAGCACACTTTCGTATAGGGCTGATATTTTGATACTGAGCAATGCCTATGGCCAATCTTACATTATTGTGATAGGCGTTCATATGTTCACTCGCCACAAACGTTAGTGTTTGGCTGATATTCAGATACTGAACAGTGACTCTTGCCAGTCTTACATTATTATGGGAGGCGTTAATATGTTGACTCACCTAGGAGGAATTTCAGATGGTTTCACATCTATAACTTACATGTACATGACTATATCTACTTTCTATAACAGTAAGTCCATACCTGGAGTGAAGGTAATTGTCACAAATGGACGTTTTGGATAAACTCCTGTTTGTCGCAGGCAAAATCAAGAAATGACCTGAGTGAAAGACCGCTTTATATATTAAATTGTTGTCTCTCAAATTAAACAATTTACGATTAGTATGACAATCATATGGTTTATCTTAAATTGTGTCGGCAGACTGGACCCATATTTTCAGAATCGATCTAAATATAGGTGTAATTTGCCTCATCTTCCTATAGTGCAATACCAGTATACTAGTCTGTAACCAAGAGAATAGTTTGTATGAGGCAATAGTCACTCATCTGCTTGCAAAATCAACAGCACTTAGGTCAAATATTGGCATGGCCCAAAAAAGAACTCCTTTTCTTATACATACTTCATGGACTTTGTAAGCTCCTCGTCCGCTTTTTCTTGTCTGGATTTGTTAACTAATTAAAAACAAGTAAGAAAAGCGATTACAATTGTCACAAAGAAGTTTTGTATTGATCTAACATGTACTTCTTGTAACATTGTTTATATTGATTTTGTACCCTTTTTAATTTGTATAGAGTATTAAATACAAATCTTTCATATACACCCGCTCTATCTATATTTGTTGCTTTTGGATCACCTATTGTGACTGTTCAATAACTGAATAAGTAATTACTGTTGCATTTTTGCACAAATAGACCCAAAGCCCTCCTGGTCAAGAATTTATATTGAGAGTTTTATGCTTTAATTAATATAAACAAAATCCCTTGAAGGTACGTTCACCTTCCATATTCTTTGCCCGAACCCTCAAGGGTATATTGGGTTGCTCGCTTTTTTTGCTATCAACTTTTAAAAGTGGCATTTTCAGAATTGCAATTTAAAATCCGAGTTCACCATAAATTATGATTTTAAATTGTGGTTCCAGGGACACCAAACGTGAATTGAATATCTGTTCCCATTTGGAAATTACACTTCTAAAATGTAATAAGGCAACTTGATTGCTATTCTATGGTAGAGATAGGCCTTGCAGTACTGAAAACAGATTTTTGAGTTTTTCACTACCAGGACATGTAAAATGCAAAAGTACATGTCCTGCTTTTTAAATACATTGCACCCTGCCCTCTGGACTGTCCAGGGCCTACCCTAGGGGTGACTGATATGAACAAAAGGAAGGTTTTAGCCTGATAAAATGTTTATTTTGCCAGGTCGACTTCTCTGAAATGGCAGGCTTGAGACATAAAGGGCTATTTAAGTGGGTAGTGCAACTAGTGCTGCAGGCCCAGTACTCACATTTAATTTACAGGCCCTGGGTACATGAAATACCAATTTCTGCAAAGCTTAACTATGACTAAACATTTGAGATTCCTGCTATCCTCCAATACTTGGAAAAGCTTGGCATTTGAGAGTTGTTTATTCATTTAGATTAGAATATGTCACATACACTTCAAACTGAACAGAACATACTTATAAGTTTAAGAGTCCTATGTTTTATTCCTTTTCTCTTCACCACATTCAACAAAATATTGCATAGGACCACAGCTCTGGTCATCAGGCACAATTCTGAAACACACTCATATCGGCCACACCACACACTCACACCATGCCATCCAAGCCCATGACACTGAGACTTGTACTACTCACGAGCAAATAAATATGTTTCACAATTCTTCAAGGGCAGCATACAACCACAATACCATAGAATGAATGGGTAACTCAAAAACTATTTGTCAAAAATAATTTCTTTTGTCAGAAACGAATATTTTGTATTCTCCTATACTGTGAACATTTTAGCTAGATTCTGTGAACGGAAATGAATTCACTTCTTTACAAATTAATGCTCATTCGTGTTTAATCTGCCTGCCCAGTGGGTTAATGTGTCCACTATGCGTGCATGGCCAATATTTGCAGAAATAAAAAGACAGACATTTCCAATTAAGCTCAAACATTTCTTTTGAAATCAATTCAATTAAGATATACAATGTAAACCACTTCCATTCATTTTCATGCAGCAGAAAAAACATCCTCAAATAAATTATAAATCGCACAGTTTTGTCTCCATCCATTTGCAAACATCTCTGACAAATGGTGGCAGCTGAGTAGATAAGCCAATTACAAATACATTAAAGAACCATGCCTTGTTACAGACTGACTGGAAGGACTTGAATGGAAAACTGGTGCATACAAAGGTGTTTTACTGGGAGTGAGGAATTGTCCCAATATATTTAGATTATTATTTTGTTTATTCTTCCTGATGAGCTCAATAATTGAAGACAGGGAATAAAGAGTTATTTTAGATGTTTGATTAAATAAGGACGTTTTTTACCAATGAGCAGTTGTGCGGTTGAGCATCTCTCACGTAACGCTGTGCAAAGAAGAGTATGGTGAGTTGTGCACAAATGAGACCGGATTACCGACACGAATGTATGGCGAGAGATAGTTGAAGAAATGTTAATTTGCGACAGTATTGTGTACAGTGTTTTTCATTATAAATAATAACATTTTAAGGCACAGGTAGGTTTGTAGGGAGGGTCGAATACCAGGCGGAATTACAACAAATTCTTAATAAAGACAATAGAGTCTTATTTACTTTCTGTTCCTGTTGCTGCCTTTGGTACCCCAGAAAACATAGGGGCATATTACCAAGCAATAGCGATAATTATCGCTATTGCTTGGTTAGAGACAAAAATGTATCGCCGACCTGCGGCGATTTTTATCGCAGATAAACCTTGGTATTACCAAGGTTTATCGCAAATGCGATAAAAATTGGCCGCAATGCATGAATATCGCTGAAAAGTCCGCGATATTCAGGCATTACCGAGCTAATGCTCTTAGCCATGTTGTCCACCTCCCATTGGATAACATGGCTAAGAACTGCTCAGGGCAGGTGTTAGCTTTTGGAAATATTCGCGCTTAGCGCGAATATCTCCAAAAGTTGGTAACAGGAGATAGCGATGTTAGCGGCTGTTTCCAGTCACTAACATCTTGGCACGCCCACTTTGCATGTCATTAGTGATACATTTCTCTGACATGCAAAATGGGGCCCAAGATGGTCGCTATCTCCTACTAGCTGTCGCTAACTGGTGTTAGTGACAGCTAGGTAATAGGGAGATAATTTTATCTCCGCTTTCTTGGCTTTTAAAGCCAAAAAAGCGGAGATACACCCCCTTGATAATATGCCCCCTTAGTTAGCAATGGCAGTGCCAGGAATACTACAGGAAAAGCCTGGGATTCATGCCGATGAGCTTACTCGACCACCTCTTCATCGAAGCAAATGCTTTCCAGCATGTATTACCTAATTTATTAGGCCTTATCAACACTTTTGCGCCCTCTGAACATCACCTTTTTGACTTTCTGGTGGCGCAATGTGCCACCGCATATTTATAAGGTCACCTAAAGCCACTTAAGTGGTTTTTCATGGTCCTATAGATATGTACCCCTTTCACGCAGAAACTACGAGAAAGGGGCGTTCCTTAGGTGTTTCTGTGGGTGTAAACACGCAACACCCTTGGAACCTGACACATTCCCCGATTTACTAGTCATCGTAAACCTGGTAATGCGTCAGAACCCAAAGCCAACCCTGGGGTGGAGTTAGGGAGGCGCAACAAACAGAAATTAAAACATTTCTCCTTGAGCTTTCATTTTCCGATGACAAAAGCCCATAAATACGGCCCACAATCTTTAATCAAGATGCCTTTTGCATTTATTTTTCAAAAGCAAGCTGATTTGCAGTCTCTCCCTCCCAACGTGTCAGATACCAATCCATTGAATAACACAGTCTATTAAAACCACTGATGTATATAATCGGATAAATCAAGGTTTAATTACACTGTTTAAAGAACACAACTGGAACAGAAGCAATGCCACATTGGTGGTGATAAATTCATGAGTGACATTTCTCTTGGCAAGACATACTCTAAAAGTATTACCATGCATGTTTAGTCTGTATACTTGGAATTAAATTGGCTTCGAAGTACAGATCTGTATTTCAGGGCAGTGATAAAGAATAACTACAAAAGACACAACATGCAAATGAATAAATGGGAAACAAAGAACCTCTTTTTGCAGTCGTTGGTAAGTCACCAAGTGGTTGTGGCAGCAGGAACCACGCCACCACCGCCCTAGCTGTAGGCCATCCGACACATTCTAAATACTCTGCTAGATCTGCCAGAAGTGCTTTTAGCAACAGTACAGACAGGCCTTCATCACAATTAGCAGTGCTGGCCCTCATATCGTGAGTTGGTAGCTTCACAGACTAGCCAATATTTATTATATTTTTCATAACCCTAAAAGCAGGGTTTTGTTTTTGCTTAATTTTAAATCTAGGGGTGGGGGAAATATTCTGTTTTGCTATTAAAATTGGGCGAATTTTGGCAACTCCACATTACTCTTTTAACATGGAAGTCCGGGACAAATGTTGCCAATTTCAGCGTGGCAGAATTTCTCACGTGCAGCTCCAGGACAGTAAGTTGTCGAGTACGAGCGAGATTTGTAGTCCCATAGCATGATTTCTGGTCATTAGGAGGACATCTGATGAGTTTTTTCTGACTCAGGCGGTCGTGAGAGGTCACCATCCATCACGGTCAGAGGTCTGCATTAGAAAATCTATTTGAGCGCCAGCTAAATAAACTCGGGTAGCGACACCCACTGGTGTGCAGTGTGGTCACGCTAATGTTTCAGTGTAGAATGTGCTCCTGCCACTAAATCACAATCAAAGCAGCCAGGCAAGTCCATTTCTACCCATTGGCAGAACTCCACTGGAATCTCCCTGAGTTTTTGGGTGACTCTGAAGAAATTTGCAGAGTCAACTTCCGTGAGCTCTGATGTGCTGGGGTTTTTCTCCCAGTACATGGGGACATGGAGTATTTTTCCATGCAGAAATAAACACATGCCCATAAATAATGAAAATTCACACAAATTAAATGCAGCAAGCCACCTTGCTGCACTGCGTGAAAGGGAAAAGGTAGGAACGCGCAATATTTACCATTATGTGGTGCATTCCTGTCCTTTCCTAGCGCTTGTGCACTTTTGGCTGCCTAGAGCCAATGCAGGCTTCCTTGCCTGTTGCATGGGTGTCCGCATTGCAGGCAGGATTGTTTTTGTGCAGGAAGGGGCACCTGCCTGCACAAAAAACAATCCACAGGAAAGGGGCACCTTCCTGCACAAAACAGTCCTTAGAGGCATTTTCCACTTTCTATGTGTACTGCAAAATAGTAGGGAGGCATTCAGTTCTGATGCATTCCCAAGTCTACCAATGTTGGTAAACCTGGGAATGTATCAGAATCCATGGGTGGATGCGTGGGAACACCCACGCTCCACCCATGTCATGTCTCCCTGCTGCAAAGTAATGCAAGGCAGTGATTTGAGCTGCCTTGCTTTAGTCCAGATTTATCAAGTCACTCAGAGTAACGAAAGGTGGCCTTGAGTGGCTTGATAAATCTCATTTAGGTTTTGTGTCGCCCTTGCGTCTCCTTGTGTGGTGCAAGGATGATGCAAAACCTTGATAAATATGCTCCACAGTATTTAGAGCGTCCCACACAGAATAAGTATTTTGGCAAATACATGTGGTTGTGCTACAATGAAGGTTTTTCAAGACTACCCAGCTGGCAATCCTTACGCCATCAAAAACATGATGATTCCATCACATACAAATGAGAGGGGGAGAATGAGAAATTGGTGGATTGGATATCTTTTGGCTATTCTTCATTACCACCAATGTCTAACGGGCCAAAAAAGTTAAAATTGTCCTTGTACATGGGAAGTGACTAAATCTCTTTATGTGTTTCCAACAACGCAAGTGTCCAAGGAACAAATTTTTTTTGGTCTATAAACTGATGAACAATGTGGTAAGTGTGCAGCTACAAATATTGCTGCCATTTTGACCACACAAGCAAACTCTACAGGACTTTCTAAAAATGTATGAAATCGCACCACCTTAGTCAATTGCCTCTCATGACTGGATTGCAAAAAATAAAAAAAGTTTTCAAAAATTGTAACAATAAATATTAATTACATGAACTAGAAGATATACGGAGGTCCATCACACACAGATTACAATCACTTCAGTGAGCACTATGTTTTATTTATTCCACGGTATCAGGTCTCGTAGCATCATTTCACAAAATAACCTGGATTCAATGATGCAGCAAGTGCAATTGTTCAAGATAAGAAAAGCTACTGCCCTCCCCAATGGGTACTGCTTCATGGAGAAGCAAGTGTTGGGGGGCGTGGCTAAGCACGCAATGGCGGAGGACGCACTAGGGTAGAGCTCCGTGTTCATCTCCCCTTCCCTGAGCCGATTCTCCGCCAAAATTCATTGCAGCCGCCCGAAACTGCGGACGGACCTCCCTGGGACACTTTCCGGCACTCTGGCCGACTTTGCACTGGAGGCTCCGACGCGGTCGGCACCGGCCTGTCCTACGGCCCTCCTGCGGGACCTGCTACCTCCCGGCCGGCGGGGACATTAAGGGAGGGCGCGGCTCGGGCCCACTCCACAGGCACCGGCCGGCGATCCCCGCCCCAACAACTGCAGCCCCCTGGCCGACTGCCGCCGAGCGGAGAACGCCCTCTGGTGGCCCCCAACTCGCCTCGCCCTGTTGCTGGGCGCCCGCGGGGGGCCTGGATCGAGGGAGAAGCGGACACACAGCTCCCACATCACGGCCACCACGCACCTGGTACTCCGTGCGTGGCGCGGGCTCGACACAGAGCCCGGAGCGGGCACGACACAGAGGACACCACTGGCGGGACGCTGGTGGGATGGCGGACCCGGCTGGCGGGACTCCCCCCGAGGATGCTGCAATGAAACCGGTGCCACCCGGTAAGTCCCTCCGGCGCCTGCCTGTATAGCGGGACCTGCGTAGAGACGCCGCATGGGGCTTGCGCTGCGCACCCGCTGCTTGTGAAGAAGCTGCCCGGCCTCTCCTCTGGACTGCCACACCGCATGCTGCGGCGGCCAGGCCACCTTCCTGTGACGGAGGCCCACAACAGCACGCTCCGCACCGGACCTGCCTGCGGGCGTCCCGCGGGAATAGTGGCTGCCTGAAAGACAGGGGGGGGCGCGCGAGGGGCCGTGGCCTGGGCCTGGACTTGGCAGCCGGACCAGTATCACCCCCCTACCCATAGAACTCGGGCCCTGTGGACCCGCACGCCGCCCTGGCCCCCTGTTCCCCCGCTGCACCTGGGACGGTGCGGTGGGGCTACGTTGGGAGGAGGCGAGGGCCCGCCTGACGGACCTCCCCCCGCCATAATGGCGACGGCCCCTGCCGGAGGAGCGGCTGCTGGCTGACGGACCCCCCGCTTGGCGGTGGAGTGATCCCGGAGGTGCTGCTGGAGTGACCCAGGTGGGGGAGCTGCTGGTCAGGCGATCTTGCCCATGTCCGGAGGGGTGCGGACCAGCACCGGGACTGGAGGTGCCCCCCCGAAGGGTAAGACGGACAAGCTGCTTAACAAAATGGCCGCCGACCAAGTGACTGCGAGGCTGGACAGCGTGTTAGCAGCCATGAAGCGCATGGAACAGTCGCTCCAACAGACCAGAACTTCCTTGGAGTCCAAAATAGACAGTGTCGCCGTGGACCTGACCCACCTACGGGATGACCACCGGAAACTGTCCGATCGGACCAAGACTCTGGAGTGTGCGGTGAAGGAGATCGAACCCAAGGTCACCCAGACGGATAAGCAGGTGCAAGATCTCCTGAACAGGGTGGAGTTCCTGGAGGACCGGGCCGAGGATGTGGAAGGGAGAGCGAGACGCAACAACATCAGGCTTGTGGGGGTCCCGGAAAAATGGGAAGGGAACCATCCTGCCCAGCATGTTGAAGACTGGCTCATGAACCTGTTACCCGAAGGCACGCTATCGCCCTACTTCGTAGTGGAGCGGGCGCACCGACTGCCGACGAGGCCTCACACCACCGGCACTAATCCAAGGCCGCTGCTCTTCAAGATACTAAATTATAGGGACCGAGACACGGTGCTGCGAGAAACTAGACGCCTCGGCGAAATTCGAATCGATAATGCAACAATAATGTTCTTCCCGGACTACACTGTTCAAGTGCAACGTCAAAGACACAACTTCATGGAGGTGAAGCGACGGCTCTGCACCGCAGGCCTTAAATATTCCTTGCTCTTCCCTGCAAAACTGAGGGTGGTGGCAGGAGACAAGACCTACTTCTTCAACACCCCCGAGGAGGTCAGTGAGTGGCTGGACGAGGGCACGGACACGGCACCTAGAAAGACACAGGGCGATGAGGCGAGGCCGCGCTCACGTGGGCCGCGGTGCCGCCGCAGAAACAGAGCACAGCAAACCCAACGCCCGGAGGCGGCGGCGCGGCACTCTCCCCCGATGGACCAAATGCTTCAGGAACAACAAGATGCACTCCGGAGAGCCTCCCAGTTGAGTACTTCGCCATCCCAGGAAACGGCCCTGGGGGACGGCCAACAGACAGTCCTTAGCGATGATGATGAAGCTATTTATGGGATTCCGAACTCTCAGATCTCGGTGGACCTACCGGACATCACTCCGCAAACTGCAGATCTGTTTCATTGACTCCGTACGAGTCATCTGTGAGGCACCCACCGTGGCGGGGGGATGGCGGCAGGAGCCGACTGGACGCTGAGGCGCGGCTGATGCCCGATGCTGCCGGGGAAATCTTCTCCCCCCCCTGCCTGCCAACTGTACAGTGGACAACCGGAACAGTGAGTACTGCCCCGATGGTGCGGATGAAAGCGGGGTGTGGTGGTGGTGGGGTTGTCTTTTGGCCCGTGCTCCTCCTATACCGCCTCTGACCGCAGGCCACGGTCAATGGAGAGTCATTCTTGCCCTTCCCCTGCCACGACCGGCTGGAGCGGGGCCCCCCAAGGGACGAATGGCGCCACATTCCGGAACACTGCCATTGGCTGCCTGTTACCTATCCCATATGGCTCAGGGAAGGATCTAGATCTCCCTCCTTGACTGATCACCTGGACTGCCAGAACTGTGCTTAGCGCACGATACCCCCTAGACTTGAAAGGTTGTCCCTCTCGATCGAGAGTATGGACAGTGGCCCGTTTCGCCACTGCCCTTTTGGTATTTTAGTGGGGTTCACCCACAGTTGGTTATTGTTGTTCTTTGTTTTCCCCTCCTTAATGTCTTCCTGAACGTTGCTGAGTGTGCTGGGGGGTGATTGTGGGAGAGCTGGAAAAGGGGATGCAATGGACCTCCGTTGGGCTGCTGCTCGTGGCTGTGGTGGGGGGGAGTTCACACTGCTAGAATGGCTGCGATAACGATATGCACCTGGAATATTAGAGGCATGCACACACCAGCGCGTCGTTATCAAATATATTCCTATTTGAGAAGGCAACGGGTGCACATTGCACCCCTGCAGGAAACACACTTGAACGGGGCGGAGGTGGCCGCACTGCGCCGCAGATGGAGGGGGCAACTGTATGCCACGGGGTACTCCTCGTTTGCCCGTGGGACGCTACTGTGGGTGAAACCGGGCACCCCCTTCAAAATGACAGATGTCTTCACAGACCCGGAGGGGAGGTACGTGTTGGTGAAAGGCCGCTTGGATGGGCAGCCAGTAGTCCTGGCGTCTGTTTACTTTCCAAACACGGACCAGGGAGGCTTTTTAGCGAGCATTTCGGAGAAGCTAGCGCCCTGGCATGGTGTCCCCTGGATACTGGGGGGGATTATAACACAGTGCTGGATACCATGCTGGACCGCTCGGCCCCACCCAGGCCGGATGCAACATCTCTAGGAGCCACGAGCGCACTCACACAGTGGGCGGCACAGTGGGATTTAAAGGATGCATGGCGCGCTCACAACCCTAACACCAAAATATACTCTTATTACTCAGGGGCGCACGCGCTGCATGTCCGACTCGACAGGTACATGGTGTCATCAGAACTGCTGCCACACATCACAGATTCTCAATACCTTGGCGGAACACACTCGGATCATAATCCACACACGCTGCAAATGGCTTGGGAGTGCCCACATCCGCCCATCCCCACATGGCGTTTCCAACCTGCCCTACTGCTGGACGCCCCCTTTCGAGACTCCCTACAGGCTTGCGTAGCACAATACTTCATAGACAACTCCGGCACAGCGTCCTCCCCACAGGTCGAATGGGACGCCTTCAAGGTGATGGTACGGGGACACTGTCTGGGCACGCAGGGGAACATGCAGAAAACACTAGAAGCCGACCTGCGTGGGGTGGAGGCGGACCTGCTCCGTCAGGAGCAGGAAGAGGTGGCAGGAACGGGCGACCAATTAAACGTGGCCCGAGCGGAACACACAACATTACTGGAACGACTGAGACACATTAACTATGCGGCTCACCCGGCGCGCGTACACCAACACAGTGACAAGCCTGGGAGGCTGCTGGCCTGGCTAGTCAGGCAAGAGAACCGCACGGAGCCGGTGTCCACCATCCGCACGGCTGAGGGAGAGGTAGTGTACACACAGAGTAAAATACACCAAGCCTTTGTGCGTCACTACCAGGCCCTATACAGGTCACAGCTGAGGGTCTCATCGGCGTCCATAATCGATTACCTCGCAAATGTACAACTGCCTTCCCTTACGGACGCGCAGCACGGGGGCCTAGGGGCACCGTTCACTCAGGAGGAAATGCGCGAGGCCATTTTCGCCCTCTCCAATGGCAAATCCCCTGGCCCGGATGGCTTACCTGCCGAATTTTTCAAGGCATGTTCAGACACACTGATTCCGGAGTTGCTCAAGGTTTATAACGCCGCAATCGAGGACTCAGTGCTCCCGGACACGCTTAATGAAGCCAACCTGGTCTCACTTTTGAAACCCGGCAGGGAAGAAACATGCATGGGGTCCTACAGGCCGTTAGCCATGTTGAACACTGACTATAACATTTTCACCTCCTTACTGGCCCGACGCTTAACCTTAGAGGTCTCCAGTCTAGTCCATGATGACCAGAATGGCTTTATGCCGGCAAGGAGCACCTCCCGTAACATACGCCGACTCTTCCGAGTTCAGGAGGCCGCCGTGTTGCAATGGCCGAGATCGGGGTGCCTAGTCTTAGACCTTGAGAAGGCCTTTGACTCCGTAGAGTGGCCCTATCTGGGGCGGTGCTGGGCAGATTTGGCGTGGGCGATGCCTACGCGGATATGGTCGGACTACTTTACCAGCGGCCCAGTGTGCGTGTGCGGACGGGTAGGCTGCTCTCGGAGGCGGTGCGGGTGCGTAGAGGCACCCGACAGGGCTGCCCCCTGTCACCCCTACTCTTCTCTCTGGCGATTGAGCCCCTGGCGGTGCTGCTGCGGGACAGGGGAGCAGGATGGGGAATCCCGCTAGCTGACGGGGTACATATAGTTTCGCTCTATGCGGACGACCTGCTGCTGTATGTACGGGACCTTACAGCAGTACCGGACGGACTGTCGGACATTTTCCGGATTTTGGAAGAAGTATCGGGTCTTAAGGTCAACTGGACAAAGTCCGGAGTGTATTCGTTCAGTCCGTACCTGCGGGAGTGTGATGTGCACCTCGGAGGTGCTCGACTCACATGGTATCCTACCACCTTTAAGTACCTCGGGATGTACATATACAGGGACACGCAAACAATACTAGAGGGCAACCTGGTGCGCGCTATCTCCTCGTTGCGAGCCCAGATGGCCTTCTGGAAGACTCTGCCACTGAATGTGCCCAGCAGGATTGCACTTTCCAAGATGATAGCTTTGCCTAGGCTGCTATATCATTTCGCAAACCTCCCACTGTATGTCCCCACAAAGATCTTCCGCGACCTGGAATCAATGATCCGTAGCCTGATCTGGAACACCGGGCGCCCCCGCGTGGCCCTGGTGAAACTGTACTCCCCGACTGCTGAAGGAGGGCTGGCAGTTCCTAACATGGAGCTGTACTACCTGGCCGCGCAGTTGCAATGGGTGACTCACTGGCTTAGCGGCTCGCACCTAGACGACACGGCCACCGCTGCCTACCAATGGACCCACACGCAGGTATGCGCCTTGTTTCATCCCCTGACCAAGGGACCCCGCCCTCTACCCCTGCACATGGCTGTGGCCTGTAAATGCTTCATCCGTAGCCTGAAATTGACCCAGGGAGTCAGACCATATGCCCCTGCGCTCCCCCTGCTGGGCACCCCCCAGAGGGGTGGAACGGTGACGCCACGCATACTAGAGAGCTGGACTGAGGCTGGGGTGGAGACCATGGGCGACCTCTACGCGGATGGAACCGTGCTCCCATTTGCGGAACTGTCGGAGGGCACGGGCCTGCCAGCGGGGCAATTCCTGCTCCACGCGTCTATACTGCGGACATACACGGAGTCCTGGGGAGATGTTCATGAAGAGCCGCCGATACACCACCCAATGCAATACCTACACGTCATGGGCAACGGCTCCCACATCATTCACTGGCTGGCGCAGGCCCTCCTCATGCACACGCAAACATCTACACAACCGATTCGGGACAAATGGGCGGCCCACCGAGGGAGGGATTGGACGGATAAGGAATAAGCCCTGGTACTGGCTGGCCCCGTGAATATCCCACGCCACTCCCGCTTCCGGACGATTCAGTTATACATACTGCACCAGGCATATCTATCACCGGATAGAATCAACAGGTACTTCATGGTCAACACTGCCACCTGTCCCAGATGCGACCTGCTAGGCGCGGACATCCTACACATGCTCTGGCACTGCCCCTCTCTAGCCACATACTGGGGGGAGGTGACATCTCTCCTGACACATAGTACGGGCCCGGGGCTGCCACACACATGGGAGGCTTGCATTCTCGGGCTATACAAAAGAACCAAACTCAATAAGACACAAGCTAGGTTCTGGGACCTAGGCCTTATCACAGCCAAGCGGCTGCTCACCAAACACTGGAAACGAAGAGACCCGCCAATCCCCAAATACTGGTATGCATCCTTTACCAACTGGGCTAGAGCGGAAAGCACGGCACTACACCGGGAGGAGATAGCGGGCTTAAGGCAGTTCCCGATAGCACAGCCCTGGGACGACATCCTGAGTTCCCTCCAGGGGGAGGGCACGGCCAGAGGGCTCACTTAGAGACCGCCACAATTGGGATAGCACTGTTGGGGTATCCGTGGCGAAGACAAGGGCGCAGGTTGCAACCCCCCTCATGACACTCGCCGGGTGGCCTGCCTCCCCCCCAGACGCCCCGGGTAGCGGCTGCACCACACATCCGACGAGCTAGCTGTGGACCCGGACGACCGCCCACACGGGGGACCACGAATCCATGACATATTGAAGTATCCCCCTAGACCCTTTTTCGTGGCATCACTCCCACAGGCACACTCTCCCCTACCACTTCCCCTCCCACACGCACACCTATGTTCATTGTTTCGGACTCTTGTCTCCCAGACATAGCCTTGTCTTCCTCACACGCCACATCCGGAAGGCTCACCTGGATACATGTCCGGCCACGGGACTGGACGCAGGTGGCGTCTCCCCAATATGCAGCATGGCTATACCATTTGCCCGTCTGGCACATCACACACTTCATTGACAGCCCGTGGGGCCCTACCGCTCTGAACGGCTGTCGTACACCACGACAAAGACAGGCTGAACACTTGCACTACTAACCCCTATCCCATTGACACACCTCCATGGTCTGATGTTACAACCCATGGGTTTCAGTGTTATAGATACCGGAGAGATGCGCGATGGAGCAGCCGAAGATTGGGACACACCGATGAGATCTATTTTGTTTGCAGAGTTAAAATGTTTACTTATAAAAAAAGATAAAACAAGACGTCATTTGAAAGCATAACTGAATGTTGAGCACACATGGCATGGAAGTTGTAATTAAAAGCTCACTCACTGAGGTTACAATCGAAGGAACTGAACACCCTCCTTCATGTTCCTTTATTCTCTCGTAATACCGTAATGATGCAGCCGGCCCACGGGGTTGTCGGCTTTGCTATATGTACTGCTCTTTTGACTACTAATAAACGTCTTTAAAAAAAATTTAAAATTTTTTTAAAAAAATGGAGAAGCAAGTGTTGGACGCTCACCATTCCTGGCCAGTGTCAATATCACCACAACTTGAAAAACACTTGCTGCTATGATATAATATACTAAGTTCTCTAATACACCTACTTAGAATAGGAACATTGTTGATACTTTACTTTATCTCGTCAAATATTCTTGTGTGTTGATCAGTCTATTGAAAGATTACTACCTTCTTTAAGAGCATTTTGATATTCACAGTGGAGTCAACAAATATGTTTACAAATTATGAAATTCAACCACCTCTAGACATACCAACTACTGCCTTTAGTTTTTCAGGGACATCCTCGATAGCTCAGATTAAACAAAGTAAACAGTACAAGTGTATTGCATTTTGCCTGTTTCAGATTCTACTTTCTCTTACTCAGAACATCAATAATGTATTCTCACATTGTGATTTGACACATCCTTTTCAAATACTGTGATGTAATCTGGAAAATCTTCTTCCCATCGGAGCTTCACTAAATGGTTACACGTGCCTTGCTCCAACATTGAAAACCTTGGATCTTTCATGTGTTCCCCAGATATATCAACAGCAACCCTGCTATATCATTTACAATGTTTTGAAATATAAAAACCAGACATGCAGTGCCTCATTTTTTGTATTCTTTTTACATTTACTAAATGAAAAACCAGTCTTAGTATGGCCACCTTTCAGAAACACAGCAGTTTGTACAGTTTGAAATATTGCAGCTCAATTAGTACCGTTGTTGTTCCTAGATTCAGTCTGATTGGTGAGACACATGAATGTGGTATGCTGTGTTACTGATATGTTGCAATAAAAGAAAGTACTGCAGCAGTGTATTTGTGTCCGTCAATGGCAAGGCGGGTAAAATTGGTGGAAACGAAGTTACCCTATAAACTATTGAACAACCATAAACAAATTACTTTGCACCTCTATCTCAACATACAGCAACAATGTCTCCATAATTACAAATGACGACATTATTGACCACAGAGTATTATGTGGTCGTTTGGACTGGTGAAGCATTGTTGCTGTGGGCTGTGAAGTCGTTTACTAGGGAACCATACTGTTTTAGATTCAAAGTACAGTCTCCACTACAATTGTACCAGGTGAAAAATGGTGGTCATTCCATAGCAAGACCTGATCTGCTGCCCTTCCACTGTCAGAACCCTGTGTCCCGTGGCAGTGCTGGCTATTTTTATAGTGATATGCAAACAAATGATGGACGGAATGGTAAATAAATCATGCATTCACCCCCAGTCAGGAGATCTGTGTTAAATCCCTAGTTATTTTGCTCACCATGCCAACCCACTTTAGACCCAGCCATGTGCAAACCAGTCTTGACCCTGTTACTTATGGGGACTGTCCAGCCCGAACTAAGCTGGGGTGGCATTGTTAGCAAAAGAACGATTGATTTAACCCAGATCTCTTGACTGCGGGTGAATGTTTTGATTTGTTCTGCATTCCGTTCATCTCATTGTTTGAGACCCATTTCTGTTAGCACCCTTTGACAGCTTCAAGATCACCGTCAGTACTGAAGCTACATCTGACAAAAATAAGTTGTCTTTTAATTTGATCTCACCTTGCTGTATCACATCTAAAACTAACAGAACTCTCTCAAAGTCATCTATAACTGACAGAAAGTTTGTGTGTGTGTGAGAATACGTAACCTTGTTTAGCACACCAATGCATAGATTGACAGCTAATGACATTACATTAGTAGCTCTGTCATACTCCTGGTGTAATATCCACTGACACAAATTAGAAATCAATCCACAATGAAGATGTTAATTCTGTCATGTTAATAGTCTTTCCACCTGTGAATTTCCTGCCACTAGGCACCATAATTACCAGTGAAAAGTTTATATGCTGAAGGGACATTAGTTATTGCCACTTTTCCATGGTGAAAATGTAATTGGCCACTACTCCACCAAGACTTACACATCTTCATATCATTTAACAATGCCCATGCTGCATCCAACAGGATCCTGGAAACATTACCTTACCACAGTTACTTTGCATCTGTTCTGATGAAACTTTCAACTGTGCAATGATTCTTTGCAGGACTGGGCGTCACTCAGCATCCATTTCAATTCATCTCTATGCTTTGCACAGTGCCTTTGAATCACTTAGCATCAGTTTTAATTAAGCTTTCAGTTGGGTGGTCAGGGTTTGTGGGGATTCATGTTACTTTGTGCTTGATTTGGTAGAGCTTTCAGTTAGGCAAGGAGGAGTTCTTTCTGATCCAAGACAATGGTCCAGGATTTGGGGAGTTACCTCTTGGGGATCAGAGACTCACTAAAGCAGAAGCCAGCAGGGCTCAGGCAGGTCCACTTGCAGTTTCAGGCAGGTCTAGTGCAACAAGTCAGCTGGATAGATGCATGTGAGCTTGGACGCAGAGACTTCTACGTCCATTATTGCCTCAAATTGTGGAATTTTCAATATGGCATTCTTCACCCTTGCCTCTGCAAGTTACTCATGAAGGAAGGTCACGTTCTTTTGACGATCCTGCTAAACTGAAACTCTTTCTCAATAATATCTCTCCTCGAAATATGGAAAACTAATGTTTTAATACTCTCTTAATTTTACAAATTAATTGGTTGTTATTGATCCTATAATTGTACCTCTACCTTCTTTCTCTTACTTGTTCTTCCTTTATATTATTTTTTATTTCCTCAGACCCTTTCCCTTCACTCTTTACTTCCTACTAATGTTACTCATTTACTTATTACTGAGGCTTATCATTATTTATTCACTCGAACCGCTGTCCTTGCTTTTGTCGTCACCTTGCCCCTCTCATCTTTGTTGTTTGCTTACCTTCAGACCTTTTCCTTGATTTGCTTACTTTTCTTATTTTTCTGTACTTCTCTCTTTACTGTCTTCCTCTCTTCTCCTATCATCCTATTTCCCTTCTACTTCTTTTGACTGTGTATTTTTATTATCAGTTTTCACTTTATTTCTTTAAGTGCTTATCTTTCTTTATTATGTTACTTGATGCTCGTACCTATTGTTGTTATTTGCTGTCGTATATTTTATTTTTTGAATTCATCTAATAAGTGGTGTTTTTCTGCTTCCAGTTGTATTCCTCATGTGTATCATCTCCATTCATGTGTTACCCTCCCTTCACTCCATTATGTGTAATGTCACGTGGAATTTTCATGGTCTTGGAAACCCAGTCAAAAGACAAAAGGTATTCTCTCATTTGTCTAAATTGAATTCTCATGTTTCGTTTATTCAAGAGACGCATTGTAATGATATAGAATCACTTAAATTGAAAAGACAATGGGCGGGTCAAGTTGCTTATTCTCCAGCCTCTAATCGGAAAGGTGGTGATTCTATACTATTTCATAAATCGATAAATGTACAAATTCTAACTACGCAATGTGATAATGAGGGACGCTGGGTAATGGTTAAGGTTTTTATACAAAATAAGAACTTGTCTTATTGAATATTTATGGCCCTGTTAAACCAGACCCTGATTTTTGAAATAGTATTAAGCTCTTACTCTCTTCTATTGATGGCCCAAATAAATATTGTTGCTGGGGATTTTAACCAATCGTTAGACCCATTTTAAAATGGAAATTCCAAATGTACATTTAATCCTGATACAACTCATAAATCATTTCAATCTGCCATGGCCTCTCATTCATTATACGATTTTTTGGAAGACCTGTAACCCTGATACTTTTTTTTCTAATGTTCATCATACTCATTCTAGACTTGACTACATTTTGTTTAGTAAACACTTACTCCTATCTATTCAATCCTCTAAGATATATTTTTCTTTCTGAACATACCCCCGTTTCTTCTGCTCTTGATCTTTCTCCAAAATGTGGTAGTTGGAAACGTAACAATTTTTTGTTGTCAGATACTGCTTTTGTAACTGAAGCTAATACTTTTATTAACACATTTTGTACTATTAACAACCCTTTGGATCCCTCCATTACTAATAATTGGGATGCCTTTCAAGCTTCCTTCCGTGCCTTTGCTATTTCATACTCAGCAAAAAATAAGAAAACTGCTAAGGCCAAGTATACTACTTTACTACAACAACTTAAACTGCTGGAACATAATTATTTTACTTCTAGATCTTCCTCTGTTGTCCATGAATTAATTAAGGCCAAATCTGCTCTTGACAAGCTTGCAACAATAGATGCACGTAATGTTCTTCGTAAAATTAAGTCTAAGTATCACGGGAATCAAAATAAAACTGGCAAGATGTTGGCCAATTACTTAAAAATTAATTCTGAACGTAAAAATAAGATTCGTATTCTAAATGAATCTCATCTTTCTCACCTTGACACTAATTGCGGTTAATGTTATTCTGCTTCTTTGTCTGAGGGATTCAATTGCATAGTGAATGCAGAGGCCTTCTTTGAAAAAACGGCTTCCACCACATAAAGCTTCTCAATACTTTCAGTCTATTCCTCCTCTTAAAAAATACATTTTTTACTATTACAATTACAAATATATGTATTTGTAGTTACTGTTAGTCAACTAGAAATCTAGACTTGTTTCAAAGCCCAATTTGGGAGTAGGCAAAGTATAGATTACAAACACACTATTCACAATTAGTAAGTAGTTCATTTAGCAGTACTACTAATGTACCACAAAATTATGTTCACTACCTTATGTCTTGAAGTATAAGCCTCCGACTCTCCTAGCTTTCAAGTGTGGAGATCTATGCACACATAGGTAAACGTTGTGTAGGAGGGACAGGTGGAGTGTTTGAAAAATGGGGAATACATATGATTATATGGTAAAGGGAGGCAGAAGGATAATGTAGGGCTAGGGACCTGGCTGTTTATCCAGTAGGCCTTCTTTGTGTGCTGTTTTTTTATTTTGGTGTTTCTTTCTCTTTTAATGTGTTATGTTAGTTTACTGCAGCCTTCTTTAATTAAAAGCGCCGGGACACTCTTTTTGAGTAGCCGTGCGCTCTACAAAAACCATTTTAACATAACATGGGTTTAGGAAGAGGTATGCACCCACACACAAAGGAATGAGACCACTACTATTCATATACAGCACTTCTATGGTTACTACTGCCATAAAGGACCAAAAACAGTCATAAATATACTCCAGTTCAGAGCTGGTGTCAGTCCAGTGCCACTCATAGCCCCTCAGCAGAACTACAACACCCTCCTATTGAAAGTAATGGAGCTAGGGACTTTTAATAGTTTTAATAATTATTTTAAGGTTTACAAATAAAAAATTATAAATACATATGGTTTTAGCTATAAAATAACCTAATTACCTTTTTTCAATATAAAATGTATTATACCTTTATTTGTGTAATTCATTCAATTAAATTAATGCTATCCCTAAAAATTTATCAACTTTTAATACTTTATAAATAAATATGAACATTTTACTTTAGCTGTGTGTATTTCAAAAATAATTTCATATGATAACATTTATTAAACAATTTAATTGAAAGTCTATTTAACAGTGCGATACATTTAAAAAAATTCTACATTCAAAATACACGTATGCATTTTTCATGATTAAAGTTTAACATACAAAAGTTCTTGTTTTTATACATTTTAATAAACTTTTATTAATTCCCCTATATATATTTATTTTTTTTGCAGAGTTTTATATAGCGCGAACTAGACCCGAACCGAATCAGGTATCAGAGCGCTTTACATATTTTCCGGTTACGTTACATGAGGACACACTTTCATTTTAGGCACGGGGAGATTAAGTGATTTGCCCAGAATTACAGGAGGTTTTGGCGTCGTTACCGGCCAAGTGTGCAGAATCTTAAATATGGCTTTAAAGTCAATGCTAGTAGTAACTTTATGGTCGTACATTTTTTACTGGGTCTACTCCCTATTTCAAGAGATGGGGAAGGGTAAGTCTACACTTTTGAGTAACTTGATAATTGTAAATGGTGAATAGCTAAAATTTGTCAATCTACTGAAAAGTATAAGAATAAACTTACACATTACATCTGCTCATGTGTAAGTTTACCTTTGTGAGTAGCTTCCTAAATGTATTGCTGAGGTGGAAATTTGCAAAATGACATCCTTTATTGGATGTTTTGAACATTTATTAGGTACAAAGAGCTGCTTTTGGTATATATAGTTAATTGAGCAGTTTTCTTGATATATATTTGAACATGGAGTCACTGAGAAGTATAAGAGTGAACTTACACATGTAGGTTTACTCATGTGTAAGTTTACCTCTGTGAATAGCTCCCTAAATATATTGTTGAACTGGACCTGTGCAAAATGTATTTTTTTTATTGGAGGATTTGAACTTGTACTGCATACACTGAGCTACTTTTGGTATATATAGTAAATGGAGCAGTTCTCCTGGTGCATATCTGCGCATGGAGTTCATGCTAACTACGGAACATTAAAATCCACTGTGCATGCTTGGGACTGAATTGCTGTGTGGTGACATTTTGGGAACCAAGCACTGCCCAATTCAAATTGTCTAGTAGGAAACATTGGCTGCAGTAGCATATTGGCACGCAGTGTAATTTACCTCACCTTAGGATGTCTACAGCTGTGAACATACTCTCTCATGTAAGCGTTCAATTCAACAGTGACTGAAGCCACCAGCCTAAAGACATGTAATGTAATGTAATAACTTTTTGTATAGCGCAACTATCACCCTACGGGCATCCTGGCGCTCAGACAAAGATGGGACAACTGTACCTGCAGCTCAAGTGATGATAGCAGATTGACTAACTTCTAGGAAACAATAGGGTTTTCAGACCCTTTCTGCAATCCATCAGGGATTCGGCTAACCTGAGATTCTGTGGCAGCCCATTCCATAATTGTGCAGCTGCCACACTGAAGACCCTACCCCCCAATCTGGATTGTTTAAATCTGGGAACCGATATTAAGCCTGTGTTAGCAGACCGTAGGTGTCTAGAAGGCTCATACCAGTTGAATTTATCCTGCAGGGGTAGTGGTCCATATCCATGAACCGCTCTGAAAACGATGCATAGTGACTTGAAGCTTATCCGCTCTTTTATTGGCAACCGATATAGATCCCTCAGTGCCATAGATGTGGAGGAGCTCCATGATCTATTCAGAGCCACCTTAGCTGCTGCCGACTGCACCCGTTGCAACCCCTGAATGATATACTGGGGGTCCCCAAATATAGGGAGTTGCAGTAATCCAGCCTGCTTAACACTATGATCCTCACTACCAATGCTCGGGAGTCATCTGACAGTAGAGGGAGAGTCTTTCGCAGCATGCGGACTAGAACAAAGCAGACTTGGATAGTTTTGTTAGCTTGGGACACCATTTGGAGATTGGCGCCCATTAGTACTCCGAGGTTTCGTACGTATTAGTCGGGCATAGAAAATCTTCCTCTGGAGTGAGCCTGAACTCAGTCATGGGGTACTTTGGAATTTTTGCAGCTGAGCAGTACATCACCTCCGTTTTCCCTCCATTAAGTTGAAGGGAATTACCTCTGAGCCAGCCGGACGTTTTCCGCATACACTCCTGGAAGACCTCAAGCGATGTCTCCTGTTTACCCTCCAGAGAGAAAATCAATTGGGTATCATCCGCGTAGTTTATCACGCTGATACCAAAAGACTTAATGATGGACAATAAAGGTTTCAGATAAACGTTAAACAGGATGGGACTACCTGTTGATCCCTGTGGGACTCCATAATGGACAGGAGAGACTTTTGATGTAAACTGTCCTAAAGTCACCGTCTGTTGGCCGCCCAGGAGGTAAGATTGCAACCACTCAAAAGCTCTTCCTCTCACCCCGTTGTTCCACAGTCTTTGCATCAAAACGGCATGACTCACAGTGTCGAAAGCCGCCGACATATCGAGAAGGGCAAGAATCGACGCGTCCCCTCTGTCGGCGCGCATTCGAAGATTATCCATCACTGTGGTCAATGCCGTTTCAGTACCATGCCCTGGTCCAAAACCAAACTGGAATTCGTCCAAAAGCTGGTTATCCTCAAGATGTTTGGATACGATTCTCCCAACTGTCTTTTCCAAAATGTTTATTGGAAAGGGGAGAAGAGAGATTGGCCTAAAACTGGCTGATAGTGTAGAATCCAGCGATGGTTTTTTTAGCAGCGGAAAAAACGTTGCTTGCTTCCATACAGCTGGGACCACACCTTCTTCCAAAGACTGGTTGCAGATTTTATGAAGACATGGAAACAGAATTTTACCAAATTGTTTCCAAATTCTGTGGGGAACAGGTTCTGACGGGGAGCCTGAAGTGATGCTATGAGCTATGCTGGCAAAAGAGTCCTCCGTAAATGATTGAAAAGAAGTTAACAAGGAGTTGTCACTTAGCTCAATTACTGGCTCATCCAGTTCAGTATGTATAGACTGAGTATTATGAGAGGATAAATTCCTGACAATGTTATTAATCTTCTCCTGAAAATAACACGAAATATCATCACAAAGCTGTTGTGAGGCAGTTGTCTTATTACATTGAATAAGGGGCAAAGTGATGTCCTTAAAAATCTTAAAAAGAGTTTTTGTGCTATTCGTGGAGTTTAGGATGGTAGTGGCATTAAAATTAGCTTTTGCTTTAGCAATGGCTATTTTATAGTTTAGCTGGATTAACTTAAAGTGTTTTTTATCTGAATCTTCATACTGTCTTCTCCAGTTCCTTTCTGCCTTTCTACGAAGAAGTCAAAGTGCTTTTAAATCCGCGTCTGACCAGGGGGCTGACATTTTTTCCTTATTTTTAATTTTACGATTTAGTAATAAGCTGTCTAGATTCCTAACTATGGTGCTGCAGTACTTTTGATAATTTTCCTCCACCGAATCAGTGGGGGTTGAATGGTCATGCTCTTCGACCAAAGCTTGCGCCATATTGTTATCCAATCTGGCCCACTTCCTGTCCAGTCTATATGTAGTCATGACCCTTTTTTCTTCCTGTCGGACAAATATACTAGTGTTAAAAAGGACCAGATAATGATCAGTCCATGTTTGTGGTAAAATGTCTTGTACTGATGTATCAACCTCATTGGCAAATACTAGGTCTAGTATATGCCCCCCTTGATGGGTGGTCTGATGTACCAACTGTTGAAGGTTCAAATTGGCACAAGTCTGCTGTAAATCTCTCTGGTGATTCCCCAGATTCCCACTCTCCCAAAGATTGAAGTCCCCCAATATAATTAATCTGGCATGGGTCAGGGCTAGGTTCGTGATGGTCTCATAGAAATTCTGATAGTGTGTTGGTTGTCCCAGGGGCCTGTAGCACACTACCCCTGACAATAAATTTCCTTTAGTTCCCTGTGTAGTGAATCCCAGAAGTTCAATTCCCCTAATTTCATCTAGAGCTAAAGGAACGCAATACCATTTCTCCTTAAAGATCATCCCCACACCTCCACCTCTACCCATCACTCTGGGGTTATGCAGCGATTTATAACCGGTTGGGCACATCAAACCTAGTTCGACTGTGGAATGATCATTGGTCCAAGTCTCTGTTACAAACATCATGTAAAGATCTAAATCTTCCACCACACAAGATATCTCAGAGTAGTGTTTAATAAGTGACCTACAGTTAATTAGACCACAGCTTAGAGGCTTACAGTTAGCTGTTATCATATTGAACGGCGTTGTCTCACGATTGTCAATGGCCAGCAACTCTTCCCTAGAATTGGGAATCCGACGTTGGTGAGATGTATAACACAGAGTTGAGACATTTTGGGCAGCATGACCGGCACTAGGCACGGTCAAGTCGCAGACGGGCTTGCCTCTGGTGCGCCTCCAGCGCGCCATCGGCACGCCCGCTGCGCGCATGCGCTGCATGCTTGCATTGGCTGTCTTAAATAGGCAGTCTAGTGCAGCTCGTCAGCAACTAGACTGTCAACCAAAATGGCTGAACAATCTTCCCTTTCTATGGCCCTGAGATCGGAGGTGATAGTCTGCGAAAGAGCGTGTGATTTGTAAATTTTATCGTGCAAGTAAGTGGCTGATATTTACAATAAAAACATGATACCCTGATTACAATTTTATTTAAAAGGTAAAGCTAGCGCGATCACAACGCTATTCACAGCGCGGCTATCTAGAGCCAGATGTAGGTCGGTCGGTAACGGCCGAAAATACCGATTTTTGGCCGTTACCGAGCGGAATCGAACCATCGGGATGTAGGAGTCCGAAATCCGTCATAATCGGTAAATTACCGAATCGGTAATTATACCGAATCGGTAAAATACCGATTTGGAAAAAACACAGATTCGGTAATTTTACCGATTCGCTAACATACAGAATCGGTAAATATACCGAATCGGTTATTCTACCGAATCGGTAAAATGCCGATTCTGTAAATAAGAAGTGTGAAAAATGAAGAGTGAGATGTAGGTAAGCTCAGAAATACCGAATTTGCCTAAAAATCGGTATTTAAGAGTCTGTATTTACCATGGATTGGAATCAGGTGGTAACCAGGTGCAACCTATAAAAACGGACCCAAAATGCAATTCTTCTTGCACTATGGCGGCATTTTATGTCATTGCAAGACGGCTATGGCTACAGGAGGAAGGAGAGAGGGAATGGCAGAGAGCGGAGCAGGTCTACAGGCAGAGGGTGGCCCTGTGCATGCTCACAGAAGCAGAGATCCTACAGAGATACAGGCTGGAACCAGACACCATTTTGGACCTTATCAGGGACCTCCAACCACTGTTGGACCACCCCACCCCAAGGGCACACGCAATCCCAACACAAGTGCAGGTGCTATGCAGCCTACACCTGCTTGCGTCTGGCAGCTATCAAAATGTAGTTGCTGTGGCAGGAGGGGTGACCCAGAGCAGCCTGTCAAGGTTTTTCCACAAATTCCTTGACGCCATGATACAGAGGATGGACCAATACATTTCCTTCCCTGCAACCCATGCGGAACTGGTACAAACTAAAGCAGACTTTTACCAGATGGCAAGATTCCCCCACATCATTGGCTGCATTGATGGCACGCACATTCCGATTTGCCCCCCTGCTGACACAGAATACATATACCGTAATCGGAAGTCAACGCACACCATAAATGTGCAGGTGATTTGTAATGCTAAGTGCGTCATCACAGACCTGGTTGCAAAATTCCCAGGGAGTACCCACGACTCCTACATCTTCCAAAGCAGCGGCATCCATGCACGGCTGACGGCAGGGGAATTTGGTGAAGGATACCTCCGAGGTGAGACGCATTGTCAGACCCCCATAACAAAAATAGCAGTGTGAAGTACATGTATGCATGTGAGTAATGTTACCCCTTTTTCTTCTAGGCGACAGTGCATATGCCCTCCGCTCATTCATACTCACCCCCTACCTCAACCCCTCAACACCCAGCCAAAGGAGGTATAACCGGGCCCACAAAAGCACAAGGAATGTGGTAGAACGGACCTTTGGCATCTGGAAAAGCAGGTTCAGATGCTTGCACAAGAGTGGAGGTGCAAGACAGTATACCCCCATCACATGCTGCAAGATAATTGCTGTCTGTGCAATGTTGCACAACCTTGCGGTCAAGAAGGGCACTGAGGTAGAGATTTCAGACTACGAGGACCATGACGACGACATTGCTGTGCCACAAACCCAACCTGCTGGAGTGTTAACACCAAGTGATGGCAGATACAGACGGGAGGAAATAACAGACAACTATTTCTGAGTGAGTACAGATGAACACACAGGTTATGGATGTGATTTTTTTTTTTTTAATGATGGAAGAACGTTCAAGCACTGATGTGCAACAAGTGAAAATATGAAATTGTATGTGGAGACTGGAAATGCCCCAGGTTGCCTCACCCACACTGGCAGAGTCATTTTCTGAAGTGCTTCACAGTGCCACTGGGATGCTGATCAGCCCCTTCAGCATGGCCTGCTGCCTCTGCGGAGCGCCTGCTGCTCCTGCGCGGCTCTGACACAGCGCTAGCCTGGCTGCTGCGGCTGCTGTTGTCCCCAGCCTCGGCCACGTCCAGGGCAGGATTGACCACTGTATTAGATATGATGAGGGCCTCCATGGCACTGGTGATCCTGGCCATGCCCCTGGTCACCTCCGCAGTGTTTTGTGTCAGGCTCTCTTCCAAATTTACCCCTCGGCGACATAGCTGGGACGTTGCGGCGGCAAGCCGGTTAATTGCCCTGTTTTGGACACGGGCATCCCTGCGCCTTGTGTGCTCAGTATGTTCCATCTTGGCACAAAGCTGTGTGATGGCGGTGTCATGCGTCCCATTCCTGTGGCAATGTCTCTGTTTGTTTGTGCCACCTCCTTGTTGCTTGCCACCAACTCACCAAAGCCCTTTGCCATTTCTACCATTTGCAGGTTGTGTGCACGCAATTGGCGGTGGCATGCCAGGATGGATTTTGCCTGCAGGCGCTGGATTCGCACCATGCTCCCCTCAAGGCCTTGGAACACTGTGCCCTCTCCTGATGGACATGCACTGCTGGGAGTGTGTGGGCGGCGATTGGTGCTGGCCTGCTGGGTGGGCTGCTGTGCTACAGGTGTGGGTGCTGGTGCCTGACCCGCAGCTCCCGCCATGATTGTCATTGGGGCCACAATACTCCTCCTGGCTGGTGATGTGGCAGGTGCTGGCTGGGACCGTGAGGGGGAGTTCTCAGCTGAGAACACCAATGGGGGGGATTGTGATAGTTGGGGGGAGTGGGGAAATACTAGGGCATGTACAGGGTCGATGGCACTGCTGTCCTCCTCTTCCTGCGAGGCATCCATGGTGCTTGGCCCTGCCACCACACTCTGCGCTGTCGCTGGAGCTGTCGCTTGTGCAGCTGATGCTCCACGGCCTGCACTGCCTGATGTTGCCCCTAGGTATAAAGAAGCATTTGTGAACTGAGTGCAAATGTCTTACAGTCACTACAATAAAAGCATTGCACATGTCACTTTCATTACTCTGATTCTTTTTTCAAGTGCCGTGCAAAGTAATGTGCACTGACAAATGTTCCTACATTAGCTGACTACATTTCCCATTATGCATTGCTCATGTATGGTGCTAGCAGTACTGGACTGGGGTTTCACTGTACATTGAGGCTATAGGGGAGGTGTCTGGTTGGGTGTGTCATGCTGCGCATGCTTCTTACCTTTTGCTGTAGCTCTGGCTGAGCTGTCCATGTCCCCTACTCCCACCACACTCTCCGTCTCGATGGTCGTGGCCACCAGTTCCTCCAGGTCAGTCAGGGGGGGCGCAGGGTTCCTGCCTCCACCAGTCAGACCTGCCTGCTTGTGGAGCTCTGACAATTTCCTCTTGGTGAGGCTCCGGATGTCATAAAACCTCTTCTTGAGGTCCTCCAGGCTCTTGGGGGTCACACCAACAGCATTGACCCTCTCACTTATGGCACTCCACAGTTTCCTCTTGGTAGACTCTGGGGCTGTGAGGGACAGCCTCCCATACAGCTGCCTGTGGACCCTCGCCACCTCCTCCACCAGTACTTGCAGTTCCATGCTGCTAAACTTCACTTTGCGCTTCCTCTCAGCCTTCTGGCTCTCTGAGCTGCTTGCCATTTCCACTGTCTGCAAAATCAGCTACCACTCTCTCTGCTGCTCCCTCTCACTGCTCAGCTCTGTCTGCCTCTCCAGAAAGTTCTGATGAGTTGCACCTGCCTGGGTAGCCACTCCCTGGTAGGGTGGGGGAGGGTGGCTCCACCTCATTGGCTGTTGTAATTGGTTTCACTTTTACTTGCTTGCCGATTCCGTATTTACCGATTCGGTATTTACCGATTCGGTATTTGCCAAATCGGTATTTGCCGAATCGGTAAATACCGAATCGGTTTTTCCAATGCAATCCTATGGCCCTTTTGGCCCATAGGCTTGTATTGTCATTACCGATTCGGTATCTACCGATTCGGTAATTACAGATTCGGTAAGTATCGAAACACGCTACCGATTTTTACCGAATCGGTATTTTACTGATTTTTTTTCTCTACATCTCATTTTCCGATTTCAGAATACCGATTCGGTAAAAATCGGTATTTTAAAATCGGTAAATGACTTTTGCCTACATCGGGCCCCAAGTGCTTTAGTAATTCAACCACGGCAAAAATAATCTGCCCTCACAACTCGGGCAGCGCAAATATACCGTGCCTACTTCGTCTAGTGTGCCGCGCGCCTGCAATAGCCGTCTTAAATAGGCAGTCTAGTGCAGCTCGTCAGCAACTAGACTGTCAACCAAAATGGCTGAACAATCTTCCCTTTCTATGGCCCTGAGATCGGAGGTGATAGTCCGCGAAACAGCGTGTGATTTGTAAATTTTATCGTGCAAGTAAGTGGCTGATATTTAAAATAAAAACATGATACCCTGATTACAATTTTTAAAAGCTAAAGCTAGCGCGATCACAGCGCTATTCTCACCGCGGCTATCTAGTGCTTTAGTTATCCAACCACTGCAAAAATAATCTGCCCTCACAACTCGGGCAGCGCAAATATACCGTGCCTACTTCGTCTAGTGTCATGTATAGGCAGGGAATAGCAACAAGAGACTGGCGGGCATATTTACAAGTCCCTATCACCACCAGAGTGCCACTTTTTTTTACTCTCCGGGGACGTAGCACCCTTTTCAATATTTCCAAGGTGGTGCTAAGTTACTTAGCGTGGCTTAACGCCACTTTGTAAATATTCCCCTTTCCTCCACAGTCCTCTACAGCAAAGGGGCGTGGAATGGGTGTTACTTTGGGCATTCCACCTCCACACCCATTGCTTTTTGACACTCCCCCAGATTTACAAGGAGGGGTAAATCTGTGGAAGCGCCAAAAATTAATGCCATGCAAGAGCAGGCTTTGGAATGGTGCACAAGGAGAAATGCTTTAATTTCTTCTTGTTTTTACTTTTTCTATGAGTGCTGCATTCTGCAGCACACATAGAAAGAGCTAAAAGCCATTAATGATTGTTTATGTGTTTTAAGGTGTCTCTTCCTGCACATAAACAATCATTAAATAATAATAATTTGCTACTTCTACGTGTGCTGCAGAATGCAGCACACATAGATATAACAAATAGCCATTATCGATTGTTTATGTGCAGGAAGGAACACCTTCCTGCACATAAACAATTATGCCCAGCAATGCAGGCACCCTTACACTATGGTGCAAGGCTGCCTGCATTGGCGCTAGGCAGCTAATTTTATCATTAGCGAAAACACAGGGGTGCACCATATTGTAGGAAATATGGCGCAGCCCTGCATTTTGAAAATGTGAGAGTGCGGCACTGTCAATTTTGGTGGTGCTCCGCGCTCAAACATTTTCTAGTAAATATGCCTCTGGCTTTGGGATAAAACTACTCCTGATCTATGCTACAGGGGGCATTTAAACTAGAATTCTATTATCTCACAACATTGCATTCCCCCATCCCCTGTAAAGAAACGAGGAGAAATAGGTACAAACAAGTGATGCATACAGACAGAAACAACGTAAAGCAACTAATATTTCTGACAAGAATATGCAACTTAGCATATGACCATTTAAATTAATGCTGCGACAGCAATATCTAAGAAACAATTCATTAACATTTGATGGGATGAAAAATGTTGTATCTGTAAGATTCCCAAAGGCTTTGACAAAGAATAGGTTAGACTGTTTTAGGTTGGTCGATACCTAAAACAAAGGTTTTTACAGACATAGGGCCTCGCAAAATAAGGAATCACAATTTTGCGATTCCCTATTTTGCGATTGCAGTTAAGGAATCGCAAATTCCGATTCCTTAAATGCAATGTAAAAAGCACAGAAAAAGTGCAATTTGGACTTAAGGAATCGTAAATTACCACCAACTTCAAGTTGGTGGTAATTTGCGATTTCTTTGAAAAATGCTCTTTTTTTGCATTTTTCAAAGTGCCATGTGACTCACATACATGCCCTTAGGCCATGTATGTGTGCCACATCTGCAACCATGCTCATTTCAGGGGTGCTACAGGGTGTCCTTTTGACACCCTGGCACCCTTGAAATTGCCTTCGCAATTTGCGATTCTCTAATTGGAAATCGCAAATTGAGAATGTCTTCCTATTCATTCTTATGGGTCTCAAGGCCAACAGGAATGAATGAGGAGGTATTCCTTAATTGCGAATCTCAATTCACGATTCGCAATTAAGGAATATGTAGGATTCGCAAAATGTTATGCAAATCCTACATACATAGCGTTTTGCAATTATCACATAGGGATTCACAAAAAAATCGCTATTCGAGAATCACAAAAAGAAATTTTCATACATATGGCCCTAAATACATTACAACTGTGTACAGTCAAAATAGAAATCAAAGGCATCACTGACAAACAGGGCAACATTAGAAACCTCAGTACATGCCATTTACATCTAATATAGCAGTTTGAGCTTTTTTGGATATCTGCATATCAGTCACACAAAATGTTATCTTCAAACAATAACGTGTGAGTATGTGATCAATGCATATTATTCTTTTGTTTTAAAGCTTTTATGTGTATTCATCTTTTTAATGTTCTTTTTCATTCCTTTTAAACTCATTTGTGATTTTCTGGAAAGCAGTTTGCCTTGGTTTAGGGTACTTTTGGTGAAATGCCTAAGCTTAATCAGTCTTCTTCTTTAAATCTTTATTTGGTTACATTTAAAACCATAAAAACATAAACACCGCAATCAGAAATACAGTACAATTATCAAAAATACGTTTAAAGTATGTAGCCCAATTAATCATATTGTGAATACCTCAGTCTCATAGTGGCTTTTAAAAAACAGGCAACACTAAAAATGACATCTCATCGAGTCATAACTGTAAAAACATAAGGGCTGGTGGAACTTGTAAACATCCCTTAGCTTTGAGTAATGGAACAACAAAAGCTTTCCTGGAACCATCAAAAAGTCTACAAAACATTATAAAATAAATTGTGTCCTGTGGAGTCACAATGTCGCAGCCACAGGGACCCAGAGACCCAAACTCATGCCAACCTCTAGGCAAAGAAAAAAAACAGGTGCAATAGATTAAATTTAAACCTAATAAGCAAGAATCGTTCCATGTTTTTTTTTTAACAATTGATAAAGCTCCGTGAAATGAGTGGTAATTATCAAAACATGTCCCCGAACAGAAGGTTTTGACAGTCCAATCCCTTCTCTGAGCAATGTTTTCCTTTCTAGGAAACGGGCTCTCACCCATTTCCGAGCTGTCTTTGACATAATCTCCGGATCATGAAATAGCTGCCCGCTACCCACAATGAAACGACTCCTTGAAGTATCTGAGCCAAGGAATATAAGAGCATTTTTAAAATCACAGACAGTCTCTTAAAATAGGCTTGTTCAGATTAGGTCCCCCCTTCGTCCATACCATAATCCAGCCAAGCAGGGGGCACAGAGCTAAAAAATCACAAAATAAATAACTCCCATCTCATCATGCATACAAAGTGAGGGAGTGCTTTGGGGGACGCATAACAATCGCCTCAGTCATTTGTTTTCTATGACCTGAAGTTCATTGACTGTTACATAGCCCTAAATGTGGCAACCATATGAAACATTAGGAATGCACTTGGCCTGGAAAATCTTCATTAAGACCTTAAGTGGGCTGCCACCCAATCAAGCTAAAAACGGTAGTATTAGCTCATATAAAACTCCTCTTTCTTGGCTGTAACATGTGATTACCAGCTGAGGTTGAGTCAAACAAAACATCAATGAATGGAAAGGCCTTTACCTTTGGTTGCTCACCTTAAACCTTTTAAATCTAGTTGAGCGAGGAACCACCGTCATGACAAAAGATTTGGTGAAAGTTACCTCATAGGTCCCGCTTGTCCATAAAGGTCAAAAGAGTAATTAATAAAATTTGCAGGCCTTTGTCTGTCATAGCCATCAAAACAGCATTGTCTGCATAAAGCAGAACTGGGAGTGAACAAGTACGTATTTGGGGTAATTCTACCTTTGCAGCCACTAGTGCCTTCTCAAGACAGTTTATATATACAATTAATAAAAAAAAGGATGCGTATACACTATTGGGGATCCCCTACTACTTGTGAAATAGTGAGCGAGTGCAGAGTCACTAGTATACCGCTGACTCTGTTGAATTACCATGGAGATCTCCTACAAAGTAATTAATGTCGAGATCCAACTCAGAAGTGAGGAAGACCCATAATTTATCGCAATTAACTCTGTCGAATGCCCATGTAAGGTCCATAACATCCAGATGGACAGATTCAGACCGAGGTACTATGTATTAATTATCATATACAGATTCAAACATTGATCAATAGTGAATTTACCAGGCTTAATATGTGTTCTTTTCATGCAGGTTGTGATTGGTTGTGATATGTTGGTGCGATCTGAAACTGCTCCTTGATTGCATGCACCCACCTCTTCACACTGCAATGAACATGGAATAAAAGCCCGTGGGGGAAAGGCAGTGCCATAAGTGTGAAGCAAAAAAGTGAGTGCTTAGTCTGAAGGTACCAGTGAAGGTAAAATGATGGCTTTCTCAGTCAATACACTTGTTTTCACACCAGCCACACTAATATTCACCTCCTGCTACAAAGTGCCTTGTGGAAACTCTGAAGGAAGGGAAGCATGGTTTGGTTCTTGCTCATGAAAACTGACTCTCCACGAGACCTATTCAATCAGACAACTTAAATCCAATCTCACATCTCATTAACAGTTTGTAAGACTTGTTCACTTAAAGTCAGATTGTGCTTTTTCTCACCCCAGGTAGAATGATGAATCTCTTGAGGAAAGAGCCTGGCCTCCAATACTTCTACGTTCAAAGCGTGCCTTGGTGTAGGGCAAATCCCAGGTTATGAAGAGGCTGCTGGGAAGACTTTTCTTAACAAAGGGCATGCAGGAGGCCTTTAAGTGTTTCCATACCAAGGTAGATAGTTTAAAAAACACAGAGGGCCAACATCTCATCTATATATAATTATATCTCTATTAGTATGAATATTTTAGGACCAACTCAATTTCCTAATCTGATATCAAGTCTTAATTTATTGGGTACAAATACTTGGCAATGGGAAAAGGTTTATATCAAAATTTCATGTACATTTGAAATTTAGTAGTCTATGTTGTACAGTCTGTTGTTTACAAAACATGTTTTTCAGTGAAGTCATACACTCATTAATTTTTTCACTTCCCACTTCACAAATTCTCATATAACCCAGACTGTAATCTGTGCTAACACATTTACAAAATGGTGAATCATTGAAAACACACTTTCTTTTTTTTTAAAAAGTCCAGACCTATTGACTTTGCAAATGCTTAATTGTTTACTTTAGGAAGTACTTGTTGAGGGTGCAGTACCTTTGTCTGTCTGAAGGACTGCACATGCTGCACATTCTGGAACTGCAGCCCTAAGGACTATGCTTTGCTTGAAGAAGGATTAAAGAGTGGACTCCCTGAAAGCTGCAGGTTAAATGTGCCCACCTGCATCATCTACACCAAAACGTCCCTATCCTGGAGTGCGTCCGGTGGACTTTTAAGAGATTGGCCACGTGCATTTTTGGAATTGTAGGCCCAACATCGCAAGGGCCTGGCGGAGATGCAAGATCCCTGGATTGGTTTTGTGGACACTTTGAACACTCAAGGAGACATTTTGGAAAAAGATCCAGAAGTTTGGGAACTTTTTAGTAAAAAGCTCCATAAACTGACCGACTAAACTTAAAGAGTCAAGCAGACTATCTTCCACTATGACCCAGCCTGGATTTCAGGTTTGCCCCGCTGAAAGCTGCAAAGCTCAAGACGTCCAGGATTTCACCAGGCTGTGCAGAAAACAAAGCCGACAATGTAAACCCAAATCGAGCTTGAAGAGAAGCCTCATTCAACGTTGACAGAAAAAGCTCCAGAAAAATGACTAACTGCGATGGTAACATTTTGACGGAGGCCTCCTACTTAGTCTATCCAACCAGAGCTCCATTGCGGCCGGCCTCAAACTTTGACTTTATACTGGTCAAGCATGACCAGATGTGCCAATATGCGCTGTTTATTTTTAAGCACTAGAATGTGTATTTTCTTTAAAAATGCATATCTCCAGTTCCCTACATTGGATCTTTGTCATTTTGGTGTCTATTTGTTCAGAGACATATTATCTATTGTTATAGGTTGGTGTTGGATTTATATTTTGTGTTGTGTTTTACTTATTTATTGTATAATTATTTAAATGCTGTACACGCCTGCCTCGCAGGTTACGCCTGCCTGCTTGTTGCCAGCTTCCAAGGGTTGAGCAAGGGAATAATTTAGTGAGAACATGGTTGACCCTTCTATTGTGTTTAGTGCCTTATTATTAGTGGTAATTCACTGCTTATCACCAATAATAATCCACTTTCAAACATAAGGGAATTTTTCATTTAAGCAGATCAGATTATCTTCTGCAAACAATAAGCTCATCTTCTTAGCCAGTGGTGAGAAAGCTGCTTGTGGCCACCCCACTTCAGGAATATTAAATGCATTTTGCTGGTCCAACAATCTTATCTCTGCTACTGCTGTATTTAATTTCAGATTAAAATCACAGTCAGTATCACAATCGTTTCAAGGTATAAATATCTAATCCTCTCCAGATCCTCCTGTAATGTGTCCATATTTCAATTGTAGCCCTTGCAACCTAACTATCCATACATATTTATCATGATACAAGAAACCTTACAATTATAAAACTTGACATAAATGAAAATCCAGTCATCTTGGTTCAAACCATTAGTGTGCACTTACATAAGAATTTGAAATAAGCATTAATATTCCACTCGAAAGGCATTCTCTATTAGGAGCACTTGTTTACTTTTCAAATCATATACATTTAACATTTTTGAGCTCTCTCTGAGCTTGGGATCCTGAAAAAACAATACTGCATAAACACGACACAAGTCTGTCAACATCCCTATTTCATCCTATGATTTATACCCATTAGCTGTGGTTTTCAGAGTCCCCATCACCTAAGAGAAGTCATTAAACCCACAAAAGCTTTCTTCAGAATAATATAACTGCGGGGTGAGTACCAGAACTTTTCCATTCTCTCCCTTGCTAATCAACTCCCCGTACAGATTGGTTTGAAAAAACACTCTTAATTTACTCTTTTTATTCCTATCTATTACTTAGGGCCTCATAATGATGTGAGTGAAACAGACACCGACGTGCCGTTGGTGACGGTCCCACCGAAATCTTTGTCCGCGGTCCTCTCGTAGCATTATGATGCAGTGGGCGGAAGCATCAGGTGGCGGGACTATCCACAACGATTCCAACGGTGGGTCGGAAAACACCATAATCCCCAAATAATGGTGGAGCTAGGCTCGTTTATCTTTGCGGGACCCTAGGGGGCACCTATGATGGACCCTAAACATCCTTGCAGCATGTGGCAGGCACTGTATGTTGCCTGCCACAAGACAAACATGTTTGCAAACGTAAATCTTTCAATGCAAGCTTTTGCTGTGGACCTTTCCAGCCCGCCACACAAGCTTCCATTGTAGAAGGGATCTTTCTGACCATCCAAAGGGTGATCGCATCTTAATACTTAGGTCAGAACCACTGACCTAAGGACGGGTGGTTCCACACTGCTACGGTCCGACATCATAACGAGGCCCTTAGTGTCTGCTGCCTCAAACATTGCTGATACACCTTCCATTAAACTTGGTTCCTAAGCCTTAGGCTGATGTGGCACACTAAAAACCCTGAGGCCTTGTGCAGCTCTTCTTCAGTTGCAGAGGGACAAACAGCTCCAACTCAAGTTTATCAAGATCTTTCTGCTGCTTTTGCATTTGTTAAATAACGTGAGCAGAATTCCGCTCTGGCAACTTTCCTCGTCCTCCACTTTTGGAAGGTAATCCACTTTAAATCCTCAGATGGTTATGCCTTTCTGGGTTGTAATTGTGCTACATACTTGTGAAATCAACCCTCTGGTCTGCAGACACAGCCGATCTGGTTTCTTACCACCCGACTTTAAACCAAATAAATAATACAGTTGTGGGCTGTGGCAGTGACCAAAGCCATTTACTTCTGCCTCTCATTCACCAATCTGTCACATTGTTCCATCTTTTGTACCTCGTCCCTCAATTCCTACCATAAATTAGCAATCACTCTGTCAGCATTAATAACCACTTTCTTTATACCACCAACCGTATATTAACCTTATGAGTTAATTTCGGCTCATGTAGTTTGTCTATTTCCGGTGTAACAGGCATATTCTGGCTGGAGGGGTATGGTCTGGCCCAGTCTATTTTAAACCCCCGGTATAGTTTAGCCTAGGACACTTTAACCCGCTGGGTATACTCTGGCCTGGGCCAACTATACAAGGGTTTTTATTCAGAGCAGGGGTATTTTTGGCCTGCTACACCAGCTTTTCTTAATAGTTTTATTAGACTTTAATTTTTTTTGTTAGAATTATCATCCATCCGGCCACCCTATCCAACCGCTGGAAATAACTGTGAGTGCCTCACAAGCTGACAAGTCGCTCCTCATTAGCACTAGAATCCAAACAATGGTTCAAGTAAACCACTTGGAATGAAAAAGAATTAAGAAAATAAACCGAGAGAAAAGACTAGAGCAAGGAAAAAAGTGAGAAAATAAGAAAGAAGTGCCAGCCAACTACTGAGGCGAGGCCTCAGCCTTTTAGTTAGAAAATGTATTATTCAAACAACATATCAAAAAATATACATACACACAACAATAATGGCAGTCATGGGGTTACGCAGATAGTGTTACAAATACAAACAAAAAAAACAGAAGTGGCTGAGGGAAAATGCGAAAGCAAGGTTCTGGATGAAACAGAGATACACAGCAGAAAAAAATTGCACCCTCTTCAATTAGAGCCACATATTAGCGTCAACAGCGTTTCGACCCATTAGTACTTGAGGAGTCATCATGAGGACAAAACATCAAACATAAGAGTGTCCACTGGGTTTCAATATAATATCTAGAATAAAATATGTACATGGGTTTCAGAAGAATAACAACACAATTAGAGCAGAAGTAATAGTGAGAAATGTTGAATAAACCAAAAAGGTTTCTCATATGTCCTGAAAGGAATGAGGGTGAACAGAAACCGAGATAGCACATAACCAACAACTGAAAATCAGTGCTAAAAAAGCGAAAATAGAGACAAGAAATCATCTATCTCACCAGAAAGAGTACATCTACACTAAATGAGAATAAAGCACAAGGAATCCAAAACTTAAGTGCAAATGGGGCTCTATAAAGAGGGCAAAATTAAACCACCATAATTCATACGGATTAAAAAGAAGTGATAAGTTGTGCTATTTATCAACATACCTGATGGTATGTCAGTAAACAATAACTGACAGAGATGATTCGCAGAACAGGGCGATGAAGTCTGTAATTTAGAAGAAATCAAGCCAGGTAGAGTATTCACAATAAAAGCACTGCTGCAAATTAATTTAAAAAAAAAAAGATAAAGATAAAAAATTAAAAAGTGGGCACATCAAGTAGTGAATATGTCCTATAAAGAGACCCAGGAATTGTATACTGTACCTCATAATAGATCCAGTGAGTTATTACTGTGCAACGGCCATGCTGGTACAAGGGATCCCGGTCGTTGTGCTCATTCAGACTGCAAGCATACAAAGCTGCAAGTCAAGGAAAATTTGCATACCACACAGGAGTATTGTGAGGGGCATCCCTCAATAGCAACCTGGAAAAATCCAAGTATCATAAGAAAGGACTTCAGAATAACATTTAAAAAAACGACCTAAATTAAGTAAAAACTATAACTATTCTAAATGACAAAAGAAGCTCACAACATTACTGCTACATACTGACTTATCAAAAATCCTACGAGCTGAGTTTGCCTGACATATACTTATAGTCTCTATAGTGGCTGACAGATAGAGAAATAGCATTACTACAAGGATGGCAGTAACCAGATTGCAGGGTGAACGATGCACTTGTTATACATAAATACCAAATTACATAATCAATATACGCCAGCTAATGACCATCTATCTGGCATAATAAAAAAAACTATAACAATACAAAAAACGGTAGTGGACTGCTACTTACTGCCCATTTTTGGCTCCTTGTACCGCCAGCATGCCGGCTTGAATTACGTTTCAAACTGAGAACTGGAAAGTTGGAAATGGGGAAATACGCTGCGTAATTATGGCGTCCTGCCTATGGAGATAGAAAGCGGACTTGTTCACTGAAAAATGTGTCCAAGCCAAATAAGTGTTGTCCTTCATACAATGGAACATTCAGGGCCAATGTCGTATTTATAAAATGTATATAATGCACAGAGTCCAAGTCCAGTGATTATGAGTCTTTAGGGCTTGAGAGCGCTCGGTTTCACTCTTACCGACGAGACGAGCACGGGAGGAGTTCTGCTTGCAAAGGCTCTTCCATGGTCCCGGATACACCCGCCCGTCTGACCATTACCCAATATACATTTTCTCCATTATTTTACCCGCACTCCGGGTTGGAAGTATCACCGGACCTCCGATACCTGCACGACGCTCTCAAGCCCTGAAGACTCATAGGCACTGCCCTGTGACGAAACACGTGTCGGCTGGCGTTTGTCTCTTCTCTTTGATCGTCCACATGTATAAAATTCTTCAAGAAAAATATCCGGTGTCGACTACAGTTACTACCACTTGTTGTATTTACTATTGATAATCATATGTGTGCCCAGGTTCTTGTGTTTCATTGCAGAGGGAAGGGCTGTGCTCCTCACTCTTTTAGGGATTTTGGGTTTTCGCCTATCCTGGCGGCACAATATTCCTAATTACACCTTTTACCTAGTTATCCTCATTAGCTACCTGTTTGAGCGCCACTCGCCTGCCACACCAAACCCTGCGCAGTAGCCATCCAAGTCCAGTGATGCTGTTCCTCGAGGCAAACTTCGTAAAGGGCAATCATAAATGGCCTATTTCCACGCATAGATAACCCGGATTTAGAGCCTGGGGAAATAAGTAACTTTTAAGGGCCAGAAAAGCAGCGGCCATATTGGGATGTTAAGTTAAAAAATTAAAAGTAAAGAGTGAGAAAAGATAACTAGTAATCATCCACATAAGGACACTTTTTTATAATATCCGTAAGGAACAGAAACTGGATCCGAAACTGCAATGTCATAAAATTACAACATGGGAGGCAAACAAAGTTTAGCATTTAGGGAGCATGTATGATATGCCAAAAAAGAAAATACTGAGTCATAAAGGCAAAAAAGAAAGAGGCCAACCGAGAAAAAAGCGAAATTTGGATAAACATAAAGAACTTTCAAAGATAACAACCGAATAAAGTTCAGTTAAATAAAACAAAAGAACCACCAACCCAAAAATGTATAAAGAAGTAACCACACAACATTGAAGATCAATAGCCACAAGGTTGTAAGTGATTCAATCATTGACATATATACAACACAGGGGCCAATGAAAAGACCTAATCATTGCCAGTTAAATAAAGGATGATCATACGTTCGTACAAAATCATAATACATTTGTTTGTTTCTTTTAAGTTGTAAAGGCCTAAATCACAATGAATTCATTCAGATGACATACATAGCAAGCGCCGAGTTTGCTTTGTTACAGTATGTTGAGGTAAAGACATGTTATTATGCAAATTATCCTCGTATGTAATTCATTAAGTTGAGGTAAAGAAATGTTGTTGTGCAAATTATCCACGTACGTAATTCATTACCGATTCACAGGGCAATTTGTTTACAGGCAGATAATACATCCCTAATTAGGCATTGAAGCTGTGCTAAATAAGTGAGATGAGAAACATATCGATATTCATAATCAGGAACAACATGCAAAGTACAAAGCATATACTCTTGATTATAATGAACATTGATACATATAGGACAATGTAATACCTGTCAAAAAAGCCTTGTCATAATCAAGCCTCAGTCATGGAACAGAGGGGGTGTAAAGACACATTTCAGTCAGACACTATAGCAGTACACTCCTCCAAAGGGTTCAGACCGTTGTTAATATTGTCACACCTGAGGATCCAGCGGCATTCAATTCAATTCAGTAAGTTTGCAATATCACCACCCCTGGACGGTTTCTTGATCATTTCGACCACCTGCCAGCGTAATTCAGAATGTGCATGATTGTGTTCAATAAAGTGGGACACTAAAGGCGCGTGTTAATTCTTACACCTAATACAGCTTTTGTGTTACAAAAGGCGAGCTTTTATGCGCTGTGTTGTTTGTCCCACATAAATGAGTTGGCAAAGACACCAAATGGCATACACCACATTTTGTGAATTACAGTTGGTATGGTCACGTAGATCATATGTTATTGTACCATGTATAAACTGTTTGGTGTTGGAGGTTGAGTCACACATAAGACAGCTACCACAAAGGTAGTGGCCCACAATCTTATTGAGGCCCCACAGAGTGGTCAAGTCAGGCGGGTCCAAGGTAGGTAGAGCAGCTTGGACAAAATGATTGCCAATGTATTTAATTCTCTTAAAAGAAAAGAGTGGTAGTTCCTTGGTGATTCCAGTTGATTGAATCAATGCTCAATGCTTTTTTATAATCTTATTGATTTGGTTACTTTGTGTGCTGAAAGTAGTAACACATGGTATACGTTCCATTAGTTTCTGAGCCCGGAGTGTGAGTAGAAATTCACAATGGTTATACCAGGCCCTTTTCAACGAATATTTGATTAATCTCCTTGGTCAGCTACGATGTTCTAACTTTTTTACGAGAATGTCAGCCTCCGAAAGTATTCTTCCCGAAATTGGTAGTTGCTGCAAATATGCAGGAACTGACCAAAAGGAAGGCCATATTTCAGACCCTTAGGGTGGTGACTAGTATACTCCAAGAGGGTGTTACGTGCACTAGGCTTAGTATAGAATTTGTGGCCAACTTCCAATCATGGGGAATGATTGTAAGATCCAAAAAGTCAACAGTCTCACTGCTGGCATGTGAGGTAAAGTTAAGATCTGGAGAGCATGAGTTAAGCCACTCCAAAAAATTGCTGAGAGTAGATGTATCTCCAGTCCAAATCAAGAAAACATCATAGATATAGCGCCGCCAATGGTGGACATTTTGACAGTATGAATTATTGACCTGGTTGTAAATATAGGTCTGCTCAAAGTTATCTAAATATAAAGTTGCAACATTTGGGACATGAGAAGCCCCCATTGATGTTCCCTTTATTTGTAGATAAAAATCCCCAACCATCAATGTATTTACATAATGGTTGCAGTACCGACCCCAAGCTGGAGAACACGGGTCAGCCTGTGGCGTTGGTGAGATTTTTGTGCACCTTCGGGAGCGTGTACAGGACAGGGGTCTGTGGCGCCTTGGTATTTAAGAAGTCAAATTCCTTGTGGCTGAGAAAGCCAGGCAGTTTGGCTTTTGATATCATAGTCAGAATGAGTTTCTGAATATCAGAGAGAGGATTACATCTCAATGTAGCGTAGTGATTAATGTTGGAAATCTGCCTGCAAATTTAAGACTTGTATTTGTCAAAATGTTGAATCACTATGCCGCCACCCTTAGTGGCGGGCTTTATAATAACTCCCCAGTTACTTTTCAGAGCGCGTAGCGCTTACTGCTCAGAAAAAGAGATATTGTAAGGAATATATTCAAAATCTTTGTCTAAAGCCGTGACATCTTTCAGATTCATGGCTTCAAAGGCCAACAGTTCAATTGGCATTTTGTTAGTGGGAGGATTAAACATTGAGGGTGGTCTCAGTCTCGGCGGGTTAAAATTGTCATTATAAACTGTGTCACAAAAGAAATATTTTAAACGCAATTTTCTAAAAAACTGCAGAAGCTCATTGAATGTCAAAGAGACAGGTCTTCTCAGTGGGTACAAAACTGAGCCCTTTACTCAATCAGGTAATTTCAACAGAAGAAAGAATATGTTTAGATAGGTTAAAAATCAGAATCGTGTTAGATTCAGTTTCTACAATAGACATGTCAGTCACTGTGGTGGGCACCACTGGAAGTTCCAATGTTGGGGTTGGGGTCTGGTTTCACACAACCTCTCCCTCGACCACAAAGGCCTAAAAAAGGATTGTAAACTGATGTAAAGGGGCCCTGTCCTAGATTAGGGTTAGTGTCAGAGTCCTCAGCCGAACTAGCGGAGGATTCAGAGAACGTGATGGCCGTGTTCCTTCTAAAACTGACCCAAACTGACCCAAGTCTGGTAATTATCGGAGTATTGATTTCTAGGTTGAGAATATAATTAGTCAAGGAGATATGGATGCACCTTAGTTTGGATCTTGTTAGTTTTCTTATTTCTTTCAATTTTTTTCAAACTCAGCAATGGTTTTATTAACTTTTTCTAATGCTGCTTTCGCATCATCAACCACATTACCTTCTCTTAGATGTCTTCCCAGGACAGCAATGATCTCAAGTTCCTTTTTAATATGCTCCAAGGCTGTATCTATGCCATGAATTAGCCAATGGCGGGAGCAACTAACCCCTATATAGCTAAACTCCTTCCTAAATTTGGGGTCGTTGGTTAAAATAACTGTGACGTTACGAACTTGCAGGCCCACTGGGATTGTAACCTTTTTAAAATACTCTGTCATCATGAGAGAATGAAGAGTAGTGCGGACATGTTTCTTTCTGCATTGCTCTAATTCATGAAGCAATGCTTGTGCTTCACTCACAACGGGTGCAGAAACTTAGGGTCCCAAAAGTAATAGACCTCTCTTTATCTTTGAAATATATTCCTCAGAGTAAGTAGGTATATTAACATCAGTCATAACGAATTAGACATAATGTCAAGGCAAAGAGCCCTCACAGCAAGCAGTTTTACTGAAGTAGTTACGAAAAACAGGGGCAGCCCTAAGACCTGAACCAGGGACTGAATAATACTAGACCAAACAATGGTTCATGTAAAGCATTTAGAATGAAAAATAGTTTAGAAAATGAACAAAGAGAAAAGACACTAGAGCAAGGAAAAAAGTGAGAAAATAAGAAGGAGGTGCCAGCTAACTAGTGAGGCACACAATACCCATGTACAAGTAATTTCTTTTAGTTACAAAATACATTATCCAAATAACATATCAAAACAATATACATACTTAGTGCTAGCAAGTAAAGTCTTCCCCCTGCAGCATAAACATTCAACCACAGGCTTTGTGCCAATTTATGTTCTTTAGTAACTCCACTTGTGCCACTGGACTGGACCAGAGGAACACCAAGGCTGGGTTTTCTCATGGTAACTTTGTGAAGTAAATACTTACTCTCCATGTGTAAACATTTAAATGCTGTTGATACTCAGCTTCGTGCTTCTCAAGATATCTTAGTGCTAACAGGTAGAATCTTCCTCTGACAATCTAAATATCCCAAATCCATCCTATTCCAGTCCATTGTTTATCTCTAACAGTACCACTCTAGACTGAGGTATTCCTTTCACAAAAACAGCCTTTTGCACTTACCTAAAGTCTAAACAATGAGGTACAGCTGGAGGCCTGTGGAGCAGTGAGTGCAGGACCCATATGTGAGGATTCCTGTCATGTCTACTGGAACCAACAACAAAGTGAAAGACGGACTTCTTAAATTAATCTCAGTTACTGGCATTTGCTTTGGGCTGCATAGATTATTAATCATTTTGTCTCACTACGCTACTCTCGATAGACTTCAATCATTTGCAAGTCAGCCAAGTTTCTGCTTCAGAAGGAACAATGCAAGCTGAAGTAACAGGCCAGGTCCTCTACAGGCAGGAACAAAAGCAACCAGAGTCAAGGTTTGGCCTACTCATGTCTTGTCAGGGAAGTAAGTGACAGTAAACACAGGACCCATGTCTGAGCCTACCCATCAGACTTAGGGCACTATCTGCAATAGTAACAAAGTGAAGTGATGAAATGAATACTTGAATTAATCTCTGTTTCTGGCCATCTTTCGGGGCTGCATTACAATCTATACATTTTCACCCAATGTGCCTCTATAGAAAGAGACCAACCATATGCTAACCAGTCTTGTTCCTCCCTAAATGGGAATCTCACATCCCAAATGGCCAGGCCAGATCCTATGTGTTGTTGCGACAGAATACCACTGAGTTGCCCTGGGTTAAAGCACAACACCAAATCTCACCAACTTCCCACTATTACCCTGCTATGAACAGCACCTGTTATTGCTTTCATTAAACGGGTGACTCAGTTTTAGTGGGAAAATGACGCGCCATTTCTTCCTCCACGTGGCTCACACAATGCTTATGGATTGACTTTGGCCTGCTGTGTATTTATGGAAAGACGAGAGCGGCATGGGAGTGTCTTGTTTTCAAAGGGAGGAAGAGGTGTATGCTACTCCCAAAATCGTACATTGTTCTAATCACCGACATAATTAATCCCTTCCAGACCTTGTGAAAATCGGGTAGCCATTGCTGTCATCCGAGTCTTGGATGGTGGCTGTTTGGTGGGCAGGTTGTGGGGGAAGAAGTAGGGACACCACAATGTGTTTGGCGGCATTACCTCCCTCTTTCCATCTCTTTCACACTGAAAGCTTGGAGGAGGTAATGTGGTGGAGGCAAACTTCTGTATCCCTACTACAAGATTTTGATATGGTTCATAGGTGCTTGCAAATCAATGGGTTTAACTCTTAACAATTTCATTGCATAACAGCGTTTCCAACGCTCTTGTTTGTATGTTGTTCTTTACTTTAAATAATATGATTTCCTTTTATGAATTACTGAGATTTACCCAGTCAACCTGAATGTTCAAAATGTTTCTATTAAAAGCTGTTGTCACCAGGCATCTTGAGAATGAGTGTAACAGGGACACAAAACACACCTGTGACAGTGCACATGTGTATGATATTGTTGGGACAGCTTAGTACAGAGTATATCCTTTTTGCTCTCATGTTGTTGGACATTCTAATTTGGTAAGTGCCCCTTCCCCTCTTTATGCAACCGCACTTGGTTTTAAGCCTTTAATGGCATCGTGGAATTTTAATAATTGGAGAATCCCTCAGAAGATGGCAGTCTCACAAATATCATGAAGGAAATGGCCAGCCAATAAGATAGTAGCTAATGCCAGCAATTGACCTATTGCTACATGTTCCTGTTTTTAAAAAAAATAAAATAATAATAATGATAGTATCATCATTAAAACTACCACTTGTACTAAATACCACTGCAGTTAGTTCTACTACTAATACCATTACTGCTATTAGTACAACTACTAGCAATAGTATTATAATCATAATAATAAAACAACATTACTAATAATCAACTACAATAACTATAATAACAAGAAGAGCAAGTACCAATAATATGAACAGCAATAACAATAATATTAATAATAATAATGCTAGTAATATTAATAATAATAAACCAGTACTAATAATCAACTACACTAATAATGACAAGAACAATTAGCACCTATAATATTAACAGCAATACCACGATTAATAATAACAATAATAATAATAGTAATACGAATAAAATTGATAATAATGAGGACGACTGTTATAAAAACAATAATAATAAAAAGAATAATGCTACTTATACTACTGCTGCTACTACTATTACTACTAGTAAGAATAATAATGAAAAGAAGAATAATTAAGATACAACCCAAACAAACAGAAATATGTATAAAACATAAACACATTTAAATACAAATAGTAACTATTAAAATCAATAAAACACATACTTAACCTTAAAACCAATATACATTCAATAACAATAATAATAAACCATGGAGAGAATATTCAATTACATCTATCAAAGGGATGAAATTGAGAAGCTGGAAGGTATAACTTGTTTTCACGAGCTGTGCTGGGTAGTCAAGTACTGGAGTTTAATTGAAGGGAGACAGAGTGGGAAAGCTCAAGATACTGTGATATCAGCTGACATAGATTGTGGTTTAAGCTCTCACCATGATTGGTTGCTTTATACTTGGTAGGAATGAAAGTTTTAATGACGTGTGATCCTCCTAAACTCTAGCACAATCTAGTTTGGAATACACATTTACAAACATACATTTCCCGAAAGGACCGAGTTTTGTTACCCTCATCTCAGCCCTAAACCACCGATTACTTGAGGAGGTCGGTCATGCTGTGGAAAGATGTTTCAGCAGACGATTGTTCGCACTTGTTACCTACTGCCTTCCAGTAAGCAACCCTAATCCGTGAAATTGTGTCTTTATCAACTGTATTAGAACATCTATATTATTAAGTCTCCTTTTTCTATTTAATTACAGAGGTTCCATCGAGTTACTTGATGCTGCTGGAATCATCAGATGACTCTGCAGTTTTTCCATCATAGTTTATTACAGCATTTAGTAACGTATGAGGGCGAGGTTAGGTGGCACCACCCTTGGCCAACGTGCATTATCATTAAGTGCATTTGCTTAATGTAAGGGGACATTAGTGATCCAAAAGTAAAGAAAAAAAGTGCACCTCCCGTCTAGCACTGACAATAATTTCATTAGTCGCTGCCACCATGTAAATTTGAAGTCCATTACCAACAGAACAAGGGATCTAACTTGACAGCCAGACTATGCATAATGAGTGACTGCATACAAAGCTGGTTCGGCCTTTGGCATGCATGAGTTTGGCCAGTGCCCAGGGCGGTGACTTTCAGAGAGGTGAATTAAGCTGTCTGCATACAAATCATGCCGCAGTCTCTCTCTTATCTGGTTTCAGCAATTCAGCCCAAACTGCATTTAATAATTGTTTTTCTTCTAAAGGTGGAAGGTACCCCTATTTAACATCCTCACTCCATCCCATCTACTTCACACATTTTTCACACCTTGGCCCCTCACCCACAATGAAGTTATTAAAAAGTTGATGAGCTGGGGGGGCGCTAGAGGGCATGCAGCAAGATGGCTGCGCCTTAGTACAGCTCTGCCCGACTGATCTTCTATCCGACAAGTATCTGAGGTGGCTTGCGGCATCAAGCTACCAAACCATACAAGATCGAAAGGCAACGCATCTCTGCACATACTGGTGCCACTGGGGGCTGAAATTGCTGCTGTACAGTGGTTAAAATCAACTTTGTAAGGTCAGGACGGCGAAGGCGCAAGATGGCGGTGGCCACATTGCCGTTCTGATGTGAGCTGTGGCGCTGCCCCGCTTTGATCCTGCGGTGAAGGACGAATGTTGCCGGTTTTGGGAGGTAGAACGCTGCAATACTGATCACCCGCGCTACGCGAGCACATCGTGAGCCGAGCTGCAGCAGAATCACCTGGTCAGTGCCTGGCACTTCGTGGCTGCTGAGTGGGCCCTGATGGAGTCATGCAGCCCTAATGAGACCCGGAGACGGAGCCTGGTGCAGCCCCGCATACTGCTGAGGGAGGATCGAGTTGCCGCTGCTGGGTGCGTCGAGTGGGGTAGCGGCCTTGTCTGGGTCTACAACTGCGGAGTCGTGTGTGGGTCTCAGTGCGTGGTCACGCCTATGAGCTGCGGCTGGTAGGACGGCCGGGGAGGCACTCGGGCCTGCGTGTGCCCGCCGCAGGCCTGGATCGAACCCCCCCATTGTGTAGATACCGGGCGGCTGTGGGACACCTTCTCCTTTTCTATCCTGCCCTGTAGGCGCAAAGCCCTCACCACCTGTGAGATATTCATGCATTGGAGCCTTTATTTCCAGCCGGCCTGGTGAGTGACTGCCATTGTGATGCCATGGGGAATTAACGGGCGATAGGTGACCTGGATTCTGCGGCCTCTGTGAGCCATTACCTTCCGTACCTTTCCATTACGCCTTCCACGCTGGGATACATTCTTTTAGCGGCCTCTATACACCAAATTGATGCAGGTACAGGCACCATAGGCCATCAACAGGGACACAGCATTCAGCCTGAGCTCATCTGCAATTCGCTAGGATAGGAGGGTTCTGCACGCAACTACATATAACTAACTGGATGGCGTTTGTGAACTTGTTCAGCTGTGCTTCCCCTTGTGGAGTAGATTGACGTGTGGAGGGGTGCCTCTATCTAAGTGCTTGCCTGTTCTCGCAGCTTCTACCCTCTCGCTTCCCTGACGTGAGTGTGGCATCGGGGGTGAGTACTTGATATCTGGTATCTGGTAGAAGCCCAACTAAACCCTAATCCTCGCTGAAGCGGACTCTAGGGGCAACACCTCTGTATTGCGCAGGCCCCGATCTTGGTGGCTCACTGCCTGGGACACGATCTAGCTCTTGGGCCCCCGTGAATCTACTACCCTGTGGAACTGCTGCACGCTACCCCCATTATATCCTCAGCAGGCTACTGTACACTTACATTGCTTCAATTTGACATGGGGAAACCTGACAAATCACAGCCTCGCCTCACATTTGAGGCGCGTAAATCTGGCAGGTCTCAGAATAAAGCAGTCTCTGACTCTGAGGCGGCACTAGAGGATGAGGGAGGTCGAGCAGCGGGTCTCGGCCACTGAGGATGGTCTTGGCGAAGTATTGGGCAAAACGCTCCACATGTAAAAAGTGCTGGTATTGATCCAGGCCAAGAACAAAGATTTAGAGGCCCGGTCTCGCTGTAATAACATATGGATCACGGGCCTGTCAGGATCCACCAACAATGGTAGGATGGAGACCTTCATTGAGTCCCTGCTCATAGACATTTTTGGCCCGGAGAACTTATCCCCTATGTTAATTGTTGAGTGGGCCCACTGTTGACTTGCAGCCAGGCCAGCCCCGGGAGCTCCTCCCGCCCTATAATTGCTAGACTCTAAAATTATAGGGACAGACACACTATACTACGCCTGGCACGAGAAAAAGGGCAACATTGACCACCAGGGGAATGCGTTGTCCTTTTTCCCTGACTTCACGGTGGCTGTCCAGGCGGTGCGGCTGGAGTTTGGAACGGTCAAAAAATTCCTACAATCTGAGGGAGTACCATATGCCATGCTGTACCTGGCTCTCCAAAAAAATGGCCAAGATGATAACTGCAAGATTTTCACCACCCCTAAGGCGGTGATGGAGCACGCCAAGAAACTGAAAAGGAGGTGGCGAGAGGCACCAGTTGACTCTGGGGATGACGAACATTTGGGTGGTTGGGAGAAGATAATATGTGGGGCTGCCTGCTCTTTTTACAGGGCGGCTGTTAGGTGCTCAAGACATTAACAATAAGGATGCCGCAGCTGCCCTTGGGCACTAGGATGACGTTTGCCTGCTGGTTTTATTGATGCACTATGTGAATTGTTTTACCTATAGTATTTTAGCATGGATACCAGATCTGATCAGCCACCTCCTGCATCGTAGGAAGCTAGTAGCACTCAGTGCTCCCCATATGGGAGTTCCCCACAAATTGCACACTAGAGGTTGTTTAAGTTGGGGATTGTTTACTCAGGGAAGGTATGGCTTTAGCAAATTGGGCATGCTAAAGTGGGCAGGGGGATGGGGGTAGGGGGCAGGACTGGGGGAACCTCTATATACCAGTACTGATACGAATTCTGAGTTGCACGACGCTGGCACTAGCTCTTGAATACTTCAACAAAAAGACAGGGTGAACTTGCTATTATGATCAGCACATCACTATTGTATCTTTCCCATCGTAGTCATAGTCCAGTCACACAAAAATACTCAATTTGGGAGTGCCCAACTGATAAGATGCTTATTCACCCTTAAGCATTTCCGTCACGATAATCTACCCACAAACACTGTAGTAGAGTTTCATGAACCATATGTAAAGATAATTCCACCAGTGCACATCCCTGTTTGTTACTTCTCTCCAATTAGGTCGTAATTCGATCGCTTTAATAGAGCAATTTCTTTCAAATCCTCAGATACTCAAGTAGTACACAGTCCATCAATCTTTCAAATTCCTGTTTATTGATTTTTATTCTTGCCACATCGTCACAGCCGACGCGCGTTTCGCCCTCCACGGGCTTTTTCAAGGCAAAACAAAGTAGAATGGTGAGTGGCGTAATCTCGTACAAATCAATAAAAGATATAAAAATCCTTCTCTTATTTCTCCTTAGAGCCTTTCAATAGTAGAGGTGATAGTTATCCCTTAGAGTACTAGTGCTTCTAATTCCATTCCTCATTTGATAGTCCATGAATTTGTCTAGAGTTCAAGGAGCCATGATAAGTTCCATCGCCGTTGCGAAGCCAGTCGCGTCTCTGCAAGGCGTCTCCCTTCCGCGTTAGTCTTGCACTTCCTGCAAGACTAACGCGGAAGGGAGACGCCTTGCAGAGACGCGACTGGCTTCGCAACGGCGATGGAACTTATCATGGCTCCTTGAACTCTAGACAAATTCATGGACTATTAAATGAGGAATGGAATTAGAAGCACTAGTACTCTAAGGGATAACTATCACCTCTACTATTGAAAGGCTCTAAGGAGAAATAAGAGAAGGATTTTTATATCTTTTATTGATTTGTACGAGATTACGCCACTCACCATTCTACTTTGTTTTGCCTTGAAAAAGCCCGTGGAGGGCGAAACGCGCGTCAGCTCTTGAATACTTGTTCAGCCCATTATTTGATGTGTTCTGGTGGTAATATAAAGTTCCTCACTTGGATCCCCAAGAAAATCCATTCTGTTTTGGCACACCTGGATCGTTTGGATGTCCAAGTGGCTTTTTTACTGGAAACACATCTTACACAATATTCCGAGAGAAATGTAGGCACATGCTTAGCTGGGGTGAGGGTCTAATCCTCCTACTCTCCTTTGTCTAGAGGGGTGATGATCCTCGTTAAACGTGGGATCCCATTTACAGTGGTTAGTATGGAGACGGATGAGCAGGGTCGATTGCCTATCATACATGGCAAACTTGGAGGCATGGGAGTGGTTTTGGTAAATGCGTATGGCCCGAACACTGACAACCATGCTTTCTTTGCAGATGTCTGGCACCGCGTCTCCAGCTTTCCCGCTGCAGAAATCTTGTGGGGGGGCAATTTTAACACTTGCTTGGATGTCAACATTGATAGATTGGGCAGTGGGCCGTGCGACACAGACAGGCGACTGATGCCTTACTGGGGCTGTTGGATGCTGGCGACATTCATGACATTTGGCGCATGCATAATCCTTGAGCGCCAAAGAGTACCTTTGTCTTGACTGTGTCTTGACTACTGGCTAATATCGATGGTGGCATGCACATGGGCTGTAGATGTTAGACACCTGACAAAAACTCTGTCTGATCACTCCCCTCTGGTGCTTGAGCTGCGAATGCCTGAGTATGTGCGTGCCCCCTTCCTGTGGCATATGCAGCCATCCTCTTTGACTAATGAGCTCTTCAAGTGCACGGTGGGCAAGGCATTCATAATTATTTCAAAGAAAATGAAGGCACCGTTGACAGCGCAGGTGTCCTCTGGGAAGCCTTCAAAGTTACTATCTGGGGGGTATGTCAAGGAGCGCAGGCCGGAGGTCTGAGAGATCTCAGACACAGAATCAACAGGCACGCTGCGGAAATCTCTGTGCTGGAGCATGAATATGACAGTAACCCTGCCCCTGAAAAGCTTGCAGAGATTAGAAATCTGGTGACAGAGCATAATGATACTGTAGATCAAGAGCTGGCACATAGATCTCGCAGGAGCAAGGCTCGCTAATATGGTGAAGGTGGTAGGCCCATTCGATAACTGGCTCAAAAATTGGTGGCGCCCAGGAGTCAGGCATATATCACTGATTTGCTTGATAAGAATGGAGTGGCCCACTTTAGCACACCTGACATAAGCAGGGTGGTACTGGACTTTTATTCTGACTTATACAGAAGCTGTGTGCAGATCTCGGCAATGGATATTAATGATTACCTTGATTATGTTGCGCTGGGGTGGCTTTCAGGCGACCAGTGTGAATAAAACACACAGCCTTTCGATGTAGAAGATGTTAAACTAGCTATAATGTCGCTCCCCACCTGTAAAATGGCGGGATTGGATGGCCTCCCGAGCGAGTTCTATAAGGCCTATGCAGAGGATCTGGCACCTAGACTTCTAGACGTATTCACGGAGGCATACAAATTTGCAACACTCCCTCCTTCCCTGAAAGAGGCACTAATTGTTATGCTTCTAAAGCCAAAAATGATGGCTAGTAGGCTCCAGCCCCTCATCCCTAACGTAGTCCTTCCAGATCAGTCGGGCTTCGTCCCCGCTAGCTCTACGACACATAATCTATGTACGGTGTTTGCCACACTGCATTTTTCGAGTCAGACTTCTAGGCGGTCACGCTCAACGTAGCCAAGTCATTCGACTCACTTCTTTGGGAGTACATGTTTATCGTCCTGCTTCTGATGGGCCTGCCACCATTTTTCATTGGATGGATCAACCTATTGTATTATGTGCCAGTAGAGTGGGTCCCAGTGACTGGATGGGTTTCCAACACCTTCTCCATAAAATGAGGCACGCGTCCAATACCGAAGCTGAAGCTTTTTGCACTTGCACTGGAGCCCTTAGCTTGTAAACTACGTCAGCGACATGCACAGGCAGCATTGTGCTTTGGACAGTGACCCTTGGTGGTATTGTACTGATATGTATGCCAATATCCTTCTGCGTCCCAAAGATGGGGCAAATGTGCTATTGTTCATTTACAAGCTGTTCAATAAACAAATTGTAAATGAAAAAGTAGATGAGCTATAAGTGAATATAGTAAAGGAGGTGGAGTGGAAACATATGCGCAATAAGCCAAGGCCTGATCAATCATTACAGGGTATCCAGGAACCATTACCCTGCCCGGAGACCACGCGCTTCCCTTATCATTTATCAGGAGCGCTTCTACCTATATCTTTTCACCCTACTCTTGGCCTCTGGAATTCACCAAGCCACAGAAAGAATATCCCTTATTACATCATCAAACATATGATACAAGGATGTATGACGTTACAACGCAGGCTATTACAACGCCTGCCTTTACAACACGGTTTTTACATCGCATACCATTACAACACATAGCGCTTTTGGGTGTTGGATAGTGAATAGTTTAATTTACTATTCCAACTCCAGTCCCCGTGGACACTAGGGAAGGTTATTGGATAGTAAATTAACCTATTCCCTATCCTAGAGCGCCCCCCAGCGCAATGCGTTGTAATAGTTTGCGTTGTAATGACCGCGTTGTAATGGTAGTGCGTTGTAAAAGTTTCGTTGTAAGTGATGTTTACCATGATACAAGAGTCATCAAGACCCCGACCTCCGTGGAGTATTCCTGTTTTATTAAATAATAGTATTACAGACTTTCATCTTAAAGAATTGCACATCAAGAAGACTGTATTCAGATCAACACATAGAGTCTCAGATGACCATAAAATAAAAAGTACTGAACACGAACTCTATACAGATAACAAGCATCAGCCCTACTTTTTGTAAATCATCGGTGCTCAAATATACAGGAATCTGTGGCTCGATTCCCAGAAGAAGGCACTGTTATAGCGCCGAAACGCGCGTCGGAACTTATTCCATTCTTGCCAAATTATCATTTGTTGAACTATATAAAGACAGTCTCCCTTTTTTAATATTGTGATTTTTATATTGTATATTTTGTGTTTATAATCAACTGTTGAATTTACTGTGGTTTTAACCTTTCACGTTTAATAAAATAGAATCTATTTTATCTCATTTTTACTTGCTTGACATTGCATTTCCTGTTGATTTTGAATGACAACTTAATCATAGACGTATAGCATTTCTGAATGTCTAGGATGATACCCACATTGCATTCTGATCAATCATTACAACAGGCCTCTCTGGTGCCACATTTTGGTTTGCAGTGAAGATCTCAGTAGGGAGCAGCTGAACCTCTATAATCTAAATATTAATCTAAAATGTGAAAACTCTTCTGTCTTTCAGGCATACAGTTAACAAGTCTGAGCTGCAGTGTTATTTTACTGTATCATAATTGCATGTATGTAGTGCTTACTAGCCCTGTAGAGGAGCTGAAGCAGGCTGGTCTGGAGCCCAAGGTCCATTATTAATTCAGTGGTTATTGTTTGTTATTGGGATTAGGCCTGTGCTCTCAGGGATATCTTTCCATGCATTTACTCTAGTGTCTTTGTGATGGATTAAGTCGATAGGAGTTAAAGGGGGATCATTAGTGGGTGGTAAGTGAGTGCATGCATACGGAGGAGGGATTAATAGATGAGCCTATGTACTGCTTGGCTGCAGTGTATGACTTTCAAAGAAGGAGAGGTTGTGATCTTTGACATGGCTGGGAAAAGGATGTACTGTGAGAGGGGAGACATGCAGAGAATAGAGGGTAAGGAGAGAGTTGCTCAAAGTAAAAAGGAGAGGTGACAGCCAAATATTTTAACTGAAGGGCAAACTGTTCCTGCAGTGTTTCAGAAACATAGATTAGATTAATAATATATCTTGCACTCTAATGATGCAAAACCATAGAAAGAGCAATCATTATTTACATGTGAGATAGTGCTTTATCAGGTACTTTTGATAGGACATAAAATCAGGTGAACGGTCAATGTACTGCTAGGCTATTGAAAGACCATTGCTTAACCATGGACAGCTGATCAGCTGAGGGTTTGGAAAAGGGAAATAATGGTATGACACACAGAAATAACTAGAGCTTTAGGCTGTGCTTGACTGAAAAAGTAACCTCATGATCAAAGCATCTTAAGAGAAGGTAGTGGGTAAACACACTAAACATGGAATGCAAACATCTATAAGGGGATTCTATAAATGCAGAAGTGGATGTCTTCTGATGTATACCCTTAAAGCTTGTCTCACTGTATTAATTACCAAAGCAAAGGGGGATCCATTTGCATGCCCCTGGTTTAGTTTTGTACACGATGGGGGATGATGATATCTTCACAGAAAGTAGAAGTGTTTTGCCTGCATTCTTGTAGCTGGGGGGAGGAAGCTCAGACACTGAACTGAGGCGTAAGAGACTGGGCTACATAAAGAAAATACATAAGCCACAAGGAGATGCAGATTATTCTTCCTGGGCGCTGCCATTTATAGATGGCAAGGGTGAAGGGTGGAACTGCAGTTTCTGTTTTTTCAAGATGAGGACATTTCTATGTTAGGTCTGCTCTTTGTCTAGCATCTGAATGCAGGGTCAGGAAGGATGACACAGCCTGGTGCTAAGATCATTGTTCCCATGTTGTAGTTACATTATAACTAGAAACAGTGGTTCATGTGGAAAAACATGTAAACAATACACAGTACTGAAATGCACCAAGGCAATAAATAAGGGTAAGGGGGTGTCCAAAAGGGAAGTAAGACCACATACAATGTGATACTAGTAAGTTCAGAATATTTATATACATAAAACTTCACAGTTATATTCAGAAATAGGTGCGTAGTGTCCCCAAGTGAACATGGAACTTATATAACAGTGCGTGACATTTTGTGACATAGAAAAAGAGTTTCCCTAATGACAAAGTCGACCATTAATTTAGTACAAGATAAATATAGTCTTATAATGTGGTAATAGAGACTGATAAATGATTCGCTTTCAGTATTGTCAACGGCGTTTCAACCCCGTTAGCAGTAGGGGGTCTCTTCAGGACCTATCAATGCAGGGACATCTGTAGGATGATGATACATTAGAATAAATCAGGGTAGGCCTAAAACAGCTGAAAATCTGGAATTATATGCTAATGAGCAATGACACAAGTAACTGAGAAAAGATAAGCTGTCCAAGTGATGATGGTGTACCCCAAAGGAAGTGAGGGTATAGAAAGGGTATTCACATGGGACCCCAGCTGGGAACTAACAAAATAGGAAAAAGGCAATGAGACCTCATATTAAGATACTGTGAGGGAGAACTGATGTTGAAAAGGTGAATGAAAAAGGGACTTACCCAGTAAGGGGAAGGGCAGTCTTGAAGGGTTTGTGCAATGACCAGCATCCATTTCCATATAACACGGCAGTCCGTGTAGTGGATAATTGTTTATACATTAGAGAACATGACCGTGCGTGTCGTTTTCACGTGTGTCTGCAAAATTAAATAGAAACATTGCCAGTATAGTAGGGGAACAGTGTCGACAATCAAGGGATATTAAAGTGGTGATTAAGCGTGCTGGCTTCGCTCTTACCGAATTGCAGCATCAATGACCAAAGGATTACATCAGGGACGCATGTAGCCACTACGCGTTAGGAAGGAGAACAGCATAAGTCTGTCTCCTCTTGTGGAATAACAAGGAGCGGCACCCACTGTAGAGCAATATAGGAGAGTAAGCCCGACAAAAAATGAGAAATAGGCAGACCATGCTGTCAATCACTGCTGGTTAAATTCCATCATGTGTCCAGCCATCACAGAGAGGTCGATCTCGTAGATGAAATGGTAGAATTACATGACGCGCATTGTAGAATGAAAGACGGCCTGGGCTGGGAAAGGCGCTAGCTGAGCTGGTAATTTAGAAAATATAATAAATAATGAGGAAAATGAAAAAAATAAGAAATAAAAAGGATAATAGAAATAACAGAAGTAGAACAGAGGAACTTTTCCACCTCTATTGTAGATCATCTGGCCTTAAGAGGAATTGGGGGCAATGGCTTGGCCCAAATAATTGGGCAGTATAGTTAGAATCTGTAGTCAGCAGACAGGTGGAACTTATGTTGATTTGAAAGGGAATGCTTGTTGTATGCAAAAATGTGGAGTCATGGGTGTACCATGTTACTGATGTTAAAAAAAATGGTAGATGCCTTATTGCCATGCATACAACGGTGATGACAAAATGTATTTGCCCTTAAATATATGGGGAACCGATGAATTCTAATACAAATATTGACATTTATAGTGATAAATAAGGAAGACTTGCGGCTCGCTTTTACCTAACACAAAGATTTCGAAAGCAAAACCTTATGGTATGTTTTTGCCCTTCCCCACCTAATGCTGTGTTCTCAGTTTCCTTCAATTATTACTTATTGCGTAGATTACATTCTTGCTCCTTCCTCCTCTACATGCCATGTCCTCAATTTCCTTCAATTATTACTCATTGGGTAGATTACATTCTTAGCGATGTACAGAAGTAGTTGGTACTTTGGTAACATATATCTTTAAAAAAAAAAATGTTTTATTGAGTTTTCAATATACAGACAGCATACGTCAATTACGATTAGAAATGAGGCATAATCTAACCAAATTTGCAAAACAGCATTACATTTGGGAAATGTTAGCAAGGGTAAACCATAACTAAAAATGTCTTTAGTGGGAGAGAGGAAACGAGAATAGAAAAAGATGAAATACAAAATTTCTATCATATAACCAAGAGGGAAGACAATTTGGGTGGACAAATTTGTTGACAAAATTATAACACAACTACGGGATACCTGCCTTTTTGGTACATAGATCTATGGCCCAGTATGAGTCAGCGCTTCCTTCAGCTGTAAATGGGAGCCCATATTCATCTACCGAGTGATTTCCCTCTCTTGCCTTTCCTTTCATATATTCCCCTCTCAAGATTAAATACTGAGAGGAGCCGAGCGAGCCATAGCTGAAATGTTGAGGCAGCATGGTCAAGCCAGCCTGTGGCAACACAGATTCGTAACACTGCCATAGCAAGATAAAGAAAACGATAAGACAAGATTTGCTCCTGGCTGTTATCGATCCAAAGAAGCATTAGAGCTGGAGTTAACTCAACTGTTAGACCCAGAGTAGATTCAAATAAAACCGTAATAGAGGATTTTAACATATCAAGTCGAGGGCAAGTGGAAAACATATGGGCAAGATCCGCATTTGCAGAGTTGCACCGTGGAAACCTTGTACCCTCCTGCCCCCCCATTGTGCGATTTTTGCCAGGGTATGGTATAGGGAAAAAACTGCTTTGTAGTGCTGGGCCTGAAGCCCAGCAGAGCATAAAACTGTGTGCCCCAATTCTAAAGACTTGGTCAAATTATCAGAGTCAATACTCAGCCTTTCTTCCCATTTTTAACCATGCTTTTCTAGAACATCTGGTTTAGTTGCCATTAATTCTGCATAAATTCCTTTAATAGAACAAGCATCCCCACTTCTTATTACATCAATGGCTTTCACCTTACCAAATCCATTAACCCCACCCACTTTTTTACTCAAAAAAGCTTCTTAGGGGTCGATTTCGATCTCGGTCGGACAGCTCCCTGAGAGCTGCCCGTAGCCTTACCTTACGGCCAAATCGAACCAAGAGCGCGACCGTCTGGGCAAGGAAGTACGATGCGGAAAAGTGCCGAATTCCCAACCAACACGTATGCTCCGACTCATCCACATTTTCTGTACGAGCCTGATCCGTAAACACACAATTCGGGTCACACAGCACCATAATCACTGCAATTTCAGTCCGGTCAATTCCGATGCGTACTTCCTATGCGCCGGACGGGTCGCCACATACAGCACGTCACAGCATACCGTAAAACTGCATATCAGCTACAATTTGCGCCAGAACACAATACACGGCTACGAGACGGACCAGCTAGCAATGGGTACGGGACGGAGCAACAAGCATCGTGTTCGAGACGAACGCATCATGAATCGCTTCACGCAGGTCATACCAGTACTGTACATCTATGACCGGATCTGGAACAGAGGCGGATGGCGCAGACGGTAAGTCGGACACCCACCACACAAATGGCATGTACCCCCCAAATGTCACACACACCCAGGGGTTCCAGACCCTGTCCACTAGCAACAGGCCACCATAGGGGTCGCATGGCTATCGCCACCCCCACTCATAGGGGCATGTTGCCTATCACTACTGCCACCCACACTCATAGGGGTATGTTGCCCACCACTACTGCCACCCCCACTCATAGGGGCATGTTGCCCAACACCACTGCCAACCCCACTCATAGGGGCATGTTGCCCACCACTACAGACACCCCTACCCATATGTGTCATGTTGCCTATCACTACTGCCCCCACCCAAATGTGTCATGTTGCCCATCACTACTGCCACCCCCACCCATATGTTGAATGTTGCCTATTACCACTGCCACCCCCACCCATATGTGTCATGTTGCCTATCACTACTGCCCCACACCCATATGTGTCATGTTGCCCATCACTACTGCACCTCCACTCATAGGGGCATGTTGCCCACCACTACTGCCACCCCCACTCATAGGGGCATGTTGCCCATCACCACTGCCACCCCCACTCATAGGGGCATGTTGCCCACCATTACTGCTACCCCTACCCATATGTGTCATGTTGCCTATCACTACTGCCCCCACCCAAATGTGTCATGTTGCCCATCACTACTGCCACCCCCACCCATATGTTGAATGTTGCCTATCACCACTGCCACCCCCACCCATATGTGTCATTTTGCCTATCACTACTGCCCCCACCCATATGTGTCATGTTGCCCATCACTACTGCCACCCCCACTCATAGGGGCATGTTGCCTATCACCACTGCCACCCCCACCCATACGTGTCATGTTGCCCATCACTACTGCCACCCCCACTCATAGGGGCATGTTGCCCACCTCTACAGCCACGCCCACTCATATGTGTCATGTTGCCCACCCCTACTGCCACCCCCACCCATATGTTGAATGTTGCCTATCACCACTGCCCCCCACCCATATGTGTCATGTTGCCTATCACTACCCCCCCACCCATGTGTGTCATGTTGCCCATCACCACTGACACCCCCACCCATGTGTGTCATGTTGCCTATTCCACTGCCACCCACACCCTTATGTGTCATGTTGGCCATCACTACTCCCACCCCCACTCATAGGGGCATGTTGCCCACCACTACTGCCACCCCCACTCATAGGGGCATGTTGCCTATCACCACTGCCATCCCAACCATATGTTGTTATATGGCGAATGGATTTTCCCGATTCATGCCCTTATATAGGCACAATTCATGTTGCCCTTATATAGGCATAGAAATCAAGCCCTTATTTAGGCATAGCCCATGCAATCCAAATACACGCATGGCTACTTCCATCCGTTCACCAAACGTCACAACGATTTCTTGGAAAACCAGCTTAAGCCGTTAGGGACCTCCCCTTTTATGAATATTGATTTCTCCAAGAACTCAGTTTTACAATGAACATCCATTCCTTAGGGGTTCATTCATGACGTTCATATGCCCGACTTTATGTCAAACATGGCATTCCTTCAAGGTATAAATTAACCCTGGGCGTAGTAGGCGTAGTGGGGCTACGCAAATCTACGTGAAGTGGGCAAGAAACTACGTCCACCTACGCACTTCGCGTAGCCCCACTACGCGCCACCCGCCTACCTCCCGCCCTCCCTAAATACTACCCGCCTCCCTCCCGCCCGCCCTAAATACTTAAATAACATTTTTAAAAAGAATAAAAACCACTTACCTTGTCCACTGCGTCTCCGGGGCTCGCTCTCGTAATCGCGCCGCCATCTTGGATACTAATGCGCATGCGCGGCCGCCCGCGCATGCACATTTCTCATGAGAAATGCGCATGCGCGTGCGGCCGCACATGCGCATTAGTGTCCGAGACGGCGGCGCGATTACGAGAGCGAGCCCCAGAGACGCAGCCGACAAGGTAAGTGGTTTTTATTCTTTTTTTAAATGTTATTTAAGTATTTAGGGAGGGCGGGAGGGAGGCGGGTGGCGGGCAACTTCGCTACGCCCACGGAGTGGGCGTAGTGTTGCCTGCTACGCCTACTTTGTAAATGGTGAAGTAGGCAACACTACGCCCACTCCGTGGGCGTAGCGAAGTACTACGCCCCGGGTTAGTATAAATATACCTTCACTTGCTATAGCGAAGCACAGTGGTTCGGAGCAGTTTGAAGACCTACTTGCCCGACGCAGCTCGCTACAGCAAGTGCCGAAGGAAGACGACTCTCCAGCTGACGCACTGATCAGGAAGCTGCCCTCCTCTGCTTAGAAATCCAGCTCCAGTGTTTCTGACTCCCCTTGCGGGGTATTGGGAAATTGAGCCCCGAGACAGAGATACTAGACCTCCTTCATTCTAAGGTATGGAGCTGATTAGTACCTAGAGAAACCTTTGGTAGATTCTTGGCAAAACGAAACCTACGCAAAACACCATACTTACTTCTTCACTCGTACTAGCCCTAGGTTAGGTACATTGGGGAAGTCGTATTTTAGAAACATTAGTTGAGTATTTTAGTCTATGTTATTTATGTATGTATTTTTATATGGCTTAGAAATCATACAATTCTCTTACAGTATTATTTCATAATACTATTCTCGCTGTATGCATTATACTTTGAATTCTGTCTAACGATTGTAGCAGTTCACCTCTCTTGCATGAGAAAGAAGACTGTTCAATAAATCTTTTATTGAAAACGCCTGTCTCACTATTTCTCTGCAACTCTGTAGAAACTAAGCTTGCGCGATTGACTGAGTAAAATAGTTATCTATTGTTTCCACGACTCTGAGAGATATATTCTTATTCTTGGGGAAACAAAGCTGTCATGTTTATGCGGTTGTCAGAAACGAATCCCTTCTTGTGAATTTGAGAAAGTTTCTAGTGACCTCTGAGCTAGCTGACCTAAGTCCTACGTCAAATCTATAGGATATATTATTCCAATGCGAAGAGCCTATTGGGAATATAGGAACTACACTACAATGTGTCATGTTGCCCATCACTACTGCTACCCCCACTCATAGGGGCATGTTGCCCACCACTACTGCATACCCACTCATAGGGGCATGTTGCCCATCACCACTGCCATCCCCACTCATATGGGCATGTTGCCCACCACTACTGCCACCCCCACACATATGTTGAATGGTGACTATCACCACTGCCACTCCCACCCATATGTGTCATGTTGCCTATCACTACTGCCCCCCCACCCATATGTGTCATGTTGCCCATCACTACTGCCACCCCCATCTATATGTTGAATGTTGCCTATCACTACTGCCATCCCCACCCATATGTGTCATGTTGCCCATCACTACTGCCACCTCCACTCAAAGGGGCATGTTGCCCACCACTATTGCCACCCCCACTCATAGAGGCATGTTGCCTATCACTACTGCCCCCTCATAGGGGCATGTTGCCTATCACCACTGCCACCCCCACCCATATGTGTCATGCTGCCTATCACTACTGCCACCCCCACTCACAGGGGCATGTTGTCCACCACTACTGCCCCCCACTCATTATGGGCTATGTGAATATCAATATCAACACCCCACGCATAGGATGGTTGATGCACCACACATCCATCACACATCAACATCAGGTATGACTTTGGCAGCAAGAATTCACACAATTGTTTTACTCCACTATTGTTTTACTCCCCAATTGCTAACTGAATTAGATTCCTGTCCAAATCATCTAAACAGGTTAATCAACTAGAGCGTGTGTTTTATGTTATATGTCATGTATGTCTTGTATCTGTTCCTTTTTTACAGGGCACATCACTACAATAGGATGGCAAATTTGTCTAGCAGTTGCTGCCCTCACTTTTTCTAGGTCACTGAACCAGCAAGTTTGAATATTTTATTAATAATACCAAATGCTTCTCTTTTGTGCTCTTTCCTTCTCGTTCTTTCAGATTCTCAATGCAGATACAATTGAATATATAAGTAGGCACATAGTAGCCATTTTTTCAGCTTAATATCACATTTTTGTAGATACGCCAAGTAGACTCAGTGACGTGAGTAAGGTGGGGACCTGTGCACCCCGTCCTGAAGAAGAAGGCTAGCTTCGAAACATGTTGACGCACACATGACGTGTTGTACATTACCATACATAATACCTCACAAATACCCTTTTAACAGTACTAGCACGGAGTGCCATTAACGTTTTTCTAGACCACATGTGCAAGGTGCCTTTTTAACTTCACTTTTTCACCCTTGGGAACCTACCACTAACTGATACACATAAAAAACCCCACACGCACCACACATAGCCAAAATAATAAAAGTGCTCCCACGTAGTCGTCGGTTAGCAGCACGCCGCATCCCGTAGAGGGATGCGAAGACCTTAATGATGAAGCATGACACCAAGGGTCCTTTTGGTGTGTGAGGGGTATTTAAAGAACACTGTGTGCTCCCCACCATTGTAGGGACCACTCTAATAACATCTTTATGTGGATTATTTTTGTTTAATTAAATCTGCAGAGGGGGAACAACTCTTCTTCTTCTCTCAGTAAATATGATTTAGAACATACAATGTAGCTACCATCACATGTGTGACCAAAAACTGAATGTAGACTATACAAGTCAAGCATCACAATATCACTGTGTCAATGTGCTGCAATCCCCCATCACTGTGTAGATCCAATGTCAATTGTATTGCTCCAAACACCATCAAAAGTTGAGCATTGTGCTAATGGGGCTAAATCCCCCATTATCACAGTGACCAAAAGGTTAGTGTCAACATGGTAAAAGCAGCAAATGACAAACAGCATGTATCATTCCAGGTCTCAACACATGAAACACTTTTGTGGCAAAGTAGTGGTTGTGTCACATACCCACAGAGATGTGGTGAGGCAAACAGTGCTGTGACAATAAAATATACTCTCAGCCATGTGCAGACAAGCACCACCATGGGGGCTGACATTAGATACAGTGTACAATGACAAAAAAGCAGAAGTGATCATCATGATGCATACACTCATCCCGAAAATAGACACACAAAGCAATACATCCTGTGTAGACTGAAGGTGTCCGGTCACAAAATCCCACTCCATGGCAGCAATGGGACATAACAACCAGGAGCAATGTTTAGAATGATGAGATGTGACTCATATGGACAGCAGGGATAATCACCCAAACAACATCCAGACAATTGCCCACAACAGCAATACCAATGCACTGGTGCAGATGCACAAACACAAAAAAGCAATCCTCATACTGCACACCTCACACAACATGTATATGTGTGTGTCTAAGTATCCCCAGGCAACTACACAATACATGAGGGGGGATGAACCACAATGACACAGATGTGGACACAGTGCCATACAAAAGAAAGCCATCAATTCGCCACCCCTTAGTGGGCAATCATGCTTTCTAAGATGGGAGGGATCCCAACTGACACATGTGGTACAAGCTGGAATGAACAGCAACTAAAACGGCAAGAGACAGACCCACAACATCACTACCCCCAGGGACCATAAATTGGGGTTACACAAGCCTGCTTGAAACGTCCACTGTGATGGCAAAGGTAGATGTTGGTCTAACTGGGAAACTCAGACATGTGTCCTGTGCCTCAATCTTACATCACACCTACACAAATCACTCAGCATGGGCTGTCAACCAGGGACAAAAGGGAGGTAGGGGCCCAAGCATGCAAACATTCACATCTGTCCACCCTCAACAACACACACCCTGCAGTGCACCAATGTGCATCAGTGAAGCCCACATGGAATGGTAACATTGCACAGGCACCCATGATGAACACAGTGATGTTGGGAGGATCTAAGGTACACATACTCATCACACAAGGACAGTGTACAACCACGGTGAATGAGAGACATACTGCACAGTATGCAGTACAAGGCCATGACGTCAAATCTCAAGTAACCTTAGGAATCCCTGCCACAGTCCCAGGACTATGCAGAAGTCAAGGAGAAACACAAGGCACACATGCTGAAACCTGCCAACATTGCACCTCTGAACCTGACGATTGGGAGCAGTCACAGACACATACACATGTCTCAATCACTGAAAGGTACCACCTATGGATAAATACATGATATTTTGAACAAACAAATGCATTGGGTAGCCATGATTGTGTATGATTGTGTACTATCTGCGTCTGACTACATCATCACCACTCACAACTGACAAATCCTAATGATGACAACCACATAAACAGTAGTGTGTCATGCACCCACATATCTGGAAGCCCCGGACAAAGATGTGTGATGAACACAGGACAACTCAGCAAGCATCACCAACACAAATATATCAAGGAAACACAGCCTGTGTAGAAAAAGGGATGGGAACACACACAGACATGCCCACACAACACACACCATGGGCCCAGGCAATGTCACGGAACAACACACTATCTTGAGGAGACTCAACTCCTGTGGAAGCACCGCTGTGCTAAACACAGTTCCAGCCGGTCACAGTCATGTCAGCACACTTGTTCAGTCAACCATCAGATACCACCCAATGTAGGCACTAGTCACATCAAACTGGGCATGGTAGTGTCCCTTAAGTCATCTGCACATACTCAATACATATGTCTAGCTAGTTGCACAGAGGACACAGTTGACTCCAACACCAATGATGCCCACACCTGCATGTCCAGTGGAGATGGGCCCACAGTCAGGGAAATAGACAAATTGTACAATGTGAAGAACATCATATGTGCATGGGTGCAAGCCACAGATTTGACCATGCAAATGAAATGTTGACATCACTATGCAAAATTACCTAATCATGACACACCCAGTTAGCTGCAAAGGATGAGATGGATACCAAACAGAACAGGATACCTATCTCATGGACCACATGGAGTACATCACATCAACATCTCAGTATAAAACATTGGAAAACCAGCATCATAATAGCAAGGTCAAGGCAAACAACATCAACAGAATGTACAGCACAATAAAATTCACAAGGATAACAAAAAAGGCTTTATTCAGCAAATTGAAAACTGAAACTGAAAGTCCATAATGAAATAAAGGCCAATGCCCAGAAGTCCAAATTGGGTTTGAGTGACAACTGTCACCCGTTGCTTGTCTGTACTGGGAACGACAGGGGACATCCACTCTGAGGGGCATACATGGGGGTATGCCAGGCACCGCAGGGATGGGATCAGGGCTCAGCAGAAGGAGGCAGTTAAGGTGTGGTGGGTGCAGGAGAGTCACTGGCAACTGCAGTGGAGGTGTCTGTCATGGTGTGTGCCGACACAACTGTGGGGCACAAGTCTGATGGGGTGGGTGCCGGAACAACTGCAGTGGGCAGGTCAGATGTAGTGTTCTGGGTCCCCACTGCAGTGCCCTAGTCAGACTGGGTGGACGTGGACTCCACTGCAGTGCCTAACTCCATGGGAGCGGAATGGGGTTCAGGTGAGGCTGGCAGGACAGAGGGGGGCATGGTCCCCACACCAGTTGCACAAACAGGCTGACCGGGGGAGGTGGTGGTGGAAGAGCAAATGGTGGGGGAAGGGCCTGAGCATTTTGGGGATGATGTATCTGTGGGTGGGGGAACCTGGGGCAGGGTGTGGTGCGAGAACCTGTGGAGTGCTGACCTGGGGGATGGAGGAAGGAGACTGTGCAGTGGAGCTGTGGGGTGGGGTCTTGCTCTTCCGGGTACGGGGGGACTTGTGGGTAGGGGCCTCAGTCTGCCTGCACCTGGGGGAGGGTGTCCAGGTGTGAGGGGCATCCCCTCTGTGTGTGGGGACTCCCTCTTCCCCCTGAAACCTGGATCTGTTGGATCAGTGGGGAAGAGGCCAAGGTCACACAGGAAGAGCTTCTTGGGAGATGGGGTTGCAGGTGAGGCAAGGGAAGGGCTCTTGGAGGGAGAGGGATCGGAAGACTGCGGAGTGGTTGTGGATGCATGTGTGTGTATTTGCAAACCATCCCCTGTGAGTGTGATGTCAGTCCCCTGACTTTTCTTGCGTGCACGTTTGGACTTTGGTTTGGGTGTTTGTGTGCTGCCCGTGTCTGTGTGTTTGGGTGACTGCGCTGGTGTGTGTGTGCTTGGGACAGGTAGGGTGGTAGGAATTGTGGATGGGGCAGAGGCAGGAGGGATGAGGGACTGTTGGAGGAGGGACACTGTTGCCGTCAGGGAGGAGACAATGGACTGATTGGTCCTCTGTAGGGCAGACATGCCCGATGAGATGCCCTCCATGAATGACACCAGTTGTGTCAACGGACTGGTGTGTGCATGGAGGACACTTAGCATTGATGTCTACCCTACATGGATCTGTTTAAGCAAGTCCAAAGACTCCACACTCAGGGCAGCAGGGGACACAGGGGCAGGGGTGCTGTGCCTGGCATGAAGGAGACACAGGAGCCGCCACGGACCTCTGGGATGGGAGCCGATGGAAGGGTGGCGGTGGTGGTGGCAGGAACAGCCTCACTAGCTGGGGTTTGCTGGCTGCTGACACCCGCCCCCACAGGGGAGTCATCATCTGAGCTGCTGTGGTCCTCAGCTGAGGTGGATGGTGCTAAGGACTCCCCGGCTCATCCTGTTCTGTGGCGCTGCCCCCCCTGTGCCCGTGGATGTATCTGGATAGAATTAGGAAAACAAGACCCACATTAGTTGCCTGTACTGACTGCACACAACACAGTGATTCCAGCACATCACAGGGCTAGCCCTGGCATCGTCAGCTGTGCAGTGCTCAAACTGCCCACACTGGTTTACATAAGGCAATTGCTAGTCTGACCATCAACCATGGCACCCATATCCCTCCTGGACTTGCACCCATATGTCTGTTGCATGTTGGCTGCTACTACCTCAATGTGCACATATGCACCACCTACACAGTTGTTGGACATGCAAGTGAACATGTAGAAGTTTATTACTATACACACACATCACATCTCATGCCACTCACTCAGTACAGGTGTCAGGATGAATGGATACCCAGAGTCTCAGTTCACATGCTTGTGATGCCTAGCAGCACCACACACAATGATGTCCTTACGTCCTGATAGTTAATGCCACAATGGAGCACATGGAGCACCTTTGACTTAAATGCAGGATCCCTCTTTGCAAGTTCAATACCCTGGCACAGACATGCATGGTAAGTCAGTCATCACTGCCCCATGTCATAGGGGCAGGGCATCCGGACAGAGTCTCACAATGCCCTACAGTGGGCATGACTGCCCAGGTGAACCTGAAATGGTGTATAGGCCTGGACAGTAGGCAGGTGTCTGGGCAAGTGTGACACACTTGATATACATACTCCTGAGTCCACTAAATAGACTCACCTGCTGCATGGGTGTGTTTTTAATACCCCAGACACATGTGGCAAGTCAGACCAGCAATTGGAACACTTTTCAAAGGCACACATAGATCACATGTCAGAGATCAGGAAAACAATGGATCCACCCACGTGGCACACATCAGAGTCCCAGTAACATATGCAGTCCAGAACCTTAAGCATAGCTGACTGCAGGGACACAGTGCCCAAGTGAAAAAAGACACATACTGTAGGGGCAACACCTGTGGATCAGATGAGGAGTGTGCATTACACAATTGAGGGACATGAGTCCAGGACTAACAGACCAATGTAATGTGGAAGTATGACAAGGCCAAAAGACTGCAAATAGCATGTCAGCTATATTTCACAGATTGGGCATGGACTTACCCCCTCCTTGGTGCTGTCTGGCGTTCAGTTGCCCATCCAGGTCCGGGAAGACCACCGCCAGAATCCGGAGCATGTGGGGGTTCAGGGTCTGGTGTCCGCCCCTACGGCGAGGAGGCAACAGCTTCAGCTAGACCCTTGTGATCCTCCGGGTCCAGCCCTGAAGGACCTGCCACCTTGTCCGGCAGTTGCAGATCCGGTGCTTGAAGACCCCCACTGATCTTACTGCCCGGGCGATTGTCAGCCAGATGATATCCTGCTTCTGATGGGCATCAACCTGTGAGGATGACAAAGTGAAAGGACATCACCACACATGCCACATATTTGTGCTGCTCACATTTGAAAATACATGTAGTCATCACAAAGCTAAAACAGGTACACAGGTAGTGCACCCATGGAAATGGACATTTGTGCTTCAGGCCTGACATGGTAACATTGCCTGGGAAATAAAAGCTAGCACTACTGCACTTTTGCAACATGACACCTGTTCATCACATATACCTACACACTTTGGGTGCTGAAAGTACTCAGTGCATATGCTTCCCACTGCTGTGCACACCTCTATCACTGCTAGTCAGACTACTTGCACAATTAGGTAGGCAGTGGACTTCACACTCACCTGCTCCCCTGATTTCCCATACAGCTTGCAGTACTGTGGGAGGACCCCATCCAGCCGGGCCTGATTCTCCTCCTCTGTCATTGACTGCAATGTGAACCGACGCGGGTGACTTCAATCCATACGTTTCGTGCAGTCAATGGCCTAGGCGTGCGCAAGGCTCGGTTCATGCCTGTACGACGCATATGCATTTGAGTCACCCGCGTCGGTTCAGATTGCAGTCAATGGCCAAGCCGTGCGCACGGCTTGGACCAGAACTGCACGACGCATCTCTGTTGAAGTCACACGCGTCGGTTTACATTGGTGAGACTTGCTGACAGATTCAACACAGAATACCTTGCCAGGGACTCAGGGGCACACCTACAACACCACAGCATGTGCCACACTTTATCCCATGGCATGTAAGGCTGCATTACCTGTGTGTATAAGGGGACAACATTTAGTTTGTTGTGTGGCACTTTGGTGCAGCCACTCCCATGCTGGGCACGGGTTCATGGGTGCAGAATCCTTTGTGTGTTGTGCATATTACCACTGTGCCATGAAACTGTTCCGTTATGGGCATGAGTCATGGACACAGTTGCAGTTTGGATATGTGTATAACTTGTCACATACACCATGAGTCAAGGGTGGGATGGTATGTATGTCACAGCGAGAACCATAGCCACAATTCAGATGTACACCCACTGTCTGTGTGCATGTTGTGTCTCAGATGTCTCTGATTCCATGTGCCCAATGGGAGTCAGTTTCCATATCCATGTGGGTTGTGCATCAACATTGATGTGTGTGTGTCTCAGAGATGTCCATGTATGGCATGCAGAGACAACAGGGGCCACTACCTGTGGGACACACTGTTTTTTGTGGCTGTCATGGAGATGTTATGCCTGGGAGACATTAGTCCTCACTTGTCACTGTGGTGGGTGTTTTGAACGTGTCAGCAGTACATAGGTACTGTGACACAGCCCAATGATTTGTCATTGCACTCCATGGGACTTATGTACACACCTTGACTTCATATGTGAGAATATGGACATGAAGGTGACATATGTGTCCATACCCAACAGCACACACTTCAGTTCATTGAGTATTGTCATGATGTATCATGTGATATTTTGCTTGGTCATTGCCACATGGGTGCATAAATGTACTATCTTCCTTTCCCATCTCTGTACTGCAGGGCGCCAGCTGTCCATAGACTGTTCCCAGACCTTGAAAGCATGGTGGATCGCAACTTCATCAGATAGTACCACTTCACCAGGCCATTGATTGAGGAGTTGGCGGAGCAGTTGGCGCCCCAACTGCTACCTGGCCGGACATACCCTACAGCACTGACCCCAAAGGTGAAGGTGATGGCAGCCCTGCACTTCTTTGCTACAGGTACCTTCCAGTACACTGTAGCTACTGCTGGTGGGATGTCACAAACTATGTTCAGCTGTGTGCTCCGTGATGCCTTGGAGGGGACGTTGCATTTCCTTGACTTGTACATCAAGGTTCCTAGCCTTGGTGAACTCACTGACATAAGGGATGCTTTTTATAGACTGGGGAGGATGCTGAACGTCATTGGATCAATTGATGGTACACATGTGGCCCTGGTACCACCACAGGCACATGAGCAGACATACCGGAACAGGAAACATTTCCACTCCATCAATGCTCTGGTGGTATGTCTAGCAGACATGTGTATCACACATGTGTGTGTACGTTTCCCCGGTTCTGCGCACTGCGTCAATGAGGTCACTGATGCCAAACCAGCGTGCATGGCTTGTTGGTGTGTACCGTTTACCATTGTGTGTGTTTGGCAATGTTGTATTCCACCCTGTTACAAGACTCAACTAATGTGCAATTCTTTGTATGTAGGTGACTCTGGATACCCCAACATGCCGTGGTTGCTGACACCCCTTAGGAACCCTGTGACAGCAGCGGATATGCGCTACAATGAGAAACATGGTCGAACCAGGAGAGCGATTGAGATGACCTTTGGTCTCCTGAAAAGTCACTTCCATTGACTGAAAAAGACCAGAGGGGCCCTCCCATATGAACCTGCAAAGGTATACAAGATTATCATAGTATGCTGCATGCTACACAACATGGCAGAGCGGAAGGAGCTGCCTCTCATACAGGTTGACTATGACCTACATCGCCACCTGTGGAGGATCCTGGCCTGGGCCATGATGCCAGTGATGATGATGATGATGTCCGCACACAGCTCATCAACAACTTCATCAGCTGAATGTGAGTTTACAGGGTTGTTATATCAATGTATTGAGTTACCCTGAGATGTGTTGGTGCTGCTCAGTTGCTGTTTGAGTTTGTCCGTGTGCTACTTGACTGAATGCGTGCAGTGATGTGTCCTGTCAGATGGCCTGTAGTCCACAATAGTGTCGACATGCTTATTTGTTTCTGTGTAGATTTCTTGTGACATGTTTTGTGCATGTGTTGCATTTCTATCCTGTTCTGCTGTGCTTCTGACTGTGTCTTATATCTGTCCTTCCCAGGGTACTCTGACACCCAACAACCAGAATGCAATCCCAGGGTGGAATTTTGTAGTATCCCATCTAGTGATGTTCCACACACCCCTGAAGCTCAATTCTCCAACACTTGATGACCGTGTGCCCACTGTCATGTGGAATTACCTTGCAACTGTTGTGTAATAAACTTGTTGCTGATGTGTAATGAACCTGTGCTTCACTTAGTTATGCGTGTTGTCTGCCTTCACACATCTGACTGACGTTTGCGTACCTCACCTGTGGGCTTGGTACCGCTGACTGTGGATAGGTGTGGTGTCTGTGCATTCCACTGTATTTCTAGGCAACATCCTTGTAGGCAATGTGTCACATGGCCATGGTGAGTGTGTGTTGTGGTGCCCTAGCGGTGTGTCTCCCTCATATGTGTCACATCAAGATGAGTCACATAACGGTAATCACATTGCTGTAGTAGTTGGCATGCACTGTGTTCTTCAGCAGATCATCATCTCCATGACACATACCAAGTTTGAATCACAACATAGGCAAGTATAGTGTAATAGTGATTTTATGTACTTGTGTGGAGATAGTGCACAGGATTGTGGGTGCTGTACATAAGGTTTGGAATCAAAAGTTCACAGATGAGTTTGAAGTCTTGGTAGATGAAATATCCAGCGTAAAGTCCACATTCATCTGCTACATTAGAAAAACATGAACCTTCCATGTCATGTTGGGGAGTAGTGTTGTGTGCAACAAGGTGAACGCCTTGCACACAAAGGACAATGTCCAAAACAGGTTCTGGGTTCCTGGGGGATGTGCATGGACATCTGTGTCTCACTTGTCCTTCTTCGGGTGACCTCTCTTCTTCTTCTGGGGGGGATCCTCAAGTGCAGGCACTTGTGGTGCATTGGACTCTCCACCAGAATCATCTTCCGTCCCTGTGGCATTTACAGATCTTGCAGCAACAGATGTTGTGGGCACACAGGGAGGTGTGGACATATTGGTGCTGATCTGGCGGAGAAATGTCAATATGTCCCTATGTACCACAGTAAGTTCGTCCCACTTGGCCTCCATGCGTGCATGATGGCCAGCCTGCTCCTGTTGCATGTCCTTGAGGATCCCCACTACCTGGCCGAGTCATCCGGTGCTATCCTGGTACGTATCTATGATACGTAGCAGTTGGGGGTCATCATGCAGTCCAAGCCCCTCTGCTGCCCGTGATCTCTGCCTCCCACCCCTCCCACCACCCCTAGCCACACGGGCAGGACCTGTGGTGGCACGCACAGATGACCCTGGGCCCCCTTGGGTGTTGCTACTGATGGTGTTGTACATAGCTTCCTGGGTGGTCGGTGTCCCTGTGCTATTGGAATTCTGTGTCCTAGGTCTGTCCGTGTTGGCGGGGGTGCTCGGTCTGTTGCCAGATGTATGTTGTAGGCGTGGGTGCATGGGGTGCAGATGTTTGTGCTGCTGGGGCTGCATGATGACTCACCCCAGAGGTGCCAGGTTGTTCTTCGTCATCCAAAGAGGACAGAGACCTATCCACACCGGAGAGCTCAGCCTTCGCCAGAGTCTGGTACAGGGACTCCTCTTTATTTGCTGCTGTGTCCCCAGCACTACCTGTGTTTGGAAGAGACACACATTGTCGGTTGTGTTACTACAGGCATCAATGGTTCACATATGTATTTAGCAACGGGGAGGGAGGAAGAAGTACTAATCCATTAAGCTTCCAATGGTTAGTACTAAAAATCAAGGAGGGGGGAATGGATCACTCATCCTGTGCAACCAGGGTATTTACGTATTTTGATTCCTTACTTAAACCCTCATATACGTACACAGACATGGGGTGGTATATCTTGGTTCTCCGACTCAGTGTACTGTAGCAGCATTATCATTGGGTCTTCATTGTTGCAAATATGCTGTGCCTCCACCTGGAGGTAGACCGGCTGGTTTCCCAGTAGTATCCAGAGATGAAAATTAAGAGCGCGTTTCTCTGCTCTACAAAGGTGTTGGGTGTGTGGATCCAGCTACTAATCCAGCGCACAAGGGTTGTTCACTGTTGGTCAACATGTTTCAGCCCCATGTGATCCTTGAATCTTTTTCTTCTCTGGACACTACTGGGAAAGCAGCCGGTCTACCTCCAAGTGGAGGCACAGCATATTTGCAACAAGGAAGACCTAATGATAATGCTCCTACAGTACACTAAGGCGGAGAACCAAGATATACCGCACTACGCCTGTGTACGTATGTGATGTTTTCAATTAAGGCAACACAATACGTAAAGACCCTGGTTTCACAGGATGAGTGAACCATTCCCCCCTCCTTGATTTTTGTATCAATGATTCATATGCATGACATTTGCAACGGTACGTCAGGATGCGTGCTTGTACACTGCATTGTCTTAAGTCGTCACGGACAGAGATTGGTATTGTTGTTGGACATTGTCCAGCCAACATGAAGCATTTCAATGTGCATGTTGAAGTGTGTGCATGCCCAGCTCATGTATGGATTTTACTGTACATGGCCATTGGTACTCAAGGGCCATCAGGTGGCTGACACAGGAGTGTCATCCCTGTTCACATTTGACTCTGCTTCCCTGTGAGGGGGTGTGCCTGTGCTGACAAGATGGCTGACTGTTGTCCTGTTGTTTGTTGGTACCCAGTTCCCAGCAGGGCCTTGTCCTCCCCACAACAGAGCCCAGTCCCGAGATCTTGTCAGTCCATTTCCACTTCCTGTGAGGTGAGCATGGTTCAGTGTGAGTGTGCTGGGCCATGTAGGTGGGTGTGTATTGTCTGTGATTGCAACTCCTACCATGCTCTTGGCTACACCCCCCTTCCCAGCATGCCCATACTTCCTTCTTTTTGACTCTGCTTCCCTGTGAGGGGGTGTGCCTGTGCTGACAATATGGCTGACAGTGTTGTCCTGTTGGTTGTTGGTGCCCAGTTCCCTGCAGGACCTTGTTTTCCCTACAACAGAGCCTAGTCCCAGAGATCTTACACTTCACCAGCATACCCACTATTCCTTCCTTTCAGTCAGCTTCACTGTGAGATAGTGGTTGTGGTTGCAAAAATGTCTGACAGTGTTTATTTAGATTAGTGCCACTGCCTTGCTATTTGTTTGTAGGTTTGTACATGTCATGACACAGTTACAAATCATTATGATGTGGCCGGTATTGTGTTGTCTGACTAGCATACACTTCTTGGGCTGATTAGCTTTTGTTTACTGTGCCTTTGCTATCAGTGCATAGTTTCACTGTCCCCTTAACAGTGATGTGTGTGTATTGCGACACAATATTGGGTATATTGGTTGTGTATTCACCAGGCTCTGGTATGTCTGCTAGGCCATGGATGCTCTCTAGTGGTAGGATGTCCCACACCTTCTCCTCCCAGGACCTGAAGTATACAGGTTTGGCAGAAGGGCCACCACCACTGTGCTGACTCAAGGCGTGTTCCTTCTCGAGGAGCTTCTTGACCCTCCTGCGCACATCATACCACCTGTTCTGGATATCGTCCTTTGTGCGCAACATTGGTGCTTGTGCATTCACCTTGTCCACAATCCTCGCCCACATCTTGGTTTTCCGTGACATGGGGGTCCTTTGTGCCAATGTACCAAACAAATGTGGCTCCACTCTGAGGATTTCATCTATCAATACTTCTAACTCACTATCTGTGAACTTTGGATTCTTCTTAGGGGGCATGGTGATGGGTGGTGGTGGGGAGTGATGTATGAGTGTGGGTACAAGTGAGGGTGGGTGGTTGTCAGTTTTGCTAGGTGTATGTGAGAGTGCTTTTGGAGGGGGGCTGATGGTGTGAAGGTTGTGTGATTTGTGAGTGTGTCTGTGATTGCTGTCTGAAGTTGTTCTGTGCTAACTGGTCTGTTGTATTTGCAAAGGATCATGGTAGTGATGTTTGGCTTTTTCATAGGTGGAGTTGTGGGTGTGTCTTTGTTACACTTTTTTTTGTTGGTATTTGACTTCGTCATTGCTTGTTTGGTCCTTTTTTGTGTTTTTTCCTTTGTGGTTTGTGGGCATGTAGGAGAAATTCTTCTGACCGAGTCGGACGCTCATGTTGGCTCGTACGGGCTCCTCCGAGTCTTTCATGCTGACATTCTTCTGTGTTGCATACGAGTCGGTCGCGGAGGTCTCTCTCGCTTCAGGTACCTGTTTTCTGTGCGTGTCAATAATGCGACTTGGGCTCTGTGCAAGTCGGTCTGGTTTCACATGCATTGCATCGTACTGTGTGTGTCGGACGTCACAGGTACATGTCAGTCGTGTTCATTCCTAGTTTGTGTTGGTCGGTGCGACTTGTGTCCCGTTTCCGGCCGAATTACTGATTTCTGTACGGCTCGGTCATACGGCTTGTATTCCGTACGGGTCGGTTGTAGGTCACGGACATTGCATTCTACTGCACGGGTCATACGGTGGCAGTACATGTCGGTCCGTCTCTGTTCCAGGTTTGTGTCGGTCAGTCCGATTTTCAACCGGTATCGCCCCTAAGTTGGAGATATTTAAACAAATGCCTAGTAACAATGCCAAATTTGTTCTGAATGTCCTTAAATTGGCAAAAGCCTTCTGAGCCCAATATATCCCCGACTTTCGAGAGGCCACACTCTGCCCACTCTGCCATAATTTGATCCAAAACAATTTCTGACAACGTAGGGTTACCATACAGTTGAGTATAGAAATTCAACCTCCCAAGAACAGTCTTCTTCTTAAAGGCAGCCCAGATTTTAAAAGCTGCCTGCATAGTTTTAAATGTAGTTTGCTTGTAATAACTGGGCTCGCTAAATTTCAAGAAACAATTTACTGCGTCCTCCCCCACCAATAGGCTATGTACATCAGGAGGCTTAACTACGGTGGCCAGGATTTGGTAACATTTATCAGTAAAACTGATTAGTTCTGTTTGAAAACAAAACAATTGGTGATAACTAGACCTTACTAATGTGGTTATGATTAAATAGAGTCCACTTTGTTCTTAGCCATAAATACCAACAAGCCCACCTAAGTTTTGCTCTTTAAACATGTCAAACTAATATATTTTGTCTTTGCTCTAGTAGAAGGTTTTTAGTACCAATTTTTAGCTAATTCATTTGTATGCTATGCTTTTACTTTCTCACAGGTGTGCAGACAAAATATTGAGTTGGAAATTTCGAACTACAGAAATATTGAGTCCTAAATATCATCACTAAGAAATATCAACAGCAAGAATATCGTAGTCTAGAATATCGATTTGAAGCTAAGAAATATTGTTTAGAAAAATATAGAAGTCAATATCGTTTGCATAAATATAGTTGTTTAAAATATCAACTTTTTAATTAGTGTTATGTAGTTAAGTATATTTTAAATGTATGTGATTTAATGTAATTACATTTTTCGTTTTTTAGTTCCGTGGTGGGTTGGCATTTATAGGGGAAAAGGGTGGGAAGATATTTAATTATAATAAATTATTACTATTTTTTAATTCATATTTATTCAATTGAGATATTATAGTGTTAATTTATTTTTATTTAGTTATTAATTTGCTGTTAATTAATCACTAATGAATTGAAAATTAAATATGAAAATTGTGAATTTATTTTGGGTGCGGTTTGTGGGATTTTTAGGGGTAGAGAGTGGTAAGTAATTTATTTGTAATTAATTAATAATTAGTTGTTTATTTTTATAATTCATTGAAAATTAAATATTGGAATTGTGTAATTAATTTTAGGTGTGGGTTGTGGGGTATATAGGGGAATAGCAGACCCTCCAGGATTTCACGATTTCACGAAATCGGCACTTTTGTTAAAATGCAGCGGTTTTTACAAAAGTACCCGCGAAATCCGCACTTAAATGTCTTCGCTTTCTCTAGGAAAAACATATTCCTCATTTTAGAAATTCACAAAAAATATGTTTCCCAACAATATCGGAGCAAGAGTGTGCTGCATCATAGATCCCCAAAAAACCAAAGAGTTACTTTAGCAGCATCTGCACTGTGCATCAGGAAAGCTACTTCCCTAAACATTTTTAAACCGAAACTCAAATGTTTTCTACAAAGAAAGTAAATGTTATTTTACCTGAACTAAGAAGGCTCCATTTACCAATCAAGCTCAGCACATAGCGGAAACTTACAGACTTGCTTTTCTTCCTCCCATGTATCATATGTATGGAATGGGCTTTTTTCTTTTCCGCTTTTGTAAGGGCTACCAAAGGTGCTGTAATTCTGAATGTGTTCGTGAAATTCCAGTCCCACGTGATGACACTTGCTATTTTGTCATCGGACCCGAACTGCCCATTTTCCCACCAGGCGTTTCCCCGGCAGGCTAGAGCCTTTGGAGGGCGGTTGTTATGGCAGGGGGGCTCTGTTGGCGCCTCGGCCACTTACTCCTGTTTTCACAGATAATTGCAGCAGGCACAGGTGGCCTTCAGGACAGGGAGAGAAAGAGGACAGAGGGCGAGAAGAGAGAGAAAGAGATAGATAGAAAGAGAGGGAGATGTGAGAGGTGAAGAGAGCCGAGCTAGGATTTGCCAGGTCTGATTTTGGCTTTTAGTCCATCCCTGTTTTTGACCAATTCATCACTTTGGGCTACATGTATGAATAGTGGAAATAGTGATTGCCTAATTGCGATTTTCTGTGAATTGCAATTAGGTAATCACTATTCCTAATGTGTGAAACTTCATGAGTTTCATTTAGCAATTCATAGTGTGCTGAAAATTGATCTACCTGATGAATATTAATGAGATAGGTTGCAATTTGCAACACACTGGGAATCACTAAAATCACAGGGATGGTGGCCTGCTGGGGTTAGCAGACCACCATATCCTTGATTGCTTTTAAATAAAGCAATATTTTTTTTTGTATGCAGCCCAATCTCCTTATAGGAAAAAGGGTTGCATTTTAAAAAGCAAAACTAAAAGTTTTGTTTTCATTTTTTAAGAGCAGGCAGTGGTTCGTGGGTCCACTGCCTGTTCTGTAAAATGTTTTAACTACCATTCCCAAAGAGGAAGGTGTCCCTAGGGGACACCTTCTCATTTGCGAATGGGTTATCCTCTACTTGAAGTAGATGGTAGTATGCAAATTATTTATGACAGCATTTCAGTTCAAAACATTCTTACACACCCAGCCTCAAGTTTACCTGACTGCAAGTGCAGCCAAGCAAATTTTCCCAGTGAACTCGTCTCCAAGTGCATCCAGTCCAGAGTACCCTGAACCACAAGTGATACCAACCCAAACACATTCAACTCCCAAGTGTACCCAACCACAAGCACTCTCAATTGCTTACTCAGAGTGAACCCAACACAAAAGCATCTAGTGCCGAGAACCCTTACGCTCAAGTGCATTCAATCCCAAGTGCATCCAACTATCACAGACCCAAGTGCATCCAACCACAGTCAAACCCAAGAGCACCGAACCGAAGTTCCCCCAATGGAAAAGTGCATACAAACTCAAGCGCACCAAACCCCAAGTGCACCCAGACAAAAAAGCACACATCTCAGAGGGCACCCAGCATCAAACACTTCTAGCCACAAGCACACCTTCCTCAGGTACACTCAGCTCTCAGGACATGCCCAGTGTGCGGCAGGCCCCTAAAACATAATGCCCCCGAGGCCCGTCGCACATTGGGCACACGGCTGGCCCAACAGTTATTTATTTTTTTAAATGCCAGGAGGGGCCCGCCGCGTGCCCAGCGTACGGCGGGCTCCGGAGGCATGAATTGCAAAAAAAAGTGCCGGAAAATGCCGCTAAATTTGCATATTTGTGCCGCTAAATTTCCATATTTGTGCCGCTAAATTTGCTAATCCATGCCGCTATATCCTGGGGGGAAAGATATTTAATTATAATAAATTAATTATATTTTTGTATTCATTAATATTTATTTATTTTAGATTTTATAGTGTTAATTGTGGGAATTAATTTATTTTTAATTAGCTGATAATAATTAATGAATTGAAAATTAAATATTGGAATTGTTTAATTATTTTAGGTGTGGATTGTGGGTTTTATAGGGGTAAAGGGTGAGAAGTAATGTATTTTTAATTACTTAACAATTAGTTGGTAATATTATTGTATTAATTGAAAATTAAATAATGGAATTGTGTAATTAATTTAAGGTGTGGGTTTTGTGGTTTATAGGGGTAAACAGGTCAACACATTTTTATCTGTTATAATTTGTTTTTTAATTAATAATATTTATTTAATTGATAATTATGTTAATTATGAAAGTACATTTTATTTTCAATTTAGATGTGGGTTGTGAATTGTGCGGTGTTATAGGGTAGGGTGTAAATAAAGTAAATGTATGTAATAATGTTTTTGTTTAGAAATAATTTCTTTTTTTTTTTTTTGTCCTCATACGCCAGTAAAGACATTTTCGGTATTGATTATACAGAGAATCTTTATGGAAGCTCTTTTTGCAGACACCCAGTATGAGTCTTACGGTACCACCATGTCAACAGTCAGCTCAGTCTTACTCTTAGACTTTACCAGACCCTTGGACTGATCTTAGGGTGGTTCATTCCGCAAAAAGGCATAATCATTGGACATAGTTGGTTCATAGCCCTTCGAGCCAATTGATACAAGGAGTCCAAAAATGCTTCCGTCTCTTCCATACCACTTTATCTAAACTAAGAGTTTGCCTGATTGCCCTAACCCAATCTAAATATGTTGGTGCGTTAGTACTCACCCACAATTTACATATTTCCCTACGAGCTAAAATATTTAGGTACAAAAATAACATATTACTGTCTTGAGGTACTTCCTCATAATTGGAGGAAATTCCAAAAAATACTTGTTGTGTACTAACCTGTATTTCGTACCCAAAAAGGGCTTTCATACCTTCTTGTACTTCTAACCAAAATTGTGATAGTGCGGGACAGGTCATAAACATATGGAGATCATCTGCTTTTTCCAGATGGCACTTTGGACAGCAGGGAGTGGGCCCCTTTGAAATTTTTGCAATCCTGGCCGGGGACCAGTATACCCTATGGAGAGAAAACAAGTGATTCCGCTTTAAATTGGCAGGTGAGACCGTAAGGTGTAATAGATCAAAGGATACTTGCCATAAGTTCTGCAAATCGACATCCGGGACTTGTTCCCCCCATAGATGTTCTGGAAGGCTGAAGTCTCCATCCTCTCCTTCGAGTATTGTCCAGTAAAGAATTGATGTTTTAAGCGGACTTGTTTTCTTTGTTAATAGTTCATCCAAGATAGATTTAGCACCTTTATCCTCTGAGACAGCCTGGTCCCAGCTTTTTATTTGTAAGTACTTAAATTTGGATATATTTTTATCTGTGAGAGCAGAAATGTCTTCCCAGCTCAAAAGATTACCTTCAGGCATTAACTGGCCCCATGATCTGATATTTGCGCTCTGTAGAGCTAGGGATAATAGATCTTTAGTCCATTCTGGAGAGCCGGGAGAGTCCCAAATTGGTGCTAAGTCGGCGTAATATGGGATGTTCAGCTTTTTCCTTACTCTGGCCCACACATATGCCATATCTCTGAGAACCTTTAGACGCACTTTTTTAAAGAATCGCATATCTCCAAACTTAAACATAAATGCATGAGACCCTCCCTGAATCTCAGATAGCATATTTTGAAACATGAAGTCTGTTTCTGTCCCTCTTAAAGTATCAAATAGGCTAATTCCAACTTTCAGTAATAGGGTCCAGGCATACACTCTCAAGTCAGGTGCACACAGGCCACCTTTGCCTTTTTTCCTTCGTAGTTTTTTCCAAGAGATTCTTATGCCTTTTGAGGCCCAGATAAACGAATTCCATGTAGCTTGTATTTTAATTAATCTAGCTTCTTTAAAAGCAAGTGGAATGTTCCGAAAAATATATATTATTTTGGGTAGCAACATCATTTTTACTACATTGATCCTACCGATTAAAGTCAGGGGCAGAAGTGACCAGTTTTTTAGGGATTCTGCCATTTCTTTATCGATCTTTTCAAGGTTTTTTTCTGCAATTTGATTTATGTCCTGTGTAATTTGAATTCCCAGATATCTTATTTGGTTTTTCAGAATTGGAATATGAATAATCTGGGGTATGTTCCAAGACATACACTCTGATTTAGTTTGATTAATCAGATATCCAGAGACTTGACCAAATTGCTCTGCGGCTTTATAAATGAGTGGAATTGATTTGATAGGGCCAGTAGTATATAACATCAAATCGTCCACATAGAGGGCAACTTTCTTCACCCAGTTTTTGTATTTAAAGGGTAGAATATCTTGATCTTGTCTGATCTTTTCTGCGAATGATTCCATATATAAATCAAATAATAAAGGTGATAACGGACACCCTTGTCTTGTCCCCCTTTGAATTTTTATAGGAGAAGATAAACTGCCATTTATTAGTAATCTAGCCATCGGAGCCTGGTAAAATGCTGCTATTGTGCCACAAAAGTTTTTTCCCAAGTTAACCTTAAGTAATACTTTGGCCAGGAATTCCCAGTTGACGCGGTCGAAAGCCTTTGCGGCATCCAAAGTAATAACCGCTAATGGGATTTTGTATTGTGAGGCAAGATCTATTGCTCCCACCAATGCTTGTGTGAGCTCTTGTATAGAGCGACCCCTGATAAAACCCTTCTGATCTAAATGTAGAAATGTAGAAGTTTAGCTGCCGAGCCGTTCAACCTTTTCGCTAGTATGTTTGCCATGAGCTTATAATCAGTGTTAAGAAGAGAGATAGGCCTGTATGAGTCACACTTATATGCTTTCTTCATTGGTTTTAAAATGAGAACCACAATGGCATCGTTCCAAGAAACAGGAATGTTAACTCCTTCCTCGAATATACCAGAAAATAGCCTTTTCAGGATAGCTATAATTACCGAAGCTAGTACTTTATAAATCTCTGATGGTAACCCGTCAGGGCTTGGAGCCTTACTTTTCTTGGAAGAATCTATCGCCGATGCTATTTCAGTGGAGCTAATCTCTCTATTAAGATTACGAGAGGACTGATCATCTAAGGCTTGAACCTGGTATTGGTCAAGCCATGAATATATTGATTGTTGTTGAGGGAGTAAATCTTCTCTATATACTTCATCAAAGTGATGGAAAAAGGCCTGCTCAATATCTAGTCTGTTATCAGAGATCTCATCCGAGTTTGTGATCTGTACTTCCTTTATGGAGTTCTTTTCATTATCTTTTTTAGTCTTCCAGGCTAGAAGTTTTCCACTGGCCTCTCCATATTCAAAATGTGCTAATGAGCTAGCCTGCCTGCGCTTCCTCAGCCTTCCATCTAATACCTGCTCTAGTTCTAATTTGCAAGTTAACAGATCTTTTTAATTGTTATTCTCTTCGTCTGGGGAACTGGGGACTAACACAGCTTGTTCTAGGGCCTTTATTCTTGCTTCGATCTGTGTGATTTGCGCCCTATATGCTTGATGTTTTGCAGTCTGATATGCTAGTAATCGCTCTCTCAGAAAGGCTTTATATGTGTCCCAGACAATTGGGAGTGTGGCTGTATCTATATTAAAAGAAAAAAACTCATTTGATTCCTTGATCAAATTATTTGTTACCTCTTCATCCAAAAGAATGCTTCTATCTATAGTCCATCTCTTGACCAACTGGGGTCCTGACAACTTTAGGGTTAAAGTGACCCCAGAGTGATCGGAGATATGGGCAGCGAGATGTTTTATCTCCTCCACTTGTTGGACTAAATGTTCTGTGATTAGAAAAAAATCTAATCTCGTTTTATGATGCAGTTTCTTATTATGGAATGTGAATTCTCTTTTTATACCATTTTTTTGTCGCCAGATATCTTTCCAGCCAAACTGCGCTATCGCAATAGATAATATCGCCCTAGTTTTAGGATTATGAGAGAACCTAGCAGCTGATGTTTTATCCAGCTTTAGATCAATTACAATATTAAAATCCCCTGCAAGAATGATTGGATCCTCAAAGTCTAAAAGTTCAACTAAAAGGTCTTTCAAGGGGAGGGGGTCATCTGAATTAGGACCATAGTATCCTACAATCGTAATTTTATGTGAATGTTGTTTTATCTTTGCTATAGCCCATCTTCCCTTTTTATCAGACCTAGACTGGATCAAATTTATCTCTGAATTAGATGTATTCAATATAGCAACCCCTTTAGTAGAGGTCTGTTGTGAAGAAGTTATCACCTGTTGAATCCATTTTTTTTTCATGAAGATATCTCTTAATTCTTGTTCAGTGGAATGGGTCTCTTGTAAAATGAATATATTTTCAGGTGCGTCTTTTAAGTACTGAAGGATTCTCTCCCTTCTATGTTTGACTCGTAACCCGTTCACATTCCATGATAGAATCTTGATATATGATACTGTTGCTACCCTACCTTGCGCTATTTGTCCTGACAAAGGTATAAGCAAAAAAAGTTAGAATCTGGCGACTCGGACATTTTTTTTTCCCATGCTCCCCACCCAGTGCTCCCACCTCCTCTCCCCCCTCCCCTGAACCTCCCGTGCTCCCCTGGAGAACCCCCCTCCTTTTCTTGGCCTAGCTTGGCCATTGAGACTCCTTCGTCCGGGCGTATCGTGTGTTTAAGTTGTGAGTGGTGGGAAAAAAGTACAGCTAACCGTATATAGAAAAAATTAAAGAGAAATGATAATAAAGATAGAGAATACCTCATTTAGAATCTTTAGTGATTTGGATGTTTACTAGCTTGTTCTCTCTGATTATCATCTGTAAGTAATTGAAGGTATTCCTCTGCCTCATCTAAACTTTTTAGAACTTTCATTTTATTTTTATACATCACTTTCAGTGATGCAGGAAATTTGAGCTGAGCAGTAGCGCCCAGTTGTTTAAAGGGTTCTAGCAGTTTACCAAGCTCCCATTGCCTAGATGCTGTAATGGAGGAGACATCAGATCTGATCTGGTAAGAAAATCCATCCGACAAGAGTTCACTAGTTCTTAAGGCTCTATTAAGGATCTCCTCTTTTAAAGTGTAAGTCTGAAAATACACCAGGATCTTTCTTGGTCTGCTTTTGTTCGGATTCAGCCCAAACGGATCTCTGTGAACTCGCTGGATATCTTTTATTATTTCTTCTTCTGATACCTCTAGCTCAATAGTTTGCTTAATCAACCTAGCCACAAACTCCTTAATATTACCCGCCTCTGCCCCTTCTGGAACTTTCAGAAGGCGCAGATTATTTCGTCTCTGCGCATTTTCTAAGGACTCCATTTTTTCCTGGAGTCTTTGCTCCCTTTGTCTGAGATCCTCAAGCTTCTTATTATGCTGGGTGGCAAGCTTTTTTAGATCTACGACTGAGGACTCCAGTTCAGAGGTTCTGGTGGCTAATGCATCAAATTTCTCTTTTAACTCCTGCTGATTAGTTAGTGTAGCTTCAAAACCACTTTTTACCTCGTAACTCAGAGCTTTTAGCATTGATATAACTGACTGATCCATATTTTCTGCATTCACTGGAGCCGTGGATACGTCATCCTCACTGTTTATGTTCGTTGTTTGAGCTGATTGAGCTGATACTTGAGCTGCTACTTCCCCCTCTAAATAAGGTTCAGGTTCGTTTTATGATGCAGTTTCTTATTATGGAATGTGAATTCTCTTTTTATACCATTTTTTTGTCGCCAGATATCTTTCCAGCCAAACTGCGCTATCGCAATAGATAATATCGCCCTAGTTTTAGGATTATGAGAGAACCTAGCAGCTGATGTTTTATCCAGCTTTGGATCAATTACAATATTAAAATCCCCTGCAAGAATGATTGGATCCTCAAAGTCTAAAGTTCAACTAAAAGGTCTTTCAAGGGGAGGGGGTCATCTGAATTAGGACCATAGTATCCTACAATCGTAAATTTATGTGAATGTTGTTTTATCTTTGCTATAGCCCATCTTCCCTTTTTATCAGACCTAGACTGGATCAAATTTATCTCTGAATTAGATTTATTCAATATAGCAACCCCTTTAGTAGAGGTATGTTGTGAAGAAGTTATCACCTGTTGAATCCATTTTTTTTTCATGAAGATATCTCTTAATTCTTGTTCAGTGGAATGGGTCTCTTGTAAAATGAATATATTTTCAGGTGCGTCTTTTAAGTACTGAAGGATTCTCTCCCTTCTATGTTTGACTCGTAACCCGTTCACATTCCATGATAGAATCTTGATATATGATACTGTTGCTACCCTACCTTGCGCTATTTTTCCTGACAAAGGTATAAGCAAAAAAAGTTAGAATCTGGCGACTCGGACATTTTTTTTCCCATGCTCCCCAGCCAGTGCTCCCACCTCCTCTCCCCCCTCCCCTGAACCTCCCGTGCTCCCCTGGAGAACCCCCCCTCCTTTTCTTGGCCTAGCTTGGCCATTGAGACTCCTTCGTCCGGGCGTATCGTGTGTTTAAGTTGTGAGTGGTGGGAAAAAAGTACAGCTAACCGTATATAGAAAAAATTAAAGAGAAATGATAATAAAGATAGAGAATACCTCATTTAGAGTCTTTAGTGATTTGGATGTTTACTAGCTTGTTCTCTCTGATTATCATCTGTAAGTAATTGAAGGTATTCCTCTGCCTCATCTAAACTTTTTAGAACTTTCATTTTATTTTTATACATCACTTTCAGTGATGCAGGAAATTTGAGCTGAGCAGTAGCGCCCAGTTGTTTAAAGGGTTCTAGCAGTTTACCAAGCTCCCATTGCCTAGATGCTGTAATGGAGGAGACATCAGATCTGATCTTGTAAGAAAATCCATCCGACAAGAGTTCACTAGTTCTTAAGGCTCTATTAAGGATCTCCTCTTTTAAAGTGTAAGTCTGAAAATACACCAGGATCTTTCTTGGTCTGCTTTTGTTCGGATTCAGCCTAAATGGATCTCTGTGAACTCGCTGGATATCTTTTATTATTTCTTCTTCTGATACCTCTAGCTCATTAGTTTGCTTAATCAACCTAGCCACAAACTCCTTAATATTACCCGCCTCTGCCCCTTCTGGAACTTTCAGAAGGCGCAGATTATTTCGTCTCTGCGCATTTTCTAAGGACTCCATTTTTTCCTGGAGTCTTTGCTCCCTTTGTCTGAGATCCTCAAGCTTCTTATTATGCTGGGTGGCAAGCTTTATTAGATCTACGACTGAGGACTCCAGTTCAGAGGTTCTGGTGGCTAATGCATCAAATTTCTCTTTTAACTCCTGCTGATTAGTTAGTGTGGCTTCAAAACCACTTTTTACCTCGTAACTCAGAGCTTTTAGCATTAATATAACTGACTGATCCATATTTTCTGCGTTCACTGGGGCCGTGGATACGTCATCCTCACTGATTATGTTCGTTGTTTGAGCTGATTGAGCTGATACTTGAGCTGCTACTTCCCCCTCTAAATAAGGTTCAGGTTCCTTATCCTCACTCTATGTGTGATATTGTTTGGTGGTTTCTGCTGGCCCTGTGGTTTGTTCCGGCACCGATTCCATCTCTAAACCTTCTAAGGGTTGATATCTGTTGGAAGTCGGGACACCTTTTATAGACGCCTCGGCCGAGACCTCGTCGGACGGTTTAAGTTCCAAAACTGTAGGTACAGTTTTAAAATATGCCTTCAGAGACGGAGGTGGCTTTAGGCTTTCAGCTGTCTTCTGTGCTTTTAAGTTTTTTTTTCCAGTTCTCTTTAAGGATTTTGCCTTAGTTTTAGCTAACGATGGGGAATCTGTTGACACATTTAACGTATGTTGTTTCCCTCCCCTACTTCTGAGGGTATATCCCAAATCCTGGGAACCTAATGACTGTTTTTCTGACATATACAAATCAGGATTTGAGGACGCTAAGGAAGCTGAGGAAGCTACTTTGATGAAAGTCTTACTTGACCCATTGCATTGTGGGATTAGTAGTTCTAATACAGTGTTTTCAGTGCTTTCAATACTTCGATATCTATAATCAGCTCTTCTTCCCTTCTTCAACTCGTGCGCCGCATATACCCATCGCATCAACCCTTGTTTTGGAAACATAAGAAGATCCTACCTTTTGAAATGCATAAAGAAGTCTGTGCAAGAAAAGGAGTAACTATGCGAATAATCCTCTCCAGACTCTCCAGACTGCCTCCAATGCCGCTCGTCCAGCAGGGAGAGTGACACACTGCTTCCCGCTACACAGCTAGTCAGTCCGCTTGCAGCACAAATTACTGTGGGCTAAATTACACATTCGCCGTCACTGCCTGTCTTCTCTCCGTGGCCGGCTCGCGCTTCAAAGCCCCCACCTTCTTCTGCGCTCCGCTAGCTCCGATGCCGGTGTGTGTTTGCCTGGAGCCATCGGCGCCCGCTTCCCGTCCAATAAAAGCCACTACAGAGCCGTTACCCTATTGTTGCGTGACTACGGCCTTTTTGCAATTCATCCCCTCTGGAAGCCAAAAGTTCAATTACGCTACTCCTGTGCATTCGCGGCTATCGCTCAGGGGGCTGATTTCGGCATTCAGTTTCACGCTACCTCCACTCTCACCATTCCTTCCGCAGTGCCAAACGCCCGGACCTCCCGAGTCTCGCGACTAGCCACGCCTGCTAGCCGCCATGTTCTCCCCGACAAATAATTTCTAACTAAAAATATTTGCTCAAAAAATATTTAAATATTTTATTTAATATAATATTTGTAGGTATTTGTGATATGTATTTAACATTATAATATTTTTTTTACATGTATATTAAATATATTTGTATTGTAATTTTTAACATATTTAGATATATTTTATAAATATTTTTTGATGTTGATATTTTGTTCGTTTTTAATTTTGAATTGACGGTAGTGGGAATAGTAATTTTTATCCCTCCACAATCCAACATGTTCCCTACTTTTGCACTGACTGGAGTGGGAATAGTAATCTTTACCCCTCCGCTATCCAACACTTTCCCTACTGTTGCACTCACTGGAGTGGAAATAGTAATTTTTACCTTCCTCTATTCAGCATTTTCCCTATTGTTACATGCATTGGAGTGGGAATAGTAATTTTTACCCCTCCGCTATTCAACACTTTCCCTACTGTTGCACTCACTGGAGTGGAAATAGTAATTTTTACCTTCCTCAATTCATTGTTTTCTCTATTGTTGCATGCATTGGAGTGGGAATAGTAATTTTTACCCCTCCGCTATCCAACATTTTCCATACTGTTGCACGTATTGGAGTGGGAGTAGTAATGTTTACCTCTCCACTATCCAACACTGTCCCTACTGTTGCACTTACTGGAGTGGGAATAGTAATTCTTACGCCTCTGCTATCCAACACTTTCCCTACTGTTGCACTCACTGGAGTGGGAATAGTATTTTTTACCCCTCCACTATCCAACACTTTCCTAACTGTTGCATTGACGGGAGTGGGATATTTAATTTTAAATATTTTTAAATAGTTTATTGTTTCAATTAATAATACAATGATTTTTAACATACATTTTATGCTATTGGTATACGTGTGTATTTGTATATATATATATATATATATATAAATCACCAAAATGCCCAGAAGCGATAGGAAGCACACACCAGCGCTCTGCACTCCGGCTTGTTACTGCAGCCTGTCATCATGTTTCACCCTTTAATGATTTGCCGACGCGTTTCAGAGTATTTCAACCCCTTCTTCTTGGGCAGCAAAAACGAGTCTCGAGGATTACATCACTGTGTTTAACTGGCTTTTAATTCATTACAGGCCCCCCAGTGGGCGTATGCTCAGTGCAGCTTCACTGGTAACTATGGGACATGTAGTCCGTGATGCACAAAAATCATCGTCTTTCAGTAAGTTCGAGTCCTCATTTTAATTGATGCTTCTCATTATTTACCTTCAGTAGGCAGTGTTACAGTCCAACAGGCTTGTTTTAGCAGGGAGCGCTGTGCCAGATTCAGTCCCAAACAGTTTGTGACTTCCAGCCCAATCCGGCTGGAAAGGCATGTATCTCTCCACCCGGTGAAGGTGCCTTCCTCACGGCCGGGCCGCCGTGTGCAAAGATAAATCACCAAAATGCCCAGAAGCATTAGGAAGCACACACCAGCGCTCTGCACTCCGGCTTGTTACTGCAGCCTGTCATCATGTTTCACCCTTTAATGATTTGCCGACGCGTTTCAGAGTATTTCAACCCCTTCTTCTTGGGCAGCAAAAACGAGTCTCGAGCATTACATCACTGTGTTTAACTGGCTTTTAATTCATTACAGGCCCCCCAGAGGGCGTATGCTCAGTGCAGCTTCACTGGTAACTATGGGACATGTAGTCCGTGATGCACAAAAATCATCGTCTTTCAGTAAGTTCGAGTCCTCATTTTAATTGATGCTTCTCATTATTTACCTTCAGTAGGCAGTGTTACGGTCCAACAGGCTTGTTTTAGCAGGGAGCGCTGTGCCAGATTCAGTCCCAAACAGTTTGGACTTCCAGCCCAATCCGGCTGGAAAGGCATGTATCTCTCCACCCGGTGATGTTGCCTTCCTCACGGCCGGGCCGCCGTGTGCAAAGATAAATCACCAAAATGTCCAGAAGCATTAGGAAGCACACACCAGCGATCTGCACTCCGGCTTGTTACTGCAGCCTGTCATCATGTTTCACCCTTTAATGATTTGCCGACGCGTTTCAGAGTATTTCAACCCCTTCTTCTTGGGCAGCAAAAACGAGTCTCGAGGATTACATCACTGTGTTTAACTGGCTTTTAATTCATTACAGGCCCCCCAGTGGGCGTATGCTCAGTGCAGCTTCACTGGTAACTATGGGACATGTAGTCTGTGATGCACAAAAATCATCGTCTTTCAGTAAGTCCGAGTCCTCATTTTAATTGATGCTTCCCATTATTTACCTTCAGTAGGCAGTGTTACAGTCCAACAGGCTTGTTTTAGCAGGGAGCGCTGTGCCAGATTCAGTCCCAAACAGTTTGTGACTTCCAGCCCAATCCGGCTGGAAAGGCATGTATCTCTCCACCCGGTGATGGTGCCTTCCTCACGGCCGGGCCGCCGTGTGCAAAGATAAATCACCAAAATGCCCAGAAGCATTAGGAAGCACACACCAGTGCTCTGCACTCCGGCTTGTTACTGCAGCCTGTCATCATGTTTCACCCTTTAATGATTTGCCGACGCGTTTCAGAGTATTTCAACCCCTTCTTCTTGGGCAGCAAAAACGAGTCTCGAGGATTACATCACTGTGTTTAACTGGCTTTTAATTCATTACAGGCCCCCCAGTGGGCGTATGCTCAGTGCAGCTTCACTGGTAACTATGGGACATGTAGTCCGTGATGCACAAAAATCATCGTCTTTCAGTAAGTTCGAGTCCTCATTTTAATTGATGCTTCTCATTATTTACCTTCAGTAGGCAGTGTTACAGTCCAACAGGCTTGTTTTAGCAGGGAGCGCTGTGCCAGATTCAGTCCCAAACAGTTTGTGACTTCCAGCCCAATCCGGCTGGAAAGGCATGTATCTCTCCACCCGGTGAAGGTGCCTTCCTCACGGCCGGGCCGCCGTGTGCAAAGATAAATCACCAAAATGCCCAGAAGCATTAGGAAGCACACACCAGCGCTCTGCACTCCGGCTTGTTACTGCAGCCTGTCATCATGTTTCACCCTTTAATGATTTGCCGACGCGTTTCAGAGTATTTCAACCCCTTCTTCTTGGGCAGCAAAAACGAGTCTCGAGCATTACATCACTGTGTTTAACTGGCTTTTAATTCATTACAGGCCCCCCAGTGGGCGTATGCTCAGTGCAGCTTCACTGGTAACTATGGGACATGTAGTCCGTGATGCACAAAAATCATCGTCTTTCAGTAAGTTCGAGTCCTCATTTTAATTGATGCTTCTCATTATTTACCTTCAGTAGGCAGTGTTACAGTCCAACAGGCTTGTTTTAGCAGGGAGCGCTGTGCCAGATTCAGTCCCAAACAGTTTGGACTTCCAGCCCAATCCGGCTGGAAAGGCATGTATCTCTTCACCCGGTGATGGTGCCTTCCTCACGGCCGGGCCACCGTGTGCAAAGATAAATCACCAAAATGTCCAGAAGCATTAGGAAGCACACACCAGCGATCTGCACTCCGGCTTGTTACTGCAGCCTGTCATCATGTTTCACCCTTTAATGATTTGCCGACGTGTTTCAGAGTATTTCAACCCCTTCTTCTTGGGCAGCAAAAACGAGTCTCAAGGATTACATCACTGTGTTTAACTGGCTTTTAATTCATTACAGGCCCCCCAGTTGGCGTATGCTCAGTGCAGCTTCACTGGTAACTATGGGACATGTAGTCCGTGATGCACAAAAATCATCGTCGTTCAGTAAGTTCGATTCCTCATTTTAATTGATGCTTCTCATTATTTACTTTCAGTAGGCAGTGTTACAGTCCAACAGGCTTGTTTTAGCAGGGAGCGCTGTGCCAGATTCAGTCCCAAACAGTTTGTGACTTCCAGCCCAATCTGGCTGGAAAGGCATGTACCTCTCCACCCGGTGATGGTGCCTTCCTCACGGCCGGGCCGCCGTGTGCAAAGATAAATCACCAAAATGCCCAGAAGCATTAGGAAGCACACACCAGCGCTCTGCACTCCGGCTTGTTACTGCAGCCTGTCATCATGTTTCACCCTTTAATGATTTGCCGACGCGTTTCAGAGTATTTCAACCCCTTCTTCTTGGGCAGCAAAAACGAGTCTCGAGGATTACATCACTGTGTTTAACTATATATATAAGATATTAATTCTCTGATTTTACAGATTATTGAATTATATTTTCTCTTTTTCTCAGGATTGATTTCTCTAAAGTATTTAGCACATATAGAATCATATGTTTTAAGATAAATGTGGTTTTTTTTCAATTGTGTATCCATCTGAAGAAATTAGATTTATCTGTATTCTAGGAACGAATGGTTTAGCCATACATTAGCATTTGATTAATTGAGAAGTCAATTCGGTTCACATCAGCACTTTACATTTATATTTATATATGCACTTTTGCACAGACTTTCTCCCACTCGTGCTTGTACTGACAAAAAAAGAAAAATAATAAAGAAAATATGAATGGTCATGAAATCATGATGATAATAAAAATATATATGTACTGTTACGCACGCAATACCAATAGGCCATATTGATTGAGATGAGAATAATCGGATTCATCCGGCAATAACACAGTATGGGCGCTGTAGCAACATAGGCAGCCTTGGATTTATCCAATGAGAATCTTAAAATGAATTGTATTTATTATTTTATAAATATTATGACATTTAAGCACTTTACATGTTCTTTTAAACGTGTGTATATATATCAAGTGTGTCATAAGATATTATTCTGCCTAATTGGTTTAGTACTACAAAATAATTTTTGTGGTAACCATAGTCTGTTGTTCATGCCCATTACCATGTGACCTATGATGTCAGAAATTGGGAGTGGTAGTATTCACTTTAAATAGTAGATGGTGTTTTTTCCACTTTGACACGTGAACAAGGGCTTACGGGCTTGAAACGCGTTGTGTTGGGTCACTCGTAATATACAAGATTTTTGCCCACATGAAAACCTCGGAGGTCTGTGTCTCTTTCCTCGCCTAATCCGCCGTGGGTGGAATCAGGAAGTGGTTCCAGTTTCCAGGGGATATATATATATATATATATATATATATATATATATATATATATATAATCTTACATTTGTACATGATTTTAAAATTATAAATTCCATTTAAATAATAGTCTATTAATTTTTCTATAGTAAATATATAATAATTGTATGTGTTTAACTTCTTTAAGTTAAGTTAAGTTTATTTGTTATTTATGTTAAAATGTATATTAAAACTATTTTTAAAAATGAAGCTTATTATTTATTATATTTATTATTTTATCTATATATATATATATAAAATGATATTTTTTACATCTATATTCATGTCATCAATAATTGTTGCTGCTATTTTGTACTTACCATCATAAATATAGGAAGTTGATATTTTTGACATTATATTTATGACTCAATATTGTGGTGTTGGGATGTTTTGAGTGACGATGTTTTGTCAGTGAACCTTCTCCCTCTATCCCCTTCTTGCTTTCTGTGTCTCTGTATGTATATTTATATGTTGATTTAAATTGGCATGTGATTTAATGTTGTATTATTGTGGTTTTATACTGTTAGATCTGGGGGGTCTCTAGTTGGCAGAGGTAAGTACCACTGTCCAAATAGGGACCCTTGCTTCTAGTCAGGGCAAGGAGATAACACTCTGAGATAACCCCTGCTCACCCTCTAGGTAGCTTGACACGAGCAGTCTAGGCTAACCAGAGGCAATGCGTAAAGTATTTGTACCAACACTCACAGTAACACAGTGAACACACCACAAACTGACTCCACAACAGTTTAGAAAAATAAAGGCATTTAATCTAAACTACACAAGACCAAAACGACAAAAATCCAACATACACAGTTCAAGAATATGGTTTCAAAAAGAGTTCTTAAGGTTGCGTTAAAATTCTTTAGGTTGCGATATAATTCTCTACGTTGCGATGGAATTCTCTACTGATGCGTGAAAAGTTCACAGTTGCGTCACGTTTACTCACAGTACCTTTTAGTTCCAACAAAGTTCCAAAAGCAGAAGCTGGTGCGGTGGAAAACAAGCGATGCGTTGCTCCTGAAACCCTGGGGAGGCGATGCGACAGCCCAGCAGCAGCAGCGGGCGTGTTGCAACGAATCCGGTCTGTATGGGGAGGAAGGCCACTTGTATGGATTCCGGTGCGTAGATTCCGTAGGAAGTCTGTTCTCGCAAAGGCACGATGCGACGATCTCGTAGGGGCTGCGACGATCTCCGGGGCGACGATGCGTGGTCCAGCGGTGATCCTCTCTCTCGCAGCTCCTCGATGCGATGGTTCTGCGACGATGCTCGCAGCGACGTGATGCGGTCAGCAAGCAAGCGGTGCGGCGTTCTCACCCAGGGACGACAGGCTCTGCGACGATACTCGCAGCGATGTTCGATTCTCCCGCACCGGTCTGGTGCGTCCCCCAAACGGAGGATGCGGCGTCTCTGGCAGCGGCGTCAGGCGCTGCGACGATCTCGACCTCCGTAGCGGCGGGAAACTTCTCGCACTGTCGGGGATGGGCTCCGCAAGTGAGCGATGCGACACTTTTCAGTTTCAAAAGTCTCTCAAGCTTAGTTTCAAGCTTCCCAGCACAGGTACAACTTCCAGAGGCCCCACAACTGAATCAAGCACTCTAGGAAGGACATAACTCTCTCAGCAGAGTTCAGGGAAGCTGGGGGTGAAGTCCTTTTGTTCCTGGGACTTCAAAACAGGGAGCCAGCTCTTCTCAGGCCCTTGGAGATTCCTTCAAGACAGGGGACACAGCTCAACTGCAAAGTCCTTCCCCTCTCCTTGGCATCAAAGCAACAGGTCAGTCCAGCAGAGCAACAGCAGGACAGTCTTCCTTCTTCAGTTTCAGCTTTCTCCTTGGCAGAGGTTCCTTCTTGATTTCCAGGATGATCTAATTTTCTGTTGTCAGGGGTCCTGTACTTATACCCCTAAAGTCTTTGTTCTCTGGGTGCATGTGGGCCCTGAGCCCGGTCTGAACCAGTTCTGGGTGGTTCCTGAGTACTTTGTTTTGCTGGCTGCATCTTTCCTTTCAGAGTGAGGGGCAGGGTCCTCTGCCGCCCAGCTGGGGGGTGGAGCCAGCATTGTGGAAGGCAGGCACAGCCCTATTCAGCTTAGGTGCTAACTCCTCCCACCACTCCAGTTGCAAATGCAGTCATTCAGCCTAGTGCTGACTCATCCAGCCTCCTGGGGAATCCCCCAGCCCCTGTCACTCTCAAACCAGACAGTCAATACACAAACAGGCCCAGGCACACTGAAGGGTCAGACAAGAGAACAGCAACTTTCTAAAAGTGCTGTCCTCAAACACAGGCTTTAAAAACAACCTTTCCTAAAAGATGTGTTATTAAATTCTGAGTTCAGGGATACTAGATACTTATGTCCTATCTTGTTCCTTTGGGAAGAAATGGTGTTAAACCACTGTAGCCAGCATCCCCCATGTTAATCTATGGAGCAAGAAAGCCTTACAGTAGTGAAAAACGAAAATGGCTGCCATTCACTACCAGAGCATGTCACCTGCACTAGTACAGGCTCTACCTTTTACATACACTGCACCCTGCCCAGGGGGGTACCTTGGGCCTTCCATAGGGGTGACTGATGTGCACAAAAAGAGAAGGGTTAGGCCTGGTCAGTGGGGACACTGACCAGGAGGACATGGCAGTTCTAAACTGCACACAGGCACTGCAGGGTCAGGCCTGAGACATCATTTTAGGGCTACTCCTGTGGGTGGCACAATCAGTGCTGCAGGTCCACTAGTAGCATTTGTCATCACCAGCCCTGGCACACCCAGTGCACTTTACTAGGGACTTCATGGTGATACAAATATGCCAAACATGTATATTCAATCAGAATAACAATTTACACAGGGAGCACTTACACTCTGGCACTGATCAGCAGTGGCGGAGTGTCCAAAGCATCTAAACCAGCAAAAACGAAATCCAGCACAGCATAAAAAATACAGGAGGTAGAGGCAAAAAGATAGGGGAAACCACGCCAAAGATGCCAGGTCTAACATATACCATATGTATTTGTATGTTTTACAGGCACGATGAAGTTCACATGTTGTGAACGGAAAGCGGAAACTGTTCAGTTCCATTTTTTAAGAATAATAAAGACTGCCTTGGACGTCATATGAATAGATTGGACCAACACTTGTGGAATACTGATTGTGTGGTGCACTCCATTTACATATGTCAAAGATAGTTCTGTATTTAGCAGGAACTCCAGTGAACCTTATCAGTCAAAGCCTCCAACAATATACCAAACTCGTAACATTCAAAATCTAACATTCCAATAAGAACTGTGGTAGAGACAACGCTAAAAAGGAAAGGAAGGGGGAAACAGAGGATAGAAAAGGAACAAAATATAACATAGAAGTATGTACAGCAAAAGGTAAGCATGCACAATGCCACACTGTGTCTCAAGGACAATCGGAGAAAGAGTTTTGAAAGTGAAACCACCCCAATGGGTGCGTTACAAAATGTACAACTATGCTTTGCTTTATATTCATGACCATGGCATAAAATAATCAGGCTCTAAAATAGGAAGCTCATTGAAGACTCTGTGCAGAGGCTGCTTGAACCAACACACAAGGTTTGACATGAGCACACTTGCAAATATGTCTCCTAACCACTTTACACGTATTTACAGAATTATAAGAAATTAAATGAGCGATTACATTTGTATTTTGGTTTTTTAACATTCTCCAGGGTTAAGCACTAAAGTATTGTAGTGGAAAATAAACAAATGTTCACTCAATCCCACTTACATCCAGTAATCCCCCTTTAACTGCTGTGGTTTTTCAATCCCAGACACTTCGCACTTACTCCCTTATAACTTTTTTCACATTAAGGTATCCACGTCAAATGTGCAGCCTTCTTTTTCAACATCCAGGTGATTCTAAATGAGCCCAGGATTTGTGGGGGCTGCTGGAGGAGACCAAACAAATACCCAAAATTGAGCTATTTTTTGTGAAAAATGGGTAAAAAGTACTGTGCAAGAAAGCGTATTTTTATTTTTAAAAATGGCCTCAAAGAAAGTTTTGCTGTGTTTGTGCCTCTATATTCCCAGCTTTCAGGAACAAGCACAATGTATCAAAAGCTATTATTTACCACCGTTTTTGCATTTTTCTAACACATAATTATGATGTTGGTGGGTCGGACACCGATGCCACGGGTGGGCGGAGGCATCAGGCAGAGGGACCATCCGCAGTGCTTCCAACAGTCTCCTTGAGCTTGTCAGTGCATCGGAAGCCATCTATAATCCACAATTACGGCAGAGCCAACCTCAGCTCCGCCCAAGGGATTATGATGGCACTTTCCGACAGCAGCTCCATGTTGGTCTTTCCGACATGGAACTGCTGTTGGAAAGTGTCTTTGGGGGCCCCTAGCAAGGCCCCATCCCTCTGTGGCCTCCACTTTGAGGACTGGGGGGCACCTATGGTGCCCACCTCAACATCCCTGCACCATGTGGCAGGCACTGTAGGGTGCCTGCCACGCCATGTAGGGATATTTCAAAGCCTCCATTTGTAAATAGAAGCTTGTGCTGCGGGACTTTTCCACCCACCGCACAGGCTTCCATTTACAAATGGAGGCTTGCGACCGCCCATAGAGTGGTGGCAAGCATCGTAATAGTACGGTTGGAACCGCTGACCTAAGGTCAGGCAGTTCCTTTTCCGGAATGGTGTGGGGGAGGATATAAGTCTGGCTGACAGCATAATAAGCACCATAGTCTATTTTTCCTCATTTTTGTGGTTTCAATTTAATTGCAGTTGTGGTGGAATTCGGTGAAAAAACACATCAGTGATCCTGGAAACCTAAACATTTTTAAAATTATGGAAAAGCCTGCAAGGGGTCATTTCTGTAGATACCTCGAGGGTTTCCAAAACATTTTAAAAACATGGAAAATTCTGGATTAAACAAGGGTTTTCAAAAGAAACTAAGGGGCACATTAGGATGGCGGGCGGATCCTGTCGTGAAATGGGACCGCCCACCATAAGGGCGGGGTTTCGTGGGGGCCATTAGGATGCACCCGCCACAGTGGCGGGCGCATCCTGCATTCCTGACATTGTTGCGGCGCTGCACCGCCCGCCACAATGCCAGGAAGGCATGTCATGCACTTTCATGCACAACATGGCAGGCACCGCGCAGTGCCTGCCATGTTGTGCATGGAACTGCAGGGGGGTACCACAGGTACCCCCCATGTGCCCCTCCCCCACTCAGAGTCCCGGGGGACCCACAACGGGCCCCCACAAGCAATTCCCTCAAGCCTTTCCGTGGCGGCAATGCAGTCACGGAAAGGCATGTTTCCGCCCCATGGTAATATGGCTGGCGGTGTCTAACAGACACCGCCACCATATTAAACTCTTTTCCGCCCAGTCGACTAGGAGTCCACTAGCAATTACTCCCATTGGCCCTGGTTGGATCTGTACTGTTGCTGGACTAGGTCCAGCAACACAAAAGTGTGATAGTGTATTTATCGGGACAAGTGGGGGAATGCAGATTGGTAGGAATTTTGGGCATTCCTGTTGATTACGAAGGTTAATATCGCAGAATTCAAAGCAAAATGTGCAAATGTAGGCAACGCTTGGGGTTTCCAGTCCATTGTTAGTAAGAAAATATTGTGGGATCCACACAAAACACACTACCCTAGACTCCTCTAGGAGTCTAGTTTTCAGCAATATTTGGTAGGTTTCCATAGGTGGCCACCGAACACTGCATCTTCCCCTATTGCTGATTTCTCCATATTGCGTTTTAGGGACTTTTGTGCTGTTGGCTCTAGGCCCATAATCACAAGTGGGGTTGCGTTTTTCATTGGGCCAAGAGAGGACATGTTAGGTGACAGGACTTCTGTGGATCCCTGTGGATTCAGGGAGCTTACACCCCAGCGATGCAAGAGAATGGTGTAGTTTTAGGCAGAGTTTGAGGCTTGCAGCACATTGTAGGTCCGAAAACATTGTGCGATCCATGCAAGGAACTCCGCACTGAAATCTCCTTGGTGTCTAGCTTTCTGAAATGTGTCGGTTTGGTAGGTTTACCTGGGAGGTGGCTGACCCTGTCCGAAAAGTGCATCCATTCAGCTTGGAAACGTGAATGATATTGGGATTTAGCTGCTCTCTTCTGGCCCCTGTATAAAGACATTCCCCCAAAAATTAAAATGTCCTCTGTCTTGCCAAAGAGATGGGGAAGCTTTTGTCCCCAGGAGAGCAGAAGGAGACTATTGAGGCTTTTGAGATGCGTGTGGGGTTTGATGTCAGGATGCGCCAGACCCTGCCCCATTATTTTATTAAAAATATTCCTTTCATTCAGTGAGCTTTCTGCCCTCATGAGGCAAATTTGAACAAACTCCATCTCTGCCATGGGGCAGAAAAGACTGGCTTGCCACACATGGAGTGGGGGTGTGGCCCAATACAGGCTGGCATGCCTGCATCTCTTTGTCCAAATGTGAAACACCTTGTGTCCAGTGGATTTTGAACCCCTGGGGGCAGATTAGGACCAGTCTCCTCCAATCAGGACAAACCTCTTATCTGCACCCATGGGGCAAAAATACTCTACTGCTCCTTTTGGGGTGAGGATGTGGCTTGATGCCAGGGTAGGCCTCACCCATCCTTTTCTTTATGTTGGCACCATGTTGAAATCTTTGCAGTCTAGTGGCCTTTCTATCCCCCACGGTGGATTTCGTGGTAGCAACCTCATTCCGCTCCCAGGCTGTAGAAAGACCAATGCATCTATTCTGGGATGGGGCACAGCACAATCCCTAGATGACCTGCCTTTGCCCCTTTTCTGTTTGTTGGGCCTATTTTTCCCAATAAGACTGTACGCTGTTGTGTCCTTGGGGAATTTCGTAAATACATCCAGAAAGATTGTTTCACCCATTCTGAAGTGGTGGCATGACGCAACGCCTGGGTAACCTACTCCCACATCCTTTTATTTTAAGGCCTATTTCCCTGTGGTGACTATAGGCCTTCCCTTCCTATGCGGACAGATTTTGGCTATAATGCCACAATTCACCCCCGAAGGAGAGGATTGGTGGTAAAGAATTCCCACCTCTGGGAGTTGTGTGGGGCCGAAAGTTTTATTACACATAAATTTCTCTGGTTTATAGTCGCCTTTCTGCCCCACCCAGGGGCACATTGGGTGTAAAAATCTCCAATTTGCTTCTGGGGGGCAGAAAGACTGTTTTGGTATTTGGTGGGGCGGGGCATCAGCCCAATGCATGGGCAGGCCAGCCCTACCCCTTTTTATGAGGAAAAAAAACTCCCAGGTGTCTAATGGGCTTTCTGGCCCGGTGGGGGAGGGGCAGAACCTTCTATCTGCCCCAATTGGGAGGCAAAAAGATTCTGCGGGCCCTCCCCTACCCCCTCCCCAGAGTCGGACAATGGCCAGCAATGGGGAGAGAGTGTGAGTATTGGACTGTGGCCGATCTCTGCACGTGGGAGGATAAATAGCTGGGAGATCCTATCCTAAAATGCTAACCTAATTTACTGTTTATCATTTACCTTATAGAATTGTAGTGAAAAACAAAGCGACCAGACAGCACTAACATTTTAACAATGGTAAGTGAAGGAAATGCATATTGATCGTTATTGTTATTTTGCAATACTGTTTTACATTGCACCAGTTAGGAACTCAACTTCAACTTATAGGAGCTGCAAAAAATAAAAACATTAGTTTAATCTTGCTGAAGTTAGCTGAGGAGTAAACCGAAACTCAAATTGGACAACATAGCAAAACAGATACCACCGAAGAACACATGCTGCACATTCTAACACCCTGGAGATGGGATGGCCCCCAGGGCTTGCCCTAGGAAGCAGGTTTTAGAGCAGATGCAGGCATTACATCATTATTAGGTGCACCAGGTCTGACAATGGCTCTGGGTGCACATTATTGTGGGGGCCTATCTTGGGAGGGTGTATGGGGTACCTAGGGACAGGGAGGCCTATCCTGGGATCAGTACAATAATGGGGACAACCACTACGGGGCTCTGTCCGTGCCGTGAGCCACGAGCGCTGACGTCACCATTTATTTATACCCCCCTGGCCCAGGAGGGTGAAAGTGCTACAAACAATCGGTGTCGCCGGGTAGCTCACTACATTCCTCCTTATCCATCTTGTTGTAAACAATAAACTAAAATAATAAACAAAAACACCAACAGGCCCAGCAACAGGCCCAGCAACAGTCTATACTGGCCAACTTCTTCAGAGTAACCTCCGTTTGTTCAACACCAATTGTCTCTCAGTTTCTGGCTTGGTCTGGGATTCTCTCACAGCAAATACGGTCCTGGGCGTTAAGATGCATTGGCTGCCAGCCTCACAGCGTCTCCGTCTCGCAGTTGAGTTGCCTCTCCTTCCACTTCCCCCCTCATTCCTTGGGGTTTCCACAATAGTGTTTTCCCCTTCTGTTCCTTCACTCTGTCCGCCTTCCACTCTCAGTGATCCTCGATCCTCCTGGCCACCCTCGGTGGGGTGTACTAACTTTTTAAACCACAACACATTCCACGCTATTCTCCTGTCCCCTATTCACGCGGTCACCATAGTCCCTTGTACTTCCACCACCTCCCAGGTCTCCAGCTCAAACGGAGTTCTGAATTTTGTACCTGGGTGTCTGTCTTTTACTATCACCAAGTCTCCCCTCTGGAGTTTGCCGGTCTTAGCTCTTCTTTTGCTTCTGACAAGATTGTTAACTGTTGTTCTCTTTGCATGCACCGCTTCCTCATCCATGGTGCTCGGCTCCTAGTTTCCACTCACAGGTACTACGTCTCTGATGGCCCGTTTCATTAGAGGTCAATTGGAGCACACCCGGTGGTGCTATGGGGTGTTTGCCTGTACACCCATAGCAATCAATGCAGACACTCTTCGAGATTCTCCCGCTGAGCTACTCCAATTCGTAAGGCCTTGTTGATTGTCCTTATGAGTCTCTCTACGTCACTGTTGGCCTGGGACCATAGAGGAGTTATTTTCCGGTGACGGATGTTATGTTGCTCCATGTACTCCCTGAACTCTTCGCCATGGAAGGGTGGCCCATTGTCAGTTTGCACCACCTCCGGAGTCCCCAGGAGGGCAAACGTTTTCTCTAGCGCAGGCTTGATGTTTTCAAAAGCTGTCGACCTCAGCACTTCTACAACTGGAAATTTCAAATGGCAGTCCAACAGAACCAGGGTTGAGCTCAAGTCCATACTGACAGCCTCCCATGGCTTTGTTGAAGGTTGTTCGGTGATTATTGGTGGAGTGGGCGCTTCACTTCCAGTTATCTGGCACTCGTGACAGCGTCTTACTTTCTCCTCGACCATGCGTTTCATCCCTGGGAACGACACTTTCGCACGGAGGCGTGCTTTGGTTTTCTCAATCCCCTGGTGCCCTTGATGAGCCAGGTCAACTATATGCTTCCACAGGCCAGCTGGCATTACAATTCTTGTTCCTCTGAGGATGATCCCTTCATTACGCTTGCTAAGCTCGTCTTTGCATTTCCATAACCACATCTGGGAGTCTCTGTCTTCTTCTGTCCTCTGGCTCGCTCCATCCAAGAAATTTCTCCAAGCATGGCTGTGCAACATTTGCTTTATGGCTACTAAGCATTTGTCCTCCTCAATAGCAGTCTGAATCTCTTCCAGCGATATGGCTCGTGGACAGGACTCTCCGGTGACATGCTTGATGAATGACTCAGCCCTGCATCCACCTCCATTGGCTGGCTTGTGCTGGGGGTCATCGGGTGCTGGGACAGGTAATCCACTGGGTTTTTGGCCCCTGGGCGGTAAATCACCTTGAAGTTGTAGTGTTGGATCTGAACTGCCCACCTTTCGATTCTCAGGGGTCCACTCCTCGCTGTCCCCGTGAACATGGCGACCAAGGGTTTGTGGTCCGTCACAATTTTGAATTGATGTCCGCAGAGATATATATCAAAATGCTGACACCCCCACCTTATCACCAGCGCCTCCCTCTCAATCTGGGCATATCAAATCTCCATCGCCGTCAATGCTCTGTTGGCATATGCAATTGGCACTCAGTCGTCCTCCCCCTCTCGCTGAAGGAGTACTGCACCTAGGCCAACCAGGAAAGCGTCAACGACCAGTTATGTGGGGTGCCCAGGTTTGAAATAAGCCACTGTCGCTCGTTGCAGAAACGCCCCTTTAATGTCCTGAAATGCTTTGGCTGCCTCCCCCGTCCATTGCCATTTCACGTCCTTCTTTGTGAGCGCTCTCAGCAGCTCCGCTAGTGTAGCCAGGTGGGGAATAAACCGTCCACAATAATTGGCCGTGCTAAGGAAGCTTCTCATCTGTGACTGATTCTGAGAAGTGGTCGCCGCCTTAATCGCTTCCACCTTTGCCAGGTCCACCTATAGTCCATTCTTCACGAACCGGTAGCCGAAGAATTCTACTTCGTTGGCATAGAACTGACACTTTTCTCAGTGCAGCATTAGCCCCTGCTCAACGAGCTGCTGAAATGTGGCTTGCACTCGCTCGTGGTGTTCTTTGAAAGACTTGGAGAAATTCGGCACATAGTCACTCATGTTTATCACTCCCAGGAGGCCGGATAGTGCTCCGAGGATGGCATCCTGGAATACCTCAGCCGCGGAAGTTACCCCAAAGCTGAGTCGCTTGAACCACCGCAGTCCTAGGTGAGTGGAGAAAGTGGTTATATCAAGGTTAGACTCATCAAGCTAGAAAATACTAAAGGGGTTCTGCCCACAGCACCCTCCTATACCGGAGCGAGGGTCATCAAAGATGAAAAAGGTAGAAAGAACAGTATGGAGGAATTAATTCGACATTTAATGATTAGACACAAGAAATAGTACACATTAATGTAAACAGAGATAAATCACAAATGTATACAGACATATAAACGTATCACAAGAAAGTGGCACACAAATAAACCAAAACTAGCACAGACAATATTATACAGACCTAATCTATACAATGCACTAATTATTTACAATACACTTATACCATATATACAAAACATATACAACAGTGTACCCGAAGAAAGATAATAGAGACCTTTCTAAAATATTCACTCCCACTTCTGAGTGATATCAACCTAAAAGGAAATCCTCATGGCGCCTGAGATCTAAATTCTCTCACAGAATGTTTTAGCAAGGGGCGCAAAAAATGAAACACACACAGATAAAAATCAAGGGACTCCTTCAACACAAGAGTGTCGACGCAGTCGCGGTCGCGTTTCATCCAGTAGACTCTTTTATGGCATCATCTGGACAAAGGGTACTTCCAAACAAGAAATCGAGAAACCATCCACTCCCACACAGGGGGCAAGGCACGAGGATAAAAGAACTCTCAAACTGGTTCTCAAACACCTTATGGGCAGCCAAACAGTACAACGTCCACTTTCCTAAATCAACAGGAGGATCCAGACACCTGGCGGGCGTGTTTCAGAGCACTATGCAGGGCGGACGAATTACTACGCTCCTACAGCTCCTTCAACTCGGGTCTACAGTGTTCAGAGCACCGGGCATCCAAAATCCACCGGTAACCAGCATCCGCAGCAGCACCTCATCAAGCAGCAGCTGCTGATACCCAGATTTGAGATCGACTTTAGAGAACGACTGGGCTCCATTGATATCTGCCACCATCTCATCTATTGTGGGGGTAATGTGCCATTCTCTTTTAATGGCAGTGTGCAACAGATGCATGTCCATACACAGCCTTATCGCACCCGGTTGTTTTGGCTTGGGTGCAATCACGAGTGGTGATAACCATGGGGTAGGCCCCTACACCTCCTCAATCATCCCCGCCTTTTCCAGCTTGTCCAATTCTGCCTCTACCAGTGGCCGAAGGTGAAACGGCACTCTTCGATGTCTGTACACCACTGGCTTGATAGTTTTGTCTATATGCAACTTCACTTTGACCCCTTGTAGGCATTCTAATCCTTCAAATACGCTTCGGAAGTCTGTCATGATCTTGTCTGAGTGAGATTGATGTATTTGTCGCCCAAACATTACCAACCCTAAATCTTCTGCCGAGTGACAGCCTATTAGTGTGCCTGTGCTGTCTCTCATGACATGAAATTGGATTACAGCTGATCGGTCTCCATGAGTGACCTTGACTTCGATCATTCTTTGGAGCGTGTTGGGGGTGTCTCTTCCGTAAGTGAACATTTTGGCTCTGGTGCTCTGTAACAAGAGTTTGTGCATGAGCCGGTCATATTGCTCTGCATTTAGGATATTCACTGATGCTCCTGTGTCTATCAATGCTGTGACTCTGTCCTCCCATATCCCAATCAGGCACATAGGGGGTGGTCTATTCAGGGAGGTGGTTCAACCTGTGTACAATATAACGAACACCTCGTCCTCTTCATCATCCTCCGTTATTCTCATGTTCTGAAATCAACCCTCCACGTCTTCCACCGCTTCAGCGGCATGGACCGTCTGTTTAGGCACCTCAAACTTCCACGTCATAGATCCCGGAACTGGTGCCCTGGATGCCCTCATGCATTCTTTTGCAAAATGCCCAAACTTTCAACACTTGAGACACACTTTCCCTTGCGCCCGACACCCTCTCGACTGGTGACTATCCAGGTCACAGGTCCAGCACCCTCGATCTCCTGTGCGTCCAGGCACACATCCTCTTCCTCGACCGGGTCCCTTCCTGATGGCATCCACCCGCTCTTCTTTGACCACAGCTGTGTGCCCCTGCACTCCCCCTGTTGACCTTCTCGCCAGTGCCATCTCCAATTCTCCGGCTCAGGCGTCCGCCCTTCTCGCCAGTGCCATCTCCAATTCTCCGGCTCAGGCGTCCGCCAGTTCGTGAGATCTTCCAAGAACGAGGATATCGTTGAGCAATATTCCTGGCTGACGCAGAATTAGTTTTCGCAGGTCCGACGACTTGCAGCCTTGGATGAGCTGGGCCCTGATTTCCATTGGTTTGTCTATACCAGTACACGAACTGGCTAGCTTGCGCAGCGTGCGAAAAACATGTCTACTGACTCTTTTTCTCTCTGCTTTGCCTGCCGCAACTTGAAATGTTCAAAGTCCGGATTGACCTGGGGGTCGAAGTACCAGTCTAACGCCCTCACTGCTTTATCATAATCATTCCTGTCCCCCGTGTCTGGTAGATCCAGGAACAGTTCATATAGTTCATCCCATCCCATGTGGAGCATGGTGGACCTCTTGATGGCGCCATTGGTTTCCCTCACTGCTACGAAATAGTTCACCAGTTGGCCAATCCACTTGACCTATCTGAGTGCCGCTGTAGCCGGGTCTGCCAGCTGGCTAAACCGCGGTAATGCATTCAGAGTAGTGCACAGGCTTTGTTCCGCTCCTGTGGGGTTGTCTCCCTCTGACTATTGCAACAACCTGCCACACCCTACGCCCTGAGGGGCCTCGCTGAGAAACTGGTAGTCGAGCACACTGTGGAAGCCTTGTCTGGGTGTCCCCTTCTCTCCGTCCGATTGCCCTCATCGCCAGTGTTATCGGGGCCTATCTTGGGAGGGTGTATGGAGTGCCTAGGGACAGGGAGGCCTATACCGGGGACAGCACAATAACGGGGACAACAACTACGGAGCTTGTCCGTGCCATCAGCCACGAGCACTGACATCTCCATTTATTTACACCCCCTGGTCTGCGCCCGGCACAGGAGGGTGAAAGTGCTACAAACAATCGTAGTGGCCGGGTGGCTCACTAAACACAGGATTAGGGAGAGAGGTCTAGTTCGAGGGGGTAGGTGTGGGGAACCTGGGAAGAAGCTGGGCTCTGCCACTGACTCGGAATACCTGCTATGCTTTCCCTATGCTTAGCGGGTCTCTAGAGGGGAACAGTACAAACCGTGGCTCTCAAGGGATGCCTAAAGTGTATTGAGAAACTCTATCCATGCTTTCGATCCTGTAAATAAGTGGGGCGGTACTTTTTTTTAAACTTTGGACACGGATGCTCTATGTTTAACCCACATCCCTGTCACCGTGCCGTAATCTTCCCAGTACCCATTTCACTTGTCCAGTCTCACACTGACTCGTCGACAACTAACGAGCTCTACATCGAGCAACTCGGTCCGCTTTCAGGGGAGGCAGGTGTGCGACAGTGAGCGACTTATCGGTGTTCCTGCTGAACTCTTCACATTTTAAAAGGACGCTGCTTGAAGACAGCCCTGAGAGTTCTACAGCTTCTCTTTGCATTCTGGCGCAGGAAATTTTATTTATGCGTTTTGACCACTGCATGCTACATGTTTTCATTAAACTAACTCAAAAACTGGTTGTCCACATTCACCTCTCCCTCTCCATCCCTGAGTGTTGGCATCAGAGTGTGACGAAGCATAACCACTTCTTAAGATATCATTCACTGACATTATATTTCCTTTCAGTTTTCATAGACATTAGGTAAAGCTTCACCTACCGACTGCTTGGGCTGCAATTAATTGAAAATACACATGTTCTTCCATCCTTCAAGTTTCTAGTAGCAAGAAATGAAACCACCATCCTTTACCCGCTGTGCATGGAGTAGCTCGCTTTGTTTAATACAGGGAAAGATTAACGAGCCATCAAAAATATAAATGATGGCTTTAATATCACTGACCACAGTGCCATGACCTGTGATGATCGCTGACATATTGTCTGAGTCCAGAACTGCATAGGTATAGCTCGTATTTTGGATATGTAAGTGGCTGAAATGCCGATGCACACAAGGACTCTCGTTCTGAAGGCCAGAATCGGCATCCCTACATTTTCTAATTAACCCAAGTTGTTTATTACAAGACAACAGTAATTACCATCTACAGTAAGAATCTTAGCTGCTTCGTGTTTTAGGATTCGTGTACGCAAAGGTTGCATATTTATGCTATGCATAGCTGTCATCTATTCATCGTTCTTACTGTTGATAGACCAGCATCCTGATAAAAGATGTCAGCTACAGGTCCGCAGTCTGCTACCGTCGGCCACAGACCATGGCACCACGTCTGGCCAATCTGTGGGCCCGTACTCCCCTCCAGGCGCTTAACTGCAAACTCCAAGTTAGTGGATACCCACAGCTACATCTCGCATAGAGCCAGCATTGTGCTTGTTAAAATCAGTCGATGGAACACATTTAACAATTTAAAATGGTGCACTAATTTAAATTCGAACAGTGTCTTAATGGAGTCTTGAGAAGTGACAGAATACCACTGCGCACACATTAAATATCGATGTAAGAATATCGGTGGGGCTGAATATCGAAGACCTAACGTCGAATCAACAGGTAATTCAGGCTACATTTTCTATACTTAAAGTCACATATATGTACCCACATAGCACATATCAAGTTAAGTAGATGTGAAGTTAGGAATAGTAAATCTATACTGCACTTGCGTTTCGATATTTTGTCATTTGATGTTCAGTCCTCGATAATGTATCACAGTATTCTTCATGTTGATATTCAGTAGCACAATCCACTGAGTTTTTTGCATAACTTGTTTTTATGAATAGCCTGTTGATAAAACAATGTGTATCCAATGCCCTTAATGCAAAGAGTGTGCCAGTGGGCTGCAATTCACTGGTAAGGACAAAGATTACCGCCTGCCCTTAATGCATATTATACCACAGGTCCTAAATAAACAAAGTGAGACACTGGGACTCAGTACACCCAGTGGAATCATTGTGCTTATTACACACACTTTTCAATCAGTCTTTAATCCATCCTGTACCACCTCTCCTAACTCGAAAGAATACATCAGTGTGTCTTCATTCTGAGTGACGTTTGAAGAATACACAGGGCACTGTTCACAAAGGCAATCAAACCTGCGCTCTTGTTCTCCTATGCATGGGTAAAGTTTGTGATTTTGTGACTATTTACAAACATTTTCAGAAAGCTGGGCCAGTTGCAACTTTCTAGACATACTACTGTAAATACTTATGCCATTTGTTACGGTTTTTCCAACACGAAATTGTTCAGGGTACAATTCTGCACAGGGACATGGGCAAATGCACCTTTTGCACTTATATTTTCTTTCTCTAAAGGAGAAAATATTTTCCCTGTGGAAAACCCATTCCCTTTACACTCCTAATCATTTTTTAGGCGTTCTGTTCCTCTTTCTACCCCTGCAGGGGATTTGCTTCAGCCTTTTGCAGATGCAAATACCCAATATTTTGCCAGGTTGGGAAATCGTTGAAAAGGAGATAGTGAATGCTCACAAGTTCATGGGTTCGTGGGTGTTGACAAACATACGAGGCAAAACATGCCGTGATTCTCCCATTTCCTTCCTCTTGTGTGGGACGTACTGCTGCATTATTCTACATCAGTGTTCCATAATAATCATCCACATTTGTATAGCGCACAATCACCCGTTAGGGTCTCTAGGCGCTGGGGGCCATCGGGAAGATTAAGCAAGCTATTGCCCAGAGTCACATGGTGCTGGGCTGACCTGCCGCCGGAGCCGGGGATCGAACCGTGGTCCCCAGATTCCAGCGTCAGTCGCCCTGGCCGCGGCGCCACACCTCCTCCCATACAATCACACTGAAGTAAATGTTCACTTTATTTCCTATGGGGAGAATTGTGAAAGCTTCAGATCTTTGGAGGAAATAGTGATCTTTATTTCTGGCCTGGCTATAACTGTTATTTCCCTGGGTACTTTATTAGAAAATGTCCAATCTACAACTTTGGAATGTGGCCGGGGCACTTCACTGTCTGGTTAAATAGATGGGCTCTGGACAGGACTCTAGATCTGTTTGTTGAAATTGTACATCTCCGGCACCACAGTGCATGATGAAATATGGACCATAGCTATGTAACTCTGTATAAGTTATGTCCACATTTTGCCCTTCCATGTGGCTGCCCACATAGACGAGTGCTAGGGCAGGATTATATGTACACGTGACATCCTTTTGGTGGCTACCTATGTAAAGTAGTGTCTCTGGGCAGGACTAAATGCCATAAAAGATTTGCACTTTTAATTACAGACAAGTGGAAAGATGGGTTCAGATTTTGGTGCAGAGGTTATTGCCAAAACTATCCACTTTGAAGTTCTCTGCATATCTATTGTACATCAGGTACTCATCATGCTATGTCTGTTTCATGGTAGACATGGCAAAAAGACTACCTTCGAATATGTTTACACAGTCAGAATGTAGAGTTGCCAGGCAGCATTTTTATACATTTACCTGCATGGAAACCTACCCACGTTTTGGTTAAGTCACCAAATGCTTGCACAAAGGGTGATTTTTTCATACTGTCATATAAAGACGTGATGTTTTATATAGAAGGTACTATTCTTATTAGTTTTATAGCATTATAGACAAAAAGTCTATTTTCTTCTACGTCTACACACATTTAGCCATAGGTAGTGTTCCTAGCAGTGCTTAATTTGAGCCTGTAGTTTCAAGTGGAGCCCACAGGCACACATTTTTGGGGAACAGCACGAATTGTTCCTCAGCAGGCTTTGAACCAGAGAGACAAAAACCAAAACGGTGAAAGAAGAAGGAATAGAAAAATGGAAAAATAATGACAAAGGGAAAACACGGATAAAAAGATTAAAAAGAGACTGCAAGTGTGAGATAAAGAAGCAGGAAATGTCTGGTGGTGGATTAAAGAAAGATGAGGTGGAATCAAGACTAAGCAGTCCTGGTATTTGGCATGCTGATCTTTCATAGTGTTGGCAGTGGACTTCTTGTCAACACTTTGGGCTCTGGTGCTTATTATTTTACAAATTAAGCAGTTTTCTACTAATTGTATCACATGAGGAGAAGACGCCAGTTGAGAAGGTTTTAAAACAGTGTTGCTCTGCCATACAGGGGTCTGAACTCATAAGGTTTTTTTCGAGGAGAAACATAGTGCCTTTCAGGAGCCCGTTCTTCTCCCTGGTCTTTAACACACAAAAAAACAAGCAGTTGTAAAGCCAATCGGAATTGCTTATGCAGAGTGCCATAGAGTAATGCCATAAAATGCATTGGCAACGAATGCAGTGGTGCATAATAGAGTGGGATAGAGTGCACTGGGGTAAAGTAGAGTAGTGCAGAGTAGAGTAGAGAGGCGTATAGTGAAGTGGTGTAGAGTGCCGTGTCATAGAGTGCAGTGTTGCACAGTAAATTAGAGATTATTGGCGTAAAGTACAGTAGAGTGGTGTAGAGTGGTACAAAGAAGAGTGCATTGGCAGAGAGTAAAATGGCATAGAGTAAAGTGGCATAGAGTTCAGTGGCAGAGAGTGCAGCACTGCAGAGTAGAGTGTCATAGTGTGCAGTGCCGTTGAGTACAATGGTGTAGAGTGCATTGGTGTAGAATGCAGTGGCAAACAGTGGTGCAGAGCAAAGTGACAGTGCAATGGTGCACAGTTGCATAGAGTGCAGTGGCATAGAGTATTGTGGCGTACAGTGCAGTGTATAGAGTGGACTTGTATAGAGTAGTTGTGTAGAGTACAGTGTTGCAGAGTGGAGTGACATAGAGTGCAGTGGTGCAGAGTGGGGTGACCTAGATTGGAGTGGGGAAGAGTGCAGTGGTGAAGAGTGCAGTGGTGCATAGAAGAGTGGGGTAGAGTGCACTCACATAGAGTTGAGTGGTGCAGAGTAGAATAGGAAGGCATAGAGTGAAGTGGTATAGAGTGCAGTGTCAGAGTGAGGTGCACAGTAGGTTAGAGTGGTCTAGAGTACATTGGCAGAGAGTGCAATAGAGTGAGGTAGAGTAATGAAGAGTTGAGTGCAGTGGAATAAAGTAGAGTGGTGCAGAGTAGAGTAGTATAGAGTTCAGTGGCAGAGAGTGCAATGCTGCCAAGTAGAGTGTCATAGAGTGCAGTGGTATAGAGCAGAGTGGCACAGAGTTCATTGGTGTAGAGTGTAGTAGCATTAAGTGACATGAAGTGCAATGGTGTAGAGTGGATTGGCATAGAGTAAAGTGGCACAGAGTAGAGTGGTGCAAAGTAGAGTGTCGCAGGGTGCAGTGGTGTAGAGTAGAGTGATGCAGAGTGCATTGGTTTAGAGTGCAGTGGCATACAATGGTGCAGAGTAAAGTGACACAGAGTGCAATGGTGCAGAGTACAGGGGCATAGTGTGCAGTGGCATAGAGTAGAGTATAGTAGTGTACGGTGCAGAGCACATTGGCATGGCAGTACCATAGAGTGTAATGGTTTTAAGTAAAGTGGTATGGAGTGCATTGGCACAGAGTGGAGTGGTGTGGTATGGAGTGGCGCACAGTGGAAGAAAGTGGCATGAACAGCAGTGGCATTGAGTAGATTTTTTTAGAGTAGAGTGAGGTGGCATATAGTGCAGTGGTATAGAGTACAGTGTCATAGAATATAGTGGTGCATATAGATTTGAGTGGCTTAGAGTTTATTGGCATAGAGTGCAGTGGCATAGAGTTGAGAGAATTAGAGTTCAATGGCATAATGCTCAGTGGCATAGAGTTCAATGGCTTACAGTGGCATAAAGTAGAGTGGCATAAAGTAGAGTGGTAGAGAGAGCAGTGTTGCAGATCATAATGTGGTAGAGTGCAGTGGTGTATGGTAGAGTGGTGTGGAGTGTATTGGTATAGAGTGCAGTGGCACAGAGTATAGTGGCATACAGTGCAATGTCACACAGTAGAGAGTCGTAGAGTACAGTGGTGCAGAGTAGAATAGAGTGGCATAGAGTGCACTGACACATTGAGTCACTTGGAGTATAGTGACAAATTACTATGGTGTAAAGTGCAGTAGTTTAGAGAGGCATAGAGGGGATTGGCACAGAGTGCACTGGCATACTTGGAGTGGTACGAAGTGAAGTGCATTGGTGTAGAGGGAAGTGGCATAGAGTGCAATATTGCAGAGAAGGGTGGCATATAGTGAAGTGTTGCAGAGTCATGTAGAGTTCAGTGGCAAAGAGTGCAGAGGGGCATACTAAAGTAGTGTAGATTCCATTGGCATAGGGTAGAGTGGAGTGGTGCAGGATAGTGTGGAGTGGAATAGAGTAGTTTTGTAGAGTTCAGTGTTGCGGAGTGGAGTGACATAGAGTGCAGTGGTGCATAGAAGAGTGTGGTAGAGTGCACTCGCGTAGAGTTGAGTGATGCAGAGTAGAATAGAAAGGCATAAAGTGAGGTGTTATAGAGTGCTGTGTCAGAGTGATGTGCACAGTAGGTTAACGTGGTCTAGAGTACATTGGCAGAGAGTGCATTGGAGTGAGGTAGAGTGGTGTAGAGTTGAGTGCAGTGGAATAAAGTAGAGTGGTGTAGAGTAGAGTTGCCCGGAGTAGAGTGCCATAGAGTACATGGGCAGAGAGTGCAATGCTGCCGAGTAGAGTGTTGTAGAGTTCAGTGGTGTAGAGCAGAGTGGCACAGAGTTCATTGGTGTACAGTTTAGCAGCATACAGTGACGTAAAGTGCAATGGTGTAGAGTAGTTTGGCAGAGAGTAAAGAGGCACAGAGTATAGTGGTGCAAAGTAGAGTGTCGCAGAGTGCAGTGGTGTAGAGTAGAGTGATGCAGCGTGCATTGGTTTAGAGTGCAGTTCCATACAATGGTGCAGAGTAAAGTGACACAGGCATTTGTAAAGCCAATAGGAAGTGCTTATGCATAGTGGCATAGAGTAATACCATGGAATGCATTGGTGCATAATAGAGTGGGATAGAGTGAACTGGGGTAGAGTAGAGTAGTGCAGAGAAGAGTAGAGAGGCGTATAGTGAAGTGGCGTAGAGTGCCGTGTCATAGAGTGCAGTGTTGCACAGTAAATTAGAGATTATTGGCGTAAAGTACAGTAGAGTGGTGTAGAGTGGTACAGAGAAGAGTGCATTGGCAGAGAGTTAAGTGGCATAGAGTAAAGTTGCATGGAGTAGAGTGGCATAGAGTTCAGTGGCAGAGAGTGCAGCACTGCAGAGTAGAGTGTCATAGAGTGCAGTGGTGTTGAGTAGAGTGGCATATAGTGCATTGGTGTAGGGTGCAGTGGTGTACAGTGGTGTAGAGAAAAGTGAAAGTGCAATGGTGTTCAGTGACATAGGGCCAGATGTAGGTCATTTTTATTTACCGACCTCTTAAATACCGAGTCATACCGACTCGGTATTTAAGAGGTCGGTAAATAAAAATTCCGAGATGTAGGTAATTGCAGATGTGCAATTACCGAATCGGAAACAGTCGGTAATTTCCGATGTGGTAAATACCGACCAGTTAATGCCCATGCATTCCTATGGGCTTTGAAGCCCATAGGATTGATTGGGCATATACCGGTCGGTATTTACCACATCGGAAAATACCGACTGTCACAAGGGTGCAGGGGGTGTCACTTTGACACCCTCTGGCACCCCCAAAAGAGGCTCGGGTGCCATGTGGCAGGCATACCTGCCCTAAGGGCAGGTCTGCCTGTCATATGGCATAGGTGTGCATGCACACATGTGCATGCACACCAGAAACGGTATTTTACCATCAAGTAGTATTTGATGGTAAAATACCGATGTGGTACTGCTTGTGGGACTCAGAAGAGTCCCACCTACATACCAATTGTCCGGAATCAGTAATGATACCGACTCGGTATTTTACATACTCGGTAAATTTACCTACCGGTAAATTTACCGAGTCTGTAAATTACAGGTACCTACATGTCAAATTGCTTTTACCGGGTGGTAACGGCCGAATTCGGCCGTTACCACCCGGTAAAAGCCTACCTACATCTGGCCCTTAGAGTGCAGAGGCATAGATTATAGTGGTGTATAGTGCAATGATGCAGGGTAGGTTGGTGTAGAGTGCAATGGCATAACGTTTATTGGTTTTGAGTAAAGTGGTGTAAAGATCATTGATGTAGAGTGCAGTGACATAGAGCGCATCACTATAGAATTGAGTGGTGTAGTGAGGTGTAGTGTAGTGAGGTGTGGCACAGAGTGGAATAGAGTGGTGTAGACTACAGTTGCATAAAGTCGATTATTTCAGGCAAGAGTTGAGTTGAGTACAGTGCCATGGCATAGAGTAGCGTTGTAGCAAGCAATGGGGTAGAGTGGAATAGAGCAGAGTAGTGCAGCTTTGATTACAGTGATATAGAGTGGAGTGGTACTGAGTTGAGTAGAGTTGAATACACAAAAGGAGTTAGGCCCAAAAAGACAGGACCCAGGTAGGGCCTTACTAATACAGAAAAAGAATAGAACCTGGTATCCTAATTATTTATATTATCTTTTTTGTAACAACCACACTATAATCTTTTGGTGATTGGGTTATTTATTCCCCCTATTTTAATAAACTCTTTTGTGAAAAGACCTTATGTCCTTCGCATGGAACACATAAAAAGTACCAAATACATACTTACATACATAACAATTTACATAATACTTATAATAATGTACAAGACCAACATGTTTTGACAAACACAAAATGAATATGACTTTACATCAACATAAAATACTTCACAAAAACCAATGTGCCCATATATATTCAAACAAAGGCTTAATTAGATGTCATTAAGCATTCTTATAATTCAATCCAAGTTCATTCCTGAATCAATTCTATTTCCTTTAACCACTTTTGCTAACTTAATAGCAATTGCAGACGCATTTCAAGTCTCACGGATTCTCAATGGGCTCTCATCAGGGCATCTTACTCACAATACATTGGACAAATCTGCCAACGTGGTGAACACTTACTTTTAGGCAATTTTTTCAATGATCATGCGTCTTTCTCAATGTGTAATAAGGATACTAGTATTCTTGACCATCTTCCACAATTACTTCAAGTGACGATTAGCTTGTTCTGGCATAACATAACTTTGGGCATTCAAACAGGTTGGATTTTCATGATCTCTGTGGTACACACGACTCACGACTCTAAGAGTCGTTTTATGATCTCTGTGGTACGGACAACACATCATCAATTGAAATGACCATTACATTTGCACTCATATACAGCTTTACTGACAAAACGTATATAGCGCACAAATGTTAATGTGTGGAAATGTCATTACCCAATGTATTGACTTGATCATCAGCACAGCTCTTTTACATACATTTACATTTTGTTGTGTGCTAGATAAAGAAAATAACATCGTACAGCATTCCTCAAGCAGCCCCTAATAGCCAGAATCATTGTTAAATAAATTGTCTCACTTTGAAGTGAGAGAAAGACAAATAAACACCAGGCTCCCTGGAAGACACATCCTGACTTTTGACCTATATCTTTGAATGCACAGCAAATGATAGCAACAAGATTTAAAGGCCTATTTACAGAAATCAATTTTGGGGAAGAATACAGTAAACAAGATTAGGGCAACGGGAGGGACGGACTTGAGCTGGACAGCCTAGAGTAAATAGGCAAATAACTGTTATAACTTAAGTGTTACCATTCCTTTTCCTTAGCTACGTCTTCCCTACTGCTCAACCAGGATGAGTGCTGGACTGCTTGGTAAAGATTGGAATGCTGAATATTTGGTGATGTCACAGAATGCATGGGTGCCTGGTGATGTGCTGAGTGTCAGTTAGAGTATGCAGGCTGAGCACTCAATTTTTTTTGTTTTTTGTTTTTTATCAACTTATTTTACACATATTACCATCTTCTACTTACTTACCTGAAACTTACCCTGTAACTAAGCTGGAATAAACCCACCTTATATTATACACCTTGGCTAATGGACTTTCAATTACAACATTTTTGGCGACGATTTGAACAAGAACCTACGTGTTGGGAAAGGAAAACAGTGCTATACTTTGCTAAAGATACTGGAGCTAAGGAGTCTACTAAAGAGATTGAAATTAAGCAAACTGAAACTCGAAGGACAAGCTTCGCTCTGGTCAGCCCCACCAGTGTCCCTCATCACCTGGACAGCTTGCAGCCTGGGGCGTTTAAACTTGTTGTCATCTGTGATTTCTTTATGCACTGATGTCAGCAAGTCTGTAACAGATTTCTGCAAGTGGTGTTTCTGCGTGCTTTGATGTGCTGAAGATATTTCTACAAGTTGTGGAAGCACTTGGAGTTGCTGTATGTGTACACACAGCCGGTTTACTGAGCCAGCAAGAACAACCAGCAGCTTTCATTTCACCAGAGAATTGGATGTGGCATCCCTGGTGTTGTTTTCTACTGTTCATGAGAGACAACTGCATCTGGTTGGTTGTATACTGTCATTGTTTTGATCAGGATTGGCGGTTGGCCGAGGGTTTACATCGACATTGTCTCATTTGGGTCAAGTGCACACAACGCAACGTTTGTGTTTTTGAGGAAAATAAGTTGCAGTGCCTATGTCCTTCAGGGCCTTTCTTGCCATTTTGAGCGAATGGTTAAAAAAAAAAACCCTACGCAAGCTTTGTCTCTGCCTTACTGTTGTTTTCAGCTCGAGGGTTTATAGCGAGCACAGGGGGTCACGAACCGCGTCCATATCATGGCGGTGATAAGCGCTATTCTGTGCGAGACTCCTTCCTGCATACTGTTATGGGTCTCCATAATGATGTCAAAGTGGGGGCTGCGTATTTCGAGTTGTGCTCAGGTAAAAGACTGGTGCGCTGACCCACATGCTTTTGCAGGATATGCTTTTGTCATGCTGTTTAACAATCACATGATGCTATGTGTGGTCGAAGGATCTACGCCAACCGGAGCAGAGCACAGAAAGAATCCTATGGTTACCAGCATGTGTTGTGTGTGACATGAGATGCCATTTGGGTGGAAGATACAGTACATCTTTAAATTTCTCATCACACGCAATGTGAGACGTCAACCGGGAGGAGGTCACTGCTTATTATGAAGTTTCCATTCAAATTGAACTCTGTGCACCACAGCGTACTGGATGGAAACAGCAACATGGAGCTTGTTGACAAGTATTCACTATGGGTGAGGACGTCGGGTGAGAGATCTCTCACCGGAGCAAAAGACTTTCTGTATGCTATTGATTGGAATACTTGCATGCTGCATGCGAAGTGGTTGTTTATTGACGCTATTTTGGGTTTCCTTTCTATGTCTATTATACTCTCATGGGCCCATTTGACATTACATGTCTTATAATTTTGTGTGGAATATGTTTCTGAATGGTTGTAGAGTCTGTAGAGTCTTTTACTCTATCTTGGGCTCATTTAGTTTTTATTCTGCGCCTGTCTTGTGTGCTTAATATTTGTGTGCTTGTGGTACGGTCATGTATTTTGTTTTGGTATGTAAGGTCTTTTGCCTTAGTACAGAGTTGTGGGGCGGTGAATGTCCCAGTACAGTCTTTTAGGGTGGTGTGTACCCATTACAGTGTTGTGGGGTGGTGAGTTCCCCAGTACAGTCTTGTAGGGTGGTGTTTACCCTATTACACAGTTGTGGGGTCGTGTGTGCCCCAGTACAGTCTTGTAGGGTGATGTGTACCCTATTACAGAGTTGTGGTATGGTGAGTGCCCCAGTACAGTCTTTAGCATGATGTGTACCCTAATACAGAGTCGTAGAGTGGTGAGTGCCCTGCTACAGAGCTATAGGGTGGTTAGTACCTTAGTACAGATTTAAGAAGTTTGTCTGCCTGAGAATTTTATTGGCCCGAGACATAGGCTGTGTTGTGTTTTAAGCCAAGGCCTCTTTGGTCTCGGAATGCTTGTATAATTATTTTCCTTAAGGGAGGGGGATGGGGTCAATCTTAATGTATTTAATTGATTCAAGAAGTGTTGGTTGCTTTAGGAGTCGTCGTTTGCTTCAGGTATATTCTGTCGATTCTTTTCCATGATTTTAATGCATGTATACATTAGGAATGTCCCTTCTATCTTTTGTGATTTTAATGTATTTAATTATGTTTCAGTGTATTTACATTATTTTTGCTTTCAGTTCCCCTAAGGAAGGGGGGGTGTTATAATTTAAGTGTTACCATTCCTTTTCCTTAGCTACGTCCTCCCTACTGGTCAGCCAGGATAAGCGCTGGACTGCTTGGTGATGATTGGAATGCTGAATGTTTGGTGATGTTACAGAATACATGGGTGCCTTGTGATGTGCTGAGTGTCAGTTGGAGTATGCAGGCTGAGCAGCAGGGAGGCTGCTCCTGTTGGGGCTATCTGTTATTTACCATCTTCTACTTATTTACCTGAAACTTACCCTGTAACTAAGCTTGAATAAACCAACCTTATATTATACACCTCGGCTAATGGACTTTCAATTACAATAATAATACCAGAAATAGTAAGCCAGAAAATGAGAGTTACTAACCACAAAGTCAATGGTATGCAGTGGACGGAATGCATTTCTAGGTCAACTTTCTAATGTCCCCAAGATGTTTTTAGCAAATCAGACAACTGCATGCCTCTCAATGTCCCTACCTCAAGGCCATAGGAAAAATGCTGGTGGAAAGTCATGAATCAAAAATACCATTTTATTGATTCAAATGCGGACATCGAAAATGCATTCAGTCCTGGACTTCTAATCCAATAGTGAAAAAGTTAATTGAATAAGTCATATGTCAAAAGAAGACAAAAAGAAGAAACAATCAAGGAAGCGAGGCCAGGATGAATGCCAAAACAAATCGTACCTCTCTTGCATACACGTCCAACCTACAGTTTTGAGAAAAATTGAAATGATTGTTGATCACTTTCGGCTGCATAAAATTAAGGGAGAAAACCTAATTCTCACAGAAGGCAGAAAACCTAAGATACAAATAAAAAAGATGGCAACTAAATTGTACTTTTAAGAGGTGACCTAACCTCGGCACGAAAAGTGATACTAAGCAACCAATGACTAATTTCAGTAACTGTATATACTTTTTTCCTGGGAAGAAGTTAATAACCAGAGATTAGATTAGTAAAATTCTGAATTGTGCATAAAAACAAACTGTATTCGATATTTGAGATTTGAAGCAAACAACAGAAAATGATTTTGAAACTTACGTTAAAACAAGTGAAATACATGAAAGCTTCTTATATTTTTAGCCAAAGCATTTACATGAAACGACAACATTCTGAATTACAAAATAAATAATGCAAGAAATCTTTAGCGCAATTCAATATGCAAATTCTCGTTGCGCTTGCATATGTTGCCATAGAAAGTAAAGTAGGAAAATGCAATGTATTAATAAATAATTATTACTACCCTCCAAGGCTGCATGGAAGAGGCATACATTTCAAGATTTGCAGAAGAAATCAAAAGGTGTTAATGTGACTCTCCAATACAATTTTTATCGGTTAAATATCAATTAAAGGAAGCCAAACGGTAAGACATCAATTAAAGAAAGCCTAAAAGTTAAAGCTGAGAAACGATTGAAAGATGCTGTAGCATGCTCAATTGCAGAAACTCACCCAACATTTTGGAAATGATGGATGAGTAGTTGTCAATAACGGGGATGATTTCCGCATAGCAGTACAAGTGACATCTGTGTGCATTGTTCATTAAATCCCACACTGACAACAGTGTGGGTTTAATGTGCTGAGAAGTTTGATACCAAACTTCTCAGTTTTCAGTGTAGCCATTATGGTGCTGTGGAGTTAGTAATGACAAACTTCCAACACCATATACTCTTAATGGCAGCACTGCACTTACAATGTCTAAGAATGGACTTAGAAACTGTAGGAGTACAGGGCTCATGCACCTGTACCCTCACCACTGGTATAGTGCACCCAGCTAGAGGGGTGACTGATCTATGCCAGGGCAGTGCTTTGTAGGCATGGCACATGTGTGTCATGTTGACTCTTCACTTTGTTCTGCACCAAGACATGCAGCCTGCAGAGGCAGTGTGTGAGTGTAATGGTACAGGACCTCTAAGGGTGGCACATTACGTGCTGCAGACACTAGAGGCCTTCTCTGGTCACAGTGCCCTGGATACCTGTGGTACCATTTACCGGGGACTGACCTGTGGCCAGAGATGGCAATTGGGTTTGTTTTGGGGAAAGATCACAGGCCATGGGAACCTGATTGGCAGGGACCCAGGGCACATCAAGTCAAAATGCATCAGTAGTCTGGCAGAAAGTGGGGGGTTACTGCAAAAGAAACCCTTATTCCTACAGTCATGCTCACAAACTTTTCTCACAAACATTCGCATTACCCGTCTTAATATTTGTTTAAAAAAAAAGATGAATACCCGGCCTCCTGCAAACGGTACCACCACTCTCTAATGCTTACTTCCCCTCCACTTTTTAAACTGTCTCTAATGGTTACTTCCCCTAACTCTTTGCCGATAGAAATAAATATTACTGACCTCCTGCAACTTTGCCCCAACACCTTCTGCAGATGCAGTCCCCATCCCCATTTAAAGGTGTGATGTCAGCCATCATCTGAACAGAAAGCCGGTGCTGGACTGACACCTCCACAAAGTGTGGGTTCTATTCAGTCAGCATGGGTCTGCAAGAACCTGTGGCTGAGAGAGGAGTTGGCCACAGGCTGAGGCAGAGATGCACCCAGGTTGCTCTGTCAGGCTGGGGAAACTTGGGAGATACAGGAGAAGGCTGTTGAGACTGTCAGCTGCCAGTTCATCACTTCACTTGGGTCTTCCAATGACTCGGAGAAGGCAGGCTAACACACCCAAAGCAAGCACGTCCCCTGTACATCATAGCAGTGAATAACCAGATTCAGAAGGAGGGTTTCACGTAATGGCTTTTTAAGAGAAATATACATAACTAGAGGATGCGGCATAAAGGCCAGAGATGCTGACTTTGGAGCTGGGGATCAAGGTTCGAGCCTCGGTGTTGGCTCAACATCCTATGATTCTGGGCAGATCACTTAATCTCCTCCTGCCTAACTAAAAATACAAATGTGCCCTTGTGTAATGGAACTGGTGCTCATGTAATGCGCTTCAACACCTTTGGGTGGAGTTTGCGCTTTACAAAACAGCAAATAAAATGTGTTGCAGAGAGAACCAAGCCCCAAATTATAGCGGCGTCAATAATGCTTGTAAAAACACATGATGTATGTGTAAAATTAAATTCAAAACTGGGCAGGTTTGGAAACAAAAAAAATCGTGAATGCATTACCTTTAAGATAAAACGTAAGCAACTGAATAGATAAAAACCTGAGGTCTTTTGAACTTTAAATCTTCTTTCAAGGCACATCCCCTACATCCTTTCCATTGTACATTGACTGCAGTCATAAAAAAGGTAAAACATTATCTGGAAAAACCAATAAAAAGGATGGCGTCTACTATGAGCCTCTGAAGCCGAAAACCTCTTTCATTTTCTAAATCAGTGCCCTGCAGATTCTGGGACCAGGCTTTGAGAGTTTAATCACTGTCTAGCCATGGAATAGCAATAATTTATTATAAGGAAAAAGCCAATAAAAGCAGGAAAGGGTAACTCTATTTTACAGGAGGAATCAATGTAAAGTTAAAAATATCCAATATATTATAATAGTTTATCCTGCAGCCATGCTCTTAACTGCAATGCCATGCTGATACCATTAACAATTAAAGATTTGTATTGAATCCCTAATTGTAAAGCACTAATGTTACGATGATAACAGTACATAAACAATTTCTGCTTAAACATGCGTGAGAATAATTTTAAATTTAATATGCTTAGGTACTTTCAAAAGCTTTATGTTTTCTAATCCAACAGAGACATTTCAACACCGTCAGGGGTAAAATGCAGCAATGATAGTATTAGCATTAGTTAAAGGAACGATTATCAATGCATAGATTGTGTAGAAACATTTTCAGTGAAAATATTACTGTCAATATTATTTGCAATACTATTACATTCTTTGAAAGAAGTCAATTTCACCAGGAGGTTGGACTGACTCTCTTTGCTCACTCATTGAGACTGCATGCGTTGAGGCTTGTATTTTTGTCTAACCTGCTTTTGATTCCCAGTTCCTCACTGCTTATTTATCATACTGATCCCCATAATGTATTAAATTGTTTTCTATCATGTCTCACCTTAACTAAAAACGATACACATGTAAGTAAGCCCTTACATAAACTCTTCATAAGTCTTCCTTCAAGGATGCCCACACCCAGAACAGGTGTACAGTGCAATTTCAGAGGCCTCTTCACTATTTCACCAGTATAATACCCTCTTTTAGGAAATGCCTCTGTTTGCATGATCACTCCAAAGCTTTGGATTGATGAAGCTGGTTTTTCATCACTGAAAGTGCACTGAGGTCTGCTATTTCTATCAGTTTTCCAAGGATGGTCCATTTGTAATTCGTCTTTAGTCGTTGGGGTCATGTGGGTCCAGATGTGTTTTCTTTAAAAAATGGACTTAGATATGCCTTTTTTAAGTCTTCTGGAAAGATTCCTGTAGTAAAAGTATTATTGATGATTGTTCTATCTGGTGTGGCATTAGAGGTGGTTGAAAGAATGTTCTTGACGATTCGCGTAGCACAAGGGAGGGGCAGCCGGCTGGCTTGCTTTCCTTAACAAGATCCAAACATTTAGTTTCTGATAGTTGTGTGAAGAAATTTAGAGGCTGGGTTAGCCTACTCTTAGAGGGAATTGTTGAAAATGGATTGGTGCTGGTGGATTTCCTTTGTTTTAAATAGGAGTCTGTTGGACTTGGCATTTTTGGCAGGTTTATCCCATGACTTTTTGCTTTTTGGCCTCCTGTTTCGGACCTTGTTTGTGCTGGTTTAGTGTCTGCACACTTTTTCACTGCTATTTACTGTTAAGTCCCTAGTACAGTGCACTGTCTGTGCCCGGGGCCTGTAAATCAAATGATACTAGTGGTCTTGCAGCACAGGTTGTGACACACACACACAAGCAGCCTTTCAAAGGTGTCCCAGACCTGCCATTGCAGTGTCTGTACGAAGTATTTACAGCCATGTTGACCTGGCAAGTGCACCCACTTGCCAGTCCCTAACCTTCCCTTTTCTTACACGTAAGACACCCCTTATTCCCAAAGTTAGCCCCATGGGTGGGGTGCAATGTATATGAAAGGTAGGGCATGTTGTAGTGTGGTTTACATGTGCTGATAGTGAAATACTGTGTATTTTGTTTTTCATTGTTGAAAGGCTGTCTGTCCCATAGGCTAGCATTGAAGCTGCACTGTAAAATTGTGTAACGTTCAATTGGGACAAGATAGAGAAATGGAGTTTAGGCTCTCTGACCTCAGAATTTAATAACACATCTTTTAGTAAAGATGGTTTTAAAATTGTGTGTTTGAAAAGGTCAGTGTGCTATAAAGTGGGCCTTTTCTTACTTAACCATCCTGTGTGTCTCTGACTGGTTGTGTATTAAGCGTCTGGTTTTTGAGTGACAGGGCTGGGGATGTTCACTCACACTAGACAGTAACAATGGGGGTTGAGGTGTGTTTTGCCTTTCCTGGGTGATGCATAGCATCTGAATAGCCTGTGTCTGCTCAGCACAATGCTGTCTACACCTCCTGTAGCGAAGTTGGACGACAGAGGACAGAACTGGTTTCTACTGAACTCAGAGACTTTCTACTTAAAACGTCAAAGGGAAAAGTGGTATAAATATTGGGGGCCTGAGCCAAGACCTTTAGAACTCATTTGGACAAAGGAACCTGTGTGAAGAAGAGCTGAACAAGCTGTGAGGAAGAACTACCACTTTGCTGTGTGCTTTGCTGTGTTGGCCTGCAGTGGCTGTTTCTGTATTGTCCAGTGAAAGGCCTGGATTGTACATTCTGTAACTTATTTTCCTGAGTGTCTGGAAGCACTTGGGGTAGAGCTTGCCCCCTGTTCAAGAAGTCTCAGGAACAACAAAGACTTCAAGTTCATCTTCTACTAGCACTGGGAACTGTGTGTTTGGTGCTGCAACTGAAGAATAAACAACCCGACATCGTAAATGACGCCGCAGTCTGCTCCATCACATGCTGGCACCACAAAGAGCATCGCCCCGCTCCGATGATGATGACCAATGCCACCACGAGCTGCTGCTTGCACTGTAACCTCAGGGTACCGCACTTCGCACCACCTGGTTTCGACTCGCCGCCCTGGTGTCCCCGATGACGACACTCAATGCCGACATCGATGCCGCTGCCTGGACTGTGGCCTGAGAGCACCAATTTTAAGTTACTCAACTCACAGCCCATCCCACCCGGCAGACTTGGCCTACCTACTTCGCTGCCATTGACTCCAGATCATCTGCAGACGACAGTGCTTCAAAAAACGACAACGACACTGCTTGCACCGTGACTTGCCAGCACCACGACGAGCACCACCCTCTCCGCGCCGCAACCCTGGTCTTACTGAATACCACCACGAGCAGCTGCTTGCACTGTGACCTGAGGGCACCACACTTCGCACCACCTCGCTGTCTCGCTGCCCTGATAGCCCAAACAACAACACTCAATGTCGACATCAATACCGGTGCCTACACCATGGCCTGAGGGCACCGCTTGTAAGTTAATTGACCCACCACCCCGTCCCACACTGCAGCCCTTACCTACTGACACTGGCATCATCGACTCTGAATTGTCTACCATCGACAGCGCTTCAGCAATGATGATGCTGCTGCTGCTTGCATCGTGACCTGCCAGCACCACACTGAGCAATACCCCGCTTCACACAGCAGCCCTATTCTCATGACACAGCTGGACGCCATCACGAGCCGCTGCCTAAGGGCATCACACGCCGCACCATTGCACTTTGCACCACAGCCGGACAACTGCCAACTCCGGCGCCCCTTACTTCAACCTCACTGAGTTCAATCTGCAATGCGTGTGACTTCAAGGGCCCAACGAGTCCTGCGCTGACCTCCAGGACCGACACCGCTTCTCCGGAGCTCATCACAAGGTCCATGACGCCTTTCATTTTCAAGGTACTGTTTGTAGGTCTTCCCAACATCATAGTTGGCCTGTAATGCCACGCTAAACCTGAACTGTTGGATTTGTTTGTTCACGATGCCGTGATATCTCCGGGTGGAGCTATCAACTTCATGGAACTGTATTTTAGGGTTATTCTAGCAATATCAGTATTCTGATCATTGTATGTTGGATTTTGTTCATTTTGGTCTTGGTTTACACGGAATAGTTTGGGCTATTTTTCTAAAAGTGCTGTGGTGTCCATTTGTAGTGTTTTCACTTTATTCATGTGTGTAATGTGCAAATGCTTTACTCATTGCCTCTGAGATAAGCCTGACTGCTTCTTGCCAAGATACCAAGGGCGTGAGGTGTTATTTTATAAGTGTAATCCCCTTATCCTGAAAAGAAGGAACAGTCGCTTCTTGGACAAGGTGTATATCTCTGCCAACAAGAGACTCCCATTTCTAACAGATTCCACCATGTCTGCTTTGTGAAACGATAGCCAGTTTTTCAGTAAATTCTTGATAAATAGGATGCGTTCCTTTTATGCATTTAGATTTACAAAAAACAATGAAAATTTTATTCAATTCTTTATTTGCACATGAAACATTTTGAATCCTGTTTGAATAGTACCTTTTTTAACTTTTTTGATTGTTGACTTGTACATTCTGTTAAGTTTGTTTAGGTGATGTTTGTCTTGATTGCTCTTTGTTTTGAGCCAGATGTGTTACAGCTTTGCAATTTGTTGTTTTATCCTTTTAGTTCTGCATTCATCCGAGGTGCTTGATTTCTTTTGTCCTGTGTTGTTGCTTTTAGTGATATTAGGATTTAAAAAGCTTACTGGAGCCACTGATAGAGTTTTGTAACTGAATGTATCGTGTCGAGATATGTGTTAGGTGTTAGATGTGTCTAAGTATTCAAAATTGAGTTTGTTCAATGGTTGACATGTGGTTACATGTAATGCATAATTACTGAAATTACTCCAGTGACTCAGACCTAGTTAATATTTTGCCCAGGCCTCATTTTAGCAAATTATGTAGGGTACCTAGTCTTAGAAGTATTGATCTAAATATTGGCAACCCAATATACACTTGTGGGCTTGGGTAATGAAAGTTAACTTGATGACAACAGAGACAAGTTAGTACAGGAATTGTTTAACAAACAAACTGACCCTGGAAGGAAGCTACTTTGGGCAACAATACAGGGGGACGAAGACAAAAGTTCATACAGTTTGAAAAAACAGGAACTATCAAGATGGTCGGATGCCACCATCCTTAAGAGATACATTGACAAGGAACAGGTTCCAAGAGGCTTATGAGTATCTGATAGGCTTAGAAAACTTTCTTATCTTGTGAATTTGGACCACAGAATACTTGCGGCTCTCCAATTTTCACTGAATTACAAACGTGTTGAATAATTTTTACTTCTACTTTAGGACTCCATTCCTAGATCTTTGGTGGATGGGGGTAACAATCCCCCTTAAGCTTGTTAGTTCAAATACCAGATTTCAGATCTTTCTCCTAGTTAAACCTTTTGCAAGGATATCTCCACATATCTAGCCTTGAAGAAGTCACTGTGTGATGAAACATGTATTGGATGTTTTGGCTGTTTTGTGCTGCTTTCAGCATGCATGCACTAGAATGCAGATACCTGGCTGTCTGTCATCAATAAATCACAGATTGAACACTTTGACAAATATCCTTATTTTGTGGACTAACTGTGCTTGAACTTTCACTGAATGCTTTGATATCTTCATTTTCAGTATTATACAATAGGAACCTAGTATCCATTTTTTTATGGCTTCCCTGGTAATTGGGTGTTCCTTACCATAATAGCACCACCCAAACTGATTTGTATAATTGATTGACATTCCATGTCTTCTTAATTAAGAGGTTCGTGCAGTCTGTTAGTTAACCAATACTACAAACCATATTGTATACAATATTTGTGGTGATTGGCACTATTCTAATTGTGTGATACATTATCTAGACCTATTGCTTTCAACCAAACACAGCGTCATTTGATGATGATAGAGACACATTAGTACAGGAATAGTTTAACAAAGAAACTGACCCCAGGAAGGAAGCTACATTGGGCAACAATAAAGAGGGACTAAGACAAAAGTTTATAAGGTTGGAACATTTATGAAAACAGGAACTATCAAGATGGTGGGATGCCACCATCCTTAAGAGGTGCATTGACTTGAAACAGGTTCAAAGAGGCTTACAAGTTATTATAGTTTCCTCTTTTGAGGATCTAGACACTGATTTACGTAATGTTTGTGTACATCTTATTCTCTCTTCCTCATTTGGAATGACAGATATGCTTATAAAATGTGCTGAAAGGAGGAGGGAGACAGTATGGGAAATTGAGGACCAGTGATATTGGCATTGGGTCCACAGCCTTTAATTGGAACAGGATTACTGTGTTGTACCTGATAAGCCTAAAAGTCTTTCTAATCTTGCAAATTTGGACCACAGAATACTTGTGGCCCTCCAATTTTCACTGAATTATGAACTTATTGGACAATTTTCGCTTCTATTTCAGGAACCCATTCCTAGATCTTAGGTGGATGGGGGTAACAGCCTTTGTTACATTTGTTAGTAGAAATACCAGATTTCAAATCTTTTTCATTGTTAAGCCTTTTGCGAAGATATCACCACATATCTAGCCTTGAATAAGTCACGGTGTGACAAAACATGGGCAAGCTGTTTTGGCTGATTTGTGCTGCTTTCAACATGCATGTACAAGATTACAGTTGCCTGCCAATCTGTCTTTAATAAATCACATATTGACTACTTTGATAAGAAAACTTTTTTTACGGGCTAACTGTACCTGGACTTCCATGAAGTGCTTTGGTATCTTAATTTTCAAAGTTAAGGTAATGATGCCTACAAGGTATGTATTTTGTGATCAACTTTGTTTGAATGTATCATTAGCACTAGATGTTTCACTGTGGAATCACTTACAACAGAATGCATATTGATTATTCAAAATTAAATTAATTCATTTCCCTAGACAAATACCTAACTGGGATACCAGCTATCTCCAAGGGTAGACGGGTCCCATCATGTTCAATTTTGTTCAGAGTGGTGCACAATAGGATAGTTTTTAGGAAAGTAAACAGGATGTGTGGCAAAACTTGGAAGACTTGCCTTTGGAAAATTCTTTTTCATTGGTTAGGGAATGTTCAGGAGTCTCCTCTACACACAGGCTAGTGAATCCTACAAACGTGACACCTCAAACCTAGCTCATCATAACACATCTGGCCCTGCAAATGAACAGAAGGGGACTGGTCCTACTGTCTGTGACCTGTTTGGAGACCAGAAGTGCTGGATCTACTCCTATTTGTACCCTGGACTTATAAGTGACTCCAAGGGTTAGAGAGGTGACCTGTGTGACTATAGGAATTCTACTAGCTTAAAGAGGAGCTGATGACTACTAACTGATCATGGACTGGGCCTGAATTATGGCTTCTTATGGAGTGAGTCCTGGACCCTAAGTGGGAGGTCCTGGGAGCATTGGACGAGACCAACAAGAACAGCTCCAAAAACATTGAAAAGTTGGAGCTTAGAAAACTTTGGAGTTCCAAAACCTCCAAAGGTTGAGCTGGATGTCGTTGGACAGGTGTCCCACTTTGAGTTGACTCAAATACAGAGTTCCACTTGAGGCTTGTTCCACTGGAGGATTCTAGGCTCCAAAAAGGAGACTAAGCTCGAAGGTTAAAATCTTGACAAGGCAAAGGAGTGAAACGTATTAAACAATGAGAGTACTTCAATGAGTGTGATATTCAAATTTGGCTCATGGAACTTATCCCACCAAAGCAATATCTTCAGTGGGACCTTGTCCATCAGCTACCCAACTGTAAAATGACCTATCCTGCTAATTTCTGCAATCTGGCTGCACTGGAGGATTTTGACTTCCAATTCAGAGATTTTATCAGAAGGTAAAATCTTTGAATGAGATAACTTGCTAGGTATATGTAACCTTTTCTCTATCATGGTCAGCCTTGTATCTCAACTAGGTCCTGGGCCACCATGAATCGTGACTTCTGAATCCTGTTTTATTTTTTCTTGCCACTTTTTGTCCTATAACTTAAAATAACTGATCTCTCAATCCCTAATTAGATTTTACAAATGTTTGTGACATTTATTTACATTAAAATTGTCTCTTTTTTTAGAAATTAGTTGTGTTGTGGTATTTTGTATGCTGTGTTTTGACATTTGGTACTGCTGAATACTTTATATACTTTTCCTTAAGTTAAACCAGTCTGATCTGTGCCATAGCTACCAGGGGTTAAACTTATGTTTGTTTATTGAATAAACATTATTTATTGTACTTATGGGGTGGACCTGGCAGGATCCCATCCTCCTCAAATAATAACCCATTTCTTACGGGGGTTAATTAGGAAAACAATCACTTTTGTAGATCTCAGTGTAATACAATGCATATAGCATATATTCCCCTTAGCCTCCTCACAATGTTGCTGAAAGGGTTAAGAAAACAACTGAACATGTGATTGCTTGGTCAGTCACCTTGTTGGTTACCATTAATTTGGCACATACACATTGATGGACTCATTACGATGTTGGGCGGAATTACTTTAGTTGGACACCCTGTCGGCGATCCCAATTGCTCCAATAGCATGCGACCGAACACTGTTCGGTTGCATTCCTAATTTCCTACATTTCATTATGGGAAGCCAGCCGGAATGACTGCTCAGTTTCCTTTCCGACCGACACCATCGAAATTAGGCAGTCGGATGGAAACCGACCAGCCCATTTCGATGCGGCCGAAAGACACCGACAGAAGATTGGTGCCTTTTCGGGCCATATGGTAACTGGCCTCTTTATGAGTAACTATGCCATTCAGTAATTATCATCACCACTAGCAGAAATGCATGTTTTGTTCAGTGTTTTCAACGACTCAGAGGTGTAGCGGTGTCGAGGAGCTGCGGATTGTGGGTTGCGGAGGGCAGAGAACAGTAGATGAGCTAGGTGAGTGCAGGAGGTTGCTCTCTACCCCCTGCCCCGTCCTAGAGCAGTCACCCTCTTCTTTCATGCACCAGCCCTACATATATACTGCTGCTGAGATCTGCTGGTCTTATTTCACCACCGAGCCAGCAACAATAGCCGCTATCCACCCTAAGGCATCTTGAACTTCCACAAGCACCTCCTGACACTGTGACACTGTGACTTGTCAAGGAGCAGCCTGTGCTAGCTTGGATTTTTTTTTACAAGTAGTATGTTTACGACTGGCTTAGTGAGGCTGTGAACACAGGGTGGCGGTGTCAGCTCAAGATATTCCCGGGGTAGGGATCTGTGCAAGCGCCTCCGGGTTCAGCAGAAGCCGCTGGGTCTGTCCTGATCCCACCCTTCTGACAGGACTGCTATGGAAAGATCTGATTGTCTAGTCTGCATTGACTCTTCCCTCTAGGATAGGCTGCGGAGCAAGTGACCAGAACCCCTGGAGACAGGAGACAGTCACCCTGCCACCTGGCTACAGGAATAGTGATGTCCACCCAGGGCTGCAGGTGCAGGGCACTCCAATCCATTCGCTGGCTGCAGGTACAAGTAACCTTGAAACCTGCCTGCAGGAACAGGGTACTCAAGTACAGTCCCAGGAAACAAGTGACCTCAAACTCTAGGCTGCAGGAACAGGGCACTCCATTCCTGCCACTGGCTGCAGGAATAAGTGACCTTAAACCACGGCTGAATGAACAGTGCTCTACATTCAAGTCCCTGGCTGCAGGGGCAGGTCACTCCAGTCTGCCCAAGCCCTGGCTGTGGAAACCATTCACATAGTTTCTTGGCTGCAGGAAAAACTGACCTCAAGCTCTGGCCAAAGGAACAGTTCACACCTGCCTGCAGCAGAGATTTGGTGATCCCTAAGCCCAGCTGCAAGACCTGGACACTCCCAAGTGCAGTGCATAAGCTCATCCATTAGAGGTAATAACAAACCCCCTTGCCCTCTGAGCGTGTCTCTCTAGGGCCCTCGATGAGGACACTGAGGGACCAGTCAGTATACTTCCCTCTTTGCACCTAGAGGTGGCTGCTCACCGTTGCTTATAGAGTTTAACGCTGCAGCAGCCACACATCCTGCATGCTAGCCATCATTACTCTAGGAACAGCTACATGTGTCTATGTGAAACACTGGCCTCTCCCACAAAACGAGGACCATGCACATGACACTTGGATCAGCAGAACCTCGTGGGGTGTACCCTTCTCTCAGCACGGATTGGATCATTTCCCAGGTGTGGAAAGGTCACCACTTCCAGCGGTCAAAGGAGGTCATGACTGATAACACCCCTTGGTCCTTTTACCTGTTGCTCCCTAGCGGCTTGGTGAGTTCTGCTATTTACCAGAGTTTAGATATTATAGAGGTTATGGAGCGTCACAGTTCTCTGCATGTGTGCACCAACAAAGTCACAGTTAAATGTAAGCTATTTGGGGAGCGGGCCGACACCAATACCAAGGAAGTTGACGTAAATACCAGGCAAGCTGCTGGGGTTGTGAGAACACTTGACTCCTTCCTTACTCGGGCAGCATGAGTCCTGGCTCAAGAAATCAATCGAGCCGAGCGACGCCTCTTCCTCAATCTGGGTGAGTCTCTTATTTATAGTCATAGGATTTTATTGAGCACACATATCACCCATGAATCTCAAAGTGCTAGCGAAAACCAGAGAAGTGATGGAAAGACATCGACAGGAGAAGAAGAGTGATCAGAAGAGCCAAGTTTTTAACCTTTACCCCTGCTTGTATTGTGGATCTGCGAGACCCCCTCTAATCAGAGAACCAGGAGGGACATACAGAGATTTGATCAGGTGAGGAACAGCCTGGCATGCAGGCCCATCAAATTTGTACTCATGAATGAACAATATTGCCTTCCCTTTTTTCAGAAAGAAACCTTGCCACTGGCTCGCCTGCCAATGGCCCACCAGCTAAAAAAAGCTGAATAACAGACTAAGGTGTCCCTCTCAAACAGCCAGAGCACAAGAATCACAGTTTTTTTTTCTCCAAAACACCAGTGTCCACTATGACAGAGCCTGATCAAATCCTTCCTGCCATGCCACCTAGCCCCAACTTTGCTGATTTTTTTTTTTTTGCAGAGTTTTATATAGCGCGAACTAGAACCGAACCGAATCGGTTATCAGAGCGCTTTACATAGCACCAGTTACGTTACATGAGGACACACTTTCATTTTAGGCACATTTACTGCATATCCTAATTGGACCAGGTTGCTGGATCTTATAAAATACACAGTGGCTGATTGTATTTCTCCCCTTATAATTCGGCTTCAGAATCTGGATGATGCCATCAACCAGCTATCCTCATCACAGTCAAAATATTTCACCCAGTTGAACATTGTGCAGACATTCGCAAATAACACTGCCAAGGTTCCAACCTCAACAACTACTATTGCCTCTGGTTCTACACATCTACATGGTGTACCTGATGCTTCGGTTGCGTAGCCCATTTTCAAGATTAATGTGGGGCGTCCACCTGCTGCTACTTCGGGTGTGGGGGAACTTTGCCTCCAAGAAGCCCGAGCCGAAGTCCGACAAAGAGGAATTATAACTGAATCCACCAAATCCTGCCTTAACCTTCCGCCTGAATCCAGTCCCTATGTATCTGTGTTGACTGGCATGCCACCTTTGAAAAGCACCAGAGAGGAACACTCCTGTGAACTCAAGAACAAAGTTTGTTACTGGTTGTCTCACAATTCTGATTTCAAATCCAATGATTAAAATGATATCTTGCTTGATACAAGGGTTGGCCCCAAAGAAAAACATCTAAATGTGGATTGCGTTGGAATTAATTGTAAATTCCCCCGACTTGCCCAACGACTAATACAATCCACTGCTAACAAGAATTTGCTAGGAGGTGCTATGAATGTTGTTCCGCTGTTTTATTTTTATCAACATTTACAACCAGTGAGGAGGTGGGGGTAGAGGCTACTGGAATCTAGATCTGTTGAGCTACTTAGCCCATATGTCACCACTTTTAACCACTTCCTCCCTTTGTCTAACCTGTCAAATGTTGATTGACCCCTCTACCCTACTGTGGGCTCTTTCGACTTCGGTGAAGCTGAGTCTGTGTTGCAGGGGTCCAATTTACCCCACATCAATGCTAACATTAGCAGCTGTGCAGCAGACAGTACAACACATTCTAGTTCCCACTCTCCCAAAGTTATACCCTCAGGATTTAATGAGGTTTTTTTGGTCCCTAGTGTAGTAGAATCTAATTTCCAAAAGTACTTTTACCTGACCCTGGAACTAGCTTTCCTGTGGTAGTAAGCCCAGCCCATTCTAGTCCTCCCCTTTTTGTAAGTTCCTCTGCACCCCTACTAGGCTTCTATCATGGAATGCTGCAGTGCTAGCCTCTAAATTGCTGAACGAATAATGGTGTAAGTTTGTCAGCAAATTTGACATATGTCTCTTTCAGGAGACTTGGACTATAACCCCATGTTTCATTCAGCTAACACATCTTTTTAAGCCTACTGCCTATAAGGGGGTGGGCTGGGCCGGCCATCCAGTGGGCTGACCATCTGGGTCAAGAACACTGCACCATGGCTGTAGTTGAGGTGGGTTCACTGGACATTCTGTTTGTCAGAATGTAATTTCCAACTAAAGCAGTGTTTTACGTCTGTAATGTATATTGAAGGCCAGGGGGTAGAGGGTCAGAATCTATTAATACAGATGTTTTAAGTACACACTTTGCAGCCCTTCCCTGGTGTGTACAAATTTGTTACTGGTGATTTTAACTGTTAATTTGAGCTGTTCAGTGTTAATATTGCTGGGGATCCAGTGCATGAGGAAGATCAAGGCTGGTCAGTTCCTGTCAGACACCAAGGGCTAGATGTAGGTAATTTCCATTTACAGACTCTTAAATACCGAATTTTACCGATTCGGTATTTAAGAGTCTGTAAATGGGAAGGGGGCAGATGTAGGTAATTTTAAAATCTGAATTACAGAATCTGTAAAATTCGGTATTTACCGATTCTGAAAGGTGCTCCAATGCCTTCCACCTGGGCAGGGGCTGTGATAATTCAAATTTTTAAAAAGCGTTCCCGGTCTCTCCCTGCTAACTACAGGCACATCAACCTCATAGACAGTATGCAAATCTGTAGTAGAATCATCTTGGCTATGCTGCATGAATGGCTCACTGATGCTACGTTACTAATTTCCTTACAAGCTGGCTTTAGAGAAGAGAATCAAGTTTTTTGTCTTCAGTTGCTGCATTGGAAGTATGTATTACTCAGGGGTTGCCGTCTATACATCACATTTGTTGACCTCCGGTCAGCTTTTGACCTTGTCTCTAGGGATGTTCTTTGGAAGGTTCTGGATGTAATGGGTATCCCCAAGTATCTCTTGCTGGTCTTGATCAGGTTATACTCTGGCAACTTTGCACAAGTGTGTTGCAGGACCCAGGGCAAACTCGCTGATGCTATCCTGGTCAAGCGGGGCGTCAGACTTTATTCCTGCTCTTTATAAACAGGCTGGTGGCGTACTTGGCTGACTGTGAGAATGACGCATCAAGTCTTGGAGGTGTTAAGATTCTGGACCTACTGTTTGAAGATGACACCCTCCTGATTTCTAGATCTCCAATGGGCATTCAAAAGCGTCTGGCCCAGTTCAGGTGTTTCTGCAAGGAGGTAATTGGAGGTAAACATCAGCAAGACCAAGTACATGGTCCTTAACCCATGTCCAGCTTCCAGTTCCAACCCTGAATTGCATGAATCTCGGCAGAAGCGAGTTCCAATATTTGATTACTTGGAGGTCACACTAACCGAATATTTTGATTGGTCTCTACATATCGTAAAATGCAAGTTGAAGCGCGAACAGTACTCAGGTGAAATTGTTAGGTTCCTCAGGGGCTCCCAATTTTGTCCTCTCTCACCAGCTTTACAAATTTACAATGTGCATGCTGTGTGGCGTGCACCATATGGAGCAGAACTTTGTGCCACAAAGATTATAGCTCAGTAGATAAAGTTGAGAACCGCTTCCTGCATTCATTGACTGACCTTCATGTTAGCACCCAGCTCATTCCTCTGCACCTAGACTTGGGACTGCGAGCAATTACTTAACCACATCGGTGCTCGATGAGTTCCGCCCCTGCGCTGGAATATGCAAAAACCCATTATACATGACGAGCTGGGCTCGTCATGAGTGTGCTGGGAGGCTACTGCATGACGAGCCCAGCTCGTCATGAGCGTCGAAGGGGTTAAAAAATAGGGCTTAGACATTTATTGTATTGGTACAGAATTTGGGTGACACCGGAGCTATTAGCGTATCAGCAGGGCATAGAGGAGGTCCTCAGATTACCTGGTGACCTAACAATACCTTGGGTCAGGTACATCGAACAATCCTTTACCCAACTAGGCTATGCAAATCATTGGACCACTCCAACAGACCTCAGTTGGAACACTAAGGCTGCCATTAGGAGCTCATATTGGCAGCATAAGAAACTACATACATTGGGCAAGCGGAAATAGGTTCTCTAGCTACTGTATTTCTTGCACTTAAAGTAGATTTTAAACTGGAACCCTTCTTTGATGAGGTTGAGCCCCAAGACATTATATTTGAAATTTCATTATAATATCCTTCCTCTGTGTTCTTTTACTTCTAAAGGGCGGCGTATTTCCAGGGATCTGGAAGGAATTTGCCTTTTTTGTGCTGGATCCAATGAAACCATCAAACACATACTGCTCTGTTGCCCAGCTTACAGGGGATATCAGGGAAAATGGATACTTCTAGTTTACCTGCTCCTGGGCATACGAGATTATAGAACAGTAATTAGGATTTTGAGAACCGATTCTAGGCAATCCATAGTGTTTGTGGTCTCACAGTATCTGCTATGCATGCGGAGAGTAAGGTCCAAATATCTGCAGTCCAGCAATCCTGGTTCAATTGCAGTTTGACTTGCACACATTCTGTATGCAAATTGTTGTTCTTGCTAGGAGGATGTTTGTAGTCATTTAACCAAGTATCGATTGATTAAACTAATCATTTGTTTGTATGTACTTATATGGCCTTGTGCCGATAAAGGAAAGGTTGGATTTATTGCAAATGCAGTAGGTTTGAGTGAAGTAGTGGGCAAGAAATTATAACCAAATATATATACAAGCTGCATAAAAGAATCAAGTTGTCCCTTTCTGTATTTTCATATGGTCTATTGATGGTAGGACTTACTCAGAGTTGCATTATGCACACAACATAAGCTATGGGGCTGCTCATGTTTATGCTGCTAGTATTAGCTGCTCTTGCAAATTTTGCACATTTATTATTGAGATTTCTTTGCACAACCATAGGATGATGACAGCTGCAGTTGTTTATCAGATATTTGCACATGGTTTAACAGCAAGTTGCTTTTGGACAGTATTGTTTTTTAAGATGACTTATCCTGAACATTTAGAAGTTTTTAATTGTGATTTTAATGACATTTTTACAATGAATTGTATGTTTCTGTTATGTTTTTTTAATCAAATAAAGATCCTTGTATACTGCAGGTTTGTGCAAGTCCGAATTCTTTTATTAGATAAACTTTTCAGTTATTTTTGGAACAATAAATAAGCTATAGACTGCTTGAGTAAATCAGGATGCTTCAGGTCATTTGGTTAGTAGGGGTCTTTTCACCATTACATTGAATGCAGCATCTGCAGCAAATCCACCAGAAAACGGTGTCTGGCAAAAAACATGAAAGATGCAGGGCTGGTAAGCTTAATGCACTCAGACACTCATAGCACCGAGTCTGCCCTCACTGTCGTAGTTAACACCATCCGCTCCGAAGTGGACAGAGGGCAGACCGCATTACTGGTGCTACTTGAACTTACAGCAGCATTTGATACCCTATCCCTTTCCATCCTGGTAGACCGGCTGAAGGGGATAGGGGTAGGGGGAACTGCTCTGAGTCTTCTATCTTCTTTCCTCTCTCAGAGACAACAAAGAGTCCAGCTTGGTATTTTTCTGTCCCCTTCCCAGGCCGTGCAATGTGGGGTTCCTCAGGGCTCCTCCCTGAGCCCCCTGTTATTTAACATCTATGTAGCCCCACTTGCTGAGGTAATAAGATATTTTGGGTATCAAATACTGTCCTATGCAGACGATACCCAAATTATCATTTCCACCACCTCACCGGCCACAGAGGCTGCCTCCAAATTTCGATCTTGTATGGAGGCAGTGTCGCAGTGGATGGTGCGTAACTACTTAAAGCTTAATGGGGAGAAGACGGAGGTCCTAGTCTTTGGAGGAAACCACGACATCTGGTCCAAAGACTGGTGGCCCCCCTCTCTGGGAGACTGCCCTAAACCTTCCAACTCGGCCAGAAACCTTGGTGTCCTCATAGACTCGGCCCTCTCTTTCGACCTTCAGGTCAACAGAACAGTATCCACCTGCTGCAATACCATCCGCATGCTGAAAAAGATCGCCCCCCTACCTGTCATTCGACGCCCGTAAGCAGGCAACAGTCGCCCTGGTATCTTCCAGGCTCGACTACTGTAATGCGTTGTATGGGGGCATAAACAAGAAATCCCTCCATCGTCTTCAGATGGTTCAAAACTCTGCTGCTAGGATGGTCCTAAATCTACCCAGGCTTACTTCTGCAACACAAGCTAGGAAGGATCTCCATTGGCTTCCCATGTACGCCAGGATCTCCTTCAAACTCATCTGTCTGACCCACAGGGCTGTGTTTGGCTCTGCCCCTGAAGGTATAAAGACTCTTGTTAATCTTTATTCTCCCAAAAGATGTTTAAATTCATCCTCACAAAATCTGCTTGTCGTCCCCAGATTTAAAAAGGTCAGATGGGGTGGAAGAGCCTTTTCTACTCTGGCTCCCAAATTGTGGAACAATCTCCCCCCTGAACTCTCCAACCAACCTTCTTTAGCCACTTTCCGGAAGCTTCTGAACACTTGGCTCTTCTCTCAGGCTTATCACTAAAATCCTTCTGTATCTGTATAATTGTTTATGTTTTGACTGTGCCTTGATGCCCGTTTGGCTAAGTTCGCGCATTACAAATTTTCATTCATTCATTCATTCAAGTTGCTCTATGATTTTATTGAGTCTTCCTTTGAAGGTGCCAGGCTTGGTGTATAGTAATAACCAGTTCACTACTTGGATTCACCCATTAGAATCTCACAACTTGCCATGAGCGTGTTGCTTTTTGGTTTTAACAAATATAATAGTAGTTGGTAACCTATCAGGAGTGCAGCAAGGAGTCTAGGACATTGAGATGCATGTTGAACTTGAACTTTCCATTGAAATGCAATCAACCGAATTAATATTTTTAAAGGTCACACACTGAAATTCGTCTTTTAAGACACACAAACTCACTCTGAAATCATCTACTCCTTCCAGGTGAAGACCAGGGTTGAGGGTCATTTGAAAGCACTGTGTGGAAGTTATTGCTATAAAAAGGGTTGCAGAATGCTGCATCCAGAAAAAATATTATATAGACAACAAGGTCTTTCGAAGTTGCTGCCAGAGTATAGTTGAGAGAGCATGATGACCAGTAACAACCAAGCAATGAGTTGAGTGTGGGCCCCTCACCATGTGGCCAGCCCTCACAGGATAAAAAACAAAGGTGAATCCAATCTGTTCGTTTTGTATTGGACATCAATTATTTAATTTCTTGTACTGTAATTGCTACATTAATATTATACAGAAAGATTACTTGCATTCAGATCTAACACAGTTCAGCCTACTGTAGTTCATCCCAACCAGGTCAGAACAAGTACAATAGGGGTCTGATATTGACACATTTCATTCACACTCCCCCCTGTTTGAGCCCATCCCCCCAAAAGTACTCACTACTACATGTATGACCACTGTGCTTAATCCAGATTCCAGTTGTGTCCATGGGATCTCGTTGTTCAGCCCAGTGGTTGCGCTAGGCAGTCTGTAAATCCATATTTGTTCGTATCTGAGAAGTTATTGTTCTGTTAGAGATTGAGAAAAGTTTTCCATGGTGTACCATGAAAAAGCATTCTCAGTGTGTCTGGTGAATTCAAAATGGCCCATCAACCTGCTAATGTGCTACAGTGCTCATTGATGGGGATCCTTGCCTTTCTCATTGTCATGCCTATATGCTGTAGGCAACGTGTGCAGATCAATATGTACACTACATTGCTGCTATTGAAATGTGTGTTTTATTTCAAAAGCTAAGGTGTTTGTAGGCTGAGATTCAGCTCTTTTGTTGCCTGAGTTAGTGGACAGATGTTGCAGTGTCCACATGGAAAGTGGCCCACAACTGGTGGCAGATGCTACCTTGCATATATGCTGGGATTAGTAGTGTTTTGATGTTTTGGCCTCGTGCGAACTAGGAGATTTCGTAGTGATTTTCCTTTCTTAATGGCAGACATGGGTTTCTTTAAATTTTCATCTGGTTGGAATGAGTGTCAAAAGTGGTTACGCAGACCAGCTGGTAATTCTCATGTTTTTCATAGGTCTGTAACAATGATTCCCTGGGGTTGTTTCTTGCTCACTTTTTGGCTTTTGTGCTCAGATGTTGGGGGTATGATTTTGCTTCCAGTTTTTTTGTTATACAATCAGCATGCTCATCATAGGTGTACTTACCTGTGCAAATCCATTGTGATCGGAGGAATTGGCCTATTGGTAAATTGTCCTTTAAAGATTTCGGATGGAAGTAGGTCATATCTCAGTAGGTTGCTCATATCTGCTGGTGTGTAGAAGAGCTCAGTTTTCAGGAGATTATACTGAGACAAGATGATTCTTAGCTCTAGAAAGGTAGTTGATTCTTTGTTGGTGGCAATTGTACATCTTTAGAATTTGTGTTTGCTGTTGAGCCAGTCTGCAAAACATAAGGCTTCTGCTTGACTGCCTCACCAGATGATGACCAGCACATCATCAATAAATCACTTCCAAACTCTGATGTTTCTGTTGATAGGGTTGGTGTACTTATAGAGCTGTTTTTGATCAAAAACATGGTCGTAGAGGCAGGCTATACTTGGGGTAATGTGCTGCCATAAAAATCCCATGTGTTTGGGGTTAATAGTCTTCCATGGAGGTGGTGCGGTTAATAGTGTTTTTGTAGATGATCCCCACTCCTCCGCCTGGTGTGTAGGTTCAGTCCTGGGAAATGATTTTGCAGGTGGGTAGGATGGCTGTGGCTATGTCTGGGTTAGAGGCTGGGTTGAGCCATGTTTCAGTCAGGAAGAGGAGGTAGAGTGTGTTGCTGTTGAGGAGGTCCCAGATTTTGGTGAAGCGTTTCCTGAGGTATTGGACATTGAGAAGCATGGCAGACAGTTGGTATAGGGCCATTGCAGTGGCGTGCATCAGTTGTTTGGATGTGGTGGTGGTGGTGTGGCATCGGCGTCTGAGGTATCACGTGTGAAATTGAATTGTGTGCAGGAGATAGGTTCTACCGTGTTGCTCGGGGATGTGCAGCAGCAGCGTGTTTGCCAGTGTCTGCTGTTGAGGGCACGGAGAATGGCAGAGGAGTAGTGGTGGGGTTTATTGTCTCGATTGGTGCTGTGGTTGTCGTGTTCAGTTGGGTGGTCTTGGGGGCAGGCTTCCTGGCGCTGAGCATGACGGTGTCATCTGGCTAAAAGGCAGCAACAGGATCAGACTGGAACAAGCATGAACAGAGGCCACTGTCAAATGGCAAGCTATGTGTCCAGGTGCCTACTGATGCGGTTGCACTGTGGCCTGCATTAATTAGGTCCATGTGCGGGTGGGGCTTCTATTGGCGGAAGAATGGTGCACAATCCAAACCTGAAAACTGAAGAAAACAAAGGATACATGAACATTATACAGGAACATTATAATTAGGAAATAGAATTTTTAAAAAGATTTGAAATTTGCTGAAAAAAAACAAAGGTTACAGATTAGGCTCAGATTTTACACACACAAACCCATAGCAATTAAGCAGCTATAGTTACCTGAGCTAACTAAAACTAACACCCCTGCAATGCAATGCTCATTACTTCAGATACTACATCACTCATGACATTGTCAGTGACATCAATAATGACATCATCCAGCAAAGTAAACTTCTATATACTCCCCAATTTAATATTTATCTAAAAAAATAAATTAAGATAAAGACACAGGAGAGAGATATAGAGCACAGAGCTCACTGTAACCTTAAGCCTAACCATAACGTCCATGTATCCTTTAGCTTTTGCAATGAAAATATATATATATATATATATATATATATATATATATATATATATATATATATATATATATATATTTTCACTGAAAAAAACCATAGGTTATAGACCATATATAGTTAGGAATTAGCATTTAAAAAACCTTATTTTACTCACACAAAACCATTGAAATTCCATATATAGTTAGTTGCACTAACTATATATCGCGCACCCGCAATCCACTGCTGATGATGTCACATATTACATCATTCATGACATGTTCAGTGACATCACTGATGACATCACTGATGACATCTCAAATGACATCACTGATGACATCACTGATGACATCTCAAATGACATCACTGATGACATCACTGATAACAACATCCAGTGATTTTATGTTTCTGTAAAGTTTAAATATGTCTTACATATTGAAGAATGAGTGGATGTATAAGTGTCTGGACGAAGGATTTAGTAGGTGCATGACTGACTGTATGAGTGAGTGATTAAATGTGTCTCACTGAGTGCATGGGTTAGTGACTAAACTGTCTGAAAGTGTGCATCAGTATGTCTGTTGTTGTGCAAGCTGCTGCATGTGTTGATCAGTAGCTATATGAGTGGCTATATGGGTTATTGATTGGTTGCCCAAGTATTTGTATGGGAGATTGAGTTTGTGTGGGGGTGGCTGGGAGGTGTGTGACTCTGTGCATAGATGTGTGAGCAGTTGATTCACTAGGTGTATGAGTTCAAGAGTGCATGTGGAAACAGCTACATGGGCGGTTGACTGTGTGCATGAGTGTATTGATGAGTGAATGGATATCTCAATGCTACATGTCATAGTAAGTACATATGTAAAACACAGTACATGTGAGAGTTGGCATATATAAATAACTGTGCATGAGAGGCACTGAATGTGTGAGTGGCTGTATGGATCATTGTGAACTTGTATCAGGGATTGTATAAGAGAGTAAATATGTGTTAGTATATGTTTGAATAAGTAATGTGTATATCTGTATAGTTGAGGGAATGGAGGTGAGATTGTTTCTTTGCATGACTGACTAGGTGTGTGAGTAACTCCATGGATGAGTGACAGTGTGTGAGTGTCTGTATACACTGAGTGTATCTAAGGTTATATTAGAGTCTGAAGAGGTTTATTGTATTAGCACAAGAATGATGTCAAATGAGATGTCATCAGTGATGTCATCAGTGATGTCATTTGAGATGTCATCAGTGATGTCATCAGTGATGTCACTGACCATGTCATGAATGATGTAATATGTGACATCATCAGCAGTGGATTGCGGGTGCGCGATATATAGTTAGTGCAACTAACTATATATGGAATTTCAATGGTTTTGTGTGAGTAAAATAAGGTTTTTTAAATGCTAATTCCTAACTATATATGGTCTATAACCTATGGTTTTTTCAGTGAATTTTCAAGGTTTTTTAAATGCTAATTCCTAACTATATATGGTCTCTAACCTATGGTTTTTTCATTGAATTTCAATGGTTTTTTAATAGCAAATATCATAAGCTGTCGAATGTCAAGTACATGGTAAGTAAAAACATTTTCGTGTTTATGCACACTGATCTGCTTTGAATGCTGCCCCCCCCCTCATTTCTATTAGGAGTTTTCTCTCTTTGCAGATAGTGAAGGTTAGTTAACGCAGGCCTTTGCCCCCGTTGTAATCCGTCGTGCCTGCTTCTCTCTCCATTTGATTGATTGTTATCCAAGCATTTACTGTTTTAGAATTGGTTCTCTTTGGTTCATTCTCTATTTACAAACAAGCACAGAGTCGCAATACTCTGTTTAGTCTTTGCAGATAGTGAACAATCGTGTAAAAAAACAAAAGGAATCGAGCAAAATCAGTAGGCCACTAATGGGATCTCTTTTTGACCTCGCTAAAATAGAAACATTAGGAGCAACCCCTCATGAGAAATACGAAACTAGTGAGATGAACTGAGCTCCACACCATGATGGCTGCAAGACAGCTCGGCTCCGCCACCCACCCCGCCCAAAATAACGATAAACTCTATGCAAATATTACAAATATATACAACACACCAGCAAAGTAACAGGGTAAAACATTTTATTAAATAACTATTTACATAACTATTTTATACTTTTTGTTGCCCGATCCGGCTAGCTCAATCGATCGAGCATGAAACTCATGCACTCTGATAGTTCAAAGTTTTGAGGAGTGCTTGTAACACTGTCTGAAGCCTATTTGCACTTGCTACAGCTTCACTATTCTCAATGTAAGTGGGGGCTGTTTGAGGAGGTGACTGCATTTGAAAACAATGTGATGCGGTGCCACCCTGAACCGCTTGACGGAGGCCCCCGAGGGACGGTGTGATGGCGCGGACTCGGACGGGGCGCTTGGCTCCGGCCCCCTCCCCAAGTCGTGTTGCCCTGGTGTGGCCTGAGATCGCCCCCGACATAGGTGGCCGGCTCCCGGGGTCAAGCGGAACTTTTTGCCTTTTGGTGACTCTTCCATTCTTGACCTTGTCCCACAATCCGTTTCACCTAAAGACACGCTGTAGTGGGACGCCCCTTTACCGTTTCAGTTGCCATTCCGCCCGCTTTTGCTACACTGTGCCTCTTCCGCTATTCAGCTGTTTACCACCTGCTCTTTCGACTACAGCGTCTCGCTCACCATGTACTTGAGTTGCTCCCGCTCTTGCGGTGCAGCGATAGGCGGCTGCCACAGAACTCTCAAAATGGCGGCCGGCTCTTCAGATTTGGGCGTGGTCCACTAAAATGGCCCTGCGAAACCTTGGAACTCGGACGCTTGTCTGCTAGAGCTTGGGCTCCATTCTCGAAAGCGTCCCCTCAGCCTTGAAGATTCTACAAAAGTCTTGGGGGCCCCAGACTCCCGCAGGCTTCTGGTGGGGAGCGGCTGCCATGATTGCTCGTGGAATGGCTACGACGGAGCTACGAGATGGTGGTGCTCTCATGCTGACGCCAGCTTCAGTCTGAAACATCCAGAAACACTGTAGACTACCAATTCGATCAGTTCCGGTAGCGCCCCAACGTGACCCGGTAGAGAAGAACTTGCCCTCCCCTCTTTGACTGATGGTTCTTGTTGCCTGTCCCTTCTGTTGTCATTTAACAGAACTATTTAGCCTGCTGAAAGGGGTTGTGTTCCAACCGCTGGTTGGTGGAGACATTTTGACTATATTCTGGACCTGCGTTGTCGCGTAATGCGTCATATGACGCGCCGCGTTAGCGCATCCGGAAGTGCTCCGGTGCGCGAAGCGCAGCTTCCCGGAAGCGATCCGGGGCGCGGCGCGCAGCGCGTAACGTAAGCATAACAGGTCATGTGACTTGTTAATAAAACTTTTCACTGGTTCATTTTACTTTTCTTATTCTAATGATGAAAGGCTTGGTCATATGACCTAAAAATTACGCTTTTTATTACTTTCGAACATTATTTTTTCTTAAACATATGTTATAATGTTCCAGGCTAATGTACTTTCCCGGAAAATTTACAACTGTCCTGCAAGTAAAATATATTCCTTTTTCGAGAAAAAGGGCGTTTCTTCGTCCCATGACGGAGCCGTTGAGCAAAAGAGGCTCGGCCTGCTGTCTTAGTCGCCAATACGCCTGAATATCAGATTCTTATCGATCACTTTATGTTGCAGGAGTAGAAAACACAACAGCCCTTGAACATTTATCTTTACTGCGTTCCTGCGTATTATACCTTTTACCCTTCATGTAATTGGACTGCTTTATTTCACTTGCCTTTTACTGATTCTAAAACAGTGACTATTATTAAAAACTTTACCAATGTAAATACTACTACCATGTTTTCTTTTAAAAACCTTTATTGTGAAAATGTCAGTATACAAATACGGGCCTATAACCACGTGGGCCGGCCACGGAGCAAACTGTAATCGTATATGATGAGTAGACATTTACACTGTAGAGGAACGTAACGGGCGGGCCATTAGGTTGCAAGAACTAAGGTGTCTAACAGTTGCGGAATCGGTGGACGTACATTTTATAATTAAAATACGACAGGGCCAGTTACAATAAAATTATCTAGATATACATTTGCGGGCAAGTACCATGGGTGACGTTAATTCGAACTTTCAATAGTACAGTAATCAATAACACATCAGAACTTAATATCAATAGGAATGTCGAAATATTCAATCAATTCTCGTCCCCGCCCGCCATGTGCTTCAAAACTGCATACGTATCTCGTGATATCAAGGTTCTGCAACCAGTACACAACAAGGATTTACGAGTCCCATTTATTCCGGCGCCATTTTGGGCGAGGACGGGCAGGTCCAGGATATAGTCAAAATGTCTCCACCAACCATCGACTATGATGATGTTCATATGCTGTATTTATTAGAGTAACACTCATCTGTCCACATGAAATTAATTTGCCACAATCTAAACATGTCATTTTAATCTTTCCAAAGTTCTTCTAAATATTTGGGACCATTTCCCTTGCCTCTGATGCTGTCAGTGCCACATCTTTGGTGAATGTACTGGCAGGTCAGGGGTTCTCCTCCAAATCTCTCTTTTGTGCAGCACTATAATTATTCGGTGCCACCTCTCCATATGACGATGCATGGTATAGTTACCATAACTATATTTTTTTCGGTTCCTCTGGAGAGTACATCGTGGCAGATGAGGCAGGTAACGTACGGGGCATTTACCTTTTTTGCATGTAGAGGAAAGGAAAAAAAATTCGAGCGTCGGAGTTCTAAGGTGTCCCAGGGCCATTTTAGTGGACCAGGCCCAAATCCAAAGAACAGGCCGCCATTTTGAGAGTCCTGTTGCAGCCGCCTGTCGCTGTAGCATCAAGAGCGGCCGAAACTCAGCTGAATGGCAACTTAAACGGTAAAGGGGCACCCCACTACAGCAGACGAGCCTCCACCTGGGGAGGCCCGTTCACGCCGCCTCCCCCCCCCTTCGGGCACCCCACGCCGTTATTCGGAGCAGCATTGTAGGATGGCCACACCAGTGCGGCAACTTGCTAGACACCACCTCGGTGCCAACCGAATCTCAGCGCCTTGTGGTGTCTTCCATTCCGAAAACATTGTTGTGCTGCCTTCGGCCTATTCGCCGCAAGTGCGCACGCAACTCAGCTGCATAGCGAGTGAAACACCAAGGGGCGCCCCACTGCAGCCGAGGAACCTTCATCTTGGGGGCGATGCACAGCATCACATTGCTTTCCAATGCAGTCAGATCCTCAAACAACCCCCACTGACTGACGCTAACTCACAGGCCAACGGAGCGCCCCACGCCGACTTTCGGCGCAGCATTGTAGGATGGCCACACCAGTGCGGCAACTTGCTGGACACCACCTCGGTGCCATCCGGATCTTGGCGCGTTACGCTGCCTTTGGCCCTATTCGCACATCGGTTCGCTACTGACGCCACCTCACAGGCCATCGGGGCGCCCCACGCCCACTTTCGGCGCAGCATTGTAGGATGGCCACACCAGTGCGGCAACTTGCTGGACACCACCTCGGTGCCATCCGGATCTTGGCGCGTTCTGCTGCCTTCGGCCTATTCGCACATCGGTCCGCTACTGACGCCGCCTCACAGGCCAACGGGGCACCCCACGCCGACTTTCGGCGCAGCATTGTAGGATGGCCACACCAGTGCGGCAACTTGCTGGACCCCACCTCGGTGCCATCCGGATCTTGGCGCGTTGTGCTGCCTTCGGCCTATTCGCACATCGGTCCGCTACTGACGCGAACTCACAGGCCAACGGGGCGCCCCACGCCGACTTTCGGCGCAGCATTGTAGGATGGCCACACCAGTGCGGCAACTTGCTGGACACCACCTCGGTGCCATCCGGATCTTGGCGCGTTGTACTGCCTTCGGCCTATTCGCACATCGGTCCGCTACTGACGCCGCCTCACGTGCCAATGGATTTTCTACGCTTTTTATACCCTATGCCGCATAACAGGTCATGTGACTTGTTTATAAAACTTTTCATTGGTTCATTTTACTTTTGGTTTCCTAATGATGGAAGGCTTGATCATATGACCTAAAAATAACACTTTTCATTGGATGCAAACTTTTTTTTTTCCCAAACGATGAAAGCCCCACCTTGTTTCTGAATGTTTCAGACTGAAGCTGGCGTCAGCATGAAAGCACCACCATCTCGTGGCTCCGTCGTGGTCATTCCGCGAGCAATCATGGCAGCCGCTCCCCACCGGAAGCCTGCAGGAGTCGGGGGCCCCCAAGACTTTTATAGAATCCTCAAGGCTGAGGGGACGCTTTCGAGAATGGGGTCCAAGACCTAGCAGACAAGCGTCCGATTTCCAAGGTGTCCCAGGGCCATTTCAGTGGACCAGGCCCAAAAAGGAAAGAGCCTGCCGCCATTTTGAGAGTCCTGTGGCAGCCGCCTATCGCTGCACCGCAAGAGTGGGCGCAACTCAGCTGAATGGCGGATTTTGGCACAGTGTACCAAAAGCGGGCGGAATGGCAACTGAAACGGTAAAGGGGCGCCCCACTACAGCAGACGAGCCTCCACCTGGGGAGGCCCGTTCACGCCGCCTCACCCCCCCCCGGGGCGCCCCGTGCCGTGCCCAAAACGGAAGGAGCCTGCCGCCATTTTGAGAGTCCTGTGGCAGCCGCCTATCGCTGCACCGCAAGAGTGGGCGCAACTCAGCTGAATGGCGGATTTTGGCACAGTGTACCAAAAGCGGGCGGAATGGCAACTGAAACGGTAAAGGGGCGCCCCACTACAGCAGACGAGCCTCCACCTGGGGAGGCCCATTCACGCCGCCTCACCCCCCCCCCCCTGGGCGCCCCACGCCGTTATCCGGAGCAGCATTGTAGGATACCAAAACCAGTGCGGCAACTTACTTGACATCACCTGGGTGCCATCCACATCTCAGCGCGTTCTGCTGCCTTGGGACTATTCGCACAACAGACCGCTACTGACGAGCCACCCCCCGGGACGCCCCACGCCGTTATTCGGAGCAGCATTGTAGGATACCCAAAACCAGTGCGGCACCCAGGCAACATCACCTGGGTGCCATCCAGAACTCAGCACGTTGTGCTGCCTTGGAACTATTCGCACAAAACACAGCTACTGACCATTGTTGCTTCTTTTTTCCTAAAAATGTTTAAATGTTTTTACTGTTTTTGTTGCGTTGTATATATTTATAAGTTATTAAAGTTTTATAATCCTACTACTTTGTTGGAGTGCTATATATTTTTAATGTGACACATAATTGTAAAAACTTTGATGTACAAAGAGGCATCCCTGGAATCTTCCGCTTCAGGCTCGGTCCCCTCCCCAATCACAATACAGGATGGTTTCAAGATAGTAGGAACGCGTGTGGTGTGACAGATCTCATCGGGTGGGGGCCTTGATCTACTGTAACTCCTTTGAAGAGGGGTGATTCTTTACAGCTGGGGCCATAAACTACATCTGCAGGGCTACCTGATAGCCTGGGACCGGCCTGGACAATCGGACATAGAGGAAGAGGAGTGTCAGAGGGTGCGGTAGTGAATAGGGCGAAAGGGAGGTGTCGGGCGGGCACAGGGTGTGATTCTCAGAGAAGAGCAGCGCAGATGGGGGGAGGTTTATTGCCCATGCATAAGACAGAGAGCGGGGGTGACCAGTGCCTGGGGGAGATGCTTGCGAGGGTGGGGAGCCATGCTAAGGATCGACAGCGTGCAGAGAGTGGGTCTGGTCAAGGCATCTAAAATGGCTGCCGTGCACGACAAAAGTGTGTCATTTGAAAAAAGGCAAGATGGCGCAGACAATGTTTATCAACACTTCCTGATTTCCTTCGAATCGAACGTTAACAGACGTTATCTCTCCCACACTACCGGTCCCTCTGGGCTTAAACGCCGAGATGGTAGGGACTGCATCCCGTGGACATAGGCCGAGACGTCACTCAGCAGAAAAAAAAGAAAAAAAAGTCTATAAACATACAATAAGTTAAAAGTCAATGATTCTTGTTTCCTTGTAGTACGCTCCCCAGTCCGCTTCCCGTTACGCGAACCGGGCGCACCCCACCAAAAAAAACGATTTTTTTATTTTTTTTTGCCCCGCGGAGCCCTTTTAAAGCCTCCACATCAAACCTAGGGGGTCAGGGAGGATCTACTATGCCCCCTTATGGTCATTTGCTCTTTGCTTTGGCCTCCTCTTGTCTCTCGATCCTACCGAGAGACAAGATGGCGGCCGCTCCGTACTGTTTGGAATGTTTACAGACACCGGAGAGCCAATCAGCTTCGCTTCGCAAAGCTCCGTAACGCGAAAAGTACGCGAAACGGAGCGCTACCCGGGACGCTGTCACAGATATATATCTTTTTTTGAACGTTAATTTCTCAAAATCCACTGCAGCACATATATTGAGACCCAGCAAAGGCACATCGGGCTACCGGTCCCTACAATTTTGCCAAGTTTCATGCAAATCCATTCAGCCGTTCGATTACTTTTTTTTTAAATTTTTTTTGCCCCGCGGGGCCCTTTTAAAACCTCCACATCAAACCTAGGGGGTCAGGGAGGATCTACTATGCCCCCTTATGGTCATTTGCCCCTTCGCTTTGGCCTCCTCTTGTCTCTCGATCCTACCGAGAGACAAGATGGCGGCCGCTACGGACTGTTTGGAATGTTTACAGACGCCGGAGAACCAATCAGCTTCGCTTCGCAAAGCTCCGTAACGCGAAAAGTACGCGAAGCGGAGCGCTACCCGGGACGCTGTCACAGATATATATCTTTTTTTGAACGTTAATTTCTCAAAATCCACTGCAGCACATATATTGAGACCCAGCAAAGGCACATCGGGCTACCGGTCCCTACAATTTTGCCAAGTTTCGTGCAAATCCATTCAGCCGTTCGGGCTAAAAGTGAGGCCAACCGCCCTATGGAAATTAACATGGGAAAAATGTGTTTTGGGACCCCCCTTTTTTCTCGGCCCCCCCTTGACGAACCCCCCCCAAATTTTCAGGGGTTGCTCGGAAACAAAATGTTCCATTTTCCAGAAAATTTCAGCCAATTCCGTCCACAAACGCCAAAGTTATTAGACATAGAATTTTCAAAAATCCCATAGAGAAAAAATCCTAACTATATATACCTACTGGCGACCGCCAGTAGGTAATATATATGTATGTATATATATATATATATATATATATATATATATATATATATATATATATATATATATAACAATGATTTTGAACTTGGGTTTCACCAGTCATATCAGTGCATGTATGGTTTGCTTTTTGGATGTGGAGATTTTTATTGCGGATAAGAAGTTGGAAACGAGATTGTTCAGGAAGCCTACGGCTGGTAATGCCGTGCCCCCCGCCTCCAGCCATCACCCTGCGCATCTGATACATAGCATTCCATTCGGTGAAATGCTGCGTATTAGACGCATCTGTAGCACAGAACAAGACTGCAGAGTAGCGCAGATGGAATGCAGGGCCAGGTTCTTGAGACGAGGCTACCAATCGAATAATCTGGATAGAGCTATGAGCAGAGCTAACTCCGTGAGTAGACAGGTATTGTCGAATGGCAGCCAAACTAAGCTGAAGAACAATCTGAGTGAGACTAGACTGATCCTCCCCTACAGTAACCAACATTTAGCTATTCGCAAGATTTTCAAAAAGAAGTGGGCCCTGATTGCCAGTGATCCTATACTGGGTCGAGATCTGATACGCTCACCCAGTATCACCTACAAAAAAGCAAAGTCAATGAGCAATTGGTTGGTATCTAGTAGTCCAGAGATTTGGTCTTCCAAGCCGTGGCTTATCACTAGCAAATGGTTTCTGAAATGCTCAGTATGCAAAGCGTGTAAAAATGGAATCAGCAAAATTGAGTATCAGAGTCCCTTCACAGATAGACCTATCCACATCCTAAAGAAACTAACTTGCAAGACAGAGTACGTGGTGTATATGCTGGAGTGTCCATGTGGCCTGCGGTATGTGGATAGTACCAAGTTGCAGGCCCACAAGAGGATACTCCAGCACCTGCGAGCCATTACCAACGGCGACACCGCGTACCCGGTCGCTCGGCATTTTGAGGAAAGACACAACAAAAATCCTGCTGGCCTCAAATACTTTGTAATTGATTGTGTCCCACCACTCAGGAGAGGGGGTGACCGTGAGCCACTCCTCTGTAGATTAGAGACTAGGCACATCATTCTATTAGATTGCAAAGTACCAAATAGATTAAATGCCAGTGATGACTGTTATACTTATCTGTGATTATTTGTACTGTAATTGAACGCTGTCAGCAAACTGCATTACTGACCTAGTTTAGGTCTTTTAACAACAAATCTTTTTATATATATTTTTTTCACCAGAATATTTATTATTCTTAACACTTGTTTTTTACACAGCATGCCATATAATCATTGAATTGTTTTTGCGGGACATTGCACATATTTATATTAATATATTTATGTGATCACAGAATATTAGCCCACTAGGGCTTAATTTATTGTCTTCAATACACTGCTTTTAAGAATAGGAATATGTATAGTGACATTCCCATAACAATTAGCAGCAAACAGAATATGGGAGAGCAATTGTACATAGGTAAATTAAGGTTTTTTACTAGTACTAAGGCAGTTATTTATTGAATGTTTTATAAAAAAGCATATTTATTTATTTATTTATGGTCTTTTTAATTCAAAATGCTGCTAGTTTGACATTGTCAGTCATGTTAACTTATTGCCTCATTATCTTATTTTACAATGATTTTATTCTGTTTTGTAATTGATTAACATGGTTTGACCCATAACATTAGTTGACGATAGTATGTCTTCTATGTTAGCTAACCAATCAATGGTCTGTGTTCAGGCATGCACTTTTGCTTTAAATTTGCACTCTTACTTCTCAGAAGTGTCATGTGATTAAGGCCCTTTTCGGGCTGAAACGCATAGTGGCGGTGTTTGGTGTCGGGCATCAATAAATACATTTTGCACCAAAGTTGGGTTTGCCTCGTCTTGTTTCCAGCAACCAAGAAGATGTTTTGGCATCATATATATATATATATATATATATATATATATATATATATATATATTCACTGAAAAAACCATAGGTTATAGACCATATATAGTTAGGGATTAGCATTTACAAAACCTTATTTTTGCGCTAACTATATATCGCGCACCCGCAATCCACTGCTGATGATGTCACGTATTACATCATTCATGACATGGTCAGTGACATCACTGATGACATCACCGATGACATCTCAAATGACATCACTGATGACATCACTGATGACATCACTGATGACATCACTGATGACATCATCCAGTGACTGTGTGTTTCTGTAAAGTTTAAATATGTTTGATATATTGAAGAATGAGTGGATGTATAAGTGTCTGGATGAAGGATTTAGTAGGTGCGTGACTGACTGTATGAGTGAGTGAATAAATGTGTCGTACTAAATGCATGGGTTAGTGACTAAACTGTCTGAATGTGTGCATCAGTATGTCTATTCTGATGTAAACTGCTGCATGTGTTGATCATTAGCTATACGAGAGGCTATATGTGTTATTGATTGGTTGCCCAAGTATTTGTATGGGAGATTGAGTTTGTGTGGGGGTGGCTGGGAGGTGTGTGACTCTGTGCATAGATGTGTGAGCAGTTGATTCACTAGGTGTATGAGTTCAAGAGTGCATGTGGAAACAGCTACATGGGCGGTTGACTGTGTGCATGAGTGTATTGATGAGTGAATGGATATCTCAATGCTACATGTCATAGTAAGTACATATGTAAAACACAGTACATGTGAGAGTTGGCATATATAAATAACTGTGCATGAGAGCCACTGAATGTGTGAGTGGCTGTATGGATCATTGTGAACTTGTATCAGGGATTGTATAAGAGAGTAAATATGTGTTAGTATATGTTTGAATAAGTAAGGTGTGTATAACTGTATAGTTGAGGAAATGGAGGTGAGATTGTTTCTTTGCATGACTGACTAGGTGTGTGAGTAACTCCATGGATGAGTGACAGTGTGTGAGTGTCTGTATACACTGAGTGTATCTAAGGTTATATTAGAGTCTGAAGAGGTTCATCGTATTAGCACAAGAATGATGTCAAATGAGATGTCATCAGTGATGTCATCAGTGATGTCATTTGAGATGTCATCAGTGATGTCATCAGTGATGTCACTGACCATGTCATGAATGATGTAATATGTGACATCATCAGCAGTGGATTGCGGGTGTGCGATATATAGTTAGCGCAACTAACTATATATGCGAATTTCAATGGTTTTGTGCGAGTAAAATAAGGTTTTGTAAATGCTAATCCCTAACTATATATGGTCTATAACCTATGGTTTTTTCAGTGAATTTTCAAGGTTTTGTAAATGCTAATTCCTAACTATATATGGTCTCTAACCTATGGTTTTTTCAGTGAATTTCAATGTTTTTTTAATAGCAAATATCATAAGCTGTCGAATGTCAAGTACGTGGTAAGTAAAAACATTTTCGTGTTTATGCACACTGATCTGCTTTGAATGCTGCCCCCCCCCCCCTCATTTCTATTAGGAGTACTCTCTCTTTGCAGATAGTGAAGGGTAGTTAACGCAGGCCTTTGCCCCGGTTGTAATCCGTCGTGCCTGCTTCTCTCTCCATTTGATTGATTGTTATCCAAGCATTTACTGTTTTAGAATTGGTTCTCTTTGGTTCATTCTCTATTTACAAACAAGCACAGAGTCGCAATACTCTGTTTAGTCTTTGCAGATAGTGAAAAATCGTGTAAAAAAACAAAAGGAATCGAGCAAAATCAGTAGGCCACTAATGGGATCTCTTTTTGACCTCGCTAAAATAGAAACATTAGGAACAACCCCTCATGAGAAATACGAAACTAGTGAGATGAACTGAGCTCCACACCATGATGGCTGCAAGACAGCTCGGCTCCGCCACCCACCCCGCCCAAAATAACGATAAACTCTATGCAAATATTACAAATATATACAACACACCAGCAAAGTAACAGGGTAAAACATTTTATTAAATAACTATTTACATAACTATTTTATACTTTTTGTTGCCCGATCCGGCTAGCTCAATCGATCGAGCATGAAACTCATGCACTCTGATAGTTCAAAGTTTTGAGGAGTGCTTGTTAGACTGTCTGAAGCTTATTTGCACCTGCTACAGCTTCACTATTCTCAATGTAAGTGGGGGCTGTTTGAGGACGTGACTGCATTTGAAAACAATGTGATGCGGTGCCTCCCTGAACCGCTTTACGGAGGCCCCCGAGGGACGGTGTGATGGCGCGGACTCGGAGGGGGCGCTTGGCTCCGGCCCCCTCCCCAAGTCGTGTTGCCCTGGTGTGGCCTGAGATCGCCCCCGACATAGGTGGCCGGCTCCCGGGGTCAAGCGGAACTTTTTGCCTTTTGGTGACTCTTCCATTCTTGACCTTGTCCCACAATCCGTTTGACCTAAAAACACGCTGTAGTGGGGCGCCCCTTTACTGTTTCAGTTGCCATTCCGCCCGCTTTTGCTACACTGTGCCTCTTCCGCTATTCAGCTGTTTACCGCCCGCTCTTGCGACTACAGCGTCTCGCTCACCATGTAGTTGAGTTGCTCCCGCTCTTGCGGTGCAGCGATAGGCGGCTGCCACAGGACTCTCAAAATGGCGGCCGGCTCTTCAGATTTGGGCGTGGTCCACTAAAATGGCCCTGCGACACCTTGGAACTCGGACGCTTGTCTGCTAGGGCTTGGGCTCCATTCTCGAAAGCGTCCCCTCAGCCTTGAAGATTCTACAAAAGTCTTGGGGGCCCCGACTCCCGCAGGCTTCTGGTGGGGAGCGGCTGCCATGATTGCTCGTGGAATGGCCACGACGGAGCTACGAGATGGTGGTGCTCTCATGCTGACGCCAGCTTCAGTCTGAAACATCCAGAAACACTGTAGACTACCAATTCGATCAGTTCCGGTAGCGCCCCAACGTGACCCGGTAGAGAAGAACTTGCCCTCCCCTCTTTGACTGATGGTTCTTGTTGCCTGTCCCTTCTGTTGTCATTTAACAGAACTATTTAGCCTGCTGAAAGGGGTTGTGTTCCGACCGCTGGTTGGTGGAGACATTTTGACTATATTCTGGACCTGCGTTGTCACGTAATGCGTCATATGACGCGCCACGTTAGCGCATCCGGAAGTGCTCCGGTGCGCGAAGCGCAGCTTCCCGGAAGCGATCCGGGGAGCGGCGCGCAGCGCGTAACGTAAGCATAACAGGTCATGTGACTTGTTAATAAAACTTTTCATTGGTTCATTTTACTTTTCTTATTCTAATGATGAAAGGCTTGGTCATATGACCTAAAAATTACACTTTTTATTACTTTCGAACATTATTTTTTCTTAAACATATATGTTATAATGTTCCAGGCTAATGTACTTTCCCGGAAAATTTACAACTGTCCTGCAAGTAAAATATATTCCTTTTTCGAGAAAAAGGGCGTTTCTTCGTCCCATGACGGAGCCGTTGAGCAAAAGAGGCTCGGCCTGCTGTCTTAGTCGCCGATACGCCTGAATATCAGATTCTTATCGATCACTTTATGTTGCAGGAGTAGAAAACACAACAGCCCTTGACCATTTATCTTTACTGCGTTCCTGCGTATTATACCTTTTACCCTTCATGTAATTGGACTGCTTTATTTCACTTGCCTTTTACTGATTCGAAAACAGTGACTATTATTAAAAACTTTACCAATGTAAATACTACTACCATGTTTTCTTTTAAAAACCTTTATTGTGAAAATGTCAGTATACAAATACGGGCCTATAACCACGTGGGCCGGCCACGGAGCAAACTGTAATCGTATATGATGAGGAGACATTTACACTGTAGAGGAACGTAACGGGCGGGCCATTAGGTTGCAAGAACTAAGGTGTCTAACAGTTGCGGAATCGGTGGACGTACATTTTATAATTAAAATACGACAGGGCCAGTTACAATAAAATAATCTAGATATACATTTGCGGGCAAGTACCATGGGTGACGTTAATTCGAACTTTCAATAGTACAGTAATCAATAACACATCAGAACTTAATATCAATAGGGATGTCGAAATATTCAATCAATTCTCGTCCCCGCCCGCCATGTGCTTCAAAACTGCATACGTATCTCGTGATATCAAGGTTGTGCAAACAGTACACAACAAGGAGTTACGAGTCCCATTTATTCCAGCGCCATTTTGGGCGAGGACCGGCAGGTCCAGGAAATAGTCAAAATGTCTCCACCAACCATCGACTATGATGATGTTCATATGCTGTATTTATTAGAGTAACACTCATCTGTCCACATGAAATTAATTTGCCACAATCTAAACATGTCATTTTAATCTTTCCAAAGTTCTTCTGAATATTTGGGACCGTTTCCCTTGCCTCTGATGCTGTCAGTGCCACTTCTTTGGTGAATGTACTGGCAGGTCGGGGGTTGTCCTCCAAATCTCTCTTTTGTGCAGCACTATAATTAATCGGTGCCACCTCTCCATATGACGATGCATGGTATAATTACCATAACTATATATTTTTTTCGGTTCCTCTGGAGAGTACATCGTGGCAGATGAGGCAGGTAATGTACCGGGCATTTACCTTTTTTGCATGTAGAGGAAAGGAAAAAAATTTCGAGCGTCCGAGTTCTAAGGTGTCCCAGGGCCATTTTAGTGGACCAGGCCCAAATCCAAAGAACAGGCCGCCATTTTGAGAGTCCTGTTGCAGCCGCCTGTCGCTGTAGCAGCAAGAGCGGGCGAAACTCAGCTAGACGGCGCTCCACTGCAGATGAAGTGCCTCAACCTGGAGAGGCGGGAAAGGCTCGTTTGCGCCGCCTCCCCCCCCCTTCGGGCACCCCACGCCGTCTTTTGGCGCAGCATTGTAGGATGGCCACACCAGTGCGGCAACTTGCTAGACACCACCTCGGTGCCATCCGGATCTCGGCGCCCCACTGCAGATGAAGTGCCTCCACATGGAGAAGCGGGAGAGGCTCGTTTGCGCCGCCTCCCCCCCCCTTCGGGCACCCCACGCCGACTTTCGGCGCAGCATTGTAGGATGGCCACACCAGTGCGGCAACTTGCTGGACACCACCTCGGTGCCAACCGAATCTCAGCGCCTTGTGGTGTCTTCCATTCCGAAAATATTGTTGGCAGCATTTTGAAAGGAAAGATGAACAGCCGTTTGTGGCCCTCACTACACCGTTCTCCTAGTGAGTCTCACATTGTTACATTTAGGAAGAATGTTGAAGAGTAGTATGTTGAAAATCTGAAGCCATTGTTCTACAAACTCTCAACCAGCCTTGGATGGAAAAATCCTGAAGAATGTACAAACTGAAAACCAGTTTTTGTCTGTATAGCATCAGCAGCAACGCTTGAGTCAGCTTTGTGTGAAGCCGCCATTTTGATTCAATCAATAGCGTCCCCCTGCACACATTCAGGGACCTGGTCGTGTCTTCAGGTCAAACGGATTGTGGGACAAGATGCACAAAGGAAAAGGAAAAAAGTTTCATTTTTTTTTTTTTTTTTGCCCCGCGGGGCCCTTTTAAAGCCTCCACATCAAACCTAGGGGGTCAGGGAGGATCTACTATGCCCCCTTATGGTCATTTGCCCCTTTGCTTTGGCCTCCTCTTGTCTCTCGATCCTACCGAGAGACAAGATGGCGGCCGCTCCGGACTGTTTAGAATGTTGACAGACACCGGAGAGCCAATCAGCTTCGCTTCGCTTCGCAAAGCGGGGCGCTGCCCGGAGCGCGCTTACAGATATATATCTTTTTTTGAACGTTAATTTCTCAAAATCCACTGGAGCACATATATTGAGACCTAGCAAAGGCACATCGGGCTAACAGTCCCTACAATTTTGCCAAGTTTCGTGCAAATCCATTCAGCCGTTCGGGCTAAAAGTGAGGCCAACCGCCCTATGGAAATTAACATGGGAAAAACGCGTTTTGGGACCCCCCTTTTTTCTCGGCCCCCCCCTTGACGAATCCCCCCCAAATTTTCAGTGGCTGCTCAGAAACAAAATGTTCCATTTTCCTGAAAATTTCAGCCAATTCCGTCCACAAACGCCAAAGTTATTAGACATAGAATTTTCAAAAATCCCATAGAGAAAAAATCCTAACTATATATACCTACTGGCGACCGCCAGTAGGTTATATATATATATATATATATATATATATATATATATATATATATATATATACATTGAAAAAAAACATAGGTTTCACACATGTTATAGTTAACTGGACATTTCACTCATACAAAACCAGTGAAATTCCCCCGTTATAGTTAGTTCAGCTAACTACAACTCGCGCGCCCGCAATGCACTGCTGATGACGTCACATATTACATCACTCATGACATGGTCAGTGACATCACTCATGCCATCACTGATGACATCTCAAATGACATCACTGATGACATCATCCAGTGAATGTGTGTCTTTATGAAAAATAAATATTTTTATATGTGCATATCTAAAGGTCTATGGAAGAATAAATGGGTAAATAAGTGTCTGAAATGATTTTTTTTGTAAATATGTTTGTGTAACTGACTTATTAAGTGTATCTTAGTGAATACATGTATTAGCAAGTAATGTTTAAATAAGTAAATATCCGTATCAGTGTCTCACTTTGTCTATAAGTGGCTGCATAGGTTGGTGAGTAGCTACATGAGTGTCTATATGGGTTATTAGTTAGTTGTTTGAGTATCAGAACGAGTGTCTGTATGGTTTGGTGGGGGATTTTACTTAGCATATAGATGCATTAATGAGTGACTCACTGTATGTATTTGAAGACAGCATGTGTGCAGGACTGTATGGGTGGATGAGTGTGTGTATGGGTGTGTTAGTGAGTGAATGACTATCTCAATAGTGTCTTTATGAGTAACTACATATGTTTTAAACTAGTATATGTGCGTATTGATGTATATAAGTGAGTATATGTGAGAGTGAGAGTTTGGAAGACTTCCTGTATAAATGAGTATGTGTTTTTTATAAGTGATTGTTTAAGAGAGTAAGTATGTGTACGTTTCTGTAGAAGTAAGTGTAGGGGTGTGTGTATGGCTGTATATGCAAGTAAATGGATGTTTGATAGTTTATTTGCATATGTAAGTATGTGTGTACCAGGATGTAGAGGTGTTTGAGTACATATGATGAGTGAGTACATGTATGAGTGACTATATATAACTGTTGGTGAATGAGTAGATGTGTATGTAGATGTTGGAATTACTGAATAGGTTGTTGTAACTGTTATTGGTGTCTCCATTATTTTGAAAATTGTAGTTTCTACTTTTGAATGTGTGTATCAAAGGTTATATTACGCTGAGAGGAGGTCTGCCACTCTGTCACAAGGATGATGTCATCAGTGATGTCATCAGTGATGTCATTTGAGATGTCATCAGTGATGTCATGAGTGATGTCACTGACCATGTCATGAGTGATGTAATATGAGACGTCATCAGCAGTGCTTTGCGGGTGAGCGAGTTATAGTTAGCTGAACTAACTATAACAGGGGAATTTCACTGGTTTTGTATGAGTGAAATGTCCAGCTAACTATAACATGTGTGAAACCTATGTTTCTCTCAATGAATTTTAAAGGTTTTTTAAATGCTAATTACTAACTATAACATGTGTGAAACCTATGGTTTTTTCAGTGAATTTGCAATGTTGTTTAAATGCTAATTACTAACTATAACGTGTGTTTTTTTCAGTGAATTTCAAAGGTTTTGTAAATGATAATTGTTAAATGTATTAAATATTATATTTCTTTCTTTTTATACTAGTTTAAATTTTTATTATATATATTTTATTTTTTAAATTATATTTCATATTCTTAATGTAAAATAATAACAACATTAAATTGAAAAATATAATTTTTTTCTCCAATATATTAAAATTGAATTCTATATAATTCCTTTATCATATTTTTTTTTAGATAATCGCACCGTATGCACACGCTAATGTAATTACACCAAATTTGACAGAGAGGTAGAGGTTGGTTCGCAGATTGTGCTTTTTGTTAAATGGAGTAAATCCGTTCAGTAGTTCATGAGAAAACCCCAATAGACTATGCATGTAGTCTTCTATGCACCGGCAAACTTGTCTTTTATACCTTTAATTCCCCAATCTGTATCCTTATACTTCCAGTAAACACTATCACACTACTGTTTCAGTGTTGTAGTGACCATACAGCACTATGTGCTTATCTGTACACTATTCTAAAAGAATCCATTCACTACATTAAAACACTAATCAGCAGATGTACAATACGTGGTACATTCCCATAGATACGACAGTTATTGTGTACTGTGATATCACCTCTTTCTAGCGCAGGGGTTTATAATGTGATGCACCTTCCACACACCATGGCACATCTTTTGCACTACCAGTGCATCACAAAAGTGACGTAACGGCTGTGTTAAAAGAGGCACAAGGGGGTTGTAAATCCACCCCTAACACATACAAATTCACCCAGGCAGTTTCACCAGCAGTGCAAATTGAAGCGTAGACTTGTAACATATTTATATGGATATGTTGCATTCAAGTGCTTCGGAGGTACTACAGTATACTATAGGTAAACACCTTATAGATTTATGCTGTAGCACTTCCTTATAGTTCTGCAGTTTCACATTCACCATACACTAGTAATGTATTCATTCATTCATTTATGAACTACACATTCATTCTGAGACACTTTTATACACTTACATAGAAATATAGTTCTTTCTTTCACCAGTGAAGGTAGTTCTAAAAAGAACTGTTTTTTTGTGTTTAAAATTTTCTATTGTTTTTGTGTTTTGTCAACAAGTTTCTTTTAAAACCAAAAAAATTGAACTGAAACTCAAAAAGTGTCGAACAGGAACAAAAGAATGAAAAAAAAAGAAAACTAATGTCGAGGACAGCGATGCTCCTGCATCCTGCATTTTATCAGGTCAATAGACTGTTCCCTATATCACAAAAGTTTCTCGAAATAAATGCATACAATTTTAATGTCAGCAAAATCAGGATCAATTTGTGGGTGTGGACTGCTTGCTGAAAATTCTGCTGCAGTAGTTGATGTGCTTGGTGCAGTAGCAGGTGAGTTGTCCTGCAACCTCCGTGTTGCAGCTCGAGCAAAGTTGTTGGGGTGCAAGTTCTTAATGTGTCACATCATATTTGCTGTGCCAAAGAAGTATTTTTTAGATGGATCACCCATTGAAAGAGTTGTTTGGCAAATGTTACATGTTACTTTTGGAGCATTAACCTTTTTTTGCCCTTCTGGAAAAGTAAAAAACTGCCAAATTAGAGCTTCTTTCCTCTTCTTTGGAGGTTCTTCAGGAATGAAATATTCCTCTGAAGAATGGCTGGAAGATGAGTCCATTGCTGATATTATGGTAATCTTCCTTCTATTTGACAGGATTCTCAGAAGAGATGCTTCTTCTTAGAAAGTCAAAGTAGAATGTTTAAAATGGGACGGAACTTTCAACAGTTGGAATAGGAACTATTCTGAACCAATCAAAACCCCTCTTTTAAAGTCACATGGCTTTGCGTACGCTTTCGGTGAGCTTACGGTGCTCTTACGATGCCAGTACACATAACGTTCCACCACGATTTGTGTAATTGCTTTTAAAAGTAATATACGATTGTTCAAACTTAAAAAAAACTATTTTCATAAGTACTCTAGATAATGTATTCTGTTAGTATGTTTATTAAATACATAAATATATATTTTTAAACAATTAAAAACATTTGCGCCTTTCGCATACGAGGCGCCATACATGACGTCACACGAAAGCTTTGATGCAACGCGTAACGTCAAAGCGTATTCGTAGCATATGCACGGGTACGCGCTGAGAATGATTAGCAGTACAAACTATGGTGCGATCACTCTCAATGTCAAATCAGAGTACAGGGCGCGTTACGAGAATGGTTACAAGTGGTCACTCATTGGAGATCCGATTCTGGGTCTGCCTCTGTGCACATGAAAACCCCGCCCCGTCTCTCTTTGTTGTTAATTGTTGGTGCACACACTCACACTTGCATATGCGTGGTGCACGCCCGCCCACACTCCCCAGATGTAACCACCTAGCTTTCTTGCTATTACTAAGCCTGGAAGCCAATACATTAGCCAATGGGAGGTCCCCCAGGGCCGTCATTCTTCTAGACCGCAAAAACGCTACCAATGATGGCCCTGGACTTAGTTTGGTCAGCCCCCGCGGTTCCCATATAATACGGATACTGGCGTAAGCACGCTCTCTTTTGCCTGCCTGCCTGTGCTGTGGTGACAGACAGACTCTTGTTGTCGTTGATTGTACTACGAACTGTTTGCTCGAGCAGGGGAGGACTCGTGAAACTCGACGTGGTGTCACTCCTGCTGCCGTCCAGCCAAGCTACCATAGGCACGGTGGTGGCGGCGCCCATGCCCAGCCCAGCCTCAGGCCCAGCCAAAGCCCCAGCCTTTGAAGACAAGACAAGAGACGACAGAAGCAAAGGTAGGAGAAGCCGTCCCCACATCAGCCTCCGCTCCAGGCCCAGTCCACGCCAGACCCAGCGGCCCAGCCCCTACCCTCAGATAATTCCTTCTGCGTCATAGGGCCCTCCTAGGCCTTTCTTTAATAAATTGTGCTTGCATGAATTTACGGGTTGTATTTTTTTAAATGTCATGTGCTTTCGTGTCTGTTCTTAGAAATTTGACGTGCTCCCTCTTATTTTTTTCTGCGTTATGTGGCCCTCCCAGCTCTGTTTTGCTTTTATTTTTTGGGGGTACATGCTTTGTGGTTCGTCGTATTTGCTCCCTCCTAATTTTTCCATGACTTTTAATATTTAATACTGCCTCACGTGGCCTTCCCAGCCCTGTATTCTTATTGATCGTACTTGCATGATCCTATTAATTCCTTCTGCGTCACGGGGCCCTCCTAAGCCTTTCTTTAATAAATTGTGCTTGCATGAATTTCTGGGTCGTATTTTTGAAGTGTGTCACTTGCTTTCGTGTCTGTTCTTAAAAATTTTACGTGCTTGATGGTATTTTTTTCTGCGTCGCGTGGCCCTCCCAGCTATGCTTTGCTTTATTTTTGTGGGGTACGTGCTTTGTGCTTCATCGTTTTTACTCCCTCCTAATTGTCCCATGACTTTTAATATTTATTACTACCTCACTTGGCCTTCCCTAGCCTCTATGCTTTTTGATTGTACTTGCATGATCCTATTATTTAATTCCTTCTGCGTCATGGGGCCCTCCTACACCTTCTTTAATAATTTATTCGTGCATGAATTTCTATGTCGTATTTTTGAAGTGTGTCACGTGCTTTTGTGTCTGTTCTTAGAAATGTTAGGTGCTTGATGGTATTTTTTTCTGCATCACGTGGCCCTCCCAGCTCTTTTTTGCTTTATTTTTGTGGGGTACATGCTTTGTGGTTCATCGTATTTGCTCCCTCCTAATTCTCCCATGACTTTTATTATTTATTACTGCCTCACGTGGCCTTCCCAGCCCTCTATTCTTATTGATCGTACTTGCATGATCCTATTCCTTCTGCGTCATGGGGCCCTCCTTAGCCTTTCTTATAAATTTTACGTGCTTGATGGTATTTTTTGTGCGTCATGTGGTCCTCCCAGCTCTGTTTTGCCACGAATTTGAATATTCATTACTGCCTCCTGTGGCCTTCCCAGGTCTGTTTGCTTATATATTGTGCTTTCATAAATACTAGCAGCCCGTCCTGACGTTGTCCGGGTATGAATTGCTGCCGGCCAGTAGTATATTGTTTTGTAGGATTTCGTTTTGATAGCATTTCTTATCTGTGACAGGCCTGTGAAACGCTCCGATTCACAGTGCACTGCTGATGCACTTAAGAGTGCACGTTCAGTAGTGTGTGAACTCGAGTTTCCATACTTTATTTTTCCTTGCAATATTATATAGCGCGAACTCGACAACATGGCATGAGCACAATTTACATTACAGAAGACCACATTCATTTGTGGTAGGCACGGGGAGACAAAGTGATTTGTCTGGAATCACAGGATGTTGAGCTCATGCCGAGATTCGAACGTAGCTCCCCAGGTCTAAAGTTCGCAACTTGTGGCGGGAGGTGTGTCTAAAAGTGTATGTCGGTGCTGGCCATCAATGTGAGAGACCTGTGCAAATGGGTGGTGAAAAAATATGAGTATGTTGCTGGAGATGTGGGCCGCCGTGCCACCAATGTACTTACCGGGGGAGGGTAAACACCCACTATTCCGCAACTTTCTTTCCGCATACCATCACTCCGCATACTTTCATTACGAAAGTAACATGACACCGCAATGCCATTATAACGCATGGCATTACATTTTATATGCTTTACCCACACATACATTTACAACGAAATTTGTTGTAAATGCATGAATGGTAAAAGCATGTTTTTTTAATGTTTGGATAAGGTAAGTATGGGTATAGGGGTATATGTTTTGGGGTACTGAGGTATATGTTTTGGGGTGTTTGGGTATTTTAAGGGTTCAGATATAGTTTTGGGTTATGGGGTACAGGGGTAGTTTTAGGGTTTAGGTATGGGTTTTGGAGTACAGGGGTATTTTTAGGGTTCAGGGCTAGGTTTGGGTTTTGGGGTATAGGGGTATTTTTAGCGTTCAGGGGTAGATTTGGGTTTTGGGGTACAGAGGTATTTTGAGGGTTCAGGGCTAGGTTTGGGTTTTGGGGTACAGGGGTATTTTTAGTGTTCAGGGCTAGGTTTGGGTTTTGGGGTACAAGGGAGTTTTAGGGTACAGGGGTAGGTTTGGGTTTTGGGGTACAGGATTATTTTTAGGGTTCAGGGCTAGGTTTGGGTTTTGGGGTATAGGGGTATTTTTAGGGTTTAGGGGTAGGTTTGGGTTTTGGAGTACAGGGGTATTTTAAGGGTTCAGGGCTAGGTTTGGGTTTTGGGGTAAAGGGGTATTTTAGGGTTCAGGGGTAGGTTTGGGTTTTGGGGTACAGTGGTATTTTTAGGGTTCAGGGCTAGGTTTGGGTTTTGGGGTACAGGGGTATTTTTAGGGTTCAGGGGTAGGTTTGGGTTTTGAGGTACAGGGGTATTTATAGGGTTCAGGGCTAGGTTTGGGTTTTGGGGTACAGGGGTATTTTTAGGGTTTAGGGATAGGTTTGGGTTTTGGGGTACAGGGTATACTTATAGGGTTAAGATGGGTTAGTGTTTAAGGGTGTTGGGGTATTTTAAGGAGGAAGGGTGGGTTATGATTATGGGGAGCAGGGGTATTTAAAGGGAGCAGGGTGGGATTAGCACACAATATGAGACATGGCATGAAGGGCGGAACGTACCACACGCCCCCAGCGTTTGTCACGCCCCCCAGCACACGCCCACAGCACACCGTAGACACACCCACATGGGACTGCTTTGCTGGCACTGTTCTTTTACCTTTTAAATGTATATGCTGGGCGTCTGCATAGCCTATGTCCTTCTGCTGCAACTGCCCTTTCCAACACTGTATTGGGTGTTGTGATTGGTGCTGTGGTCCTGAGATTACCCGCCTCAAAGGTTCGTGCTCTCTCTTTATTATATTAGTATGGATATATGTTGCATTTTTGTGCTACGCCACGTGCTTTGTGTTTCAACATACGTATTCTCTCCTAATCATCATATTTGCTCCCTTTTAATCCTCCGCTGACTTTTAACATTTCTTGCTTCCTCATGTGACCTGTAGTTGTTTTTGTATGTGCTCTTGTTGGCCTACGAACGTTTTGCCTCCTCAGACTAGCATAGTTTTAATTCATAATAATTGTTGGATTTATAACCTTGACACTAGGGTGTTGTATTGGCCCTTTATTTGGCTTAGGTTCCCTAACCATTTTTCCCTCTATCGTACATCTTTTTATGACATGCTTTCACCAAAATACATGTTTTGGACACTTCACCACTTCATGATCAGTCTTTAAGTGCAATTGCTTCCTTTTGAAAGTGTAATGGTAATGGTTTGTCCATGATTAAAATGTTAGTCTTGATAGTTATGTATACTATGTATACCAAGGCTGCTCAAGTAAATGCTACTACTGGGCCTACAGCAGTAATTGTGCCACCCACACAAGAAACTCTAAATATAAAAATCAAGCCTGTCACTGCAGGGCCTGAGCACCCTTTGTTAAACTGTCATGTTTTCAAACTGCATCCATTTGACAGGCCTTACCTCTGTATTTGTATAGACTGTACTCTATATCCCTCGCTTAACCTTTCAGCACACTACATATTTTCAAACTACATTAATATAAGAAAGGTATTTCTTAACTTTTTGTGTTTGAGAAACGTTTGTGGTAGGTTGTTAAACTAATTTCTTCTTTAAGAATTGTTACTTTTTCAAAATGAATTTGCAGGAAGAATAACCAGTGATAATTCACCAGCACCTGTTCCATCTTCAGGACCTGTTCCATCTTCAGGACCTGTTCCATCTTCAGGACCTGTTCCAGGTAGATCACGTTCTGCTACATGTAAATTGTGTATACTATGGCTAATAGCGTATGATGTACATGTTGGTTCCTCTTTAGAAGCTCATGTGCTTTCATATATTTTTACAAGTAATGGATGCCTTCCTCTCAAAAATATGCCTCTCAACACCAAATATGTGTATATGTTCATTCCTATTACAGTTACTTATCTTTAAGTATTAATTTCCCATCAATGTGTGTACTGAAATTCTCTACTTTGAAACCTATGATTGCTTTAACATTCAGGTTCGACTTTTGCTCAACATATACATTTGTTATTATGTTTTCAGTTTGCAGAATGCTACCCAACTCATCAGCCAGTTGCCCAAATTTTTACTAATGTAATATTTCTGGGGAATTGTAGACTGAAAATTGCAATAAACCTAATGGAGTCATCATGTTTGACTTTAGCATTTCAATGATAAATAAGGTCTCACACTCACTCTACTAGTTTTGTCCTGAACATTGGATTCTTCTTTATTTTGTTTTTTCATACAAAATCTTTCATGGATAAAGACAAATCATTACTTTTTAACATAGTATAGTAAGATATTGTCATTATAGTTATGAATTTTAAATTTTGTTTGTAGTGAAGCCATATGAATATCTTTGTAACAGTTGTAACTGTCTCCAATCCTGGATCTGAAAACACCTAGACTCATTCATAATATATTGCAAACTAAGGGGCCGATTAGGAAAGTCTGTCCGCCATCCTGTCGTAGGAAGGGACCGACCGCCACAGGGGCGGAGGTCCCGTGCGTCGAATTAGGATGCACCCGCCACAGTGGCGGGTGCATCCCGCATTTTTAACATTGCGGCGGGCGGTGCTGAAAGCACCGTCCGCCGCAATGCTAAACATGCATGTTGTGCGTTTCAAAGCATGACATGCACTGCGTGGTGCCTGCCATGTTGTACTTTGAAACGCAGGGGGCTACCATAGGTACCCCCCATGTGTACCCCCCAACCCCCCTTCACTCTGGGGACCCGCAACGGGCGTCCAAAGCAAAGACCGTATGCCTTGCCGCCGTGGAAAGGCATAGGACCGCCGGCATCGTAATATGGTTGGCGGTGTCTCGCAGACACCGCCACCATATGTAAGCACATTTTTCCGCCGGTCGTGAAGGCGAGCGGCGGAAAAGCGGTGGACGGTCTTGCCGTCTGCCGCGGACTCCCCCGCCATCCTAATGTGGTGGGGTCATTTCTGTGAGGATGGCAGACGGATTGCCCCCGCCGGGCCGGCGGTGACAGCCGCCAGCCCGGCGGGGGCAATCCGTCCACCATCCTAATCGGCCCCTAAGTTTTTAATTGTTAGCATTGCTGTTATGATGTCCTAATGTACATCTTTTTTATATTTAAAGTCTGTTGAAAAGTATTGTGGTGTCTGTAACCAAGATACTTCAACAACATACGTGCAAAACTTAATGGTAAGTACCCTCAATGAGAGTAAATGCAGAATATCAAAATTAAGTGATGTAAGTCCTTGGAGTCTTTAGAACGCATTAAGTCTCCAGTTCACATTTGTCTGATACAGGGTGTATATTACTATGACTCAGATAACTGAGGCATTTGCAAGGCTCTTTTTAGAGTTACGTCCACCATGTTGGAAAGCTGGCTATGCACCCTTCCAAGTTATGTAGTCATTACCACGTTTCCACTAAGTGTTGAGAGATCACTATGCTTACCATGTAAATACATATAAAGTTTTCATTTCAAAAAGCTATTGACCGTTAAATAATGCAACGTTAATAACAAGTTACTTTTCACTATCTTCCCAACAGGCCCAACAGGCCCAATGTTTCGAATGCAGCAGATGACTCCACCTTGAATTTATAAAATCAAATGTAAATCCTACTTACCTTTTACTAGTTAGATATGTACAAAATGTATGTTTTTAAGTAACATATGATCGCATGCAAGATGTCTAATTAGATATTTGCACACTGCTGCAATCTAGTGTTGGGTCCAGATTATTATAAAAGTAATGTTGAGACACACTTCTTTCAGCTGTCACGATTTGCACAATCCTTTTAGAGTCGGACCAGACTTCCTCTAACATTCCTATTTAATTTCTTTTTGAAATTGAGCAATTATTTTGTTTAGCTGTTGAAATATAAATTTAAATCTTCCTCCTCTTTGAAGGTCAACAAGCAATACCGCTCCTCTACACATTTGTTCAATGGTAGTCTAAAAAGTAGTGGTAATTACACTATCACTAAGGTAGACATCTGACAATAGAATCTAGGATATAGTTACACCACTATTCCATGGTCATAATCCAAAAGGTGTGTTTAGACTCAACAAAAAGAAAAATTATGCATTTTTATGCTGGACAGTATTGCTTCTAAACACACTTTCACTGCTTCCTTCCATACCTTCAAAAAAGATGTCATGGATTTACATGCATAGTCTTTCAGGTCTCTATGGGCCATATGTATCAAGCTAAATAGCATTCGCAAAGGCCGAAATTCGCCTTTGCGAATGCTAATTTGCTAAATGGTATGTATGTAACATTTTTGCTGCAAAATAAGGAATCGCAAAATTTGCGATTCCTTATTTTGCGATTGCACTTAAGGAATCGCACATTTTGCGATTCCTTAAATGCAAAGTATCAAAGAAAAAATAATGCAAAAATGCCCATAAGGATTCGCAAATTACCACCAACTTCTAGTTGGTGGTAAGTTGCGAATTCTTTTAACAAAGCAATTTTCAAAAAAACCAAAGGTGCCATATGACGCTCATACATGCCTTTAGGGCATGTATGTGTGCCATATGCCCCCACATGTCATTTTAAGGGGTGCAGCAGGGTGTACTTGAGACACCCCTGCACCCTTTAAAATATTCCTAATTTGCGATTAGCAAATTGCTAATCGCAAATTTCCCCTTCATTCCTATGGGCCTCCTGGCCCATAGAAATGAATGGGTAATTGGCGATTAGCAATTTGCTAATCGCAAATTAGGAATGTTAAGGAATCACTAAAAAGAAGCGATTTTTTACATACATACCATTTTGCGAATTCTAAATAGCGATTCCTTAAAAATCGCTATTTAGAATTCGCAAAACGGAACTATGATACATATGGCCCTATATCTCTAATGTAAAACAAGCGTACTTGTTTTCCTTTTCTTTTGTCACTGACATATAAACTCATCAGTCACTCCTATGGTAAGCCTTTACAATCCTGAATGCTGAGTGTTGGGTTTTGTGTGAGAGGATGCCCATGCATTACCATGCTAAGTTTTCTTTACCTGCATGGACACATGTAGTGTAACCAGTCAAATGCTACCCTCCCTCTACTCCTAAAGGCGGATGTAGAATTAAACCGTTCATCATAAAATAGAATTGGATATCACTAAGTACAAAGTGTTTCTGTATTATGCAAGCCCTAATGTAATTAAAAACAGGCAACAAGAGCATTGCTATTCTCCACATTATTCTTAAGACATTTATCGAGCCTTTTTTTTGCATCAACTACCCCGGCCGAAGGCAGTGGGAAATTTGCACACTTGCTCCCTTTCTTGGCTGTATTACAAAACAATGGTCCAAAGACTAATACTTCACAATGTCACAGTTAGTCGACACTTCATATTTCAGTTATTAGAGTATTATAATCTACTCTTAATCAATAAATGCAACAGATCTCACAGAACGCAACAGCAAAACATATAATCAGTGGTGATTTATTCATTTTGTTACCACTATTGAAAAATGTAAAAAACTTGCAATACATATGGGTCATATTGGTTGCCCCAAGGGAGCGTGCAAGATAGAAAGATGTGAGTCAGATGGTGTTCAGTGATAAAGAAAAGAAAAGAATTGCAAAGATTCGTGACATGAAAAAGGAACACTGTTTTCTTTTATTTTACACAAAAGGATCAGCAAATCATCCATGTTATGGGACCTGGCCATAAATCAATTCACCCATAATTAAAGTTCATTTAGAAACCTATATATCTGGTACTTTATAATGCACAAGGAAGTAATAGTATATAGGTCCAGGTCAAAAATCAAATAGGCGTCGACGTTTTGACTCGACTTAAGGCCTCACGGTGAGTTAAGCCTGGGCCGTGCGAGTCTTCATCAGGACTAAAACTGGCAACCTTAGATTAGTGGATGACCCCTGACGGCGGTGGTGATTCTAGTGTATTATTTCTTACTCTTGGTCAATTATTGAAGTGTCCTCCTTATCCCTTATATGGTGTGGACCAACAGGAGGAATCACTCTGGAATTATTCTAATATGCCGTAAATCCTGTTTTGATCGGTAGCGAGGGATGATTAAATCATGCTTGTCCCTTCAGCATACTGATGCTGGTGTATTTTTCTTACTCTTGGTCAATTAATGAAATGTCCTCCTTATCTCTTATATGGTGTGGCCCACCAGGAGAAATCACTCTGGAAGTATTCTAGTATGTCGTAAATCCCTGGTTTGATCGGTAGCGAGGGATGATTAAATCATATTTGTCCCTTCAGCTTACTGATGCTGGTGAGCGCCGTGCCACAGAAATCCTTTTTAAATTTGGACCGCTAACTTGTACGGCATGTCAGGGATTCAATAAGTATCTCACGTCTTGCCTTTCTTGGCTGGGGTTATCAATTCTTCTTCTTGTAATACAAATTCAAAGTGTAGGCCCTTTATTGAGCCTTCTTGGTAACTATTACTCGTGAATGGCAGTAGGTAATTTCCAACTTGGAGCCTTTCTTATTACTTACATTATTCATCTTCCACTCAATCAACACATCATCTACACATACACACACCTACTTGCAGCCTTTCTTGGCAATAGTTAACAACTATTCTTCTATTTCATATCTGTATTCAAAGTGCACGCCCTTTATCGAACCTTTTTGTTATAACAACTACCCTGGCTGAAAGCAGTGGGAAATTTGCACAGTTGCATCCTTTCTTGTGACGCACAGTCTGTGTAATGAGCTGGGTATCCAAAGATCTACTTCCCTGATAAGACAGTGGTTACTTTGCGGGTCTGCAGTCTTTCTAACTTTTTACCTTAATCATCTTCCATTCAATGAACACATCATCTACACATACACACACCTACTTGCTGCCTTTCTTGGCTGTGGTTATCAACTATTCTATTTTATATTCATATTCAAACTGCAGGCCCTTTATCGAGCCTTTTTATTGTAACAACTACCCCAGCCGAAGGCAGTAAAAAATGGCACAATTGCTGCCTTTCTTGGCTGGGGTTATCAATAATTCTTGAATTCATATTCTGATTCAAAGTCGAAACCCTTTATTGAACCATTTTGTTGTACCTGCTACCCCGGCCAAAGGCAGTAGGAAATTTGCACACTTGCTGCCTTTTCTTGGCTGGGGTTATCAATTATTCTAATTAATTTAAATTCAAAATGCAGGCCCTTTATTGAGCCTTCTTGGTAACTACTACCCGTGAATAGCAGTGAGTGATTTGCACACTTGCATCCTTTCTTGCGTCCTTTCTACGCACAGTATGTGTACTTTGTGCACTTGCATTGTTTGCTTAGATGTGATACCCATTTTTCAGGCTCCCACTGCAGAATCCGACACACAGTCTGTGTAATGGACTGGAAAGCCAAACACCCACTTCCTTTACAAAGCAGTGGGTACTTTGCACGTCTGCTGCCTTTCTTAATTTTTACCTTATTCTGCATCCACTACCAGAAACACACCTACCTGCTGCCTTTCTTGACTGTCTTTGCCAACTATTATTCTAATTCAAAGTAGAGACCCTGGAAAGAGCCCGATGTTGTTATTTTTCAGCACTACCGCCCAGAGTGGGAAATTAGTGCAATTGCTTTGCTTCCTTAGATGTGGTAGTCATTTCTCAGCCTCCCACTGCAGAATACGCCACCCTGTCTGTATAATGAAAAGGATATCCAAAGATCAACTTCCCTGACAAGGCAGAGGGTAGTTTGCATATATGCAGCCTTTCTCATTTCTCACCTTATTCATCTTCTACTCGATCAAGACATCATCCACACGTACACACACTTACTGCTGCCTTTTTTGGCTGGGATTATCAATTACTCTTCAATTTCATATTCTGATTCAAAGTCAAGTCCCTTTATCGAGCCTTTTTCATGTAGGTACTACCCGGCCAGAAGGCAGAGAAAAATTTGCACACTTGCAGCCTTTCTTCTCTGGGGTTATCACCTATTGTTCAATTTCATATTCTGATTCAAAGTGCAGGCCCTTTATTGAGCCTTTTGTTGTATCAACTACCCCGGCTGAACGCAGTGGGACATTTGCAGACTTGCTGCCTTTCTTGGCTGGGGTTATCAATTATTCTTGAATTTCCTATTCTATTCCAAATTCATGGGCCTTTATCAAGCCTTTTTTGTTTTAACTACTTCCCCAACTAAACACACTGGGTATTTTGCACACTTTTGCAGCCTTTCTCATTTTTGACATAATTCATCTTCCACTCAATCAACACATCATCCACACCTACACACACCTACTTGATGCCTTTCTTGGCTATGGTTATCAACTATTCTTCTATTTCATATTCATATTCAAAGTGCACGCCCTTTATCGAGCCTTTTTGTTGTAACAACTACCCCAGCCGAAGGCAGTAAGAAATTTACACACTTGCTGCCTTTCTTGACTGCGGTTATCAATTATTCTTGAATTTCATATTCTGATTCAAAGTCAAGTCCCTTTATCGAGCCTATTTCATGTAGGTACTACCCGGCCAGAAGGCAGTGGAAAATGTGCGCACTTGCAGCCTTTCTTCTCTGGGGTTATCATCTATTGTTCAATTTCATATTCTGATTCAAAGTGCAGGCCCTTTATTGAGTCTTTTGTTGTATCAACTATCCCAGCTGAACGCAGTGGGAAATTTGCACACTTCCTGCCTTTCTTGGCTGGGGTTATCAATTATTCTTGAATTTCATATTCTAATTCAAACTCAAGGCCCTTTATCGAGCCTTTTTGTTGTAACTACTTCCCCGGCTAAAGGCACTGCATAATTTGCACACTTTTGCAGCCTTTCTTATTTTTTACATTATTCAACTTCCACTCAATCAACACATCATCTACACGTACACACACCTACTTACTGCCTTTCTTGCCTATGGTTATCAACTATTCTTCTATTTCATATTCGTATTCAAAGAACAGGCCATTTATCAAGCTTTTTTGTTGTAACAACTATCCCAGCCGAAGGCACAAAGAATTTTACACACTTTCTGCCTTTCTTGGCTGGGGTTACCAATTCTTCTTCTTGTAATACAAATTAAAAGTGCAGGCCCTTTATTGAGCCTTCTCAGTAACTACTACCCGTGAATGGCAGTGGGTAACTTGCGCACTTGCAGCCTTTCTTATTTTTTACATTATTCATCTTCCACTCAATCAACACATCGTCTACACATACACACACCTACTTGATTCCTTTCTTGGCTATGATTATCAACTATTCTATTTCATATTTGTATTCAAAGCACAGGCCTTTATCGAGCCTTTTTGTTGTAACAAGTACCACAGCCGAAGGCAGTAGGAAATTTACACACTTGCTGCCTTTCTTGGCTGGGGTTGTCAATTATGCTTGAATTTCATATTCTGATTCAAAGTTGAAACAGCTTTTCGAGCCATTTTGTTGTACCTACTACCCCAAGCCGAAGGCAGTGGGAAATTTGCACCCTTGCTGCCTTTCTTGGCTGGGGTTGTCAATTATTCTAAAATTAATTCAAATTCAAAATGCAGACCCTTTATTCAGCCTTCTTGGTAACTACTACCCGTGAATGGCAGTGAGTAATTTGCACACTTGCGTCCTTTCTTGTGTCCTTTCTACCGCACAGAGTGTGTACTTTGTGCACTTGCATTGTTTGCTTAGATGTGATACCCATTTCTCAGGCTCCCACTGTGGAATCCGACGTACTGTCTGTGTAATGGACTGGAAAACCAAACACCCACTTCCTTTACAAAGCAGTGGGTAGTTTGCACGTCTGCTGCCTTTCTTAATTTTCACCTTATTCTTCATCCACTAGCAGAAACACACCTACCTGCTTCCTTTCTTGACTAACTTTGCCAACTATTATTCTAATTCAAAGTAGAGGCCCTGTAAAGGGCCCGTTGTTGTTATTTTTAGCACTACGGCCCTGGGAGGGAACTGAGTGCACTTGCTTTGCTTCCTTAGATGTGATAGTCATTTCTCAGCCTCCCATTGCAGAATCCGACACCCTGTTTGTATAATAAAAAGGATATCCAAAGATCCACTTCCCTGACAAGGCAGAGGGTAGTTTGCGTATCTGTAGCCTTTCATATTTTTCACCGTATTCATCTTCTACATGATCAAGACATCATCCACACGTACACACACTCACTTGCTGCCTTTTTTGCCTGGGGTTATTAATTATTCTTCAATTTCATATTCTGATTCAAAGACAAGGCCCTTTATCGAGCCTTTTTGTTGTAACTACTTCCCCAACTAAACACACTAGGTAATTTGCACACTTTTTCAGCCTTTCTTATTTTTTACATTATTCATCTTCCACTCAATCAACACATCATCCACACCTACACACATCTACTTGATGCCTTTCTTGGCTATGGTTATCAACTATTCTTCTATTTCATATTCAAAGTGCACACCCTTTATCGAGCCTTTTTGTTGTAACAACTACCCCAGCCGAAGACAGTAAGAAATGTACACACTTGCTGCCTTTCTTGGCTGGGGTTATAAATTATTCTCGAATTTCATATTCTGATTCAAAGTCAAGGCCCTTTATAGAGCCTTTTTGATGTAGTTACTACCTCGGTCGAAGGCAGTGAGAAATGTTCACACTTGCTGCCTTTCTTGACTGGAGTTATCAATTATTCTAAAAGTAGCAACAAACTCAGGAACAATATTTTCATTTGGAAACAAATTTCATGGTAATCGTATCTGTAAAACCTCTTTCCCATGTTCAGTAATTTTTCCAATTCTTATATCTTGTAGGATAGTTCCATAATCAGCACCATTTGCTTGCCGCATATTTGTAATAAATTCCTTATATTCAAAATATGACCAAATGTTAACATTTCCAATGCTACATTACATCTTTTACGTATACTACCTGTGGAGCATGACAACAAATTGCAATACCACAAGCTATCTGGAGAAGCTTGTTGTGAAGACTCTTGAAGAAAATTAAACTTCTCATTATTGATGACGTAAGCATGGTATCAAACTTAATGCTTGCCTTTGTGCTTTTAAGAATGCAGCACATTCTTAAAACAGAGTATGACATATTAGTCTCAATTTATGTAAGGCAGAGACAATTGTACTATGTCCTCAGATTCTGTTAACTGAACAAAATAGCAATTATCGATGTTTGTGTCAAGTACTGCCTTCGATATACATTGCAAACAGCAGACTTCACAAGTTCAATTCAGCTTTGCATGTCAATTTCTCTTCAGTTTGTGTGCTGAGAACTGTCTTCAATCAATTCTGCGCTCAGTAGACTTGACAACTAGATACCAACAGTGCCAGCACTACAGAAAACATTCAATACATCTTGATTTATTTAAAACAGAGACAATTTTACAATGTCCTCAGATTTTCTTAAAGTTTGAACAGTACGAAATTCAGCCTTCATTTCTTTAATTTATTGAAATTTCTACTATATGTCTTCAGATTTTGTTTAAATAAGTGACAAAAAGCATTCCTCCGCGTCTGTGCCAACTACTGCCTTCGATCTACACTACGGACAGCAGGGTTCACAACTTGAAATCAGCTTTCCATCTACACTATGTACAGCATTCAAATTAGTCTTCATTTATGTAAGGCAGAGACAATTTTATTAATGGATGGCACAAGAAACATTCCTCAATGTCTGTACTAAGTACTACCTTCAAATGTACACTACAAACAACAGAGTTTACCTCTTCATGCCACGAGTCACATCAGTACTACAGAAAACATTGAATCCAGCCTTCCCTACTTTAAGGTACAGACTAATGGATTCTATGTCTTCCGATTTTGTAAAAGAATGTGACAAATAGCATTCATCTATAACTGTGCTGACTAAACCCTTCAATCTACACTGTGGACAGCAGGTTTCACAACTTGAATTTACCTTTCCATCTACACTAAGGACAACATTGAATTCAGCCTTGCTTTATTTAAGACAGGCAATTGTACTGTGTCCTCAGATTCTGTTAACTCTGTCAAAATAGCATTCATCGATCTTTGTGTCAACAACTGCCTTTAATCTACACTGCGGACAGCAGGGTTCACAACTTGAATTCAGCTTTGGAACTAAATTTGTCTTCAATATCTGTGCTGACAGCTGCCTTCAATCTTAATAGCAGGAGCTCCACTACTACAAAAAATATTCAATTCAGCCTTGCTTTATTTAAGGTAGAGACTAATGGATTCTATGTCTCCCAATTTTGTAAAAGAATGTCACAAATAGCATTTATCTATAATTGTGCTCACTAGAGCCTTCAATCTACACTGTTGACAGCAGGGTTCACAACTTCGATTCAGCTTTCCTTCTACATTAAGGACAACAATTCAGCCTTGCTTTACTTAAGGCAGAGACGATTGTACTATGTCCTCAGATTCTGTTAACTGTACAAAATAGCATTCATCAATGTTTGTGTCGATTACTACCTTCGACCTACATTACGGACAGCAGGGTTCACAACTTCAATTCAGTTTTGCATGTAGATTTCTCTTCAGTATGTGTGCTGAGAAGTGCCTTCAATCAATTCTGCGCTCAGTACAGTTCACAACTAGATAACAAGAGCGCCAGCACTACAGAAAACATTCAATACAATCTTGATTTACTTAAAACAGAGACAATTGCACAATATCCTCAGATTATTCCTCTATTTGTTTTCAACAAACTCATTATAAAAATCAAACTAGGACTGTTCATCTGTATTTAAAAAGGAAAATAATAATGAGTGGAAGCATTTTGCAACTTATTTGTTGGTAAAGAATTATTTTGATTTCGGTTCTGATCAGCGTATTTGTAAATATTGTTATAACAAATTAGATGAGAACAAAATCCCTGCTAGAGCTGTGCATAATAATCTTGAGTTGGTAATTATTCCTTCTGAACTGATGGATTTAAATACCTATGAGTCTATTCTTATTCATAGTGTGCATCCATTTCAGGCTATTGTTCGTATGGAGCCTATAACAGGAAAATTGCCTCCTTCAGATTTACGGACACGATAAAAGGGATGAGTTCTATATTTGCCTGTAGACTTTTTTTTATAAAAAATTGAAACAATTGGTGTAGAAAATGAACATTTAGTTATTTTTGTTAATGGCGTTCCTACTAGGAATAAGAAAATCTAGCAAGAAGTAGTGAATGTTAGGAAAGTGAAAAAGGCAACGAATCTGGTAAAAAAAACTAATCAATATTATAAAAATGTGTATGTGAGCTGTGCTGAGTACACTTGGGGATGATTTACTTCAATTTCTTCGAGACACAAATCCAAAGTTACTAAATATTGAATACAAGACACCTGGAGAATTGTGCTCTTTGGATTCAGTTAATGTATGCAGGTATTTCAATCATAGATTCGAAGCTATAATATCTTTTATCACCAATTAAAAATTCTGCCCTTGGAAAGGTTTTGCATTTCTTTTGGAGAAAAGAGTATCAACCGAAAGATGCTCCTCACATACATATGCTAATATGGATCAAAGATGCTCCCAAATTTGCAACTGAGTCAGATGATACTGTGCTGTCTTTTATTGGAAAAAATGCTACATGTGATATACCCAAAAGTACACAAGATGAGTACTTAAGGCAACAAGTCTTACGAGCCATCGTTGTGGGAAATACTGTCGTCAAAACTACAAATTTCAGGACAAGTTCTACACCAAATGTCATTTTGGATTTCCATGTCCTGCAATATATAAAGGAAGAGTGAAGAGTTTTATGTCATCTTTGCTACATACTATCACAAGAAAGTTTCCAAAAAATACATACAACATAAAAAGAAATGAAGAGTCAAAATACATCAATGACTACAACCCAGTCATTTTGTCCAAGTGGAATGCTAACATAGACATTCAATATATTGCAGACAATTCCGTTGCTGTTGCTCGATATCTAACACCCTACATAACAAAATCAGAAAAGACAGAACTGAAGGAGATGTGAGAAGAGATTTCCTACAAGAAAAGTCTAACTAATAAATTATATCGTTACAGTTTAAAGATGTTATCTCATCGAGAAATTGGAGCTTATGAATCTTCAGATCGCTTATCATCTGCAAGTCTTTACTCCAAATCTAGAAGAATCATTTGGCTGAGTCTACGTCTTCATGCAACACGAAATCGAGTACTTAAATCTGTACAAGAAATTGAATATTTAACTGAAAAAAAACAGAAAGTATACGTATTATAGTCTATTGGTTCATAACACTTCCTAATCCAACTGTTCAAAGATCCCTCCCTTTTTATTCATTCTACTTTGACTTCCTAAGAAGGACCATCTCTTCTGAGAATCCTGTCAAATAGAAGGAAGATCACCATAATAACAGCAATGGACTCATCTTCCAGCTTTTCTTCCGAAAGAGATTTCATTCCTAAAGAGCCTCCAAAGAAGAAGAAAAAAGCTCTAATTTGGAACTTATTTACTATCCCTGAAGGGCAAAAATAGGTTAATGCTCCGTTAGTAACCTGTAAAATTTGCCAAACAACTCTTTAAAGTAGTGATCCATCCCAAAAATACTCCTTTGGCACACCAAGTATAATGCGACATATCAAGAACTTGAACCCCAAAAACTTTGCTCGAGCTCCAACACGGAGGTTACAGGAAAACCCACCTGCTGCTGCACCAAGCACATCGATTGCCAAAGCAGGATATTCAGCAAGCAGTCCACACCCACAAATTGATCCTGATTTCGGTGAAATTAACATTCTATGCATTTATTGTGATGAACTTTTGTCTTACGGGGAACCTAATAAAATGCAGGGAGCAGGAGCATCGCTATGCTCAACATTACTTTTTTTGACATTATCTTGTAATTGGTATCGACTACCCCAGCCGACAGCAGTGCTAAATTTGCACACTTGCTGCCTTTCGTGGCTGGGATTATCAATTATTCTTCTATTTCATATTCTGATTGAACATCAAGGCCCATTATCAAGGCTTTTTGTCATAGCTACTACTCCTGCCGAAGGTTAATGCTCCAAAAGTAATCTGTAAAATGTACCAAACAACTCTTTCAAAGGGTAATCCATCCAAAAAAAGACTTGTTTGACACAGCAAATATAGTGCGACACGTGAAGAACTTTCACCCCAACAACTTTGCTTGAGCTGCAACACAAAAATTGCATGGCAACCCACCTGCTGCTGCACCAAGCACATAAACTACTGCAACAGCATATTCGCAAAGCAGTCCATACTCACATATTAATCTTGATTTTAGTCAACTTAAATTTCTATACATTTATTGCGATTAACTTTTCTGTTACGTGAAACAGTCTATCAACTTCATAAAAAACAGGAATAATTGATAACCCCAGTCAAGAAAGGCAGCAAGTGTGCAAATTTCCAACTGCCTTCGGTTGGAGTAGTTACAACAAAAAAACTTGATAAATGTCTAATGAGTAATGTTGAGGACAGATATGTTCCTGTTTCTTCTTGTAATACAAATTCAAACTGCACACCGTTTATTCAGTCTTCTAGTTAACTACTTCCCGTAAATGGCAGTAGGTAATTTCCACACTTGCATCCTTTCTTGCGACGCACAGTCTGTGTAATGAGCTGGGTATCCAAAGATCTACTTCCCTCATAAGGCAGTGGTTATTTTGCACGTCTGCAGCCTTTCTGACTTTTTACCTTATTCATCTTCCATTTAATGAACACATCATCCACAAATAAACACACTTACTTGCTGCCTTTCTTGGCTGGTGTTATCAATTTTTCTTCAATTTCATATTCTGATTCCAAGTCAAGGCCCTTTATCGAGCCTTTTTGTCATAGCTACTACGCCAGCCGAAGGTTAATACTCCAAAAGTAATCTTTAAAATTTGTCAAATAACTTTCAAAGGGTGTTCCACCCAAAAAATACTTCTTTAGCACAGCAAATATAGTGCGACGCGTGAAGAACTTGCACCCTAACAACTTTGCTTGAGCTGCAACACAAAGATTGAAGGGCAACCCACTTCCTGCTGCACCAAGCACATCAACTGCTGCAACAGCATCTTCAGCAAGCATTCCATACTCACATATTAATCTTGATTTTGGTAAACTTAAATTTCTATGCATGTATTGCGATGAACTTTTGTGTTACGTGTAACAGTCTATCAACCTCATCAAAAACAAGAAACAGGAACATCGCTGTCCTCAATATTAGTCATTAGACATTTATCAAGCTTTTCTGTTGTAAGAACTACCCCGTCCGAAGGCAGTGGGAAATTTGCACACTTGCTGTCTTTCTTGGCTGGGGTTATCAATTATTCTTCAAGTAATTCAAATTCAAAATGCAGGCCCTTTATTCAACCTTCTTGGTAACTACTTCCCGTGAATGGCAGTGGGTAATTTCCACACTTGCATCCTGTCTTGCGGCGCACAGTCTGTGTAATGAGCTGGGAATCCAAAGATCTACTTCCCTAATAAGGCAATGCTTACTTTGCACGTCTGCAGCCTTTCTTACTTTTCACCTTATCCATCTTCCATTCAATGAACACATCATCCACACATACACACACTTACTTGCTGCCTTTTTTGGCTGGGGTTATCAATTATTCTTGAATTTCATATTCTGATTCAAAGTCAAAGCCCTTTATCGAGCCTTTTTCATGTAGATATTACCCCGGCAGAAGGCAATGGGAAATGTGCGCACTTGCTGCCTTTCTTCGCAGGGATTATCAACTATTGTTCAATTTCATATTCTTATTCAAAGTGCAGGCCGTTTTCAAACCTTTTTGTTGTAAAAACTACCCCGGCCGAAGCCAGCAAGAAATTTGCACACTTGCTGCCTTTCATAGCTTGGGTTATCAATTATTCTTGAATTTCATATTCTGATTCAAAGTCAAGACCCTTTATCGAGCCTTTTTGTTGTTCCTACTACCCCAGCAGAAGGCAGTGGGCAATTTGCACACGTGTAGCCTTTCTTATTTTTTACATTATTCATCTTCCACTCAATCAACACATTATCTACACATACACACACCTACTTCCTGCTTTTTTTAACTGGGGTTATCAATTATTCTTGAATTTCACATTCTGATTCAAAGTCAAGGCCCTTTATGGAGCCTTTTTGTTATAGCTTAGTACCTCGGCCATACACAATACGACATGGCAGGACTATGAAAAGCATCTAAATCTACAGCACTACATGCCAAAAAGAAATGCTTACTTACACAGTAAGTGACATTTTCCATTGTTAAGATATAACATCAGTCAATAGAAAAGAAACATGTTCTCAGTGAAGTGAAATTACTTTTTGTGATATATTGAAACTATTTTCACAACTTCTTTACTGTTGTATGTTGTTACAGTGTTTTTTCCTCCTCATGTTCAATCTCTTAAGCTACACTGCAACTATTTTCACAACTTCATTACTGTAATATCGATGTTTGTAGTACTCTCATAAAACATTTTATGACACCTTGAAACTTTTTTTAAAACTTGTTTACTACAATATCAGTGTTTCAACTGCTTTCATAAAACTTGTTTGGATATATTGCAACTATTCTAAAAAATTCTTTACTCTAATATCAGTGTTTGAGTTGGTAACAGAAAATAAATGTGATACATTGTACTGTGTGGCTCACTACAATATTAAAACAGAAATGTGATAGTGTTTGCTGGGACTGTAAGGATACAGACCGAGGTATTCAAGGTATAAAACACAAGTTTGACGGTGCATGGAAGAGTGCATACATAGTCTATAGGAGTTTGAAGCAGTCAATGCCTTAAGGCCCACTTTGCAACATGAGTACTTCTGTACTAGCTGAATGATTCCAATTCTTCAAGAAGTGTGTCTCAAATTATTTTATAATAATACATGTATTCTTGTAACATATCATAATTTAATAGAACTTTTAAAATAATGTCATCATGTATTTCATTTTCCTGCTTATCAATTTCAAAAGTCATATAATCATACTCGATGTCATCTAATGCTTCTACAAAATCAGCATCCAAGATTTCGTCTACAAAATGACAACTTATGTCTGCAGCATTAATTTCTTCCTCTTCATTGTAGCTACTTACAAAAAGTTTGTTCAGCTCTTCTATGACACTGTTATTATTTTCAAAACCGTCTTCCAACTTCTTTTGTTGATTTTCCATACTATTTTTCTTATTTTGTAGGTCCTTCTACAAAAACATAAACACTTCATTCTATCCTGACTTTAATATCAGCATATTTTGTACTTGAGTATATATTATTTTGAAAACATTTGAAAAATAAATACAATAAATACAGTGTCACTATGCATTGTGTCAAGTGCTTTACTTAGCATATAGAAGAATATGTTACCTTTCATTGTAATCACATACAAACCAAAACAAGATACAACACTGCAACTAAAGCACATTACATAATGGTACAAAGCATCTCATTGGAATGTTGGGTATTAGGATAACATACAAAACTCACATATAAAATGATTTTAGAAACTTGTTACTTTTTCGATGATAAGGATTAGTAATATCTTTCCGAGAACATTTGAATATTTAAAAGGGTAAAGTAAGAGGTGAAGAACACATGTAAGAAGTTAAATCTCAAGATGCAAGAATGGATGAAAAGGGTGGTCCAAAATCTCCATGTACAATACCCAGTGGAGACGTTTAAAAAGCGGGTACACTCAAGGTATTCTATAATGTGCAATAAGTGTTGACGATCACACCACACAGAATGGGCAAGAACAGATAAAATAATGGATTGTGTGTGCTTGGACTATGATGAGAATACACTGTAGAAGGACCACGGTCAAGTGCAAAGATTAAATACTTAAGACATAGCAAACGACGTAACAACAAGAACCAGTAGGGTCCAAGAGTGGTGGAGGATGGGTTTCTTAACCTGTGTCCTAACTACTATTTTGTAAACTTAAAACAGTGATGACAGCAGTGCCATACTTTCACATCCCCCATTACGTTGTCAATTAGGGTGGAGGGAGAGAAATGAAAGGAGTAAACTACATGTCTACAGATGTACTGCTATGTTCAGAACACTGGATCAAGCACTGAAAAAACAAACTCAGATACAAAAGAAAATACACAAAACCTACACAAAGGAAATCTACACAAATAAGACGGTAATCTTGAACACAAACTGGTAAGTCAACAAAACAACAAAAAGGTTAAGGACACTGCAACGGACGGTACGCTGTAGAACTCATTGTCTGGTCCATGAAACTGTGCCGGCAGCTGGAAGGAGCCTACACAGGATGATGGCAGTACGAGGCCCCTGGAGAAGCATGGGGGAGTGGCGGTCCCAGGGGCTACAAAGTGGGGCCGTGAGCCCCCCGCATACTTCAAAATAAAACCCCAGAGGGTGGCGTTCCCAGGGCTCCGAGGGCCTTACAAGCCCGCCATCATGGAGAAAAAATAGCCCCCCGGACTTGGGCCCCTCCAGGGGCTAATTAAGAATGAAAAAGACTTCTAGTTTTTTTTCCTTTTCTGTCGAGTACGCGTACGATACACGTTTCCCGTGATTTCTTTTTTTTTTTTTAAATAAAAAAATTGTGACCTAAAGATCCATGTAGGACCCCCTGACCAGGCCTAGAGGGTCAGGATGTTTCTACCCTGCCCCATTTCCTTATTTTTCAACGTTTTCTTGTCACTCGGTCCTACCGAGGCACAAGATGGCTGCCAACACTTCCTGAATTGCTGTGTTGACACACAGTAAACATCCAATCAACATGCAGCTTGTGCTCCTATTTGTAAGGTTTTCTGTACACTTACTGTATGCATAGGGGGAGGGGGAGAGAGGGGGGAGCAGCTGAAAACATACTTAAAAAAAAAAGGCCCGAGCAGATAGCGGTCCCTGTGCCTACGGGGAGGGCAGCTGTAAGCCCCACCGCAAACTTCAAAATGAAAACCCAGGGAGTGCCATTCCCCAGGACTCCAGAGATCTCACAAGCCACCCATTATGGTAAAAAAATGCCCCCGGGATTTGGCCCACCTAAAACGGACTTCTTTTGATTTTTCCTTTTCCACTGCGTACGTATACGATACACTTACCCCGCGATTTTTTTATTTAAAAAAAATAAAAAATTTGGACCTAAAGATCCATATCGGACCCCCTGAACAGGCCTACAGAGTCAGGATGTTTCTACCCCTTCCTTATTTTTCAACTTTGTTTTACTGTTTTCTTCTGACTCGGTTCTAACGAGGCACAAGATGCCCGCCAACACTTCCTGGTTTCGAGTGTTGACAGACAGTTGACATCCAATCAGCATGCGGCTCGTGCTCGTAATTGAACGGATCTCCGTACACGTGCAGTACTTCGTCTCTAGATATCGCTATGATTTTACTTATGATTTTCTCAGGAATGACTGAACGCATTTACACCATTTAAAGCACAATCTGCGAACCGAACTCTACCTCTCTGCCAAATTTGGTGTAATTCCGTTCAGCCGTTCGCTATAGCCCTGGCTAAAGGTCCCTACTGAAAATTGCATGGGGAAAACATGTTTTGGGACCCCCTTTTTTCTCTGCCCCCACTTGATGAATCACCCCCAAACTTTCAGGGAAGGAGCGGAGCTGAGCAGGCCATTGTCTTAGAGAAATTCGCAGAGATTCGTCCACCAGCGCCAAAGTTATTCCAAATAGAATGTTGTGGATTTCCTATGGAAAGTAGGTCCTAACTATAACTAACTACTTGCGACCGCCAGTAGGTATTATATATATATATTCACTGAAAAAACAATAGGTTTCAGACATGTTATAGCTAGGAATTAGCATTTAAAAAACCTTAGAAATTCACTGAAAAAAACATAGGTTTTAGGGGTGTTATAGTTAGTTGGATATTTCACTCGTACAAAACCATTGAAATTTCAGCGTTATAGTTAGTTGTATTAACTATAACTCGCGCACCTGCAATCCACTGCTGATGATGTCACATATTACATCATTCATGACATGGTCAGTGAAATCACTGATGACATCACTGATGACATCTCAAATGACATCACTGATGACATCATCCAGTGAATGTGGTTTTCTTCGATATTTAAATAAGTTTTATATATATAGCAATCTGCCTTGAAGATTGAGTGGTTGTATAAGTGTCTGAATGGAGGATTTAGTAGCAATGTGATTGACTGTCTAAGTTACAAATTTAAAGTGTCTCACTAAATATATGGGATAATGATTAAACTGTGTGAATACCTGTATCACTCTGTCTCTTGTTGTGTAAACTACTACATAAGTTGGTTACTAGCTATGTGAAAGTCTATATTGCTAATTAAATAGTTAAGTGAGTATTTCTATGAGATAGTGAATGAATGTGTGTGGTTGGGTGGGAGGTGTGTGACTGTCCAAAGATGTGTAAATAGTTGATTTAGTAGGTATATGAGGCTAAGACTGTATGTGGAAACAGTTGTTTGGGTGAGTGAATCTCTTTATGGGTGTGGTGATGAGTAAATATATTTCTCAATCATACATGTCCAACAAACTAGAAATATAAAAGGCAGTGTATGTGACAGTTGTTGTATATAAATAAGTATACATAAGAATCAGTGATTATATGAGTGACATATGTATAACTGTATACTTGTAATAGTGATTTTATAACACACTAAGTATAACGTACTATCTATATGAATAAATAAAGTGGTGTTTGTGTAAGTGTGTAGCTTAGTAAATATAAGTATGATCAATTGATTGCATAAGTGAGTAGAATTTCTGCATAAGTGAATAGGATGTGTGCTGGTGTGTAATGTTGATGTAGGTGTATAAGTATATTTAATAGAGTTCTATTGATCTTTGTTAGCATGTATGAGTGAATCTATAGGTAAGTGTTTAGATGTGTGTGTAGATTTAGGAATCACTGAGTGGGTTTTTAGAAACTTGTATTGGTGTGTCAATGGTTTCGAATATGGTACTCCATATTGTATAATGAGTGTTAAAAGGTTACACTAGTGTATGAAAAGATGTATCAGATTGTCACATGGATGAGGTCATCAGTGATGTCATTTGAGATGTCATCAGTGATGTCATCAGTGATGTCACTGACCATGTCATAAAGGATGTAATATGTGACATCATCAGCAGTGGATTGCAGGCGCGCGAGTAGTAGTTAGTACAACTAACTATAATGCAGGAATTTCAATGGTTTTGTGCGAGTGAAATATCCAACTAACTATAACACCCCTAAAACCTATGATTTTGTCAGTGAATTTCTAAGGTTTTTTAAATGCTAATTCCTAACTATAACATGTCTGAAACCTATGGTTTTTTCAGTGAATTTCAAAGGTTTTTCAAATGCTAATTCCTAACTATAACATGTCTGAAACCTATGGTTTTTTCAGTGAATTTCAAAGGATTTTTAAATGCTAATTCCTAACTATAACATGTCTGAAACCTATGGTTTTTTCAGTGAATTTCAAAGGTTTTGTAAATGACAATTTTTAAATGTATTAATTCTTATATTTATTTTTTTTATACTGATTTACTAAATTTTTTTAAACTATTTATTTTTAGATATTTTATTTTTTAAATTACATTATGATTACATTATACATTACATTACAAAATATACCTTCTCAGAATGAATTATATATTTTAAATATTTGCAAATAGGCAATAGAGTTTTAAGTACAGTAGTTACAGTTGTTGCAATGGGCAACACAATTTCAAACACATAACAGGTGAGTAAATCGGAATTCGTAGTTCGGCTGATTTTAGAGGAATATTGGTAAGTTTCAAAAATCGACACTTAGAAACTTTTTCAGCAAAAAGCAGGCAATGATATCCTATGGAAGGAAATTCAAGTTACTGGTAAGTATGGTTAGAATTACTTTTCAGGATCAGTACTGGGCTCAAGGATGCTGCACTGAGGTCTCTCCTGTGAACAGGTGAGTAAATCGGAATTCGTAGTACATCCAGTAAGCGCCACAGAGCTGCATAGCAGAAAGATGTAAAAAGGGGCACGGCCTGCACCACCTCTCTGCAACACAGCGCAGTGGCGCTTCCTAGAAGCACCTTCTGGGCTACTTGGTCCCCATGGTCCCTCAGCTTTAAAGTTTCCCGAAATGTTTTCCCGAACTTAAAACGCGCCACAGGACGTGTTTGCACACATCATGTCAGGCCCCTCCCTTCCCTTCACCACTGTGTAAATATGCCCTGACACCGTTCTGAGTTGAGAGATTAATCACCCTTCAATCCTAAGGGTCCCTAGGGTCAAACTAGCCCACTAGGTACCTCCAGTAAGCAACACAGAGCAGCGTTGCACCAAGGTGTAAAAAGGGGAGTGACTTCTGAACACCTCTCTGCAACGCAGCTCCCTGGCGCATACTGGAGATACCTGTCGGGCTATTTGGCCTTCAGTGACCCTCAGTATTCAAAGAGAATTAATTCCCCAACTTAAAACGCTCCACAGGGTGCATTTGCACAGTGGTGAAGGAAGGAGGCGTGGCCTAAGGTGATATGTCTGCAAACACACCCTGTGGCGTGTTTTAAGTTAGAGAATTATTTCCTCCTCAATCGTGTGGGTCCCTCGGGGCCAACTAGCCCACCAGGTACCTCCAGTATGCCCCAGGAGGCTGTGCTGCAGAGAGGTGTTCTAAGGCCACGCCCCTTTTTACAACACTCTGCCAGGGAGCTCCGTGGCTCTTACTGGAGGTACCTGGTGGGCTAGTAGGCACCCAGGGACCCTGAGTATTGACCAGGAATTAATTCCCCAACTGAAACCATGCCCCGTGGCGCGTTTTAAGTTAGGGGAGTAAGTACCCTTAAAAACTAGCCCACCAGCTACCTACAAGAAAGCTCCACAGAGCTGCTTTACAGAGAGGTGTAAAAATGGGCGTGGCCTCATTACCCTTCTCTGCAATGGAGCTCCCTGAGGCATACTGGGGGTACCTGGCAGGCTAGTTGGCCCCCAGGGACCCCTAGTATTCTAGGGGAATTAGTTCCCCCTCTCCAAACGCACCGTTGCAGAGTGGTGCAATGAGGGGGCGTCGTGGCCTCCTGCCGCGGTCCCGTATTTTTAAATGTATTTTTTTAAGTAGGTGGGTTGTGTAGCCCCCCTTCTTTTTATAATTTTTTTAGCCATGGGGACCCCATCCCCCAGGGCCTGCCCCCATTTTATTTTTTGTATTATTAAAGTATTGGGAAGGGGGCCATAATGTGCCCCGGGGACCACATCCCCCGGGGCATGGACCTTTTTAAAAAAATATATATATTTGGAGGGGGCTGCCTTGCCACCCTCCTGTGGCCACTACTAGCCCTGGGGACCCATCCTCCGGGGCAGGCCCACTCCATTGGGGACCGTGGGGGATCCCCAATCCCCCCACCATCCCAGCCCGCTTTCCTATTTGGAAGAGAGAGCAGCCACGAGGCTCCCGAACTGTCATTGCAAACGGCAGTGGCGGTCCCCGGGGCTTAGGGGCTTTGAGCCCCCCCACCCACTTATAATTAAAGCCCCAAGGGGTGGCGGTCACCGGGGTTGGAGAGCCCTTTGAGCCCCCCATCCACTTATCACTAAAGCCCCAGGTGGTGGTGGTCCCCGGGGCTGCGGGGGGCCCCGTGAGGCCCCTGCATACATTACATTAGAGCCCCAGGGGGTGGCAGTCCCCGGGGGGCACTGTGAGCCCCCGCATATGTTACATTAGAGCCGCAGGGGGTGGCGATCACTGCTGCTGGTGGGGCCTCAGAGCCCCCCCACCCATTTTAAAAAAGCCTCGGGGTGGCAGTCCCCGGGGATGTGGGGGGGCTGTGAGCCCCCTGCATACATTACATTAGAGCCCCAGGGGGTGGCGGTCACGGGGTCGATGGGGCCTCAGAGCCCATCCACCCATTTCAAAAAAGCCCCAGAGGGTGGTGGTCCCCGGAGCTGCGGGGGGCCCCATGAGCCCCCCGCATACATTACATTAGAGCCCCAGGTGTGGTGGTCCCCTGCGCTGGGGTATATCAGAGCCTCCCCACCCATTTAAAAAAAGCCCCGGGGTGGTGGTCCCCTGGGCTGCGGGGGGGCCTGTGAGCCCCCGCATACATTACATTAGAGCCCCAGGGGTGGCAGTCCCCGGGGTTGGGGGGCCTCAGAGACCCCCAACCCATTTCAAAAAGTCCTGGGGGGTGGCGGTCACCGGGGCTGGGGGGCATCAGAGCCCCCACCATTTCAAAAAAGCCCCAGGGGTGGTGGTCCCCAGGGCTGCGTGGGGCCCATGAGCCCCCCTGCATACATTACATTTGAGCCCCAGGGGGTGGTGGTCCCCGGGGCTGGGGGGCCTCAGAGCCCCCCACCCATTTTAAAAAAGCCCCGGGGGTGGCAGTCCCTGGGGCTGCGGGGGGGCTCCGTGAGCCCCCCAAGACCCTCAGTATTCTAGGAGACTTAATCCCCCATCTTAGAACGCACCAGGAGGTGTCTTTGCAGAGTGGTGGAGAAAGGGGGCGTGGCCAGTGTCCACCTCTCAGCATCCCATCGTGTGGGGCTTACTGGAGGAAAGAGATAGGCTAGTTGGCCCCCAAAACCCAGCAGTGAAGGGACTTCAATCCCCATAGAAGAGTGTGCCAGGGAGCGTGATTGCTTAGTAGTGGGCAAAGGGGCGTGGCCTGTCATGAGAACTTAAAAATTCTGTTGTGTGGTACTTACTGGAGGTAGTAGGAAGGGTAGTTGGCCCCCAAGAATGTACTTGGGGGCCAAGTACCCCTCTTGTTACCTCTAGTAAGTCCCACACGGTAGGACTGCTAAGACGTCTTCGGAGGCCATGCCCTCTTTCTCCACCACTCTGCAAAGGCACCTCTGTTGCTTGTTTCTGCACTCCTCTTCCTTCTTTCTATATCTCTGTTGCTCTTTAAGCAATTCTCTTGCCTCTTTCTGTCTTCCTTCTTTTTGCACCCCCTGCCTCTTTCTGTACCTCTCTTGCCTCTTTGTGCTCCTCTCCTATCTCTTTGTGCACCCCTCTTGCCTCTTTCTGCACCTCTGTTGGTTCTTTCTACACTAGTCTTGCTTCTTTCTGCACCCCTTGTGCCTCTTTCGGATCGGTGACTAAATATCGAGGACAAAATATCTACTACAGAAAATACCAATGCCAAAATATAGAAAACTACAATATCGACCTGCTATATTTATATTAAAAAAAACTAAAATATCGAACCCACAATATTGACTAAATAAAATATAGTTTCTAACATTATCGAACAACAAAATATCGATAATCAAAATATTGTAAATTATACAACTATTTAAAAATACACCATAATATCGAAATACAAAATATAGACAACCAACAATATTGATTCAATAATAAAATCAAATACAAATAAAACACATTCAAAAGTATACATGCATATTAAAAACAAATTTTTAAAACATATACATACACATTTGAATAAATGCATATAAATATATATTTTACCGACTCATTAACAACAAATATTACATTTTTAGTAAAATCACTTAAAAACGAAATTAAATACATACTAAACAAACTAAACAGCAAAATGTAGAACATTTAAATAAATATAAAATATATTGCAACAATTAAATATATTTAAAAAATATTATTACTACTTAATAAACATCTTCCATATATGGAAACATTATGTAAAAAAATTCAAACTGAACTCAATAACCAATGAAAATCTAGCAGTTACAACTAAAACCAGTCACAGAAACTAACTAATTAAAACAACACTATAAAAGCCACACAAAAGAAAGAGTCTATTCCACTACAACAGAACAAAAACACAGAAGAGGAAAACCTACCAGATCCTACCTGAAAATTCCAAACTAAACAAAGTAAGTAAATAATGTTTTGTTAAACTTTAACATTGCTAAAAAGTTCTAAATAATTAATCTAAACAATATGAAACTCAAATGTACTTTCACTTATTTATATCTCCAATACAGATTCTACCAACACCTACAATTATTTCCTACAAGAAGTAAGAAAATAAAGCTAATAAAAAAGTAAGTAAATAATGATGTGTTGGCCATTAAAAATAGAGAAATGTTACTAAAAATACAACTAAATAAAAAAAAACTAAAATATACTTTCATTTATTTATTTCTCAACTACAGATACTTCCAGCCACAAGAATAACTATCTACAACAACTAAGAAAATAAAGCTAATGAAAAAGTAAGTATGTTAAAGAAGTAGTTTAAATGAAAATGATAATGTAACTAATTAAAATAAAACCTTTCACAATTGCCCTATAACCTACACAAAATACTTCTAAATATCTTAACCATTTATTATTATTATATCAACAGATATACTTCCTCCAGGATGAGAAATAAAAGCCACCACACATCAAAATAAATGTATTTCAACATCTACATAACCTTTGTAAGTATATATAAAAAATCTATTTACATGTAAAAAAATGATATACTGCATAATATTAATTCAATTGTATCTACATTTTCTTTAGCACTAAACCCACCACCATGACAGAAGGCGCAGAATCCATAGTCTCACAAAAGGGAAAAATGCTCCTATGCTACATGGGTTATGTATATAGACAAGAAAGGCAGAATGGATTAAAAGTGTTCTGGAAATGTAGCAAGTACTATGCTAACAAATGTTACGGAAGAGCCATAACTCAAGAAAGTACTGTATTATCTGTCAATGAGCACAACCACCCTCCCAATATTACTGAAATCAAAATTAGAGCAGCTTTTGAAAATATAAAAGAAGCAAGCAGTAGCACAGACAAGCCCACTACTGAAATATTAAAAGAACAGCTACTGCAAATACCCCAACATGCATCTGGACAATTACCATCTATTGATGCTTTAAAGAAAGTTATAATTAGACAGAAAAAAAACTACAACTACCATGCCTATCCGTAAATCTTTCCAAGAAGTAAACATCCCACCTGAATTGAGCATTACCCATAACAAAGAGCCATTTATTTTCTTTGACAATAACAACAGTAAAAAATTGTATAATAATGTTTGCCACTGCAAATAACTTGACTAAACTCCAACAATGCAACACCTGGATGACAGATGGCACATTTAAAATATGCCCAAAACCATTTTATCAACTTTATACAATGCATTCTCTATACCAACATACTAATTCATCTACTGCCTACTCCCAAATAAAACTCAAACTGCTTATCTAGAAATTCTCAATAAAATAAAATCAGAAAATCCTAATTACTTCCCACATAAAATAATCCTGGATTTTGAAATTTCAATGATTAATGCAATTTTAAAAACATACCCCCATACGTCTATACAAGGTTGCTACTATCATTTTAATCAGTGCTTGTGGAGATTTCTCCAAAAGTCAACACTAAGGGGCCAATTCCGATCTCGGTCGGAAGGGCACCGAATCGGGTTGCGCATTAGCGGACCCGATTCGGAGGCTGATTTTCCGTCCGGTTCGTACACGGGTCCGGACGTCAAAGTACGATGCGAACAAGCGTGAAATCTCCGTACGAATCGTTTCCGGGTCCGAACCGCTCTGTACGACTCGGCCGTAAGCTAACCGTGGCACACAATGGAGACGTTCCACGACTGAGCTAGTACGATGCTCGATTCGGACAGCCTGGTCGAGTCGGAGCTTCCGGCTCGCAATAGCTCCCGGAGATGGACTTTGGGGGTCAGCATCGGACCACCTGTTACCCGCAGCCTTACGACTCGGACACAGGGGGAGACCCATGCACAGGCATGTACGGCGCAGATGGCACCGGTGCGTACCCACTGTAGGGGGCGCACTTGTCCGCATCGTACCCATTCAGTCAATGTGAGCCCATGTACGTGCCGTACGACTGGCTACTATTGACTTCTATGGGAGTCCGACCGAACTGAGTCCGACAGCATACGGCCGTATCGTACTCACTCGGTCGAACTGCAGGAGTCGGGATTGGTCGGAAAACATCCCGGATCCAGCTTGAGGGGAGTGATTTCCGAACCAGATCGGAATCAGCCCCTGAGTGTAGAATACGTTACAGGTAGCACCTTAGTATACCATATAATGCCTGTTGGAAATGGGATCCCTGGCTGGCCAGGGCTTTCGCCAAAGTCAGTCAGAGACCACCACTCCCAAGTCAGGGCAAGGGAGTTACACGCCAAGATAACCCCTGCTCACCCTCTAGGTAACGTGGCGCGAGCAGCAAGGCTAAACTTGGAGGCGATGTAGGTTAAGTATTTGCGCATGCACCCCAGCAACAACACCCAAAGGCCCACCACAAAGGAAACTCCACACAAGGTTATATAAAAATAGCCTTTGTATTATAAGAAACATACATTAGATAAGACACACATCTTGTTACACTGTGCCAGAGGCACGGGCAGAATTTACAAGGGATTATGTACAGGACAGGGCCACCTGGACCACTGTCAAGGGTATGCACTTTTAGAACTTAGCACTTGTAGAAAGTAAAATCACTGTAGCACACAATATAAAAATAGAGCACACAACCAGTAATCACTGGTAACAGGACCTCACTAGCACCACCTGTACTAGGGAGAAAACAACCACCTACATATCACAATACCTGTAGGGGTGTAAGAACATAACACATGATGCAATGCATTCAGAGGTGTAAGAAGGGAAAACACATGATGCATCACAATACATTCAGAGGTGTAAGCAAAATGAACAATTGCGCCAAACTCACTTAAGTCACCACCTGTGACTGTCCCTAGGCCAACTGGCCTTGTGGGGGCTAGGACGCCCTGTGTCCAATGTCAGGGGGGCCTAAACGGAGCAGTTGCCCACAAAGTGCTGGGCAGCTGGTGATGATGGGGCAACACGATGGAGCCTTGTGGGCTCAAGCACACTGGTGGGGCAAAAGGAAATGCCCCCTGGAGCCTCCTCTGGGCTCTAAACACACATGGCACCCAAAGAGCCTCTCTAGGCTCTAAACAAATGTGGGCTGTGAGCCTCTCGCTGGGCTCTAAAACAAATGGGGCACCTTGAGCCTTCTCTGGGCTCGTAAACCAAATGGGCCGACACCAGGGGGAGCGACCCGCTGCCAAGTGGGGCCGCTCTATCACCCCTTGTGCCCTTCACAACGATGGAGTCCCTCACGGGGGACTCTAAAATCAAGTATGGCCGAAATACGGGATGCGGCCATGGGGGGAGCCTCGCTCTGGCGGGGGAGCCTCCTAGGCTCAACAAAGGAATGCCCCCGGAGCCTCGTGGCTCCCAAACAAGCAACAGTGCGGAATCGTGCTACGGGGGGACGGACCCCGACAATGGGTCCCGGCGCCCCTCCCGTCTATCGGCACTAACCGGTCTTTTGTTGGAGGTCCGGGGCTCTCCTCTCGCTTGGGGAGCCTCGGTCGGTGCACGCAGGCTGCTTCCTGCCTTCCGGCGATCTCCTCCTCCCCCGATGACGCGGCGGGAGGCTCGGCCGGCTGGGCCAATCCCAGCGCGGCCCGGGCTGAAGGCGGGTGCTGCTTCCTCCGGGCTGCGGCGGTGATTCCACGGGCAAATGCGGTGTGGGCAGCCGCTCAAATGACGAAATCAATAATAACTCGAGGTGGGCACTCGAGGGGCTCCGCACTAGAGCAAATGCCGGGTGGGCACCGGTTGATTCAGAAAAGGGGGTGGTGATGAACAGAGTGCCTGAATTAAGCAGACCACTCTTACCCAGTCCAAAGATCAGGGCACCGGTTGGCAAGCATAAAGCGCCCCGAGGCGCTGACAGGACATCAAACGCTCTCAGCGCTAGGGGGGGCCAAATACAGCGCTTCCCAGCGCTGTAAGGAAAACGAAAGCGCTAGAAGCTACAAAGTCCAGCAAAAGTCTTTTTAAGGGGCAGGGGGGCAAGGCTGGGCCCAGAGCCAGCACACTGGGTCTCCAAGCAGGGAGACACCCCAAGTGGCGGTCCTCTGGCCCAGCGACAGCAGCAGCAGCCCCCCTCAGGATCCTGGATCAGAACAGATTCTGTGTGGACACAGCCCCATTTTTATACTAGCAAATCCTTTGTTTCAGGGTGCAGGGTGGGGGAGAAACCAGTCGCAGCTTATTTTGGAGCACACTTGATGGCCCAACCACCCCTTTCATTCACTGGGGAGGCTAGGGTCGTTAGACACACCACAGGGGGGCGGAGCCCGCATTGTGTGGGGAAACCCAGCCCATCAGGTACCAGGTGCACTCCTCCCCAGCCATCAGCATGCTAATCTCACACTCACCACTGGGCAGACCCATCCAGACTTCCTGGAGCCTGGCATGCCAGCCAGCTCCAGCCAATCACGCTCCAGCACCCTTACTGCACACACATATCAATGTCTGGAAGTGGCACTTCCCTACTAGACACATACATGCCGCATACACCATCTCGCAGCATTCACTCTCACGAGTTCACACATACTAAACTCGAGCCTGCACTCCCCACACATCAGGAACTACCAGGGACACACAATTCCCCATGCATTCCTATGGGAGGGCAGGCCAGCCATACTACACGCACGCACTTTTACTCTGGGACCCAGGGAGAAAGTGCGCCAAGCCAGAAATCATGAACACCATCAAAAGCAAAAAGTTCAGGGGTGAACTAGCCATAAAGGCCCGGGTCCAACAATGCCTGTGACAGATTACAAGAGAAATGAATAGAAACTAAGCCCACTACTTGATTACTTCGAGGACACATGGGTAGGGAGACTACACCAATCAGGTCACCGAAGATTTCCAAAGTTCCACATACCATGGTAGAACTTTTACATTAGCACCCTGAACAAAGAAGCCAAAAGTAATAACGCCGTGGAAGGATGGCATAACGCCTCCAGGCAACAACAGGCAGAGGTACACTGACACAGCAAAAACCACTAGAAAGTATCCTAAAGGCACAAAGTTACCAAGAACCAGGGATACAACAATATTTTACACTAATTTGCGCAAAACTAACTAAACAGACAAACAAAATGTATGAACTTTTACAGAACCAAGTCAAACTCTATCCTACAACTAGAGGCTTAGAATACTTATCCCTAATCACAAAAACAATCCTTTAACTGTGATCTAAACAATAATTAAAACATTTTCATTAACAACACAACATATGTATCTAAAATATATTCATATTTTATAAAATATTATTAATTTGTCAAATATATACAATAATAACATGTTTAAATATATTTTGACAAAATAATAATATATTACAAAATACAACACATATTAAAATAGAAATAAATTACATTTCCCTCCCACATACCAATTAAAAATTTACTTACAATTGTTGTAGCTCCAAAGCTAATTGAACACAACTTCTAACTCCATCCAGGTGTCGAGTTCTCCAAGTATCGTTAAATAAACCCCCAAAAAATGCAAAAATGCAAATATGTCCAAAAATATTTCCTCTATAGATAAATCCAACTGTCAGAATGCCATAAAAATCCCGAAAATGTTAAAAATGTAAAAAACGCTCCATGAAAACGCGAAAATTAAAGAGTGTGTTAAATAAAGATTAGCTTATAAAACTAAAACACACCTCTTTAAAAAAAACGGCAACCCTCTCCAAAAAAAAATCCTCCTTCAACAAATCCAATTGGAAATCCCTTCATAAACCCGAAAACATTAAAAAAGTAAAAAACACTCCAGGAACACTCGAAAAATTAAAGAGTGTGTTAAATAAATATTAGTTTAAAAAACTAACACACATCTCTTTAAAAAAAAAGTCCAAGTTCTCCTAAATCGGACATTGTTAAACAAAAACCTGTAAAAAAAATAAAAACAGACCCACCTGCACAAAAATACATATACACAACATCAAAACACATTTAATAACATTTAAAAAAAATACACATAAACCTATCTACATATACTACATTCAAAACACCAGGGGCCCCATCAGGATGGCGGGTGGATCGCCAGGCCGGCGGTAGCCACCGCCGGCCTGGCGGAGACGATCCGCCCGCCATCTGTGCCGGAATGACCCCCCGCTATATTATCATGGCTGGGGTTCCGCGGCGGATGGAAAGACCGTCCGCCACCTTTCCGCCCCGGTCGCCTTCCGACCGGGTGGAAATGGGTTCTATATGGTGGTGGTGTCTATCAGACTCTGCCAGCCATATTAGTATGGGCATTTTCCACTGCCACGGAAAGGCATGCAGAGTCTGCATTGGGAGCCCATTGCGGGCCCCCAGGGACTCCGGGGGTGTGGGGGGTGCACATGGGAGGTACCTATGGTACCCCCCTGCAGTTCCATGCACAACATGGTAGGCAGCGCACGGTGCCTGCCATGCTGTGCATGGAAGTGCACAACATGCCTTCCTGCCATTGTTGCAGGCGGTGCTGAGTGCACCGCCCGCCACAATGTGAGGAATTCTGGATGCGCCCGCCACTGTGGCGGGCCCATCCTAATTGCAGACAGGGGACCCCCCCTTATGGCGGGTGGTCCCGTGTACCGTGAGGATGGCAGGCAGGCAAAGTCTGCCCGCAATTCTAATGGGGGTTCAGGCCTCAAAAACCGAACGTACTAAAAAATTTACATAACGTAAAATACACCCAAACTACACCAAAATCACAAGTACCAAATGCTAAATACACTACAAACAACCTAACTACATTCAAATTAACTTACAACTTAGTTTCAAATAAAATAAATAACTCTTACCTTGCTCGAAGCGACACAGCTTCCAACCGCAATCAGACCCAAAAAGACAGTAAGCGGTTAGAAAAGTAGTCCCCCTAAACAAAAATGGCTGAATAAATATAAATGTAAACATTAAATATAATAAAAAATACTGTAAACTTACCAAAAATGTGAACAAATATATTTTATAAAATTGCAAACATCTTTTATAAACATTGTTTATTAATAATAATAAACAATATAACACATATATTATTTGTTATTATTAGAAATAATTACATTACTACCTCAACATCCCAAAAATAAGAATAACATATAACAAAATATTAAATAAATACATACCTTCACAGATAAAATATTGTAACTTAAATAAGGTAATTATTAATATTATTAATAAAAGATATATTGATAATATTAATAATAAATATGTTGTGTAGATATAAAAAATGTACTATTAAAGCAATATTATGTTTTGTTAAATGTACATGTATTAAGATGCAATATTCCTTTTACAATAATAATGAAAATACCAATAATGTAATTATTATTATTGAACATACACATATTAATAATATTAAATACAAAAATAATATTGTAAATATGTTAAAAGGTTATGTAACAATATGAATATGCTTTGTGAATTACAAAAATATTAAAATGCAATATTGTGTTAACAAATATTTATATGTTACATAAAAAATGTGAAACATTGAAAAGTTGACTAAACCAATACTATTTTGTATTAAAAAGTATATTGCTCACAAATATCAAAAATATACAAATGTATGTTACCAATTATCTACATATGTATTACTGAATATAACAATGTATAAATGATATATGAATAAAAAAATATATTGTAAACATTTCAATATGTATCACAAATATAATTCAAAAAAATAAAAGTTGTAAAAATGTTCAACAAATATGTTCATAATGATATAATTTACATAATAAAAAAACACGTGCTTCAACTAACTATATTGTAAGAAAAATAAAAACTTTGTTCATCAAACTTGCATTTCTGATTATTTCTCAATACTTTGAATTTTATTAACTGTTTACTGTTTACTCAAACTTTTAACACAAATACTATCACACATCAAAAACAAACACACCCTTAGAACTATTATTCCTCTAAAAAATATATAAATAAAATAAATGTAGTACTCTAACTCCAATCACTATTCAATGTGGAAAGTTCTGGATAGTAAATAAACATAATTCACTATTCCTACTCCAGTCAGTATTAAATTAGGGAAGGTGCTGGATAGTATAGAAATGTATTAATATAATATGTTAAAATACATTTTTTCATACATTATCAAAATATTAATTTCTCCTAAAAATATATTTTCTCTCAAAATATTTTATTTAGAATAAAAATAAAATGTATTACAACATTTCAAAAACACCACCCACCCTTATCCCCTAATAACCCAACATCCCACTCCTAAAATTTGTATAACAAATATTTATTTTTATAAATTTTAAAATTATTAATATCTCATAAAATATTTTTTTACTCTCAACAAAATGTATTTAGAATAAAAGTAACATTCATTACAACATTTTTGAAACACTCCACACCCTTATCCCCTAATAACCCAACATCCCTCTCTTAAATTTTATATTACAAATAATTTTATTTATACATTTTTTACAACTACTAATTATAACAATTTTATATTATTATTATTAAATTCATTACAATTCAATATTTATAATATTCTATATTTTTACCATTCTATTTTACAATTTTCGATACTACTTTACAAAATAACTAAGGGGCCCATTATGATTGCGAACGGACTTGAGTCCGTCCGCGACCATAGAGGAGGAGGAGGGAACCTCCGCATGGCCTGCGGAGTTCCCTCCTGTCCAATTAGGATGTGAGCACCACCCTGGCGGTCACATCCTCTATTTTTACCATTGCGGCGGGTGCGGCTTCAAGCTGCACCGACCGCAATGGTAAAAATGCATACATTGCATTTGTATGCAGAAAGCGGCAGGCACCGTGCGGTGCTTGCCGAATTTTTCAATACAAATGCTGGGGGGTAACATAGGTACCCCCCATGTGCAACCCCCCCTCTTCACCCAGGGGGCCCGCAACGGGCCCACGCAGTGAAGTTCCACATGCTTTTCCACGGCGGAAAACCAGCTGTGGAAAAGCATTTTTTAAAGCCCATCCTAATATGGCTGGCGGTGTCTGAGAGACACCGCCACCATATTAGAGCTTTTCCGCCGCGGTTGTGAGCCAACCGCGGCGGAAAAGCTGCGGACGGAAACCAGGACCCACCAGCCATCCTAAGGTGGCGGTGGGTCTTTGGTGGGTCCGAGGCGGTTTTTCCGCATCCTCCGGGCCGGCAGTGGCTTCCGCCGGCCCGGAGGATGCTAAAAAAACACAATCGTAATAGACCCCTATATTTTGTCATTATGATATTTTGTACTCGATATTTTCACATTCGATATTTTAACCAAAATAAAATAGATATTTTGGCATACTATATTCTAGCATTCGATATTTTAGTCCAATCGATATTTAAAATTCGATATTATGTCATTTAATATTTTTTAGCCGATATTATGTACATTCACCGCCTCTTTCAGCACCTCTGTTGCCTCTTTCATTACCTCTGTTAGTTCTTTCTGCACTGCTCTTGCCTCTTTCTGCACCCCTCATGCCTCCTTCTGCACTTCTGTTGCCTCTTTCAGCACCTCTGTTGATTCTTTCTGCACTGTTTTTGCTTCTTTCTGCACCTCACTTGCCTCTTTCTGCACTTCTCTTGCTTCTTTCTACAACTCTGTTGATTCTTTCAGCAATTCTCCTGCCTCTTTCTGCACTTCTCTTGCTTGTTTATGCACATCTCTTGTGTCTTTCTGCACCACTGTTGCCTCTTTCTGCACTTCTCTTGCCTCTTTCTGAATCCCTCTTGCCTCTTTGAGCACCTCTTTTTCTTCTTCCTGCACATATCTCTCCTCTTTCTGCACCGCTCTTGCCTCTTTCTGCACTTTGGTTGCTTCTTTGTATACTTCCATTGCCTCTTTCTGCACCTCACTGGCCTCATTTAGCACCATAGATATCACCATAATTTTGCCACAGCACTGAACAGATTTGCACCAAAGAATAAAAAGAACAAACTGCGCAACAGCATCTACCTTTCTGCCAAATTTGGTGTAATACCGTCCAGCGGTTCGGGCTGTAGGTTCGGAAACACGTTCCTATGGGAATTAGCATTATAAACGCATACTTACTCCGTGCCCCTATTTATCGGTCTCCACAGCACAGATCACCCCCAAACGTTCCACAACACACAGAACCTACTTTGGTACTTTGGGGTCCATTATGGCCGCCACCGCAACGGTACACGGGACGGACCGCCAGAGGAGTGGTGGTCCCGCCATGGCAATTAGGATGCCACCGCCACGGCGGTGGTGGCATCCCGCATATATTGCATTGTGGCGGGTGGTGCTGTAAGCAGCACCTGCCACAATGCCATATATGCATGTTGTACATTAGCATGCACAACATGACAGGCACCATGCAGTGCCTGTCACCTCCACCCTCCAGCCGCATGGGGGCCCACAACAGGCCCCCAAAGTGAACTCTGCATGCGTTTTTATGGCGGAGTGTCCGCCATGGAAAGGTCATGAAAATGGCACATCCTAATATGGATGGTGGTGCCTGCAAGGCATCGCACCATATTGAAGGCCTTTTCCACCCGGCCGGGTGACCCTCTCCATGCTAATATGGCTGGGTGAAGATGGGTCATTAGGCGGGCAGCTCACCACTGCTGGCCTGGCGGTGGCGATCCGCCCGCTATTAAGCATGGGCGTAAAATCCGTTCCGCTCACGGATTTTGCGGATTTTCAGTAAATTCGCAATCCGCGAACTCTCGCGAACTTGCCGAAAATTCGTAAAATCCGTGCGAAGCGGATTTTTTGCTTGGTCGCACTTGCCAACTAGAATACTATACAATTTCGCGGGAGTAAATACTTGCGAACACGTAGATGCGGCGGGCAGCGACAATCTTGCAATTGCGAGATTGCAAAATTTGCAATTTCGCACAAGAAATCCACCAGCAGGCAGCATAAACCTTGAAAATTATGATTTTTATCAGAATAACTCCTCAGGTTGACATTTGCCTGCACTTTTTCTTTGCAAGGAGTCCAAGGAGGAAACTGCACTGGCTTCCCATTAAGGTCAGAGTGTTGTTTAAATCCCTGTGTATCATGCACAAAGCCATGTGGAAGACTGCCCCCACTATGATCTGCTCCCTAGCGGAACCCTACCTTCCTCACAGATCTCTACGTTCCAGCACTGCTTTCCTAGCTACTGTCAACAAGATCAGACGCACTAGATGGGGTGGACGCTCCTTTTCCTGGAATGCTGCAAAGGAATGGAATTCCTTGCCCACTTTCCTTCGCAGTGAACCTAGCCTTTTAAAATTTCGGAAGGATCTGAAAACTCACCTGTTCATTTAATCTTTCTTCCCTTCTCATTGGTATGATGGTACATAGCGCTACGAGGCCTCCGGGTTGTTTGCGCTTTATAAAACCCGATTAATAATAATAATAATAATAATTTTGGGGGGTGGGGGTGGGAGGAAGGAAGTGCCCCACAGTCTCCAACTACCTGTTCCTGTCCACCAGGCTCCTCCCAGTGCTTTGTTCATGTGCTGGTCACTTTGATTTGAATCTTGACCTGGAAGGATTACTTTTGTGGATGCTGCTGGATATTTGGATTTTTGCAAAACTGAAAGCACTCAGCAGGTGCAAAAGTTCAATCTTATCATTAGTAACCATTCCCTGTAGTGCTTCCTGAGGGGCCCCTTCAGAGTTCATTTGCCTACTTGCAACTATTCTATGACCCTGCTCTGACCCTCACAGCAGGCTCAGAGAATAGCTACAAGTATACAACAAAGGTTCTGTTAAAAAAATTACACTGCAACAGAAAGCAATTACAGATAAGGAAGCAGGTGCCAGCCAGACTGGAAGTTTAAATTCAGTGACACATTAATCAACCCCAAATTAATTCATGTCAGTTGAAGCAGGGCAGGTGTGCTTGCTTTTTTTCACCCCCATAATATACAGTGATAAACCAACCAGAGGGTGGCAGTGATGTACCAGAGGGTGGCATGGGTGTACCAGAGGGTGGCAGTGGTGAAACAGAGGGTGCTGTGAACCTGTGATGATGAACCAGATGTAGAAACAACATAGTCGCGGCCGTTGCGAGAAGACAAGTAAGTTCGCAATTGCGAACTGGTACAGAACCCTCGCGAACTGCCAGAAATCCTTGCGAACACACACAAAAAAAAATCCGCAAATTCGCGAGAGTTCGCGGATTTTGCGGATTGCGAATCCGTAAATACGCAAGTTCGCGGATTGCCAATTCGTAAAATCCGCCCATGCTTGCCCGCTATGCTAATAGGCCCCTTTGTTTGGAAAATTTCATGCATATTGGTCAAACGACACTAAAGTTATAGGCAAGTCAAAATATGCTTTTCCTATGGAAACTAGGGGGTCCATTAGGATGTCGGGCGGTGGCACCACCGCGGTGCTGGCGGGGTGGAAAAATGCCTTTTTCCGCCCACGAGCAGCGGTACTCACGTCTGCCATATTAGTATAGCAAAACATAGATCATTTGTCGTCCGCTGTGCAACGATGTGCAGCGCTATCAAAGTGCACCCACCACCGCGGCGGTGGGAGCCAATCAAGACTCACCGCCGTGCGGAATGATGTCCGCCCGCTACACAAATTAGGATGGCCCAAACAGGCAGATATACCGCAGCAGAGACACCGCCCAACCAGAGACAGCGGAAACTCAACAGCAGAGTGCGAGACCAGAGACCCGGTCCTCTCCACCCTGTCATGAACGCCATGGACCCAGCCCTACATATCGATCCGGTGATGTACCTGCTACAGCACTATAATCAAATGGGCCGCCACGGACGACGCCGCAGGTACACAAATACACAAATACAACACACAGGCTGACACAGGGTCCAAAACCATAATAGATACCCTGCTGGGAGTTACAACACATCCACAAGGGTACCCACACATGACCCACCTGCCACCAAGTTACCCCTCTGCATCCGGGACACACATCAACCGTGAACTAGCAGCAACTTCCCGTTCCCGGTCACCGCCACAGTCAACACATGTGCACAATGGAGAAGGCAGGGTCACTCCAAGGCATGGGCAAGGCAAGCACTGTATGCACAACAAGCAGTCTGTGCACACCAAGCACAACAGCTACACTGTCATGATTGATACAACCTCAACACACACACCACAAATCAGCACAGCACAAATACAACAGCACACACAGGAAGTAAAGCAATACCACATCCAACACACATACATCCAACACAACAACAACAGGATGCACCACTCTGGGATACAAGAGCAGAACCATCTTCAAAAGATCACTGGGCAGCACACACAGCTGAAGTGCACATGAGCAACCCTCACAGATAAATAGAACAAGAACATCACACATAAACCATTGGGGCAATGTCTAGAGTGGAACATCACTCTTGGCCCAAGAACTGCACCACAAGGCACAGTCTCACAAATGAAGTGATGGGGAGGCACATACACATGTAAACCAAGGGGACAGCTGATATCCAAGTCAACTGACTAGCATGTCAGTAGTAGACATGTAAGGGGTGTACCATACACAAATAGAGGGAGTGCAGACCCACAATCCGTAGGCACAAGTCACACACATAGGTGATGGCATAACACCACACACACCGTGCCATACAGGAGGAGAAAACGCACCATGTGCCTGCAATGCATGACAAACACAAACACAATGCCAGTGAGGAGCAGCAGGGCCACACAGTCAACACAAACACACTGAAGACACTTTGTTGATCAAACAAACACAAAACTGATGTGCAAGTCACACAAATTGCACACTCATAAGTGACCAAAACAACAAGGAAGAGTCACACAGAACTGCATGGACACACCAACACACTGCACAGTGCACAACAGACAACTCACAAAAGTGTATACCATCATTAACACAGGGCAGGACAATCGAAACAACAGGCACACAACTCCTGGGTGACACCTGTGTGTCTATCACAATCCAGGGGCACACACACACACACATCCACAACCACAACAAAGTCACACCCTTCACATTGCACACCTCTTCATCACCCAAGAGCACACTTTTCATGTAGGCCTGGGGACCAGGACTAAGGGCCAACACAAAATGACCATACAAATACACAGCTGGGCACATACACTGGAATAACACACATACATCATGATATTGCCCAGCCTGCGTGCAAACCTGTGCACAGCATCACACCCTGTGCTGGCAGTGTACCCCAAGCTGACATAGCAACAACATAGCCAACAATAGCAAACCACTAAAAAGAGAACTGCATGACAGGCAAAAGAGGCAACACAGATAACACGAGTATCAGTGTCTGAATGGACTGAAGACCCTGTCACCCCTGTTTAAAAATGTGATGAGGGCAAACAGCTTCGCAATGTTGAAGTTACACATAGAGCATGGGGCACAGGCAACCAAATGCACACACCAAAAGAACTTTAATCAGCAAGGACACTGACAAAACAGACAACAGGAGTAACTGTCTTTATTCACATATTGCACAGATGTGACAGTAGAGCAACAGTAGACAAGAGCAAGGCACAACATGCTGATCATATGCAATATATTCTGCACAGACAAACTCCAAACAGGAAGGCCAGTGTCCATGGAAGGTGGCACAGCAACTACATGAGAGGCTACACAGGTGAGAGTACAACACAGCAGAGCAGCAGGGCCAGTGTCCACGGCACAGGGGAGAGTACAACACAGCAGAGCAACAGGGCCCGTGTCCATGGCAGAGGTGAGAGTACAACACAGAAGAGCAACATGGCCACTGTCCATGGCAGGTGGCACAGCAACTACATGTGAGGCTGCACAGGTGAGAGTACAACACAGCAGATCAACAGGGCCAGTGTCCATGACACAGGGGATAGTACAACACAGCAGAGCAACAGGGCCAGTGTCCATGGCACAGGGGAGAGTACAACACAGCAGAGCAACAGGGCCAGTGTCCATGGCAGGTGGCACAGAAACTACATGAGAGGCTGCACAGGTGAGAGTACAACACAGCAGAGCAACTGGGCCAGTGTCCATGGCACAGGGGAGAGTACAACACAGCAGAGCAACAGGGCCAGTGTCCATGGCAGGTGGCACAGCAACTACATGAGAGGCTGCACAGGTGAGAGTACAACACAGCAGAGCAACAGGACCAGTGTCCATGGCACAGGGGAGAGTACAACACAGCAGAGCAACAGGACCACTGTCCATGGCACAGGTGAGAGTACAACACAGCAGAGCAACAGGGCCAGTGTCCATGGCACGGGAGAGAGTACAACACAGCAAAACAACAGGGCCAGTGTCCATGGCACAGGGAAGAGTACAACACAGCAGTGAATGACAATTTAAGTTGCCAGGGGCAAATGCGGAGTCAGGACATGAGAAGTTGCACAGTGAGTGTGTTTGACCGTACCCTTCTATGACCAGCAACACACCCAAGTGGCAAACAATGGTCAGGACTAGCACACCTGTATGAGAGACAGGTATATGAGGGGGACTGCCACTCACATTTGGCTGTCAGGCGGACTTGGAGCTGGCTGTGTGTCGGGGACAGCAGGAACACTTGACTGGAGAGACCGAGCCCCAGGTGATTTAGGGTAGCAGTGGTTTGGCAAGCTGGAGGGCTGTTTGGACCAGGTGGTATAGTGGCACGTGGAGGTGGAATCATGCAGACCTGTGACACAGTGTGGGTGGGAGAGGTTGGAGTGGTGCTCTTCCACTTCTTAGGAATACAAAATGGCTTCCCTGTCTTGGGCTTAATGGGAACTGGGGATGAGACAACAGGCACACACACCAACTGTCCCGCATCAGGTGCAGACACTGGCACTCCCTCTGGTGACGTGCTGGATCCTTTGGAACGCTTTTTCTGGCTACACCTCTGGACCACCTTCCCCTGCTTGCCAGGTGTCCCATTTAGAGTGCCCTCCTTTGCCTCTTTGCCAGGGGTGTCCCCGACAGTCCCTCCTCCACCTGCTTCACTGGGCTTGGAATTGGAGTTGATGTGGCGGGGAGATGTGGCCTTGTGCCCTTCCTAGGTGTACCCTTGCCATACAACACCTCCTCAGTGGACACAGACATTGTACGCCTACCTCTGTGTGAAATTTTTTGGACAGTAGAGTCCTTTGCTGGTGATGCCTCTGAGGCATGTGAGCCTGATGTCAGCCTCATTGCTTTTTTGCCCTTGCTTTTCCCTGACTGGCTCTTGTCTTTGCATTCTGGATTGGCTCTTCTCTTCTGTGGGGATGGTGCCTGTGGCCGGGACCGCTTGGGTTGTGTCTGCTGTGTACTCCTTGTGCTGTATCTTGTCTGTGACGCATGCGAACCGTGGTCACTGTCATCTGATGTGGCCACTGACTGGGGGGTGGACAAAGGCACCTGAGGAGGAATGGGAGCATGTGCCTGTTGAAGGGCAGACGTCACTGTGGATGACAAAACCTGAACTGTACGGTGTAGCCCACCCACATCAGAGTGTATGCCGTGTGCCCTCCATGTAGGCAACCACCTGGCCTAGTTTCTTGTCATGGTCACTGAAGACATTGAGCAGGGCGGTCTGGTCCACACAAAGCTGGCGTAGGAGCTCTACACACTCTGCACTGAGGGCAGCAGGGGGGACAGGTTTAGGCTCAGCGGTGCCAGGTGGGAATGTAACTTGTCCCCTCTTACTGACACAGACACGGGCAGCACAAGATGAAGTGGATGGGAGGCTGGGCCCTGGCTGCTGTGTGGTAGATGATGTTTCATACTTCCCTTCCCCTGTGCCTGCCAACATGGATGCATCACTGCTGGCATCAGATGATGTAGTACTCTGTGTCTCAGCCACGGATTCCTCCTGATTCCTCCTGCATACTCCGGTCCCCCTCAGATGCGCTGGTGAGCTCTGTGTCACTGGCCTCAGTGCAGCTGTGGTGCTACTCTCGCCACCACTGGTTTCTGGCTCCCATTCCTCTGTGTCCACTGGCGATTCTGCATGACAGACAGATGCAGGGTTGTGTTAGTGTCATCATCAGGACAAAGCAATCCGATCAATCCAGTACAGGAGATGCCCAAATCAACATGGGGACCACCACACCCTGCAATCACATTGCAGCAACACACTACGTAGACCACAACAGTGCCTGTAACCCTGAATATCTGCCATGACTGAGCCATGTTGAGGCCACACAGCACAACACCTTGCCTGTGGATGAAGTGTACCAGACACACAACTTGCCCTGCACACACCTAGGGACATGATGTGGGGACAACACTCATTGCCACTGATAGACCTTCCGGGAACAGGAGGGGACAACACACACCTATTAGGACATGACAGTCCACAATGCCAAGTTGGTCATACCAAGCACCATGTGCTACTATGGGGCAACTTGTTGGTTGTCAGATGTGTGGGCCTCACCGATCATGGTGCATGCAAAGTAGGCATACATGATGTCACACTCAGATAGTGGACCCTGCTGTTCACCCCCTAATCGATTCCCACACTATCCCAATGCTGAATGACCATGTAGATCCTAACACATCTGGCTATGAGAAAGCACAGCAGGAAGTATCAGCTTTGTAAGGGCAGTTTGGCCCAATGCCTGACACTGGCACACATCCCAGCTGCCACTCACATGACACAGCACCACCACACAACATCACATGGTCCACCGCTGCCACAGGCCCTGTACACATGCATCCGCTCCCAGCCAAAGTCACCCTCCCCAAATACTCACCCCTGCCTTGCTGGCGCTGCTCCTTTAGACGTGCATCCAGCTCCGGATGAGTCACTGCCAATATGCGGACCATCAGTGGTGTCATGTTGCGCAGTGCCAAACGCCCACTGCGCGGTAGGATCCCCAATGTCATCTCTGCCACGTTCTTTGCCAGCCAGCTGATGTCGTCTTACCTCTTGTAGCAGTGGGTGCATCGTCGGTTAGATACCCGCAGGGCTCGCACCTTTTCTGCAATGGCCCTCCACACGGCCTTACGCTGGTGGACCTTGAGCTGCAGATATGGGAGAAAAGAAGGGTAAATGACCAGTTGCACAGTGTCATGTACCAACATCTATCAGTACAGTAGCAAGACATAGACTCAGGACCTATTGTAATCTCCCTCCATCCCAAACTGGGAGACACCTCACAAGGGCACTCTGCATGGCCCAAATAGATGTGATAGCATGTATACATGAGGGTCCATGATAATCTCACACACATGCAGGATGACTGCATTGAACCCCCTCAGTGGCTTGCAGACATCACCAGTCCCATGCATGTCTGCCCACTACATACATCACATATCTACCTGCGTCTGTGTGTAGAAGTACTGTGTGCATGACTGGGCAGCATTCAATGAGCATGTTCTGTGAACATATGTTTTGTAATGTGTATGGCCTCGGCCACATGGACTCACCAACAACATAGCCATCTACAAAAGTGTTTGTGTGCAAATATACAGGGCTGAGATAGTGCATATCTACTATTCAGTGTGAATGAACAGGAGCAGGGCCCATGTAAGTTTGGTAATGTGTTCTCGTGTGGGTGGGCAGGCAGTGGGCCTAGTCTCTGGGTTCACACTGAGTCGGACAACAGTGGCACACAGAAACATTTAGCCGAGCAATTACTGTCCTAGCACCTACAGGTCCAACATCCTGTGGCTCTCGATGGCTGATAATGTAACACACACCACTCACACATACAACTGCAGGCAGGGAAAACAGTGACATTGGGACACACACACTCCCTCGCCCTGGAGACAGCTTGTTTGTCAGTGTATGACACAACCCCACACCCTCAAGCATATAGTACAGCAGCATACCTACATGTCTGACACCCCCCTGCCCTACAGCTCCCTTAATGATGACGTACCACTACATTGGGGCCACCATACAGCCTTGGGTACTTTGCCAGCACCCTGTCCACTAGGACCTCCAGCTCCTCGCTTGTGAATGGACTGACACGGATCTTCTCTGTCCTTGCCATCCCTGTGGACATGGAACACCTGTGCTGGAAGTGAGTGGTGAGGGGTCCCAGGCAGCAGGCACTTGAGGCAGCAGCAGGAGAGGGTCCCAGGCAGCAGGCACTTGAGGCAGCAGCGGGAGAGGGTCCCAGGCAGCAGGCACTTGAGGCAGCAGCAGGAGAGGGTCCCAGGCAGCAGGCACTCGAGGCAGCAGCAGGAGAGGGTCCCAGGCAGCAGGCACTTGAGGCAGAAGAGGGTCCCAGGCAGCAGGCTCTGTGAGCTCCCACAGATTTATAGCCCCCTGGGGTCGTTTGTAAGGTGCAAAGCTGTAACAATTGGTTTTCCAGGTCTGCCTCATTCAAAAGCATCCAATGACACACCTTCCGCGATTTTCAAAACTGCATCATGCCACCGCAATCATCGATCCCATTGGCTGTAGGCAGTGCTCCATGGTGGTGATGCACCGCAGGGGTCCGGGGTGCGCTACCGCGATGGTGCATTGTTCAAAAGCATCCTATGACCGCCTCCGCGGTGACTGAGCACTTCTTCCATGATTTTCAAAACTGCATCATGCCACCGCAATCATCGCTCCCATTGGCTGTAGGCAATGCCCCATGGCGGTGTTGCACCGCTGTGGTCAGGCAGTAGCTTCCACGATGGGGGTGGCAGAGCATGCCTACCGCATCTAGCCATGTCTCCATGCCCAGGGCTACTACACTTGTGAAGGGGGTGGTGCTGGTGTCACACCGTCGTAGACAGGCGGTAGCTTCCTTGATTTGGGTGGCAGGGCATGCCCACAGCCATCAAGCCATGTCTCCATGCCAATGGCTACCACACTTGTGAGGGGTGTAGTGCTGGTGTCACACCGCCGTGGCCAGGCGGTAGCTTCCATGATTTGGGTGGCAGGGCATGCCCACCAACATCTAGCCATGTCTCCATGCCAATGGCTACCACACTTGTGAAGGGGGTGGTGCTGGTGTCACACCGCCGTGGCCAGGTGGTAGCTTCCAAGATTTGGGGCACATGCAATGGCAATGTCCATCGTGAACACTGCATCAGTACACAGCAGTAACATGGTTAAGGGCACATCATTGTGCACACAATGTCATTATTCCATATAATCCACAGGTGGACGCACGTTATGTGTGACGCACATTGGTCTGTGGTCCCTGCCATGTCACTTATGCATTGGATGGTTGATGATGCTTCACAGTGTTAAGCTGGTGTCAATAATGTATAAGAAATCAATGTGTTGTGGGTCAGTGCAGACCTTGGCAAGGCTTGTCTCACTTTATGGTGTTGTTACTTACTTGTGCTTTCATATCAGCTCATGCACACAAGTGACAGTGTTCCAGCTACTGTGATCATTGGGTTGTGGATGAGTGCCAAGTTCACATGATGCATTAGGTGTGACAGGTACAGCAGATGGGTATGTAACAGTCATGGTCATTTTACACAAATTGTTGGATGGTACGGTACAAGGCGTGCACATGTGAATTGTGGGGTTCAGTATGTGTGCATTCACATTGACCTATGTGTTGTTCGCGGCACTTGTGTATTGTAAATGGAGAGGTGTCCCCTCTGTGTGTCTCAAATGTCCACCCATGTAACCTGGTGTGCCACGCATCCCCCATGGCAGTCTTTGCTTTTCCGTGACATCCTTAATGGTATGTGCTGTGGCCCTCTCATGATGGTTGTCTGTGACGTTTGTCTATTTACATCTCAACTAGGAGGAGGTCTAATCTCATACGTCACCTGACAGTGCTGGAGGACATGGAGGATATAGCGATCATTCGCAAATTCTGCCTCGACAGACCGACACTGAAGACCCTTTGTGATCTGGTGGAGCCCCACCTGCAGCCTCATCGCCACTACCCAATAGCATTCACACCCACATACAAAGTGATGGAAGCCCTCCACTTTTTTGCAACTGGTTCCTTCTAGGAGACCGTGACCAGCGCTACAGGGAGGTCGCAACCCATGTTCAGCCTGGGGCTGAGGGATGTTCTTGCAGCCATGATGTTATATAAGGATCGATACATACATTTCCCCAGGGGAGCAGAATTGGCCGTTGTGAAGGGTGACTTCTATCCCCTTGGGCACATCCCCCATGTTGTTGGTGTCATCAATTGCACCCATGTAGGTCTGGTGCCACCACAGGCAAGTGAGCAAATTTTTAGAAATCGTAAACATTATCATTCAATCAATGTGCAGGTGGGTGCCTTGCAGACATGACCATATCACATGTGTGTACAAGACTCTCCGGCTCAGCCCATGATTCGTACATCCTGAGGAACAGCATGGTGCCCTGGATGATGGAAAATCTGCTTCCCGAGCGTGCTTGGATTGTGGGTGAGCATGCCTAGTGCTATGGTGTGCTGTGTGTGTGACCTGCTGCCCTCTGCCTGTGCAACATTGCAATGTGTGTTTGTCATTCACAGGTGATTCTGGATATCCCAGCTGTCCATGGCTGCTGAGCCCACTACTGAATCCAAGGACCCCGGCTGACGTCAGGTATAATGAGGCCCATGGCAGGACCCGACGTGTCATTGAGCGGACTGTTTGCCTGCTCAAGTCAAGATTCCGCTGCCATGACTGGACTGGAGGTGCACGGTCATACTCGCCTGGGAAGGTCTGCAAGATCATTGTGGCATGCTGCATGCACAACATGGCCATCACAAGGGGATTCCCCTGCTCCTGGATGATGGTGAGGACCCAAGGCCCCCACCTGTTCAGGGCCCTGAGTCCAGTGATGAGGACTGTGGAGAGGAGGAAGGAGTTGACATGCGTCAACAGCTCATCACCCGCTACTTCATTGAAGGTGGGTGACGAGGTACGACTTGTACAATGTGTGGTGTAATTGCAGATGTTGTGAAGGGCTATGCACGGATGTTACAGTCAGGCACATGTTGAGTCACCTGTGTGTGGAAATGTGGCAGTGACATTTCACATGTGAACGTATACAAAACTCTGTTTGGTGACACTTGCTGCACATTGAGTTGTTTGCCTGTAGACTAATGTGGATGTTTTGTGTAGTGTTATGTCTGTGATGCCACACTAATGCCAGTGACTGTTGTTCTGTTGTGTCTCCCTAGGTGCCTCGAACATCTCCACGCCTACCTACTGTACATCTTTTGGATACATCATGGACCTTTTCAAAACTGCAGATATTGCAGTGTAAGGTATTTTATTTACAAAAGTGACATGTGAGGGGTGCGGGCATATTTACATGAAGGTGGTGATGGAGCAGTGAGTTGACAGTCATGGTAGATAAGATGCAAGAGTAGACACCACATGGATGTGGTGACCCAGTCCAACAGACAAGTGCCATTCACAAGGCAGTGTGGGGAAGGACAGTCCAAACAGTCAATGCAGTGGGGGAGAGGGTTGCCATCAGTGCTGGCTCCGTGATTGGCGTGTGACTGGTGCTTTGCCTCCAGAGACTCCCAGGCTCTTCTTTGGACACCCCCTTGATCACTTTGGCGGGGGGGGGGGCATGCTTCATGGCCAGTGGCGTCTGAGGATTCACCCCTCTCTGTGGCCGCAGGGGAGGATGGTGCACTGTCTTCCTGCTACACAACAGAGGAGGCGGAGGTGTTGTTTGGGACGCAGGCCTGTCCCTCAGTAACCCCAATTGCTGGGCCATGAAGTCCACCATTTGTCCCCTGCGTGTGTCGATGGACCTCATCAGCAGGATGAGCTTAGGCAATAGTTCGTCAGACTGGCCACTTTGTCCCTGGACCTGCTCATATGCCTTGATGACTCTGGTGAAGTGGTCCAGGGATGGTGTGCCAACCTCCTGTGGTCTGGGGATGACCCTGGCCCTCACACCTGCCCTGCTGCCACGGACCTGTTGCCTCACCACTGTGGGTCCATGCACACTCTCCCTGCCCTCCACAGTTGTTGTTGTGTCCTGGTCATCCCCTGGGACAGGGAGGGTGCTGCAGGTGGTACTGGTGGTGGCAGAGGTGGCAGCGGTGGAGGCACAGGCCGTGACTGCCGGGGTCTGCTGTGCTGTTGTTGTAGCAGCCGCCGTGGTGGTTGGATGGATGGGGGCCTGGGACCTGTTGGGCCCTGGCACACCAGATGGGCCAGCCTGGAGCACATTGTCCAAACTATCCTAGGAGTCAACATCCGAGAGTCCATGTAGCGGGGGTGGAGACTGGCTCTGCTGGTTGTTGTTGTCCTCAGCAGTGAGTTCTGCATCACCTGTGGATTAGATGGGGAATGATCAGTGTTGGGCAGTGTGCAAGTATTCTGTTTGCTGCATGTTAATGACTGTCTGCACACTACACAATTGAGAGTTCTATCATTAGGTGCAATACTGGGCACAATAATTACATGGTGCAGAGGAACATCAATTACTGGTACATGTCATGTATCGAGGCATTGCATGCAATAGGTGCTGTGTGTAGTGATGCAGGTTGGTGAACAGTGCGATGGCTGACACACGCTCTTGGGTGGGGAGGGCTCTATCCTGCTCAGCTGTGGGACAGGGGGCATGGTGGGAGTCATGGTGCAGGCCTCCCACCCCCAAACAGGCCTCCCAAGCAAGATGGCTACCTACCTGTTAGGTGAGGGTGATCAGTGCAATGGCTGACACATGCTCCTGAGTGAGGGGGAGGGCTCTATCCTGCTCAGCTATGGGACAGGGGGCATGGTGGGAGTCGTGGTACAGTCCTCCCAGCCCCAAACAGGCCTCCCAAGCAAGATGGATACCTACCTGTTAGTTGAGGGTGAACAGTGCAATGGCTGACACATGCTCCTGGGTGGGGGAGGGCTCTATCCTGCTCAGCTGTGGGACAGGGGGCATGGTGGGAGTCGTGGTACAGGCCTCCCACCCCCAGACAGGCCTCCCAAGCAAGGTGGCTACCTACCTTTTAGGTGAGGGTGAACAGTGCAATGGCTGACACATGCTTCTGGGTGGAGGAGGGCTCTATCTTGGTAGGCTGTGGGAAGTGGGCATGGTGGGACTCGTGGTACAGGCCTCCCACCCCCAGACAGGCCTCCCAAGCAAGGTGGCTACCTACCTGTTAGGTGAGGGTGAACAGTGCAATGGCTGACACATGCTCCTGGGTGGGGGAGGGCTCCATCTTGGTAGGCTGTGGGACAGGGGGTATGGTAGGAGTCGTGGTACAGGCCTCCCACCCCCAAACAAGCCTCCCAAACAAGACGGCTATCTACCTGTTAGGTGAGGGTGAACAGTGCAATGACTGACACATGCTCCTGGGTGGGGGAGGGCTCCATCTTGGTAGGCTGTAGGACAGGGGGCATGGTAGGAGTCGTGATACAGGCCTCCCACCCCCAAACAGGCCTCCCAAGCAAGGTGGCTACCTACCTGTTAGATGAAGGTGAACAGTGCAATGGCTGACACATGCTTCTGGGTGGTGTTGGGGGAGGGCTCCATCTTGGTTGGCTGTGGGACAGGGGGCATATTGGGAGTCATGTTACAGGCCTCCCATCCTCAAACAGGCCTCCCAAGCAAGATGGCTACCTACTTGTTAGGTGAGGGTAAGGAGTGCAATGGCTGACACATTCTCCTGGGTGGGGGAGGGCTCTATCCTGCTCAGCTGTGGGACAGGGGGCATGGTAGGAGTCATGGTACAGGTCTCCCACCCCCAAACAGGCCTCCCAAGCAAGGTGGCTATCTACCTGTTAGGTGAGGGTGAACAGTGCAATGGCTGACACATGCTTCTGGGTGGAGTTGGGGAGGGCTCCATCTTGGTAGGCTGTGGGACTGGGGGCATGGTAGGAGTTGTGGTACAGGCCTCCCACCCCCAAACAGGCCTCCCAAGCAAGATGGCTACCTACCTGTTACGTGAGGGTGGGAAAAAGCAATGGTGTTTGGGTTGTGCAAGGAAGTACTTATCAGTGTGTTGGTTAACATTTGTTTGTACTTACCAACCTCCACTCCCCCGGATACTCCTTTGAGACTCTCAGGATGCAGTATGGCAAGCACCTTCTCCTCCCATGGTGTGAATGGTTTCGGTGGGATGGGAGGGCCACCCCCAGTCTTGTCAGCCAGCTCCCGGTTCTTGCTTCTCCTCTCTTTGACAACCCTCTTGAGATCATGCCACCGCTTCATGATCTCCTTCTTGGATCACGGGGTGGTCCCTACTGCATTAACCCTTTGTACTATCCTTTCCCACGTTTGTGTCCTTGTGACTAATGGTGTCTGTTGAACCAGGCTACCAAACAGTTGTGGTTCCACTCTCACCATCTCTTTTACCATGACTGTCAACTCACTCTCTATGAATTTGGGCATTTTCTGTGCTGCCATTATGCGTGGTGTTTGGAGTGTTTGTGGGTGCAGGGGGTGTGTGTAGTGTTGATGTGTGAGGTGTGTTGTGTGCTGGGGGATAGTTGGTGCTGGTGTGATGGTGGTTGTGATGGTGGTAGTGATGGTGGTAGTGGTGGTGGTGGTGTGTGTGCTGTGTTCTTTTGCCTCTCTTCTCTTCTGAAGTGTTGCAAAGGATTGTGGTCAGTAAAGGGGCTGGTTTTATACTGAGCTGTGTGGGTGTGTCCAAATGGGATTTTGATGTCAGGTGTGTTGTCCATGGAATTGTATATTTTTGGGGGCATTTGGTTTTTCATTGGTATGTGTTTTGTGTATTTGGAGGGGATGGCTACTTTGATTTGTGCAAAGTTTGGCATTGTTGCGGTGTTTTGGCATCATCTGCCATGTTTTTCATTTACCGTCCGCTACGGTGGCTATGCTGCACCTCTTCCGCTGTCTCTCCCATTCATTTATGTGTGCAACCACGGCAGTCTGTAACAGCGGATCGTACCGCGGAACCATCGGGGATATCCTAATTTCCTGTGCGGTGTCTCCGCTTTGCTTGCGGCCAGTTGTAGCTTTTCCGCAGCATTCCTGACCACCGCGGTCAGTTTTTTGACGTCACCGCCCGCGTCGGGCGGTTTTGGTTTGCCCGCTACCGCAGCGGTCGCTCTTTTTTGGCGGTTGATCCCAATTTGATCGCCGGTTTATCTGCGGTACCGGCGGGCGGTTGTTCCCCGCCTCCATAGCGGTCAGGGTGGTTTTCCGCCGCTATCCTAATAGGGCCCTAGGTCTTAACTGTAACTACCTACTGGTGACCATGATGTTTCTGTCAAAATTCAAAGAACTGGTGATCTTCTCTAACCCATATAGGAACATGGTTTAGGAGTGCTGTTTGATTAAGAACTTGTATTGTAATTCTTAATCACTTAGGGAATTGTCTATAACCTATTTATACAAGGGCGATTCCCTACTTGACCAGTTTTCAGATGCTATGCACTTTTCTTTGCTCCTATTTTTTTCTTGAATTGATTATGTAATGGAGAACAATTGTCTCTGTCCAAATATCTAATTCATTCCACTTTACCTCCCCCACCTGAAAACCCATAACTATATCCTCTTCATATGAATAATAAGAATACAACTTAAAATACATTTCTAAAGACCTTGCTATTCTCAAATTCCTTTGTGCACATTAGTGCCAACAGTCCACTTGTAGCAGTCATGCGCTTCAAATGTGAAATTAAAAGCATTGAATTAGCATACCTTAATGCCAGTTGTGTGTTAGCTTGAGGAGTATTTTTATATTCGCATATTTTTCAACGCTATCCAAAATATAGGCACACTTTACATTTTATACGTGATCTGTTGTTTTTCAGTAGGACAGTTACACAAACCAACTTCAATTTCTTTTGCTATCTAGTCCAATGCCATAATTCTAGAAATAAAATCATGTTTACTTGGAAAAAATTGCTTTCAGTTTAATTAAAATGAATAAAAAGACGTTTAGTATGTGGTTTTGTGACTCAATGACATCAGTTTCAACTGCAGACTGGAATTATGCAAAGAATCTATGGTCATAAAAATTGATTTTCTCATACAATGTTTTAACTAATTAAAATGTTTTGTCCGTCCTTTCATGCTTCCTTTAAAAGGTCATGTTGATATTTTTTTCCTGAATAAACACAATATTAGGGTCCCTGTGTAATATGAGAGGTAATTCCCTGTAGTGGTAAATTCGCCTTTGGACTATTCATAACTTTCATTACACAAGCATATGCTTGCATAGACCTCAATCATTGCCGTTCTCTTAGCACAAGACGCCCACGGAAATGTCTTGCACAAACTGATGCCAGGAGGGTCCTGAATGCACTGCATTAGCAACATTTGAGTCTTGATTTACTAAACTTTCAAGAAAAACAACTCAGCAAGGGAACGTGCTACTTTGTGTGAAAGGGAGACAGTAGAAATTGCTCTCACATAGCACTGGCACACTTCAGGCAGCCTAGAGTTACGCAGGCACACCTGTGTCATTGTACAAAAGGGCTTGCATTATGGGCAGGATTGTTTTTGTGCAGGAAGATATAGTCCTCTTTCTATGTGTGCTACAGAATGAAACATATATAAAAAAAGGAAGCAAGGAAGAGAAATTAAGATATTTCTCCTTGTTAATCCTCTCTTGGGTGCGTGGGCCATTTTGGTGCAATACAGCTTTGTTGTCTTTGGTAAATTTAGGTTTCTTCAATACACTTGTACCATTTTTTATATATGTTTAACAGTAATTTGTATCTATTTATATCTTGAAATATTTATAATAATTGCTTTAATATAGCATTATTTTCCAAGGAAGTGTAATTTAAATCCTTACCACCATTATTTCCTTTTGGAGGGTGCTGGAGTACCAGCTGTAGGCCATGTGTAGTGCTGGACTTACTACAAAACGGTAAGTGACTAAACAAGTACAGTTTATGAATATCGAAAAGTAGTAAACTTACTGAAAAGGTAAACTAAACGTACTCAAAAGTGTAGTTTGTGAATCAGGCCCCACAGATTAATTACTCGCCCCGCTCCTCCCAGTGAACACACCAGGAGCAGGAAAAACTGTATAGTTCTCATTTTTCAACAACCATGTGATGTGTACAAGGTGAGCACTGCAATGCTTCAATTTATGAATGTTGTTTTGTCTTGCTCTCATGTCACTTTGTAAGATTTCACTGACACTGAGTGTGGTTGCCAAAATGCTGATCTTTAACAGCCGCACTGGGTGCCCAACAATATAGCTGTGTTTCTTTCCTGGCGGAAAGAACAAAAGTGAAAAGAAAGGACTCTTTTTTGCCTAAGTATTGGCAACGTATTTCATTTTCTCCATTTGCTAAGCTTTTCATTGTTTACAGCAAGCAATGCGGTTGGCTGCTTGACATGTTTAATCTGCCTGATTTATTTATCCTAGAGTCGCTAACCGTGCTAAATCACAATTTGCCTAAACGTTTGCAATAGTTAAAGGTAGATTAACGCTGTGTCGTTTTTAAACTCTGATAAATAAAATTGAGGATTATCAAACTTTTACTACGTATTTGCATCTTCTATCTTAAAATATATAACAAATGCACACACAAGAGAGTTCTGTGAGCCAATTTGATATTTTTGACAGCAACTCTATAAAATATACGCATAAGTAAAGATGAAAACAACAACGTTTTCAAATGCCAGGAAGTTACTTTAGCACCTTATAGAGCTTTAACTATTGCACAGTTAATAAGTGATGATTCTAGTGTCATGTGGTATGCTCCTATGTTCCTGTTCACAGCATTTAGATCCAGAAAGTGTTGAAATGCGATAAATTGTTCAGGGAATATACTGACATTGTACGGGTGTTGAGAATGTTCATATTGTTTGACACAATCATGCCTTACATTAAGGTAAGTCGTGCGTGGTTGTTGTACAAATATTTACAGGTTTTCATATGACTAAATAACGAAAAACATGTCATAGAGATCTTGACTCCTTAAGTGTTGTCGCAATATAAATACATCATTTTTTTCATGGTTTTGTTTAGGCGTAAAACCAAAGCACCAATGGCCACATGGTCTATCATTTTAGCTAAGATTGACCCTTTCTTTGTGGAACTGGGGTGATTTGAAAAGATGTGAAAAAACTTGTTAATTTGTGCTTGAATTTTAGCAACATGCCTTTAAAATGCAGTACATTTTTATTTTATTGCAAAATGTGGTTTGCGCATATCTTTCATGAGTTTTTTCACCACTACTTTGAATAAAAAAGTCTTGTGAGAAACCAGCAGGAGACTAGTTTGAGTAGAAATATTTCTTAGCATGGACAAGCATCCAGTTTGCAAAAAATGCTCCAAATTGCATAATGTGAAAATTAGGGAAATGTTGTGAATTTCACATAACACAATATTCGGAAATTACACAACTGTTGCTGGCATGATTGAAATGAGATTTATTGCAATCTGGATTGCCACAGACGAAGGAGATGCAATTTCGAGGAATTCCAAATGTTTTTTTCTTAAATATTGGAACTGCATTTACCTTTTAGCATTCAAATTTGTCTATGTTGCCATCAAAAAGAGAATACTGATGCTTTCTGTTTTATTAAGCATCTCAAAGTAAAGTATTGTGGAATTCCTAAGTGCTGCAAATAATATGTGTTAATATTACCCTATTTAATGCGTCTTAAATTTAACAGCACAATTTTCCAAGGATGGCCCGGTCATGATCAAGATGTCAGAACAGAAAACAATGGTGAGCATTTAACTTACTGAGCCACCTCACTGGTCACCAAACAGGAATTGTACATCTACAAGTTGGCGGATCTAACCTTAAGTTGAAGGATGTGGGTGTTTATTTCAACAGGGGAAGGCAAGACTCAGATTTCTGAGGTCACTTCATTTTTAGGTAGAAATGAACCTATGAATGTATAAGTTGGTAACCAAAAGCAGATAGACCACCTGCCTGATGAGATTCAAGCCTTTTGACAGTTGGGATCCATATGTTACAGATTAGAACCTTCTACCACTACATATTCAACTTCAACAGATTTGGTAAAGCTCAAGAAAGACCTGGGAATTTAACAATTAGGGCTAATATACACTTACTATCATAGTTAATTATCTTATTAGTATGAATTTGATCACCTCATTACCCACCTTTTGTTTATTGTTGGTTAATCCCATCTTCCTCTTTTCTGCATCCGGCGACCCTTTTGTTTAACTCTGAAACCGTATCCTGACTGTGTGAGCAACCAATAGATTTGAAAAAATGAATTTAAATATGATGTGGATGTGATGGTAATTGGTGATGTTTTTAAAAATGTGTAATCACTGAAAAGGAGGCTTTCGGAAAAGATGCTTTTTATTTTGCATGTGCTTGTGCAGTGCTCAAAGTCTTCTGAAGAGAGGGTGAGCCCAGAATCTTTAGGGTGTGATGCATTATTGAACTAAAACTAATGATACAGTTGTAGGTTTCAAAGAAAGGCAACACTCTCCATTCTAATATTTAGGCCAGAGGCGCTAGGGCAGTGTGATAAAGTGCCTCTTTCTGTGTGGTGACCCCATGTTTTGCTGAATGGTGTTGCTGATTTTTCAGTTTTGTACTCTAGGGAGTTGCTGTCCAGGCCCCAGTGTGTGTGTTATGACCCCTAAAACATAGTTAATCTGGCAAATTCTCAATTTACATATTTACCTTTGCAGTGGGGCCATACTAACTGGTCCACGAAAATGTATCAATGGCGTAGAAAGTTAAATGTCACCCATGAACTACAGCATATATTGTGCCATCCCCTAGACTGACCAAGAAACCATGGCTTATGGCCTACCTGTATGACCTAACACCTGAAGTATTTAAAACTGCAGATGAGCCTGTCAGAAGAACCATTTTTAACAGCAAAACCCCTACTTTTAAATAATACTGAAATTACTCATAATTAGGCTTTGTAGCCTCAAGGTAGGGTGCCTAATATTAAAAGTGGTACATACAAGAAGTGATTGTTGACATGTGCCTACAGTGACAAACCTTGATAAGCAACGTGTACTGTCCTAAGACAAAAACAAACGTGCAAAATAAAATCATAACTCTGCTAATTTAGGTTCGGGCTAAACTACAGAGGTGATTCAATGACTAGTTTTCATATTTATAAAAAATTCAATTCATTGGTGAAGCAGGATCTTTAGACCATATACACCAAAAGTGAATTTTGTAGGTGAATATACTTTTGCCTGCTGGCAAAAGTCCCTGCTTCCACTTATTGATGTGTGAACACTACTTCCAGAGCAGAAACAATGGCTAAGGCCTTTTCAAAGTTAGACTTACTATGAGATATGTGACAAATATCAGCTCAGCATGGGCAGGCTCAGGACCGTCGTTAACTTGGTGAGGCCTGACTATTTATAGTTAACTGTAAAGGGGGGCCTGGTGAAGAGGAGTCTTTTGTTCCATAGGCTTTCCGTGGCCAGTTTGGCTCCAGCTCAGTGGGAGGGGGGCTGGTACCAGAACATGTTTGGTTTAGTTGAAATGGAAAGTACTGCTCATTTCTCCAAACACACTCCCGGCTTCCACATACGCTTCTCTGAGGAACAGAAAGATTGTGTCATGTTTGATTTGCCTCAGCATACAGCACCGAGGGCTAGTTTACAGTAAGTCAAAAAATATCTACTGCAAAAATGGAAAGGGTTGCTCCTGGGAGCTTTTTTCTCATTGGTTTTGCTACATTCAGGAGTCACTCCACTGTAGAGCAAAACATACAACGCAGGTACCTCACTGACAATTAAGGAGAACACTCTAGGGACCTGTAAAAGAACAGGAGAGAACTGCACCTGCTGTTTGAGAGCTGTGTAAAGTTTCAGAAGGGCTACAACTGCTCACATGTGTAACCAGGACTAAGAAGTGGATACCAAGGGTGTGTTTGCTGACTTTCTCTGAGGTTACAAGAACATTACAAGCTGCAAGAGGACTTTTTCTAGGGTGACTATTAGCAAGTAAAATGGAACTGGACCCTGCTGGTGGCCTCCGATGGAGTGAATCCTGGCCTCAACGTGCTTTCCCAGACTCTTTGCAGCCTTAGTACTGACCAACAGGCGTTGTTCCAGAGAAACCTTGAAAATTTGAGAATTAGAAAATGTTTGGACTTCCAAGTCCTCTAGAGCTTCAGTGGGACCTTGTGGCAACAGTGGGCAATTTTGACAGAATTTTGTTGGATATAGCTCCAGGCTTCTCCTGCTAGAAGATTTTGGCGTCCATAAAAAAGACTAAGTTCAAAGACAGAAATCTTGACCGGGCGAAGGGATGAAAAGTATCTGCTTGATAAGAGGATATCAACCGCCATCAAATTGGAATTTGTCCTACTCTGAGCATTGCTGTTATTTTCATGAAGTGTACATGCAACCGACCCTGGCAAGCACAGCCAGCAACTGCTGCCAGAGCTTTATTCAACACAAGGTCAGTAGTTCTACATTCTACATTCTATATTCTGTACCTGGCAACATGCTACCATGACTACACATAACATATGCTTGAATAAAAACTATGCAACTAATCACTCTCCCCAATAACCCTTTGATCACTATCATTAATTTCTAGTTCTGAATTTGTACATAAATACCTATTTTTAGATCTATTTACAAAGTTCTTAATATTCAGTGCATAATGAATTCACACACAGTGAATCATACTCCTCCAAATGTTCGGGCACCCACTTTGTTCAACCACTTCTCCTCATTCAAGATGATCCATCCATCTTATCATCTTTTTCCCTTTTCTCCATTTGATTATCTCTTCCTCCATCACTCCCATTTGCACTCTTCCTCCATTTTTGAACTCCTACCTCACCACACTTGACCACACTCCATACATTCACACTTTTTAAACTTTCTAAATCAATGCTGTATCTCCTCACGGTCACTATTCCTTATGGATTTGACCACTTGGACAACCATTACTTGCGCTTCCAACAACCGCATGTACACAAAATCCCACACACATACTCATTTCGAATCCCTTTAAATTTTACATTTGTCATGTACCTTGTTTGCTTTTCCTGCACTTTTCTCAGTTTTCTTCTCGTTTACATTTTTCTTACCCTTTTTTCCCATTCATCCTGGTACTGCTTTGGTACACAAATGACGCTTCTGCTGTGTTGGAATGTGGGGTACTGTGCTAACTCCACAACAATTTGTTCACTTCCTCCTTCCACACTAATCCATTTTACATGGACAGTTGTATTTTTTCATTAAGAACTCTATTAAATCTTTCTACCAAATTGTTCTCACATGGATGCCCTACCACCGTCCTCACATGCTTTTCCCCACATTATTCCAAATACATCTCAAATTCTTCCCATATGAACTAGGGCCCTTATCCGTAAGTACTTCCACAGATTCTCCTGCCCTCTGCCACACCTCCTCACAAAACTCAATTAATGTTTTGAACTTAAATTCGCTTACAAAACTCACTTCAGGCAATTTAGCATAATAATCTACGTAACAAGGGCAAACTCATTATCAACATTTTCTAGCACAAATGGACCACTGATGTCCATGGCTACCTTTTGCCAATCTTTGCGCAGGAAACCAATAGGCACTAACTGAGTTTCTTTCACTAAATGAATCTTATCACTACACGCACAACACATATGCTTCCTTACAAACCTTTCCACATATCGGTCGAACCCATGCCACCAAAAGGCTTCCTGAACCACCCTTTTCATGCTAGACATTCCTCTATGTCCATCTGGCGGGGTTTCTAACAACCTTTTTTCTCAATTCAAGAAGTATTACCATCTTAGTTCTTCTTCTTACTTTACCATTCTGAATTTATAGCTCTGACCATACGTTCTTATAATTGCTCATTTCACACATATTTTCTTCAACCATTGACAACTACTTTGGCTTATTCTTCACAACACTTTGCATCTCTGAGTCCCTTGCTACAATTCCCCTCCATTTGCTCATAGAAATAGCTTTGACCTTCATGCACACAATATCCGCAATCATCCTGTCTTCTTCTTTGTCACTGGTGTCTCCTTGTAATGGTAACATAGACAAGCAATCTGCATTCACTTTGCACAATTCTGGGATGTATTTCACCTTAAATTCTAATTCTTGTAATCTATGTATCCATTTTGCAAATCTTGGAGAGACTCATCCAAGGCCTTTTGTGGTGAAAACATCCACCGGTGGCTTATGATCCATTAGCAACTCAAATCCCCCCCCCCCATACAAAATTTCTAAAGTCCCACCAACAAGCAAGCTCCTCTTTTTCGATAGTAGAATAACTTGCTCCTCTTCAATGTTCCTCAGACAAAAGCTACTACCCTTTCTTTTCCCACACTGGTTAGCATAATTATAGTCCCCTCCCCATGTATGTTTGCGTTGTTAAAGACTAAGGTGTGATCATAAACCTCAAATGGTTTTTTGGCTCCACGGCTGTTTTTTAACTTCTCGAATGCTAGCAGAGATTCATTCATCCACACATATTTCTGTCCTTTCTTCTTTAATTTTCGAAGGGGTCGTGCCTTATCAGAAAAGTTCCTCCCTAATTTGGTGTAATACTCCGCCAAACCCCAAAAATATCTCAATTGATCTGTGTCAAGTGTACAAGGAGCTTTTCTCAGTTGCCTCCATTAACTTAGTTTTGTGTCTTATCCTTTCATACAATATAGTATGGCCCAAATACAACTTCTCAGCATGCGAATTTGCATTTGATAACTTCCACTGTGACTCCCGCTTTCTCCAGGATTCCACATACCATACTCAACAACACATCATCAATTATTCGTGCTTGCTTCTCAGAACAAAATGTCATCTTGGAAAAATCTTACATTCTCCAAGTCACCGAATAATTTTTGCATGACCTGCGGAAACAAAGCTGAAGCGCAATCAAGCCCAAATGGAATTCGCACAAATTGGAACACATCCGCTGCTGGTAGAAAAGAGGTTGAATGTCTCAAATCTGGGAGTAACAATTTTGGTGGCTTGCCCTGGAGATTTCTAGTGTGGAATAACACCGCCCTCCTTCATCATCCGCCAATAGGTAATTTATGTTTTATATAGGGTGTTGATTTAGCCATATGGTATTGCTCAGATCTTTTAGATCTGCGCACATCCTGCTTTTCCTATTAGGCCAGCGGGCAATTAAAACTGGAATTAACTATTCTGATTAATCAATGTGTTCTATCACACCAATTTTCAACAATTCACACAATTCTTCCAAATGAGAGTTACCTTTTCCACCATTCAACATTTTCTCACACGAACATTAATGCCTGCTTTTTTGCATGTGGATACTATGTCCACTGCTTCTTGCTCCTGCCAACCAAATACATTTCTCCCTTTCTCCACTAAAATACCCAACACATAGCATTCCTTTCTTTGAAGTGCATACATGCTTGGAAACATACTATTTACGGGCAATGTTGTTCCACATTACCCAACCAATTCTACACCAGTTCCTGTTAATTCTTTCTCACCCCACATGCACCAAGTTTCCTGCATTATTAGCATATATAGTGAACGTGAATCCGCCCAAAGGTCTACTCTTGTTTTATCAATCATCGCTGCACACTTAGGCGGACAATCTGGCTTCCTCTTTGCTCTGTTGATTCTGGTTTCACACGCTCTGCAATATTCCACTCTTTTAACATACCACATACCATCATTACTTCAACTTCCTCATCAGATTCACTTTTCTTTGAATCATCTTTACTCCCTCCTTGTTGCACAATATTTTCACTGCTTTAATGCTTCAATTTTCCCTGGTTACACACCCTTGAGAAATGTCCTATTCTATTGCAGTTGAAGCATTTAGCTTTCCCAGAGATTTGTGGAGATAGTGGGTGTGCAATAGCTGACAGGAACTTAATTGTTCTTATGAATGCTTTGAACTAGCATGTGCAGATGCATTGTGATAAGGAGTAGTGTTTGAGCGATGTTGACTGCCTTCGCAGCTGAGTAATTGGGAGTGCATAGCTGCATTATAGCAAGGAGTGATGTGTGCGGTGCCATACGCTAAGACATGACAGGATCACCAGGACAAGCTAGAACAAGCATTTGCAATGCAATAGGTCTTCCATTATTAAAGTTTGAGCTATTGGCATTGTAAATGTCAATGCCTTTTCTTCATTTGCATCGGTGCGTAAACAAGCACTTTGTACTTATAGTCCATGCTTATGAAAAGCAAGGCTGGCAGTCTCTTTTACTGCCAGCCTTGCTTTTCGTAAGCAAGGACTATACGTTCAAAGTGCGTGTTTATGCACCGATTGCAGGTTTTAAAAACAAATGAATAAAAGCCAATAGCTCAAACTTTAATAATGCGAGACCTATTGCATTGTAAATGCTTGTTTTATTTCCTCCTGAACACAAGCAAAATTGAGCTGGGAATTGTCTGGTTCTTCTAAAGACAGCAAGAGCGGGGGGCATCCGATTGTGTAAGGCATGGTTCCATGGTGATGGCCACATCCACCCCGCTACGGCTAGAAGTCATGTGTGTCACTTCGGTCCATGTGTCACTGGTAGGGTCATAGCATTCCATTCTGTCCAGGAAGTTGTTCCCATCATATCCACCAAGGACATAGATCTTGCCCAGGTGGACTGTGACGTCAAGTGCACTGCGTCGGTGTTTCATGGGTGCTGCCAAAGTCCAGGTGTTGGCTGCCACGTCATAACATTCCATGCTGTTTAGCTGGTCTGTGCCATCATAGCCACCCATAGCATAGATGCAGTTGTCAAGAGCACACACGCCTGCCCCACTCCTCATGGTGTTCATGGGAGCAATCATTTTCCACTCGTCCCGCTCCAGGTAGTAACACTCTGCTGAGATCAGGCGGTTTGTCCCATCAAAGCCACCCACAGCAAACAAAAGGGGGTTCAGGACAGCCACGCCCACACCTATACTCCGCGTCAGCATTGGGGCAACCAGCTGCCACTCATCCTTCTCAGGGTCATACCTCTCAACGGTGTTGTGATGTATGCTGCCGTGAGACCCTCCCATTGCATAAATCATGCCATTGATCACACCCACCCCCATGCGGTTCCTGGGAACACTCAGGGGCGAGCAGGAAGACCACTGATTGTTCATGGGTTTGTAGCAGTCCAGTGCATTAGAGTCCATGTTTCCGTCGGGGGCATTGTTCCTCCCACCCACTGTGTAAAAGAGTCCACCCACCACGCAACCTGCCAGTCCGCTGCTGGTCACCTGCAAGTCCTGCAGTCTGATCCAAGTCCCATCACTGGCGTTGTATGCCTCAATGCTCAGTGACTGTCGGTAGTAGCCTCCAGCCGTGTAGATGACCTGCGTAACCTTGGGAGTACGGCTGGGCTGAGGAGAGGTAGGCCGGTGCAGCTTGAGGTCCTGAAAGATCTTGGCTAGGTAGTCCTTGCAGCGGGCATCCAGTTTAAGGATCTCACACTTCTGCATTTGGAGGAAGTTTGGTGTGAGCAAGTGGCAGCGGACGGCCTTCAGTAATGCCTGGACATAGAGGTGCCGGTTCTCACAGTCATACTTAATCCAGTTGATGCATGTGTGAAAGACCTCTGACTAGCACCGGACATTCAGCTCATCCCGACTAATTAAGATCATCAGCTGGCAGTGTGACGGGTTGAAAGATTCCTCCTGCTTAGCAACCTCTCCAAAGTGCATGCAGATGTACTCGCCTGCTTTCTGGTGCAGCTCGGCGCAGCCAATCTCCTTTGCAAAGTTGGCAATGCCAATGGCGTTGCTAGGGTCCAGCTGCCTGATAAGGAATTCACTGCAAGCCTTCACAACACTGTCAATCTGGTACATGACAGCGCTGTTCATGACATGCAGTACAGACTTCTCCCCCACCGAAATGGAGGCCGTATGGGCGCCTTCCTCCTGCTGGTGGCTGCCCGGGCCTACTGGGTGTATTTGAGGACACGCGGCCAGAGTCCGCGTCACGATGCCGTGGAGCCGTTACCCCGCTCCTCCCACCAGCCGTCTCACTAGAATTACAGCGACCCGCTGGGGCCTGCCTGCTGCCTGACCCTCGCTGATCCCGGTGAGTGGCGCTACCATGGGGGCTCCTGCGGCGGGGTTAGGTGCGTGCACGCCGCACCGCGGGGTCTGGGCATACCTCTCTCGCAGCCGAGGCTCTCCTGCTCTGCCTCTCAGTCAGCCTTACTGCACTGGCCCCGCGACAAAGGCTGCACGACCCCGGGTCTCCCTGCTTTCTTTGCCCTGTGGCACTGCTGTATGCTGCACGCACACGGCGGGGGCTGATGGCCATTCCTCACCTGCTAATCCCCTGCTGATTCCTCACACCGCCTCTCCACCCTCCACACTGGGGACCTGCCGTTTTACCATTGGTTAGCTTCGCTCACCACTCCTGGGCTCATGACCTCACTGCTGAACCCTCCGTTCATTGCTGGCTGCCACGCAAACCTTCTGGATCACGCCGTGGGCGCACGGCTGGAGCCCGCGCCACGCTGCCTCAGTGCCGCTTCTGCATCTTCACCTTGCTGACCTGCTGGGACCTGCCTGCCAGCCAGCCCCTGCTGATTCCTGGTGAGTGGTGCTACTGTGGTGGTGCCTGCGGCTGGGTTGGGTGCGTGCTCGCCACACCGCAGGGCCTGGGCCTTTCTCCTTTGCAGCTGAGACCCCTTGCCTTTTGCCTCTCTTTGCTGGCCCCGCGACTAGGATGGTGTGCCCCACACAGCATCTGCTCCCACGGCCCTGATGTAGAAGGGGCTCTACCAAGCAGCGGCAACCTCACGCTCTGATTCACGGGGGCTGCTCCCATATTCTCGTTTTAATTGCAAACTCGCAGCGGTATGCGGGTGCCCTTTGAGATATTCCCATTTAGCTCTGGTTACTGAGGAGATGGTGGGGCAGAGGGGAGGGGACCAAAGGGGAGTGGGGGGGGAGGAGAAAGGCGATTGCAAAACTGAAAGCGATCGCCTTTGTGAACAACAAAGCCGCGAGTAGTGCACCCGCTCCCATATGCTTTCAATTATCGTTCCCGTGTCTGAAACCATATGGCAGGAAATGCGCGTAATAGACACCAATAGGCCAGGGGCGGAGCTATGCGCCCCCCTGTGGCCTATTGTGTGCTATTTTCGTAACAAACACGCAGGGAAAGGCCAATGGCAGGCCGCAAAACTAAAAATCCACGCACAAGCGTGCTCAATTCCTGGGTACATTAAAAAAACCCGGACAAAAGGACTCTGGCTGCGTAGCACTGCTGCACAGTGCAACGCAGGGCGCGAGCCCTTAAAACTGGTGGGGCAATTATGGACTGCATTACTGTGCTACAATTACAAAAAATAAACTTACACAACCAAGGTAATCAACGCTGTCATAGAAACACAGCAAACTTACAAAATAACACCATTGTCTAGATGGTCCCACTGCAGATAGACAGTCCGTCTATCTCCTTTCCACCAGTCATGCTTTGTGAAAGCTCCTGAATTCATTGTCCTCTCTATTGCCAACTAAGAACCACAGTGTAGAAATTGGACACCTCATTAACACCCACTTTGCTTTAAAATTCAGATTCAATGCAACATGATCTAGTGTTTGTATTTTTCAGTGCTCCACACACTGTGTCTTGACAGTTACCGATGTCCTCATGTGATTGGCAAGATACCCAGATGCCCTGCTGTGAATTGTCAAATGATCCATACTCACAGAGTATTCCAGGTCATGCCATGATCAGACACTGGAACTGATGCCTAAATTTAAATCATGTCTGTGGAGTAAAGCACCAGGTACGATAATCCCTTGCTCCAAATACCGGCACAAGTGCTGGCTCCACGCACTTTTACTTGGCTTAGTTGCGAAGGCGGATGTCATCCACGCCTGCTACAGACACTTCTATCTAGCTCTGTTGCGATGGGGGACAGCACTGCATGCACTACTCTGAATGCACTGAATAATGTGAACAAAATTATATGCGGCTAAAATATCGAAAACCGGTATATTGTGAAAATAAGTATGTATTGGTAACTAAACATTTGAAGGAGTATGCTTTACTATGTGGGGACTGCTTATGCACTTAATAATATGAACATTGTATAGAGGTATAGATATTTGTATTTATTCACATGTTTAGGTCTAGAGAATATTAATAGTTAGAAAAGGGTTATTGGGGAGAGACAGAAGTTGTGTTATGCACAGTCAAGCATATTTAATGTGTAGTCATGGTAGCATGCTGCCAAGTAGATAATGTAGAATATATAATGTAGAACTACTGCCTTGTGTTGAATAAAGCTCTGGAGGCAGTTGTTGACTATGCTGTATTCAATATAAGGACAGTAGTTCTACATTTTATATTCTACATTCTCTACTTGGAGAGTAAACAGTCAAGCATTCCTAAATCTCCACGCACTGTGAATGGCCAATTAGCAAAGTCTTTTGGTGATTGGTAAGATACCCAGCTGTCCTGCTGTGATTGGTCAAACACTCCATACTCACAACGTATTCGATGTTGCGCAATGATCAGACATTGGAACTGGATGCTAAAGTTGAAATTATGTGTGTGCGACAGCCCCAGATACGCCTCTCCCTTGCACCAAAAAAAAGCACTAGCACAGGCTCCATGTGCTTCTAACTGGCTCAGTTGTGATGGTGGACAGCACATGCGCTGGCTCCAAATACTCCTAACCACTCAGCTGCACGTTCTGGCTCCATATACTCCTAACCACTCAGCTGCACGTTCTGGCTCCATATACTCCTAACCACTCAGCTGCAATGGTGGATGGCATTGCACAAATACTACTCCTTTTCACAATGCTTCCGCTTGTGCTAGTTCGGCACGTTCATAAGAACAATTAAGTTCCTTCCAGCTACTGTGCACCCGCATGCTCCACAAATGTCTGCACAGGCATTAGCTTGACATCCCAACCTTACTGTAGCTATAATGCCCACCGTTTTCCAAAATAGCTGCTTTGGTAATAAAAGTCTTTTCACTGTGTTTGGCAGTCCTCCTTCCTCTGTATATGGCAGGAACAGCTCTCCTCTGCTCATCAAATATTTGCAGGAAAGCACTGCCATTCGAGGCCTGATACCTTACACCTGTCAAAGCTTCACATCAATTAGGGTTGCCCTAGATGATGAAGCATCCCATCTTCGTCGCCATTTAAAAGAAGCACTTCCACAATTGTGAAGTTTCTTCAATTTATTTTCATGAAGTGTACATGCAACCAACCCAGGCAGCAACTGCTGCCAGAGCTTTATTCAACACAGGGACAGTCGTTCTGCATTCTATATTCTATATTCTCTACCTGAGAGCATCCTACCATGACTACACATTACATATTCTTGGCTATTCATGCCATAACATAGTCCAGTAGATATCTCGCTTCTAGAAGACTTTGGGGTATACCGAGACATGCCCTTTCACTGGGACAAACCCACTTGGTGTATCCGACCCACAACTCCATCATGCTCAGCTTGAAACTGTGCCTAGGTCCTGGTCCACAGCAAAACGTGTATCAAAAGAGGTTGTACAAAGTTCCCCCGGAATTAAGCCTGTAATAGAGTCTCTCTCTCAGAAGAAGTAGTGGAGGAAAAGGGAGTTTGGGAAGTCAGCAAATCCCTTGTCGGAACTAAGAAGCCTCACACAACTAATGGGCTGGATGACATGTCTCATTCAGCCTTTTGTGATGTTGTTTGCATCATCGGCTTCCTGCTCCTACGTCAAGCCGGCGCTGCAATGCCTGACGGGTAACAACGCGTGTTACTCTTTTACGGCGATCTTTTGTTCCTTGCCGTGATTTTCTAGCGTATGAGGTACATAGAAAAGTGAAGTAGTGAGCAAAATGTGAGTTTAAAAAAAAGTTGGATAGTCCACTCAGTAACCTTTATTCGTGTGGCTAGCCACTTTGTTAAAAAGTGCAAAGAGGGGTATTGAGGACCAAATTAACCATTAGTGTGGCCTCATTTCAACCCTCAGACATGGTCAACATGTTTCATGCCCTAAAGGCAATTCTTCAGGACCAGATAGTGCTCATAAACTCATTGGGTGCCCAAAGGTGAGCTTAGGAGTATGCTTTGTACAACCTGGTCGGTCTATGACTGGAGCAAGCTAAAAGTACTGCCACACCGTCAGACCTAAGGATTAAAAACAGAAAACGTAAACGATGTATGCCAAAAACGCTTATATGTTATGCGTCAAAAGTATCCCAAGTTTCAATGGAGCACCCAGACATCAGTGATTCACTCGGTACTGAAACCATTATTTACATGTGACTTCGTGCTGAGAGAGAGTCTCATTACATTCATCAAAATATGGTCCAAAGTATTATTTGGAACACGTGTAAATGAAAATCTTAACTAGAGGTATGTTACTTGCTAACAATGAAGCCTCTCGTGTCAAGAAATGATAGCTTATATTGAACAGCCAGTGGCCCCCGTGTTACTTGCTAACAAAGGAGCCTCTCGTGTCAGGAATTGATAGCTTATATTGAACAGCCAGTGGCCCCCGTGGGGGAAGACAAGGACTAAAGGGGAGACTACCAGCAAGTGTGACTACCAGTAAGTATCGAGGCTTACCATTGCAAAGCCCTGTATCAATCCGCGCGGCTGGTTCAGGTGGGGCGTGCGCTAACGATAGCTCCCTGCAGAAACAATCAACAGGGGAGGGAGGGAGACAAGGAGTCATAACCAGATCATAGTCGGGGGAAGCATTTGAATGACGGGCCAGCCAATGAATCACACGGGGTCCCGCCACGCTAGGCTGTGCTGCATGGTAAGACAGATTCCCAGGCTCAGTCCGCGGCCCCGCCCGTAGGAGCCGAGCGAGTGAGCCGGTGGTCGGAGGTGCGACCAGCGGTCTGGTGGGCCGTGGGTGAAGAAGTCCGAGATGTGGCCCCGGCCGCCAAATCGGGCGGAGCTGCAGGACCAGGCGAGGGCAGTCACCATTAACCGCAGCCCGGCGGTACGTGAAGCCCCCTGTGGTCTCCTTGGGGAGTCCGTCACAGAGGCAGCGTCGGAGAAAGGTTAAAGACCCTGATTGCTTACCTTAGCGACGAGACGTCGGCGCCATTAGTAACCTACCCCCACACACTCCGGCGTGTAAAGACACGCGAAACAGCCGGTAGAGCGCTGTGAACCCGTCGCCATTAAATGCCGGGCTTGCGAGTATCAGTGGGGGCGTGTCTCTTGTGACGTGTATGCCAGGGCAGCCAATCAGGGGCCTCTCGTGTCAGAGGACGGGAAGTGTAGTCCGCTGAACTGACGGTAGGGATCAGGGAATAGGAAACAAGTGTCTTAACCTTTCGAAGACCCCGAAGTCCTACTGGAATATGTTAAGCGGTCTCAAGACGGTACATCCCTCTGAATGAACCCTCAAGGAGAGCTTTGAATGTGGAGGCGGCTACGTCAGGGAATCTCTCAAAACTGGCGAGACCATCAAAAATGTAAGGGAGCGTCCCACAACTAGCGTCGCCTGAGGGGGGCGGGTAAACCAGATGGGTCCTATGGGCGTCATCCAAGGGTTAGTATTAACCCCCCGTGCAGGTGATATGAAGGGATTTACGGGCTGTGGGTGATCAAGTAGGACAGGGGTGTTGAGAGGTGAGAGGGCACCAGAGTGTGTAAAGGGACTAGTTAAGTCTAGCTTTTTTTAGGTGTCCAATCTCAACATCATCCCGGGCTAGGCAGAGTAATAAGGGTGAATCATGAGAGTTATCTTGCTAGCTGATTCCAAGGGACAGAATCATTCAACCCACAGGTGTCTAATTGTAATCGATGCACCCACCTCTGTTCCAATCTATGTAGTGCTTGTTGACTGATGGATGGGTGCCATTCTAAGACTATCCATTTCATGTTTTCTGCTGAGTGGCCGGCTTCTTTGCAATGTTCATAAAGCCTTGTGTGAGTCTTAGTACAGCGAATGTTGCTGTTGTGTTCAATTATGCGTGTTTTCACAGTACGCATTGTCATGCCTATATATTGAAGCCCACAGGGGCATGTGAGCATGTATATACATCTACTGCTGTTGCAGTTGGTATGTTTGTTCATGTGCCAAGTGAAAGATGTTGATAGAGTAATCTCTTTGCTTTGTATGGACTGTGGACAGACGATGCAGTTACCACATCTGAAATGGCCAACTACTGGTGGTAAATCCCAAAGTGTATTCTGGTGGTGGGCACTTGACTTCTTTGGTCGAGTATGGGTCAAGGTATCCTTGAGGTTGGCAGTTCTTTTAAAGGCGAAGCGTGGACGTGGAATGTCCAATCCAGCAGAATTCAGAGTGCCCCAATGGGAATTGATTATCTTCTTAATGAAGGTGGAATTCTTGGTGTAAGTGGTTACACATGTGATGGCATCATCTACTGGCTTAGTATGTGTCTCCAAAAGGGCTTCTCTATTGTTGTTGAGTGCTCGTTTAGCTGATTGTTTCAGAAGTCTGGTAGGGTAGCCCCTCTCCTGGAGTTTATGTTGTAAGGTAGATGCTTCGCGTTTGTAATCAGTCACTGACGTGCAGTTTCTGCGAATCCGAAGGAATTGCCCAAAGGGTAAATTCTCCCTCAGGGCCCTGGTATGGTGGCTCTGGTAGAGGAGGAGACTGTTCCTGTCGGTCTCTTTCCTGTAGAGAGTGGTGGTGATCTCCGTGGGGTCCAACCTGATTGTAAGGTAGAGGAAGGGGAGTGATAATTCAGAGATGGTACCCGTAAATTTGAGAAACGGGTTTTGGAGATTAATCCATGAGCAAAAGGCCTCACAACTCGTCCGATCCCCCTTCCAACGGATCAAAATGTCGTCGATGTAGCGACGCCAAAGGGACAGGTGTTCGAGGAATGGGTTGGTGTCAGCAGGGTAGATGAAATGTTCCTCGAAGGTAGCCATGTAAATACAGGCCAGGCTCGGCGCGAAGGTAGAACCCATGGAAGTGCCACGGATCTGGTGGTACAATTGCGATTCATATCTGAAGAAGTTCTCTGTCAGGGCTATACTTGCAAGGGCCATGATGAAAGAGATAGGGGTGGGTGATATCCATTCTTCCGACCTCAAAGCAGACTCTACTGCCTCAAGTGTGGCTTGCTGAGGGATATTTGTGTAGAGGGCTTCTACGTCCAACGTCAGTATGAGGTCGACATTTTCCCTCCCATCCATATCATCAATCAGGCGTAGGACGTCTCTGGTATCCTGAAGAAAAGAAGGAATTTTCTTGACTATAGGTTGCAGGAAGGCGTCGCAAAATTGGGATAGAGGTTCCAAAAGGGACCCTATTCCAGAGACGATGGGCCTACCAGGCACCCTGGTAACCCCCTTGTGGATTTTAGGCAGCGTATAGAAGTAGGGCGTTACTGGTTCGGTGGTAATAAGGAATTCTGCTTCCTTTTTTGATAGCCATTCATTGGTTTCTCCCTCTAACACAAGACTCATGATGGTAGTTGTCAGGCGTTTAGTAGGGTCTACGGTGAGCGGTCTATAGTGGGTACTGTTGGAAAGTTGTCGTCTACATTCCAGGTCATACTCAACATAATCTTGGATGACTGTGGCACCCCCTTTGTCTGCTTGTTTAATGACGATTGTGTTGTCATTACCTAGGGCCTGGGAGGCCTGTCTCTCTGCTTTGGTCAGGTTATTGAATTGGTGACATTGTGGTTTGTTGGTAAGGCTGGTTAGGACCGCTCTCTCAAAGGCCAGGATCTCCGGGGGGACCGTCCCATCAGTGGGTGTAAAAGTGGAAGGTTTCCGTAGTCCTGTATCTAGATTGTCTTGTTCCGGTTTGCCATCGAAGAAGGCTCTCAGGCGTATCTTCCTGAAGAGTTGTTTAATTTCAATCATTTCCTGAAAACTGTCAGGAACGGGAGTGGGGACGAAGCCAAGTCCCTTTTCTAAAACTTTGTTTTCCGCGGGGGTCAGCACTCTTTTCGAGAGGTTCACCGTCAGGTTCTTCTCCCCCTGGTTGTACTCCTGGTTTCTACCATGGTCTGTGGTGTTGGTTGATCTTGCCACTGGACCCCTTTCTGTCCGCCTCGCTTTCGCCCTCTTCCTCTGCCCCAACCTCTGCCTTGAAAAGGTGGCGGGTTTGAGGGAAAGAATTGTGGTGGACCCTGTTGGTAGAAGGGATAATGCCACGGGGGTGCCATGTGTTGGGGCCCATGGAACGCTGGTCCTTGGTGGTACCCTGGTTGCCAATTAGGTTGTTGTGGGGCCCGGTTGTTCCTTGAATTCTATCCTCCACTTGAATCACTGCTAGTTGAGCCTCGTCGGCTATTATTGTCTGTGTTTTCGTCCGAGGAGTAGCTTGTCTTTTTGTTCTTGAAGCCCTCCTTCAAGTAGGGATAGACTTTCTCCTTCTCAAATTTTGCAATATCTTTCTGCAGTTTGGCTGTTTTCTGATTCAGGAGGTATTCATGGTGATCTGCCATTTCTTGGTTGATCTCTGCTAGTTTGGTGGTAAAGTTAGCCTTGGTATTTTTGTTGACCGCACTTCTCATTGTGGCTTCTATGGCTGTGATTTTTTCTAGTAGGGCCTCTGACAGCCGTTTGGATGTTTGCACGATTAGAAAGAGTAAATCTTTGGTGCATTTCCAGGATACCTGGACCCAGTCGACCTTAAATTGTTTGTCTTCTAAAACGTGACCATTGATTGGCCCATTTCTTTTTCTGCCACTTTTTGCCTTAAATCTTTTAAAAAATCATATCTCCAGTTACCCTTATTATATTTTTGTCATTTTACTCATTAAAGCCTTCTCTAAATTTGTTGGTTAATGTCTATTGAGCTGTGTTTTGACATTTTAACTGTATTATTACTGCTAAATATTTTACACATGTTCCTAATTATAGCCTGTCCGCTATGTCCTATAGCTACCAAGGGATTAAGACGTATTGCAAACATTCCTCACATCAATTTTTTGGGTGTTTGATGTTACAACCTAAGTGGCCAAGGCTATGCCCAGACGTGGGCCTTGTGCTAAATGTGCTACTGGAGCCAAGCTACACACAACCTATGAGGCCCATCAGGGAGAAACAGGTCTTGGATTACTTGAGTTCTGGTTTTAGGAGGACCTGGTCTGGCAGTTCAGGCTCGACTGTTCCTAATGGAGCAGAGTCAAGACTGATTTGTAGATGGCTAGGTTCAAACTGAGATGGCATGGTGGGCAAAAGAACTATAGGTTGCAAGGCTACCCTGAGGTTAGACTTATTGAAATCATTCCCCTCATCACCTTTTGTGTGCTACCATGAGAAGGGTGGTGATTGAATGGAATGCCTTTGGCTAATGTTGACAAATGTGACACAACTTTATTGCCTAAAATATTGAAACTCAACAAAACTATTGTGACTTAAATATTGAAAACCAGAATATTGTGAAGATTAGAATGTATTTGTATGTATAAATTGATCATTCTTAATTCCACATCTAACTTGGTGAATATGTCAGTGAAACATTAACATTTTGAACAAAAACAGAAATCCACAGTTATAGTTAGCAGAGCTGACTATAACTTGCGCCCATGCCATCACTCCTTATGACCACACATATTACGTCGCTCATGACATGTTCTATGGCTTCATTTATGACATCACTGATGACATCTCAAATAACAAATTCCCTTTCATCTTTTTGACTTCCATACTTTCACCGGGATCGGTCCACTTGGTGAATCCGACTGGCCTCCATAGCAGTTGGCTTGAAATTGCACCTTGATCCCGATCCTTCGCGACTGTTGAGTACTTTATATTTCTTAGCGCTTTTTCACCTTATAACCTTAAAAATTCATATCACTGGTTGCCCTTATTTGTTTTTTGTTGTTTTTGATACATTTTACTTATTACATTTTTCTCTGTTTTTATAAGTTGAGTTGGATTTTTTGGTGTTATGTCTTTGACTTTTTCACAGTTTTGGTATTGCTAAATGCTTTACACATTTTCTCTGGGCTAAGTTTGTCTGCTCTGTTCCATAGCTAACAGGGTTGAGCTCAGATTTAAATAATAGACACATTTGAGTGGACCGAACAGCTTATTGACATTATTGTTTGTTGTGGGCTGCCATTTACCCCAATTTATAACTCACTTTCCTACCAAGGGCATGTACGTCTAGCTCTACTTCATCCCAGTCTAGGTCTAAGCGCAGCTACACAATTGCTACCTTTACGAGATGTGCCTTTGTATACTCATCATGTCTGACACTAAAATTCTTCCTTGTAAGCCACAGAATTATCATGTACAAACAGCCACAACACATTAATATAATATGCACATATTGTATCTCTTACCTTTTTCGCTACACTACTGGATGAAGCACAGTGATCGAAGTAGGGATAATATCACCGATCTGGTCCTCAGGTATGGATTGGTGTCACTATTGCATCAAAATGCTCTCCACATAGGGCCACTACAAGTACTCACTTGCCACTAAGATATCCCTGTGGTGTAGGTGCTATCCATCTGATGCACTTTGCTGCCTCATTAGGGGTCAAACGCATTGTTTAAATGCAACCTCAATACAATAGTTTTCACCTCTGGGCATTTGAGCCTTGTCCTTTACATAGGTAAGGGCGTTTTACTTGTTTTACTCCGAGTTGAGCTGTGGGTGCTACCATTTCCGTAAGAACATCTTTCACATTACTTGGGTTAGTTTTAAAGAACGTGCTAGACACCACATATCCACAGGTTATATACAGGATTGTGTGCTGTACGTGTGTGATCGAGCTCTTGAAAGACCAGAATTAACTATTAAATACAGTTTCATCTTACTGTATTGAGTGAAAAAGGACTCATCCAAACAAAAAACTCGTTTCCCAAAGATACACGTTTACATTCAATCAGTCAGTCGCGATAGTTATATTCAGCTATAATAAGTCAGAATAGCAACAATTAAACTATACACAGTTTGCGGTATATAATGATCTAACGTTATAATAGACGCAAATACATAAAAGTGCCATTAGTCACATTTTAGGCTTAAACACATAGCAAGTTTAAACATGTCCCCACATCATAAACTGTTACATTTGAAGGCAGCACTCGAAGCTATAAAAAAGCAGATCTACAGTAATAAAAGTGCAATGCTGGTAACAAAGAATTAAGGTCATGTTTGCAAGGTACTTTGAATAAATCAAACAGAACATACAATGCAACATTGTTTCTGTGAACCCATTAGCACAAGAACACAAAATTGGAGAGGCAAAAAAAGCCCTGGCTTTGCATGTTGCTTCAGAGAGCTGCATAATGCGCAACATCTGATCGTAGGCAGCAGGTTGCGTTCATAATGGCTAGGTACAACTTCCAGATAGAACTGTAATCCTGGAACATTGACAATGGGTAAATAAGCCTAACCGAGCTCCTTTTGTCTCTATCGATAGTTCGAGCTAAGATCTTTTGACAAGAAGTGTATCTTCACTAATAGCTATTGGAGGAGTGTCAGTTTATCTTCACTAATAGCTATTGGAGGAGTGTCAAACAATTCTGGACGGTCACTTTGGCCCACATGCATCAAAGCAACAAGCATTGGCATAGCCAATAGGTCTCGCCTTTGCGACCTTACAAGTAGTTAGTTATGCAGCACAATATCCTTACCAAATGACACTGAGACCTAAGACTACGTTGACAGGGATCAATTTAATTTTCTTCTGCTGTCACATGAAGCTGCACAGTGCAAAAGGTATGTAAAAACTTCGCACTACCATCCAGACTTATCCCATCTGCCCAAACTACTTAGGAGCGCCAACCGTTTGAGCAAATTGCTTCTAAAATGAATGTCTTCTAAATAATCAAGCATAATTTGTTCCAGTCTATCATCTGAAGCCCAAAAGGGAAAACATATTAGCCTTACACAATAAAAGAGATTGAGAAATGGCTGTTTTTCTCAGCGACTTGCCATTCACTTACTTTGGCGCAGATAGCCCTTTTGATCACGTGTTGATAATGTGGCATGCTAAAACCCAGCAATTTGTGTTATCCTGAATGTGTTAATACTTCCTTCTTCACAAAGTGCCCCTGTAGTTTGGTACTCTTTGTGACTATAATTAGCATTTGCATGAAAGCTGCATCCCTTGAAACTAAGAGCACTAAAAGCACTCAGGCTGTGCACAACAACCATATATTTCAATGTGGTAGCAGTACGACTCATGTCCCCTGATAAATGTACTGCCTTAACTATCTAAGTCACAGCATCCGGCCTGAAGAGGCGCAGCCAATGACAAAAAACTTTACCACAATATCCTATCACCCACCTGAACTTCCCCCACTTCTCAGATGTGGGCAGACAAAAGGGTAATATATTAGCTATTGACTGAGATGCAACCGTTCACTTTTGCACAGGCTGGATAAAGCATTGTTGCAGTGGACTGTGTAGCACACAAACCAAGAGCGGCACACTCAAGTCAGTGAGAAACACTGCAAATGTGTTCAGGAAACGCACTGTCTGAATCTATTTACACCAATGCAACCACTATGTCCTTAAGAACTCTTCCCTGTGATCGCTTGGTGGAAGCAGCCCCAGAAGGAATCATGAGCTCTGCCACTGGTGTGCTGTCTTTAGGCACCGTGGAAAATACCAAAGTCATGTTGGGGGGCAATGATGTACCTCGATGGAGTATCTGCGATGAAAAACAATCTATAATGTGTTTATAAGGACAGCAGTACATTGTCTCGTATTGCAGGCTTGACTACCTATGTAATATTAGGTAGGTTGTAACAAGACAACATTATGACACTGTGAAAGTTGCAAAACGTAAATGATGCTAGCACAGGGTAGTAATAGCGCTGTTTTCAAAGTCCAGCTGTCAAACACCCAGTGGGAAACCCGAGGGTAGCCGAAGCCTTGTGGAGACCTTGGAAAGTGGTCCTTGAAAGCTGCTGGGACCGCGCGGCTTGCAAAAGTCTTGCAAAATGCTGGCTGCACTCTCGTGCCCAATTTGCATATGTTCTTCAGCGCGCAGAACATCGCTCAATGTAATTGAATTGTTGTTTTTGACTCTATTAATAATTATGCAAATGAGTCACTTCTGCAGCTGTGCGATATTAATCATATGTGTGCCTCTGTCTGTCTGCCCTGCAGGCTCTGGGTCACAGGAGAGAGGGGGTGAGAGGGGGCCACGCTAGTTCCCAACCTACAAGAAAACTCACTTATGTGATCTAAGAAGGCCTGCTAGCGAACAGTGGGGCAGGATGGCAGAGAAGGCTCTTACAGTCGGCATAGACAGCACCGGTCCTCTCTTCAGAAGCAATGCGGAACAAGCGAGCATACATTTTACCTACCTAGCTGAGGGCGTGCTGTTAAGCCCCGGATCACTGACTCTCTGGGGAACTGCCTTTTGTGAAAGCTGCCCACCTCTCGCGGCCCCCGCTTCGCGGAAGCCGCTCGTGCCTTTGTTGTTAGAGGAGTGTTGCCCCGGATGCTAAGGGGAACTGGTGCAACGCCGAACTTGGTTCCCGGACCTCCACCCACAGGCTGACGACGGGACGGGACTGCGAGGACCAGCGTGCAGTGTGGCATTGATCGGCCGCAGCTGGTCCTCTTCCCGCCCCTCCCTGCTGCTGCATAAAATCATTGTGGTGATCTTGCCTGGTGGATACATTTTAACCTACCTAGCTGAGGGCGTGCTGTTAAGCCCCGGATCACTGACTCTCTGGGGAACCGCCTTTTGTGAAAGCTGCCCACCTCTCGCGGCCCCCGCTTCGCGGGAGACGCTCGTGCCTTTGTTGTTAAAGGAGTGTTGCCCCGGACTCTGCGGGGAATTGGTGCAATGTCGAACTTGGTTCCCGGACCTCCACGCACAGGCTGACGATGGGACGGGACTGCGAGGACCAGCGTGCAGTGCGGCGTTGATCGGCCGCAGCTGGTCCTCTTCCCGCCCCTTCCTTACCACGCAGCTGGTCCTCTTCCCGCCCCTTCCTTACCATTTCCTATTTTTACTGGATTCCAGCCCACGCACGCGGGACGTGCGCGGGACGAGCCCGGGCAAAGACCGGGCCACGGGCGGGCCTGTTTAAGCCCGTTAGAGACCGTTTAAGGCCGGGCTGGGCCCCCCTCTAACTCCTGAGCCCGATTTGGACTGAACATATGTGCACCTGTTATATACTATAAATCTATTGTCATTCGGGTTTTTATATGTGACATCTTTAAATATGTGTACACGTGGGAGCAGAAGTAATACGGCTGCGGGGGGCCATTAACGGGCACCCTGGATAACTTCATTTAAAGGGGCAAACACCTTTATAGATCAAGGAATTTCACTAATGGAGCGCAGAGTGTCCCAAGATCGTGCCCTGGCAAAAAGATCATCTATGGGCCACTTTGCAACAGCTAAAACCCCCGAACAACCAGACGGCGTGGTCCCTTTAGAGATCCATGCTGATATTCATGCTCACAGACAGAGTTTGCCCAGCACGGTAGATCTATCAGTGTCTCATATTCTATCTGAATCCCAATTAAGCTTGGACTTAGAAAAAACCCCGGACTTAGTTGCTATTACTATACCTGATGATCTGAATGCTAGCCAGCTGTGGGGTAAGAAGGAGGGTGCCATCCCTAAAAAACTCAAGTAAAAAAAAGTAAGGGAAAGGGGCGAACAATTGAAAAAGACTTGTGGGGATTCTGCCTTAACTCTGCATACAGACCATGACCATCCGTGTAACGTTGCCACAGAAGAGGCCTTGAGTAGAGGTAATGTAGAGGCCTCGATTAACCTGGTCAGGAATAGTGTCAATGATGATGAGGTTGATATTTCACTCCTATCTAAGATAGGAGAACTTTTCAAACTTTACCTCTCCCCCATTGAGACAAGACTATCCCATATTGAAAAAAAGCTAGCCGACCTGTGTGCTGCGCCTTAAAAGCAAAACTTTCCGGGGGCTCAAAAAGTAGGGGGAAATAAATCAAATAGCAATAAACTTGCTGACCATGTTAATAGAAATCCATCAGCATTAGTTACAAACACAAAACCTAAGCCAGCCTTAGCCCCTGAGAAGAAAGTTGTAGCTAAAACTAAAGTCTGTACCACCCCCCCTCGAGAGGGGAAGACTCCATCAAGGGCACATACTTCGTAACCAAATGAGAATAAGAATGATGGAGGTTCAGTTAGGAGAAGAGCGGTGCATTTGCCCCCCGAGGCTAGTCCTTACGTGGTGGTTATGACGGGGGTCCCGGAATTGGGTGACGCCGATTAGGAAGCAAATTGGTCATTAAAAAGGTGCACAGTCAAAATATCGAGTTAACAATGTCGATTTGCACTAATATCGAGTTTGAAACATCGAAGGTAAGAAATATCGATGTTCTAAATATCGTTGTAAAAAATATCGATAGGAATGTATAGTCAATAATATCGAGATAAGTAATATCGATGATAGAAATATCGACATATAATGTCGAAATGTCAAAATATCGACATTTTAAAATATATGTGTTTAATATATTATTAATAAAAAAAATTATATAAATTTGCTATAATGTTTAATTATAATCTAAAATATTTATATATAGTATTATAAATTTTAGGAGAGGGATGTTGGGTTTATAGCGGATAAGGGTGGGGAGTGTAATAAAAATATCAATATTAAAAATAATAATGTAAAAAAATATTTTAGAGAAATTTGAATGCGAAATTAAGTATTAGAAATTTGAAATATTAAATTAGAAATAATATAAAAAATTTAGGAGCGGGATGTTGGGTTTATAGGGGATAAGGGTGGGGAGTGTATTAAAAATATAAATTTAAATATAATTATTTTGGAAATAAATTTATATAAAATAGAATTCGAAATTTAAAATTTGAATTATGAAATGATACATTTTAAATATTAAATATGAAAATAGAAAATATATGAAATTTTTAGGAGCGGGATGTTGGGTTTATAGGGGATAAGGGTGGGGAGTGTAAGAAATATATAAATAAAATAATAATTTTTAGCAAATACATTTATATAAAATAGATTTCGAAATGTAAAAATTGAAATATGAAATTATAAATTTTAAATATGAAATATTAAATTAGAAAATATATAAAAATGTTAGGAGCGGGATGTTGGGTTTATAGGGGATAAGGGTGGGGAGTGTATGAAAAATATAAATTAAATATTTTTTTGCAAAAAAAGTATATAAAATAGATTTCGAAATTTGAAATATGAAATTATAATTTTGAAATATTAAATTTGAAAAGAGAAAATTTATAACATTTTTAGGAGTGGGATGTTGGGTTTGTAGGGGATAAGGGTGGGGAGTGTATGAAAAATATAAAAAATCTTTTTTTAATCAAAATTTTTTATACAAAATAGATTTCTAAATTTTAAATTTTAAATATGAAAATTAAAATTTTAAATATGAAATTTGAATTTAGAATTTCAATAAAACTTTTAGGAGCGGGATGTTGGGTTTATAGGGGATAAGGGAGGGGAGTGTATTAGATATATAAATTAAGAAATTTAAAAATAACTATATATATTTTTATAAATTATAATTCGAAAATCAAATTTTGAAATTTTATTTTATAAATAGGAAATTTGAAATTTTAAAATCTATTTTATTTTTTGGAGCAGGATGTAGGGTTTATAGGGCATAAGGGTGGTGAGTGTATTAAAAAGTATTACATAAAAACATTTATTTTGTAAATTAGTTTAATGGAATTCAAAACGCCAAATGTATATTTTGAAATATGATTTTAGAAAATAGGAATTTTTTTACCATTTGTTGGAGCGGGAGGTTGAGTTTATAGGGGATAAGGGTGGTGTTTGAAAAAAATATGTATAAAAAATATTTTTAGAAAGGAAATTACAAAAAATAATTATGAATGTGGAAATTAATTATTTGAATTACAAATAAAAATTTAATTTTTTTTATTTGTAAAGTATTAAATAAATATATAAATGTCACCGTGGATTATTGTGTTAAATGGGATAAGGTTGGGGAGCGGTTACAATATTAATATAGAGATGTTAATATTTAGTTAAATAATAATATAGAAATATGAATATACATTTAAAAATTAGATTAATATTTGTGAAATTCTAATTTACATTTACTTATAACTGTTTATGAGTGGAATTTTTGTTTTATAGGGGATACGGGTGGGGATTTAATAACACAAATCTACATAGTGAGAGTTCACTGCACTTACCCTAAATAGATGTAGATTGGAGTTTGAATAGTAAATTAAATATGTTCTTTGTCCAGCTAATATCCTAATTAAATGTAGATTGGAGTTGGAATACTAAATTCTATATGTTCAGTGTCCAGCACCTACTCTAATTAAATGTAGATTGGAGTTGGAATATTTAATTAAATAGGTACAGTGTCCAGCACCTACCCTAATTAAATGTGGATTGGAGTTGAAATAGTAATTTAAATAGGTTCAGTGTCCAGCACCTACCCTAATTAAATGTAGATTGGAGTTGGAATTGTAAATTAAATTGGTTCAGTGTCCAGCACCTGCCCTAATTAAATGTAGATTGGAGTTGGAATAATAAATTAAATGGGTTCAGTGTCCAGCACCTACTCTAATTAAATGTAGATTGGAGTTGGAATAGTAAATTAAATAGGTTCAGTGTCCAGCATCTACCCTAATTAAATGTAGATTGGATTTGGAATAGTAAATAAATAGGTTCAGTGTCCAGCATCTACCCTAATTAAATGTAGATTGGAGTTGGAATAGTAAATTAAATGGGTTCAGTGTCCAGCAACTACCCTAATTAAATGTAGATTGGAGTTGGAATAGTAAATTAAATAGGTTCAGTGTCCAGCAACTACCCTAATTAAATGTAGATTGGAGTTGGAATAATAAATACAATAGGTTCAGTGACCAGCACCTACTCTAATTAAATGTAGATTGGAGTTGGAATATTTAATTAAATAGGTTCAGTGTCCAGCACCAACCCTAAATAAATGTAGATTGGAGTTGGAATAGTAATTTAAATAGGTTCAGTGTCCAGCATCTACCCTAATTAAATGTAGATTGGATATGGAATAGTTAATTAAATAGGTTCAGTGTCCAGCACCTACACTAATTAAATGTAGATTAGAGTTGGAATACTTAAATAAATAGGTTCAGTGTCCAGCACCTACCCTAATTAAAAGTAGATAGGAGTTGGAATAGTTAATTAAATAGGTTCAGTGTCCAGCACCTACCCTAATTAAATGTAGATTGGAGTTGGAATAGTAAATTAAATAGGTTCAGAGTCCAGCACCTACCCTAATTAAATGTAGATTGGAGTTGGAATAGTAAATTAAATAGGTTCTGTGTCCAGCACCTAACCTAATTAAATGTAGATTGGAGTTGGAATAGTAAATTAAATAGGTTCAGTGTCCAGCACCTGCCCTAATTAAATGTAGATTGGAATTTGAATAGTAAATTAAATAGGTTCAGTGCCCAGCAACTACCCTAATTAAATGTAGATTGGAGTTGGAATAGTAAATTAAATAGGTTCAGTGTCCAACACCTGCCCTAATTAAATGTAGATTGGAGTTGGAATAGTAAATTAAATAGTTTCAGTGTCCAGCACCTACTCTAATTAAATGTAGATTGGAGTTGGAATATTAAATTAAATAGGTTCAGTGTCCAGCACCTACCCTAATTAAATGTAGATTGGAGTTGGAATAGTAAATAAAATAGGTTCAGTGTCCAGCACCTGCCCTAATTAAATGTAGATTGGAGTTTGAATAGTAAATTAAATAGGTTCAGTGTCCAGCAACTACCCTAATTAAATGTAGATTGGAGTTGGAATAGTTAATTAAATAGGTTCAGTGTCCAACTCCTGCCCTAATTAAATGTAGATTGGAATTGGAATAGTTAATTAAATAGGTTCAGTGTCCAGCACCTACTCTAATTAAATGTAGATTGGATTTGGAATAGTTAATTAAATAGGTTCAGTGTCCAGCACCTACACTAATTAAATGTAGATTAGAGTTGGAATAATTAAAGAAATAGATTTAGTGTCCAGCATCTACCCTAATTAAATGTAGAAAGGAGTTGGAATATTTAATTAAATAGGTTCTGTGTCCAGCACCTACCCTAATTAAATGTAGATTGGAGTTGGAATAGTTAATTAAATAGGTTCAGTGTCCAGCACCTACTCTAATTAAATGTAGATTGGAGTTGGAATATTAAATTAAATAGGTTCAGTGTCCAGCACCTACACTAATTAAATGTAGATTGGAGTTGGAATAGTAAATAAAATAGGTTCAGTGTCCAGCACCTGCCCTAATTAAATGTAGATTGGAGTTGGAATAGTAAATAAAATAGGTTCAGTGTCCAGCACCTGCCCTAATTAAATGTAGATTGGATATGGAATAGTTAATTAAATAGGTTCAGTGTCCAGCACCTACACTAATTAAATGTAGATTAGAGTTGGAATACTTAAATAAATAGGTTCAGTGTCCAGCACCTACCCTAATTAAAAGTAGATAGGAGTTGGAATAGTTAATTAAATAGGTTCAGTGTCCAGCACCTACCCTAATTAAATGTAGATTGGAGTTGGAATAGTAAATTAAATAGGTTCAGAGTCCAGCACCTACCCTAATTAAATGTAGATTGGAGTTGGAATAGTAAATTAAATAGGTTCTGTGTCCAGCACCTAACCTAATTAAATGTAGATTGGAGTTGGAATAGTAAATTAAATAGGTTCAGTGTCCAGCACCTGCCCTAATTAAATGTAGATTGGAATTTGAATAGTAAATTAAATAGGTTCAGTGCCCAGCAACTACCCTAATTAAATGTAGATTGGAGTTGGAATAGTAAATTAAATAGGTTCAGTGTCCAACACCTGCCCTAATTAAATGTAGATTGGAGTTGGAATAGTAAATTAAATAGTTTCAGTGTCCAGCACCTACTCTAATTAAATGTAGATTGGAGTTGGAATATTAAATTAAATAGGTTCAGTGTCCAGCACCTACCCTAATTAAATGTAGATTGGAGTTGGAATAGTAAATAAAATAGGTTCAGTGTCCAGCACCTGCCCTAATTAAATGTAGATTGGAGTTTGAATAGTAAATTAAATAGGTTCAGTGTCCAGCAACTACCCTAATTAAATGTAGATTGGAGTTGGAATAGTTAATTAAATAGGTTCAGTGTCCAACTCCTGCCCTAATTAAATGTAGATTGGAATTGGAATAGTTAATTAAATAGGTTCAGTGTCCAGCACCTACTCTAATTAAATGTAGATTGGATTTGGAATAGTTAATTAAATAGGTTCAGTGTCCAGCACCTACACTAATTAAATGTAGATTAGAGTTGGAATAATTAAAGAAATAGATTTAGTGTCCAGCATCTACCCTAATTAAATGTAGAAAGGAGTTGGAATATTTAATTAAATAGGTTCTGTGTCCAGCACCTACCCTAATTAAATGTAGATTGGAGTTGGAATAGTTAATTAAATAGGTTCAGTGTCCAGCACCTACTCTAATTAAATGTAGATTGGAGTTGGAATATTAAATTAAATAGGTTCAGTGTCCAGCACCTACACTAATTAAATGTAGATTGGAGTTGGAATAGTAAATAAAATAGGTTCAGTGTCCAGCACCTGCCCTAATTAAATGTAGATTGGAGTTGGAATAGTAAATAAAATAGGTTCAGTGTCCAGCACCTGCCCTAATTAAATGTAGATTGGAGTTGGAATAGTAAATCAAATAGGTTCAGTGTCCAGCAACTACCCTAATTAAATGTAGATTGGAGTTGGAATAGTAAATTAAATAGGTTCAGTGTCCAACTCCTGCCCTAATTAAATGTAGATTGGAGTTGGAATAGTAAATTAAATAGGTTCAGTGTCCAGCACCTACTCTAATTAAATGTAGATTGGAGTTGGAATATTAAATTAAATAGGTTCAGTGTCCAGCACCTACACTAATTAAATGTAGATTGGAGTTAGAATAGTAAATAAAATAGGTTCAGTGTCCAGCACCTACCCTAATTAAATGTAGATTGGAATTGGAATAGTTAATTAAATAGGTTCAGTGTCCAGCACCTACTCTAATTAAATGTAGATTGGATTTGGAATAGTTAATTAAATAGGTTCAGTGTCCAGCACCTACACTAATTACATGTAGATTAGAGTTGGAATAATTAAAGAAATAGATTTAATGTCCAGCATCTACCCTAATTAAATGTAGATTGGAGTTGGAATATTTAAATAAATAGGTTCTGTGTCCAGCAACTACCCTAATTAAATGTAGATTGGAGTTGGAATAGTTAATTAAATAGGTTCAGTGTCCAGCACCTACTCTAATTAAATTTAGATTGGAGTTGGAATAGTAACTTAAATAGGTTCAGTGTCCAGCACCTACCCTAATTAAATGTAGATTGGAGTTGGAATAGTTAATTACATAGGTTCAGTGTCCAGCACCTGCCCTAATTAAATGTAGATTGGAGTTGGAATAGTAAATTAAATAGGTTCAGTGTCCAGCAACTACCATAATTAAATGTAGATTGGAGTTGGAATAGTAAATTAAATAGGTTCAGTGTCCAACACCTGCCCTAATTAAATGTAGATTGGAGTTGGAATAGTAAATTAAATAGGTTCAGTGTCCAGCACCTACTCTAATTAAATGTAGATTGGAGTTGGAATATTAAATTAAATAGGTTCAGTGTCCAGCACCTACACTAATTAAATGTAGATTGGAGTTGGAATAGTAAATAAAATAGGTTCAGTGTCCAGCACCTGCCCTAATTAAATGTAGTGTAGATTGGAGTTGGAATAGTAAATTAAATAGGTTCAGTGTCCAGCAACTACCCTAATTAAATGTAGATTGGAGTTGGAATAGTAAATTAAATAGATTCAGTGTCCAACTCCTGCCCTAATTAAATGTAGATTGGATTTGGAATAGTAAATGAAATAGGTTCAGTGTTTAGCACCTGCCGTAATTAAATGTAGATTGGAGTTGGAATAGTAAATATATAGGTTCAGTGTCCAGCATCTACCCTAATTAAATGTAGATTGGAGTTGGAATAGTAAATTAAATAGGTTCAGTGTCCAGCACCTACCCTAAATAAATGTAGATTGGAGTTGGAATAGTAATTTAAATAGGTTGTGTCCAGCAACTACCCTAATTAAATGTAGATTGGATATGGAATAGTTAATTAAATAGGTTCAGTGTCCAGCACCTACACTAATTAAATGTAGATTAGAGTTGGAATACTTAAATAAATAGGTTCAGTGTCCAGCACCTACCCTAATTAAAAGTAGATAGGAGTTGGAATAGTTAATTAAATAGGTTCAGTGTCCAGCACCTACCCTAATTAAATGTAGATTGGAGTTCGAATAGTAAATTAAATAGGTTCAGTGTCCAGCACCTACCCTAATTAAATGTAGATTGGAGTTGGAATAGTAAATTAAATAGGTTCTGTGTCCAGCACCTAACCTAATTAAATGTAGATTGGAGTTGGAATAGTAAATTAAATAGGTTCAGTGTCCAGCACCTACTCTAATTAAATGTAGATTGGAGTTGGAATAGTAAATTAAATAGGTTCAGTGTCCAGCACATGCCCTAATTAAATGTAGATTGGAATTTGAATAGTAAATTAAATAGGTTCAGTGTCCAGCAACTACCCTAATTAAATGCAGATTGGAGTTGGAATAGTACATTAAATAGGTACAGTGTCCAACACCTGCCGTATTTAAATGTAGATTGGAGTTGGAATAGTAAATTAAATAGGTTCAGTGTCCAGCACCTACTCTATTTAAATGTAGATTGGAGTTGGAATATTAAATTAAATAGGTTCAGTGTCCAGCACCTACCCTAATTAAATGTAGATTGGAGTTGGAATAATAAATAAAATAGGTTCAGTGTCCAGCACCTGCCCTAATTAAATGTAGATTGGAGTTGGAATAGTAAATTAAATAGTTTCAGTGTCCAGCAACTACCCTAATTAAATGTAGATTGGAGTTGGAATAGTTAATTAAATAGGTTCAGTGTCCAACACCTACCCTAATTAAATGTAGATTGGAGTTGGAATAGTTAATTAAATAGGTTCTGTGTCCAGCACCTAACCTAATTAAATGTAGATTGGAGTTGGAATAGTAAATTAAATAGGTTCAGTGTCCAGCACATGCCCTAATTAAATGTAGATTGGAATTTGAATAGTAAATTAAATAGGTTCAGTGTCCAGCAACTACCCTAATTAAATGCAGATTGGAGTTGGAATAGTACATTAAATAGGTACAGTGTCCAACACCTGCCGTATTTAAATGTAGATTGGAGTTGGAATAGTAAATTAAATAGGTTCAGTGTCCAGCACCTACTCTATTTAAATGTAGATTGGAGTTGGAATATTAAATTAAATAGGTTCAGTGTCCAGCACCTACCCTAATTAAATGTAGATTGGAGTTGGAATATTAAATTAAATAGGTTCAGTGTCCCGCACCTACACTAATTAAATGTAGATTGGAGTTGGAATAGTAAATAAAATAGGTTCAGTGTCCATCACCTGCCCTAATTAAATGTAGATTGGAGTTGGAATAGTAAATTAAATAGGTTCAGTGTCCAGCACCTACCCTAATTAAATGTAGATTGGAGTTGGAATAGTAAATTAAATAGGTTCAGTGTCCAACACCTGCCCTAATTAAATGTAGATTGGAGTTGGAATAGTACATTAAATAGGTTCAGTGTCCAGCACCTACTCTAATTAAATGTAGATTGGAGTTGGAATATTAAATTAAATAGGTTCAGTGTCCAGCACCTACCCTAATTAAATGTAGATTGGAGATGGAATAGTAAATAAAATAGGTTCAGTGTCCAGCATCTACCCTAATTAAATGTAGATTGGAGTTGGAATATTTAATTAAATAAGTTCAGTGTCCAGCATCTACCCTAAATACATGTAGAGTGGAGTTGGAATAGTAATTTAAATAGGTTCAGTGTCCAGCACCTACCCTAAATAAATGTAGATTGGAGTTGGAATAGTAATTTAAATAGGTTCAGTGTCCGGCATCTACCCTAATTAAATGTAGATTGGATATGGAATAGTTAATTAAATAGGTTCAGTGTCCAGCACCTACCCTAATTAAATGTAGATTAGAGTTGCAATAGTTAATTAAATATGTTCAGTGTCCAACACCTACCCTAATTAAATGTAGATTGGAGTTGGAATAGTTAATTAAATAGGTTCAGTGTCCAGCACCTACCCTAATTAAATGTAGATTGGAGTTGGAATAGTTAATTAAATAGGTTCAGTGTCCAGCACCTACACTAATTAAATGTAGATTGGAGTTGGAATGGTAAATTAAATAGGTTAAGTGTCCAGCACCTACTCTATTTAAATGTAGATTGGAGTTGGAATAGTAAATTAAATAGGTTCAGTGTCCAGCACCTACCCTAATTAAATGTAGATTGGAGTTGGAATAATAAATAAAATAGGTTCAGTGTCCAGCACCTGCCCTAATTAAATGTAGATTGGAGTTGAAATAGTAAATTAAATAGGTTCAGTGTCCAGCAACTACCCTAATTAAATGTAGATTGGAGTTGGAATAGTAAATTATACAGGTTCAGTCTCCAACTCCTGCCCTAATTAAATGTAGATTGGAGTTGGAATAGTAAATTAAATAGGTTCAGTGTCCAGCACCTACTCTAATTAAATGTAGATTGGAGTTGGAATATTAAATTAAATAGGTTCAGTGTCCCGCACCTACACTAATTAAATGTAGATTGGAGTTGGAATAGTAAATAAAATAGGTTCAGTGTCCATCACCTGCCCTAATTAAATGTAGATTGGAGTTGGAATAGTAAATTAAATAGGTTCAGTGTCCAGCACCTACTCTAATTAAATGTAGATTGGAGTTGGAATAGTTAATTAAATAGGTTCAGTGTCCAACACCTACCCTAATTAAATGTAGATTGGAGTTGGAATAGTTAATTAAATATGTTCAGTGTCCAGCACCTACCCTAATTAAATGTAGATTGGAGTTGGAATAGTAAATTAAATAGGTTCAGTGTCCAACACCTGCCCTAATTAAATGTAGATTGGAGTTGGAATAGTACATTAAATAGGTTCAGTGTCCAGCACCTACTCTAATTAAATGTAGATTGGAGTTGGAATATTAAATTAAATAGGTTCAGTGTCCAGCACCTACCCTAATTAAATGTAGATTGGAGATGGAATAGTAAATAAAATAGGTTCAGTGTCCAGCATCTACCCTAATTAAATGTAGATTGGAGTTGGAATATTTAATTAAATAAGTTCAGTGTCCAGCATCTACCCTAAATACATGTAGAGTGGAGTTGGAATAGTAATTTAAATAGGTTCAGTGTCCAGCACCTACCCTAAATAAATGTAGATTGGAGTTGGAATAGTAATTTAAATAGGTTCAGTGTCCGGCATCTACCCTAATTAAATGTAGATTGGATATGGAATAGTTAATTAAATAGGTTCAGTGTCCAGCACCTACCCTAATTAAATGTAGATTAGAGTTGCAATAGTTAATTAAATATGTTCAGTGTCCAACACCTACCCTAATTAAATGTAGATTGGAGTTGGAATAGTTAATTAAATAGGTTCAGTGTCCAGCACCTACCCTAATTAAATGTAGATTGGAGTTGGAATAGTTAATTAAATAGGTTCAGTGTCCAGCACCTACACTAATTAAATGTAGATTGGAGTTGGAATGGTAAATTAAATAGGTTAAGTGTCCAGCACCTACCCTAATTAAATGTAAATTGGAGTTGGAATAGTAAATTAAATAGGTTCTGTGTCCAGCACCTAACCTAATTAAATGTAGATTGGAGTTGGAATAGTAAATTAAATAGGTTCAGTGTCCAGCACCTACTCTAATTAAATGTAGATTGGAGTTGGAATAGTAAATTAAATAGGTTCAGTGTCCAGCACCTGCCCTAATTAAATGTAGATTGGAGTTTGAATAGTAAATTAAATAGGTTCAGTGTCCAGCAACTACCCTAATTAAATGTAGATTGGAGTTGGAATAGTAAATTAAATAGGTTCAGTGTCCAACACCTGCCCTAATTAAATGTAGATTGGAGTTGGAATAGTAAATTAAATAGGTTCAGTGTCCAGCACCTACTCTAATTAAATGTAGATTGGAGTTGGAATAGTAAATTCAATAGGTTCAGTGACCAGCACCTACTCTAATTAAATGTAGATTGGAGATGGAATATTTCATTAAATAGGTTCAGTGTCCAGCACCTACCCTAATTAAAAGTAGATAGGAGTTGGAATAGTTAATTAAATAGGTTCAGTGTCCAGCACCTACTCTAATTAAATGTAGATTGGATTTGGAATAGTTAATTAAATAGGTTCAGTGTCCAGCACCTACACTAATTAAATGTAGATTAGAGTTGGAATAATTAAAGAAATAGATTTAGTGTCCAGCATCTACCCTAATTAAATGTAGAAAGGAGTTGGAATATTTAATTAAATAGGTTCTGTGTCCAGCACCTACCCTAATTAAATGTAGATTGGAGTTGGAATAGTTAATTAAATAGGTTCAGTGTCCAGCACCTACTCTAATTAAATGTAGATTGGAGTTGGAATATTAAATTAAATAGGTTCAGTGTCCAGCACCTACACTAATTAAATGTAGATTGGAGTTGGAATAGTAAATAAAATAGGTTCAGTGTCCAGCACCTGCCCTAATTAAATGTAGATTGGAGTTGGAATAGTAAATAAAATAGGTTCAGTGTCCAGCACCTGCCCTAATTAAATGTAGATTGGATATGGAATAGTTAATTAAATAGGTTCAGTGTCCAGCACCTACACTAATTAAATGTAGATTAGAGTTGGAATACTTAAATAAATAGGTTCAGTGTCCAGCACCTACCCTAATTAAAAGTAGATAGGAGTTGGAATAGTTAATTAAATAGGTTCAGTGTCCAGCACCTACCCTAATTAAATGTAGATTGGAGTTGGAATAGTAAATTAAATAGGTTCAGAGTCCAGCACCTACCCTAATTAAATGTAGATTGGAGTTGGAATAGTAAATTAAATAGGTTCTGTGTCCAGCACCTAACCTAATTAAATGTAGATTGGAGTTGGAATAGTAAATTAAATAGGTTCAGTGTCCAGCACCTGCCCTAATTAAATGTAGATTGGAATTTGAATAGTAAATTAAATAGGTTCAGTGCCCAGCAACTACCCTAATTAAATGTAGATTGGAGTTGGAATAGTAAATTAAATAGGTTCAGTGTCCAACACCTGCCCTAATTAAATGTAGATTGGAGTTGGAATAGTAAATTAAATAGTTTCAGTGTCCAGCACCTACTCTAATTAAATGTAGATTGGAGTTGGAATATTAAATTAAATAGGTTCAGTGTCCAGCACCTACCCTAATTAAATGTAGATTGGAGTTGGAATAGTAAATAAAATAGGTTCAGTGTCCAGCACCTGCCCTAATTAAATGTAGATTGGAGTTTGAATAGTAAATTAAATAGGTTCAGTGTCCAGCAACTACCCTAATTAAATGTAGATTGGAGTTGGAATAGTTAATTAAATAGGTTCAGTGTCCAACTCCTGCCCTAATTAAATGTAGATTGGAATTGGAATAGTTAATTAAATAGGTTCAGTGTCCAGCACCTACTCTAATTAAATGTAGATTGGATTTGGAATAGTTAATTAAATAGGTTCAGTGTCCAGCACCTACACTAATTAAATGTAGATTAGAGTTGGAATAATTAAAGAAATAGATTTAGTGTCCAGCATCTACCCTAATTAAATGTAGAAAGGAGTTGGAATATTTAATTAAATAGGTTCTGTGTCCAGCACCTACCCTAATTAAATGTAGATTGGAGTTGGAATAGTTAATTAAATAGGTTCAGTGTCCAGCACCTACTCTAATTAAATGTAGATTGGAGTTGGAATATTAAATTAAATAGGTTCAGTGTCCAGCACCTACACTAATTAAATGTAGATTGGAGTTGGAATAGTAAATAAAATAGGTTCAGTGTCCAGCACCTGCCCTAATTAAATGTAGATTGGAGTTGGAATAGTAAATAAAATAGGTTCAGTGTCCAGCACCTGCCCTAATTAAATGTAGATTGGAGTTGGAATAGTAAATCAAATAGGTTCAGTGTCCAGCAACTACCCTAATTAAATGTAGATTGGAGTTGGAATAGTAAATTAAATAGGTTCAGTGTCCAACTCCTGCCCTAATTAAATGTAGATTGGAGTTGGAATAGTAAATTAAATAGGTTCAGTGTCCAGCACCTACTCTAATTAAATGTAGATTGGAGTTGGAATATTAAATTAAATAGGTTCAGTGTCCAGCACCTACACTAATTAAATGTAGATTGGAGTTAGAATAGTAAATAAAATAGGTTCAGTGTCCAGCACCTACCCTAATTAAATGTAGATTGGAATTGGAATAGTTAATTAAATAGGTTCAGTGTCCAGCACCTACTCTAATTAAATGTAGATTGGATTTGGAATAGTTAATTAAATAGGTTCAGTGTCCAGCACCTACACTAATTACATGTAGATTAGAGTTGGAATAATTAAAGAAATAGATTTAATGTCCAGCATCTACCCTAATTAAATGTAGATTGGAGTTGGAATATTTAAATAAATAGGTTCTGTGTCCAGCAACTACCCTAATTAAATGTAGATTGGAGTTGGAATAGTTAATTAAATAGGTTCAGTGTCCAGCACCTACTCTAATTAAATTTAGATTGGAGTTGGAATAGTAACTTAAATAGGTTCAGTGTCCAGCACCTACCCTAATTAAATGTAGATTGGAGTTGGAATAGTTAATTACATAGGTTCAGTGTCCAGCACCTGCCCTAATTAAATGTAGATTGGAGTTGGAATAGTAAATTAAATAGGTTCAGTGTCCAGCAACTACCATAATTAAATGTAGATTGGAGTTGGAATAGTAAATTAAATAGGTTCAGTGTCCAACACCTGCCCTAATTAAATGTAGATTGGAGTTGGAATAGTAAATTAAATAGGTTCAGTGTCCAGCACCTACTCTAATTAAATGTAGATTGGAGTTGGAATATTAAATTAAATAGGTTCAGTGTCCAGCACCTACACTAATTAAATGTAGATTGGAGTTGGAATAGTAAATAAAATAGGTTCAGTGTCCAGCACCTGCCCTAATTAAATGTAGTGTAGATTGGAGTTGGAATAGTAAATTAAATAGGTTCAGTGTCCAGCAACTACCCTAATTAAATGTAGATTGGAGTTGGAATAGTAAATTAAATAGATTCAGTGTCCAACTCCTGCCCTAATTAAATGTAGATTGGATTTGGAATAGTAAATGAAATAGGTTCAGTGTTTAGCACCTGCCGTAATTAAATGTAGATTGGAGTTGGAATAGTAAATATATAGGTTCAGTGTCCAGCATCTACCCTAATTAAATGTAGATTGGAGTTGGAATAGTAAATTAAATAGGTTCAGTGTCCAGCACCTACCCTAAATAAATGTAGATTGGAGTTGGAATAGTAATTTAAATAGGTTGTGTCCAGCAACTACCCTAATTAAATGTAGATTGGATATGGAATAGTTAATTAAATAGGTTCAGTGTCCAGCACCTACACTAATTAAATGTAGATTAGAGTTGGAATACTTAAATAAATAGGTTCAGTGTCCAGCACCTACCCTAATTAAAAGTAGATAGGAGTTGGAATAGTTAATTAAATAGGTTCAGTGTCCAGCACCTACCCTAATTAAATGTAGATTGGAGTTCGAATAGTAAATTAAATAGGTTCAGTGTCCAGCACCTACCCTAATTAAATGTAGATTGGAGTTGGAATAGTAAATTAAATAGGTTCTGTGTCCAGCACCTAACCTAATTAAATGTAGATTGGAGTTGGAATAGTAAATTAAATAGGTTCAGTGTCCAGCACCTACTCTAATTAAATGTAGATTGGAGTTGGAATAGTAAATTAAATAGGTTCAGTGTCCAGCACATGCCCTAATTAAATGTAGATTGGAATTTGAATAGTAAATTAAATAGGTTCAGTGTCCAGCAACTACCCTAATTAAATGCAGATTGGAGTTGGAATAGTACATTAAATAGGTACAGTGTCCAACACCTGCCGTATTTAAATGTAGATTGGAGTTGGAATAGTAAATTAAATAGGTTCAGTGTCCAGCACCTACTCTATTTAAATGTAGATTGGAGTTGGAATATTAAATTAAATAGGTTCAGTGTCCAGCACCTACCCTAATTAAATGTAGATTGGAGTTGGAATAATAAATAAAATAGGTTCAGTGTCCAGCACCTGCCCTAATTAAATGTAGATTGGAGTTGGAATAGTAAATTAAATAGTTTCAGTGTCCAGCAACTACCCTAATTAAATGTAGATTGGAGTTGGAATAGTTAATTAAATAGGTTCAGTGTCCAACACCTACCCTAATTAAATGTAGATTGGAGTTGGAATAGTTAATTAAATAGGTTCTGTGTCCAGCACCTAACCTAATTAAATGTAGATTGGAGTTGGAATAGTAAATTAAATAGGTTCAGTGTCCAGCACATGCCCTAATTAAATGTAGATTGGAATTTGAATAGTAAATTAAATAGGTTCAGTGTCCAGCAACTACCCTAATTAAATGCAGATTGGAGTTGGAATAGTACATTAAATAGGTACAGTGTCCAACACCTGCCGTATTTAAATGTAGATTGGAGTTGGAATAGTAAATTAAATAGGTTCAGTGTCCAGCACCTACTCTATTTAAATGTAGATTGGAGTTGGAATATTAAATTAAATAGGTTCAGTGTCCAGCACCTACCCTAATTAAATGTAGATTGGAGTTGGAATATTAAATTAAATAGGTTCAGTGTCCCGCACCTACACTAATTAAATGTAGATTGGAGTTGGAATAGTAAATAAAATAGGTTCAGTGTCCATCACCTGCCCTAATTAAATGTAGATTGGAGTTGGAATAGTAAATTAAATAGGTTCAGTGTCCAGCACCTACCCTAATTAAATGTAGATTGGAGTTGGAATAGTAAATTAAATAGGTTCAGTGTCCAACACCTGCCCTAATTAAATGTAGATTGGAGTTGGAATAGTACATTAAATAGGTTCAGTGTCCAGCACCTACTCTAATTAAATGTAGATTGGAGTTGGAATATTAAATTAAATAGGTTCAGTGTCCAGCACCTACCCTAATTAAATGTAGATTGGAGATGGAATAGTAAATAAAATAGGTTCAGTGTCCAGCATCTACCCTAATTAAATGTAGATTGGAGTTGGAATATTTAATTAAATAAGTTCAGTGTCCAGCATCTACCCTAAATACATGTAGAGTGGAGTTGGAATAGTAATTTAAATAGGTTCAGTGTCCAGCACCTACCCTAAATAAATGTAGATTGGAGTTGGAATAGTAATTTAAATAGGTTCAGTGTCCGGCATCTACCCTAATTAAATGTAGATTGGATATGGAATAGTTAATTAAATAGGTTCAGTGTCCAGCACCTACCCTAATTAAATGTAGATTAGAGTTGCAATAGTTAATTAAATATGTTCAGTGTCCAACACCTACCCTAATTAAATGTAGATTGGAGTTGGAATAGTTAATTAAATAGGTTCAGTGTCCAGCACCTACCCTAATTAAATGTAGATTGGAGTTGGAATAGTTAATTAAATAGGTTCAGTGTCCAGCACCTACACTAATTAAATGTAGATTGGAGTTGGAATGGTAAATTAAATAGGTTAAGTGTCCAGCACCTACTCTATTTAAATGTAGATTGGAGTTGGAATAGTAAATTAAATAGGTTCAGTGTCCAGCACCTACCCTAATTAAATGTAGATTGGAGTTGGAATAATAAATAAAATAGGTTCAGTGTCCAGCACCTGCCCTAATTAAATGTAGATTGGAGTTGAAATAGTAAATTAAATAGGTTCAGTGTCCAGCAACTACCCTAATTAAATGTAGATTGGAGTTGGAATAGTAAATTATACAGGTTCAGTCTCCAACTCCTGCCCTAATTAAATGTAGATTGGAGTTGGAATAGTAAATTAAATAGGTTCAGTGTCCAGCACCTACTCTAATTAAATGTAGATTGGAGTTGGAATATTAAATTAAATAGGTTCAGTGTCCCGCACCTACACTAATTAAATGTAGATTGGAGTTGGAATAGTAAATAAAATAGGTTCAGTGTCCATCACCTGCCCTAATTAAATGTAGATTGGAGTTGGAATAGTAAATTAAATAGGTTCAGTGTCCAGCACCTACTCTAATTAAATGTAGATTGGAGTTGGAATAGTTAATTAAATAGGTTCAGTGTCCAACACCTACCCTAATTAAATGTAGATTGGAGTTGGAATAGTTAATTAAATATGTTCAGTGTCCAGCACCTACCCTAATTAAATGTAGATTGGAGTTGGAATAGTAAATTAAATAGGTTCAGTGTCCAACACCTGCCCTAATTAAATGTAGATTGGAGTTGGAATAGTACATTAAATAGGTTCAGTGTCCAGCACCTACTCTAATTAAATGTAGATTGGAGTTGGAATATTAAATTAAATAGGTTCAGTGTCCAGCACCTACCCTAATTAAATGTAGATTGGAGATGGAATAGTAAATAAAATAGGTTCAGTGTCCAGCATCTACCCTAATTAAATGTAGATTGGAGTTGGAATATTTAATTAAATAAGTTCAGTGTCCAGCATCTACCCTAAATACATGTAGAGTGGAGTTGGAATAGTAATTTAAATAGGTTCAGTGTCCAGCACCTACCCTAAATAAATGTAGATTGGAGTTGGAATAGTAATTTAAATAGGTTCAGTGTCCGGCATCTACCCTAATTAAATGTAGATTGGATATGGAATAGTTAATTAAATAGGTTCAGTGTCCAGCACCTACCCTAATTAAATGTAGATTAGAGTTGCAATAGTTAATTAAATATGTTCAGTGTCCAACACCTACCCTAATTAAATGTAGATTGGAGTTGGAATAGTTAATTAAATAGGTTCAGTGTCCAGCACCTACCCTAATTAAATGTAGATTGGAGTTGGAATAGTTAATTAAATAGGTTCAGTGTCCAGCACCTACACTAATTAAATGTAGATTGGAGTTGGAATGGTAAATTAAATAGGTTAAGTGTCCAGCACCTACCCTAATTAAATGTAAATTGGAGTTGGAATAGTAAATTAAATAGGTTCTGTGTCCAGCACCTAACCTAATTAAATGTAGATTGGAGTTGGAATAGTAAATTAAATAGGTTCAGTGTCCAGCACCTACTCTAATTAAATGTAGATTGGAGTTGGAATAGTAAATTAAATAGGTTCAGTGTCCAGCACCTGCCCTAATTAAATGTAGATTGGAGTTTGAATAGTAAATTAAATAGGTTCAGTGTCCAGCAACTACCCTAATTAAATGTAGATTGGAGTTGGAATAGTAAATTAAATAGGTTCAGTGTCCAACACCTGCCCTAATTAAATGTAGATTGGAGTTGGAATAGTAAATTAAATAGGTTCAGTGTCCAGCACCTACTCTAATTAAATGTAGATTGGAGTTGGAATAGTAAATTCAATAGGTTCAGTGACCAGCACCTACTCTAATTAAATGTAGATTGGAGATGGAATATTTCATTAAATAGGTTCAGTGTCCAGCACCTACCCTAATTAAAAGTAGATAGGAGTTGGAATAGTTAATTAAATAGGTTCAGTGTCCAGCACCTACCCTAATTAAATGTAGAACGGAGTTCGAATAGTAAATTAAATAGGTTCAGTGTCCAGCACCTACCCTAATTAAATGTAGATTAGAGTTGGAATAGTAAATTAAATAGGTTCTGTGTCCAGCACCTAACCTAATTAAATGTAGATTGGAGTTGGAATAGTAAATTAAATAGGTTCAGTATCCAGCACCTGCCCTAATTAAATGTAGATTGGAATTTGAATAGTAAATTAAATAGGTTCAGTGTCCAGCACCTACTCTAATTAAATGTAGATTGGAGTTGGAATATTAAATTAAATAGGTTCAGTGTCCAGCACCTACCCTAATTAAATGTAGATTGGAGTTGGAATAGTAAATAAAATAGGTTCAGTGTCCAGCACCTGCCCTAAATAAATGTAGATTGGAGTTGGAATAGTAAATTAAATAGGTTTAGTGTCCAGCAACTACCCTAATTAAATGTAGATTGGAGTTGGAATAGTAAATTAAATAGGTTCAGTGTCCAGCACCTGCCCTAATTAAATGTAGATTGGAGTTGGAATAGTAAATTGAATAGGTTCAGTGTCCAGCACCTACTCTAATTAAATGTAGATTGGAGTTGGAATATTACATTAAATAGGTTCAGTGTCCAGCACCTACACTAATTAAATGTAGATTGGAGTTGGAATAGTAAATAAAATAGGTTCAGTGTCCATCACCTGCCCTAATTAAATGTAGATTGTAGTTGGAATAGTAAATTAAATAGGTTCAGTGTCCAGCACCTACTCTAATTAAATGTAGATTGGAGTTGGAATAGTAAATTAAATAGGTTTAGTGTCCAGCACCTACCCTAATTAAATGTAGATTGGAATTGGAATAGTTAATTAAATAGGTTCAGTGTCCAGCACCTACTCTCATTAAATGTAGATTGGATTTGGAATAGTTAATTAAATAGGTTCAGTGTCCAGCACCTACACTAATTAAATGTAGATTAGAGTTGGAATAATTAAAGAAATAGATTTAGTGTCCAGCATCTACCCTAATCAAATGTAGATTGGAGTTGGAATATTTAATTAAATAGGTTCTGTGTCCAGCACCTACCCTAATTAAATGTAGATTGGAGTTGGAATAGTTAATTAAATAGGTTCAGTGTCCAGCACCTACTCTAATTAAATTTAGATTGGAATTGGAATAGTAAATTAAATAGGTTCAGTGTCCAGCACCTACCCTAATTAAATGTAGATTGGAGTTGGAATAGTAAATTAAATAGGTTCAGTGTCCAGCATCTACTCTAATTAAATGTAGATTGGAGTTGGAATAATAAATAAAATAGGTTCAGTGTCCAGCACCTGCCCTAATTAAATGTAGATTGGAGTTGGAATAGTAAATTAAATAGGTTCAGTGTCCAGCAACTACCCTAATTAAATGTAGATTGGAGTTGGAATAGTAAATTATATAGGTTCAGTCTCCAACTCCTGCCCTAATTAAATGTAGATTGGAGTTGGAATAGTAAATTAAATAGGTTCAGTGTCCAGCACCTACTCTAATTAAATGTAGATTGGAGTTGGAATATTAAATTAAATAGGTTCAGTGTCCCGCACCTACACTAATTAAATGTAGATTGGAGTTGGAATAGTAAATAAAATAGGTTCAGTGTCCATCACCTGCCCTAATTAAATGTAGATTGGAGTTGGAATAGTAAATTAAATAGGTTCAGTGTCCAGCACCTACTCTAATTAAATGTAGATTGGAGTTGGAATAGTTAATTAAATAGGTTCAGTGTCCAACACCTACCCTAATTAAATGTAGATTGGAGTTGGAATAGTTAATTAAATATGTTCAGTGTCCAGCACCTACCCTAATTAAATGTAGATTGGAGTTGGAATAGTAAATTAAATAGGTTCAGTGTCCAACACCTGCCCTAATTAAATGTAGATTGGAGTTGGAATAGTACATTAAATAAGTTCAGTGTCCAGCACCTACTCTAATTAAATGTAGATTGGAGTTGGAATATTAAATTAAATAGGTTCAGTGTCCAGCACCTACCCTAATTAAATGTAGATTGGAGATGGAATAGTAAATAAAATAGGTTCAGTGTCCAGCATCTACCCTAATTAAATGTAGATTGGAGTTGGAATATTTAATTAAATAAGTTCAGTGTCCAGCATCTACCCTAAATACATGTAGAGTGGAGTTGGAATAGTAATTTAAATAGGTTCAGTGTCCAGCACCTACCCTAAATAAATGTAGATTGGAGTTGGAATAGTAATTTAAATAGGTTCAGTGTCCGGCATCTACCCTAATTAAATGTAGATTGGATATGGAATAGTTAATTAAATAGGTTCAGTGTCCAGCACCTACCCTAATTAAATGTAGATTAGAGTTGCAATAGTTAATTAAATATGTTCAGTGTCCAACACCTACCCTTATTAAATGTAGATTGGAGTTGGAATAGTTAATTAAATAGGTTCAGTGTCCAGCACCTACCCTAATTAAATGTAGATTGGAGTTGGAATAGTTAATTAAATAGGTTCAGTGTCCAGCACCTACACTAATTAAATGTAGATTGGAGTTGGAATGGTAAATTAAATAGGTTAAGTGTCCAGCACCTACCCTAATTAAATGTAAATTGGAGTTGGAATAGTAAATTAAATAGGTTCTGTGTCCAGCACCTAACCTAATTAAATGTAGATTGGAGTTGGAATAGTAAATTAAATAGGTTCAGTGTCCAGCACCTACTCTAATTAAATGTAGATTGGAGTTGGAATAGTAAATTAAATAGGTTCAGTGTCCAGCACCTGCCCTAATTAAATGTAGATTGGAGTTTGAATAGTAAATTAAATAGGTTCAGTGTCCAGCAACTACCCTAATTAAATGTAGATTGGAGTTGGAATAGTAAATTAAATAGGTTCAGTGTCCAACACCTGCCCTAATTAAATGTAGATTGGAGTTGGAATAGTAAATTAAATAGGTTCAGTGTCCAGCACCTACTCTAATTAAATATAGATTGGAGTTGGAATAGTAAATTCAATAGGTTCAGTGACCAGCACCTACTCTAATTAAATGTAGATTGGAGATGGAATATTTCATTAAATAGGTTCAGTGTCCAGCACCTACCCTAACTAAAAGTAGATAGGAGTTGGAATAGTTAATTAAATAGGTTCAGTGTCCAGCACCTACCCTAATTAAATGTAGATTGGAGTTCGAATAGTAAATTAAATAGGTTCAGTGTCCAGCACCTACCCTAATTAAATGTAGATTAGAGTTGGAATAGTAAATTAAATAGGTTCTGTGTCCAGCACCTAACCTAATTAAATGTAGATTGGAGTTGGAATAGTAAATTAAATAGGTTCAGTATCCAGCACCTGCCCTAATTAAATGTAGATTGGAATTTGAATAGTAAATTAAATAGGTTCAGTGTCCAGCACCTACTCTAATTAAATGTAGATTGGAGTTGGAATATTAAATTAAATAGGTTCAGTGTCCAGCACCTACCCTAATTAAATGTAGATTGGAGTTGGAATAGTAAATAAAATAGGTTCAGTGTCCAGCACCTGCCCTAAATAAATGTAGATTGGAGTTGGAATAGTAAATTAAATAGGTTTAGTGTCCAGCAACTACCCTAATTAAATGTAGATTGGAGTTGGAATAGTAAATTAAATAGGTTCAGTGTCCAACACCTGCCCTAATTAAATGTAGATTGGAGTTGGAATAGTAAATTGAATAGGTTCAGTGTCCAGCACCTACTCTAATTAAATGTAGATTGGAGTTGGAATATTACATTAAATAGGTTCAGTGTCCAGCACCTACACTAATTAAATGTAGATTGGAGTTGGAATAGTAAATAAAATAGGTTCAGTGTCCATCACCTGCCCTAATTAAATGTAGATTGTAGTTGGAATAGTAAATTAAATAGGTTCAGTGTCCAGCACCTACTCTAATTAAATGTAGATTGGAGTTGGAATAGTAAATTAAATAGGTTTAGTGTCCAGCACCTACCCTAATTAAATGTAGATTGGAATTGGAATAGTTAATTAAATAGGTTCAGTGTCCAGCACCTACTCTAATTAAATGTAGATTGGATTTGGAATAGTTAATTAAATAGGTTCAGTGTCCAGCACCTACACTAATTAAATGTAGATTAGAGTTGGAATAATTAAAGAAATAGATTTAGTGTCCAGCATCTACCCTAATCAAATGTAGATTGGAGTTGGAATATTTAATTAAATAGGTTCTGTGTCCAGCACCTACCCTAATTAAATGTAGATTGGAGTTGGAATAGTTAATTAAATAGGTTCAGTGTCCAGCACCTACTCTAATTAAATTTAGATTGGAATTGGAATAGTAAATTAAATAGGTTCAGTGTCCAGCACCTACCCTAATTAAATGTAGATTGGAGTTGGAATAGTAAATTAAATAGGTTCAGTGTCCAGCATCTACTCTAATTAAATGTAGATTGGAGTTGGAATATTAAATTAAATAGGTTCAGTGTCCAGCACCTACACTAATTAAATGTAGATTGGAGTTGGAATAGTAAATAAAAAAGGTTCAGTGTCCAGCACCTGCCCTAATTAAATGTAGATTGGAGTTGGAATAGTAAATTAAATAGGTTCAGTTTCCAGCACCTACCCTAATTAAATTTAGATTGGAGTTGGAATAGTTAATTACATAGGTTCAGTGTCCAGCACCTATTCTAATTAAATGTAGATTGCATTTGAAATAGTTAATTAAATAGGTTCAGTGTCCAGCACCTACACTAATTAAATGTAGATTAGAGTTGGAATAATTAAAGAAATAGATTTAGTGTCCAGCATCTACCCTAATTAAATGTAGATTGCAGTTGGAATAGTTAATTAAATAGGTTGTTTCCAGCACCTACCCTAATTAAATGTAGATTGGAGTTGGAATAGTTAATTAAATAGGTTCAGTGTCCAGCACCTGCCCTAAATAAATGTAGATTGGAGTTGGAATAGTAAATTAAATAGGTTCAGTGTCCAACACCTGCCCTATTTAAATGTAGATTGTAGTTGGAATAGTAAATTAAATAGGTTCATTGTCCAGCACCTACTCTAATTAAATGTAGATTGGAGTTGGAATATCAAATTAAATAGGTTCAGTGTCCAGCACCTACTCTAATTAAATGTAGATTGGAGTTGGAATATTAAATTAAATAGGTTCAGTGTCCAGCACCTGCCCCAATTAAATGTAGATTGGAGTTGGAATAGTAAATTAAATAGGTTCAGTGTCCAGCACCTACCCTAATTAAATGTAGATTGGAGTTGGAATAGTTAATTACATAGGTTCAGTGTCCAGCACCTATTCTAATTAAATGTAGATTGCATTTGGAATAGTTAATTAAATAGGTTCAGTGTCCAGCACCTACACTAATTAAATGTAGATTAGAGTTGGAATAATTAAAGAAATAGATTTAGTGTCCAGCATCTACCCTAATTAAATGTAGATTGGAGTTGGAATAGTTAATTAAATAGGTTCTGTGTCCAGCACCTACCCTAATTAAATGTAGATTGGAGTTGGAATAGTTAATTAAATAGGTTCATTGTCCAACACCTACCCTAATTAAATGTAGATTGGAGTTGGAATAGTTAATTAAATAGGTTCAGTGTCCAACACCTACCCTAATTAAATGTAGATTGGAGTTGGAATAGTTAATTAAATAGGTTCAGTGTCCAGCACCTACCCTAATTAAATGTAGATTGGAGTTGGAATAGTTAATTAAATAGGTTCAGTGTCCAGCACCTATCCTAATTAAATGTAGATTGGAGTTGGAATGGTAAATTAAATAGGTTAAGTGTCCAGCACCTACCCTAAATAAATGTAGATTGGAGTTGGAATAGTAATTTAAATAGGTTCAGTGTCCGGCATCTACCCTAATTAAATGTAGATTGGATATGGAATAGTTAATTAAATAGGTTCAGTGTCCAGCACCTACATTAATTAAATGTAGATTAGAGTTGCAATAGTTAATTAAATAGGTTCAGTGTCCAACACCTACCCTAATTAAATGTAGATTGGAGTTGGAATAGTAAATTAAATAGGTTCAGTGTCCAGCACCTACTCTAATTAAATGTAGATTGGAGTTGGAATATTACATTAAATAGGTTCAGTGTCCAGCACCTACCCTAATTAAATGTAGATTGGAGATGGAATAGTAAATAAAATAGGTTCAGTGTCCAGCATCTACCCTAATTAAATGTAGATTGGAGTTGGATTAGTAAATTCAATAGGTTCAGTGACCAGCACCTACTCTAATTAAAGGTAGATTGGAGATGGAATATTTAATTAAATAGGTTCAGTGTCCAGCACCTACCCTAATTAAAAGTAGATAGGAGTTGGAATAGTTAATTAAATAGGTTCAGTGTCCAGCACCTACCCTAATTAAATGTAGATTGGAGTTCGAATAGTAAATTAAATAGGTTCAGTGTCCAGCACCTACCCTAATTAAATGTAGATTAGAGTTGGAATAGTAAATTAAATAGGTTCTGTGTCCAGCACCTAACCTAATTAAATGTAGATTGGAGTTGGAATAGTAAATTAAATAGGTTCAGTGTCCAGCACCTACTCTAATTAAATGTAGATTGGAGTTGGAATAGTAAATTAAATAGGTTCAGTGTCCAGCACCTGCCCTAATTAAATGTAGATTGGAATTTGAATAGTAAATTAAATAGGTTCAGTGTCCAGCACCTACTCTAATTAAATGTAGATTGGAGTTGGAATATTAAATTAAATAGGTTCAGTGTCCAGCACCTACCCTAATTAAATGTAGATTGGAGTTGGAATAGTAAATAAAATAGGTTCAGTGTCCAGCACCTGCCCTAAATAAATGTAGATTGGAGTTGGAATAGTAAATTAAATAGGTTTAGTGTCCAGCAACTACCCTAATTAAATGTAGATTGGAGTTGGAATAGTAAATTAAATAGGTTCAGTGTCCAACTCCTGCCCTAATTAAATGTAGATTGGAGTTGGAATAGTAAATTAAATAGGTTCAGTGTCCAGCACCTACTCTAATTAAATGTAGATTGGAGTTGGAATATTAAATTAAATAGGTTCAGTGTCCAGCACCTACACTAATTAAATGTAGATTGGAGTTGGAATAGTAAATAAAATAGGTTCAGTGTCCATCACCTGCCCTAATTAAATGTAGATTGTAGTTGGAATAGTAAATTAAATAGGTTCAGTGTCCAGCACCTACTCTAATTAAATGTAGATTGGAGTTGGAATAGTAAATTAAATAGGTTTAGTGTCCAGCACCTACCCTAATTAAATGTAGATTGGAATTGGACTAGTTAATTAAATAGGTTCAGTGTCCAGCACCTACTCTAATTAAATGTAGATTGGATTTGGAATAGTTAATTAAATAGGTTCAGTGTCCAGCACCTACACTAATTAAATGTAGATTAGAGTTGGAATAATTAAAGAAATAGATTTAGTGTCCAGCATCTACCCTAATAAAATGTAGATTGGAGTTGGAATATTTAATTAAATAGGTTCTGTGTCCAGCACCTACCCTAATTAAATGTAGATTGGAGTTGGAATAGTTAATTAAATAGGTTCAGTGTCCAGCACCTACTCTAATTAAATTTAGATTGGAATTGGAATAGTAAATTAAATAGGTTCAGTGTCCAGCACCTACCCTAATTAAATGTAGATTGGAGTTGGAATAGTTAATTAAATAGGTTCAGTGTCCAGCACCTGCCCTAAATAAATGGAGATTGGAGTTGGAATAGTAAATTAAATAGGTTCAGTGTCCAGCATCTACTCTAATTAAATGTAGATTGGAGTTGGAATATTAAATTAAATAGGTTCAGTGTCCAGCACCTACACTAATTAAATGTAGATTGGAGTTGGAATAGTAAATAAAATAGGTTCAGTGTCCAGCACCTGCCCTAATTAAATGTAGATTGGAGTTGGAATAGTAAATTAAATAGGTTCAGTGTCCAGCACCTACCCTAATTAAATGTAGATTGGAGTTGGAATAGTTAATTACATAGGTTCAGTGTCCAGCACCTATTCTAATTAAATGTAGATTGCATTTGGAATAGTTAATTAAATAGGTTCAGTGTCCAGCACCTACACTAATTAAATGTAGATTAGAGTTGGAATAATTAAAGAAATAGATTTAGTGTCCAGCATCTACCCTAATTAAATGTAGATTGCAGTTGGAATAGTTAATTAAATAGGTTGTGTCCAGCACCTACCCTAATTAAATGTAGATTGGAGTTGGAATAGTTAATTAAATAGGTTCAGTGTCCAGCACCTGCCCTAAATAAATGTAGATTGGAGTTGGAATAGTAAATTAAATAGGTTCAGTGTCCAACACCTGCCCTATTTAAATGTAGATTGGAGTTGGAATAGTAAATTAAATAGGTTCAGTGTCCAGCACCTACTCTAATTAAATGTAGATTGGAGTTGGAATATTAAATTAAATAGGTTCAGTGTCCAGCACCTACTCTAATTAAATGTAGATTGGAGTTGGAATATTAAATTAAATAGGTTCAGTGTCCAGCACCTGCCCCAATTAAATGTAGATTGGAGTTGGAATAGTAAATTAAATAGGTTCAGTGTCCAGCACCTACCCTAATTAAATGTAGATTGGAGTTAGAATAGTTAATTACATAGGTTCAGTGTCCAGCACCTATTCTAATTAAATGTAGATTGCATTTGGAATAGTTAATTAAATAGGTTCAGTGTCCAGCACCTACACTAATTAAATGTAGATTAGAGTTGGAATAATTAAAGAAATAGATTTAGTGTCCAGCATCTACCTAATTAAATGTAGATTGGAGTTGGAATAGTTAATTAAATAGGTTCTGTGTCCAGCACCTACCCTAATTAAATGTAGATTGGAGTTGGAATAGTTAATTAAATAGGTTCATTGTCCAACACCTACCCTAATTAAATGTAGATTGGAGTTGGAATAGTTAATTAAATAGGTTCAGTGTCCAACACCTACCCTAATTAAATGTAGATTGGAGTTGGAATAGTTAATTAAATAGGTTCAGTGTCCAGCACCTACCCTAATTAAATGTAGATTGGAGTTGGAATAGTTAATTAAATAGGTTCAGTGTCCAGCACCTATCCTAATTAAATGTAGATTGGAGTTGGAATGGTAAATTAAATAGGTTAAGTGTCCAGCACCTACCCTAAATAAATGTAGATTGGAGTTGGAATAGTAATTTAAATAGGTTCAGTGTCCCGCATCTACCCTAATTAAATGTAGATTGATAAGGAATAGTTAATTAAATAGGTTCAGTGTCCAGCACCTACCCTAATTAAATGTAGATTGGAGTTGCAATAGTAAATTAAATAGGTTCTGTGTCCAGCACCTAACCTAATTAAATGTAGATTGGACTTGGAATAGTAAATTAAATAGGTTCTGTGTCCAGCACCTAACCTAATTAAATGTAGATTGGAGTTTGAATAGTAAATTAAATAGGTTCAGTGTCCAGCAACTACCCTAATTAAATGTAGATTGGAGTTGGAATAGTTAATTAAATAGGTTGTGTCCAGCACCTACCCTAATTAAATGTAGATTGGAGTTGGAATAGTTAATTAAATAGGTTCAGTGTCCAGCACCTGCCCTAAATAAATGTAGATTGGAGTTGGAATAGTAAATTAAATAGGTTCAGTGTCCAACACCTGCCCTATTTAAATGTAGATTGGAGTTGGAATAGTAAATTAAATAGGTTCAGTGTCCAGCACCTACTCTAATTAAATGTAGATTGGAGTTGGAATATTAAATTAAATAGGTTCAGTGTCCAGCACCTACTCTAATTAAATGTAGATTGGAGTTGGAATAGTAAATAAAATAGGTTCAGTGTCCATCACCTGCCCTAATTAAATGTAGATTGTAGTTGGAATAGTAAATTAAATAGGTTCAGTGTCCAGCACCTACTCTAATTAAATGTAGATTGGAGTTGGAATAGTAAATTAAATAGGTTTAGTGTCCAGCACCTACCCTAATTAAATGTAGATTGGAATTGGAATAGTTAATTAAATAGGTTCAGTGTCCAGCACCTACTCTAATTAAATGTAGATTGGATTTGGAATAGTTAATTAAATAGGTTCAGTGTCCAGCACCTACACTAATTAAATGTAGATTAGAGTTGGAATAATTAAAGAAATAGATTTAGTGTCCAGCATCTACCCTAATCAAATGTAGATTGGAGTTGGAATATTTAATTAAATAGGTTCTGTGTCCAGCACCTACCCTAATTAAATGTAGATTGGAGTTGGAATAGTTAATTAAATAGGTTCAGTGTCCAGCACCTACTCTAATTAAATTTAGATTGGAATTGGAATAGTAAATTAAATAGGTTCAGTGTCCAGCACCTACCCTAATTAAATGTAGATTGGAGTTGGAATAGTAAATTAAATAGGTTCAGTGTCCAGCATCTACTCTAATTAAATGTAGATTGGAGTTGGAATAATAAATAAAATAGGTTCAGTGTCCAGCACCTGCCCTAATTAAATGTAGATTGGAGTTGGAATAGTAAATTAAATAGGTTCAGTGTCCAGCAACTACCCTAATTAAATGTAGATTGGAGTTGGAATAGTAAATTATATAGGTTCAGTCTCCAACTCCTGCCCTAATTAAATGTAGATTGGAGTTGGAATAGTAAATTAAATAGGTTCAGTGTCCAGCACCTACTCTAATTAAATGTAGATTGGAGTTGGAATATTAAATTAAATAGGTTCAGTGTCCCGCACCTACACTAATTAAATGTAGATTGGAGTTGGAATAGTAAATAAAATAGGTTCAGTGTCCATCACCTGCCCTAATTAAATGTAGATTGGAGTTGGAATAGTAAATTAAATAGGTTCAGTGTCCAGCACCTACTCTAATTAAATGTAGATTGGAGTTGGAATAGTTAATTAAATAGGTTCAGTGTCCAACACCTACCCTAATTAAATGTAGATTGGAGTTGGAATAGTTAATTAAATATGTTCAGTGTCCAGCACCTACCCTAATTAAATGTAGATTGGAGTTGGAATAGTAAATTAAATAGGTTCAGTGTCCAACACCTGCCCTAATTAAATGTAGATTGGAGTTGGAATAGTACATTAAATAAGTTCAGTGTCCAGCACCTACTCTAATTAAATGTAGATTGGAGTTGGAATATTAAATTAAATAGGTTCAGTGTCCAGCACCTACCCTAATTAAATGTAGATTGGAGATGGAATAGTAAATAAAATAGGTTCAGTGTCCAGCATCTACCCTAATTAAATGTAGATTGGAGTTGGAATATTTAATTAAATAAGTTCAGTGTCCAGCATCTACCCTAAATACATGTAGAGTGGAGTTGGAATAGTAATTTAAATAGGTTCAGTGTCCAGCACCTACCCTAAATAAATGTAGATTGGAGTTGGAATAGTAATTTAAATAGGTTCAGTGTCCGGCATCTACCCTAATTAAATGTAGATTGGATATGGAATAGTTAATTAAATAGGTTCAGTGTCCAGCACCTACCCTAATTAAATGTAGATTAGAGTTGCAATAGTTAATTAAATATGTTCAGTGTCCAACACCTACCCTTATTAAATGTAGATTGGAGTTGGAATAGTTAATTAAATAGGTTCAGTGTCCAGCACCTACCCTAATTAAATGTAGATTGGAGTTGGAATAGTTAATTAAATAGGTTCAGTGTCCAGCACCTACACTAATTAAATGTAGATTGGAGTTGGAATGGTAAATTAAATAGGTTAAGTGTCCAGCACCTACCCTAATTAAATGTAAATTGGAGTTGGAATAGTAAATTAAATAGGTTCTGTGTCCAGCACCTAACCTAATTAAATGTAGATTGGAGTTGGAATAGTAAATTAAATAGGTTCAGTGTCCAGCACCTACTCTAATTAAATGTAGATTGGAGTTGGAATAGTAAATTAAATAGGTTCAGTGTCCAGCACCTGCCCTAATTAAATGTAGATTGGAGTTTGAATAGTAAATTAAATAGGTTCAGTGTCCAGCAACTACCCTAATTAAATGTAGATTGGAGTTGGAATAGTAAATTAAATAGGTTCAGTGTCCAACACCTGCCCTAATTAAATGTAGATTGGAGTTGGAATAGTAAATTAAATAGGTTCAGTGTCCAGCACCTACTCTAATTAAATGTAGATTGGAGTTGGAATAGTAAATTCAATAGGTTCAGTGACCAGCACCTACTCTAATTAAATGTAGATTGGAGATGGAATATTTCATTAAATAGGTTCAGTGTCCAGCACCTACCCTAACTAAAAGTAGATAGGAGTTGGAATAGTTAATTAAATAGGTTCAGTGTCCAGCACCTACCCTAATTAAATGTAGATTGGAGTTCGAATAGTAAATTAAATAGGTTCAGTGTCCAGCACTTACCCTAATTAAATGTAGATTAGAGTTGGAATAGTAAATTAAATAGGTTCTGTGTCCAGCACCTAACCTAATTAAATGTAGATTGGAGTTGGAATAGTAAATTAAATAGGTTCAGTATCCAGCACCTGCCCTAATTAAATGTAGATTGGAATTTGAATAGTAAATTAAATAGGTTCAGTGTCCAGCACCTACTCTAATTAAATGTAGATTGGAGTTGGAATATTAAATTAAATAGGTTCAGTGTCCAGCACCTACCCTAATTAAATGTAGATTGGAGTTGGAATAGTAAATAAAATAGGTTCAGTGTCCAGCACCTGCCCTAAATAAATGTAGATTGGAGTTGGAATAGTAAATTAAATAGGTTTAGTGTCCAGCAACTACCCTAATTAAATGTAGATTGGAGTTGGAATAGTAAATTAAATAGGTTCAGTGTCCAACACCTGCCCTAATTAAATGTAGATTGGAGTTGGAATAGTAAATTGAATAGGTTCAGTGTCCAGCACCTACTCTAATTAAATGTAGATTGGAGTTGGAATATTACATTAAATAGGTTCAGTGTCCAGCACCTACACTAATTAAATGTAGATTGGAGTTGGAATAGTAAATAAAATAGGTTCAGTGTCCATCACCTGCCCTAATTAAATGTAGATTGTAGTTGGAATAGTAAATTAAATAGGTTCAGTGTCCAGCACCTACTCTAATTAAATGTAGATTGGAGTTGGAATAGTAAATTAAATAGGTTTAGTGTTCAGCACCTACCCTAATTAAATGTAGATTGGAATTGGAATAGTTAATTAAATAGGTTCAGTGTCCAGCACCTACTCTAATTAAATGTAGATTGGATTTGGAATAGTTAATTAAATAGGTTCAGTGTCCAGCACCTACACTAATTAAATGTAGATTAGAGTTGGAATAATTAAAGAAATAGATTTAGTGTCCAGCATCTACCCTAATCAAATGTAGATTGGAGTTGGAATATTTAATTAAATAGGTTCTGTGTCCAGCACCTACCCTAATTAAATGTAGATTGGAGTTGGAATAGTTAATTAAATAGGTTCAGTGTCCAGCACCTACTCTAATTAAATTTAGATTGGAATTGGAATAGTAAATTAAATAGGTTCAGTGTCCAGCACCTACCCTAATTAAATGTAGATTGGAGTTGGAATAGTAAATTAAATAGGTTCAGTGTCCAGCATCTACTCTAATTAAATGTAGATTGGAGTTGGAATATTAAATTAAATAGGTTCAGTGTCCAGCACCTACACTAATTAAATGTAGATTGGAGTTGGAATAGTAAATAAAATAGGTTCAGTGTCCAGCACCTGCCCTAATTAAATGTAGATTGGAGTTGGAATAGTAAATTAAATAGGTTCAGTGTCCAGCACCTACCCTAATTAAATGTAGATTGGAGTTGGAATAGTTAATTACATAGGTTCAGTGTCCAGCACCTATTCTAATTAAATGTAGATTGCATTTGAAATAGTTAATTAAATAGGTTCAGTGTCCAGCACCTACACTAATTAAATGTAGATTAGAGTTGGAATAATTAAAGAAATAGATTTAGTGTCCAGCATCTACCCTAATTAAATGTAGATTGCAGTTGGAATAGTTAATTAAATAGGTTGTTTCCAGCACCTACCCTAATTAAATGTAGATTGGAGTTGGAATAGTTAATTAAATAGGTTCAGTGTCCAGCACCTGCCCTAAATAAATGTAGATTGGAGTTGGAATAGTAAATTAAATAGGTTCAGTGTCCAACACCTGCCCTATTTAAATGTAGATTGTAGTTGGAATAGTAAATTAAATAGGTTCATTGTCCAGCACCTACTCTAATTAAATGTAGATTGGAGTTGGAATATCAAATTAAATAGGTTCAGTGTCCAGCACCTACTCTAATTAAATGTAGATTGGAGTTGGAATATTAAATTAAATAGGTTCAGTGTCCAGCACCTGCCCCAATTAAATGTAGATTGGAGTTGGAATAGTAAATTAAATAGGTTCAGTGTCCAGCACCTACCCTAATTAAATGTAGATTGGAGTTGGAATAGTTAATTACATAGGTTCAGTGTCCAGCACCTATTCTAATTAAATGTAGATTGCATTTGGAATAGTTAATTAAATAGGTTCAGTGTCCAGCACCTACACTAATTAAATGTAGATTAGAGTTGGAATAATTAAAGAAATAGATTTAGTGTCCAGCATCTACCCTAATTAAATGTAGATTGGAGTTGGAATAGTTAATTAAATAGGTTCTGTGTCCAGCACCTACCCTAATTAAATGTAGATTGGAGTTGGAATAGTTAATTAAATAGGTTCATTGTCCAACACCTACCCTAATTAAATGTAGATTGGAGTTGGAATAGTTAATTAAATAGGTTCAGTGTCCAACACCTACCCTAATTAAATGTAGATTGGAGTTGGAATAGTTAATTAAATAGGTTCAGTGTCCAGCACCTACCCTAATTAAATGTAGATTGGAGTTGGAATAGTTAATTAAATAGGTTCAGTGTCCAGCACCTATCCTAATTAAATGTAGATTGGAGTTGGAATGGTAAATTAAATAGGTTAAGTGTCCAGCACCTACCCTAAATAAATGTAGATTGGAGTTGGAATAGTAATTTAAATAGGTTCAGTGTCCGGCATCTACCCTAATTAAATGTAGATTGGATATGGAATAGTTAATTAAATAGGTTCAGTGTCCAGCACCTACATTAATTAAATGTAGATTAGAGTTGCAATAGTTAATTAAATAGGTTCAGTGTCCAACACCTACCCTAATTAAATGTAGATTGGAGTTGGAATAGTAAATTAAATAGGTTCAGTGTCCAGCACCTACTCTAATTAAATGTAGATTGGAGTTGGAATATTACATTAAATAGGTTCAGTGTCCAGCACCTACCCTAATTAAATGTAGATTGGAGATGGAATAGTAAATAAAATAGGTTCAGTGTCCAGCATCTACCCTAATTAAATGTAGATTGGAGTTGGAATAGTAAATTCAATAGGTTCAGTGACCAGCACCTACTCTAATTAAAGGTAGATTGGAGATGGAATATTTAATTAAATAGGTTCAGTGTCCAGCACCTACCCTAATTAAAAGTAGATAGGAGTTGGAATAGTTAATTAAATAGGTTCAGTGTCCAGCACCTACCCTAATTAAATGTAGATTGGAGTTCGAATAGTAAATTAAATAGGTTCAGTGTCCAGCACCTACCCTAATTAAATGTAGATTAGAGTTGGAATAGTAAATTAAATAGGTTCTGTGTCCAGCACCTAACCTAATTAAATGTAGATTGGAGTTGGAATAGTAAATTAAATAGTTTCAGTGTCCAGCACCTACTCTAATTAAATGTAGATTGGAGTTGGAATAGTAAATTAAATAGGTTCAGTGTCCAGCACCTGCCCTAATTAAATGTAGATTGGAATTTGAATAGTAAATTAAATAGGTTCAGTGTCCAGCACCTACTCTAATTAAATGTAGATTGGAGTTGGAATATTAAATTAAATAGGTTCAGTGTCCAGCACCTACCCTAATTAAATGTAGATTGGAGTTGGAATAGTAAATAAAATAGGTTCAGTGTCCAGCACCTGCCCTAAATAAATCTAGATTGGAGTTGGAATAGTAAATTAAATAGGTTTAGTGTCCAGCAACTACCCTAATTAAATGTAGATTGGAGTTGGAATAGTAAATTAAATAGGTTCAGTGTCCAACTCCTGCCCTAATTAAATGTAGATTGGAGTTGGAATAGTAAATTAAATAGGTTCAGTGTCCAGCACCTACTCTAATTAAATGTAGATTGGAGTTGGAATATTAAATTAAATAGGTTCAGTGTCCAGCACCTACACTAATTAAATGTAGATTGGAGTTGGAATAGTAAATAAAATAGGTTCAGTGTCCATCACCTGCCCTAATTAAATGTAGATTGTAGTTTGAATAGTAAATTAAATAGGTTCAGTGTCCAGCACCTACTCTAATTAAATGTAGATTGGAGTTGGAATAGTAAATTAAATAGGTTTAGTGTCCAGCACCTACCCTAATTAAATGTAGATTGGAATTGGACTAGTTAATTAAATAGGTTCAGTGTCCAGCACCTACTCTAATTAAATGTAGATTGGATTTGGAATAGTTAATTAAATAGGTTCAGTGTCCAGCACCTACACTAATTAAATGTAGATTAGAGTTGGAATAATTAAAGAAATAGATTTAGTGTCCAGCATCTACCCTAATAAAATGTAGATTGGAGTTGGAATATTTAATTAAATAGGTTCTGTGTCCAGCACCTACCCTAATTAAATGTAGATTGGAGTTGGAATAGTTAATTAAATAGGTTCAGTGTCCAGCACCTACTCTAATTAAATTTAGATTGGAATTGGAATAGTAAATTAAATAGGTTCAGTGTCCAGCACCTACCCTAATTAAATGTAGATTGGAGTTGGAATAGTTAATTAAATAGGTTCAGTGTCCAGCACCTGCCCTAAATAAATGGAGATTGGAGTTGGAATAGTAAATTAAATAGGTTCAGTGTCCAGCATCTACTCTAATTAAATGTAGATTGGAGTTGGAATATTAAATTAAATAGGTTCAGTGTCCAGCACCTACACTAATTAAATGTAGATTGGAGTTGGAATAGTAAATAAAATAGGTTCAGTGTCCAGCACCTGCCCTAATTAAATGTAGATTGGAGTTGGAATAGTAAATTAAATAGGTTCAGTGTCCAGCACCTACCCTAATTAAATGTAGATTGGAGTTGGAATAGTTAATTACATAGGTTCAGTGTCCAGCACCTATTCTAATTAAATGTAGATTGCATTTGGAATAGTTAATTAAATAGGTTCAGTGTCCAGCACCTACACTAATTAAATGTAGATTAGAGTTGGAATAATTAAAGAAATAGATTTAGTGTCCAGCATCTACCCTAATTAAATGTAGATTGCAGTTGGAATAGTTAATTAAATAGGTTGTGTCCAGCACCTACCCTAATTAAATGTAGATTGGAGTTGGAATAGTTAATTAAATAGGTTCAGTGTCCAGCACCTGCCCTAAATAAATGTAGATTGGAGTTGGAATAGTAAATTAAATAGGTTCAGTGTCCAACACCTGCCCTATTTAAATGTAGATTGGAGTTGGAATAGTAAATTAAATAGGTTCAGTGTCCAGCACCTACTCTAATTAAATGTAGATTGGAGTTGGAATATTAAATTAAATAGGTTCAGTGTCCAGCACCTACTCTAATTAAATGTAGATTGGAGTTGGAATATTAAATTAAATAGGTTCAGTGTCCAGCACCTGCCCCAATTAAATGTAGATTGGAGTTGGAATAGTAAATTAAATAGGTTCAGTGTCCAGCACCTACCCTAATTAAATGTAGATTGGAGTTAGAATAGTTAATTACATAGGTTCAGTGTCCAGCACCTATTCTAATTAAATGTAGATTGCATTTGGAATAGTTAATTAAATAGGTTCAGTGTCCAGCACCTACACTAATTAAATGTAGATTAGAGTTGGAATAATTAAAGAAATAGATTTAGTGTCCAGCATCTACCCTAATTAAATGTAGATTGGAGTTGGAATAGTTAATTAAATAGGTTCTGTGTCCAGCACCTACCCTAATTAAATGTAGATTGGAGTTGGAATAGTTAATTAAATAGGTTCATTGTCCAACACCTACCCTAATTAAATGTAGATTGGAGTTGGAATAGTTAATTAAATAGGTTCAGTGTCCAGCACCTACCCTAATTAAATGTAGATTGGAGTTGGAATAGTAAATAAAATAGGTTCAGTGTCCAGCACCTGCCCTAAATAAATCTAGATTGGAGTTGGAATAGTAAATTAAATAGGTTTAGTGTCCAGCAACTACCCTAATTAAATGTAGATTGGAGTTGGAATAGTAAATTAAATAGGTTCAGTGTCCAACTCCTGCCCTAATTAAATGTAGATTGGAGTTGGAATAGTAAATTAAATAGGTTCAGTGTCCAGCACCTACTCTAATTAAATGTAGATTGGAGTTGGAATATTAAATTAAATAGGTTCAGTGTCCAGCACCTACACTAATTAAATGTAGATTGGAGTTGGAATAGTAAATAAAATAGGTTCAGTGTCCATCACCTGCCCTAATTAAATGTAGATTGTAGTTTGAATAGTAAATTAAATAGGTTCAGTGTCCAGCACCTACTCTAATTAAATGTAGATTGGAGTTGGAATAGTAAATTAAATAGGTTTAGTGTCCAGCACCTACCCTAATTAAATGTAGATTGGAATTGGACTAGTTAATTAAATAGGTTCAGTGTCCAGCACCTACTCTAATTAAATGTAGATTGGATTTGGAATAGTTAATTAAATAGGTTCAGTGTCCAGCACCTACACTAATTAAATGTAGATTAGAGTTGGAATAATTAAAGAAATAGATTTAGTGTCCAGCATCTACCCTAATAAAATGTAGATTGGAGTTGGAATATTTAATTAAATAGGTTCTGTGTCCAGCACCTACCCTAATTAAATGTAGATTGGAGTTGGAATAGTTAATTAAATAGGTTCAGTGTCCAGCACCTACTCTAATTAAATTTAGATTGGAATTGGAATAGTAAATTAAATAGGTTCAGTGTCCAGCACCTACCCTAATTAAATGTAGATTGGAGTTGGAATAGTTAATTAAATAGGTTCAGTGTCCAGCACCTGCCCTAAATAAATGGAGATTGGAGTTGGAATAGTAAATTAAATAGGTTCAGTGTCCAGCATCTACTCTAATTAAATGTAGATTGGAGTTGGAATATTAAATTAAATAGGTTCAGTGTCCAGCACCTACACTAATTAAATGTAGATTGGAGTTGGAATAGTAAATAAAATAGGTTCAGTGTCCAGCACCTGCCCTAATTAAATGTAGATTGGAGTTGGAATAGTAAATTAAATAGGTTCAGTGTCCAGCACCTACCCTAATTAAATGTAGATTGGAGTTGGAATAGTTAATTACATAGGTTCAGTGTCCAGCACCTATTCTAATTAAATGTAGATTGCATTTGGAATAGTTAATTAAATAGGTTCAGTGTCCAGCACCTACACTAATTAAATGTAGATTAGAGTTGGAATAATTAAAGAAATAGATTTAGTGTCCAGCATCTACCCTAATTAAATGTAGATTGCAGTTGGAATAGTTAATTAAATAGGTTGTGTCCAGCACCTACCCTAATTAAATGTAGATTGGAGTTGGAATAGTTAATTAAATAGGTTCAGTGTCCAGCACCTGCCCTAAATAAATGTAGATTGGAGTTGGAATAGTAAATTAAATAGGTTCAGTGTCCAACACCTGCCCTATTTAAATGTAGATTGGAGTTGGAATAGTAAATTAAATAGGTTCAGTGTCCAGCACCTACTCTAATTAAATGTAGATTGGAGTTGGAATATTAAATTAAATAGGTTCAGTGTCCAGCACCTACTCTAATTAAATGTAGATTGGAGTTGGAATATTAAATTAAATAGGTTCAGTGTCCAGCACCTGCCCCAATTAAATGTAGATTGGAGTTGGAATAGTAAATTAAATAGGTTCAGTGTCCAGCACCTACCCTAATTAAATGTAGATTGGAGTTAGAATAGTTAATTACATAGGTTCAGTGTCCAGCACCTATTCTAATTAAATGTAGATTGCATTTGAAATAGTTAATTAAATAGGTTCAGTGTCCAGCACCTACACTAATTAAATGTAGATTAGAGTTGGAATAATTAAAGAAATAGATTTAGTGTCCAGCATCTACCCTAATTAAATGTAGATTGGAGTTGGAATAGTTAATTAAATAGGTTCTGTGTCCAGCACCTACCCTAATTAAATGTAGATTGGAGTTGGAATAGTTAATTAAATAGGTTCATTGTCCAACACCTACCCTAATTAAATGTAGATTGGAGTTGGAATAGTTAATTAAATAGGTTCAGTGTCCAACACCTACCCTAATTAAATGTAGATTGGAGTTGGAATAGTTAATTAAATAGGTTCAGTGTCCAGCACCTACCCTAATTAAATGTAGATTGGAGTTGGAATAGTTAATTAAATAGGTTCAGTGTCCAGCACCTATCCTAATTAAATGTAGATTGGAGTTGGAATGGTAAATTAAATAGGTTAAGTGTCCAGCACCTACCCTAAATAAATGTAGATTGGAGTTGGAATAGTAATTTAAATAGGTTCAGTGTCCCGCATCTACCCTAATTAAATGTAGATTGATAAGGAATAGTTAATTAAATAGGTTCAGTGTCCAGCACCTACACTAATTAAATGTAGATTAGAGTTGCAATAGTTAATTAAATAGGTTCAGTGTCCAACACCTACCCTAATTAAATGTAGATTGGCGTTGGAATGGTAAATTAAATAGGTTAAGTGTCCAGCACCTACCCTAATTAAATGTAGATTGGAGTTGGAATAGTAAATTAAATAGGTTCTGTGTCCAGCACCTAACCTAATTAAATGTAGATTGGACTTGGAATAGTAAATTAAATAGGTTCTGTGTCCAGCACCTAACCTAATTAAATGTAGATTGGAGTTTGAATAGTAAATTAAATAGGTTCAGTGTCCAGCAACTACCCTAATTAAATGTAGATTGGAGTTGGAATAGTTAATTAAATAAGTTGTGTCCAGCACCTACCCTAATTAAATGTAGATTGGAGTTGGAATAGTTAATTAAATAGGTTCAGTGTCCAGCACCTGCCCTAAATAAATGTAGATTGGAGTTGGAATAGTAAATTAAATAGGTTCAGTGTCCAACACCTGCCCTATTTAAATGTAGATTGGAGTTGGAATAGTAAATTAAATAGGTTCAGTGTCCAGCACCTACTCTAATTAAATGTAGATTGGAGTTGGAATATTAAATTAAATAGGTTCAGTGTCCAGCACCTACTCTAATTAAATGTAGATTGGAGTTGGAATATTAAATTAAATAGGTTCAGTGTCCAGCACCTGCCCCAATTAAATGTAGATTGGAGTTGGAATAGTAAATTAAATAGGTTCAGTGTCCAGCACCTACCCTAATTAAATGTAGATTGGAGTTGGAATAGTTAATTACATAGGTTCAGTGTCCAGCACCTATTCTAATTAAATGTAGATTGCATTTGGAATAGTTAATTAAATAGGTACAGTGTCCAGCACCTACACTAATTAAATGTAGATTAGAGTTGGAATAATTAAAGAAATAGATTTAGTGTCCAGCATCTACCCTAATTAAATGTAGATTGGAGTTGGAATAGTTAATTAAATAGGTTCTGTGTCCAGCACCTACCCTAATTAAATGTAGATTGGAGTTGGAATAGTTAATTAAATAGGTTCATTGTCCAACACCTACCCTAATTAAATGTAGATTGGAGTTGGAATAGTTAATTAAATAGGTTCAGTGTCCAATACCTACCCTAATTAAATGTAGATTGGAGTTGGAATAGTTAATTAAATAGGTTCAGTGTCCAGCACCTACCCTAATTAAATGTAGACTGGAGTTGGAATAGTTAATTAAATAGGTTCAGTGTCCAGCACCTATCCTAATTAAATGTAGATTGGAGTTGGAATGGTAAATTAAATAGGTTAAGTGTCCAGCACCTACCCTAAATAAATGTAGATTGGAGTTGGAATAGTAATTTAAATAGGTTCAGTGTCCCGCATCTACCCTAATTAAATGTAGATTGGATATGGAATAGTTAATTAAATAGGTTCAGTGTCCAGCACCTACACTAATTAAATGTAGATTAGAGTTGCAATAGTTAATTAAATAGGTTCAGTGTCCAACACCTACCCTAATTAAATGTAGATTGGAGTTGGAATAGTTAATTAAATAGGTTCAGTGTCCAGCACCTACCCTAATTAAATGTAGATTGGAGTTGGAATAGTTAATTAAATAGGTTCAGTGTCCAGCACCTACCCTAATTAAATGTAGATTGGAGTTGGAATGGTAAATTAAATAGGTTAAGTGTCCAGCACCTACCCTAATTAAATGTAGATTGGAGTTGGAATAGTAAATTAAATAGGTTCTGTGTCCAGCACCTAACCTAATTAAATGTAGATTGGACTTGGAATAGTAAATTAAATAGGTTCTGTGTCCAGCACCTAACCTAATTAAATGTAGATTGGAGTTTGAATAGTAAATTAAATAGGTTCAGTGTCCAGCAACTACCCTAATTAAATGTAGATTGGAGTTGGAATAGTAAATTAAATAGGTTCAGTGTCTAACACCTGCCCTAATTAAATGTAGATTGGAGTTGGAATAGTAAATTAAATAGGTTCAGTGTCCAGCACCTACTCTAATTAAATGTAGATTGGAGTTGGAATATTACATTAAATAGGTTCAGTGTCCAGCACCTACCCTAATTAAATGTAGATTGGAGATGGAATAGTAAATAAAATAGGTTCCGTGTCCAGCATCTACCCTAATTAAATGTAGATTGGAGTTGGAATAGTAAATTAAATAGGTTCGGTGTCCAGCACCTAACCTAATTAAATGTAGATTGGAGTTGGAATAGTAAATTAAATAGGTTGTGTCCAGCACCTACTCTAATTAAATGTAGATTGGAGTTGGAATAGTAAATTAAATAGGTTCAGTGTCCAGCACCTACTCTAATTAAATGTAGATTGGAGTTGGAATATTAAATTAAATTAAATAGGTTTAGTGTCCAGCACCTACCCTAATTAAATGTAGATTGGAGTTGGAATAGTAAGTAAATAAGGTTCAGTGTCCAGCACCTGCCCTAATTAAATGTAGATCGGAGTTGGAATAGTAAATTAAATAGGTTCAGTGTCCAGCAACTACCCTAATTAAATGGAGATTGGAGTTGGAATAGTAAATTAAATAGGTTCAGTGTCCAACATCTGCCCTAATTAAATGTAGATTGGAGTTGGAATAGTTAATTAAATAGGTTCAGTGTCCAGCACCTACCCTAATTAAATGTAGATTGGAGTTGGAATAGTAAATTAAATAGGTTGAGTGTTCATCACCTACTCTAATTAAATGTAGATTGGAGTTGGAATATTAAATTAAATAGGTTCAGTGTCCAGCACCTACCCTAATTAAATGTAGATTGGAGATGGAATAGTAAAGAAAATAGGTTCAGTTGTGGTAAATAAAATATTACCCTGGCAGAATTTCTAGGCATTAACAAAGTATCATGCATCAAGTGAGAAGCAGAGTCCGTGGTATCTGAGTTAAAATAGGCTTTATTCCAATAACAGTCAGTCAGTCAAGAAGCTTTTATTCGATATGCAAGATATCTTATAAGCGTACACAAAATACAGTAAATACAAAACTAGAAAATACATTATTTTAAAAAACAGTATTTAAATGTACCTTAAAAAGGGATAAAAAGACATGTGATGTCAAGATAAATTAACTAAAAATGAATTAAACCACAATTGACAATCTCTTGCATCGGATCAGCCAAGACTGCTTTAAAAATTTGGCTACACCACAAACAATGGGGGGGGAAGTGTCCGTCATTAGGATGCGCAGGGCTACTAGATAACTACTCGTGCCCATATTGCGACAAAGGGGTTTAAGCCAAAAACTCCTAGATTTAGCATAGTCGGGACACTCGAACAGGATATGCGTAATGGATTCTATCCTGGTGGGACAGCATGCACAAAAAGGAGACGTGTGAACACATGATTTCCACTTAGACACCAGTGCCCCAACTAGTTACTCACAAGGCACTTTCGCAGTCCAGAAGGGACTCGTCTAGATACAAGGAAATGAACTCTTCCGATGCTGTTGACTTATTTTACATACTCTAAAGGGTACAGGTGGTGGCGTTCTCTACCTACTGGGTCTTTCTGAGGTGGTCACTTGAACTAGTTCTTCTGACAGGGTGGGATAAATACCAGTAATGACGGAATTTCTTTCTCTAACAGTCTGTTCTGTCTTGACCTGTTCCCCCTTATCCCGTAGATCTTTTTCTTTGGCTTTATTTTTTCTCTGCTTGTTTAAGTTCTCTCTGCTTTATTGAATTCTTTCTCTGATCTCCTGTGTCACTCTTTGCGCCATAACTCAATAGCGTCTTTCTGAGAGGGTCTTGACCTTTTAACACATATCATGACCAGGTGTGTCTCTAGGCCAGATATTAACTGTCTATTCTAGTATACCTTTTCTGGTCCCTATCTGATGTAACTTTGAAAACAGTGGCATGTTGAAATCAACACAATGGAAACACAATACACAAAAAATAGACTGTAACAATCAACAATCATTCACACTAAACAATTTAAACACTGAAACAGATACAGATACAACCTAAACTGATACAGAGAGTTAAACATGTACTTGAAAAACAGTTTGTGCACTGAAAATACAGTACAACCATACCGGTCCCAGAAATGAGACACGTCTTTACCGGGCCCACGTTTAACCGTGGACCCGTCTTGACCGTTCTCATTTAAAATGAGCCCGTCTTGAAACTTGATACATTCCCCATAGTGGTACTCACCGGGAAAGCAGAACTTGAAACTTGAAGGCCTCGGAAACTTGACTTGACTACGCTTGTGTCTGTGAACAGGTGGACCTCTGGAGACCTCGGAACTAGCTCTCTCACGGGCTGGGCCTCTGGTTGAGACGATCCGCGTTCCTCACCGCCTCACATGGATGCCTGGTCGCAGTCCGTCCTCCTCCTGGGCCTGAGGGAGTAGCGGGAAATCCCGATGGCGTGCGCACTTTGAAGTCCGTCACGGCTGTAGAAGGGGGCAAAGACTAGACCCACAACTCCGGCGAGTGGGGAAAGGGATATGTCCCTGTAAGGGCGCCAAATTATGTGGTAAATAAAATATTACCCTGGCAGAATTTCTAGGCATTAACAAAGTATCATGCATCAAGTGAGAAGCAGAGTCCGTGGTATCTGAGTTAAAATGGGCTTTATTCCAATAACTCGAGTCAAAGGGAGAATATGTTCCATCACCTCTGAGGTTCAGGAAGAGTCTTCTAACAATTATTTACTGAACATAGTATATATACATTTCTTGTACATAGGCTAAGCAGAGCAAGAAAGTAAATGAGATAAGAACATGTGGGTGTACATGAGGGTGTGTACTTTGATGAGTCATAGGTAGGTGATAGGTAGGTGTCATAGGTGGGTGGGTACTTAGCAGGAGTTTGCATGACCAGCTGGAACTCTGCCCTACTTGTGCAACTTTGAGCATGACGTGCAATTGACGTGTAACTGGGAGGAGAGCTGACTTTCAACCTAGTAGAGAGATCTCTTGTGTCAAGGCGACTTGAGCACGTCTAGTACAACTGATATCTAGAGTCAGGGGATGTATTATCTGAAGAAAAGGTTGTTCGTCACTAAAAGACAGAGAGGGCATATTTATTCGTTCATTGCATGAGCTTTCTATGGGTGCAAGCACTGTAATTCACTTAAATGGAGACAGAATGGCTATCAGACGGGTTCTGTTTACTTTTCCTCACCGGGCAGGGATGCCACTCTGTACAGCAGACGGATAACTGTTATTCATAATACTGTCTTGGCAGACTTCTTGCTGACGTGACTGCAGCTCAGTATGCCAAGAGTCATGTAAACATTAATTCAGAAAGTGGTTTCAGGCTCAACCAGTACGATATTTATTTAAAAGAGCACAATGCAAAATGCAAATACATGGGCCTTCATTTTAGCTTAACGTTTGGGAGACTTGATGACTTGACTTGCAGGACATGTTTGCAGAGGCCTAGTGATTCAGGCCACTACGGGAAATATGCATGGGTGACATGCACATGACATGTAACATAGGGTATATGTAGTGGACATATTTGGTCAGGCAAAATATAATTTTCCTCATTCCCTCCTTGTCCCCTACATAACCCTTTAGGATACATCTATATTCATGAGACCGTATAGTTCATCATACAGAATCATTTGTTCATCTTTAACTCTTTGTTTACGTGGATGGGGAACACAGGCAGTGGCACACAGGCCGCAAATCGCCGGACCACACTGCAGACAGAGACAGCAACCAAATATCATAAGTAGAATTATTCCTAGGAAGGACATAACTTTCCATCCCCAAGCAGATTTTACACCTCAGAACCAACTGGACCAAGTCCATGTGCCTGGATCTTGATGTATGGCATGAGCAATCTTGTGGAGCCTTGTTATTGCTTCGTACACAGATGGTGCATTATCTGGGATGAAAATGCAACAACTAGATCGGATGACTCTACAAGCTCCGCCCCTATCCGCCAAGATGACGTCTAGAATGAGGCGGTTTTGAAGAACGACAAGTCTAATAGCAGACTGTTCCTGGGTCAAGTTCGCCAGGGCAGATGCAGTTACATTTACAACTGTTTCAAGAGTCCTTGTTAACCTGCGTATCAGTTTACTGTTTTGGACGGGACCTATGAAGAAAAAGAATCCTTTGTTGAAATCTGTATATTGCTCCCAAGCTGTTTCAGTCTGATCGATCCCTGCAGAATCTGTCTCTCTCTTTTGTCTAACATGTTCTAGTCGTGAATCTCTATGATAATTTGATTGGGCTAGAAAAACGGGTGGCAATAAGAATGCTATATAACAAGTCCCACCCCAGTCTAAGGGCAGATGTACATAGGCTGTCTGACCACAAATGAAATAGGTATGGCGTGATGTTTTGAAAGAAGAAAGTCCGTTATCATCAAACTCTACTACAGTGTTACACTTGCTGTGTCCCATATGTACTGAGCCTTTCTTACTAACACATAAATCACCTTTTGCTGGCAGGACTGATATAAACGGTGGACCTGTGTTTTGCTTGGGCTGAACGTTTAACATTATAAAATTAACAGATGCATTTCCCTGTTCGTACTCTTCATTCTCTAAATCGGTTCCCTTTCTTTGGGGGAATCCGTCTTTGTCTGGAAAGCATGCTTCATTCATTACTTTATTCAGGTTTCCATATATCAAGCCACCTGGATAAGCTATGTACCTTCTATCTATTGATGTCATTAGAGCAAACCATGCTCCACACGAACCATTGTGTGAGAACGGTAAAGGGTAGAATGGCAGAACTCCCTTTGTTTCTTGATAAGGAGGCAGTTGGCCACATACCCAGCAATGAGTCGCATTGCTGGTCTGATGAGAATGGTGTAACATTCGAATAAAAGTATTGTTACGTAGTGCAAGTCGATATGACAATTCATGAGGTGCAGGTCACTAAATGTGTGCTCTGCGGTGCTGTTACTGGAAGAGTGTATATGTGAGGAAATAGGAAAGAAAACATGTAGCAATAAACTAACACCAATTATAACAATGCACAGAATAAAAAGGATGATCAAAGTAACTATACATCTACTGCGTAATACCCTGCAGTACTTTTCCTTCTTATCTCTCTTCTTGCTATTCTCATATGTGATCTTATACATGTCAGAATCGAGTCTAACCGATTCACCACCGGGTGGGCTTAAACAATTAAACTACGTCTGACTTGCTAGTTCTTAATCTAGACCTATACTCTTGCTGAGGGGTATTTTCTAGCAAAGGTCAGTGTTCTTTATAAAAGTTCCAAAGTTCCAAAGTTCCAAAGTTCCAAATAGTGATGAAGGTGGGTTCGGCCTTTACGTCCTTCCACCAACTTCGGCGTCTTCCAACGTGGCTCAAGGGGACTTGAACGATCAAAAATCCGGACACAAGTATAGAATCCTCTGGTGCTATGGCATGTTCCTTGACCTGGGTGTTGTCAGGGAAGGCAGCAGCAACCTGTGAACAACAAGAGAGTAGTGCAGAAATCAAGGAAGCCAGGTAATCTGTCAGCATGTTACTGTCAACATCAGTTATTTTCTTTGGCATAGGCGTACCCCACATATTTGGCGGTCTACTGAAAACCACTTCATAAGGAGATAGGCCTGTTCTGGAATGAGCTACCATACGCATGTAAAAGAGGGCAACCGGCAAGGCCACCATCCAATCCACGCCTTTGTCTGTACAGATCTCAGCAACTTTGTCTTAATTGTCTGATTTTGTCTTTCTACAAGGCCTGCGGCTTCTGGGTGTCTGACACAATGGAATTTCCATGTATAACCTAACAGAAGGGACACTTGTTTCATTAGTTCAGAGGAGAATGGCTGATCGTTATCTGAATAGATCACATGAGGTAATTCATATCTGGGGAAGTACTGCGCACTAATTGTCTGGCTGTTGTAACAGCAGTATAATCTGGAACTGGATATGCTTCTGTCCATCTAGACAGTGCACACACAACTACTAGGACATACTTGTTAAACCTCTACATCTGTCCATTTGGATATAATCCATCTGGAGAACTTCAAAAGGGTGGTCAGGAGGATGAAATCCGCCTTTTTCCACCGGAATGCCTTTACCTGGATTGAACTGACAACAGATCATACATGTTCGCTGCTTGTTAAACCAAATGTTCTGTAAGCAGTCTAGCATTGCCTTCTCTCCCAAGTGTGCGGGACTATGTGCTGTGCTTATGATTACTTGTACCATAGAATCTGAAACCATGTGCTTTTTCCCTTAGTCATCCAACCTTGGTTAGTCTGGACCCCTCCTTGTAAAAGTCCATCTCTTTATCTCATCTGTGGTGGCATATGTCTGTATGTCGAGTACATCTTGAGTGGGATCCCTGACTGTCATACATGTTGTCAGTAATGGTACCTCTGTCCTTGTCGTGTCTGTTGGTGTCTGGGCTGTCTGGGCTGTCTGGGCTGTTCGGTCTGCCAGGTCATTACTCTGGGAAATGGTGTCTGTAACTTTGGTGTGAGCTTTGTATTTCAGGATAGAAATGGCTGTAGGTAAATGTATGGCCTCTAACAGGACCTGAATAAGCTGGCTGTGCTGAATCTTGGTCCCATGGGAGGTCTCAAGAAACCTCTCTCTTCCTCCTCAGAACCCCGAAATCATGAACAACATCAAAAGCGTATTGTGAGTCAGTATAAATGTTTACTTTCAAGTGCTTAGCTCTTATGCAGGCTTGTGTCAGAGCAATGAGCTCTGCTGCTTGTGCAGACAGTGTGTCTATTTCCTGTGGTCACAGCATAGGCTGCTACTGATTCTCCTGCACTTGTTCTCATGCATGAACCATCCACATAGAGTGTCAGGTCAGGGTCTGGGAGTACAATATCTGTCAGGTCTTGTCTTGGTCTTGTCACTATATTCATAACTTCCACACAGTCATGTGGTGGTGCATTTACTGTACTTGAGGGAAAAAATGTTGCAGGATTCAGAATATTACAACGTCTGATCTCTATGTGTGGTTGAAATAATGTCAGTCCATATCCTGTCAGTCTCGCTACAGTCAAATGTAAAAATAAATAAAAATAAAAAAGCATAAAATGTTTACTGTAACATGGAGTCGCTTAAAACTGGCGCTTGACATAATGCTCTTTTTAATTCCTCAAATGCCAAGGTGTGTTCTTGTGTCCTAGGGAGTACAGTCAGAGTAGTTGCCTCTTGTGTAGTTAACTGTATGAGTGGTTTGGCTAGATATGCATACTGGGGAATCCATTGCCTGCAGTAAGAAGTAAGGCCAATAAATGGTTATGTTAGCTGTATACCTGGTGTACCCTCCTTGGAAAGCAAGTGTTGTACACCACTTGCTTTTCACAGAAAGTGTAAGACTGTCAGAGATGCAATGTCACAGTCTGGTACTGATCTTGCTGTAATTAGAATGTCGTTTATGTACTGTATCAGTGCTGTGTTGGTAGGCATGTAAACACTGACCAGCTGTCGCTTTAATGCTTGACTGCAAATGCTAGGACCCTATGTCATCAATCCAGCAAAAATGAATTACATAAAAATAAATAAATAAATAAAAATGAATTTTCAATCCAAAACCACAATTTTTATTTTGGGGGAACCTCAAACAAACGCCCACGAACCTCTGTTAACTTCTAAGTTAAGTGGAGCCTCGTTCCAAAAGCTCTGCAGTTTACACTAAAATCCTACTCTAAATCTTGGGAATAGTATGACCATACTACCTACAATATGTTCTCTAAATGTATTTGAATAAAATCCAAATTATCCCAGCATAGACAGAAGGCTGGAGCCTCTGTGAGAAACAGCCCCTCCCTTTAGAAAGATGTCCGCGCTCGGAACTTTGGATCAACTCCAAGCCGGGCTACACTGTGATCTAAAATTGAATGACTGCCAGATGCTGAACCCATTGCAAGAGCAAGACTCCTGCCAATATGCTGTTTACACTATTTCAAACTATACATTTGCAAGCGTGACTTATCTGAAGTCAATGAAGCTTTTAGTGTTGACTGTAAGGAAGAACAGTTTTCTTTTGTACACGTCAGAGGGGCTGGGGAGGTAACTTCGCTACGAACTCACTCCTTGCTCACCTACCCCTCCCCTCAGAGCCAGGAGCTGGCTCAGTGTCAAACATCACTAAGAGGAGACAAGCCTCTCACTCGTCTCTGCTTCTCTAAAATTGGGTCGCTGCCAACGCTGAGCTCATTGAAAGAGTCAAGCGTCTGCCAAGTTTCTGAAAGAGTGAGCTGCAAGCCTCCTCCCTCCACATTCGAAGGAAGCTAGTGTAAGTCTGATGAGTAGCCCTCCCTTTACATAAACAAAGGGATCGCGGAAAGAATTGGAGTATGGCCAATATCAACAAGACAGGCACTGCTCGCTCCAAGAGGGAGTAGCCCTCCCTTTACATAAACATTTACTGGGAGCCAGGCCATCTTGGTCTCGGACGGACTGTCTCAAGGTCGAAAAACACATTCCTTGTACGTCATAACATATCTCTTCCCAGACCAGAACCATTATTCTCTAACTAACTGAAGCGAATTTAAAACGTGTTAAAAAGTAAATTAATAAAGACATGTATTTTTCTGTAACTGAGTGACATGCTAGCATTTAAAATAATTGTGTACTGCTACTTAAAAGCTCCACTTTCTAAAAAACACTTTTGTCTAACTAATTCAGCTAGAAGGCAAGACATTTGAAACATGGGCATTTGTTTAGCATGCAAATTAGCACACATAAAAGAAAGGGACAATTTGCTTCTGCACACAATGCTAAGCACTTTGCAGTTGAGAGAAAAAAATACCGAATTATCATTGGCTGTTGCGTTGGGACTGTTCTCTGCATATATCAATTGAGCCTCTCCACTAAATGTTGATCTGAAACCATCTGTGTAAGTATTGTAGCCCTGAATCAGACATAATAAATCCTATTTTCCAAGTCTTGTTTAATGAACACTGCTTTTACCGTGCAACATTATACCTTTCTATCAGCAGCCTGTCAAAGTACATAGGTGAGCCTTGAAACTAAATGAATGCAAATCAAACTAATGTAGGGGACTCTTAGCAATGCACTAAGATGGTAGTGTATTGTAGCTATCAAAAAGGGCCACGTTCATTAATTTACAAATAGCCACTTTCCTAAGTGAGTGGGATAACTGTCACACGCTAAAGGGCAGCTTGCATTGGGAAAAATAATAATTCATATTTTGTAGAAACATCCCTATTTAAACAAAAAACACTGTTGCATTACACTAATTTAAAGCACATTCTCTAATGGGTCTGTTTCATATTTTCTTTCCAACCGTGAAAACATTGAAGCACTCTTCGTGGTGCAAACCCTTATCTCACATTTCAGAAATACGCCCATTGGATAACATGGCAAATCGCACCTCCACACAAAACATGCTTTTTCCACCACTTCCACAGCTCAGATCCTTTTCAAATTTTGCATCACAGTAGTCCAAGCTATTTCCTAAATCCTCACAAAAAAGCAACCAAATCCCTCCACTGGAACGGGTACGAATTTCCGCTCAAAAACACGCCCCCCCGCAAACACCAAAAAACGCCAAAATCCCTCAACACCTAGTTGATCAACATGTTAAAACAAATACTGCCTACTCAGTACAAGATATTAACTCTTTGGCAGCTGAAGCACAATCATTCCCCAATGACTGCAGTACATGGGAAAGTCATGAACTCATCTCTCCACGTTATCACACAACACATACGCACATCTTCAAAACGTTTTCTCCAAGTACTTGAAAGAGATCCAGCTCTCTCCTGACTAACGTAATGATAACAAGCTCTGCACAAAACATAACCACATGGCGCTATTCACAAGCCATATTTACAAGAAACTCAACAAGTCACAAAAATGACACGCTATTCACAAGGCATATTTACAAGGAGCTATACTTAAGAAAATTCAACATACTACTCACAAGTCTTAATCACAAGGCGCTTATTCACAAATTAACCAACTAGTTACTCACAAGGCACTTTCGCAGTCCAGAAGGGACTCGTCTAGATACAAGGAAATGAACTCTTCAGATGCTGTTGACTTATTTTACATACTCTAAAGGGTACAGGTGGTGGCGTTCTCTACCTACTGGGTCTTTCTGAGGTGGTCACTTGAACTAGTTCTTCTGACAGGGTGGGATAAATACCAGTAATGACGGAATTTCTTTCTCTAACAGTCTGTTCTGTCTTGACCTGTTCCCCCTTATCCCGTAGATCTTTTTCTTTGGCTTTATTTTTTCTCTGCTTGTTTTAGTTCTCTCTGCTTTATTGAATTCTTTCTCTGATCTCCTGTGTCACTCTTTGCGCCATAACTCAATAGCGTCTTTCTGAGAGGGTCTTGACCTTTTAACACATATCATGACCAGGTGTGTCTCTAGGCCGGATATTAACGGTCTATTCTAGTATACCTTTTCTGGTCCCTATCTGACGTAACTTTGAAAACAGTGGCATGTTGAAATCAACACAATGGAAACACAATACACAAAAAATAGACTGTAACAATCAACAATCATTCACACTAAACAATTTAAACACTGAAACAGATACAGATACAACCTAAACTGATACAGAGAGTTAAACATGTACTTGAAAAACAGTTTGTGCACTGAAAATACAGTACAACCATACCGGTCCCATAAATGAGACCCGTCTTGACCGTTCTCATTTAAAATGAGCCCGTCTTGAAACTTGATACATTCCCCATAGTGGTACTCACCGGGAAAGCAGAACTTGAAACTTGAAGGCCTCGGAAACTTGACTTGACTACGCTTGTGTCTGTGAACAGGTGGACCACTGGAGACCTCGGACCTTGCTCTCTCACGGGCTGGGCCTCTGGTTGAGACGATCCGCGTTCCTCACCGCCTCACATGGATGCCTGGTCGCAGTCCGTCCTCCTCCTGGGCCTGAGGGAGTAGCGGGAAATCCCGATGGCGTGCGCACTTTGAAGTCCGTCACGGCTGTAGAAGGGGGCAAAGACTAGACCCACAACTCCGGCGAGTGGGGAAAGGGATATGTCCCTGTAAGGGCGCCAAATTATGTGGTAAATAAAATATTACCCTGGCAGAATTTCTAGGCATTAACAAAGTATCATGCATCAAGTGAAAAGCAGAGTCCGTGGTATCTGAGTTAAAATGGGCTTTATTCCAATAACTCGAGTCAAAGGGAGAATATGTTCCATCACCTCTGAGGTTCAGGAAGAGTCTTCTAACAATTATTTACTGAACATAGTATATATACATTTCTTGTACATAGGCTAAGCAGAGCAAGAAAGTAAATGAGATAAGAACATGTGGGTGTACATGAGGGTGTGTACTTTGATGAGTCATAGGTAGGTGATAGGTAGGTGTCATAGGTGGGTGGGTACTTAGCAGGAGTTTGCATGACCAGCTGGAACTCTGCCCTACTTGTGCAACTTTGAGCATGATGTGCAATTGACGTGTAACTGGGAGGAGAGCTGACTTTCAACCTAGTAGAGAGATCTCTTGTGTCAAGGCGACTTGAGCACGTCTAGTACAACTGATATCTAGAGTCAGGGGATGTATTATCTGAAGAAAAGGTTGTTCGTCACTAAAAGACAGAGAGGGCATATTTATTCGTTCATTGCATGAGCTTTCTATGGGTGCAAGCACTGTAATTCACTTAAATGGAGACAGAATGGCTATCGGACGGGTTCTGTTTACTTTTCCTCACCGGGCAGGGATGCCACTCTGTACAGCAGACGGATAACTGTTATTCATAATACTGTCTTGGCAGACTTCTTGCTGACGTGACTGCAGCTCAGTATGCCAAGAGTCATGTAAACATTAATTCAGAAAGTGGTTTCAGGATCAACCAGTACGATATTTATTTAAAAGAGCACAATGCAAAATGCAAATACATGGGCCTTCATTTTAGCTTAACGTTTGGGAGACTTGATGACTTGACTTGCAGGACATGTTTGCAGAGGCCTAGTGATTCAGGCCACTACGGGAAATATGCATGGGTGACATGCACATGACATGTAACATAGGGTATATGTAGTGGACATATTTGGTCAGGCAAAATATCATTTTCCTCACAGTGTCCAGCATCTACCCTAATTAAATGGAGATTGGAGTTGGAATAGTAAATTAAATAGGTTCAGTGTCCAACACCTGCCCTAATTAAATGTAGATTGGAGTTGGAATAGTAAATTAAATAGGTTGAGTGTTCAGCACCTACTCTAATTAAATGTAGATTGGAGTTGGAATATTAAATTAAATAGGTTCAGTGTCCAACACCTGCCCTAATTAAATGTAGATTGGAGTTGGAATAGTACATTAAATAGGTTCAGTGTCCAGCACCTACTCTAATTAAATGTAGATTGGAGTTGGAATATTAAATTAAATAGGTTCAGTGTCCAGCACCTACCCTAATTAAATGTAGATTGGAGATGGAATAGTAAAGAAAATAGGTTCAGTGTCCAGCATCTACCCTAATTAAATGTAGATTGGAGTTGGAATAGTAAATTAAATATGTTCAGTGTCCAACACCTGCCCTAAATAAATGCAGATTGGAGTTGGAATCGTACATTAAATAGGTTCAGTGTCCAGCACCTACTCTAATTAAATGTAGATTGGAGTTGGAATATTAAATTAAATAGGTTCAGTGTCCAGCACCTACACTAATTAAATGTAGATTGGAGTTGGAATATTAAATTAAATAGGTTCAGTGTCCAGCATCTACCCTAATTAAATGTAGATTGGAGTTGGAATATTTAATTAAATAAGTTCAGTGTCCAGCATCTACCCTAAATAAATGTAGAGTGGAGTTGGAATAGTAATTTAAATAGGTTCAGTGTCCAGCACCTACCCTAAATAAATGTAGATTGGAGTTGGAATAGTAATTTAAATAGGTTCAGTGCCCGGCATCTACCCTAATTAAATGTAGATTGGATATGGAATAGTTAATTAAATAGGTTCAGTGTCCAGCACCTACACTAATTAAATGTAGATTAGAGTTGCAATAGTTAATTAAATAGGTTCAGTGTCCAACACCTACCCTAATTAAATGTAGATTGGAGTTGGAATAGTTAATTAAATAGGTTCAGTGTCCAGCACCTACCCTAATTAAATGTAGATTGGAGTTGGAATAGTTAATTAAATAGGTTCAGTGTCCAGCACCTAACCTAATTAAATGTAGATTGGACTTGGAATAGTAAATTAAATAGGTTCAGTGTCCAGCACCTACTCTAATTACATGTAGATTGGAGTTGGAATAGTAAATTAAATAGGTTCAGTGTCCAGCACCTGCCCTAATTAAATGTAGATTGGAGTTTGAATAGTAAATTAAATAGGTTCAGTGTCCAGCAACTACCCTAATTAAATGTAGATTGGAGTTGGAATAGTAAATTAAATAGGTTCAGTGTCCAACACCTGCCCTAATTAAATGTAGATTGGAGTTGGAATAGTAAATTAAATAGGTCCAGTGTCCAGCACCTACTCTAATTAAATGTAGATTGGAGTTGGAATATTACATTAAATAGGTTCAGTGTCCAGCACCTACCCTAATTAAATGTAGATTGGAGTTGGAATAGTAATTTAAATAGGTTCAGTGTCCAGCATCTACCCTAATTAAATGTAGATTGGATATGGAATAGTTAATTAAATAGGTTCAGTGTCCAGCACCTACCCTAATTAAAAGTAGATAGGAGTTGGAATAGTTAATTAAATAGGTTCAGTGTCCAGCACCTACCCTAATTAAATGTAGATTGGAGTTGGAATAGTAAATTAAAAAGGTTCAGTGTCCAGCACCTACCCTAATTAAATGTAGATTGGAGTTAGAATAGTAAATTAAATAGGTTCGGTGTCCAGCACCTAACCTAATTAAATGTATATTGGAGTTGGAATAGTAAATTAAATAGGTTGTGTCCAGCACCTACTCTAATTAAATGTAGATTGGAGTTGGAATAGTAAATTAAATAGGTTCAGTGTCCAGCACCTGCCATAATTAAATGTAGATTGGAGTTTGAATAGTAAATTAAATAGGTTCAGTGTCCAGCAACTACCCTAATTAAATGTAGATTGGAGTTAGAATAGTAAATTAAATAGTTTCCGTGTCCAACACCTGCCCTAATTAAATGTAGATTGGAGTTGGAATAGTAAATTAAATAGGTTCAGTGTCCAGCACCTACTCTAATTAAATGTAGATTGGAGTTGGAATATTAAATTAAATAGGTTTAGTGTTCAGCACCTACCCTAATTAAATGTAGATTGGAGTTGGAATAGTAAGTAAAATAGGTTCAGTGTCCAGCACCTGCCCTAATTAAATGTAGATCGGAGTTGGAATAGTAAATTAAATAGGTTCAGTGTCCAGCAACTACCCTAATTAAATGGAGATTGGAGTTGGAATAGTAAATTAAATAGGTTCAGTGTCCAACACCTGCCCTAATTAAATGTAGATTGGAGTTGGAATAGTAAATTAAATGGTTGAGTATTCAGCACCTACTCTAATTAAATGTAGATTGGAGTTGGAATATTAAATTAAATAGGTTCAGTGTCCAGCACCTACACTAATTAAATGTAGATTGGAGTTGGAATAGTAAATAAAATAGGTTCAGTGTCCAGCACCTGCCCTAATTAAATGTAGATTGGAGTTGGAATACTAAATTAAATAGGTTCAGTGTCCAGCACCTACTCTAATTAAATATAGATTGGAGTTGGAATAGTAAATTAAATAGGTTCAGTGTCCAGCACCTACCCTAATTAAAGGTAGATTGGAGTTGGAATAGTTAATTAAATAGGTTCAGTGTCCAGCACCTACTCTAATTAAATGTAGATTGGATTTGGAATAGTTAATTAAATAGGTTCAGTGTCCAGAACCTACACTAATTAAATGTAGATTAGAGTTGGAATAATTAACGAAATAGATTTAGTGTCCAGCATCTACCCTAATTAAATGTAGATTAGAGTTGGAATAGTTAATTAAATAGGTTCTGTGTCCAGCACCTACCCTAATTAAATTTAGATTGGAGTTGGAATAGTTAATTAAATAGGTTCAGTGTCCAGCACCTACCCTAATTAAATGTAGATTGGAGTTGGAATAGTAAATTAAATAGGTTCAGTGTCCAGCACCTACCCTAATTAAATGTAGATTGGAGTTGGAATAGTTAATTAAATAGGTTCAGTGTCCAGCACCTGCCCTAATTAAATGTAGATTGGAGTTGGAATAGTAAATTAAATAGGTTCAGTGTCCAGCACCTACACTAATTAAATGTAGATTGGATTTGGAATAGTAAATAAAATAGGTTCAGTGTCGAGCACCTGCCCTAAATAAATGTAGATTGGAGTTGGAATAGTAAATTAAATAGGTTCAGTGTCCAGCACCTGCCCTAATTAAATGTAGATTGGAGTTGGAATAGTAAATTAAATAGGTTCAGTGTCCAGCACCTACTCTAATTAAATATAGATTGGAGTTGGAATAGTAAATTAAATAGGTTCAGTGTCCAGCACCTACCCTAATAAAATGTAGATTGGAGTTGGAATAGTTAATTAAATAGTTTCAGTGTCCAACACCTACCCTAATTAAATGTAGATTGGAGTTGGAATAGTAAATTAAATAGGTTCAGTGTCCAGCACCTACCCTAATTAAATGTAGATTGGAGATGGAATAGTAAATAAAATAGGTTCAGTGTCCAGCATCTACCCTAATTAAATGTAGATTGGAGTTGGAATAGTAAATTCAATAGGTTCAGTGACCAGCACCTACTCTAATTAAATGTAGATTGGAGTTGGAATATTTAATTAAATAGGTTCAGTGTCCCGCATCTACTCTAAATAAATGTAGAGTGGAGTTGGAATAGTAAATTAAATAGGTTCAGTGTCCAGCACCTACCCTAAATAAATGTAGATTGGAGTTGGAATAGTTAATTAAATAGGTTCAGTGTCCAGCACCTACACTAATTAAATGTAGATTAGAGTTGGAATACTTAAATAAATAGGTTCAGTGTCCAGCACCTACCCTAATTAAAAGTAGATAGGAGTTGGAATAGTAAATTAAATAGGTTCAGTGTCCAGCACCTACCCTAATTAAAAGTAGATAGGAGTTGGAATAGTAAATTAAATAGGTTCAGTGTCCAGCACCTACCCTAATTAAATGTAGATTGGAGTTGGAATAGTAAATTAAATAGGTTCAGTGTCCAGCACCTACCCTAATTAAATGTAGATTGGAGTTAGAATAGTAAATTAAATAGGTTCAGTGTCCAACACCTGCCCTAATTAAATGTAGATTGGAGTTGGAATAGTAAATTAAATAGGATGAGTGTTCAGCACCTACTCTAATTAAATGTAGATTGGAGTTGGAATATTAAATTAAATAGGTTCAGTGCCCAGCACCTACACTAATTAAATGTAGATTGGAGTTGGAATAGTAAATAAAATAGGTTCAGTGTCCAGCACCTGCCCTAATTAAATGTAGATTGGAGTTGGAATACTAAATTAAATAGGTTCAGTGTCCAGCACCTACTCTAATTAAATATAGATTGGAGTTGGAATAGTAAATTAAATAGGTTCAGTGTCCAGCACCTACTCTAATTAAATATAGATTGGAGTTGGAATAGTAAATTAAATAGGTTCAGTGTCCAGCACCTACCCTAATTAAAGGTAAATTGGATTTGGAATAGTTAATTAAATAGGTTCAGTGTCCAGAACCTACACTAATTAAATTTAGATTGGAGTTGGAATAGTTAATTAAATAGGTTCAGTGTCCAGCACCTACCCTAATTAAATGTAGATTGGAGTTGGAATAGTAAATTAAATAGGTTCAGTGTCCAGCACCTACCCTAATTAAATGTAGATTGGAGTTGGAATAGTTAATTAAATAGGTTCAGTGTCCAGCACCTGCCCTAATTAAATGTAGATTGGAGTTGGAATAGTAAATTCAATAGGTTCAGTGTCCAACACCTGCCCTAATTAAATGTAGATTGGAGTTGGAATAGTAAATTAAATAGACTCTGTGTCCAGCACCTACTCTAATTAAATGTAGATTGGAGTTGGAATATTAAATTAAATAGGTTCAGTGTCCAGCACCTACACTAATTAAATGTAGATTGGATTTGGAATAGTAAATAAAATAGGTTCAGTGTCGAGCACCTGCCCTAAATAAATGTAGATTGGAGTTGGAATAGTAAATTAAATAGGTTCAGTGTCCAGCACCTACTCTAATTAAATATAGATTGGAGTTGGAATAGTAAATTAAATAGGTTCAGTGTCCAGCACCTACCCTAATAAAATGTAGATTGGAGTTGGAATAGTTAATTAAATAGTTTCAGTGTCCAACACCTACCCTAATTAAATGTAGATTGGAGTTGGAATAGTAAATTATATAGGTTCAGTGTCCAGCACCTAATCTAATTAAATGTAGATTGGAGTTGGAATATTACATTAAATAGGTTCAGTGTCCAGCACCTACCCTAATTAAATGTAGATTGGAGATGGAATAGTAAATAAAATAGGTTCAGTGTCCAGCATCTACCCTAAATAAATGTAGATTGGAGTTGGAATAGTAATTTAAATAGGTTCAGTGCCCGGCATCTACCCTAATTAAATGTAGATTGGATATGGAATAGTTAATTAAATAGGTTCAGTGTCCAGCACCTACACTAATTAAATGTAGATTAGAGTTGCAATAGTTAATTAAATAGGTTCAGTGTCCAACACCTACCCTAATTAAATGTAGATTGGAGTTGGAATAGTTAATTAAATAGGTTCAGTGTCCAGCACCTACCCTAATTAAATGTAGATTGGAGTTGGAATAGTTAATTAAATAGGTTCAGTGTCCAGCACCTAACCTAATTAAATGTAGATTGGACTTGGAATAGTAAATTAAATAGGTTCAGTGTCCAGCACCTACTCTAATTACATGTAGATTGGAGTTGGAATAGTAAATTAAATAGGTCCAGTGTCCAGCACCTACTCTAATTAAATGTAGATTGGAGTTGGAATATTACATTAAATAGGTTCAGTGTCCAGCACCTACCCTAATTAAATGTAGATTGGAGTTGGAATAGTAATTTAAATAGGTTCAGTGTCCAGCATCTACCCTAATTAAATGTAGATTGGATATGGAATAGTTAATTAAATAGGTTCAGTGTCCAGCACCTACCCTAATTAAAAGTAGATAGGAGTTGGAATAGTTAATTAAATAGGTTCAGTGTCCAGCACCTACCCTAATTAAATGTAGATTGGAGTTGGAATAGTAAATTAAAAAGGTTCAGTGTCCAGCACCTACCCTAATTAAATGTAGATTGGAGTTAGAATAGTAAATTAAATAGGTTCGGTGTCCAGCACCTAACCTAATTAAATGTATATTGGAGTTGGAATAGTAAATTAAATAGGTTGTGTCCAGCACCTACTCTAATTAAATGTAGATTGGAGTTGGAATAGTAAATTAAATAGGTTCAGTGTCCAGCACCTGCCATAATTAAATGTAGATTGGAGTTTGAATAGTAAATTAAATAGGTTCAGTGTCCAGCAACTACCCTAATTAAATGTAGATTGGAGTTAGAATAGTAAATTAAATAGTTTCCGTGTCCAACACCTGCCCTAATTAAATGTAGATTGGAGTTGGAATAGTAAATTAAATAGGTTCAGTGTCCAGCACCTACTCTAATTAAATGTAGATTGGAGTTGGAATATTAAATTAAATAGGTTTAGTGTTCAGCACCTACCCTAATTAAATGTAGATTGGAGTTGGAATAGTAAGTAAAATAGGTTCAGTGTCCAGCACCTGCCCTAATTAAATGTAGATCGGAGTTGGAATAGTAAATTAAATAGGTTCAGTGTCCAGCAACTACCCTAATTAAATGGAGATTGGAGTTGGAATAGTAAATTAAATAGGTTCAGTGTCCAACACCTGCCCTAATTAAATGTAGATTGGAGTTGGAATAGTAAATTAAATGGTTGAGTATTCAGCACCTACTCTAATTAAATGTAGATTGGAGTTGGAATATTAAATTAAATAGGTTCAGTGTCCAGCACCTACACTAATTAAATGTAGATTGGAGTTGGAATAGTAAATAAAATAGGTTCAGTGTCCAGCACCTGCCCTAATTAAATGTAGATTGGAGTTGGAATACTAAATTAAATAGGTTCAGTGTCCAGCACCTACTCTAATTAAATATAGATTGGAGTTGGAATAGTAAATTAAATAGGTTCAGTGTCCAGCACCTACCCTAATTAAAGGTAGATTGGAGTTGGAATAGTTAATTAAATAGGTTCAGTGTCCAGCACCTACTCTAATTAAATGTAGATTGGATTTGGAATAGTTAATTAAATAGGTTCAGTGTCCAGAACCTACACTAATTAAATGTAGATTAGAGTTGGAATAATTAACGAAATAGATTTAGTGTCCAGCATCTACCCTAATTAAATGTAGATTAGAGTTGGAATAGTTAATTAAATAGGTTCTGTGTCCAGCACCTACCCTAATTAAATTTAGATTGGAGTTGGAATAGTTAATTAAATAGGTTCAGTGTCCAGCACCTACCCTAATTAAATGTAGATTGGAGTTGGAATAGTAAATTAAATAGGTTCAGTGTCCAGCACCTACCCTAATTAAATGTAGATTGGAGTTGGAATAGTTAATTAAATAGGTTCAGTGTCCAGCACCTGCCCTAATTAAATGTAGATTGGAGTTGGAATAGTAAATTAAATAGGTTCAGTGTCCAGCACCTACACTAATTAAATGTAGATTGGATTTGGAATAGTAAATAAAATAGGTTCAGTGTCGAGCACCTGCCCTAAATAAATGTAGATTGGAGTTGGAATAGTAAATTAAATAGGTTCAGTGTCCAGCACCTGCCCTAATTAAATGTAGATTGGAGTTGGAATAGTAAATTAAATAGGTTCAGTGTCCAGCACCTACTCTAATTAAATATAGATTGGAGTTGGAATAGTAAATTAAATAGGTTCAGTGTCCAGCACCTACCCTAATAAAATGTAGATTGGAGTTGGAATAGTTAATTAAATAGTTTCAGTGTCCAACACCTACCCTAATTAAATGTAGATTGGAGTTGGAATAGTAAATTAAATAGGTTCAGTGTCCAGCACCTACCCTAATTAAATGTAGATTGGAGATGGAATAGTAAATAAAATAGGTTCAGTGTCCAGCATCTACCCTAATTAAATGTAGATTGGAGTTGGAATAGTAAATTCAATAGGTTCAGTGACCAGCACCTACTCTAATTAAATGTAGATTGGAGTTGGAATATTTAATTAAATAGGTTCAGTGTCCCGCATCTACTCTAAATAAATGTAGAGTGGAGTTGGAATAGTAAATTAAATAGGTTCAGTGTCCAGCACCTACCCTAAATAAATGTAGATTGGAGTTGGAATAGTTAATTAAATAGGTTCAGTGTCCAGCACCTACACTAATTAAATGTAGATTAGAGTTGGAATACTTAAATAAATAGGTTCAGTGTCCAGCACCTACCCTAATTAAAAGTAGATAGGAGTTGGAATAGTAAATTAAATAGGTTCAGTGTCCAGCACCTACCCTAATTAAAAGTAGATAGGAGTTGGAATAGTAAATTAAATAGGTTCAGTGTCCAGCACCTACCCTAATTAAATGTAGATTGGAGTTGGAATAGTAAATTAAATAGGTTCAGTGTCCAGCACCTACCCTAATTAAATGTAGATTGGAGTTAGAATAGTAAATTAAATAGGTTCAGTGTCCAACACCTGCCCTAATTAAATGTAGATTGGAGTTGGAATAGTAAATTAAATAGGATGAGTGTTCAGCACCTACTCTAATTAAATGTAGATTGGAGTTGGAATATTAAATTAAATAGGTTCAGTGCCCAGCACCTACACTAATTAAATGTAGATTGGAGTTGGAATAGTAAATAAAATAGGTTCAGTGTCCAGCACCTGCCCTAATTAAATGTAGATTGGAGTTGGAATACTAAATTAAATAGGTTCAGTGTCCAGCACCTACTCTAATTAAATATAGATTGGAGTTGGAATAGTAAATTAAATAGGTTCAGTGTCCAGCACCTACTCTAATTAAATATAGATTGGAGTTGGAATAGTAAATTAAATAGGTTCAGTGTCCAGCACCTACCCTAATTAAAGGTAAATTGGATTTGGAATAGTTAATTAAATAGGTTCAGTGTCCAGAACCTACACTAATTAAATTTAGATTGGAGTTGGAATAGTTAATTAAATAGGTTCAGTGTCCAGCACCTACCCTAATTAAATGTAGATTGGAGTTGGAATAGTAAATTAAATAGGTTCAGTGTCCAGCACCTACCCTAATTAAATGTAGATTGGAGTTGGAATAGTTAATTAAATAGGTTCAGTGTCCAGCACCTGCCCTAATTAAATGTAGATTGGAGTTGGAATAGTAAATTCAATAGGTTCAGTGTCCAACACCTGCCCTAATTAAATGTAGATTGGAGTTGGAATAGTAAATTAAATAGACTCTGTGTCCAGCACCTACTCTAATTAAATGTAGATTGGAGTTGGAATATTAAATTAAATAGGTTCAGTGTCCAGCACCTACACTAATTAAATGTAGATTGGATTTGGAATAGTAAATAAAATAGGTTCAGTGTCGAGCACCTGCCCTAAATAAATGTAGATTGGAGTTGGAATAGTAAATTAAATAGGTTCAGTGTCCAGCACCTACTCTAATTAAATATAGATTGGAGTTGGAATAGTAAATTAAATAGGTTCAGTGTCCAGCACCTACCCTAATAAAATGTAGATTGGAGTTGGAATAGTTAATTAAATAGTTTCAGTGTCCAACACCTACCCTAATTAAATGTAGATTGGAGTTGGAATAGTAAATTATATAGGTTCAGTGTCCAGCACCTAATCTAATTAAATGTAGATTGGAGTTGGAATATTACATTAAATAGGTTCAGTGTCCAGCACCTACCCTAATTAAATGTAGATTGGAGATGGAATAGTAAATAAAATAGGTTCAGTGTCCAGCATCTACCCTAAATAAATGTAGATTGGAGTTGGAATAGTAAATTCAATAGGTTCAGTGACCAGCACCTACTCTAATTAAATGTAGATTGGAGTTGGAATATTTAATTAAATAGGTTCAGTGTCCAGCATCTACCCTAAATAAATGTAGATTGGAGTTGGAATAGTAATTTAAATAGGTTTAGTGTCCAGCATCTACCCTAATTAAATGTAGATTGGATATGGAATAGTTGATTAAATAGGTTCAGTGTCCAGCACCTACACTAATTAAATGTAGATTAGAGTTGGAATACTTAAATAAATAGGTTCAGTGTCCAGCACCTACCCTAATTAAAAGTAGATAGGAGTTGGAATAGTAAATTAAATAGGTTCAGTGTCCAGCACCTACTCTAATTAAAAGTAGATAGGAGTTGGAATAGTTAATTAAATAGGTTCAGTGTCCAGCACCTACCCTAATTAAATGTAGATTGGAGTTGGAATAGTAAATTAAAAAGGTTCAGTGTCCAGCACCTACCCTAATTAAATGTAGATTGGAGTTAGAATAGTAAATTAAATAGGTTCGGTGTCCAGCACCTAACCTAATTAAATGTATATTGGAGTTGGAATAGTAAATTAAATAGGTTGTGTCCAGCACCTACTCTAATTAAATGTAGATTGGAGTTGGAATAGTAAATTAAATAGGTTCAGTGTCCAGCACCTGCCATAATTAAATGTAGATTGGAGTTTGATTAGTAAATTAAATAGGTTCAGTGTCCAGCAACTACCCTAATTAAATGTAGATTGGAGTTAGAATAATAAATTAAATAGGTTTAGTGTCCAACACCTACCCTAATTAAATGTAGATTGGAGTTGGAATAGTAAGTAAAATAGGTTCAGTGTCCAGCACCTGCCCTAATTAAATGTAGATTGGAGTTGGAATAGTAAGTAAAATAGGTTCAGTGTCCAGCACCTGCCCTAATTAAATGTAGATTGGAGTTGGAATAGTAAATTAAATAGGTTCAGTGTCCAGCACCTACTCTAATTAAATGTAGATTGGAGTTGGAATATTACATTAAATAGGTTCAGTGTCCAGCACCTACCCTAATTAAATGTAGATTGGAGTTGGAATAGTAAATTAAATAGGTTCAGTGTCCAGCACCTACCCTAATTAAATGTAGATTGGAGTTGGAATAGTTAATTAAATAGGTTCAGTGTCCAGCACCTGCCCTAATTAAATGTAGATTGGAGTTGGAATAGTAAATTAAATAGGTTCAGTGTCCAGCACCTACACTAATTAAATGTAGATTGGATTTGGAATAGTAAATAAAATAGGTTCAGTGTCGAGCACCTGCCCTAAATAAATGTAGATTGGAGTTGGAATAGTAAATTAAATAGGTTCAGTGTCCAGCACCTGCCCTAATTAAATGTAGATTGGAGTTGGAATAGTAAATTAAATAGGTTCAGTGTCCAGCACCTACTCTAATTAAATATAGATTGGAGTTGGAATAGTAAATTAAATAGGTTCAGTGTCCAGCACCTACCCTAATAAAATGTAGATTGGAGTTGGAATAGTTAATTAAATAGTTTCAGTGTCCAACACCTACTCTAATTAAATGTAGATTGGAGTTGGAATATTTAATTAAATAGGTTCAGTGTCCCGCATCTACTCTAAATAAATGTAGAGTGGAGTTGGAATAGTAAATTAAATAGGTTCAGTGTCCAGCACCTACCCTAAATAAATGTAGATTGGAGTTGGAATAGTTAATTAAATAGGTTCAGTGTCCAGCACCTACACTAATTAAATGTAGATTAGAGTTGGAATACTTAAATAAATAGGTTCAGTGTCCAGCACCTACCCTAATTAAAAGTAGATAGGAGTTGGAATAGTAAATTAAATAGGTTCAGTGTCCAGCACCTACCCTAATTAAAAGTAGATAGGAGTTGGAATAGTAAATTAAATAGGTTCAGTGTCCAGCACCTACCCTAATTAAATGTAGATTGGAGTTGGAATAGTAAATTAAATAGGTTCAGTGTCCAGCACCTACCCTAATTAAATGTAGATTGGAGTTAGAATAGTAAATTAAATAGGTTCAGTGTCCAACACCTGCCCTAATTAAATGTAGATTGGAGTTGGAATAGTAAATTAAATAGGATGAGTGTTCAGCACCTACTCTAATTAAATGTAGATTGGAGTTGGAATATTAAATTAAATAGGTTCAGTGCCCAGCACCTACACTAATTAAATGTAGATTGGAGTTGGAATAGTAAATAAAATAGGTTCAGTGTCCAGCACCTGCCCTAATTAAATGTAGATTGGAGTTGGAATACTAAATTAAATAGGTTCAGTGTCCAGCACCTACTCTAATTAAATATAGATTGGAGTTGGAATAGTAAATTAAATAGGTTCAGTGTCCAGCACCTACTCTAATTAAATATAGATTGGAGTTGGAATAGTAAATTAAATAGGTTCAGTGTCCAGCACCTACCCTAATTAAAGGTAAATTGGATTTGGAATAGTTAATTAAATAGGTTCAGTGTCCAGAACCTACACTAATTAAATTTAGATTGGAGTTGGAATAGTTAATTAAATAGGTTCAGTGTCCAGCACCTACCCTAATTAAATGTAGATTGGAGTTGGAATAGTAAATTAAATAGGTTCAGTGTCCAGCACCTACCCTAATTAAATGTAGATTGGAGTTGGAATAGTTAATTAAATAGGTTCAGTGTCCAGCACCTGCCCTAATTAAATGTAGATTGGAGTTGGAATAGTAAATTCAATAGGTTCAGTGTCCAACACCTGCCCTAATTAAATGTAGATTGGAGTTGGAATAGTAAATTAAATAGACTCTGTGTCCAGCACCTACTCTAATTAAATGTAGATTGGAGTTGGAATATTAAATTAAATAGGTTCAGTGTCCAGCACCTACACTAATTAAATGTAGATTGGATTTGGAATAGTAAATAAAATAGGTTCAGTGTCGAGCACCTGCCCTAAATAAATGTAGATTGGAGTTGGAATAGTAAATTAAATAGGTTCAGTGTCCAGCACCTACTCTAATTAAATATAGATTGGAGTTGGAATAGTAAATTAAATAGGTTCAGTGTCCAGCACCTACCCTAATAAAATGTAGATTGGAGTTGGAATAGTTAATTAAATAGTTTCAGTGTCCAACACCTACCCTAATTAAATGTAGATTGGAGTTGGAATAGTAAATTATATAGGTTCAGTGTCCAGCACCTAATCTAATTAAATGTAGATTGGAGTTGGAATATTACATTAAATAGGTTCAGTGTCCAGCACCTACCCTAATTAAATGTAGATTGGAGATGGAATAGTAAATAAAATAGGTTCAGTGTCCAGCATCTACCCTAAATAAATGTAGATTGGAGTTGGAATAGTAAATTCAATAGGTTCAGTGACCAGCACCTACTCTAATTAAATGTAGATTGGAGTTGGAATATTTAATTAAATAGGTTCAGTGTCCAGCATCTACCCTAAATAAATGTAGATTGGAGTTGGAATAGTAATTTAAATAGGTTTAGTGTCCAGCATCTACCCTAATTAAATGTAGATTGGATATGGAATAGTTGATTAAATAGGTTCAGTGTCCAGCACCTACACTAATTAAATGTAGATTAGAGTTGGAATACTTAAATAAATAGGTTCAGTGTCCAGCACCTACCCTAATTAAAAGTAGATAGGAGTTGGAATAGTAAATTAAATAGGTTCAGTGTCCAGCACCTACCCTAATTAAAAGTAGATAGGAGTTGGAATAGTTAATTAAATAGGTTCAGTGTCCAGCACCTACCCTAATTAAATGTAGATTGGAGTTGGAATAGTAAATTAAAAAGGTTCAGTGTCCAGCACCTACCCTAATTAAATGTAGATTGGAGTTAGAATAGTAAATTAAATAGGTTCGGTGTCCAGCACCTAACCTAATTAAATGTATATTGGAGTTGGAATAGTAAATTAAATAGGTTGTGTCCAGCACCTACTCTAATTAAATGTAGATTGGAGTTGGAATAGTAAATTAAATAGGTTCAGTGTCCAGCACCTGCCATAATTAAATGTAGATTGGAGTTTGATTAGTAAATTAAATAGGTTCAGTGTCCAGCAACTACCCTAATTAAATGTAGATTGGAGTTAGAATAATAAATTAAATAGGTTTAGTGTCCAACACCTACCCTAATTAAATGTAGATTGGAGTTGGAATAGTAAGTAAAATAGGTTCAGTGTCCAGCACCTGCCCTAATTAAATGTAGATTGGAGTTGGAATAGTAAATTAAATAGGTTCAGTGTCCAGCACCTACTCTAATTAAATGTAGATTGGAGTTGGAATATTACATTAAATAGGTTCAGTGTCAAGCACCTACCCTAATTAAATGTAGATTGGAGATGGAATAGTAAATAAAATAGGTTCAGTGTCCAGCATCTACCCTAAATAAATGTAGAGTGGAGTTGGAATAGTAAATTAAATAGGTTCAGTGTCCAGCACCTACCCTAAATAATTGTAGATTGGAGTTGGAATAGTAAATTAAATAGGTTCAGTGTCCAGCACCTACCCTAATTAAATGTGGATTGGAGTTGGAATAGTTAATTAAATAGGTTCAGTGTCCAGCACCTGCCCTAATTAAATGTAGATTGGAGTTGGAATAGTAAATTAAATAGGTTCAGTGTCCAGCAACTACCCTAATTAAATGTAGATTGGAGTTGGAATAGTAAATTCAATAGGTTCAGTGTCCAGCACCTACCCTAATTAAATGTAGATTGGAGTTAGAATAGTAAATTAAATAGGTTCGGTGTCCAGCACCTAACCTAATTAAATGTAGATTGGAGTTGGAATAGTAAATTAATAGGTTCAGTGTCCAGCACCTACTCTAATTAAATGTAGATTGGAGTTGGAATAGTAAATTAAATAGGTTCAGTGTCCAGCACCTGCCCTAATTAAATGTAGATTGGAGTTTGATTAGTAAATTAAATAGGTTCAGTGTCCAGCAACTACCCTAATTAAATGTAGATTGGAGTTAGAATAGTAAATTAAATAGGTTTAGTGTCCAACACCTACCCTAATTAAATGTAGATTGGAGTTGGAATAGTAAGTAAAATAGGTTCAGTGTCCAGCACCTGCCCTAATTAAATGTAGATTGGAGTTGGAATAGTAAATTAAATAGGTTCAGTGTCCAGCACCTACTCTAATTAAATGTAGATTGGAGTTGGAATATTACATTAAATAGGTTCAGTGTCAAGCACCTACCCTAATTAAATGTAGATTGGAGATGGAATAGTAAATAAAATAGGTTCAGTGTCCAGCATCTACCCTAAATAAATGTAGAGTGGAGTTGGAATAGTAAATTAAATAGGTTCAGTGTCCAGCACCTACCCTAAATAATTGTAGATTGGAGTTGGAATAGTAATTTAAATAGGTTCAGTGTCCAGCATCTACCCTAATTAAATGTAGATTGGATATGGAATAGTTAATTAAATAGGTTCAGTGTCCAGCACCTACCCTAATTAAAAGTAGATAGGAGTTGGAATAGTTAATTAAATAGGTTCAGTGTCCAGCACCTACCCTAATTAAATGTAGATTGGAGTTGGAATAGTAAATTAAAAAGGTTCAGTGTCCAGCACCTACCCTAATTAAATGTAGATTGGAGTTAGAATAGTAAATTAAATAGGTTCGGTGTCCAGCACCTAACCTAATTAAATGTATATTGGAGTTGGAATAGTAAATTAAATAGGTTGTGTCCAGCACCTACTCTAATTAAATGTAGATTGGAGTTGGAATAGTAAATTAAATAGGTTCAGTGTCCAGCACCTGCCATAATTAAATGTAGATTGGAGTTTGAATAGTAAATTAAATAGGTTCAGTGTCCAGCAACTACCCTAATTAAATGTAGATTGGAGTTAGAATAGTAAATTAAATAGTTTCCGTGTCCAACACCTGCCCTAATTAAATGTAGATTGGAGTTGGAATAGTAAATTAAATAGGTTCAGTGTCCAGCACCTACTCTAATTAAATGTAGATTGGAGTTGGAATATTAAATTAAATAGGTTTAGTGTTCAGCACCTACCCTAATTAAATGTAGATTGGAGTTGGAATAGTAAGTAAAATAGGTTCAGTGTCCAGCACCTGCCCTAATTAAATGTAGATCGGAGTTGGAATAGTAAATTAAATAGGTTCAGTGTCCAGCAACTACCCTAATTAAATGGAGATTGGAGTTGGAATAGTAAATTAAATAGGTTCAGTGTCCAACACCTGCCCTAATTAAATGTAGATTGGAGTTGGAATAGTAAATTAAATGGTTGAGTATTCAGCACCTACTCTAATTAAATGTAGATTGGAGTTGGAATATTACATTAAATAGGTTCAGTGTCCAGCACCTACACTAATTAAATGTAGATTGGAGTTGGAATAGTAAATAAAATAGGTTCAGTGTCCAGCACCTGCCCTAATTAAATGTAGATTGGAGTTGGAATACTAAATTAAATAGGTTCAGTGTCCAGCACCTACTCTAATTAAATATAGATTGGAGTTGGAATAGTAAATTAAATAGGTTCAGTGTCCAGCACCTACCCTAATTAAAGGTAGATTGGAGTTGGAATAGTTAATTAAATAGGTTCAGTGTCCAGCACCTACTCTAATTAAATGTAGATTGGATTTGGAATAGTTAATTAAATAGGTTCAGTGTCCAGAACCTACACTAATTAAATGTAGATTAGAGTTGGAATAATTAACGAAATAGATTTAGTGTCCAGCATCTACCCTAATTAAATGTAGATTAGAGTTGGAATAGTTAATTAAATAGGTTCTGTGTCCAGCACCTACCCTAATTAAATTTAGATTGGAGTTGGAATAGTTAATTAAATAGGTTCAGTGTCCAGCACCTACCCTAATTAAATGTAGATTGGAGTTGGAATAGTAAATTAAATAGGTTCAGTGTCCAGCACCTACCCTAATTAAATGTAGATTGGAGTTGGAATAGTTAATTAAATAGGTTCAGTGTCCAGCACCTGCCCTAATTAAATGTAGATTGGAGTTGGAATAGTAAATTAAATAGGTTCAGTGTCCAGCGACTACCCTAATTAAATGTAGATTGGAGTTGGAATAGTAAATTCAATAGGTTCAGTGTCCAACACCTGCCCTAATTAAATGTAGATTGGAGTTGGAAAAGTAAATTAAATAGACTCTGTGTCCAGCACCTACTCTAATTAAATGTAGATTGGAGTTGGAATATTAAATTAAATAGGTTCAGTGTCCAGCACCTACACTAATTAAATGTAGATTGGATTTGGAATAGTAAATAAAATAGGTTCAGTGTCGAGCACCTGCCCTAAATAAATGTAGATTGGAGTTGGAATAGTAAATTAAATAGGTTCAGTGTCCAGCACCTGCCCTAATTAAATGTAGATTGGAGTTGGAATAGTAAATTAAATAGGTTCAGTGTCCAGCACCTACTCTAATTAAATATAGATTGGAGTTGGAATAGTAAATTAAATAGGTTCAGTGTCCAGCACCTACCCTAATAAAATGTAGATTGGAGTTGGAATAGTTAATTAAATAGTTTCAGTGTCCAACACCTACCCTAATTAAATGTAGATTGGAGTTGGAATAGTAAATTAAATAGGTTCAGTGTCCAGCACCTACCCTAATTAAATGTAGATTGGAGATGGAATAGTAAATAAAATAGGTTCAGTGTCCAGCATCTACCCTAATTAAATGTAGATTGGAGTTGGAATAGTAAATTCAATAGGTTCAGTGACCAGCACCTACTCTAATTAAATGTAGATTGGAGTTGGAATATTTAATTAAATAGGTTCAGTGTCCCGCATCTACCCTAAATAAATGTAGAGTGGAGTTGGAATAGTAAATTAAATAGGTTCAGTGTCCAGCACCTACCCTAAATAAATGTAGATTGGAGTTGGAATAGTAATTTAAATAGGTTCAGTGTCCAGCATCTACCCTAATTAAATGTAGATTGGATATGGAATAGTTAATTAAATAGGTTCAGTGTCCAGCACCTACACTAATTAAATGTAGATTAGAGTTGGAATACTTAAATAAATAGGTTCAGTGTCCAGCACCTACCCTAATTAAAAGTAGATAGGAGTTGGAATAGTAAATTAAATAGGTTCAGTGTCCAGCACCTACTCTAATTAAATATAGATTGGAGTTGGAATAGTAAATTAAATAGGTTCAGTGTCCAGCACCTATCCTAATTAAATGTAGATTGGAGTTAGAATAGTAAATTAAATAGGTTCAGTGTCCAACACCTGCCCTAATTAAATGTAGATTGGAGTTGGAATAGTAAATTAAATAGGATGAGTGTTCAGCACCTACTCTAATTAAATGTAGATTGGAGTTGGAATATTAAATTAAATAGGTTCAGTGCCCAGCACCTACACTAATTAAATGTAGATTGGAGTTGGAATAGTAAATAAAATAGGTTCAGTGTCCAGCACCTGCCCTAATTAAATGTAGATTGGAGTTGGAATACTAAATTAAATAGGTTCAGTGTCCAGCACCTACTCTATTTAAATATAGATTGGAGTTGGAATAGTAAATTAAATAGGTTCAGTGTCCAGCACCTACTCTAATTAAATATAGATTGGAGTTGGAATAGTAAATTAAATAGGTTCAGTGTCCAGCACCTACCCTAATTAAAGGTAAATTGGATTTGGAATAGTTAATTAAATAGGTTCAGTGTCCAGAACCTACACTAATTAAATTTAGATTGGAGTTGGAATAGTTAATTAAATAGGTTCAGTGTCCAGCACCTACCCTAATTAAATGTAGATTGGAGTTGGAATAGTAAATTAAATAGGTTCAGTGTCCAGCACCTACCCTAATTAAATGTAGATTGGAGTTGGAATAGTTAATTAAATAGGTTCAGTGTCCAGCACCTGCCCTAATTAAATGTAGATTGGAGTTGGAATAGTAAATTCAATAGGTTCAGTGTCCAACACCTGCCCTAATTAAATGTAGATTGGAGTTGGAATAGTAAATTAAATAGACTCTGTGTCCAGCACCTACTCTAATTAAATGTAGATTGGAGTTGGAATATTAAATTAAATAGGTTCAGTGTCCAGCACCTACACTAATTAAATGTAGATTGGATTTGGAATAGTAAATAAAATAGGTTCAGTGTCGAGCACCTGCCCTAAATAAATGTAGATTGGAGTTGGAATAGTAAATTAAATAGGTTCAGTGTCCAGCACCTACTCTAATTAAATATAGATTGGAGTTGGAATAGTAAATTAAATAGGTTCAGTGTCCAGCACCTACCCTAATAAAATGTAGATTGGAGTTGGAATAGTTAATTAAATAGTTTCAGTGTCCAACACCTACCCTAATTAAATGTAGATTGGAGTTGGAATAGTAAATTATATAGGTTCAGTGTCCAGCACCTACTCTAATTAAATGTAGATTGGAGTTGGAATATTACATTAAATAGGTTCAGTGTCCAGCACCTACCCTAATTAAATGTAGATTGGAGATGGACTAGTAAATTCAATAGGTTCAGTGTCCAGCATCTACCCTAAATAAATGTAGATTGGAGTTGGAATAGTAAATTCAATAGGTTCAGTGACCAGCACCTACTCTAATTAAATGTAGATTGGAGTTGGAATATTTAATTAAATAGGTTCAGTGTCCAGCATCTACCCTAAATAAATGTAGAGTGGAGTTGGAATAGTAAATTAAATAGGTTCAGTGTCCAGCACCTACCCTAAATAAATGTAGATTGGAGTTGGAATAGTAATTTAAATAGGTTTAGTGTCCAGCATCTACCCTAATTAAATGTAGATTGGATATGGAATAGTTAATTAAACAGGTTCAGTGTCCAGCACCTGCACTAATTAAATGTAGATTAGAGTTGGAATACTTAAATAAATAGGTTCAGTGTCCAGCACCTACCCTAATTAAAAGTAGATAGGAGTTGGAATAGTAAATTAAATAGGTTCAGTGTCCAGCACCTACCCTAATTAAATGTAGATTGGAGTTGGAATAGTAAATTAAATAGGTTCAGTGTCCAGCAACTACCCTAATTAAATGTAGATTGGAGTTAGAATAGTAAATTAAATAGTTTCCGTGTCCAACACCTGCCCTAATTAAATGTAGATTGGAGTTGGAATAGTAAATTAAATAGGTTCAGTGTCCAGCACCTACTCTAATTAAATATAGATTGGAGTTGGAATAGTAAATTAAATAGGTTCAGTGTCCAGCACCTACTCTAATTAAATATAGATTGGAGTTGGAATAGTAAATTAAATAGGTTCAGTGTCCAGCACCTACCCTAATTAAAGGTAAATTGGATTTGGAATAGTTAATTAAATAGGTTCAGTGTCCAGAACCTACACTAATTAAATTTAGATTGGAGTTGGAATAGTTAATTAAATAGGTTCAGTGTCCAGCACCTACCCTAATTAAATGTAGATTGGAGTTGGAATAGTTAATTAAATAGACTCTGTGTCCAGCACCTACTCTAATTAAATGTAGATTGGAGTTGGAATATTAAATTAAATAGGTTCAGTGTCCAGCACCTACACTAATTAAATGTAGATTGGATTTGGAATAGTAAATAAAATAGGTTCAGTGTCGAGCACCTGCCCTAAATAAATGTAGATTGGAGTTGGAATAGTAAATTAAATAGTTTCAGTGTCCAACACCTACCCTAATTAAATGTAGATTGGAGTTGGAATAGTAAATTATATAGGTTCAGTGTCCAGCACCTACTCTAATTAAATGTAGATTGGAGTTGGAATATTACATTAAATAGGTTCAGTGTCCAGCACCTACCCTAATTAAATGTAGATTGGAGATGGAATAGTAAATAAAATAGGTTCAGTGTCCAGCATCTACCCTAAATAAATGTAGATTGGAGTTGGAATAGTAAATTCAATAGGTTCAGTGACCAGCACCTACTCTAATTAAATGTAGATTGGAGTTGGAATATTTAATTAAATAGGTTCAGTGTCCAGCATCTACCCTAAATAAATGTAGAGTGGAGTTGGAATAGTAAATTAAATAGGTTCAGTGTCCAGCACCTACCCTAAATAAATGTAGATTGGAGTTGGAATAGTAATTTAAATAGGTTTAGTGTCCAGCATCTACCCTAATTAAATGTAGATTGGATATGGAATAGTTAATTAAACAGGTTCAGTGTCCAGCACCTACACTAATTAAATGTAGATTAGAGTTGGAATACTTAAATAAATAGGTTCAGTGTCCAGCACCTACCCTAATTAAAAGTAGATAGGAGTTGGAATAGTAAATTAAATAGGTTCAGTGTCCAGCACCTACCCTAATTAAATGTAGATTGGAGTTGGAATAGTAAATTAAATAGGTTCAGTGTCCAGCACCTACCCTAATTAAATGTAGATTGGAGTTGGAATAGTTAATTAAATAGGTTCAGTGTCCAGCACCTGCCCTAATTAAATGTAGATTGGAGTTGGAATAGTAAATTAAATAGGTTCAGTGTCCAGCAACTACCCTAATTAAATGTAGATTGGAGTTGGAATAGTAAATTCAATAGGTTCAGTGTCCAACACCTGCCCTAATTAAATGTAGATTGGAGTTGGAATAGTAAATTAAATAGGTTCAGTGTCCAGCACCTACCCTAATTAAATGTAGATTGGAGTTAGACTAGTAAATTAAATAGGTTCGGTGTCCAGCACCTAACCTAATTAAATGTAGATTGGAGTTGGAATAGTAAATTAATAGGTTCAGTGTCCAGCACCTACTCTAATTAAATGTAGATTGGAGTTGGAATAGTAAATTAAATAGGTTCAGTGTCCAGCACCTGCCCTAATTAAATGTAGATTGGAGTTTGATTAGTAAATTAAATAGGTTCAGTGTCCAGCAACTACCCTAATTAAATGTAGATTGGAGTTAGAATAGTAAATTAAATAGGTTTAGTGTCCAACACCTACCCTAATTAAATGTAGATTGGAGTTGGAATAGTAAGTAAAATAGGTTCAGTGTCCAGCACCTGCCCTAATTAAATGTAGATTGGAGTTGGAATAGTAAATTAAATAGGTTCAGTGTCCAGCAACTACCCTAATTAAATGTAGATTGGAGTTGGAATAGTAAATTAAATAGGTTCAGTGTCCAACACCTGCCCTAATTAAATGTAGATTGGAGTTGGAATAGTAAATTAAATAGGTTGAGTGTTCAGCAACTACTCTAATTAAATGTAGATTGGAGTTGGAATATTAAATTAAATAGGTTCAGTGTCCAGCACCTACACTAATTAAATGTAGATTGGAGTTGGAATAGTAAATTAAATAGGTTCAGTGTCCAGTACCTGCCCTAATTAAATGTAGATTGGAGTTTGAATAGTAAATTAAATAGGTTCAGTGTCCAGCAACTACCCTAATTAAATGTAGATTGGAGTTGGATTAGTAAATTAAATAGGTTCAGTGTCCAACACCTGCCCTAATTAAATGTAGATTGGAGTTGGAATAGTAAATTAAATAGGTTCAGTGTCTAGCACCTACTCTAATTAAATGTAGATTGGAGTTGGAATATTTAATTAAATAGGTTCAGTGTCCAGCATCTACCCTAAATAAATGTAGAGTGGAGTTGGAATAGTAATTTAAATAGGTTCAGTGTCCAGCACCTACCCTAAATAAATGTAGATTGGAGTTGGAATAGTAAATTAAATAGGATCAGTGTCCAGCACCTACTCTAATTAAATGTAGATTGGATGTGGAATAGTTAATTAAATAGCTTCAGTGTCCAGCACCTACCCTAATTAAATGTAGATTGGAGTTGGAATAGTTCATTAAATAGGTCTGTGTTCAGCACCTACCCTAATTAAATGTAGATTGGAGTTGGAATAGTAAATTAAATAGGTTCAGTGTTCAGCACCTGCTCTAATTAAATGTAGATTGGAGTTGGAATAGTAAATCACATAGGTTCAGTGTCCAGCACCTACTCTAATTAAATGTAGATTGGAGTTGTAATAGTACATTAAATAGGTTCAGTGTCCAGCACCTACCCTAATTAAATGTAGATTGGAGTTGGAATAGTTAATTTAATAGGTTAAGTGTTTAGTATTAATAAAAAAAAAAAGTATATTGGATTTGGATAAGTAAATGTTTCATGTTTAGTGTCCAGTATCTAATTAAATAAATTGTATATTTATGTGTGACTAGTAAATTGATAGTAATAGTTAATTATATATGTAAAATAAAAATAAAAATATATATTTATTGTAAAAAAAATTACATTTTATATATTGGTAGTAATTCTTTAATAATGGGTAGTAGACCAAAATGACACATTTTTAAACATAAATTGTATTTATTTGTTCATATTGTAATTAAAGCAAATAATACATGTTTAAAAAACTGATTTTATACAATTTAAACAAAAAAATAAATATAATATGTCACTAATTTCTTTTTAATTTCGATTCCTTTGCAGTAAATTACATTTGTGGTATATGTAAATTATATAGTAAATGAGAAAACATTGAACAATATACTATATAGAGTATATACATTTTAAGAGAAATTACAATATATCACAATTGTTAATAAATGATATAGTAATATATTTCTTACATATAAATGTGAACTGCAATGTATGTTATATATGTAGATATATTTTCAAATAACAACAGATAATATTTATAGTTCATATAATACAATGTATATTTTACAAACATTTTAAATTATAATATCTGTTATACATTTATTTATTATTTTAATTTTATAATATTAATATTAATACATTAAACAGATTAGTCACAATTTGTATATCAATAATGAAAAATAACACTATTATTTTCACTAATTTAAACACATTATGTTTTGTTTTATTATAACATTAAATATTAAAATATATTAATAATTAATTTAATAATAAAAAAAGTATATCAAAATAATATTTTTCATGGAGGCGGTTCAACCGGCAGACAAATTAGGATCGACCGCCAGTACAGACCGACCGCGGCGGTAGCGGTGAAAATGAAACTGCCCGGCGAGCGCGGTGATGACAAAACTCCGACCGCGGCGGTCGGAAAAGCAGCGGAAAATACAAAACCGCCCACAGGGAAAGCGGAGACACCGCACGGGAAATTACGATATCCCCGAGGGTGTCGCGGGCGGAACCGCAGGCACCGACCGCCGCGGTCGAAAGGAGGATTGCATGGGAGAAATGGCGGCCAAGCGCCAGCAAACTCACTGCAGCGGACGAACATGAAATACATGGCGGTCAATGTCAAAGCACCGCAGTGATGCCAAATACTGCAAAAACAAAGTAGCCCTGCCCCCAATAGATACAACACACACACACAGATACAGAAATGTCAAACAAATATACAAAACAACATAACCACACCCACAACACACCTGACAACCACAATCCAATTAGACACACCCACACAGCTGAGTACAAAGCCACCCCCTCCACTCAACACAATCCTTTGCATCTTTCCTGAACAGAAGGCCACACACCACATCTGAGAGGAGAGGCAAAATCGCACACCACACCCACCCACCCACCACCACCACCAACACCACCATCACACCATCACAATCAAACTCCCAGCACATAACACACCTCATCACCACACCCCTGCACCCACACACCCCTGCACCCACAAACACCTCAACCCCCCCACACCATGACATCACAAAAAATGCCAAAATTCACAGAGAGTGAGTTGACAGTCATGGTCAACGAGATTGTGAGAGTAGAACCACAACTATTTGGTAACCTAGTCCAACAGACACCATTAGCCACCAGGACACAAATGTGGGAAAGGATAGTCCAAAGGGTGAATGCAGTTTGGGCCACCCCAAGATCCAAGAAGGAGATCATGAAGCGGTGGCATGATCTCAAGAGGGTTGTCAAGGAGAGGAGGAGCAAGAACTGGACGCTGGCAAACGCTACTGGCAGTGGCCCTCCCATCCCACCGAAGACATTCACACCATGGGAGGAGAAGGTGCTTGCTATCCTGCTACCTGAGAGTTTCACAGGAGTAGCCGGGGGAGCGAAGGCTGGTAAGTACCGACAAATGTGTAACACCACATTGAGATTTACCTCCTTGCAATACCCAACCACCAATACACTGTCCATCCCTAACCAACATGTAGCCAGCCATTCTGCTGAGGAGGCCTGTATGGGGCCGGAATGTCAGTACAACATGCCCCCCTGTCCCACAGCCCAGCAGCATGGAGGCCTCCCCAGCCAGGAGCAAGTGTCAGCCATTGCACTGTTTAACAAACAAACTTACAGGTAGGTAGCCATCTTCACTTGGAGGCTGTTTGTGGGTGTGAGGGAGGGAGGGAGGCCTGTCTCACTACTCCCAGCATGCCCCCTAGTCCCACAGCCCAGCAGCATGGAGGCCTCCCCAGCCAGGAGCAAGTGTCAGACATTGCAGCCTGCACACTCACCTTACAGGTATGTAACTACCGTATATCTTCATGAAGTGTGTGTGTGTAGAAAACAAATAACTATTGTACGCAATGCATAGACAATCAACCTTTATGACTCCATGATGTAACTCTGCACTATGTAATGTAACACGGTGTTGCAATGATTTGTACAACTGATGACAGCAAATTGCACTAGTGTACAGACAGCTGATGATACGCAGATGACACAAACACTGACCACTCCCCATCTACTCCACAGGTGATGAAGAACTCACTGCTGGGGACAACACCAACGACCAGCAGAGCCAGTCTCCACCTCCGGCACATGGACACTCAGATGCAGACTCCCAGGACAGTTTGGATGATGAGCTCCAGGCCGGCCCATCTGGTGTTCCACAGAGCCAGAGGTCCCAGGCCCCCATCCTCCCCACCACCACCTCTGCTGCAACAACAACGCAGCAGACCCCTGCTGTCACGGGCTCTGCCTCCACCGCAACCACCACTGCAGCCACTGCCACCAACACCACCACTACCACCAGTACCACCTGCAGCACCCTCCCTGTCCCTAGGGATGACCAGCCCACACCAACAACTGTGGAGGGCAGGGAGCCAGTGCGTGGCGCACCAGTGGCGAGGGAAGAGGTCCGTGGCAGCAGAGCAGGCGGGAGGGCCAGGGTCAACACCAGACCTCGGGAGGAGTGGACACCATCCCTGGACCACTTCACCAGAGTTGTGGATGCCTACCAAGAGGTCCAGGGACAAAGTGGCCGGTCGGATGAACTATTAAGGGAGCTCATCCTGCTGATGAGGTCCATCGATAACCGCCTGGGACAGATGGTGGACCTCATGGGCCAGCAAGTGGCGTTGCAGAGGGACAGGCCTGTGTCCCAACCATCACCGCCTTCCCCTCCTGTTGTGCAGCAAGATGACAGTCCACCATCCTCCCCTGCGCCAACAGAGAGGGGCGAGTCCTCTGACGCTGCTGGCCATTCAGTAGGCCCCCCACCGCCAAAAAGATCTAGGGGGCGTCCGAAGAAGAGCCTGGGAGTCTCTGGAAGCAAAGCACCTGCCACACGCCAGTCACGGAGCCAGCCGAGAAGACAACCCTCTCCCCAACTGCATTCACTGTTTGGACTGTCTTTCCCCACATTGCCTTGGCAATGGCACCTGTCTGTTGGACTGGGTCACCACATCCATGTGGTGTCTACTCTTGCATCTCTGCGACCATGACTGTCAACTCACTGCTCATTCCCCTCCTTCCTGTAAATATTCCCACACAATTCACATGTCCACCCCGTAAATAAAATACCTGACACTCCAGATTTTGTGTATTGAATTCTTTAGTGCAGTATTTACATTGATGATAATGTCCATGATGTGTAAACATGATGTACAGTATGCAGGGCAGGAACACTCTGGAGCACCTAGGGAGACACAACAGAACTACAGTCACTGGTCTCATCATGCCAACACACACAGATCACTGCTCCACAAATATCCAAATTATCACAGGTACACTACACATTGTCTAGCTGATATGCACAAATACGGTCCAGAATACATCTCCGTACGTAACGTCCATTCCAACAATACCATACATAGGTGACAGAACATGTGGCTATTGGGAACATCTGCGCATATCCATTCACAACAAAAGCTACCACACTAGACTATGTAGACGTTGTAACTTGTCACCCACCTTCAAGTGAAGTAGCGTTGGATTAGCTGCTGGCGTAGGTCAACTCCTTCCTCCTCTCCACTGTCCTCATCACTGGATTCAGGTCCCTGAGCAGGTTGTGGCCTTGGTTCCTCACCATCGTCCAGGAGCAGGGGGACCCCCTTGTGGATGGCCAGGTTGTGTAGCATACAGCATGCCACAACGATCTTGCACACCTTCCCAGGCGAGTATGCGAGTGCGCCTCCAGTCCTGTCAAGGCACCGGAACCTTGCCTTCAGCAGGCCAAAAGTCCGTTCAATTACCCGTCGTGTCCTGCCATGGGCCTCATTGTAGCGGATGTCTGCTGGTGTCTGGGGATTCCGGAGTGGGCTCAACAGCCATGGCCTACTGGGATATGCAGAGTCCCCTGTGAATGAAAAACACCCATAGCAATGTTGTACGACCACATTAAAGCCAGTGACACATAGCACGTGATAGCAGTAGTGTAACTCACCCACAATCCAGGCAAGTTCGGGATGCAGATTCTCCATCATCCGTGGCACCATGCTGTTCCTCATAACGAAAGAGTCATGGGCCGAACCGGGATACTTTGCACACACATGTGATATTGTCATGTCCGCAAGGCACACCACCTGCACATTCATGGAGTGGTAGTGTTTGCGGTTCCGATATTGTGCTCCGTCGCCTGCGGTGCCACCAGAGCCACATGGGTGCAATCTATGGCACCGACTACATGTGGGATGCGCCCAAGTGGATAGAAGTCCCCCTTAACGGCAGCCAATGCACGTCCCCTGGGGAAATGTATGTAGCGATTGCAATATATCATCATGGCCTCAAGTACATCCTTCAGCACCATGCTGAACATGGGCTGCGACATCCCCCCAGCGTTAGCCACGGTCTCTTGGAAGGAACCAGTCGCAAAGAAGGGTAGTGCTGCCATTACCTTGTAGGTGAGTGTGAATGCCGTAGGATAGTGACGGCGAGGCTGCAGGTGGGGCTCCAATAGATCACACACGATCTTCAATGTCGGTCTGTCCAGCCTGAATTTCCTGATGATTGCCTCATTCTCCATGTCCTCAAGCACAATCAACTGACGTAGGAGATTTGGCCTCCTCCTAGTTTAGGATTATAAAGAATAGGTCAATGACAAGCATCATGAGATGGCCATAGCACAAAGCATCAATGATGTAATGGGAAAACAACAAGGGCCAGAGAGATGCATGGCACATCTGGTTACATGGCTGGCCAATAGCTACACACAGAGGGCAGGCCTCTCCAGTGACAATACCCAAGTGACAGTAACACATCGGGTAATGTGAAAGTGGATATAATGATTGAACTTTTGACGTGCGCAGACATGGAGCTACTAGAGCCACAAATGTAATGTGACTTAACATGTCTGTCATACCCATCTGCCGTACCTGCCACACCTCAATGCATCATGTACATTCTGCAACCATTCATTAACACAATGATCACAGTAGCAGGGACACTTCTGGTTGTGTGCATGATCAGTTGTGAATCCACAAGTCAGGTACGATACAATGCAGTGCCACCAGCCCGGTCAAGGTCTGCACTGACCAACAACACATTAAACCTCACGACATCTATGTAGAGCACCTGACGTCTGTCAATCATCATCACACATCAAAACACTTACTAAAATGGCACAAACACATGCTAAAGTGGCTCACACTGAACGTGCGTCCTCCTGTGGATGCAATGGCTGTGTGGCATCGTGTGTACAATGATGTGCCCTACACCATGTAGCTGCAGGGTACTTATACATTGTCCAGGATTGACATACACAGCAATGTGTACGAAAATGCCAGAACCTACCGCCGGTCACCGGCGTTGTGACCCCCGCACCACCATCTACCTAGCCAAGGTAACCATTGGCACATGGACTTGTGTACATGCCGGTGGCTATGCTCCGCCGCATGAGTCGCGGTACCTACCGCCGGTCCCCAGCGGTGTGACCCCAGCACCACCATCTACCCAGCCAAGGTAACCATTGGCACATGGACTTGTGTACATGCCGGTGGCTATGCTCCGCCGCATGAGTCGCGGTACCTACCGCCGGTCCCCAGCGGTGTGACCCCAGCACCACCATCTACCCAGCCAAGGTAGCCATTGGCACATGGACTTGTGTACATGCCGGTGGCTATGCTCCGCCGCATGAGTCGCGGTACCTACCGCCGGTCCCCAGCGGTGTGACCCCAGCACCACCATCTACCCAGCCAAGGTAGCCATTGGCACATGGACTTGTGTACATGCCGGTGGCTATGCTCCGCCGCATGAGTCACGGTACCTACCGCCGGTCCCCAGTGGTGTGACCCCAGCACCACCATCTACCCAGCCAAGGTAGCCATTGGCACATGGACTTGTGTACATGCCGGTGGCTATGCTCCGCCGCATGAGTCGCGGTACCTACCGCCGGGCACCCGCGGTGCGTCACCGCCATGGCGCATTGCATACAGCCAATGGCATGGGTGGTCGCTGTGGCATGATGCATATTTGAAAATAGCGGAAGCTGTGCTCCGCCGCCGCGGAGCCGGTCATTGGATGCTTTTGAATAAGGCAGACCCAGACAACCAATTGTAGCAGCTTATTAGCTTCCTAACTACCCCAGGGGGCTATACATCTGTGGGAGTGAGCCACACATTCCCACTGCTCGCAGAGCCTGCTGCCTGGGACCCTCTCCTGCTGCTGCCTGGGACCCTCTCCTGCTGCTGCCTGGGACCCTCTCCTGCTGCTGCCTGGGACCCTCTCCTGCTGCTCACAGAGCCTGCTGCCTGGGACACCTCACAACTCACTTCTGCCACAGGTCTGCCATATCCACAGGGATGTCAAGAACAGATAAGATTTGTGCCAGTCCATTCACGAGTGAGGAGCTGGATGTCCTTGTGAACGAGGTGCTGGCACAGTACCCACGCCTGTTTGGTGGCCCCAATGTCGTGGTAAGTCAACATGAAGGGAGCAGTAGGGCAGGGTGGTGTCAGACGTGTATTCATGATGCTGCAGTATGTGCTTTTTGATGTGGGGTGCAGACAAACACTGACAGACAAGATGTTTCCAGGTGGTGGGAGTGTGTGGTTTGCATTGTGACTCTGTCCTAGGCCTATACTTGTATGTGTGAGTGGGATTTGCTACTTTTTCGGGCAGACATAACCTACGGTTGTTTGCCTTGTAGCTGCCTGGACAGTGTCCGCTTGTGATGTAATTTCAGGGTGCCCCTGTAGTCATAGTCAGTGTGCCCCACAGAGTAGGTTCAGTGGCTGCACAGCCAAACGTTGTCCATCAGCCAACTTACATGCTACAGTTTCTTCACACTGATTAGTGGATATGCCCCATCAATGCCGTGTACTATTTCTGAATTACACAGTGCTGTCGATGCATTTGTGTTGAAGCATCATTCTTTAGTGTGATTATCATGGAGACTACGAACCTCAATGTGTGCATGCATTCACTAATGTTTATGCCATGCAGAGTGGCCTTGTGAGGGTACCCCCAGTTCTGGAGGGAGGGAGGTCACTGTGAGTCCCGATTCAGTCTCTGGCTGCTGTACTGATAGATGCTGACATATGACATTGTGTAAATGTTCATTTGGCCTTCTTTACTCTCATTCCTGCAGCTCAAGGTACACCAACGTAAGGCTGTCTGGAGGGCCATAGCAGCAAAGGTGCGAGCCCTGGGGGTATCAAACAGACGACACACACACTGTCACAAGAGGTGGGACGACATCAGCCGGCTGGCTAAGCAAGTGGCAGAGATGACCTTGGGGATGGTACCACGCACAGCGCGTGTGGCACGGCGCACCATGACTCCGCTGATGGGACGCATACTGGCAGTGACCTATCCAGACCTGGATGCACGTCTGAAGGGGCTTCAGCAGCAAGACAGAGATGGTGAGTATCCGGGGAGGGAGAGTTTGTCTGGGAGTGGATGCATGTGTAGAGTGCCTGTGGCAGCGGTGACACATGTGATGTGCGTGTGCTGCCATGCTGTGATATGTTATGTGAGTGGCAACTGTGATGTGTGTCTGTATGAGGCATTGGCCCACCATGGCCTTACTGTGCAGCTCCTGCCTGCAGTTTTCAGTCCTTGACAGATATTTTGTTGTCCACATGGTCACTCTTCTTTGTGATGGTGGGTGTAGTCCCTATTCTGCCGTACAGCTGTGTCCACTTAATGAGTGTGACACCATGTCTGTCTACTTTGCATGCACCTTCATGGTAGTGGCCCACACATCTGACGACAATGTGAACCCAGATTGGCACATGGTGATTGTAATGGCCTATTTGACAATATGGCATGTGTAGACAATACAGGTGTGTGTATTCACCTCTGGATCCCTTTTGGTCTGTAAGTGGTGATGTTTGTTGTGGCTACATCATGTCCATGGGGCAGGTCAATGTGGACTGGGGGAACACCATCCATGGGCAGGGTGTAGTGCTGTGTGTCATCGACATTGGTCCACTCCTGCCTGTTTGTCCGCATGACAGGCACTGTTGTGGTCTATATGGTGTGTAGCTGCACAGTGATTGGAGGGTGTGGTGGTTACCATGTAGCTCTAGGCCTCTCATGTGCTGCATTGATCTGATATCATGTGACCAGACAATGACACTTAGACAACCATGTTTCTGTCACTAATGCAGATTTGCAAGACACCACGGTGGAACATGATCCTGAAAGTGGTGGCGAGACCAGCACGACAGCGGCAGCAGAGCAAAGTGAGACGGAGCCAAGTGACACTGACCACACCAGCGCTACTGAGGGTGACAGGAGTATGCATGAGGAATCTGTGGCTGAGACACAGAGTAACACTTCATCTGAGGGCAGGGGGGATGCGTCCCTGTTAGCAGCCACAGGAGATGGGGAGTCTGCTGCTGCATCAGACTACCAGCGGCCACTGCCCACCCTCCCATCCACTTCCTCTGGGGCTGCCCGTATCCGTGTCACTAAGAGGGGACGTGTGACATTCACACATGGCACCGCTGCACCTGTCCCCCCTGCTGCCCTCAGTGCAGAGTGCGTAGATCTCCTGCGGCAACTTTGCGTGGGCCAGACCGCCCTGCTCAATGCCTTCAGTGCACACGATAACAAATTAGGCCAGGTTCTGGCATTCATGGAGGGCATACACTCTGACGTGGGTGGCCTACATCGTACACTCCTGTCATTGTCAGGTACAGTGACGTCAGCCCTCCAACAGGCACATGCCCCCTTTGCAGCTCAGGTGCCTGTGACGTCCACCCAGTCCGTGGCCACATCAGATGACAGTGAGCACTTGGGACATACATCAACTAAACGATACAACACTAAGAGCACAGGTCAGACCCAAAGCATTCACAGAAGAGCAAGGCCAGAAGAGCATTGTGTCAGACACCAGGCTCACATGCTGCAGAGGCATCACCAGAAATTGACTCAGCTATGCCCACAGAGGATGTGTGGGATGTCATGGCTACACCTGGGGAGAGCACAGGGACACAACCACCTACCACATCAACCCCAGAACAAAGTACATCGAGGCAGGTGGAGGGAAGCCCTGTTGTGACCAGCCCAGTCATTGTGGTAGAGGAGACCCCTGTTGTGACCAGCCCAGTCATTGTGGCAAAGGAGGGCAGTGTTGTGTCCAGGCCAGTGACTCAGGTAGAGGAGGGCAGTGTTGTGGCCATCCCTGGCAAGAATGGACAGGAGGGCACTGTAGACACCACCCCTGGGGTAAGTGGGAAGGTGGTACACCTTCCAGAGAGGGTAAGGTGGTCCGGAGGCGTAGCCAGCCCAAGCGTACTGCAGGGTCAAGCACTTCTCCAGAGGGAGTGCCAGTGTCTGCCCCTGATGTGGGACAGTTGGGGGGTGTGCCGGTGGTGTCAACGCCACTTCCCATTAACCCCATGACAGGGAAGCAAATTCATATTCCGAAGAAGTGGAAGGGCACCCCTCCAACCTCTCCCACCCACACTGTGTCAAGGGCGTGCATGACTCCACCTCCACATGCCACGGTGCCACCTGGTCCGCACAGCCCTCCACCTTGCAGGCCCTCTGTTATAGCCACATCACATGTCCCTCTGTCACACCAGTCAAGTGGACCTGCAGTCCCTGACACACAGCCAGGTCCCACTCCACATGACAGCCAGGAGTGAGTTGTCAACACCCTCAGACGCCTGTGCCACACAGAGGTGTGCTACTCTAGACCATTGTTAGCGATCTGGGTGTGTTCCTGGGCCTGTTGCTCTGATGTACTCTGCTCTGCCAAGGACTCTGGGCCTGTTGCTCTGATGTACTCTGCCCTGCTCTGCCAAGGACTCTGGGCCTGTTGCTCTGATGTACTCTGCCCTGCTCTGCCAAGGACTCTGGGTCTGTTGCTCTGATGTACTCTGCCCTGCCAAGGACTCTGGGCCTGTTGCTCTGATGTACTCTGCCCTGCTCTGCCAAGGACTCTGGGCCTGTTGCTCTGATGTACTCTGCCCTGCCAAGGACTCTGGGCCTGTTGGTCTGATGTACTCTGCCCTGCCAAGGACTCTGGGCCTGTTGCTCTGATGTACTCTGCCCTGCCAAGGACTCTGGGCCTGTTGCTCTGATGTACTCTGCCCTGCTCTGCCAAGTACTCTGGGCCTGTTGCTCTGATGTACTCTGCCCTGCCAAGGACTCTGGGCCTGTTGCTCTGATGTACTCTGCCCTGCTCTGCCAAGGACTCTGGGCCTGTTGCTCTGATGTACTCTGCCCTGCTCTGCCAAGGACTCTGGGCCTGTTGCTCTGATGTACTCTGCCCTGCTCTGCCAAGGACTCTGGGCCTGTTGCTCTGATGTACTCTGGCCTGCCAAGGACTCTGGGCCTGTTGCTCTGATGTACTCTGCCCTGCTCTGCCAAGGACTCTGGGCCTGTTGCTCTGATGTACTCTGCCCTGTCAAGGACTCTGGGCCTGTTGCTCTGATGTACTCTGCCCTGCTCTGCCAAGGACTCTGGGCCTGTTGCTCTGATGTACTCTGCCCTGCTCTGCCAAGGACTCTGGGCCTGTTGCTCTGATGTACTCTGCTCTGCCAAGGACTCTGCACTTCCCGATTGTGTTTGACCAGTGCATAATCTGTGCCATTTGTACATGATTTTGTGACTTGCTGGTGTCTACTAATGTTGTGTAGCTACATCTGTGCAATATGTGAATAAATACAGTTACTTATGGTGTGTTTTCTCTGTCTCTTACTGATTAAAGTACTTTTCTTGTTTGCATATGCTTGACTGAGTACCATGCTCTATTTTGTAAATCACCATTGCAAGGCTCTATGTGGCCATATGATTATTAGACAGGGGGACAGGGTCTTCAGTCCATTCTGGCCCTGCTGATGTTGTACTCTGTGATGGCTATTTTACAGGCCATGCAGTTTTCGTGTTGGTGAATTGCTATTGCTGCATACACTGTTCACAGGTCACCTTGGGGGACACTGGCAGCACAGGGTGTGCAGCTGTGCTGTGGTTTAGTCGATGTCTATGATGTGATGAGGTGTGTGTGTTTTCCTTTCTGTGTGCCCAGGCGTGTATGTGTATGGTCGTCTTGTGTTGGCCCTTAGTCCTGGTGGCATGGCTTACATGGCATGTGTGGTGTTGGGTGTGGCAGAGGTGTGCAGTGTGAAGGGCGTTAGTTTGTAGTGTGTGTATGTATGTGTGCCCCTGTATGGTGTGAGACACACATGTGGCAGCCAGGAGTTGTATGCCTGTTGTTTGTTTTGTCTTGCCCTGTGTGGATGATTGTATGCAATTGTGTGGGCTGTGGGGAGTGCACTGGTGTTGTGTGTTCGTTGTCAGCCAATCCTGCAGTGCCTGTGTCCCTGGTTGTGTGTCGCAGTGTGTGTGTATTGTGCTTGTTGTTACAGTGCTTGTTGGTGTGCATGGGGGTGCACGGGATAGGCACCTGGCCTGTGACTAGCTCGGGTGGGGTGCAGTGTTGGTCGGGGTGGTGTGTCACTGTGATGTTTGGGACCTGGCCATGCCTTGGTGTTGCCCTGCCTTCTGCATAGTGCGCATGTGTTGACCGCGGCGGTGACGTGTCCGTGACCGTGACGTTGCAGCAGGTTGGCGGACGTTGTGTGTTCCGGATGCCGTGGGGTGCCTTGTTGTGAGGTGGGTGATGTGTGGGTGCCCATGTGAATGTGTTGTGCCCCCCAGCAGGATGCCAGTGTTTTGTTTGGGCCCTGTGTCGGCATGTGTGTTGTGTGGTGCATATGTGTAGTGGCGTACCTGCGACGGCGTCCGCGGTGGCCCATCTGGTGATAGTGTTGCAGCAGGTACATGACCGGATGCATGTGGAGGGCTGGGTCCATGGGGTTCATGTCGGGTCTCGGCGTTCGTGCTCCGCTGTCGACTTTCCGCCTGCTTCAGCTGTGCGGTGTCTCCGCTGCCGTGCGTCTGCTTGTTTGGGCCATCCTAATTTGTCGAGCGGGGCGGACGTCATCGGCCGCGGCGGAGGGTCTCGATTGGCTCCAGCCGCCACGGTGGCGGGCGCACCTTGATGGCGGAGCGCGGCGCTCCGCAGCGGACGGGAAATGACCTGTGTTTACCTATCCTAATGTGGCGGACGCGAGTTCCGCTGCTCGCGGGCGGAAAAAGCTGTTTTTCTGCCCCGCCATCGCCACGGTAGTGCCACCGCCCGACATCCTAATGGACCCCTTAGTCTTTTTGGGTCATTTTGGAAGATTCAAGCTCGCGGTTGGAAGCTACTTCAAGTCTGAGAAAGTAAGATTGCTATTTGTTATATTTTAACTAATTTAAGGGAATTTTGAAGGTAGTACTTTGTTATACGTTGTTTGTGGACTACTATGTTAGGGTTAACTTCGTATGTAGTTGGTTATTAACGTTTTTAACTTTTCTTAGCATTTTCTCAGTAACGGCCTTGGAGTTATTGTGTTTGTGGCTTTTTATTATTTTTTTGTTAGATATATGTATGTTTTAGTTATTAATAATGTATTAATCTAAGTTTTATGTAGGTGGGAATGATTTGTTTTATCTGGTACGTTTTTGGAAACAGCCATTTCCATTTCCGAGCTGTTACGTTTTTGTTAAGAAGTGCATTTCAGTTGCTGTAACTGCTATGTGTTTTACAAATCGATGATTTATTTGGGTTTCTGGAGCGTTTCAAAAATTCTATAGCCTTTTTCGGATTTTTGAGGGATTCAGATTTATCGAATTATTGGGATTTCGGATGTATTTCGAAAAGTTGTATTTTTGCATTGTATTGGGCCACTTTATTTTTTATGCTTTGTATTTATTACTGCATGGATTGTTATGGACCATTGGATTTGCTAATTACGTTGTTGTGAAAAGGTAAATGCATTTATGTTATTAAATGTGGTGGGTTGGGAAATGTGCAATTTAAAAAAAAATTCTGTTGAGTTAGATATTTTTTTGGGCTAAAAATTAATATATATTTATAATTTTTAGAAAAAAAAAATCTTATAATTTGTGAATAAGATGGTTTGGTTACATTTAAGCCATTTATTAAATGTCCAGAAATGTTTTGGTTAATTATTTTCAGTTTAGTGTTTTGGCTATCATTTTTAAGTATTCTAGTCCTCTTGTTGTGGGGTAAAGTTGTACTTGTTGTTGTAAATATTGGTACATTTGGGCTGTTTGTCTTGATAGTTTGGGTTTTAATTGTAGAATGGATTGCTCCATTCTTAACTCCTGGAAACTTTGTTCTTTTTGTATTGCTGTTAGTAGTTTGTGTAGTGTAGGAGTTGTTCGGCCAGTTGAAGATAGAAAGGCATTATACCAACCCTCCACTGCGTTGTTTGTTTTGGCTTCTTTATTTAGGGTTGGTAGATATACATTACACCAAGGAATTAGGAATTTAGGCTGTCGTCTGTGGCCTGACCGGTGTAGTCTTCCCACCCAGGTATCCTCAAAATAATCCAAAAGTGGAGCCAATTTTTGTTCATTTTGTGTATAGAAAGGACTTTCTATTAAAAGATTATAGTGTTCAGCCACATCAGTTATTGGCACGTATGCTAGGGCAATGAGGTGTTTTATTTGGTATGCAAATGTAATATTGGTTGCATATTCAACACTAATAGGTCGATTCCGATCCGGTAAAATGCGCTCCGAATTGTCGTACGGAGAGTTTTTTCCCCATACGAATCGTACCCGTAGACGTCCCGTACGTACGACGAAGTACGATCCGTACCAGGTGCCAAACTCCGTACGAGTCGTACAGGACTCCGTACGACTCAAATCTCCGTACGAGTCTCACTCGGAACCGGCTGTACGCGACATCACTACAGTTCGCGGCTGGTTTTTACGACCCAGCAAGTACGATTCGTGTCGGGCACGCGCCGTACGACCCTTTTCCTACGGGATCCAAAAACAGTCGTAAACGCAGAGTTCGCGCCGAAACAGGTACGGAACGCCCCCCCGGGTACGGCACGTACCCCCCATGATCGCAGGGGTACGCGCCGTACCCCTGTGATCATGCGGGGTACGTGCCGTACACCCAGCGTACATGGGGTACGCACCGTACCCCATGTACGGTGGGTGTACGGCACGTACCCCATGTAGTACGATATAGTGAGATCGATGTTTTAGTACATTTATAAATAAGTATAGGGTGTCGATGTATTTGTAATCTATATTTAAGACACGATATTTGTGTAGGTCGATTTTAGTGAAATCGAAATTTTGTCAGTGATTTCATTAAAAAATAAGGTCCAACATTGGCTTAATTCAAATCGGCCCTTACCACCTCACTGGACAAGTAAGATCTTGATGGTACGTAGGGTGTCGTGGGTGGGACACGAGAGGAAATCCATACAGGGCGATTGCATCCTGATTAATTTTGCGGATCCTCACACGGCTGACCATGTTTGTTAATGGAACACTCAGGATAGATACGAGGGAATTGAAACTAGACAACTTTCCTTCTTTTATCCCTCTAGGAGTGGACCAACACGTGATTGGGATATTGATAGAAACTGGCATAGAGTAGGGCACCGAGATCGGGGTAGAGATTGGGGGATATGGGTGGTGCAGCCCACCACGGAGCTAGCTTTCATTGAAAACTGGGGTGGTTTTCCGACTGCAAATAGGTTTAGTTGCCTGGAGATGGTCGACTGACGGCTAAAATCCGCCAGTTTATCAGAGGGTGAAAGGACGGATTTTGTAGCCTCTGGGGGGGGACAGTGGGTTTATAAATGGTTGCGCTGTTGTGTTGGATGTCCAGGCGGTTGAGGATGAAAGTGTGGTTTACACCACTATTGGCCCAGCGTCTGTAGGAACAGACAGTATTGTTGAACTAGCGACAAATCCCATTAGTGATAGCGAAGTAAATATTTTGGCTCTGACTTGTTATACTCGCCCAGTCGTAGCAGATGAGGTTGTTGGAGAAGTAGTAGGGGGTGGTATAGAAACGACACCTCAGCTAGATGGTATTCGCGAGACAAATCCATCAGTAGTAACAGGATTCCTGCAAAGCCTAGTAGCAGATCATTTACCGGATTTCATGATTTGTCTTGCGGAAAATCCTAATTTTGAAGAAGTTGCGGCAGCTTTCCTGAAAATTAGTGCACAAATTAGTAGCAAATTAACAGGGATTGCTGGGGGGGGATAGTCTTAAAGCGAAGGGTTGGTTTAACTCTGATTGTAGTAATGCGCATGCTCTTCTTAAAAGAACATTAAAATCAGTGCCAAGAATCCCCCTAGAAATAAAGTCTGCTAGAAAAATGTATAAACTTGCCCTGCAGAAACGTAAAAAGGAATTGAAAGAGGCAGCATGGGGTGATCTGCTTAAGGCGTGTGCATTAAGAGATAATACTGCTTTCTGGAGAGCAGTAAATGCTCCTTTTTTTGTGGAAAGAAGTTGCGATGTGATGGAGATTGCCATCGAGGAGACGGTTTGGGTAAATTATTTCACCGAGCTCTATAAAATAGATGGCACTGTCAGATCAGGCAGGACTAACACAAATGAGCATGTAACCTTAGAGTCTATTCCCCATGAATCATTCCCTCTGGATATAGTTTTCTCCTTAGCAGAGGTGGAATTGGCTATCGTAGAACGTTCTCATAGCAAGGCCCCAGGACCAGATGGGATTCCCATTGATATTTATAAGGAAAACACCGCATTATGGGCTCCGCTCCTGATAAATGTGTTCAACAGGTATAATAAAGTTGGATTTCCGTCCACTTGGCAGGATGCGATAGTAGTGCCAATATTCAAAATGGACGATCTTAATGATCCTAAATGCTACAGGCCCATTTCACTGCTTGACTCCCTTATGAAAGTAGCAGGTCGAGTTATACTAAACAGACTATAGGGATGGGCCAAGGATAAAGGCATTTTATCTAAATTTCAATATGGGTTCAAGTCTGGTTTGGGTACTGTTGAGCAAAGACTTAACCTGGCATTGCTGATAGGGAAATATAAGACTGCCACAAAGGGATACTTATTTATGACATTTGTTGATCTCAGTTCAGCATTTGACTGTCTGAGTCACGATGTCTTGTGGGACACTCTGCTACCGCTGGGAGTGGATCCAAATATTCAAAATTTTAATGGAACTTTATAGAGGGGCAGGGGCGAAGGTGCGTCACGGCAAGAAAGGCGAATGTACAGAAAAGTTTCCAATAATGAAGGGTGTTCGCCCGGGATGTATCCTGGCGCCCCTTCTTTTTAACCTTTATATTAACAGTGTAGCAGATCACCTAACACAATTGGCCGTGGACTATCCTCAAACTGATGGCACTGCAGTGCCTATTTTACTCTATGCAGATGATGCGGTTGTTATGTCAAGAACCCAAGTAGGCCTCCAGAAGGCGCTAACTGGATTCTCAGTATGTATGGGATCTAGGGGCCTAAAAATAAATACAGGGAAAACCTACACCATGTGCTGCTTATCAAAAAATAAGGTTTCTTGCTACACATTTTTAGAGCAGTCAAAGATAGAAATAACAAGTACTTTTTCTTATTTGGGGGTTGTTTTTAATAAAAAATGTTCATGGACTACAGTCATTACTACCAGGTACCTAGCCTTTTCCCGAGCTATTGGGGCATTAATGCAGTTCGCAAACAAGCTAGGTGGCAGGCCTGTACGCATCTTGCTTGACATCTATAAAGCTAAGTGCGTATCGACTGCCATATACGGGGCCGGCATTTGGGGCATCTCAGACTGTCAGGAAATCCAGGTGAAGGAAAATAGCTTTCTTAGATATTTGTTAGCCGTCCCTAGGTCTACCCCAACCTATGCCTGCCATAAGGAACTTGCTTTGGTCTATATTACTGATTTAATTAGGATCAGTCCAGTGCTGCTCTGGCATAAGATCTGGACCTCCACTGAAACTGATCTTAATAGGGCAACCATCGCAGATTGCATGAGGCTCGAGGGGTCAAAAAATATACAGTGGATTTCTTATGTCAAGGATTTCCTAACAAATATAGGACACCCAGAATTTTACTATACGCCTTTACTAATAACTTTCATCTCCAAAAAAACGCTTTAAGAAAAATGTACTTCTTTCTTGGCTGATCAACGTTGGTCTGTTGAGTGAAAGAAGACTTCAGTTCTCCACCACCATTCACTACTGCAGGATCCTGGTCTGCAGCTTTATTTGGGCCCCAAGCTGGGTAGTTATGACAGAATGTTATTAGCACGGCTGAGAATGGGTATTTTCTTTAGGATGGTTACTTTCCCAGCCACAAATGATTGGTGTAAAAACCTAAGTAATTGCCCATGCGATGACCTTTCAGTGCAGTCTACTATTCATTGTAGTCTCTTTTGTAAATTTTATGGGTGGGGAAGGAGAAGATACTTAACTCCCTTGTTAAAGCGCTGGGGCCTAAGACAGTGTAGACCGGCTCTTTTTATGATTTTTCTACTTCAGGATGAAATAACTATTGTTACTGTATCAATGTTTTTAAAATTCATCATTAGATGTAGAACTTCTATGAGCTAATGAAACTTTGAACTGCACTAGGCACTTTCTGTAAATAGTCTGGAAATGTATTGATGTAGTCGAACTGTATTTGTTTGCTTCAAATCAAAATGTAATTTTTCATGCTTTAATGTTTTCATAAGTGCTTTTATGGTTTCTATGGAATCGAATAAAGCTATATTTGACTTGACAGAAGCAATGCGGAACAAGCGAGCGTGCCTCGCGCTAAAGGTGAGAGGGGTGAGGGGAGTGCGCCTGACAGCACACAAAGCGTTTCCCTTGAGGTAGCAAGCCAGGGGCACCATGTGTTTGTAAGTTAATTACAAACATATGGTGTCAAGCTCACTCCCACAAGGGTGTCGCAATGCATTAAAGTAAAAAAATTAGCAATTTTTCTAATAGGGGGAGCAAATTATCATGAAGTTGAACTTCATGGTAATTTTCAAAAACTTTGGGGCATGTGTGTGTGCAAGATGTACCCATATGCAGATGTCAGGGGTGCAACAGGGTGTCCTTTTGACACCCTGGCACCCTTGAAATTGCATTCTCATTTTGCGATTCTCTATTTGAGAATTGCAAATTGAGAATGTTTTCCCTAGGCCCATAGGAATGAATGAGGAGGTATTCCTTAATTGTGACTCGCAATTTGCGAGTCGCAATTAAGGAATGTTTAAAAATCGCTATTTTTAAGCGATTTCTACTTGCATAGCATTTTGCTATTCCTTAATAGCGAATCCTTATTTTTCTCTAATAAAAAATCGCAAAAGGCATTGTTCATGCATGTGCCACTCTGTGCTACTTCCAACAAATTGTATCCATTGGAAGTTATCAATACAATTCCTTTTAATACAATTCATGACAATGTCCTCCGTGCGTCTGGCACACGACCAAAGAGATAGCCAGAGAACAAGCGGGGCAAGACTAACAGTGTTCTGCAGGTGATCGTAACCGATTCTGTATGGCATATTAAGTTAACAGGACCCTGAGATATTTCAAGCAGGTGCTGACAAAATCAAGTTTCCTCCACCAGAAGAGTATGTACATTCAAATATCTCCATACACCTCCACCATTGGCTGCCACCAAAACACATTTGGGCATATGAATAGTGTTCACGCCTTTCATAGATCATCATTCTGTACCTCACCTTGCCATTTCTTACAGTCATCCACGGAGCTCTCCAGCCCACTATCAACTTAACCCAACGTTAGAATGGAAGGTTACATAGGAATAATTCTTTCCTCTATGGTTACACGCTGGAAATTTGGAAGAGAGCTTTCATGCCAAATGCCATCCCTGTTTACTGAGTAGATCCCAATTATTTAAACATCTACCTGAAGCTTAGCAGTGCATTGATGACAATAAACTCTGTGTTACGTTGAATTATCGGAAATGTGCAATGCTTAAGGGATTGCCTCAATGCTAACATTTTAGTTTTTAATCTTCTTTATTTATGATCGCAGATAGACAGAGAAAATATTGCAGTATCCATACAATTTCCTCATTATAAATAAAAGTAGGATTATAAATACACATACCCATCCCCAGAGTCGCACAGTTCTTATATGTGTTCCTAGATGCGGTCCATACAGTAAACCTAACACATTGTGTACAGCTTCCACGCCCTAAAACAATACTCCCTGCTCCACACCTCAAATGTTATAGAACTTCACAATGGCCCCTACTCTTTGAGAGTATAGCTTTCCCTTGGATTCCGCTTGATTCATCTTCTACTCACATTGGTCGAAGGCTGGATCCTCCAGCAATCTCTATTTTTGTAGGATCAAAGATTTGGCTGCTAATGATGTGATAAATAATTAACTGCCTTTGATGAATTGATAAGTAAAGTGTTGTGTTAATTCCAAACAGGGAGTCCAGTGAATCGGAGGCTAGAGATGTCTGCAATTTTCTACTAAGCCACTGAAAGACTTGTTTCCAAAATTCTATAAGGGTTGGGCAGGTGTACCCAGTCTCCTGCATGGTGTCTACACCTTAAGCCTGACCTGGAAATAGACAGGAACACTCTTTGCAAACAGGATGGTATATAGTATAGTCGCCACTTACAAAAAAAGGCCATGTGTTTTAAGTTACCCCTCTTAAAACTTTATGTGACCACTCATTGTATACACTTCTTTTTTGCACCCTGTAGAGATCTGAATCTTTTTCAAGGCTAATGGGACAATTTTATGATAAAGTTGTTGCTGGATTATTTGGTACCAATTTTCTACCCCCTTATCCCAATCACATAGTATGCCTGCCTAATCAAAGCTGCAAGGGTATCTCCTGAAGGTTGCATATTTCGCATAAACTTGCTGAGGAAAAGAAAAACAAACCTTTGGATTACCCAATTTTAACTGATCTCACGTCTTCATAACCCCATCCATCAAAAGATCTTTAAACTGACAGATCACAATCGTTTCCCAGTTGATAATGCTCCTTTCATCAAGATGGAGACCAAATGAGTTACCGTTTCCTATCAAGATTTCGGGGTGGAAAGAAGCAAACCAAAATTCTTCCTTCATTTGGGAAACCCTAAATAGGATTATGTATGGAAGCTCCTATTTGGGTGTTTTTCAAGCTTTGGAACTTTAATAAATGGAATAAGCTGAATATTGCTTTCTATGAGCATATGTCTAAGATAAAAATTGCCTTCCAGGTCCTAGGGACCCACTGCCCGAGCACACCAATCTAAAAACGCTAATCTTTTAAAGTGGGGAAGCACAAAACCCCTGCCCTCCATATGCAGCTGCAGAGTTTCTAGTTTAGTACAGGGTTTCTTTCCTGACCAAACACATTTGTGCAATTCCTGGTCGAATTTGTTAAAACAACTTTGGGGATCTTTAATTATTACATTTGAAAATATAAAAAGGAAAAGAGGAAGAATCATAATTTTTAGTGCAATTCAACCAAAAATGGAGTATGACAGGGACTGCCATAATGTTATTACATTATTGGCCTTAGAAAGAGTTGGCTGATTGTTTAGCTGAGACAGCTGAGAAAACTTGTAGGAAAGAAAAATGCCCAGATATCTAATTGAGCCCGCCCTGCAAACTTCAGACTGCATATAGATGGGAAGTACTTGGTCCGAACAGTTAAATAAAAGTACCTTGGACTTTGTATGATTAAGTCTGTATCCCAATAGATATGACAATGTTTCTAAATGCTCTGCCAATATTTTGTTCTCCAACTACCAAGTAAATAATTAGATTGTCTACAAATAATTTGAGCTTGGGAGCCTCTGGCAGTGGTGCCCTAATCAAAGAGTCTTGGCATAGATGCGAGACTAATGGTTCAATAAACAGTGCAAACAGCACTGGAGACTTGGAGCAACTCTGGCTAGTGCCACGTCTAATTTCAAGGGATGAGAGTTTACTATGATTTTTGCTTCTATTTTAATATAACAGTTCTGCATGAGTTTCACCAGTTTTTTTGGGGGGGGGGCAATTGAACTTAAGTACAATAGCAAACACAATAGCCTACTGGACTAAAACAAAGGCTTTTTCTGCGTCTGTCATATTGCTCGCGTTTTGTTTCGTTGTTCATGAAATTATCTATAGCCTGATTAATAAAGTTGGTATTATTAGCAATGGTTCTGCCTGGCAGAAAGCCACATTTAACTCCATCCACCACTTCTTGTGCTAGGGGAGTTATTCTAGAGGCCATAACTTTAGTAAACAATTTATAGTCATCAATAAGCAAACTAATGGAACGATATGAGCCCAGCTTGTCAGATGGCTTATCTTTTTTCAAGAAGCTTACTATATAAGCTTAAAGAAAAGTACTGGCATCCCTCCAACCTTTCATTGAATAGTTGAACTAGAAATCTCACTATTTGAGCCATAAATGTTTTGTATAGCTTCATTGACAATCCATCGCACCCATATATGTTCGCATTGGGGGAACTTTTGATGGCTTTTGAAGGCTTCCTGTACTTCTGAAATCATAATGGGAGCCACTGCTTGGACCTGTTGGTAAGCATGGGTAGCTCTATTGTCCTGGAATTATCACTTCTTGTTTCTAAAGAAGCAGGAGATGGAGGCAAATGTAGCTTTTTATAGTGCCTAAGAAAAACCCCAACTATTTCTGCCAATTGGTCTACCGTCCAACCCTTATCCTCACAGTAAATTATCTAAATAACTGCATTGTTTCAGCCAAAACTCTCCCAGCATGTTTGCTCTCCTCAAAAAGTTGCTGTAAGCATGTGTTATGGTTAACTATTGTCTGGGAGTCATAGTGCTTCGTTAAATGTTGCCTAGCTTCTCTCAATCTATACATGTGAGAGAAGTGTGTTAGGTGCATTTGAGTTGTGTGGTCTAAATCTCGCATTCTAGATTGTTTTTTCCTTCCTTAGCTTAGATAAGTTGACTTTAAAGGAGATTGCTGCCTCCCTGATGAAGGCCTTGCATGACTCCCAAATGGAAAATGTAGACGCTGATCCGATGTTCCTCTCTAGAAATTCCATGTGATAGGCTCGCATATTCGCAACCTTTAATGCCTCAGTTAAAAGAGCCCTGTCTACTGCCTACCGGAGACGCTCAATCTAAATAATATAAATCTGACTGCCTCAATGCTAATGTTACCATGCTTTCTTTCCCAGTCATTCCTTCTTTAATCAAAACTTGCCTGTCTTCATTTTACCCATGAAGCTTCCCTTCACTCCCCTCTCTTGGGAAATTCTTGAATTTCACACTGAGTTTGTCTCTTATTTTTTGCTCTCATGTTAATGAACTGGTATCTTGCTTTTCTTTCCAATAGGCAGTGTGTAAAAGATTTAAACATTACTTCTTGTCTCAAATGGTTGGCTCATTGTCCTCTAACTATTCATCTGTATGCTTAATAGGATAAATGCTTTGCTCTCGGCATCACCTGCTCCATTCTCTCTCCTTTCAGGGTTATCCTAAACTCTTTGTTCCTCCTGGTTTCAACTTTTTTTAACTACATTGACTGCCTCCCTACATTTGGATCTTTTTAAGGTGTAAACACACATTTCAAAGTGCTCGCATTGAGACATCCGTCATTTCTTTCAGACAAAACTGAATATTTGTTGAAGTTCCACAAATACAAGGGGTTAGCACATTCTTGGCTCTGGTAATCCACAGGTTTTGTTGCCAGAGATCTGGATCTCATTGTTGCTTCGTCAGTTTCATAGAGCCCTAAAATATATTATTTTCCAAGGCATCTAGCCTTATGCCAAAATGATTCAGTTTGCCTCTATGATGTTTTATTCTGGTCTGGGATCTTGTTATGTGTTAGTATTGCTAAAGGCCTTTGAGTCCAATTCCAATTCACCCAGTTATTTGCATATATTGGTTTGAGCTACACATTTAAATACATTCTTTAATGAGTGTAATGCTGCTTTGCAATTCACAAAACTCATTTTTCTACTTACAAAAAGATGTACTTACAGGGAAGTTTTCATATAGGTAAGCCTCCTCTTTTGGTACTGGAAATTTGTGAACACCTACAAACCTACACATTTGACAAAGACAGGAATACATTATTTTCCTTGTCTAGGGATGGTAGATAAAGAAATCCCCCCCGCCCCCCGAGAATGGTTAAGGGTTATTCAGAAACAGGATTCTCATTGAGAGATATTTAAGGAAAAAAAGCAAAATATGTAGGTAAATATGTTTAGGTATGTTGATGTGGAGTTAGGAAGGGAAAGTCTGAAGTTACCCACCTTTACGCACCCTGATGATGGTTGTAGATATTCTGGAGATCATTTCTTTTGGGGAATTGTATTTTTCCATACATCAAATGGTGTGTGGTTGTATTGCTATTGTTAAAGTTACTATATCAATGCTAAAGAATAACATTTATTAAAGGTTGGAGGATATTGGGCATCCATCAGAGAATAGCATATTTCTCATCTGCCAAACTTCCACGACCCTGCCCCATTCAAAGTTGTGGAACAGAATGATTTCTGATGCTTGAATCTCAGCTGGCTCCATTGTCAGAAACCTGTGACCTGCTAGACTACCCTCCACAGGAAAGTTAGGTTATAATGCTGGTCACCCTGCCCTATTTATAACAGGCCAACCATCACAAAATTTCCCTGTGCTGGACTGTCAGGCAAGACGTGGCTGGACTCAATAGGAAAAGGCTCCCAGACTTAGAGAGAAAACCTACTGTATTTTGAGTCCATTCTACTTTGTTAAAACATGTGTTAGGGATTTAGCTCTTGCAGAACACAATACTTTGTGGAGTGAGTGCATCAAACATGACACATGTCAAAGTATCAGTGACTTTAATGTTGCTGCCACAGTAGCAGCTCCCCTGAATGCACATTTAACACTGTCAGGCATGCTGGGGTATCTAAATCCATAGCCTCCACTATCTGACAGCCTAGTGGGACATCTACTGGACCTTAATTGACCACCTTATAGCATTTACTCATTTCAAAACCATTTGAGAGAATTTCATTGATGGTTATTTTACTTTTAAAATATTTGTAACCATAGGGGCATGGCGAAGATGGCGGGGCAGTAGGACGTGTCTGAGGTCCCTCTGGCGCCACAAATTTATTAGCATTGTATAGCCCTTACCTTGGTGCCCCTATACGAGCGAAATTGTGCCTGGGGGCCCCGGGGGCTGTGTGGCGGTGTCCGGCACCCTTTTTCTGTTGCACAGCCGGAGTACGGAAGAGCGGAGCTGAGCGGCCTGAGCGGGAGCAGGGCCGGGGGCGTCGTCGGATGCCAGTGCCGAGAGCCGGAGGAGGGGAGCGGCCAGCCCTGTGGCGCGAGAGTGGCGGCGGAGGAGGTATCGCAGACAGGGGCTGCAAGTGAGTTGAAGCGGCTCCGGGGCGGGAGCATTTTGGCGGCGGCTGAGCCTCCCGATACCCCGTGGCAGCCTCAGAGCTTGGTTTGCTGCCCGCCACGGCCTGCAGCATCTACGGGCGGAGAGAGGCCCACGTGGGGGCGTATTCACTGCAGCGGCTGAATGAGAGCCGATGTGCTCGCGCGGACGGCGGAGCGGCACAGGGGTGAGTGGCGGTGCCCCAGGCCCTGGCGGTCCCTTGGATTGGTGAGGCCCAGGCGGAGGTGCGGGAAACGGCGTGCTGAGAACTCAGGGCAGCTGCGGTGGTGAGATCCCTGCCTCGCGGGTGAGTGCTCCCTCGCGGTTCTGCCCTCCTGCCTACAACAGTGACGGTGAGCAATGCCTGAGTGATCCCTGAAGGGTGGCGATCTTTCGGTCTGCGTTTCGGCGGACGGTGAAGCTTGCGGGGGAAGCTTGTGGGAGAGAGTGCGACCGTGAGGAGGTCGGAGTCTGTGGGGTGACGCTTGTCGGGCCTCAGGTAGGGTTGGCCATTAATAGACTCTGCTTGCCTGCTTGCTGAAGGAGCTGCTTGGTGTCCCCGGCCACCCTGCTGCCTGAGCGCGACTCTCTCATCAGCCCGCGTTTTGGCGGGAATCGCGCTCCTGGTCGCGCTCCTGACCGCAGTGGGGCCTGCTTCCCCCACCCCGCAGTGGAGTGCTTCACGGCCTGTTGGACACCCGAGGGGCCTAGTGTTGCTTACTGATCCCTGGATTCGACTGGTTTTGGATGTGGGGCAGTACAAATACCTGGCTAACGTAGTGCGAATTGGTCTGCTTGGTGAGCCCCTGGTCACCGCGGTGGCCACTCTACAGCTTGCAGCGGTTCAGTGGGAGACGCGTCTGAGCCCCCGTTGTGTGCCACTGGTGTGGGCAGAATGGAGACGACCAGACCCAAAAAGGACAAGCCTCCAAGGGACAATGCTCAGAAACCCTCCCTGCAATCTACGTCACCGGTTGCTACGAAATCCCCACGGCAGGATGATAACGACGCACCAGCGACCAAGGCATTTATGCTTGAGCTGTTCACGGCCATCAAGGAGGATATAACTGAACTACGCTCCCAACTGGCCTCGGATATGAGAGAATTGCGAAGGGATGTGGACAACGTGGGGGAGCGGGTCGCAACCTTGGAGGAGCACGATCTGGGCACAGCAGAAGATATTCATCGGTTGCAACAGGATGTGCTCCGCCTTACGGAACAAAACTTGGACCTCCAGTCTCATGCTGTGGACCTGGAGAACAGATCCCGACGCAATAACATTAGGATTAGAGCGGTCCCGTGGAAAGGGGAAGGTGTGGACTTAAGAGAGTATGTGGAAGCCCTCATTAAGCAATTTTTGAACGAGAAAGACGTGCAGGAAATCAAAATGGATCGGGTACACCGCGTGGGCTTACCGAGGGGACCCAAGTCCCCTCCGCCGGACATTCTGGTCTGTGTGCATGACTTTCAACTGAAGGAGAGAATTCTGAGATGCGCCTGCGGCATCGCTCCCGTCCAGTTCCGGGGTCATCATCCAGTTTTGTACCAAGACTTAGCAGCCTCCACTTTGCTTAAAAGGAGGGACTTTAAGCCTATCACTACCTATCTGAGGGATCAGGGCGTCCCCTACTCCTGGGGGCACCCGTTCAGGCTTATCTTCAAGTGGCAGTCCAAACTGGTGCAGATCCGATCCTTGGATGCAGCTCCTGCCCTCCTGGGCTTGGAGAGCCCTACTACTCCGTCTGAGACTGGTAACTCACCTGACCGGCGTCGGCGGCGCTCGACTGAGTGGCAGAGGGTGGGTGGCCATGTGCCAACGCTGAGGCCGGACCTGTCGATGTGCCTGAAGGAGAGAGCGGATGCGGTGGCCTCAGTGGCCTTGGTGACGGACACTCCTGGCGATGCTTGAGGCTCCCTTTCTTTAGCTGGGCCTTGTAGGGGTTGTGCTTGGCGCCGGAGGGGTCCGGACGAGGACCATCTACGTCACTCATGAGTGTCTTTGTCGGAGGGAATGTCCTGTATCAGGAACAGAGTGTGGGATTGGTGGATGCCATTTTCCCTTGCCCTTAGGGCCTGTTTGACGAACTGCTGTCTATCGCTAATTTCAGTGTTGCTATGTTCTCAGTCCTTTTGGGTGGGAAGTGGGAGGGAGTCTTGGCCCCCCGCCCTTTGGACTTGTGTGACGGACTACTGTTCCCTCCTTTTGCCTGTTTAGTGGGGAGGCGCGGTCACATTGTTCGGGATTATGTTAGTTGGGGGTTTTCTTTGGGTGGCAGTGGGGGGGGACGGGGTGCGGGGGAGTGGGGGGGGAAAAGGGGAACTCCACAGCGGCCTTTAAATGCTTTCAAGCCGATGCTCCTTGACCTGCTGCCAATGGACAGTGCTCATAGCACATCCAGGGTCCTCAGTGTTGTGCCAGTAAGATGGGGAAGGAATTGAAAATTGTTAGTCTGAATGTGCGGAGCCTCAACAGCCCAGTTAAGCGTGCGGCCATTTTGTCATTGTTGGAGGGGGCGGAGGGCGATGTTTGTTTGCTGCAGGAGACCCACCTCCTCTCCAAGGATACTAAGAGAATGAGAGATAGACTCTTTCCGATACAGGTGTGGTGCTCTGGTGCTGCTAAGAAGCAGGGAGTAGCGATTCTCATCGGTGCCAAAGCTCACTGTAAGATATTGTCTCATGTTGTCGACATTAAGGGCTGTTTCTTGGCGGTCAGGCTTCAATGGGGGATACTCGCCTTACGGTGGGCTCTATATATGCCCCTAACGTTCAGCAGGAACCCTTCTTGACATCAGCGCTTGCGGATGCCCTGGCGTCTCCAGATCCCTGGGTCCTTGTGGGGGGTGACTTAAATGTGGTCATGGACCCGACCCTAGATAGGTCGGAGGCACGCTCACACCAAACTGGGGCCATTTCCAAGGGAGGGCTGATGTGGTTACAAGACGGGGGGCTCCACGATGTATGGCGTGCTCAACACCCGCTAGAGCGCAACTACACTTACTACTCAGCGGCTCACAAAACGAACGCGCGCTTAGACCACTTCCTTGCTACCACCTCACTCATGCCCCAGCTCTCACAGCGGAGAAAGCACCGCGCTCACTGTCCGACCATGCCCTCATCTCCGTGCGCGTTGCTGGTAACGAACACAAGCGACAATCGGGGGGTTGGCGCCTGCGGGACTCCCTCCTCAATTCTGAATCGGTAGTTGAGCGCATGCGTGCCATATTTGGGCAGTACTTCATGGCCAATGATGTGGACGAGATGCCACTGAGCTCGGTGTGGGAAGCGCTTAAGTTAGTGGTGAGGGGTGACTTCATAGCGGTCTCGGCGTCCTTGGCTAAACTGCGCAGGGAGAAACGTGAGGAACATGAGTGAGGTACGAGGGCTGGAGGCGATCCACAAGCGCACGGGGGCGCCACGTGTCTGGAGGGAGCTGGAGACGAAGAGGCGCATGCTTAAGCACCTGGATTTCGACCAGGCCGAATATGCACTCCTGTGTTTACGCCACAAGTTTTATCTCAGTGGTGATAAGGGGGGCAAAATGCTAGCGCACCGCTTGCGGGTGCATACGCAGCAGGCGGCTGTCCAGGCCATCCGTGATATGAACGCGGTGGAACAGACGGCGGACGATCACATAGCTGCGGCCTTTCAACGCTTTTACCGTACGTTGTATACACGTGAGCAGTCCAACCCTGACCGAGTGCAGGCCTACCTAGCAACTTGCGGAATCACGCCTCTCTCCCCGGGTTCGGCGGCAGCCCTTGATGCGGAGATACGCATCGAAGAAGTCATTTCCGCGATTTCGCGGCTGAAGCAGGCCAAGTCTCCGGGACCGGACGGCTTCTCGGCTATTTTTATAAGAAGTTTTGCAGAGAACTGGGAGAACTTCAGGGAGATGGGACCGTGACTCCCTCTATGTCAGAGACGGTGATCACGGTCATGCCCAAGGCAGGAAAAGACACTATGGAGTGTAGTTCATATTGTCCCATCTCGCTCCTCAACGTGGACATGAAATTGTTCGCGGGCATCTTGGCTGCTCGCCTCAGTCCTCACATGGATGGAGTTGTTGAGCCTGACCAGGTGGGATTTATTCCCACGCGGCAGGGGGGTGAAAACACGAAGAGGCTCCTACATCTATGGGCATGGACATAGTACACCGTACGCAGGCCCTGTTCCTATCCATAGATGCCGAGAAGGCGTTCGACCGTGTAGACTGGTCATATCTGTTAGCGGTCCTAAAGACCTTCGGGTTAGGAGACACCTTTGTTAACTGGGTGCGCTGCCTCTATGCTTCTCCGAGAGCGGCAGTGCGGGTCAATGGCTGTAGGTCGGAACACTTTCCCATCACGCGCGGGACGCGGCAGGGATGTCCCCTGTCGCCATTGCTCTTCGCACTCTATATGGAGCCTTTTGCTCAACATATCCGAGATAACACGCCCATCCATGGGATCCGTTTCGGCGCAGACGATCACAAGGTGAGTCTATACGCCATTGACGTGATTCTCTCGCTCACCCACCCTCACACCTCTTTGCGGCATCTGTCGCATGAAATCCGTGACTTTGGAGCGATTGCTGGCTTTAAGGTCAACTTCCTCTAATCCCAAGTACTCAACATCTCGGTCCCGGCCGAGGATGTGCTGGACCTCCAGAGGGACTTCGATTTCCAATGGGTCCATACTTTGGAATTAGGTAGGCGCCCACGATAGCGCAGACTGTTTCCCTCAATTACAGGATCCTGCTTGACCAAACAACCAGGTCCCTTTCGGACTGGTCCCGGTTGCAACTTGCCTGGTTTGGTCGACTGGCGGCGGTGAAGATGACGGTCCTCCCGTGCATTCTCTACCTTTTTCAGATGTTACCGCTACGCCCTCCGCCGGGTACTCTGAAGAAACTGCAGGGGCTGCTCACCAAATTCCTGTGGAACCACAAGCGTCCACGACTGGCGTTTTCTTGGGTCACGACCCCGCGGGCTGGGGGCGGTTTGGGCTTCCTCTGCATTGAGGCATACTATCAGGCGTCGTGCCTGCGCTATATTCTCGAGTGGAACAGACCGCTGTCCAGCAAGCACTGGCTTTTCATGGACCAAGCAGTTGCAGGCTGCAATATTTGGCGGGAACTGTGGCTCCCGCGTAAACATAGAGCGTGGGGCTTGTATTCTTCACCGGTTACTTCCCCGACGCTGATTGCTTGGGACCAACTGGCACGTCGACGAGGCTGGACCTCCTTTCCGTCGCCCCTGATGCCCATTGTAGATAACCCGGGTTTTCCTCCCGGCTGCGCGTTACCAGTATTCCAGCGCTGGAGGGAACAGGGCTGCAAGAGAGTGGGTCATCTCTTTGACCTGCATGGGCTAATCCCGTTCTCCTCCCTGCAGCGGGACCACTTTGCCCTACCGGAGTCCGACGCTTTTCCCTACTAGCAGGTAGCGCACTGGGTCACGCAATCGTCTAATGTGGCTGCCATGTCCCGTCCCATGACGAAGCTGGAGCGTTGGGGAATCTGTAAAACGGAAGACCGCAAACTCATCTCTGAATTATACGCACTGATCCTCGCGCGGCCAAACGCACAGCGTACCAAGGCACAGGTTCGATGGGAGACAGAGTTAGGCCGCCCACTGTCTCACATGGAGTGGGACAAGGTTTTTATTGCGCGCACCACTCTGCAGCTAACGTGGCAGAGGCTGAATCGGCCTACAAAATGGTGTCCTACTGATATCATACCCCGGCTAGGATTCACGCATGGGACCCTAAATGCTCAGGTCTCTGCTGGCGGGGCTGTGGTGCGACAGGCACACTGACGCATCTGCTCTGGCATTGCCCCAAACTAGTGCGATATTGGAAAGCAGTCCTGGACTACGCGTTCAACATCACATTCCCCAGAGTCCCGGAGCACGTGCTGTTGGGCCTTCCACATTTGAAAACGTTCCCCTTGCGCTCCCTGCAGGGTAGGCAGATTGCCCTAGCTTTGCTCGCTGCGTGCCTCGTTATACTTGCGCAATGGCGGTCCCCTGATGCCCCTGACCCGAGAGATTGGATTCGTCGACTGTGGCTAGTACTGGGCATGGAGAGGCTGTTGCTCTGTGTGGATGGCAGGGGTGAGACATATGCAGAGCTGTGGGAACCATTCATACACTTGCTATCACGCGACTTGCGTGAAGGGACTTGCCCCAAGTTTTTACAAATCTTACAACTTATTCCGTTGGGGTCACTGAGTGCAAGCACCTAGAGAGGTTTTGTCTGCTAGGTGCAGGCAAGGAGGAGGGAGTGCATGCCTGCGGAGGCGCGGGTAAGGCTGCTGCGGAGTTAGGAGGTGGGAGGAGGGGGGTCCGGTGGAGGGATCGGGTAGGGGGGGTGGGTGGTTTTCTGTTTGTATGTCACTGTTTGGTTCTTTTCTATAAAATGCAGTATCAATGGTAGGCCTAGCTGTTCTGCTTGGCCTTTCATTTGTCCTCGCCGGGTCGCCCCCAGGGGTGTAGGCCCTTAGGCTGTGTTCAAATATTGCTGGACCATGCTCTGCCGGCCAATGGATGTAGGCAGCCAAGCTGTGTTATGGGATACTATACTGCTCAATAAAAAACGTTTGATTCTAAAATATTTGTAAGAGCATATAACCTTGTATTGAACTTATCACCAAAATTCATGTATTTCAGAAAATTAATTGCATTTCTTGTTAATATTATCAAACTATTTCTACGTGATGCCCAAGTAGATAGTGTGGTTGTAGCCAGGATTTAGTGCACTGCATACTATTTAAAATGTTCCTATAGTGTTTGAGATATATCTTCCTTTGATGAAACCAGTTTGATCTCTTCAATGATACGTGTAATTAATTTACTTGTTCAGTTAGCCCAAATGTTGTCAGAATGTTAGTATTTTGATCAATTTAAAATATAAGCCTTTTAAGTGCACAATCATGGAGGGTCTCATTCTGGATCAGCAATCTGAGAAGTATGCATTTGTTAAGGACAATTATAATTAACTATGCCTTAAATATGGTTCTGTAAAATAGAAAATGCTATATATTGCAAACATTAATAAAACTCAGGACTTAGGCCATCCAACCTGGGAAATGTATTGAGCTCATTGATTTGGTGAAATTATAGAACAAAAAAAATTGTCTTTTAACAATTATCTATTATTGCTTAACATTGGCTATGATAACCAGTTACTATTTCATCTGTAATTATGAGATCGATGGAAAACACTGCAGGTCTCTTTACATTCATCTGAAGATTTCGGCTGCTGATAACAGCTGATAGATCTGTATGAAAGTACCTGGAAAAGTGGATTACTCTGGGAAGCAGACCCATAATTACTAATCACATTTGTACTGATTCCCTGTGTAACTCCTCATTTGTTAGAGGCCCTTAATGATCCAACTTGTAATAGACCGGATTTTGCCAACTCCTGGGTGTTACCTGCAGCCCTGGTATCTGTAACTTTGGGAATTGAGAAAACCCAGCACATTAACTGGTCTAGTCTTAATGAGGGGCATAATGTTTTCTAACAAGTTTGCACTATTTTGCAGTTGTTTGAGTTCATAAGCTAAGGTTTTGCCAAAACTGGTCCTTAGGTTTTGGGGAGGAGGCATGCCACCAAATACATCACCACTTGTCTATTTGCCATCAGCAGAGCCAGTGCCATGTATCTTCTGACATTGGGCAGCATATATTTACCACAACCTAAAATGGTATAGAATTATTCGGGGTAGGGACTCAAATCATTTTCACCTTAGAAAAGTTAGGTATTGTCACGCCAGATGGAGATATCCAGCATCAGGAATTCAACATGAGAGTCAATTTGACTTTTTTTCTAAGGTGCAATCTGTATAGTGTTACAGGAATATAACACCTGCTGTAGTCATGCATCTCCTACAGTGACTTCAGACCATAGAGACTGCCACAGCCACACCCATCCTCGGCTTTTCCCGATGAACCCACATCACACCCTACCTCAGGCAACTCCACTGGCTCCCTGCACAGAAGAGATGCCAATTCAAGCTTCTGACCCACGCACACAAGGATCTACACACCCAAGGACACATCTCCATTAACCACCACCTTAACTTCCTGCACCACCTACCTTTCATCTGTCCATACTCCCTGCAACCACTGAAGCAGAAGTGGAAGACACTCCTTCACCCACATTGCAGCAAACACCTGGAACAGATTCCCCTCACAACTCCACACAATCACCTCACTTCCAGAATTCTAAATGGCCCTCAAGACCTGGCTGTTTGAATAAGCCTCCGGGACCTGCAGGCGCCTGGATCAGGAGATCAGTTGCTCTTTATGCATCCTGAATAATTGATTGATAGTACGTCCTGGGCAGGAATTTTACAAATATCAATCTCAACTTCTAATTCAGGGAAAATTCCCTCAGTCTAAGAGCAGCAAAATTTCCATTGCTTAGCAGTTAAAAACTCATCCATGTCTCCTCGACATTTTTCCTTGGCAAGTGAGATATATTCGGGGGAGGTGATGAAGTTTCTTTCAACACTGACAGCACCGCTAACGTGCGAAGAATAGAGGGAAAATAAGGGTTACAAAATCTACACTGTTTGCAGACTCTGAAATATAAAAAAAACATATCTCACAGGGTGTGGTCTTTTGTCTCTAGAATGAAGGCTAGAAGAAGAAAGATCTTGGCTGTATAGAGCCCGTATTAGCGTGAAGCTTTGGCTTACAATACAGGCATTTTGGAAATAACTGACAGTCCTGACCTTGCTTGGTTTGAACGCCCCATATCACGCTCCAATTTCTGTCAAAACCAGCATTTTACACAATATTGTTAGTCATGCTGTACCGAACATCTTATGTAAACACTCCTGTGAGCAAGAATCAGGTCGTTGTTGACTGACGTATGATTTTATTCATGGTATGTTTGGGTGTTTATTTCGGTTATGCACATGTTTTTATCTTCTATTTTCTTTTTTCATCATTGGGAATGTCGATTGATAAATTTATTTGTGATACCTGAATGATGCATGCAAACTAATATTAGCTGATGGCTTTGCACCAATCTGGTTGGATCACTGACAGAATATCGACAGGCAAAATTTCGAGATGACAAAATATCGAGGAAAAAATATAGACTGCAAGAATATCGACTTCCTATCTTCAAACAGGTAAGTACAAAAATATCGAGTGTAAAAAATATAGACTGTCAAAATATCGATTTTTTTAAATCTCCTAAAAGTAATTTAAAAGTAATATAACAATAAATAAAATAAATTTTAACTTATTTAAAATACTTAAATAAACGTAAAATTAAGAAATAATTAATGAAACTTAAAAAAATAATATTTTGAATATATATATATATATATATATATATATATATATATATATATATATATACATATTATTAACAAAACATATACAATATTTTTACCGTAGAATAGCGAGAGGTTTAAATTTACTGTAAATACTCCAGTGAGTGCAACAGTAGGGAAAGCGTTGGATAGCGTAGGGGTAAAAATTACTATTCCCACTCCAGTGAGTGCAACAGTAGGGAAAGCGTTGGATAGCATAGGGGTAAAAAATACTGTTCCTACTCCGAAGAGTGCAACAGTAGAGAAAACGTTGGATAGCGTAGGGATAACAATTACTATTCCCACTCCAGTGAGTGCAACAGTAGGGAAAGCGTTGGATAGCGTAGGGGTTAAAATTACTATTCCAACTCCAGTGAGTGCAACAGTAGGGAAAGTGTTGGATAGAGTAGGGGTAAAAATTACTATTCTCACTCCAGAGAGTGTAACAGTAGGGAAAACATTGGATAGCGTAGGGATAAAAATTACTATTCCCGCTCCAGAGAGTGCAACAGTAGGAAAAGTGTTGGATAGCGTAGGGGTAAAAATTACTATTCCCACTCCAGCGAGTGCAACAGTAGGGAAAGCGTTGGATAGCGTAGGGGTAAAAATTACTATTACAACTCCAGTGAGTGCAACAGTAGGGAAAACTTTGGATTGCGTAGGGGTAAAAATTACTATTCCCACTCCAGTGTGTGCAACAGTAGGGAAAGCGATGGATAGCGTAGGGGTAAAAAATACTATTCCTATTCCGAAGAGCGCAACAGTAGAGAAAACGTTGGATAGCGTAGGGATAAAAATTACTATTCCCACTCCAGTGAGTGCAACAGAAGGGAAAGTGTTGGATAGCGTAGAGGTAAAAATTACTATTCCCATTCCAGCGAGTGCAACAGTAGGGAAAGCGTTGGATAGCGTAGGGGTAAAAATTACTATTACAACTCCAGTGAGTGCAACAGTAGGGAAAACTTTGGATTGCGTAGGGGTAAAAATTACTATTCCCACTCCAGAGAGTACAACAGTAGGGAAAGTGTTGGATAGCGTAGAGGTAAAAATTGCTATTCCCACTCCAGCGAGTGCAACAGTAGGGAAAGCGTTGGATAGCATAGGGGTAAAAATTACTATTCCCACTCCAGGGAGTGCAACAGTAGGGAAAGCGTTGGATAGCGTAGGGGTAAAAATTACTATTCCCACTCCAGTGAGTGCAACAGCAGGGAAAGCGTTGGATAGCGTAGGGGTAACAATTACTATTCCCACTCCAGAGAGTGCAACAGTAGGGAAAGTGTTGGATAGCGTAGAGGTAAAAATTACTATTCCCACTCCAGCGAGTGCAACAGTAGGCAAAGCGTTGGATAGCGTAGGGGTAAAAATTACTATTCCCACTCCAGAGAGTGCAACAGTAGGGAACGCGTTGGATAGCGTAGGGGTAAAAATTACTATTCCCACTCCAGTGAGTGCAACAGTAGGGAAAGCGTTGAATAGCGTAGGGGTTTAAAATTACTACTCCAACTCCAGTGAGTGCAATAGTAGGGAAAGTAAATACTTCATATATAAATATAAATAACATACATAGTAATACCAATTACAAATTAATTAAAATATTTTACAATTGTATAAAATATATTAAATAATCAATTAAAAATACAAATAATAATTATTTAAGAATAAAAATTACCTAGTAATACTAATTATTTACCTATTAACAATAAATTAATTTACAATTTAAATATATTTTAAAAGATAAACTCAATAATCTTTTACAAAAATGTAATTACTTACAATCAAATTACTTCCCAAGCTATTCCCCTAAAACACACAACCCGCTACAGAAAATAAATGACTAAAATTAACATATTTATCAATTAATCAATTAATTTAATTACCAAATATTTTTATTAATTACCAATTAATAATTAATTAACAATGCATTCTAAATAAATACCAATAAATTACATACCATATTTAATTAATAATAAAATTACTTCCGACCCTATTCCCTTATAAACCCACAACCCGCCACAGAAAATAAATTAATGAAATTAACATATATATCAATTAATCAATTAAAATTAATTAGCAATTATAGTTTAATTAATTACCAATTAATATTTAATTAATTCATTATAAATACATACCAATAAATTAAATAACATATTTAATGAATTATATTTCAATTACTTCCAACCCTATTCCCCTATAAACCCACTACTCGCTTCAGAAAATAAATTAATAAAATTAACATATTTATCAATTAATCAATTAAAATTAATTAGCAATTATATTTTAATTAATTACCAATTAATATTTAATTAACAATTAATTCTAAATAAATACCAATAAATTAAATAACATATTTAATTATTTTTAAATTACTTCCCACCCTATTCCCCTATAAACCCGCAACCCGCTACAGAAAATAAATTAATAAACTCAATAAATCTTTGACAAAAATGTAATTACTTACAATCAAATTACTTCCCAAGCTATTCCCCTAAAAACACACAACCCGCTACAGAAAATAAATGACTAAAATTAACATATTTATTAAGTAACAAATTTAATTTAATTACCAAATATTTTTATTAATTACCAATTAATAATTAACAATTTATTCTAAATAAATACCAATAAATTACATACCATATTTAATTAATTATAATAAAATTACTTCCCACCCTATTCCCCCATAAACCCACAACCGCTACAGAAAATAAATTAATGAAATTAACATATATATCAATTAATCAATTAAAATTAATTAGCAATTATATTTTAATTAATTACCCGGGGGGGGGGCCGTTCCGTACCTGTTTCAGCGCGAACTCTGCTTTTACGGCTGTTTTCAGCTCCCGTAGAAAAAGGGTCGTACGGTGCGTACCCGACACATATCGTACTTGCTGGGTCATAAAAACCAGCCGCGAACCGTACAGATGTCGTGTACAGCAGGTTTCGAGGGAGAATCGTACGGAGATTAGAGTCGTACGGTGTCTTGTACGACTCGTACGGCTCCTGGTACGAATCGTACTTCGTCGTACGTACGGGGGACTTTGCAGGGTACGATTCGTACGGGAAAAATGCTCCGGAGGCTATTCGGAGCGGTTTTTCCCGAATCGGAATCGACCCCGTAGTGTATCATCCATCTTTGAGATGCAGGGCTCTTATATTATCCATTATAATTCTTAAAGTTTTATTCAAACCAATAAAGCATGGCTCTTCTGATAAAGACCTCTGTGCCAAAACGCAAATGGAGAGGAGTGATTTTTAAGTGCCTTCAGCTCTCCAGCAATTAGTTATCTATTAACTCCAAATGATTTTCTGCATTGGATTCGCTGTGATGTTTTACACCATGTTTCATAATCAATTGTGAAGTTACATCCATTAGTCACCAAATTTCTTGGAATCTAACATGATTTGTATTAGGAAGATATAAACCAGGAAATGAACTGGAATTTAATTAGTAGATAATGTCTTGCATGTTGAAATAATGAGTGCCTTTGTGGATGAGTATGGGTTATGGAAGGTGGACATGATTTGATTGTGTTAGAGCCATATTATCTTTATATTTATGTATATGTTATGACATGTGGATTTAACTATCAATAATAACATTTTTTTGACATTTTTCTAAGCTAATATGGTCATGAGCTCTGCTTATTATGAAGAACTGTGTCTGATAGTAAAGATAGTAGTTTCCTGTGAATCTACACTATTGCTGACAGTGAACAGTCCCGGGTTCAGGGCATGCAGCTTGCAGTGTTCAGCCCAGTTCCACGACTGATGATGGCCATGCAAATAGCTGTTTTAAGAAAGGATAATGCTAATTACCTCAGCCTAGAGATGTGCTGTTAAATATGTTTTGGATGGTACCGGAAATGTGCAAAGTGGGCCTGAGTACATAGATAATATAGCTCAAAGTCTTGAGCAGACAAACCTACCCAAATCAGATGATATTGTTACTTTTTCTCACCTTACATTTGGCTGCATACCCATCCAAGCTAGTTCAATCCTACAATATTAGTCATTTAAAGAAATGCTGTTAAAGAGGTATAGAGATGTTCATAAATTGGTACAAAAACATAGGGAGAGCCACCATCTTGGCGATGGCTAGTTGTCCACTCAAAGATAGAGGCAGTTTGATCCAAACTGATCCCTCAGTTTGGCAACAACAGCACCAACATTTTCCTACAAAATAGTGTCAATATCTCTGTTTACTAGGATTTTGAGATATTCAAAAGACAAATTGCACTATTCTAAGGAATATTCAAGGATACAATCTGGCATATGTGAAGTCGAAAGACAGCTGTTATTGGACAGTTAATAGATGTGCCAGAAAGGAAATCTAATCTAATGAATTAACATATTAATGTTGCACGATTAACAGCATCATCAGCAGTGTGCAGAAAGAATATTGAATAAAAAATATCGAGTTGCACAAATATCGAGTAAAAAATATTGTGGTTCAGAAATATTGAGAGCAAGATTATCGTGGTCAAGAATATTGACTTAAGGTAAGTAATATCGACTGTAAAAATATTGAATAGTTTAATATAGTTTGCAAAAATATAGACGTCAAAAATATCATTTTTTTAATTAATGGTATGTATTTTAGTATATATTTTATATTTATGTAATGTATTTGTATAAGAATTTTTTGTATTTTTAATATATGTGTTACATTTTTTGTAGTTATAAAAAAACTACTACACCCATAGCGGGTTGTGTTTATAGGGAAATAGGGTGGAAAGTAATTTAATTATGTTAAATTAATTGATTCATTTGTATTTATTAATATTTGTTCAATTGAGATTTTATAGCTTTATAAGTGCAAAGTAATGTATTACTAATTGATTAATATTTGATTGGTAATCAATTTTAATTAATTAATTGGTAAATAGTTATTGGAATTGTGTGATTAATTTTACATGTGTGTTGTGTTGTTTATAGATGTAAAGAGTGGAAAGTAATTTATTTTAAATTCATGAATTAATAATTGGTTAATTAAGGTTTAATTAATTAATTGGTAATTAAATATGGTAATTGTATAATTAATTTTAGGTGTGTGTTTTGGGGAGTAAAGGGTGTTAAGTATTGTATTTAACATTCATTATACATTTTTTGTAAATTATTATTAATTACATTAATTAAAACTGTATTATGGTAATTGTGTAATTCATTTCAGGTGTGTGTTGTGGTGTTTATAGGAGTAAGGGTGGGAAGTAATTTGTGTTTAATTAATTAATAAATATTTGTTAATTCATGTTAATTATTTGATATTTATTTTGGGTAATTGTTAATTTTTGTGTGTGTTGTGGGTGGGTATTAAATACTTTTTATTTACTTTATTATTATTTAATAGTTATAGTTTTTAATTTAAATATACGTTTTAATTGTGCTTTATTATTTTATAGTTTAATTTAGGTATGTGTTGTGGATATTATAGTGTTAAAGTGTGTGTAGTCAATTAATGTTTATTCGTTTTTTGATTCATACTTTTTTAAATGTATTATTACTTATGTTAATCATGGAAGTACTTTTAATTTAAAATGTTGAAGGTTTTGATTTTGGGGGTGGTGTTATAGGGTAGAAAATAAAATAAATACATGTCTGTATTGATACATTGAAATCTAGGGGTCTAGAAAAGAGGAATTATCTCAAACTGTCATAAATAGTATTTAATACATTAATGACTAACGACTAGATTCAACGAGTGGGACAACAATAACAAATACAATGTCTGCTGTGATTTGTGAGTAGAACCCAAAAGGTATTCGTAGGATTCCCATCAAAAGCTTGCGATGATCAATGTTATCATTTGGTCATCCAACCAAGGTAATAAAGTCTCTTGATCATTGAGACCATATTCTTACATTGTACCATAGTCGGGTCACTGCCCACAAACACTTTTTGACCAAGTGATATCAAACTGATGGGTTAGAGTGCAGTGCAAAAAAATCATAAAGGTGGTGAATGTTAAAAAAGGATAGATGACAAGAGAAACAAATTTATTAGAGATCTGGCCTCTTCCTAATTAAAAACGAGAACAGTGCAAGAAAGCAGTGTTATACAAATAACTGCATAGGGGTCAACACGTTGCTACTGCAAAAGTGATTATGTCACACAAAGAAAACTGAGGTGACAGAAGGAACAATAAATTGAAGAATCAAAAAAAGGATACGATAATTAAGTAGCCTATCCTCCGTGTCAGTAGATGAATAAATGCATCTGATGTTTCCAAATTCCTCTTTAAGAAAGAACGCTCATTTTGTACATTGGCCACACATATAAGGCTCGGTTGTCATGTGAAGCCGGCGTGAACATTATATACCTAGTTAACAATTTATCTTTTTTGTTACAGTTTAATGTCGCCATTCAACATTTGGGCGCGGTGCATTTGGTTAAATACATCACAGCCATCTGCAAGTTCTGTTACACACTGCTAGACCACAATTGAGACCACAATTGAGACTGTTTGGCTGTGCATGATAAGCATCTGCATTAGTTAGAAACAAGGATTGAGTCACTCCTTTGAACAATGACATCGGGTTGTTACTTGTGAGAAATCCAACTTGGCACGTGACCTTTTGACTGGATCGCAGGCTTGTATTACCAGAGCGCGCATGCGCCTCGCTTACGAACTACTCCTTTGAGCAGGATGACATCATCCTATAGTCTTGACGAGTCTCGCGTGATTACGCACCTTACCCGGTCTTCCAGCTCTGAGTAAACAGGGAGCCGTTTCTCAATGGGCAGTATATTACTTATTCGATCATTGCACAAGGCAGTCTTTGGCCAGGGTAATATAAGGAGCATGAAACCACAGGTGTGTGGAAAGACGTTTTCCGTCTTGAATTTCGAATTGGAAAGCGCGTCAGTGATTGGCCGCTTTGCAGACATTGCACTCTATTTGACTTGTTGTACCTGTTCCGTTCGTTGCCTCCCCCTTAACTCGGGACCTGCCAGAGGCAACGACGGACAGGTATGCTCAGTTGTCATAAAAGTGGGGCTGCTATTATAGATGTGTGCTTGAGTCTTCAATCAAGTGTTTCATACTTTGAGATTTTGGCAATCAGATATAGCTTGTTCTCTAACTGGCTAGTCTTCGAGGACCAGGCTTATCAAGTTATAGGCCACTGTTTGAGAGACCTCGTGAGAGGTGTGAGCCCGTAGTAATTTAAGGTTACTTGAATAGTTTTTGAACATTAAGTTAAGGATAACGATAGGAGTGTTTGTATCAGTGCAGAATAGAGTGAAATTAGGTTTTTTCACCTATTTGCATCATGCACTCGTATCCTTACTTTTCTAGAGCGTGGCCTCATTATTCCTGAGTATGTGTCCAGGTGAGGGGAGGCAAAATCCCCGGTCGTGCTGGGTGAGTGTTATTAATTTCTATCTATTTCACTAGGAGGAGTATGAGAGGGACATGGCACATTTTGAATACTATGTTTGCTTTGTGTTTTGTGGTTTCAGATGCATTTAATCATCTACTGACACGGAGGATAGGCTACTGAATTATCGTATCCTTTTTTTGATTCTTCACTTTATTGTTCCATCTGTCACCTCAGTTTTCTTTGTGTGACATAATCACTTTTGCAGTAGCAACGTTCAAAACAGAGGCCCTGAAGAAAGCCTTGGGTCTTCCCCATTTAGGCTAAAACATGTTGGCCTCTATGCAGTTATTTGTATAACACTGCTTTCTAGCACTGTTCTCGTTTTTAATTAGGAAGAGGCCAGATCTCTAATAAATTTGTTTCTCTTGTCCTCTATCCTTTTTCAACATTCACCACCTTTATGATTTTTTTGCACTGCACTCTAACCCATCAGTTTGATATCATTTGGTCAAAAAGTGTTTGTGGGCAGTGACCCGACTATGGTACAAGGTAAGAATATGATCTCAATGATCAAGAGACTTTATTACCTTGGTTGGATGACCAAATGATAACATTGATCATCGCAAGCTTTTGATGGGAATCCTACGAATACCTTTTGGGTTCTACTCACAAATCACCGCAGACATTGTATTTGTTATTGTTGTCCCACTCGTTGAATCTAGTTGTTAGTCATTAATGTATTAAATACTATTTATGACAAATTGAGATAATTCCTCTTTTCTAGACCCCTAGGTTTCTTTGTTGTTTATATAATGTTTAAGGGGGTGCCAACCTAGGCTAGGTCTTTAAATTCCCTCAGACCCTTTCTCCATCGGTATGTTTTGGTAATGTATTGATACATTGTTATTGTTTGTAAATATCTTCTAGTGTAAAAGTTTTTTTTAACTTATTTATTATTTAATGTAATATTTGTAGGTTGTTGCTATGTGTAATTAATATTATAATATGTTTTATTTTTACATATTTATTGTATATTTACTTAAACATCTTTAAATATTGTTTATTTTCTTATTTTATTTTTTTACCGTTTGAGTGTGAATAGTAATTTTTGTCTCTCTGCTATCCAACACTTTCCCTAAGGTTGCACGCACACAGGAGTGGGAATAGTAATTTTTACCCCTCCGCTATCCAACACATCCTACTGTTGCATTCAGTGGAATGGGAATAGTAATTCTTACCCCTCTGCTATCCAACACTTTCCCTAATTTTGCACTCTTTGGAGTGGGAATAGTAAGTGTTACCCACCCGCAATCCAACACTTTCCCTACTGTTGCACTCACTGGAGTTTGAATAGTAGTTGTTACCCTTTTCCGCTATCAAGCACTTTCCCCTACTATTGCACTCCCTAAAGTGGAAATACTCAACAGTTTTCCAACCTACTGCACAAAAAACAGACTCGAAATTAATCTAAGTAAGACAAAATATATGACTGTGAAACCACATAAGTCATTCAAGAATTTTTTTTAAATGGGGGAACAAAAATTGGAGCATGTGAACGCCTTTCAATATTTGGGCATAATATTACGTTCCAGAATACCGTGGGAACCCCAGATAAGCCAGATTAAGATGGCCCTTGTGCAAAATTCTAGGCCAATGATGAACAAGTATAACAAATCTGTCACCAAGGCAATAACACCAGCCTTGGAAATGTATAGACATAAGGCCCAGGCCACACATTATAAGGAGCTGAACACTTGGGTATATATAACGAAAAAATCTCTTGCTACAATGGAAAATATGCTCACAAAAAGGCTTTTAGTTCTGCCAGTTGGAGCACCACTGATCCCAATGTACCTTGACTTGAATAGCAAAGGGGAAACAGCGTTTACAATGCAGACAGAATTACGCAGTGTCATTACAACGCAGGCACAACAACAAGCGTGTTGTTACCACACGTTCCATTACAATGCAAGTTGTAACAACGACTTGCTTTATGGAGTGCATTGTTGGATTTTAACTCCAACACCTTCCTTACTGTTGCACTGACTGAAGTTGTAATAGCAAAATATATTATTCCAAAGTCCAGCTCTACCTTAAGGCAAGTTGTTGTAACAACTTCCTTTGTAATGTTAATTGTAACAGCGCGTTTGTTGTATTGTTGTACACCATGGTGCAAAAGTGCCTGCGTTGTAAGGAGCATTGCTTTTGTGCAGGCAGGGGCACCTTCCAGCATAAAAACAATCCTCTGAGGCATTTTTCTCTTTCTATGTGTGCTGGATAATTCAGAATAGAAAGAGGGAATAACAAGGAGAAATAAAGATATTTCACTTTGTTGTGCCTCTCCTGGGGAGGCATAGCATGTTGGCGCATTCCTAGGTCTACCAGTAATGGTAAATTTGGCAATGTGTCAAAATCCATGGGTGGATGCATGGAAACACCCACCCTCCAACCATGGAACTCCTCCTTGGGGAAGAGTAATGCAATGCATCGAGTTGCGCTGCTCTGTGTTGTGTAACTGTAGATTTATCAAGGCACACAATGCCACACAAGGTGGCCTTGCGTGGCTTCATTAATCTAACTGAAGAGTTGCATTGCTCTTGTGCCCCATTGCGTGGCACAAGAAAAATACAACTCTTTAATAAATATGCCCCTTTGGTTATTCCACAGTTTTCAGCATCAGTTGCTTTTTGCAGCACCTCAAAGTAATCTTACACAGACAACGTTGACTGTAAACTACAATGTTGACATATTGAGGTAGGCCTTCTTCCTGCCTGCTAAAACCTCTGGACATACTAATGAGCACCTCTGCTTTTTTCAGTCTGATGCACCGTGGTGTCTGCCTCTTCTTAAATGCAGGTTGTTAGCATCAAGTTGAGCTCTGCTTCATCAGAATACTGGTTAAGGGGATTCCCTTTGCTCATATCATTGACCAAAGTGGTTCAATATCAAAGCTGAATAATGTAGGCACCAAATGGAGCCATGAGGGACACAAAAAGGCATGTGAAGAGTACGATACTTTACTCATAATGAACTGAGATCTACCCCAAAGAAAAAAGTTAACGACTTAAGAACTAATCCCTGTTTAAGATCTAATCATAAACAACTGTATAATTTAACCTTGCTAGCACACTTTTCAATTTTACAAAATTGGCCGTCTTTGGAGATACATTCATCTGAGCAATGGAAAACCAAAATGTTAAAAGTTAAAGAATGTGAACAACTATATGCTTTAAGGTAGGGATCTATGCAGAGTTTTGTGGGGTTCTTTCATGCAGATTCTAATGTTTAATATGAAATAGAGGTGGAGAAGATGAGCTTTCCTATATATAATAATAATAATAAGAAGGCATTTATTAAGCGCATAGCTACCCCAACGGGGTTTCCCGGCGCTATAGTAGACAGAAAGCGGTTCAGATACCGGTGCAACAGCTAATTATGGCGGCTAAATAGCCAGGTTTTGAAGGATTTGCGGAACTCACGTTCTGACTGAATCAAGCGTAAATGAAGGGGTAGCTGGTTCCAACATTGAGTGGTTCCTACCTGGAAGGATTTACCTCCTGATCTGGCTTTTGAGAACCGAGGGGTGACCAGCAGAAGTTTATTATTGGACTGTAAAGGTCTGGATTGACAATAAGGACGAATTCTCCTCCTAAGGTAGACCGTCCCTCGTGCTTTGCTTGCCCGAAAAACGATTGTCAGAGCCTTGAATTCTATGCGCTTAGCAATAGGTAGCCAGATTAGTAGTCATGAATGCGGGGATATATGGTGTCGTAGTGGGACACCGCAGACTAAATGGGCTGCAGCGTTTTGTACGGTCTGAAGTCTGCGGAGCAAGCCTAATGAAAGACTCATTTATAAGCCGTTCGCGTAATCTAGGTGGGAAGTTATCAGCGCGTGGACCACAGTTTTACGGGTTGCATTGGGCAGATAGTTAATACATTTCCTGATGAATTTAATTTTGCCAAAGCAGGCGGCAGCCACAGTTTGAACCTGCATGGCAAGGGACAAAGGTTTGTCCCATCTGACGCTCAAATTCCTAACCGAGTTCTTGGTTACCGGAGCGATGCCTAGTTCCTCCAGCCACCACAGATTAGAAGTGAGGAGGGAGGGTTGGTTGAAGAATAAGATCTCAGTCTTCTCTGCATTGAGTTTCCAGAAATTGCAGTATATCCAGGCCGCAATATTCCTGAGAAACTCTTTAAGTGGATCAAAATGGCGGCAGATACAGCTTTAAAGGTGAACAAAAGCGGAGTATCATCAGCATGTGATATAATTTTGATCCCAGATGTAGAGATCAATTCAGCCAACGGGGTTAAATAAACATTAAAAAGCAGTGGGCTCAGGCCAGAGCCCTGCGGCACACCCCATTTAAGTGGTTTGACTTGAGAAGTGAACGGATGGGTCCAGACCTGTTGTTTGCGGTCAGCTAGAAAAGACGATATCCAGTTCAGCACAGTAACCTAAACACCAATGGTCTTAAGATGATTCAAAAGATGGGATGGGCGATGGTGTCAAATGCTTCAGACAAATCTAACAGCACTAACTCCGCCTTGGAACCTACATCAACCATCCAGCATTTGGAGCCTGCCATTTCAATTAGGGTTGATTCCGTACTATAACCGGGACGAAAGCCGGATTGAGAATCATGGAAGAGGCCGTTATTCTCAATGAAACCGGCCAGTTGCTGATAGACCAATTTCTCTAAGATCTTTGCAGGAACAAGTAAAAGAGAAACAGGTCTATAATTGCAAGGGGATTCTGGGTCTGCATTGGCGTTTTAGAATAGGCAAAAGAAAGGCGTGTTTCCACGTAGTCGGGTAAAGACCTAGTCTAAGTAAAAGGTTCCAAATGAGATTTAGATGGGGATTGAGGAAATCAGCAAGGGTGTTATATTGTTTGGCTGACCAAGGGTCACTTGGGGAACCAGATTTACACTTCTGCAATTCGAGGAGTGAGGCTTCCTCTGGGATTATGGCAAACTCTGAGAGCATAGTACTAGGGGCCAGCCTCAAATAGTGATCCTCTGAGGTCAGAGATACTTCAAGAGGCTCAGGGAAGGAATCATAGATCAATGTGATTTTGTCCTCAAAGAACTCAGAAAGTTTGTTGCATAGAATCTGTGAGGGCGGGTGGGTGTGAAAGACTTAACAATTTTGAAAATCTCCCTATTAGAGTTTTTAGCATTATCAATTCTGTCGGCTAGAAAATCTCTTATTTTCAATAAGGAGTCTGCGTTATTCTTTGAGAGCCTAGCTTACTTTCCGCAGAATAAGTATGTCTCCTGCTAAGTTCAAGTTTTTTACAATCTGACTTTTTAGTCTCAGCTCCTCCAAATACCAGGGGGCAGAAGGGGATGATCTAGGAGACTTTACAGCTTTCAATGGAGCAAGGGAATCAAGCGCGCCGCCTATCCATCTATTCAAGTTAGAGATGCCGACCTCACGATCATTGGAGGGAGTGGGCTTGGACTCCTTCAGATGTTACGTTAGAGATGCTGCAGAAACTTTCCTACAATTCCTACTAAACTCTTTAGGGATGGAAGTGGCTTTCTCTGAGCTAAACAGCTGGAGTTGAAAAGGGATCAAAAAGTGATCTAACCAGATCACTGGGAGTGGGGCAGAGACTGGAATATCGGAAAGGTTGGAACAGATCAGGTCCAGAGTGTGGCCTGCCTTGTGAGTAGGATGGGTGACATATTGTGTTAGGTTACAGCCTGCTAATGTGGAAATAACGTTAGAACTGTGCGGGCTGGAGATATCATCCACATGGAGATTCAAATCACATAACATTGTAAAATTAGAGAGTAGCGTATGCTAGCTTGGGAGATGTAATCAGCAAGAGTGGAAATGTGGTTTAGACTAGAATTCAGAGGTCTGTAGAGCAGAAGACCACAGCAGGAGGAAGACGCCGAGAGCCTGATACAAAAGGTCAGACCCTCAATGGAGTCCACCTGTACAAAGGTGGAAGCTACGATCTCCCAACGCGTATTATAAATGATAGCCACTCTACCTCCCAGTTTACCCTTCTGCCTATTAGCACATACTATGCCATAGTTTTCCGGGATAGCTATGGACAAAGTGGGATTTGTGTCATCATGAAGCCAGGTCTCAGTCAGAAACAGAAGCTCCCAGTTGTTGTCTTCGATGGACTGAAAAATATCTAAGGCATGTTTGGGCAATGATCTACAATTTATCAGCCCAGCTTTTAATTTAACTGTCAAAGGAGATGGAGTGGGTTTTAAAATACGGTTTGTAGTGCAACTGGTAGGACTAGCTGTGTTTAGGGAAAACTCACAGTACAGGCAAGAGTAATCAACCTTGGGCTCTCCCAGTGTCAAAACGGCTGGCTGCAGACAGGGTGGGGGTCTGAGCGAGATCAGATCTGAATGGCTATATATAAGGCTACAAGAGAGGGATGAAAAATGGCAGCGTCTCTGTCCCTGGCCGCCGTCCGGCCGCAGACAGGCGCAGACAGGCTTACCTTAGGCGGGAAAAAATAAAGAATCCCTGGATTCCCATTCTAGAAGCAATAATGGGGAGACAAACCTATTGATCCATCTTATTAAATGCCACAGAGAGGGCTCCTGCAGAACAGCAGACTAGCATCCATCATTTGTGAAGGCTCATCTATTAATTCATGGGTGATCACCACCATACTACCTTTTTCCAAGCGTCCTCACTGATAGCTGGAGTGTGACTGCCTTTTGAATTGGATTTCCGAAAAATGGAAGTTGGAAAATTATTATAGGTTAGCAAAGTTGTTTGAGTCCAGGTTTGGCATCTTTGGAAATGGGGATGTATGGCGGGTTTTGAGAGCTAATGGGAACAACATTGGAATTAGGTAAGGATTTGTAATGTTGAGAAGAATGACCAACCACGCCCTCGCCACTGTCCTCCAAATCAAAAGAACAACCTCCGGCGGCAGATCTTTCTCCCACTTCGCCTCCAAGACCTGGAACACCCTCCCCATCCACCTACGGCAGAACCAGGACCTGCTGACCTTCAGAAGACTTCTCAAGACCTGGCACTTCGATCAGTTGCGGCACCTCTCCTCCCCCCCAGCCCCCGCCCAGCACCTTGAGACCCTCACGGGTATGTAATGCGCTCTACAAATGCTTGATTGATTAAGCAATTTTCTGGCATGTTTTCAGAATGAACGAAGGGAGTGATGGCTGATTAGGTCTAATGCTTTGAGAAAATAATGAATTAAAGATGAGATAGGAATATGATGAATGCTTCTTCTTGATCTTGAAATAGCTGCTAATGATTTTCTTTCTAATCGATCATTGATAGAGAATCACTGGAGAGTGGAATAGGAGAATCTGAAAGTGGATTAATGCAGTGTTTTTAAATGATTTTGGTCTATCAATTTGATTTCGGAGGAATATGCTTTGAACTGAGCCATGAAGCATTAATGCTTATTCCTTACCGTTTTCAGGAAGTCCAAGAAATCCGAGTTGTCAGTTTATGTTAATCATTTCTCGGAGTATTTAATATAGTATTTTACTCATATTTGGGTCTTTTTAATAAACGGATGAAGGCTTGCTCCTCATCAAGAACGTTAGTAAATATGTCAAGATTTACAGCAAGAGATCAGTCATTTGAAAGGGTAATTGTTCATGTAACTCTCTTAAGATTTTTGTTGCTTTAAATGATTTTAGTGAAGTTCTGGGTTTGGGATGGAATTTGACGTGCGCAACTCAATGATCTAACTAATCAAGCTGAAAGGGAGTTGACTTGCAGTGTGTTAGGAAGAGCTAAACTGAGACCTATGGGCAGCTTTATTAACACTTTGTCCAAACGCAAATTCACCAAACGTGATGCAATGCAATGCACAGTGCTGATAAAGTATTTACTTTGCCGTTAAAAAAGTTTTGGGCTCGAAAGTAGCCTTAAAAGTAGTACAAACAGTGTTTTGCACCAAGGGGGCGCCCAATGAATGGTAAATGAACGTTCCCATGCAGCCACCCATGGTTTTTTATGCGAAATCGTATCTGTTAACAATGGAAGACAGGGTCTTGTGCCAAAAACAAACACTTCTCAAAACAGCCGCTAACAAGAAAAAATATTTTATTTCTCCTAACATTATACGCAATGCATGTGTGCTTCACATGCAAAGAGGGAAACGTTTTAAAGCATATTTAACCATAGTGCTTTTAATGGAAGAGGGCTTTTCCAGGACAAAGGCAAAAGGGGAGTCTGAAAAAGTGCATGCTCTGGAGTAAAGCCCAGCATAACCATATCTCAGTAGATATAGCCCAACCTGCCCTCTCCTCCCAGCACAAGGCAGCATAGCAACTGTGCTGCCTTATGTTATAAAAGATTTTATTCCTGCACAACCCCTTCTTTTGTTGTATTTTGTGTGGGAGATTTGTTTCACAGCAGGCAAAGCAGTATTGTTTTTCAGTTAGTTTTTCATGCACTTATACTTTTGTTCTAGTTAACAGTGAGAAAGAAATTAATTTAGAAGTGAAAGCCACAGATGTAAATAAGCCACTTACATGCCTGTGAGGTCTGGACCACCATCCAAATGGGTGCTGGTTAGTGTGAAGGTTACAGATTGTAGATGGTGAGAAATATTCAAAAGAGAAGTAAGAATGAGTGTGAGCAAAATTATAATTTCTATTATTAATGCAAGTTCAGCTTTCTTTCTTCGTGTCAGACCTGGCCTTTTATGCAGGGTTATCTCCAAACCTTTCGCTATCCTCAGCCTGTTTTTATGACATTCTTTTTATTGGCTGTAACCCTCAGCACTTTACCAGTGCTAATCTGTGCTAAAGTGTATATGCTCTCTCCTCTAAACAAGGTATGATTGGTTTACACCTGTTTGGCATACTTGAATTAATTGTATGCCCCTTGTAGAGTGGTGTACCATATACAAAGGGTTTTTAAATTAAATGCTACTAGAGGGCTTGCGTAAACAAGAACAGGTCCCAACAGGTATTATTTAAAAGACTGTTTCAATAGGAGTATGCCACAAGCATTACTAAGAACAGAACACAAGGAGTCAGAGGATTGAAAAAAGGGTGGTATTATTCACCAAGGGCAAGGGGTAATGCATTTACAGTTTAAGACAGCACTGTAAAGATTAGATCTTGTGACAACCCAGTGGCACTTGGTGCAAGGTGCTATATACAGTTTGAAGTGAAAATTAGAAGTGCAAGTGCTTTTAAAAACAGCATAAGTGGCGCATACATGAAATTATGTACATCATTTAAAGCTTCAATTACAGAACAAGTTACAATCACTTGAAAAATAGTTTTTGGTAAAAGCTTTAAGTGTGATATGCGTCGTATGATTCAAGCTGTGTGGTCGACGGCGTTTCGATCCCCTTGGTTTGGGATCGTCATCAGGACGGGGTTGTCGATGGATACAGTGAGTTTGCCAGTTGGGATGGCGAGTCTGGCGGCCCACGGCTGTTACTAGCGTCAATTGCTGGTCGCGTTCCGTCCTAGGGCTGCTCACAAATGCATTTACTGCCGACCAGCCACGCCAGATGAGCGCTTGCCTTCTGTGCTTTTCATGTTTCCAGACGCTGCCCTACTCTGTGAGCAGCCCTATCCATCGACAACCCCGTCCTGATGACGATCCCAAACCAAGGGGATCGAAACGCCGTCGACCACACAGCTTGAATCATACGACGCATATCACACTTAAAGCTTTTACCAAAAACTATTTTTCAAGTGATTGTAACTTGTTCTGTAATTGAAGCTTTAAATGATGTACATAATTTCATGTATGCGCCACTTATGCTGTTTTTAAAAGCACTTGCACTTCTAATTTTCACTTCAAACTGTATATAGCACCTTGCACCAAGTGCCACTGGGTTGTCACAAGATCTAATCTTTACAGTGCTGTCTTAAACTGTAAATGCATTACCCCTTGCCCTTGGTGAATAATACCACCCTTTTTTCAATCCTCTGACTCCTTGTGTTCTGTTCTTAGTAATGCTTGTGGCATACTCCTATTGAAACAGTCTTTTAAATAATACCTGTTGGGACCTGTTCTTGTTTACATAACGCACCCTTCCCAACGTGGTTTATGGGTTACCTCCTGTGCTTCCTACAACTAGAGGGCTTGCAGCACTGCTTATACCACACACAGAAGTAGTCTTTCAAATCTGTCCCAGGGCAGCCACAGCCTGTGTTTGCAGTTTACTGCTACTTCAACTTGGCATTTAAAACTTCTTGCCAGGCCGTAAACTCCCCTTTTGTTACACATAGGTCACCTCTAAGGTTGGCCCTAGTTAGCCCTGTGGGCAGGGAACCTTTGTAAATAAAAGTAAGGACATGTGCCTTCATATGTGGCATGTCCTGGTAGTGACAAGCAGACAATTTCATTTTTCACAGCTGTGAATCCTTCTAATCTCCTATGCTAGCCTTCGAAATTCCCTTATATAATTTTAAGTGGTAATTCCTGATCAGAAAGGAGTGGCATTGCCATTTTTGGTATGTTTAGAATAGGGGTGAAAAGTTCTGTTTACTGGTGTAGTTGGACTTTACATTACTATTTTAGAAAAGAGGCTTTTAGAAAGCGTTATACCCAAAAAAAAACGGTAGAGCTCTTTTAGTCAGTAAGGCTAAGCCACCTTAAATCTGCACAAACACACAATGCCAAAACTGACTGATCCTTTTTAACAACCTAAATTCATTTGTCAACACAATACTCATTAAAAGTGATCACCATTTATTTCTGTAAAGTCATATAAATACTTTTGTCACTCCGTGAGTGGATCTATTCCTCCCAGAGAGTGGTGTCCGAAAGTTTCCATTTTGCATTGGGAGTATCTGTCTGAGTGGCCCTGGTGGGCTTTGGAAACGCTGTATTTTGGCGGTATTGTTGTTTCTGCCTTTAAGGTGAAATCTCAGAGGAGGACCCCAGGAGAATTGGGGGGGAACGCCTTCAAGAACTGAACAGCCTGTGGTGACTTTATTTATTTATTTAGTGTATTTTGTATAGCGAGCAGCTACCCCAACGGGGTGTCCCGGCGCTTCTGTGTGTATGCTGGATCTTACTTAGATGGAATTAGCAGAAGAGAAATGTTTTCAGTGCTCTGCGAAAAGGTAGCTCCTCCTGAATCCTCCGGATGGAGATCGGGAGTTTGTTCCAGTGAGAGGAAGCACATACCTGAAAGGTTTTCCCCCCAGAGCGTACTTTTTTTAATCTGGGGGTATTCAGGAGGTATTTTGAGCTGGATCGGAGGAATCTAGCATTGCTGTAGGGGCAGAGGCTGGAGGAGAGGTAAGCTGACCCCTCTCCTTTGATTGCACGGTGTGCCAGTGTGTGGGCTTTAAATTCTGCCCTTTTATGGACTGGTAACCAGTGAAGTCTTCGCCGATGTGGCGAGATGTGCTCTCGAAGGGAGATGCTACAGACCAGCCGGACTGCCGCATTCTGGACTGTTTGTAGCCGGTGGCAGAGGCCAGCAGCGAGTCCAATGTACAGGCCGTTGGCGTAATCTAAGTGTGATGTTATCAACGCCTGAACAATGGTTTTCCAGGTGTTACTTGGAAGGAAATTGATAAATTTCTTGATCATCCTGATTTTAGAGAAACATGCAGCAGATACTGTCTGGACTTGATTATTAAAGGAGAGACTAGAATCCCATCTGACCCCTAGGTTTTTTACTGATTCCCTGGGGGAGGGAGGCATGCTCAGGTCAAGTGGCCACCAGAGGTTTGAGTCCAATGGGGACGACTGATGGAAAAAGAGGACCTCGGTTTTACTAGCATTAAGCCGCAGAAAGTTGTTATCCATCCAGCGGTCGATGTTACGGAGACAGTCTTTTAGTGGATCCAAAGTGGACTGGGTGGGACTGTCATAAGAAAATAGGAGCTGAATATCATCAGCATACGAGGTCGCTTTAATTCCTGATTTGGCAATATACTGGCCAGGGGGGAAAAGTAGACATTGAACACTAAGCTTAATGAGGAGCCCTGAGGGACTCCCCACTTGAGCAAGCGGCTATCTGAGGTGTGGGGGGGAGGGGGTTAAACACTGCCTGTGTCCGATTAGATAGGAATGAGGACAACCATTCCAAGGCCTTTGGATCTAAGGCGGTCGAGTAGGACGGGGTGAGAGACGGTGTCGAACGCTGCCGACAAATCAAGCATCACCAACACCGCTCTCGAACCTCCGTCCAGCTTCCATCGTACGGAATCAGCCATCTCTATCAAGGCCGACTCAGTGCTGTAGCCCGGTCTAAACCCGTGTTGTGAATCATGGAATAGTCCGTGGGTTTCAAAGAAGGTCGCTAGTTGCTGGTGCACTAGCTTTTCGAGTACCTTGGCTGGAGCAGGTAATAGGGAGATAGGCCTGTAATTGGCTGGTTCATTAGGGTCTGCGTTGGCTCTTTTGAGGATAGGGACTAGTCGGGCATGCTTCCAGGACTCCGGGAATGTGCCTGTCCTAAGGGAATCATGCAATATGCCATTCAGTATGGGATTGAGAAGAGGGGCCAAGGCTTTGTATTGTTTGGCCGGCCAGGGGTCAGTTGGCGAGCCTGATCTGCATTTTAATAGTTCTGCCAAAGAGCGCTCTAAGGAGATCTCCTCAAAATCTGAGAAGACAGGGGCAGATTCTCGGTGGGCTGTATGTGTATCATTAAGGTCTGAGCTGTTATTGCAAGGGAAGGAGTCATATATGGTAGCGATTTTTTCCTCGAAATAGTCTGAAAGGCGAATACAGAGGGACTGTAATACCGGGGTTTGGCGTTTAAGAGCCATAGGATCGGTGAAAGTTCTGACAGTGTTAAAAATTTCCCTCGAGGAGCCTTGTGCTCTGTTTATTTTTTCCTCCAGGTAAATCCTTTTTTGATTGATTATCTTCTTCCTGTATTCTTTGAGGGCTATTTTATATTTCAATTTACTGTCTGGGGAGTATGAATGTCTCCATCGTCGCTCCAAGAGCTTACAGGCAGATTTACACTTACGGAGTTCGTCCGAATACCAAGGCGCGGTAGGGGCGGATCGGAAGGTTTTAATGGGCCTGATGGGAGCGAGGAGGTCAATGGCGGAGGTGATCCAGCTGTTGAAATTAGTTAGCCTAGAGTCCAAGTCAGTGGCATCCATAGGGACGGGTGTGGTAAGATGTGCTGCTAAATTATCTGGAGAGATCTTACTCCAGTTGCGGCCTACTGTCTTGGCCGGAAGTCTAGGTCTGTCTTGGTGGCCAAGGAGGATGAAAAAAGGGATAACAAAAATGATCTGACCAGATCACTGGGTAGGGTTCACTAATGGTAATGTCCGCCAGGTTGGAGCAAATCAGGTCGAGGGTATGTCCGGCCTTGTGGGTCGGGCCAGAAACCAGTTGATTTAAACCACCATCAGATAAGGTAGAGAGGAAATTAAGATTGGTGGAATCAGAGTCATCCTCCGCGTGTAGGTTAAAATCCCCAAGCAAAGTAAAGTTCGCATAGCGGGAACTAGCCTGAAGGACATAGTCTAGGAAAGCGGGGAGGGAGGATACCTTGGATTTAGGAGGACGGTAGACTAATAGGCCTGAACATGTGATGTTAGCTGCGAATTTAAAACAAAAATGGTAATGCTTCAATGAACTCTATTTGGGTGTAGGGGAAGGAAGAAATAGTCCATTGTGATTTATAGATTATGGCTATACCTCCACCGTGGTTATGGCTCTGTCTGTTGGCACATAGGATGTTATATTCAGGGGGTATGGCGAGAGATAGAGCAGGGTTAGTGTCAACCCCCAACCAGGTTTCCGTTAGGAAGAGAAGATCCAACTTGTTGTCCGCCAGAGTTTGAGCTATATCTAAAGAGTGTTACACCAGTGTCACTTTACCGACAGGTAATTAAACCCGCTTTGATAGTTAAGTTTTTACTAACAAAGGAGGGTCGAGCGGGTACCTGGAGAAGAGGGCATTGATTCACAGGGTTTCCTTTTGCCTGTCTCAAGCTACAGGGCATGAAAGGGAAGGAGAAAGTACAGAGATCAGGTGGTAAGGTATGCATGAAAGCACAGTGATTTGTGACTTTACTCATGGGAGCTCACCGAAATCACTGTATAAAGTTTGATAGTCATGCAGGTGTTTCTGTGCCTTATTGCTACAGGTCATAATCATTGTGAAGGAGCGTGTATGCCCCACAAGGAGAAAGTTCTCTGTTTTGATCATTTTGTTGCTCTAACATAAAGTATCTAACACAAGCATAACATGTTCTTAGTAATGTGAGTATCAAATTCATTTACTAAGATAACTTGGAAAGTACTTATCTGATTGTGATTAGTTTTGCCTTGTTTTGCTCAGGATAAGGAGGGTAGTCCATATATATATTCACTGAAAAAAACCGCAGGTTTCAGGGGTGTTATAGTTAGTTGGATATTTCACTCGTACAAATCCAGAGAAATTCGGCTGTTATAGTTAGTAGAGATAACTATAACTCGCGCCCCGCAAATGCACTGCTGATGATGTTGCATATTACATCACAACACACTAGGCGCACTACAAAAGAGACTCCGCACAAGGTTATATAAAAATAGCCTTTGTATTATGTAAAACACATTAGAATCACAAACACAGATATATACACTGTGCCAACTGGCGCTAGGTCATTATATACAGGGGACTATGTACAGGGCAGCAGCAATCGGGTCGCTGCCAGAACCATCACAAGCAGAAATAGTAAATGCAAAACCACCAGTAATAAATGTATAACAGCCAGTAGCTATTGGTAAAACAGGGAATTCAGCATTATACCACATTAGTCAAAGAGAATGTTAGCTATAGGTATACCCCAATAGGCATCAACCACTTTGGGCATGATAAACATGATGCATCTCATCAGGGGTAAAACGCATTATTCATCAATACATTAAGCATAATCACCCGAGCTTGGGGCATAGAACATGATGAGCAGTGCGCACAGATTATCATCATTCCATTGTAGGGCCCACCTTGGAATGCAAAACAACCAACCCCCTCGGTACAACTGCCTACACTCTCGTGGTACAGCTGTAAAAACAAGCACTTGCACTACCAAGCCTGGGGAGCCCTAAGTCAAATATGCCCAACATTGCAGCTGCCCGCACTTGTGCGGTGCAGCTGAGTAAAACCAACAAGTACTGGCTCATTGGAGTCCCCCTTTTGGGACTCTAAAGCTCGAAAATGCCCCCCCCCCCGGAGCCCCACTCTGGGACTCCCACACAGTATTGCCATGACGTTGCAGCTGCCTGCCACCGCGGTGCAGCTGTGACTCAAATCCAAGCTGCCAAGAAACGCTCCCTACTCAGCCCCCCCTCACCGACAGTCTGGGACCTCTCTCTTCACTACTCCCGATTCTTGGCTTCCTCCCTCTGGTGGCTTCCCAGGTGTCTGGGCCTCTCCTCACTTCACCAGGGCCCCCTCCTGGGACCCGGGACTTTGGTGTGGAGTCTGCGAGGCTCCGGACTTCCCCAATGCTTCTCTCCTGTTGCGAGGGAACTCCCGGCACCAATCCTAACACTGCTCCCCTCTGACATCAGCAGGGGAGCCCAAACGGTGCCCCTGAGACTCCTGGGCCGACGGCGGTGATTTTGGGTGATTCCTCCATGCGGGGGCAATACAGGGTAGGCCCCCATTTTAAATAAATACCAAAGCGGGGTGGGCTCCAGCGCGAAGGCAGAAAACGCTGGTTGGGCATCCGCTAGTAAAATATGCAGGAAACGCGGGGTGGGCTCCCGCTCGGATTTAAAAGTGGCTACAATTGCGGGGTGGTAACCCGCACCTGGAGGCAGCAATTTCAGGATAGGTACCTGCTTTCAATAAGCAACGAAATGCTGACTAAGCTCCCCGCCGATCTCAGGGGCGAAGGGGGTAATCCCAAATGCCGGGATTCCCTAACAGCACGTCGGCAGCACAGCGCTGCAGGATTCATGCTCCTTCTTCTTGGGGAAATTAAAAATAGCGCTCATTAGGCACTAGAGTCCAGGAATGCAGTCAGGGTTGGGCAGAGGTCAGCAGAACTCAGGGCAGCAGCATAGCAATCCCGGAGGACAGTCAAACATGGCGAGAATGGCAATCCTGAAGTACAGCAGCCCCTGCTCCAGCAGAGATCAAGAGTCCTTGGTGCTGGGGAGACCCAAGCAGAGCGCAGCCAGGCAGGCCAGCACGCAGGGACCCTCAGGAGCCAGCAGCTGGGTCCCGCTGCGGTTCCTCCCGGCAGAGTGTCCCCTCCAAGTCAGCACAAGCACAAAAAGAACATGGGGTCACAGCCCCTCTATTTATATTACACTTTTTCTTTGTCCGCCCCCTTCTAGAAGCCCCTGGAATAGTATTTGGTGAAACCAGTCCCACCTGGTTTTGGGGGAGTGTAGAGAACTTTGTTTACCAGGCTTACCTACTCCCTTCGTGAGCTGGGGCTCGGTAACCAGACACATCACAGGGGGGGCGGAGCCAGCAATGTACGGGACAGGCACAGACCTATTCAGGAACAGGGGACTTCTTTGCCCACTACTCCAATTGCAGATCTCCTATTCAGCCTGACACTGACTCACCCTGCCCTCCCTGGGCCACCCATGATCATTTCTAGAACCAGACATGCAGGCAGGCAGGTACACAGCACACAGAAATGCCAACTTCTAAAAGTGCCATTCATAAAATAGTCAAAATAAATCTGCGAACGCCATTACATCACATTTATTATTTCCATTCCACACATAGAAAACATGACAAACCTATTTTGTTTCATTTAGGAGCAATCCCATGAGGGGGATTCCCAATCTTAGCCTATGGAGGACAGAGAGCACACACACTTTGCACTGCTAAACAGTGCTAAAGTGCCCAGAGCCCTAAAACCACCAACAACATGTCCAGAAAAGTCTAGGAGGAAGGCAAAAAGTTCAGGGATGACCCTGCAAATAGGGCCAAGTCCCCAAAAAATTTTAGTTAAGTTTAGGTTGAAGCAATCCTTTTTAGTGTGCCTTTTCTTTAGTGCTCAGTATGACTACACTGTCCATCTTCGTGTCAAAAGCCAGCCTACCTCCTATGTGCAGCTAGATATTAAATCCATCGAGCTGTTTGAGAGCTGACCCCTGAACTCCTTCCCAGCAGTGAATCTGTCAGAAATGGAGGTCTCTAGTTGGCAGAGGTATGCACCTGCGTCAAAGTAGGGACCCTTCCTTCTAGTCAGGGTAAGGGGACTACACAATTCAAGTAGCCCATGTTCAGCCCCTTGGTAGTCTGTCACATGTAAACAGGTCTATCCCAAAGACAATGTGTAAAGTATTTGCACCCAAAACACACAGTAACCCAGTGAAAACACCACAAATGGACACCACACCAGTTTAGAAAGATAATATATCTTTATCTAAACCAAACAGGACTAGAATGACAAAAATCCAATACACATGTAGCAAGATATCACTTTTAAAATGGTTATTTAAAAAATAGAACTTGTAGAAACAAATAGCTCCATCTGGGGCTATTACAATGTTGTGAAAGGTACAAATCCAAAGTAAGTCACCGACTGCAAGGTGTGCAGGTTGGGCACAGAATTACACGGACCCCCCCATACAACAGAATCTTGGAAACAAAGTCAACAGGCGATGCACGGCATCGTGGAGGTTAGGTGTCAGTGTTGATGCAAAGCTGGTTCCTTTCTGCCACGGGGGAGGCAAGGTGTTGAGTCCATGAGGTAGTGAGGCATCGAATTCAGCACAGTGGAAATTAGGCAGCGTCTGCGATGAGGCATCGGTTATGATGAAGCTGTGCGACGTCGAAGAGTTCCTTGAGTCATCATCATCAGTTATTGGCTACGCAAAAATGTGACGCAGGTGCTGGCGGTGACAGCGTTGGGGCGAACACTGGTGCAGCGAAGGCTGATAACTGCAGGCATCAGCAGACATTGAAGGGTGACGGAACTTTGGGGCAGGTGGGTGGTGTGTAGTGCACTTCATGAGCGGTGCCCCGGGCCTCAGTGCAGGTCGGGGCATCACTGGCAACATCACTGACGGCATTGGAGTTCATCTTCTTGCTTTGCAGCACAACCACACGATTCTCAGGGCCCAGGAACTAGATTGGTGCCCTTTTGAATGCAGACGTCCACAGAGGAATCCAGGTGCTGGTCAGTGGGTGCAGGTGAAGTATTTGTGGCCCTGAGACTTCAGAACAGGAGGCAAGCACACACAGGCCCTTGGAGATTCATCTTTAAGCAGGATCACAGAAAAGTTCCAGTCTTTGTCCTCTCCATGACAGAAGCAGCAACTGCAGGCTAACTCAGCAAAGCACACACTGCAAAGGGGCAGTACTCCTCCTTACTGCTCTCCAGCTCTTCACCTTGGCAGAGGTTCCTCTTCAGTACAGAATGGATCTAATTCTCTGGGATTTAAGGTCCAATACTAATACCCCATTTTCTCTTTGTTCTCCTTGTGGCAATGATCACTGAGCCCTGTTCAAACCAGTTCTGTTCTTTCTGGTCCAGCTTCCCTACAGGAAGTTGAGACCACAGTGTGCAAAGGAGACACAGCCTATCCAGGTGCTAGTGGACCTCCTCCCACAACTTCAAATGAAGACCAGGTCTATTCAGCCCAGCTGCAAGCCATCCAGGAAAGGCTGGGCACACCTAAACCCCCTTGAGACTGTCTAGAGTGAATGCCCATCCTCAGCTCCTGTCACTCTAAAACCAGACAGTGAATGCACTGAGAGGCAGACACACAACATGGTTGAACAAGAAAAATTCCTACCTTCTAAAAGTGGCATTTCCAAACACAGAATTTAAAAATCACCTTTACTAAAAGATGTGTTAGTAAATTCTGAGTCTACAGAGATTAAACTCCATTTCTACTTCTTGTCCCAATGGAAAGTTACACTTTTAAGGTGGTACAGCGCAGCTCCCATGTTAGCCAATGGGATATACAGACTTTCAGTAGAGAAACACAAAATACACAGAATTTCACTATCAGGACATGTAAAACACACAAGTACATGTCCTACCTTTAACATACACTGCTCTCTGCCCATTGGTGTACCTTGGGCCTTCCTGAAGGGTGCCTTACATGTAAGAAAAGGGAAGGTTAGGGCCTGGAAAGTGGGTGCACTTGCCAAGTCAACATGGCAGTTCATAACTGCTCATGCAGACACTGCAGTGGTAGGTATGAGACCCAATTATAGGGCTACTCATATGGTTGGCACAACCAGTGTTGCAAGCCCACTAGTAGCATTTGATTTACAGGCCCTGGCACACTTGGAGCACTTTAACAGAGACTTACCAGTAAATCAAATATTCCAATCGTGGATAACCAATCATAATCATAATTTGCACAGAGAGCATATGCACTTTAGCACTGATTAGCAGTGGTAAAGTGCCAGAGTCCTAAAGCCAAGAAATACTGGTCAGGAAAAAATTAGAGTAAGAAGCAAAAGGTTCGGGGATAACCCTTAAAAAAAGTCCAATTACCACAGAGTCTGGCAGACACCCAGACATTCACAACCTCAGCGTCACAGCTTAGGATCGGCCCAGCACTAGCACTTCCAAAATCAAGTATTCCAACGCTACCATGCCCCCAGGTCAATCACTGGTTAGATGAACCCGAACCTGCTTAGGAGACTACATTCAGAAAAAGCAGGTGTATTCTATGTGGCTGCCAGAAATGGGTAGCTAGTGGATTTGTTGTTAGTGTCCGAGTGACACAGTGAGTGAAGAGACGGCATTGCATTCCATAGTAAGTTTAATTCCAGTCCAGGGTACGGCGACAGTAACCCAGTTGTAGTCGCGGTCCCTGCAGGTAACAGCAGAGGGGCGATGGGGCTGGGTGGGGGGTTCCAACAGACGCTGACAAGGGAAAATTATTTATTTAATTTTCTCTCTGCATCGTCCATCGAAATCTCTCCCCCCCAAACCATGCCCCACCGTTGTTACCTGCACAGACTACTGCGGCTGCCCAGTAGACAAGCTAAGTTAATAAATGTGACAGCTTAGAACACGTACTCATTTATCTCATTGACCATTTTGTTGAAATTGCACTGAAGCTCTTGTAAATGTTTCAGTATAAAGAACATGAAGCTGCTGTATCTTGGTACCTTTCTCTATTGAGGGTGGAGAAGAATTCTAAATAAGGAGATGCCGGTATGAAAAGGCAGACTCTCCAGTTGACAAATACACTGGGGCCAAAATAGCAGTAGCGGTTGGTCGTGGGAGTGCTGCCGGGCCGTGACGTGGGGCGGGGGAGGAGCAGGGTGGGGGGTAGTAAACTATGGAATACAGCCAAATGCAGGTAAGTAAACATATAAATAAATAAAACGAATTTTGTTGCGCGCACTGCATCGCTAAATTCGATGCAGTGCACGCAACGAAATTCCGTTTTTTATTTGGAGCTGAGAAAAGAGTGTTGTTAAAACGTTCTATGAGGTAATCAGATTCTGTTGGGCAGTGACAGTTGAAGGTAATGACTGACGAGCAGGACTGCAGCCAGTTGCTGACTTCCTTACAATAAATCTACTGCATTTAATCTACTTACCTGTTTCTCATTGCCTTAAACTCCTTGGCCATGGTGCGAATTCCGCTGCGGCACTGGGGGGATGGGGTTGAGCACGGCACTTCCACACTCGTGACGGAACCACGCCGGCATGAGTCACTGGCGGCGCGTGCTCATGACGGCGTGGTTCCATCACGGCCCCACCCGCTCATTATTTCGCCCGCACAGGCAGGGAATCAGTGCCGTGTGGGCAGAGGGGCCTGCTCATGACGGAACCACGCCGTCATGAGCACATGGCACCCGTGGCTCATTACGGCATGGTTCCATCATGAGCAGGCAAGGGGTTAATGACCAAAACAGGAGGGTTATTCACTTCCTACAATTATAATGCCCACACTCCCACTGTAATTCTGAATCAATCAAATAATTAATTCATCAAACAATCAAGCACATTGACATGTGGACAGTGGGGAGCCAAAGCTGTTCTCGAAGGGCCCGATTCACAGAACTAACTTAAGACAAAATCCTAAACTTACTACCATTTTGGTATTCACAGAAGGCACTTCCTCATTTTGGTATTCACAGAAGGCACTTACTCATTTCGGTATTCACAGAAATTAGGAGTCGTAACTTTAGGACTCCTAAATGCCTTCTGTGAATTCCGAAAGTCTTAAAGTTAGGATTTTTCTCAGTGTAGGACTCCTAAAGTTAGGAGTAATACCTTTACTACTCCTAAACTGAGACAAATACTAACTTTAATACTTTCGGTATTCGCAGAAGGCATTTAAGAGTCCTAAAGTTAGGAGTCCTAACTTTACTACTCCTAAACTGAGAAAAATCATTACTTTAAGACTTTCAGTATTCACAGAAGGCCTTTTGGAGTCCTAAAGTTAGGACTCCTAACTTCTGTGAATACCGAATTGAGTAAGTGCCTTCTGTGAATACCAAAATGGTAGTAAGTTTAGGATGTTGTCTTAAGTTAGTTCTGTGAATCGGGCCCACACAGCCTACCCTAGTTTAGTAATTTGGGTACATGATTGGATTGCATTACTTTGGTGGGTCATCATGGTCCCTTGTCATGCACGCATCCAAGACTCGCCTCTTTTTGAAGGCGTCAGTCTAGGGCAAGCCAAGAAGAGATGCTGCCAGAAAAACAGGCGTAGGTGTGAGCGTGTGTGCGTGTGTGTGTGTGTGTGTGTGTGTGTGTGTGTGTGCGTGCGTGGGGTGTTGATGTTTGTGTTCTATGTGCGTCTGTGCGTGCTTTGTGCATGCTTTTAAGTTTGCCTCATAAAATGCTCCATAAATACTCATTTTAATGCATGGGCATCAACATTTTTTCTTTTCTAAGGACTTATAATATTATTTGCGAACATTCAGTTTTATTGATACTTGTAAAACCTGCACATTTTTCATCCCTATCACCCTTATTATAACAAAGGCTGGAAGCATTAGGATGAAGAAGTGAGTCTTTATTTCTGATACGCCATTGTAGACTGCTATTTTTCCTATGTGAATGACAAAAGCAGCTGTTCCTTTTATTGTTATTGACATTTTTTATTTTGATACCTCTGCATGAGCTATTAAAACATTTTTGCTGATGGTAAGATTGCTTTTCATAAAGTAGACTAGTTATTATAAACTTAAAAAAAATATTACTTGCCAAAACTATGGTCACGTGAGAAGATCTACAAATGCTTTCAAATAGTTCTTGAACAGGTACATTTTCATCCATTATGTATCAGTTATCCAGTTCTAATACTCTTTCAACGGGTACATATTTGAATACATAAAGGAGTTATTCATGGATCGGCATTAAACATTATTATTAAATTGTGTTTCTTTTTTTCTTCCTTCCTTTCTTTTTAGTCCTCATATCTCAGTATGGTTAATAAAAGATTAACTATTTGGGTCTTGTTCATGAAGGTAAATTCATGTGTAATTGTCGAATACCATCGAATGTACATGTTGTAAGCCTGTCAGGAACTCACACACCCATTTAGTCTCACCTAAATCCTTTTCATGGGTGGGAAGGGAATTGATCACCCTAAGATTTGCTGGGGGTGTAGAGGTAGGCTTTCTCACAGGGAAAAACGTCTCTTGATCGAGTAAAAAATCGTGTTTTGTCCAGGGTTCCTATTTCCCCTGTGCGGAATGTTTCGCTATGGAGCACTCTGCACAGTAGGAATAGGCCCTAGATGGGAATGTCTTAACCTCCCAAGAAGTATTCCATGAAACTATTGCCTGTTGCAGCTTTCCAGCCGTCCTTCTTTGAACATTGGTGAATTTCGTAGACTCGGAAATTTACATCCAGAGATCTCAACCTGTGTTTTTCCAGCTTTCTTTATCTAGACCTCAACACTGAACAAAAAAAGGCCAAAACCTCTTTGGGCTGTGAGCTCTGGACTGCAAGATATCCAGGTCTATTGAATTATACCAACACGACCTACAATTCAGGGTCTTACACATTTAGGGTCTAAGGTAGAGCCCTTTCATGGTTGCAAGCCCTGCGATTCGTAATGTCACATGATGTGTGACCAGGTAAGGCCTTTTTACATTAAGCAAAAAGTTTTTTAATATGTCACATACCCCCAGATGCATCAAGCATCCATTTTGCGATTCCTTATTAGCGAAAAAAAACGATTCCCTGATAAGGAATTGCAAAATGCAATGCATGAAGAAATCACTTTAAAAATAGCGATTTCTTAAAATTCCTTAATTGCGACTAGCAAATTGCGAGTCGCAATTAAGGAATACCTCCCCATTCATTCCTATGGGCCTCGAGGCCCATAGGAATGAATGCAATCTGCCCAATTAACTGTCATTAGGCAGATCATTTGCAACTCTTAGCAAATGGGAATTTTGTAATCATTCAATCAATCAATCACAACATTTGTAAAGCGCACTACTCACCCGTGAGGGTCTCAAGGTGCTGGGGAGGGGGAGGTGCTGCTACTGCTCGAATAGCCAGGTCTTGAGGAGTCTTCTGAAGGTTAGCAGGTCCTGGGTCTGCCGTAGGAGGATGGGGAGGGTGTTCCAGGTCTTAACAGCGAGGTGGGAGAATGTTCTTCTGCCGGAGGTCCCTCTTCGGATCCAGGGGGCGAGGGCGAGGTCGGCAGAGTGGAGCTGGTGGATGGGGGTGTAGAAGCTGAGTCGTCTGTTGAGGTATGCTGGTCAGGTGTTGTGGAGTGCCTTGTGTGTGTGGGTGAGGAGCTTGAAGGTGGTCCTCTTGTTGACGGGGAGCCAGTGCAGGTTTCTCAGGTGGGGTGTGATGTGGCTGCAGCGAGGGATGTCGTGGATCAGGCATGCAGAGGTGTTTTGAATGCGTTGAAGTCGTTGCAGGAGTTTGGCCGAGGCTCCGGCATAGAGAGCCCTTCTGTGGTCCAATCTGCTGCTGACGAGGGCCTGGGTGACCGTTCTTCTTGTTTCGGTGGGGATGCACCTGTAGATCTTGTGGAGCATGCAGAGTGTGTTGAAGCAGGAGGACGAGACGGCGTTGACCTGCTTTGTCATGGAGAGAGTAGAGTCGGGGATTAACCCCAGGTTGTGTGCATGGTCGGTGGTTATTGGAGCTGTTCCCAGTGTGGGCGGCCACCAGGAGTCTTCCAAGGCCGAGGGGGTGGATCCGAGGATGAGGTCTGCCGTCTTGTCCGAGTTTAGCTTCAGTCGGCTGTTCTTTATCCACTCGGTGACGGCTTTCATTCCTTCATGGAGGTTGGTTTTGGCGGTGAGGGGATCTTTGGTGAGAGAGAGGATCAGCTGGGTGTCATCAGCATAGGAGATGATGTTGAGGTCGTGCAGTCGGCTGACGTGGGCGAGCGGTGCCATATAGATGTTGAACATTGTCGGGCTGAAGGATAAGTCCTGGGTTACACCTCAGATGATCTCGATGGCTTCAGAGCAGAAAGGGGGAGGCAGACGCTCTGGGTTCTGCCGGAGAGGAAGGAGGTGGTCCAGTCCAGAGCTTTGTCTCAGATCCCAGCGTCGTGAAATCGTGTGCGTAGGGTGTGGTGGCAGACAGTGTCGAAGGCGGCTGACAGGTCCAGGAGGATGAGGGCTGCGGTTTCTCCGTTGTCCAGCAGGGCCCTGATGTCATCGGTGGCGGCGATGAGGGCAATTTCGGGGCTGTGGTTGCTGCGGAACCCGGACTGGGAATAGTTCCAGGATTCTGTTCTCCTTGAGTTATCGTTGTCTGTTGACGTTCTTCTTGATGACCTTCGCCGGGAATGGGAGCAGAGAGATGGGCCGGAAGTTCTTGAGGTCCATGGGGTCAGCCTTTGGTTTTTTGAGTAAGGCAATGATCTCGGCATTCTTCCAGCTCTCCGGGAAGGTCACTGTCTTGAAGGAGCTGTGGATGTGTGGTAAATAAAATAATTACCCTGGCATAATTTCTAGGCATTAACAATTAGCATGTATCAAATGAGAGGCAGAGAGTCCGTGGTGTCCAAGTTAAAAGGGCTTTATTCCAATAACTCGAGTTAAGGGAGAATCTGTTCCATCACCACTGAGGTTCAGGAAGGGTCTTCTAACATTTAATAACAATGAACAACATATATACATTTTGTCTTGTACATAGGGCGTAGGAAGGAACGCAGAGCAGAGAAAAAAACAGATAAGAGCATGTGGGCGTACATGTGGGTGTACACTTTATGAGTCATAGGTAGGTGATAGGTAGGTGTCATAGGTGGGTGGTACACAGAGGAGGAGTTTGCATGACCAGCTGGAACTTTGCCCTACTTGTGTGCAACTTGGTCATGACGTGCAATTGACGTGTAACTGGGAGGAGAGCTGACTTTAAGTCTAGTAGAGAAGCCTTCAGTGTCAGGGCGACCAGCACGTCTTGTACTATCTGATATCTTGATATCGGGCATGTATTATCTGAAGCAAAGGTTATTCATCGCTAAGAATCAGAAAAAGCATATATTTCTTCGTTCATTACATGGGGGCTGTGAGCTTTTTACAGATGCAAGTACTGTAATTTCATTTAACCAGAGACAGAAAAGCTGGGCCCTATCTCAGCAGACGGGTTCTGTTTACCTTTTTCACCGGGCATGCAGATAACTGTTAAGCAAAATATACTGTCTTGGCAGCCCTTGCTGGATTTCTTTCAGCTGAGCTACACGCATGCGAGGTCAGAGATACGTAATTGCAGCTTTCAGTGTGTCAGGAGTTATGAAAAACCCTTATTTCAGAAAGTGGCTCAGCTGAACCACAAAAAAGGTTTCATCGTGATTTATTTAAAAGTGCACAATGTAAATACATGGGCCTTCATGTTAGCTTAATATTTCTTGCATGGGAGACTTAATTACTGGCATCCTAAAGCAGGACGTAAATGCAGAGGCCTCTTTGTTCAGGCCACTTAAGGGGAAATATGCATGGGTGACATGCACATATATGTACCACACATGTAACATAGGGTACACGCAGGGGGCATCTTGGTCAGGCAAAATTTCATTTTCCTCATTCCCTCCTTGTCCCCTACGTAACCCTTCAGGATACATCTATATTCATGAGACCGTATAGTTGATCATACAGCATCATTTGTTCGTCCTTAACCCTTTGTATACTTGGATGTGGAATACAGGCAGTTGCACACAGGCCGCAAATGGCCGGGCCACACTGCAGACAGAGACAGCAACCAAATATCAGGAGTAGGATCATTCCTAGGAAGGACAACACTTTCCATCCCCAAGCAGATATCACACCCCAGAGCCAACTGGACCAAGTCCATGTGCCTGGGTCTTGATGTATGCCATGAGCAATCTTGTGGAGCCTTGTTATCGCTGCATACACAGATGGCACGTTATTTGGGATGAAAACGCAACAACTAGATCGGATCACGCTACAAGCTCCGCCCCTATCTGCCAAGATGACGTCTAGAACGAGGCGATTTTGAAGAACGACAAGTCTAATGGCAGACTGCTCCTGGGTCAAGTTCGCCAGGGCAGACGCAGTCACATTCACTACTGCCTCAAGAGTCCTTGTTAACTTGCGTATCAGTTTACTGTTCTGGACGGGTCCTATGAAGAAGAAGAATCCTTTGTTGAAATCTGTATATTGCTCCCAAGCTGTTTCAGTCTGATCAATCCCTGAGGCATCTGTCTCTCTCTTTACTCTAACATGTTCTAGTCGAGAATCTCTATGATAATGGGATGGGGCCAAGAATACAGGTGGCAATAAGAATGCTATATAACAAGTCCCACCCCAGTCTATGGGCAGATGTACATAGGCTGTCTGACCGCAAATGAAATAGGTATGGCGTGATGTTTTGAAAGAAGAAAGTCCTTCATCATTAAACACTACTACAACTTTACACTCGCTGTGTCCCATATGTACTGAGCCTTCCTTATTAACACATAAATCACCTTTTGCTGGTAGAACTGAAATAAAAGGTGGACCTGTATTTTGCTTGGGCTGAACATTTAACATTATAAAATTAATGGATGCATTTCCCTGCTCGTACTCTTCATTCTCTAGATCGGTTCCCTTCCTTTGAGGAAATCCGTCTTTGTCTGGAAAACATGCTTCATTCATTACTTTATTCAGGTTTCCATATATCCAGCCACCTGGATAAGCTATGTACTTTCTATCTATTGAGGTCATTAAGGCAAACCATGCTCCACATGAACCATTGTGTGAGAACAGCAGAGGATAGGAGGGCAGAACTCCCTTCGCCTTTTGATAAGGTGGCAGTTGGCCACATACCCAGCAATTAGTCGCATTGCTGGTCTGATGAGAATGGTGTAACATTTGAATAAAAGTATTGTTACGCAATGCAAGTCGATATGACAGTTCATGAGGTGGCAGGTCACTGAATGTATGCTCTACAGTGTTATTAAGGGAAGAGTGCATATCTGAGGCAATAGGAGGAAAGAAAACATGTAGTAATAAACTAACACAGATTATAACAATGCACAGAATAAAAAGAATGATCAAAGTAACTATACATCTACTGCGTAATAGCTTGCAGTACTTTTCTCTCATGTTTCTTTTCTTACTATTCTCGTATGTGATCTTATACATGTCAGAAATCTAGTCTAACCGATTCACCACCGAGTGGACTTAGACAATTAAACTACGTCTGACTTACTAGATCTTAACTTAGATTTATACTCCTGCTGTGGAGTCTTTTCTAGCAAAGGCGGCGCAAAGTCTGTATCGTCCTTATTGTCTATCAAAGTTCCAGATTGTCCAAAGTACTTTCTGCAATGCTGAGCGTGGAGCCACCCCTTGCGTCCCTCCACCTTCACTGCGGTCCTCGTGGTTAGTAGCACCAACTTCGGCGTCTTCCAACGTGGCTCAAGGGGGCTTGATCGATCAAAGTTCCGGACACATACAAAATCCCCAGGGACAATGGCGTGTTCCTTGACCTGGGTGTTGTCAGGGAAGGCGGCAGCAACCTGTGAACGACAAGAGAGTAGTGCAGACATCAAGGAAGCCAGGTAATCTGTCAGCATGTTACTGTCAACATCAGTTATTTTTTTTGGCATAGGCGTACCCCACATATTTGGCGGTCTACCGAAGACTACTTCATACGGAGATAGGCCTGTTCTGGAATGAGCTACCATTCGCATGTAAAAGAGGGCAACCGGCATGGCCACCATCCAATCCACGCCTTTATCTGCACATATCTTGGCAAGTTTTGTTTTTAGTGTCTGATTATGTCTTTCTACAAGGCCTGCTGCTTCTGGGTGTCTTACACAATGGAATTTCCAAGTATATCCTAACAGAAGAGACACGTGTTTCATTAATTCAGAGGAGAATGGCTGACCGTTATCAGAATAGACGACCCGAGGTAATCCATACCTGGGGAAGTACTTGCGCACTAATTGCCTGGCTGTTGTCACAGCAGTATAATCTGGAACTGGATATGCTTCTGTCCATCTAGATAGTGCACACACAACTACCAAGACATACTTGTAACCTCTACATCTGTTCATTTGGATATAATCCATCTGGAGGACCTCAAAAGGGTGGTCAGGAGGATGAAATCCGCCTTGTTCCACCGGAATGCCTTTACCTGGATTGAACTGGCAACAGATCATACATGTTCGTACTTTCTGCTTCGCTGCTGCACGCATGTGCTTGTTAAACCAGATATTCTGCAAGCTGTCTATCATTGCTTTTTCTCCCAAGTGTGCTGGACTATGTGCTGTGTTTATGATTACTTGTACCATAGAATCTGGAAGAAACCATGTACCTTTTCCCTTAGTCAGCCAACCTTGTTCAGTCTGGACCCCTCCTTGTTCAGTCCATTTCTTTATCTCATCTGCAGTGGCATGTGTCTGTATGTCGAGTACATCTTGAGTGGGATCCCTGACTGTCATACATGTTGTCAGTAATGGTACCTCTGTCCTTGTCGTGTCTGTTGGTGTCTGGGCTGTCTGGGCTGTAAGTTTAGCTGTTCGGTCTGCCAGGTCATTACCCTGGGAAATGGTGTCTGTAACTTTGGTGTGAGCTTTGCACTTCAGGATAGAAATGGCTGTAGGTAAATGTATTGCTTCCAGCAGGGCTTGAATGAGCTGGCCGTGCTGGATCTTGGTCCCATGGGAGGTCAAGAAACCTCTTTCCCTCCAAAGCACCCCGAAATCATGAACTACGCCAAAGGCATATTGTGAGTCAGTATAAATGTTTACTTTCAAGTGCTTAGCTCTTATGCAGGCTTGTGTCAGAGCGATGAGCTCTGCTGCTTGTGCTGATAGTGTATCTATTTTCTGTGTCTCTATGACTTTAGTAGCAGTGGTCACAGCATAAGCTGCTACTAATTCTCCTGCACTTGTTCTCATGCATGATCCGTCTACATAGAGCGTTAAGTCTGGGTCTGGAAGTGCAATATCTGTCAGGTCTTGTCTTGGTTTCGTCACTATATTCATTACTTCCACACAGTCATGTGGTGGTGCATTTACTGTACTTGAGGGCAAAAGTGTTGCAGGATTCAGAATATTACAACGTCTGATCTCTATGTGTGGTTGAAATAATGTCAGTTCATATCCTGTCAGTCTAGCTACAGTCAAATGTTGTGTCTGTGTCCTGTTTAAGAGAACCTCCACTGTATGTGGAACCTGTACTGTCAGAGGGTGTCCCAGCACTATAGAGTCACTTTGTCTTATGGCTAGGGCTGTTGCTGCAACTGATTTCAGGCACGCAGGCAGAGCCTGGGCCACTGGATCTAGGGTACTAGAAAAATAAGCGCAAGGCTTGTGTTTTCCTGCTTGATCTTGTGTGAGGACAGATAACGCTGTTCCATCCCGTTCAGTTACAAAAAGCATAAAAGGTTTACTGTAGCTTGGAGTCGCTAAAACTGGCGCTTGACATAATGCTCTTTTTAATTCCTCAAATGCCAAGGTGTGTTCTTGTGTCCAAGGGAGGACAGTCGATTTGGCTGCCTCCTGTGTTGTCAATTGTATGAGTGGTTTGGCTAGATAGGCATACTGGGGAATCCATTGCCTACAGTATGAAGTGAGGCCAATAAATGCACGTACTTCTTTCTGTGTCTTGGGCTGTGAAAGGTTAGAAATTAACTGTATGCGTTCTCGTGTTAGTTGTCTACCCTCATTGGAAAGTAAGTGTCCAAGGTACACCACTTGCTTTTCACAGAATTGCAACTTGGAAGGGGACACCTTGTGCCCCTTGTCAGCCAGAAAATGTAAAACTGTCAGTGATGCATTCTCGCATTCTTTTTCTGAACGTGCTGTAATTAGGATGTCATCTACGTACTGTAGTAGAGCAGTGTTGGCAGGCATGTGAACACTGTCTAGCTGTCTTTTTAATGCTTGACTGTAAATGCTAGGGCTTTCTGTAAAACCTTGAGGAGCTCTTGTAAACACAAAGCTACGCCCTTTTAAACTAAATGCAAACAGATATTGGCTATCTGGATGAATGGGAACACTAAAGAAAGCATTCTTTAAGTCTATGACAGTGAAGAACGTGGCCTCAGAATCAATGGCAGTCAGTAATGAAGAAATGTCTGGCACCACTGGATATTGTGGTACTACACATTTATTCAATTCTCGTAGGTCAATAATCAGTCGGTACACTGGCAGTACACTAGGGTCAGATCGTTTAAGGATAGGGATGACAGGTGAGTTACATACATTTGAGTCAGTCTCCACCACTACTCCTTGTGCAATAAGTTCGTCAACTAATTTCAATAAGGCTGTTTCGGCGTCAGGTGGTAACTTGTATTGTCTAATACGTGGAAGTACTACTCCTGCTTTGAGGGTGACATGGTGTGGCGTTATGTCCATGTAACCCACGTCAGTCGGTCCTTGTGCCCATAGAGTCTGTGGCACATTCTTGAGTCTGTGGTCAAAATCAGTCAGCACATAATGTCCTTTAAAATCACGTAAGAACAGGCGTACTCCTTCTGGAGAGCAGCAGATAACTGCTCCTAGGTCTTTTAATGTCTTCATACCAAGCAAGTTTTCTGGACATGACTTAGTAAGTAGCAAGTAAGTGGTACGTGACAGTGGACCAACCCCTGGAGAAACTGGTTTTGATACTTCATTAACAATAGGCTTTCCTGAAAATCCCAGGGAAACATTCTGTGAGCCTGAGAGAGGTGCCCCTGGAACCTCGTCATGACTGATGGTAGTTCTGCTTGCCCCTGTGTCAATCAGAAATTTTCGGTCTTGTCCTAATACACGACTATGTACATACGGACCCTCTTGATCTACAGGAACCTCAATAAGGGGCAAGCCTACTTCCCTCTCAAGGCTGTTTCATGAGAACTGTTGATATTCTGGATAGTCAGACTGTGTGTACTGATACATTTGTGGTGTGGCATGAACTGGCGGTGGTGGAGGATAATTCGCTACTGTCTGTTGCGTGTTCTGTGGCGTGCTATTCTGTCTAGGAGTGTATTGTCGCTCTTTTGTCTTGCCTGTAGCTATATTGTGTTTCAGGACAGTACATTCATTTACATAGTGACCTGGTTGTTTGCAATAATTACAGTTCCCTTTGACAGGTGTCGTGTTATTTCTGTTCTTATTTGCTGGTACCGTCTGGGCAACCAGCACCTTCATTTTTGTCTCTTTCATGCGTTTCTTTTCCTGATCCTGCTCTTCTCTAATTCTGTTCTGATGATATTGTAGCATCTGTAACATTTGGGAAGGGCTGTTTGCTTGCCAAGTACTCTCAACCTTCAGTACTCTATTCTTGATCTGGGGTAAGGAATTCTCTACTAATTTGCTCACAAAAAGGTGTGGATATGATTCACTACCTGGCTTAAGGCCACTATTAATAGTAAAGCATTTCTCAAATCTAGAATAGAAATCACTTGTGTCCTCTTCTTGCTTTTGTTTACATGCTGAAATAGCATCCCAGTCTTCCTTTTTCGTAATCAATAATCTCGGTAAAACTTGTATCAGGAGTTCAGGCAGTTCTCTAGCTTTTTCCCCAAGACCAACCCCTGGGAGCCTACCTTTTTCTTCCGTTTCCAGTGCTTCCCAACGTAACTTTTTCTCGCCTACCTCCTAGTCTTTTTCCTTAAGCTTTTCATAAATCCCTGCAGGTAACAGTACTTTCAGTAACTTCAGAATGTCATCGTACGTATAATCTCCTATGCGGAGGATGTCTTTTAATTCTCGGTGAAACCCCCCTGGGTCTTTATCATGACAAGGCAGCATCTTTTTCATTTCCAAGATTTCTATTTTTGTTAAGGGGGTGTAAACATACACCTGTTGCAACACATTGTCCGCGTCTTTGACGGGATGTACCTCTCGTAGGGGGTTCTGTCTGTCTATGTGTAAGTTATTTCTGCCGTGGTGTGAGACTGGAGGAATGCATGTAGTCAGAGAATCTATGTACTTATGTCGTTGATCCAGGATAACATTAATTAATTCAGTACCTAGGCCTGTCCATCTGTCTAGAAGCAAGTCGTCTAATAATTTATGCAAGTGACCAGGATCAGAACATTGACTCTCATACAACGTTATCAAGTGTTGGACCATGTAAATACCAGCCAAACGCTGTTCGTTCGGTGGAAGGCTCAAGAAAGTCTGAGCCACTATATCACTGCTATATATATCAGAATTAGACACCCACTGGGTGGCTGACCGGGCCAATTCAATTTCGTGTGAGGTGGGAGGTCTCTCACTCCCTATCCGTTTTTTCAGGGCTTGTTCAGTAGCTTGGAACAGATTTTCAAGGGAATATCTTTCTTTTATAGCTGGCCCTTGTTTACGGTAGTCAAGACATTTGAGTGTGTCAAATCGTCGGGCATTGCCTACATAATTCATTTTGTCTTTTGGCTCATCTACTTCTTCTGTTGATAACTCACCATTCTCATCAGACTCTTTTCTGTTTCTTTCTATTATTTCCTTACGTATTTTCTTGCACATGGCATCTATCTGTCCCTGTTTATCATGTCTACCGGCATCTATGTGCTCGCTCCATTCTATCAAACCTTGTTTTACATCTCAGTCTCCTTCGTCTTGTTCCCTGATCAGGCAGTTAATAATAAAACGTAGGATGTGGTTCCTAACCCCTACCTTTCTTTGTGCCATGGCTTGTGCTATACTATCTGGTCCCTCCCCCGTTCTAATAAAACGGTACATTTTATCTAGGTGTTCTTTCATGTCTGGTAATGTCTCTAGATATGCAACGACTTGTCTTAGTCTTATTGAAATCACAAGCATTGAACCCTTTCCTGGTTCTGGATCATATATACACTGTGGAATTGCTACATCTACAGTAGGCACCCCTCCTACTGCCCCTGGCCCTACGTCATCTTTTACTAGCTGCTGCTGAAGTTGCTGGAGCTGATCTGCTGGTGGGGGTGGAGGGAAACCTGCATTAACGTAGTCCGGTGCGGGCTCTTCTAGATAGGAGGAAATAAAAGCCTCTGATGCTGTCGGCATCATTCTACATACTCTAAATGGTACAGGTGGTGGCGTTCGCGACCTACTGGGTCTCTCTGAGGTGGTCACTCTAGCTAGTTCTTCAGCCAGGACGGGATAAATACCATTAATGACGGCATTTCTTTCCCTATCAGTCTGTTCTATTTTGACCCGTTCCCCCTCCTCCCGTAGTTCTTTTTCTTTGGCTTTTTCCCCTGCTTGTCTAGTTCTATCTGCTTTATTCAATTCTTTCTCTGTTCTCCTATGTGACTCTTTGCGCCACAATTCGATGGCATCTTTCTGAGAGGGTCTTGACTTCCTTTTCCATAGCGCCTCTTCCACCCTCATAATGCATTCAGAATCCCATGTTCCCGAGACAGGCCATCTATACTTTTCCTCCAGGTCCTTTGTATAGTCTACCCATAAATCTAAAAACAAAATGGCGTCTAATCCATGCTTATTATACATATAATGACCAGGTGTGTCTCTAGATGGGATGTTAACTGACTCTTCTAGTATACCTTTTCTGGTCCCTATCTGACGCAATTTAGAAAACAGTGGCATGTTTGAAACCAATATTCACAAAATAGACTGAAACAATCAACAATCATTCACACACAAACAAATATTAAACACTAAAACAGTTACAACCTAAACTGATACAGAGAGCTAAACATGTACTTGAAAAACTTTATGCACTGGAATACAGTACAACCATACCGGTCTCAAAAATGAGACACGTCTTTACCGTTCCCACGTTTTACCATGGACCCGTCTTGAAACTTTATGCATTCCCCATAGTGGTACTCACCGGGAAGCAGAGCTTGAAACTTGAAGGCCTCGGATGTCTACGCATGCGCCTCGGAACAGGTGGACCTCTGGAGACCTCGGACCTTGCTCTCTCACGGGTTGGGCTCTGGTTGAGACGATCCGCGTTCCTCACCGCCTCATACGGATGCCTGGTCGCAGTCCGTCCTCCTCCTGGGCCTGAGGGAGTAGCGGGAAATCCCGATGGCGTGTACACTTGAAAGTCCGTCACGGCTGTGGAGGGGGGCAAAGGCTAGACCTACAACTCCGGCGCGTGGGGAAAGGGATAGGTCCTGTTCGGGCGCCAAATTAATGTGGTAAATAAAATAATTACCCTGGCATAATTTCTAGGCATTAACAATTAGCATGTATCAAATGAGAGGCAGAGAGTCCGTGGTGTCCAAGTTAAAAGGGCTTTATTCCAATAACTCGAGTTAAGGGAGAATCTGTTCCATCACCACTGAGGTTCAGGAAGGGTCTTCTAACATTTAATAACAATGAACAACATATATACATTTTGTCTTGTACATAGGGCGTAGGAAGGAACGCAGAGCAGAGAAAAAAACAGATAAGAGCATGTGGGCGTACATGTGGGTGTACACTTTATAAGTCATAGGTAGGTGATAGGTAGGTGTCATAGGTGGGTGGTACACAGAGGAGGAGTTTGCATGACCAGCTGGAACTTTGCCCTACTTGTGTGCAACTTGGTCATGACGTGCAATTAACGTGTAACTGGGAGGAGAGCTGACTTTAAGTCTAGTAGAGAAGCCTTCAGTGTCAGGGCGACCAGCACGTCTTGTACTATCTGATATCTTGATATCGGGGATGTATTATCTGAAGCAAAGGTTATTCATCGCTAAGAATCAGAAAAAGCATATATTCTTCGTTCATTACATGGGGGCTGTGAGCTTTTTACAGATGCAAGTACTGTAATTTCATTTAACCAGAGACAGAAAAGCTGGGCCCTATCTCAGCAGACGGGTTCTGTTTACCTTTTTCACCGGGCATGCAGATAACTGTTAAGCAAAATATACTGTCTTGGCAGCCCTTGCTGGATTTCTTTCGGCTGAGCTAGAAGCATGCGAGGTACGTAATTGCAGCTTTCAGTGTGTCAGGAGTTATGAAAAACCCTTATTTCAGAAAGTGGCTCAGCTGAACCACAAAAAAGGTTTCATCGTGATTTATTTAAAAGTGCACAATGTAAATACATGGGCCTTCATGTTAGCTTAATATTTCTTGCATGGGAGACTTAATTACTGGCATCCTAAAGCAGGACGTAAATGCAGAGGCCTCTTTGTTCAGGCCACTTAAGGGGAAATATGCATGGGTGACATGCACATATATGTACCACACATGTAACATAGGGTACACGCAGGGGGCATCTTGGTCAGGCAAAATTTCATTTTCCTCAGATGGCTTTCCAGAGAGAGGGTGCAATGGTGGTGCTGGCTTTTTTGAAGATGTGGTGTGGACATGGGTCTGACAGAGATCCGGAGTGGATGGTGTTCATGATTTTGATCGTGTTATCGTCATTTATGTTGGCCAAGGAGAGCAGGGGATCAGTGCGGATGGTGGCCGTGGGAACGGAGATCTCAGTGGTTGTCGAAACGGTCATGACGTTGAAGCTGTTGTGAATGTCTGCGATCTTGCGATGGAAGAAGGTGGCAAGGGAGTCGCACAGGTCTTGCAACGGTGGGATGTCGTTGGTGTTGGAGGGTGGTGGTTAGTTGGTCTTCGGTAACTTTGCTCCAGCAGTGGCGGGGATCTGTTGGGTGCTGTGGTGTGTGGTGGGTTTTCGGAAGGTGAAGCGGATGCAGCTGTGGTCGGTCCAGTGGAGTTCGGTGGTGTGGTTGAAGGAGACGTGGGAGCTTGTGGAGAAGATGGGGTCAAGCGTGTGGCCGGCAGAGTGGGTGGGTGTTGTGATGAGTTGTCTGAGTCCGATGTTGGCGAGGTTGTCAATCAGGATGGTGGAGTTGGTGTCGTTGTTGTTCTTGAGGTGGAAGTTCAGGTCCCCGAGAAGGATGTAGTCTGTGGAGGCGAGGGCGTGTGTACTGACTAAGTTGGCGATGGAGTCGCTGAACTGATGTCGCTGTCCGGGGGGTCCTCTGAGGGTGGTGTTGGGATCAATGTTGCTCAGGGAGTGCTGGTGTTCGGCGGTGCTGAGGGTGTTGTCGGTGCTGGTCAAGACTCTGAGAGTGTTTCTGTGGACGATGGTGATTCCTCCTCCTACTCCGTTGGTGCGGTCCCTGCAGGTGATCTTGTAGCCGTCCTGGATGGCTCTGGCGATGTCGGGTGCCAAGGAGGGGTTCAACCAGGTCTCCATCAGGAAGGCGACGTCTGAGGAGAATGAGTCAAGTAGGTCCCAGAGTTCAACCGCGTGTTTGTGGGCAGAGTGGGTGTTGAGAAGTCTGCATCTGAGGTGGTTGTATTCTCTCCCCCTGTGTGTGTATTTGCGGCTCGGATGCTGGTGAATCTGCAGTTCCGGGAGGAGAAGGGTCCTTGTGTGCGTTTCGAGGTGGCCAGGAAGCAGGTGTGTGATCATCCGGTGTTGAGTGCGTGGAGGGTGCTGGCATCGTAGCGGTGTTGGGTGTCGTGGCGTTCTTGGGTGCCAAGGAGTCTGGCACTGGGCACGGTCCAGGCAGGGACGGGCGCAGACAGGTTTGCCTCAGGCGTACCCTAGGCGCACCAGCGGCACGCCCGCTGTCCGCGGCCACCATATAAGGGGAGGTGGGAGGGAGGAGCACCTGGGAGGCTGGAGCGGGTGGCAAATGGATAGGCAGGGGGGCGGGCCGCAAGGGACGCAGCAGCAGGAAAAACGGGCAGAAACAGTACATTTCTGAAATCTGTGCACACGTCACTTTCCCTTTAGATCCAATACCACGAGCTCAACTCTGTCATCTGGTCAGTTAATGGATGTATTCTCCCTATGTATACTGCAGGAGGTGTATTGTGGCATTGATCAAACATAGTTTGTTAGCTATAAGTGGTCTTGAAAGTGTTGAGGTAAAGAGTGATTTTATGTCTGCTCTCCATATCAGATATACCAGACTACCTTCTTACTTCAGTAAAAACATACCAAGGTGTTCAATTGTAAGCATTATGAGCCTTTCATTATATATGCACCGAGGAACTCATCTTTAAATGATGCGGACCCAGGGAATTAGGTCTCCAGAACCAGAATAGATATGGGGAGGTGGGCAATGAGCCTTCCTTCCCTTTTAAAAGAAATATGACCCTTATAGTTGAGGTCCCCAGCACCCAAAAAGAAGGCTGGATGAGGGGGGGGGTTACATGGCTCCCCTCTCCTTTTAGAATAGACACAGCTCTAAGGATGGGGTCGCCAGGGCCCAATAAGGATACATGATGGGATCCCTGGGCCCTAAGAAGGTCATCATCGCTATTAATAAGTGCACGTCAGGTAAATCCCCAGGCCCCAGAGGGGTTCCGGAGGATATTTTTAAATATATTTTTAAATCTTATCTGCCTTTATGGGTCCCACTGCTCACAAATGTGTTGAGATGTGTGGTCCTGGGGCCCATTCCGGAGTCTTGGAAAACTGCCACGGTGGTCCCTATTTTTTAAAAAGTGATCAGACTCAGACAAACTGTCTCTTTGATTTCATTGATCGACTCCAGTGCCAAGATGGATAGGATGTATGCAATTGATCAGTCTTGAGGTTTGGGCCCTTGCCAAAAACATCCTGTCAGAAGCCCAATTTGGATTCCGAACGGGTATCAGGACCATTGAGCAATGCTTAAATCTTTACCTAATCATGGGAGATGTATTTTAAGGATATAAAAGGCTCTTTGCATCTCACTTTTATAGACTTATCAAGCACCTTTGACTTTGTGAACTACTTTAAGCTGTGGGAACTAATGGCCAAAATGGGTGTGGAACCTAATCTCCTGACTCTTATTATGTGTTTACACCAGGTTTTTACAGTCAGGGTTCGTTATGGTTCCTCAGGAGAATCCTCCCCTTTTATTAATTCATCTAGGGGTGTTAGGCAGCGGTAGTTACTGGCCTCTTCTCTTTTTTCTTTTATATAAATGGTATTAGTAATTTTTTGGTTGAGAATAGTTATACGCGGACCACGCAGTTCTGATTGCGCATACTGCTAATAGCCTGCAGGCTCTTTTACATCTGTTTTCAGTTTAAATGGAGGTCTTGGCTCTTAAAGTAAACTTTTTAAAGTCACATATTATGACATATGGATGCCCCAACACTAAGTCAAAGTCTTTTGATATGGGGGATTACATTCTGACAAAAGTTAAAGATTTTAATTATCTTGGGATTCTTTATAACCAGTGATTAAGTAGGTCTCTGCTTTTAACACTTAGATGTCTTTTTCTTAACAGAAATATTGAGGCCATTTGTACATGCGCCTGCAAGCTACAAAATAAACCAGTCCCAGAAATGTTGTCCGTTTTAAGAGCAAGTGCATTACAGTGGGTGTCTATGGTGCTGGCCTCTGGGGGTACAAAAATGCGGAAATACTACTGCGTGCCGAAAAACATTTTTTGCACAGACTATTATCAGTCTCAGGAGGAACAGCTACTTTTCTTTGCCACGAGGAACTTGGGATGCCTTATTTGGCCTAGCACTACTTCTAATGTGGATAAAACAAAGGTCATTCCCAAAGGCTGGTCTGATAACTTATATGTCTGACTACCTGTCATTAGAACAAATTCAATGGTGTAAGTATCTGAGGAATTCTTTTGACAGATTAGGCCTGGAAGATTTGTATAGATTTCCACATACATTTGGCCCAAACAACAAGCTGCATATGCTAGAAATGTATCTTGAGCAGTGTGTGAACAAATAATGACAGCTGTTTAAGGCCAAGCGAGAAATTATAATTTATACTTATATCTCAATCACTTGTAGCATTGAGCCCTACTTGGGGTATTTCGCAAAGCCAACATGTGGAACTGGCTTACCCTTTTTAGATTATGCACTCTGCACTTTGCATGTGTCTCCCCTTCATTGGGAGGATGGAACCAGACTTTACCTCTGTGGGTGTGACAACCTCTCAATCCAAAGCACTAGCCATTTAACTTTGTTTTATTCCTTAAATCAAGAGCCATGACGCCGCTTCTTGGTGCCGCTATTGCTAAAGGTTAATGTGAGACAACATAAGGAAGTGCTAATCTTTTTGCAGTCCTTGGGATCCCCCAAAATTTGTTTTGTAGTACTTAACTTTATAAAAGCAGCTTTTCATATCAGGAAGAGATATAAGTTATAATCAAGATTGCATTTATCCTTTGTGCCATAGTATTATCCTTATCTAATCTTTTATTGTTGTTGTTTGAAACCATATTGAAATATTTGCCAATTCCTATTTTGATTTAAATATTAACTTTAATGGGCTATTAATTGGAATATCAATAAGATACTGTTGTGTAAATATTTGAACTGTGCTATCATTCTTTATATTTATTTAGTTATTCATTTGAATAGTTTTATAAAGCGCGAACAAGACCCATAGGGGTATCAGAGCGCTGTACAGAGTTGGCTGTGAAAGCAGATGAAGTTACAACATAAGGAAAACGTTCAGGTTACGAGTTGGGGGTATAATCAGTGACCTAGAACACGAAGAGCAAAACATCATAAAATAACAAGCACAAGAGAAGTGCAATACGAATCAAGGAAATTATAACAAAAGTAAGAGCGAGATCACAAGATTATGCAATTAAGGAGCCATAGAGGACTAGATCAAAATAACATAAATGCATACAATAAAACACATCAGTGTAGTACATCGAAATTGGGTATTGATAAAAGCAAGAGCATGATTACAGGATGATGGTGTTAATGTTCATTCAGGAGTAGTCGTTTGACCAGGATGTGGTGGAAGGATTGGATCTGATCTCCGATGGCAGGGAGTTCCAAATTCTCATAGCAAGACCAGTTAAAACACGGTTGTAAGATCTTTTCTTTTTGAATGTTGGAGGCCATCGTTGGAATCCACTCTCTGTGGTTCTGATGCCTACGGGTGTTTCTCTGGCTGGCTGGTAAAGAACTGAGATGAGGTCTCCCCACCCAATGCATTCCGGGTTCGACTTCTGCCGCTTCCCCCACGGCCTTCCCTCCTGCTTTGCCTCCTGCGAGACGACCAGGACCCCCAAGTCTTTGTGCCAGGTACGAGGGTGCAGTTGCGGGGAGAATCTTGGCACTACGTCGTGATGCCCTCTGGATTTTCTTTGCTGTCTGAGCCTGGGGGGCGCGCCTTCCTGGACTGCGTTTCTGCTTACCTCAGTCTAAGACCGCTGCACCTGGCACCCAGGCGGACTTCCCAAGACATTCGGAGTGCAGCCTGATGGCACTGCTCCCTTCACGGCCCAGAGCCTGTGCAATCCTCGATGACTTTGCTGCCCCAAAATCCCTGAGCATTTGCCTGTCTAAAGGACCCGTTTGTGTTTCGGCGATCCCCCCCAATCCCTTTCCCTCCTTGCTCCCGTGACTGCCCCCCCTACTCTGCACACTAATTCCAGTGCCCTTGTTATCTTGCGAATTGGATCCCTTGCTTTGCCACGCCATTTTGTGGCTTTGCAAATGGTGCATGTTTCCCAGGTCATCCATCTTGGAGGATTTGTCCGCCTCACTGGCCGATAGACTACACCCTTTCTCGCCCTTTATCCTGTCCTGACCCACCCCCACACTTTTGGTCAACCTCCTTTCCTTATCAGTCACCTTGCATCCTGACGTTATTTCTATTGATCCCCCTTTTTGATTTTTCCTATTGACTTTTGGTCCCCTTGGCACACCTCCATCCCTGCCTGTTCTACCTGGTCCGATCCTTTTCCTCCCCTTTTTCCTTTCCCCCTACCTTACTTACCCCTTTGGACGTGTCTATATTTTCTGCTATGTTATTGTAACTAATGTTATTGTGCAACACTGTTTTTAACTTTGTAACTTGCTGATCCTTATGTAAAGCACTTTGATACCTCCAAGTCTAGCCAGCGCTATACAAAACTCAAATTTCTATGCATTTTTCTGCTTTTTCCCTATTGTTTCCTATGGTGCGTAATAGTGCATAGAAGTGATATTTTTATCGACATTTGCAAAATCTTGTCTCCAAAGGTACTTACCTTAGAACTGTGTGTATGGTCTTAAACATTATATAACAATCATCATTATTTTTACAAATTGGTCTCTGATTCCTTTTTGGCTGTGTGTCTCATTTATTGACGTTGTGATTATCATAAATGCTTTACACTACCCTCTGTAAAGCCTAACTGCTCATCCTAACTTTCCCCCAAAAAGTTAGTATTATCTACTTTTAACTTTACCTGCCTTTTGGGGATTTCTCTCACTCTCTGCATAGTGTACTTAATGTTAGTACAATGTACAGAGAGGCAGTTTCCTACACCCACAGATACAATCACTGTCTCACTTACAGGCCCACACACACACTCACATACTCAAACATAGACCCAGAGAGACTCTCTAAAACCCACTCACAGACCCACAGAAACACTCACACACCCACTACACCCACAGAGAAACTTGCACACTCACTCACAGACCCACAGTTATACCCATACAGCCACACACAGGCCCACAGAGACACTCACACAATCACTACCAGACCCACACAGAAACGTACACACCCACTTACAAACCCACACATTCAGTGACACACTTACAGACAAACACAGATACTCTCACACCCACTCACAGACCCAGAGAGCCGCTCACACAGCCACGCACAGACCCACAGAGAGAGTCACACACCCAGGCAGACACCCACAGAGACACTCATACAGATACACAAACACCCAGCCCCAGACCCACAGAGAAACTCTCACTCCCACTCACAGACCCACTGATACACTCACACACCCAGTCACATACACACAGAGATATTCACAAACCCAGTCACAGAGATACTCAAACATACAGAGACACAAAGACACAGACACTCACACAGACACTCACAGACCCATACAGAAATGTACACAACCACAGAGACACTCATAGACCCGCACAGACTCTCACACAACCAGTCACAGACCCACACACTCACACTCCCCCTCACATACCCACAGAGACACTCACACACCCACTCACAGACCCACGGAGAAACTCACATACCGACTTACAGACCTGCAGAGATAGTTAGACACCGACTCACAGACTCAGGGAGACACTCATACACCCACTGACAGACCCACAGAGACACTCTTACTCCCACTCACAGACCCACAGTGATAGGCACACACCAGCTGAGATACTCACACACCCTGTAGCATACCCACAGACACACTCACAGGCCCACTCAGAGACCCTTACAGAAACTCACACATCCACTCACATACTCACACAGACACTCACTGACCCACTTACATATTACTGAACAGACACACACCAAAAGACAAACCCAGAGAGACTCTCTGACTCCTACTCACAGACCCATACAGACACTCTCACACCCACTGACAGACCCACAGAGAGACTCACACATCCAGCGACATACCCAAAGAGATGCTCACACACTCACAGACCCACAGTGACAATCATATACCCATTCACAGACCCACATATACAGCCATACTCACAGGCCCATAAAAGCAATTCCTAAAAGTACTGATTTGTATTGTATGTGTGCTTTTGGTTTGTGGACTGGGGTGGCAGAGTGGGCTAAAAAACGGTGATGGATTAAACCCAGATCTTTTGACTGGGTGTGAGTGTTTGATTGATTCAGATGCTCCGTCCATCACCACCCCCTTTTGTACCGCTTTTGGTTTGTGGAAGCGTGACAGATCCATGTCGCAGCGAAATTAAAAAAAGGTTTTAAAAAACCAAGAATCAGTGTTCAAGAAAAAGCGTGCTCTAAAAAGAGCCTTTGTGTTTATAGTATATAGATGATAACTACACATAAAGCAGGATGAAGTCTTTCAAGTTGTTGAGAAACACCCTGCTTCCTTTCTCTGTGAAATTAACTCCATGATTTCTGTTGGACCTGTCAGCCTTAGGGTGGTCTTCCCCTACCTTTTTTCCCTTGCGCCTCCCATTTGGACTTACAACTCTGGGCGCCTCACCACTGCTTAACAGTGCTGAGGAGCAGGTGCTCTCCCCTAAAACCTTGTGACGCTGGCATATCTGCCACAAGCCCCTGGTACTGCAGTAAGGCTTGCCTCTCCATAGGCTAGCATTAGGAACCCCCCTTATACGATAATTTCTGACAGGGACCTAATGAGTCTGTCATGTTTGGTCTTGTTGGACTCGGGACAGGGAACCCTTTCCAATGATATATGGGGTTTGGGCACTACTACGCTAGGGATCCCACTTTTAGAAAGTTAACCTTTTCCTACCTACACTTAGTTTGGGCACTGAAGACTCCCCCCTCCCCTCTGCATACTGATAGCTGTCTGGGTTGGGAGGTGGGAGTGGTGATTCACACCTTCTCCCCTGGGATGGGCTGTGACTGGCTGCCCACTGTAGCCTTAACGGCCCTGTCTCCCGTCACTGTGACAGCCAGGTCAGGGAAGGCAGGGAACATACCAGAACTCCCTGGACTCTTCTAGAAGCCCCTGCCCCCAGACCCTTCCAGAGACTTCTACCACTTTCTAGCCCCTATTCTGTAGGATATATAAGGGAGGGTCCTGGCTTCAATTCTTTGTTACACTGCTGGACCTGGAAGAACCCCTGTGGGAGTGAGGACTGCTGCGCCAGGAAGGATTGCTATTTGGAAGGAGGCTGACTGCTCCAAGGAACTGCTGCCCTACCTACTGAGCTGCCCTACTGCCTGCTGATCCTGCCCTGCCAGGGAGACTGAAGAAATACCACCACCAGAGTGTCTCCACCAAAGCCCTAAGAAATTACCTTTCTTTGAACCTCATCGTTTTAAGGACTGCCCTTTTGGGGGACAGTAACTTTTCTAAGGACTTGGCTCTGCACCCCTCTGCCTGCAATCAACATCATTGGTCCCGGGATCTTCAACTACTACCTCTGCAGCACTGGGTGTGTAAAAGAACTTTATTCCTCCCTCTGAAGTCGCCAACGCCAGCCCGAGCTGAGCGCGGTATTTAAATCACCCCTGTAGCGCTGTGCTCCTGCAATCACCGCTGCTGCCCTATATGTGACCTGGGAAGCACTGTGGGAAGGGTGTGCTGTATGGACGTGAAATCACTGCCGCCGCCCAGGACAGAAGTATGCTACCAGCGCTGTGGAGACACTGAAGCGCTGGGATCCTGGAACTCATCGCCCGAGCCCCGAGGGTGTAATTATCCCGAAATCGACCAACGTGCCAGGAGGGGATCAGGCGTTGCCTGGCAACCAGGACGCCCTGCCACCGCGGGAAGAAGCCGCCTCAGCCAGGAAGTGTGTCAGGGCTGAGCACCGGAAGGGCTGCCCCGCTCCTCCGTCCTGACGGCTGCATCAGGGTGCCTTTTCACCTCAAGCCCAGGTAAGCGCTTAGCGTGTGCGCTAAGCTGCTGGTGGCAGAGTTACCTGGGGCAGGGTGAGGCAGGAGACCGTGTGGGCGGTGGCGGTAGGATCGGGACTGCCTCAATGAAGTAACAGGGCTGCCAGGGGCCGTGGATATGTGGTAGCGGGCCTGCTTACACCCGCCTGAGGACTTCATCTGAACCCGGGCCGGCACGCATCGGGGCATGTTTAACTCGTCCTGAGCTGCGAAGTCAGCAGCAGGGACCTTGCCATCGGGCGAGGAGCACCGTATCTTGGAAGCGCGTGAGGGGTGCCATTAATTAGCACCATTTTTAATAGAAGCCGGGGACTGCAATTAAGGGCCATATGCATGAACACATTTTCCCATAAACACAGAATGGGCATAACCCTTTGATGCATCTGGCCATAAGAGACTGCAGCTAGAGGCTGAGAGAATACTGACAGTTGCGGGCCCCGCTTGGAGTGCTCATCGCGGCCTGTGTCTGATCACCCCACATCGAAGGCTAACATTACCGTATTACCCCTAGTGGGAACGCAGAGGGGTTTTCTGCACTATTTTGTTCGACCCCACATGTAAAGTACCGTTCTCCAAAATAGAAAAGGTTCCCCAATACTGCAATCAGGGCGTAACCTGCCACACAGGAGCAACTGTTGTGCCCCAGGTGTGCCCTCTAAGAGACAGTTCGTACATGCCTATTTGTGAATAGAGACCACAGATTCAGTACCCTTGGGGATACTACCCTCAAAGACAATATTGCTGACACACTGTGATTTTCTATATGAGGAATCTTATTTAGTTTGAACCTTGTGCAATTTCTAGAGAAGGATTACTTTACTTCCTGTATATGCCACAGGATTCACCTGATGGTTGATCTTGTCAATTGTGGCCCGTGCATACATTTTAGATAAAGATATTTTTGTATAAAAACCGGTGTGGTGTCCCTTTTGTGCATGTTTTACTTAGTACTGTTGATGGGTGTTGCACAAATACTTTACACATTGCCTCTGAAGTTAAGCCTTCCTGCTCTGCACCAGGCTACCCTGTCGGAAGCGGTGGTCCCTACTTGGACTAGGGTGCATCCCATGGCAAACTAGAGACCCCGGTTCTAACAATTTCTATTCATACCATCCATATCAAAGTGTGCGTTATTGTGGTAAATGGAGTCCATGTTGTGGTCTCTGAGGAATGCAGAAACAGTTTTATTCACATGTTTCCTAGATTTGTTTATCTGTGGACACAATTCAGTTGACCACTTCCACTTCTGCCTGTGCCACATGTAGACGAACACTAAGGCAGTGTGAGGGAAAAGTCCCATTCATTGACCAAGTATATTCTTGATTAGGATTTCGAGTCCCACACACGTCAGTGTGCCTATGTCATTTCCACCACAGCGCACACTCATGAGGTCTGGATGTTGCCAATCCTCAATGCTTTCAACCAAAGGCTGTAATTGATCCCACTTTAATCCTCTCTGGTCAACCCAAATAATGTCCATGTTAGGAAGACCCAAGTCCTTGTCAATGCCACACTTTCAAGCACCATCTCTGGCTCAAAACATAAAGCTATGACCCACAATCCAAACTCTGACTATTTTGAAGACAAGGAGGCGTATCACACAGAAGAAGGCTGCCACTGAATGAGACAGTTTTCAAAATAAATGACAGTCAAAATACTGTGCAGGATCTAATTTAAACAAGAATATATTTCATTGAATGGTGCAAATATGCTGGTACGTAAAATTAGGTAGAGATTTTCGCCAGAAGGTAAGTAGATATGTGATTGGCTCTAGAAAAATTAAACAAATCTTATGCTATTTTAGGTATGCTTATATTTCCAAACAGTAAACCGCACCTCCTACAGTTGAACTTGAAGCGGTTATGCTGCTCACAGAAAGTATTGTGAACTTTTGAGCTACTGGTACAAAAGAATGCTCCAAAGGGGGTTGTTATGGAAACTGACCTAAATTGGTGTGGGAGGATCAGATTCTAAAGACACTACTTTCAAAGGTAAAAGGAAAGTATTTTAGACTATTATAGAGGATTTCTTTTCTAAATATGTACTATCTTATACACTTAAATGTAGATGCAAACTCATAGTAGTACAAGGTTAAATGTTGTAACAGACTTCCATGTAGATTTGCTAATTAGCCACAAAGTTATGTGGGGGCACAATGAGCACTGTGGCCGATTTACAAATCCACCCAAAACCCCAGCAACTTTGCCTTTCTTTAGAGGAGTATTAGAAAGGGTTAACTATACTGACCATTCAGAAGTGTTATAACATAAATCAAATATGAAAGGAAGTTTGGTTTTGTTTTCGTTTTTGGTAACCCTGAAAGCAAAGGGGAAAATGTTGCCATTAATGGCTGATTTGTGAGAGCTGTGTACCATTCATATGCTTAGATTTCATATTTTCAGTGAGAAGAGATTCTAACTGACACTGATAAAAACATTTACAGACCAAGAAACACATTTAACAGATATGTGAATTAGGGTGTAATTTAAAAAAAATGTTTGAAAATGAATGTGTATACATAAGATGGATGAAACTTTCTATGATGTATACAAAAGTAAAAGGAAACATAAAATATAGGCTACATGACAACTATAAGGAAATGTACAGTGACCAGCAAAGCAGGAGAAAACATTTGTAAAGAGTGTCAACAGTTATTACTAACAGAGTGCAAAATAATAATCTGCTTTGGAAGTACATGCAGATAATTGGTTACAGTAAATAATATATAGTACATATTTTGTACATAGTGAGAAACACAAGCAGGTAATTATATACCAAATTTCAGTTTTACAGAACTGATTATTATCAGCATTTTAGTATAGCTAGACAGTAAGCAACATATTGTGGTAAAATAATTTTTCAGACCCCCTATACATTGTATGACTCACTCATAGAGATACAGAGCCATATCTAAATGCAGAAATAACCCTGTTACAGAAAGGTGTAGAGAAGCATAGATAGAGGTGCAAAAGTCCTCAATGGCTGATTTGGCTACTTATATTCCTTGTTTTAAATTGTACGCCCCCTTAAACTGGCTGTTAAACGATGGCAGAGAGATTTACACACATACTGTGACTGCAGTTATGTTCATAAAACAAATAAAGACACTTTACACACTATTATATACCCCAACACTCACTAACTCAGCCAGTGATCGATCCACAGGGGACCTTACATACCCATTTAGAGACCCATGCAGCTACTAAGGCAGGCAGTCATACACTGAGATAGTTATTTACAAATCCAATGAGATAGCTACAGAGGCATTCATACAGTAACTGAGATAAATAATCAAGTATTGATACAGCGTATCACTTGATCATAGAGTAACTCCTAAAAGTATATATAAATTCATAGGGTGTGTTACACACTGCATAATTGCTGCACTGATACCCCACGTGTAGTGTCAGAAAAGTGCTTATGAATACAAAAGTGGGAAATCTGGCCAATAACTGACACAGTGAGAAAGACACTGAGAAAAGTATTCACACACCCATTTAATCACCTCTACAACCACCAAGAAACTCGCTAACACCATTACAGTCACTGACACACCCAGGCACACACTGATCCATAGAATGAGACAGGCAGGCATACACAGATGCATACACTAACAGACCCAGGCACACTCTAATGTATACACAGAGACACCCAAGCATACACTGATGCATACATTGGTATGCCCAGACATACACTGATACACACACTGAAACCTAGACGAACACTGATGCATACACTAACACATCCAGGAACACACTTATGCATACACTGAGACACCTAGGCAAACACAGACACATACACTGAGACAGCCAGGCACACACTCATTCATACACAAATCAGCCCAAGCCCACATTGACACATACAATGACGCACTCAGGTAAACACTGACCCATACTCTAACACACCCATGCACACACATAAGCATACACTGACTCAAAGGCACATACTGATGCATTTGGTGACATGGTCACACAAACACGGATGCATACACTGACACACTAAGGCCAACATGCATGCATACACTAGGACACCCAGGCACAGACTGATGTATACTCAAACACAATGAGGCAGACAATGATCCATACACTGACACAGCCAGGCACACACTGATGAATACATGGAAACACCCAGGCAGACATTTATACATACATTGAGACAGACAAGCACATTCGAATCAATACACTAACACCCAGGTACACACTGACACATACATTGACAAACCCAGGCACACGCTCATGCATACACTAACAGAGCCAGGAACATACTGAAACATACCCGGACACACTTAGGCAGACAGTGACGCATACAGTGACTCACCAAGGCAAAAAACTGATGCATACACTAACACAGCCTGGCACACACTTATCCAAACACTAGTACAGCCAGGGAGACACTGAGGCATACACTAACACATCCAGGCAGCCACTGATGCATACACTGACACTTCCAGGCACACACACACATGCACACACTAACACACCCAGGCCCACACTCATACATACACTTACACACCCAGGCAGACACTGATGCATACACTGACCCAGCCAGGCACACATTCATGCATGCACTAACACACCCAGGCATATACTCATGCATACCATGAAACTATCAGGCACACAGTCATGCATACATTGATAAATCTAGGCAAACTCATGTATACACTAACACACCCATGCACACACCGAAATTCCTATGCACACACTTATTCATACACTGAGACACACAGGCACACACTGATTCTATGCTCACACACCCAGGCAGACGCTGACACATACACTAACACACCCATGCACACATTAATGCATGCATTGACACACCCAGGAACACACTCAAGCATACACTAACAGAGCCAGGCACACAGTAATGCATATGTTCACACACCAAGGCAGACTTATGCATACACAGACACATCCAGGCACACACTGATGCAGAAACTAACACACCTAGGCAGACACTGATAGATACACTGAGACAGCCAGACACACACTCATGCATACACTAACACAGCGGTACACACTGACGCACACAGGCACACACTCATGCATACACTGACTCACCCAGGCACACACTGATGCATACATTAACACAGCCTGACAAAAACTCATTCATACATGAATACAGCCAAGGAGACACTGATGTATACACTAACACACCCAGGCAGACACTCATGCATACACTGACAAAGCCAGGCACACACTCATATATACACTGGCACAGCCAGGCACACACTGATGCACATACTTACATGCACAGGCACACACTACGGCATATGCTAATACACCCAGGCACACTTTTACTAAATATATATACATTGAAGAAATGAAAATACAAACACAGTAATTTTTTCACTGGATGGTGTGGTTCGAACAAGAACTGTTTTTTAACTACTTCAAAAAAATTGTTTTATTTTTAATGCACCTAGATAAACAATCCTTGCTGTCCCTTTTGTTTCACCTGAGGGAATGTAAAAAAAGCCACACCTCACTTTCTGATTTGGGATGAGGGTTGCCATGACCTTCATCCTCCTGGAGCAGCACAGGATCCTCTGAGTCCCTGAAAGGGTTTGATTCAGCCATGATATGCAGAAGTGCAGGTGTGAAGAGGATAAAATCATGAAACTCAAGAGAAATTTTTTTCTTCTGTCCACTGACTCATTGTCAGTGAAATTGCTCTCCCACCCTCGCAGCTCCACCTTTAAGTGAGGTGCCCCTGCCCCTGCACTCTTGAGTGTTGGTGATCGAGGCCCTCCTCCACCCGCAGGTTTCCCTACGCCTCATCCCTGGTGGTCCAGTGGACCTCTGTCTCCTTTCTCTCACTCTGCTCCTTCACTCGTTTTTCTACCCTTTCTATCTTTCACCTTTCTGCACCTCTGCTCTTTTGTGCCTTATTTCTGCCCATTTTCCCTTTCTGTCCCTCTGCTCCTTCACTCGTTTTCACTTGTTTTTCTACCCTTTCTATCTTTCACCTTTCTGCTCTTTTCTGCATCTCTGCTCTTTTGTGCTTTATTTCTGCTTATTTTCACTTTTTTCTTTATCCCTTCTTTCCTCCCTTTACCTTTCCCCGCTGCTTCTGCCCCCGTGGCCCCCCCCCCCAGCGCGACAAGCCCAATCCAGCTCCCCTCCCCGCTCCCTCCTCCCAGCTGCCCAGCCCTCCCCGAACCCTACTTAATGTCGGCCACTGCCGCTCGTGCACCGAAGGCGCGTCAAAAGCAAGCACTTCTGCGCCCGTCCGCGACCCGTCCGCGACCAGCACCAGGAACCCTGGACCTTCGCCCCGCCAACACTATGACCCAGCAGCACTCCACGCACTCAACCCAGGCTGCTCAACAACTGCAAGCTAGCATCACCAGCCGACACCCATGGACCCTTCAGCTGTCACCGCTGCCGGCACACCTGCAGCACCGCCAAGAACACGGATCCACCACAACCCGCCCACAAGAACACAACCGAACCGAAGACCCTGCAATGCATCCTCCTCAACGTCCGATCCCTCCACAAACACGCCACAGAAATCTGGGACCTCCTGGACTGCACCACCCCGGACATAGCATTCTTCACCGAAACCTGGACCAACACCACCTCGGGACCGGACATCGCCATCGCCATCCCCCAAGGATACAAGATCTCCAGGAAGGACCGCCCCACCCACCCAGGAGATGGAATCGCCATCATCCACAAATCCAGCCTTTGCCTGAGCACAATCCCTGACGAGTCCACAGAACTGATGGAACACCTTCACTTCAAGATACTGGCCTGCCCCACCGCCGCCCTCCGAGGAACCCTCATCTACCGACCCCCTGGACCCCGCGGACCCTTCGCCAACTCCATCACGGACATTATCTCCCTGCAGGCCATCGCATCCACCAACTACACCCTGCTGGGAGACCTCAACTTCCACCTCGACAATCAACTGGACCCCAACACCACATGCCTCTTGGACAACCTCCACAACATTGGACTCAGCCAGTTCGTGACCGAGCCCACGCACTCAGCAGGACACACCCTCGATCCCCTCTTCACTACAGGAAACTCCATCACCTTCAGCCACACCACTGAACTCCCATGGACCGACCATCGTTGCGTCCACTTCACCTTCAGAACACCCACCATCCACAGACACCAGCACCTGCTTCCACAAAGAAACTGGACCAAAATCACCGACGACCAGCTCACCTCCTCACTCAACAACTCCACCCCAACCATAGCGGAAAACGACGACCCCAACACCGCAGCCCGAACCCTGCAAAGATGGATCTCGGACAGCACCAACACCATAGCCCCCCTCAAGAAAAACAACAATACCCGTGCCAAGAAAGCCAGATGGTTTACCACCGAACTTCGAGAGTCCAGGAGCACAAGGCCTGGAGAAACACCAAATCCACAGAAGCCCACAACAACTTCAGAGCCTCCACCAACGCCCACCATCAACTCATCAGAGAAACGAGGAAAAAAGCGATTGAAGACAGAATCTCCACCCACGCACACAACAGCAAGGAACTCTTGAGCATCATCAAGGAGTTCGCCCAACCCACCAGCGAGTCTACCAACATCCCTCCCTCAAAAGACCTCTGCGACAAACTCAGCACCTTTTTCCACCACAAAATCAAGAGCATCTATGACAACTTCGATGAAGACAACCAACACACTGAACCCTCACCAACCACCCCCGACACCCAGAAACCAGCGATTGATGACTGGACAGCCCTCACCACCGAAGACACACTGAAGACAATGAAGTCAATCCACTCAGGGGCCCCCACGGACCCCTGCCCCCACCACATCTTCAACAGAGCCGCCGACACCATCGCACCCATGCTCTGCCACACCATCAACCGCTCCCTGGCGACCGCCTCGTTCCCCGACGACTGGAAACACGCCAAGGTCAACCCCCTCCTAAAGAAACCCTGAGCGGACCCCACCGACCTCAAAAACTACAGACCCATCTCCCTGCTCCCTTTCCCAGCGAAAGTCATCGAGAAAGCCATCAACAGCCAACTCGCCACATTCATTGAAGAACACAACATCCTCGACTCCTCCCAATCCGGCTTCAGAAAAAACCACAGTACGGAAACCGCCCTCCTCGCCGCAACAGAAGACATCTGCACCCTACTGGACAAAGGAGAAACAGTAGCACCTAGTAGACCTATCAGCGGCGTTCGACACAGTCTCCCACCGCACCCTAATACGCAGACTCTACGACGCAGGAATCCAGGACAAGGCCCTCAACTGGATCTGCTCCTTCCTCTCCGGCAGGACGCAACAGGTCAGACTCCCCCATTCCTCTCAGACCCCACACATACCACCTGCGGAGTCCCCCAGGGCTCCTCCCTCAGCCCGACGCTCTTCAACGTCTACATGGGTCCACTTGCCCCCATCGTCAGAACCTACGGACTCAACATCGTGTCATACGCAGACGACACCCAGCTCATCCTCTTCCTATCCAACGAGCCCAACACCGCTAGATTCAACTTTCGAAAAGGCATGGAAGCCGTCACCAAATGGATGAAAAACAGCTGCCTACAACTAAACACCAACAAAACAGAAGTACTCATCATGGGCCCAAACCCCGACACCTGGAGCGACACCTGGTGGCCCACCGCCCTCGGAAACCCGCCAACCCCCACAGACCACGCACGCAACCTGGGAATCATCCTGGACTACGAGCTCAAAATGGACCGCCAGATCAACTCTGTCTCATCTTCCTGCTTCCACACCCTCCGCCTCCTTCGTAAGACCTTCAAATAGATCCCCCTTGAACACCGAAAGACAGTCACTCACGCCCTGGTCACCTGCAGACTCGACTACAGCAACGCACTCTACGCCGGAATAAACAAAAACCTCATCCGCAAGCTACAGAACATCCAGAACGCCGCCGCAAGACTAGTCCTCAACCTGCCAAAACACTGCCAGATCTCCCGGCACCTGCGCACACTCCACTGGCTCCCCGTCGAGGCGAGAATCACCTTTAAGATGCTCACCCACGCACACAAGGCCCTCCACGGCACCGGACCAGCATACCTGAACAGCCGGCTCAAATTCCACGCACCCCAAAGGACCCTACGATCAGCCCAGCTCTCCTACGCCGTGGTCCCCCACACCAGAAAGACCAGATCGGGAGGCCGCTCCTTCTCCTTCCTCGCGGCCAAAGCATGGAACGCCCTTCCGCTCCACCTCAGACAGACAACATCGCTCCCCATCTTCGCAAGAAACCTCAAAACCTGGCTCTTCGACAGACCCCCTCCTTGATGGAATGGAATCTGCACCCCCCCCACCCCTAGCGCCTTGAGACCCTTACGGGTGAGTAGTCGCGCTTTAACAAACTCCTGATTGATTGATTGATTGACTGTTCAAAATGAAAAAGCAGGTATTGAGTGGGGGCTATTTCCAAAAAAGGTGTGGTGCTTAGGTGGCCAATTAGAAGGGAACATTTGGGTATGTCATCACGGTAATTCACAATTGCAGTCGATAAACTTACAATTTCTCGTCAAATATAAATTGAGTGAGTAACTTTAAAATCAAATTTATGGTGTGATACATGTATTCTGAAATATGTTCACAATGACCTCGTTTATCAAATTAGTATGTTCTACATTTTTAAATTAATTTTCAAAAATGTTGATGACTCAGCAGTTTTGAATTTGCGGACACATGTTGATCATCCGAAACCATAGTGTTCTTGTAGTCACGTCTAGTTTTCCTGGTCCCACAGAGGATTTGTGATACTCAAAAATATAAAAAAATACAATAAAAAATGTATGCTTTCCATACAAAATAAATTTTACATTATAAAAAAGTATTTCTTGTTATTTTTATACATTTATTTTATTCTTTAAAATTTATTTTGGAATTATGAAAAAAATTAAAATCCTTTTTATAGCACATTTTAATACTATTGAAGTAATACCCAAAAATGTAAAATACTTCCTAAATAAAGCATACATTACTGAGACCTAGAATATTTCTGTAAACTAAATTTAAAAGTACTGAAGGTTCACCAGAAAGCCTAAAAGGGACACAAAGTCTATAGTTACTAAAACATTTAAGCACAAATTTAAAAAAAATCGCTGGGAAAACCAAAGATAAAACAAATATTAGAGTTAAGAATTGCAAATATAAAAAACAATTTAAAAAAATCACTGAAAGAACCCAAAAGTTACATGAAAGTTATACTTAGGAAAATATAATTTTTAAAAACCTTAGAAATTAATTGAAAAACAAAAAAACAAAGACCTTTAACAGTTAGGAAATGCAAACATAAAAATATTAGAAATTAACTTAAAAAACCAAAGGTTACAGGGACGTTATCAATAGGAAAATAAAAGTAAATCACTTAGAAATTCACAAAAAAACAGTGGTTACAAGGATGTTATACTTAGGTTCAGATTTCACATGCACTAAACTCTAGAAATATGATCTCTCAAATTAAATCTCTAATGACATCATCCACAGAGTGTTAGAGCTTTCTAAATGTTTTTGAGACTTGATATATACTAAGGACCCGAATACGAGTTTGACAATCCATATACCGCCCTGCCGACAGTGGCAGACTGACGGTGGTACTCCACCGGCCCCATTCTGAGTTGCAAGTATGGCTTAGTGAGCGCCGATGCCATTCCGCCAACACCGCCTGCGCCATCTGAGCGCATCAGCAGCGTAGAAGTCCAATGAGGCTTTGAGAAGCAAAGACTGCTGTGAAAAATGCCAGGCCAATTACGACTCCGCTCACAAGTAGCCTAAGTGGCAGAACAAGCGCCACAGCACTGGTGGAGGAAAGGAAGGGATATAAAGACGAAACTCACCTTTACTCAACAACAAGTTCCCTGCCACCATGGAGGCCATTATACCCACCTTGCCGCTTTTCTACTTGATTGAATACCTCCAAAACAGACACCCATCGTGGGCGCCATCACCGCTAAGTTACACAAACACATTTTGCCATTGCCTTACTTGCAAAACGAAGAGTTGCTGAAGGCTAGCCAATGGAGGTGAATTCCTAAGTGTGTGACTCTCATACAGGCAGGTGCATAGCTGCTGGGGGTGTTTGTAGTATAACCCAACCACCCACATAAAATGTATCCTCAGTAAAATGTCTGAGTACAGATACCTCTAGTCATTCATTGTGAGATGTCAATTTCCTTTCTGCAGGAAAATGTACTGACACACATACAAAAGTACATTCACACTTTCGGTTTTTAAAGTTGTCTGAAATATGGGTTATGTCACAAAATATTGTCTCTTCCTTTAAGGCCTTTCTGTAGCTCTGTTGATGGCAGTTTCCTTTTCCTGTCTTTGGTTCCAATACTAACTATTTCTCAGAAAGGGTGCATACATAGTATGAGAGTTTATTCTTAAATGTTTAATTCTCAAACTTCTACTGGAATTTAAACTAGTTATAACTTGTTATGTATTGCTCTGGCTAGCATTTTGTTATCCTCTAACTTATCATAGCAATACTTACACATTATTTGCTTTGTGGACAAATCAAAGCTTCCCTCTACAAATAAATATACAGCAAATTCTTGCCACTTATCTCTGTTCTCTTCTTCAGTTTCTGTGCTTTAGTACAGAACACAATTGCGAGTTTGGCTTTTGTAGTGAGTGCATCGATAACAAATGCAAATACAGTTTGGTTTACTTGATGGAACGGTGGTAAACTTTTCAATCTCTTGTTTAAAGTTATCAGTACTAATGCCTGTGTGCTGTTTCTCTACACCACAAGTAACCAATATTTTTCCTAGACTCTTGTTCAGGACCAAAGAAACTAAATGGAACATCTTCACAAATGTTTTCTACCACTGAAACTGTACTATGCAAAAGAGCTCTATTCATTTCATCTCAAAATATGGCAAGTAAGGTCTCCTAACTATTGAGAAACATGTCCACTCAGTTATTTACAATTTTGCTCAAACTAAGAATCTCTTCCATTCTAGCCAATCCGGCTTCCGTCAGAACCTTAGTATGGAAACATCACTGCTGGAGATCTCGGATTCTGTTAAGGAAACACTTGATAAAGGCGGTAAGGCGGTACTGGTCCTACTTGATCTTTCGGCAGCTTTCGACACCGTGCCCCACGACTGCCTCCTTCGGAGATTGCAGGAGTGCGGGTATGGGGGCACGGTGTTGAAATGGATGTCCTCCTTTTTGGAGGCAAGACATCAGGAGGTGTGGTCACCCCCTTTTTCAGCGGCCTACCTCCTCTTGATGTGGGAGTGCCTCAGGGATCCATCTTGAGCCCTGTTCTCTTTAATTTATATATGGCCCCTCTGGCCACACTGCTGGAAGCTGGGGAGGCTGTTATTATATCTTACGCCGACGACAACCAGCTGCTGTTTACCTGCAAAAAGAATGAGGCTTTCTATGGGGAAAAAATTAATTATTAAATGCCTGAAAGTCATTTTCGATTGGTTCCAATTGAACCATCTTAAATGCAAGAGAAGTCCGAAATCATCTTCTTCGGCACCCCGCCCCTGGACGCCTGGACGCCTGGAGGTAATGGTGGCCCCCTGATACATCCCCTCCTCAAACTCCAGTTAAGACGGTAAAGAACTTGGGAGTAAAGCTGGATGAGACATTATCCATGAAGTCACAAGTACAATCAGTTGTAGGCACCTGTTTTGGCCTCCTGAAGATGCTTCGCAGGTTTCTGTTCCTGTTACCTATTCCCAATAGGAAGACAGTTATACAGGCTCTAATCACTTCTAGGCTCGACTATGCCAACAGCCTTTATTTGGGCCTCCCAGAATGTCTGCTCAACAGATTGCAAGCTGTGCAGAATTCGGCTGCAAGGGCTGTCCTCAGCCCTAGGCCCAGAGAGCGGATCTCTCATCATCTGAAGGCAATGCACTGGCTGTCAGTCCGCTGTAGAATACTCTTTAAAGCTCCGGTTCTCACTTTCAAAGCCCTGCATGGTATGGGGGCACTCAACACACGTAAAATAATCTTATTCTACACCCCCGGCAGACCTCTTAGGTCTGCGTCTCAACATCTGGTAGTAACTCTGAAATGTGCTTAAGCCCGTTGTGGGGGTCGTTCTTTTCAGGTCCTGGTGACCAGCCCCTGGAATAGGCTCCCTCTATCGCTTCGACAAACAGCAAATGTTCTTGTTTTCCGAAAGAAACTGAAAACATGGCTGTTCCAACAAGCAGGCTGACCACCCCGCTCTTAGGACCCTCGTCTTTCTCTCACTGACTGTGTTTCTGCATCTTTTCTCTGTCTCAGCGCCGGGACAATCTTTGAGTAGCTGTGCGCTCTATAAATCCGCCTTAACATAACATAACATGAGTAAATTTCACTTTTTCGAGTGATGAATAGCTAACATTCTGAAGTGATGAAAGGTGCTTCTACACACTTTCTTTGATAGACATGCTAGTGAATGTCCCTCTAAATTAGCATATTTCCTTACTTTGCATGGACTTAATCCTTGTAAAATTCTAATTTTCAGTTTCATACCTCTGAGTGCAACTCACGTATGAAATTTCTCAATATATCAATTGATTCCAGATGGACACTGCAAATACTGCTTCAGTTCCATTTAGAGACAGGGGCCTGTCTATGTCATCCTTATACCTCTTCCTCTATCAGCCTCAACATTCCTATGAACCATCTCCTATTTTACAATGGGAGTACCATCTTTCACCTCATAACATCAACCAGTTGTTTCAACTGCATACACTAATGTGTTTGCTTGAAAGTAGCTTTCTTCATTAAAGAAAAGCTCAGTACTGGACGTATGCTTCCCTTTACGTAGATACTTTTACACAATATACTTCTAATCACAAGTCTATTTTTGGCTGCTTCTCTTTTTAGGCAACACTGTGCTATCCTGTGTTCTCATTCTGCTCAGTATCAAAATAAATAGCTTCCTCTTCAGAGCAAATGCCTTATCAACTACCGCCTCATATTTAGTTTTTGTTTCACTTCTCTTCTCCTTTCATACTGACTCATAGTTTGTACCAAATTCTGAATTACCCTTCTACGAGAAATTCTGAATCTCATTTCCATAAATTGCCTCTGTCTTCTTGTTAAGCTATCTGCTTTCTTATACCATTTTTTACTCTTAATGTCACTTTTTATCCTCTCTTAGCTGATTTGAAACCTTCCTTTTTACTTGCATGGTTTTGCTCAATGTGCATTTCTTCCAGATACTATTTTAAGAAACCTTTTAGTTTTCTTACCAGCAGCTCTTTTCTCTTTAGCTACTTTGTTTACCTTGTGTTTAGTTTCTTTCTTTGTTGTAAGGTGATGGTATCCTTTCCTCTGTTTTTTTCTTCTATCTGTTTTTTGCATTCATAACTCTCTGTTTATAAGTAAGAGTAGATGTCTGGAAAGAAAAAACAATTCAATACATTTAGAGTGCCCCATGGTTCTCATTGGCCTTGAAATTGGAACTGGGAGAAGTAAGAGTTTTGGAATGGAGGTGGCGTAGGAACTACGATGCTACCGCCCGCAACGCCTACAGATCAGCGAGACGGAAGTATCATGCTGGAATAAAGTTAGCCAAGAAAGCCCATTACCTACAGGCCATCTCCATGGCGGGCCAGGGACAAAAGGTAATCTTCAAGATAGTAAAGGATTTTATGAACCCATCAGCTCTTTCGCAGGAGATTCCTCCGTCTCAAAACCTCTGCAATGCGATATCTGATTATTTTGACAATTAGATCCTCGACATCGTGAAGACTTTCCCTCAAGTACCCGCTATGCCGGTAGTTGCTGAACAGACAGAGGAGGTGAGGACCTCTGCCCGCTTGGAGGAATTTGCCCCGGTCTCCCTCGAAGAGACCTCCAAGGCTATTCTGGCCAGCAAATCTGGTTCTCCTTTTGATCCTTGTCCTCCTTTAGTACTACAGAACCCTAGTAGAGGTGGTTAATCCTATCATCAATAGGATTATTAATTCATCATTAGCTACGGCAGACATTCCTAATGACTGGAAGCTTGCAGCTGTCAAGCCTCTCCAGAAAAAGGCACTAGCTGACCCTACCATCCTTTCCAACCTGCGTCCTATCTCCCTGCTTCCGGTGCTGTTCAAACTGGTGGAAAAGTTTGTCAATAGTCAACTGACGAGCTTTTTGGAGGAAAATAACATCCTACATCCCAACCAGTCAGGGTTTCAGTCAAAACACTCTACCGAATCGGCCCTGCTATTTACAGCAGAGACCCTACGAACGGCCATGGACCAGGGAAAGAAGGCTGTCCTAATCCTACTTGACCTGTCGGCAGCCTTTGATACGGTCTCACATAACATCTTAGTGGACCGGTTGGCTGCCGCAGGAGTAGGAGGGCAGGCCTTGGTATGGCTTAGGAACTTCCTCAGCAATAGACGCCAAGTCACAGTGTTGGGTCAATACCAGTCTGAAGCAAAGGTCGTCACCTTCGGGGTCCCTCAGGGCTCGAGTCTAAGTCCTATACTTTTTAACCTGTATATGGTACCCCTAGTGAAACTGATCGCATCATTCCAGATCAGTACAATATCATATGCTGACGACACCCAGCTCATCCTGGTGTTGGACAGGGAACGGCCTGGTGCCGAGGAAGATCTTAAGGAGTGTCTAGCAGCAACGTTTAAATGGATGACTGACAATCATTTAAAATGTAATGCTGGAAAGACAGAAATCTTGCCGTTTGGGATTCATAATCTGTTTTCCCCAAAAATGTGTTGGCCTGCTGATGCAGAAGCCCCCCCCCCAACACAATTACATCTGTTCGAAACTTGGGTATCAAGTTCGACGATCAACTGTCTTTCAAACACCAAGCAGTGGCCGTCGCTGGGACGTGCTTCCAGATTATAAAAGCTTTGAGGAAGTTCTTTGATCTTCTCCCGTTGCCGGCCAGAAAAACAGTTGCAGTGGCCCTAATAAATTCCAGGTTGGACTACTGTAATGGCTTATATGCTGGAGCTAATAAGGCCGTACTCCATAGGTTACAAATGGTCCAACATGCAGCGGCCCGCCTTGTATTACGTTGGCCCCGTAGGTCTTCAGCCTCAGCAGCACTCAATGCGCTCCATTGGCTACCAATTGGTAAAAGGATTCTCTTTAAGATTCTTATAATCACCTTCAGGGCATTTCAACAGCAAGGACCAAAATACCTGTGTAATGGGTTCAGAAGATATCACCCGACACGCTGTTTGAGGTCTGCCAGTCAGAATCTGCTCATAATCCCTCGATTCAAGCTGGCAACAGAAGGTGGCAAATCCCTTTTTGTGCTGGGCGCCAAGGCCTGGAATAAGCTCCCGCCCTCCTTACAATCATTGTCCCAAGAAACTCAATTCAGGAAAGCATTAAAAACCTGGGTCTTTTCTTTAACTGATGTTGCCTGCAGAGCGCTGGTGTAATGTGTAGTGCAAAGTGTAAGCTATCTCTTTTCCCTCCAACCCTTCCATCTGGGTTGGGTGAGCGCCAAGATACTCCTTGGAGTGATAGGAGCGCTATAAAAGTGTCCTTTACATTACATTACATTACATTACATTACATTTTCATACTATACTGTCAAATGACATATTTTAATCATTTCAGTAACTTTATAAACAGTTATGTCACTATGTTTTAGTCTGTTACTTTCCACATTTAAATCAGTGTGTGCCTGCCTGTGCCAGTGTATGCATCAGTGTGTGACTGGGTGTATCACGGTATCTATCAGTGTGTGCCTGTGTGTATCACTATATGGATCAGTGTATCCTTGGGTGTCTCAGGATATGTGTCAGTGTGTGCCTCGATGTTAAATGTATATGTACGTGTGTCTCTGGGTGTGATAGTGTATGGAGCAGTGTGTGACTTGGTGTGTCAGTGTATGCATAAGTGTGTCCTTTGGTGTGCTACTGTATGCATGTGCGGCCCTGGGTGTGTCAGTGTATACACCACTGTCTGCTTGGGTGTGTATGTATCTGTGTGTGCCTGGCTGCACTACTGTTTACATTCGAATGTTTCTGGGTGTGTTAGCATCTACATCAATGTCTACCTGGGTGTCTCATTATATTAATCAGTGTGTGCCTGGATTTCTTACTGAATGGGTCATCTATCACTGGGTTTGTTTGTGTGTGCGTCAGTACATCCCTGTGTGTCAGTGTATGCATAATTGTGTGCCTAGGTGTGTCAGTGTATGCCAAGGAAATCAAAAGGGGGAGTGAAGAGGTGGTGCCGATGGGCACCGAGGTGGGCACGTCCTCCTCTTAACAGGGATTCAGGTCAATCAAACAAGGGCCACCTCGCATTGGGTGGGTGTATATCCGGATGTTATTGGAATACACCTTCTTTGTTAAAATACCCCTCACACACCAAAAGGGCCCTTGGTGTCATGCTTCATCATCGGGGTCTTCCCGTCCCGGGGCGGGGCAGTGCTGCGACAGGCGAATACGCCGGAGCACCTTTAGATGGAAGTGCTATGTGTATGGAGTGAGTGTCAGTGGGGTCAGGAGTGATATATAGTGAGTTGTTAAAAAATACCTGGCCTAGTGGAAAAAAGAAATTTTATTAAACACTGGCTGGTATTGTTAAAAGAAAAGTGAAGCGGAGAGTAGGAGGGGATTAATGGGCTCTTTCTCCTATGTGGGTCAACATGTTTCGAGGCGCAAGGCCTCTTCGTCAGGACCTTGGGGGAGATCCCCCTGTCACTCACTAGTGTTTTCTCCACAAAGGTAGAAAGGTGTATATACAAAAAAGTGAAAAAAAGGGGACTATGTGTGTAAATATAAATAATAATTACAACACTTTTATGCTACCACACTAATAATGTAGTATGCCTGCAAAATAAGAGAACTTGATTAATAATTGCGCCGATCCCAGAATGCGCTTAACTCTAAGTCACCTGTAAGGGAAAAGAGACACACACACAGATATACCGGTATGCAATGAGGGATCTAGCATGAATAGTGAAGAAATAAGAAGCATATCTTCAGACACACATAGTCACACACTCAAAGTAAGTAATGCATGGGGGATAAAGGAATTCAAATACATACTTTCCACTGGAGGAATCAATGCCTCATGAGCCAGCTTTTGACAGAAGGGTATAGTGGGGTCCCAACTGCAGAGGGGGAGAGAGGGGGTACATTGTAATTCTATCCTATTAGTGGTATCACCAGATAAGAGTATTACTGGGATACATCGGTTCGTCCTATTGAGACCGGCTATGCCGTACTTACTGAGCCCCTAGCACGCTTGTGCTGCCTCCTTCGTCAGCTGCTTCCGTGGTTATGAGGGAGGAAGGGAGCGGCGAGTATTTATATACTCCAATAATTGAATGATTGATCAATTACCTCCGAAAAGCCCGCCGAATTTGCAATGGTCCAAAAGAGGGGTGAGGCGGGCGGCCATATTGGAAGGTCCGCCACCCGCTCCTATGTATGCAATTCCGATATTGGTTTAGGTAAATGCAGTGCTCGGGACGTGGCTTTAAACTGAAGTCTGATGCCATTGCTAGCTTGAGCTACTCGGGGAAGGTTGGGACTCGCTTGGCGCTGCGCGGAGATGCACGGCGCGTGTGCATTGTGAACTGCGCATGCGCCGGTCTGCTCGCGCCGCGCGCATGCGCGTCTCAATGACACTATGGCCCGGTGCATGCGCTTGCGCACAAAAAGCACTGTAGTGTTCAATGCAGGCACGCGACTAAGTGCCTAGGAATAGGTAAAAATGGGGGCATACCATAGCGTATATAGAGTGGCTCAGTGTAGGATAGATGACAGGTTGTTGGGCTACACCCATTCTATGGTGGTTAATTAAAAGGCGTATATAGAGTGGCTCAGTGTGGGATAGATGACAGGTTGTTGGGCTACACCCATTCTATGGTGGTTAATTAACAAGCTCATTGTCAGTCAGTTGAAAGCAAGGGAAAGGCAGATAACTGGGAGAGTTTAATAGTAAGGGAACAAAGCTAGTTGCTTATGTTATTGCATAGGAAGTACAATCCCGTGTAGGACATGTTAGAAGAGGCGGAACCTAGGGAGGAATAGAAAGCAGTCTAGCCACACAACTGTTAACAGGGACTTGTTCATGAGGGCTCTGGTTGTCAGTGACTGTATCTCACACAGATGGCCCTAGGTGTTCAGTTGCGCCCACGGAATATCGTCATTCAAGCCTGTGCGGTGTGTCCCTAGGCGGTACACCCAGCGTTGTTCTTTCGCTAGAAGGTTCCTATCATTGGGAAAGGCCTCAATGACTGTCCATTTTAGGTCATGGACATTGTGTCCAACAGTAACAAAGTGTGCTGACATTTTCGTGGTACTCCTATTGCAGCGCACATTGCTACGGTGTTCGCCCATACGGATCTTTACGGGTCTGCTGGTCATGCCCACATACTCCATGTTACAGGGACACGTGATTAGGTATACCACATTGCGGCTGTTGCAATTAGTGAAGGCTCGCTGCTCCCATGTAGACTTGTTAGAAAATGTGATATTTCTGCTTTTCTGTGTGTATTGGCAAGATACACAGGTGCCACAGGGGTGGTGTCCGCTAACACCTGCTATCCTGGGGGGTTCAATTGCACCAGGAGCTTTCGGTCTGGTATGAACAAGAAGATCCTTCAGGTTCATTCCTCTCCTATGTGAAAACATAGGTTTGGGAAAATTCAATTCACCACAGGATAACACTCTCCAATGTTTGTTCACGATCTTCGTGATTTGGTTGGAGTTGGTGTTATAGGTTGTTACGCAGATTGGGCGAGGATCGGGATCTTTCCTTTCGGTATCCTCTAAAAGTGCTTCCCTGTTGTTGTTGCGTGCACGTTTGAGGCCTTTTCGAACGATGTTCGTGGGGTACTGCCTGTTCAAGAGTTTGCACTCCAAATCTGCCGCCTGTGTCTTAAAATCAGCAATGTTGCTACAATTACGCCGTAGGCGGAGGAACTGTCCATATGGGAGGTTCTCCCGTAAATGGCGTGGATGGAAGCTACTGTACAGGAGCAGACTATTCTTAGCTGTTGGTTTGAAATGAGTACTTGTAGCAAGTTTTCCTTCTTTTGGGTAGATGTTTAGATCCAGAAACACCAGAATATTGTTGGAAGCCGTGTGTGTGAATTTTAGGAACTGATCCTGTTGGTTCAGCCAGTTCATGAACCGAGTAACAGAGTCTTGGTCACCCCTCCAGATGACAAAAATGTCGTCTATATACCTTTTCCAGGTGAGTACATGGTGTCTTTAGGGATTGCTCTGTTCCAGGATTTTTGTGGATTCCAGGTGGTGCACGTATAGACCCGCCAGGCTGGGGGCACAAGTGCTCCCCATACTGGTTCCATGTCTTTGGAGGTAGTAAGTGTCCTCATATTGGAAGAAATTTTTCGTGAGGGACAGAGAGAGGCACTCAAGGACCACTTGTCTGGGGGTGTGGTAATCCCATGTTGTAGAGAAAAGTACTTCCTCTATTATTTCTAACGTTTCTCTATGTGGGAGGCTGGTGTATAGGCTCTCCACATCGAGACCCAACAGGAGATCATGTTCTGGGTCAAAGGGAACCTCTTTTATCAGTTGGAGGACTGCCTTAGTGTCTCTGAGATATGTGTCAGTGTTTTGGACAATTGGCCGGAGGAATGCGTCAGCAAACTTTGATAGTGGTTCCAAGATTGAGTTGATACCTGACACTATCGGACGGCCAGGTGGATAGGGGGCGTCCTTGTGAATCTTGGGTATAGTGTAGAAGTATGGTACTTTTGGTTTATCTTGGACTAGAAACTCACTTTCTTTTTTAGTGAGCCAATCATTAGCTCTGGCTTCTTCGATCATGATCTGTATTGATATCCTTACTTCCTCAGATGGATCATCTCTTAGTTCCTGATAATTACGTTCATCATCCAGCAGTTTCCTGCATTCCCTGTCATAGTTACTGTACGATTGTACAACCGTGGCCCCACCCTTGTCGGCTGGTTTGATCACTATAGTCTGGTTATTTGCAAGTTCCTGTAGTGCAGCTTGTTCCTGCCTTGAAGTATTCCAAAAGGGGATCTTGTCACCAGTGGGTAACTTCTCAAGATCTTCCATTACTGCTTTCTCGAAGGTCAGCAGTTCCACAGGGATAGTGGAGTCTAACGGGGTGAAAGTCGACTTTTTCTTCAACCCTGTATCTGATTGCTCCATGCCCTCTTTGGTGGAGTCCTGAAAAAATGCTCGGAGTTTGAGTTTCCGCATGAACTCCTTCATCTCCAGACAGATTTTAAACTTGTCCATTTTATTCGTGGGGACAAAGCCTAGACCTTTTGACAAAACATTCTTCTGGGCCTCTGTTAGCTCCTGATCTGACAGGTTCACTACTAAATCACCTTCAGGGCATTTCAACAGCAAGGACCAAAATACCTGTGTAATGGGTTCAGAAGATATCACCCGACACGCTGTTTGAGGTCTGCCAGTCAGAATCTGCTCATAATCCCTCGATTCAAGGTGGCAACAGAAGGTGGCAAATCCCTTTTTGTGCTGGGCGCCAAGGCCTGGAATAAGCTCCCGCCCTCCTTACGATCATTGTCCCAAGAAACTCAATTCAGGAAAGCATTAAAAACCTGGGTCTTTTCTTTAACTGATGTTGCCTGCAGAGCGCTGGTGTAATGTGTAGTGCAAAGTGTAAGCTATCTCTTTTCCCTCCAACCCTTCCATCTGGGTTGGGTGAGCGCCAAGATACTCCTTGGAGTGATAGGAGCGCTATAAAAGTGTCCTTTACATTACATTACATTTTCATACTATACTGTCAAATGACATATTTTAATCATTTCAGTAACTTTATAAACAGCTATGTCACTATGTTTTAGTCTGTTACTTTCCACATTTAAATCAGTGTGTGCCTGCCTGTGCCAGTGTATGCATCAGTGTGTGACTGGGTGTATCACGGTATCTATCACTGTGTGCCTGTGTGTATCACTATATGGATCAGTGTATCCTTGAGTGTCTCAGGATATGTGTCAGTGTGTGCCTCGATGTTAAATGTATATGTACGTGTGTCTCTGGGTGTGATAGTGTATGGAGCAGTGTGTGACTTGGTGTGTCAGTGTATGCATAAGTGTGTCCTTTGGTGTGCTACTGTATGCATGTGCGGCCCTGGGTGTGTCAGTGTATACACCACTGTCTGCTTGGGTGTGTATGTATCTGTGTGTGCCTGGCTGCACTACTGTTTACATTTGAATGTTTCTGGGTGTGTTAGCATCTACATCAATGTCTACCTGGGTGTCTCATTATATTAATCAGTGTGTGCCTGGATTTCTTACTGAATGGGTCATCTATCACTGGGTTTGTTTGTGTGTGAGTCAGTACATCCCTGTGTGTCAGTGTATGCATAATTGTGTGCCTAGGTGTGTCAGTGTATGCAACAGTCTGTGCTTGGGTGTGTTGGGGTATGCATAAGTACATGCCTGCCTCTATTAGTGTCTGCATGAAAATGTGCCTGGGGGTGCCAGACTAGGTATGTATGTGTCCCTGGTGTGTTAGTGTATGCAAGAGTGTTTTATTAAGTATGTCAGTGTATGCATAAGTGTGCATCTGGGTGTCTCATTCTACACATCAATGTATGTCTACGATCGGCTTATCTATCTTAATGGTGACTTATAAGTTCAAAAAAGAGTTTAAGGCTTGACAAGCTGTTTTAAATGCCTGCTCGACCTGGCAGCAAAACTACACACAGCCTGTGCAGTAGTAGCCGAGACATGTTTAAAGGCCTACTAGTCTCAATGAGTGACTAGGAGTATAACTACGTTGGTACATATCTAAATAAGTGTATGAGTCCCTCTCTGGGTGTATCACTGAAAGTGTAAGTAACTATGTTGCTACATGACTATCTGTCTTAGTATCTGCATACGTCTCTACGTGTATATATAAGTGGCTTTATGGATTGCTTTCAGGCTGTATTAGTGAGTCTAGGATTATATAACTATGTGTGGAACTGGCTCTATTACTTCTTGTTACCATAATTGCTGTATGGGTGTGTGACTGAATATGCAACTGTCTCTGTCTAACTAGATGGGTGAGTATGTGTATGCTGTTGTCAATAGGTATGTGAGTAACAGTATAAGTGGAAAATTGAATGTTTAACTGGGCATATAGCTCTAGTCTATTCATGTTACTCACTAAAACTTCAATGTACAAACCTTACCTTTTAAGCGAATATCACTGTGCCTCACGGTCTACGTACACCCTTCCTTAGGCGTGACTTATATGTAGCAGAAGGGAAGTTTAAACCTGGCAAGGAGTGTTAAATGCCACCATGGTCTGGCATTAAAACTGCACACACAGGCTCTGCAGTAGCAGGCCCAATACTTGTTTAAAGGACCACCACTCTCACACAAAGCTACGATCAATAGTCAGAGTTCCTTAGCCCTTTCTTGCACTGTAAAGAAACCCAATCTGGTAGTGTATTTGGGCAGATTCGAGAATCGGTTCCTACGCTTGACACGGACCCTAGTGTAACTATGAAATGGATTGGCGAATACCTACAGGAGTCCAAAAAGGTATTTAGCATTATACTCTTAATACTTTACAACTACAATACACTTTATAAGATAGTTCTGACGAAGAAAATAAACCATCCTTAATAAGCAATGATTATAAATCACTCTAACTTTGACCAATATAATTCAATCGGTTTAGTACCATTCCCCCTACTGTCTCTAAGCTGAGTTTCCATAGCAAGCTCCTTTGGAACAGTCTCTTGAACCAGTAGGTCAAAAGTTCACAACACTTTCTAGAAGTAGCATACCAAATTCAAAATCAACTGCAGCAGGTGTGGTTGACATTTTGCAACTAAAAGCATATCCAAAATTGCATTACATTTTGTTATTTTTACCAGAGCCAATCACTGATCTACTTACTTTCACTTAAGAATCACTTACCAAATTTTGGATATCTGCATTTTTTTAACATCAAATCAAATTTGTTATTTTTTTAACCAGGTCCTGTCCTCCATTTTGAGTGCCTTTCATTTTGAAAACTGTCTCACTCAGCTCCAGCCTTCTCTTGTTTGCTACTTTTGATAGCCTCTAAAATGGTAAGAGTGAGTGTGGATTTTGGGTCAAAGCTTTATGTTTTAGACTAGAGAGTATGCTAGAAAGAATGATATTGAGAGGGACTTGGGTTTGCCTATTGTAGGTTTTATGTGGGTTGGACAGAGAGGGTTGAAGTGCCATCAATTGCTAACTTTGGTTAAACGTTTGTGGATTGCCACCATCCTCACCTCATGATTATGCACTGTGGTAGCAATGATCTAGGCACACTTACTGGGGTATGACTGGAAATACTAGTGAAGGTACTTTTACCTCCCACTCCTTTGGTGTTCTCCAACATTTGCCAAAGGCAGAAACAGAAGTGGTCAAATAATAACTGTTTACAGATAGACAAAGTCAGGAAACATGTAAATACAACTGTTTTTGTATTACTCAAGGACCAAAACATGGGCTCGATCTACAGCAACAATTTAGGTTTTGGCATGGATGGCATCTATCGAGGTGACTGACCTGATTTCACAGAGAAAGGCAACAGGGTGTTCCTTAACAACTGGAAAGACTGCATCCTGTTTTATGTTTAGTCATCATCTACACACCATAAACATAAAGGCTCCTCTCAGAGCTACCCTTTTACCCAAATAATGTTTCATTTTCTTTTTAAATCCCTTTTTTAATTCTTTTTTTGAAATTTGTGAATCCATCGCAAATTCACCAAACACAGCCAGACATTCAATTAACAACAGCACTTTAAATTTCACAAATGTATGAGTGACTTTCTGCATCTGACTGGGTGCATGAGTGTCTGCGTAAGTCTGTTACTAGGAGTGTCTGACTGAGCCTGAGAGTGGGGAAGTGACTATCTGAGTGGTTCTGTGAGTGAGTGCATGAGTCTCTGAATAGGTGAGTGAGTGAGTGAGTGGGTGGGTGCAAGAGCATTTAAGTGGTCTGTGAGTCGATGCGTAAGTGTGTGAGTGTGTCTGTGGGTGGGTGTGTGAGAGTCTGAGTGAGCGTGTGAGTACATGCATGAATGTCTGAGTTAGTCTGTAAGTGGGTCTGTAAGTGTCTCAGTGGGTGTGCGAGTGGGTATGTGTGTCTCTTAGTAAGCATGTGAGTATATGTGTGAGTGTCTGGGTAGGTCTGTGAGTGAGTGCATTAGTGTCGGAGTTAGTGTGTGAATGGATATTTTTATTGATTTTTCTGTGATATTTACGATCAATTGTGATGTTACATTAAGGCCGCTCTGAATGTCGTAACGGATTCATGAATGTCGCACATGGAAAAAAAGTAATTTTTGACATCTTATACACATAAGGAGTACCACAAAGACCCCAATATTCCACCCATGGGGTATGGGTACATCTACCCTGACCCCTTCTATTACTTTCAATATTTATTTTGAGCCCCCGGACCCCATATCTCATTCCACAAAATAGCAAAGCACAACTTTCTACACAGGTTGCAGCCAGCCAATTACAGTATTGCTATTGGCAGGTGAAGGAAGTGACCCGCTTAGGGTCACCCGGGTCACCACTGACCTCCTCTCAACCTTCCGTACCAAATGAAGAGTCAGACAGTGGAGAATACAATCAATAACTGTTTATTCACATACACTCAGACTGAAGCACCATCTGTACAGTCGCTAGGAGTGCTACAGAGGGAACTAAAGAACAGCAAACATAGAGATACGTTATGTATGTTTCATGCCCGGGCAAGGACACACCCACGGTGGAATTTTCCAGGCAGATGCAGCTGGACAGTGAAATACAAAAAAAGGTTTTCAGTTCTCGTATCTTGCACAATCTAGCATAGTCAAAGGTTGTTTCACCTTGGGCCCGCCACCAGACAAGTGGGAGAGGACCTCTGTCTACTGAGAAAGCTATGCACTGACATGAACAGTTTGCTCATTACTGAAACAGAACTTAGCATTTCAGAAATTAAACTTAGCAGAGGGCATTTCCGAGCAATTAACGAGATCAGTTTTGAACAGCCTAAAATTGCACCTGCAAGAAAATGGCACAGCAAATGGTAACTAAGACATGACATTGCATAAGATTTTGCAGGCCTAATCTAGCGCAGGTGGATTTGCGAAGCATTGCGAAGTATTCAGTAAGGATTCACCCCTCTAGATATACATATTTGTTTTCCCATTAATGTCTCAAAAACTACTGAACAGATTTACACCAAATGACAAAATAGGCTCTTTTTGGACCAAAAGCTAGCCTTCTGCCAAATTTGGTAAAATTTCATCTAGCAGTTTGGGCTGTAGTCGTGTTCAAATTTCCTATGGGAATTAACATGCATCAGGTACACTAAAGAACTGAGCTGCTACTTGTGTGTTGTTGGTCTGCTCCAATCAAAATAGAACGTACCATACCATCACAGCACTTTGCATGATACTCCTATAATAGGTGTCACAACCTGCAGTACTCATAATTCTTCATTTTAACAGACAAACCCTGTTAGGAATGGGGGTCTCCGGTTGGCAATGGTTTGCACCTTTGTCCAAGTAGGAAGCCTTGCTTCTAGTCAGGGTAAGGGAGTTACGCCCTTAGGCAACCCCTGTTCACGCCTTTGGGAGCTTGACCCGATTAGGCAGAATTATCTCTGAGGCAATGTGTAACGCGTTTGTGCACACATACAGTAACACAGTGAAAACACTACAAATGGACACCACACCAGTTTAGAAAAAATTCCAACATACAATAATTAAAATATGCACTTTGCAAGAATATCCTCAAAAATGTTATTCCTTGAAGTTGGTTGCTCCATCCTGGGTGACTGCGGTTCTGAAAACAACCAAATCCAACAGTTTTGGTCGACCGCGTTGGTGCGGACCGGCTTCGGTGTCAGAAGACTTGTAAGCAATTACTTTGGTCCCGCCCGCATCGGTGTGGGCAGAATGTGGCAACTGTTGTGGTTACAGTGTGAAGTGGAGCGGTGTGGCATGCGGTGCCCTCAGGTCGCAGTGAAGGCAGCGGCTCAGTGACATTCTTCCAGAGGCGTCGGTGAAACCGGAGCCTGCAGTGCGAAGTGGGGCGGTGCTCATTGCGATTCTGACAAGTCATTGTGAAGGCAGTGGTGCCAGTTGATGGGAGCTGGCATCAGTGGGCCCAGACTGAGGTGTGGGACGGGGTGTCATGTGACTTACAAGGCGTGCCCCCAAACCAAAGTGCAGGCAGTGGCAGCGATGCCAGCTTGCAGTGGCATTGTCGGTGAGACCAGGGCAGTGGAGTGAACCGAGGTGGTACAGAGTGCAGTGCCCACAAGTCGCAGTGTAATCAACGGCTCGGTGTTGGTGGTTGTTGTCATTGGTGAGACCAGGGTTGCAATGCGAAGTGCGGTGGTACCCTCTGCAGTGCCTTCAGATCATTGAGCCGGCAGCTGTTTTGGTGACAGCATTGGACTGCACAGCCCCAGAGTTGCTACCCAGAGGAAGGTGAAGTATTTGCTGTTCCTGAGACTTCCTGAACAGGGGGCAAGCTCTACTTAAAGCCCTTGGAGACACTCAGCAGAAAAGGTTACAGAAAGTGCAGTCCAGTCCTTTCTCTGCCCAAGATAGACAAAGCTACCGGAAGCCAAAACAGCAGAGCACACAGCAAAGTGGTAGACTCTCCTCACAGCTTCCCAAGCTCTTCTTCTTGGTAGGTTCCTTGATGCAAGTAAGTTCTAAAATTCTGGGGCCTGGGCCCCAATTTATATATACCATGTTTCCCTTTGTTCTCTTGAGGCAAAAAGTCTCAGTGCTTAGTCCATACCAGTTCTGTCCTCTCTGGCCCAGCTTCCTGGCAGGAGGTGGAGACAGCATTGTGTAAGGCAGACAGGCCTATTCAGATGCAAGGAAATCTCCTCCCACTACTCTAAATGCAGCCCAGGTCTATTCAGTCCATCCCTGACTCATCCAGGAAAGACAGGACACATCTCGACCCCCCCCAGTGGCTGTCTACAGTGAACGCACATCTCCAGCCCCCATTACTCCTAAGCCAGACAGTCAATCCACAAACCAGCAGAGGCACATAGGATGGCTTAGCAAGAAAAAAAACTCTTTTAAACTGGTATTTTCAAACACACAATATAAAAACCACCTTTACTGATAAATGCATTTTTATATTCTTCAGGCATACTAAACTCCAACTTTCTACCCTGTCTCAATGGCAAGTTATACTTATAAGATTTTATAAATAAACTCCCATTTTATCCAATAGTACAGATAGCCTTTCCATAGTGAGAAACGAAATATACTGTATTTTTCTATCAGGACATGTCACAACCACCAGTACATGGCCTACCTTTAACATGGGGGGCACCCTGCCCGCAGAGATACATTAAGCCTACCTTAGAGGTGACCCACATTTAATAAAAGGGAAGGTTAGGGCCTGGCAAGTGGGTGCACTTACCAGGTCGACATAGCAGTAGAGACTGGGTGCAGACACTGCAGTGGCAGATCTAAGACCCCTTTAAAAGGCTGCTTGTGTGGGTGGCACAATCAGTGTGGCAGGTCTACTAGCAGCATTTGACTTACAGGCCCTGGGCACACACAGTACACTGTACTAGGGACTTAGAAGTAAGCCAGACAAGTCAATCGTAGAAACGCCAATCCATATGCACAATTTACATATGGGGCACTTGCTCTTTGGCACTGATCAGCAGTGGTAAAGTACCCAAAGCATCTAAACCAGCAAAAATGAAATGCAGTACACAGCTAAAATACAGAAGGCAGAGGCAAAAAGACTGGAGAAACCACACCAAGAATTCCAGGTCTAACACTCCCCAGCTTAGTCTTACTCTGGAAAGCAGCCGTTCTTCTGAAAAGCCCAATGGCCCCCCTCTTTGGATTAAAATGTGCAACACAGTAATTCACATTTCATCAGCATTTGACGGGGGGTTTATTCCAATTGCTTTAGGGTTAGCTTTTTCCCCCTAAATGCTTACCAATGACGTCCTAGTGCAGCTTGGAGAGGTCCGCATACTGAAGTACCTTGTCAGAAGCCTTCAAACTGGTTCCATCCCATTTGCACTTTCCCACTCTTTAGGTTCTCGCTTTTCTTCTCTTATGTCCTCTATTTGGTCTGGATCATGCTGCCCTTATATCTGTTTCTCTTCATATTGCTCTTAATGCATTTAGCTTTAAACCCTCAGCTCAGCCTGCATTTTCACTTTGTGCAATAAATAGCATGTACGACCTACTCATGTCGGGGGTACAACTAGACCCAAACTTGAGGGGGAGATAACATTTTAAGAGTGGAGGTAGGGCCATCTTCAGAATGAGAGTGAAAATGACTTGTCGGATACGCTGGCCGTATACTGTACTGTACAATAAGTTCGGGCTGGACTGTTCCCATGAGGCACAGGGTCAAGACTGATTTGCATATGGCCATGTCTGAACTGTGGTGGCTTGGTGAGCAAAATAACGATGGATTAAGCCCAGATCTGTGACTGGGGGTGAGTGTTTTGGCATTGTGCGACAATCCGTCCATCGTCTTGTGTGTTTTGCTGTTCACCCAATTTGGAAAGGGTATGCCCAGACAAAGGTCCCGTGCTCACTAAGCCACTGGAGTCAAGCTATCCTGGCTGAAGATGGCTGATAGCCAGAAACCGGTCCTAGGATGCTTGCTTCCGGTCCAGGGAAGACATGGCTTGGCAGTTAGGGCTGGACTGTTCCCATGAGGCACAGGGTCAAGACTGATTTGCATATGGCCATGTCTGAACTGGGGTGGCTTGGTGAGCAAAACAACGATGGATTAAGCCCAGATCTGTGACTGGGGGTGAGTGTTTATGCATTGTGCAACATCCGTTCATCGTCTTGTGTGTTTTGCTGTTAACCCTATGTGGGGAGGGTATGCCCAGACGTGGGTCCCGTGCTCACTAAGCTACCGGAGTCAAGCTATCCTGGCTGAAGACGGCTGATAGCTAGAAACTGGTACTAGGATGCTTGATTCCGGTCCAGGGAAGACATGGCTTGGCAGTTCGGCTGGACTGTTCCCATGAGGCACAGGGTCAAGACTGATTTGCATATGGCCATGTCTGAACTGGGGTGGCTTGGTGAGCAAAATAACGATGGATTGAGCCCAGATCTGTGACTGGGGGTGAGTGTTTTGCCATTGTGCGACATTCTGTCCATCGTCTTGTGTGTTTTGCTGTACAATAATTTGAAACATTCCTCTGGACCATATATGGCCAATGGTGCATTTAAAAGCACACTTGGTCACTAACATTGGTGTGAGCTACACTATCCCTAAGGATCTTTTCAGGAATAGAGCCCAGCTATTGGCCCCTACCTTCTGGACTGCCTCTCACAGGAAGTTAGAGTCCCAGTCCATAGAAATAAGTACTGATGCCTGTGCTGTCCACCAACAGCCATGATTAGGGGATTTAGTCCCCTTCCTTTGCTGCTGCGAGTTCTCAAAAAGACTTAATTCACAATTTGGAGATATATGGAAATAATCAATCACTGAACGTGCATATTAATAACTTCCTCTGGAATTTCATTGTTAGCCAGAAACCGGTCCTAGGATGCTTGATTCCGGTCCAGAGAAGACATGGCTTGGCAGTTCGGGCTGGACGGTTCCCATGAGGCACAGGGTCAAGACTGATTTGCATATGGCCATGTCTGTACTGGGGTGGCTTGGTGAGCAAAATAAAAAATGTATTGAGTCCAGATCTGTGACTGGGGGTGAGTGTTTTGCCATTGTGCGACATTCCATCCATCGTCTTGTGTGTTTTGCTGTTCACCCTATGTGGGGAGGGTATGCCCAGACGTGGGTCCCGTGCTCACTAAGCTACTGGAGTCAAGCTATTCTGGCTGAAGACGGCTGATAGCCAGAAACTGGTACTAGGATGCTTGATTCCGGTCCAGGGAAGACATGGCTTGGCAGTTCGGGCTGGACTGTTCCCATGAGGCACAGGGTCAAGACTGATTTGCATATGGCCATGTCTGAACTGTGGTGGCTTGGTGAGCAAAATAACGATGGATTGAGCCCAGATCTGTGACTGGGGGTGAGTGTTTTGGCATTGTGCGACATTCCGTCCATCGTCTTGTGTGTTTTGCTGTTCACCTAATTTGGGAAGGGTATGCCCAGACAAGGGTCCCGTGCTCACTAAGCCACTGGAGTCAAGCTATCCTGGCTGAAGATGGCTGATAGCCAGAAACCGGTCCTAGGATGCTTGATTCCGGTCCAGGGAAGACATGGCTTGGCAGTTCGGGCTGGACTGTTCCCATGAGGCACAGGGTCATGACTGATTTGCATATGGCCATGTCTGAACTGGGGTGGCTGTGTGAGCAAAGCAACGATGGATTAAGCCCAGATTTGTGACTGGGGGTGAGTGTTTATGCATTGTGCAACATCCGTTCATCGTCGTGTGTGTTTTGCTGTTAACCCTATGTGGGGAGGGTATGCCCAGGCGTGGGTCCCGTGCTCACTAAGCTACCGGAGTCAAGCTATCCTGGCTGAAGACGGCTGATAGCCAGAAACTGGTACTAGGATGCTTGATTCCGGTCCAGGGAAGACATGGCTTGGCAGTTCGGCTGGACTGTTCCCATGAGGCACAGGGTCAAGACTGATTTGCATATGGCCATGTCTGAACTGGGGTGGCTTGGTGAGCAAAATAACGATGGATTGAGCCCAGATCTGTGACTGGGGGTGAGTGTTTTGCCATTGTGCGACATTCTGTCCATCGTCTTGTTTGTTTTGCTGTACAATATTTTGAGACATTCCTCTGGACCATATATGGCCAATGGTGCATTTAAAAGCACACTTGGTCACTAACATTGGTGTGAGCTACACTATCCCTAAGGATCTTTTCAGGAATAGAGCCCAGCTATTGGCCCCTACCTTCTGGACTGCCTCTCACAGGAAGTTAGAGTCCCAGTCCATAGAAATAAGTACTGATGCCTGTGCTGTCCACCAACAGCCATGATTAGGGGATTTAGTCCCCTTCCTTTGCTGCTGTGAGTTCTCAAAAAGACTTAATTCACAATTTGGAGATATATGAAAATAGTCAATCACTGAACGTTCATATTCATAACTTCCTCTGGAATTTCATTGTTTGCCTGAAAACATTTTGGCCACAAAGTTAATTTTCAGAGCAAACAGGAGTTTGTGCCCTATACAGTTAACAACCCAGTCACAAATTGAGCACTGTAGGCATTTTGCAAACAAAAAAGAAAAACAAACTTTGCACACTTAAAACAGGGTAAAACATACAATTTGTGAACAATCCTGAACTTTGAAGACTGAATATTGGAATCAGGTAAAAACTCTCCATTCAATAAATAGTAAATACCTAAATAATGATATATTTTTACCTGCAAGGAATTTGCACCAGAGATTCTATCAATAGTTAGGTTATGGCCAATATCACATTTCTGCTTTCCGAAGTAGAATACTCAAAGAAATAGCCCAATAAATGCATATAAAGACTGCCACAGCAATTTGAACAGATGACAGTGTGAGAAAACAGGGCTTTATACAGATGCCCCCCTATTTTTGCCCCCATTTGGACTACTAGATGCTAGTTTTCTGACTTTGACTGTGCCCTGGGCTCTGCTACCCAGGCCTAAGGCAATGCTATGTTTAAGGTGCAATGTAATTAGGTGTAATTGCAATTGGTACGGACAACCTACCAGTACCTCCCTAGCATATGGCTGGACATGTAGGTTTAGAGATCCAGTGGATTTAATGTCCTAAAATGTGCATTCCTGTGGCACCTGCTGTCATCCTTCGAATTCAAAGCACTTCCGAAGTCTTAAACTACCTGAATTTTACATATGCATCATCCCTAAGGTCTGCTGAAGGCGCCTCCAGGTTAGCGTGCATTATTAAAATAATCAGGGACAATATAAAACATTTTTATGTGCCATGGTGAGAGAAAGCCTGCCAGTGTCGTTTTCCTCCATTGTAGATTGCTAACACCATAGGATAACATGAAAAGGCTTGATTCATTCTTAATAAAAAGTAACTTTTGAACAAGAGTGCACTCAAAATATGATTCAAAGAATGCCAATAATAGTTGCAATAAATCCAGCAACTTACCAACATTTTTATTTCTTATAACTACGACAAGAAAGAAGTTATAGAACTGCTTTCCTAAAGTTACCTGGAATCAGCCCTGTAGCAGCCTATTCTGATTGTCCATCCTTTGCCAGACTGAGCCTAGCTGCTCTGAGACATCTGGTGGGAGGAAACCTGCAGCAGCAGACACCAGGACAGAAAGGGGACTGGGTAACCAAACTGGCCTTCAAAGGTAGAAATACAGTTAGGACATGGACAAGGCCCACCTCCATATCCTGCACTCCCAACCAGATAGAGCCACCTATAATTGAACTAGGAGAGGGGCTGGAAGGGGAGTGTAGGGGAGAGTAAACAACACCTGTTGGTTGAGGTTAGCCAGACCTGAACCTCTAGGATAGATTTTCTCCATGTTGGATTTTTGTGAGCAGTGCTTTCTGTGACATAAATATGCCACAATTCTAATGAAATTGTCATCACAGAAGGGGGCACCCTGCACACCATTGGGCAGGGGTACTGCCCTTCTTACCAGTAAAGAAAATTGGATCACTGCCCAGCACCTCAGTCCCGGCCTGGAAATATTAAGAGAAAAATGACTGCCATGCTGAACCTCTGGTCTGCATCACAAATGGACTTCACTCATAAGGACTGCACCTGCTACACACTGTGGATTCACAAAAGAGGATTTTGTCTGGTTTCAAAAAATTATTAAGGAGTGGACTTCCTAAAAGCAACCGGTACAGAAGAGCTTCAAGAAGTTATTTACATCCACTCCAACAAGAAAAGGCCACCTGAACAGTTTCAAATGGACTTTAGAGGATTGAAGCAAATGCATTGTGGGAAATATAGTCTCAAATCTCCAAGAGGAAAATCTGAGCTTCTGGACCATTGGCTGGAGTTGTGGACCTCAAAAAATCCAAATGAAACATCAGTAGAAGAAGTAATGTCCTGTTGGACTGTTGGACTGCACAAGAGATGACTGTACTCCTGAAGACTGCACCTTCTGCACTCACAAGGCTTCACAACAAAAGGGCTTTGCCTGTCTTAAAAGTTAGGAGTGGATTCCCTAATCAGCAACAGATTAAAACGTGCTGGAAGCGCTACCTGCTACAACAACAAGGACAGCTCCAGCCGATAAGCTTCACCCAGACTTTACTTGGACTGACCAGGTGCATTGTAGGAGCTGTAGGACCAGACTCCAAGAGACAAACCAGAGCTTCTGAACTCTTGGCTTGTGCTGTGGACCACTTTCCTGCATTATTAAACACTCTGGAAGTAAGTGTAAAAGTGTTACATAACAAGCAGCCTGAACTCTTGCGTTTGTCCTGGTCCAGCTCAACCATTTTTTAGCTCTGTGAGCGCTATTTGCTTCTAGTCGCTAGTTTTATTTTTATTCTTTAAAAAGTCATTTATCTGACTCCCTACATTGGATGCTTGTCATTCTAGTGTCATTTTAATCATAAAGAGAGTTCCTATAATGATAAATTGTTGTTGGATTTTATTGTGTGTTGTGTCTGACTTATTTACTGTATTGGTGTTTTTAAATGCATAATTATCTGTCTTCTAAGTTAAGCCTGTCTGCTCCCAGCCAAGCTACTAAGGGTTCAGCAAGGATTAGTTAATTGAGAAATTGACTGGACCTTATTTGCGATTGTGTTATTACTAAGTGTGGGTACCTCCATGCCCTTTCCAATAAACCACCTTCCAACAGACAGCAAGACTACAACACAGGTATGCATAGAGAACTTCATACAGCTACAAAGGTAGACCGTTACAGAGAGCCACTCAGAGTGATACAGTTTAGACTCAGTGCTGTAACACAAAATGATGTAGGCCTCCTCAAGAATGTGGTGCGGTCCTTCAGTCTCTCATAGATATTCATGTCTTGGGCTGAACTGGGGAATCCCTTAAGGGAGAGGACCCCCCTGTTTCGCAAGTAAATCAGGTGCTTACACAATGCCCCTGCTTAGGTCATCATAAAGTGACACCCAGAACAGTTTGAGAGACATGCTTAGTGACAGAGACACACACAAACAGCAGCCACCCTGAGACAATTATAAAGGGATTGTCCTATGAGTCAGAAACAAACCCATGAAGGCAGTCAGAGATGGGAATACGTGGATACACATAGACCATTAGTGACATAGCCATGAGGACAGTAAAAGACAATTACAGAAAAAATGGGATGCATTTGGCATGCTTTTCAACGATGGAATTTTTTTAGTCTGAACATTTTAATATGAAAACGTTGCTATTTTCAGCTTTCTGTTTGCATGCAGATTTTCATTTTATGCCGTGTCCAATATTTTCAATATCACACATTTGTTGTCTTTGTCTTGTAAAGTGAATTGAACCCTGACTCCAATCTGACAAAATCTGCATAGTGGTCTGATATTGACGTCAATTGGTGCATAGTTAATCTGTAATTAGTCATGCAACAGATCTGTAGGTACACCTAATACTCTCCAATATGGTAATCTAATCATGTGGCTGTCTAGGATGTAGTATTTTACGCAAATTGGAAACTGAGAGATTTCTTTGGGTTTAGTATCACGTTTATAGTAATTATGGTTGCTGATTCATTCATTATAAGCACTTTAAGAAGGGGAACGGGATAGCAACCACTAAAGCATACCGTTTTTCACGAAATGATATCTGCTTCTCCTAGGGTATTACCCATAGAAATAAGGATTTAACACGAAACCTACTTTTTATGCGCTAAAGAATCTGTAGATTTCGTTTCATAACAGAAGTACAATTAAACTATTTCCTATTCATGTTATTCAGAAAATTAGCCTGCATTTTAACATTTATAATTTAGGATTATCTCAACATGTGTGTCTGTTCATTCCAATACAGACTTTCCAGCGATTCAGTGATTTTCAAAAGCGCTGATTGCTGCTTTACATATCAAGTTGAAAATATCTTCCTCAAAGTTTATTTCCTAAAATGTAAATAGGATAAAAGCATCTATTAAAAGTAAGAACACAAATCATACATCCTGCTACTTCAAGAGACGCAGTTGATTGATGGTGATGGGTTGGTGAGGCAAGAACGTATGACCTTGAATATCTGAGTGCTCACTGCATAAGGTCTTGCACTGTGAGCATATATTCCAAGTATAGATTCCAGTGTCCTATTAAATGAAACCGATAACTCCCACAATGCGTGCCAATCGTATTGAGGGTAAACATTTTAACATGACCTTTGTACTGCCACTTGTGTGTCAAAAGACAACTGATTGAGAAGTTCACAGAAATTCTCGGTTTATCGATTCTAAAGAGGACTTAAAACCTATGGGTAGAAAATAATTAGTTTTTCTGTTTCACACAAAACAAATATATATTTTGCTATATCAAAGCAAGCAGTTTCTATTGGTAGCTATGGGCTGTCGATGTGCATATAGATGGATTTTAAATTTGTTTTAAACATTTTGCCTCCAGGCAGGTAAAAGGACATACGTGGTATGATGTTTTGTAATACGTATTTTGTCATAAAGAAAGGGAAGTCTGCATTGCTTCCAAGAAGCATGGGTAGTGTGGATAGAGTAAGAATGGTTTGGGAGCGTTTCATAGCCTTTATTCCCAGAATGTGAGTTGTAGACATGTGGAAGATTGGAAAAAAGATCAAAGGATATTCAAGGACATGAAGAACACGTAAGCAAGAATTAAAAAGAGCCACATTCTAGCAATGAAATGTCAGCCTTTCAAACAGAAATTGAAATATTCAAGTAGAAGGTTAACAACATTTCCTCACAGAATCCAAATCTTTCCCTTCTTAGAATAAAACAAAAGTATTTGGAGGAAGGGGAAATAAGTGTGAAAGAGATTGAAATATACATTGACATATGTTTAAAATGTTAAGGACATTCAATGAGGGTATTAATCGATCCTTTACTTGGTCTAGGATGATGTAAAACTTTAAAAGCAGACCATATTTTGATTATATACGTGTAGTCTTTAAAGGCACCGAATAGAGGGGCATATTAACAAGGAACAGGGAAAATTAACGCTAAGGGCGCTTAGCGTTCATTTTTTTAACGCCCGCTATCGCTGGATAATATCGCCTGGTTATCGCGTTAATCACAATGCTAAACGCCTAGACGATAAAAAATCCAGCGATAGCGGCCTTTTGGGAGGTTATCGCTGGTAATGCAGCGATAAAACTTCAGGGATAGGGATATCCTTGTTGGTAAACCATGGTGGACTTAGCCATGTAATCCACCTCCCATTGGATTACATGGTTAAAATTAGCAGACGTAAAAAAGCAGTGTTAACCATGGTTAGCGCTGCTTTGTTTGTCTCCTACAGGGTTAATAATAGGAGAAATGTCGCTTAGCGTTAATTTGTAGTTCAATTAAATCATAACTGGTTATATTGTTATAATGTTATTTAAACTTAACAACACATTGGTGGACTGAGGTGTCTCATATATCCTGACAACCCAACATTACCGCCAACATCCTAAGGGACCGCCGCCTACCAAATTTAGAGTTGCCTGCCAGCCCTGTTTACAACTCTATGCATTGATAGTAACAGTCCATAGGCCTATGCTGGATACTCTGATGGATTGAGGATACATTCTGAATCACATAACAGATAAATGGACGAAAAGAGTTGACTTAAAGCGCCTAATAATGAGTATAATATACATGTAATTTTAGTAAAATGACGTTCTTGGCTAACAGCAGGCTTACAAACAAGGAAGGAAGAAAGGATGTCAGGAGGAAGAAAGAAAAGAGAAGAAAGATAGGAAAGAAGAAATGTGGTGTGAGATGAAAAGGAAAAAAGGAATGAAGAAAGGAAAAGAAGACTGAAGTTATGGGGAGGGATAAAAAGAAACAAACTTGGAAATAAGAGATAACAGAAAGAAAAAGTAGAGTGAGAAATGGGGAACGAAAGAAGGAAAACAGAAAGAACGAAAGAACGAAAAAAGGAAGAAAGAAAGAAAAAGAAAGAATGAAAATAAAGAAAGGAAGAAAGGGAAGCCATGAAGAAAGGAGTGAGAGAAAAAAAAGAATGATCGAAAGAATGAAGAATAAAGGGAGAAAGGAGATAAGGAAACATAACCAAGCACCAAAGAAACAGAGAAGAAAATAGAGGATGAAAGCAACAAGAGCAAAAAGAGCAGAAAGAAAGGAAATGAAGAGGGAAAGAGGTTCAGGGGGGACTTTTGAAGTGTTAGAAGTGTACTCCTAGGTAGATTGGGACTGAAAGGACTGAAGTCAGGGGGTAAAATCTTTGAGCAGGACGAGCCTGTTTGGCGTATCCCACCCATACCCCACGCTCCAGTGAAGCCAAACAATAATTGTGCCTAAGTCGCGGTCTACCGTGATCATTAATTCTTATAAGCACTTTGTTTCTTGGTGCTATTCCTGCTTAAAATGTAATAAAATATCATATCTCCTGTTCCTCTATTGGATTTTAGTCATTAGGGTGCCATTTTGTTTATTAAAGCTTACTCTATTCTTTATATTTTGTTTAGGATTCTTACTGTTTTGTATTTTGACTTTAACGATATTTTGGTGCAGCATAAATACATTACACTTTTCCCTAAGTTAACCCTGTCTACTCTGTGCTATAGGTAGTAGGGAGTTGAGCTACGGTCAATTTAGTCACTTTGAGGGTTCACTTTGACAAGATGTGTGATTATTATGTGAGGTGGGTAGAGCTCCACCTTAAAAAAGAATCCAATATTTTACAGAGCTGTTCAAATAGTTAAGAGAAGCGGCCTCCGAACTAATAAACATAATGATCTTCCTCTCTTCTAAGGAACTACACAAAAAAATAGGATAAGCATTTTAAAATTTTGGACAGCTGCTCATATGTTTCCACCCATAAGAGCTAGGCTGCTGGACCTTTTAGAATGAATAGCTGCAAGAGATTCATCATATGCCTTTTGGAATATATGTTCCAATGTGAAAATGTTATTAGCAACATATTGGATGGACATGGTTTAATTTATTTTTGTAGAAGAGATATAGACAGGAACATTGCACCTCATGCTTTTCAAAAGTAGCAGCTTTCTGAATTTGTTTGCAGTTAAAAAGATCTTAGGACAGTAATACTCTTTATATATCTTCAATATATATGTGATGTGTTTTATTGAATGCAAGAAATCATTTTATTGTGCATCTTTTCATGGTTTTCTGTGCAAAAACTGAATACAACTTTTTTGATTAATTGCATTATTGGTAAATGGTAGGAATTGTTTCAGTCCATCATGAATTTGTAGCATTTCCAAAAGTTCTTGGATGGTAATTGGTAATCTTTGCCATATCTTTAGGGAATACAAAAATCATAAAGTATCTGATGGCCTACTTCATAAGGAAAATCAAAGTTTTACTCGCATTAGGCTTACACCTTCATTTGGAGTACATTTCTACTTTTCTTTAATTTACAGAGAATTTAAGGGTTTTCATTGGACCTGTGACTGTTCCTGCATTCAAATACATGATTAGCTTCTCTTGCGTAAAAGTAACCAATGTACATTCGTTCATACTTGTACATATTACAAAAGGGAAATTGATTTTAATATGGTTTGCTTCTCCACAAAGAGCATATTATACCTGCCTAGAAACCCCTCTGTCTGCATAACCACCTTTTTGTTTCCTCTTAATTACTGTAAGTGAATCATTATTGCTCAGTTAATTAAAACCATTGCAAATATTTAGCATATAAAAAGACATTAGTTAAATACAATTGGAGTAAAATGAGAAAGATTTCGTATAAAAAATAGTAATTAATGCAGAATTTTATGCTTTTTCGGGCTGAGCGTAGAATTAAAAAGAGGTGAGTCACTTGTTTTTGGGCCTGGGTTTAGTCGGAACTGTGGTGTGTATTACAAACATAAAGGAGCTTGTTTTCTCCGCAAAGTCTGTTGGGTCGTCTCGGTCCCCTAGCGTTTTCTTGGGTGCTAGTTAGCCTTCGAGAATCAGTCCGTTGCCCATGTCATATATTTGGTCCCTTTTCAATTACCATTTGAGTTTCGCATCTTAAGTTAGCGTCGTCCTGTATCTGCCCTCTGTCGTTCTTGTTTCTTTTCTGCTTCCTCCAAGAATTTGACAACATGACTTGCTAATTGAATGTTCGTTCCATCAAAGCAAGCCTTTACCGCCTGCCAGCGTGTTTTTATGCCAAGCCTGTTGAAGTGCTGTTTTAAATGGGATCTGCACTCTGTGTTCAGACCTTTGCAGGTACATAGTATGGTGCAAAATGTCTTCTTTTTCGTACCCACATACTCAGAAGTTGATTGTTTCTTGGGGCCTTTTCCAAGGGGGGAGATGGTTTTGTACTGGAAGTTGGCCCAGCCGTAAGCGTAGGAAATTTTCCTTTGTGCACCTAGTGAACCCGACTCCTAGATAGCTTTGGCATAGGCTGCTTGTTTAGCTTTGGATAACTGTCCTCTTAATTAGTACCTAGGATAGGATAGGAAAACATTCTCAAGAATACATATTTGACAATATTGATAGTGTGAATGTGGCTAAGGTTTGTGAATACTCAAAACCTTGCATCATTCTAAATGAACACCAATGTATGGGAGCACCCTTCCCCAAAACGGGACTGTCAAAGCCAATCCTTAGAGCAAATTTGCTCACCGGTAAAATTCAAAATGCTGTATTTTATTGAGCTTAAATCTCTTTACGCGGTTAAACTCTTTTTCTGTGAATATCAATATCACATTTATATTTGTAAATTATAAAATTTGCAAACCGAATTACAAAGCAGGTGCAGACTAACTGAATTTCCCTTTTCTGCTTATTGAGCAGATTTTTTTTTTTGCGAAGCTGGTGGGGGGGGGGTGAAAACGAAAGGGCCCACATTTAAATATGTTTAACTATTTATGAATAGCCATTTAAATAGCAAATACTAATTAGCAAACATCTGAATTACAAATAGCAAAAAGAGTATATATTAGAAGAGAAGGTGGGTTAGTGCTCTGACATAGCAGCTACAATGTTTGTAGTATTTAAGGTTCTTGATCTTATGCCTAACGGTTTAAGTAACTGTCTTGCTGCTCTACAGCAGTATGCAGGGTCTCATTTTCTGAAAATCAACATTGCTGAAAGTGGAGTCTTGTATTTTCGGGGCAAAAGTCTGCATAACTACTTAAATTACTCATGGTACATTGCAGGGTGAATTGGAGATTGTGATTTCTTCAAAATGTTTAGGAAAAATTGTGTGAAGCACTTTCAGATCATATTTCAAACAGCATCAATAAGGCTAAAATAAATCCTAGTCTAGAGGTTGGGTGCGTCTTACAGAGAAATGATGCTCGGACATTTTTCCCACCTACTTACTATATTTAAATCCAAAATCCTGTCTACTTTATTGTATGCAGTGGAATGAATTGATGTTGTGAAATAGGGTTTCCTGGCCAAAACTGAAGGGTAATTTTCTGAGAAACTTGTGCTGACTTAATACCCTGGTGGCAGTTGCAGTCTTAAGACTTGAATTTGGGTTAAAAAGTTCCTTTTTGTCTGGCATAAGTGGTTCGTTGGGGTCATTGTGTATTGAGAAGCGATTCCAACCACGTAAGAAATTATATGTGTAAAGAGATTTTTGTGATGAAAAAAGAACAATCCCAATTTTTTAGGAATTTCTCACAAGCTTTACGCTTATTTAACTTATACCTGAGTTAGGGATCGTCTATATCTGTAACGCAGGTAAAAGCGCATCTCAACCTGAGCTCTTCTCATTCAAGTTTCTATCTGGACACCGAGATATGTGGTAAAAAAGAAAAACTTGAGATGGTAAGGCATTATTATATTTTGAAAAAAACTAACAATATTTGACCTTGAATATAGATCACTTAAATATGTTACCCTTAAAAGTTTTAACCTCCAAATAAGTATAAATCATCTAATATATGCAATCTTTGCAGTAATGATGTCCAAGATGTGTAGCACATGTTAATTATTTGTCCCGCCCATGATATCAATGCTCTTTTATGAGTCACTGGTTCAAAAAGAAAAAATATCAAGTTTGAACAATACCTGATGCTATACAACTATTTTCGAATATACGAAATGTATGTACACACGTTTTTGACTTTTTAAAACATTTTTTACATTTTTATTGAATCTATTCATTTTTAGGACGTGAATTGATTGTAGCATGGTCGGTGATTGCAATAGGTGTTATTTATGTGTCACGCTATGTTATTACATTGGTACACCTCTAGGAGACCTCCGCCCTCAAATCAAACATTAATCTTGAACTGCAGCCATTGCCTATCAAGTCATTATTTCCTACTCATAATGAAATGTTTTTTGCCAGAGCTTTTATTATTTGAAATGATTCTTAAAACTATATTGAATTTTTTTTCACAATCTTATATTCTTAAATCATGAAATTACGTTTACCATGGTGGGTTTTTGATTTAATGATGTTGCTATTCATGGTAATATTTGTTTTAGGATGTTAATATTCATGGTAAGCATTTTTGATCTAATATGTTAGTGTAGTATTCCTTTCATGTGGACTCGATTGGATTTTCAAATCATTAAAAAATACATTAATAAAGAAATGTATTAAGGTGCAGGTCTCTAGGGAGACCATAAGTTGTGCAGTACATGAAGTCTTTAACATACATAACATTTGGGAATTTGAAGCATTTACTGTGTATTCTGGTACTTGTTGCTTTCACATTACAATATTTATGCCTTTTCTCAATGTAAAATCGGAAAATATTGCAATGTTGCACACAAGCAATTTGCTTTTGTGCATTTCAAAATTTCATATTTTTTATTGTTCTATAGCTTAACTTTTTGCTTTGACCTAACGGCTTCACATAGTAACTGCAAAAAATGATCACCTAGACCAAGACATGCACCAAACGTGTTTGAAGAGTTTCAGATTGATTAAAATGCTGTTTGGTACACCTGTATATTTGTCACCTTTTAATTGGCTTCACTGATTGGATGATTCGGTGATCATGTATTGCAAAATTCAACTACTTTAGAAATGACCTGTTATTGGTGTGGCACTTTTATATCACTTAAATACATTGTTTGCCAAAAGCTAATAGCTTTTATGTTTGGTTCTTATGATGCATGAGTGGTGTTCTTTAGAGGAGGAAATTGGTGTGATGGTGGCAGTTCCTATCTTCAGCACCATGACCATGAAGAAGAGTATGGAAATAGTTGAGTGACTCAGGTGTGGAGCAAAATTTTTGTCAAGATGTTGCAAAAGCTCATGCTACCTCAAGGATGTTGTGTGGAGACTGAAAGTTGCTGAAAACTGAGCCTGTCGAAACAAATTCAGATTTGTTGTATTTCCTGAAGGAGTTGAGAGCCCCAATGTGGCGCAGCTCCTAGATGGGCGGCTATGAAGTCTCCTGCCTCAGGAGAAGTTCTCTTCCTGTTTCATCATTGAGAGGGTGCATAGAGCACTCGTGGTGAAGCCACCTCCTGAAACCCCCTGAGACCGGTGATAGCCAGATTCCTGAATTTCCAGGACTGGGACATGATCCTTTCTGAAGAACAAAAGATAGAGAAGTGCGTTATGAGAACTCTAAAATAATGGTTTTCTCTAACTACTCCAGAGAGCAGCAGCGGTGCACATTCGACTCCATGAATGCCAAACTGTGGAACCTCTACTTGCAATACATGATACTATTCCCTGCTAAAACAATGGTCTTATTCCAGGTGACACTGATTTTCGTTCAGACTCCCAAGGATACCTGGGGATGTCCTAGAGGAGCATCCTAGACTGCAACTTCTTTGGGGGAAAGAGCCTGGTGGGTGTCCTAAAGAGGAGGAGAGGGCCCAACCTGGGGAATGGAGGCTACCCAGGAGAAGGGGTCACTATTCGCAGAGGAGAGGTATAGGTACATTATGGTGAGATAGAGGCCCCAAACGGCAATCAGACATCTCTTTAGGCTTGGAGGGAGACAGGCAGGTTACCACTAAGGGGAGTAAGACTATGGCCCTGGAGGGGGGATCCACACATTGCAATAGAGGTGATGACCAGGAATCAGAACTGGCACCCTCCCCCCCACTTGAAATCACCAGTGCACATCTATAACACAAAACTGATGTTCCTCCCTCAGAAGCCACATTATCCGGGCAGGCACCATAATTGTGGGACCGATTTGGGGCCAAGGAGTATTGTTCTCCTCGCCACATTATTGACGGTTCAGTGAGTTGGAGTGCCTGTTGTTGTTTTTCACACTTCTAGGTACTAAGGCATCCCTTTTAGGGACGGCTGAAAGTTTTACAGGGCTGAACTATTGGTAGGTGGTGGTGGTGGGCTACAGACCTCTCAGTCCCCCGTGTAGAGTAAATAAAGTTTAGCAATGAGAGCATTCACTCACAGGGGTCCTGTGGGGTGGGGTGGGGGGTGTAATGGGTTCCACATTTGGGGTGGGTTTTGTTAAGGGGGAACATATACTGATAGGTCGGCCAGGCACTGGACAGGTTCGGAATGATGATACAATTCAGGGAGAACAATCAGGGTTAGATAGGACGATGCCCATCCACTAGTGTGATAACTTGCACCACATTACTCAGCAGCTGTAATTTAGACATCCATCACTTCTTGTGCGTGCTCTGATCAAATTCTAGACCCAGGATGAGTACTTCACTATTATCAGATAGGACCCTGTCAATCTTGTCCTGGAATGTGAACAGTCGGGGTGAGAAGGTCAAAAGAGGATTGGTGAAAAAATTCATTAGAAGACTGGAGCCAGATGAGGTGCATTTACAGGCGACACATCTAATAGCCACTCTCTAGCTCCAGGAGAGTGGCTATTTTGATCCGGAAAGATCAACCTTTACGAATAATTAAGAGGTGGTTCAACCTTTACAAATAATTAAGAGGTGGACAGATCCCTCTGAGAAGTTTGTGGGAGTGAAAGGGTTCTCTGGACAAATGGATGTAACACTGATTTGCTGATTTGTGTGGAGAAGTGTGGCTCAGGGGTTAGAGGCAGCAGACCCGGAAGCTGAGATCGGTCCTGGACCAGGGTTCAATTCCCCGCCTCGGCGGGGTCTTGGGCTAAAAATTCCACGGACTTGATAATTCTCGCCCCGTGCCTCCTCAACTCACGGGTTCACACTCTGCGACTCTGGGCAATAGCTTGCTTAATCTCCACAACGGCCCCTCGCGGCGGGATGCCTGACTTTCACCTTGTGGATACCCTGCTATCTCACAGGGGAATACCAGGAAGGGTTCCCTAAGCAAGCGCCGGGAAACCCACTGCGGGTAGCTGTGCGCTATATAAGCTCAACTACATTTACATTTACATTTACATTTACATATACGCATCCCCTAGGTGACAGGCCTACACCATGGAATAACTACCCTTGAGGCAGACGCTTCACTTCACATTGTGGAAGGAGATTTTAATCATGTCATGGTGATGGAGCAAGATGGACAAATGTCAAAACAGGAATTCCCCTTTGGGTAAAATTGTAAATCAGATATACTCACATTCACAACATTAAACCAAAAAAAGTTAACAAAGAGGAAATGTAAAATTAACAAGAAGTTAATTGTTGAATGTGTAAGACTCATCTTGATGAATAATGCCTTTCTGTTCAAGGATGAGTAGTTTAAACAACTTAAGGGGACCAGCATGGAGGCCACATGTGCCCCCAGTCTGTCCTGCCTCTATGTCGGACAGTTTGAGGCAAAACATATCTACAACGATGTAGCCCCTTTTTTTGAAAATGCAGCGGGCTGGTATCTACATTGATGATATTTTTTTCATTTGGGAGGGATCAGTTGAACTTTTAGATGAATTTTTGGTATGGTTAAATTTAGGTGATCTGAATCTCAGGTTCACGTCTCATCATAGCACCTCGAGAGTTGACTTTTTGGACATATCCATTAAGGAAATGAGTGAAGTTCTAGAGGTTGAGTTATTTACTAAACCTACGGCAAAAAATACCCTCCTCCATTGCTCTAGTTTTCACCCCAAGTCTCAGAGAGAAAGCATTCCTTTTAGCCAATTTCTCCGTCTAAGGAGACATTGTTCGGAACTTGAAGATTTTTACAAACATTCGTAAATCCTCAAAAACAAGTTTAGAGATAGGGGCTACCCCAAAAAACTCTTGTCTCATTCTTTAAAAAGAGCGAGGTTTTATGATCGAGATGCCCTCATTAACAAGACTGATAAAAAGAAGGAGCCTCTTAATAAGGTTGTGTTTGCTAGCAAGTTCTCAATTCTGAGTAATACAATCAAAAATGTAGTTAATAGTAACTGGCATGTATTAAATCATGATGAAAATGTCAAATTGGAAAAGCCTTTGTTTTCTTTTAAAAAGAACAAGAATCTACGTGATCTCCTAGTACACACCTATAGAGAAGAATACCAACCCAATCAAAGAACATTGGACAATACAGTAGCAATAGGGAACTTCAGGTGTGGCACTTGTAATATCTGTCCACAGTGCCTTCAAACCACTGAAATATCATACAATGGCCTAGTGCTAAAATCTAAAACCATTAGTAACTGTAGAAGCAGAAACATTTCCTTCTTTGCCCTTGTGGTCTCGGATACGTGGGTGAAACAGGTAGGGAAGCACGGACAAGCTTCCAGGAACACAGATCTGCCATAAAAACCAAGAAAATAACAGCACCCTTGGTGATGCATTTCCTGGAGGTAGGCCACAGCGAGAATGATTTCATGTGGTTTATCCTTGAGAAAGTAAAAATTGGAAAAAGAGGATGTAATATGCAGTCAAAGCGGAAAATGCATGAACAATGGTATATATCCTACCTTAACACTATTAGGAATGGCTTGAACTCATAAGAGGAATGGGAGCGACTAATAGGGCCTATGTGAGATAGCCTTAGCCTCCCTTTTCTAGTATATACTCTGTATCTGCCTACAATACATGTTGATAGTTAGATATTATTCTGTATTATATGAGGACATGCCTTTACCAGGAATTAGGATTACCTGAAGAATAGTGCCTACTATTCGGGGATATAGAAATAAGTTTAGTGTTAAGTATGAGCAGATGTAATAACAAAAATGGCAGTGTCTTGTACTTAATATTATAGTCGTCTGTACCATTATCTTGTAAAGAATGTGCATCTAGGAGCGTGAGCATAGAAAGGTATAATATCATTAAAAGAGTGTGAGCACTCTGTATTTGGTACATGACTAATATGGGGTACAAACTAAATCTTTGGTTGTGCAATGATTATGCAACATAGATTAACATAGGACTATAGATGGGCAGTTGCATGAATGTTATTTAAATGGGTTTGAAATAACATCGAAAGAAATGACATTGAAATAATTTTGGATGGGCTATTAATAAACAACATTGTTTCAAACACTCGCGATTCATAGCGGTACAATCGCGCTTGTGTAAGTATATATTAGTTGGCACTAGTGGGATAACAACATTGCATTTAAAAAAAACATGTGTTTTCTGAGGGAGTCTTACTTTGATTTCCTTTGTAGTTCAGGCACGTCGTAGCCGAGTAGTTTTTCGTACCCGGAATGATCCTGCGTAACCGGAAGTGTTTTCCCGACGCTCTATGCAAATTTGCGTCGAGGATAGTATTTAAATTAGGGTGTACACGGCAACTATTTGAAAAATCTCCTGAGGCGTATGCCCTGATTACCCGCTTTCTGGATCCAGGCAGGTAATGTCGCCACAAGTTAGGTCTTTATATTATATAACAGAGCTCTGATTTAAATAGGAGAAGGTCTTAACTTTTTTTATATATACTTTCTCCTATCTCTGTTTTAGATCGCTGGCAGTGTTGCTTTTAAACGCGGCCAGGATTACGGAGTAACCCGTGATGCTTGCACTAATTGGAGCAATTCTGATCATACGGCGATTAATTGACTGACCGTAATATTGCTAAGGTAATACTTCGTGTCGAATTATTTGAATAAACTAAGCGTGGACAGCTGCTATAGTATGAAAATGTTTCTAATAGTAACTTTCTCTATAAAAAAAGCTTTAATACTAATATGATGTACGTGACAATATATAGTCACCGCAACATTCTTTCAAGTTAGGCTGTCATAATTTACATTAGCATTTAGAGAATGGTCATGACAATATGTTTAGAAATTCGTATTAGGATAGGATGCACAGCTCGTGAGTGTGAATTCGTGCCGTTGGGTTCACCTAGGGTAGCGTAGATACCCCTAAAAACGCCAGTAGTAAGAACGTAAGATGTGATTCCAGAAAGACACTGGGACCATCCCCTTGGGAACACCTTGATTTCCTCTTATGAACAGAGGATTCCACAAACGTTAAATGCGTCAAGTTTATCTTTTTATTGATCAAAAGTTCATTAAATGTTGATTCAAAACATATTGGTTTAGTTCATATTTTCACTCATTGGGAAGCATGAGTGACACCTTAATTCATGAGACATCATTATAGTTCAGAATATCCAATGCATTTCGGGCTGTACTATACGCCCTTCATCAGGGAATAATGCTGTAACAAAAGAAATATTCAAAGTCACCACCTTCCATATAACATTACACAGTTCATTCAATTAAGCCTCTTATGCTTTCAAAACGTGTAACCGTCCAGTTGTACAAAACGAGACATTGCTTGAACCATAAATCAAAAAAGCCAGTCAACTGTAAATAAGTAACTCACATGTCTGTTGAGTGATTTGGTAACTGCTCAACCGGTGTATTAGCGCTGTTACAAAGAAGAGAGAAACGCGGGTTATAATCAGTTGTGTGGACGCGAAATGTAAAATGTAGCGTAGCTGCTGCATTTACCAAAATTTTTGAATGAACTGTGTAATGTTATATGGAAGGTGGTGACTTTGAATATTTCTTTTGTTACAGCATTATTCCCTGATGAAGGGCGTATAGTACAGCCCGAAATGCATTGGATATTCTGAACTATAATGATGTCTCATGAATTAAGGTGTCACTCATGCTTCCCAATGAGTGAAAATATGAACTAAACCAATATGTTTTGAATCAACATTTAATGAACTTTTGATCAATAAAAAGATAAACTTGACGCATTTAACGTTTGTGGAATCCTCTGTTCATAAGAGGAAATCAAGGTGTTCCCAAGGGGATGGTCCCAGTGTCTTTCTGGAATCACATCTTACGTTCATGACAATATGTTTCACATATTGCAGACTGAGACGGGTATTGGAGAATGCTTTAGCCATATACGCAGAGTTATCGTGCTTTGGAGGAAATACAGCGGAACCGAGTACCGTAGAAAAAGATGTGTTCTGTTTTATATCGGTCGTTGTTTCAGCAACAAATGTAGCTAGGTATAATTTTTTTGTTATGTGACAACGCGCACATTTTCCATCAAGAGATAGATATTAACTGTGTAATCGGGAATGCACATTAAAACTATTTAGAAATTAAGATGTTACCTGTTATGTTATGTTACCTCCATTTTTTAAGCGCACAGCTGCCCCAGCTAAGGGGCGTCCCGGTGCTGCGCCTGGAAAGAAACACAACACGCACCAAGCAAAAGGAAGAATCCAGAGTAAAATGAGTTAACAGCTGTTTGGAAAGATATAGGTTTTTACGGCTTTCCTGAATGTCAAAAGGTCATCGAGGGCACGCAAATGGGCAGGGAGAGAGTTCCAGAGTTTAGGTGCAAGCACTCTAAAAGAGCGACCGCCAGATCTACTCCTTAGAAAACGGGGGACTACAGCTAGATTTTGTCCACAGGATCTCAGCAGACGGGGAGGGGTATAAGGAAGAATGAGATGTTCCAGTATCTGGGGAGAGGCAAGTTTTAGTATCTTAAAAACAAGACATAAAGTCTTGAATTCTATCCTCAGAGGCACAGGCAGCCAGTGAAGCTTAGAGATGGTGCTTCTAGCAGAGCAGAATCTAGGGAGACCAACTAAAGCCCTAGCCTAGACATTCTTCTGTTCCCTTGCTATGCTATCAGAATATGCCAATAAAATGTTGGTATGTTCTTTGTTACAGATTTATGGGTGGCGTTTATCTGTGATAAAGATGATGAATACCAACTTATGATATATCGTGGGAGAAAGCAGCTAAGCTAATAATCTTTTAATAACAAGTTTCATCAAGGTGTGTGTTATCACTATGTTTAGTCATCACAAATATAGTATATGCTGGCTCATAATAGAACACTGTTTTGCTATTATCTTCCCCACGTACAGATAACTATATTAGACAATTGCAGTGAATATTCGGATACTTGGAGGTTGGCTTAGACCCCATATAAGGTAAACTATGTATATATATTATATCACCGGATAAAATAGGTAATAGAGAGTAACACCCTGAATTTATAAACCACTATACAGTGTTTGACCTTTGGATTAGATTATTATGATGTACTAGGGATATAGTGTGAACAACAAATCTCTATATCCATAGCCAATTATGATCGCTAAAATGACAGGAATTGATATTAGTTGGTATTAGGATAATTGTTCCTAGGACAATGACTCTTTAATTCCCTAACAAGAGTATTGTGCAAGCTAATGCTATGGCTATACTGAAAATGTTTTGTCAATAAATGAAGGCCCATCTATTATATTGGAGTATTATGCTGCATTGTATGGCAGCTGTTTCTAGGTTTCTTACAAACAGATGTTTAACCTGCTTTTATGTGAGAAAGGGAGTTGTGAATGTGGTCCATTATTATTTCTTTTGAATTAAGTTGGTAGCCTAGAGGATTTGTAAAAGTTTGTAATGATACAGTCTTGATTATGTATTGTTCTATCATATATTTTATGTGTTTTTTATTGTTCTTTTATTGCAGATATTATATATTCATGTGGGATTCAAATATATTTTTTTCCTGAAGAAGGTGTTGGCTCTTTAAACCATTAGCCCACCGAAATGCGTCGATGCATATTTTGAGAGAAAATACGCTAAGTCTGTAAAGCAACAACTCGGACTACAAAAAAATCATGTACGTGTTAGAGCATGATTACTGTTAGACTTTGGTATTCTCCTCAATTCAATAGGAACCATCTATTCCTTGTTTTTGTTCCCATTTGTGTTTTTTATTGTATTTTTTTATTGTATTTTTATTGTGTACAAATGTATATTTTTATGTGTATTATTCTTATTGATTAATTATGTACTGAGGCTAGGGTTTATTGTGTTTTTAATACTTGTTTGAATAAACTGTGTATTTTTAGGAAGTTACTTTTACATTTCCTCTATGTTAACTTTTTTGATTTAATGTTGTGAATGTGAGTATATGTGATATACAATTTTACCCAAAGGGGAATTCCTGTTTTCACATTTGTCCTTCTTGGTACCCTATCCTTTTTGGCTGTTGGGTCCCTCGCTTTTACTAGAGAGATGGAGCAAGATGGGATGGGATTCACTGGCCACGCAACACACCCCACTCACAAGATTTGCAGCTGGCTTGGATCTCACAGCTCTCTGGAGGCATGCTCACCCACTTGAAAATAAATACTCCTATCTCTCAGGGGCTCAGATCGTGTTCTACCATCTAGACTATGTCTTCAACCCGGCTGGGGAAGTGGGCACCATAATGCAAGTAGAATACTTGGCTTGTGGCATCTCTGATATCAGCTGGACCGGTAGGTGACAGTGGGACTGAGAGCTGCTCCGAGCTCTACTTCCAAGAAAATGAAAGTTCAGGCATGTCTAAAGTAGTGCTCTGGGAAGCCAATTAAATGCTCCTTCTGTATTGTGTCCAGACCTGATATCCTGAAACAGGAGGAGGGAGGTTGGACTACTGGAGAAACTTGAGGGGCGACTGCTGGAGGAAACCCTGGGTTCGGATCCAGATCCCACTACTCTAAGGAAATTAACCCTCCTAAAAGGCGGATATGGTGCACTGGCAGAAAGAGGTGCAAAACTCAAACACCGGCCACATCACACTGACCATATGACAATAGTGATAAGACCAGAAATCTCCTAGCATGACTTGGGAAGATGGAGGCAGGGGCTAGATGGGTTGGCTGAATAGTGGAACCGGGGGATAATGCAGGCACAGATGAAGCAATTGCTGGAGCCTTCGTATGCTACTATGCAGACCACTGCGGCCACTACCCCAAATTGAACATTACCTGGAGTCTGTGAACATTCCTGTGCTAAATGCAGAGGCCTGAATGAAACTATTATGTTAAAATCACACTGGCAGAAGTTTAAGCCACAACATCGAAACAGAGCTCTAATAAGACCCGGGGGTCAACCGGCTTCATGTAGAATTTTGTAAGTGGTTCATAGGGCTGGTGGGACGTCATGTCTTCGACATGTACTTGGAGGCTAATAAGGAGGGCACCCTTCCTTCAAAGGACTGTCATAGTAGTCACTCATAAAGAAGGCAAGCCAAAGGAGTATTGTGCTGCATATCCCCGATCTCATTAATCAACACTGAGGTTAAAATGCTTGCCTCTTTACTAGCTACTAGACTCCTACTAGTCATTGCACCTCTAATCCATAGGGACCAGTTGGGCTTTATGACTGGTAGACCAAAAATACACAATCTACTACACACCCATAATTGGCTGCACAAAATTAAAGACTGATCAGACCTGCATGTCTTTCTAGCGTTCAACGCAGAAAAGGTGTTTGATGCAGTGCCCTTTCTTGAACATACACCAGTTAAATTTGGGTTCAGTCCTCGCTATAGGAATTGGGTCAATTATTATACCAGGCCCCTACTGCCACAGTTTGAGTCAATGGGTATTGTTGAGGGAGTGCCCCATAGGCAGAAGCATGGGACAGGGTTGCCATCTGTTCCCTCTGCTATTCACCATCACCATAGAATTTCTAGCCTATGCGGTCTGCGATCTTCCTGGGATTCATGGCATCCGGAACGTAGGCAAGACCGCTTGGAAGGAGAAGATTTTGCTCCATGTGGATGATATCCTTCTCTACCTTACAGAACAATCCCTATACCTTTCCTCAACCTTCCCACTATTTGAGGATTATGGGAGACACTCCGGTTACCGCAATAACTGGAGGAAATCAGTGCTTTATCTTCCACAAAGAGAGAGAGACAGGACCTCACTCCTGCGTCATATCTCACACACGGCCCATGGATTAAAATATATAGGAATACATATGACACTGGAGAGGGAAGTTTGCCAGGAGCGCAATCTGGGGAGGGTGTCGCAAACCTGTCAAGAAGACATGAAGAGTTGGTGGGGACCATCCCTTACATTGATGGGGAGGGTAGCAATGCTAAAAAGGGCGTCCTTACCTAAATTGCTCTATGCACTGCAACATACATTCTACTTGATTCCCCCGAGACGTTCAGGGTGTTTGAGGGGGACATTGAAGCCCTGGTATGGGATGGGAAATGCTCCAGAATTTCTCTTAAGACTCTACAACAAAATCAATATGATGGTAGGTTGGCTTTGCCAGACTTACATGCCCAATACTGGCCAGCCACCTTATAAATGAAATGATTGGTTAATTGCTCCCCTGAACAAACCAAATGTCAGGCTTGAGTGGATGAAATGGGGTGAGAGGTTCTGTTTACAATACAGAGGTAGGGGGCTCAGAGTTTTCTCCCTGCTACTCGGGTCATGATAGCAGCTTGGGGCATGGCTATGACAACCATAGGGAGGCATGGTAAACCTACGAGGGAAACACCCTAAGGGGAGGGGAATTGGCTTCCCGAGATAAGAGCTGAAGGGATTTCAGGCCTAGGATTTGATTGGGATATCAAGGGTAGGAGACTTGATTGAAGATGGCATTATCATGCAGTTTTCCTCGCTCCACAAAGAGTTTGGAATGAATGTAAATCAGTTTTTAAAATATACTCAACTATGGCATGCGTGGACAGCAGAGTTACCCCCTGAGGATGGGTTCCTAGAATATGCCCCTCTTTAGGGAGGCCATATACAAGAAGAATTTGGTAAGGGTGCAATTTCCTCACATACAAAACCCTTAATAAAAATATATGCCTGAGATTGTCATAAGTTGTAAGGGAAATGGGTGGAGGAGGTGGGGGAAATCAAGGACACAGATGGAGAAGCGGCCCTAATGCACCCAAGAGAAGTAGCAATCAAAGCACAGCTACATCTCATGCAATTGAAAAGATTGCAACGAGTAGACTATGATAGACATCAGTGGCATATCATGGGAAGGGCACAGACCCCACATTGCCTCCGATGCTAGGGATGGTTCCTTTTTCATACACTCTGGAGCTGCCCCTAGATACAGGAGTATTAGGCTGCAATCACTGGGGAACTTAATGGAGAATTTGTGGCAAAAATCCCTCTAGGCCATAAGTTCATCATATTGGAGCTCCCCTATGATATTGACCTACTGAGGGCTCAGCTCTTCCTTTTAAGTCCTGGCCTCATAGATGCCATAAGAGAAATAGCTTGACACTGGGGGGTACAGGAATGTGCCATATTGCAAGAAAGAAAATGGGGTATTGATATGTATATGTTGGTTGAAAAAGTGACTTATGCCAGCAGTGGCTGCCCTCGAAAAATCCGAAAGCTCGGGTAAATAGATGCAATATTTTTCCTTGGAGATGGTTGACAACACTGGGACTCCGAGTCAGGTGGGGACCAGATGAGCGTGGATGGGTTGATGTCTGATGTAATGGAGTTTATATATTGGTGCTTGCTATTGATGTTGTACCTGTGAAGGCAGATTGGTATCTGGAGATGGGGAGAAGGGTAGGGGAGGAGTGGGTTATTCATGAATATTGCTATTGTTCATTGGTCACCGGGATGGGACTCCAGATTGACCACATTATGCTTTTCTTTGCTCCTACTCAGTTGTTTTGAAAATAAAATAAAAATATATAAAAAGAAATATCAGTAAAATAAATAAGTATTCCATATTTTACATAATTAACAGTTACTTAAATACATAATTAAAAAGTATTCATCAATTATTTATTAATTATTATTTAATTAACTTTTGACCCTATACCCCTAAAAACCTAACAGCCAACAAATAACACATAATGAAAATAAATCAATGTTACATAATTTACGTAATAAATATTGATCATATAATTAAATACATTGTAATAAATAATTTTCATAATTATTATGAACATATTAACTTCTCACCCTCTCTTCCTATAAACCAAACAACCTGCTACAACGCTATAAATGACTATACAAAATTCAATAAAGCATTCTTAATCATTTAGTACAATCTATATTTTTTTAAATAACCTTTTTATAAACATTAATAATGCATAAAATTATTATATCAACTAAAATACATTCAAATAATTTTAAAAAGATATTTTTAACCACTATATCATTGAAGATGATAATAACAAGATCAATATTATTTGGAACTATATCACTTACCCCAAAAATTACTATTCTTGTCAATGATATTTGTGAATCAAAATATTTGTGTATCACACTATTATTTTCCAATATATCTGCATCCCAATATCTTGCCGAACCACATAAAGTACCATATACTTGGGAGTTATAAGTAAATACATGTGCCAGTTTGGGGTACACCAATTTTACCATGTTTAAAAGGGTGAGCACGAGAACCTTACTACTGATTAGCAGGAGTAAGGTACACAGAGTCCTATAACCAACAAAAACAGGTTCAACAAAAAGATGGCAGGAAAGAAAAACATCTGGGGTAGTACCACACAAAAGGTGGTCATTTCCAACAATTGTACTGACAAGTCAATCTATGCATATGTCAGTGAGGCCTCAGGAATAGCCAGAAAGTCTTTCTGAAGTCACCCATAGCCACGTTCCTACTGCTGCAACTCTGGCTGTTGGCATATCCTGCAGTCTTCTAACTCCTGCTGCTGAGCCCTGATAACAATGCCTGCACTTTCTAAAATTACCCACATTCACCTTCTCATGCAACTTCTGCATTCAGCAAGTTAGCCATTAATACTATGAAACACGAGACACAATAGCCATAAAATACTTCATTAAAAAACACCAGCCTTTTTGGATGTTAATGTTAAAAGATTTCTAAAGCGCATGGCTGCCCGTAAGCGTCCCAGCGCTGACAGTAGAAACAGGCGAAGGAAACATGAGGGGGAAGTTACGGGAACAGCCAGGTCTTTAGGAATTTCCAGAATGGAAGGAGGTTTGGTTGGGCACGTAGGTAAAGAGGAAGTGAGTTCCACAGTTTAGAGGTGTTATATGAAAAACGCCGACCTCCAGAGCGCGACCTCTTGATCCTAGGTGGCAAGGTCAGATAGAGATTTGTGGATTGGAGGGTTCTGGAGGGAGTATATGGAACGATGAGATCCTTAAGGATAGGTGGAGGTTTCCCATGGAGGATTTTGTTAGTTAGACAAAGGGCCTTGAAATGCACTCTTTCCAGGACGGGCAACCAATGCAATGCTCTGATGGCCGGTTTGGCTGAGCAACGATTCTTGGTGTCAGTAAGAATCTGGGCAGCAGCGTTTTGCACTACCTGGAGCCTGGTTGTCACTTTCTTCGGTGCAGCAAGGTAAAGGGCATTTCCGTAGTCCAGCCTGGACAAAACCAGGCCCTGGATTAGGAGCTTCCTCGACTGAAAGGGGAGCAACGAAAGGATCTTACGAGAGGAACGGAGGAGACCATAACAGGCGCCAGCCGTTTTCCTTGCTTGGGTGTTCAAGGAGAGGTCCTGGTCCAGCCAAATCCCGAGGCTTTTGATGTCGGATTTGGGGGTTGGGGGCAAGCCCATGCACGGGGGCCACAGGGACTCCGGGCGGAAATGAGACTGGTTGCCCATCACCATTATCTCCGTTTTATCACTGTTAAGTTTCAAATGGGACCTGTCCATCCAGCTGACTATATCTCTCAGACAGGAGTACAGATCGGTGGTGGGATTTTCCTGATGACTGAGAGATATCACCAGTTGAGTGTCATCCGCATAGGTCAGAAGTTTAATTCCATATGGGGTGACAATTTTTTCCATGGGAGACATATACACATTGAAGAGCATAGGGCTCAAAGAAGAGCCCTGCGGCACTCCGCAGTGTATAGAGGTCACTTTGGAGATGTAGTTGCCCTCCGCCACCTGGAAGGAACGACAGTGTAGAAAGGATTTTAACCAGGATAGGTCAGGCCCTAATATACCGGGGTCCCTGAACCGCTGAACCAAAGTGTGGTGATTGACGGTGTCGAAGGCCGCACTTAGATCCAGAAGGATCACTGCCACTGATCCTCCTGCATCGATGATCTTCCTGGCCTCTTCGACAACCGCCACCATCGCAGTTTCAGTGCCCTGACCCGGGCGAAAACCTGTCTGTGAAGGTTTAAGCAGTTCATTAGATCCCAATACAGGGATGCCATCAAGGCCTATAAAGAAGAGATTATAGCGGCCCAGACCACCTATTTCTCGGACAGTATTATGGAAGCCAAATCCAAGCCCAAGGAAATCTTCCACATAATAAAACAATGCACTAAAGTGAACACAGTTCCCCCTCCGCAAAAAACTCAGGCACAATGCGACGAGCTTGCGGAGTTTTTCCACAATAAAGTCTTAAAAATCTACTCTACCTTTCCAACATCACCTATAACCCCTGAGGTAACTGACCTGCCTCTCTCGAATAATAACCGTCCCTCACCTGATCAGCCAAGCCTTGAGCACTTTCCCCCGCTAGACCTTGACATCCTTGGCAAAATGGCACGTCAAGTTAAATCGGGTTCCCCACGGGACCCAGCGCCACCAGGGACTCTGATGCAAGCAAGCCAGGCTACCTTGCCTGTTATCCTGGAGCTACTAAATTCCTCCATCTCCTCCTGCACTGTACCCATCGCCTGGAAGCAAGCCATGGTACGGGCGTTATTGAAAAAACCCAACCTGGACCCAAACGATCATTCCAGTTACCGCCCCATCTCACTTCTCCCCTGGGCAAGCAAGGTCCTGGAGAAGTACATAAACTCCCACCTGGTCCAGTTCCTTGAGAACAACGCAATATTGGATACGTCGCAGACAGGCTTTAGACCGAAGCATGGTACTGAAACCGCCCTATTAGCGGTCACCGAAGAGTCACGAAGGATACTAGATCAGGGAGGATCAGTGGCAGTGATCCTCCTTGATCTAAGTGCAGCCTTCGATACGGTCAGTTATGTCACCTTACTGAACCGTCTATCCAACATCGGTGTATCAGGCGAGGCACTTAGGTGGTTTGAATCCTTCCTGACCAATAGATCTTTTCAGATCTTTGATGGGGACAGAGTGTCAGCTAGAAAACCACTAAATTGCGGAGTGCCGCAGGGCTCCTCCTTGAGCCCTGCGTTGTTCAACGTGTACATGAAGCCACTTGCTGGGGTCGTTGAACCTCACGGCATCAAAATTATATCATATGCCGACGATACCCAGCTAGTGGTTTCATTGGCACAAGAGAACAACAGGCAAACTCCGGAAGGCCTAAGGAGCTGTTTAGAGGATGTAAGGGAGTGGATGTCTGCCTCCTCACTCAGACTGAACGGAGATAAAACCGAGCTCATGCTCCTCGGACCAACTTCACCAGTGCCTTTCACCTCCCTATGGCCTCCATGTCTCGGCCCCCCTCCTATCCCTAAGGAAAGTGTAAAAAGCCTAGGAGTCTGGCTGGACAAAGGTCTCTCCCTCTCCACCCAGGCTACCAAGGTGTCCGCCACATGTTTTGGCTTACTCAGAACACTTAGAAAAGTTCTTCCGCTTTTACCATCAGAAGCCAAACAGGTGGCGGTGCAAGGCCTGATCCAATCTCGCCTAGATTCAAACAACGCCCTATATGTGGGGGCCCCCGAGATGACGCTTCGGAAGTTGCAGGTGGCACAGAATTGTGCAGCCCGCACCCTGCTACAAATCCCACGCACTCAGTCAGCCAGACCTGGACTAGAAAGTTTACATTGGCTACCAATAAGACAGAGAGTGTCATTTAAGGCGCTCTGTATCGCTCATCGGGCCTTTTGGCGGACAGGTCCGGCAATCAATAACAAACTAGTCATACCGTATCACCCCAACAGAAACCTTCGTTCCACCGAGGCCTTCCTGGTTGTGGTACCCAGAATTAGGAGAGCTAGGGCCGGAGGCAGGATGTTCTCCTCGAACGCCTCGAAGCTGTGGAATGCCCTCCCACTCCAGCTCCGGTCTAACCCGAACCTGCTATCTTTTCGCAAACAATTGAAAACCCTATTGTTTGCTAAATCCACCTAGTCCTACTCTCCTTCCATCGCCTATCTCTGTTTGCTCACTCAGCGCTTGGACGCCCCTGGGCAGCAATCGCGCTTAAGAAATTTATTTACAATTACAATTACAATTACAGGTAATTGGACAGCTGGCCGTTGATTAATTTTTCAGACATCTTGCTGATGCATGGAAGAAGAGAGATCGGCCTGAAGTTAGTCAGGTTTAGGGGGTCAAAGTTAGGTTTTTTTTAGTAGAGCCTTGACCACCGCCTTCTTCCAGCTAGGGGGTACCGTACCATCTGCTAGCGAGGCATTGATCACATTCACCATCGGAGCAAGGATGGTAGGTGCTACCAGTTTTAAGATCTTAACTGGGGCTGGTTCAAGCGGAGAGCCACTCTTGAGTGAATGTAGAATAGGAGACAGGGTGTCCTCGCTGATAGGGGTGAACATGTCTAGTCCTGTTTTGAGGTTCTGCGTCTGGGTCGGACACGGATGTGAAAGGTCCGCGGAATTGAGAGGGGGGGAGTTGGTGTAAGATGTTTGTATCTTTTGATCAAAGTAAGTAGCTAAATCGTTGCAATGATTGTCCGAGGGATCACCCGTGCGTGTAGGCTCTGTGGTTTTTAAAAGCTTTTTTATGATTTGAAAGGTTTCTCTCGACGAGCAAGAGGCAGTTCTAATATTTTCATTGAAAAAGGCTATTTGCGCGGCTTTGAGAGCTTTTTTGAAATTAAGAATCGCCAATTTGTAATCCCTCTTGCTTTTGGGGTCAAAGTCTTTCCTCCACACTCTTTCAGACCTCTTACAGAGTTTTTTCACGAGGCGGACCTCATGAGTAAACCATGGCAAGGTAGTTTTTTCTCGGGGTTTCAGATAAGGTTTTTTGGGGAGAGCGGTGTTGAGGGAGTTTTCGATCCAGGAAGAAAACTTGGCATCCGCTGTTGCGGGGTCTGCTTCATAGTTAGGCATAGAGTTCTCCAGGACATGTTTCCATTTGCCAGCATCCAGCTTAGCCCAGGGACGTGAAAGTCTACCAGGCGCTTGGTAGGGAGGTGGAGTGGTCGAGATCCCCCAGCTAAAAGGGATAAGCAGGTGGTCGGGCCATGGCAGTGGGATTGGTGCTTTCACTTTGAGGTCAGGAATGTTACAAAAAATGGGGTCATGCAGGTGCGCTAAGACGCCTAAGCCATCGCTTGGACAGTCCCTCAGCAGATCCAATGCTGACAGTGCTTAGGGCAAAACTGATCCCTGCCATTGCATAGGGGCACATAGCCTACCCAGGTGCATTCGACAAAGTGGTCAACGCGGCCCAGGCGAAAGCCTATAAGATGGTGCTACAGGCCCCTAGATACGCAAGGAACAACAGATTAAGGCTTGAAATAGGCCTTAAGCGACCTGAGCTGGCATTACTAGGGAACCTTTTAAAACTCTATATTAGAGTACTGAAAGCGCCAGAACATTCCTTAAAGCACTCCCTAAAATCAATCTTTGAGGAGGTGGGCTCTCCCTGGCACTCAAAGGTAGGACAAGCCATTGCGGCATTGAAAATCGAAAGAAGGAGTTTGCCTCTGCACGAAATTCCATTCTCAGCCTGGGCCCAAGCCGTTAAGCGCCAAGTCCGGACCATTTCCTTTGGACTTGATCTTGCATCCCTTCGGCAAAATCCACTAACTCAGGCCCTGGACAATTCATATATTCCAGGTAAACCCCAACCTTACCTGCAAGACCCAGTATCTACTCACGCGAGAAAGAAAATTTTGTACTTTCGCCTTTTGGCCCTCAGGATCACGGACTTCAACCCCCAATGGGCTCGTACGGATGGCACCATAGCCTGTCGTCTATGCAACTATCGTAGAGAATCCTGGCTACACTTGTTGTGCTGTTGCACAAAGCTGGCCAATGACCGCCATCGCTTGCTGCTTCCGATTTTACGGAACACGGACCATAGAACTTGTAGAGAGGCTTCGAACTGGTGCCTCTCAGTCTCCACGACCTGTCTGATAGCTAGAGTTGGGAAGTTTATACATCAGGCAAAAATGGCACTCGACTCACACATAACGGCATTGCCTGCAAAGCAACTGGAAGCCCTCGTCCCCAGTCATCCAACCTAGGCTGGTTTAAAGATCCACGAGTAATCCATCCATCGTCTACTGCCCTTGGTGCATGAATTGACTCTACCGAACTTTCACGGGCCTCCTTTTATCAGCTGGGAAACATTGGTGCAACCTATACCTCACCCTATTTAAAAGAACTCTGTTTTGGACAGCTAATCAGGACCAATATGTTAGTATTTTAACTCAAAGTGAGATTCACTTCTATGCGTCTTTCTTTCTTTTTATCTTATACTGTAAAGATTTTAAGTAATCATGCAGTTTATTAATAAAAGAAAAAAAAAAAAAGTGCCCAATTGTGTGCGTGGGTTGATCGTTCTTTAGATCGAGTTGATGGGTTGCTAAGTCTAGGAGCAGTTCCGAGGCAGTGTTGTCATTACTATTATCAAAATGGATATTTAGGTCCCCCAAAATCAGGAAGTTGGGCAGGGTGCTGGCCATGGCCATGGAGGTTTCCAGGAGAGAGCTACAAAACTGTCCCACGGCCCCAAGGGGGCGATAAATTAGAGCTCCCGAGAAGGAGTTACGTGGGGACATTTGCATGGTAAAATGAACGTTTTACAATCCGAAAGGGGGCTGTCGTGAAATCTACAGGAAAGATGGTCTCTATGAATAATGGCTATCCCTCCTCCCCTTCCCTTTGCTCGATCCAAGTGTTGGATGAGAAAGCCATGAGGCAGCGCTTGAACGATGTCCGAGTCGGAGTCTGGTGAGAGCCATGTTTCAGTGAGAAACAAAACCTCCAATTGTAGCTCATCTAAAAGCATATGGATCTCCTGGACATGCTTAGGCAAAGATCGGCAGTTTATAAGTGCCATGTTGATCGCAGTTTGGGCGGGGTAGCTGGTCTTAGAAGGGGTAAGTTTGAATGGGCAGTGGAGACAATGGTTGCAAGGGCCATCGACTCCAATGGAGTGGGCACAGGGGGGCCGAAGGGGCTGGTTCATTTGGCACAGGATTTCTCCAGAGTAAGATAACCTATTATGTTGAGGGGAGTCCATAGTGAACAGCCCTGGGCCCGTCCTGGCACGGAAGGGCGCAGACGGGCTTTCCTCTGGCACACCTCCGGCGTGCCCGCTGCGCTCGTCCGGTGCGCGTCCGGCGAGGAGGGGACTTTTTGTAGTGTGAGGGCCTAAATCGCCCTCAACACTAGAGCGCCGACAGATCCTTCCCCAATATGGCGTCTGTGCAAACGCTGTTTGCCTGCCTAGTCCCGCGGTCCAGGAGACCCTAAATCGGCCACCAAGGAGCGCGTGACCTCGGGAGGATCACGAGGAGGTTCGGGGTAGGTCAATTAGCTTTTTTACGAGCAGTGTCCAAATCACACAACTTTCAAAGCAAATTTAAAATCGTTGCTAAAAATGTCACAAGTAAATTACAATGAAGACAATTTTAAAAAGAAAGCCCTTGGCTCCCGGCTTCCGCCTCAGGAGTCGCGTGTTTCTGTCAGTGAGGCTTCGTCTAACAGTCCGCCCTATATGTAGTGTGAGGGCCTAGATCGCCCGCAACACTAGAGCGCCGACAGATCCTTCCCCAATATGGCGTCTGTGCAAACGCTGTTTGCCTGCCTAGTCCCGCGGTCCAGGAGACCCTAAATCGGCACCAAGGAGCGCGTGACCTCGGGAGGATCACGAGGAGGTTCGGGGTAGGTCAATTAGCTTTTTTAAGAAGCAGTGTCCAAATCACACAACTTTCAAAGTAAATTTAAAATCGTTGCTAAAAATTTCACAAGTAAATTACAGTGAAGACAATTTTAAAAAGAAAGCCCTTGGCTCCCGGCTTCCGCCTCAGGAGTCGCGTGTTTCTGTCAGTGTTTGTTGATATAGCATTTCCGACAGCACGCCTGCTGTTTCTAAGCACTACAAGTAGCAGGTGTTACTATTACCCAATTTAATGGCACTCAAATTTATGGACCTTGGTAGGACTGAAGGCTGTGTTTTACTTGCCAGAGCTTGTGACCTTAAAATCGCTTCTGATGATAATAGCGAGCCATAACTCGGTGAAGTATTTTCCAGCTCAGTTTCCTACGTTTTTTCTGTTACCATTGTCACGCGTAAATGAGTCCCTGCAGGCCCACCTGGTGCCACTGCGTGTTTTGCAGTTTAAATATACAAACCTTTCCCCATAATGGCAGACTTAAATGCTATAAGCTATGAATCAAAAGTCATAAGCTTAGATTTATAAGTGTACGGTGCCATTACTACTTCTAGTGTAGGTGTTGGGCTTGGCCTGTACCACTTAAATCATTACTCCAGCCTGCCCACAGCATTACTACTACATTACCAGCTCTCTCTAAGGTGCAGGTCCTCTGCTTGCTCCACAGATCTCTGTTTACACAACAAGATACATACATAGTGTATTTCTGGCTAACGATACTAATTATATTCCATTTAACTGTGTGATGTTTTAAAAGAGATTTAATCTAAAATAATTGAAGCGCTCCCACTGTAGGGAAAGCATATCTCCACCATGGGTGCCTTTATTCAGTTCCATCTTTTAGATTTTTAGGTCCCTAGGCAAGACATATTTTAGGGGCACCTAAATGGAACAAATTGAAATTTGTATTACCCATTTTTAGCTACTTCAAGTTCGCACGATGACAAACAATGCAACATTATATATAATAAACTTAAACAGGGTCATACAAAAAAGTTCAAATAGGTAGCGAGAGCCAGGGGTACAGGTAGTTGGAGATTGAAAGAGGTTGACAGAGCAAATAGGAGAGAATAAGAAGAAATAGAGAGACAGTTAACTTTCCTGGGGGCCCCTTGGAGGGGGGGGGGGGCGGGGGAAGGGTTGCAGGGCAAGTGCAGACTTTGCCCAAGCCTTAAAACGCATCTGGCTTCATTGTCCTCAAAATATAGATAATTTACACTAAATTCTAAAAGAGTATTGCATCATTACATTTTCAACCATCGTCATGTATAATAAACAAATAAGGCAGATGAAACCGCATAAAAAGGTCATGTGGGAAAAAAAAAGATTCTTCTCAGACACATTTCCTCAGATTAGTTTCATGATGTGAAGGAAACCAAACAAAGGATTTAGATTCAGGAAAGCCTTTAAGTATCTGCCAGCTTGAGTTAATTAGCCTTGCGAGGTTTGTCCAGACAACAGAGCTCTTTAAATGTTTTTGATGGAGTAAATGGCTAAAGCCCACTTAACTGAAAGATTGTTCCCTCTGGTGTTCAACGTCTAGGCAGTATAAAAAGACAGAACAACTTGCCTTGGACAATGTTTCTAACTGCTAACATGGACTGGCAGCCACTGAACAAAACAATTCATTTTGGTTTTGTTAAAAAAAACTACAGATTTGCACTGGGAAGTTTTATTCATAGAAGCTGTTCTGACTATAAATGGCTGAATGAAAAAAGTGTTTGCATGATACCCATGTGATGGCTTCCCTGACAGGGTAAATTGCTCCCCTTCCAAGACATTAAGGGCGATATTGCATGCAGTTTTATATTAAGACATGTTCTTTCAGCATACTTAGATACTGCATGTGTAAAACAGCACGTGTTAACTAACAGTGCGCGCATTAATACCCAGCAGATACAAGTTGAATGTCCCACAAATTAAGAGACGAAATTTCCCCAGAAAACCTCCTCCACTTAAATGCAGGTAAAAAAACAATTAAAAAAACATGGCACTCAAGGTAAAAAAATACAATTTCCTCAGGTCATATCATACACAAGTAACCCCACAGGTCTGTAGATGCAGACATGAGAAACACTGCCAACATGGGGCAGTGGTCACCCAGTAATTCATTGGCGTTCACCAAATACTAATTCTCACACTTCTGCCATGCTGCTGGAGGAACCGTACCAAGCCACTGAGCCCCAAAGGGCAACCGAGTCCCTAGGCAGAAAAGAAGGCAAGGGATACGCAGGAAAAGGCTCAGTCATTGAACATGTCACAGTCACAGGTCCTTATACTCTTTTGTCTCAATATAGACACCATACAGCACATCCTACTGACATTTGAAGATGCACTAGAGTCAAACACTGAGATTTCGACTGCCATTAGCACCGTTGCTGTTTAAGTGCACTCATCCTTGCACTTCTTGTATGTGGTTCTGGATATCCCTTGATGGCATGACTATGTCAAGTGCTCAATAAGACAGACTATTCTGGGGCTTAGCTCTGGCTTACACGTATTATGGGTGACTCCTTCCAGTAGCCACAGTTCCTTCACTCAATAGAATGATGTCTGAAGAGTTGGTTACAGCCTGGCTGTATAAAAAAACTCCAAGCAGCACAAAGGTAGAATCTCTATCAGAAGAGGAGTCCAAGTTAAGAGCAGTGAGGGAAAAGAGTAAGAAGAGCTACAGGGAGAAACGTAGAAGAGCCTCAAATGGGCCCATCTCCTAGCTGCAAACAACTGGCCACACCCCTTACCCCAACCCCCTCTGTGACTTGGCATTTCTATCTCACCCTAACCCAATTCCCAACCGGAGTATCCTCTGGATGATCAATCCTGACCCCCAACCTAAAATCAACACCCCTTGATACTGTCTTGTGCAGTGGTTGCTGCTGTTTGAGAAAGATCATTCAACTTCTATGTTGAGGTCTTCAAACACTGCTGCAGTATGATTGTGTATCTCTACGAATATGTTGCTTATTGTATTAGAGGAAGCACTGGCACTTTTTGCTCTGATTTGTGGTGCTTGGAGACATTACTTCCTCTCTGATCTTTTCCTAGGTTTCAGGCAAAGCATGCAGGGAGCTTTCAGACACACAGGAGATTTCCAATAACATGGCAACACCAGGGGCTTTGCTGCCTCAGTGCAGAAGCGAGCACCAATTTTATTGAGCGCACAGCATGTAAAATTATTTAGTTTATTGTGGTATTTCTCTTGGTGCTTTATTTTGAGACACTAAAGCTTGGAAACAATGAGCAATGCTTGTCTCTTTCTGCTTTTGGGCTGTGCTGTCTAAAATAAAACATTACCTCAGAAATATGTGGTAAAATCAATTCGCTTTACAAACTCCAGACACAGAATAACAGGTGCTCAGCTCAAGACCTAGGGTTAATGGATGCTTGGAGGCAAAGGATTGGTCAGGAAAAGGGCTTCACATATTATAACAACAAGTATGGTCATGCCTCCCAGATCGACTTTTTTTCTGATAGATATGAGGTTGGGACAAAAAGTAAAAAGAATAGTACATCATCCGGAGCATTTATCAGACCATTCAGCTGTGAAGTTAGAACTTTTGCTGGACAAGAGATCAGCTCCATCCAGATGGACTCTGCACAGGACATTATCAGGGAACCCATCATTAATTAGCCAACTAAGAAAAGACACAGTATAGTTTTTTGACTCAAAATAAGACTCTAGACATAAGATGGGATGCTTTATCGGAGAAAGGATAATAAGCTATGCGGTACATAAAGCGAAAGAAAATAAGTATAGAGTGGCAGAATTGGAATTGAAAAGGGATCAAAAGGGACTTTAACACCTGTATAAATTTCTGGGAACAGACAGCCTTAAATATTAAACTCAAAGAAGCAAGAGGTGAATTGGTAGGCGGTGTGGCTTAGGAGTTGAAGGAGATGGCCGCCGTTCCGAGGAGCTCTGGGCCGGCGTAGGGCGATGGGAACTCTCCAGGTTCCTATTTTCACATTTTGGACCTCAGGACTGCACTCACATGGGTCAGAACCTCTCCTGCACTGCTTGTGATCTTCAGGGGCGAACAGGGTGAGCACGAAGGATGTTTTCTTGACTTTAGTTACTGCTCACGGCTCAATGAGGAGTTGCGGCCGCCATTTTGTTTTTTTGTCCTACTGACCAACAACTTGAGTACTATATACTTCTGGAATGAAATTAATTGTTTAAGCTTAATACCTCAAAGCTAATTTTTCTGTACCCTCGGGCATCATTTTAGGACTTTGTGCTTCCTGCCTGTACAGTCCGTTTCACATATTTTTTATGGTAATGCCACGTACTAATCCCAGTGGTACTCAACATATTAATTGTGCGTCTTTAGAGGATCATAATCCCTTTAGTGTCCTGCAAGAAAATATGGAAGAGGTAGTCAATAAATCTGTTGGACCAAGGGGCTCGACTCCTAATTTGCCACGTTCATTCTGTAAGCCAGGTTGTAAAATACCCTCCGCATCAATCTCTTCATCAGGGAAACGTGTAAAGACGAACCCACTTTCTCCTACTAGTTCTTCCTCCTCAATTTCCATGGGACGCCTTCTTGAAGAAATTGGTTCCCTCAAGCCTTGAAGATAATTGGTCTCATACTGAGCAAAAAGTCGAGGAACTTGGGAAACGAGTTGATTCAGTTCAGGCAGTCATTGATCAGGTTCCATACATGCACAGAGAGATACAGCAGGTTGAACATTTGGAAAAACGCAACAGGCCTAATAACCTACGCATTTATGGTCTTGCTGAGGGTCTCGAGGGTTCTAATCCCTTATCCTTTTTTCAATCCTCCCTGCCAAACCTTCTTGGTTTTCCTGACACACCTCCATTGAATATTCAACGAGCTCATCGCTTAGGGCAGAGCCCTCGTTCTTCCTCTTCTTCATCCTCTTCAACGAAGCCTAGAGGAGTTATCTTGTATTTTTAGATTACACAGATTTGCTTAAAGTCCTCCATGCTGCCAAACAAAAAGGGAAAATCTCTTGGAATGGTTCTAATCTTATCTTTACTCACGATTACACCAAACTAACTGCGTCTCGTCGGAAAAAGTTCCTGGATATGAGACCTGCACTTCGCAGCCTGAATGCTCGATATGGCTTGTTTCATCCTTGTCTTTTTAAGGTGACTTATGATAACAAAACAACAAACTATGAAGATCCGGCTCTTATTCAGCATTTCTTGAACACCTGCAGAGATGAGTCCATGGACATTCCTCAGCCATAAATGTCTTGATTATTTCAATAATGTTTGTTATTATTTGTCTTTATCCTCATTCCTGCTGTATTTCGTTATGTTGTAATGTCCTTTGTTAATACATTCTTTTTCTTTCGTCTCAGGTGCGGCTTTGTGGTTCTTTACTCGCTTTATGTTCCCTTTGTTTTCCCTGGAGGATGTTACCGTGCCGTTTTGCACCTGGAGTCTTCCGTCCGGTGTGCTACCTCCCCTAGGTGGCTCCACCAACCCCACCTGTATTGTCTGTTTGTGGTATTTTTTTTGTTATCATTCCTCTTTATCAAATGTTTGGATTGTTTTGTTTTTTCGTTTTTGGTTGTATTCATCCCTTTTGCCCACCTTTTCTCTTCAAATTTTTCTTCCTTTCCGTACTTTACTCTATTTCTCCTATTACTTCTTCTTCCCCTTTTTCTATCCTGAGACTGCATTCCTATCTTTATTCTTCTATCTTTTTTCCTTCTCTTAATGATGAATTTGAAAGTCTCACTGTTTGCATAGTGATTGTTCATGTTGAAACTTACTGGTTATATTTAAGGTTACTAAATGGAATGTTAAGGGAGTAAGCAATCCTATAAAAAACAACAGGTATTAACCCATTTGGCAAAGTTAAAAACGGATTTTGCATTGATTCAAGAAACCCATTTATCTGAAATCGAAGCATCTAAACTAAAAAGATGTTGGGTAGGCATGTTTTTTTCTTCTCCAGCTCTAGGTAAGAAGAATGGAGTTACAATTCTTTGCCCCAAGAAATTTCAGTTACTCATCAAGAATCTGATTCAGAAGGTCATTGGGTAATTGCTCAACTTCTCATTAATCAAATACCTGTAGTTCTATTTCATGCTTATGCTCCAGTTAAGGTTGACAATGTTTTTTGATGACTATATTATTTTTGGTGAAGATTGCAATCAAGTACTTGATCCCGTATTAGATAGACATTCCTCAGTTAAATTTGTCAACTCTAAGATGCACTCACAATTCACATCCACCATACACCACAAATCTCTAGTAGACATTAGGAGGCTTTGGAACCCTGACCTCAGAGAATAAACATTATTTTCCCCTCCACATCAATCACAATCCCGAATTGATAATCTTTTTCCAAGTAAGTCCCTTTCCCAACAGGTTCTTCATTCCGAAATAGGTTCTATCTTAATATCAGACCATGCCCCAGTTTACATAGACTTTGTCTTAATACCTTTTATCCCTCATGCTAGTAGATGGTGCTTTAATCATACATTACTATCCGATCCTAATTTTTCAAGCCATTTTAGCTCTTTTGTGTCCGAGTTCTTTTCTTTCAATTCCACTCCAGAATCCTCTCCTGTAATGGTCTGGGACTCTTTCAAAGCCGAAGCTAGAGGCTTTATAATGAATTTCGTTTCACAAAAAAAGAAGTCCTTTGCAGCTCAAACTACCCAGTTACTAACTAAGATCAAGCATCTTGAATATACTTATTATAATTCAAATACTGAATCGTCTTTAAAGAATCTTATTGATGCAAACCTTGCCTTCAAAAATTATCTACAGAAGCTGCTTCTATCTCTTAAAAAGTAGTTCTCTTTATTGTGGAGGCCATAATAAAATGGGGAAATTATTAGCTAATTACCTGAAAATATGATGAGACAGACTAGAATAGAATCCCTATGAAATTCTGCCAGTACCTCATTATTTAAAGACAGAGATATTTTAAATGAGTTTGTCTCCTTCTACAAAAATGTGTATACCCCTGAACAGCAATCAAACCCAAATGATCTTTCCTCTTATTTTCAATCTATTGAATCCCCCCTTCACATCATAACGATTTTAATTCTTTAGAAACTGATATCACTCTCTCAGAAATTACACATGCAGTTTCAGTATTAAAAAGAGGAAAAGCTCCTGGTCCAGACAGATTTACAATTGAAATTTATGCGCATTTTGGCAACCTACTCCGAAACATTGAAACTAAATTTTGATTGTATCCTCAAAGTTCTCTCTGACACAATTGAACGCTGGCATCCGCTTTTTCTCTCTTGGTGGGGACGGTTATATTCCATCAAGAAGATGCTTTCTCCTTTGATTCTGTACATTCTTTCAATAATCCCTGTACACCTTCCTGCATTTTATTTTAAGAAAATAGACTTCTATTAACAAAATTTCTCTGGAAGAGTAAATCCCCTTGGATAGCCTTTTCTTCCTTGAAGGCAGACAATTCTTCCGGTGGTCTTAAATTTCCTGATTTCAAATCTTATCATTATGCTTTCTCTTTAAAACAGGCATCACAATGGCTTTCCTTTGAATATTCTATTCATCCCCCAGTATGAGTAAGTAAGTAAATTTATTATGTATAGTTAATTAAAACCTTTACAATATTGTTCATATAAAAGAAACGACTTATACTTTAAGATTACAGTGAACAAACTAAAGATACATTAAAATAAAGAAACTTTCTAAAATGTCTGTGTACATAGTGATTTTTCAGTTATGATTGCACTTAGCACAGTTGGATTCGGACCTTTGCCGTCCTTTGCTTCAGTGTTCGTGATTAGCTGAAGTGCCTTTTGGCCGAATCTAGTGGCCCTACAAGCTGTCTGCAATTTGTAGCTGTTCAAGGACAGCATGATGGCCAGGCGGCATGATCTAATTTGAGAAAGTCGAAAAACATGGAGTAGGTAATAACGTCTCAAATTTGTTAAAGATGGACAAATACACAATATGTGCAACAAGGATTCTTCCATTTCCCCACATAGTCTACAAGAGGATGTTGGCCATGTTTGCTTCCATGCGGGTGTGTGATTTTTTAGTATGGTGGTTCCCAGCCGTAATTTTAAAAGTATTTTTTGAGCCGCTGGGGATATGTGGTTGACTAAGTATGGTTGTGGCTCCGACTTCCCATATGTGGCCAACACAGTCCATCCATGTTTTTTGTTTGCTATGGCGGCTTTATCTGCTGTCCATGATATTTGCTTTGCTGCTGCGTTGGTCTCTTTTTTGAACGCCACAAATGATTGATTTGTGTTCCATGCCTTTTCCATATTAAGGCTCGAGACGGCGTTCTCCCATACCATTTTCCATGAGTTTTTTGTCTTTTTCTGGTTATTTATCTCAGTCCAACAATGCCCCATGAGGGTGTCCTCTTCGGCAGCTCTTAATTTCCAGCATGATTTTAATATGGCTGCTTGTCTGATTTGATGTTGGTTTAGCAGACCGAATTCCAAGCAGATCTGGCATTGAGATACGAACCTCGGAATATGAAAGATGTGTTTAAACAACTCCGATTGTAGTGTGTTCAAAAAGTTAGCATCTTTTCCCTTGTACAACTCCAATCCATACGTTAGAGATGGGAGACATTTTGCAGATATTATCTTCAACAAATGCGAATTGGATGGGCAATTAATTTTTATTTTTAACAAATTTTGGGCGAAGCGTAGTTTGATAGCCTGTGCCTTTCTGTAAGACTGATGATCTTTCAGCGACCACCTAGCATCGACTACAACTCCCAAGTATTTATATGTGGAGGTCTGCTCTAGTGTGTTGCCTGCGATTTGCCATTTGAAGGATTTCCTCCCTGGCCGAGCGGAGAAGCAGACTATCTTCGTTTTTTTATAATTAATTTGGAGCCCTTGTGCACAGATGTAATCGTTGAGCTTTGTGATGGAACGTTGAAGGCCCAATGGGGTCTGACTGCAGAGTACAATATCATCTGCATACTGTATGCTCCTGATTTTGTGGTTGGCTAGCTTTGGTGGATCACTTTCTGTTTCCGCAATGCACTTCTCCAGGTCCGCTGTGAAAATATTAAAGAGCGTTGGTGCTAATACACAGCCCTGTTTGAGGCCAACATGGGTGAAGATTTTACCTGTCATTCTATCGCCATTGGCTAGTTTTATTCTAACCCAGGTATTCGAGTATAGGTTTATGATGGCCAGCAGCAGCTTTGTTGTTATTCCCCAGTTGGCCATCTTTCGCCATAGTGCCTCCCTCGGAACTGTGTCGAAAGCTGCTTTGAGGTCTACAAAGCACGTGTACAGTTTTGCTGAATTTTCCCTACTTTTTTGAACCATGAGATTTAGCGCCAGCAGGTTGCATGATGTACTGGTTCCTGGCCTGAATCCTGTCTGCGTAATCGGCAGAATCTTTTTCTCACTCACCCAATCTTCCAGATCCCTCAGGAGATTCGAGGCATAGATTTTGGCCTCAACATCTATGAGTGCAATGAGTCGGTAGTTGCCTGGATCGGACCTTGAGCCTGCCTTAAAAATAGAATGTAAAATGCTACCTCTCCATGACTCGGGAATGCTTCCGGTTTGAAATACATAATTATATAGTGGGGTAAGGTGTTCTGCCCAAAACTGTTGGTCTTGTTTGAACAAACCGTTCGGTAGGCCATTTGGGCATGGGGCGCCGTTTGACCTTAAATTTTTAAGGACCATTGCTATCTGGGATGGCGTTATCCAGTTTCCATATACTTGTGGCTCCGCTTCTTGGGTATTTATTAGTGGCGAAGTCTGCTGGACAGTGCACCCAGCCGGGATGTTTTTCCTTTGGGCTTGCTCGATGTGTTGTATCCAGTCGCCCTCGAGAATGTTTACGTTGAAAACCCGTGCCGCTCCATTTGCCACTTTGTTAATTTCAGCCCAAAATTTCCCGATGTTATTGGATTTCTATAGAAAAGTTTTTTGTGTCCCCTTTTGATTTCAAAGAATCTCATGCCTTTACTAATAATATATCCTCCTTTAGACCTCCCATTATTTCCCAAACATGCAAAATTCTCATCCCTCTTTTACCCTCTTCTTATCCTTTGCCCTCTTCATTAGATCAGCAACCCATTTGGCATAATAACCTATTATGTATAAAGAATCGCACCATTTGGAGGCTCAAAGGGCTATTTTGGATTTCACAACTCTTAATCGCTGACGTTCCTTTATCATTTTCTGACCTTCAAACAAAATTTTCATTACCATTGTCTTTTAAATCAAAATATAATCTTTTGCTTCCTTCTCTTGCCCAATATCTTCTTTCTTTATCATCAGCCCCTAAATTACCCTTGAGATATGCCACTCTTCCTTCCTCCTTTAAACGTTTATTTCTCTCCTCGGACAGGGGCAAAACAAAAGCTGAGTTGGCGTGGGAAAGGGACTTATCAGAGTGTTGGTCGACCCTCATCTGGGATAACTTATGGTTAAAAATTCAAAAAACCTCGAGAGCTGCTAATACCTCTCAAACCCTTTATTTTGTTTACCAACACCTTTTATTTATCCCGCTAAACTATCTTCTTTCTCTCCAGATTCTCCCTTGCATGCTGGTCTTGCCAATGCACTCGTGCGAATTTAAAACACAGGCTTTTGAAGTGTCCCACTATTTCTCATTTTTGGCAATTAGTTTGGTCGAAAATTAATAACATTTTTAAAACTGATGTACCCTTCTCCTTTTCTACCATTTTCTTAGCCTCTCTATCACCTCAATGGCCCCAATCACCATGTACCTTTAAATTAATAGATTTATTATTAGCAATAGCCTTGCACTTAATAACTTCCAACTCGAAACAAGCATACAAGGTCACTTTTAGAGCATATGATTTCATCACAGACTTGACACTAGTTACATTACACCAATATCTTTATCTATTAAAAGAGATATTTTGTGGCTCCCTTTGACTAATTATATATCCAAGGCTGCCTCATCTATTGTTGCTCCTATTACCACCACAGATGAAGTCCGGGAACCACCATAATAAATTGTGTTGTCTTTTATCTCTTCAAATAACTTATCATTATTATCCCTTATGATGTATTCCATATCACAGTATGACATTTATTCTTTAAATGTTTTTTATGCCTACAGTGTTTAATTTCCATATGTTATTTTTCCTTTAGTGTTATAAAGTTATGATACATTATTTTTCCCCTTTCCTTCCTCCCCCTCCTTCCCTCCCTCCCTTCATTCCTTTATTTCACACAGTATATTTTCTGATAATGATTATATCTTGGTGTTATCTCTTTCATAATAATTTTTTTATACGTAATTGAAATGTATTATACCTTCTTGTACATGCTGTTTCTCGTCTACTATTTTTCATAGCCTAATAAACTCAAACTTAAAACAAGCATTTACAATGCAACGGTTTCGCCTTTGTAAAAGTTAGAGCTATTGGCATTGTAAATGACAAATTTTGTATTTATGTGTTGGTTTTGAAAACAGATAAATAAATGGCATTGTCATTTACAACACCAATAGCTTAATCTCTCACAAATGCGAGACCTATTGCATTTGCACACACACACACAGAGCACAAACACACACACAGAAATGGGGGGGAGGGACGAGGAGCAAAACCAAGGCCCAAGTGATTGGTTCTTTCTGAAATGATAGTGATGAGCTAAAACGATAGCATGGAATGCACTGCTAGTGATTTAGAGTAATTCAAGCATTTCCACGTGTCACTTTTATTCTCTCCCAGGAATGTACTGTTGTAAAAAAAAAAAAACAACGAATGTGACCTTTGCACTGTAGCAACAAATGTGTAAATACATAGTTATTAATAAGGTTACTCTAAATAAAGTGTTATTGGGCCACATTTATTTTATGTCACAGCAGTGAAAATAAATATGGCCAAAAATGTACAACAATTCCACTAATAAACGTGCACACATCCACATAGTTATTACTACTGGGCAAATGTCACATTTACACACATTTTAACTCTTGCACCCTGTGGTTTTGGTTAAATAGCCGTCGTTAAACCAAGTACAAAAATGCCATAGCATAAATCATATATGCATATACGCAGAGTGTAATAAACTACGGATTCCCAGTGTTGCGGGAGGGATAAGCTTTATGACTAGCTGAAGGTTCCGTTGGTACATTTTGGAACCCTGTTACTCATGTATGACCTGGAAGCCCCGCAAACTAGTTTGCACAGGCGTTATAATCCGTGACCTGCAGATTACACAAACACATTTATGGAGAAGTACAGAATTTGATAGTGGTCCGCCATAGGGGGCCGTAACCATAGTAACTGAGAACCAAGGGGAAAGGAAAAGAGAACCAGCTTAAATCTAAGTGAGCTGTGGCACAGAGAATGAGTGAAAAAGAGACAGGGTGCGAAGGTAGGTTTAGGGTAGTGGCTATTCGCGTGTGCTACATTGTTTTGTGGTTATTCGCGTGTGCTGCAATGTATAGGAAAACTGGTAGGTGAGATGCTTAGTCGTTTTCAGTGGGTGCTGCACGAAGCAGTAAAAGGGTGGCAGTTGTTACACAGGAAGCATGGAGCAGAAAAAGAAAGGTACTTATTGGCACGCAGTGGGTGATGCAGTAGAACAGAGGAGGTGGTTTTGGCAATCCTGTATGGTACAGCAAAGGGGTGGTGATTATTGGTAGGCAATGAATGCATCGTCTGGCAGAATGGTGGCGAATATCACCAGGCACTCTCTTGAACACTGGAAAAAGGGGTAGTTATTGGCAGGTGCTACATAGAGGATAGAAAGAAGAAAGAACGGCGATGACTGTATGTGAAGCATGGAGCAGTAAAAGGCTGCTTGTTACCGGCAAGAACCGCAGTGTGGTGAAGTTCTGGTAAAAGTATGGACATTTTTGGAGCGTGTTACATCGTGTCGTAGAACAGTGGTGGTTGTTGGCAGGCACAGTAGGGAGCAGGAACTGTGTGGTTCTTATTCGCTGCCCTGCAGTGGGGAGCATTAGAAGGGTGGTGGTTGTTGGCAGGTCTTGCTTGGAGAAGTAAAGAAAAAGGGTTAGTTATTGCCATGTGCTACATGCAGCATCAAAAGCGCATTAGCCACAGGAAGGTACTGCACTGGAAAGTTAAAAGGTAGTCGTTATTAGGAGGGCAGTGCCTGGAGCAGGGCAAGGGTCGTAGTAGTTGGGTGGTGGATGGCTTAGTATAAAGAGGGAGGGTATTATAGTAGAAAGATAATGCTAGTCTGTGCGTGTATGTCTATGTGCAGTGAAGAAGGTCGTGGGGTGGGGGCTGCATTGCACGGTATAAGGTGGTGGTGAGTTGCTTCTTGTACGTAGTGCTTTTGTCTGTTTGGTGAAATCTGCATGTGAGGAAAGCTCCCACTGCTACACAAATGCTGTATCCTGTGTTTGTGTGAGAGGGGGTGGCTGGCCAGCTGCACATGCTGGGCCTATTCTGTGAGCGAGGCAAGATTACAAAACGGAGACGTGTTCAGTGGGAGGGGCTCTTGCACGGCTGCCGCGGGTGAGTGGATTGATTTTTCCCTCTGACGGCTGGGACTGAATATTTCGCTACAGGCTTGGTCAAAGCGCGTTTTCTCCGCCTGTGTCAAGGATATGCTCACACGTAGGGCTTCTGACTAAACAGCTCGAGGTTTTAGCTCCTCGCCGAGGAGGCAGATTGAAGATTGAAGCCCGTCAGGGTCGCGTGTTCCTGTACTGATTGGGCATGGCTGAGCATTCCGGGCTCTTCTCCTTTTGCGGCAGGGGGAGTACTGATTTCCATATAATTGGCACTCTCCTGTAGGGGCGCTTAGTAATTGCTACTGGCGGTATGGGCAGATTTTAATATTCCTATCGATCTAAATGTGGTCCTGTCACTAGAAGCAGTTGTGAACAACACGTAATCATGTTGGATGCCATCATGTGTGACGGCATCCAGGCGCTATTTTCAGATGCAAACGCAAAATCAATCCCGGCAACAAACAAGCCTGTGGATAAAGGAGGGTGTGGGTAAGGTTTGCTGACATGTTCCTTCACGGTTTAAGACACTTCTCGTAACGAGAAACATAATGCGCTGGGAGACAAGACACAAATAAAAAAACAAGGAAATGTAAATTCTTGATGTACGTCCGGCATTTGTTTTCATCTCATTGGCACAGAAAAATGTATTCGAATTTGTACATCTGAACAGTGAAAATTTTAAAATACCCAGACGAAGCCTACATGGGCGTCTTCCGTCACGGTTAGCTTAATTAGGAACATGATTAATGCATTGTTTCCCCCGTAGATGGTGTTAATTGATAGTGGCAAGTCATCCCGGGTGTTGCTAACTATGTGCTGTGGCTTTCCCATCCAATGTAGTCATCTCCTTTAGAGGGCTCCCCAGTGGCTCTTGCAGCCTGCGTGCCAAAACGGTTCACACGCATTTTATTAAAACTTAATGATTATCGACAGAAAACAAAATGGGCTGAAGCAGAGTGGCAGGCTGGCGTATTGTGCGCGGATATCTTGGCGTGCAAAAATGCGGTTGCAGCCAGGGGTGCAGCCATCAATAGCGCGGGATGGTGTAGTGCCGCCTGAACCTTGAGGGTTGGTGTGTGAGCTGCACTCAGCACCCAAACATCGCCTCTGGTTCCACCACCTTGTAGGCGGTGTAAGAACTATGCATTAATCCATGCAACCAAACTCAGATTGTAGATGCTGGATCGTCACGCATTCAGGGGTCGGTAGCTCCAGATAGTGCAGTTGGTACACTGGTACCGTGTGTAATGGGACAATCCAATCTTAGTTTACTTAATTGCCAGCTCTGTGAACAGTGAGACTAAATCCCTCGCGTAATGTAGGGCCCACTGCACCCTAGCTAAGCCCCTGGCTCAAACCTCGTGCAGCTACTGGATAAACAAGCAATAGGGGGCTGTGTTGAGACATGTGAATGCTTCCTAGAGGCTTTGTTATTTATGTTGCAGCAGATGCAGTGGCATCGGGGATACAGGTTGTGACCGGGAAACTCATCATCACCCGACACTGAGACATTGGGCCCAATTCCTTGCGTGTATTTGGGCCTCGTGTAAACCATGTTACAGTTTTTTATGTGTGCATTTGCAAAAAGGGATATATTGACCGACCGGTGAAAAGGGTCATGACAGTTTTATCAAAAATGTGGTATGGAGCGATTCACTTTGCAAGTAAACTCAAAACGCTCAGCAAACGAAATATACAACCCCCCTTAACCTGCTGCAAAAAAGATGAGCGAACACGAAAAGTTGGTAAATACTAAAACACGTTTGTCTCAGCAAAAGGGTTATTAAAAATCAGCAGGAAATTATACCCCGTTATCGTTCATCACGTGACGTTCTTGTAACTAGATGTGAACATTTCCTGAAAAGGGGACTCGTTCTCCCAGTGGGTTTCAGGGTAAACAACGACGATTTGTTTACGTTTTAAATAACGCTGTGCTGTAAAGCTAGCATGTCTTGGTCAGGTTGTTTGTTTCAGGAGGACCGTCTCTCCTTGGCAGCTGGAATAGTAGCTTGGCTTGGCCAGATTGGGGGAAGGGAGTGTTCCCCGAGATCTTGTGGTAGGCTCTGGGTTGGTTATGTCCTGTTGTTGGTTTCTCGCCCACCTCGAGCAGCAGTACCACATGGCGCTATCCGCCCCATCTCTGCCTGCACAGTGCTCTCTCTGTTCCCTCGGCGCGCCCGCCCTAAAGTGTACATAAACAGTCGAGACGTGTTGGTGCGCAGACTGCGGCGGTGCCTGGCTCCCGGGCAGGCCGAGGCAGAACACACCGGCTGCCGAGGGGGATCAAGGCAGGCAAATAGGTGAACGCCGAGCAGGAGCCGCTTCGCTCTCACGCCAACCGAAGGCTCCGTTCCACACTGAGGTGCCGAGAATAATTCCATCACCTATGCCTGCACAGTGCTCGCTCTGTTCCCTCGGCGCGCCCACCCTAAAGTGTACATAAACAGTCGAGACGTGTTGGTGCGCAGACTGCGGCGGTGCCTGGCTCCCGGGCAGGCCGAGGCAGAACACGCCGGCTGCTGAGGGGGATCAAGGCAGGCAAATGGGTGAATGCCGAGCAGGAGCCGCTTCGCTCTCACGCCAACCGAAGGCTCCGTTCCACACTGAGGTGCCGAGAATAATTCCATCACCTAGTGACGCCGAGTGTGGCCTCGCGTGATTCTTGTGCAAAAACTATATAATAACTAGAAATGAATGTGACCGTCTGCAACACAACCGGTGCTCATGTAAAGCACCCGGATAGCTTCGGGGCGAGTTCGCGCTATATAAAACAAAAGAAAGAAACGAGAAAAACAAGTCAGGTCCCGGGCCGCGCTGTGATTGGCTGCCGGCCGGGACACCCCCGTGACATCAGCCAATCACAGCGCGGCCCGGGAATGACGTCACGGGGGTGTCCCGGGCCGGCAGCCAATCGCAGCGCGGCCCGGGACAAAGGGGCGGGGCTTAAAAAAAGCACCAGAAACGCCCCCGGATCGCGTTTTCGAGAGAAAGCGCGATTGACAGCCTCTGCCTCCCAATGGCTAGCCTCCATTTATGGAGCTAGCCAATGAGAGGCAGAGGCGGTTCTAACATCACTACTGAAAACAAAAGATTTCGAGCTGGGAGGGGCTTCGCCCCTCGCCAAGTCGAAACCTAAAAAAGAGGTGTATTGGTAGGCTATCAGTAAGGAGTCATACAGGAAAAACGGGAAGCTAGCAAATTGGCTCACTGGTAATACTGGGAAGTCTGTGGGAAATTACCGGCCTGGAAAACGAGAGTGGAAAAAACTAAAAACCTAATCAAGGAAATAGCAATTAATGAAACTGGGGATCAATGTTTAAAAGATCCAGACATTGTACATGCCTTTGTTAACTTTTTTTTATGATTTATACACAGATGATGTGCAAGTCACAAAAGAACAGATAGGTAGCTGATTCAAAGAAGATACTTTGCCTGTATTACAATCAGAACAGAAGCAGAACTTAAATCAGGAAATAAGCATAGAGGAAGTGAAGAAGCACTTAGAGGACTAAAAAAAGGGGAAGGCAGTGGTCCCTGATTGCTTTCCAAACAAGTTTTACAGGTTTTTAAAAGATTAACTTACTCCGGTGCTGGCTAGGTTATTAACGGCAATATATTTGGAAGGCCATGCCCAGCCACGATCATGGGACGAGGAAACAAATAGTGTGGAGAAGTGTGGCTCACTGGTTAGAGCGGCAGGCTCTGATGCAGAGGTCTGGCCCGGGACCAGGGTTTGATTCCCGTCGCGGCAGGGTCCTGGGCTCAATGTCCTCGGACCCGATAATTCTCTCGCCTCGATGCCTACTCTAATCATGGGTCCCACTCTGCAACTCTGGGCAATAGCTTGCTTAATCTCCACACCGGCCCTAACGCTAAGGATGCCTGGCTTCTCCTTGGGGTGCCATGGAGTGGGCACCTCACAAGAACAGGCCAGGATGGGTTCCTCAGCGGCACAGCGCGGGGACACACTGGCTAAGTGTAACCAGGTGCTTTATAAGCTCAGGATTATTATTATAATAAAACCCAACAAAGGCTACAAAATGTGTGAATCATACAGGCCAAGCACTTTGCAACATAGTAACTATAATATCTATACAAAATTGTTGGGAAAAAGACTGGAAAAGGGAAGAATCGGGAGATCATCCTCTTCCAACCCCATAATTGGGTGAAAAAAGTTGCACCAAAGATTTGGAACTCTCTTCCACAACTAGTGCGTGGAATCACCTCCTTTACTGTTTTCAAAAAGGAAGTAAAAAGTCTACTAATAAACAAATTCATGTCCTAAGTTTAAGTATGGGTTGTATTTGAGTGTAAGACTTTTTATCACAACCCCTGTTGCTCTATAATTGTATGCAGCTTAATGCTTAGCTGGATGTAGATCTGCTTGATCATATATACTCTTTATATTTCTACTTTTAATCGATCAAAGTAATAGTATGTTTGTCTGATACCACAATGTCCTAACGTTCAGTAACTGTCTAATGTACAACGTTCTGCAGATTCTATTACTGGTCCTCTACGTTTTCTATGTATATACTTTTCATTTATATTTCTATTTTGACAAATTGGCAATTTTGTTTGGGTTGACTACCTCATCCATTGTTATTCTTCTATTGTAAAGCGCTCTGATACCCTCGTGAGTCACGGTTGGGCTATATAAAACTCTATAAATGAATAAATAAATAAAATTATATGTGGATGATTTGATGATAAATATTCAAGATTTTTCAAATTCTTTTCCCATTATTTTACATACACTAAATTACTGTGGGAGGTTTCGGGGTATTTAGCAAACCTCAGCACTTTCTTGCGTATTGTTTTTTACAGAGACTTGAACCAGAGGCTAAAACTAACAACCTTTCATACATGATTTCTCGAGTATTTTTCAGATATTTTCTACAAGTCTGTATCTGTGTAGAGCCAACCATAGAGGACTGTAAATTGAATCTCTCTGTGCCTATCATATATATTGCTACTGGCTAGGCTCTGCTTCAGTTATGCATGTGGCTTATGGTCAGTTGCCTAAAAGGGACTTTTTTCCAGTGAGCAAAAGAAGGGTCAAATCATCAGCTGGTACACAAAGCATATTAGGCCAAGGATGCCAGATAATGGTTCAGTCATTGTTAAGGAATGCTGGTTTTCCAATGGTAGCTTCCTTCTAAAGCATTGTAGATTCAATTCCCTAATCCGAAGTTTGTTATTTTTTTTTAACTTTCATTTGGCTTTATATGTTCTAAAGTAGTGCGGAGAATTGAGTGGAGGTGTTTAGAAATCAATGGTGTGACAAAGATACCAGGGGCTTTAATACAAGCAAGCATGCAAAATGAACTCCATATTTTGTAATCAGGAACTGAAATACATCCAATAACTGAGTTAAGGCTGATTAGGTTGCTAGGAGCATGCTTTAAAAGCCTGTAAATTGAGCTCATCCAATGAGCTTGCCCTCCTCACATTCTCGCGGCTAGCTGTTTACTTGTTAACTCTACCCTTAACTTTCTGCTAAACAGTTACCTAAGCTTAGCTACTGTGCCGAGATGTTGTAAACAGGCCAAGTTAATTCCCTTGCTAAAAAATCCACATGCTAACAGGTCTGTCTTGATTAACTTCACACCCATTTAGTTATTACCAGCTTTTTTAAAGTCCTGAAGAAGTGGGTCAATCAGCTTTTGTCTGAATACTTGGAACAACACCAGTTATTACACCCTTCCCAGGCTGGTTTCAGACCTGGTTTTAGTACAATATCGGCACTTGTAGAGGTCTCTGACACCAGTAAGTTATTGGTAGATCAGGGAAAGCAGGTTGCTTTGCTCGTTCTTGATTTGTCTGCAGCTTTTGACAAATTATCCTGCCCTATCTTATTACTACGATTGGGAAATAGTGGTGTTGGTCGCTCCACTCTAGCCTGGTTCCAATCATTCTAATCGGACGGTAGACAACCAATCTGGATGGCACTCCCTTCCTCCAAATAAGGCTCCTTGAGGTTGGAGTACCCGAAGGCCCAGCATTGAACCCCACATTGTCTAATGTCTCCATGAGCCCTCTTGCGGTGTTGATCGAATCTTACAGCATGCAGGTAGTGTCCTACGCTGACAACACACAAATTATTCTCAAGCTGGATAAGAACACGCCATATTCCTTGAAAAACTTTAAGACCTGTCTTTTAGCAGACAACCACCAATGTGAAGCTCCAGCAACACCCAACTCTTTCTCCTACAACAGGACTGTCTGTAATGCCCGATGTGCTTATCGCACTGACATTGACCTCCTCACAGCTTCACTAATGTGAACGGCCCCCTACTTATAGACATAAGAAGGTAACTTTTCAGCAGGACTAACCTGGCCCCTTTGTCTAATCTGCACATCATCGCAGTAGATTCAGTATTTTCTCTACTTCCATTATTTTCATCTAAATCTCTAATAACTCACCATCTGCGGTTGTAATGATTGGATTTTTTTCCTTTTGGTGTAATTTTATTTATACGATTTTACTTAATTTTTATACATTTGTTGTTAGATTTTTTATGTTGTGTTTTCACTTTATTACTGTTTGAGTGCTGAATAAATATAGTTAAACCTGACTGCTTTTGTGACAAACTACCGGGGGTTAAGCCCAGGTTTATTTAGTTAATTGAGTGGTTCACCCTGACAAGGATTGTTTTCATTATTCTAATGGGGCTTCCACACATCTCTAAACTAATAACCCGATGTATTACACTTCTTTAGCACTGAAAGAACCCATGTGGATTTTCTTTGTGCCTGGGAAGAGGAAAAGTTACCTAACATAATGTAATATAACAAAATATCCGGAGCTGTGACATGACAGTAGGTCCTCTAGAAGTCTAATTGTCTACTAAGAATTATTCTACTTTGATAACTGGTTCGGGAGCAATTATGTTGGATGAGTTGTACACAGTTCTGCAATGGGGAGAAGTTCTTCTAAAAAGAATTGACTGTATGACACTATACTACTAAATGCAAATAGTCACTAATCACTCTGAGAAACACATTATTTGCAAAACAATTTCTTAATTTTCTCTATTGCAGATCTATCAGTCAGTCTGTCTGTCTGTATGTCTATCTATCTATCCATCTATCTACCTATCCATTTATGCATCTATCTTTCTACCTGCCTGTCTGTCTGTATTTAAAGAAGCATGCAGCCATTGATGCAGGCCGGTGTGAGGCAAACACATGCCATAGGCTTTGCAGGACTGTCGTTGACAGGGCACTCAAAGGGAGCCCTCCCTTTCTGGGAGCTGCATTTATCCCAGCCCTGATAACCCAAAATGTTTTGTTACCGCACCACAAAAAGGAAGATCATGTGTCTCTCAAGAATAAAGTTGTTCACAGGCTCAGGAAACATTCTGTTTGGACATGTAACCTGCACTCAGAAATCTAATTTGTTAGAAGAGTAACATGAGTTGGCACATGTGTAAAAGACTCTCCAGGGAACTGTGCAATTTTCAACCCTGAAAATCCCTCTTTTACTCAAGCAATGCTGCATTGTTAAAATCCACTTGTCCATAACATTTTAAACATCTAACCCACCCTGTGGGCTTTTTTCTCAGGAAGATCAGTAGGTTGGCCAGCCCTTAAAGATCCCAGCATCCAAACTTTGAATCTTAAATTCTAACTCAAACCCAGCAAGCTTTTTGCCAATCACAAATAAATATTAAGTCCTTTATACATTGGAACAGTTGGCTGAGCATCAAGTCTTCCTTTTAGTGATTCCCTGCTGTATTACAGGGTCTAAAAGTTATCTCATGGAACGTGTAGGACCTTGAATACAAACGGACTTATTCAGACTAGTTGTATTTAGTAAACCATTATGATGTGTGCTGCAGGAGACTTGGTTCAGGCACCATTGTTATATAAATCGGTATTCTTAATTTTGCAGCCCTGCTATTCCTTCAGTTACAGGGAGGTTTAGCAATATATGTTTCTGAGAAATGCTCTAGCTTGGTTGTTAAACAGCTACACTGTACACCATACTACCAGATTCTACTTTACAAACTTCAAAAAACCTATAATCTTTTGTTGGTTAATTTTTATAATAAACATATGGCTGAACAGTTACCAAGGATGTTGATGATTTATAAGCTTACCTGTTAAAATGTAAGTAATAAACAAAAAAATACATTGGCTCTTTGGGTGAGGGACTTTAATATTTGCACATGTAATAACAAATATGCTATGACTTGTGGTTTACAGGACACCTCAGGCCTAGTATTCACTCACTTTTGACATAACCCATATGGAGATGAATAAATAATTTTTGTAAGATTTAAAGCATGTTCACATCAATTTACTCCCAACTTCCCATAGAGTTTCTGATTTTGGCAGCATTAATCATATTATATTCTCGTTAGACCTTGTTCCTATTTTTAAGGGGTATGACGTATTGACAAGTTGTATAAGCATCCATAATCTGCTTACCATATATCTTTTTTTAATAATCAATCTGATTGGTTTTTCTAACAAAAATACCAACAATAGTCAAGTACAGTATATGACAGCAGTGGATAAGACATTCCTCTCCCAAATCAATCAACCAACCAATCAATCAGTGTTTTTATAAAGCTTACTACTCACCCGTGAGTGTTTCAAGGCGCTGGGGGGGGGTACCGCTACGGTTCAGTCAAAGAGCCAGGTCTTGAGGTTCTTCCTGAAGATGTGCAGGGTAGGGGAGAGTTTAATGTTGACAGGAAGCTTGTTCCAAGCCTTGGCTGCAAAGTAGGTGAAGGCTCTTCCACCTGCTCTGTTTCTGCGGATATGTGGGGTTTCTGCTAGGGCAAGGACAGCGGAGAGGAGATTCCTTTGGGGTTCGTGGAAGGAGACTCTCTCGTTAAGGTATTTGGGTCCAATGTTGTGGAAGGATTTGTAGGCATGGGTGAGTAATTAGAAGGTTACTCTTTTCTCGACGGGGAGCCAATGGAGGTCTGTAGGTGTTGGGTCATGTGTTTGTGCCATGGGGTTCGGTGAGTTAGGAGCTTGTGTCAGAGAGTTATGTTGATTCCAGCATAGAGGGCATTGCCGTAATCCGGTCGGCTTGTTATGAGGGAGTGGGTGAGAGTCTTTCTGCATTCACAGGGATCCATTTGAAGGTCTTGCGGAGGATGCAGAGGCTGTTGAAACTGGCGGGTCATGGTGAGGGAGGAGTCAAGGATGATCCAGAGGTTCTCTGCATGGTCTGAAGGGGTGGGTGGGCTCCCGAGGTCGGAGGCCCACCAGGTGTTGTCCCAAGAGGTGGTGGAGGGTCCAATGACAAGGACCTCTGTCTTCTCCGAGTTGAGCTTCAGGCAGCTGTTAATCATCCAGGCTGTGACGTCCTTCATTCCTTCCTGGAAGCAGAGTCTGGTTTCTTCAGGATTCTTGATGAGGGAGAGGATGAGCTGGGTGTTGTTGGCTGATGATAATATGCTGAGCCCATGCTTTCTGACGATGGGGCAAAGGGGTCCATGTAGATGTTGAAGAGCGTGGGGCTGAGCGAGGATCCTTGGGGTACTCCGCAGTTGATCTCTGTAGGTTCGGAGAGAAAGGGTGGGAGGCTGATCTTCTGGGTTTTGATGGAGAGCAAGGATTGTATCCAGTTGAGGGTGGGTACTCGTATCCCGGTGTCGTTGAGTCTGGCTACGAGGGTGCGATGTGAGATGGTGTTGAAGGCTGCAGAGAGGTCCAGTAGGATGAGGGCCGCAGTGTGGACCTGGTCGAGTAGCATGCGGATGTCGTCGGTGGTGGCGACGAGGGCGATCTCAGTGCTGTGGTTGCTATAGGTATTTGTATGTATGTATGTATGTATGTATGTATGTATGTATACTTGTAAAGCGCACTATCACCTTTCAAGCATCCTGGCGCTGTATACCGCTGTGGAACCCTTCCTGGCTTTCCCTGTGAGATGCCCCTTACTGGGCACCCCCAAGGTGAGGCCAGGCATCCTCACGCTTTCAGGGCCGTTGTGGAGATTAAGCAAGCTATTGCCTAGAGTTGTAGAGTGGGACCCATGATTAGAGTAGGCACCGAGGCGAGAATTATCGAGTCCATGGACATTGAGCCCAAGACCTTGCCGCATCGGGAATTGAACCCTGGTCCCAGGCCAGACCTCTGCCTCAGGGTCTGCCACTCTAATCGGTGAGCCACACTTCTCCACTTGGACTGGTAAGGGTCTAGGGTGGCATTCTCTTTGATGAAGGCAGTCAGCTGGGCGTTTATGAATCTCTCAGTGACTTTGGCAGTGAAGGGGAGAAGGGAGATGGGTCGGTAGTTTTTCCGGTACGTTGGGCCAGCCATGGGCTTCTTGAGGAGGGGTTTGACCTCTGCCTGCTTCCAGTCATCAGGAAAGATGCTGGATTCGAAGGAGGCATTAATGGTCTGACCTAGTTTGGGTGCTATGGCGGTGGCGGCTCTGTGGTAGATGTGCGGTGAGCTCCTGAGTGGGTGTTCTTCATGGTTGTGGTGGGTCTTCAGTGGTGGCCGGATTCCAGGTGGTGATGGGCAGCTGATTGTTGGTGGTAGGGAGGGGCGTGGTGCCCGGAGTCTGTTTTCTGAAGTTGTCATAGAGGGCCTTCATTTTAAGGTGGAAGTAGGAGCTGAGCTTGTTGCATAGGTCCTGGGATGGTGTGACGTATGTGGCTTAGCTTGGGGGTTTGGTAAGCTGCTGTATGACGTTGAAGAGTTCTTTAGCATTAGTTGCATTGGTGTGGATTTTGTTCTTGATGAAGGTTTGCTTTGTGGCTCTTATGTGCTGGTGGTATTCATTCATGGCGCACCTGTGGTTATTCTGGTCTTCAGTGTCTTTCCTGTTCTGCCAGATTTTCTCAAGGCATCTGCAGGAGCATCTGACTACTTGGAGGTCGGTGGTGAACCAGGCAGCCTTCAGGGGGCCTTGTTTGCTGGGTGGTGGAGGGTTGCAAGCTTTTCTACACAGCTGGAGATCCAGAGGTAAAGTTCTTTGGCTGCAGAGTTGTCATCGGTCATGGCGGAGGGGGGTCATGGAGGAGGGTGGCATTGAGGTGTTCTTCTGGATCTTGCTCCAGTTCCTTCGTGGTGGCGTGGGCAAGGTTTGGGTGCGGTGGTGGTATTAAATGTAAAGTATATGCAGTGGTGGTCTGTCCAGAGGGGTTGCGTGGTGTGGCTGAAGTGGATGTTAGTCCCTCCTAAGAAGATGGGGTTAAGGGTGTGTCCAGCTCTGTGTGTGAGGGTGGTGACGAGCTGCCTCAGTCCGAGGTTGTCGAGGAGGGCGGTGGAGTTGGGGTCATGGTGGTGGAAGTTCAGGTCTCCGATGAGGATGTAGTCCATTGAGGCGATGGCGTGGGGTGCAATGAGGTTTTTAATGGTTGTTGCGGAAAAGGCTTGAGGTACCGGGGCTTCTGTAGGTGAGGGTGTCACGCAGTGTGGTGCTGAGGCTGGTCTGGATCTGGAGGTGTTCAGTGTTGGAGAGGGGGTCGTTCGTGCTGGAGGTGAAAAGTCAGAGGGAGCTCTTGTGTGCAATGGCGAGTCCTCCTCCTGCGCGGTGGGGGGTGGTCCTTTCTCTGGATCTTGTATCCATCTGAGATGGTGGTGGCGATTCAGGGGCGGGGGTGGCATTGGTCCAGGTTTCTGTGAAGAAAGTGAGGTCAGGAGAGAGTGTGTCGAGCAGGCCCCAGATCTCTACAGCATGTCTGTGTAGGGAACGCAAGTTGAGGAGGATGCATTTTAGTGCTTCAGGAGTGCAGGCGTCTGGCGAGGCTTCGGCAGTCATGGGGGCATTGTCGATGGTGAAGGATTGTTGGCAGTGTTGGCAGGAGAACTGCCCATGGGTGGTGTTCGGTGTAGATCTTTGGAAGTTATTGTTTCTTTCGGGAATGAGTGCATGGAGATTGGAGGATTTTTAGTGGTAGAGGCTTGTTGATCCAGGGTTCCTGGTGCTGGCCACGGTCGGGTGGGGGACGGGCGCAGACGAGCTTGCCTTAGGCATGCCAGTGGCATGTCTGCTATGTTTTTCTAAGTAGTAGTCGCATTTGCAGAGTGGTGGAGAAAAGGATCTCGGCCTCTCACCGGTGCTCAGGCTGTGTAGGACTTACAGGAGCTACCAGGAGGTCCTCTTGGCCCCCCCAAGGTCCCTCAGGAGTAAAGTGAACTTCATCCCCCAACCAGTAGTTCACCAGGTTGTGCGTTTGCAGAGTGATGGAGAAAGGGTGTATGGCCTCTGAAGACCTCTTATCAATCCTACTGTATGGAACTTACAGCGCTTTTAAGTACCCCCTGGTTCTCAGCACCCACTTGATGTATCATCCTGGAACTTTCAAGATAGCAGCTAAAGTGAGCGTGGTATCAGTCTTGAGACGTTCGTGAATATTTGTCAAAAGGGTTCCAAAGTTAGAAGTAAAACCATAAACACTCTTTCTATGGTAACTACATCCTAACTATAATGGCCCACTGGTGACCACCAGTTGGTAAGATAAATATAAATAAATAAATATATATATATATATATATATATATTCACTGAAAAAACCATAGGTTATAGACCATATATAGTTAGGAATTAGCATTTACAAAACCTTGAAAATTCACTGAAAAAACCATAGGTTATAGACCATATATAGTTAGGAATTAGCATTTAAAAAACCTTATTTTACTCACACAAAACCATTGAAATTCCATATATAGTTAGTTGCACTAACTATATATGGCGCACCCGCAATCCACTGCTGATCATGTCACATATTACATCATTCATGACATGGTCAGTGACATCACTGATGACATCACTGATGACATCTCAAATGACATCACTGATGACATCACTGATGACAACATCCAGTGACTGTATTTTTCTGTAAAGTTAAAATATGTCTTGAGTGGATGTATAAGTGTCTGGATGAAGGATTTAGTAGGTGCATGACTGACTGTATGAGTGAGTGATTAAATGTGTCTCACTGAATGCATGGGTTAGTGACTAAACTGTCTTAATTTGTGCATCATTATGTCTGTTGTTCTGTAAACTGCTGCATGTGTTGATCATTAGCTATACGAGAGGCTATATATGTTATTAATTGGTTGCCCAAGTATTTCTATGGGAGATTGAGTTTGTGTGGGGGTGGCTGGAAGGTGTGAGACTCTATGCATAGATGTGTGAGCAGTTTATTCACTAGGTGTATGAGTTCAAGAGTGCATGTGGAAACAGCTACATGGGCAGTTGACTGTGTGCATGAGTGTATTGATGAGTGAATGGATATCTCAATGCTACATGTCATAGTAAGTACATATGTAAAACACAGTACATGTGAGAGTTGGCATATATAAATAACTGTGCATGAGAGCCACTGAATGAGTGAGTGGTTGTATCGATCATTGTGAACTTGTATCAGGGATTGTATAAGAGAGTAAATATGTGTTCGTATATGTTTCAATAAGTAAGGTGTGTTTAACTGTATAGTTGAAGAAATGGAGGTGAGATTGTTTCTTTGCATGACTGACTGGGTGTGTGAGTAACTCCATGGATGAGTGGCAGTGTGTGAGTGTCTGTATACACTGAGTGTATCTAAGGTTATATTAGAGTCTGAAGAGGTTTATCGTATTAGCACAAGAATGATGTCAAATGAGATGTCATCAGTGATGTCATCAGTGATGTCATTTGAGATGTCATCAGTGATGTCATCAGTGATGTCACTGACCATGTCATGAATGATGTAATATGTGACATGATCAGCAGTGGATTGCGGGTGCGCCATATATAGTTAGTGCAACTAACTATATATGGAATTTCAATGGTTTTGTGTGAGTAAAATAAGGTTTTTTAAATGCTAATTCCTAACTATATATGGTCTATAACCTATGGTTTTTTCAGTGAATTTTCAAGGTTTTGTAAATGCTAATTCCTAACTATATATGGTCTATAACCTATGGTTTTTTCAGTGAATTTCAATGGTTTTTTAATAGCAAATATCATAAGCTGTCGAATGTCAAGTACGTGGTAAGTAAAAACATTTTCGTGTTTATGCACACTGATCTGCTTTGAATGCTGCCCCCCACCCCTCATTTCTATTAGGAGTACTCTCTCTTTGCAGATAGTGAAGGGTAGTTAACGCAGCCCTTTGCCCCCTTTGTAATCCGTCGTGCCTGCTTCTCTCTCCATTTGATTGATTGTTCTCTTTGGTTCATTCTCTATTTACAAACAAGCACAGAGTCGCAATACTCTGTTTAGTCTTTGCAGATAGCGAAAAATCGTGTAAAAAAACAAAAGGAATCGAGCAAAATCAGTAGGCCACTAATGGGATCTCTTTTTGACCTCGCTAAAATAGAAACATTAGGAACAACCTGTTGAAAATAGCAATGCGTATGTACATAAGCGGCGTTCATTTGTGTTCACAGTACCCCTTGTTGATTGTTTCAATCGAGCATTGAATTGTTCGATGTTAATTCTCTTAAGGATCTTCTCTACCTGCAAACGAGGAAGAATAGGAATATTCTCTCTCCCTTTGCAGATAGTGAAGGGTAGGTAACGCAAGCCTTTAACACGTCGTACCTATTTCATTCCTCATTGATTGATTGATTGTCCGAACATTGACTGTTTGGGAATTAGTTCTTTTTGGAGGTATTCCCTGTTTGCAAATAAACGTAGGAAAATCTTTGCAAGTAGTGAAAGGGTACGTAATGCGGACCTTTCTCCCCCGTTGTAATCTGTCATGCCTATCTACTCCCCACTGATTGATGCACCTGTTTCACCCGGACCATTTACTAGACATACGTCATCTGGCCCGACCAGAGAGCACCCCTAGTGAAAAGGACATATGCAATAATAACGAAGTGATCACTGTATCCTGTTAACAGAAACTTTAGCATGAAACAACCTGGAAAGAAAAGAATAGGAAAACGAAAATCAGTAGGCCACTGATGAACATGAACTTTTATTAAACAACGAACAAAGAAACGATAACATAACGTAATGATAAAACCTATTAATGTCCTAGAAACAAGAAAACGTTAAAATATGCCAGTGGTGAGAGACCAGAAAAACAGTAAGAGAAACCAAATCACCCCTCGCTGTCCCACCGCCTGCCACGCCAAAAAAATCGATAGACTAGGGAAAATGCAAGTCAGTAGAACATCCGCCCCCACTCTGGAAACTTCCAAGGTGGGGCAGGGTTCCGGCTACGCCCAGCCGGGAGCAGCCCATATAAGGCAGGTCCTGCTGCCACGCCTCGGCCAGGAGATCCTAACGTAGGGTGTAGCCGGAGGAGAGGCCGAGACCAACGGGACCCGGCCAGGGGATTGCCTTTACAACGCTGAACAGTTGCAGGGGGGGGGAATGTCTCCTCGACCCTCCCCTCTCTCTCCCAGTCCGGCCGCGGTGGCCCTTGAGAGTTGCAGGTAGTCCCGCCACATGCTCTTCCGGTCCGGCCACCAACGGTCGGGGGGCCGAGGCCGACGGAATCCGGCTGCAGCCGATAAACCAAGAAACCCGTTCATGGGGCCAGAGCCAGGGGCGTCCGGCCGACATCTACCGGAAGCCCGGCCCGAAGACGGACGGGACACTTCTTCTTTCTTGTATAATTGCTGCAACAACCCTGGGGGGGGATGTCTTGCACATGCCTCCGACCCCCCCCCCCTCGTCCTCATCGCCTGGTCCGGCCATAACAAATCTCAAGCGAGACGCCGTGGGGTGCACTGGGAGGGAGAGACGGTGCGAACAGGCCTCTCCCGCCTCCCCAGGTGGAGGCTTCCCAGCTGCACCCTCAGCGGTCCAGGCGCCCGGAAAAGAGTTCTTCCACTGTGGCCATGCTGCAACGTCTCGCCCGGCAGGGTGGAGCCCGTCCGCTCATTTGACCCCGCGATCGCCAGTAGCTACCGAACTCTCAAAATGGCGGTCGACCTGGCAAGAGCGGGCCCAGCATAAAGAAATGGCCCGGTCACTGGTTGACTCCACCACCGTAGTCCTCCACGACCTTGAAGATTCTAGAGGAGCCGCGGGAGTCTCCGACCCCCGATGGGGAATGACTGCCATGATCACCCGTGGAGTGACGAAACTGTATCCGCGGGACGTCGGCGCCAGCCTCACTTTGAATTACTAGAATCCTGCAGACCTCACTTCCGGTGAAAGCACAGTGTGACCCGGTAGGAAAAATTGTTGCACCCCCTCCCCTTTTTGACTGATAGTTCAAACCACCGATCCTTTCCTTTGCCCTTTTAACGGAACTTTGGACTGCCTCCCCCTCTTTTACATTTTCTAGAGAAAACAAAACATTAACCACTACATTAGCATAGCAGTTGACACCAGAACTGTTTTCAAATTGAAAACCAACAACATCTTCAACAGAATCCTTTTTGTTTCTGCTGTGACCCTGCTCCAGCACAGGCATTGTCCCCAGCAGTAATTCTGCAATGCCGGTAAGAATAGCTGTGGTGCCTACTGGACTCACTCACCCCCGCGGCGCCCCACGCCGTTATTTGCTGGGCGGCAACTTGCTAGACATCACCTTCGTGACATCCAGATTTCAGCGCGTTCTGCTGCCTTGGAACTATTCGCACAACAGACCGCTACTGACAAGAATATTTCATTATTGGTGCTGTCAATTTCAATAAATCTATTCGATAATTCAAAAGAAATTGCCACGGTCTCTTCGTTGTTTAAATGTTTTTACTGTTTTTGTTTTGTTGTATATATTTATATGTTATTAAAGTTTTATATTCCTACTACTTTGTTGGAGTGCTATATATTTTTTATGTGACACATAATTGTAAAAACTTTGATGTACAAAGAGTCATTCCTGGAATCTTCCGCTTCAGGCTCGGTCCCCTCCCCAATCACAATACAGGATAGTTTTCAGATAGTAGGAACACGTGTGGTGTGACGGATCTCATCGGGTGTGGGCCTTGATCTACTATAACTCCTTTGAAGAGGGGTGATTCTTTACAGCTGGGGCCATAAACTACATCTGCAGGGCTAGCTGATAGCCTGGACAATCGGACACAGAGGAAGAGGAGTGTCACAGGGTGCGGTAGTGAATAGGGCGAAATGGAGGTGTCGGGCGGGCACAGTGTGATTCTCAGGGAAGAGCAGCGCAGATGGGGGGAGGTTTATTGCCCATGCATAAGACAGAGAGCGGGGGTGACCAGTGCCTGGGGAAGATGCTTGCGAGGGTGAGGAGCCATGCTACGAATCGACAGCGTGCAGAGAGTGGGTCTGGTCAAGACATCTAAAATGGCTGCCGTGCACGACAAAAGTGTGGCATTTCAAAAAAGGCAAGATGGCGCAGACAATGTTTTTCAACACTTCCTCATTTCCTTCGAATCGAACGTTAACAGACGTTGGGGCATATTACCAAAGTTAAGCGATATTTATCGCTAACGATGCTTACCAACCAATTTTTTACCACTAAGCATCGTCAGAAATTATCGAAGATAAACCTTACTATTATCAAGGTTTATCGCAAATGCGATAATAAACGGCCGCAATGCATGAATATCGCTAAAAACTCAGCGATATTCATGCATTACCGAGCTAATACTCTTAGCCATGTTATCCACCTCCCATTGGATAACATGGCTAAGAACTGCTCAGGGCAGGTGTTACTTTTTGGAGATATTCGCGCTTAGCGCGAATATCTCCAAAAGTTGGTAATAGGAGATAGATATCTTGCATGTTGTAATGCAAGTTATTGTGGTATATGGAACTCATACCATAATCTCTCAGGAAAGCAGAAACTGATCCTTTTGGGACCGCCTAAAAAGGCCTAGGGGGTGAGGAGTACTCTACTTTGCCCCCTTTTCACGTTCCGAACTATTTTATTTTACTCTCTTCTGTAATTACACAAAATACCAGCGATAAGATGCATCGGAGACACACAGTGAGAGAAAGGAGGCCGGAGATGAAGAAGACATGTCAAATACACATTGGAGATAATATAGTGGCAGAAGGGAAGTAAATATGAGTAAACTTACCATGTAACATAAAAATGTTGCACTCTATACTATAAGTCTCATTTTATACTACAATCACTTCGCTACAACCTCATAAATTAAAAATAAAAATAAATAATGTCTCAAACAATTTTTGATTTCTAAATATAAATTTATTCTTCAGAATTTTCTAAATTTGAAACAACTAGTAACATGTCCTCATCATTAATTTCCTCTTCAATCATCTCATCTGGAATCTCCTCATTAAAAGTCTGCAATGATGATTCTTGTAACTCTATGGTCTCCAAACACTCGATAAATTCGCCATCAAGAGATTGATCAAAAAAATCATTCAAGTCATCTCCTCCTTCTGACAATATTTCATTATTGGTGCTGTCCATTTCAATCAATGTAGTGGAATCATTCAAGTCATCTCCTCGTGACAATATTTCATTATTGGTGCTCTCAATTTCAATCAATGTAGTGGAATCATTCAAGTCATCTCCTCCTTGTGACAATATTTCATTATTGGTGCTGTCCATTTCAATCAATCTAATGGAATCATACAAGCCATCTCCTCCTTGTGACAATATTTCATTATTGGTGCTCTCAATTTCAATCAATGTAGTGGAATCATTCAAGTCATCTCCTTGTGACAATATTTCATTCTTGGTGCTGTCCATTTCAATCAATCTAATGGAATCATACAAGTCATGTCCTCCTTGTGACAATATTTCATTATTGGTGCTCTCAATTTCAATCAATGTAGTGGACAATTCAAAAGAAATTGCCACGGTCTCTTCATTGTGAGCCATTTTATTTTGAAATTGCTTGCTGTAAATTGCAGAAAAAAATAATCACTTTCATTTATCGTTTTTAGTAATACATAATATAAAACTAACTTCATCAACTATTTAGTATAACAGAAGGACTGCAAATAAATAACAGAAAACATTTTTCAAATTATCTTCAAGTGTACAACATAGTTCCCCTTACAAATTAACAACTCACCTTTTTAAAAGTAGCAGAAGTGTTAGTACTGTGTAAATCAAACACCAGAAATTCACCACCAAAAATTCCTCACAAATGTACCTCAGACAGTAGTATCACAAAATGGCTGTGGTTTCCTCTCATTTGACATATATACATAACCAATTAACTTTCATCACACACAAATACAAAACCAAAGTAACATTTTAATTGGTTCTAAATTTCAACACTTTCAAATGTGTTTTCCCCATGCAATTTTCCATAGGACATTTACATACGTCTACAGCCTGAATGGCTGAACGGAATTACACCAAACTTGGCAAAATGGTACATCAAACCTAAGAGGTCAGGAAGGATCTACTATGCCCCCTTATGGTCATTTCCCCCTTCGCTTTGGCCTCCTCTTGTCTCTCAATCCTACCGAGAGACAAGATGGCGGCCGCTACGGACTGTTTGGAATGTTGACAGACGCCGGAGAACCAATCAGCTTCGCAAAGCTCCGTAACGCGAAAAGTACGCGAAGCGGAGCGCTGTTACAGATATATATCTTTTTTTGAACGTTAATTTCTCAAAATCCACTGGAGCACATATATTGAGACCTAGCAAAGGCACATCGGGCTACCAGTCCCTAATATTTTACCAAGTTTCGTGCAAATCCATTCAGCCGTTCGATTATTATTATTATTATTTTTTTTTGCCCCGCGGGGCCCTTTTAAAACCTCCACATCAAACCTAGGGGGTCAGCGAGGATCTACTATTCCCCCTTATGGTCATTTGCCCCTTCGCTTTCGCCTCCTCTTGTCTCTCGATCCTACCGAGAGACAAGATGGCGGCCGCTACGGACTGTTTGGAATGTTGACAGACGCCGGAGAACCAATCAGCTTCGCTTCGCAAAGCTCCGTTGCGCGAAAAGTCCGCGAACCAGAGCGCTAACCGGTCCGCTGTTACAGATATATATCTTTTTTTAAACGTTAATTTCTCAAAATCCACTGGAGCACATATATTGAGACCTACAAAAGGCACATCGGGCTACCAGTCCCTACAATTTTGCCAAGTTTCGTGCAAATCCATTCAGCCGTTCGGGCTAAAAGTGAGGCCAACCGCCCTATGGAAAACTCAATGTTAAAAACACGTTTTGGGACCCCCCTTTTTTCTCGGCCCCCACTGGACGAACCCCCCCCAAATTTTCAAGGGCTGCTCAGAAACAAAATGTGCCATTTTCCTGAAAATTTCAGCCGATTCCGTCCACAAACGCCAAAGTTATTAGACATAGAATTTTCAAAAAACCCATAGAGAAAAAATCCTAACTATATATACCTACTGGCGACCGCCAGTAGGTAATATATATATATACATATATATGTATATATATATATATATATATATATATATATATTCACTGAAAAAACCATAGGTTATAGACCATATATAGTCAGGAATTAGCATTTACAAAACCTTGAAAATTCACTGAAAAAACCATAGGTTATAGACCATATATAGTTAGGAATTAGCATTTACAAAACCTTATTTTACTCACACAAAACCATTGAAATTCGCATATATAGTTAGTTGTACTATCTATATATCGCGCACCCGCAATCCACTGCTGATCATGTCACATATTACATCATTCATGACATGGTCAGTGACATCACTGATGACATCACTGATGACATCTCAAATGACATCACTGATGACATCTCAAATGACATCACTGATGACATCACTGATGACATCTCAAATGACATCACTGATGACAACATCCAGTGACTGTATGTTTCTGTAAAGTTAAAATATGTCTTACATATTGAAGAATGAGTGGATTTATAAGTGTCTGGATGGAGGATTTAGTAGGTGCATGACTGACTGTATGAGTGAGTGATTAAATGCGTCTCACTGAGTGCATGGGTTAGTGACTAAACTGTCTTAATTTGTGCATCAATATGTCTGTTGTTCTCTAAACTGCTGCATGTGTTGATCAGTAGCTATATGAGTAACTATATGGGTTATTGATTGGTTGCCCAAGTATTTGTATGGGAGACTGAGTGTGTGTGTGTGGGTGGCTGGGAGGTGTATGACTCTGTGCATAGATGTGTGAGCAGTTGATTCACTAGATGTATGGGTTCAAAAGTGCATGTGGAAACAGCTGTATGGGCGGTTGACTGTGTGCATGAGTGTATTGGTGAGTGAATGGATATCTCAGTGCTACATGTCAAAGTAAGTACATATGTAAAACACAGTATATGTGAGAGTTGACATATATAAATAACTGTGCATAAGAGCTAGTGAATGTGTGAGTGGCTGTATGGATCATTGTGAACTTGTATCAGTGATTGTATAAGAGAGTAAATATGTGTTAGTATATGTTTGAATTAGTAAGGTGTGTATAACTGTATAGTTGAGAAAATGGAGGTGTGATTGATTCTTTGCATGACTGAGTAGGTGTGTGAGTAACTCCATGGATGAGTGACAGTCTGTGAGTGTCTGTTTACACTGAGTTTATCTAAGGTTATATTAGAGTCTGAAGAGGTTCATCGTATTATCACATGAATAATGTCATCAGTGATGTGCTCAGTAATGTCATCAGTGATGTCATCAGTGATGTCATTTGAGATGTCATTTGAGATGTCATTAGTGAGGTCATTTGAGATGTCATCAGTGATGTCATCAGTGATGTCATTTGAGATGTCATCAGTGATGTCATCAGTGATGTCATTTGAGATGTCATCAGTGATGTCATCAGTGATGTCACCGACCATGTCATGAATGATGTAATATGTGACATGATCAGCAGTGGATTGCGGGTGCGCGATATATAGTTAGTACGACCAACTATATATGCGAATTTCAATGGTTTCGTGTGAGTAAAATAAGGTTTTGTAAATGCTAATTCCTGACTATATATGGTCTATAACCTATGGTTTTTTCAGTGAATTTTCAAGGTTTTGTAAATGCTAATTCCTAACTATATATGGTCTATAACCTATGCTTTTGTCAGTGAATTTCAATGGTTTTGTAAATGCTAATTCCTAACTATATATGGTCTATAACCTATGGTTTTTTCAGTGAATTTTCAAGGTTTTGTAAATGCTAATTCCTAACTATATATGGTCTATAACCTATGGTTTTTTCAGTGAATTTCATAGGTTTTTTAATAGCAAATATCTATATGTATGAAAGTAATAATTTTTATTAGAAATTTTAAAATGTGTAAATATTTTTTTTTTTATTATGTGCCCCGGTACGCGCCCCGGGGCACTCCCGGGGCACGTACCGATGAACGTACCGGGGAGCGTCCCGTGAGCGCTGCTCCCGCGAACGAAAACAACATGATGACGTTTCGCGCAGTCGCGTGATGCGCCGCGTAAACGTGACGCATCGCGTAACCGCGTGATGCGTTTCTTCGGCGCTCTCCGTAAACGTACCCGGAAGCGCTCCGTGGCGCGAACCGGTACGCGAAACGTAAGCGCGCCGGGGCGCGTAGCGTAAGCGCGTCGGGACATGTGACCTGAAAATAACACTTTTCATTGGTTCTCAACTTTTCTTTTCTACAAATGATGAAAGCCCCCTCCTCTTTTCCTCATTCTTACTTTTTTCTTTGAGAAAGCAAGAGCTATCTGTGAGACATTGCTTCAGTAGTAGCTGCAGCTAGTGCACCCCCACCACCACCACCACCACCACCACCACCCAGAAAGGAAGGTCCACCACCACAGATCCTTCCAGGAGTTGAAGAAGAGGAGGAAGAAGATGATGAGGACCAACAAACTATAACATACTTGCCTGAAGAACCAAGACAAAGCCATGTCAAAGTTCATTATATATGGCAGTATTTTTCCGTTCCTGCTGGGCAAAAAAAAGTGAATGCCCCGAAGGTGACATGCTTAATTTGCAAAGAGGTCATGTCCAGGGGCAACCCAAATAAAAAATATTCATTTGGGAACTACACAATGATCCGCCACATGCAGAGGTGGCACCCTAACAATCTGGCACAAGCTGAGGTACGGGATCTGGCTCAGAAAAAAAGAGACCATCAGGCCAGCACCTCCTCAGGTGAATCTTCATTTGCAGCACCAGAAGGGCGCGAAACAGTACCAAATATACAAAAAAAATTTGGTGTAATAAAAATGGTCTGCATTTTTTGCGGAAAGACCCTCTGCTACGGGGAACTAAGCATTCACCTTATTAATGCTTCCATCGACAACCACAACTGCAGCAAGAGAAGAAAGCAGTAGTTTTTTTTTTTTTTCTCCTCTCGAGCCACTGTTAATTCCCAGTTTTTTGTTTTTTGTTTTTTGTTGAGCCCTTTATAATGGCTGTTTTTCGTTGTTTCCCCCCCAAAAAACCAAAAAAAACATAAAATTGTTCAAAAAATACAAAAAAAACAAAAAATGTTCAGAAAAATTAAAAAAATATATAAAACAACAAAAACATAAAAAAAGTTCTTTTCAGAACTACCTCCCATTTTTAAAAAATTACTAAAATTTTAAGCACTCTTGACTTCATTTTTCTCATTGGTGCGCTTCCCGGTGCGCGCACCGGAGAGCGCCCCGTTAGCGCAATAAAAAAAAAAAAAAACAAGAGAAGGAGAGCAAAATAAGAAGAAAAATAGTAAAGGATGTGGAATGAGAGGTAGGGATAGAACCGGACTAAAAGAACAATCCTGAGGGAAAGTGTTAAGAAAACAGTGAGCAAAAGTAAATAGGAATAAAACAAGATGTATGATAGTGACTAAGGTGAAAACATGTGGAATAACAGAGAAAAAACAGAAAGCAGAAAAGAAGAAGTGACAGAAAAGGAATGATTGAAACAGCAAAGAAATGTAAATAACATAGGGGCATATTATCAACACAGACGATAACATTTTCGCTGCTTTTATCGGCAGAAAACTGCCGCTAAAGCCGCTTTTGCGGCAGAAAACTGCCGCTAAAGCCGCTTTTGCAGCAGTTTTCTGCCAATAAAAGCAGCGATAATTTTATTGCCTGTGTTGATAATATGCCCCTTAGTGTGCTTGAACTACAGGGAGAAAGCATAATCAACAAGTAGTGAAAGAGTGATCAGTCAGAGACAGTGAGAGTAATAGAACAGGAGTGAGGAACTATGAGAACAGAGGGACTGAGAAAAGGAGTGGAAGGAGTAGAGTAAGTAAGTAATAGAGAAAGGAATGAGGGAAATAGCAAAGGCAGGAAACTGAGGGTTAAAGAAATGAAGCAGTGGAACTAATTGAAGTTAAATGTGATAGAAATGTAACGAAAAGAGTACAAAACATTTACCTTATAATTGTTGTTAACTTAGTCACTTGTTATTTTTATACTTTCAATCAGTGAAAGAAAGAACAAAAATTTGAAAATATTAAAACGTGTATTTAAAAATTAGAAAAGACAAGGGAAAAGATTGACAATCATCCAATTTTACAAAGAAATAAAGTTAGAGATAAACATGCAGAAAAAAAGAGAAAGAAACGGTGATAGACAGTCAGACACAAAAAGAAATTGAAATAGAGTAAATTACTAAGAGAAAAAAAAAGAAGATACTTTCAGTGACAGAAAAGAAGGATAGAAGAGAAAACTAAATTGAAGTTGTGAAAGCTACTAAAAGAAACTGAGTAAGGTAAACTATATAAGGAAAGGGTGAATAAGGAAAAGAGAGTGAGGGAGAGAGGAGACAGAGGAAGTGAAGGAAAGAGTGTCAGATACAGACTGAGTGAGGCATCTACAAAATGTGATTCATAATGTTAGGAAACACAGGTAATGTAACTGAAAAACGTTCAATTTTTTTTGTTTATTCCACAATCACATCACTTGTGTTTCCTTTGCTTAGGTGTCTCATTGTGCAGATGTAGTCTAGCATATGAAAGACTACGCAGAAGGTGACCACTGTATGCAACAACTTTGACACTTACAGAAGCCTCTGCTTCTCCATGCCCCCTACACAGTCCTAAATATATACATTTTAAACTAACAGTATCTTGTTGCAGATGAAATTAGGCCTATCTTGCAACATGGTGCATCTTTTGCACTGCTGCTGTGTCACAAAAGTGACACAACGGCAGCGCAAAAGAGGTGCACGGTCATCATAAAACTGCCCCTAACATTTTAAATGATTGTTTCAGGATGCCGATAAGGTGTGGCCTATCCAGAGATTTGTTTGAGGTGAGGTCTACTCAGACTTACAGATTAAATTTAGGCTTGTTGAAGAGTACAGAGGAGATAATACATGTGCAAGCCTACCAACGAAGTGAGTCATGTCCACTGCACTCTTGAACAAAGGCCAGACCTCCTCTGTCTCCCTGGACAGGCCTAAACCTCATCTGCACAATGTGATTCGTAATGTTAGGAAACACAGGTGATATAATTGAAAAACGTGGAAATATTTTTGCTCATTTTACAATCACATCACCTGTATTTCCTCAGCTTAGGTATCTCATTGTACAGATGTAGTCTAGCATATCCAAGAGTATGCAGAAGGTGAGGACTGTATGCAACAGAGCAATGTACATTACTCACCTCCCTTGACACTTACAGAAGCCTCAGTTTCTCCATGCCTCCTACACAGTTCTAAATGTATATCATAAATACAAAAAGTACAGAATTAATTATACATGTTAAATGGTTTATTTTTGCTGTTCTCAGAATATATCAAATTTCACTAAAAACAGTGACTTGAAGGTATTCATCATATAACAGCGGGGAAAAAAAAACACAATCAAAATGATTGTGTTTAAAAAACCCATATAACATAACAAATCAGAAATCAGAACTCCTCAAAAGTAACTTACTTTCCATGACGTCGAAGGATGTCCTATGAACAGCTTATACTCTGTTGTGCTGTTATTACTTTCAGCCCGCCACTTTCTGAAAGAAAAGCTCAATCGTTTTGACAAATATGTTACATACAATAAATGACTTCTCGCTCTCTACCGCACTTCTCCTCAAGGCCAAATCGTGTAAGAGCCATTTATAACTCTTGGAATTCTTCTAAGCAAATCCCGTCATTTTCTTTTTCCGCAACTTTCAGAAAGAAAACGTTCAAGATCACTTTCACAATCCTGTACTAGTAATATCTCACCCTTCTTGCTCACTCATGTTCCACATTTCCTATGACACTGATACTGCTTACTATGAAGCAGACTTACACTACCTCTATGACTACTACAATTATTTAATTCTCTACATCACTTTTAATCACAAAGCAATTTAAAACAGTACATAAAATTATATCAACTCCTAAAATCATTATAGGCCAGTTACCTACCCTAAATTCTTTCTTCTGAAAACAGAAAGTAAGAATATTTTTAAATAAAAAGGCAACATTGTTTCATAGTGCAATGTGAATTATTTCCGGAACATCATTTTTTTTTACATTTTGAATAAGATGTGTAATAAATGGATGTTGTCAAAGGACCATCATGTCATATAATAGCTGCAGTTAGAAATGTTCTTCCTAAAATCAACGACTGTGTAGCCATAACATTTGTAATTAAAGTTGAAAACTTATTTTCATCAGGTTTATATAGTTGGAATTTTTAAATGACATTATAACCAAAAGTTTGTTCAAAATATGTCGACAGCATTGCAGACTTACATTACCTCTACTCCATGTTTTGATTGGCTGCTTGAATTAGCTTATTAAAAGAAACAGTTTTTCTGAACTCATTCAAAGTGCAGTTATTTTTCCATGACGTCAAGTGTTATGGTAAGAACACCGTTTGCTTTGGGAAATACTCTGTTGTCCTTTAACTAATCCGTGCCCACCACTTTCTGTAAGAAAACCTTCTTTTTTTTCAGTAACTACTTAAAACTCAAAAATAAATTTTGACTCTGTACTACACTTATCCTCAAGGCCAAATAGTGTAGGAGCCATTAGAACCTCTTGAAATTCCTCAGAGCAAATCCCGAGATTCTTTCCCTAAAATTTTGGTTGTAAAAACACCAGGTAAGAATTTTTAAGGTCAAAAGGTAATTTTTTTTTTTAAGTTAAAACAGAATCATTGCAGAATGACCAGCCGTTTCTAGACTTCAAATAAGCTGTGTAATGGCCTGATGTTGTCAAAGGACCGTCATGATATATAATTGCTGCAGTTACAAAAGTCCTTCCTGATATTGACAACTGCGAAGCCACAACATTTTTAATTAAAGTTGTCAATTTTGTTCCATCAGGCCTACATCGTTGGAACATTAAAATGACATACTGGCCATATGTTCGTATAAATAATGTTGACAACATTTCAGACTTACATTGGCTACACTCCATGTTGTGATCGGCTGCTTTTACTAGCTTATTAAAGGACACTGATTTACTGTCTGGCAAAGTTAAATATATAATTTTTTCTGAGTCTAAACTAGTAGTACTTGATACCCTACAGTTCTCGCAGTCATGCTGCCATTGATAAGAAAGGCCAAACAGGTGATCTACATCTACACTTTCATCTTGTAATACATCAAGCATATACATTAAAAACTCCTGACAATCTTGCTGAATGTTTTGAGAGAATTGCGTTTGACCTGAACATTTGTCTAACAGATTTCGAATTTCAGACACACTTTCTATTTTTGTTCTATCAGTGCTACATTTCTCTAACACAGAATTCAACAAACTGCAAAATCTCTGATCCGAATTGACCACAATCTCTTCTTTTAAAGTTTCTAGAGAAAACAAAACATTAACCACTATATTAGCATAGCAGTTGACACCAGAACTGTTTTCAAATTGAAAACCAACAACATCTTCAACAAAATCCTTTTTCTTTCTGCTTATAATTTCGGGTTCATGGACTTTTCGTCTTTTTGCTACAACCTCTCAACTATTGGTCACATTTCTTCGTTTACGGCCTACCACACGTTTCTCAAACAAAGGATATTGAGGCAAATGTGGCGCATACTCTCTTCTTAACCTATTGTATTCCTTAACACAATCTAGATCCGCACAAAAGTTTGTGACATCACACTCAATCAAGTACAATCCCGATAAAGTTCTGACTTGTGACAATGCCACATATGCCATACCCTCCTTGAACACAGAACTGCCAATATTCACCAAAGCACTGTCTACACTTAAACCTTGTGATTTATGGATGCCAAGCAAACAGGAAACTGCTTACGGCGAACATATAACTCTTTTACAAGCAAAAACCTAGCAGAGCAACGACCAATTAGCTGTACTTCCTCAATGCCATCAAATTTAGTTTTTAAAAATTCAATTCCAACTCTATTTCTGTATTTCTCAAAATCAACAACATTACCCATTGATCCATTTACCAGACCTCTTTCAACATGTAAATTCCTTCTTAAAATGATACGGCAATTTAAGCACACATTCAGAGTCTTTTCAAAACCTGCAGTTTTAGATATAGTCTTCCCTAATGAATCAATTTTGATTTCAAATTCTCAGACAAAATAATAGTTGCTCCCATATGCTCTACTCTGTCAATAGCTTCCAGTTTCACAATCTCTTGGTTTTCTAAATGCAACATTTTGTTGTTGAAGATGGCACATTCTGCAAGAGTTGGCATCAAACATTTTCCAGATTTCTTCTCAGTAATTTTCCAAAAAATATTCTCAGGCACAACGTCTTCTTCTGGATACAAATTTGACAGTAATCGTGCATGTAAAGCTTCTTTCCCATGCTCGGTCACTTTTCCGATTCTAACATCTTGAAGAATATTCTTATAATCTTCATCCTTCGCTTGACGCATATTTTCACGCAGTTCAGCATAATTGAAGTTTAACCATATATTGACGTTGCCAATGCTCCCTAGGCACTTCCTGGTATCTTCATGCGTGAGCATTTTGAACACAGGTTGTCCTTTCACTGGTTTCAGCTGCAGAAGATCACCGAAAACAATGATGTGCTTGCCACCAAATAACACATCATACTCTGTTTTGAGAACTTCTTGCATTCTCAAATGCACAAAGGCAAGCATGACATTGGAAACCATGCTTACTTCGTCAATGATAAGAAGTTTCATTTTCCTCAAGACTCTTGAAACTTCACAACAAGCATCTCCAGATAACTTGTGGTATTGTAATTTGTTATCATGCTCCACTGGCAGCATCAGTAGACGATGCAAAGTAATACCTTTAATGTTATGTGCTGCCAGTCCAGTTGGAGTGGTGACAACACAAGACAGCGATGACTCAGTCCTTTTCTGCAAATAACATGAAATTGCTTTAATGAGGAAACTTTTTCCAGTTCCCGCTTTTCCACTCACGTACAGTCGGACAGGCTTCAACGACGTACATGAGCACTCTTTCTTCTCATGACTTAATCCATGATCTATTTGGTTGGTAACTTTGTCATATATTTTCCTCTGCTCAACGTTGAGTTGTCTTTCCAAGTCTTCTAAGTTAACCGCATCCTCCTGAGCATGTGCCATTGCTCTTTCCACTTCAATCATGGCAGTGGCAGCTTCATTTTTGATAACTGGTCCTCCTAGTGGATCCTGACTCAATGAAACAGAACTCTGACTGTCCTGAGAACTGTCTCTAGCAATCTCGGCTGCAATCGTTGCTTCCTGCTCGATTTCCGCATTCAACAGTTCTAGATATTTGGGAAAAACAGGACATTCTATGGTCTCCTTGGCGGCATTGAAAGAGTCTTCGTAACAGAGGAAATCTCCAAGCAGTTCCTCTTCTGCACGCCAAGGCTTGAAAAGTTGCAAAAGTGCTAAATAGAAAAACTCTTTTCTTTCAGGAGATTCGCCACTCAATTTTTGATGGTTTACCAAGTGGCATTTTCTTTGCTTGACCAGACATCCCCCACTTCCAATTACAGCATACACTCCTTTATCAATATCTTTTTTGATGTTCCTCTTGAATATGTAATTTTGTAGAACCTCATACAGACAAACATTCTCGAGGTGACTGCTTCTATTTGGATAATATGTATCCAACATGTTGGTCTTCAAAATATCTGTACTGTTTGGCTCCTTTTCCGCCAAATACTCAATTTCCCGTACAGGTTTCAGAACTCGATTACGCGTTGCAGCAAGACCAAGACTCGCCCAAATGATACTCCTGGATTTGGCATAGAGACTTGCTGAAGACAACCGGTCAGAACATTTGTAAGCTCCAATTTCTCGATGCGACAACATCTTCAGACTGAAACTGTACAACTTCTTACCGAGGCTCTTTTCATGGGAAATGTCCTCCCACATATCCTTCAATTCGGTCTTTTCTTTTTTGGTGATGTAAGATGTCACATACCGAGCCACAGCCATACAGTTATGAGCCACAAACTGTATATCCATGTTAGCATTCCACATGGACAAAATCACTGGGTTGTAGTCGTTGATGTACTTGGACTCTTTGTTCCTTTTCAAATTGTACGTATTTTTGGGTGATTTCTTCATCACATTATGTCGCAGCGAAGACATCAAACTGTTCACTCTTCCTTTAGAAATCACCGGTCGTGGGAAGGCGAAACGACATTTTGTGTAGAACTTGTCCTTGTTCCTGAATTTACGACGACAGTACTTTCCACAACGATGGCTTTGGAAGCGTAAAATTTGTTCTCTTAGGCTTTTGTCTTCCTTTGCCTTTGGAACAGCACATGTAGAATACTGTTCTATGAAACTCATCACTAAGTCATCTGAATCTGTTCCAAATGTGGGTGCATCTTTGATCCACAGCAGCATATGTATATGAGGAGCACCTCTTGCTTGGTACTCCTTTCTCCAGAAGAAATCCAACACCTCTCCAAGAGGTGGATTTTTCTTGTTCATGATGAGACATCATAGCTTCAAATCTATAATTGAAGTACCTGCATACATTCACTGGATCCAAAGAGCACAGTTCTCCGGGTGTCTTAAATTCGATATTTTCAATATTTCCATTTGCCTCTCGTAGAAATTCAAGTAAGTCTTCCCAGCCAGACTCGGCACAGCTGAGAGTGAGGAACCATGTGGGAGTTCCTAAGTTCCTCAGCATACATTTTAAATCACCATGATGATGGTACCAGTACTCATTAGTACCACGCTGACACGCCATGAGATTAATCAGGTGAGAATCCAAAAAACTGTCTTGCACATTGACTTTATCCATAAAGTCACTTGCCGAGATATTTTGCATCTGTACACCACTTTTCAAGATGTGGTTCACTGCATATGACAGTCCAGACAGATCGCTTTCAAACAGTAGATGAAACAAATAGGGAATGCATTGACGAAACCTAGGATCTTCTGCATACAATCGTAAAGTGCGGTATTCAGAAGCAGGAATTTGATCAGGTCGCTCATCATATCTTCCTCCTTGACCTGTTGGAAATAGCTGTGGGAAACACCGAGCTTCCAAACTTTCCTCCCAAACACTAATGGGACTTCCTTTGGCTTGTTTCATTTGAAACAACTCAATAGCATTCCCCATGACTTCCTTGGAATGCAAAGGATGAACACTATAATGTTCATATATTTCTTCATTTTTAGAGGCTTCTACTTTCTCAATTTGACCAGCACACAAATCGCTATCCTCTTCTTCACTTACTTCCTCTTCTGCAACATATACATTCTTGTAGTACTTATTGTTTTTCTTCAAATACAATGTTGCCTTTTTGACTTTCCTAACATCCACTAAATCTTGCCAGATTTTCTAACTCTTTGTCGGAACCCCATTAACTAAGATAACCAGAGGTTCCTCTTCCACTTTCTCTACTCCAATTCTATTAATGTTTTTCTTCAAATCTAGAGGCAAATAAACAACTCTTCCCTTTAATCCTCTCTGTAAATCTGATGGAGGCAATTTCCCTGTCTTTGGCTCCATTCGTACAATAGCTTGAAAGGGATGGATACTTTGAATCAAAATAGATTCATAAGTATTTAAATCCTTCAATTCAGAAGGAATCTCAACCAATTCCAGATTATTATGAACCGCTCTAGCAGGCATCCGGTTTTGATTTAATTTGTTACAACAATAAGTACACACACGTTGATCCGATCCCAAATCAAAACAATTTTCTACCATCAAGTATGTTGCAAAATCCTTCCATTCACTATTATTTTCCCTTTCACTTTTCGCATATAAATCCACTAACTTAGTCTGATTCTTATAATAAGTGCGTCGACAACACACACAAGTGAAATTAGGCCTCTCACTTGATTTCACCTGAAACGTGGCAATTTCCTTCTGAAAATTATCTGTACTGGAAACCTGTACACTATCTTCCACATTACCTTCTTCTTCTGGGTCAATTTCAACATTCTCCTCTTTACTTGCAAAGTAACAAAACTCAATTTCTTCACAAATATTCTTCACATCTACTTCAGAACCATGCAAAAGAGCAGTGCATAATTGTTTAAGCATAATTGCTGGACTCTTAGCATAATACAACATTCTAACTAATTTTCTCACTTTATTATGATGCACTGCTAGCATCCTGTAATGATGAAAAACACTCTGGCATACTCTCCTGGAAAGACAAGCCAGTGAATGACCATGCAAACCTGTCACTTCTCTTACTCTGCAAGGATCTAATTCTTGCAACAACTTCATTTTCTGTTTTAAAGTTTTCCTATTAAATGTCCGTACAAAATCACAAAGCAAATTGATGGAATCCTGTCGCACACTGCAAATACTACTACACTTCCAGGTATACACTGGTCCCTTAGGACGTCTTCCTAAAACCTCATTACCTAACACCTCTTCTGCCTCTGTTGTCACAAGTTTTTCTTTTTCAATCGGACAACCATCTTTCACCTCATAAGCTCGACCATTGGTGTCAACTGCATGCACCAAATCATTATCCTGGAAATAACTCTCCTCATTAAAAAATGCCTCACAACTTGAACTATGCATCCATTCTCCTGAAAAAACGTCACAAAAATTACTACGATTAACTGTTCTCTTCCATCTACTATTTGTTTTGAAATCATAAATTGCCTTGTTTAGTTTCCTAATTCTATTGATTATCAAAATAAATAACTTTCGCTTAATTTCGAATGCCTGATCAATAATTCTCAACCTTTTTTTTCTCTTATAAAAAACCACTTTCTGTTCACCTTTCTTAATATTTTTTAACAAATTGCCAATTATCCTGTTGCCGAACATTCGTCTACGAATGTCCCTAAACTGATTTTTCCTTCTACTACCATGCACAGAGTTATCTCCTGCTCTAGCAGTAACATTTTTGATTGGCCTTTCCTTTCCGTTTAAATTGGCTTTCTTTTTCTGGACTAAAACATGTTCTGTAGTAATACTTTTTTTTACAAATGTTTCTTAGGAATGATTTCGTTCTCTTACCTGGAGCTTTCTTGGTGACTTGACAAGTTTTTATTGTAGAGGACTGCTGCAAGCATTTAGTAATCTGCTGTCTTTGACGTTTTGTAGCCTTTCGGTTTCGTTGTTTAGATGGCATGTTGTAATTTTGAAATGATCTGCAGTTGAATCTGTGGTAAAATATAATAAAAAATGTTATTAACCACTATTACCAAACAGTAAATCAATAACAGTCATCAAAAAATTAACATACTAGTTGTCAATTCTACATACAATAATTTTTAGTGCATTGGCAAATTTAGTAGTCACAAATAGTAGCAAAGAAATAGAATGCTTCTACATTTGACCTTTGCTCCATTATATGTGAATCTGAACTAATTTTTATCAGCATATTTCCCTATTTTATTAAAGACACTTCACACAAGCTGTTTTTGAAGATTTGTATAATTTTAAATGAAAAGGTTAACATGTTTACTTTTCATTTCCAGTAACTTTAAAAAATAAATGTTTATAGTTCCATAGGCTCGAGCAGGTCAGCTTACCACCCTATGTCATACAATTCTGACAAATCGGCATCCTCATCATGATCTTCATCATCCTCAGGATTTAAATCATCCAAGGGATCTACTTCCACTGATGTTTCAATCACAATTTCAATGATAATATCGAGATCAACAGATTGCTCATTATCACTCATGCTTGATGTTGTCGTTATCTTTAAAGAAAGAGAACAACAATGAGATGTTGCAGAGTAAGAGACAAATCTCAGAGACTATAATTGTAAAATTGTTTAACAAGAGTAACATTTTGCAGATATTATTTAACCATGTCCAGCGATGCTGAGGAGGTGAGGCCTATGTCCAAGTTTTCAGTGAACAGGACTCATCTCTTCTTAACCTTGGATAAGCCTCATCAACTCTGTGTCCCCTGCTAATACTTAAATGTAAAGGGGCAGATTTATGTTAACTGGCACATCCCCAGGGATGCACCAGTTAACGTGCGCCGCTGCTCTGCCACCCATGATGTGCCGCATTTACAATGCAGAGCACCATTGAGCAAAAACAGCACAGATGCGTCACGCATCTGTTCCACAAAAATGGCGCATTGCACGAATCACGTCGTAAGCGCGACATGTCTACTGCAATGCACAGGGGCAAGCCACACATTGCATGGTGCATCACTCCTTATGCCTGTTTCAAACAGGCGTAAGGATTTGATTCAGCAATGCCATAAATGTGACTCAGTGAAATCTTCTTAATTTTACTGTGTTAATTTTACAGGGCTTTCATGCAAATGACTGGCCACCCTATAACAAAACGCTCACATGAAATCTGACGCAGGTTTCATGTGGCACAGGACTTTACAGCATGACACATCTGCCTGGATGCATCAAGTTGTAAATATGTCGCAACATAGCAAATCTTTTGCTCCGCCGCTGCGTCACAAAAGTGACGCACAGCGGCGCAAAAGAGGCACACGGCTATCATAAATCTGTCCCTAACATTTTAAATGATTGATTCAGGATGACGATAAGGTGTGGCCTATCCAGAGTTTTGTTTGAGGTGAGGCCTACTCAGGGTTGCAGATGAAATTTAGGCTTGTTGAAGAGTACAGAGGAGATAATACATGTGCAGGCCTACCAATGAAGTGAGTCATGTCCACTTCACTCTTGAACAAAGGCCAGACCTCTTCTGTGTCCATGGACAGGCCTAAACCTCATCTGCACAATGTGATTCGTAAAGTTAGGAAACACAGGTGATGTAATTGAAAAATGTGGAATTTCTTTTCCTCATTTCACAATCACATCACCTGTGTTTCCTTTGCTTAGGTGTCTCATTGTGCAGATGGAGTCTAGCATATCAAAGAGTACACAGAAGTTGAGCACTGTATACAACAATTTTGACATTTACAGAAGATTCAGCTTCTCCATGCCCCCTACACAGTCCTAAATGTTTACAGTTTAAACTGACGGTATCTTGTTGGAGATGAAGTGAGGCCTGTCTTGCAACATGGTGCATCTTTTGCATCACTTCTGCATCGGTTTCATGTGGCACAGGACTTTACAGCATGACACATCTGTCTAAAAGCATCAAGTTGTAAATATGTCGCAACATAGCAAATCTTTTGCACTGCCGCTGCGTCACAAAAGTGATGCACAGTGGCGCAAAAGAGGCACACGGCTATCATAAATCTGTCCCTAACATTTTAAATGATTGATTCAGGATGACGATAAGGTGTGGCCTATCCAGAGGTTTGTTTGAGGTGAGGCCTACTCAGGGTTGCAGATGAAATTTAGGCTTGTTGAAGAGTACAGAGGAGATAATACATGTTCAGGCCTACCAATGAAGTGAGTCATGTCCACTTCACTCTTGAACAAAGGCCAGACCTCTTCTGTGTCCTTGGACAGGCCTAAACCTCATCTGCACAATGTGATTCGTAATGTTAGGAAACACAGGTGATGTAATTGAAAAACGTGCAAATATTGTTGCTCAATTCACAATCACATCACCTGTGTTTCCTCAGCTTAGTTATCTCATTGTGCAGATGTAGTCTAGCATATCCAAGAGTACGCAGAAGATGAGGACTGTATACAACAGAGCAATGTACATTACTCACCTCCCTTGACACTTACAGAAGCCTCAGTTTAATATTTCTCAGTTTAATATTTATTTAAAGAAGCAGACACCATTGCAGGAATCACGTCATAAGCATTCTCATAAATGTGAAAAGCATTTCTTTTAAAAAAAAAACGATTTTCTGGTCATAATTTGAAAACACAACACAGGTCCTATGTAGAAGCACACCCTGTCAGTACTTAAATTTGCCAAGCACACATGGGGGCGTATTTACAAGGACCTTGCACCACAGAGAAATGACTTAAATTAAAATGGAGAAAATAACATCAAAGGGACTCAAAGGCCTTGTAAATATGCCCCAAGCAGCCTATGAAACTCTAGCAGTACATATCAAGAAACTTAAATGACTTCAATAAACGTTTTTAAACACATCAAATAAACCAGTTATTCAACTACATTCATGGGGAAGTGACTTAAAGTGCCCTAAGACACATGAAAGCGTTTTCTTAAGACCCTTGCATCATTTTTGCGTCACTTTTAACATGGCTATGTAACTCAAAGAATCAAAATCTAAATTTGCCAAGCACACATGGGGGCGTATTTACAAGGACCTTGCACCACGGGGAAATGTCTTAAATTAAAATGGGAAAAATAACATCAAAGGGACTCAAAGGCCTTGTAAATATGCCCCAAGCAACCTATGAAACTCTAGCAGTACATATCAAGAAACCTAATTGATTTCAAAAAACGTTTTTAAACACATCATGTAAAGCAATTATATACCTACATTCATGGGGAAGTGACTTAAAATGCCCTAAGACACATGAAAGCGTTTTTTTAAGACCCTTGCACCATTTTTGTGTCACTTTTAACATGGCTATGTAACTCAGCCCCAAGCAACCTATGCAACTCTAGCAGTACATATCAAGAAACCTAATTGATTTCAAAAAACGTTTTTAAACACATCATGTAAAGCAATTATATACCTACATTCATGGAGAAGTGACTTAAAGTGCCCTAAGACACATGAAAGCGTTTTCTTAAGACCCTTGCACCATTTTTGCGTCACTTTTAACATGGCTATGTAACTCAAAGAATCAAAATCTAAATTTGCCAAGCACACATGGGGCGTATTTACAAGGACCTTGCACCACGGGGAAATGTCGTAAATTAAAATGGGAAAAATAACATCAAAGGGACTCAAAGGCCTTGTAAGTATGCCCCAAGCAACCTATGAAACTCTAGCAGTACATATCAAGAAACCTACTTGATTTCCAAAAACGTTTTTAAACACATCATGTAAAGCAATTATATACCTACATTCATGGGAAAGTGACTTAAAATGCCCTAAGACACATGAAAGCGTTTTTTTAAAGCCCTTGCACCATTTTTGCGTCACTTTTAACATGGCTATGTAACTCAAAGAACCAAAATCTATTTGTAAAACACTTGACACAAAGCAACATTTTAAATACACAACTTTCTTCTTAATTTTCTCCCTAAAGCATACTATTCTCTATCTAAATTAAATGAATCTTTTCTCACCTTAGCAAATACTTTATGAGTTTCAAAACAGTCTCAGACACACACCAATTTGTCTTTAGCAGAGCAAAAGGTATGCACTCCAGAGGCTGCAACCAACAATGGCACAGAAATGCTGTAATTCATCACACATCTCTCATGTCACCCAATCAAAACTCTTCCCTCACTTTTTTCAAATCAACACCCTTCCCCCTCTGCCCTTTCTGCCTTATTTTCCATAGCAACCACCTCCTGAAAGACCTCTGATGTTTGCAAGTTCACACAACAATGTTTCAATTGAACTCTGAACTCTCAGTACACCTGCATATCCAGTGCAATCTTTCATAAAATTATTTTTTCTTGACCATTCAAATTACATCTTTCAAAGAAGTCATTCATGCACCCTAACTTTCTGTTTTCAGCAATCAAAATCCACCAATCACTGCTACTGATTCATTAGCACAGAAACTCCACAGATTTTTTCATTACATACTACTACTATTTCAACTGCCATTTCATTCCCACACTTCATCTGACTGCAGCAGAACCTTCTCTCACCATGTTTTCTGTCTGGATTGTTGGACATAGTTACATCTACTGGGCTCAAAGGTATGCTGATAACAGAAATTTACCTAACCTCAATTTACAAAATGTGGAAATGAAGTGGATTGGCCACAGAGGATTAAAATGATACCAATTGATACCATTGGTGAAAACCTTTTTGCATTTGCCAAAACCTGACCTGTTAATTGTGCACTGTGGAGGAAATGACTTGGGCACTTTGACTGGGGTAGGTCTGGAAATGCTTTTAAAGGACCCCATTGACCAATTGATGGCACTTTTTCCTCAAACTGCCTTGGTATATTCAAATATATGCCAAAGACAGAAATGGAGGTGGTCAAACCAATTTTGTCCACAAATTGAGAAATCAAGGAAGCATGTAAATAAGTCTGTTTTAGCTTACATGAGAGACCATGGAATGGGCTCCATGTACAACAATAACTTGCGTTACTACATGCAAGATATCTACAGAGGAGATGGAGTTCACTTCTCAGATGAGGGGAACAGGGTTTTCATCCTGAATTTAAGACTATGTATTGGTACCTACTTATAAGTACCTAAATCTACCACAGACCCAAAAGCTCTTCTCAGAGCTACCCTAACTATGATCACCTTAAACAAATTTTAAATGTAACTTTTTTTTACTAATTTTCACAATTTACGCTTTCCAGAGCGCTACCCGGTAAGCGCACCGGACGCTAACCCGTGAAAATTTTTAAAAAAATGTTTTTTTTTCGCACATATGGACCTCCTCAGCCACCCTCAGAAAACCTAGGGGGTCAGGATACGTCTACCGTGCCCCCTTCTACCCATTCTGAACATTATTTGCCCTCCATTTTGTATCTCAATTCTACCGAAACACAAAATGGAGGACTCCCGTAACGCTGCCGGTTCGCGTACCGGGGCGCTCACCGGGAAGCGCTCGCTCAAAAAAGGTGGGAAAGTAATTTACAGAAAAACGACTGGAGACACTTTCACTAAATATAGATTAGCTCATACTACATACCAATCCCTACCATTTTCACAAATGTGATTGGAATTCCATTTAGCCATTTAGCCTGTAGACCTCTCTAAATACCCTGAGGTAAATTACTTCACAAAACACATCTGAAGTGTTGGAATTGACAACCAATTAAAATGTTACTTTCATTTTCTACTTTTTTTACCTGACATTTGATTGGTTATGTACCTCAATATATATAAAAAAAGAGAGAGAGAAACACAGCCATTTTGACTACTACTTCCTGAAGAACATTGCAAGAGCATTTTCACTGTCAACTTAAACTTGTTTTTAAAAGGTAAGATGTTATTTTATAAATTTGACAGGAGAACTATGTTATGCACTTTAAATTAATTTGGGAAAACATTCTCAGATAGTTATATACTATCCCTCTGTAAGAGTTGGACATTGAGATAGGCGTGTTTATTATAATTATGGATTGATTTAGGTTTCTGTGGTATAATTATGAATTTACTTAGGCTTTTTCACAGGCACTTTTTAATAGTACTACTTCACGCCTGAAACCATACAGTGCCCATAGATAACTTCTCTGTTATAAACTTACAAGTACCTGTCTGAACTTAAACCCAACAGTGCCCTATCTCTACTGATATATTTATTTTTTATGCAAATTTCAGCACAAAAATGGAAGGAGAACAGAACGTTTCCTTTGAAATTGTCCTAGAGATGAACAATGAGGAAATCATTGAACCCATTGACTTGGAATTCATGGATGAATCACGGGACCATGAACTTCTACAATGTGTAGAATCTGTGGATTTCTTACTTCAATATGAGGACGGTCAAATGTGGGAAGTTATGTTCAGTCAAAAAGAAGACATTTCGGACAGTCAAATGTTAGACGTTCTATTAAATTTTGAAAAAGAATCAGAAAAATAAATGTATATTTAATAATCAAAAATTGTTCAAGTCTTTAATCATTTTTATATGTAATTCATAAACTAGTACCAAATTGATTATAATGTAAAGTCAGACTTATAGTATACTGTACACAATCACAAAAATACATTTATATTTAATAATCAAATACTGCTACTTAAATTAAAAAAACAAAAAAAAACAACAAAAAGAACAATCAATAAACATACAATATTTCAAAAGTCTATCATAGTCTATCATTCTTTTTTCCTCATATTACGCTCCCCGGACCGCTTCCCGGTGCACGTACCGGGCGCTCCCCACGCAAAAAAAAACAATTTTTAAATTTTTTTTTTTTAGCCCCGCGGGGCCCTTTTAAAGCCTCCACATCAAACCTAGGGGGTCAGGGAGGATCTACTATGCCCCCTTATGGTCATTTCCCCCTTTGTTTTGGCCTCCTCTTGTCTCTCGATCCTACCGAGAGACAAGATGGCGGCCGCTCCGGACTGTTTAGAATGTTGACAGACACCGGAGAGCCAATCAGCTTCGCGAAGTTCCGTTACGCGTCCGGTACGCGCACCGGGGCGCTAACCGGGACGCTGTCACAGATATATATATTTTTTTGAACGTTAATTTCTCAAAATCCACTGAAGCACATATATTGAGACCTAGCAAAGGCACATCGGGCTAACAGTCCCTACAATTTTGCCAAGTTTCATGCAAATCCATTCAGCCGTTCGGGCTAAAATTGAGGCCAACCGCCCTATGGAAATTAACATGGGAAAAACGCGTTTTGGGACCCCCCTTTTTTCTCACCCCCCCTTGACGAATCCCCCCCAAATTTCCAGGGGTTGCTCAGAAACAAAATGTTCCATTTTCCTGAAAATTTCAGCCAATTCCGTCCACAAACGGCAAGGTTATTAGACATAAAATTTCAAAAATCCCATAGAGAAAAAATCCTATCTATATATACCTACTGGCGACCGCCAGTAGGTAATATATATTACCTACTGGCGGTCGCCAGTAGGTATATATAGTTAGGATTTTTTCTCTATGGGATTTTTGAAAATTCTATGTCTAATAACTTTGGCGTTTGTGGATGGAATTGGCTGAAATTTTCTGGAAAATGGAACATTTTGTTTCTGAGCAGCCCCTGGAAATTTGGGGGGGGTTCGTCAAGGGGGGGCTGAGAAAAAAAGGGGGTCCCAAAACGTGTTTTTAACATTGAGTTTTCCATAGGGCGGTTGGCCTCACTTTTAGCCCGAACGGCTGAATGGATTTGCACGAAACTTGGCAAAATTGTAGGGACTGGTAGCCCGATGTGCCTTTTGTAGGTCTCAATATATGTGCTTCAGTGGATTTTGAGAAATTAACGTTCAAAAAAAGATATATCTCTGTAACAGCGGACCGGGAAGCGCTCCGGTTCGCGGACTTTTCGCGCAACGGAGCTTTGTGAAGCGAAGCTGATTGGTTCTCCGGCGTCTGTAAACATTCCAAACAGTCCGTAGCGGCCGCCATCTTGTCTCTCGGTAGGATCGAGAGACAAGAGGAGGCCAAAGCGAAGGGGCAAATGACCATAAGGGGGCATAGTAGATCCTCGCTGACCCCCTAGGTTTGATGTGGAGGTTTTAAAAGGGCCCCGCGGGGCAAAAAAAATAAATAATAATAATAATTGAACGGCTGAATGGATTTGCACGAAACTTGGCAAAATATTAGGGACTGGTAGCCCGATGTGCCTTTGCTAGGTCTCAATATATGTGCTCCAGTGGATTTTGAGAAATTAACGTTCAAAAAAAGATATATATCTGTAACAGCGCTCCGCTTCGCGTACTTTTCGTGTTACGGAGCTTTGCGAAGCTGATTGGTTCTCCGGCGTCTGTCAACATTCCAAACAGTCCGTAGCGGCCGCCATCTTGTCTCTCGGTAGGATTGAGAGACAAGAGGAGGCCAAAGCGAAGGGGGAAATGACCATAAGGGGGCATAGTAGATTCTTCCTGACCTCTTAGGTTTGATGTACCATTTTGCCAAGTTTGGTGTAATTCCGTTCAGCCATTCAGGCTGTAGACGTATCTAAATGTCCTATGGAAAATTGCATGGGGAAAACACATTTGAAAGTGTTGAAATTTAGAACCAATTAAAATGTTACTTTGGTTTTGTATTTGTGTGTGATGAAAGTTAATTGGTTATGTATATATGTCAAATGAGAGGAAACCACAGCCATTTTGTGATACTACTGTCTGAGGTACATTTGTGAGGAATTGTTGGTGGTGAATTTCTGGTGTTTGATTTACACAGTACTAACACTTTTCCTACTTTTAAAAAGGTGAGTTGTTAATTTGTAAGGGGAACTATGTTGTACACTTGAAGATAATTTGAAAAATGTTTTCTGTTATTTATTTGCAGTCCTTCTGTTATACTAAATACTTGATAAAGTTAGTTTTATATTATGTATTACTAAAAACGATAAATGAAAGTGATTATTTTTTTCTGCAATTTACAGCAAGCAATTTCAAAATAAATGGCTCACAATGAAGAGACCGTGGCAATTTCTTTGTAAGGGGAACTATGTTGTACACTTGAAGATAATTTGAAAAATGTTTTCTGTTATTTATTTGCAGTCCTTCTGTTATACTAAATACTTGATAAAGTTAGTTTTATATTATGTATTACTAAAAACGATAAATGAAAGTGATTATTTTTTTCTGCAATTTACAGCAAGCAATTTCAAAATAAAATGGCTCACAATGAAGAGACCGTGGCAATTTCTTTTGAATTGTCCACTACATTGATTGAAATTCAGAGCACCAATAATGAAATATTGTCACAAGGAGGAGATGACTTGTATGATTCCATTAGATTGATTGAAATGGACAGCACCAATAATGAAATATTGTCACAAGGAGATGACTTGAATGATTCCACTACATTGATTGAAATTGAGAGCACCAATAATGAAATATTGTCACAAGGAGGAGATGACTTGTATGATTCCATTAGATTGATTGAAATGGACAGCACCAATAATGAAATATTGTCACAAGGAGGAGATGACTTGAATGATTCCACTACATTGATTGAAATTGAGAGCACCAATAATGAAATATTGTCACGAGGAGATGACTTGAATGATTCCACTACATTGATTGAAATTGACAGCACCAATAATGAAATATTGTCACAAGGAGGAGATGACTTGAATGATTTTTTTGATCAATCTGTTGATGGCGAATTTATCGAATGTTTGGAGGCCATAGAGTTAGAAGAATTATCATTGCAGACTTTTCATGAGGAAATTGCTGATGAGGACATGGTACTAGTTCTTTCAAATTTAGAAAATTCTGAAGAATAAATTTATATTTAGAAATCAAAAATTGTTTGAGACATTATTCATTTTTATTTTTAATTTATGAGGTTGTAGCGAAGTGATTGTAGTATAAAATGAGACTTATAGTATAGAGTGCAACATTTTTATGTTACATGGTAAGTTTACTCATATTTACTTCTCTTCTCCCACTATATTATCTCCAATGTGTATTTGACATCTCTTCTTCATCTCCGGCCTCCTTTCTCTCACTGTGTGTCTCCGATGCATCTTATCGCTGCTATTTTGTGTAATTACAGAAGAGAGTAAAATAAAATAGTTCGGAACGTGAAAAGGGGGCAAAGTAGAGTACCCCTCACCCCCTAGGCCTTTTTAGGCGGTCCCAAAAGGATCAGTTTCTGCTTTCCTGAGAGATTATGGTATGAGTTCCATATACCACAATAATTTGCATTACAACATGCAAGATATCTATCTCCTATTACCAACTTTTGGAGATATTCGCGCTAAGCGCGAATATCTCCAAAAAGTAACACCTGCCCTGAGCAGTTCTTAGCCATGTTATCCAATGGGAGGTGGATAACATGGCTAAGAGCATTAGCTCGGTAATGCATGAATATCGCTGACTTTTTAGCGATATTCATGCATTGCGGCCGTTTATTATCGCATTTGCGATAAACCTTGATAATAGCAAGGTTTATCTTCGATAATTTCTGACGATGCTTAGCGGTAAAAAAATTAGTTGGTAAGCATCGTTAGCGATAAATATCGCTTAACTTTGGTAATATGCACCAACGTCTGTTAACGTTCGATTGGAAGGAAATGAGGAAGTGTTGAAAAACATTGTCTGCGCCATCTTGCCTTTTTTGAAATGCAACACTTTTGTCGTGCACGGCAGCCATTTTAGATGCCTTGAGCAGACCCACTCTCTGCACGGTGTCGATTCGTAGCATGGCTCCCCACCCTCGCAAGCATCTTCCCCAGGCACTGGTCACCCTCGCTCTCTGTCTTATGCATCGGCAATAAACCTCCCCCCATCTGCGCTGCTCTTCCCTGAAAATCACACTCTGTGCCCGCCCGACACCTCCCTTTCGCCCTATTCAATACCGCACCCTCTGACACTCCTCTTCCTCTGTGTCCGATTGTCCAGGCTATCAGCTAGCCCTGCAGATGTAGTTTATGGCTCCAGCTGTAAAGAATCACCCCTCTTCAAAGGAGTTATAGTAGATCAAGGCCCACACCCGATGAGATCCGTCACACCACACGTGTTCCTACTATCTGAAAACCATCCTGTATTGTGATTGGGGAGGGGACCGAGCCTGAAGCGGAAGATTCTAGGAATGACTCTTTGTACATCAAAGTTTTTACAATTATGTGTCACATTAAAAATATATAGCACTCCAACAAAGTAGTAGGAATATAAAACTTTAATAACATATAAATATATACAACAAAACAAAAACAGTAAAAACATTTAAACAACGAAGCGACCGTGGCAATTTCTTTTGAATTATCCACTACATTTATTGAAATTGACAGCACCAACAATGAAATATTCTCACAAGGAGGAGATGACTTGAATGATTTTTTTGATCAATCTCTTGATGGCGAATTTATCGAATGTTTGGAGACCATAGAGTTACAAGAATCATCATTGCAGACTTTTCATGAGGAAATTCCTGATGAGATGATTGAAGAGGAAATTCCTGATGAGAACATGTTATTAGTTCTTTCAAATTATGAAAATTCAGAAGATGTTGCCTGCGGGTGGGTCGTCAGTAGCAGTCTGTTGTGCGAATAGTTCCAAGGCAGCAGAACGCGCTGAAATCTAGATGGCACGAAAGTGATGTCTAGTAAGTTGCCGCCCAGCAAATAACGGCGTGGGGCGCCGCGGGGGTGAGTGAGTCCAGTAGGCACCACAGCTATTCTTACCAGCATTGCAGAATTACTGCTGGGGACAATGCCTGTGCTGTAGCAGGGTCACAGCAGAAACAAAAAGGATTCTGTTGAAGATGTTGTTGGTTTTCAATTTGAAAACAGTTCTGGTGTCAACTGCTATGGTAATGTAGTGGTTAATGTTTTGTTTTCTCTAGAAAATGTAAAAGAGGGGGAGGCAGTCCAAAGTTCCGTTAAAAGGGCAAAGGAAAGGATCGGTGGTTTGAACTATCAGTCAAAAAGGGGAGGGGGTGCAACAATTTTTCCTACCGGGTCACACTGTGCTTTCACCGGAACTGAGGTCTGCAGGATTCTAGTAATTCAAAGTGAGGCTGGCGCCAGCATGGGAGCGCCGACGTCCCGCGGATACAGTTTCGTCACTCCACGGGCGATCATGGCAGTCATTCCCCATCGGGGGTCGGAGACTCCCGCGGCTCCTCTAGAATCTTCAAGGTCGTGGAGGACTACGGTGGTGGAGTCAACCAGTGACCGGGCCATTTCTTTATGCTGGGCCCGCTCTTGCCAGGTCGACCGCCATTTTGAGAGTTCGGTAGCTACTGGCGATCGCGGGGTCAAATGAGCGGACGGGCTCCACCCTGCCGGGCGAGACGTTGCAGCATGGCTACAGTGGAAGAACCCTTTTCCGGGCGCCTGGAGCGCTGAGGGTGCAGCTGGGAAGCCTCCACCTGGGGAGGCGGGAGAGGCCTGTTCGCACCGTCTCTCCCTCCCAGTGCACCCCACGGCGTCTCGCTTGAGATTTGTTATGGCCGGACCAGGCGATGAGGACGAGGGGGGGGGGGGCGGAGGCATGTGCAAGACATCCCCCCCCAGTGTTGTCGCAGCCATTATTCAAGAAAGAAGAAGTGTCCCGTCCGTCTTCGGGCCGGGCTTCCGGTAGATGTCGGCCGGACGCCCCTGGCTCTGGCCCCATGAACGGGTTTCTTGGTTTATCGGCTGCAGCCGGATCCCGTCGGCCTCGGCCCCCCGACCGTTGGTGGCCGGACCGGAAGAGCATGTGGCGGGAGTACCTGCAACTCTCAAGGGCCACCGCGGCCGGACTGGGAGAGAGAGGGGAGGGTCGAGGAGACATTCCCCCCCCTGCAACTGTTCAGCATTGTAAAGGCAATCCCCTGGCCGGGTCCCGCTGGCCTCGGCCTCTCCTCCGGCTACACCCTACGTTAGGATCTCCTGGCCGAGGCGTGGCAGCAGGACCCGCCTTATATGGGCTGCTCCCGGCTGGGCGTAGCCGCAACCCTGCCCCACCTTGGTAGTTTCCAGAGTGGGGGCGGATGTTCTACTGACTTGCATTTTCCCTAGTCTATCGATTTTTTTGGCGTGGCAGGCGGTGGGACAGCGAGGGGTGATTTGGTTTCTCTTACTGTTTTTCTGGTCTCTCACCACTGGCATATTTTAACGTTTTCTTGTTTCTAGGACATTAATAGGTTTTTTCATTACGTTATGTTATCGTTTCTTTGTTCGTTGTTTAATAAAAGTTCATGTTCATCAGTGGCCTACTGATTTTCGTTTTCCTATTCTTTTCTTTCCAGGTTGTTTCATGCTAAAGTTTCTGTTAACAGGATACAGTGATCACTTCGTTATTATTGCATATGTCCTTTTCACTAGGGGTGCTCTCTGGTCGGGCCAGATGACCTATCTCTAGTAAATGGTCCGGGTCAAACAGGTGCATTAATCAGTGGGGAGTAGATAGGCATGACAGATTACAACGGGGGAGAAAGGTCCGCATTACGTACCCTTTCACTACTTGCAAAGATTTTCCTACGTTTATTTGCAAACCGGGAATACCTCCAAAAAGAACTAATTCCCAAACAGTCAATGTTCGGACAATCAATCAATCAATCAATGAGGAATGAAATAGGTACGACGTGTTAAAGGCTTGCGTTACCTACCCTTCACTATCTGCAAAGGGAGAGAGAATATTCCTATTCTTCCTCGTTTGCAGGCAGAGAAGATCCTTAAGAGAACCAACTTCGAACAATTCAATGCTCGATTCAAACAATCAACAAGGGGTACTGTGAACACAAATGAACGCCGCTTATGTACATACACATTGCTATTTTCAACAGGTTGTTCCTAATGTTTCTATTTTAGCGAGGTCAAAAAGAGATCCCATTAGTGGCCTACTGATTTTGCTCGATTCCTTTTGTTTTTTTACACGATTTTTCGCTATCTGCAAAGACTAAACAGAGTATTGCGACTCTGTGCTTGTTTGTAAATAGAGAATGAACCAAAGAGAAGAATCAATCAAATGGAGAGAGAAGCAGGCACGACGGATTACAATGGGGGCAAAGGCCTGCGTTAACTACCCTTCACTATCTGCAAAGAGAGAGTACTCCTAATAGAAATGAGGGGTGGGGAGCAGCATTCAAAGCAGATCAGTGTGCATAAACACGAAAATGTTTTTACTTACCACGTACTTGACATTCGACAGCTTATAATATTTGCTATTCAAAAACCATTGAAATTCACTGAAAAAACCATAGGTTATAGACCATATATAGTTAGGAATTAGCATTTACAAAACCTTGAAAATTCACTGAAAAAACCATAGGTTATAGACCATATATAGTTAGGAATTAGCATTTAAAAAACCTTATTTTACTCACACAAAACCATTGAAATTCCATATATAGTTAGTTGCACTAACTATATATCGCGCACCCGCAATCCACTGTTGATCATGTCACATATTACATCATTCATGACATGGTCAGTGACATCACTGATGACATCACTGATGACATCTCAAATGACATCACTGATGACATCTCATTTGACATCATTCTTGTGCTAATACGATAAACCTCTTAGATACACTCAGTGTATACAGACACTCACACACTGTCACTCATCCATGGAGTTACTCACACACCTAGTCAGTCATGCAAAGAAACAATCTCACCTCCATTTCTTCAACTATACAGTTATACACACCTTACTTATTCAAACATATACTAACACATATTTACTCTCTTATACAATCCCTGATACAAGTTCACAATGATCCATACAACCACTCACATATTCAGTGGCTCTCATGCACAGTTATTTATATATGCCAACTCTCACATGTACTGTGTTTTACATATGTACTTACTATGACATGTAGCATTGAGATATCCATTCACTCATCAATACACTCATGCACACAGTCAACTGCCCATGTAGCTGTTTCCACATGCACTCTTGAACTCATACACCTAGTGAATCAACTGCTCACACATCTATGCACAGAGTCACACACCTCCCAGCCACCCCTACACAAACTCAATCTCCCATACAAATACTTGGGCAACCAATCAATAACACATATAGCCTCTCGTATAGCTAATGATTAACACATGCAGCAGTTTACATCACAACAGACATAATAATGCACAAATTAAGACAGTTTAGTCCCTAACCCATGCATTCAGTGAGACACATTTAATCACTCACTCATACAGTCAGTCACGCACCTACTAAATCCTTCATCCAGACACTTATACATCCACTCATTCTTCAATATGTAAGACATATTTTAACTTTACAGAAACATACAGTCACTGGATGTTGTCATCAGTGATGTCATCAGTGATGTCATTTGAGATGTCATCAGTGATGTCATCAGTGATGTCACTGACCATGTCATGAATGATGTAATATGTGACATGATCAACAGTGGATTGCGGGTGCGCGATATATAGTTAGTGCAACTAACTATATATGGAATTTCAATGGTTTTGTGTGAGTAAAATAAGGTTTTTTAAATGCTAATTCCTAACTATATATGGTCTATAACCTATGGTTTTTTCAGTGAATATATATATATATATTCACTGAAAAAAAAAAAAAAATATATATATATATATATATATATATATATATATATATATTCACTGAAAAAACCATAGGTTATAGACCATATATAGTTAGGAATTAGCATTTAAAAAACCTTATTTTACTCACACAAAACCATTGAAATTCCATATATAGTTAGTTGCACTAACTATATATCGTGCACCCGCAATCCACTGCTGATCATGTCACATATTACATCATTCATGACATGGTCAGTGACATCACTGATGACATCACTGATGACATCTCAAATGACATCACTGATGACATCACTGATGACATCTCAAATGACATCACTGATGACATCACTGATGACAACATCCAGTGACTGTATGTTTCTGTAAAGTTAAAATATGTCTTACATATTGAAGAATGAGTGGATGTAGAAGTGTCTGAACAAAGGATTTAGTAGGTGCGTGACTGACTGTATGAGTGAGTGATTAAATGTGTCTCACTGAGTGCATGGGTTAGTGACTAAACTGTCTTAATTTGTGCATCATTATGTCTGTTGTTCTGTAAACTGCTGCATGTGTTGATCAGTAGCTATATGATTAACTATATGGGTTATTGATTGGTTGCCCAAGTATTTGTATGTGAGACTGAGAGTGTGTATGGGTGGCTGGGAGGTGTATGACTCTCTGCATAGATGTATGGGTTCAAAAGTGCATGTGGAAACAGCTGTATGGGCGGTTGACTGTGTGCATGACTGTATTGGTGAGTGAATAGATATCTCAGTGCTACATGTCAAAGTAAGTACATATGTAAAATACAGTACATGTGAGAGTTGACATATATAAATAACTGTGCATAAGAGCCAGTGAATGTGTGAGTGGCTGTATGGATCATTGTGAACTTGTATCCAGGATTGTATAAGTGAGTAAATATGTTTTAGTATATGTTTGAATAAGTAAGGTGTGTTTAACTGTATAGTTAAGGAAATGGAGGTGTGATTGATTGTTTGCATGACTGACTAGGTGTGTGTGTAACTTCATGGATGAGTGACAGTCTATGAGTGTCTGTTTACACTGAGTGTATCTAAGGTTATATTAGAGTCTGAAGAGGTTCATCGTATTATCACATGAATGATGTCATCAGTGATGTGATCAGTAATGTCAAATGAGATGTCATCAGTGATGTAATCAGTGATGTCATTTGAGATGTCATCAGTGATGTCATCAGTGATGTCATTTGAGATGTCATCAGTGATGTCATCAGTGATGTCACTGACCATGTCATGAATGATGTAATATGTGACATGATCAGCAGTGGATTGCGGGTGCGCGATATATAGTTAGTGCAACTAACTATATATGGAATTTCAATGGTTTTGTGTGAGTAAAATAAGGTTTTTTAAATGCTAATTCCTAACTATATATGGTCTATAACCTATGGTTTTTTCAGTGAATTTTCAAGGTTTTGTAAATGCTAATTCCTAACTATATATGGTCTATAACCTATGGTTTTTTCAGTGAATTTCATTGGTTTTTTAAAAGCTAATATCTACAGCTGTAAAATGTATTCTTCTTTAAATCCAAAAATATATTTTATATGTTTATTAATAATTTTTTTTTAATATTTTTTTTGTTTCGCTCCCGGTCCGCGAACCAGGAAGCTTCCCGTTAGCTCAATTCGATTCCGCGATCCGGTCCGCGAACCGGTAACAAATCAACATAGTTACGGTATCGCGTTGCCGCGTAATGCGTCTTATGACGTACTGCGTTAGCGCACCCGGAAGTGCCCCGGGGCGCGGACCGAGGCGCGAAACGCAACTCCCCGGAAGCGATCCGCGGCGCGAAAGCGCGACGTATCGCGTTGCCGCGAAATGCGTCTTGTGACGTACTGCGTTAGCGCACCCGGAAGTGTCCCCGGGCGCGGACCGAGGCGCGAAGCGCAGCGAACCGGAAGCTAACCGGGGAGCGTTCCGCAGCGCGTAACATGAAAGTTAGAGTCATGTGACTTGTTAATAAAGCTTTTCATTGGTTCATTTCACTTTTAGTTTCATAATTATGGAAGGCTAGGTCAGGTGACCTAAAAATAACACTTTTCATTGGTTGAGAACTATTGTTTTTCCCAAATGATGAAAACCCCTCCTTCTTTCCTCACTCTGACTTTCATCATTGTGAGAGGAAGACCTTTATTCATAGTAGAGCAATGGCTTCAGTACTTGCTTCAGCTGGTGCACCCCCACCACCACCTCCACCTCCTCATGGGAAGAGAGGACCACCTCCCCAGGTCATCACCAACACTGAGGAGGAAGAGGAAGAAATGGAGGAAGAGGAGGGAGAAGAACCACAGTTCTTGGAAGAGGTGCCCCGGGTTTCCCATAGGAAAGCCAGTTTCATCTGGCAGTTTTATTCAATCCCTCTAGGGCAAAAGAAAGTGAATGCGAGGTATGTGACCTGCCTCATCTGCAAAGAGAAATTATCAAGAGGGACTGATAAAAAGTATAGCTATGGGAACTATACCATGCATCGGCACATGACCAGGAAGCATCCACTTAATTACAGCCGGGCGGAAATACGGGATATGGAACAAAACCCAACAGCAACTCCTGTGGCCAGGTCAACATCGTCAATATCATTGACACCAGCAGAGGCACGGGAAACTGTGCCAAACATCCAAGAGAATTTTGGGCACATGAAACATACTTGTATGCACTGTGGTGCGTTGATATCATGTGGTAACATGAGTATTAATGCCATCAACCTGGCTTATGACAATCATAATTGCCCTAACCGCCCCCAGTAATTTTTTTTTGCTCCTGTTGAGCCCTTTTCAACGCCTGTTTTTTGTTGTTCCCCCCCCCAAAAAAACCCCAAAAAAATATAAAATCGTTCAAAAAATACAAAAAAAACAAAAAATGTTCAAAAAATACAAAAAAAATATAAAACAACAAAAATATTTAAAAAAAAGTTCTTTTCAGAACTACCTTCCCTTTCCAAAAAAATTGCTAGAATGTTTAGCACTCTGGCAAGCTCTATTTCTTTTGGTTCGCTTCCGGTTTAGCTTCCCGGTACGCGTACCGGGAGCTAACCAAAAAAAAAACTTTTTAAAAAAAAAGAGTAAGTATAAGGAAAGTAAACAGAGAGTGATGTTTCAAGAAATACAGCTATAGGTAGTAAAGAAGAGATACTATTTAATAGATCTATTTACCAAAAAACAGACAGAAGATGGTATAATTGTGAAAAACAAAATAGATAACGAAGTGAAAGAAAAACAAGCATTGGCATAGCCAATAGGTATCGACTTTTGGACCTTCTAAGTCTTTAGTTATGCAGCATAATATCCTTGGTGCAGCAACATCAACTGTTGCATGGCTAAACACGTATAAGGTCCCAAAGGCGAGACCTATTGTCTATGCCAATGCTTGTTTGTTAAGTAGAATTGCAATACGTATGGCTCTTCCATGTAAAAAAATCTTATCTTGTGCTCTAAAGATTGCTAAAGTCTCGACAGAGAACAGGCTAGATTGTAAGTAGGGTAAATTGCGCTTGGTGATCTGTTTGAGGGAGCGTCTGCTTTGCCTGGTGTCTTTGGAGAGCAATTTTGATTGTTATACTGGACAATATAGCCCTAATGTAAATAACATAGGGGCATATTATCAACATAGGCAATAAAAGTTTTGCAGCTTTTATAGGCAGAAATGTGTCGCTAAAGCTGCTTTTGCGGCAGAAAACTGCCGCTAAAGCCGCTTTTGCACCAGTTTTCTGCCAATAAAAAGAGCAATAATTTTATTGGCTGCATTCATAATATGCCCCTTAGTGTGCTTCAACTACACAGAGAAAGCATTATGAACAAATAGTGATACAGTGATCAGTCAAAGACACTAAGAGTAATAGAGACGGAGTGAGTGAACAAGAGTGAGGAACTATGAAAAGAGAGGGACTGAGAAAAAAAATGGAAGGAGTTGAGTAAGTAGGTAATAGAGAAAGGAATGAGGGAAGTAGCAAAGGCAGGAAACTGAGGATTAAAGAAATGAAGCAGTGGAACTAATAGTAGTTCAATGTGATAGAAATGTAACGAAAAGAGTACAAAATACTTACCTTATAATTGTCGTTAAATTCCTCACTTTTTATTTTTATACTTTCAATCTGTGAAAGAGAGAACAAACATTTGAAAAATATAAAAACATGTATTGAAAAATTACAAAAGACAAGGGCAAAGATTGAAGGACAAACAGTTTTTCAATAACTTTGACACTTACAGAAGCTACACAGTCCTAAAGATATACATTTTAAAGTAACACTATCTTGATGCAGATGAAGTGAGGCCTATCTTAAAACATAGTGCATCTTTTGCATTGCTGTTCTCTCAGAAAAGTGTCGCAAGACACTAAAATTTAAAATAATTGCTTCAGGATGCCAATAAGATGTCTACTATCCAGAGTTTTGTTTCAGGTGAGGCCTACTCAGGGTTGCAGATGAAATTTCAAGTTGTTGAAGAGAATAGAAGACATAATACATGTGAAGGTCTACCAATGAAGTGAGTCATGTCCACTGCAATCTTCAACAAAGTCCAAACCTCCTATGTTTCCCTGGACAGACCTAAACTTGATCTGCACAATGTGATTCGTAATGATAGGAAACACAGGTGATGTAATTGAAATACATGCAATTTATTTTGCTCATTTCACAATCACATCACTTCTGTTTCCTTTGCTTAGGTATCTCATTGTGCAGATGTAGTCTAGCATATCAAAGAATACGCAGAAGTGCAGCACTGCATGCAACAACTTTGACACTTACAGAAGCCTCACCTTCTCCATGCCTTCTACACAGTTCTACATATACATCATAAATGGAAACATTACAGAATTAATTATACATGTTAAATGGTTTATTTTTGCTGTTCTCAGAATGTATCAAAATTCACTAAAAACAGTGACTTGAAGGTATTCATCATGTAACAGCGGGGAAAAAAAAACACAATCAAAATGATTGTGTTTAAAAAACCCATACAAGATCAGAAATCAAAAATCAGAACTCCTTAAAGTTAACTTACTTTCCATGACGTCCAAGGATGTCCTATGAATAGCTTATACTCTTTTGTGCTGTTATTACTTTCAGCCCACCAGTTTCTGAAAGAAAATCTCCATCGTTTTTAAAAACATGTTACATACAATAAATGACTTCTTGCTCTCTACCACAAGATTCCACAAGGCCAAATTTTGTCAGAGCCATGTATAACTCTTGGATTTCTTGTTAACCAATCCCATCATTTGGCATTCCCGCAACTTTCAGAATTAAAATGTTGAAGATCATTTTCACAATCCTGGAATAGTAATATCTTCCCCTTCTTGCTCAGTCATGTTCTACATTTCGTATGACACTGATACTGCTTAATATGAAGCAGACTTACACTACCTCTATGAGTACTACAATTATTTAATTCTCTACATCACTTTTAATCACAAAGTAATGTAAAACAGTAGACAGCATTGCAGACTTACATTCCCTCTACTCCATGTTTTGATTGGCTGCTTTAATTAGCTTATGAAAAGAAACAGTTTTTCTGAATTCATTTAAACTGCACATACATGTCCATGATGTCCAATCCTATGATTAGAAGTTATGTCTCTGAACTACACTTATCCTCAAGGCCAAATTGTGTAGGAGCCATTAGAACTTCTTGAAATTCCACAGATCATATCCCGAGATTATTTTCCTAAAATTTTGGTTTTAAAAACACCAGGTAAGAGTTTTTAAGGTCATACGGCAATTTTTTTTTGAAAATTACAACAGAATCATTACAGAATGACCAGCCATTTCTAGACTTTAAATAAGCTGTGTAATGTCCTGATGATATTGAAGGGCCGTCATGATATATAATTGCTGTAGTTACAAAAGTCCTTCCTGATATTGACAACTGCGAAGCTACAAAATTTTTTATTAAAGTTGTCAATTTTGTTCCATCAGGCCTACATCGTTGGAACATTAAAATGATGTACTGGCCATATGTTCGTATAAATAATGTGGACATCATTTCAGATTTACATTGGCTACACTCCATGTTGTGATTAGCAGCTTTTACTAGCTTATTAAAGGAGACTGATTTACTGTCTGGCAAAGTTAAATATACAAATCTTTCTGAGTCTACACTAGTAGTACTTGATACCATACAGTTCTCGCAGTCATGCTGCCATTGATAAGAAAGCCCAAACAGCTGATCTACATCTACACCTTCAGCATGTAATACATGAAGCATATACATTAAAAACTCCTGACAATCTTGCTGAATATTTTGAGAGAATTGTGTTTGGCCTGAACATCTATCTAACAGATTTCTAATTTCAGACACACTTTCTATGTTTCTTCTATCAGTGGTACATTTCTCTAACACAGAATTTAACAAACTGCAAAATCTTTGATCAGAATTGACCACAATCTCTTCTTTTACATTTTTTAGAGAAAACAAAACATTCATTACTACATTAGCATAGCAGTTGACACCAGAACTGTTTTCAAACTGAAAACCAACAACATCTTCAACAGAATCCTCTTTGTTTCTGCTTGTAATTTTAGGTTCATTCACTTTTTTTCTTTTTGCTACAACCTGCCCAGTATTGTTCTCATTTCTTCGTTTCCGGCCTACCAGACGTTTCTCAAACAAAGGAAACTGAGGCAAATGTGGCGCATACTCTCTTCTTAACCTATTGTATTCCTTAACACAATCTAGATCTGCACAAATGTTTCTGACATCACAGTCAATCAAGTACAATCCCGATAAAGTTCTAACTCGTGACAATGCCACATATGCCATACCCTCCTTGAACACAGAACTGCCAATATTCACCAATGCAGTGTCTACACTTAAACCTTGCGATTTATGAATTGTCACCGCATATGCCAAGCAAACAGGGAACTGCTTACGGCGAACATATAAGTCTTTTACAAGCAAAAATCTAGCAGAACAACGAGCAATTAGCTGTACTTCCTCAATGCCATCAAATTTAATTTTTAAAAATTCAATTCCATCTCTATTTCTGTATTTCACAAAATCAACAACATTACCCATTGATCCATTTACCAGACCTCTTTCAACATGTAAATTCCTTCTTAAAATTATACGGCAGTTCAAGCACACATTCAGAGTCTTTTCAAAACCTGCAGTTTTAGATATACTCTTCTCTAATGAATCCAATTTTGTTTTCAGATTCTCAGACAAAATAATTGTTGATCCCATATGCTCTACTCTATCAATAGCTTCCACTTTCACAATCTCTTGCTTTTCTAAATGCAACATTTTGTTGTTAAATTTTGCACATTCTGCAAGAGTTGGCATCAAACATATTCCAGATTTCTTATCAGTAATTTTCTGAAAAATATTCTCAGGCACAACATCTTGTTCTGGATATAAATTTGACAGTAATCGTGCATGTAAAGCTTCTTTCCCATGCTCGGTCACTTTTCCAATTCTAACATCTTGTAGAATAGTCTTGTAAACTTCATCCTTTGCCTGACGCATATTTTCATGCAGTTCAGCATAATTGAAGTTTAACCATATATTGACGTTGCCAATGCTGCCTAGGCACTTCCTGGTATCTTCATGCGTGAGCATTTTGAACACAGGTTGCCCTTTCACTGGTGTCAGCTGCAGAAGATCTCCAAAAACAATGATGTGTTTGCCACCGAATAACACATCATACTCTGTTTTGAGAACTTCTTGCATCCTCAAATGCACAAAGGCAAGCATGACATTGGAAACCATGCTTACTTCGTCAATGATAAGAAGTTTCATTTTCCTCAAGATTCTTGAAACTTCAAAACAAGCATCTCCAGATAGCTTGTGATATTCTAATTTGTTGTCATGCTCCACTGGCAGCATCAGTAAACGATGTAAAGTAATCCCTTTAATATTATGTGCTGCCAGTCCAGTTGGAGCAGTGACAACACAAGACAGTGATGACTCTGTCCTTTCCTGCAAATAGCATGAAATTGCTTTAATGAGGAAACTTTTTCCAGTTCCCGCTTCTCCACTCACGTACAGTCGGACAGGCTTCAACGACGTACATGAGCATTCTTTCTTATCATGACTTAATCCATGATCAATTTGCATGGTAACTTCGTCATATATTTTCCTCTGCTCAACGTTGAGTTGCCTTTCCAACTCTTCTAAGTTAACCGCATCCTCTTGAGCATGTGCCATGGCTTTTTCCACCTCATTCATAGCAGTGGCAGCTTCATTTTCAATAAGAGGTCCTCCTAGTGGATCCTGACTCAATGAAGCAGAACTCTGACTGTCCTGAGAACTGTCTCTGGCAATCTCGGCTGCAATCGTTGCTTCCTGCTCAATTTCCGCATTCAACATTTCTACATATTTGGGAAAAGCAGGACATTCTATGGTCTCCTTGGCGGCATTGAAAGAGTCTTCGTAACAGAGGAAATCTCCAAGCAGTTCCTCTTCTGCACGCCAAGGCTTGAAAAGTTGCAAAAGTGCTAAATAGAAAAACTCCTTTTTTTCAGGAGATTCGCCACTCAATTTTCGATGGTTTATCAAGTGGCATTTTCTTTGCTTGACCAGACATCCCTCACTTCCTATTACAGCATACACTCCTTTCTCAGTATCTTCTTTGATGTTCCTCTTGAACATGTAATTTTGCAGAACCTCATACAGACAAACATTCTCTAGGTGACTGCTTCGATTTGGATAATATGTATCCAACATGTTTGTCTTCAAAATGTCGGTACTGTTTGGCTCCTTTTCCGCCAAATACTCAATTTCCCGAACAGGTTTGAGAACTCGATTACGCGTTGCAGCAAGACCAAGACTCGCCCAAACGATACTCCTGGACTTGGCATAGAGACTTGCTGAAGACAACCGGTCAGAACATTCGTACGCTCCGATTTCTCGATGCGACAACATCTTCAGACTGAAACTGTACAACTTCTTGCTGAGGCTCTTTTCATGGGAAATGTCCTCCCACATATCCTTCAATTCTGTCTTCTCTTTTTTGGTGATATACGACGTCACATACCGAGCCACAGCCATACAGTTATCAGCCACAAACTGTATATCCATGTTAGCATTCCACATGGACAAAATCACCGGGTTGTAGTCGTTGATATACTTGGACTCTTCGTTCCTCTTCAAATTGTAAGTGTTTTTAGGTGATTTCTTCATCACATTATGTCGCAGCGAAGACATCAAACTGTTTACTCTTCCTTTAGAAATCACCGGTCGTGGGAAGCCGAAACGACATTTGGTGTAGAACTTGTCTTTGTTTCGGAATTTACGACGGCAGTACTTTCCACATCGATGGCTTTGGAAACGCAGAACTTTTTCTCTTAGGCTTTTCTTCTCCTTTGCGTTTGGAACAGCACACGTAGAATACTGTTGGATGAAACTCATCACTGAGTCTTCTGGATCCGTTCCAAATTTAGGTGCATCCTTGATCCACAGCAACATATGTATATGAGGAGCTCCTCTTGCTTGGTACTCCTTTCTCCAGAAGAAATCCAACACCTCTCCAAGAGGTGGATTCTTCTTATTCATGATGAAAGACATCATAGCTTCAAATCTATGATTGAAGTACCTACATACATTGACTGGATCCAAAGAGCACAGTTCTCCGGGTGTCTTGAATTCGATGTTTTCTACGTTAGCATTTGCCTCTCGTAGAAATTGAAGTAAGTCTTCCCAGCCATACTCGGCACAACTCAGAGTGAGGAACCATGTGGGAGTACCTAAGTTCCTCAGCATACATTTTAAATCACCATGACGACGGAACCAGTACTCATTAGTACCACGCTGACACGCCATGAGATTAATCAGGTGAGATTCCAAAATACTATCTTGGACATTCACTTTATCCATAAAATCACTTGCCGAGATGTTTTGCATGTGTATACCACTTTTCAAGATGTGGTTCACTGCATATGACAGTCCAGACAGATCGCTTTCAAACAGGAGATGAAACAAATAAGGAATGCATTGTCGAAACCTAGCATCTCCTGCATACAATCGCAAAGTCCGGTATTCAGAAGCAGGAATTTGATGAGGTCGCTCATCATATCTTCCTCCCTGACCTGTTGGAAAAAGCTGTGGGAAACACCGAGCTTCCAAACTTTCCTCCCAAACACTAATGGGACTCCCTTTGGCTTGTTTCATTTGAAACAACTCAATAGCATTCCCCATGACTTCCTTTGAATGCAAAGGATGAACACTATAATGTTCATATATTTCCTCACTAGTAGAGGGTTCTACTTTCTCAATTTGACCAGCACACAAATCGCTATCCTCTTCCTCACTTACTTCCTCTTCTGCAACATATACATTCTTATAGTATTTATTATTTTTTTTCAAATACAATGTTGCCTTTTTAACTTTCCTAACATCTACTAAATCTTGCCATATTTTCTTATTCTTTGTCGGAACCCCATTAACTAAGATAACCAGAGGTTCCTCTTCCACTTTTTCTACTCCAATTGTGTTAATGTTTTTCTTCAAATCTAGAGGCAAATAAACAACTCTTCCCTTTAATCCTCTCTGTAAATCTGATGGAGGCAATTTCCCTGTCTTTGGCTCCATTCTTACAATAGCCTGAAAGGGATGGATACTTTGAATCAAAATAGATTCATAAGTATTTAAATCCTTCAATTCAGAAGGAATCTCAACCAATTCCAGATTATTATGAACTGCTCTAGCAGGCATCTGGTTTTGTTTTAATTTGTTACAACAATAAGTACACACACGTTGATCCAATCCCAAATCAAAACAATTTTCTACCATCAAGTATGTTGCAAAATCCTTCCATTCACTATTATTTTCCCTTTCACTTTTTGCATATAAATCCACTAACTTAGTCTGATTCTTATAATAAGTGCGTCTACAACACACACAAGTGAAATTAGGCCTCTCACTTGATTTCATGTCAAACGTCGCAATTTCCCTCTGGAAATTATCTGTACTGGAAACCTGTACACTATCTTCCAAATGACCCTCTACTTCTTGCTCAATTTCAACATTCTCCTCTTTACTTCCAAAGTAACAAAACTCAATTTCTTCACATATATTCTTCACATCTATTTCAGAACCATGCAAAAGAGGAGCGCATAATTGTTTCAGCATAATTGCTGGACTCTTAGCATAATACAACAGTCTAACTAACTTCCTCACTTTGTTATGATGCACTGCTAGCATCCTGAAATGATGAAAAACACTCTGGCATACTCTCCTGGAAAGACAAGCCAGTGAATGACCATGCAAACCTGTCACTTCTCTCACTCTGCAAGGATCTAATTCTTGCAACAACCTTATTTTCTGCTTCAAACTTTTCTTGTTAAATGACCGTACAAAATCACAAAGCAAATTGATGGAATCCTGTCGCACACTGCAAATACTACTACACTTCCAGGTGTACACAGGACCCTTACCACGTCTTCCTAAAACCTCATTACCTAACAACTCTTCTGCCTCTGTTGTCACATGTTTTTCTTTTTCAACTGGACAACCATCTTTCACTTCATAAGCACGACCACTGATGTCAACTGCATGCACCAAATCATTATCCTGGAAATAACTCTCTTCATTAAAAAATGCCTCACAGCTTGAACTATGTATCCATTCTCCAGAAAAAACTTCACAAAAATTACTACGATTAACTATTCTCTTCCATCTACTATTTCTTTTGAAATCAAAAATTGCCTTGTTTAGCTTCCTAATTCTATTGATTATCAAAATAAATAACTTACGTTTAATTTCAAAAGCCTGATCAATAACTTTCTCAACTTTTTTTTTTCTCCTATAAAAAACTAATTTCTGTTGACCTTTCTTAATATTTTTTAACAAATTGCCAATTATCCTGTTACGGAACATTCGTTTACGAATCTCCGTAAACTGTTGTTTCCTTCTACTATCATGCACAGATTTATCTCTTGCTCTAGCAGTAACATTTTCATTTGTCCTTTTCTTTCCATTTGATTTACTTGTGTTGTTATGGATTGAAACATTTTCTGTACTAATATTTTTTTTATTATAAATATTTCTTATGAAATATTTAGAGCTCTTACCCGGTGCTTTCTTCATCGCTTGAGAAATCTTTTTGTTAGAGGACTGCTGCATTTTTTTTTTCTCCTGCTGTCTTTGACGTTTTGCAGCCTTCATCTCTCTTATTTTTGTAGGCATAGTTGAATCTGAGGAAAAATATAATAAAAATGTTATTAAACATTATTATCAAACAGTAAATCAGTAATAGTGATCAAAAACATAACACACTACTTGACATTTTAAATAGAAGATTTTTTAGTCCTTGCAAATTTACAATACAGAAATAGCAGAAAAGAAATGAGATTTATATTTATGTTACCTATGCTATTTTATATGTGAATCTGATCTAATTTTATGAGCATATTTTAATATTTTATTGAAGACACTACACATAACCTGTTTTTGAAGGTGTCTTTATTTTTAAATTAAACGGTTTACCTTTTTACTTTTTATTGATTATAAATTTTAAAAATAAATGTTTATAATTCCAAAGGCTCAAGCAGGTCAGCTTCCCATCCTATATCATATAATTCGGACAAATCTGCATCCTCATCACGCTCTTCTTCATCCTCAGGATTTAAATCATCCAATGGATCAACATCCACTGATGTTTCAATTACAAGTTCAATGATGAGGTCAAAATCAACTGATTGCAGATTGTCGCTCATGTTGAGGTTGTCTTTATCTTTAAAGAAAGACAACAACAATGAGATGTTGCAGAGTAAGAGACAAATCTCACAGATTATAATAGTAAAATTATTTAACAAGAGTAACATTTTGCAGCTATTATTTAGCCATGTCCAGCGATGCTGAGCAGGTGAAGCCTATGTCTAATTTTTCACTGAACAGGACTCATCTGTTCTTAACCTTGGATAAGCCTCAACGACTCTGTGTCCCCTGCACATACTCAAATGTTAAAGTGCAGATTTATATTAAATGGCACATCCCCAGGCATGCACCAGTTAATGTGCACCACTGCTTTACCACCCATGGTGTGCCGCATTTACAATCAGATAGGAGAAAGCTGCTTCAAAACCCTGCGCCTGCTTGAAGCTGGCATAGGTCTTGACGCAGCATTGTATAGATGGGGCACCCCTGATCCTTGCTGGAGCTGCATCGCACTTACGATACAACTCCAGCAATGTGCCACCTTTACAGCACAGATGCGTCACGCATCTGTGCCTTTTTTGCCCCATGCTGCGCCGCATTGTAAATGCAGCACACCATGGGTGGCGGAACAGTGGCGCAGGATGACTGTCACATCCCTGGGGATGCGCCACTCATCATAAATCTATCCCTAAGCTTCTTATCTTGTTACAGATGAACTGCCATATGTATCATCAAAATATTTTACATATTATAAATAGCAAATTTTAAGGAATAAATAGCGATTCTTTACTATTCCTAATTTGCAATGAGCAAATTGCTAATTGCAAATTACCCATTCATTTCCATAGGCTAGGAGGCTCATAGGAATTAATGTTGCAAGTTGTGATTAGCAATTAGCTCATCACAAAATAGGATTTTTTTCAAGCGTGCAGGGGTATCTCAAGAACACCCTGCTGCACCCCTGAAAAAGAAATTTGGGAGCACATGTTACATCTACATGCCCTAATGGCATGTATGGGCGTCATATGGGACCTTTTTTTTTAAAAAAAAAAAAATGCTTTTTGAAAAGAATTCGCAAATTACCACAAACTAGAAGTTGGTGGTAGTTTCCAAATCCTTAATATCATTTTTTACATATTTTTTTTTGATACATTGCATTTAAGGAATCACAAATTTTGAATTATTGACATTTTAAGTAATTTCCACATGTGCACTGTTTTCTAAATATAATTTGAAAATCGTTTTTGGGGAAAAGTAATGGTTTGCAAATTTATGACAAGGACATAATGGTGTATGCTTCTCTATAAGGCATTTCAGTATCTCTAATGTCATTTTTCCCATATTACATTATAAGACCTTTCCCCATGAAGCACATTCCTTGTAAATATGCTCCCACCAGTGCATTGCAAATTTAGATTTTGACTGTTTCAGACACATAGCCATGTTGAAAGTGACCCAAAAAAATTGCAAACGTTTTAAAAAAAAACATTCATGTGTCTTAATGACATTTTAAGTCATTTCCCCATGGACAATGTTTTCTAAGTGGCACAAAAGAGGTATACACATATCATAAATCTGTCCCTAGCATTATAAATGATTAAATCAGGATGACAATAAGATGTGGCCTATCCAGAGGTTTGTTTAAGGTGAGGCCTACTCAGGATTGCAGATTAAAGTTATGCTTGATGAAGAATACAGAGGAGATAATTTATTGTAAAGGCCTACCAATGAAGTAAGTGATTTCTACTTCATTGCACCAGTCATCATAAATGTATCCATAAGCTTCTTATCTTGTTAGACATCAACCGCCATATGTATCATATAACTATTTTGCATTTCCAAAAAAGCGAATTTTAAGGAATAAATAGCGATTCTTTACCATTCCAAATTTGTTTGAGAAAATTGCTAATTGCAAATTACCCATTCATTTCCATGGGCTAGGAGGCTCATATAAATGAAGGTGCAATTTGCGATTAACAATTTGCTCATCACAAATTAGGAATTTATTCCAAAAGTGCAGGGGTGTCTCAAGAACACCCTGCTGCAACCCTGAAAAAGAAATGTGGGGGCATATGGCGAACATAAATTTTAACAACATTCCTTTACCTCAAAAACGATTTTCAAATCATAACTTCAAAACACTACACATGGGAAAATTACTTAAATTGTCCTTAAGACACATAAAAGCGTTTTTTGATTGGCTTTCCTGCATGGTAGGGTCACTTTTAACATGGCTATGTAACATAAACATTCAAAATCAAAATTTTCAATGTACAGGTGGGAGCATATTTACAAGCAATTTGCGCCACAAAGAAAGGTCTGACATTAAAATGGGAAAAATAACATCAGGGACAGTCAATTGCCTTATAAAGAACCATACACCATTATGTCCTTCTCATGAATTTAAAAACAATTCCTTTTTCCCAAAAACGATTTTCAGATCATAATTTCAAAAAACTGCACATGAGAAAATGACTTAAAATGTCATTGAAACACATGAAAGCGTTTTTTTTTTGGCTTTCCTGCATGGTTGGTTCACTTTTATCATGGCTATGTAACACAAACATTGATAATTAAAATTTTCATGCACATGTAAGAGCATATTTACAAGCAATTTGCGCCACAGAGAAAGGTCTTACACTAAAATGAGAAAAATAACATCAAGGACAGTCAATTGCCTTATAAATAACCATACACCATTATATCCTTGTCATGAATTTAAAAACAATTCCTTTTCCACAAAAACGATTTTCAAATCATAATTTCTAAACACTGCACATCAGAAAATGACTTAAAATGTCATTAAAACACATGAAATCATTTTTTGATTGGCTTTCCAGCATGGTTGCGTCACTTTTAACATGGCTATATAACAAAAACATTCAAAATCTAAATTTTCCATGCACATGTGAGAGCATATTTACAAGCAATTTGCGCCACATAAATCATAATTTTCTCCTTAAAGCACACTATTCTCTATCTAAAGTAAAGAAATATTTTCTCACCTTAGCAAATACTTTGAGTTTGAAAACAGTCTCAGAAACACACCAATTTGTCTTCAGCAGAGCAAAAGGTATGCACTCCAGAGTCTGCAGCTATCAAAAGCACAGAAATGGTGTAATTCTTCACACATATTTCTCATGTCACCCAATCAAAACTCTTCCCTCACTTTTTTTCAAATGAAAACCCTTCCCCCTCTGCCCTTTCTGCCTATTTTCCATAGCAACCACCTCTTGGAGAAACTCTGGTGTTTGCAAATTCACACAACAATGTTGCAATTGAACTCTGAACTCTCAGTGCACCTGCATGTCCAGTGCTTTCTTTCATTTAATGATTTTTTATTGACCACTCAAAATACATCTTTCAAAGAACACATCTCTACACCCTAACTTTCTGTTTTCATCAATCAAAATCCACCAATCACTGTTACTACTTCATGAACACAGAAACTCCACAGTTTTTTTCATTTCAAACTCACATTTTTTCAACTGCCATTTCATTGCCACACTTCATCTGACTGCAGGAGAACCTTCTCTCACCATGTTTTCTGTCTGGATTGTTGGTCATAGTTATATTCACTGGGCTCAAAGGTACGTTGAAAGCAGGAATTTACCTAACCTCAATTTACAAGATGTGGAAATTAAGTGGTTTGGCCACAGAGGATTAAAATGTCACCAATTGATACCATTGGTGAAAACCTTTATGCATTTGCCCAAACCTGACCTGTTAATTGTGCACTGTGGAGGTAATGACTTGGGCACTTTGACTGGTGTAGGTCTGGAAATGCTTTTAAAGGACACCTTTGAGCAATTGATGGCACTTTTTCCTCAGACTGCCTTGGTATATTCAAATATATGCCAAAGACAGAAATGGAGGTGGTCAAACCAATTTTGTCCACAAATTGAGAAGTCGAGGAAGCATGTAAACAAATCTGTTTCAGCTTACATGAGAGACCATGGAATGGGCTCCCTGTACAACAATAACTTGCGTTACTACATGCAAGATATCTACAGAGGAGATGGAGTTCACTTCTCAGATGAGGGCAACAGAGTTTTCACTCTGAATTTAAAAATGTGCATTGGTACCTACTTATAAGTACCAAAATGTACCATAAACCCAAAAGCTCTTCTCAGAGCTACCCTACATCTAATCACTCACAATTATTATTTTACTCTAACTTTTTTTACTAATTTTCAACAAAGTACGCTCCCTGGGGCGCTACCCGGTACGCGTACCGGGAGCTAACCTCGCGAAATTTAAAAAAAAAATGTTTTTTTTTCGCACATATGGGCCTCCTCAGCCACCCTCACAAAACCTAGGGGGTCAAGATAAGTCTACCGTGCCCCCTTCTACCTATTCTGAACATTATTTGCCCTCCATCTTGTATCATAATTCGACCGAAACACAAAATGGTGGACTCCCGTTACGCTTAAGGTTCGCGTACCAGGGCGCTCACCGGTTCGCGTACCGGGTCGCTTCCTGGGAAGCGCACCATCAAAAAAGGTGGGAAAGTAGTTCACAGAAAAGCCACTGGAGACAATTTCACCAAATATAGATTAGCTCATACTACATACCAATCCCTACCATTTTCACAAATTTGATTGGAATTCCATTTAGCCGTTTAGCCTATAGAACTCACTAAATACCGTGAGGTAAATTACTTCACAAAACACATCTGAAGTGTTGGAATTGACAACCAATTAAAATGTTACTTTCATTTTCTACTTTTTTTACCTGACATTTGATTGGTTATGTACCCGAATATATATAAAGGAAGAGAAGGAAACACAGCCATTTTGACTACTACTTCCTGGTGTACATTTCTATTAGAATTTTCATTAATAACTTCAACTTCTTTTTAAAGGTAAGTTGTTATTTTTAAAACTGAAGTATATTGAGCACTTTAAGTTAATATGGCAAACTTTTTCTGTTAGTTATATACTATCCCTCTGTAGTACTTATAAATTTAGATACACTTTTTTATATTCCTACTTCCACTCTGATACTATACACTGCCCAAAGATAAATTCTCTGTTAAAAACTGCCTATCTAAAATTAATCCCAACAGTGCCCTACCTCTACTAATATATATTTTTTTTATGCAAATTTCAGGAAAAATGGAAAGTGAACAAAACATTTCATTTGAAATTGTCCTTCCAGAGTCCAACACAGAAATCATTGATCCAAATGAGATTGAATTTATGGATGAATCTTGGGACCAAGAACTACTGCAATGTGTACAAGCAGTAGATAACCTCCTTGCAAATGAGGACATTTTACAACCTCAGAGACTACAATCTATATTCCATGATTATGAAATTTCTGACAATGAAATGTTAGAAAGTTTATTAAATTATGAAACACAATAAAAAAACTTTAAAAAAAAAAAATAATCAACAAAACCAACAATCAATTAACATACAGCATTTGAAAAGTCTATCATTCATTTTTCATTGTGATACGCTCCCCAGAACGCTTCCCGGTTCGCGTACCGGGCGCTAACCACGAAAAAAAACAAAAAAAAATTATTTTTTTTTGCTTCGCGGGGCCCCTTTAAAGCCTCCACATCAAACCTAGGGGGTCAGGGAGGATCTACTATGCCCCCTTATAGTTATTTCCCCCTTTGTTTTGGCCTCCTCTTGTCTCTCAATCCTACCGAGAGACAAGATGGCGGCCGCTCCGGACTGTTTAGAATGTTGACAGACACCGGAGAGCCAATCAGCTTAGCTACGCGAAGTTCCGGTACGCTTAAGGTCCGCGGACCGGAGCGCTGCCCAGAGCGCGCTTACAGATATATATCTTTTTTTAAACGTTAATTTCTCAAAATCCACTGGAGCACATATATTGAGACCTACAAAAGGCACATCGGGCTATCAGTCCCTAATATTTTGCCAAGTTTCGTGCAAATCCATTCAGCCGTTCGGGCTAAAAGTGAGGCTAACCGCCCTATGGAAAACTCAATGTTAAAAACACGTTTTGGGACCCCCCTTTTTTCTCGGCCCCCCCTGGACCAACTCCCCCCAAATTTCCAGTGGCTGCTCAGAAACAAAATGTTCCATTTTCCAGAAAATTTCAGCCAATTCCGTCCACAAACGCCAAAGTTATTAGACATAGAATTTTCAAAAATCCCATAGGGAAAAAATCCTAACTATATATACCTACTGGCGACCGCCAGTAGGTAATATATATATATATATATATATATATATATATATATATATATATATATATAGTTACTGAAAAAAACACAGGTTTCAGCCATGTAATAGTTATGAATTAGCATTTAAAAAACCTTAGAAATTCAATGAAAAAACCATAGGTTTTACACGTGATAGTTAGCTGGACATTTCACTCATACAAAACCATTGAAATTCCCCCGTTATAGTTAGTTCAGTTAACTATAACTCGCGCACCCGCAATGCACTGCTGATGACGTCACATATTACATCACTCATGACATGGTCAGTGACATTACTCATGACATCACTGATGACATCTCAAATGACATCACTAATGACACCACTGATGACATAATTCACGTGACAATCTGATACATCTCATCATACACTAGTATAACGTTTCAACGCTCATTATAAAATATGGAGTACCACATTGGAAACCATTGACACACCAATACAAGTTACTAAAAACCCACTCAGTAATTCCTACATCTACATACACATCTAAACACTTGCCTATAGATTCACTCATACATGCTGACAAAGATCAATATAACACTACTAAATATACTTATACACCTACATCGACATTATACACCAGCACACATTCTATTCACTTATACAGTCGTCCTACTCACTTATGCAAACAATTTATCAAGCTTACATTTACTAAGCTACACACTTATACAAACACCACTTTATTTATTCATATAGATAGTAACTCATACTTAGTGTGTTATAAAATCACTATTACAAGTATACAGTTTTCGATACAGTCACTCATACAATTACTGAGTCTTATGTATACAACAACTGTCACATACACTGCCTTTTATATTTCTACTTTGCTGGACATGTATCATTGAGAAATATATTTACTCATCACCACACCCATAAAGAGATTCACTCACCCAAACAACTGTTTCCACGTGCAGTCTTAACCTCATATACCTACGAAATCAACTATTTACACTGTGATTTTAAAAGCTATCATGACTCTGTTTTACTTAAACCTGAGGTGTCGAATGAGTTTAAACTGTGTCCCAGATTGCTTGAAAGCCTATGTTTCATTTTCTGGAGATGTCAGATTGCCTTGTTTTTGAAAAACAATGTTTCTCCGCTACCATAATACATGTGGCGGTACCCCAGTATCAAATGGACTAACGCACTGGGAACTGTGAAACCTGCTGTTTGATACTATGGTACTATGCGCAGAAATATATATGTTTTTTTAATTTAACTTCAAACCAACCTACATGTGCCAGGTAAATAGAATTTGCCCACACTGCCCCCTAATGTGTGTTTTCAAAAAATGTTTTAAGGCCCATGGATCAAGTTCCAGAGTTCTGCAATGGTGGCAGTGCAATTTACTTCAGTGTTTCAGCCAGCCAATCAACTTTTTCGGTACACTGGAACCAGCGCAGGTCCTGAGGTATCAAAAAGGCCAACAGAAGATAATGCCCTTCCACCAATCAGAAGGCCTGATTTTGTTTAGTTTTCTGTACAGCAGGACTGCAACAGGACAGCCAATCAGATATCACAACATTTTTAACGTCTTCATGACCACCCTGAGCACCTCCTTCAAATGGGAATTTCTATAAAATAGCTGAACGGATTTACACCAAGTAAAAAAACACACACTTTATTACTAAAGTTTTAAATTGATCCAAATTTGATTTAATTGATTTTTTCTATTTCACGTCCTAACATTTCCTACGGAAATTAACATGGCAAGTCAATGTTTTGGGTGTCTCCCCTTTTCTTGGACCCCGCTTGATGGATCATCGCTAAACCTTCCAGGCAAGAGATGAGGTGGAGCGACTTTTTATTTTGGAAAGTGGTTCCCGGAGAGCAGGATGTCGGTGTGGCTTGAGGTCAGTGTGTCTGAGGTGTTGGCGGCTGTCGGTGGTCTGGGTGTTGAAGCGGTCATGGATGTCTGTGATCTTGTGGTGGAAGAAGGTGGCTAGTGTGTCGCAGAGGTCTTGAGATGGCGGAATGTCATTAAAGATGGAGCTGGGGTTGGCGAGTTCTTCACAATGGTGAAGAGCACTTTGCTGTTGTGCGCGTTGTTGTTGATGTGCTCCTTGAAGGAAGTCCTTTAGGTGGGTTGAATAAGTTGTTGGTGCTTACGGCTGGCATTCTTGAGGGCTGCTTAGTTGTCCGGTGTCTGTTCATGGTGCCACTTCTTCTTGAGTGTTCAGCAAGTCTGCTTGGATGCATGGAGGTCGGTGGTGGGTCAGTGCGTCTGTTTGAGGGTTTCTTGATTGGGGCGAGAGTGTTGGCGCAGTTGTCGATTAAGTGCCAGAAGTTGCAGGAGGCTATGTCTGTGTGGTCGGTTGGTGGGTCTCGGGCAAGGGCGGTGATTAGCTGGTCTTCTGTGACCTTGTTCCAGCCGTGGTTGGAGATTCATTGCGGGTGGTTGTGCATGGTGTGTTTCTCGAAGGAGAAGTGGATGCAGTGGTGGTCGGTCCAGTGGAGTTCAGTGGTGTGGCTGAAGATGACGTGGTTGCTGAGGTCGAGCATGTGTCCTGCGAAATGGGTGGGTTTCGTGATGAGCTGTTTGAGTCCGAGGTTGGCGAGGTTGTCGAGCAAAGTGGTAGGGTTGCTGTCGTTGGTGTTCTCGGGGTGGAAGTTCAGGTCTCCAGGAGGATGTAGTCTGTGGATGCAAGGTCAGGCATGCTGACGACGTCAGTGATGGAGTCACTTAACTGTGGCTGGGGGTCTGTAGACGAGGGTTCCTCTGAGGGTGGTGTTGGGATCTATGTGGATCTGGAATTGCAGGTGTTTGGCAGTGCTGAGGGTGTCTTCGGTGCTGGTCGGCATTTTGAGGACATTCCTGTGGACGATGGTGATTCCTCCTCCTGGTCTGTTAGTGGGGTCCCTGCTGGTGATCTTGGAGCCGTCTGGGATGGCTATGGCAATGTCAGGCGCCAAGGAGGGGTTCATCCAGGTCTCCGTCAGAAAGGTGACGTCCGGGGAGGATGAGTCGAGTAGGTCCCAGAATTTGCAGGTGTGCGTGTGGCCGGAGCAGGTGTTGAGTAGTATGCATCTGAGATGGTTGCAACCTGCCTTGGTGGGAGGGGCAGGACGTGCAGGTGTTCGGTGGCTGGTAAAGCTACAGCTTTGGCAGGAGAAGGGTCCATGGATGAGCTTCAGGGTGGCCTGGAAGCAGGTGGACGATCGGCCGGCATCGAGCTCGTGGAGGATGTTGGCGTCGGGTGTCATGGCGCTCGCGGCGGCTAGGGGTTCTGGTGCTGGGCTCGGTCCCGGCACGGACAGGCACAACTGGGCTTGCCTTAGGCGCGCCTTTGGTGCACCAGCAGCGTGGCCAAGCAGCGGCCACCATTAAGAAGGGGAGGTGGGAGGAAGGAGCAGCTGGGAGGTGGGTGCAGGGACAAATGGGCAAGCGAGGAGGGCGGGGGATGCAGCGGCAGGAAGGGGAAGTAGCAAAAAATGCCAAAATGAAAAAGAGAGTTACAGTGAAAAAAAGAGCAGAGAAAGGCATAAAAAAAGTAGAAAATGTAAGACAAGCAGAAACAGGCAATTAGGAAAATGACAGAGAGAGTGGACATAGAGTACTAAGGACACAAACTCGCGGCAGCAGCAAGAGCAGGAACATGGGCACGGGTATGGGAGCGGGAACACGGACACAGTCAGATCAGGTGTGCAGTTCAGTTGTGCCTGCACGATCTCTGCTTTCCATTGCAAGCAGGAATGTGCAGGCAGCAAGGGTTTTTTTTCACCTCCACCTGTCCCAAACATAGAGATCGAATTTAAGTGCCCATCAAGCCTCCTTTTGATTGAGTATCCTGACTTGATGTGACCTGGAACCTCACACGAATTCAAATAAAGCAGAGGGAAACAAAATCATGCAACTTGTTAACTCTTGACAGGTACCCAAGAGAGGCATGCTTTTGACTTTGTTCAGTCCCTGTATAGAATTGCACACACTGTAAGAATGCCAGATGTGTTTGCCTGTCCCATTATTTACACAAATAACAATTTAAATAGCACTATTTTAATTCTTGTATAGTGCTACTCAGCCCAATGCAAATGCTTTATATAATATATACATTATACATTGATAATAAATCATGTAAGTGAATAGATCATTGTACAAGATTTGTTACATGAGACAGTGATAGTTACAAGGTGTAGGAGTCACATGTCCTTCATAGCTCACGGTGCTATATTAGAAGGATTACAACTTAGGAACTGGTAGCAACAAAAGGATCTCTGCCTAAAATGCAGTAACCCACTCACCCGTCCACATAAAATGAAAATCTGTCATCTACATATTACACAATGTGGTTTTCTGGAGACACATTAATTTTCTATACCAATTTGATTCAGATATGGGACTAGACAAAACACAAATATTTCCACAAATGTGTTAGCCTCCAGATTTACCTCACCATTATTATTCCCTGCGATTAACTGTGCACTTCTACATCTGATGCCTTAACGCCATAAAATAGTTTGAAATGCTGACGTAGCAACCAATTAAGCAGAACAGATCTACTACCATGCTTTTCCATGTTGCCATGTATGACATTGTTCTGCATTCTGTCCATCAACTGTTGTTTTGCATTTGTCACCCCGAGTGGGACGGGTATGCTCAGACGTGAGTCCCGTGCTCTCCATGCCACTGGAAACAAACTATCCTGGCTGATGAGGGCTGCAAGCCCGAAACCGGTTCTAGGATGCTGGTTTCCAGTCCAGGGAGGACCTGGCTTGACAGTTCGGGCTGGACTGTTCCCATGGGGCACAGGGTCAAGACTGATTTGCATATGGCTGGGTTTAAACTGGAATGGCATGTGGAGCAGAAAAACTATGGATTTAGGCCCAGATCTATGTACTAGGGTGAATGTATGACATTGTTCTGCATTCTGTCCATCAACTGTTGTTTTTGCAGTTGCCAAATTCTATGCAGCAGGATTTAAAAAAAGGAATAAATATGTTTCAGTCGAGACTTAGATTTTGCTTCAGGATTGTGCCATTTTTGTGGCACAACCCCAAGGCAAAATCTCATTGGTCAAATCTCATAATGCAATAAAATGTACCCATGCTATACCTGATAAACATACGTGTGAGGTCATAGGATCTGATGCGAATTCTTGTGATGTCCATTCCAGTGAGGTAACTTCCTGTGATGACACATGTGATATCAAGCATTGTGATGTCATGCACTGTGGTTGCACGCGCCATGATGTCACGTTCAGACTGCCTAACATGGTTAGTCCCCCTACTATTTTCTTTACGACTTGTGCGATGCACATATATTCTCTAAACCAATGATAGTGGCTACCACAGCAGCCTGTAGTGACGCTAATTAGAGAGGTGTAGGGAGGGGTTGGGACTCTAGCAACCTGCCCTGAAATGAACACATGCTGATGTTACATCCATGAAATATACATATAGGACCACTCATACATGACTGGCCAGTAGAGAGCTTTCAAAAAACAACTATTAACATACACAGGGCCTTAAGTGGTCAGGCTCCTGCCGCGGCTGTACCAAATATAAGGTGCTGAGACTTTCTTCCCACACCCTCAGGGTGAAAAATAATTATTCACTCTTCAGCTGTACCACCCTTGATTGCCTCTAATGTTATGTCAAAGACACTCTTCCTAGTTAGTTCACACTTTCTTCAGTTCCGTAATGGACCTTCCACAATATCCTCTACAATAAATCCATAGTTTTTGTCAATTTATCTCATGCAACTAACAATCATCTACCAAGTCAATAGTACTTGCTAGTTGTAGGGCCTGATGTTATTGTCACATATTTGTAATGATTTGGGGTATTCTGAAAGGTAAAGTGCTTAATTCACACTAAAGTACAATAGCTATTGAGTATCTAGCAGATGTGGATGTTGCATGCCCTTACATTTTAAGTCTGGGAAAACATACAGCTACTCTTTTCATAATTATGGTGCAATATTGTAACAGTGAGAGAAGAAGGTATGCAGTTCCTCGGATAGAGCGGGGAGAGAAAATATGCGAGTGCCCAATAGTTTAGTCAGTGTCGCTGAAGAGGAGGTAGGAAAGGAATTCTTCCAGTTGGAACTAGGGTCCTCACACACCCAGCCAGCTAGATGTCATGCTTCATCATATGGACCTGCTCCTCGTCGGGTCGGCTCTGCAATACCCGACGAGCACCCATGAAGGGGCTCTTTAAAGGAGATCTTTTTTCCCTGGCGTTTGGTGCAGTGGGTGTTAGTGGCCTAGGTGGTGTAGATGTAATAGAAATAGTGATTAAAACAGGTTAAATAGTCCATAAAACACTTAATGCAGGCTGGCTATTCACCTGATTGAAAACAGAAAAAGAGTGGCAGCTTTCTGATGTTAAGGTTCAGTCTAGCTATGCTCAACTCTGACGGTTAACATGTTTCATGCCTTGCGGTCATAGAGATCTGTGGCAATTCTTCAGGACCTAGTGCATAAACTATCTACACAATGTAGTGGGTGCAAGTACTACCTACCACGTCTTAGTACTGTGGAAACAATCTCACCACTATCATTGTGCAACCTAAGAAAAATACAGAATGTAATTACAACTGTTTCAGTGGTAATACAGTAGTCCTCTCCTCAGCTCACACTTTCAACTCTTTCTCTCCATGTCAAATCATATTTGTGAGTATCCAACAATGTGGGCACAGAAGGTGGTACGTGATGAATAAAGAGGTGCCAATGTTGTCCTCCAATAAGGTTAGGTAACCTATCACTCTGTGATATTAAAACAAAAGTTTAAAAACAAAAGTTTACAAACCAGAAGATTGTATAATCAATGCGGCGTACGCTCAAGAGTGCCTGCTACCGGATTGGATCAAGAAGTCATTCCACCCACCTATCTTAATATATAGTGACGCTCCAAACCGTGTCCAATGCGGTTCCGGGACACCTAGAGCATGGTATGCTGTAAGTCAAAGATAGTATGAGAGGTAATGTAAGGCACAGTCATACGGTTGGGATGCAGGGGGATTGATGACCCCTGTGTCGCTGTGCCCCGTATATATGGCTAATGGGCAAGTGGAAGACCATCACTTGTCAACTACCCCATGAGGATGCCGTCACACAGCTGCACCCAGGTGAGGTTGATGGTGGTGTGTGAGAAGTTGGCCTGGCATATGCTGTCCACTATTCTAGTGGCCACATGGCACCAGTCCAAACAACCCCTTATTGATTGTAGGTTAAAGACAACCTTATAGAAAGTTATCCTAGTAGTAGCTCTGGAGAGCAGCCTTCAGCAGTCTTGAAGGAATGTAAAGCAGCTTGTTTTACCAGTCTATAATCTCATGAAATGACCAAATGAAGGAAGAAACACACCAGGTATATATATAAAATATATGTATTTATTCTAAACACATCCCCCTACTCTCTTTATGAGGCTAGAGGCAAAAGTACATCAGTTAAACTTATCTAGCACACAGTAAATTAGCACAGTATACGTTTAGCCCTAGGGGCCTCACAAACCATATACTAAGAAAGTGGAATAAGAACTATGAATGACATGGATACAAGGCCAAGAGCCTGTAGAATGGCTGGGGCCACCAGGAACAACCCAAGGTAGTGAAACAGGGGACCCACGGGGGACGCGTGCAGTGTCTAAACACAGCCGCAAATCACTATTTACTTCTATGGGGAAAGTCGCGGTTGGAAAATTACAAAGAAAGGACACATGGAAGAGGACTTGGAGCAAACCCCTTTAGAACTAGGCAGTTCTAGAGTAAATACCCAAAGGAGCACAAGAGTACTCGGGTTACCTCACCCAGGGAAGCCGGGTGCATAGGTGTCTTTTGATGTCGGGTTTCGTCGTCATTTTTAATGCCGAGCTGCGGACAAGTGCTGCAGGCGACCAAGTCGAAAGTGTCCGGATGGATCCAAGCCTGGATCCGAGTCGAGAAGAACCTGAAAGCAGAGGGGACTGAGTCTGGGTCACTAGCCAGTGACCAGGAAGGCGAGGAGATTATGCTAACCAATGTCGGGTGATTTCAGGTGAAGAGGGTGAAGCTTGACTCTTCAGCCACGAGGACCAGGAGGCATGGACGATGATCAGGAACTGGATTTGAACTGGCCCATGAAGGATGTCGAGTGCTGCGGTGTCAGATTGCAGATGGGACCCAACAAGCCTTGGCAACAGCAACCCACGCAGAAAGCAGAGATTGGCTTTGGTGCAGACCAGCAAGGTCTGAGGTACTCACCCTTTGGAGGAGAGTCAGGGCACATTTGGAGCAACCAGGAAAGCCCATGAAACAGAAGAGTTGCCTTTGTGGGGACCCACCAGTTGACGGACCAGGGATCGCAAAGGAGCCTCAAATGCAAATGCTAGAAGCTAGCCCATGGAACACTCGTGGAGGGTAGGCCCACAATCTTCGGTGCAGATGGTGCTGGGTGATTGGACTATAAGTAGACCAATGCTCAACTTCAGGACAGCTCGGGAAGTTGAGGCACTTGCAAATGTGCACGGTGTCCAGGAGTTCCGGTCCCACATCTCTCCTGATGGCTACAGGTCTTAGCTTTCTGGTGATCTCGTGTCGGCCTCGGAGATGTCTGGAAATCCATGTCCTGTGTTGCAAAACCTTTGGGTTTCGGTAGGAGCCTCGGAAATTCAGACTGGCAAGATGCTTCTTTGGTTCCTGTTTGAACAGGGGAGTCACTCCTTGACCCCAAGGGAGATTCTTCCATCTTCTAATCGAAATAGAATGTCAAAGGTCCAGGATATATGTTGCAGAGTTTCGTCCAGGGCAATCTAAAGTCCTAAGGACTGGGTTCCTATACTTATATCAAGTGTAGGGGTTGGACTAACTCTAGGGTCCCACCTATGGGTGGACCCAGGGAGGAGGTGGTTACACCCCTTTCCTTTTGTCCAGTTTCACGCCAGAGCAGGGGCTGAGTGCCACTGCAACCGGTTTGAACTGGGGTATTCACAGGGACACCAAGTGTGCCCCCAGCACTGTCTGAAAAGCATTCACTGAATGCACGCGCCCAGCCCCCTTTATTGATTGAGCAACAGGGTAACATACATGATCATTCTAGATTCTGGACAAGACAAAAAGGTGAAGGGGCACAGAGATGAGATATGAGTAATTGCAGGAGAGTGTCAGTATAGAAAATACTAAGGTAAAGAATTAGAAAATGAAGCCTAACACAAAAGAATAGCAAGGAAACAAGGGGTGCAACTTTAAAAACTCTTCCAATTGTTATCACTGTTTCCTGGAGTGAGGGTCCTGCATAATGCTCCATGTACAAGTTTCAAACTTTTAAAAGATCCTTACTCTATTACAAATACAATGTTGTTCTAGAAGTTGTGCATGTGTTGTATATCGATTTTCATTCTGTATGGATTTCCCGACTCATGCCACATATATAGGTATAATTCACATTGCCCTTATATAGGCATAGAAATCCAATCCTTATTTAGGCGTAGTCAATGCTACCCAAATACAGGCATGGCTACTTCCATCCGTTCATCTACGTCACAACGAGTTCTTGGAAAACCAGACTCTTAAGCTTTAGGGACTTCCCCTTGCCTGGATATTAATTTCTCCAAGAACTCATTTATTATGCATGAACATCTATTCCTTAGGGGTTCATTCATGACGTTCATATGCCCAACGTTTACGTCAATACTGGAATTCCTAAACACCTTCAAGGTATAAATATACCTTCACTTGCTATGGCAAAGCACGGCGTGGTTCAGTGCAGTTCGACTACCTACTTGCACGATGCAGCTCGCCACAGCAAGTATGGAAGGATGACACGGTCATCCTCCTGCAGGGAATCCAATTGGGAAATCGAGTCCCGGGAAAGAGATACCAACCTCATTCTGAGGTATGATTAGAACCTAGAGAAACCTTTGGCAATTCTTGGTAAAACTAAACTAAAGCTAAGACAGCATCTACATCTTCCCTCGTACTAGACTTAGGTTAGGTACACTGGGGTAGGATTATTTTAGAAGCACCAGTTGAGTATTTTAGCCTGTGTTATTTATGTATGTCATTTTATATATGTCATAGCAACAGACCATGCTATTACAGTATTATTTTATATTACTGTTCACGCTGTACGTATTATACTTCGCATTCTGCTTTACGATTTACCTCTCTTGCATGTGAAAGAAGACTATTCAATTAACCCGCTTTTATTGAAACGCCTGTCTCTCTATTTCTATGCAACTCTGTAGAAACTAAGCATGTACGATTGACCGAGTGAAATAGTTATCTATTGTTTCCACGACTCTGAAGATATTGTTCCGACTCTAAGGGAAACAAAGTTGTCGTGTTTATGCGGTTGTCAGACACTAATCCCTTCTTGTTTATTCAAGAAGTTTCTAGTGACCTCTGAGTTAGTTGGCACACACACACACACACACACACAATTACGTTTAATGTACTTGATAGAGACATACTGACTTCAGTCCTATGTCAAATCTATAGTGTATAGTATTCCAATGCGCAGAGCCTATCAGGGATATAGGAACTACACTACACATGAACATGCTCTCAAAAATACAGACTTCAGTGCTTCCGCTGTTCAGTGAAGAACATGTCCAGGGCAGTCGTAGTGCAAGGTCCAATGATGCACACCTGCCCACCCTCACTAGTATACTCACACATTACACTCCATTTACATACACACAATTATTATGCCATATGCAGCACCACTAAATGCAATGCGGACGTGCTGCAATGCGACAGAAGACTAGGTGGATAAAGGAGAAGGTGAAGCAGAAAAAGATAAAGTTGATGTGTATCCCAGTTGGGATAGAAGGAAGAGGGTGAGGCCGAGAGAAAGAAGATAGCGTGTATGAGAGAGAAGGCAGTGAAGAGAAGAAGAAGAGTAGATTGGAAAGGCAGAGGAGGATGGGGTCAGAGTGAGAGGAATGGGAGGACAAACAAGAATGGTGATGTGGAAAGAGATGGATGAGATGGAGAGAGAGGAGTCTGATGCACAGTGAAACAATGGCAAGGTGTAGTAAGAGAGGGCGGTGGCACAGAGAGAGAAGGGTGAGGAGGAAAGAGGGTGAGTCGAACAGACAGCGTAGGTCATAGCAATCATTAATGGAGAGCAAGCGGCTGAGACAGATAAAGAGGAGGGTGAGGTTGAGAGAGGAGAGGAGGACATAGGTCTGGTGATTGGTTAACATATGTTAAGACAACATTTGATAGACATCAGAAAGATGTGACTATCAAAGTCACTTGTACTCCAGGAAGGTGCCAAGTCAAGGATACAGTACAGGTATCACCTGTACCGAGATTAAGATGTACATAGGACAATCGACATGAACAAGAAAAGGCCAAAGAAATGTACACATACTTCATACATATCCATATGGCAGATGTGTATGTGGAAGATGATAACAATAACACCAACACTTGTCAAACAACAATTGGGAATACAATCATCAAAGCACGTATGAAAAAGCACACATGTGCTGCAAAAGTAACAGGCATACAAGTGCTTGATTGACTACCCAGGCATATTTAATGTCATAGCTACTCATCACCGATCGGAAACATTTCAAACACATAGCTCTAATAATACTCAAAGCATTAACATGTGGATATTGCTCAAGGCAACTTGACCTGATCACCATGCCAGAAAAAAGTATGCCACAATTTCAATACATGTTCACTAATGAAACATCAACCCATGTCCTTGGCCACTCCAGAATGTATATCAAGGTGCAACTGCAGTCAAGAATGCTAATGTATCAGCTTCTTCCATAAAGCATTTTACTGTCATCTGCTTTAGAAATGTTAAGTTAACATGTGTGGAAAGAGTAGGATAACATATTTGAACCATTGCTCTCTTTTTATGAAACAAAAATTCAAATAGGTCAATAAGACAAATGCCAATGGTCTGTCCATGTCAGTACTTGTGCATTTAGCACACAGCTATGCCACAAAATGTGCTGTTAAGAACACGGCCAGGGCACCATCAACAGGAAAGAGACATCCAATGGGCAGTCCAAGCACTTTGGAGTCATTGGGGTGGGGTGTCCTTTGGTTGGAGTGGGGTGTGATTGGCTGGGGGATGATCATTATTGGTTCAGGCTTTGGGTGGTATATGGGTGGGAGTGACGGTCTCAGTATTGGGTGGTGTGGATACCGGCTTGGGAGAGGGCACATCAGGATTGGGAGAGCTGGATCAGATCATTTTTGGGTAGCAATTTGGGTAGTGATAGGAATGCGACGATCAGGTACTTTCTTAATTTTTTTATGAGCCGCTGAAGTGGGGTAGGTACGGGTCGAGGATCTTTTGGGGATGGGGGTGTTGGTCTAAATTCCAGTTGTTTGCTTTTTCTCCTCATGCGTTTGAAGGGAGGTGTTTTTGTGCTACCGAGGGGCCTGCTTTGGTGGATGTTGATGTTGAAGGGTATGGTAGGGGAGTTAATCAGACTTTGGATTTGGGTGGGGGTATATGAATTGTAGGTAAAAGGTCAAGGGCACATAGTGGAAGAGTCTTCTGACTCCAAGGAGGAGGAATGACAGACTCTTGGGTCTTGGAGGTAGAAGGAAGTGAGGTATGAGATGTGGATGCATGTGCAGTGTGTGTCTCTTTTTGGGTGTGTGATTTATGCTTTGTGGTGTGATGTGGCTTTTGTTTGGAAGTGTGTGAAGTGCGTGTTGCTGGTATTGTGGATGCGGCTTCTGTGTGTGTTGATACAGAATCTGTGGCTGTTGTAGTAGGTGTGGTGTCTTTCTGGCTGACGAGGGCTGTGCATGTGGCTGGTGTTGTGAATGTGGCCTCTTTCTGTGTTGGGATAGAAAATTGTGGCTGTTGTAGTAGGTGTGCAGTCTGTCTGGCTGATGGGGGTTGTGCCTAAAGCTGGTGTTGTGGATGTGCGGTGTGTGTGTAGTCTTAGAAGTGGTGATGAGTGTGGTTACTGCATGATGAGTGGGTTTGCTTCTTTTTGGAAACTTATATTTGTCCTTGCATGTGCTCAACATGACTGTTGATGTGCCTCCATGACTTTTGTGTCTACACAGTTGGGGGGATAGGGATAGTGGTTGGAGAAGGGGCAGGAGGTGGGGCAGAATAAAGGGAATGTTGGAAGCCGGACATTTCAATATGAATTCCTTCCAGGTATGACACCATCATGTTTTGCATGGGATATCTGAACCTGGAGAGCATTTGACATGGATGTCTGACCCACTGAGATTTGATTTAAAAGTTCAACAGCCTCCAAACTCAGGGCAGAGGAGACAGAAGCTGGGGATGAGGTGCCTGGGTGAAGGAGACTCTTCCCTGCTTAGGGGAGGAGGGCATGACAGTTAGTTGGGGAGCAGCAGGGATGGCAGGGGAATGGGGGATACCGATGTAGCAGTCAGAGGTCTAGGCAAGTCCACCACCACTGCTGGAGAATGTCCACTGGAGCTTGATGAAGATGTTAATGAGTCTTCTTTTAGCTCCTCTGTGACACTACCACCATCCTCTGGGCCACTGGTTCCCTCAGTTTCATTTGGTAGTATGGTTCAACTGTGGTCAGCTGTGTTGCCACCTGCATTGCCCCGGTCTCCTTTACTGACCTGGGTTGATGCAGAAACAAGATTACACAATTGATTTCATAAACATCCTGACCACACTACACACACATTTAATTACACATCACATCACAATTTAGTTGCAAATTAAGATTGTTAAACTATTAATGCTTGGCCCTCAACAGTTCCATTATTACTTAGATAAATGTATATCGAGGTGTGCAAAGACCCAACCTATGTTGCCATCACCTCTGTTACCTACAACTACAGATGTGGGCACATACATTTACCAACCACATTTGTGAAACAAAATTGCCCACAAATCTATATCCCTATGTCCTCATGTCATTCCAATGGTAAGAAATGTAATTTACTGGGATGCAGCTACAGAAACCTAGGGCCTCATTAATGAGGTTTTTGGTGCAGGGCAGTGCCACAAGGAATCTCGCTGCGTTGCCCTGTGTCAGAACAAAAGGGCATGCATGCACCATATCTGTGATAATGCACATTCCAGTAATTCTCCCCTGCTCTGCCGCACAATGCTCTGCCATGTGCCAACCCAGGTAACCTTGCATCATGGTGCAAGGGTGCCTGTATTGCATGTCTGATTGAATTCATGCAGGATGGGACACGTTCTGACAAAAAAGCAATCAAGTGAGCCACTTCCTCCTTTCTGTGTGCGCTGCAGAAAGCAGCACACGTAGAAACATAAGAGCACTAGGAGACCTACAAATAGTTGTGCTTCCCTAATGCCACCCACTGGGTGGCATTAGATCCTGATGCAATGCCAGGTTTAGGATGTCTTGTAATTATGGGAATGCTCCAGGTTCCATGGCAAAACCCATGCAGTTGTCTGCGTTAAAGGCAAAACAGACAAGCCATGCAGTTGTCTGCGTGAAAGGGGCACATATTTTTAAGTTCTTGAAAGTTCTTCAAGTGGCTTTGTAAATATCCCATGGAACATTGCGCCACCAGAATGTTAAAGACATGATGTTCCGGTGGAACAATAGTGCAATATGGCCTGATTAATGAGGCCCCAAATGTACACATTGTAATGCGCACCTAAAATCATTTCAAGCTCAGGTTTCTGTGACAATACATGTGTAAAGGTTGGCACCCTGCTACAGAGAAGTGGTAGCATCTTCAGAGTAACTAAATGCAAATCAATGTGGACTACACATCATACATTTTAGTTAGTTCACCTGTGACTATATATGTCAGATTGTAAGTCAGATGATGCCATTCATGGACTCATCAGAGTACGCTACTTAGTGGCAAAATATAGCACAATGATATCCAAATAGGAGTTGGCATGAAGGTTGACCCTTCAGTTAATCATGTTGTCATATACACATTCCACAGCACACAAAATAATGTTGAGATTTTTTAGCACAATGTCGACCTACTCTTCAGCATGTATGAAGCTGTGGTACATATGACAGTACAACTTAGGACTTCACACATGTCTACAGGGTAGCTACAACTCTTAGGCACACATTTGTTTTTCTACCCACATCTTACTCTAGATTGCCCTCTTAACAAGTAAGATGGTTCTCTGAGTGTGTGCATACACACTGTATTCATGTCACATGCCATAAGTGAGGAGTCCGCCATCAAGATACACACAGTAGTGTGTCAGCAAGACATCAGGCACAATATGATAAGTGTGCTTTCTGAGATAATCTTAAGGAATTCCTGCCAACAGGGATGTTGTAAATGCCTGCCTATTGCCAGATATATTTGATTACTATTTTTGACTGACATTTTGAACTTCAGTTTCCTAAATCATGCAGACTTGTAAAGTATCTTTAACTAACTACATGTTCCTACATCCACAAATACACATGCAAATACACTCTTCTTGACTGCAAAATTAGCATATATGACCAAAAATAGTACATAGCTGCCTGTAGGACAATCACAAACGATTGTAATGTATTACATCACACTGAGGAAAAATACTCACCCCCCTCCTAGCTGCTGTTGTTCTTGCCACTGCACTTCAAGGTTAGGGTATGCCACCCCCAGTATGCAGGCAATAAGGGCTGTGGTACTGAAAATTTTGGACCTGTGTCATTCTCATCTTCGTATCATGACGATTTTGATATCAGCAGACCGAAAATGGCCAGTATACTATGCACAAGCATTTTCGTCATATTCGAGTGACGATTTCACCATGAAATCGTCATTTTCGTCCTGAACCCTTGGGTTCCATTTTGTGTACGGCAGCCATTTTTGTGAGTTGCCCTCACATAGGCCAATGATTAAGGCCAAACACGATCCTGAAGGACACGAACACCTTTCCTGACTCCTGCACGACCTGGGCAAGCTGGCTCCACTGCCCAAGGCCAAAACCTGTTTGGTCAGTTCCTCTCCCAGTGGCCGGGCGAGATAGCATCAAGGCACAACATGCCATAAACCTTTCATCGCACACAACCCCTTCCTAATCTTACACACACCTGCCTCTGTTTATTTCTTTATGACTTGCTTTACGAGGAGGAGGTGCCCGTTTTTATTGGGGGTCCGTCGATATCTGATGAAAATTCTGGGCCTTGCCGGGTAATTGATTGTGGGCTGAATAAACTGAAATGTGGGATTGCCATCATGACTCTGCTTTTTCTTTGTAGTGAAAATATGTGAATGGTCAACTGTAAAAATAGGAATGTTTGCCTGAAGCATAATATTTTGTATAAAAAGAGAAGGCTGGCTTTGTAAGATTGGGCAGTCTCCTGAGAATATACACTGTGTTGTACTTCTAGGACGCCTGTTACTTGGTTGCAGCCAACAAACTCGAGCTTTGACTTCACCTAGAAGACTCTGAGTTTCTGTGTCTGAAACAGGAAGGACCCGAAGTCATAGGGTGTTGTCCCTGGCACCGCTGGGTTACCGGTTCAGTACCGGTTCTGAAAAACCCAGTACTTCAGTTGGCGCCCAACGTGGGGCGATATCAGCGGTACCGGTCCAAGCCAGAGGTTCGTGAGGAGCTTCGTGTGAAAATTCTGGAGGAAGACCGCCACTTCATCGACCCCTGCATGTCGACGTGGTCCGAAAGTCTTTGCTGCGAGGTTCCCTGCTTCCCGACGGCTACGAAGGACTGCTGCCCTGACTATCGCCCTGTTTTGGACCCTTGATGATTGGTAGAGCGAAACAATAGACGAGTCTTCTGGTGACGTCATCGATACCTCAGTTAAGTATAAGTGGAGCGTCTCCCAGTCCTTAGTTTGGGTATCCCCTTGGGATCTTTGATTTGGAACTTGCAAGCACCAAAGCCGAGGGACTCGTGTATTCACGAGACTATCGTAATCAATAATCCTTTGAAGTTTGAAGCTAGACTAGTGAGCGAAGATGCCTGGTCTTAGCAGACTTGGAAACTTGTTTTGTCTTGGTTGTAATAGGGATTCCCGATTGGAGGACTCGTGTCCGGTTCCTCCGATTGGAACTCCAACCTATGAACTATATGTGAAACATGGAGTAGGCCCCATCGCATATAATGAAGTATGGATCCAATACACCAGAAAGGATGGTGTTTTAAAATGGCCCCGATATGGTAGTTTTGACACAGAGATATTAGATAATCTAGAGGTTAGACTTTTTAAGAAGAAAGCCCGGCCGGCGATGTTTGACTCTTTCCGCCTATGGCGAAAGGAAGCCAAACAGAAAGAAATTAAATTAGCTAAAAAGAATAAAAGAGAGAAGGGTATTTCGATAATGCAAGCTGCTATGCAATATAAAGATGATGAGGAAGAACAAGCGAGTGAGCAGTTGCACAGGCAACGTAAAATGGCGATCGATAAATGCTACCCAGTTTTGCCGCCTCTTCAGCAAGATGCAGCAAAAGAACTTGAAAAAGATGCGTTAATGTCTCACTTATTAAGTTCTCCACCCCCCTATGCGCAGAATGCTACAGCACCTCCGCAACCTTTAGTTGTGCAACATCCGGTTGTGGTGCCCCAGGTTCTTCCACAACCGCCAGCTTCTCTTCAGCTGGCTCCTACTGCTACGGCTCAACATCCTCAAGGGCCGCTGACTTTGCTACCTGCTCCCCCTGTACTCCTTACGACTTTGCCTACTGCATCGACTGCCTCTTCTGATATTCCTACTGTTACTGCGCCTGCATCTGCATCTGCCTTGCCTCAGACTGCTTTTACTCCTGTTCTTTCGTCAACTTCTCCTTCTGTTCGACAGAGAATGACTAACACTGTTGCTAGTCTTCTGTGTTCTCTTTTTGGGGCAACAAGTATGACCCCTGTTTCAACAAGCAAACAGTTGCGTAGTCAACTGCCCGACTCCAGAGAGCGGGAACATTGAATTATTTGGCACACAGATGGGTTACAGACCCTACGACATATGAGCTAGATTCTGTTATGGATGTCTTCCATCAGTGGGAAGAGCCGAAACAGAGATATGTTTGAGAAAATGTGTACTTTCCTTTGTGAGGATTTAGAGGAAAATGATTAAGGGCCAGATGCATCAAGCTAAAAACCGGTCGCAAAGGGGCAGATTCTCAGAATCTGCCCCTTTGCGACCGGTATTTTTGCATTTGGGATGCATCATCCCAAATGCAAAAATCGCAAATAGAGAATTCGTTAAATTGCGATTGTTTACATTTAAGGAATCTCAAATTGAGATTCCTTAAATGCAATGCATGAAAGTTTCAAAAATAGCGAATTCGCTAATAGGGCACGCAAATTACCACGAAGTACAACTTCATGGTAATTTGCAAAAACTTAGAAAAAAGCACTTTTGTGCATATTTCAAAGTTTCATGTTGCGCACACACATGCTAAAAAGCGTTGCTAGCGATCATTTATGATTTGATTGAAAAAGATGTAATTGAAGAGACAAGAGGCAACATTTGCAATAGTCCTGTTCTGCCTGTTTTGAAACGTACTGACCCTTCTCAGCCACCCGTTTACAGATTTGTAATTGATCGTAGAGAAGTGAACAAAATCGTTGTGCCACAATATCCAGTAGTCCCGGATATCACTGCCCTATTGACTATGATTCCAGCTTCCGCTACTTGGTTCTCGGTGATTGACTTGAAGAATGCTTTCTTCAGCATCCCGATTGCCGAAGAGAGTAGGGATATTTGCGGCTTCAGTTTAGGAGGTCGAAGCTTCCGCTTCAAACTCGCTCCCCAGGGCTACTGTGAAAGTCCATCGATATATAGTCCAGCTTTAAAAACACAGCTTGACACAATTGTTTTACCTGATGGCGCTACCCTTATTCAGTACGTTGATGATCTGCTTGTTGCTGCAGATACGGAGAAAATCTGTAAAGAAGCCACGTTGTCGTTGTTGCATCACTTGTCTGAGTTACATCACAAAGTGTCCCTTTCGAAATTGCAATATTGTGGACAAGAAGTGACCTACTTAGGTCATCTCTTATCGAAGGAGGGAAGGAAACTGACCCCAGAGCGAATTCAGGCAATAGCGAAATTGAGTGTGCCTAGGACAGAGAGAGAAGTGCGTGCTTTCTTGGGTATTACATCATATTGCAGACAATGGATACCGAATTTTTCTTTGTTGGCCAAACCTTTGGCGGCATTAACTTGTAAAGATACACCGCATCCCCTCCCATGGTCTGAAGAGTGTCAGAAAAGTTTTTCCGAATTGCGCGATGCATTATGTTCGGCTCCTGTGTTGGGTACCCCCGACTACAGTAAGCCCTTTACATTGTATGTCCATGAGAAAGAAGGTTGTGCATTGTCAGTGATGACACAGTTGTTCGGAGGCAAACAGCGTCCATGTGCATATTTTTCGTCAACTTTGGACCCGGTAGCTAAAGCATTGCCAAGCTGCTTGAGAGCCACAGCAGCAGCAGCTGTTTCTGTTCGACAGTCTGCTGGTTTAGTCATGAATAATACATTGATTGTGATGGTTCCACATGCAGTGGACACGTTGTTAAACAGGACCAAGACACAGCACTTAACTAGTGCTCGGTTGTCAGGTCACGAGTTAACACTGTTAGCGAGTCATGTGCACATAAAAAGATGCAACACGTTGAATCCAGCCACGTTGTTGCCTATTGAAACAGAGTTAGATACTTCGGAACAGCATGATTGTTTCCTCAGAACAGAAGAAGAAACGAAAGGGAGAATAGATCTTAGTGAAACTCCTCTTGCAAAGTGTGATGGTACCTTATGGGTGGATGGTTCATGCTTCAAGCTTCCAAATGGAGATACGACTGCGGCATATGCTGTTACGACTTTGCATACGATTGTTGAAGCTGCACGTATCCCACATAGTTCGGCTCAAGCAGCAGAGTTGATTGCACTTACAAGAGCGTGTGTGTTGTCGAAAGGAATGAAAGTGACCATATATACTGACAGCCAGTATGCATTCGGTGTGGCTCACAGTTTTGGACGATTGTGGAAAGAACGTGGGTTCCTGACTTCGCATGGAACTAAGATTCAGCATGGTCAATTGGTGAATGAGCTCCTTGAATCACTTACTTTGCCGTTGCAAGTCGCGATTGTAAAATGCAGTGCACACAAGAAGGTGACTGATGATGTTGGTCGTGGAAACGCATTTGCTGACAAAGTCGCAAAAGAAACAGCAAGGGATGTGATGAGTCGAATGTATGTTGCAGGCCCTGCAAGATGGATTGGTGACATTGGAATGTGTGAAGACACGATAGAAAGTGTAAAGTCTATTCAAACTGAAGCTACAGAGAAAGAGTTGAGTACATGGAGAGAGAGTAAGAGGAAATTGGATGTGAATGGTTGTTGGGTTGAATTGTCAGAACATCAGAGATGGTTGTTACCCGATGCGTATGTGCCTGCAGTTGTTACAATGGCTCATGGAATGGCTCACATCAGTGTGAAAGGGATTTGTAAGTTGTTGGCTCCAGTATGACAAAATGCTGGAATTCCCGAATGTTCAGAGAATGTGGTCATGAATTGTATGGTGTGTCTGAAATACAATCCTGGAGGGGGAACCCCAACTCCAGCTGGTTATTTTGCGCCTCCAACGTATCCGTTCGAGGTTTTGCAGCTAGATTTCATCCACATGGAAAGGTGCAACAATCTAAAATACGTACTCGTTGTTGTTTGTGCCTTTTCAAGATGGGTAGAAGCGTATCCCTTAAAGGACAACACTGCCTTATCCACAGCTAAAGCCCTTGTCAAAGAATTTTTCCCTAGGTTTGGAATGCCGAGAATGGTCTGGAGTGACAATGGGAGTGAATTTGTGGGTCAAGTGATGAAGAAAGAATGTGAAGGGCTAGGCATCCAACAAAAATTTCACGCTGCAAATCACCCCCAATCAGCTGGACTAGTAGAGTGCTACAATGGCACGTTAAAACTGAAATTGGCCAAAATCCAAGCGAGCTCTGGCCTTAAATGGCCTGACGCTCTGCCTTTGGCACTCCTATCAACCAGAATGACTGTGCATTCGCGAGTGGGACTTAGTCCATATGAAATAGTTTTCGGCCGTCCGGCCAACATATGGGGAGTGCCAAGGCCGACAAAATTCAGTGAGATCGAACACCCTGTACTGCTGGACTATTTGTACGAATTGACGGCTAAATTGCGTGTTTTACACCAACAGGTTCACGATACTCTGCCTCAGGTCTCTGAAGCTCCAGGACATCTGATCGATCCTGGATCCTGGGTGCTGGTCAAGAATTTCCAGCGAACAAAGAATGACCAGCCCCGGTGGACCGGCCCTCACCTAGTTCTTCTCTCAACAAGATCAGCCGTTCGAGTGGAAGGAAAGAAGAACTGGATCCACGGCGTACACTGCAAGAAGGTCCCTTTGCCTCTGCCGTACGACCGGTGGGTCCAGGAGGGTGTAGCTGACTCCGAGACCGAAACTGTGCCTCGTTTTCTACCTTTCAGTGATGCACGCATAAAAGGAACATTTTCTGAACAAGAAAGTGACAATCTTTTGCAAGAAGCTGCGCCACCGGCAATTCGATTGGACATTACAGAGTCTGAACTCCTGTTTCAAGACCAGACAGCATCTGGGAAGCAGCGCTATAATCTGAGGCCGAGAACTATGAACAAATAAAATTTTCTTTTTCTTTGCTAAATTTTGAAAGTGCAGCTCTCTCATCTGAGAAACTTTTTTATTTTTGTTTTTCAAACCACCATCCGGGTTCAGCTGTAGGGTCGCGGTTGCCCAAAGTCTTTGGGGTGCAGCTGAAGACGTTAGGTTGACAGTTCTGGTTGGTCTAAGGGAGTTGCCCTGGACTGACAGAAGCATCCCTTAGCATAGAACACCCTACCATCGCGAGCAGCATTTTAGAGAGGATGGAGTTTTTCGAGATGGAGAGACCTGCCAAACAAATTAACTTTAAGACTACAATTTGCAGAATGATGACCAAGAAACGTTTTTTGATATTGTGCATTTTCATGTTGTTCAGTGTTATGATGTCTTTAATAGGATATGTTTTATTCTCTTTTCGAGTGACATTTGCACCCACTACACTGCCCATGCCTCCTCCTACTGTTTCCTCTCATTCTTTCCACCCTTTTCCTGAACATGAATCCGCTAGGAGATTAGAGTTTATTAATAACTCCTTCGTTCAGCTTTTGCACCAACACCAACTAGTAATGAACACAACTAACTGTTGGGTGTGTGGTCTTATGCCTCACACAACGGATAAAGGTATCCCTTATCTGGTCCTGCCTTTCAGCCATAATGGTTCTGTGTGGGCATACAGAACAATGTTCATCTACGCACATGAAGTCTACCCCCTACGTTCTGAAAAAGATAATCCTAAGAATAGTGCTCTAGTCAAGGGTATAGTAGATATGATTAGGGAAGATACTTCCTATGAGACTATCCCAAGAGATGAGACACTAGCATACATTGGATGGAACGTGACCGGATATGGAGTTACTCTGGGTGAGAAACAGCGAGCTAAGAGATCCTCCCCGATTTGGATAGTACCCCATCAGGGTCACCTATGTCTGCAAGGTAATGGCAAGAATCCCAGAGCTCAGTTAGGGAAGAGTACCTGCACTGAAACGTACGTTTTTGCGTCTCAGACTTCCCCTTCGTTCTTAGCAGCTAAGGGTACCTATTTCATCTGCGATGACAGAGCCTATACATGGTTGCCCCCTGACTTTTCGGGCACATGTTTTGTTTCGTTCCTGTTGCCTCCCACCTACACCGCTGCGGCAGATTATCACAAGACAAGGATAGTTAGAGGTGTCTTCAGTGGAGAAGACACTGCAGGACAAGAATTGGGAGACTTCTTTAAGGGTTTTCTGCCGTTTTGAGGACCCATGGTTAACAGCAGGAACATAAGGCAATTGACAAGGGTGATTGAATCCACCATAGTTGAAACTACCGGTGCCCTTAGTAACTTGACTGCTGAGCTCCAGTCGGATCGTCTTATGACCCTTCAGAACAGGGTCGCGTCATACTTGCAGACCGAGGTGGGGTATGTAAGGTGATCCAATCGAGTTGCTGTGTTTTCATTCCAAATACCGCTCCAAGAGTGTACCAGGCCATCTCCAAACTGCATAAGATTTCCGAATCTATTCATGTAGACAAAGGAGATTGGTCGTTAATGGGATGGTTCTGGGAACTGGTATCCAGCTGGGGATGGAAAATTCTGATGGTCATTGGTATGATCTTAGCCATTCTTTTCCTGTTCTGTCTATGCATACAGTGTGCTCCTGCTATATGTGGCCTCTGTGCTACATCGTGTACAAGGAAACCTGTATCGAGGGACGAGTTAAGTAATAGGATGATGCTACAGCAACATCTCAATGATTTTAGGAATACAGACCTGGACTCAGATTAGCATGAGTATAGGTTATTGCCTATGTAAGGGCAAAAGGAGGGTCTGTGGTACTGAAAATGTTGGGCCTGTGTCATTCTCATCTTCGTATCATGACGATTTTGATATCAGCAGACCGAAAATGGCCAGTATACTATGCACAAGCATTTTCGTCATATTCGAGTGACGATTTCACCCTGAAATCGTCATTTTCGTCCTGAACCCTTGGGTTCCATTTTGGGTACGGCAGCCATTTTTGTGAGTTGCCCTCACATAGGCCAATGATTAAGGCCAAACATGATCCTGAAGGACACGAACACCTTTCCTGACTCCTGCACGACCTGGGCAAGCTGGCTCCACTGCCCAAGGCCAAAACCTGTTCAGTCAGTTCCTCCCCCAGTGGCCGGGCGAGATGGCATCAAGGCACAACATGCCATAAACCTTTCATCGCACACAACCCCTTCCTAATCTTACACACACCTGCCTCTGTTTCTTTCTTTATGACTTGCTTTACGAGGAGGAGGTGCCCGTTTTTATTGGGGGTCCGTCGATATCTGATGAAAATACTGGGCCTTGCCGGGTAATTGATTGTGGGCTGAACAAACTGAAATGTGGGATTGTCATCATGTAAATGTAAATGTAGTGTATTTTGTAAAGTGCACAGCTGCCCCAACGGGGCGTCCCGGCGCTGTATAACGCTGTGGAACCCTTCCTGGCTCTCCCTGTGAGATGCCTCTCTTGGGCACCCCCAAGGTGAAGCCAAGCATCCCAGTGTTGTAGGGGCCGTTGTGGAGATTAAGCAAGCTATTGCCCAGAGTTGCAGCGTGGGACCCATGATTAGAGTAGGCGCCGATGCGAGAATTATCAAGTCCGCGGACGTTGAGCCCAAGACCCTGCCGCGTTGGGACTTGAACCCGGGTCCCGGGCCTGATCTCTGCTTCAGAGTCTGCCGCTCTAACCAGTGAGCCACACTTCTCCATCATGACTCTGCTTTTTCTTTGTAGTGAAAATGTGAATGGGCAACTGTAAAAATAGGAATGTTTGCCTGAAGCATAATATTTTGTATAAAAAGAGAAGGCTGGCTTTGTAAGATTGAGCAGTCTCCTGAGAATATACACCGTGTTGTACTTATAGGACGCCTGTTACTTGGTTGCAGCCAATAAACTCGATCTTTGACTTCACCTAGAAGACTCTGAGTTTCTGTGTCTGAAACAGGAAGGACCCGAAGTCATAGGGTGTTGTCCCTGGCACCGCTGGGTTACCGGTTCAGTACCGGTTCTGAAAAACCCAGTACTTCAGGGAGGTCAGGTTTTCGCGTGTGCCCCAGCGATTTACACAGGCTAACCTACTGACAATACTTTCCTGTTAACTATAACACCTATTCAGTGTACCATCAATCTCGTATTTTTGTAAAGGCACCACAACACAGCCCTGGCCACATACCCTTGCCCATCTACACATGTGTCATGCAAATCATTTGACAGTATTGAAATACACTAATGTGAACTCCAGGAGCTGACAATTGTATGCTCCCTAAGAACAGACACCTTTACAGTGTACATACATGTTTACCAAAGCATGTGGTCAAAATGTAAATAATCACATTGCACTTACAGGGTTGGCCTTTTTCATGTTTGCTAACATAACAATAGACCTGCCATGCATGTGTATTTGAATGTAAGGCTGTTGAATAATTGACATGCAGATTCCTGAAATGTTGGCCCTATGACAAACTGTGCATTTGTCTGTGTGCACATGATTGCGGACAAGGTTTACACTGTATGCCATATACGGTAAGGTTTTTGGGGCACAACATCAATATGCCCTTGTAAATGCTGCCCTTTTGCACTATCTCACACCGGTGGAGATGTTGTTTAAAACTACAAAGACCATTCGCAAGCTCACTGATTTATTTAAAGGCATATTTGAAATGAAGATTTCTAGAGCATATTTGTAGGTACAACCTATTGTAAATTTAAATCAGGAGCATGTATGAGACAAGGGCCTGTACTGAAGCAATGTCGATCACTGAGCCCATTTAGAACATCACCAGTAGTCCCACATGTGCATGCATCTTCTATATGTTAATATGTTAATAGTATCTATACGGTGATGCTGTACTCACCTGCTCCTCTGGTGTGCCATAGAATTGGCGGTACAGGGGAAGGACCCCTTCTACCAGTTTCTCAAGCTTCTCGGTAGTGATGAGAGGGGCCCTCTTCCCTGTACACTGCGACATGTTGATCCATGTTTACTGTAGACAGCCATGTACATTGGTCCGTAGTGGTCGCATTTTACAACCTGAACCAAGAAATGTGACTGCCTTGTTCAGACACGCTTACCGCTTGATTCAAATCAGTCGGCAGACAACGATTGGGCATATCCAGTACATTGCTCACCTTATGCGATCTGTGGTTTCTGTCAAGGCATAACATCTGAACACAGTGGTTGAATTTTACACCTCGAACCAATGAATGTGACCGCACTGTTCAGACACTCTTGCCACGCAGTTCAAAACAGCCAGTGGACAACGATTGGGCATATCCAATACATTGCTCACCTCCTGCGGCCCGCAATGTCAGTCAAGGCATAACATCTGAAACCGGCGGTTGCATTTTACAACTTGAACCAATGAATGTGACCGCATTGTTCTGACAAGCCTACCATTGTATTCAAATATGCAGAGGTTGCAAGTCCTGTAATGTTGAAATGTCTTATCCATTGTACTTGTTGACATATTTTGACCTGTTTACTGCATTCTAAATTGAAACATTTCTGATTTCAATATGTAGTGATTGGCCCAGGTGGAAAATGTTCATGGTACCTTGGTGTGCTGCATCACTTTTTCTAACATATTGCCTACAGCATCCTTCGATTAAATTAGTCAGTATACCATGATGTGAAGAGCTGCATACGTGGTAACTTGTGACTCATTGTGATTTCACAGGCTTTGTGTCACTATCTGATTTTGTACGTGGACATTGTAAGTTCCATCCTTGTCTCTCCATTCCACATATAGTTAATGTGGCAGAGGTAGGAGACAAGAGACACCAGTATACTGACCTTTCCCAGACCTCCAGACTACGCAAGAAAGAGATGTTATCGTGAAGTACTGTCTTGATACTCAGACAATAGAGCATCGATGAGCACAGTTGGAACAAGATGTACGTGTTAGTCAAATCTATCCCATGGCACTGACACCATAGGTAAAAGTAATGGAAGCACTGCTTTTTTTTGCTACAGGTTCCTTTCAGTATACTGTGACCACAGCAGGAGCTATGTCGCAACCTATGTTTTTCATCTTTTCATTCATTCCGCGCCAGGACACTCAAGAGTAACAGTGCGCGCTACAAAAAACGCTATAACATAACATAACATAGTTGTATGCTACATGATGTACTTGCAGCCATGTTGAAACACAGGGCCAGCTATTTCCAGGCATCAGGATTTGCCCAATGTGAAGGGAGACTTTTATGGATTGGCTCAGTTTGCACATGTCATTGGATCAATAGATGGCACACATGTTGGCTAGGTGGCACCCCAAGGCAATGAACAGGGGCATGGGAACTTGCAGCACACCAATTCTATCAAACAGCAAGTGGTTTGTTTAACTGCTTTATACATATCACATGTCTGGGCCTGCCAGGTTCCCCGGTTCTGCACATTACTCCATAATGCATAACAGCAACACCCTACAACGTATGTCACAACTACTACCCAAGAGGGTCTGGCTTGTTGGTGAGTTTAACATTTGCAAGCGTGTGTGTGTGTGTAGGTGATGGGATATAGCATGATGAGGTTATGTGGTTTGAGATTGATGGTACTACTGTGTGTCTTCCATCTAGAAAACTCAGCATACCCCAACCGGCCATGATTATTGACACCACTAAGAAACCCAATAAAACCAGGGGAGGTCAGGTTCAATGATGCACATGGAAGGACTAGGCGGGCAGTGGAGCGGACATTTGGGATCCAGAATGCCAGGTTCTGATGTCTAGAATGGACTGGGGGGCCCACCTCTACACACCCTGGAAGGTCTATCAGATCACCGTTGCTTGCTCTATGCTGCACGGCCTTGCTCTGAAACACAGCATTGCTCTCAATGAAGAGGAAGGAGAGCAACAGGCACTGCCAGTTGAGGATCCAGATATGCAAAATGAAGATGAAAATGGTGAAGAGGTAGGAGTTGACTTGTGTCAGTGGGACATCACCAACCGATTCTCATGAGTGTAAGTATATGTTGTGGTATTACTTATCCTGTTACAGTGACAGCAGGTGTGATGATATGATGATAGTGGTGCTGTGTATATGTCTGGTGTGTACTGATATTGATCATTGCCTGCACATGAAGTTTGTTGAGCTTACTCTTGCCTTGAAATATGTTATTGGGCGCATCCTAATTCCGATGAGATACTGTGTTCTAGATTTATCAACATGTATTTATCTGTCTTAAGTACCTTCAACATGCATTCCCTATTGGGCATTTCGGATTTGTAACATCTGCAAGTAGGGGAGGCTGTTACAAAGTAATAAGTGGACAAAGAGTATTCCTGGATATGTTTGCCACAGACTGATGACATTTACACTTATAGTAATTCCTACTTGCACTGTGTTTGGATGGCAGATCAATAAATACATTTTACCTGTTCAGACTTTTGTGTTGCCTATATTGCCATATGTGTGTCATCATGTGATCCACAAGATTTGGGTAGTATGACCCGGAGATGGCTTTCTCACTTACCAATAGCCAAGTCATCTATGGGTATAGGATGGATGTAGCTTAAGAGGTCTATGAACATTGTAAAACACAGTGTATGTGGGACACCACTGATGAATGTTGGTGAGACAAATTTCCAAAGGGTGCTAACCAGATTATAATGTGACTTGTGCTGATGAACATGCATTTGTGATGTTTCTACTTTTGTTAGTCCTTGCTGATGTTTCAGTACCAGTGTGAGCGATTCCCTATGTCACTACCTGTTGACATTACTTAATAAAAATGTGGAAGCATTGTGAGATGTATCACCTTCTACCGCTTTGCCCAGGTCTTTTTTTTTTTTTTTTTTTTTTTTAAATATTTTTATTAAGATATTTTGCAATTATATACAGGGCACGACAAAATTAATGAAAACAAGAAAGAAAAGAAAAATCAGTGCATAACATTGAGGAAAAACAGGCAATAAAACAACAATAGGCTAGGTAGAGAAATCAACATCCCGTTGAGGCATAAAATTAAGGTACTTTGATCCATAATGTTATTACAGATTATATTGCCTACGTGTAAACAAGCATAAATCTCCTTTCCTCATGTTTCCACACAATCGAATAAATATTCCCCATTATAACCTACATACTCGTTTATATCTCACATATGAACCTCGTTTAACCATATTTCATACAACCCTCCATGTTTAAACTGTTAAATCATCTCTCCACCTCGTTATAGGATCCCAAATTCTCTTACCCAGCTTCCTTCCCCTTTTTCCTTTCCTTGCGTAAATCTCTTTCTCCACATTGTACGTTATTAGAAGCTTGGCCAGCCATTTATGAAATGTAGGTGGTATAGGATCAATCCATGCTGAGGCTATGCATAATCTCAAAACAGACATTGCAACAAATAAGAATTCTCTCCCACAAAATGGTCGTACATCCTCAACATTGACTCCTAATAGCATAGTTCCGGGAGTTAACGCAATGTCAATTCCTAGAATATTGTTTATGAAACGTTCAATATCTTTTTTTAGTAAATCTAAGTGAGGGCATATTGCGAAAACATGTTTTAGATCAGCGTCTAAGCTTCCGCACCTATAGCACTTAATACCCACTGTACCTCCCCATTGTGCTATTTTAGCGGGTGTAAAATATAAATGATATATCGTCTTATAATGTTGCGCCTGCAGTGGTGCTGAAGATAGTAAAGAATATCCCTTTTCTAGGGAGATACCAAAACTTTCGGAACTAATATTAAGATAGTCCTTCCATTTTTCGCTCCATTTTTGGTAGTCATCCCGTTTTGTTTTTATCAGCTCAGCATATAGCCTTTTAATTGTGCACTCTTGCCCCCCTTGAATTACATCCATAATTGTGTTACGCCCAAATCCCAAACCCCCCCCTTTTTTGTTCAACAAGAAACTCCTGATTTGTAAATATTTGAAGAAATGCCTAGTTTCTAGATTAAATCTAGCTTGTAAATCTGAAAATTGAGGGATTCCCTGATCGCCCTTTACGTCCCCTATTGTTATAATTCCCTTGCTTTCCCACTCTGCGAATATAGGTCCCGAAAAGATATCTTGTGGGAGATTTAGGTTATGTGATAGTCTAGTGTACGAATTAAATTTACCCAAGCCTATTTTTTTTGCAAAACATTTCCAAATTTCATATGCAGCTTTAAGCGTCTTAAACTTTGTCCTCTTATAATAGCTAGCCTCTGTAAATTTCAAGAAAACATCCTTCACTTCCATGCCCAAAGTTAGTCCATAGATTGCTAGTGATCCAAATTTGCTCCATTCCTCTGATTCTTCCCCTCCCAACATACCAGTCATATTCTGTAGAGCCGCCGCCCAATAATAAGATTTTAAATCTGGAACTCCCCAGCCTCCCCTTTCTCTCGGCAGTGTCAGAAATCTTAGGGCTCTTCTTGTTTTCCCCTTTGCCCAAATGAATCTGTTTATTATACGCTCCAATTTTTTAAAAATTTTACCATCAAATAACAAAGGTATTGCCCTAAATAAATATAAAAATTTTGGGAGTATCAGCATTTTTACTATATTCGTCCGCCCCACTATTGACATATGCAAATTATCCCACCTATCCAAGTCTTTTTCAGCTTTCTTAATCAAAGGATTAATATTCTTTTCTACTAAGGTATCCAGGTCTGGCGTTATGATAACCCCTAAATAAGTACCTTCCTGCACCACTCGGTTATCTGTGCACAGGGTGAATGAATTTTTTATTATCTGTGTTTTTGATGTATTTAATTTATACCCCGATATATTCCCAAATTTCATCGCCTCACGTTCAAGGTCTTCTATAGAATCAGAGGGATTTGGAGAAATTACAGCTATGTCATCTGCGTAAGCTAGAATTTTGCACTGCCCAATAAGTGTTGTTAAAGGTGCTATCCTTTCTGATGTTTCTATTCTTCGTATTAATGGGTCCATATATATGGCAAACAATAACGGTGAACACGGACACCCTTGTCTAGTCCCTCTTTTTATTTGGAATTGTCCCGTATTTCCACCATTCACTCGTAGAGTTGCTACCGGTTTTAGATAAAGCGTTTGTAAGGCTTTAATATAGCCTTGTTTAATACCTGTTCTTGCTAAGGCATACCAAAGATAGCCCCAGGAGACCCGATCAAATGCTTTTTCTGCATCAAGTAACATCACTGAAATCGGGTCTCCTGTGACTGACATTACGTCGAGTAGCGTTATTACCTTTTGTATATGGTGGGTAGTTCCTCTCCCTGGTATAAAACCATGTTGACAGCTACTAACTATTTTATCAATGACTCTTGCAAGCCTTGATGCCAATGCCTTAGAAAAGACCTTTACATCCGCATTAAGTAGAGTTATAGGCCTATATGAACCTGGGTCTTGCGGGTTTTTCCCTTTCTTTAATATTACAACCACCTCCGCGCTCCCCCATGACTTAGGTGCTGATGTTCCCAACTGTGCCAGTTGCATAACCTTCATAATTTCTTCTATCAAGAGGTTCCAGAATACTTTGTAGAATTCTATAGGGATTTGATCAGGCCCTGCTGCTTTACCGGAGGGCAGATTCCATATTGCCGCCTTAATTTCATCTGACTGCAAAGCCCCCTCTAATCCCTCTGCATCCTCTTCCTTAATTATATCCACAGGGATCCCTTGGAGATACTCCACCATTTCCTCATAATCTCTTTGAGAATCATGACCCTCTAGTTCATCATCGTACAATTTCTCGTAGAATGTCCTAAATACTTCCCTTATTTCACTCGACTCCGTATAAACCATGCCTGATATATCCCTAATTTCTCTAACTATACCCAATGCTTCTTGTTGCCTTGTCCGACTAGCTAAAATTCTACCTACTGACTCACTTAATTCATAGCACTTCTCTCTTTTCGTATTATAAATTTTAGCTGCTTTGCTAGCAATTTCACCCTCTGCCTCTCCTTTTACTTTCACTAGTTCAGTCCAGGCCTTTTCCAAATCCCTCCCCGACAAAACACTATTTTCTAAGTTCTCCTCTGCCTTAAGGACCTTCTGAGCTAATTCTGCAGTCTTCAGCTGGATTTGTTTCCTTTTATAGGAATTATAGCTCTTTGTTTCCCCTCGTACTCCAGCTTTAAAGGTGTCCCAGACCACTCCCAGTTCTGCTGTGTCCCTGTTAAAGCTAAAGAACTCAATAATCCATGTATTCATATGTTCAATGTATTGTTCATCTTTCAGTAGTTCTCTTTCAAAGGTCCAATTTGTGTACTGTCTAGTATTTGTTTTTGTTACCATGATAAGTATTAAAGGATTGTGATCACTAAGGATCCGTGGCAGCCTTTCTATCTTAGAATTTGAGATTGTGATGCTTGAAATAAAAAAATAATCTAATCTTGTACATGTTCGATGCGGAGCAGAATAATATGTAAAACCTTTATTATCCGTTCTCTTTTTCCCCCACACATCTGAAAGAGCATTATTTAGAACCAGACTGTGTAGTGCCTGGTGTACTTTCTTTTTCCTGCCTTTATATGTTCCAAAGGAACCCAGCCCTAATCCATCTGCTCCATTGATATTAAAATCACCTCCCAATATAATTTTTGGTGCCCAAGTTGCTAGCTCGACATCTAAAAATTGAAAAATATCGGGGTCATCCTCTGTTGAGCCATAAATGGTTACAAACGTCATCCACTCTCCATCAATAAAGCACTCAATCATGGCCCATCTTCCCCATTTATCCTGCGCTTTCTTCCTGGTTAAGATATTATTATTCCTAGCTAAGATAGCTACCCCTCTTTTTTTTACCCCTTGACTTGAATGCACTAGAAGATGAAATCCTAGCTGAGTCAGAAAGTGTACTTGTGCTGACATAATGTGAGTTTCCTGTATAAATGCAAAATCCAAATTCATTTGTTTCAGGGCTAGCGCTATTTTTGCTCTCTTTTGGGGGTCATTTAGCCCACACACATTCCATGTTACGACCCTAACTCCCATCGTACACATTATCACATACCTTTCCCCTCCTACACTCTCTTCTATACTCTATCCATTTTGCTATCCAGCATGTTATCAACACTCCATTTATGTTTCCGCTTTTATTACCTCCTTTAAATTTTCGCCTCCTCAACTGTTCCCTCTGACTAGAAAATACCCTTTTTGAACTCCATCTCTCTATTGTGTCTACTGCCGTGCCCTGCTCCCCCCCTGAATCCCACCCCTCTCCCCCTTCTCTCTCCCCTCCCTCCCCCCCCTTTCCCTTACTGGCAAATAGGTCAATCCTGACCTATGCGTGACAGCCGCACCCCCCCAGGGGAGTTCCCCCCCGCCACTCCCCTTAATACACCATTCTCAACCGCTAAATCATACTATTTGACCAAAAGAACAGGCTCCGTTATTTCTTTGTGATAGCAGCTACTTGCATTAAGCTATCTATGCGATCAGATTGCATATTTCGATCCCTATGTGATCTCTCTTCTCGAAGAAATGACAAGTACTCCTGCGCTACAATTTCAGAAAAGAAGATTCTGAACTGACCGTTATAGCCTACTTTGAGGCGAGAGGGGAACAACAAGTAAACTTCACAACCTATGTTCTGAAATGGTACTATGAGTTGCCGCATACGCCATCTTCTTTCCACTGTTGTGTGGCAAAAGTCTGGACGAGCAAAAAAGGTTATATCTTTATAAGTTCGTTTCTTCGTGGGTTTAGCCTTCATTATCACTTCCTCTCTTAACAAGTAGTTCCCCACATAGACAAGGATTGCCCTTGTTCTTACGCCCGTGCTACCCTTTTTCTGTACAAGAGGAAAACGGTGCGCGCGTTGACTTCTTTGTCCCAGTCCCATGCGTCCATCTCTGGGAACGCGCCTTTCAACAAGTCTACGACAAAGGCTCTTATATCCCCTCCTTCCTTGCCTTCCTCCACTCCCAGCAGTCTTATGTTATTTCTCCTCTGTCGATTTTCGAAGTCTTCCAACTTCCATAATATGTCAGATTCTGTTTTCTCCTGCATCTGCCTGAATTCTTGCATCTTTACCATCTCGTCCTCCACTTTACCAGTTCTCTGTTCTACCTCCGTCAATCTGCCTGTTGCTTCGGCACACATTTCCTGTACTTTGTGGAGGGATCTCTGTATTTTCTTGTTAGCCCGCTTAGCTCTTTGGCTTTCCTTTCGGGCTTCCCCTTGTATCTGTTGCATTGTGTAAAGTAAGAGATCGAATTTATCCTTGTGCAGGTCTATGTCTGGCTTATCTGGCTTATCACATTCCGGCGTTTTAGGCATGCCCTTTTGCGACGTAGTTCCTACCCTGCTGTTTCTTACTCGGGCTCTTCCCCTAATCTTATGGGTTTTACTTTTAATTTGGGGTTTTGGATTACTTTCTTTCTCTGCTCTGCTCTGCACCTTCTCTAGACTTAGGGAGCAAGTCTCAGACTCTTGGGATTCACTCATTGAGAGGTTCTCCGACTCTGCCGAAGAGGTAGCCGATAACTCCGTCTCCTCCTCCTCCTCCAACTCATTATAGTCACTGTCATCGCTATATAGTGACCTTTTAGTAGAAGATTTAATGTCACCTTTGCCCTTGCCCATTCCCTTATCTTTAGGGAATACTTTAGAGATTGCTCCTTGATTTGGTGCTGGTACTGGTACTGTTTTAGCCTCAGTTGTGGCAACAGTTGTGGCAACAGTTAGTGTTATAGGTTGCGGATTAGTTGTATTGCCGCGATTCGACCCTTCTTCTATCCTAATGAAAGTCTCAGCTAATGCAACTTTATCATCAACTTTTATAGCTTTAGGCTCATTTGCAAGCTCATTTACAAGCTCCTTTCCATTATTATTTGCAGCTATTTCCCCCTCTTCTGTAGAATCTTGTTGCATGACCCGAGGTTCAGCATGCCCAGTATTTAGATTTTGGATTCCCCCCTGTGGAGCATTCTGCTTTGATCCCACCTTCAAATCCACATCGCTTATTCTGGGCAGTACATTTATCTCGTGCATAGTCTTGATCGTACCTGTTGCGTCTTGTGTGTCTGTGGTTTCTGTATTCCCTCTGCTGGTTCTAGCTCTAGCATCCAGTACAGCAATATCAAGAAAGCGCGTTTTTGACACCAACCCGGAGCAGGCACTTAATTCCGCCTCTCCCTCTCGCTCTCGCTCTCGCTCAGGATCTCTCAATATCTCAGCTCCTCCTCCTTCTCCTTCGGTACGAGGCCTCTCCTCCACGGTGTCTTTGGCTCCATCTCCATCTCCACTCCCGCCTCCGCTGGAGTCTCCGCCTATTAGAGAGTGCAGAGGCATACGCTCTGTAACCTCTGATAGAAGTGGATGGGGCCGCTGGGCTGGCTTCGCTCCCGTCCCTGCACCCGCCACTTCAGATGCGCTATCTGTAATCCTTCCTGTTCCTGTTCCTGTTTCCATCTCCGCTGCCGCCACCAAGTGCCCTGCAGGCACCGTTGCCAATACCGCTTTGCCCAGGTCTTAACATGGACATTGTTCTGTATGACAATAGTCATTTCACACTTTACTGTTTATTGATCAGTAACAGACATGATGGATAGAACAAAATTACTAAACATAACAGAAATTTACAGTGACCCAAAACACTTGTGTGTTTGTGTTTATGTGTGATGGTAGTGTGATTCATGTAGACAATATTGAAACTATACAAACTGGCCCTCAGGCCTGAAGGGTGGAGAGGTGTTTTCAAAAGGAGGGAAGCAGAAGGGATACGTCCTCCCAATCAATATTCACTATCAAAAAGGTATCCAACCCGAAATAAATCGCTAAAGAGTAATGTATAGGCCCATTTCTAAATCTGAATCTGAGAGGTTATTAATTGCTACTGCCACTATTGGGAATAATACCTCTTTGTTTAATTACCCTCACACACTCTGGTAGTGTCATGCTTCATCATCAGGTCACCCTGGCTCCTAAATGCCAGGGTGGGCTCAACCGTTTCCCAGGGAGGTCAGTGTGAGAAAAGGTCTAGGGGGTTAAAGATTTAAAAAACAACCACACACTTCAGGTATCCCTTTAATATGTAGTGGTGATAGTTATTAAAATGGAAAAAGACAGGGTGAACCAAGCATACAATGGTCCTAAGACCCTAGCACTGCCAACATGTTTCAGCCGATGGATGGCCCTATGGGTCCAAGGCATACTTCAGGGCATATATGGAGGATATTTTCCCTCCCTGGAAGTATCAAAATAGTCAAAAATTATTTGAGCAACATTCAAAAGAAATATAATGCCTGATGGCACTGCACACAAGCAGGTACTTCCGCAGGGTTGATCTTTGATGAAAGTGTGACTAAAAGATCACCCCTGTGTCTGCACCCATGAGAAGTGCATAGCCCCCTATAATCGGGTGGGACTTACTATGACTGGGAACGCCTCCGTCAGGATATGTATATCCATAATGAGGTATATGTCTTTTGAATGTTGCTCAAATAATTTTTGACTACTTTGACTTGGGAAGTCGAACCAGATCCACATGTTGAACATAATGTGTGGAATGGTAGCCCGGAGCCCGGAATTGTGATTTGGCTAGCTAACTTGAACTTGTAATGTACATTGGGTGTGTGGGATTCCATTGGCCATCTATACCCAGGCACATTATTCATACAAAGCTGACAAGTAGTTCAGGACAGACAGCAGTGTGTCATTGAGTTTTTTGTTTTGGACAAGAGGGCCTGCTGGGAGATGTAGTGAGTTGAGTTGCCATGAGAGTGCCCACCTCCCCCTTAGTGCACTGTCTACCTGCACATGATTTGGAGTTGAGCTACAAGATGGATGAGATTTCAGTCTGGAGGGAGGGGACTGGCTCATTGGGTTTGTTGTTTTGGACAAGAGGGCCTGTTGGGAGATGTAGTGAGTTGAGTTGCCCTGACCCACCCACCTCGCCCCTTGTGCACTGGCTTCCTGCACATGATTTGGAGTTGAGCTACTAGATGGAGTTGGGTACAGAGGGATGTGACTAGCTCATTGGGTTTTTTGTTTTGGACAAGAGGGCCTGCTGGAGATGAAGTGAGTTGACTTGCCTTGACCCACTCCACCCACCACCATGAACAATTAAAATGGCTGTGATAAAGGTATTTACTGGGTGTAAAATATGGTAAGTTATTTTACTGTTACTTACCAGTCTCTAATCCTTTGGTTATTCCAATCTAGGCCTCGGACTGAAGGATGGCATACACCTTTTCCTCCCATGCAGTTGATTACACAGGTGGCCCAAGAGGGGAACCGCCGGTCTTGAGATTCGTGAGGTGGTGCATGGAGATCAGTTTCTTTACTCGCATCTTAAGGGCATGTCACCACTTTCTGATATCCTCCTTAGTAAGTACTTTTTATTTTCCCTATTCCATTATCTCTCAGCTTCCACCTGCCCGTTCTGCAGCTCTTACGTGCACCAGCCGCATCAGCATCTACATACATCTGCATTCTAATGGCCTGGCCTGGGTAAGATGGAAGGGAGCAGCTAACACTTCACTTGATTAGGCTGTGTCCTGTCCACACACAAATGACTGATTACTCCTGACAGATAGCCTGGCACACAGTACTGGGTTGAAAGTGATATGCGTGGCCTTCAGAGAGCTGCTTTGAAGTCACCCCAACATCAAAGGTACTGTTTGGGGATAAATAGTGGGTCTCTGACCCCCTAAAATCAGACACTACCAGACTTGTAACTGAAGCTCTGCCAGAAGAACTGCTGTGATTCTTAATGGACTCAACTGGACTGCTACTCTGGAAGGCCTGCTTTTCTGTTTGTTGCCTGCCTGCAGGCTGTTCCCGGATTCTGCTGAAGGAGAACTGGACTCTGCTTCTCTCCAAGATCTCCAAGCTCTTGTTGGCTTGCCTCTTGTTGCTTGAGACTCAGGAATATCAAAGTCTCTACCCCTGCTCCTGTGTCTGGCTCACTGGAAATGGCCCATATACTTGCAATACAGATTTCTACTCCTCTCCTTTCTGTGTGTAACAGAATTGGTGCATCAACCTGGTTGTAGTAGTGAATTTGTCTCATCACATCGGAACCAGTGCTTTACCTCTTGAGATCAACGCATCGGCCATCATATCGCCACTTCTAGAGCTTCCAACAGGGAGACATCACAGGACTGAATGACAGAGCTAAGGAAACAGAGTGATGACATCAAGAATAGGGGCTACACTGCTATAGACAGCAGGGCTTCAGTAATGGATACTGCCCATAAAACTTGGTGGGTCAAGGGTAATAATAAAAAAAACATAAATGAACTTGCCTGCCACTGCTGTGGCCGGACGCCACCTGGGTGATCCTCTGCTCCTGTTACTTCTATACTTCTCTGCTCCCATCCCCACCCAATCATGATGCTGCTCGCACATGAGAGCAGCATTGTGATTGGCCTGAATGGGCTTCAATGCCGCTCAGTTAGGGCCTGGGAGCCTGCGCTGGTTCTCCACACACCTCTGCAAAACAGCAAGGTGCAGAAATGCTAAGTGTGCATGTGTGAGTTTTCTCTTTCCTAGCTGATGATGCTGGGATGGAGAGAATGGCCTGCATGTGACTCAGCGGACTAGGTCGAAAGTTAAAAATAAAATGATAATAAAACCATTTTATTAGCATTCTATTTTTAATCTGCTGCTTATCACCAGTGGTTTATAACAAGAAACAATGGCTCTGTTTGGGGAGCAAAAATTACTTTGCTTTTCAAGGATACGTCATACAAAGTATAGATCAAACAGGATACTCAATGAGTCAAGTGAAACTGTAGCTAGAAGAAATCAACGCGCCCAACCCAAAAAAAGACAAGTGTAAAACACCCCAGTACAATTAGAAGACAAAAGGGTACTTTGCAACAAGGATTTCTATTATTAAATTGTTCCCTCAGATATCACAGATAGACATATCACAGGGCTGTCCAAATGAAAATCAGGTATAAAAGTGACAAGTGTTTCAAAGTGGCATGGGTGCTCAGTGCTAGTGACAAGGTGTATATATAGAATTGTGAAGCTATGTACAGATATATATATATATAGAGTCAGGAATGTTCAGCAAAAGGATTGAAAGAATCTCTCTTGTAATGGCAAGGTTGCTCTGCAATGACAACCAGAGATATGTTAAGTGTCTAGCACCTTGAGACCCTTGTGGGTGATTAGTTTGCAAATATTGAGTTTTCTCTTCCCTAGCTGATGATGCTCGGATAGAGAGTATGGCCAGCACTTGACTCTCTGGACTGGGTCGAAAGTTAAAAATAAAATACTTTTATGAGCATTTTCTTTTTAATCTGCTGCCTTTCACCAGTGGGTCGACACTTCTCCGCCATAGAAAAGGAGCTTCCCCTGCAGGGCTTTTCACAGAGACACAATCATGGCATTGGTTAAGAAATCATTGGCTTCAGATAGATGCGAACAAGTCATGTACATTTGCTATGAGTCTGCATGTGACAGTCCCAAGCAAGAGTGATATGTTCTCTGCTGGAATTAAAAGCTGATGGCTTCATGGTACCTGTGAGGGGCATGGAAATTTGTTGTATCTGGATTTTGGCTCATGATAATCACAAGTCAATCTGCCAGTATTATGTGACACCAATGTCCACTTAAAAAATACAAGGACAGCTGCCTAGTGACAAAGCCCTTTTAGCCCAGCTCTGCTACTGTACTTACTAGTGCATTTATAATCCCAATCACAAACACTAATATGTGTGGTGTACTGTGCAGGTGGTTGATGCTTCATCATCATATCCTCATCTGGTTAACTTATACCCCTGATACCTTCCTGATCCCAAAGGGTAAGGGTTAAGCCTATTCTGGGGTATAAGACGACTGGATGAGGACTCAGTGATGAAACATGCCACACAAAGTTTGCATGGTGAAAGTCCTTTTAAATGAAAGGTATAGGACTATCAAACTTAATGTGACTGAGGAACCAAAAATGTAGCATACTTGGTGGTCATTTTCCATTTTTGTAGTCCACAAACCATTATGGACACTTACCTGTCCTTCTTTTTGAGTGACATGCTCCAATAGCAGCAGTCCAGCCAAAACTGCCAACTGGGCCACAGTCCCTCCAACTGGGAACACAAATAACCCTGTGCTAATCTCTGCCTATTTAGACCTCATGAGTGAGGTATACCTTGATTCATATGGAACAGTGAGCAGAGGGCACGTCTAGGCATACCTGTCGCACTTAGGATGTCACTCTGAGGAAAACAAAATGGTGATGAGTGAAACGCTTGAATTAATCTCAGCTTCTGGCAATTACTCCTGGGCAGTGTTTCAGTCCATCTTTTTTGTGCTCTATTCCACTCCAGAGTGCTACTGTATACAAATCAGACTAGTTACTACTCCAATAGCAACAGTCCAGTCCCAACGGCCAAACTAGTACCTTGAATTTTTTGGCATTTGCTTCGTGCTCTATCAGGGAAGCAGATGGGTCTATTCGTGCCCCCTAGCGTGAGTGCCCTACTAGCTCTGCTTTACTTTGCTTTGCTCACTGCTTGAGTTTGGTCCCCCCAACATATTTTGATTGCTTCGGCTGCTAATTCAACCTATCCTCTTGTCTATCTGCCTGCCTAGGAGGCGTGGCTGATACAGGTAAGAGTGGTGGGGCAGTGGGACAGTACGGGGGAAAGTTGACATACCACTCTTACCTGTACCAGCCATACCTGCTGTCTAGGGCCCTCTGCCTTAATGAAGGAGAACCAGACCACAGTTCCCCACTGCTGAAGAGGGCTAGATTCTAAGTGTGCGTCCCATAGCATGATCACAGTGGGACCACCGGGGATCCCAAAGATCAGCGAAGTCAAAAAGAGGCTACATGAGGCAAAGGTAGCACCCAGTGCAGCTTGCGACTGTACCGTTATAGTTGTTTGTTGCAGCTTCAATACCTGAAGAGAGTTGTAAGGAGGTAGGAGAGAGGTGTGTGGAATGTGTAAACGGTTTTTGCAGCTTTTGCCAATGCTAAGGTGTGCCAACACCATGAAGCCTATTAGACGTACATGTAATTGCTCTTTTTGTGATTGTAGCTTATATAGCCCATGCACAATAGGTGCATTGTACATGTAAGCACTTCATGCACACAACCGATCTACGCAGGTGTACTAACACTTTGCACAAGGTTTGCTTCACAAAATGTACAGGAATTAGCAGAACGTGTTGTATTGGAATTTACTTTCTACTGCAAATTATGTTATACTGGAAAGCAGCTACAAGTAACTCTAAGTAGGGTTATTGGCTAATTTGTACTAGTTTGCACCAAGAGGGTGTACAATGGGTGGAACATGGTCTTTCTCATGCAACCAAGCATGGGTTTTGAAGCAAGTCCATAATCGCTAGCATTGGTAGACAGCTATTTAAATAAACAATTATGCTTCATCGAGCTAGGTGCCTTGGAGAAAAAAATTATTTTCACCACATTTTTCCTACTTGGCATGTGTGCTGTACTGTACATTATCCATTTCAAGAGTGCCTAACAAAAATTAACATGTCTTTCTGTAACGAAACTGGTGCTCATGTAAAGTGCTCTGATAGCCGATGTTTCGGGTCTAGTTCTCGATATATAAACCCCCCCCCCCCAAAAAAAAAGAGTGCCTAATACTGGCAAACAAAGAACCTTGCAAACCGCATCAGGAGCCCCGCGCAATCAGCCCAGAAGTGATGACACAGCTTCTTCATAGCCCAGGTGTCCAGTCGCAAGAGTCGTTTCCAATAGCCTCGTATATGGACTTCCATCTTTGACTGTTTGATTGCAAACTGATGAAGTCATTGACTTTATTTCAAAAGCTTGCAGATTGATGATCAACACAGCAATGAACAATTTAATGTGGCATATTTTCAACAAACTGCAATAAATATTGCAGAGCGTGCTTAGCGCGATTTTATTTAACGCTGGCTATCGCTGGATTTAATTGCCGAGATAATGCGTTATTATCAACGCTTATCTCCACGGCGATAGTGGCGAAATGAGGGAACATCGCTGGAAATCCAGCGATACAACTACAGGGATAAGGGAATACTCGGTAATAGTGAGATGTGGACTTAGCTATATTTATAAAGGAAGGTGGATTATAAGGCTAAGTCAGAAATTTTGCAGACGTTAGCTTACGGCGATAACCGCGGTTAGCGCAGCTTTTTATATCGCTATGGGTGTTCTGGCCCGGCTTGCTAATACAGAGTAGTGCAGTTAGCGATATTTTGCGTGTTGTTTCGAAAAGAAACGCCTACTTTGCATCTCATTAGCAATGCGAGGTGAGGTGTTTTGAGAACGGCTTCTAACATGCGCTAATGCATGTTTACACCACCTTGTAAATAGGGCGAAAATATTATCTCCAATTTTCTGGCTTTTAAAGCCAAAAAAGCAGAGATAGGGCCCTTGATAATATGCCCCTAAGTATCTTGGACCACTGACTAAGGGATACTCACTGTAATCATTAGGACTCTAGATTCGAGGTAATCGATGGCACAGCTTCTCGCTTCTTGCTCCTTTGCATATTAAGCAACATCCAAGCAAAACTGAGTAAAACTGGACAGAAATCCAGGAATGCCAACCTTGACCTCATCCCTGCATTACCCACACTGCACAAGCAAACCATCATAATCAATATGTATACACAACCCCCATATAAGCAGGAGATTGTAAATCTAATCACAGTTAATTGCCATGGGACACACCGATAACAAGGAAACAACAAAAAATAAAACTTCATGTTATTTTTTAAGGAAAAAATTAAACAAGATTGATAATTACACGGACAGCCAGGAAGCTAGCTTCCCGGCAAAGCATGTCTTTGCGATGTAATAGGGCCAGGAGAACCAAAGAATAAGCCAATACAACTATTATCAGTGGAGACCCGAATAACCCAAGAGTATTTATAGGTACATGTGCAGAAGCACTCCCTGAACCAGTCAGACAATCTCTTGCTCATACCATATTATACTAGATACACTGAACCCCACCACCCTCCAAGGCTGTGAAGCCAGCCAGTCTGAGGAGGATCGACCCGAACTAAGAAAATAGATATCTTTTCACTTAATGTACAGTGTCTAGGAAATATTGTCGTCAGTGTTAAAGTTACGAGACAACAACCTTGACCCAACATTACAGGCTTGACAGCCAGACACTTATCTCAAGGGCCTTCTACCGCTGAGCAAACAAACAGGATGACAACGAACTGCATGACTCTAAGTGACGACATAGACTACCATGGGAGTAAGTGTGAAGCAGGACCAATAGGGTCCAAAGCCAAAAACAACAGTTACCAAGCTGGGAAACACAGTATAAAAGTGTCATCAGATACTAAAACTGTCACAAGCACTTTGAATGACCTGCCACACTCTAGGAAGTCCACGAATGGTGCAATCAAACAGCAGATGAAGCTCGCGTCCTGCTTTTCAATTAATGTCCAACCCCAATCACAGAAGGCAGAGGTCAGCAGAAAAAAGGAATGGGAAGGCTTTTGTGAAAAATGTCAAACTCTTCCCAATATTACAGGCAATTGCCTCATTATTAGCAGTCTAAGCTGCCAAAATTAAATGTCAAATTGAAAAGGATCAAGAAGATCAAACATGAAGACCCATGCAAATTAAAAAAACAGAAAAGGCCTGGGAAATAAGCAATGATGACATGAAAGAAATATGCATCGTTACTTCTGAAATAGGACGACCAAGATAAAAGTAGATAGAAGAAATCACTATATAATGCACAAGGGAACCAGTGGCAAGGCAACGTCACCCAAAGTTTCAACAACAATGGCCAACATACACACATTCTCGCAGCTACTATATCTAGCTAACTTGTTCTGCTTCCATATCTATTGACAGTATTACTCTTAACCCCTTTGATGCTCATGACGGAACGGTTCCGTCATGAGCGTCGGTTGGCCTGTGCTCATGACGGAACCGTTCCGTCATGAGCCCTTTGGCTCATTAGAACCTTCAGCACAGCGCGAAAATTCGCGCCGCGCTGAAGGTGTTAAACCTGAACCAAGATGATGCCCGCTGTCCTACACCTAGGCTCAGATTTACAAAATTGTCACACAATGCAATACAGCCCCTAAAGTTGCGTGAGAGGGAGAAAGCAGGAAAATTCCGTATTTACTAACATATGGCATTATCCTGCTCTCTCCTGACTGCTTGTGTAATCAAAAGGGGTTACGTCCATCTCGGGGGCCTGGTGGGACATGATAACGTTTATAAAAAAAAATAGAATACCTGACCACCAATTTTCAAGGCTGCTATTTATTTCAGCAGACTAAGGAACAAGGCATATAGTCACTGAACCTTACTTCACTACTTTGTATTGTTTAAAACTTTTTATACAACCATTTCAATATTCAATGGAGCATTCAAAAGATACATTCTTCATTTTGCAGAGGAAATTAAGGCATACAAGTAAACAATAATGTGAAAGTCAAACAACAAATCTGAAAATTGCATAAATAACATTGCAAACAATTACACCAGTCTGTATTGGTTGAACATAACCTCTATAAAAAAAGGGGACCTTTTACTTGACTTCTGTTTAGAGACGAGCTCCCTATGGGGAAAACAAGGGAGACAGGAGTCTCTGCGGGGATATAGTTGTACTGACAAGCCCTCTCTAGAGTCCTGTATAATTACTATCCCTCATAGGAAAAAAGGAAAATGCCCACGTTTTTCCAATCCCCATATAACTTTAGGGATTATCACCAGGGCTGAACCACGGTGTAATCTGTGAATATTTAAAGTGAAAAAATGTTTAGTACCGATATCGGCCTTCAACTTCTAAAATGTTAGTGCCTGTGCTTTCAGACGAAGGCATGAAGTCTGTTTACCTATCAGTTTCTTCAAAGCAGCCTCGGTGTGTCGGGCATTCAGACCTAAATGATGGGAATTGTTGATGAAAGTTATCTGATTTTGCGCTCTCTGATTTCAAGTACATTGGTATATCATGTGTACTTAAATCGCTTACCTGTACGGTAGAGTGTTCCCAATTGTTGTCTCCAAACGTTGTGAAGCGCTGTTGAGTTAAAAAAGGTGTGACTGCCAGTGCTCGTATTTCTGTAACGGTGGGGTCATAAAGAAGTCTCTCTGAGCCTAAAATAGCGGGCACGTATAGATTTTAGTTGGGTGTATTGAAACCAAGTGCTTGCGTTATTGTTGAGGCCTGACAATTGTGTTATGAATATGCTTACTGGAACGGTTGTTGTTTTCACCCTCGGGTGTCTTAGCCGGATCAGCGTGTGCTTTTGATTGAATATGAAGTGCGGCGCCCGTGTGCATACGTTGGATTTAGTTATTCCATTTCTGCAAAAACAAAGAAAGAACATTGCTCAACTGTTATTTTCTGTGGAATAAGTGCCGCACACACGTTGTTCCTAGCGTCCTAAAGTGTAGAGGTGAGTTAGTTGAAAAGGCTTTCGGTTGTTAATTAGAACGGATGCTTGTGTCAATTGCAAATCTGTTCTCGGCGAAAAGTGCTGCAACATTGTAACCCCGCGTTCTATGAGAGTGCCGAATGCGTACTCATTTCATTCATGATGGTATTCCCGTTCATGATGCTTTAGCATAAGCCAAATGCTTGGGATTATTTGTGAATAAAGAAAATTTAACAACGCAATAAGTTCCGATAGCACTCACTTTTATCTTCTTCTGATACTGGCTCAGTCGGGTAACTCTTCCATTGGTTGATTGCGCTTGTGCTGACGCTTCCAATTTTGAAATTTCTGAAGACAGGAAGTCACTTGTTGGATGTCAATGGATTTATGGGAGTTGTAGTCTTTTTCGATTTGTAATTGTTTGTGGATTTCTGGAAATAACATCTTGGGTTGATTAATGGGCTCGCCTGAAGTGCCATTCGGTATCAATGATATTTGAAAAAATTAACACAAGGATATTAGTTCATTGCTTGATTTAGTTCTGACATTTCATTGAGACCTTTTTGAGTTCAGTTGAATTTCAAACTCAAATTAGCTTCCCTTTTCAGTAGTAAATGTTCAACATTACCTCCACGTGGAGGTTGCTTTATTCCTAATAGCACTGTCCATACAAAATCTTTCTCTGAATGGTTGTTTTCCTCAAAATGTGACACCATCGGCACTGTTAGCACCTGCTTTTTGATTCGAGACCGATGCTGTACTATACTTTGATTGAATTGCTGATTTGTCTCCCCAATATACAGTTTAGGACAAGGGTACTAAATGGCGTAATCTGTGTTTTTGGTTTTGCAATTAGTAAATTCTTTATGGGTCCATTTGATGGAGTCATACATGAACCTGTGACCTTGTATGGTAGTATTACATGCAAAAAAATTGCCACATTTGTGATGTCCTTCAATGGGCTGCATATTCCATTGGGCTCGTAGGTCTGTCTTCTTGGTAGTGTGAGCGTTGTCTGCTCTAATGATTCTTTGACCAATGCTTTTGTTCCTTTTCATTGCAAACAAGGGTCTCTCCATGGGGCAATCCAATTGGGTTAAAAAGATGGTTAAAAAGATGGCAATTTTTCAAAACAATCTGATGATATTTGTTAGTGTGTGGGCCAAATGTTGACACACATACTAATTTGTCCATAGGTCTTTTTTCTTTCCTCAAAAGCAATGCCTCTCATGGTGTATACCATGCCCTTTTGATCGCATGTTTGAGCATTTTTCTTGGGTAACCCTAGGTTAATTCCCTGCTCGATTCAACTCGTGTGTAATAATCGTCCTTAAGGTAGGGATGCACAATTTCAATATTGAAAGATTTAGTATCCTTTTCAAACTTGGTGGTTTGAAAGTTCATGGTGTTGTCCGTAAACGTTTGAATTTCTTTGTAAATGTTCTCAAGCAGAGCTTTTGCTTCAGATGTAGTGTGGTTATTTTTGATTATTTGAGTGAAACTGTCGAGTTCTTCAATTTCACAGCCTTAAAAATTGGTGGCCAGGTATCCTACTTTTTTATTAAGTCTCCTGACTGCTGACACACAATAAGGCTACTGAACGCCCCCACACACTTTTATTCTTAGTGCAAAGGTGTCTGTGTAAGTCTAGCATAGGTTTTATACTGAAAGACTGCCCTTCAAGTAGAAAACACTATGCCTAGATAAACTTTAAAACGTTACCATCTTCAGAGGTGTGCTTTACAGTGCAGCACACATGCAAAGTGGAAAATATTAGGAGAAATAAAAGGACTTCTCATTTTAAACACCTGCTTTAATCTGGTGTTATTGTTTGGTGCAAACCCTGCCTACAATTGTTAGTATATGCAATACAGGAACCCTATGTGAAGGGTCCGGAGACCTGGTAGGTATTGTGTGGTTACTGCTTACTAAGTCAGTGTGTACCAAATCATGTAAGAAAGAAAAATTTCTTTCTAGAGTCCCCTCACTCACCGGGGTTGCCCCACGGTGACATGCTTCATCATTGGGGCCATCCCAGTTCTCTACGAAAAGGGGCGTGCTGCGACAAGGCGACTACGCTGGAGCACTGGTTTTGTGAGATGACTATGTGTGGTGCAAGTGTGGTGATGGTGGAGTGGGTGTGAAATTAAAAATACCGTGCTAGTGGGCCTCAACAATTTATTTTGCTCCTAGTGTGGTATAAAAAATTTAAAAAGGGGTAACACTGTGTTCTAACTTTTACTGAGCTAGATCAGTGTTATGGTCAACATGTTTCAAGCTCCCCCAAGCTTTTCTTCAGGACCATACAGGGTCCAGCCCTGTATTGCCACTCCTGTATTCAAATGAAAAAGTGTTTATAATAATAAATACTAGTTATTTATATTAAACGCTGTTGATAACAAAACATGCGTGTAGTTGTACATACGGTTTGTATTTTACTTGGAATGCTGTAAAAGAGAATAACAGTTGTTTAATGGTAGACACCCCCTTCCCTGGGTGTCGTCTGCATACGGACACCCAGGGACTCAATGATGAAATCCCATGGGGGGCCTTTCGCCCTTAGGCCAGCTGTAACTATGAAATGAACTGTGAAAGTGTAAACTAAAACCGAATCAATACTACTGATATACTGTCCCTCCAACCATGAATAAGTCTTTCCATAATAACACAATACTCTCCACTGCCTTCCCAAAGAAGACAGGCACTAGTCCTCAGACAAAATAACCTATCTACCCAATGTCCAAAATCCGTTTTCCTAAAATATGGTTAACCTTATCTTGCAAAACATCATTCTTCCAAGTTCGAATACCTGTGTTCTAAATTGTTTTATAAAAATGCCCCCATATCCAGCATCACTTTAAACTATTTTGCATCTTTTATCTCGGTATAATTCCGAAGCAACACTTGAAACTCTTCATCACTCGCGCTGAGCGCGATGACATACTACCAAGATGGCCGCTCAAAACAAGCGCTCTAGTGAACAGAGACATCTCGGCGACCCGGAAGCTCGCGCCTTCTAAATATACCGCGAGGCCCGTTCTGCTTCAGTATGCGGTCGGGTGAGGAAGCACCAGGTAGTACCGAGCGGGTTTGCCGATAGGAAGTAAGTGTATAACGACGCTAGGTTGCAAGGATACCGGCAATTCTAAAAGGAAACATAGTAAGGGAGCCCGTCTAACTCTAACCTTGAAACTCCTTTTTCAGCAATGTTTCCACGAGGCGTTCCTGCCCTTGCCTAAGACCATGGGGTGTAATCAAACACTCTTTTATGTAAATATAACCATCTGCCATGTTATTACTTAGTGTGTATGTGTTGTGTGTCTTGTCAATAGTCACATTAAGTCTGTATGTCTTGTGTGTGAAACCACTAAACCACTTGATTCACAGTGCTTTATTTTTCCGCACCGGTTTGAAAACCAGCACGCACCAGTATGGTGCCCAGGGCACACCCACGCCCTAGATGAAGTGAGATGCATGTGAGTTGTTCCCCCCTTTTTCGGAAGGGGGTGTCTACCATTAAACAACTGTTATTCTCTTTTACAGCATTCCAAGTAAAATACAAACCGTATGTACAACTACACGCATGTTTTGTTATCAACAGCGTTTAATATAAATAACTAGTATTTATTATTATAAACACTTTTTCATTTGAATACAGGAGTGGCAATACAGGGCTGGACCCTGTATGGTCCTGAAGAAAAGCTTGGGGGAGCTTGAAACATGTTGACCATAACACTGATCTAGCTCAGTAAAAGTTAGAACACAGTGTTACCCCTTTTAAAAATTTTTATACCACACTAGGAGCAAAATAAATTGTTGAGGCCCACTAGCACGGTATTTTTAATTTCACACCCACTCCACCATCACCACACTTGCACCACACATAGTCATCTCACAAAACCAGTGCTCCAGCGTAGTCGCCTTGTCGCAGCACGCCCCTTTTCGTAGAGAACTGGGATGGCCCCAATGATGAAGCATGTCACCGTGGGGCAACCCCGGTGAGTGAGGGGACTCTAGAAAGAAATTTTTCTTTCTTACATGATTTGGTACACACTGACTTCGTAAGCAGTAACCACACAATACCTACCAGGTCTCCGGACCCTTCACATAGGGTTCCTGTATTGCATAGACTGACTGGAGGCCGACCTGGTTTGGTTTAACCTCCTTCTCCCTCTATTTTTTGTTTATACAATTGTTAGTAGACAGCGGTTGAGTAAAAAACCATGGGTGATTGCTTGGGAACAACGAAGTACCACGTATGTAATGCCATTTGGGGGCAGAGTAACGCAAAGCAGTTCATTGTACAGGTTTGCATTACTTTCAGGAAACTTTCCAGTGCATGTTTTGCACTGAAAAGTAAATAAAAACTAAAAATGGTTTGTACAAGTTGGTGCAACCCAGCGCAAATTGTTGGTAAATTTGGCCCCACTGATCCAGAATAGCCAGTCTTCTACATTGGAAACATTACCGCTCAACTTCATCAATTTATTTTCTTGCCCATTTCTATTAAAGTCACTAAATGGATTTTGCCAGCATGTTATATTCATTGCACACCCCTATAGGAGACTTAGCAACACAATTGACATAAAACAAGTGAATCCCACATCAAGCAAGAAGGACAAGCACACCCTTTTGTAAACAAGTGGAATTCAAATGTCGCAATATATACAGACTAATTATTAAGAACACTGGCCAACTTTGAGTGCCCCTACCCCTGTATGCATTGATAATATATGAACACACAAGAGGGCGGATTTGCTATATTTGATCTGCACATCACACCTAGTCTCTTTTCTTATATCAGAACAACACAATATGTCTGTAGATGTCATCCAACTATTGAGTGCAACCTTGGTGTGAAATGCTTATCCACCTTAAGCATTGACAATAGACAATCTGCCCACCTTCGGTGTTACAGAATGTCACATCCATAAAAAACAAAAACACCAGCACACATCGTATCAAGTCACTATTATCCCGGTGCCTTGTGCACCAATCTTCAATGCGAATTTCTTTTAAAACCAAGTGCTTCACAGCACTTGGTTTTAAAAGAAATAAAATACCAATTTTGTCTACACTACGTGACTCTCTTGGATTTAGAAGGAGTGTTTGGGCAAGAATTAGCATTGAAGATTGGTGCACAAGGCACTGGGATTATAGTGACTTGATACGATGTGCGCTGGTGTTTTTGTTTTTTATGCATTAATGATATAACTGGTGGGCCGCATTTACTAAAGGCTCGAAGATCAGGTGAAATTCAGGCATCACTAGAAATCTCACTAACCCCATCATACTAGACATCTTAGGCTCTAGCAAAAAGTCAGACTCAAAACAATTTATAGTAAAAAAAACACAAAGGAGAGTATATTAGTGAATACTAAGCATGAGCGGTAAATCCGTTACGCCCACGGATTTTTCGGATTTTTGGGGAATCCGCAATCCGCGTATTTTACGGATTTCCCACAAAATCCGAAAAAAAAATCCGCGCGGACGTAACGGGTTCAAAAGTTGAACCCCCACTCATGTAACTATTTTACAATGGCGCCAGCAAGCTGCCAGCGCCGTTGTAAAATAGTTACAAAGTTAGCTTGCACAGGAACCACTAGATAAAACGAAGCAGGTGCTGCTTTATTTTATCTAAGTGCTTCCTGTGCAAGCTAACTTTGTAACTATTTTACAACGGCGCTGGCAGCTTGCTGGCGCCATTGTAAAATACTACAGCAGCTCACTCAAGGGACCCGATTTCTTCATCCTTTTTGGGTGTATTTTGATTTATTTTCATTTGTTGCTGTTGTTTTCGATAAAGAAAATTAATTCACTGTCTTGGTTTTCGCTGTTCATATTTATGTCTGAGGCTGTGACAGGGCAAGACAACGGTCAAAATTCACACCTGGTCAGTCTGAAAAACAAAGGAAAAACTTCAGGACCAATATAAGAAAGAAAAACACATTGTCCATTAACCCCCCACCCATCCCCCGCCCCCTTCTCCAACCCCAAGCCTCCTTAAGCAGCACTGTCTCCAACTCTCATTTTGGCATCCTTCCAGACCCATTTGTTCATTACATGCTTTTAAACAAATTCATATGTTGGCCTAAACTAGTACTATATTTCAACTCCCGTTTCCGGCATTAATGCCACACTTGATTTCCCAATGAGGATTATTCTAACAGGGTTTCATTTCTTATTGGAATACTAGGTCATTATTGGTTGCACGGTACATTTAATTCCTTTATTGGCGAAAGTCGTATACGGTCAAAATAAACACATATACAATTTCTCATATATTAGCGTTTTTTTTAATTCAACATTATTTTATCATAATTAAACACAATATCCGAAGAAGGTGATACCCTGCATGCTCAAAAATTCGAGCCACATATATTGAAATCCTGGCAGCAAATGTGTGTTAATGTCAATTTTCATACACAGCACAAAACCTTATACGGACTCTTGGCTGGAAAACTACGAGAACCCACGGTTAATTTACCAAGGAAGTGTGGAGGGCAGATTGCCCTTGTTTAACCTTAGACATCCCCAGCAGTCCCCTGCCAGATGTGCACTCCATTATTTAAGGAGCATTGCGCTATCAGACTTCTTTCGAAAGGAAGGGACACGCTGACCCAAGTGCCAGGGGTCACATACTTGAGTGCTGGAAGCATAAACAATCTGTACAGACGGGGTGCTGATTCCAGGTGTCAGGGGGATCTTCACCTTGATTCGAAGTGTCTGTCAGCAACCATGCGGCTCTCGCCAGCAACGACTCTCAGCATTGAGATTAAAATATCTGATGAGCAAAGATTAAATTACAGGCTGAAAGTCACATCAGAAGTGGTTATGAGAACTGAGCGGAGTAACAGCAAGCACACACTTTACAGCTATTATTCCTAGACTGAAATTCACATTTCCATGCATTCCTGCAGCGCCCATACTGGTGTCAGAGTTTCGACAATAAGCAACGTGTTCGCACGGGTTTCTGCACGTTCGCGAGCGTTTTGTACAATAAAACTCTCGCGAACTTGCAGAAACCCGTGCGAACACAAAAACAAAAAAAATACGCTAGGATCCGCGGATTTTGCGTATTTTCGAAATACGCAAATCCGCAAATCCGCGGATTGCCAATACGCAAAATCCGCTCATGCTTAGTGAATACCCGGCCAGTTACAATTAGAGGAGATACTAAAGAAGAGCATCGACCAGAGTTGTCATTGGCCCAGCTCCCTCAGTAAAAAAACAGAAATCATGAAATATTCAATTCTGACCATCAGAGCTAGACGTAGTTTTAATATGGGTGGGTTACATATTGAATGTCTACTACCCTCTGAAATGCAACACCAACAACATGCCTGCGCTTCAAGCACTTGAACATACAGTCCAGGCAATCAGGTGTACCAGCTGCAAAAAGACCTGGCATACCGTATTGGTGTACAGAAATCTTAACACCCCTCATCAAAGAGATGTAAAAAAATTAAATCATTACCAAAAACCGGCATGGATATTTGGGATCTAGATTTTATCTGGGACACAGACACAAGGCTCGAAATAGGTCTCTCACTATTGTTACTAAATTTTATCATGCAATTCCTTAATTGCTGAACTGATTCACAATACTCAGCACGCAAGATCTATAAATCATGAATTAAGACAATCCTGTTTAACTATAGCCTATTCAACATTGAAACCTAGGTCTAGGAATCAGATAAAGTTGGTACCATGCCCAGAAAGCAACTATCATCTTCTAGTCACCGCATTCAAGCTGAGTATGACATTGTGTTCCCTTAGAGGAAGAAATCTTGTGTATTGACCAGCAATTGTCGCCACAATAATAGAATAGCATTCAAATGGGGTATTGAGAGTTACATTAGATGAGCCATGCTCTTAACGCGGTAACTAGTGTAAAATCTAAAGAAAATACTCTCATGCAGGGAAGGTGTCAAGGGAATGGCACTGATCTCCTACAATAAAGTTATCACAAAGGCCATTTTTTACTGGAGCACCTGTAAACATCCAAAGGTTAAAAACAACCATGAATATCTTGAATGGTTTGATGAAGAGTGCTGGCAAAGGAAACACAAGCTCTCTTGTGCCCTGGTGGCTTGTCATAATTCGGGTAAGAAAGAGGAAAAAAGTACTAAACTCCGGACGGAGTATAAAGGTCTAATTGCCAAAAGATCCTCAAAGCCAGCATAGGCTTTGAGATGAACTCAAGAAGGCGGCTAATAAAAAAATAAAAAGACATTCTGGGTTCTCCTTTCCTGTGGTTTCTGAGGAAACATTAATCCTAAGCAATCATGCACAGGGACAATCCCCAAGCATTGATAGCAGAAAAATCAGCCTAATTGTTCTACTGCCCAAGGTAGAACTAGCTATTTGAACTGGAAGTCAAACAAAGCCCCTGCATTCAATTTTGAACCAGTGGACATGTTCTGAACAGGACCTAAAGTAGGTGCTCCAGTTTTAAATTCAAGGCAGCACCAGAAGATAGTGCCTTACTTGGCACAAAGCAAAGGAAGGTTGACAGAAGAAATATCACGCATTTTAGACCAAATTCCTTGCTTGAGGGAGCTGGCAAAATACTTGGTCAAGTATTGCTGAATTGTTCCCAGGACTGGGCAGATAGAAAGTTATCCTCTCTCATGAATGAGAAAAAGAGAATTAGAACTGTGCACTAGGCTGTGCGGCTTTACCTAATATGCACTCATCAACAAATACTAGTCTGTAACTTGCACCAGAACAACAAAGGGCAAAAACTCACTGCTAGCTGCAATATATAGGCCCCCATTGCACAACGTCTGTGCAAGTGTTTTATGAGCTCCTGGGAGATTGACCTGAAGGCATCCCAGTCCCATCAGAAATTGACCCCCCACTGTTTGACCTTTTCATAATAGGCACCAGCAACTATTTGAAGGGGATGCATGACAGAATAAGGCATGCTTTTAATAGCAGTCTTTACAACGCATGTACCATAACCACACATCTTTACCACATATGACTTTACAGCAAACTTACATCGGATTACATTAAAGTAACCATTACCACCATACAATTACTACGAATTCATTTATCACGCAAACCATTACCACCTTCTATTTAAATGCTAAAACATTACAATTAAAGATATGAAAAAAATTATATTTAGCCAAAAGCTTTTAAAATGTATATTTTTATGAGTATAAAAAATACTCCTACTTTGAACATATGTGTGCACCAGAAAACTACAGATCTTACAACAGAACAACATAAAGCAACAATATGCAAATGTTTTTAACCTTGGGGAAAAAACACAGTAATTAAACTACTTTGTTTCCATTCATACACAATGTGTAACTCTGTCTCCAACCAAGTTTGATGGACAAAGTCACTAAGAAAGTTCAAATACATGTCAAACAAATACTTACAAAATAATTATACTTTTCTTCATGTATTTGTTCACCAAATCACTCAGATTACAACAAATATTATACCCAGAATTATAATTAAACCTTACTAAAGATATAAAAACATGCACCCCTTGATTTGTGATCAGTGGTACACTGGCTTTTAAAGTTACAATATGTATGAGAGAAAGCAGGACCACTACAAAGACACTGATCAAAACAGTGGCATCTAGCTGTCCCTGTAAGTATACATGAAAACATTAGCTTGTTTTAAAGGAGAAAAACATATTACTGCTAATAGTTTTTGATAGAATTTTGTAAACATTTTCAGAATTTATGTTCAACAGAGTCTACCAACTGCAAGAACTATTCGATTCGTCAACGTGGCAACATTTCTCAAAACTGTAAGTGACAATAAATGTAGAAACTAAATTTCAAATAGTAAAATGACAGCTTGCAGAATAACAAAACATATTCAGTAATTGTTGTATGAACAAGATATATTCAAAGAAGAAACCATGCAATAACTGTGTAAAGCAATTACTATTCCAAATGAAATAAGTGTTTCTTCAAGGAAAGTGCTGGTAATATGGTTGAAAGTACAACTGAACATAACCACTCTGCTTTTGCAATGGAGATTGAAGTTAGATCAAATGTACAGCTTATTTAAAAAAAAAAAAAAGGAAAGTGCTGGTTAAATGGTTGAAAGTACAACTGAACATAACCACTCTACTTTTGCAATGGAGATTGAAGTTAGATACAATGCACAGCTTATTAAATCTCTATCTACCCCCTACAATGAACACTGCTGCTCAGGTATACCAGAACATCAACAAGCATGTTGTGAGTAGCATGCTCATGATCCCCAATTTTAAAAGAATGATTCAATTAAAAAACACAGGAGAGTAATCCCATGTAAGTAACCCCTGGGACCTACTCAGATTTTAACATGCCTCCTAAATTTACTAAAACCTACAAATAACCTTTCCTACTATATGATAAGTAAAAAAACAACTCAAATATGTACACATTTTCAGTACCATTCATAATACAGTTGTGCTTGAGAATAGTGAAATTTGGGCTATGGATGAAACTTTTAAATCAACACATTTGCCCAAATTTATACAATTCATGTATAAATAACATATCCATCCCTTTAATGTATAACTTACTGCCTGACAAACATTCCTCAGCAAATACTGAATCTTTATAAGTTATAAAAACCCAAATATTTAGCAAAAATCCTTAGTTGAGGAATACTCCACAAGCAGTAAACGACAATATGAACATACAAAACTAACAGCTTTGTGTTTTGTAATGCACTATTGTTAGAAATGAGGGTCTCTAGTTGGCAATGGCTGGCGCCAATGTCCAAATAGGGACCCTTCTTCCTAAGTCAGGGCAAGTGGGCTACCCCCTTTGGTAACCCCTGCTCGACCCTGTGGTAACGTAGCGCGAGCAGTTAGGCCTGTTTTAGAGGCAGTTGGTGAAGCGTTTATGGCCACGTACAATAAGGCAGTAATGACCCCACAAAAGGACACAACTCAGGTAGATATAGATAAATAATATCTTTATCTAACAGTTGAACTCAAAACTCTTAAAGCGTTTCAACAACTTCAATTCATGTCAACCCTTAGGGACTCGAAGAGACAACAACGTATTCACCCAAAGCTTGACACTGACTGAGTTCAGGGCCAGGGCCTACGTCACCTGTTGCGCACCAGATACCTGTCGTTGGAAGGGAATACAGCACACAGCTTCTGGAAGAAGGGGAGACGGTGACAGGCCAGCGACCACAAGTCTTGGAGGCTCAGGTCCGTAGCGGGGTTCAGGCACTCAGGGAATGGTGGGCGCTCAGTAGCAGCAGCGCACGGCTGCAGCGGCCCGGGCTGGTGGTGGCGATGACTCTCGTCGTGCAGCTCCGTTGCGGGCTCACAGCAGCAGCAGCTCTCTCTTAGTTGCGGCAGCCCACAGGACAAATCCCAAGGATGCAAAGTTGTCAATGGTGTGGGCGCTCAGCGGCCACAGCTCCCTCTTAGCTTCGTCGGCCTGCGGGGCAAATTACGAGGATGCAAAGTTGTCAATAGTGTAGGCGCTCAGCGGCCACAGTTCTCTCTTAGCTGTGGTGGCCCGTGGGGCAAATTACGAGGATGCAAAATAGCACAAGGTGTGGGCACTCAGCGGCTACAGCTCTCTCTTGACTGCGGCGGCCCACCGGACAAATCACGATGATGCACAGTAGCAAAGGGTGTGGGCACTCAGCAGCTACAGCTCTTTCTTGGCTGTGGCAGCCCATGGGACAAATCACAATGATGCACAGTAGCAAAGTGTGAGGGCACTCAGGAGTTGCAGCTTTCTCTTGGCTGCGGAGCCCACGGGACAAATCACGATGATGCACAGTAGCAAAGGCTGTGGGGTCCTCAGCGGCTACAGCTCTCTCTTGGCTGCGGTGGCCAACAGTCCAAATGTTGACACACATACTAATTTCTCCATTGGTCTTTTTTCTTTCTTCAAAAGCAATGTATACCATGCCCTTTTGATTGCATGTTTGAGCATTTTTCTTGAGTAACCCTGGGTTAATTCCCTATTCGATTCTACTTGTGTGTAATAATTGTCCTTAAGGTAGGGATTCACAATTTAAATATTGAAAGATTTAGTATCCTTTCCAAACTTGGTGGTTTTAAAGTTTATGGTGTTGTCCGTAAACGTTTGAATTTCTTTGTAAATGTTCTCAAGCAGAGCTTTTGCTTCAGATGTAGTGTGGTTATTTTTGATTATTTGAGTTAAACTGTCGAGTTCTTCAATTTCACAGCCTTAAAAATTGTTGGCCAGGTATTCTCTTTTTTTTATAAACTTTCCTGACTGCTGGCACACAATAAGGCTGATGAATGCCCCCCACACACTTTTCTTCTTAGTGCAAAGGTGTCTGTGTAGGTCTAGCATAGGTTTTGTACTGAAAAACAGCCCTTCCAGTAGAAAACACTATGCCTAGATAAACTTTAAAACTTTACCATCTTCAGAGGTGTGCTTTACAGTGCAGCACACATGCAAAGTGGAAAAAATTAGGAGAAATAAAAGGACTTCTCGTTTTAAACACCTGCTTCAATGTGGTGTTATTGTTTGGTGCAAACCCTGCCTACAATTGTTAGTAGACAGCAGTTGAGTCAAAAACCATGGGTGATTGCATGGGAACGACCAAGTACCACGTATGGAATGCCCATTGGGGCAGAGTAACGCAAAGCAGTTCATTGTACATCTTTGCATTACTTTGAGGAAACTTTCCAGTGCATGTTTTGCGCTGGAAAGTAAATAAAAACTAAAAATGTTTTGCACAAGTTTGGTGCAACTCAGCGCAAAATGTTTGTAAATTTGGCCCCACTGATCCAGAATAGCCAGTCTTCTACATTGGAAAAATTACCGCTCAACTTCATCAATTTATTTTCTTGCCCATTTCTAGTAAAGTCACTAAATGGATTTTGCCAGCATGTTATGTTCATTGCACACCCCTATCGGAGACTTAGCAACACGATTGACATAAAACAAGTGAATCCCACTTCAAGCAAGAAGGACAAGCACACCCTTTTGTAAACAAGTGGAATTCAAATGTCGCAATATATACAGACTAATTATTAAGAACACTGCCCAACTTTGAGTGCCCCTATCCCCGTATGAACTAATAATATAACTGGTTGGCCGCCTTCACTAAAGGCTCGAAGATCAGGCGAAATTCAGGCAGCACTAGAAATCTCACTAACCATATCATACTAGGCATCTTAAGCTCTAGCAAAAGGTCACAACAGACTCAAAAAAATTTATAGTTAAAAAACACAAAGGAGAGTAGATTAGTGAATACCCGGCCAGTCAAAATTAGAGGAGATACTAAAGAAGAGCATCCAGCAGAGTTGTCATTGGCCCAGCTCCCTCAGTACAAGAACAGAAATCTGAAGTTGTCTTCATGAAATATTCAATTCTAACCATCAGAACTAGAAGTAGATTCAATATGGGTGGGTTACATATTGAATGTCTACTACCCTCTGAAATGCAACACCAACAACATGCCTGCGCTTCAAGCACTTGAACATACAGTCAAGGCAATCAGGTGTACCAGCTGTAAAAAGACCTGGCATACTGTATTGGTGTGCAGAAATCTTAACACCCCTTATCAAAGAGATGTAAAAAAATAAAATCATTACCAAAAACCGGCATGGATATTTGGGATCTAGATTTTATCTGGGACACAGACACAATGCTCGAAATAGGTCTCTCACTATTGCTACTAAGCTGTATCATGCAATTCCTTAATGGCTGAACTGATTCACAATAGCCAGCAAGCAAGATCTATACATCATGAATTAAGACAAGCCTGTTTAACTATAGCCTATTCAACATTGAAACCAAGGTCTAGGAATCAGATAAAGGTGGTACCTTGCCCAGAAAGCAACTAACATCTTCTAGTCACCGTATTCAAGCTGAGTATGCCATTGTGTTCCCTTAGTGGAAGAAATCTTGTGTATTGGCCAGCAATTGTCTCCACAATAATAGAATAGCATTCAAATGGGGTATTAAGAGTTACATTAGATGAGCCATGCTCTTAACACGGTAACTAGAGTAAAATCTAAAGAAAATACTCTCATGCAGGGAAAGTGTCAAGGGAATGGTGCTGATCTCCTACAATGAAGTTATCACAAAGGCCTTTTTTTACGGGAGCACCTGTAAACCTCCAAAGGTGAAAAACGACCATGAATATCTTGAATGGTTTGATGAAGAGTGCTTGCAAAGGTAACACAAGCTCTCTTCTGCCCTGGTGGCTCATCATAATTCTAGTAAGAAAGAGGAAAAAAGTATTAAACTCAGGACGGAGTATAAAGGTCTAATTGCCCAAAAATCCTCAAAGCCCAGCATAGGTTTTGAGATGAACTCAAGAAGGTGGCTAATAAAAAAATAAAAAGACATTCTGGGTTCTCCTTTCCTGTGGTTTCTGAGGAAACATTCATCCTAAGCAATCATGCACAGGGACACTCCCCATGCATTGATAGCAGGAAAATCAGCCTAATTATTCTACTGCCCAAGGTAGAACTAGCTATTTGAACTGGAAGTCAAACAGAACCACTGCATTCAATTTTGAACCAGTGGACATGTTCCGACAGGACCTAAAGTACGTGCTCTAGTTTTAAATTCAAGGCAGCACAGAAGATGTTGCCTTACTTGGTACAAAGCAAAGGAAGGTTGACAGAAGAAATATCACACATTTTAGACGAAATTCCTTGCTTGAGGGAGCTGGCAAAATACTTGGTCAAGTATTGCTGAATTGTTCCCAATACTGTGCAGATAGAAAGTTATCCCCTCTTATGAATGAGAAAAAGAGAATTAGAACTGTGCACTAGGCTGTGCGGCTTTACCTAATATGCAATTGTTGGACCCGGTCCTTTGGGCAGGTTCACCCGAGACTTTTTGCTTTTTCCTAGCCTGTTTCTGGAACCTGGGTTGGTGATTTTAGGCCTCTGCGCACTTTTTCACTGTGGTACAGTGTAAAGTGCGTGTGCTCTCTGTGTATGTGTGGTGAGTGACCTGCACTCCCATTGGAATGAATGGGGAATATGTATGCCCATGGTAGTTCCTGATGTGTGGGGGGTGCAGGGTCGAGTTTGATATGTATGAACTCGTGAGAATGAATGCTGCGTAATGGTGTATGCAGCATGGTTGTGTCTAGTCTAGAAGCGCCACTTTTAGAAGTTGGCATATTTGTGTAGTGAGTATGCTGGCACGTGATTGGCTGGTGAGCCTGGCCCAGGAGTGCCTGGGCATGCTTGTGGATTGACTGTCTAGTCTGAGGGTGACAGGCGCTGCAGAGCCCCCGGAGGGAGGGGGTCGGAGTCAGCCCGTAGATGAAAGGGCACATCTGCTGCCCGGGAAGCGGGAGGAGATAGCGTCTGATGGTGCAGGGCTGTGTCTGCCTGGCCACCCTGCTGGATCCCCCTCCTGCTGGCCCACTGTCACCTCTGACCTGAGGCTGACAGGAGAGGGAAACCAGAAACACCCAGGGCTCAGGGCCCGCTTACACAAAGACTTCAAAGGACTTCCAAGACTTTTCTGTGTATAAGAAGGGGCTGTGTCCCCTTCCAAAAGGTTCTTGTTCTTGTTCCTGTGGCTGACTTGAATCTACCAGGGGTGGGCGCTGCCCAGCCCCTGGATGCCTGGAGGACTTCTGGGGGACCCCGCAGCCTTGCTTGGGCTGATGGGGGGACTTGGCTTTGCCCCCTGGGAAGCTCTGGGACCTTTGCAGCATGGAGAAGCTGCATTTCCCTGCAGAGAGCGATTTATTTTGACTTGAACCCTCTTTGCTGCCTGCTGGCGCTTGGGAGCGCTTGATTCGTATTTCTAGCGCCTGGAAGCGCTGTGGGTCTCCCTGAGCGCCTGGGAGCGCTTTGTCTGGTTGCTAGCGCTGGGAGCGCCGTGGATTGCCCGTGGGCGCTTAAGAGCGCTTTGTTTTGCAGAGGCCGGTGCCCACCCGGCATGACCAGCGCAACCGAGGACTTCCCGAGCGCTGGGAGCACTTTATTTTTAGGGCCGGTGCCCACCCGGCATTTGCCCGCAAAGATCAGCCCCCGCCTGCCTGCCTAAGGAGAAGGGCCGCTGCGCTGCCCGCAGCGACCCGGAAGTGGTTGGCCGGCCGGCCAATCCCAGCGCGGCCGGCAGGAAATGCCCGCCCCCGCAGTCCGGGGTGAGGAAAGACGAAGCCTTGTGGCCGGTTTGCATGGCTCCCGTGATGCGAGGGAGCCCTGCTGCATCTAGGAGAGCCCGGAGGAGCGGAGCAGTAGCGGAGGGGGCGCAAGGCACATGGCCGGTGCCTGCCCCCGCCGCGGAGAAAAGAGAGGAGTACGTCGTTTCCGCCTCCCCCTGCCGGGGGGAAGCCATGGTGTGGCCGTCCGGTCTCCCGTGAGGAGAGGGAGACCGGAGCTGCTGCGCCGAGGAGAGCGAGTGCAGAAACGTACCCGCGAGGCTCCAGTTAGGAGAAAGGAGCCCCGCCTGCTGCCCCTGCAGAGGAGCCCCGCCGAAGACAGCCCGGTGAGTAGACAGGGCTGGGGGGGGGCTCCGTGAGGCTTCTGCTGGTGCGGGAGGACGGGCGCAGTGTTGAGCACCTTTAGGGCGGCCCCGGATGGCAGCGGGCCGCCCCACCCTTGCTAGGAAGATGCTTCCAGAGCCTTCGCGGCTCCCAGCCCTCATCAGTGTTTCTTGAGCCTGAGAGGCGCTTGGGGGCATGGGCTACTGAGTCCCCCGAGAGGAGCTCCAACAGTGGGGCATGTTTTCTGTTTGAGCCCTGTGTGGCTCCAACGCAGGCCATATTTGTTTAAGGAGCCTAGAGGGCTCCCGGGACACCTCGGGGCATATTGTCGATGCCGTCCCCTCCTGGGCTTGTGTAGTTCCAGTGCCAGTGAGTGCACCATTATCGTTCCCAGAGCCTGGGTGGCTCCAGCGTGGCGCAGTTTGCGCCTAAGGGTCAGTGAGGACCCTGTTGCAGTTTGGACTCCCAGCTGCCCAGCAATTAGTGGGCAGCTGCACCGTTTAGGCACAAGATGGAGAGTGAGTCCCTGAGAGGGACAGAGATGGCACAGAGGTGCCCGGCCAGTCACAGCTGCGCAGCACTTAGTGCCAGCTGCAGCGTTTAGGCCCTTGTGAATGTTCCCAGGTGCCCCGCAAGTAGTGGGGACCTGCACCGTTTAGGCCCCTAACATTGAGACTCAGGGCGTCCTAGCCCCAACAAGGCCAGTTGGCCTAGGGACTGCCACAGGTGGTGGCTCATGTTTAGTTTTGCGCAATTGTATGGTTATCGCACCTCTGAATGTATTACCTTGCATCATGTGTTATTCCTGCACCTCTGAATATTTTTAGACATCATGTGATTTTTGCGCTACTGTATTTCTATGGTACCTCTGAATGTATTTTTATTGCATCATATGCTTTATTCTTAACACCGCTGAACGTGTAGGTTTATACCTTAGGTGGTTTTCCTTTACTACTCCTCTGAATGTATATGTATGCATCATGGGTAATGTGTTCTTTCTTAGACCCCTAAATGCTGTGTGATACTTAGGTGGTTGTTCTTTTTAGTACAGGTGGTCCTAGTGAGGTCCTGGTCCCCGGCGTGACATTCTCCTAAGGTGTTTAGGGTTGCGTAGGAGGTACTTACCTGTTCCCAGTAGTTACTGGATGTGATCTACAACTGTTACTTTGTGTTACAGTGATTTTATACACTTTTATTCTAAGTTCTATAAGTACTATTTCTATTTCTAAAAGTGCTGATTATGACAGTGACCCATCTGGCCCTGTCTTGTAAATAATCCCTTGTGAATATTGCCGTGCCAGTTGGCACCATGTACATGTGTGATTTCTATCTGATGTGATTTTTACAATACAAAAGTTATTTTAATATAACCTTTTGTGGAGTTCCTTTTGTGGTGTGCCTAGTATGTTGTTGCTGTTGTGCGCTGGCGCAAATGCTTTACACATCGCCTCCGAGTTTAGCCTAGACTGCTCGTGCCAAGCTACCTAGAGGGTGAGCAGGGGTTATCTTAGCGTGTGACTTCCTTGCCCTGACTAGAATGGTGGTTTCTGCCTGGCTTTGGCGTCAGCCTTAGCCTACCAGAATAGCCAGTTCTAACATTGGTGGCAGCGGTGGGATTTGGACTTGTGTTTGCGCAGTTCCACAGCAACAGCTGGCTACATTACAAAAACTCTGCGTTTTTCAGATAGTCACATATTTGGGATTATTGTTTTTGATTTTGTTTTTCCTCAAGAGTGTCATTTTCAGATTGTGTACCTGCGCTTTATGTTTAGTGGCAGATGAGAGAAAATGACAGGGCGGGACGCCAGTAGAGAGGGGAGGTTCCCATAGATTAGGAATCCCTTGCTGGGTCCAGTGTCCAATTCCTGTTCCTGTCCCTGTGTGGGTAGATGGAAGAGAGGGAGGGTGGAGGAGAAATTGCTTGCTCAGGAGGGTGGTTATTCCCTGAATGTAGTGTGTGTGTCTGGATTCCCCAGTATGGTAGCAGCTTAAATGTGTCCAGTGCGTGTATTCCCATTCCCAGTTCCCAGAGTATGGTGCCTGGTGCTCAGTAAGAGGGTGACAGGTTGAGAGTCAGAGGCAGTGAGGAACTGTCTCACCAGTCTGGAGGGGGAGTTTGTGGATGAGTGGTATTTTGAACTGGAGGAGTTGGTGTGAGTTTTTTTAAGGAGCTTGCACGTGAGGTGTACCTCTGGTGGTGTGCAGGAGGTCCTGCAGAGGCGTTGGACAAGAAGGTGGATGTCTGGCGGTGTGCTGGATGTCTTGCAGAGACATTAGGGAGTGATTCTAAAAGTAGTGGCTTGTGTATCTGATGATCCTGTGTAGGTGAAGAGGTTCATGTGTAGCCCAGCTAGGTCCCATTAGGATGGTAGGGGTGTAGGGGCTCACGTCCTGTCTCAGTGGAGGCGGAGTGAGTGTGGGACGGTGTGTCCCACGTTGACCCGAAACCCTGTTTCAGGGCCTGGAGGGTTCGCTATCGCTAAGGGAGCGCCAGGTCAGGGGCCTAGGCTGTACTTACAAGTCATTTGAGGAGGAGCTTCCTGTGTCTAAAGGGCGGGGAGTGTCTGTAATCAGAACTCCGGCAGTCCTAGTGTTGGGCAGTACCGCTCCTAAGTGGAGGGTGCAGAAGTCCTGGTTCGCTGCGCATTTGACCGTATAGAGTGCTTGACCATTTGTGGGGCCTCTGGAGGTTGTTCCCCGAGGAGGGGGGAGGCCAGGTTCAGGTTCAGCCTGACCTGGAGGGAAGGGCGTCTGTAATCAGTGCCCTGACCTGGTGTTGGCTTCCAGGGGTACCGCTCCAAGGTGGGAGGGTGCAGAACTCTGGAGGGGGGTGCAGAGGGATGGTGTCCTTACTTCTGACCCCGGGGGGAGGAAAGTGTGTTGCTGATACGCTGCTGGCGTGTGCTCTGTCTAGCCTGAGACATACTGAGAATTCCACTGTGATAGGGAGTACTGGAGGAAGGTGTGTTGATGATACGCCGCTGGCGTGTGCTCTGTCTAGCCTGAGACATACTGGGCCTGTAATCATGGAACTGGAAGGGGGTGCAGAAGGACGGTGTACTTCTGACCCCGGTGCAACCTGAGGGTTTAGATCCTAGGTTGGGAGATTAGGAAACTTCTAGGTCAAGAGGAATCTCTACCAAATTGGATCAGCTGAAGAGACTGAGGGGGCTGCCCTTGCTGTGTGTTCTGGGGCCCACCTGCAGTTTGTTGTTTCCACTAAGGTAGAGGAAAGGGGGCTTTGCTGTGTGCTGTGCCCCCCCACCTGCTTGAAGAGGGACTGTGCTGTGTGCTTTGTACCTCAGAAGTGGAATAGTTTCCAGGTGGTAGACCAGTGACGGAGTGAGGTCCTGATCTGGTAGGAGAAATGTGTTCTGGTGAATGCTTCCCTGTGAGGGTGCGGGAACACAAAAGTAGAGGTAGGGTGGGGCATGCTTGCCCGTGACCTCCGGTCAGCCTGAGGGTGTGGTCCCAAGGTTGTTGGATCAGTGGTAGTTGTAGCTACACTGAGAGAGAGAGTGGAGATTGGCTATTGTGTGCCAGGGGTTACTGCCCCCCACTCTGTGGATTGGTTAGGACCTGTGACATTTGGATGGCCTAGGGCCTGGTCCTGGCTGTGGATGACTAGTGTGTACCAGTGGGGTATCCTAGTTGTGCCCGAGAGCTTTTGTTGAGGGAAATCTATGTGGGTTCAGAGTGGCGAAAAACTGGAAGGTGTCCCTGCCGTGCGGGCCCGTGTCCGTGTTTTGTCGCCCAAAGCAGTGAAGCCCATCAGTGGAGTGATTGGTCTACCCTGTGTTTTGGCTGGAAGGGGGTTGTGTTGGACCCGGTCCTTTGGGCAGGTTAACCCCGAGACTTTTTGCTTTTAACCAGCCTGTTTCTGGAACTTGGGTTGGTGATTTTAGGCCTCTGCGCACTTTTTCACTGTGGTACAGTGTAAAGTGTGTGTGCTCTCTGTGTATGTGTGGTGAGTGACCTGCCCTCCCATAGGAATGAATGGGGAATATGTATGCCCATGGTAGTTCCTGATGTGTGGGGAGTGCAGGGTCGAGTTTGATATGTATGAACTCGTGAGAATGAATGCTGCGTAATGGTGTATGCAGCATGGTTGTGTCTAGTCTAGAAGCGCCACTTTTAGAAGTTGGCATATTTGTGTAGTGAGTCTGCTGGCACGTGATTGGCTGGTGAGCCTGGCCCAGGAGTGCCTGGGCCTGCTTGTGGATTGACTGTCTGGTCTGAGGGTGACAGGCGCTGCAGAGCCCCCGGAGGGAGAGGGTCGGAGTCAGACCGTAGATGAAAGGGCACATCTGCTGCCCGGGAAGCTGGAGGAGATTGCGTCTGATGGTGCAGGGCTGTGTCTGCCTGGCCACCCTGCTGGCCCACTGTCACCTCTGACCTGAGGCTGACAGGAGAGGGAAACCAGAAACACCCAGGGCTCAGGGCCCGCTTACACAAAGACTTCAAATGACTTCAAAGACTTTTCTGTGTATAAGAAGGGGCTGTGTCCCCTTCCAAAAGGTTCTTGTTCCTGTGGCTGACTTGAATCTACCAGGGGCGGGCGCTGCCCAGCCCCTGGATACCTGGAGGACTTCTGGGGGACCCCTCAACCTTGCTTGGGCTGATGGGGGGACTTGGCTTTGCCCCCTGGGAAGCTCTGGGACCTTTGCAGCATGGAGAAGCTGCATTTCCCTGCAGAGAGCGCTTTATTTTGACTTGAACCCTCTTTGCTGCCTGCTGGAGCTTGGGAGCGCTTGATTCGTATTTCTAGCGCCTGGAAGCGCTGTGGGTCTCCCTGAGCGCCTGGGAGCGCTTTGTCTGGTTGCTAGCACTGGGAGCGCCGTGGATTGCCCGTGGGCGCTTAAGAGCGCTTTGTTTTGCAGAGGCCGGTGCCCACCCGGCATGACCAGCGCAACCGAGGACTTCCCGAGCGCTGGGAGCGCTTTATTTTTAGGGCCGGTGCCCACCCGGCATTTGCCCGCAAAGATCAGCCCCCGCCTGCCTGCCTAAGGAGAAGGGCCGCTGCGCTGCCCGCAGCGACCCGGAAGTGGTTGGCCGGCCGGCCAATCCCAGCGCGGTCGGCCGGAAATGCCCGCCCCCGCAGTCCGGGGTGAAAAAAGACGAAGCCTGGCGGCCGGTTTGCAGGGCTCCCGTGATGCGAGGGAGCCCTGCTGCATCTAGGAGAGCCCGGAGGAGCGGAGCAGTAGCGGAGGGGGCGCGAGGCACATGGCCGGTGCCTGCCCCTGCCGCAGAGAAAAGAGAGGAGGACGTCGTTTCCACCTCCCCCTGCCGGGGGGAAGCCATGGTGTGGCCGTCCGGTCTCCCGTGAAGAGAGGGAGACCGGAGCTGCTGCGCTGAGGAGAGCGAGTGCAGAAACGTACCCGCGAGGCTCCAGTTAGGAGAAAGGAGCCCCGCCTGCTGCCCATGCAGAGGAGCCCCGCCGAAGACAGCCCGGTGAGTAGACAGGGCTGGGGGGGCTCCGTGAGGCTTCTGCTGGTGCGGGAGGACGGGCGCAGTGTTGAGCACCTTTAGGGCAGCCCCGGATGGCAGCGGGCCGCCCCACCGTTGCTAGGAAGATGCTTCCAGAGCCTTCGCGGCTCCCAGCCCTCATCAGTGTTTCTTGAGCCTGAGAGGCGCTTGGGGGCATGGGCTACTGAGTCCCGCGAGTGGAGCTCCAACAGTGGGGCATGTTTTCTGTTTGAGCCCTGTGTGGCTCCAACGCAGGCCATATTTGTTTAAGGAGCCTAGAGGGCTCCCGGGACACCTCGGGGCATATTGTCGATGCCCGTCTCCTCCTGGGCTTGTGTAGTTCCAGTGCCAGTGAGTGCACCATTATCGTTCCCAGAGCCTGGGTGGCTCCAGCGTGCCGAAGTTTGCGCCTAAGGGTCAGTGAGGACCTTGTCGCCGTTTGGACTCCCAGCTGCCCAGCAATTAGGGGGCAGCTGCACCGTTTAGGCGCAAGATGGAGAGTGAGTCCCTGAGAGGGACAGAGATGGCACAGAGGTGCCCGGCCAGTCACAGCTGCGCAGCACTTAGTGCCAGCTGCAGCGTTTAGGCCCTTGTGAATGTTCCCAGGTGCCCCGCAAGTAGTGGTGACCTGCACCGTTTAGGCCCCTGACATTGAGACTCAGGGCGTCCTAGCCCCAACAAGCCCAGTTGGCCTAGGGACTGCCACAGGTGGTGGCTCATGTTTAGTTTTTGCGCAATTGTATGGTTATCGCACCTCTGAATGTATTACCTTGCATCATGTGTTATTCCTGCACCTCTGAATATTTTTAGACATCATGTGATTTTTGCGCTACTGTATTGTTATGGTACCTCTGAATGTATTTTTATTGCATCATATGCTTTATTCTTAACACCGCTGAACGTGTAGGTTTATACCTTAGGTGGTTTTCCTTTACTACTCCTCTGAATGTATATGTATGCATCATGGGTAATGTGTTCTTTCTTAGACCCCTAAATGCTGTGTGATACTTAGGTGGTTGTTCTTTTTAGTACAGGTGGTCCTAGTGAGGTCCTGGTCCCCGGCGTGACATTCTCCTAAGGTGTTTAGGGTTGCGTAGGAGGTACTTACCTGTTCCCAGTAGTTACTGGATGTGATCTACAACTGTTACTTTGTGTTACAGTGATTTTATACACTTTTATTTTAAGTTCTATAAGTACTATTTCTATTTCTAAAAGTGCTGATTATGACAGTGGCCATGTGGCCCTGTCTTGTAAATAATCCCTTGTGAATATTGCCGTGCCAGTTGGCACCATGTACATGTGTGATTTCTATCTGATGTGATTTTTACAATACAAAAGTTATTTTAATATAACCTTTTGTGGAGTTCCTTTTGTGGTGTGCCTAGTATGTTGTTGCTGTTGTGCGCTGGCGCAAATGCTTTACACATCGCCTCCGAGTTTAGCCTAGACTGCTCGTGTCAAGCTACCTAGAGGGTGAGCAGGGGTTATCTTGGCGTGTGACTTCCTTGCCCTGACTAGAATGGTGGTTTCTGCCTGGCTTTGGCGTCAGCCTTAGCCTACCAGAAATAGCCAGTTCTAACAGCACTCATCAACAAATACTAGTCTATAACTTGCACCAGAACAACAAAGGGCAACAACTCACTGCTAGCTGCAATATATAGGCCCCCATTGCACAACGTCTGTGCAAGTGTTTTATGAACTCCTGGGAGAGTGACCTGAAGGCATCCCAGTCCCATCAGAAATTGACCCCCTACTATTTGACCTTTTCATAATAGGTGCCAGCAACTATTTGAAGGGGATGCATGACAGAATAAGGCATGCTTTTACCACGCAGTCTTTACAACGCATGTACCATAACCACACATCTTTACCACGTATGACTTTACAGCAAACTTACATCGAATTACATTAAAGTAACCATTACCACCATACAATTACTATGAATTCATTTATCACGCAAACCATTACCACCTTTTATTTAAATGGTAAAACATTACAATTAAAGATATGAAAAAAATATATTTAGCAAAAAGCATTTAAAATGTAAATTTTTATGAGCATAAAAAATACTCCTACTTTGAACATATGTGTGCAACAGAAAAGTACAGATTTTACAACAGAACAACATACAGCAACAATATGCAAATGTTTTTAACCTTGGGGAAAAACATAGTAATAAAACTACTATGTTTCCATTTACACACAATGTGTAACTCTGTCTCCAACCAAGTTGATGGACAAAGTCACTAAGAAAGGTCAAATGCATGGCAAACAAATACTTACAAAATAATTATACTTTTATTCATGTATTTGTTCACCAAAACACTCAGATTACAATAAATATTATACCCAGAATTATAATTAAACCTTCCTAAAGATATAAAAACATGCACCCCTTGATTTGTGATCAGTGGTACACTGGCTTTAAAAGTTACAATATGTATGGGAGAAAGCAGGACTACTACAAAGACACTGATCAAAACAGTGGCATCTAGCTGTCCTTGTAAGTATACATGAAAACATTAGCTTGTTTTAAAGGAGAAAAACATATTACAGCTAATAATTTTTTATAGAATTTTGTAAACATTTTCAGAATTTATGTTCGACAGAGTCTACCAACTGTAGGAACTATTCAATTCGTCATGTGGCAACATTTCTCAAAACCGTAAGTGAAAATAAATGTAGAAACTACATTTCAAATAGTAAAATGACAGCTTGCAGTATAACAAAACATATTCAGTAATTTTTGTATGAACAAGATATATTCAAAGAAGAAACCATACAATAACTGTGTAAAGCAATTACTATTCCAAATGAAATAAGTGTTTCCTCAAGGAAAGTGCTGGTAATATGGTTGTAAGTACAACTGAACATAACCACTCTGCTTTTGCAATGGAGATTGAAGTTAGATCAAATGTACAGCTTATTAAATCTCTATCTACCCCCTACAATGAACACTGTTGCTCAGGTATACCAGAACATCAACAAGTATGTTGTGAGTAGCATGCTCATAATCCCTAATTTTAAAAGAATGATTCAATTAAAAAAACAGGAGAGTAATCCCATGAAAGTAACCCCTGGGACCACCTCAGATTTTAACATGCCTCCTAAACTTACTAAAACCTACAAAGAACCTTTCCTACTATATGATAAGTAAAAAACCCTCAAATGTGTACACATTTTCAGCACCATTCATAATACAGTTGTGCTTGAGAATAGTGAAATTTGGGAGATGGATGAAATTTTTAAATCAACACATTTCCCCAAATTTATACAATTCATGTATAAATAACATATCCATCCCTTTAATGTATAACTTACTGCCTGACAAACATTCCTCAGCAAATACTGAATCTTTGTAAGTTATAAAAACCCAAATATTAGGCAAAAATCCTTAGTTGAGGAATACACCGCAAGCAGTAAACGACAATATGAACGTACAAAACTAACAGCTTTGTGTTTTGTAATGCACTATTGTTAGAAATGAGGGTCTCTAGTTGGCAATGGCTGGCACCAATGTCCAAATAGGGACCCTTCTTCCTAAGTCAGGGCAAGTGGGCTACCCCCTTTGGTAACCCCTGCTCGACCCCGTGGTAACGTAGCGCGAGCAGTTAGGCCTGTTTTAGAGGCAGTGGGTGAAGCGTTTATGGCCACGTACAATAAGGCAGTAATGACGCCACAAAAGGACACAACTCAGGTAGATATAGAAAAATAATATCTTTATCTAACAGTTGAACTGAAAACTCTTAAAGCGTTTCAACAACTTCAATTCATGTCAACCCTTAGGGACTCGAAGAGACAACAACGTATTCACCCAAAGCTTGACACTGACTGAGTTCAGGGCCAGGGCCTACGTGACCTGTTGCGCACCAGATACCTGTCGTTGGAAGGGAATACAGCACACAGCTTCTGGAAGAAGGGGAGACGGTGACAGGCCAGCGACCACAAGTCTTGGAGGCTCAGGTCCGTAGCGGGGTTCAGGCACTCAGGGACAGGTGGGCGCTCCGTAGCAGCAGCGCGCTTCTGCAGCAGCCCGGGCTGGTGGTGGCGATGACTCTCGTCGTGCAGCTCCGTGGCGGGCTAACAGCGGCAGCAGCTCTTTCTTAGCTGCGGCGGCCCACAGAACAAATCCCAAGGATGCAAAGTTGTCAATGGTGCGGGCACTCAGCGGCCACAGCTCCCTCTTAGCTGCGTCGGCCTGCGGGGCAAATTACGAGGATGCAAAGTTGTCAATAGTGCGGGCGCTCAGCGGCCACAGCTCTCTCTTATCTGTGGTGGCCCGTGGGGCAAATTACGAGGATGCAAAATAGCACAAGGTGTGGGCACTCAGCGGCTACAGCTCTCTCTTGACTGCGGCGGTCCACGGGACAAATCACGATGATGCACAGTAGCAAAAGGTGTGGGCACTCAGCAGCTACAGCTCTCTCTTGGCTGTGGCAGCCCACGCGACAAATAACAATGATGCACTGTAGCAAAGGGTGTGGGCACTCAGCGGCAGCAGCTCTCTCTTGACTGCGGCGGCCCATTGGACAAATCAGGATGATGCACAGAAGCAAAGGGTGTGGGCACTCAGGAGTTGCAGCTTTCTCTTGGCTGCGGAGCCCACGGGACAAATCACGATGATGCACAGTAGCAAAGGCTGTGGTGTCCTCAGCGGCTACAGCTCTCTCTTGGCTGCGGTGGCCAACAGGCCAAATGTTGACACACATACTAATTTCTCCATAGGTCTTTTTTCTTTCTTAAAAAGCAATGCCTCTCATTGTGTATACCATGCCCTTTTGATTGCATGTTTGAGCATTTTTCTTGGGTAACCCTGGGTTAATTCCCTACTCGATTCTACTTGTGAGTAATAATCGTCCTTAAGGTAGGAATGCACAATTTCAATATTGAAAGATTTAGTATCCTTTTCAAACTTGGTGGTTTTAAAGTTGATGGTGTTGTCCGAAACGTTTGAATTTCTTTGTAAATGTTCTCAAGCAGAGCTTTTGCTTCAGATGTAGTGTGGTTATTTTTGATTATTTGAGTTAAACTGTCGAGTTCTTCAATTTCACAGCCTTAAAAATTGTTGGCCTGGTATTCTATTTTTTTATAAACTTTCCCGACTGCTTGCACACAATAAGGCTGATGAACGCCCCCCACACACTTTTATTCTTAGTGCAAAGGTGTCCGTGTAGGTCTAGCATAGGTTTTGTACTGAAAAACAGCCCTTCCAGTAGAAAACACTATGCCTAGATAAACTTTAAAGCGTTACCATCTTCAGAGGTTTGCTTTACAGTGCAGCACACATGCAAAGTGGAAAAAAATAGGAGAAATAAAAGGACTTCTCATTTTAAACACCTGCTTCAATGTGGTGTTATTGTTTGGTGCGAACCCTGCCTACAATTGTTAGTAGACAGCGGTTGAGTAAAAAACCATGGGTGATTGCTTGGGAACGACCAAGTACCACCTATGGAATGCCCATTGCGGGCAGAATACCGCAAAGCAGTTCATTGTACAGCTTTGCATTAAATTGAGGTAATTTTCCAGTGGATGTTTTGCGCTGGAAAGTAAATAAAAACTAAAAATGTTTTGCACAAGTTTGGTGCAACTCAGCGCAAAATGTTTGTAAATTTGGCCCCACTGATCCAGAATAGCCAGTCTTCTACATTGGAAACATTACCGCTCAACTTCATCAATTTTTTTTCTTGCCCATTTCTATTAAAGTCACTAAATGGATTTTGCCAGCATGTTATGTTCATTGCACACCCTATCGAGACTTAGCAACACCATTGACATAAAACAAGTTAATCCCACGTCAAGCAAGAAGGACAAGCACACCCTTTTGTAAACAAGTGGAATTCAAATGTCGCAATATATACAGAATAATTATTAAGAACACTGCCCAACTTTGAGTGCCCCTATCCATGTATGCATTAATAATATAACTGGTGGGCCGCCTTCACTAAAGGCTCGAAGATCAGGCGAAATTCAGGCAGCACTAGAAATCTCACTAACCCCATCATACTAGGCATCTTAAGCTCTAGCAAAAGGTCACAACAGACGCAAAACAATTTATAGTTAAAAAACACAAAGGAGAGTAGATTAGTGAATAGCCGGCCAGTCAAAATTAGAGGAGATACTAAAGAAGAGCATCCACCAGAGTTGTCATTGGCCCAGCTCCCTCAGTACAAGAACAGAAATCTGAAGTTGTCTTCATGAAATATTCAATTCTGACCTTCAGAACTAGAAGTAGATTCAATATGGGTGGGTTACATATTGAATGTCTACTACCCTCTGAAATGCAACATCAACAACATGCCTGCGCTTCAAGCACTTGAACATGGTGTACCAGCTGCAAAAAGACCTGGCATACCGTATTGGTGTGCAGAAATCTTAACACCCCTTATCAAAGAGATGTATAAAAATAAAATCATTACCAAAAACCAGCATGGATATTTGGGATCTAGATTTTATCTGAGACACAGACACAAGGCTCGAAATAGGTCTCTCACTATTGTTACTAAGCTGTATCATGCAATTCCTTAATGGCTGAACTGATTCTCAATACCCAGCAAGCAAGATCTAAAATCATGAATTAAGACAAGCCTGTTTAACTATAGCCTATTCAACATTGAAACCTAGGTCTAGGAATCAGATAAAGGTGGTACCTTGCCCAGAAAGCAACCAACATCTTCTAGTCACCGTATTCAAGCTGAGTATGACATTGTGTTCCCTTAGAGGAAGAAATCTTGTGTATTGGCCAGCAATTGTCTCCACAATAATAGAATAGCATTCAAATGGGGTATTAAGAGTTACATTAGATGAGCCATGCTCTTAACGCGGTAACTAGTGTAAAATCTAAAGAAAATACTCTCATGCAGGGAAGGTGTCAAGGGAATGGCGCTGATCTCCTACAATGAAGTTATCACAAAGGCCTTTTTTTACTGGAGCATCTGTAAACCTCCAAAGGTGAAAAACGACCATGAATATCTTGAATGGTTTGATGAAGAGTGCTGGCAAAGGTAACACAAGCTCTCTTGTGCCCTGGTGGCCCGTCATAATTCTAGTAAGAAAGAGGAAAAAAGTATTAAACTCAGGTAGAGTATAAATGTCTAATTGCCAAAAAAACCTCAAAGCCCAGCATAGGTTTTGAGATGAACTCAAGAAGGTGGCTAATAAAAAAATAAAAAGACATTCCTGGTTCTCCTTTCCTGTGGTTTCTGAGGAAACATTCATCCTAAGCAATCATGCACAGGGAAACTCCCCATGCATTGATAGCAGGAAAATCAGCCTAATTATTCTACTGCCCAAGGTAGAACTAGCTATTTGAACTGGAAGTCAAACTAAGCCCCTGCATTCAATTTTGAACCAGTGGACATGTTCTGAACTGGACCTAAAGTAGGTGCGAACAAAGAAAAACCAAAGGTGGTGATGGACGGAGCATTGACAATACAAACACTCACCCCCATTCAATTGATCTGGGTTAAATCCATAACCGTTCTTTAGCTCACTCTGCCACCCCAGTTCAGACATGACCATATGCAAATCAGTCTGACCCTGTGCCTCATGTGAACAGTCCAGCCCGAACTGCCAAGCCATGTCTTCCCTGGACTGGAATCAAGCTTCCCAGGACCGGTTTCTAGCATTACAGCCGTCTTCAGCCGGGCTTGCTTGACTCCAGTGGCAAAGTGAGCAAGGGACTCACGTCCTAGCATACCCTGCCGACTTAGGGCGAACAAAGAAAAACCAAAGGTGGTGATGGACGAAGCGTTGACAATACAAACACTCACCCCCAGTCAATTGATCTGGGTTTAATCCATCACCGTTCTTTAGCTCACTCCGCCACCCCAGTTCAGACATGACCATATGCAAATCAGTCTGACCCTGTGCCTCATGGAAACAGTCCAGCCCGAACTGCCAAGCCTTGTCTTCCTTGGACCGGAATCAAGCTTCCCAGGACCGGTTTCTGGCATTACAGCCGTTTTCAGCCGGGCTTGCTTGACTCCAGTGGCAAAGTGAGCAAGGGACTCACGTCTGAGCATACCCTGCCATCTTAGGGCGAACAAAGAAAAACCAAAGGTGGTGATGGACGGAGCGTTGACAATACAAACACTCACCCCCAGTCAATTGATCTGGGTTTAATCCATCACCGTTCTTTAGCTCACTCCGCCACCCCAGTTCAGACATGACCATATGCAAATCAGTCTGACCCTGTGCCTCATGGGAACAGTCCAGCCCGAACTGCCAAGCCATGTCTTCCCTGGACTGGAATCAAGCTTCCCAGGACCGGTTTCTGGCATTACAGCCGTCTTCAGCCGGGCTTGCTTGACTCCAGTGGCAAAGTGAGCAAGGGACTCACGTCTGAGCATACCCTGCCAACTTAGGGCGAACAAAGAAAAACCAAAGGTGGTGATGGACGGAGCGTTGACAATACAAACACTCACCCCCAGTCAATTGATCTGGGTTTAATCCATCACCGTTCTTTAGCTCACTCCGCCACCCCAGTTCAGACATAACCATATGCAAATCAGTCTGACCCTGTGCCTCATGGGAACAGTCCAGCCCGAACTGCCAAGCCATGTCTTCCCTGGACTGGAATCAAGCTTCCCAGGACCGGTTTCTGGCATTACAGCCGTCTTCAGCCGGGCTTGCTTGACTCGAGTGGCAAAGTGAGCAAGGGACTAACGTCTGAGCATACCCTGCCAACTTAGGGCGAACAAAGAAAAACCAAAGGTGGTGATGGGCGGAGCACTGACAATACAAACACTCACCCCCAGTCAATTGATCTGGGTTTAATCCATCACCATTCTTTAGCTCACTCTGCCACCCCAGTTCAGACATGACCATATGCAAATCAGTCTGACCCTGTGCCTCATGGGAACAGTCCAGCCTGAACTGCCAAGCCATGTCTTCCCTGGACCGGAATCAAGCTTCCCGGGACCGGTTTCTGGCATTACAGCCGTCTTCAGCCGGACTTGCTTGACTCCAGTGGCAAAGTGAGCAAGGGACTCACGTCTAAGCATACCCTGCCAACTTAGGGCGAACAAAGAAAAACCAAAGGTGGTGCTGGACGGAGCGTTGACAATACAAACACTCACCCCCAGTCAATTGATCTGGGTTTAATCCATCACCGTTCTTTAGCTCACTCCGCCACCCCACTTCAGACATGACCATATGCAAATCAGTCTGACCCTGTGCCTCATGGGAACAGTCCAGCCGACTGCCAAGCCATGTCTTCTCTGGACCGGAATCAAGCTTCCCAGGACCGGTTTCTGGCATTACAGCCGTCTTCAGCCGGGCTTGCTTGACTCTAGTGGCAAGGTGAGCAAGGGACTCACGTCTGAGCATACCCTGCCAACTTAGGGCGAACAAAGAAAAACCAAAGGTGCTGATGGACGGAGCGTTGACAATACAAATACTCACCCCCAGTCAATTGATCTGGGTTTAATCCATCACCGTTCTTTAGCTCACTTCGCCACCCCAGTTCAGACATGACCATATGCAAATCAGTCTGACCCTGTGCCTCATGGGAACAGTCCAGCCCGAACTGCCAAGCCATGTCTTCCCTGGACCGGAATCAAGCTTCCCAGGACCGGTTTCTGGCATTACAGCCGTCTTCAGCCGGGCTTGCTTGACTCCAGTGGCAAAGTGAGCAAGGGACTCACGTCTGAGCATACCCTGCCAACTTAGGGCGAACAAAGAAAAACCAAAGGTGGTGATGGACGGAGCGTTGGCAATACAAACACTCACCCCCAGTCAATTGATCTGGGTTTAATCCATCACCGTTCTTTAGCTCACTCCGCCACCCCAGTTCAGACATGACCTAAAGTAGGTGCTCCAGTTTTAAATTCAAGGTAGCACCAGAAGATGGTGCCTTACTTGGCACAAAGCAAAGGAAGGTTGACAGACGAAATATCACACATTTTAGACCACATTTCTTGCTTGAGGGAGCTGGCAAAATACTTGGTCAAGTATTACTGAATGGTTCCCAGGACTGGGCAGATAGAAAGTTATCCTCTCTTATGAATGAGAAAAAGAGAATTAGAACCATGCACTAGGCTGTGCGGCTTTACCTAATATGCACTCATCAACAAATACTAGTCTATAACTTGCACCAGAACAACAAAGGGCAAAAACTCACTGCTAGCTGCAATATATAGGCCCCCATTGCACAACGTCTGTGCAAGTGTTTTATGAGCTCCTGGGAGAGTGACCTGAAGACATCCCAGTCGCATCAGAAATTGACCCCCTACTATTTGACCTTTTCATAATAGGCGCAAGCAACTATTTGAAGGGGATGCATGACAGAACAAGGCATGCTTTTACCACGCAGTCTTTACAACGCATGTACCATAACCACACATCTTTACCACGTATGACTTTACAGCAAACTTACATCGGATTACATTAAAGTAACCTTTACCACCATACAATTACTACGAATTCATTTATCACGCAAACCATTACCACCTTCTATTTAAATGGTAAAACATTACAATTAAAGATACGAAAAAAATATATTTAGAAACATGCATTTAAAATGTATATTTTTATGAGCATAAAAAATACTCCTGCTTTGAACATATGTGTGCAACAGAAAAGTACAGATCTTACAACAGAACAACATACAGCAACAAATGCAAATGTTTTTAACCTTGGGGAAAAACACAGTAATTAAACTACTATGTTTCCATTGATACACAATGTGTAACTCTGTCTCCAACCAAGTTGATGGACAAAGTCACTAAGAAAGGTCAAATATATGTCATACAAATACTTACAAAATAGTTATACTTTTATTCATGTATTTGTTCACCAAAACACTCAGATTACAACAAATATTATACCCAAAATTATAATTAAACCTTACTAAAGATATAAAAACATTCACCCCTTGATTTGTGATCAGTGGTACACTGGCTTTTAAAGTTACAATATGTATGAGAGAAAGCAGGGCTACTACAAAGACACTGATCAAAACAGTGGCATCTAGCTGTCCTTGTAAGTATACATGAAAACATTAGCTTGTTTTAAAGGAGAAAAACATATTACAGCTAATAATTTTTGATAGAATTTTGTAAACATTTTCAGAATTTATGTTCGACAGAGTCTACCAACTGTAGGAACTATTCAATTCATCATGTGGCAACATTTCTCAAAACTGTGAGTGAAAATAAATGTAGAAACTACATTTCAAATAGTAAAATGACAGCTTGCAGTATAACAAAACATATTCAGTAATTTTTGTATGAACAAGATATATTCAAAGAAGAAACCATACAATAACTGTGTAAAGCAATTACTATTCCAAATGAAATAAGTGTTTCCTCAAGGAAAGTGCTGGTAATATGGTTGAAAGTACAACTGAACATAACCACTCTGCTTTTGCAATGGAGATTGAAGTTAGATCAAATGTACAGCTTATTAAATCTCTATCTACCCCCTACAATGAACACTGTTGCTGAGGTATACCAGAACATCAACAATCATGTTGTGAGTAGCATGCTCATAATTCCCAATTTTAAAAAAATGATTCAATTAAAAAAACAGGAGAGTAATCCCATGAAAGTAACCCCTGGGACCTCCTCACATTTTAACATGCCTCCTAAACTTACTAAAACCTACAAAGAACCTTTCCTACTATATGATAAGTAAAAAACCCTCAAATGTGTACACATTTTCAGTACCATTCATAATACAGTTGTGCTTGAGAATAGTGAAATTTGGGAGATGGATGAAACTTTTAAATCAACACATTTGCCCAAATTTATACAATTCATGTATAAATAACATATCCATCCCTTTAATGTATAACGTACTGCCTGACAAACATTCCTCAGCAAATACTGAATCTTTATAAGTTATAAAAACCCAAATATTAAGCAAAAATCCTTATTTGAGGAATACTCTGCAAGCAGTAAACGACTATATGAACGTACAAAACTAACAGCTTTGTGTTTTGTAATGCGCTATTGTTAGAAATGGGGGTCTCTAGTTGGCAATGGCTGGCGCCAATGTCCAAATAGGGACCCTTCTTCCTAAGTCGGGGCAAGTGGGCTACCCCCTTTGATAACCCCTGCTCAACCCTGTGGTAACGTAGCGCAAGCAGTTAGGCCTGTCTCAGAGGCAGTGGGTGAAGCGTTTATGGCCACGTACAATAAGGCAGTAATTACACCACAAAAGGACACAACTCAGGTAGATATAGAAAAATAGTTTCTTTATCTAACAGTTGAACTCAAAACTCTTAAAGCGTTTCGAAAACTTCAATTCATGTCAACCCGTAGGGACTCGAAGAGACAACAACGTATTCACCCAAAGCGTGACACTGACTGAGTTCAGGGACAGGGCCTACGCGACCCGTTACGCACCACATACCTGTCGTTGGAAGGGAATACAGCATACAGCTTCTGGAAGAAGGGGAGACGGTGACAGGCCAGCGACCACAAGTCTTGGAGGCTCAGGTCCGTAGCGGGGTTCAGGCACTCAGGAACAGGCGGGCGCTCAGTAGCAGCAGCACGCTTCTGCAGCGGCCCGGGCTGGTGGTGGCGATGACTTTCGTCGTGCAGCTCCATGGCGGGCTCACAGCGGCAGCAGCTGTCTCTTAGCTGCGACGGCCCACAGGACAAATCCCAAGGATGCAAAGTTGTCAATGGTGCGGGCGCTCAGAATAGATCCAGAATAGCCAGTCTTCTACATTGGAAACATTACCGCTCAACTTCATCAATTTTTTTTCTTGCCCATTTCTATTAAAGTCACTAAATGGATTTTGCCAGCATGTTATGTTCATTGCACACCCCTATCGGAGACTTAGCAACACCATTGACATAAAACAAGTTAATCCCACGTCAAGCAAGAAGGACAAGCACACCCTTTTGTAAACAAGTGGAATTCAAATTTCGCAATATATACAGAATAATTATTAAGAACACTGCCCAACTTTGAGTGCCCCTATCCCTGTATGCATTAATAATATAACTGGTGGGCCGCCTTCACTAAAGGCTCGAACATCAGGCGAAATTCAGGCAGCACTAGAAATCTCACTAACCCCATCATACTAGGAATCTTAAGCTCTAGCAAAAGGTCACAACAGACGCAAAACAATTTATAGTTATAAAACACAAAGGAGAGTAGATTAGTAAATAGCCGGCCAGTCAAAATTAGAGGAGATACTAAAGAAGAGCATCCACCAGAGTTGTCATTGGCCCAGCTCCCTCAGTACAAGAACAGAAATCTGAAGTTGTCTTCATGAAATATTCAATTCTGACCATCAGAACTAGAAGTAGATTCAATATGGGTGGGTTACATATTGAATGTCTACTACCCTCTGAAATGCAACACCAACAACATGCCTGCGCTTCAAGCACTTGAACATACAGTCCAGGCAATCAGGTGTACCAGCTGCAAAAAGACCTGGCATACCGTATTGGTGTGCAGAAATCTTAACACCCCTTATCAAAGAGATGTAAAAAAATAAAATCATTACCAAAAACCAGCATGGATATTTGGGATCTAGATTTTATCTGAGACACAGACAAAGGGCTCGAAATAGGTCTCTCACTATTGTTACTAAGCTGTATCATGCAATTCCTTAATGGCTGAACTGATTGTCAATACCAAGCAAGCAAGATCTATAAATCATGAATGAAGACAAGCCTGTTTAACTATAGCCTATTCGAAATTGTAACCTAGGTCTAGGAATCAGATAAAGGTGGTACCTTGCCCAGAAAGCAACCAACATCTTCTAGTCACCGTATTCAAGCTGAGTATGACATTGTGTTCCCTTAGAGGAAGAAATCTTGTGTATTGGCCAGCAATTGTCTCCACAATAATAGAATAGCATTCAAATGGGGTATTAAGAGTTACATTAGATGAGCCATGCTCTTAACGCTGTAACTAGTGTAAAATCTAAAGAAAATACTCTCATGCAGGGAAGGTGTCAAGGGAATGGCGCTGATCTCCTACAATGAAGTTATCACAAAGGCCTTTTTTTACTGGAGCACCTGTAAACCTCCAAAGGGGAAAAACGACCATGAATATCTTGAATGGTTTGATGAAGAGTGCTGGCAAAGGTAACACAAGCTCTCTTGTGCCCTGGTGGCTCGTCATAATTCTAGTAAGAAAGAGGAAAAAAGTATTGAACTCAGGTAGAGTATAAATGTCTAATTGCCAAAAAAAACTCAAAGCCCAGCATAGGTTTTGAGATGAACTCAAGAAGGTGGCTAATAAAAAAATAAAAAGACATTCTTGGTTCTCCTTTCCTGTGGTTTCTGAGGAAACATTCATCCTAAGCAATCATGCACAGGGAAACTCCCCATGCATTGATAGCAGGAAAATCAGCCTAATTATTCTACTGCCCAAGGTAGAACTAGCTATTTGAACTGGAAGTCAAACTAAGCCCCTGCATTCAATTTTGAACCAGTGGACATGTTCTGAACTGGACCTAAAGTAGGTGCGAACAAAGAAAAACCAAAGGTGGTGATGGACGGAGCGTTGACAATACAAACACTCACCCCCAGTCAATTGATCTGGGTTAAATCCATAACCGTTCTTTAGCTCACTCCGCCACCCCAGTTCAGACATGACCATATGCAAATCAGTCTGACCCTGTGCCTCATGGGAACAGTCCAGCCCGAACTGCCAAGCCATGTCTTCCCTGGACCGGAATCAAGCTTCCCAGGACCGGTTTCTAGCATTACAGCCGTCTTCAGCCGGGCTTGCTTGACTCCAGTGGCAAAGTGAGCAAGGGACTCACGTCTGAGCATACCCTGCCAACTTAGTGCGAACAAAGAAAAACCAAAGGTGGTGATGGACGAAGCGTTGACAATACAAACACTCATCCCCAGTCAATTGATCTGGGTTTAATCCATCACCGTTCTTTAGCTCACTCCGCCACCCCAGTTCAGACATGACCATATGCAAATCAGTCTGACCCTGTGCCTCATGGGAACAGTCCAGCCCGAACTGCCAAGCCATGTCTTCCTTGGACCGGAATCAAGCTTCCCAGGACCGGTTTCTGGCATTACAGCCGTCTTCAGCCAGGCTTGCTTGACTCCAGTGGCAAAGTGAGCAAGGGACTCACGTCTGAGCATACCCTGCCAACTTAGGGCGAACAAAGAAAAACCAAAGGTGGTGATGGACGGAGCGTTGACAATACAAACACTCACCCCCAGTCAATTGATCTGGGTTTAATCCATCACCGTTCTTTAGCTCACTCCGCCACCTCAGTTCAGACATGACCATATGCAAATCAGTCTGACCCTGTGCCTCATGGGAACAGTCCAGCCCGAACTGCCAAGCCATGTCTTCCCTGGACCGGAATCAAGCTTCCCAGGACGGGTTTCTGGCATTACAGCCGTCTTCAGCCGGGCTTGCTTGACTCCAGTGGCAAAGTGAGCAAGGGACTCACGTCTGAGCATACCCTGCCAACTTAGGGCGAACAAAGAAAAACCAAAGGTGGTGATGGGCGGAGCGTTGACAATACAAACACTCACCTCCAGTCAATTGATCTGGGTTTAATCCATCACCGTTCTTTAGCTCACTCCGCCACCCCACTTCAGACATGACCATATGCAAATCAGTCTGACCCTGTGCCTCATGGGAACAGTCCAGCCCGACTGCCAAGCCATGTCTTCTCTGGACCGGAATCAAGCTTCCCAGGACCGGTTTCTGGCATTACAGCCGTCTTCAGCCGGGCCTGCTTGACTCCAGTGGCAAAGTGAGCAAGGGACTCACGTCTGAGCATACCCTGCCAACTTAGGGCGAACAAAAAAAAACAAAGGTGCTGATGGACGGAGCGTTGACAATACAAATAGTCACCCCCAGTCAATTGATCTGGGTTTAATCCATCACCGTTCTTTAGCTCACTTCGCCACCCCAGTTCAGACATGACCATATGCAAATCAGTCTGACCCTGTGCCTCATGGGAACAGTCCAGCCCGAACTGCCAAGCCATGTCTTCCCTGGACCGGAATGAAGCTTCCCAGGACCGGTTTCTGGCATCACAGCCGTCTTCAGCCGGGCTTGCTTGACTCCAGTGGCAAAGTGAGCAAGGGACTCACGTCTGAGCATACCCTGCCAACTTAGGGCGAACAAAGAAAAACCAAAGGTGGTGATGGACGGAGCGTTGGCAATACAAACACTCACCCCCAGTCAATTGATCTGGGTTTAATCCATCACCGTTCTTTAGATCACTCCGCCACCCCAGTTCAGACATGACCTAAAGTAGGTGCTCCAGTTTTAAATTCAAGGTAGCACCAGAAGATGGTGCCTTACTTGGCACAAAGCAAAGGAAGGTTGACAGAAGAAATATCACACATTTTAGACCAAATTTCTTGCTTGAGGGAGCTGGCAAAATACTTGGTCAAGTATTACTGAATTGTTCCCAGGACTGGGCAGATAGAAAGTTATCCTCTCTTATGATTGAGAAAAAGAGAATTAGAACCATGCACTAGGCTGTGCGGCTTTACCTAATATGCACTCATCAACAAAATACTAGTCTATAACTTGCACCAGAACAACAAAGGGCAAAAACTCACTGCTAGCTGCAATATATAGGCCTCCATTGCACAACGTCTGTGCAAGTGTTTTATGAGCTCCTGGGAGAGTGACCTGAAGGCATCCCAGTCCCATCAGAAATTGACCCCCTACTATTTGACCTTTTCATAATAGGCGCCAGCAACTATTTGAAGGGGATGCATGACAGAACAAGGCATGCTTTTACCACGCAGTCTTTACAACACATGTACCATAACCACACATCTTTACCACGTATGACTTTACAGCAAACTTACATCGGATTACATTAAAGTAACCTTTACCACCATACAATTACTACAAATTCATTTATCACGCAAACCATTACCACCTTCTATTTAAATGGTAAAACATTACAATTAAAGATATGAACAAAATATATTTAGAAACAAGCATTTAAAATTTATATTTTTATGAGCATAAAAAATACTCCTGCTTTGAACATATGTGTGCAACAGAAAAGTACAGATCTTACAACAGAACAACATACAGCAACAATATGCAAATGTTTTTAACCTTGGGGAAAAACACAGTAATTAAACTACTATGTTTCCATTGGTACACAATGTGTAACTCTGTCTCCAACCAAGTTGATGGACAAAGAAACTAAGAAAGGTCAAATGTATGTCATACAAATACTTACAAAATAGTTATACTTTTATTCATGTATTTGTTCACCAAAACACTCAGATTACAACAAATATTATACCCAAAATTATAATTAAACCTTACTAAAGATATAAAAACATTCACCCCTTGATTTGTGATTAGTGGTACACTGGCTTTTAAAGTTACAATATGTATGAGAGAAAGCAGGGCTACTACAAAGACACTGATCAAAACAGTGGCATCTAGCTGTCCTTGTAAGTATACATGAAAACATTAGCTTGTTTTAAAGTAGAAAAACATATTACAGCTAATAATTTTTGATAGAATTTTGTAAACAATTTCAGAATTTATGTTCGACAGAGTCTACCAACTGTAGGAACTATTCAATTCGTCATGTGGCAACATTTCTCAAAACTGTGAGTGAAAATAAATGTAGAAACTACATTTCAAATAGTAAAATGACAGCTTGCAGTATAACAAAACATATTCAGTAATTTTTGTATGAACAAGATATATTCAAAGAAAAAACCATACAATAACTGTGTAAAGCAATTACTATTCCAAATGAAATAAGTGTTTCCTCAAGGAAAGTGCTGGTAATATGGTTGAAAGTACAACTGAACATAACCACTCTGCTTTTGCAATGGAGATTGAAGTTAGATCAAATGTACAGCTTATTAAATCTCTATCTACCCCCTACAATGAACACTGTTGCTCAGGTATACCAGAACATCAACAAGCATGTTGTGAGTAGCATGCTCATAATCCCCAATTTTAAAAGAATGATTCAATTAAAAAAACAGGAGAGTAATCCTATGAAAGTAACCCCTGGGACCTCCTCAGATTTTAACATGCCTCCTAAACTTACTAAAACCTACAAAGAACCTTTCCTACTATATGATAAGTAAAAAACCCTCAAATGTGTACACATTTTCAGGACCATTCATAATACAGTTGTGCTTGAGAATAGTGAAATTTGGGAGATGGATGAAACTTTTAAATCAACACATTTGCCCAAATGTATTCAATTCATGTATAAATAACATATCCATCCCTTTAATGTATAACTTACTGCCTGACAAACATTCCTCAGCAAACACTGAATCTATATAAGTTATAAAAACCCAAATATTAAGCAAAAATCCTTAGTTGAGGAATACTCTGCAAGCAGTAAACGACTATATGAACGTACAAAACTAACAGCTTTGTGTTTTGTAATGCGCTATTGTTAGAAATGGGGGTCTCTAGTTGGCAATGGCTGGCGCCAATGTCCAAATAGGGACCCTTCTTCCTAAGTCAGGGCAAGTGGGCTACCCCCTTTGATAACCCCTGCTCAAGCCTGTGGTAACGTAGCGCGAGCAGTTAGGCCTGTCTCAGAGGCAGTGGGTGAAGCGTTTATGGCCACGTACAATAAGGCAGTAATTACACCACAAAAGGACACAACTCAGGTAGATATAGAAAAATAATTTCTTTATCTAACAGTTGAACTCAAAACTCTTAAAGCGTTTCGAAAACTTCAATTCATATCAACCCGTAGGGACTCGAAGAGACAACAACGTATTCACCCAAAGCGTGACACTGACTGAGTTCAGGGACGGGCCTACGCGACCCGTTGCGCACCAGACACCTGTCGTTGGAAGGGAATACAGCATACAGCTTCTGGAAGAAGGGGAGACGGTGACAGGCCAGCGACCACAAGTCTTGGAGGCTCAGGTCCGTAGTGGGGTTCAGGCACTCAGAAAATGGCGGGCGCTCAGTAGCAGCAGCATGCTTCTGCAGCGGCCCGGGCTGGTTGTGGCGATGACTCTCGTCGTGCAGCTCCATGGCGGGCTCACAGCGGCAGCAGCTCTCTCTTAGCTGCGACGGCCCACAGGACAAATCCCAAGGATGCAAAGTTGTCAATGGTGCGGGCGCTCAGCGGCCACAGCTCCCTCTTAGCTTCGTCGGCCTGTGGGGCAAATTACGAGGATGCAAAGTTGTCAATAGTGCGGGCGATCAGTGGCTACAGCTCTCTCTTGACTGCGGCGGTCCACGGGACAAATCACAATGATGCACAGTAGCAAAGGGTGTGGGCACTCAGCAGCAGCAGCTCTCTCTTGCCTGCGGCAGCCCATTGGACAAATCACGATGATGCACAGAAGCAAAGGGTGTGGGCACTCAGGAGTTTCAGCTTTCTCTTGGCTGCGGAGCCCACGGGACAAATCAGGATGATGCACAGTAGCAAAGGCTGTGGGGTCCTCAGCGGCTACAGCTCTCTCTTGGCTTCGGTGGACAACAGGCCAAATGTTGACACACATACTAATTTCTCCATAAGTCTTTTTTCTTTATTCAAAAGCAATGCCTCTCATGGTGTATACTATGCCCTTTTGATTGCATGTTTGAGCATTTTTCTTGGGTAACCCTGGGTTAAGTCCCTACTAGATTCTACTTATGTGTAATAATGGTCCTTAAGGTAGGGATGCACAATTTCAATATTGAAAGATTTAGTATCCTTTTCAAACTTGGTGGTTTTAAAGTTTATGGTGTTGTCTGTAAACGTTTGAATTTCTTTGTAAATGTTCTCAAGCAGAGCTTTTGCTTCAGATGTAGTGTGGTTATTTTTGATTATTTGAGTTAAACTGTCGGGTTCTTCAATTTCACAGCCTTAAAAATTGTTGGCCAGGTATTCTACTTTTTTATAAACTTTCCTGAATGCTGGCACACAATAAGGCTGATGAACGCCCCCACACACTTTTCTTCTTAGTGCAAAGGTGTCCGTGTAGGTCTAGCATAGGTTTTGTACTGAAAACCAGCCCTTCCAGTAGAAAACACTATGCCTAGATAAACTTTAAAGCGTTACCATCTTCAGAGGTGTGCTTTACAGTGCAGCACACATGCAAAGTGGAAAAAAAAGGAGAAATAAAAGGACTTCTCATTTTAAACACCTGCTTCAATGTGGTGTTATTGTTTGGTGCAAACCCTGCCTACAATTGTTAGTAGACAGCGGTTGAGTCAAAAACCATGGGTGATTACTTGGGAACGACCAAGTACAACGTATGGAATGCCCATTGTGGGCAGAGTAACGCAAAGCAGTTCATTGTACAGCTTTGCATTAAATTGAGGAAACTTTCCAGTGCATGTGTTGCGCTGGAGAGTAAATAAAAACTAAAAATATTTTGCACAAGTTTGGTGCAACTCAGCGCAAAATGTTTGTAAATTTGGTCCCACTGATCCAGAATAGTCAGTCTTCTACATTGGAAACATTGCCGCTCAACTTCATCAATTTATTTTCTTGCCCATTTCTATTAAAGTCACTAAATGGATTTTGCTAGCATGTTATGTTCATTGCACACCCCTATCGGAGACTTAGCAACACCATTGACATAAAACAAGTGAATCCCACGTCAAGCACGAAGGACAAGCACACCCTTTTGTAAACAAGTGGAATTCAAATGTCGCAATATATACAGACTAATTATTAAGAACACTCCCCAACTTTGAGTGCCCCTATCCCTGTATGCATTAATAATATAACTGGTGGGCCGCCTTTACTAAAGGCACGAAGATCAGGCAAAATTCAGGCAGCACTAGAAATCTCACTAACCCCATCATACAAGGCATCTTAAGCTCTAGCAAAAGGTCACAACAGACTCAAAACAATTTATAGTTAAAAAACACAAAGGAGAGTAGATTAGTGAATACCCAGCCAGTCAAAATTAGAGGAGATACTAAAGAAGAGCATCCAGCAGAGTTGTCATTGGCCCAGCTCCCTCAGTACAAGAACAGAAATCTGAAGTTGTCTTCATGAAATATTCAATTCTGACCATCAGAACTAGAAGTAGATTCAATATGGGTGGGTTACATATTGAATGTCTACTACCCTCTGAAATGCAACACCAACAACATTATCTGCGCTTCAAGCACTTGAACATACAGTCCAGGCAATCAGGTGTACCAGCTGCAAAAAGACCTGGCATACCGTATTGGTGTGCAGAAATCTTAACACCCCTTATCAAAGAGATTTAAAAAAATAAAATGATTACCAAAAACCGGCATGGATATTTGGGATCTCGATTTTATCTGAGACACAGCCACAAGGCTCGAAATAGGTCTCTCACTATTGTTACTAAGCTGTATCATGCAATTCCTTAATGGCTGAACTGATTCTCAATACCCAGCAAGCAAGATCTATAAATCATGAATTAAGATAAGCCTGTTTAACTATAGCCTATTCAACATTGCAATCTAGGTCTAGGAATCAGATAAAGTTGGTACCTTGCCCAGAAAGCAACCAACATCTTCTAGTCACCGAATTCAAGCTGAGTATGACATTGTGTTCCCTTAGAGGAAGAAATCTTGTGTATTGGCCAGCAATTGTCACCACAATAATAGAATAGCATTCAAATGGGGTATTAGGAGTTACATTAGATGAGCCATGATCTTAACGCGGTAACTAGTGTAAAATCTAAAGAAAATACTCTCATGCAGGGAAGGTATCAAGGGAATGGAGCTGATCTCCTACAATGAAGTTATCACAAAGGCCTTTTTTTACTGGAGCACCTGTAAACCTCCAAAGGTGAAAAACGACCATGAATATCTTGAATGGTTTGATGAAGAGTGCTGGCAAAGGTAACACAAGCTCTCTTGTGCCCTGGTGGCTCGTCATAATTCTAGTAAGAAAGAGGAATAAAGTATTAAACTCAGGATGGAGTATAAAGGTCTAATTGCCAAAACAATCTTCAAAGCCCAGCATAGGTTTTGAGATGAACTCAAGAAGGCGGCTAATAAAAAAATAAAAAGACATTCTGGGTTCTCCTTTTCTGTGGTTTCTGAGGAAATATTCATCCTAAGCAATCATGCACAGGGACACTCCCCATACATTGATAGCGGGAAAATCAGCCTAATTATTCTACTGCCCAAGGTAGAACTAGCTATTTGAACTGGAAGTCAAACAAAGCCCCTGCATTCAATTTTGAACCAGTGGACATGTTCTGAACATGACCTAAAGTAGGTGCTCCAGTTTTAAATTCAAGACAGCAGCAGAAGATGGTGCCTTACTTGGCACAAAGCAAAGGAAGGTTGACAGAAGAAATATCACACATTTTAGACCAAGTTCCTTGCTTGAGGGAGCTGGCAAAATACTTGGTCAAGTATTACTGAATTGTTCCCAGGACTGGGCAGATAGAAAGTTATCCTCTCTTATGAATGAGAAAAAGAGAAATAGAACAGGCTGTGCGGCTTTACCTAATATGCACTCATCAACAAATACTAGTCTATAACTTGCACCAGAACAACAAAGGGCAAAAACTCACTGCTAGCTGCAATATATAGGCCCCCATTGCACAACGTCTGTGCAAGTGTTTTATGAGCTCCTGGGAGAGTGACCTGAAGGCATCCCAGTCCCATCAGAAATTGACCCCCTACTATTTGACCTTTTCATAATAGGCGCCAGCAACTATTTGAAGGGGATGCATGACAGAATAAGGCATGCTTTTACCACGCAGTCTTTACAACGCATGTACCATAACCACACATCTTTACCACGTACAACTTTACAGCAAACTTACATCGGATTACATTAAAGTAACCATTACCACCATACAATTACTACAAATTCATTTATCACGCAAACCAATACCACCTTTTATTTAAATAGTAATACATTACAATTAAAGATATGAAAAAAATATATTTAGCCAAAAGCATTTGAAATCTATATTTTTATGAGCATAAACAATACTCCTACTTTGAACATATGTGTGCAACAGAAAACTACAGATCTTACAACAGAACAACATACAGCAACAATATACAAATGTTTTCAACCTTGGGGAAAAAACACAGTAATTAAACTACTATGTTTCCATTTCTACACAATGTGTAACTCTGTCTCCAACCAAGTTGATGGACAAAGTCACTAAGAAAGGTCAAATACATGTCAATCATATACTTACAAATATAATTATACTTTTATTCATGTATTTGTTCACCAAAACACTCAGATTACAACAAATATTATACCCAGAATTATAATTAAACCTTACTAAAGATATAAAAACATGCACCCCTTGATTTGTGATCAGTGGTACACTGGCCTTTAAAGTTACAACATGTATCAGAGAAAGCAGGACTACTACAAAGACACTGATCAAAACAGTGGCATCTAGCTGTCCCTGTAAGTATACATGAAAACATTAGCTTGTTTTAAAGGAGAAAAACATAATACAGCTAATAATTTTTGATTGACTTTTTTAAACATTTTCAGAATTTATGTTCGACAGAGTCTTCCAACTGTAGGAGCTATTCGATTCGTCAACGTGTCAACATTTCTCAAAACTGTAAGTGAAAATACACGTAGAAACTACATTTCAAATAGTAACATGACAGCTTGCAGTATAACAAAACATATTCAGTAATTTTTGTACGAACAAGATATATTCAAAGAAGAAACCATAAAATAACTGTGTAAAGCAATTACTATTCCAAATGAAATAAGTGTTTCCTCAAGGAAAGTGCTGGTAATATGTTTGAAAGTGCAACTGGACCATAACCACTCTGCTTTTGCAATGGAGATTGAAGTTAGATAAAATGTACAGCTTATTAAATCTCTTTCTACCCCTTACAATAAACACTGTTGCTCAGGTATACTAGAACATCAACAAGCATGTTGTGAGTAACATTCTCATAATCCCCAATTTTAAAAGAATGATTCAATTAAAAAAACAGGAGAGTAATCCCTTGAAAGTAACCCCTGGGACCTACTCAGATTTTAACATGCCTCCTAAACTTACTAAAACCTACAAAGAACCTTTCCTACTATATGATAAGTAAAAACCCCTCAAATATGTACACATTTTCAGTACCATTCATAATACAGTTGCGCTTGAGAATAGTGAAATTCGGGCGATGGATGAAACTTTTAAATCAACACATTTGCCCAAATTTATACAATTCATGTATAAATAAAATATCCATCCCTTTAATGTATAACTTACTGCCTGACAAACATTCCTCAGCAAATATTGAATCTTTATAAGTTATAAAAACCCAAATATTTAGCAAAAATCCTTAGTTGAGGAATACTCCGCAAGCAGTAATCGACAATATGAACGTACAAAACTAACAGCTTTGTGTTTTGTAATGCACTATTGTTAGAAATGGGGGTCTCTAGTTGGCAATGGCTGGTGCCAATGTCCAAATAGGGACCCTTTCTTCCTAAGTCAGGGCAAGTGGGCTACCCCCTTTGATAAACCCTGCTCAACCCTGTGGTAACGTAGCACGAGCAGTTAGGCCTGTCTCAGAGGCAGTGAGTGAAGCGTTTATGGCCACGTACAATAAGGCAGTAATGACACAACAAAAGGACACAACTCAGGTAGATATAGAAAAATAATATTTTTATCTAACACTTTAACTCAAAACTCTTAAAGCGTTTCAACATCTTCAATTCACGTCAACCCATAGGGGCTCGAAGAGACAACAATGTATTCACCCATAGCATGACACTGACTGAGTTCAGGGACAGGGCCTACCCGACCCGTTGCGCACCAGATACCTGTCATTGAAAGGGAATACAGCACACAGCTTCTGGAAGAAGGGGAGACGGTGACAGGCCAGCGACCACAAGTCTTGGAGGCTCAGGTCCGTAGCGGGGATCAGGCACTCAGGGACAGGCGGGCGCTCAGTAGCAGCAGCACGCTTCTGCAGCGGCCCGGGCTGGTGGTGGCAATGACTCTCGTCGTGCAGCTCCATGGCGGGCTCACAGCGGCAGCAGCTCTCTCTTAGCTGCGACGGCCCACAGGACAAATCCCAAGGATGCAAAGTTGTCAATGGTGCGGGCGCTCTGCGGCCACAGCTCCCTCTTAGCTTCGTCGGCCTGCGGGGCAAATTACGAGGATGCAAAGTTGTCAATAGTGCGGGTGCTCAGTGGCTACAGCTCTCTCTTGACTGCGGCGGTCCACGGGACAAATCACAATGATGCACAGTAGCAAAGTGTGTGGGCACTCAGCAGCTACAGCTCTCTCTTGGCTGTGGCAGCCCACGGGACAAATCACAATGATGCACAGTAGTAAAGGGTATGGGCACTCAGCGGCAGCAGCTCTCTCTTGCCTGCGGCAGCCCATTGGACAAATCACGATGATGCACAGAAGCAAAGGGTGTGGGCACTCAGGAGTTGCAGCTTTCTCTTGGCTGCGGAGCCCACGGGACAAATCACGATGATGCACAGTAGCAAAGGCTGTGGGGTCCTCAGCGGCTACAGCTCTCTCTTGGCTGCGGTGGACAACAGGCCAAATGTTGACACACATACTAATTTCTCCATAAGTCTTTTTTCTTTATTCAAAAGCAATGCCTCTCATGGTGTATACTATGCCCTTTTGATTGCATGTTTGAGCATTTTTCTTGGGTAACCCTGGGTTAAGTCCCTACTCGATTCTACTTATGTATAATAATCGTCCTTAAGGTAGGGATGCACAATTTCAATATTGAAAGATTTAGTATCCTTTTCAAACTTGGTGGTTTTAAAGTTTATGGTGTTGTCTGTAAACGTTTGAATTTCTTTGTAAATGTTCTCAAGCAGAGCTTTTGCTTCAGATGTAGTGTGGTTATTTTTGATTATTTGAGTTAAACTGTCGAGTTCTTCAATTTCACAGCCTTAAAAATTGTTGGCCAGGTATTCTATTTTTTTATAAACTTTCCTGAATGCTGGCCCACAATAAGGCTGATGAACGCCCACACACACTTTTCTTCTTAGTGCAAAGGTGTCCGTGTAGGTCTAGCATAGGTTTTGTACTGAAAAACAGCCCTTCCAGTAGAAAACACTATGCCTAGATAAACTTTAAAGCATTACCATCTTCAGAGGTGTGCTTTACAGTGCAGCACACATGCAAAGTGGAAAAAATTAGGAGAAATAAAAGGACTTCTCATTTTAAACACCTGCTTCAATGTGGTGTTATTGTTTGGTGCAAACCCTGCCTACAATTGTTAGTAGACAGCGGTTGAGTAAAAAACCATGGGTGATTGCTTGGGAACGACCAAGTACCACGTATGGAATGCCCATTGCGGGCAGAGTAACGCAAAGCAGTTCATTATACAGCTTTGCATTAAATTGAGGAAACTTTCCAGTGCATGTTTTGCGCTGGAGAGTAAATAAAAACTAAAATATTTTGCACAAGTTTGGTGCAACTCAGCGCAAAATGTTTGTAAATTTGGTCCCACTGATCCAGAATAGCCAGTCTTCTACATTGGAAACATTACCGCTCAACTTCATCAATTTATTTTCTTGCCCATTTCTATTAAAGTCACTAAATGGATTTTGCCAGCATGTTATGTTCATTGCACACCCCTATCGGAGACTTAGCAACACCATTGACATAAAACAAGTGAATCCCACGTCAAGCACGAAGGACAAGCACACCCTTTTGTAAACAAGTGGAATTCAAATGTCGCAATATATACAGACTAATTATTAAGAACACTCCCCAACTTTGAGTGCCCCTATCCCTGTATGCATTAATAATATATTTGGTGGGCCGCCTTTACTAAAGGCTCGAAGATCAGCCGAAATTCAGACAGCACTAGAAATCTCACTAACCCCATCATACAAGGCATCTTAAGCTCTAGCAAAAGGTCACAACAGACTCAAAACAATTTATAGTTAAAAAACACAAAGGAGAGTAGATTAGTGAATACCCGGCCAGTCAAAATTAGAGGAGATACTAAAGAAGAGCATCCACCAGAGTTGTCATTGGCCCAGCTCCCTCAGTACAAGAACAGAAATCTGAAGTTGTCTTCATGAAATATTCAATTCTGAACATCAGAACTAGAAGTAGATTCAATATGGGTGGGTTACATATTGAATGTCTACTACCCTCTGAAATGCAACACCAACAACATTATCTGCGCTTCAAGCACTTGAACATACAGTCCAGGCAATCAGGTGTACCAGCTGCAAAAAGACCTGGCATACCGTATTGGTGTGCAGAAATCTTAACACCCCTTATCAAAGAGATTTAAAAAAATAAAATCATTACCAAAAACCGGCATGGATATTTGGGAGTAGTTGGGACACAGACACAAGGCTCGAAATAGGTCTCTCACTATTGTTACTAAGCTGTATCATGCAATTCCTTAATGGCTGAACTGATTCTCAATACCCAGCAAGCAAGATCTATAAATCATGAATTAAGATAAGCCTGTTTAACAATATCCTATTCAACATTGCAATCTAGGTCTAGGAATCAGATAAAGTTGGTACCTTGCCCAGAAAGCAACCAGCATCTTCTAGTCACCGTATTCAAGCTGAGTATGACATTGTGTTCCCTTAGAGGAAGAAATCTTGTGTATTGGCCAGCAATTGTCCCCACAATAATAGAATAGCATTCAAATGGGGTATTAAGAGTTACATTAGATGAGCCATGCTCTTAACGCGGTAACTAGTGTAAAATCTAAAGAAAATACTCTCATGCAGGGAAGGTGTCAAGGGAATGGCGCTGATCTCCTACAATGAAGTTATCACAAAGGCCTTTTTTACTGGAGCACCTGTAAACCTCCAAAGGTGTGTAGTGTAGTTCCTATTATCCCAATAGGCTCTGCGCATTGGAATAATACCTTCAATAGTATAGGCCTAGACCAGACGTTAACTAGGTCTACTACTGTCGATATTAGACTTAAAGTTTTGGGTTTTGCCAGCTAGCTCAGAGTTCACTAGAAACTTTCTCGAATAAGCAAGGAGGAGTTGAACCTCCCTGGATAGACAAGAAGGGATTTAGTTCCTGACAACCATAGAACATGACAACTTTGCTCTCCCCTAATCAAGAGTGTATCTCTAGAGTCGTGTGAAAACAAAAGACGACTTATTTTACTCAGTCAGTACGTGCATTCTTAGTCTCACCAGATTGTAGAGAAAAGGAAGAGACGGGCGTGTTCAATAAAAGATGTTATTTATTGATCAGTCTCTTTTCTCATACAAGAGAAATGGATCGATATTATTGCAATACTTATGGTTAAGTAAAGTGCATACAATAAAAGCAGAAGTATAAAATAATACTGTAAAAACATTGATATGGTTTCTAAGCCATATGAAGGTTTAAAATGAATAAAATGAATACATACACATTTACATTTGACTAATCGTACTCAACTGGTGTTTCTAACTACGCCTACCCCGTGTACCTGACCTAAGCCTAATACGTGGGCGGGAATAGAAAGTTACAGTTTAAGTTAAGTTTGTTTTGCCAAGTGACTGACTAAAGAATTCTCTGCAAGGGGTTATTCAGTTCTGTACCTGGACTCTAGGATGAATGAGGGATGGTATCTCTCGTCTCTGGTCTCGATATCCCAGGCTGCCTGCGAGGGCTACCCGGAAGCGCCGGAGCTGGATTTCTCGGCAGGAGAAAGCAGCGTCTCGTTCTCAGCGCGTCAGGAAGGCGGGGCTGCGCCAGCGGGGTCTGCTCTGCTCTGGGCTTCGGCAAGTCTGGCTGCTCCGATCTCGTCACCACCGCGTGTGTTTGCATAGGGCAATATCGGTAATATTTATACCTTTAAGGTGCCGAGATTGACGTAAGGATGGACATAGATACGTCAATAAGGATGTCATACGACCTGGTCGTTAGCACATTCTTTTGCTGAAGTTCTCGGTGAAATCAAAACAATGGCCGCAGGGTTTTTCCCAGGTCTGTCATAGGTTTGATTTGTTTTGAGAACTCCGTATGCCTTATCAGGGGCTGGAGGAATATCGCTTGTCTAATTAGATGGCAAGCGTTATGACCTAATCAGATAACACGTTCCTGTGCCGTAGTGTGGCTTTATCAGATAACGGTTCCTGCACATGGGGGTTTTCTGCCTCATGGGATGGCTGCTAGTTAACTTGTTAACCAGAATAGGGTCAGGAATAGGGGGATCGATACAGAACCTATAGGAATACATCACACCCACTCCACGCTAACTATGGACATATTTACGAATCTATGCATAGTAAAACATACTGTAGAGTATCGTGTATACCTTACCACCCCAAAATACATAAATGCATTTTGAAATTATCAAATATACGGAAAAAACAGTCACATGTAATATATGCACTCAAGCTGTAGAATAATGCTAAAGTAATCATGCATATCTATACATTATCACTAATTTGTATATGAGAATTTACACATGAAATGGCTCTTAATACAGAAAAACGTTTCGAGACCATTCCATCACAGAATAAAATAATTATGAACATACCAGCGGGCAGCTAATGTCTATAAAGTATCTAAAAATAGAAATTTTAGTTCTCTAAGAATAGTTCTTACTTTAAGCTGAAAATAAGTGTCCCGAAAAATTCGTAAAAATATTTTGGGGCTGCTGAAAAAAAATTGCTGTCCGTGAACTGGAGGGAAAATTGTTCATGGTAGTTTGCTATTCTAGTTGAAGGCCAAATTCAGGGAACGCCGTGTGCGTCCTTGCTCAAAAGTCTCTATTTCTGCTCTGGTGAGAACATCATATCATTTAGACTCTCGAAAAAGTTGTCAACAGCTTCCTGGGAGAGTTCCACTAACTCGGAAAAAGATGTAACCATGCATTCGTGCGCATGATTGTTTCCATTGACGTTTTGATTAGTATTGCTGACAGAAGGTCGTACCTGATCAATGCTGCTTTCATCTTGAACTTCACTACCCCTTAATCGTAGTGGTGAAGCTTCCACGAATGCCGTCATCAGGATTGGTAGCCGTTGAGGGCAGCACAAAGCATGAGCCTTTATTGGACTCAACAATGTTTCTGCATCCATTGGCGCATCTGATTGTAGAGTCAGACAGGTGTCTAACACCATTCTTCTCCGCATAGCAAGCACCTTAATACAGGTAAAACACATCGATGCCACATTGGTCGAAATGAAAGAAACCAAGTCATGTTCAGGTCTCTAAGCCGGGATAGTCCCAGGATTTTTGATATCCGGTCCCGGTATCCAATGGCTAGGATTGTTTCTTCCCTGGTCGCAGGTGTTTTGTCTGTGACATGGTTTGCCATAACGAAATATAAGGACTAAGAATAGGATTCCTGCAATTAGTCCTAAAATGAGGGGAAGTCCGCCAAAAATCGAATGGACGAAATCTGGAAAAATACCCAGTATGGCTTTGAATGGTGTTAATGCCATCGAAAATACTGTCTTAAATACTTTTGAGACTCCACTGGTATCAGAAATATTTAAGATTTCATTCAGGATTTCTGTGAAATGTATGGGGGAATTAGTTGATAATAAGGAGTGAAAATCTGCAGTCGTCCTTGCGACTAGGAGATCATACGTTTCTTTTGATGACGTGAGTCTGGTCGGCGTCTGAAGAAGCACTGTTTTCATTCTGCTTAAAGTATCTATTCGAATAGAAGTAATTTTCAAGTTGGGCCATGCCCTTGCCTCCCTGTCTGGAAGGGAGCTGGGGAACAATAAGCGTCCACAGCACTTGACCTTCGCAGTCGTAGTTACGAGATAAGGAGTCCCGGGCATACAGCATCTGCGATCTACAATTAGAATGTAACTCCCATTATAGAGTCTTTGAAAGAATGGTTCTATCTCTGTTGCAGGTGCGCCTAGCTGGTGACATGAAAGGTTATTTGAGTTCCCTTCACAGGCTCCATGCAAACTAATTCCATTACACAGAAGTGTACCGCTCAGTGACATTGCACAATTATTGCCACTAAGAAACACTTTCTGTCCTTTATTACTGACACATGCATGTGAATAGGGCAAGTTCCATGTTGTTTTAATGTACCCCTTTCCCAATTTTTCGTACATGCCAGCCTGTATATATTTTTGGCAGTATTGAAACCTGAGGGTTGATATTGGAATATTAATTATCCCATGTATTATCCATTCACTGACAGGTCGTTCTGACATTGTCACTGGTAATCTCTCGAGTTTCTCAATGCTCAGAATTGTATAATCAGCACCCTTTTGTGCCATACTGATTTGTTTATCAGTAAGGTTAAAGATATTGAATAGTGACGTTGTGTTGATTAAACGCCAAGGCACATCGCCTGAACGCAGATTTTGTAACGTCCAGCCAAGCTGTACAATAGAACGCAATTGAGACTGACCGTGTTGTAACAACAGCAAGTCTTGCGATATTATGTCGATTGCTGAAGTCACAATGCTGTCCAGAGAAAAAATTCTGGAGGACAGAGTCATTAACCCATTGTCCACTACAGAAAGTGATTTTTCCAAATTAATACGGTCAATTTCCCGTATTCTTTCTGCTGTCTCAATTTGAGTCACCTTCCAGGCCTCGTTGTATGCTGCATATACAGAGGCTGCTATGAAACGTTTCTGACGCTGTTTGCGCGGTCCCATAATGAAATCACGCAAGTCAGCACCATCAGTAAGTAAAGTTAGGTGTTGCTTAATTTCTGCCAGTGTGGAAGTCTGTAGCCACTGAAGGCATAATTTGCCCACACTGTAGGTGGTTATTATTCCTGGGTGTTGTCTTTGGGAATATCTAGGGTCTGGCCTGGTCATTTTGAACCCCTGTGTTTTGTTCAGGAATCTGTTTTGACAGTTATTAGTATCTGTGGGCCAGATCAACCACTGTTTCCAATCAGGATGTGTTCTGTTTTGGTTTAATACATAATTTACGTCTATCTCTTCATCTGTGGAGCTATTGCTGTTCATTGTTGGTTTTGGAATAGACGGTTTATTTAAGTCTTTGATTTTGGATAAGCCAAGACAGGTAGTTTGTTGAACAGTGTCATTTAAAAATATAATTTGTTCTGGGATCATGCAGGCTCTAAACAATGATTCTATACCCTGTACTTGCCATTCTTTTGTACCCCAAACACTTTTTACTTCAAAATTTTTGTCCCAATAATCAAAACTAAAAGTATTCATTTGTTCAAAGAATGAGTCTGAATATATCAATTTCGTGTTTGTTATCATGGTCTTTGTCCCTGTCTTATTTGACAATTTGAAATAAAATGTTTCGGCATTACTTGTGTTAAAACCTGAAAAGTATGAATATTTGTCATAAACGGTTCTTGAGCTTCCTTTTGGAGGGGTTGCACAATGTTCCCATTGATTATAATTTAAAACATTTCTAGGTTGTGCAGATCTATGTAGAAAATGGTTACCATAGTGGTTATAACAGTACATACTATCATAATTTGTCGAACCCTGCAAATAATCATGTTTGGTAAATTTAGCAGACATCACTAAGTCAGACATCATATTATTTATACTTTCAAAGTCCCAATCATCAGCAAATGAGCTCGGTTTTACAAAGTCACTCAACGAGATCTTAATTTGGTGTGGATATTTCAGGATTTCAACCGGACCATAAATTTCGTAGTCAGTTTTGTCCCATGCTACCCCACCCGGTATAGGATTGGCTGTGAAGTTGACTGAAGAAAGTTCTCTTTTCTCGACGTGTGAAGATGTGTGTGGTTTGAGGATCAAGTTGATTTTCTGACTTGCTGTGTCCATTTTAGCATATTTTCCCTCAATGAAGCGTCCCAAAGTTAGTACCATGATGAGCCAAAGTATGAGGATAAATGCACCAAAACCCACCCAAAATTCAATCCATGGAGAAATCAAATATGTTTCTTTCAGTTGTTTCAAAAGTACTTTAACTTTTTCTTTAAAGGTTTTTGTTGATGGCTGTGTTTTTGATTCAGTGAAGCCTTCAGAGGAATCATCGAAGTTTATGAAGTAGCCGGATGCAGTTCTGTCAATTGTTCCAATTGCTTCAGGATTACTGTTTCTTGCATAGTCGTTTGTTACTTCATTATAGATTGGTGTGTCTCTGCTAAATGTTTTTATTTGGGTTTTCAGAGGTCTAAGTTCCATTGCATTGTTGCATAGTCCTTGTTGTAGTTCTGTAGGCGTTTCGAATGTGATTAGCCTCTTAGATTGAACCTCTGTGTTAGTAGCAAATCTTGGTGTTCTACTACTTCTCGGGAGTCCACTTGGCCTACTATTTGTTATCGGCCACATGTTGTGGTTTTACCAGGTCGATGGATACAACTCGGTTCTCCTTTTTACCAGCAAGCGGCCGTAGTACAACTGATCTTGTCCCGTTGACAGACAAGACAGGAACTGCTTTTCTGTAAGAAGGCCCAAATTCCTTCTTTACCGCGATCTTTTCTCTGACTAGATCCCCGACTTTTGGAATCCAGAAAGGTCTTGCTGGGACAGGTGGTGGTTCTTCAGTGGTTGTTGGCTGCTGTTTCAACTTTATGTTGCTCAGGTCTTTTCTTGTTTCGTTTAAGTCCTGCAAAACAGCCAAACGATCTTTGATATCAAAGCTTTTTTCCTTCACCACTGAAGTCTGACTGTCGAGATCTAAGACTAACATCCTAGTTCCAAACAATAATTTGTACGGACTGAATCCCTTCAGAGAATTTCTTGGCAAGTTATTTAGACTACGTTGGACACTTATTAGATGTTTGACCCACCCAGCTCCCGAACCTAATATCCTTTCTGTTATAGATAGCTTTATGCCTTGGTTTTTTCTTTACACCATCCCGTATACCTCAGGAAGGAAGTGAGAAGAGTCCCGCTGTGCTATGCTCACTTGGCAATGTTTCCCCTCAGGCTGGAGGGCCAGATTGAAAACAATGGTCAAACGTAGCATGCTCTTAGCGTATATGCCATTTAGACTCGCAAATCTTTGTATAACAGTCCAGACGTCAGCCGAGTGCTGGTGATCTACATTATAAGTGGAAACTAGCCTGTATATGTTAATCGGACGCTTTGCTTTTTACTGTTGATCTTTTCTGGAGTGAAACGACACGGTATTACACCGTTTCTCTCACCAATGCGATTTCTGTTACAGTTTGGGCAGTTCTTTACGAACATGGTATGATGCAGGCTCATGCCTGGCCACCAGTACCTTGATTGTAATTCTTCCAGAGAATCTTTTAGTTTGAGGTGTCTCAGACCCTCGCCCATATGCGCGTCTGCTATTAACAAGGTTCTCCTGTCCATGTTTGGAATCACTCTATCCCCCACTCCAGGGATTCGAGCAAAAGGGACGGAGTTTGCATCGATTATGTATGTATAATTGAGTGGATAGTTGATCGGTAGCGCTGAGCAGTCGCCTTTTGATGACGTTTTCACCGCCAGCACTGTTTCACCGTCAATATACTTCACTGTACGCTTTTTTCGAGCTACGGAAGCCGATTTAGTTGCTACCGCTGTGGCTGTCTCAGCCAATGAATTCCCTGCAACGTGAACGCCATCACGCTGATGACTCAGTGAGTGTGTCACGTGAGTCTTTGGTAGTTCTTTTTGTAAAAGAGCTATTTGTTCCCAAAGCAGTTTTTGCTTTATTGTTGCACCTGTGTCATCTTTGTAACCGTTTTGAATCCATGTCTGCAAATCGTTGTTATATGATTTGACGCAGTAATATGAATCGGACACTATAAGTGTCGGGAATTCGCGATCCGCATTATCTAGCGCCATTTTCAATGCTATTATTTCAGTCTGTTGTTCTGAATTAGTTTCTACTGAGTGTGTTTTTGTTAATAGAGGTCTTAGTTTACCTCCGCGCCACACTTCTTTTGTAATCTCACATGTTGGGTTGTATGCTTGTTTTCCCCAAATGGAGGGTTGAGCATGTCCGTCTGTATAGATTACACAAGCGTATTGTCGTAATGGCAGAATGTCGATAGGCAGAGGGAATGTTCTCTCATATTCTAGATTTTTCAATTCCTTTAGTTCTGGATCAAAGTAGTAGTATACATTGTCCGTTGTAATTGAATTCACCCATTGTATCCATTCCGGATTCAATGTTGTTGCCTCAAAGGCTGATTCTGCTGTTCTGACTGTGATATGTCTACCGTCCGCTTGATCTTTTTCTCTAGCTATTGCGGTTTGAACTGCATGAACAATGTTTTCTTTAATGCTGAATTTCTTTTCAGCTTCTGTGTACAAGTGTGATTTGAATGCAATTGGTACCTTTTCTCCCTCATTAGAGGTCAGGTATGTGAATCCGCATCTTCCTGGGATGACTCGAATCACAAGATTGCGTGTGTTATCACGTGTTTCTAATTTTGTTTTAATTAACATGTCTGTTTGTAAGGATCTCAAAATTTCTGTGTGTATTTGAGTCCAATTGGTTCTTTTAAAATCTGGTTTTATTAGATCATAAAGGGGTTTGACCCTTTCTGCGTAATTTGCAATGTATGTTCTTCCGAAATTTAGGAAGCCTAGAATTGACTGTAAGTTTTTTAGTGTTCTAGGTGCTTGGAGTACGGCACATTTCTCTAGGAAATTGTCAGCCAGGCTTTTGCCTTCACTTGATAATTCGTATCCTAAGAACAGGACTGTTAGATGGGCAATTCTAGATTTTTTAAAGTTGAATTTGTAACCCTCTGCTGCGAACCCAAGTATTATGGTGTTCACTCTCTTCAAGTGAGTATCCAAGTCATCATCTGTTAGGTATATGTCGTCGACATAAGATAATGCTTCGTCATCATATGTTTGTAGTAATTCTGTTACTCTCGCTGAGAATACCCCTGGGCTATTCTTGTACCCCTGGGCTAACCGACAGAATTGTTTTTGAGTGCCATTTATTGAGAATGCAGACAAATATCTGCTCTCTGGTGCTATGTTTTGACAAAAGAATCCATTAGAGATGTCTAATGTTGTTTTGTATTTTTTGCGCACTATGTTATTCATTAGTGCAGCACTATGCGAGTTTTGCACTGCAAAAGTTTTGCAACATGAGTTAAGGTGTCGGTAATCCAAAACTAGACGATATGAATTGTCTGGTTTGGAGACCGGAAACAAAGGGTTGTTCATTTGTGAGGTGCAAGTTTCAATCACCCCCTGGTATTCTAATTGATCTAGGATTTCTTTTACCTGTTTTTTAGCTTCTTGCTTAATTGGGTACTGTCTTTGTGCAGTAGGTTGTGATTTTAACTGGATTTTGTGAGGAGGAGAGTCCTCATCCCATCCTACATGATTTTTATATAAAGCAGGAGCTTGAGCTACTGCCCACTTTCTGGCAAGTGTGTATTTTTTATGAATTGGGATATGATTTGAGAAGGCAGGCATAATTATTTCTTCGCCATGAGGGCACTCCCTGACAAACTCTGGTGGCCAGTCTTTTTCAGCTAGAAGGATGTCATAGCCCTTGGAGAGATTATCCCAAAATAGTCCCCTTATTTTTCTAGTCTTATCCCCTTCTATACGTAAAGTTATTTCATATATTTTGTGAGGTTTGCTAACTCTGGTGTCTGCAGTTTCCACTTGAAGATATTCATTCGTGTCCCCAGAAGATTCATAAGGACTTTGCGAGCTATGCTCACTTCTGCTGCGCTGTCTAGCATTGTCTGAGCCCATTCTCCGTTTTTCAGTTGTGTCCTCAGTATTCTCCGCATTGTTAACTACCTTGATGCTGGCTACCTTCTTTTTTGGAAATTGTAGTTTCTTTTTTAGATGAGCAGATTCCTTGTCTTTGGACTTGGCGTGCTCTTCTCTTTGTTCTGATCGTCCTCTTCTTTCCGATTTCTGCGAGGAAGTCTGAAAAGATTGAGAGGGACGTGTATCAATGTCTTGATATCTATCAGGCTTCTTTATATTGTCCCTATTTCTAAGGTTATATCTTTTCCCAGAGGGGTCACTTTGGGGTGACCTGTGTCTCTGGTTCGGAGATTTTTCTCTCCGCCGAGGAGACCTTCCTCTGGACTGGAATTTCTTTTCTTTAGGATTGGATTGTTTGTTTCCATCCCAGCTCTTTTTTTGTGATGTTGAATTATTATTAAAAAATATTTTTTCAGGACTTTCAATCAGTTGTGGTTTTACTGGTATTCCACCTAAACTATCTCTACCTAGTTCCTCATAGGATTTTTCTATAATTCTGGCAATTTCAGCTGGTTGGTCTGCTATATCTGTCTCCTTTAACCTCTGGCGGATCGCCACGTTTGCTGCTTCTCCCTTTATGTTGGCTAATAATATAGCCGAGACCTGCTTGAATTCTTTTAGTAATTTCATACCAAGAGTTAAAGCGGGTTCTGGACCGTATTCGTCTTGAATTTGTTTTAGCACATCTGGTATTACCGAAATGGATGGAACACCGTGCGTTTTTGTGTAGATAGAAGCAAAGACTGTACCCCAAGTGTCACAGTCCTCCACGTGTGGTGCGATTCCCATTGGAAGACAGATAGTCAGAATCCTGTGTTTTTCTAACGGGGTGGTGTCTGGAAACACCGCCTCTATTTGGGTGATTTTTTGTGCTAACCAGAATGGTATTTGTTCCCGTTTAGCTGGCACTTTACCTAGGCAGGATTGTATGTTCTGTGGTGTAATTTTATTTGTGTTCCCCTGGTGAGGGGTCAGCTGTGGAATTTTAATTGCTGGTTGAATTGTTGAAGTCCGCATCACATATTGGACTAATTGTCTATGTAATTTTATTAATTGTTTTAGCTGTGTTAAAAGCTCTGGTGCAGGCATTCTTTCGATGTCTGGATGTGGTGTGTATCCGGCTAGGACCGGCCACGTTGCTCCTGGTCTACCTAATGGACCGAGCCTGGTGATGTGATTATTATGTTTTAGGGCGCCATTAAATAAGAGCAGATGCTCTTGAAATTTAAATGGTACTTCCACCTCCTCGAAAGGAGTGTACTCATTAGGAGGGTCCTCTGTTTTGTAATAGTGGAAGTACTTTGTTACAGCATTTGCTGCTGGAAAATGTATCCATGAATAATATACCTCTGTCTGCCGATATTCGTGTGCCTCAATCACGAATATGACTGTGCCACCTCTAGGTGTCAATCCATTTTCTATAAGTTTTAAAGTTATAGATTTCCTCTTGATGACCGGGATGAGTATTATATCCGGGTCTGTGTCTTGCAGTGCATTATCAGCTGCTGCGAGTTCAGTTGCTATTCTAACTGTCTCTCTTTCTTCATCACTGTCTACCATTTTACCGACAGGAAGGTTATTTAGTTTGTTTGCAGATCAGGTTTCTTATGGAAACAAAGATTAGATGCACAATATTTTGGAACAGTGTATCCTTCAACGTTGACTAAACCAAGAACCATACATAGGAGTTTCCTCCTGCGAGGTCTGGCGGATATTACCTTTCACCCACTCCAGACGTCTTTGGAGTTTTATGGGAAAAAAGGGGTCTGAGTGAAAAAGCACGACTGAGTTACTTTAAATGTCTTACGTTAGTTTTATCGCCCTTCCAAACGCGTTGGGCGCCATGTAGTGTAGTTCCTATTATCCCAATAGGCTCTGCGCATTGGAATAATACCTTCAATAGTATAGGCCTAGACCAGACGTTAACTAGGTCTACTACTGTCGATATTAGACTTAAAGTTTTGGGTTTTGCCAGCTAGCTCAGAGTTCACTAGAAACTTTCTCGAATAGGCAAGGAGGAGTTGAACCTCCCTGGATAGACAAGAAGGGATTTAGTTTCTGACAACCATAGAACATGACAACTTTGCTCTCCCCTAATCAAGAGTGTATCTCTAGAGTCGTGTGAAAACAAAAGACGACTTATTTTACTCAGTCAGTACGTGCATTCTTAGTCTCACCAGATTGTAGAGAAAAGGAAGAGACGGGCGTGTTCAATAAAAGATGTTATTTATTGATCAGTCTCTTTTCTCATACAAGAGAAATGGATCGATATTATTGCAATACTTATGGTTAAGTAAAGTGCATACAATAAAAGCAGAAGTATAAAATAATACTGTAAAAACATTGATATGGTTTCTAAGCCATATGAAGGTTTAAAATGAATAAAATGAATACATACACATTTACATTTGACTAATCGTACTCAACTGGTGTTTCTAACTACGCCTACCCCGTGTACCTGACCTAAGCCTAATACGTGGGCGGGAATAGAAAGTTACAGTTTAAGTTAAGTTTGTTTTGCCAAGTGACTGACTAAAGAATTCTCTGCAAGGGGTTATTCAGTTCTGTACCTGGACTCTAGGATGAATGAGGGATGGTATCTCTCGTCTCTGGTCTCGATATCCCAGGCTGCATGCGAGGGCTACCCGGAAACGTCGGAGCTGGATTTCTCGGCAGGAGAAAGCAGCGTCTCGTTCTCAGCGCGTCAGGAAGGCGGGGCTGCGCCAGCGGGGTCTGCTCTGCTCTGGGCTTCGGCAAGTCTGGCTGCTCCGATCTCGTCACCACCGCGTGTGTTTGCATAGGGCAATATCGGTAATATTTATACCTTTAAGGTGCCGAGATTGACGTAAGGATGGACATAGATACGTCAATAAGGATGTCATACGACCTGGTCGTTAGCACATTCTTTTGCTGAAGTTCTCGGTGAAATCAAAACAATGGCCACAGGGTTTTTCCCAGGTCTGTCATAGGTTTGATTTGTTTTGAGAACTCCGTATGCTTTATCAGGGGCTGGAGGAATATCGCTTGTCTAATTAGATGGCAAGCGTTATGACCTAATCAGATAACACGTTCCTGTGCCGTAGTGTGGCTTTATCAGATAACGGTTCCTGCATCATGGGGGTTTTCTGCCTCATGGGATGGCTGCTAGTTAACTTGTTAACCAGAATAGGGTCAGGAATAGGGGGATCGATACAGAACCTATAGGAATACATCACAGGTGAAAAACGACCATGAATATCTTGAATGGTTTGATGAAGAGTGCTGGCAAAGGTAACACAAGCTCTCTTGTGCCCTGGTGGCTCGTCATAATTCTAGTAAGAAAGAGGAATAAAGTATTAAACTCAGGATGGAGTATAAAGGTCTAATTGCCAAAAAATCTTCAAAGCCCAGCATAGGTTTTGAGATGAACTCAAGAAGGCGGCTAATAAAAAAATAAAAAGACATTCTGGGTTCTCCTTTTCTGTGGTTTCTGAGGAAATATTCATCCTAAGCACTCATGCACAGGGACACTCCCAATACATTGATAGCGGGAAAATCAGCCTAATTATTCTACTGCCCAAGGTAGAACTAGCTATTTGAACTGGAAGTCAAACAAAGCCCCTGCATTCAATTTTGAACCAGTGGACATGTTCTGAACATGACCTAAAATGGGTGCTCCAGCTTTAAATTCAAGACAGCAGCAGAAGATGGTGCCTTGTTTGGCACAAAGCAAAGGAAGGTTGACAGAAGAAATATCACACATTTTAGACCAAGTTCCTTGCTTGAGGGAGCTGGCAAAATACTTGGTCAAGTATTACTGAATTGTTCCCAGGACTGGGCAGATAGAAAGTTATCCTCTCTTATGAATGAGAAAAAGAGAAATAGAACAGTGCACTAGGCTGTGCGGCTTTACCTAATATGCACTCATCAACAAATACTAGTCTATAACTTGCACCAGAACAACAAAGGGCAAAAACTCACTGCTAGCTGCAATATATAGGCCCCCATTGCACAACATCTGTGCAAGTGTTTTATGAGCTCCTGGGAGAGTGACCTGAAGGCATCCCAGTCGCATCAGAAATTGACCCCCTACTATTTGACCTTTTCATAATAGGCGCCAGCAACTATTTGAAGGGGATGCATGACAGAATAAGGCATGCTTTTACCACGCAGTCTTTACAACGCATGTACCATAACCACACATCTTTACCACGTACAACTTTACAGCAAACTTACATCGGATTACATTAAAGTAACCATTACCACCATACAATTACTACAAATTCATTTATCACGCAAACCAATACCACCTTTTATTTAAATAGTAATACATTACAATTAAAGATATGAAAAAAATATATTTAGCCAAAAGCATTTGAAATCTATATTTTTATGAGCATAAACAATACTCCTACTTTGAACATATGTGTGCAACAGAAAACTACAGATCTTACAACAGAACAACATACAGCAACAATATGCAAATGTTTTCAACCTTGGGGAAAAAACACAGTAATTAAACTACTATGTTTCCATTTCTACACAATCAGGTCGATTCTGATCCGGTAAAAAGCGCTCCGAATTGCTGTTCGGAGCGTTTTTCCACGTACGAATCGCACCTGTAGGCGTCCCCGTACGATTCAGCAAGTACGATCACAAATTAAAGCGTCACTCCGTACGACTCGTAAAAAAGACAGTACAAATCGGAAATCCATACGAATTGCAGTCGGCTGACGCACCACGCAGCGTCCGTACGTAAATAGACCGCGCCTTCTGAACCAGGAAGTACGATCCGTGTTGAACACACTCCGTACGGCTCTTTTGCTACGAGAGCTCTAAACTACCGTAAACCCACACTCCGGCAAAACCGGCACCCAGTACACGACAAGCAGGACATGAACGCCATCGTCCGTCTCATCCCTATCCTGTACGCCCACCACCTCGTACTTAGAAACCGACGACGGCGCAGAAGGTGAGTACAACGAACTCCAACATACCTGTACGTGTTGCCACACGGGCACATCTCCATTGCACGACTGTCATGTCTGGGTACGTTGCACCACACACTCCCGCACTTCACCAGTGTAATACAGAGACGTACCGCACCTACGTCATCGACTTTGGCGTACGGTACGTCACCGCACAACACCAGTGTAATACGGAGACGTACCACACCTACGTCATCGACTTCGGGGTACGGTACGTCACCGCACTCCACCAGTGTTATACGTGCCGCATGTACGTCATCCAGCTCGGGGTACGGTACGTCACCGCACTCCACCAGTGTAATACGGAGATGTACCGCACCTACGTCATCGACTTCGGGGTACGGTACGTCACCGCACTCCACCAGTGTTATACGTGCCGCATGTACGTCATCCAGCTCGGGGTACGGTACGTCACCGCACAACACCAGTGTAATACGAAGACGTACCGCACCTACGTCATCGACCTCGGGGTACGGTACGTCACCGCACTCCACCAGTGTTATACGTGCCGCATGTACGTCATCCAGCTCTGGGTACGGTACGTCACCGCACAACACCAGTGTAATACGGAGACGTACCGCAACTACGTCATCGACCTCGGCGTACGGTACGTCACCGCACATCAGTAGAGCAATACGGTGACATGGCGAACCTACGTCATCGACCACGGGGTATGGTAAGTCACCACACATCACCAGTGCAATAGACGTATGGGACATACGACTGCAATATATCAATGTTTGTCTAACTGGTGTAAAGTAAACACATCCACCACTTCCTACCACTGCCCAGCATCAGAGTGCCCACCACTGGCCAGCATCAGAGTGCCCACCATTGCCCAGCATCAGAGTGCCCACCACTGGCCAGCATCAGAGTGCCCACCACTGCCCAGCATCAGAGTGCCCACCACTTCCCACCACTGCCCAGCATCAGAGTGCCCACCATTGCCCAGCATCAGAGTGCCCACCACTGCCCAGCATCAGAGTGCCCACCACTTCCCACCACTGCCCAGCATCAGAGTGCCCACCACTGCCCAGCATCAGAGTGCCCACCACTGCCCAGCATCAGAGTGCCCACCACTGGCCAGCATCAGAGTGCCCACCACTTCCCAGCATCAGAGTGCCCACCACTGGCCAGCATCAGAGTGCCCACCACTGCCCAGCATCAGAGTGCCCACCACTGCCAAGCATCAGAGTGCCCACCACTGCCCAGCATCAGAGTGCCCACCACTGCCCAGCATCAGAGTGCCCACCACTTCCCACCACTGCCCAGCATCAGAGTGCCCACCACTGCCCAGCATCAGAGTGCCCACCACTTCCCACCACTGCCCAGCATCAGAGTGCCCACCACTGCCCAGCATCAGAGTGCCCACCACTGCCCAGCATCAGAGTGCCCACCACTGCCCAGCATCAGAGTGCCCACCATTGCCCAGCATCAGAGTGCCCACCACTGCCCAGCATCAGAGTGCCCACCACTTCCCACCACTGCCCAGCATCAGAGTGCCCACCACTGCCCAGCATCAGAGTGCCCACCACTTCCCAGCATCAGAGTGCCCACCACTGCCCAGCATCAGAGTGCCCACCACTTCCCACCACTGCCCAGCATCAGAGTGCCCACCACTGCCCAGCATCAGAGTGCCCACCACTTCCCAGCATCAGAGTGCCCACCACTGCCCAGCATCAGAGTGCCCACCACTGCCCAGCATCAGATTGCCCACCACTGCCCAGCATCAGAGTGCCCACCACTGGCCAGCATCAGAGTGCCCACCACTTCCCAGCATCAGAGTGCCCACCACTGGCCAGCATCAGAGTGCCCACCACTGCCCAGCATCAGAGTGCCCACCACTGCCCAGCATCAGAGTGCCCACCACTGCCCAGCATCAGAGTGCCCACCACTGCCCAGCATCAGAGTGCCCACCACTGCCCAGCATCAGAGTGCCCACCACTTCCCACCACTGCCCAGCATCAGAGTGCCCGCCACTGCCCAGCATCAGAGTGCCCACCACTGCCCAGCATCAGAGTGCCCACCACTGCCCAGCATCAGAGTGCCCACCATTGCCCAGCATCAGAGTGCCCACCACTGCCCAGCATCAGAGTGCCCACCACTTCCCACCACTGCCCAGCATCAGAGTGCCCACCACTGCCCAGCATCAGAGTGCCCACCACTTGCCAGCATCAGAGTGCCCACCACTGCCCAGCATCAGAGTGCCCACCACTTCCCACCAGTGCCCAGCATCAGAGTGCCCACCACTGCCCAGCATCAGAGTGCCCACCACTTCCCAGCATCAGAGTGCCCACCACTGCCCAGCATCAGAGTGCCCACCACTTCCCACCACTGCCCAGCATCAGAGTGCCCACCACTTCCCACCACTGCCCAGCATCAGAGTGCCCACCACTGCCCAGCATCAGAGTGCCCACCACTTCCCAGCATCAGAGTGCCCACCACTGCCCATCATCAGAGTGCCCACCACTTCCCACCACTGCCCAGCATCAGAGTGCCCACCACTGCCCAGCATCAGAGTGCCCACCACTTCCCAGCATCAGAGTGCCCACCACTGCCCAGCATCAGAGTGCCCACCACTTCCCAGCATCAGAGTGCCCACCACTTCCCAGCATCAGAGTGCCCACCACTGCCCAGCATCAGAGTGCCCACCACTGCCCAGCATCAGAGTGCCCACCACTGCCCAGCATCAGAGTGCCCACCACTTCCCACCACTGCCCAGCATCAGAGTGCCCACCATTGCCCAGCATCAGAGTGCCCACCACTGCTCAGCAGCAGAGTGCCCACCACTTCCCACCACTGCCCAGCATCAGAGTGCCCACCACTGCCCAGCATCAGAGTGCTCACCACTTCCCAGCATCAGAGTGCCCACCACTGCCCAGCATCAGAGTGCCCACCACTTCCCACCACTGCCCAGCATCAGAGTGCCCACCACTGCCCAGCATCAGAGTGCCCACCACTTCCCAGCATCAGAGTGCCCACCACTGCCCAGCATCAGAGTGCCCACCACTTCCCACCACTGCCCAGCATCAGAGTGCCCACCACTTCCCACCACTGCCCAGCATCAGAGTGCCCACCACTGCCCAGCATCAGAGTGCCCACCACTTCCCAGCATCAGAGTGCCCACCACTGCCCAGCATCAGAGTGCCCACCACTTCCCACCACTGCCCAGCATCAGAGTGCCCACCACTGCCCAGCATCAGAGTGCCCACCACTTCCCAGCATCAGAGTGCCCACCACTGCCCAGCATCAGAGTGCCCACCACTTCCCACCACTGCCCAGCATCAGAGTGCCCACCACTGCCCAGCATCAGAGTGCCCACCACTTCCCAGCATCAGAGTGCCCACCACTGCCCAGCATTAGAGTGCCCACCACTTCCCAGCATCAGAGTGCCCACCACTTCCCAGCATCAGAGTGCCCACCACTGCCCAGCATCAGAGTGCCCACCACTGCCCAGCATCAGAGTGCCCACCACTTCCCACCACTGCCCAGCATCAGAGTGCCCACCATTGCCCAGCATCAGAGTGCCCACCACTGCCCAGCATCAGAGTGCCCACCACTTCCCACCACTTCCCAGCATCAGTGTGCCCACCACTGCCCAGCATCAGAGTGCCCACCACTGCCCAGCATCAGAGTGCCCACCACTGCCCAGCATCAGAGTGCCCACCACTTCCCAGCATCAGAGTGCCCACCACTGCCCAGCATCAGAGTGCCCACCACTTCCCACCACTGCCCAGCATCAGAGTGCCCACCACTGCCCAGCATCAGAGTGCCCACCACTTCCCAGCATCAGAGTGCCCACCACTGCCCAGCATCAGAGTGCCCACCACTTCCCAGCATCAGAGTGCCCACCACTTCCCAGCATCAGAGTGCCCACCACTGCCCAGCATCAGAGTGCCCACCACTGCCCAGCATCAGAGTGCCCACCACTGCCCAGCATCAGAGTGCCTACCACTTCCCACCACTGCCCAGCATCAGAGTGCCCACCATTGCCCAGCATCAGAGTGCCCACCACTGCCCAGCATCAGAGTGCCCACCACTTCCCACCACTGCCCAGCATCAGAGTGCCCACCACTGCCCAGCATCAGAGTGCCCACCACTTCCCAGCATCAGAGTGCCCACCACTGCCCAGCATCAGAGTGCCCACCACTGCCCAGCATCAGAGTGCCCACCACTGCCCAGCATCAGAGTGCCCACCACTGCCCAGCATCAGAGTGCCCACCACTGCCCAGCATCAGAGTGCCAACCACTTCCCAGCATCAGAGTGCCCACCACTGCCCAGCATCAGAGTGCCCACCACTGCCCAGCATCAGAGTGCCCACCACTTCCCACCACTGCCCAGCATCAGAGTGCCCCCCACTGCCCAGCATCAGAGTGCCCACCACTGCCCAGCATCAGAGTGCCCACCACTGCCCAGCATCAGAGTGCCCACCACTGCCCAGCATCAGAGTGCCCACCACTGCCCAGCATCAGAGTGCCCACCACTGCCCAGCTCGTACATCAAAAACATACCATTGTCAACCTCATTACCCTCAGGAGATAGACACATTTTAGCAGACCTAAATGTGAACATCACACCAGCTCCCAGGCACCCAGCAGTCACAGACATCATCACTCAAACTACAAATCTGAAAAGGAAAAAATTAGCTTTATTCAGCGGAATCACAAAAGAAAAGCAAATGAGAGCCCTCGCTCATTAAAGGCCAATGGCCAGTCCAATAGAGTCTCTGCAACAGTTTGTGCCTCCATGGGTGTCATCTCACCCAAACCTGCCTGCACATGGCGTTTAATCAGCTGTGCTGACTGCGGGGGCACCATCTGTGGAATCCTCCGGCACCGCATGGACAGGAGAGGGAAGGACAGGTGGAGTGGGTGCAGGTGTAGTGGATTCATCCACACTGGTTGGGGCATCGCCGAAAGTAGATTCAAAAACCTGGCTGCACACCTCAGCCAGGGCGGAAAAACTACCACCTGAACCCGGGGACACATTGGGGGTGGAGGTACAGGGCTGTGAGTCTGTCCTACTGGGTGTGTGGATGCGTGTGTGAGGTGTCTCCCCTCTCCCTGTGGGTGTGCCTACTTGCCCTTGAGACTGTGTGCGTGGAGCTTTGAGCTTCTTATGCTGTGTGTGTGCGCTGGGTGTGTCTGACCTGTGGCGTGTGCGTGTATGCTGTGTAGGTATGTGAGAGGCAGAGGTGGATGGCTCTGAAGGAGGGGGGGGACAGATGCTGCTGGGTGTAGAGAGGTGCCGTCAGTGTTGATTCAATGGCAGCCACACTCCGACGCAGATCAGACATGGCTGATGACATGCCCTCCATGAACGACACCACCTGTGTCATCAGTTGTGTATGTCCATGGAGGACAGACAGCATGGATGTCTGACCTACTGCAATCTGCCGGAGTAGGTCCACAGTCTCAGCACTGAGGGCAGCAGGGGACACAGGGGCAGGGGCTGCGGTGCCGGGAACAAAGGAGACACGGGGGCTAGCACGGACCCTAGGCACACCAAGGACTGGGAGGTTGGAGATGGGACTGGAGGAGGGGAGGGCAGCCAAAGATGAATGAGTGACCATTGCTGCATATTCCACCCCCTCCTGAGAGTCTGTCTCGGATTCGTCGGCATGGTGAAATGTGTCAGTCACATGTCGTCCGGCCTGCAGACTCTCCTCACACTCTGTGCCACTGCCTCCCTCTGACACCTCAAAGCAGGTGGCACTGTCGGTGTGTCCCTCCGCCTGGTCCGCGCCTGTGTCTCCTCCAGATTCAGATGATGATGCTGTGAGCAAGGAGAAGAATGAAAACATATCAGTCACCTGTACACATCAGACATATCAGCTGCAAATCATTTGGCCTCATTCCTCAACATGGCATGCATCATGAGTCACATGACACAGAACTCTGCATAATGACAATTCTACTTGTGGACAAATGTCAGAGACACAACGCTCAATGTAAGGTAGGAGACAAGGTATAGGCAAGGAAAATACTTGTATGAGAGACACAATCATGATCCACTGCCTGACAAAGGATAGCTGATGACGCATAACAGTTCATTAGCCAACCCTGCCACCCAAATCAAGACCTGGTCATGTTTGATTCGCTTTGACTCTGTGCCACATTAGAAAAGTCCTGGGCGAACTGCCATGTGATGCCATCCTGGGACCTGAAACAAGTCTTCCATCACCTCACACTGCCATCACCGCTTTGTACATCCAAAGTCACATTGTGTGGCAGACCATCAATTCTATGTACAAAGAACATGCAACAGATGTTGAGAATATGCACACACGCACTGCCCAGTGTGAGTATGCAGAAGCCCAAAATATAGCACATGTACATTGTGCACCTGTAGCTAACACAAGATAATTAGAAAGTGTACCATGGACAAAGGCCACTGAGGCTGACTTGTGCATAAAACACTTGTTGAGACTCAAGAACAGTGCCACAATATGAAGAAGGGCAGACATAGTGCACATGTGGTTCTACATTTAAGGTACGAACAGGTGTCACATACCCCCCTACAACATGATGATGTGCAAAGGAAGATGCAATCTGAGACACTGCACCATAGGAGTACATGTCAAAAACAAGCATTAGCCAAAGCAAACCTCTAATGTGGAGTAGGGCAAGGCATGTAAAGAAGCAGCTGCTGACAGAGGGACAATCAAATTCCAATGCATGAACTGCCTGTCTGACCACACCACTCAAACTATGGGAGTGTGACCATGCCTTTGAGCTCTTCAGGTACCATTTCACACACACATGACTACAAACAGACATGTACCTACCCCCTTCGTGCTGCTGTCTCTCCTGCAACTGCCTATGGAGGTCTGGGAACACCACTTCCAGGACCCGGAGCATGTTGGGGGTGAGGTGGCGGCTGCCGCCATGCCGGCGTGGAGCTTCCAGCTTCAGCTGGACTCGGGCGATGCGGCGGCTCCAGCACCGGATGTCCTGCCACCTCTTCTTTATGTTTCGAAGGCTCCTGCGAGGACCCCCCTCTCTCCGGACAGCCCTGGCGATGTCCACCCAGATTTCACCCTTCTCATAGGCAGATACCTGTCACAAATGTAAAGTTACAGAACATCAGTATACCTGGTGCATGTTCCCAAGACACCCATATGTGCACAAAATACATGAGGACAACAGGGCATCGTATGCCACACACATTTGCATCATTGTCCAGGAGTATGTGGCCTGTGTGCAAACACAACTTCTTTGCATGACATTGAAATTCTACAGATGACATGAGGGCTGCAAAACACTCTTTGAGCATGGCACTCACTGAACAATACATGCTATATCTGGGTGCAATGCAGCACGTGACATGCTGTCACACACCACACTACAACAAATAACTCTCTTGTAACAACACTGTGCACCCTGGCACTCACTCACAACAACATTGCATCTATCCACTATTACTACACAGTGGCTATGATGTCACACACACAACAGGTGCACACTCCAAGGTATTGCACACATCACTCACCTGATCCTCTGGTCTCCCATACAGCTTGCTGAAGTTTGGCAGGAGGGCATCCAGCAGGGCCTTGTTCTCACCATCAGTGAATGCAGATGCCCTCTCCATGTTCAGCTAATCAGGGTCCAGAGGATTCAGAGACAGCAGCTGTGGTTAGCACACCAATGTTGTGCAGGCAAGTGCCCTCCCACAGCCACATGCTGCCTTATATCTGTGCTGCAGAGGGTCTGTGAGTCCAAGGAGTAGTGTGTGATAGGCCACCATAATTTGCATCCTATGTTCCATCCAATCACATCACACCTAAGCCCATGACACACATATGCATGGTTTGAAAATAGAGCCAGAGCTGAACAACAACTTTCGCAACATTGTATACTTTTTCCTAACTGATTCTTCCAGGACACCTGTAGGAGTTTAAAAAAACTCCGTATCCATGACAACCTGGTTGCATTTTGAACAGTACACTGTTCCCCTAGTTGTTCCCTATGCATTTTTTAAAATTCACACCCAAGTACGGTGACATTGCCATTGCCAATGCTACACATTGAATGGTGTAACGATGCGTACACACGCACGTACCATTGTGGTACGCTTAGCTCGCGTAGAGCCGAAATGCGATAGGGAAACGAGGCCGACACATGCACGTACCATTGGGGTACGCTTAGCTCGCGTAGAGCCCAAATGCAATAGGGAAACGATGCGTACACACGCACGTACCATTGGGGTACGCTTAGGTCACGTAGAGCCGAAATGCGATAGGGAAACGATGGTACACACGCACGTACCATTGGGGTACGCTTAGCTCGCGTAGAGCTGAAATGCGATAGGGAAACGAGGCCGACACATGCACGTACCATTGGGGTACGCTTAGCTCGCGTAGAGCCAAAATGCGATAGGGAAACGATGGTACACACGCACGTACCATTGGGGTACGCTTAGCTCGCGTAGAGCCCAAATGCGATAGGGAAACGATGCGTACACACGCACGTACCATTGTGGTACGCTTAGGTCGCGTTGAGCCCAAATGCGATAGGGAAACGATGCGTACACACGCACGTACCATTGTGGTACGCTTAGGTCACGTAGAGCTGAAATGCGATAGGGAAACGATGGTACACACGCACGTACCATTGGGGTACGTTTAGGTCGCGTAGAGCCAAAATGCGATAGGGAAACGATGGTACACACGCACGTACCATTGGGGTACGCTTAGCTCGCGTAGAGCCGAAATGCGATAGGGAAACGAGGCCGACACATGCACGTACCATTGGGGTACGCTTAGCTCGCGTAGAGCCGAAATGCGATAGGGAAACGATGGTACACACGCACGTACCATTGGGGTACGCTTAGGTCGCGTAGAGCCCAAATGCGATAGGGAAACGATGAGTACACACGCACGTACCATTGGGGTACATTGCGTCAGACATGGTCAAGTGAACGATTGTGTAGGCTGCGTCCCTGTCCACCTTCATGTCACCATTGGGAGAGTTACACCAGGAAATCACACAGCAGGGATGTAGTCTACACTCATGTCAACGATGTGGATGCATACATCAGCATGGCACACATACATCAGTATGTGCCAGGTGTGGCAGACATAGAAGAAGCACAGGGATTGTGACCCTGTGCCTCAGTTGATGTGTGAATAGCTTGCACAACATGTCATCAATCATGATGCACATGTGCATCACATGCATTCAACAATTTCAACCCGATTAACGTCAGCAACATGTAGCGAGGCACATGAACACTCGAATGGCCCACAATTCAGTACAGGGAACTGGCACATGATGACAGGAACATGCCCACTGTCACAGAGGTGTCATAGCCGCACAGCATGACACCGTGTGACCACGTCATGTGTGTGCCATGTGCTACATTGTGCATGCTGTTAGCATATGCCATGAACAGGTCAGTAACGTATTACTCACCTCAGAATATCCCCACATGTCATCCTGGACATGGCAATTTCCGTAATACCGTACACTTGTGTGTTGGTGTGTAAATCCTCTGGCTCTGCAAGTATCCTTGGCGTTGTGTGTGCCCTGATGACGTTATCTGAGTAGTCATATGTCACCTCTGCGTGCACACGTCAGGTCCTCTGTTTGTTTCTCAACACCAGCGCAGGGCCGGTCTAAGTTAAAGCTTACACATTTTGTACCCTAAATCATTGTACTAACACTTCTGAGCATTTACCTTTTATTGTCATACTCAAGACCGTGCCAATAGGGATGTCACTTACAAAGCCTGTGAGGAATGAAAAAGCCTCATGTTGGTGAGTGACCCTCACCGTCTGTGTCTCCACGGTTTCACGTCAGGCACAACAACAAGAGCTGCTCCAATTGCGGGGACCAGACATATGAATCCAGGTGTGATTTGTCCCACAAGCCACTCAGACTCCAGCAGTTGGCACAGCACCACAATAGCTCATGGTTGGGATGTAGGACGAGTGCATGTGTGTGGGTGTGGAGACATGTGAGCCCCTTATTAGTACATCATTCCCCAGGCCAAACTTGTCTGGTAAACAAAAGAAGTCAGAGATGTGTAATTGCATTAACAAATAACCACGATGCAAGTGCAATGCTGCATGGGATTAGGGTGACAGCGACCACACGGCTCCATCAGAATTGCAGCCGTCGTAGCCAGCACCACGACCTACGGTCCCAGCCCTGCATGTGACACAGGAGGAGTAAGTGCACTTCCTCATGCCCATGATGTCCCTCACACCGCCCACTGACTCAGCATCAGCTTCTGGCCCACCGTACCCGTCTGGGGGCAGTAGCGCCTCTGTTGATATGCCCCTGACGCCATCACTCGCTGAGTGACGGACGCAGGCGGTGCATACGTCCCAGAACCGCTGTGACAGACATGATCGGAATGTTCATCCTGGTCCCCGCTGGTTCAACTCACAACCTCACTGCCAGATATCCCCCAGGTGTCAGCCGTGGCGCCATTCTGGGGTGGTGCTGGCCCCGATACCACACACTGTACGGCTCGGCTGTGGTAACTGTGTGGCAGAACACCGCTCTTAATGCTGCATGGGAATGTAAACATCAATGAGCTGGCCACACCTCATTACAATTGGCGCTAATGAGTATTGGGAGGGTCATGAAGACCCACTGGCACGTGAGTGTCAGTCCCAAGACCACAGGACAGGTGGACTGGGGGATGCGAGTGTTGTGGACACCTAGCCAGACACTGGTGATGTCTCAACTCAAAAGATGTATTTGGATGATTGGGCAACGTACAGTGTAGTGTTTATGTGGGCGGTTGGAACCATGGCCCTTCATCTCCCTGTTGCTGCTGTGAGGACCAACTTGTCACTCAGGTCCTTCAACTACACTAACGCTACGCTGAGCCTCTGCAGGCCTATCTTGATGAAAGTACTGTATGTATATTGGCAAGCATGTACAGCCACGCAGCATGTTTGTCTGTAGATAGGCACGTTGTCAGACCCCCACTGCCCTACCCGGACTGACCATGTTCCCTGTCCTACCACCCCATCCCAGGAAGCATCTGCATCCAGGCCTCAAAACCACAGAACACATTCCCGTTAGCTACGCTGTAGGGATCACTGAAATATTATCGACGGTCACATTATCGACTTGCTAAAATATCGTTGAAAAATTATCGACGACAAAAATATCGACTTTGTATACTTATTACACAAACTACAAAAATAGCGAGTCAAAAATATCGACTCTTTAGAGTCTCGAGTACATAAATATCGCCTTAATAAATATCGACAACAAATATATCGTTTTTCATGAAATTACCCCTAACACTACAAAAATATCGACTACTAAAATATAGAGTACAAAAATATCGTTTCAAATAAAATATCGAGTTCTTTTTTGTACCCTTTCATGTCTAAAATACCATATTAATCGTCAATAAAAGTCATTGCTCTATACAAAAAACATTTTACATATAATACCTGTTACTTTTATAACATTCCTATTTATCTACATTTACTATACAATCTAATAAATGTGTTCTATCATTTGAAAAATATTCTTTACATTTAACTAACATTTGCATTATTTCTTTTCACTTACACATCTATTTTATTTAACAACTAACCTGCTTTAATGCGGAAATCACCACATACCACCATTCTCAAATCAACAAACACACCAATTAACAACAAAAAAATTCAAACTAGCCTATACAATGCTTCATTTCATCCTACAACCAATCAAATCAAAGCACACAAAATACACATACTATAAAAGGGATACATGCATTCTACCATTTGTTGCTGCTAACTCTATAGAAAGAAGATGCCAACACTCTGAAGATTTTGTTCCTGAACAAACATCTTTAACGATCCAGCTCACTAGCTAATTATTCAAGTAAGTTACAGTGCATTATTTAGAAATCTAAATTAGTAGTCTACTATTTTACTTATATCTCCTAACTCTTGCACTTATTTAATTTGTATCTCCTCCTACATTTCTGATAGAAACTACTACAAATAAATTCCTAATACATGCTCCTATTTCTTCACCTGGAAAATCAGATAGTAAGTATATATTAATGCTCTGTTATACACCAACTGCTGTTTTTAAACACTATTTCACAAGATTCATTCTTTATTTTAAACATTTTATTCACAGATATTCTGAGATTTTCCTATTTCAACACTACAAATGTATACAACTACACTAATTAAACATGTAAGTATATATGTTTTTGTTAGTAAACACCCAATATTAAAAATGGTATTTTCTAAACAACATATCTTGCATATTACATCTTCCCTACAGATCCAATAAAAACATCCAACATCAACTATACCAAAAGACAAGACTACCCTTGTAAAAAATGTAAGTATACTTGTAATTTGTCTAAAACGTCCGAAAAACCCCGAAAACTATGTTCTTAACACCATGTTATTTATTTTATATTTCCTCTACAGATATTCTGAATACATCATACATCTATTCTACCTACAGCAAACAGAACTACTTATTTAGAAGTTTGTATACTTTTAAATATTTCCAATTTCCCAACGGTTCCAAATATTATTTATAATATTTTACATTTATTTATTCTATCTTCTCTACAGATCTGAACTTTACTACCTTGATGTACTCCACCAAATACTACAACTCAACTATTTAAACAAGTAAGTATATGTAATGTTTACATCAAATGTACTACTAAGCAAAATAGAAAACTGCTTTTTCCTAGGAAAAACGTTTGCTATGTGTAAACATTAACTTAGCATTTCTATATTTTCATACCAACAGTAAATAAAGAAATACATACAAGAAAATCCTTCAAAATACAGTTCTGCATTTGTGATTACTACTTTTAGTAACTGTAAGTATAAATACATCATTAATTATGTTTGCACCACAAAGTGAAATATATGTTTTTTGATTTTGTTTCTTTCTACTCTTTCCTAGAACAAGTAAAACAAAATGACAGAAGGTGCAGAATTTGTTATGTCACAGAAAAATAAATTACTGTTATGTTATATGGGTTATGTTTATAATCAGGAAAGACAAAGTGGTAGAAAAGTTTTCTGGAAATGTACCAAATATTACTCAAACAAATGTTATGGAAGGGCTACTACTGAGGAAACTAATGTGTTATTTACCAGGGAACACAATCATCCCCCCAATGTCACAGAAATTGAAATAAGAGATGCTTTAGAAAGTATAAAAACTGCTAGCACACAAAGTGATAAACCAACAACACAAATCCTTAAAGAAGAACTGTTAAAAGTCCCAGCCCATGCTTCAGGTCAACTACCCTCTATTGACTCCCTTTAACGCACAATTGCATACACTAAAAGACTCACTACCACAACCCAACCCAACCCTACTACTTTTGAGGAAATTATTATGTCACCAGAAATGTGCATCACACACAATAAAGACAAATTTATCCTTTTTGACAATGAAAGCAGTACAAACAGAATCATAATGTTTGCAACTGCAAGTAATTAAAGAAAAATCCAACAGTGTCCCCAATGGATGATGGATGGAACATTTAAACCATGCCCAAAACCTTTTTATCAACTATATTCCATCCACGGTTTATACCATAACTATAACATCCCTTTCATTTACTGTTTGCTACCTAACAAACAGCAAAACACTTATACAGAAATATTAAATGTTCTCAAAAATGAAAACAATAATTATTTTCCACAAACAATAATTATTGATTTCGAATTAGCTATGATTAATAGCATTTTGAAAACATTTCCCCACACAGCAATCCAGGGTTGCTACTATCATTTCAATCAGAGCATATGGGGACATCTCCAGAAATCAACTTTAAGTATTCTATACTCAACAGATAGCACCTTTGCCTATCAAATTAAAAAATTGATAGCACTGGCCTACGTTCCTGTTACCGATGTAGCGGAACACTATAATTTATTAATTGACAGCACATATTACAAGAGGAATGAAGATAAACTAACCCCATTACTGGACTATTTCGAAGATACTTGGGTGGGAAGGTTGCACAGATCTGGACATCGACGCCAACCCAAATTCCAAATCCCTTGGTGGAATGTCTATCTTAGTACTTTAAACCAAGAGGCTAAAACAAACAACAGTGTAGAAGGGTGGCATAATGCTTTCCAAGCTACCACAAGCAGAGCCAAACCCACATTCCATAACCTACTAGAAGCTTTGAAAAAAGAACAAAGCTATCAAGAACTAAGAATGGAACAATCTGTGACCCAAATTGGTCCAAAACTAACAAAACAAACTAAACAAATGTTCCGACTACTGCAAAGTCAAGTCACACTATATCCTACAACTAGAGGATTAGAATACCTGTCAATAATAGCTAAAAGCCTACTATAAAAATGTCTACAAAATATACTAATGTCTTCTTACAATAATGGTAAATATAAAAATCATAAACATTTCTAAACAATTATAAATAATACATATTTGTTTAAGAAACTTATCAAAATTTGGGACATTATTTCTGAACAAATATGCAATATTTATAATTACATCACACATACACATTACATAAAGATCGACATTTCCCACCCAATAAAAAAAGTACTTTAAATACTTAAAATTTTTGTAGATGAAAAAGACGTAATGAAGCAAAATACAATCCATACAATCCATTGCAATGTAGGACAATTCCAATATGGGAAACCCTCAAAAACCCGAAAATTATGTAAAAATGAAATAAACGCTCCAGGAAATCCCGAAAACAGTAGTGTGGACACTTTAGTATTTAAAGTGATATACACACAACTTTTAAAAAACGGTCACGCATATCAATGTATCAATCCAATACGAAACCCTCCAAAAACCCGAAAAATGTTTAAAAAATTTAAAATCCGCTCCTGGCAAACACGAAAAATAGGAGATACATGTCAAAATATAACCATAATAAGTCATACATTAGTTTCTCCGGGAAAAAACACGCTTCCTTCCATGTAGTTTTCATGCGAGGAACCGGAACCTGTAAAAAAACATACATAACGAAACCCACCCACAAATAGCCCATAACATTTGTAAATACACTCACAATTAACATTAACCATGTAAGAAGACATTTCCTAACACTTAAATAACACTAGAACTAAAACATACACGACGCATCTATAACGACGACATTTCACCTAAACGCTACATAAACAATTCATACATACACACAAAAACACTACACAGTTCGAATATACCCTCAAACATTACCACTCAGTTATAAATTGTATGTAAAATTAACCTTACCTCTCTCCACGCGAAGCAACTCCCAACCGCGAGCTTCTCCAGTCCTGAATGAAGCGCAATAACCTTACGCGGTAAAAAAGTAGTCCCCTTAAACCATTTTTGAAAAGGTATCATAGAAAATACAATGTTATAGTAAAAAAATATAATACATACACATTGTTATTTTAACAAATTAATACACTAGACTCATTATAATTTAAACTGTTTAAAAAATATAAATATATTTAATATTAATTAATATATAGTAATTATTATATATTAATAATATTAAAAAATTATGTAACACTTGAAATAATATATGTAAATAATTTCTTATTGTGTACATTTATTGGAATAACTTTGTGTTTGTTTATAACTAAACATAATAATTGTTTATGTTAATAATTAATAATAATAAATAATATAACGTATTTATTGTTATTAATAAACAAATTATAACCATTTAATATATAAACAATGCCCTGAAATAATGTATTTTTATTTCTCTGAATGTATGTTTTTCAGAAAAGAAGAGATAAATGATTATGTTTAGTAATTAATAATAATAATAATAATAAATATATTTGTTATTATTTTTATTAATTATTACAAAATGTTTTATAATAATTTCTAAGTATTATAAAAGTATATCATTGCATAAATAATCTTTTGCCAATACCAGATATTATTATTAAACATATTCTTCCCCTATACAGTTATAAAGTTTACAACATAATATATTTATATGTTTCATTTAAAAACAACATTGTCTGAAATATGTACCAAAAAATGTCTTAATTTGTATTTCCATATCTTGAGCAAATATAATAATTGTCATGTTACTTTATAAAAATGTAAATTTAAAAAATAAATATTTAATGTTATTAATATATAATATTAACATTATTAAATATAAATGGAAGAAGCTGAAAAAAACTGGTTTTTTATTTATTTCAATATAAATACTTGTTACTCAAAGTTAATGATGATAAATATGTTTATTTACAGAAAAAATGTTGTTAAATAATTTTGTGTGATAATTTACAACATGTACATAAATGATAATGTGTTATTCTGGAAATACTACATTTTAAAAAAATGTTATGTTCTTTTTGATTGTGATTGTATTGTAGTACACATAAAAAAAGTAAAACATTTTAATAAAGTTTTGTGAAAACATCCATTTTGCATTATTTTGTAATATAATAACACGGTAATGTACAATTATATGCAAATGTGCTGGACACTGACCAATGAATATTTACTATTGCTACTCCAGTCAAGCTAATATCATGGAAGGTGCTGGACACTGACCAATAATTATTTACTATTCCTACTCCAGTCAAGCTAATATCAGGGAAGGTGCTGGATAGTGACCAATGATTAATTACTATTCCAACTCCAGTCTAGCTAATATCAGGGAAGGTGCTGGACTCAGAAAAAAACTTATATTACTATTCCAACTCCAGTGTAGCTAATATCAGGGAAAGTGCTGGACACAGAACAATTATTAATTACTATTCCTACTCCAGTCAAGCTAATATCAAGGAAGGTGCTGGACACTGACCAATTAATAATTGCTATTCCTACTCCAGTCTAACTAATATCAGGAAAGGTGCTGGACACTGACCATGTATAAATTAGAATTGCTACTTTAGTATAATGTTATGGTATAAAATTTTGTCAAATAATTATATATTTTTTATTAATTTTATTTACATTTATTTTTATTACATTTTTTGTAGAGTAGTACTAAATTTATTTATTTGCAGAAAAATTTGCAACTTTTTGTCACTAAAATGTATTCAATTATTTTTTATATTTATATTATTTTGTTGCACACTTTATATTCCTAATACTAATATTATGTTGAATGTATGACATAATATCGACAGACCAAATATCTACATACAAAAATATCAACACAAAAATATCTAAATCAAAAATTTCGGAGTCATATCTTCATAAAGGTAAGTACAAAAATATAGAAAAAATAATATCGTAGTACAAAAATTTCGAATTAAAAAATATCATATTTTTAAAAGTATTATTAATAATGTAAAAATAATTGTAAAATACATACAATTTTACAAATATTAAATAAAAAGATTAAAACATATTTAAAAAATTATAACTAATACATATACATTTAAAATAAATTAAAAACTTAATAATTTAATGTAATTTTTATTTTTTAAATTTCATTTAATTGATTTAATATAAATTTATTTTATATTTACCCTGTACGCCTGTACCCCAAAAACCCAATACTGACCCTGAACCCTAAAAATATCCCTGTACCCCAAAAACCCAAAACTGACCCTGAACCCTAAAAATACCCCTTTATCCAAAAACCCAAAACTGACCCTGAACCCTAAAAATACCCCTTTACCCAAAAACTGAAAACTGACCCTGAACCCAAAAAATACCCCTTTACCCAAGAACTGAAAACTGACCCTGAACCCTAAAAATACCCCTTTACCCAAAAACTGAAAACTGACCCTGAACCCAAAAATATACCCCTTTACCCAAGAACTGAAAACTGACCCTGAACCCTAAAAATACCCCTTTACCCAAAAACTGAAAACTGACCCTGAACCCAAAAATATACCCCTTTACCCAAGAACTGAAAACTGACCCTGAACCCTAAAAATACCCCTTTACCCAAGAACTTAAAACTGACACTGAACCCTAAAAAATACCCCTTTACCCAAAAACCCAAAACTGACCCTGAACCCAAAAAATACCCCTTTACCCAAAAACTGAAAACTGACCCTGAACCCTAAAAATACCCCTATACCCAAAAACTGAAAACTGACCCTGAACCCAAAAATATACCCCTTTACCCAAGAACTGAAAACTGACCCTGAACCGTAAAAATACCCCTTTACCCAAGAACTTAAAACTGACCCTGAACCCTAAAAAATACCCCTTTACCCAAAAACCCAAAACTGACCCTGAACCCAAAAAATACCCCTTTACCCAAAAACTGAAAACTGACCCTGAACCCTAAAAATACCCCTTTACCCAAAAACTGAAAACTGACCCTGAACCCAAAAATATACCCCTTTACCCAAAAACTGAAAACTGACCCTGAACCCAAAAATATACCCCTTTACCCAAGAACTGAAAACTGACCCTGAACCCTAAAAATACCCCTTTACCCAAGAACTTAAAACTGACACTGAACCCTAAAAAATACCCCTTTACCCAAAAACCCAAAACAGACCCTGAACCCAAAAAATACCCCTTTACCCAAAAACTGAAAACTGACCCTGAACCCTAAAAATACCCCTATACCCAAAAACTGAAAACTGACCCTGAACCCAAAAATATACCCCTTTACCCAAGAACTGAAAACTGACCCTGAACCGTAAAAATACCCCTTTACCCAAGAACTTAAAACTGACCCTGAACCCTAAAAAATACCCCTTTACCCAAAAACCCAAAACTGACCCTGAACCCAAAAAATACCCCTTTACCCAAAAACTGAAAACTGACCCTGAACCCTAAAAATACCCCTTTACCCAAAAACTGAAAACTGACCCTGAACCCAAAAATATACCCCTTTACCCAAGAACTGAAAACTGACCCTGAACCCTAAAAATACCCCTTTACCCAATAACTTAAAACTGACCCTGAACCCTAAAAAATACCCCTTTACCCAAAAACCCAAAACTGACCCTGAACCCAAAAAATACCCCTTTACCCAAAAACTGAAAACTGACCCTGAACCCTAAAAATACCCCTTTACCCAAAAACTGAAAACTGACCCTGAACCCAAAAATATACCCCTTTACCCAAGAACTGAAAACTGACCCTGAACCCTAAAAATACCCCTTTACCCAAGAACTTTAAACTGACCCTGAACCCTAAAAAATACCCCTTTACCCAAAAACCCAAAAGTGACCCTGAACCCTAAAAAATACCCCTTTACCTAAGACTGAAAACTGACCCTGAACACTAAAAATACCCCTTTACCCAAAAACCCAAAACTGACCCAGAACCCTAAAAAGACCCCTTTACCCAAAAACCCAAAACTGACCCTGAACCCTAAAAATACTCCTTTACCCAAAATTAAATAATATTATTTAATTACCAATTAATTATTAATTAACAATAACAAAGAGGTTAATATATTAGCACATTAGCTGTAATTAATCTAATGTAATAATTGGTGGCAGCGTTCAAGCTGGGGGAGAGAGGACTCTGCATAAATTCAGCTGAGGCTGTTAGTCTTTGCGGTGTGGTGTCTTTGGGTGGTGGCAGCTCCCTTTTTCCTCCGCTTTGCTTGTGGCCATAATTTCGAACAGTATATACATAAAAAAAGCTATTGAAATAATTTTATTATGTAAAGATCGTTTTTTTTAAAACTTGGTGCATTTTATTCTGTTAACCTTTTTTGTTGTGCAGGACTCTTGCGGGGGTATTTTAACTCCTTCACTTGCCCTCTAAAGCCTCTCCTGGCCCCTCTCACCTCGGCTGGTGCTCCGGTCGGGGCGAGGGTTGGCGGCCATCTTACAAGTAGTCCTTCTCCCCAGCAGAACTGGTGGCAGCGTTCTAGCTTGGGGAGAGAGGACTCTGCATAAATTCAGCTGAGGCTGTTAGTCTTTGCGGTGTCTTTGGGTGGTGGCAGCTCCCTTTTTCCTCCGCTTTGCTTGTGGCCATAATTTCGAACAGTATATACATAAAAAAAGCTATTGAAATAATTTCATTATGCAAAGATCGTTTTTTTAAAAAGTTGGTGCATTTTATTCTGTTAACCTTTTTTGTTGTGCAGGACTATTGCGGGGGTATTTTAACTCCTTCACTTGCCCTCTAAAGCCTCTCCTGGCCCCTCTCACCTCGGCTGGTGCTCCGGTCGGGGCGAGGGTTGGCGGCCATCTTACAAGTAGTCCTTCTCCCCAGCAGAACTGGTGGCAGCGTTCTAGCTGGGGGAGAGAGGACTCTGCATAAATTCAGCTGAGGCTGTTAGTCTTTGCGGTGTCTTTGGGTGGTGGCAGCTCCCTTTTTCCTCCGCTTTGCTTGTGGCCATAATTTCGAACAGTATATACATAAAAAAAGCTATTGAAATAATTTTATTATGCAAAGATCGTTTTTTTAAAAACTTGGTGCATTTTATTCTGTTAACCTTTTTTGTTGTGCAGGACTATTGCGGGGGTATTTTAACTCCTTCACTTGCCCTCTAAAGCCTCTCCTGGCCCCTCTCACCTCGGCTGGTGCTCCGGTCGGGGCGAGGGTTGGCGGCCATCTTACAAGTAGTCCTTCTCTCCAGCAGAACTGGTGGCAGCGTTCTAGCTGGGGGAGAGAGGACTCTGCATAAATTCAGCTGAGGCTGTTAGTCTTTGCGGTGTCTTTGGGTGGTGGCAGCTCCCTTTTTCCTCCGCTTTGCTTGTGGCCATAATTTCGAACAGTATATACATAAAAAAAGCTATTGAAATAATATTATTATGCAAAGATCGTTTTTTTAAATACTTGGTGCATTTTATTCTGTTAACCTTTTTTGTTGTGCAGGACTATTGCGGGGGTATTTTAACTCCTTCACTTGCCCTCTAAAGCCTCTCCTGGCCCCTCTCACCTCGGCTGGTGCTCCGGTCGGGGCGAGGGTTGGGGGCCATCTTACAAGTAGTCCTTCTCCCCAGCAGAACTGGTGGCAGCGTTCTAGCTGGGGGAGAGAGGACTCTGCATAAATTTAGTATGCCTTCATCAGCGCGCAGCGGTCGCGCATGGCGGGCGCGCCTTAGGCGCGCCGAAGGTAAGCCAAAGGTCAGCCCGTCTGCGCCCGTCCGCGCCTCGGATGCGGCGGACGCAGGTCGGGCTGGCAAACATGCTCAGATCACGTCTATGACTAATATTAGTTATACACGTTCGTCTTTGATATCCTTACGCCCTTCATTAGGTAACGTCCTGCCATGTGCCACAATCGACCCTGTTAGGCTTAGCTCTTGCCCAGCCTGCGGTTTTTCATGTGGTATTAATAACTCTACTTCACTGAAATCTAGCTTTGAGGTAGCCTCCAGCTTTGATGTAGCCTCTATTTCAGCAGCCCTAATAAACGCACGATCAATGTGTAAACATGCCTTAGAAACCTTTTCTTTGTTGGAAGAGGGTACTCTGGACCTGCTATTTATTACGGAAACTTGGTTGGATGGTTCAAGTGCTCCTGACATCGAACAAGCCATTCCAAGAGGGTTCAAGATCCGTAGGAAGGATAGGTCTAGGGGTAGAGGTGGGGGGCTAGCAATCATTTTTAGAGAGTCCTGGGAGCTTAATGTGGAAGATTTAGATGATCTCGAGGACGGCGAGATTATGAATTTCTCGTTAGTTTTGTCCCCTCATTTCACTCTGGGTGGCTCCCTCATTTACCGCCCTCCCGGCTCCGCGGGACGATTCCTTAAAGCTCTCTTGGAGACTCTCGTCCCTAGAGCAGTAAGATTCTCTCGCTTCTTGCTGCTCGGTGACTTAAACATTCATGTAGATTGTCAGGAACGTCAGGAAAGTAAGCTTCTATCCGACTCCTTTGACCTGGCCTCTCTTACCCAATGGGTTTCCTCCCCTACTCATTCGGGCGGTCACATTTTGGACGTCATTTGTTCTAACTTTTCTTTAAAGGTTGAAGCCCCCCAAATACTCACTTGGACTGATCACCAGCTTATTAGATTTTCTTGGTCAGCCTTGAAAGACTCACCTAAAGTCTACCTGAATACACGCCCCCCAAAAATCAACGTAGGCAATTTTTCTGCTTGGTTGGATCAGAATAGGCCCAAGTTGGGAGGAGATCTAGACTCTGCTGTGGAGATTTATGATGGGTGGATTCGAGCAGCCCTGTCTGTGTCTTCAAAGGCGAATGACCCCGGCAGAAGCAGGATGACTCCTTCACAACCATGGTATTCGCCCCATCTTCGAGCTGGTAAATTAGTCTGTAAAAAACTGGAGCGAGCAGTGAGGGTGGCTTATTGTCCACAAGCTAAGGCAGCTTACCGCTCTGCTCAGCGGGAATATTATGCCAATATCAAGCTGGCCAAAACTGAATATTTTGCCAGTAGAATTGAGAAGGCGAATAACAATAGCCGCGAGATCTTTTCTATAGTAAAAAGCTTCCTCTCTCCATGTGCTGAACAAATTTCCATCAAGCCCTCTATGGAATGGTGCGAAAGCCTTTCCTCCTTTTTCTTGACTAAAAAAAATGCACTAAAAACTCATCTTTTTATAACAGCCTATTAGTGTCATGTTTCTTTTAGATGGCCACTTGCTTGTTTTTCCTTTTTCGCGCCAAGATACTCTGGAGTAATGGAGCGCGTTATAAAACAGCAAATAATAATAATAATAATTAATAATATTTTTTCCCAATTAATTAATTAACAATAACAAAATATTATATATATAAAAATTACTCTATGTAATGTAATTAACTAATTAATATTAATTAATTACCAATTAATTACTAATAAAAAATATGTACAAAATTATAATAATTAATTAACTAATTAATATTAATTATTTACCAATTAATTAATAATTAAAAATATTTACAAACATATATTAATTAATTATTTATTTTAAATTACTCCCCAACCTTATCCCCTATTAACCCAACATCCCGCTCCTAAACATTAACTACAATTTATAACAATAACAAAGAAGTTAATATATTAGCACATTAGCTGTAATTAATTTAATGTAATAATTAATATTATTTTTTCCCAATTAATTAATTAACAATAACTAAATATTATATATAAAAAAATTACTCTAATTAATATTAATTAATTACCAATTAATTACTAATAAAAAATATGTTCAAAATTATATTAATTAATTTACTAATTAATAATAATTATTTACCAATTAATTAATTATTAAAAATATTTACAAACATATATTAATTAATTATTTATGTTAAATTACTCCCCACCCTTATCCCCTATTAACCCAACATCCCGCTCCTAAACATTAACTACAATTTATAACAATAACAAAGAAGTTACTATATTAGCACATTAGCTGTAATTCATTTAATGTAATAATTAATATTATTTTTTCCCAATTAATTAATTAACAATAACAAAATATTATATATATAAAAATTACTCTATTTAATGTAATTAACTAATTAATATTAATTAATTACCAATTAATTACTAATAAAAAATATGTACAAAATTATATTAATTAATTAACTAATTAATATTAATTATTTACCAATTAATTAATAATTAAAAATATTTACAAACATATATTAATTAATTATTTTTTTTAAATTACTCCCCACCCTTATCCCCTATTAACCCAACATCCCGCTCCTAAACATTAACTACAATTTATATTACTATTAATAAATGTAAAAAAAAAGTAACCTTTTTTCTACATATTATCGATATTTTTTACTTTGACTATTTATCGATATTTTGTCTTGTCGATTTTTTTGAGTCGATGTTTTTGTACTCGATATTTTTTTTATCATTATTTTAATCAATATTTTTCCCAACTATATTTTTGTTATCGATATTTTATTATTGTCGATATTTTTAACTCTATATTTTGTCCATTCGATATTGTGGAGTCGATATTATGTCTAGTTACCATGCTGTAGAGGGTATCCAAGAGGTACAGGCACTACGCAAAGATGTCATCATCCTCCCTGACTCTGGGAGTGATGTTTAGCTACTTGACATCCATCTTTGCCTGCTACCCACACTCTCTGTGGGATATGTTTGTGTAACAGCTGCCAGTGTATGCGTTGTAGGTACAGGCAAAACGTGGCCACGCCCTTGTCGGATGCCAATCTACAACACTGGTTTTGTTCCGGTGTGGCCTGGATAGCCACCACTCACTGGTCAGATCGATGGCACCCAGGGAGGCTAATTAGTCCTAAGCTATGTATGTATTGAAATGTGACACTTTGCTACTGCCTACTGTTCCTTACAGATATTGGTTTACAAAAGGTAAGTAACTAGTCCTTGAAAGTTCTGTGCATCTGCTGTAGGAGCATCTATGTTTTGTCCTTGCTGTGATGGCAGGGTGACTAATGTACACACACCATGCAACGTGTGTTAATGACCCGTTCACATGTGTGATGGCATCACAGACCATCAGTGACAAATGTAATTATCATGCTGTATGATGATGGTCATGTAATTGTAACTGAAAGTACACACCGCAACATGACTAAGGCTGAACAGTGCAAATGATGGCACATGTGGTGTGTGTGTGTATTGCAGTCAGCCGTCTGGATGTGCAGACAACCTCCTACTGACATTGATTTGACGTGTCTCACTGACATGATACATTGTCATGCTCACTAAGTCCTTTCCATCTGATCGTTTGTATGCATGTCACATCCATTCCACACACTACAGGTATTTTCCTTCTCCACGGAGGAGTGTGTGGGAGCTGGCATCAGTGTGTATCCCACGCCACACTCCAAATTGTCTACATTATTTGAAGCAGTGTTGCTTGTGCCATGTACATTGTTATAGTCTTAGTCAGACAGTTGAAGACCTTTCCTTAAAATTGTGTCTTGCAGGGCACCCCCTCTGGAAAGGCCGTTGCCTGACTTGGAAGCCATGAGGGAGCGCAACTGCATCCGTTGATATCGGTTCGGCAGACAGTTGATCAAGGACCTGACGGGCAGGCTTGAGGCTCACCTACAACCACGCCACAGGTATCCAACTGCACTGACACCCAAGGTAAAGGTGATGGCAGCCCTCCATTTCTTTGCCACAGGTACGTTCCAATTTACCATAGCTGATGTGGGAGGGATGTCTCAGACCATGTTTAGCCGGGTATTGGGTGATGTTTTGGGAGCAATGTTGCTCCACCTTGATGAATTCATTACATTCCCTACTCCAGAAGAGTTGACAGATGTCAAGGGGGAATTCTATGCCCTGGGCCGCATGCCACATGTAATTGGTGCAATTGATGGTACACATGTTACTCTTGTCCCACCACAGGCTCAGGAGCAAGCGTATCGCAACAGGAAACACTACCACTCGATAAATGCCCTGGTGGTGTGTCTTGCCAACATGATTATCTCACATGTTTGTGCACGTTATCCAGGATCGTGCCACGATGCTTTCATCATGAGGCGTAGCAGGGTACCACAGATGATGCTGCAGCTGCACAACCACCGGGCATGTCTAGTTGGTGAGTATACACTGTGAGCTCTGTATGTCAGTATGTCACAACTTCATGATCTGCATCATATGATTCACTCTTGTACATGATGTCAAATTGCAGGAGACGCTGGATATCCAAACATGCCGTGGCTAATGACTCCGCTACGCAACCCCAGGACAGCTGCAGACCAGCGTTACAACAATGCTCATGTGAAGACCAGGCAGGTGATCGAACGGACCTTTGGACTCCTGAAGAGCCGGTTCAGGTGCCTGGACAAGACAGGCGGAGCCCTCCAATACAGCCCACGCAAGGTGTGTGACATCTTCACCGTGTGCTGCATGCTACACAACATGGCAGTGGAGAAGGCTGTGCCACTCTACCTGGATCCTGATGAGCTGGAACATCCGCCCGTTGAGGATGAAGGCCTTGGCCAGGATGCCAGTGACGAGGAGGGTGAAGATGATATCCGCGGTCACCTCATCCGCAACTTCTTTTCATGATGGTGAGTCATTTCATCTTTTATGTAAAAGATGGACTATAGAGTAGCATGTGTAGCATGCTGTGTATGCAACAGACAGACTGTAAGCAAGATCACTTGGATGTGTGTTGTGCTGCGTCACATGTTCAGTTGTAATGCTACACACATACGTGCTATGTGTGCACTTGGAATGTACAGGTGTCATACTACATCTGGCTATTCAACAGACATTGACAAAATGACATTATACAGAACTTGACCCCTTGTGTGCCACTCTCATCCACAGCTCGTCCTGCCTGTTGTCCGTTGGGGTACATCGTGGTCATCTTGCTACTGCTCATTATGATTGCAACGTCAGCCACATCAACGGAGCATGCTTGGACATGTGGAGAAGTCAATTTGGGTAAGGACTCATATGAGGCTGTTTAGCGTTGGTATGTGTAGAAACGTGTGATACATGTTCATGTGCATGTAGTGTCACCTTGCATACATGCTACTCCATTATGTACCTTATGACATGTATGGCCACTCCCATGACAGGATAGTCACCCCTTCTGTCATCTGTTGTACTTTGATACTCTGGTGAATGCATCAATGTGTGTAGACATTGCCACAGCAACATTGCACATACCATGGCATGACATTGTGTCAGAGGTAACAACCACGGACTCTGTGGGGGATTGCAGCCTCACTGTGTGCATTAGAATGTGACTGGATCCTCACCTCCAGCTTGTGGGCCAGTCCAGTGTGATTACCATGAAACCATGTGGTGTCGGTGTTGCCCAGTGTATGTTCCACATCTTAAGACAACTGTCCTGTGAATCAGATAACATGGATGCATTGCCCCTTGCAGCAGTATATCATGTCACTGTCATGTCGTTACCTCAGTGCAGGTTGAGAATACTGCTACGCCAGCCTTCACAGTGAGTAGCAGTGATGTTTAGATGCACATGATGCCATGTATGTTTAGCATGACTAAGTAAAAAGTGTGAAAGATGCATACGTGAATTTTTGTGTTGCACCAGTGGAGTGCGGTCATTCACATGAATCTCTGGTCGCCGGCACCATTACTGTGCTATGGTAGGGTCTGATTATGTAGCTTGGATGGACATCACTTGCACTTAATATTTATTGTACATGCATATCATGTTTAGCATTGTGATGCATACTTGACACACCAAAAGACTGGCTACAGAGTGCCTTCATTGCATGTCGATCATTAGCTTCCTCATCATATGTGATACTAACAGCTGTAGTGGATTTGCTCAAGTTAGCCTACATGGCCCTTATGGCTAACCAATATCAGATACAGACTTTAGAGTTAGCGGTAGTTTGATTTCCATATGTTTCCATTTGTTACTGAGGTCCACCTCATCTGTGCCTGGGAATGTGTTTATACTACATAGATCTTTTTGCATGGGTGCTCACTTGTGAGCATTACACATGACTCTAATGGATGACAGACTGTCCCAGTTTTTATGTGTCTGTGTCACAGCATCGTATCTCATGTGATGGCATGATTAATCATCATTATTTTTCACCAGTCAGTACACTTCACAGGTGTGACTGGTACAGTGTAGCTAATGAGGTTTTTAAAGTGTCTGTGACATGAGAATGTTGTCCTAATGCTTATTTGCCTCTGTTTCAGGTCTCCCTCCCAGCAGTTCCCATCCTCTCCTTCCCTCGCCTGATCACCCTTTGTGTCTGTTGTTTGTACTCAGACCAATGGGCTATTTGGAGGTGGAACCCTTAGAGCATCACACCACTCTGATGAAGAAAGGTACGGCCAGTCGTTGACAGCCTTGTAGGTATTCGTAATGCGGCATTACAGGTGACATCATGATTAGTGTAAATTGGACTTATTGACAATGCACATGTATGTTTGTGAAAGCTCCATGGGCTCACAATGTAAATTATCATGTTGTGCATGACGTCTGACTCCTACAGAATATAGTGCCTGCTTGGGGCTCAACACACATGTCCGTCTAATGTGCACATATACTATTTTGAACGTAGTTACCTCATGCTTGTTATGTGTGTAACTGTATATTGACCACACGCATGGGGTGGGTGAAGGCTAGAATACTATGTTGTGTGTGAGGTAGATGTCTTTGTTGGTGCAGTTTGGATTTGAACACACTAGCTCTTGTATACACCTGCTGACGCTGTGTGTCTTGTGCCCCACTTGACCGTAAGGGCCCTGATCCAGTGACTGTGATGTGTGGTGATTACTGTGCCATTTTGTTGTCAGTGATCCTGAGTGAGGCAGACACTCCTGCCTTCACATCCACATGTCACTTTGTGCATTGCGGGTGCCCTTGTGTTATGTGTTTGTTTAGCAATTAGTCACACCCCTCCTGCCGTCATGTCTTCACTCATTGCTGCAGCTGCATATACAGCCACCATGCAGCGCACACTATCCAGGAACACAGACACCTACAGGATGACCCTCCTTCCATCCATTAATAGAGCATGCTCCTGCCACCCTACACACAGACAACACCAGACATTCACCCTCGTGCTATAAAAATGCTTTGTACTCAGCCATAGCTGCTGCTATGCGTGTGTGTGCAACACATACTGGCACGACTATGCAGATTCACATGACATTGGGTCTACGTACCACCAGGTCATGTGCCGTGTCCAACACACACACACACCTTACATAGGCACAATATTGTACAGTGTTAGCTTGTCAACACCACTAGATCAGAAAACTGTTAGCTTACAGTCACGTGCCAGAACACAACATGCTCACACCACTTCAACATTGTTGTCACAGTCAGTCAAGTTGGCACATGGGACACACACCATGACCCTGTCTCTTGGGTGTGGTGTGATTTGGCCGTTCAGGGGTAGGTATTTGTCTGATGTGTGTCGTTGTTCTGTATGCGTTGCTCCCATTACAGTAGTATAGTACTTGTAGCTCCATAGGGGTAGGTCACCTAATCAGGTGTGCTTGTCTAGAGTGCTCCAGCCCATTGCCCACAGTCTGTCCTGCCACCGTTATCCTGTGCGGCATTAATCACATACACAGTAATGCATCATGCTGATGGTAGCTCACATACCTGAGGACACAGTTGTAGGTACTCCCTACATGGACTACTACTTTTGTGACACTGACATGTACTCCTCAAAGTGACTCTCCTGGGCCTGCCGGTGCTAGCAGTATTGGGATTCAATCCCCCCTCCAGCATTGACTGTCCCACACAGGTGTGTCTTACCATCCATGTATGTAGTTTGAGGAAATTTCTGACCAATGTGTGTCCTCACTCAGATTCTGATCCAAGTGTGTGGATGACTGCTGTTTGTTGTATACCTTGCATTTTTTGACATTTGCAGGCACATATACATGTATGCTGTTTCAAAGATTACTCACCAAATGCGTATGATGTTTAGATTATTTATTGGGTGATCTTGTGCATGAAACTAGAATAGGTGCTGTTCAGAAAGGGGTGGAATCCAAAATTCACAGCTGGAGATGAGATGCCTTATAGTTTCAGTCAACAGAGTCCAGGCCACAGTGCCTGACATCATTGGGCTGACTGTGACCAGCAAGTCCATGTGGGAGAGTCTCATAGGGGATGCTGTTGCACCCAGGGGCAATATGCCAGGTCCAGTGTCCTGGGAGAAGTCCATGGGCCACAGGCCCTCAACGTCTTCGCCGTGGACGACCCACCTTCCTTGGGGGACCCTCATGTGCAGGCATGGATGGTGCATGGGACGCTACGTCAGAGGGTTCCTCCTCCTCCTCCCTCTCCTCCCTCCCTGTGGCTGGTGTTGCACTTTGCCGTGATGTTGCTGGCCTTGTGACACAGGGAGGGGGCTGCATGTTGGCAGCCATCTGACGTAGCACATGGAAAATGTCCCTATGCACCATCAAGAGCTGAGCCTGGTGTGCCTCCACCCGTCCATAATGCAGGTCTTGCCTGGCTATTTGCTCTGCCTGCTGTTCTCTGAGCTGGTTGAGGGTCTCCGCAAGCTGGCTTACCTCCATGGTGTCCCGCCGGTATGCCTCAAGGATGTTAGTGAGTTCAGCCATAGCGGTCCCTGCAGCTGACTGGCCAGATTCTCGCCTCCGCCTTGCGCCACTCCCACCACCCTGACCCACATGAGCACGGCCTGCGCTTGTGGGCACATCCGATCGACGGGCCCCCGAGTGCTGGGAGGGTGGAGGTTGTCACCAACCTCAGGGGTGCCCGACAAAGGGTGTCCCTCATTTTCAGACTGGCTCTCTTGTGAATCATGGGCAGGGCTCTGACCTGTCTGCTGGGATGTGGTGGGAATAGGTCCGGTGGTTGGCAGAGATGTAGCTGGTACAGTTGCTGCAGGGGTTTGGGATCCAGATGATCCAGGTTGGTTGGGGTCATCCACAGTGCGTTGAGGGACGGCGCTGCCGGTGGGGTCTGGGTCCTGCTGAGCCTGGGACTGGGATCCTTGGCCCCCCTGGCTGGGGGGGAGATCCGCACGTTGCCCTGTGTGTGGGAGAGACAGACACTGTTAAGGCAATATCAAGTGACATGTGGTTTGGTTATCCATTATCAGCATCACTGTTCCACAAGCTATACATTGTTGACATTGTACAGTTGTGTATTTAGTGGTAGAAAAAACAATTGTACGATGGGTTTTTTACATTCTTCCAATCTCTTGACAATGACTGACACAGCCATTGCTGTGTCTTGTGTTGCCGGCACCACACGTGTGAAGCATTGGTAAGTTTCACGGAACATCCTGGATACGGTAAAAATTCTTATGTGTGCGTCAAGCATGCACAGAGTTTAGATGCAGCATGTTGATGTAAAAGACAGAGCATCATTATTTAGCATGTCAGCTACTACTTTGGATGTCTTTTGCTGTTCCATGCTGGCCAAACAATGCCAACACCGCTGGACCTGTACACCCACTTTTAGATCATGGCTTTAGAACTTGGCACTTCTCTAAGACGCATCACCTTGTCAATACCCATGTCCATGTTGGTACTTATGTGCATCCACAAAGGTAATGAGATGGGGCACGTGCTTTTTTAGAGAGGCACAATGGACTGGAGCTTCTGTTATGTGCATGTATGAGTTGTATGCATATTCATATGAGTACGTGTTTTGTTGTGGTACATGGCAATTGGGACAGTGTTGCAATACAACGCCTGTCCCCCGGGGATGAGTTTCTGTAAGGGGTGTGTACAACAGGCCATGCTATTACTTTGTTTGTGAATTGCAAGCGTCCATTGTTCATGATTTGGCTGTCCCCTCATGTGGCATGCTGCCATAATCGTGGATTTGTGTTGGTGCACAGGATGTGTGACCTTGTCCTGGTGTTTGTGTTTGCAATGAGCACAGGAGGGACTTGTGCTGCCTACACCTGTGCCCATTGTGTACTACAGAGCTTTCTGAGATGTGTGTCCTGACACAGTACAGTGTTGACAGCAAATGGTGGGTGTCTTACAGGCACATAGCAGATGTTTGCTGGTACTTGTGAGGCATCCCTTAACATTCTGCTCTATGGAGTTTGTGAGGCCTGTGCAGTGCTTGTGTGCAACTGTGTGTGTGCCCCAGGGATGTGCGTTGAGGTGACAGAGGGACGAACACTGACTGATGGAGACAGAGGGAGAGGGAGAGGGAGACAGAGGGAGACAGAGGGCAACAGAGGGCAACCGAGGGAGAGGGCGACAGAGACAGAGGGCGACAGAGACAGAGGGAGACAGAGGGAGAGGGCGACAGAGGGAGAGGGCGACAGAGACAGAGGGAGACAGAGACAGAGGCCGACAGAGGGAGAGGGAGACAGAGACAGAGGGAGACAGAGGGAGAGGGCAACCGAGGGAGAGGGCGACAGAGACAGAGGGAGACAGAGGGAGAGGGCGACAGAGGGAGAGGGCGACAGAGATAGAGGGAGACAGAGACAGAGGCCGACAGAGGGAGAGGGAGACAGAGGGAGAGGGCAACCGAGGGAGAGGGCGACAGAGACAGAGGGAGACAGAGGGAGAGGGCGACAGAGGGAGAGGGCGACAGAGACAGAGGGAGACAGAGACAGAGGCCGACAGAGGGAGAGGGAGACAGAGACAGAGGGAGACAGAGGGAGAGGGCAACCGAGGAAGAGGGCGACAGAGACAGAGGGAGACATAGGGAGAGGGCGACAGAGACAGAGGGAGACAGAGACAGAGGCCGACAGAGGGAGAGGGAGACAGAGACAGAGGGAGACAGAGGGAGAGGGCAACCGAGGGAGAGGGCGACAGAGACAGAGGGAGACAGAGGGAGAGGGCGACAGAGGGAGAGGGTGACAGAGACAGAGGGAGACAGAGACAGAGGCCGACAGAGGGAGAGGGAGACAGAGACAGAGGGAGAGAGCGACAGAGGGAGAGGGCGACAGAGACAGAGGGAGACAGAGACAGAGGCCGACAGAGGGAGAGGGAGACAGAGACAGAGGGAGACAGAGGGAGACAGAGGGAGAGGGCAACCGAGGGAGAGGGCGACAGAGACAGAGGGAGACAGAGGGAGAGGGCGACAGAGGGAGAGGGCGACAGAGACAGAGGGAGACAGAGACAGAGGCCGACAGAGGGAGAGGGAGACAGAGACAGAGGGAGACAGAGGGAGAGGGCGACAGAGGGAGAGGGCGACAGAGACAGAGGGAGACAGAGACAGAGGGAGACAGAGGGAGAGGGAGACAGAGACAGAGGGAGACAGAGACAGAGGCCGACAGAGGGAGAGGGAGACAGAGACAGAGGGAGACAGAGGGAGAGGGCAACCGAGTGAGAGGGCGACAGAGACAGAGGGAGACAGAGACAGAGGCCGACAGAGGGAGAGGGCGACTGAGGGAGAGAGAGACAGAGACAGAGGGAGACAGAGGGAGAGGGCAACCAAGGGAGAGGGAGACAGAGGGAGAGGGCGACTGAGGGAGAGGGAGACAGAGACAGGGGGAGACAGAGGGAGAGGGCGAGACAGGGATGGAGACAGGTAGATAGTGCTTGCTCTCTTGCTACACTGCCTTACTTTGTCACAAAATAATGCATCTCTGTAAGGTGTGTCAGCAAATAGTAAATATTTAGAAGCTGTGGTGTAGTATCTTGTGTGATATTTACCTATCCCTGTGCATTGGTCATTATGCTTGTGTGTGTCCCTGGGACATATGGCGTGAGAGCAGCCTCTTACCCTACACATTGCACCCTATGTGCCTCCCCCTTGCAACTACCACCATTTGGTAGTGTACTGCTTGGAGTCATGGCCACCCACCCCATGCTGCTGGGCACTGTTGTTAGTCTACCCATGTAACTTGTGTTTTTTGTACACTCACCAGACTCAATGGCTCCTTCTATTCCATGTACTCCCACCGCTGGCAGTAGGACCATGACCTTCTCCTCCCAGGGCTGGTATACAGGAGGTCTGCGGGAACCACCGCCTCCAGTGTGGTGTGCATTGGCGTAATCCTGTGCCATCTTCTTCTTCACCATCCTCCGCAGATCGTACCACCTGGCCTGGCATTCATCCCTGGTGCACCTGATGGGTGCAACAGCATTGACCCGGTCTACGATCCTCTCCCACAGGCGTGTTCTTTCTGCCAGGCTGGTCTGTCTGACCAATGCGCCAAACAGCTGCGGCTCGACTCTGATGACTTCATCTGTAAGTATCTCCATCTCCGGGTTAGTGAATTTTGGATTCTTGTGTGTGGTCATGGTGTGTAGTGTATGTGATTGAGGGGTTGATGGTGTGTATGAATGAGGGTGTTTGGGTCAGAATGTGAAGGGGGTGGTGTGGGTGTAGATGAGATAGGGTGTATGTGTGAAGGTATGTGTCTGCAATAGTTTGTGTGCTCTCAGTTTCCTCGCAAGAATGGGTATGTTGCAAAGGATGATGGGTTGTATGTGTGGTCCCTTTTATTGGTCAAATGGTGGGTGTGGCTTAATTTGAATTGTTGGGGTGGGTGTTATATGGGGTGGATGTTGGTGTTGTCCTCTGTTTGGCTGTTTGGCTGTGACCAGGACATTGATTGTCAAAGGTGTGTACACAGGAGACATGTTCAGTGTGGTAGTGCGACTCGTTAGCAAGGTCCTTGTGGTCGTTTTGGTGTTGGCGTTATGTGTGCGTGTCGTACTTGTGCGTGCGAGTGAGTAGTACGGGCCGTTGGAGGGTGGGGGGTTCACGTAGGCTTGTTGGGGGGGTGTGCGTGTCGTACTTGTGCGTGCGAGTGAGTGGTACGGGCCGTTGGTGGGTCGGGGTGTTCCCATACGCTTGTTGGGGGGGTGCGTGTCGTACTTGTGCGTGCGAGTGAGTGGTACGGGCCGTTGGCGGGTGGGGGTGTTCGCGTACGCTTGTTGGGGGGGGTGCGTGTCGTACTTGTGCGTGCGAGTGAGTGGTACGGGCCGTTGGCGGGGGGGTTCGCGTAGGCTTGTTGGGGGGGTGTGTGTCGTACTTGTGCATGCGAGTGAGTAGTACGGGCCGTTGGCGGGTGGGGGTGTTCGCGTACACTTGTTGGGGGGGTGTGCGTGTCGTACTTGTGCGTGCGAGTGAGTGGTACGGGCCATTGGCGGGTGGGGGTGTTCGCGTACGCTTGTTGGGGGGGGGTGTGTGTCGTACTTGTGCGTGCGAGTGAGTGGTACGGGCCGTTGGCAGGTGGGGGTGTTCGCGTACGCTTGTTGGGGGGGTGCGTGTCATACTTGTGCGTGCGAGTGAGTAGTACGGGCCGTTGGCGGGTGGGGGGGTTCACGTAGGCTTGTTGGGGGGGTGCGTGTCGTACTTGTGCGTGCGAGTGAGTGGTACGGGTCGTTGGCGGGTGGGGGTGTTCGCATAGGCTTGTTGGGGGGGGTGCGTGTCGTACTTGTGCATGCGAGTGAGTGGTACGGGCCATTGGCGGGTGGGGGTGTTCGCGTACGCTTGTTGGGGGGGTGCGTGTCGTACTTGGGCGTGCGAGTGAGTGGTATGGGCCGTTGGCGGGTGGGGGTGTTCGTGTACGCTTGTTGGGGGGGTGCGTGTCGTACTTGTGCGTGCGAGTGAGTAGTATGGGCCGTTGGCGGGTGGGGGTGTTCGCGTACGCTTGTTGGGGGGGGGGGTGCGTGTCGGAATTGTGCGTGCGAGTGAGTAGTACGGGCCGTTGGCGGGGGGGGTTCGCGTAGGCTTGGCCGAGGGGTGTGCGTGTGGTACTTGTGCGTGCGTTTGAGTAGTACGGGCCGTTGGCGGGTGGGGGGGTTCGCGAAGGCTTGTTGGGGGGGTGTGCGTGTGGTACTTGTGCGTGTGTTTGAGTAGTACGGGCCGTTGGCGGGTGGGGGTGTTCGCGTAGGCTTGTTGGGGGGGTGCGTGTCGTACTTGTGCGTGCGAGTGAGTGGTACGGGCCGTTGGCGGGTGGGGGTGTTCGCGTACGCTTGTTTGGGGGGGTGCGTGTCGTACTTGTGCGTGCGAGTGTGTAGTACGGCCCGTTGGCGGGTGGGGGTGTTCGCGTAGGCTTGTTGGGGGGGTGCGTGTCGTACTTGTGCGTGCGAGTGAGTGGTACGGGCCGTTGGCGGGTGGGGGTGTTCGCGTACGCTTGTTGGGGGGGTGCGTGTCGTACTTGTGCGTGCGAGTGAGTAGTACGGGCCGTTGGCGGGTGGGGGGGTTCGCGTAGGCTTGGCCGAGGGGTGTGCGTGTAGTATGTATTGGTGGAGCTTGCAGTGAGGCGAATGTCCCGTACGAATCAATGTTGAAGCGTGAATACTTTGGCCCGTACGTATCTCGCTCAGGCCTTTCGTTCCGAATCGGAATAGTGAGTTTGTACGGACTGATAACGATTCGTACGGTGGTCTGCACGAGGCTTATTCGTACGGGTAAATGAATGTCATTCGTACGGGTCGTAGCAAATCGTACGGAAATCAACGGAAACGGATCGGAATTCGCAGGTCGGACGGTAGTTTCCCATTCGTACGGAATCGGCTACGAATACGATTCGTACGGCGGATTATTTTACCGGATCGGAATCGACGCCAATGTGTAACTCTGTCTCCAACCAAGTTGATGGACAAAGTCACTAAGAAAGGTCAAATACATGTCAATCAAATACTTACAAATATAATTATACTTTTATTCATGTATTTGTTCACCAAAACACTCAGATTACAACAAATATTATACCCAGAATTATAATTAAACCTTACTAAAGATATAAAAACATGCACCCCTTGATTTGTGATCAATGGTACACTGGCTTTTAAAGTTACAACATGTATGAGAGAAAGCAGGACTACTACAAAGACACTGATCAAAACAGTGGCATCTAGCTGTCCCTGTAAGTATACATGAAAACATTAGCTTGTTTTATAGGAGAAAAACATAATACAGCTAATAATTTTTGATAGAATTTTGTAAACATTTTCAGAATTTATGTTCGACAGAGTCTACCAACTGTAGGAGCTATTCGATTCGTCAACGTGTCAACATTTCTCAAAACTGTAAGTGAAAATACACGTAGAAACTACATTTCAAATAGTAACATGACAGCTTGCAGTATAACAAAACATATTCAGTAATTTTTGTATGAACAAGATATATTCAAAGAAGAAACCATAAAATAACTGTGTAAAGCAATTACTATTCCAAATGAAATAAGTGTTTCCTCAAGGAAAGTGCTGGTAATATGTTTGAAAGTGCAACTGGACATAACCACTCTGCTTTTGCAGTGGAGATTGAAGTTAGATAAAATGTACAGCTTATTAAATCTCTTTCTACCCCTTACAATGAACACTGTTGCTCAGGTATACTAGAACATCAACAAGCATGTTGTGAGTAACATGCTCATAATCCCCAATTTTAAAAGAATGATTCAATTAAAAAAACAGGAGAGTAATCCCTTGAAAGTAACCCCTGGGACCTACTCAGATTTTAACATGCCTCCTAAACTTACTAAAACCTAGAAAGAACCTTTGCTAATATATGATAAGTAAAAACCCCTCAAATATGTACACATTTTCAGTACCATTCATAATACAGTTGCGCTTGAGAATAGTGAAATTCGGGCGATGGATGAAACTTTTAAATCAACACATTTGCCCAAATTTATACAATTCATGTATAAATAAAATATCCATCTCTTTAATGTATAATTTACTGCCTGACAAACATTCCTCAGCAAATATTGAATCTTTATAAGTTATAAAAACCCAAATATTTAGCAAAAATCCTTAGTTGAGGAATATTCCGCAAGCAGTAATCGACAATATGAATGTACAAAACTAACAGCTTTGTGTTTTGTAATGCACTATTGTTAGAAATGGGGGTCTCTAGTTGGCAATGGCTGGCACCAATGTCCAAATAGGGACCCTTCTTCCTAAGTCAGGGCAAGTGGGCTACCCCCTTTGATAAACCCTGCTCAACCCTGTGGTAACGTAGGACGAGCAGTTAGGCCTGTCTCAGAGGCAGTGGATGAAGCGTTTATGGCCACGTACAATAAGGCAGTAATGACACCACAAAAGGACACAACTCAGGTAGATATAGAAAAATAATATTTTTATCTAACAGTTTAACTCAAAACTCTTAAAGCGTTTCAACAACTTCAATTCACGTCAACCCATAGGGGCTCGAAGAGACAACAATGTATTCACCCAAAGCATGACACTGACTGAGTTCAGGGCCAGGGCCTACCCGACCCGTTGCGCACCAGATACCTGTCGTTGAAAGGGAATACAGCACACAGCTTCTGGAAGAAGGGGAGACGGTGACAGGCCAACGACCACAAGTCTTGGAGGCTCAGGTCCGTAGCGGGGTTCAGGCACTCAGAGACAGGCGGGCACTTAGTAGCAACAGCGCACGGCTGCAGCGGCCTGGGCTGGTGGTGGCGATGACTCTCGTCGTGCAGCTCCGTGGCGGGCTCACAACGGCAGCAGCTCTCTCTTAGCTGCGGCGGCCCACAGAACAAATCCCAAGGATGCAAATTTGTCAATGGTGCGGGCGCTCAGTGGCCACAGCTCCCTCTTAGCTGTGGTGACCCGTGGGGCAAATTACGAGGATGCAAAATAGCACAAGGTGTGGGCTCTCACCGGCTACAGCTCTCTCTTGACTGCAGCGGCCCACGGGACAAATCACGATGATGCACAGTAGCAAAGGGTGTGGGCACTCAGCAGCTACAGCTCTCTCTTGGCTGTGGCAGCCCGCGAGACAAATCACAATGATGCACAGTAGCAAAGGGTGTGGCACTCAGCGGCAGCAGCTCTCTCTTGACTGCGGCGGCCCCTGGGACAAATCACGATGATGCACAGAAGCAAAGGGTGTGGGCACTCAGGAGTTACAGCTTTCTCTTGGCTGCGGAGCCCACGGGACAAATCACGATGATGCACAGTAGCAAAGGCTGTGGGGTCCTCAGCGGCTACATACAGCTCTCTCTTGGCTGCGGTGGCCAACAGGACAAATCACAATGATGCAAAGTGGCAAAGGGTGCGAGCACTCAGCGGCAGCAGCTCTCTCTCAGCTGCGGTTGTCAGCACCACAAAGGATGGTCTCGACCAGGCGGGCACCACGGTGGACGCTCAGCAGCCACAGCTCTCTCTCAACTGCAGCGCACCAAGCAGATTCAGTGGAAGGTCCAAAGGTGCAGATTCAGGTGGGCTCTCAGCGGTGGCAGCTCTCTCTCAGCTGCAGCGGCCCACACAGATCCAACAAAAGGTTTGAAGATACAGATTTAGGCGGGCTCTCAGCTGCGGCAGCTCTCTTCTTAGCGGCAGTGGCCCACACAGGTTAAGCAAAAAGGTTCAAAGGTTCAGAGTCAGGCAGGCGCTCAGCAGCAGCAGCTCTCTCTTAGCTGCAGTGGCCCGCACAGGTTCAGCAAACGTTTAGAAAGTCTTAATACCGATTTAGGCGGGCTCTTAGCGGCAACAGCTCTCTCTTTGCTGCTGCTGCCCGCACACGTTTAGCAAAAGTTCATAAGTGCCTAGTCCACAGTCCTCACAGTAGAACTAGAGGCTCTGGATTACTCGACGTAGGCCTCACATGCAAGCAGAACTCCCCGCACAGGAATTCTGACGGTGGACAAGGTGAAGTCTAATGTCCCTGAGACTTCTGCAGGAGGCACTCTCGATTTAGGCCCTTGAGTAGTTTCTTCGGGAAGCTTGATGAAAGTTGCAAAGTCCTTTCCTCTGTTCACTCAGACAGAGTTTCGTCTTGACATCCAGAAGGAACACACTTGGCCAAAGTTCCAGTGCAGCATTTTATACCTAAAAAGTCTCTGTTCTCTAAGGTTGCAAATCACTGACTCAGGTCAGAACCAGTTCGGTGGGATCGGGGAGCACTTGGTTTACGAGGTGACATCCTGCCCTTTCAGAATTAGGGGGTCTGCTATCAGACACCCAGTGGGAGGTGGAGCCATCATTCACCTTGCCTGGCACGGCCCTGCTCGGATCAAAGAGTTAACCCTCCCCATGCTCTGAATACCGATCTCTCTCTCCAACCACGTCTGACCCAGCTGGCCCTGCTGCTCCAAAACCAGACGGCCAATACACATACACGCACAAGCCTACAGTAAAGCTTAGGCAAGAAACTAACACGTTTTCAGGAAAGGTATTTCAAAACATGTAATATATAAACGGTCCTTACTAAAAGGTGCCCCTCAATGTCCTGAGCATTTATATATCAAACTCAAGGTTCCTATCAGGTTCCTAGGGCCCAATAGGATGATAGAAAGCAGTCTTTAACCGGCCCATCCTGGCCTATGAGAATGGATCGTTTCGCAGTAGCGACAGTGAAATGGAGGGTAACTCACTTTTGAAACAGGCTACACCGATGTAGGTATTATAGTTATCCTTATTTATACAGTCATTTATATACAGGGAGCATTCGCCCTGTGGCACTGAGTAGCAGTGGCACGGCGCCCAGAACATCTAAATCCAGTCAATATAAAAGATAGGGAGAGTAGAGAGAAACGGAGACCCACGCCAATGTTGCCAGGTCTAACAGCTATTGATAGCTATGGCCCGGGTCATGGGGATTGTTACTGTGAAATTCTGATATTGTCCATTCAGAACGAATAGTTTCATGTTTTCACTTACATTTTGTGATGAGCCTGTACTAATTTTTGGGAGAGGGTTTGTAAGACAGGTCACTGCCAGATCCCTATAGGGAAGATGTAAGAAGATGTATAATACTTGCTCATATATTGCCTTACAATCCAATATTGCACATCTAATATTAGCACCTTAGGTAAAGAGAGATTGTGACGTCAAAATATATGTGCTGATCCAAAGCACTGTGAAATTGTGCGGTAAAGTGTTGGAACATAGTCTCACCCAAACAATCAAAGCAGTACTTGTAATTGGTGATTTTGGTCGAAAGATGAAAACCTACAAAGGGGACAAAAACGAGTGCCAGTACATAATGTGGTAAGAGTGAGGACCCAAGTGTAGCATGCATCGTGCTCTTTCAGATTAAGCCAGAATAATAAGGTGGTTTATTTATTTATTTTATTTATTTGAAAGGTTTTGTATAGGACTGGCTAGACTCGGAGGTATCAGAGCGCTTTACATGAGTATCAGACCATAGTTACAGGTTACATCGTTACAAAGGTTACACAGTTATTAGAGCATAGCTACATTGTTACAAGTAAGGTCGAGACAAGCAATAAGGAAAATATGCGTAAGGGAAAAAGCAGGCAAGGGCAGAGATTCATTGGAGAGGGGGTAGGAACAGGGGAAGTAGACAGCGAATGAAAGGAAGGAAAGTGGAGGGGGAGAGACACAGCATGAACGAAGAGGGGTAGGGTGACGGGGGCACAAACCGGTAGACGAGTAATAGCTGCGTCCAAAGTCCAGTAAGCTGTGATCCCAGGGGAAGTGGTATCATTCCCCCAACTCCGTTGCGATAGGCTCCCTTTACGCAATGGACTCTCTCAGAGGGGTCTCTAAGACTCTTAAGCCTACCTACTAGATCCTTCCCTAAAAAGGGGAGAGGGAGTGCTTTGGCAAGGGGCGCCATATCATACCTCAACTGAGTTCCTCCCTTGGTACTGTGGACTCTCTCAGAGGGATCACTGAGACTTCAGAGTATAAGTAATTGGATTTTTCACCAACAAGGGCAGAAGGAGTGCTTAGTTGTAGTGGAACAAGGGACAGGGGGATAGGCAGAGTAGCAGGCAAGGTATGAGATTAAGGGCAGGGGGATAGGGGCAGAGGAAGTAGACAAAGAATGAAAGAGGGAAAGCGGTAGGGCAGGGTGAGATAGAGCATGAAAGGGGGAGGGTGAAAGGGGCACTAACCCAAGGGAAGTGGTATTGTTCCCACATCTCTGCTGCGTGAGGCTCCCTGTATGCAGTTGACTCTCTCAGAAGGATCTCTGAGACTCCAAGGCCTACCTACGGGATCCTTCCCCAACAAGGGGAGAGGGAGTGCTTTGGTAAGGGGCGCATACCATGCCTCAGCTGTGCATGGTTCCCTTGTCGCTGTGGACTCTCTCAGAGGGGTCACTGAGACTCCAGAGTAAGAATATTGGATATTTCCCCAACAAGGGGAGAACGAGTGCTTAGTCAAAGGGCAACTAGGGACCGGGGGCTAGAAGGTGGGTCGGAACTGTCAGGTCAACAGGGGGGGAACATACTGCAAAATAAAATCGCAATAATTACAGAAAGATCACACATTCAACACCAGGGTAAATTAGCGATCCAGAAAAAGACAGGATCCACGAAAGGCAAGGGTCAGGGAGGACAAAGGGAGGGAGTCAGCAAGTTGAAGAGTCCCACAAGGAAGAGATACGGATAGAAGAAAAGGAAATGTATACGTTGTAGAGTCACACAGGAAAGAGATGCAAACGGGAAAGCTCAGAATCACAAAATAGTGATATTAAGTACAAAGAACTACTATATTTACTAGTGGTTAGAGACTGTAACTATACAGAATAGTAAATTCACTCAGGGTTCCATTTTCACAACGATTAGGCTAAAAACAATTGTATATTACTTTTTAAAAGCCTGAATGGAGAAATAGGACCTCCAAGGGGGTAGAGAGAGGGAGGAGAGGGAGAGGAGATAGGTGACAGGAGAGAAGGAGGCCTGGGGGGGAGAAAGAGATAAAGCTGTCCAGCCGAAGATCATTGTCTGAGAATTAGCAGGATGAAGTCTAACGGACCGAGGGAGAGGACAAGACCAACAAAATGGTTTCTCCATTCGCGATCCGCCATTTTGCGCCATTAGTTCCCAGACACATCACTGGACCATCACTCTGAGGCATCTCCAGCTACGCAGTGACAGGGCAAACTAAGCAATCACATGTGTGGGATAAATGTGGAAAAACAAACTCCAAGGAGGCAATCTGTGTCTATAAATCCTCAGAGGAAAGGCAGTTCAGGCAGGCCGATTCATACAAAAACCTCAGAGGGGTCCTCTGATTTCTGGGCGGCCCCCATCTGTCTTGCTCTTGGTTTACCCATTTCAGTAGTAGTGTCGCAGGCACCACATGGCTACGCAATAGAATTATAAATACTATTGTCTGGATTCACACTCTAATGTAGTGTTATGTCTCGATCGTGGCCTCCACTACGCAAGCATGTCAAAGGCAATGTCATTCCACGGTCCTGTATCACTCGCCAGCATAACAAGGAAGCCTTCAGATCTTATTTTGGTTGTGTGATGGAGCTCTACGCTTAATCACACAAACATGCAGTGTAGATCCGAGGACCTGTAGCAGAAGCCAGCAAAAACAAGTTAACCTGCATTTCTTCTTGTGGCCACCATATGGAGGTCTAAAAGATCAGGGTCTCCTGGCTAGGGTGAGGGATACAACGAAAAATAAGTGATGGTAGAGAGGTTGACAAGATGGCTGCAGGGTGGGAGTGGATGGTCTTCACAAAATGGTCTAGCCCTCCTGAAGATTCCGCGTATTCGGCTAACCCGTACAGGCGGTAGAGCCTTTTCATACACCTCCCCCAAATATTGGAATTCACTTCCGCTGACTCTACAACAATCTAGCACTTACACGCTTTTCAGGAAACAATTAACAACATTTTTATTTTAATTTGCCCATGCTATAACCCTTTTTCTGTCTATGTGTGCGGGACCTCCATTGGTAAAGCGCTGAGATGCCCCTGGGTGAGTCATGCGCTATAAAAGACCCCATAACATAACATAACATAACAAAATGGTCAAGAACAAAGAAGCTGGGAGCCATATAATGAGTGCTGCCGAAGAAGGTTGCTTTCTTGCCCACGTGGATTTCCTGCTGCCTGTCGCCCACTCCTCGCGGCCCCCGCTTCGCGGGAGCCGCTCGAGGCAACAACCACAAAGGACTCACTCACCCGGAGAGGAGCTGACGAGGGACGCTATCACCACTGCGGGACTGCTAAGACCAGCGGGCGCTGCTTTCTCAGACTCGCCGCAGCTGGTCCTCTTCCCGCCCCCTCCCGCCTGGATTAAAAGAACGGAGGGCAGGGTCTCTCTTGTGCTGCCGCGGAAGGTTGTTTTCTTGCCCACGTGGATTTCCTGCTGCCTGTCGCCCACTCCTCGCGGCCCCCGCTTTGCGGGAGCCGCTCGAGGCAACAACCACAAAGGACTCACTCACCCGGAGAGGAGCTGATGAGGGACGCTATCACCACTGCGGGACTGCGAGGACCAGCGGGCGCTGCGTTCTCCGACTCGCCGCAGCTGGTCCTCTTCCCGCCCCCTCCCGCCTGGATTAAAAGAACGGAGGGCAGGGTCTCTCTTGTGCTGCCGCTGAATGTTGTTTTCTTGCCCACGTGGATTTCCTGCTGCCTGTCGCCCACTCCTCGCGGCCCCCGCTTCACAGGTGCCGTTCGAGGCAACAACCACAAAGGACTCACTCACCCGGAGAGGAGCTGACGAGGGACGCTATCACCACTGCGGGACTGCGAGGACCAGCGGGCGCTGCGTTCTCAGACTCGCCGCAGCTGGTCCTCTTCCCGCCCCCTCCCGCCTGGATTAAAAGAACGGAGGGCAGGGTCTCTCTTGTGCTGCCACTGAAGGTGGTTTTCTTGCCCACGTGGATTTCCTGCTGCCTGTCGCCCACTCCTCGCGGCCCCCGCTTTGCGGGGGCCGCTCGAGGCAACAACCACAAAGGACTCACTCACTCACCCGGAGAGGAGCTGACGAGGGACGCTATCACCACTGCGGGACTGCGAGGACCAGCGGGCGCTGCGTTCTCAGACTCGCCGCAGCGGGCCGAAGCGCGGAGCGAAGCCCGGGCAAAGGGCGGGCCCTCTGAGGCCCTCAGAGGCCTGAGGAGACTGGACTGGGCACTAGACGCTGGTACCTTTGGGAAACTTTATAGACAGGTACTTCTTGTGAACTCCTGTTATACATATCTAGGTTTAGGTTTCCAGCGCTGGAGCCTTGTTGTCTTGTTGTTATTATTTATCTTAACTATTTTTTTATTTTTTATTATTCTTTCAGAATCTGTATGAATTTAAGCTAGTATGATGTCTAAGGAGAAATTAGACAAAGGGCCTATGGATAATTATTTAATTCAGAAAATGACCCAGAGTAATTCTAATAGACGGGCCTCTCTAGGTCAGGGGAATCTTTCTCTGACCCAGGCGCAGTTAATTGATATATCTACGCCTAAAAATCCCCCTATTGCCTGTGGGAAAGTGGTCACTGCGATAGCACAGGTGCATACTGTAAAACTTGCCGATCACTTAGAAACCGTGGAAAAACAACATCTCACACCCCCAGTAAGAATATTTAAAAAGGCAAAATCAAGAAAGAGAAGGGGGAAGCAAACTTACAAAGTACAAACAGCTAAAAAGAACACACAAGTGGTTAACATGATATAACAAAAGTACTTGTGCGCGTCATATAGGGACAGCCCCATTGATAACCCATATACATAGTAGTATGGAAGAAAATAGGTTACCTAACTTAGGAGATAGGGGGGATAAAGATGAAGTATCAGATTATTCTACCACTGAGATCTCCATTTTAGGTACTCCTGTTAGTTTGCAGCCACCCCACACGAGTCTGTGTAGCACCTATGTTGATGAAGGGCTATCAAACTCCCCTAGATTTTCTCCAGCATCATCTCCAAATGCAATCCAGGTGTCACCGTTTAAAACTAATACTAATATCACCAAAAAAAGAGGGGGTTGTCCTATGAAGACTAGGGAAGCTAAATTACACAAGAGGAGTCCAATTGCAGTAGTGACTGATGTGGCTACTTTACCATCCCTTCCGACTCCACCTCAAATGATAACTTACCCTTGTTCTTTTGGTGAGACTGGTTTATTAGTAAAACTAGAAAGCCTGTTAAAAGTGCTATTTCAGCCCCCGCTAGAAAAAATAAATTTGTGTAATACTAGACTTGATCAGCTAGATAAAAAAGTAGGGAAAAATACGCTATTACTAGCTGATCTGGTACAGGGGGTGAACCTCATGAAATCTAGTGGTCCATCTGTCTCAATGATGACTGTTCCTAAACAAGCCCCACCTTGCCCAGCCCCCCCTACAAAAACTGCTCAAATTGGGGTAAAATCAACTGGGCCGATACCGAAAAATGCTCCATCCACATCTTTGTTAAAAAAGAAGCCCGACTTTGAAATTAAAACTGTAAGTATAGTTGGTGGCCAAGGCGGGGAAAATATGATTGTGGAAGAAAGGCCACAGATACTGCAACCTAAGGCCACCAAGGAGAATGGTACAGCAAACTCTTATAATAGAAAATGACACCCACAGAGAATTGTTGACCTACCACCTGAAGCTGCTCCTTACACAATAGTCATGGCGGGTGTCCCCGAGTTACTTATGGACATTAGGGAAGACCATCGAGCCTTAAGAAACAAAGTGACACATTGGCTACATAATAATAGACCCCTGCCTGCGCATATTAATGGAGAAATCCTCACCGTGAGGCGATCAGTTTGGGTGGGCTCTAGACCCAAAGACAAGAAAGGGGATGTTATTATTGTAAATTTCAAAGACCATAGAGCGGTCCGGCATATAGGAGATTGGTATGAGTCAAGAAGTAGCGACTCTATCACCACCCATTATCTCAGCTACTTCTATCCTTATTGTCCAGGGCAAAACCCTGGAGATAGGGATAAAGTAAGGTATCCCGCAGATTGGTTTAGTTCAAATCAACGTGGATACGGTTCGATTCCTTTATCCCAAACTCGGAGACAGTTTAATTTTAATCAAAGGCAATTTCTTCCAAAAACGTCTGGATTAGATTATGGAAATAATAATCGTTTTTAGGAGAATAGAGATTTTCCCCTTCAAGCCTATAATCTACCAATCTATAATAGATTTGATGTCTTTTCGGGCCTTGATTATGTCGATTGACAAAAAAAGGATGCCGATCAGACAAGCATTCTGAGTGCAGGGGATGTGGTTGACTCTAAAAAGAACCTTAAAATGTCCACCCTGGGGGAGGGATGTAAAACTACCTTATCTTTAGAATTGACCCTAAATATAAATTATGGTGATGTTGAAGAGCCTCCCTGTAACACTCTGAACACCCAGGAGGCAGAGGTGGGGGATAACAGTGGAGGAGTAAGCCCTCCATGTAAGGAGACATCCTGTGATACCCCCACGGTAGATTTGGAAGTAAATAATAAAAAAGGGAATTCCTGTACATTTCTATCCTGGAATGTAGCAGGACTAAAGAACAAGATAAACAATCCATCCTGGGAGATAATCCTAAACGGGCGGGACGTCGTGTTTCTTCAAGAAACTTCGACCACGGACCCGGTGTATATAAGTGGGTATAGAACCTTCTTTACCTCGGCTGAGGGAGGCCAACACGGGCGTGCGAAGGGAGGTCTAATAACACTTCTCTCTAATCAGCTTAAATATGAGAAAGTACGTTTTAAGTCTAATTCTATTTACTACCAAGTAATAACCCTAAACTTAAAAAAGGGAGTTAATGTAGTCCTGATAAATTTCTACAACAACATTTTGAAAGATGAAATCCCGAATACCTTAAAAACACTTAGGGAAGATATACAACATGAAATAGAGAAATCAAATAAGGAAATGGTAATTTTATGGGGGGGGGGATTTTAACTGTCCACTCTGTACAAAGGGAAAAAGGGGATTCGTGGCTTAATGTTAGAACAAGATATAAATCTAACACACTTTGATCATTCCTTGATCGGGGACTTACTAAATGAACTAGTATTTAGGTATAATCTGGGTTTTGTAAACGAAATAGCTCAGAATCCTACTTCTTTTGGGCCTACATTTATTGGCAGAGGAACCATGTCCACTATTGATTTTATTCTTCTATCAAATAGTTATAGCCATAGGATCAATAGCTTAGAGATTTTAGAGTTACCCCTAAGTGATCATTTGCCCCTATCATTAGAGGTTGAGAACCCTTTTTATGAACATTGTGAACATACTCTCACCTCACATACCGCCTCTGATGTGAGTTTGGGAAGGCAAAATGGGTACACACTAAAATGGGGCAAAGTCATGCCAGAAATGTTTCTTGCAAAGCTGTTAAATGCCTGTTCAGATAGTTTTTCTATTTGTCTTGGGGAGACTTCTCAGCCCAATCAGATTTTAGAGCATTTTGATAGAATAGCTCTCGAAATTAAGAAAAGTCTGTGGGTGGAGGTAAAAAATAGGACTAGGCGTACTAAAAGCTGGTTTGATACCGCTTGTACCAGGGCACTAAGTGATTTGAAACATGCTATCCACAGGTCTCCCCGGGATCATTTAGTAATAAGAGGGTTGAGGAAAACCTATAATAAGGCCCTGAAAAATAGAAAAAAGGCCATATAAAAGGAGGCCCTAGAAGCCCTCTGCGAGGCTGCACAGTCAAAGGATGCATCTGCTTTCTGGAGGGCTGTTAATACTCCCTTCCTCTTTGATAGTCATAAGGCTCGCATAGAGACGGCGATTACCGAAGACGAATGGGTGGAACATTTTTCAACTTTATATAGCTCGCAGGATGCTCCTTATACTACAAATGTTCTTAAATTGGTGAACGGTGGAATGGGTGAGGAGAATCTGGTGATATCCCTGGAGGAAGTTTTAACAGGGTTGAAGGCAACGAAGGGTGGCAAGGCTGCTGGCCCTGACGGGATCCCCGCAGACTTATATAAAGCAAACAAAGAGATCTGGGGTCCCGTGTTGGTACAGCTCTTTAATGCCGCACTTGCCAATGGCTTAAATTCATCCTGGTTTACTTCGATAATTGTGCCGATTTACAAGATAGACAAAATTGTGCTTGTTATAGGCCAATCTCCCTTCTTGATTCATCTGTAAAAATTCTTGGTAGAATTATCTTGGCAAGGCTCCAGAATTGGGCAGAGGAAAATGAAATAATGAGCGACCTGCAGTATGGTTTCCAGAAAGGCATGGGAACTGTTGAACAATGTTTAAATCTAATGATTATCCAACAAAAATACACAAGGGTTAAAGGTGAACGGTTATATCTTATGTTCGTTGATTTGTCTTCGGCATTTGATTGCGTATCACACACTAAATTGTGGGACATTCTGAAAGGGCTAGGCGTGGAAGCTCCCATAATCTGTTTCATGAAAGATTTATACTCAGGAGCCACAGCCTCAGTCCGATTCGGCCGTGGGGGAGAATGTACTAGAAGATTTGGAGTGGGACGCGGAGTACGCCAGGGGTGTGTTCTGGCCCCCTTCCTATTTCTTCTTTACATTAATGGACTTGAACATCGTCTCCTGCAGGAGTGCAGGGATGTGCCCAGGGTGGGGAAGAGGTTGATCCCTGCGCTCATGTACGCGGACGATGCCGTCCTAATGGCCCGTACCCCCTTGGCCTTACAAAAATTGTTACTATCATTCGAAAAGTTCATGTTGAGCTTAGACCTGAAAATTAATTGTGGTAAAACATACTCCATGAACTGTGGTACAAAATCTGGGAAAAAGTTGTAAAGTATGTTTCTAAACAATGTTCCCTTGGAAAATATTACTTTTTTCCCCTATTTGGGTATTTTGTTCCATGAACTGGGGGGATGGACAAGTGCTATAAAGGCCAGAACTCTTTTGTTCTAAAAAACTATAATAGCCATCAAGACTTTTTTAAAAAAGCTGGGTAATAAACCAATAAAAGAAATCTTGACTATATACAATGCCACATGTACATCCGTAGCCCTCTATGGTGCGGGACTCTGGGGTTTCTCTAACATTGAACCATTACAAATTGTTGAAAACAAATTCCTGCGGGATGTTTTAGCTGTACCACAGAGCGTTTCAACTTATATTTGTCATATGGAACTGGGCCAACCCAATATATCAGACCTAATTAGAATACAGCCTATTCTTTTGTGGCACAGGGTATGGACTACTAACGAATGTGTAGTTAATCGGGTTGTGATACAGGATATATTGAATATGGAAAATATGGGTACCGTTGACTGGCTAGCATATATTAAACATTTTATGATTGATATTGGACACGGCGAATATTATGAGGAACCACCCTCTATGGGAAACATACCCAGAAATTTTTTGAAAAAACTGAGTTTGGAATACCTTGAGGACAAAAGAAGGCGAGTGGAAGCCAGTAAAAAGACAGTTGCCTTGCATAATTCAATATTGACTGGTGTAAAAGTACAGCCCTATTTGACCCTGTTGATGTCAAATTATGATCGATTTCTCTTAACCCGTATTAGATTAAATCTTGTTTTTAGACTCCTGTCCTTCCCAGAAATTAATTTACCCACCTGCCCTTGTGATGATTCCTCACCCCAATCTGATATTCACATTTTATTCTTTTGTAAATTTTATATCATACCTCGCAGAAAAGTTTTAATCCCCTTCCTTAAAGACATGAATTTAAACAGATGTTGTTTAGCTTTTCTAGAATGTCAGAGAATGGATACAGTTTTAACTGTTGTTGTACTTTCAAGTTATTTTAAACATGTTCTTAAATTACGGAAAATTTTTGGTGTAAATGAAATATAATGATATTGTGTGTTTTTAACCAGACTTGTATAAAGTGTAATTTTCATGTTGTTACTTTTATGGTTAATGATTTTAATCGAATAAAGTACTTTCTGATTCTGATTCTCTGAGTGTATATTCCCAGCAGGGAGAGGGCTGTCTCACCTGGATTGATTCCATGGTGGCACCTAGTTCACCACCGTTTTAAAATAATCTCCTCTTCAAGAGATGTCCGCCACTGAGACTCGCCATGCACAAAAGAGGAAGTCCGGCTTAGTTTAATGCTCAAATCAACATTACTCTCTACTTATGATTAAAGGCATCAGTCACATGTAAAACATACTCATGTGACCTATTGATGCAGGGCCTCTCCAACTAAAACAGGTTCATAAACCAGCAACAGCTTCAAATTAAATTGGCACCAATAGTTTTAATAGTAATCATATAGGTCCAGACTTATAGGAAGTGCTGGCCAGAGAAGGAATCAAGCATTAAGTAGCTCACCATCACCATCAAGGAAGTTCAAGTACCAAACACTGCAGCTTGCAGGTCAAATCAAGCAGCACATACATGTTGATCTTTCTTACGTGTAAACACCATGGCTAAATCAGACATTAAGCAACATTGCAGTACTGGAAACTGCAAAGAGGCCTCTCCATGAAACAATCCAGATATAACAAGACAGTGCTCTCTCCAATCAGCTCCACATGGTCCTCGTCAGTGCTGAGCTCCTGCGTTCCTCTCCTTCCAATGTGGCTACAGTTTACTCCTGGCGACTACTGGGGAGATTGTACTATACCACGCTTGCTTGAGGGACTCTCAATGCGCATTGCTTACTTGGGTCCACATTGTGCTTCCCTGCAGCCTCTCCGCTCTTAGGGGGCAGATTTACAATAAGTGGCGCATCCCTGCATATCAGCAGGGATGCGCCACCTACTGTGCGCCATGCCTTCGCCACCATTGATGCGCCGCATTTACAATGCGGCGCACCAATGGGCAAAAATGACACAGATGCGTGACGCATCTGTGCCGTAAAAGCGGCGCATTGCTGGAGTTGCATCGCAAGCGTGACGCAGCTCCAGCAAGGTTCTGGGGGGGCCCTATCTTGTTAATGCTGCATCAACCCTTACGCCTGCTTCAAGCAGGCGCAGGGTTTTGACGCAGCATGGGCCCCAACGTGACTGGGTGAAATCTTGTAGAGTTTACTCAGCCACTTTTAGGAGGCGTTCCTGCGCCAGATCGCCCCCCCCTGCGCAGGAACGCCTCCTTCTGGCACAGGGCTTTACAACGTGACGTATCTCCCAGATGCGTCACGTTGTAAGTACCCCGCACCATGGCGCTTCTTTTGCGCCGCCTCTGCGCCACAAAAGTGACGCAACGGTGGCATAAAAGGGGCGCAAGGGGCTTGTAAATCTGCCCCTTAATATCTTGCATGTGCCTGGTTGCAGTAGTACATGACTTGCGGTGCTCCCCACTTCAATCTGCTTCGAGCTGTGTTGTGCCCCTGTGACTCGGTTTATTACTGCCTGCTGCTGTATGCGTTGCACCGCTCCTATTCACTGCGTCTTCTCCTGTGTTGCAACACTGTGTGTCTCGCCTGCACATATTCTCCTCGAACCCCATAGCTTTTTGCTGACTCTCTCATAGGGCAGCACAGCAGCAAGGCCTGCAGTGCTGCCCTATAGCAAAAAACCCCACAAATGAGGCACTGAATATTTTTATTACATTTCATCATCCTTTTGAATTAGTCTGTATATGGTGGCAATTTCTCATTTTCTGCGGCTCATAATTTTCATCTGGATTCTGCTATTGAAATCAGCAGGGGAATTCATCAAAAGATGCGTGGTCAACGAGAAACACATTGGTCCTGCGTATAACAAAGCAACTTACAGATGATTTGTTTTTTCTTTTCATTCAGTGAATAACACCAAACTGAAACACATTTCAAAGCTTCCTCTTTTGTCATGATGATAGTGCCATGGACCTTAGCTGAAGAATTGTAATATCCTCTGCATATGCCATTAGTGATGCTTTCAGCTGACCGCAGCTAAAGGAATGGCTTCTGGTGGCTGCCTCTGGTTATCTGAACCAGTGATTATTCTTTTGCCATCATTAATATTTTAGCTGTAGGTTTATTATAAAGAGCCTAAATACAATGATCACGGGCAAATCCCAGTGTGTTCATTTCTATGCAGAAGTACTGCCAGGATTCCCTGTCGGAAGCTTTCTCAGCATTGGGCAGGCTCATTGCCAATGGGGCACCATGCCCTGCACTAACATTAATTATTATGATTGCTCAATTTATGTGATCGATAGTGCCTCTTCCAGAGTCAAAGCCATGCTGCCCGGAGAGACAGCATCATCAATAACCCTACTCACTCGAGATGCCATCACTTTTCAATAGATTTGAGCATTGCTGAATGGTAAAGAAATTGGCCTCTATGAAGCAGACTCTGTAAGAGACTTGCTTTCCACCAAAAAGAATGCACTGCTCATCTGGTTCAGTGGTTTGTGTATGACACATCACTGCTGGATTGATAGAATTAGCGAGTGCAACAACAGAGATATTGTGCAGCTGAGAGCTTCATAACATTCAAGAGGTACATCATTATTTCCAACAACTTTGTTACCCAGAAGAAAAAAGAAAGCAGACTTTATTTTTAAACCAGAAATAGGGTAAGAGTTCCTGGGCAAGAACGTTCATCTCAGTTGCATTAAACAAGTGTGCCCCTCCTCTGCATATACTTTTTGATATTATGGCTGAAAAACTTTAGTTTCGTTAAACACCCCATTAACAATATTAGCCATTTCTTTGGTACTAATTAGTTATTTATTTTAGTTGCCTTCTTCTACTGGTTGTTGTGCCCCAAACACCAGAAGAGAAACAATGTATTCATTATATTTCACCTATCAGATAAATTATTTCCTTGTCCAAGCTCCTGACTCAAAAAGGGAACCAGTGGTTACCAAGCCCATCAGACATGGCATCTGATCGATTTATTTGCAGGGTGCCTGAAAACTCATTCGCTATGATCTGTGAAGTGAAAACTTGTGTCCGATGGTATGGACAATTTATAACTTTGGAAGCTCCTGAAGGTCACCTTGACCACCAACATATTTAATTAACATCTTTAATTAGCTAGCATACATGACATCTTCTTCCAACTGCAACATGGTAAAAATAAGGTCAGAGAAAAAGGTGGGCCCTCAGCAGAAACCCATTAGTTGGTGCAGCTTTTTTTTTTTTTAAGTTTGAAAAGCTTTATTGAGTAAATAAAGACAATGTAAAACATCAGTACAACTGCAAAAAGAGAAAATACAGTAGAAGAAGAAAATAAAGTAAACCTTGCGTGTATAAATAAAAACCTCAAAGAGGTAAAGAATATACCAAGGGAAAATGCTTTTATAACTTTTAGAATTTTGGGGAGGGAAAAGAAAGAAGAAGAAGGAAAAGAGAGAGAGGGGAAGGAGGAAAGGGAGGGGAAAGAAACATCAATAATAGAGCAATAATAAAGCTAATACATATTATAATTATATTAATAGTATGTAAAAAAAAAACATCATGTAGCAGACAAATGAATATGAAGATAAATGGCACATCTGGATAGGTAATCTGTTAAAGGGGACCATAATAAATCACGTTTAATCAGAAGGAAGGTAGAAGAGGCACATGCACAATCTAATCTATGGTGATGACAAATTAAATTCCACCATGCAGCATATTCGACATTCTTGGTATCTTTCCAATTGGTAGTAATGATTTGAAAAGCAATAGCAATACATAAGTCAATGAATTTGCGAGTAAAAGGTGAAACATCCCAGACTGGAGCTAAACCACCCAGAAAAACCAGAGAAATATCAAAGGGTATATTATTAGATAACATTTTGTTCAGGGAAGACCAAATTCGTGACCATAACAGTTGTACCTTAGGGCATAAAAAGAACATATGTTTAAAATCACTTGTAATACAGGAACAGGACCAACATTTTTTGGAATTTATTAGTTTAAATTTAAAAAGATCACAAGGAGTGTAAAACAATCTATTGTAAAAATAGTATAGGGTCTGCGTGGTACTAGCGGAGCGGGAAGTTGAATGGAGTTTAGACCAAATTGAATCCCAGGTGGACTCGAGGAAGGTTTGGCCAAGGTCTAATTCCCAAGAAAGTTCAAGTTTTGTTTTGGGCCTCACTAAAGGTGAGGGAGAAAGTAATTTATAAATGGCTGAGGCTTTGAAGGGAATGTGAAAATTAGGAGGGGAGGATAAGAGAGGAGGATTGCAGGAAGTGGGTGCATCCTGTATGATAGTGGAGTGTAGAGAAGGAATAAGTGTGAGAAACTGTGAAGAGAATTTATTGGAGATACCAAAAGAATCACAAAGTACCTGAAAAGTCGCTAGAGAATTATTAAGAAGAAGATGACTATAAGTAAGGATTCCTTTATCAATCCATTCCTTCCAAAAAAGGGCACGGTTACGAAATTTAAGAGATTTATTGTACCACAATGGGGTATTCAAGTGAAGAGTAGAGGACGAGGAAAAGGAGCGGAAAAGAGCAAGTACAAGGGCTTTTGAATGTTTGAAAATAGGCGAAGAAAATTTTGAAGGTGGCTGAGTAAGGTTAGAAGCGGTGAGAAGAGAGAAAGGGGAGATTTGTGCTGATTCTAAAGAGCTCCAGGACGTAATAAGCGGTGGAGGAGAGTCAAGTAAAAAAGACCAGATTTGCTTAAGGGAAAATGCAGAATGAAAGCGTGAAATTTTTGGAAAGTTAACACCACCGAGAAGTTTAGGCTGTTGAAGACGGGATAAAGCAACTCTGGCTTTACGATTATTCCATAAAAATTTAGAGAAGAGACTGTTGATGGACTTAAAAAAGAAATGAGGAAGGGGAATGGGAAGCATAGAGAGATAGAAATTCACAATGGGAAGGAGCATCATTTTAATAGTAGAGAGACGACCCCACCAAGAGAGAAAAAGAGGAGACCAGCGATCAATAAGTGAAGAGAGTTTTTTAAGAATATCAGAATGATTGATTCTAACAGTCTCTCTAGTGGAGTTAGCATAAAGAACACCAAGACACTTGATATGGCTAGAGGTCCATTGGAAACCAGAACCATGAAACATATGTGGGAGACAAAATTTATTGAGAGGGAGAACTTCTGTTTTGTCGATGTTCAATTTATATCCAGAAACAGAGGAATAGTCGTGTAGCAAAGAAAAAAAAGTGGGAAGGGAGACCGAAGGATTAGAAATGTAAAGCAAAATATCATCCGCATAGGCGGTGAACTTAATTTCCACATCCTTAAAAATGAAACCAGAATAAGAAGAGGATTGACGAATCTTCACGAGGAAGTGTTCCAACGCCAAAATGAAAAGAAGAGGGGAAAGAGGACAACCCTGTCTGGTACCTCTATAAAGGGGAAAGTATTTGGACTGCATACCGTTGATCCAGATAGAGGTAGATGGAGCGGAATAGAGGAGTTGGACATATTTAAGGAAAGTGGGGCTAAAGCCATGCCAACGCAAAGCAACAAACATGAAGTCCCAATTAACCCGATCAAAAGCCTTCTCAGCATCAAGAGTAATTGCAGCAAGTGGAGTATTCATTTTAGCGGAGAGGTGAATAATATTGAGAAAAGTTCTAGAATTATCGGTGATGGATCTACCTTTAAAGAAACCGGATTGATGGATATTAACCAGTTCAGGAATAATGGAATTGATGCGAAGAGCCAAGAGTTTCGCAAAGATCTTGCAATCAGTATTGATTAATTAAATAGGCCTGTAATTCTTGCACAGGGAGGGATCTTTATCTTTTTTGGGTAAAAGGACAAGCATAGCCTGTGTGAAAGAACCTTTGGACTCACAGGTGATGAAAAAGTGATTGAGTAACTGGAGTAAATAGAGAATTAAAACAGATTTGAAATGAAAAAAAAAGCGAACTGTAAAACCATCGGGACCAGGAGTTTTATCTTTGGGTAAGAGGGAGAGGGCAGCAAGAATTTCCTTTTCTGAAAGTGGAGCATCAAGAGAAGAAAAGTCAATCAGCGGAGTGGAGGGTTTGGGTATTGACTGAAAAAAAGCATCTAATTGATCAGTAGAGGGAGTGGATTCAGGGGTGTAAAGAGAGGAATAGAACTGTACAAAGCAATCGAGGATTTTAGCATCAGAGGAGTGAATAGAACCTTGTGGGTCTTTGATGGAGACTATTTTAGATTTTTGTTTTTTGATTTTAAGATAATTCGCAAGAGCTCTACCGGCTATATTACGACCACCGTAAATTTTTGCATTACATTGGAGAAGTTGATTAGAAGCAGGGTCCCAGGTGTGTTTATTAAACTGCATTTTAGCGGAGATGAGAGAAGATAAAGAATCGGGGGAATTGGAGGTGTAATAGAGATGTTCAAGCTCTTTAATGCGTGTAAGAAAGGAAGAAGCTTGGGAAAGTGCTTTCTTCTTTTTGCGTGACACATAATCGATAATACAGCCACGAGCAGTAGCTTTAAAAGCATCCCAAAGGAGGTGAAAATCAGAGGAAGTGTGAGAATTATTAGTAAAGAACTCCTTCATAAATTGAGTGAAGTGTGTTGTAAAGGCAGGATCCAGTAAAAGGGAATTATTAAAACGCCATCGGGAAGACTGAGGTGTAGGGGAAGGGTAGTCCATATCCAGAATAACGGGGGCATGGTCAGAAATAAGGATGGATCATATTTCGGAATTAGTCATGAATTGAAAAGCGTGATGTGTTAGAAAGATATAATCAATACGGGAAAGGGAAGTATGCACAGGAGAAAAAAAAGAAAATTCCAGGGAGTCAGGATGAGAGAGTATCCAAGAATCTATGAGACCTCTGGAGGAGATGGATTTACGGAAGGATTTCTGCATTTTATTAGGAACATAACGCGTTTGTGATTTGCGATCCAAAAATGGGTCCATCAATTGATTGCAGTCCCCCCCAACAATCATGTCCTCACTAGCATTGGAGGAGAGGAGGGAGGAAAAATCGTGCCAAAAGGAGGGATCAATACCATTCGGACCATAAACATTACAGAGGGAGAGATGAACATTATTTACGGTACAGTCTAGGAACAACCATCTACCATCAGCATCAACAGTTTCTTTTTGTATTTGAACAGATAAAGTCTTATGAAAGAGTATAACCACACCATTTTTATGATTAACAGCAGGAGAACAGAAAACTTTGCCAACCCATTGTCGACGTAACATTGACAAATCTTGTGTAGAGAGATGTGTCTCCTGAAGAAAGGCAATTTGACATTGCAACCGGGCAAGGTGGAATAAAACACGCTGTTTCTTAATAGGGTTCCGAAGACCCTTAACATTCCAAGAAATGAATCGGAAACCTTTCATGAGGAGAGAGTAAAAGAGAAATAGGGAAAGGAAACAAGACAAGTACGAGGAGAAAATAGACAAAGGAATAATTGGAAGAAATGAGTAGCATACAAAGTAGGAAGGAAGACTGAATAGGTAAGAGAGCAAGCAAAATGGAAATAGGAAAACCAATGAAAACAAAGCAGGAGTAGCAGATAAATGTGCAAAACGAGGAAATATGTACGAAAGAGGAAAAGAGTGGAGAATTTATTGCCATAGTGCCAGAGTGAGAAGAGGGAAGAAGACAAGAAAAAACCTAAAAGAGAAGGAATAGTCCAGAATGAAGAGCAGTGGAAAAAAGAAAAGAAGAGAACAAGAGAAAGAGAGATAGAGAGAGGAGGGAAAGAAGAGAGGGAAAAAGAAAGGAGGAAAAGGGAGGAGAAACCTCCAGAGAAAAAAGATAGGAAAGAGAGGATGGCCAAAAGTCGGAGAACTTTAGCCATAGATTGTGCACAACGAGAACAGAACGAACAATAGAGTGAGAGCGGGAGCAGCAAAGAGAGACAGCCGCATAAAATAAGTGTAATGCGGGAATCTGGACTCAAAGAAAAGCTAGAAGTAAAAGAATAACAGAAAATAGGGAGAGAGACCAGGCCCGACAATTTAATACAAATGAAGGAGACTTACCAAACAACCATGAAGGAGGACGGCATACTGGGGTAAAACAGAGACAATCAAATAGCGACACAACAAAACAAAGGAAGGGAGAGGCCAACAAACCAGGACCGGAACACCCAACCTAAAAAACAAGAAGGGAGCAAAACATCACGTTATGAGAAGAAAAGGAAACGGGCCACAACAAAATAGAATCAACAAAACAAAACAAGAGAAACATTAAGACCCCCTGTGGTCCATGTTGTCCACCCTATGTGTGTCGATGAACTTGCGAAGGTCTGCAGGATCGTCGAAGCTGTAGGACCTTTCCTTGTATGTAACCTTGAAAAAGCATGGGTGAATGAGTCCATATCTGGCATTCATAGCACGAAGTGTGGGTCTTAAGTCCAAAAATTCCTTGCAACGGTCGGCTGTCGACTTTGATACATCCTGGGTGAAAAAAAGTTTATAACCAGACCACACTAGCTGCTTATGTTGTTTAGCAGAATGGAGGACTTCCATGAGGTCAGAGTAAAGAAGAAAGTACGCAATTATGCCCCTGGGCTTCGAGGAAGCAGAAGAGTGTTTAGGACCAAGGCGGTGTGCTCTCTGTATGTTAACGTCCAGATGTTTAGGGATACCTGTGATTGGCAAAACTTGAGATTTCAGAAAGGCGATGATGTCAGACCCCTCTGAATTTTCTGGAACACCATAAACACGCAGGTTGTTGCGCCTATTTCTATTTTCCAAATCCTCTGTGGCTTTTTTAAGTAGCACAACTTCCTTAGTGAGACTTTCGACCTTAGCAGCAACATCTTGAACATCACTAATCTGTTGTTCAACATCAGTCACTCTTTTGTCTAAGGAAGACCATTTTTCGTCGATTCTCTGTAATGTGGTAGTAGTGTCCGCCATAAAAGGCCTAATAAGGCGAAGTTCTTCCATAATATCCTCAAGGGTTATGGGGAGAGGAGACTTGGAAGGCGAAGGAGGATCTTTCTTGACGCGTTTACTGGTGTTAGCAGACTCTTTGCGAGACACAGGAGTCACAGATGAGGCCTTAGAACTCTGCGCGTGCTCCATTGTGAAAAAGGCAGAATTTTTTTTTTTTTTTTTAAAACCACACAGAAATGCCCTTTTGCTGAAAGCGACAAGAGAGCCACTGAAAAGAGATTAAATTGAAAGCAGACAAAATTAGGCGTGTAGGCAAAGAATGCAGGTAACAACTAAAGGAGGGCCAGTGACAGGATTGCTCTAATCCATAAGCTCAATAAACAAGAGCAGCAAAGTCAGCAGACACAATACCCAAAACAGACGAAGGAGCAGATAAATGTGGCATGCAGTGACCATGGAGCAATACTAAGTGGAGGAAATGAGAGCGTGGCCACATAAATGAGAGAAGAACATCTTCGATGACATGCAGCTTCAGACAAAAATAAAGTTAATAGACAAAATGGCGGCCATTATCCTGACTGGCAGAGCCTCACAGGGAAAGCGGAGGTTAATATCCAAAAACTGAAGAGGCAAACATGTCCAGAGGAAGTATGGTGCTCCACATGACAAGTCCACCAGTTAAAGATTAGGAAAACGTGCCAGAATAAGCTAATTTGCTTAAAACGAAATTCGGGGCCAAAAAAAAAACGATATGAAGAAAATCAAAATGGCGGCCGGAATTTGATTAGGCACATAAAAGCATTTTTTCCACTGAAAAACGAAGAGTGGAAGTCAACAAGCATACCCTCATAATCAGGGAGACTTCCGACGCTGGAATCGGTGTCCAAATTGCAGATATGCCGCTTCTGTGAGATCCTTCGTGCGCGAAGCGCCGCAACTATTGCGGAGCTCACGGAGGGGCGGCCATCTTGGCTGCCGCGTCGCGCGCTCCAGTTGGTGCAGCTTTATCATAGAGATTTTGTTGAAGCAAATTTTGCCAATGTAAACCAGAATCCCTCTTCCAAGTTTTTTCCGGTCTTGTGTCCTATGCCCGTCACGAAAAAAGGAAATAGATGAGCACACTAGGTCAGGTGATTTCAAACATTTATGCCTGAGAAATACTTTTGAAAAAGATGAAAAAAACTGGGGCATATTAGGAAGAACCACGTTAAAATTATCGCTGTTTTAGCGGCAGGAAACTGCCGCTAAAACGGCGATAATGAGCTTAAGGCTGCTGAGCTCACAGAGACATCATGTACACAGTAGTTAGAAATTAGACTAGAAAAAGGGGTGTAGAAAAACACGGATCATTGACATAATATCGAGGGACATAATATCAACTATCAAAAATATCTGCGACAAAATATCGACAGACAGAATATCGACTTTGTATCTACAAACAGGTAAGTACAAAAATATTGAGTAAAAAAATATCGTTTACAAAAATATAGTTTATAAAAATATCAACTTTATTAAAAACAATGTTAAATTAAATTAATATTAAAAATTTATTACTAAAATATACTTAAAAATACTTAAATTACCTTATAATAATTAAATAATTAATGAAAATTATAAAAAAATAAATTTACAATCATATATGTTAAAACATATATATATAGTAACATAATAAAATTAAATAATATCCAATATTATTACCGTAGGATAGCGGAAGTGCAAAAATTACTATTCCTACTCCAGAGAGTGCAACAGTAGGGAAAGCGTTGGATAGCGTAGGGGTAAAATGTACTATTCCCACTCCAAAGAGTGCAACAGTAGGGAAAGCGTTGGATCGCGTAGGGGTACAAATTACTATTCCCACTCCAGAGAGTGCAACAGTAGGAAAAGCGTTGGATAGCGTAGAGGTAAAAATTACTAATCCCACTCCAAAGAGTGCAACAGTAGGGATAGCGTTGGATAGCGTATGGGTAAAAATGACTATTCCCGCTCCAGTGAGTGCAACAGTAGGGAAAGCGTTGGATACCGTAGGGGTAAAAATTACTATTCCCACTCCAGTGGGTGCAACAGTAGGGAAAGCGTTGGATAGCGTAGGGATAAAAATTACTATTCCCACTCCGATGTGTGCAACAGTAGGGAAAGCGTTGGATAGCGTAGGGGTAAAAATTACTGTTCCCACTCCAAAGAGTGCAACAGTAGGGAAAGCGTTGGATAGCGTAGGGGTTAAAATTATTATTCCCACTCCAAAGAGTGCAACAGTAGGGAAAGCATTGGATAGCGTAGGGGTTAAAATTACTATTCCCACTCCAAAGAGTGCAACAGTAGGGAAAGCGTTGGATAGCGTAGGGGTAAAAATTACTATTCCCACTCCAGTGGATGCAACAGTAGGGAAAGCGCTGGATAGCGTAGGGGTAAAAATTACTATTCCCACTCCAGTGAGTGCAACAGTAGGGAAAGCATTGGATAGCGTAGGGGTAAAAATTACTATTCCCACTCCAGTGGGTGCAACAGTAGGGAAAGCGTTGGATAGCGTAGAGGTAACCATTACTATTCCCACTCCAGTGGGTGCAACAGTAGGGAAAGCGTTGGATAGCGTAGGGGTAAAAATTACTATTCCCACTCCAATGAGTGCAACAGTAGGGAAAGCGTTGGATAGCGTAGGGGTAAAAATTACTATTCCCACTCCAAAGAGTGCAACAGTAGGGAAAGCGTTGGATAGCGTAGGGGTTAAAATTACTATTCCCACTCCAAAGAGTGCAACAGTAGGGAAAGCATTGGATAGCGTAGGGGTTAAAATTACTATTCCCACTCCAATGAGTGCAACAGTAGGGAAAGCGTTGGATAGCGTAGGGGTAAAAATTACTATTCCCACTCCAGAGAGTGCAACAGTAGGGAAAGTAAATACTTCTTATATTATTTAAAAACAGTATAAATTAATATCTATAAATAATTAATTAAAAGTAATTACCAATGTAATATAATATAATATTTAATCAATTAAAATTACAAATTACAAATAATGTTTACTATTAGTTACTTATTCAAATTAATTACAAATTAACAATTAATTAACAATTAAAAATTAATTAACAATTAATTAAAATTAAATACAATTCAATAAATTGAATTATTTAATTAATTATGAATGAATTACTTCCCACCCTATTCCCCTATAAACTCACAACCCGCTACAGAAAATAAATTAGTAAAATTAACATAATTAACAATTAATCAATTAAATAAAATTAATTGGCAATTAAAATGTAATTAATTACCCATAAAAAATTAATTAACAACTAATTCTAAAAAAACCAATAAATATTTTTACATATTTAATCAATTATAATAAATTACTTACCACCCAATTCCCCTATAAACCCACAACACGCTACAGAAAATAAATTAGTAAAATTAACATAATTAGCAATTAATCAATTAATTAAAATTAATTGCCAATTAAAATTTAAATATTTACCAAATGAATACCAATATATAAATTTACATATTTAATTAATTATAATTAAATTACTTCCCACCCTATTCCCCTATAAACCCACAACCCGCTACAGAATTAAATTACGCAAAAATAAAAAAATAAAAAAATTCATTAATTAAAATTAATTATAACATAAATACACACTTTTCACTTATATAATAACATAAACATTATAAAAAAAATCGATATTATTAAAAATTCGAAAATTTTAATAACCTATATTATATACTTCGATATTTTAACTTTCTATATTTTTAACATTCGATATTACATTACTTACCTTCAAAACGATATTTTGGATGTCTATATTCTGTACATTCGATATTTTGTCCAGCCTATATTTTGTACTCGATATTATGTCCATTCGATATTTTGTAGTCGATATTATGTCTGTTTACCAAAAAACACATATGGCAATTGTGTCAGAGTACCATGCAGTCCTTGTGAAACTGAAAATGGCCTCCCCATAGAGCAGACACTAGTATTATAAGGAGTTAAGATACCATTTTACAATAGGAGAAAAAGTCCTTATAGTGGCAAGTAACTTAGCTAAATATATAAAGTCATTACCCTTGTTTGTTTGAGGACTATGTCAAAGTAAATATACGCTCTAGCCCTCCAATTTACTGGACCTGAAATTACCCCAGACATCAAGACACCTCCTTACCTGTCCGTCGGTACCTCATCTCTGAACAGAGCTGCTCCAGGAGGTACCGAATGTGCAGGAGGGCTCTGTCTTTATAGTCGTGTTAATTGCAAGTTCCTATCCGGTGTGAGTGTTAGCTGCCCTTTGACGCTGCCTGAAAGACCTCATAGCGGAATCTTTGTATGTGCGCATGCTCTCTTAACTAATACAAAAGTCATCTTGTCGCGCATGCGCTACTAAATCACCACTGTTTCGGATCTTAGTTCAAGTGGTTCGATCTCATTAAGGATATAACACATCTCTTAGCACAAGCTAATCTGACGACGTATAAAGTGAGTTCCTAATATAGTTAAATAAAGTGTCCGTCATGAAACTCGCATCACTTTGCTGTGGGTAAAAACACTATCGTGCATGTGTGAGGAGAGACGCTACTCTCTATGCGGCGAAGTGTGTTCTCGTCTCTTATCTACAGCTTGTACTACTCTGATGAAGAGTCTAATTATGTTATTTTATTATACGGGGAGCTTACTGCGCATTGTGTCTGCAGGGACAGTATTCCTTTAAAAAACAAACATATATTCTTATCTCCTTTGCGAAACATATCGTCACGTGGCCATACTTTTCATAATGATGCCGATTATATAAATGGAGGAACTCATCATAATGATTATAATTAATCACCAACGGTGGATCTCCATTCACTATTGTAACAGGATGCCATGTCCTATAGAAATCGAGGTATGTCAGTGACAGGAGATATAACTCATATTAATATGTCATCTCCCAGGTGTCACCTCATTACTCACAGTCAATGATGTTTGGGCAACACTGATTATGTATTGGACTGACCTGGTACCAATATTGTAAATCTGTAATATGGTAAACATTTTATATTGATTATGATTAATCACCAACGGTGGACCTCCATTCACTATTGTAACAGGATGCCATGCCCTATAGAAATCGAGGTATGTGAGTGACAAGAGATATAACTGTAGTTCATATTTATAAGCCACCTTCCAGGTGTCATCTCATTACTTACAACCAATGATGGTTGGGCAGCACTGATTATATATTGGACTGACCTGGTAACAATATCGTGAATCTGTAGTATGGTAAACATTTCTACGCAGTGTACAAAATTTGTCATATTATGCTGACTGCTTGTATATGTCATGCAATAACTTTGATGTTAATATACTTAGTGTACAGATCACCAGGTTATCTCGTCATTCAGGACATTGTTGTCACTTTTGAGTTTAAACACCCAGCGTTGTTCACGATTGAATAAGTACTTTGAAATGTCTGTAATGTGTGATGGTACCCATGGTTGTTCTAATACCACCCATCTAAGCTCTGTCTCTGAATAATTTTTGTCCAAAAAATGATTCGTCAATTTTGTTGCTCGCTTTTTACATCTAATGGTGCTTTTGTGTGCTGATATTCCTTTTTTTATTTTTCGTGATGTCATTCCGACATATCGGAGCTTACAAGGGCACCAGATCAAATAGATGAGTTTCTCACTATTGCAGTTTGTGTGTTTCTGGAGTATCCAAGGTCTACCTGTGCCTATATCTATTTTGGTTGTCTTTTCAGTTTGTGGACATACTGCACAGGTACCGCTCGGAAAATGACCCTTCACTGGGGGTAGGTTCCACAATGGGGCTGGGCCATCACTCTTCTTTTTCTCTCTTGGTCGAGTTTGTACCAACCGATCTCTTATGTTTGTACTTCTTTTGTACGCTACCAAAGGCAACGGGAGCTTCTCATTCCCAGAGTTCAATATCTTCCAATGATGGTTGATAATCTTTTTGATGTCATTGGAGTAGCTTGAAAATGTGTTGACGAAGGTTAATCTAGAGTTATTCTCCTTTGGCGCCTGGATTTCTATTAGAGCGTTTCGATTATTATTAGCTGTTCTCTTTCTTGAATTACGTATTGTGGATAAAGGATAATTTTTTATCCTCAAGTCTGTTGTCAATGTTCTTGCGTGTTCGTAGTATTTTTCTTTTGTTGTACAATTACGCCTTATTCTGAGAAATTGCCCGAAAGGCAAATTCTCCTGGAGAGATTTGGGATGATAGCTTTGATATGATAATAGAGAATTGCAGACCATGGGCTTTTACACAGCTCTGTCACCAAACCATCATTCTCTGGAAAAATCCGGACATCAAGGAAGGCAAGACTTTCTTGAGAATATTCCAGAGTAAATCGCAGATAAGCATTTCTCTCATTCATCCATAGATGGAAAGCCTTAATTGTAGAGATATCTCTCCTCCAGACTACGAAGATGTTGTCTATATAACGTTTCCAGACACGTATGTGTCTGAAGTAGGGATTGCTCTCGAGGAGAATTGTTGTCTGTTCAAAATGATGGACATACAAGTTGGCAAGACTCGGCGCACAAACACTGCCCATTGAGGTGCCTAAGACTTGCAGATACAAAGTATCCTCGAATTTGAAAAAGTTTTCTTTCATAACTTTTTAGCACATGACATAATGAACTATACTGGTGTTATGCTCTCCATAGGAAGCTCTTCAAGCATCGATTGTATGGTTGCTAGTGTCTTATCTTGAGGTATACAGGTATACTGAGACTCAACATCGAATGGCACCTAGAAATCCTGGTCTCTGTCAATTGGAGTCTATGTAAGAACGCGGAGGAGATCCTTAGTATCCAACAAGAAGGTTGGCATCTTTGATACCATTGATCTTAAAAAGAAATCCACAAAGGTGGACAACCGTTCTAGTAATGACCCAATTCCTGCAATAATGGGTCTTCCTGGCGGTGGTCGTTTCTCCTTAAGTATTTTGGGAAATACATAGAAGCATGGAGTAGTGGGAAATGATGTAAATAAATAGGCTGCTTCGTGCTCCGCTATCCAGTGGTTTTCTTTGCCTTTATCTATCATCCTCTTGATCTCATCTGATAGACTTTTCGAAGGATCCATTCTGAGTATTTTGTATGACCTCCTGTCATCCAATTGTTAAAGACACTCTGTCCTGTATGCCTCGGTATCCATCCGATTCATTTCGATTTCAGGATGAAGGGCGTTATAGATTCTCGGGCTATGCCTGAGAAGGTTCGGTTGTACGTCTTCTTTTTATGGAATTTTGGTGGTTTCAGCAGTATTGAAATAGTGCTTCTAGTTTTTGTGCAAGATACCTCGGAGTGTTGAAATGAAGCACTTTATGTGTCATGCAGGAAATTTTCAAATGAATCCTCACCTCATATGGAAGCCAGTTATGTGATTTCAGCTCTAGAGTGATGTGATTGTTCCTTTTTGATCTTGCAATGAGTCCAGCAGCAGAGTTAAGAGAGGAGGCTCGAGATGGCATCAATATGTTTATCTGCCCACCCCCTCTAAAACCTGCATCAAAAAAATCCTATTGATATGCCAGCTATTGGGGATTCATCCTAGAAAATGAAGTGTAGGAACATTTCAAAAGGATTCACACTAAAACACTTCATCTTATGAATGAAGCAGAGGTAAATTTACAAAGAGTTCACAACAAGGCAGTCTTAAACTAATCAATTATTTTGTGCATTAGAAACATTCTAAGAACAATGAAATCAATAAAGCACTTCACTGGTATTATAAATTAAAAAATCAATGTTAGCCTTCATCAGCAGAACGTTTTATGAAAACCATTAGATAAAACAATGTGAACGTAAGAGTACATAATTCATTAAGTCCTGAAACACAAGAACCTTCCTCAATATTATCATATATTTCCTCAGATCAGTGTGACAGCCAACGTCTAAATATCAGGCATTGCCAGCCCAGAGGTAAGATGCAATTGTCTGGCACATCAATCAGCCATCCATCTGTTCCATAAAACAAAGGACTGGTCTGCACTACCTAAAATTATAACTGCACATAAGCAGGGTGATACATTTCTGCCTCGGTGAATGATAAAAAGTGCAAATAAACATAAGGTGTGAGTTATACTGAATTGACGAATTGCCAAATGGACACAAACCGAGCTCCCACAGTAAATAAAAGTTTGCAGGAAAGCCTAGCATTAACCAGAGGTAATTTATAGGAAATCTAGTGAGTATGAAATGATGCTGCGAGTTCTTAATTAAGGACAGGTATGACTGTTCAAGTTCAAAAGACTTTATTCGAATTGAAATCACAATTCATAAAAGTATACAGCTAAAAATCACAATTAAAATTTCATTTTCCATTCTGGGTTAAACATTACTAAAATTTGATTTCTTACAGTAAAAAAGAAAATTTAAGGAATAAAAACAGTTCAATCAGTTAAAATACATAGTAGTTAAACAGACTTAACTAACTCTTGTTATCCCATAGGGATGGTCCTTCTCACTCTTAAAATTGTATTCAGAAAGAGGCTCACTGTACTGATGGTAAGACAGTCATCTAAGGATCTAAGTTTATTATAGGCATCTCTTGCCTATTTCCTATTTTTTTTGCGAAACTCATAAGAGCACCAACTGCTCTATTAAATGCCACGGCCCTTGCATTCACAGCAGACTTCCAGGTGCCTTGCCTATCGAAGTGAACCCCCAAATAACAAAAGATATTGGCTAACGCCACCTTCCTTTCGTTAAAAACGATTGGACATGGTAATCTATGTTTGTTTGGGCCGCATGACATAGTGAACGTCTTCGAGACGTTTACACGTAGCCCTCTAGTGTTCATGAAGTTAGTGAAGGTCTGTACAGATTTCTGGAGACCCACCTTAGTCTGTGAGAGGATGGCCGCATCGTCAGCATAAAGTAAGATGTGGATGGGTTTGCCATTGATTACGGGGTGATCATAATACTGTTGTGTTAAGCAAGAACCCACACCATTGATATATAGGTTAAATAGCAGGGGGGCCAAGATGCAGCCCTGCCTTACCCCTCTATTAATCTTAAAAAGCTCTGTGCATTCCCCCCTCGGACCGTATCTAACTCGTGCACCTGCCTCCACGTAGAGTTCTCTGATGTAGTCTATTATTTTGTTGTCCAGCCCGATGTCCCTCAGAGTCTGCCATAGATTATCGTGCAAAACGCAATCAAATGCAGAACTGAGGTCCACATAGGTCACATACAAATTCGATTTCCTTGCATGTATATATTTCGAGATGATTAGGGAGAGGTTTAGCCCCTGCTCAATTGTCCCCCGCCCACCCCTGAACACATACTGGAAAGGTGATAGCACTTCCTGTCCCTCCAACCAGTCCTGAATGCGAGCAAGAATGACCCTGCCTGCCATCTTCATAAAGCCATCTAACAGAGAGATGGGCCGATAGCAGGCAGGATCATTCCTGTCGCCCTTTTTGTATATCGGGACCGAAATTGCCTCCTTCCATGATGGGATAAAACCTCTTTTGGCCATGCAGTTCAGGACTCTGGTGAGTAAAGGAGCCCACAGGTCGGGATACATTTTAAACACATCAATAGGGACAGAGTCTGGTCCTGGTGCTTTCGAGGCTGAACTTTCCCTTAGGGCTTTGTATACCTCCTCTAGTTTAAATTGAATATCTAGAAGGAGCGGGGAATCCACAACTTCTGTGGTTATTGTAGTTTCGGAGGAAAGTACAGGCAGAACCGTGGTGCCATACAGGGCTTGGAAGTGGGATACCCACTCCTGAGCCGTGATGGCATTATCTAGATGAGGACCTTGGTCGTCTTGATAAAAAGGAGCATTCACAGCCTTCCAGAATGCGACAGTGTCCTTTTGTGTTGCTGCTGCATGGAGGGCTTCCCAGGATTCAACTTTTAAATCTTTCTTTCTTCTAATCAAAGCAGCACGGTACTTACGCCTTGCCCTTTGGACCTGTAGTCTGTCTAGTGGGGTAGCATGCAATGCATTTTTGAGTTCCCGCAATGCCCTGGAGCAATTTGGATCAAACCACCTTGGGGTTCTCCTAACTATATTGCGCGGATTTCTAGTCAGGAGGTGTTTTATTGAACAATAGATTTTATTAAAGACACCAGAACTTGTTCTTCATCCTCTTCTAAAGTCAAGCACTTAATGATTTCCTTATGGGAAATAGTCACTAATTTTTTTTGAAAACTCTCTGGTATTACCTTCTCCCATTTAATGCAAAATCCGTTACGCTGACCAAGAATAGGGTTAAAATCATAGTTACATTGAGTAGTAAGGGGACGCGTATCCAGATTTAGCTTAAAAGTAACTGAGATGGGGTAATGGTCACTGATGCCACTTGTAAGTGTCTCCCAATTATTAACTAATGGAGCATAGCGTGACGAGAGTAGGGTAAAATCAATAGTTGACTTTGCCCCTCTTGCATTAAATGTAGGTGCAAATGTTTTAGGCACTGAACAAGCCTCATTAATAAATGCCATAGAATGGTCCTCCACTAAATTATTAAGCAGGTCCCCTAGTTTTGTATGGGCAAAGTGGCTTGTTGCCCCTGTAGTTTCATCTTCCCAACCGCAAACTCCCTGTTGGCTCCTTGAACATAATGGACAATTAAAGTCCCATACCCACATGAGGGCCAAATCCCCTGGGCAGCTATCTACGATCGTCTTAAGGGTACTTGACAATTTCTTAATTGTGGTTTCCACTTGTGCTATCGGGATATTATTGTACAAATTAATGATAGCTAAATTTTCCAGAGATCCCCAGGATACCCTTAATATCTGATAATATGGGGAATCCAGGAAACTCCCTAGGACCGTGGGACCTGAACAAATAGACAGATACATAGACAGCCCTCCCTTATGTCTTCCCATTTCGGTGGGAACTGCCGGAGTAAAAAAAGTTTTAAATCCCAACAAATGGGATTGCTCCCTAGCCCATGTTTCCTGGAGAGCTATAATTGAGTGGGTCATAGTTATTGATCGCCAATCTGCATCATTGATTTTTGGGGCCAGGCCCGCTATGTTCCACGTTATTATGCTGCCAGGAACTTCAATATTTGTTGGGGGTGTTACAACCGTAGGTGTCACAGGGGCTGGTTCCATTATGTCACAGGGCATAATCCCAGACAAATTATCTATCTGGGGGAGTAACGTTATTTCTTCCCCAGATACTTGCGTTTCAAGGTAAGGAACTATCACAGGGCAGGATTCTGGCATAGTCATGGTATGTACAGGAGCCAAAGTATAACTTTGGGCAGTCAAATTATCTTCTTTGCCTTGTGTCCTGTAAATCGATGACATATTAACAGGGAGCCCCAACCGTCATTCGCAGTCATCCAAGCCTGAGAATGCTTCAAATCTGTTCATGAGGTCAAAGTGGGGTAAATGGCAACAAATGGTCCATTCCCCTGATTCCTTGTGAGTGGTCTGGCCCACTGTAGTTATTTCCATGTCCCCTGTATGGAACGGTGTTCCACCCATAAACATTTTTTGGCATCATGGGTTTGGGAGCCTGCCACATGTATTGGTTATTAAATGTTATGGGAGGATTATTCCATAGGCCAGGAGGGACCCCTAGAGACATTAAGGGAGTTACCTGGGATCTTGGGTAAAAATAGGTTAGGTCACAAGGAGCAATGGTTGTACCATTGGTCCTTGACTTCCAATTTAGGATGTAGTTGACCGCACCTGGATCTCTAAAGTTTATAATTATGAGATCACCCTCAATGTCTTTCTCTCTATTCCCCAACCAGGAGAGTCGCCGAACATGGATGATCTCACCATTGATGTTACATGGGAGCGGTCTGTGCTGGCTAAGCCAATGCATGGCTTTGTTTTTTAGTTGACTAAAGCCTTCCCTCCTGCCATCTTGTAAGGTGGGGACGCCCGTGAGTACAACCACATAGGGGACCGCGTCAGGTGGTAGTTCGACTTGGCGGCCCCTATGGTTTCCTGGTCTATCTGGATGTGCCCTCCCCCCAAGCTCGTGCTTATTTCCTCCATGAGCTATACTTGCCCTCTTCGGGAATTCCTTAGGGATATGTGGGGTGAGTTGATGGGCTGCCTTGGGTGGATTCGCCCCCTGGTAATTGCGGCTCACAGGCTTACTAGATGGATTTACATCCTTTTGGGTTGCAGGGGTAGAGGATGGGACTACGGCTGCGGGGAGTAGAACTGGCTTAGCTGAAACTTTCGTTAGACTTGCTTTGTTAGTAATGGCCATTTCTAAATCCCCCAGCCGCTGCTCCAACCTCTTCAGTCTCTCCAGTATGGGAGATGTAAACAACTTAAGTAAATGTTCGATGCTGTCGAGGGAGACAGAGGACAATTGTTCCTTGGTCGTACGGTTCCTGGTAGATGTTGAGCCAGGACTGGATACACTCAATGTGGGGGTATTTATAGGCGATATTATTTTGTGTGTGACCTCCTGACCTAGATCGGGAGGTAATTTAGCCTTTGTGGTAAGAGCAGATGTATCAATAGCCTTATTTCCCTTCCCAAAGTCAGTATGACTGATCTTAACTCTTTGTGGAACACCTCCCCTCCTCCTTCTCTTGTTTGGTGGGGGTCCAAAGACTTTAACGGCTTCCCGTTTCCCTACTTTCTTTTGTATATTCCCCACCACTACTCGGGGAGTATCGGGTATGATTTCTATAGCTACGTTAATGTCACTAGTAGTTAGAGTGTTATTTTGTTCCACGCTATTAAGGGCAGTCGGTGAGGGAGGCGTATCTCGCAGGAGCATAGGGATACCCTGCGTATATAACGGATCCTCGTTTCCTAATATTAAACCTACACCCGTTGGATTAATCTGAGATGGTACGACCATAGGGAGTCTGTTTTTAATAGCTTCAATCGAGCGGCGCCGCTCTGCCCTGCGATCAGCCAGTGAGCAATCCCTTTCCATATCGGGGGTAGGTTTTCTAAAGTAGTCATCAAGGGTACCTTTGCTATTTCCCACTGCTTCAGTTAGCATAATTTTTTCAGGGTTAGCGGCCATAGGTGCTAATAAAATCTATGTTAGTGATATATTGCAGGAATAATGTAGTTTGTTGATACTCCAAAGGTCAACTTCTAGTAATGAGAGTGCGAACCCCAGATAAGTTCCCCTCCAACGTTGTTGCCCAATAAATGAATATTGTAGGAGGTGCAACCAGATCGGGGGCCCTATGGGTGATCACTGAGAAAATAGGACTTGGTAAAAAAGTAGCAATCAAAAGGACAGTTACTATACGTAAATGTAGTATAGGCACATAACAAGGGTGCTCAATATCAAAGGGGTGGCAAACTTACTACGTAAAGTGGTGGCATTTAAAAAATATTAGAGAATGGCCCCAGCCCAGCCTCCTTCTGCCACCGAACGGCCACAAAACGGCCCGCCCTTGGCCGGGCTTAGTCCCGGTCTGGGTCTGGCGCACGTCCCCCGATGCGCGATGGGAGCTCAATTATATACGTAATAGGGGCGTGGCACTGCCGGGAAGAGGAACCAGCTGTGGGTGTTCAGCTGAATGCTGGTCCTCGCAGTCCCGGTCTCCCCTACTCATGCGTCCCAGCTGTTCTAGTCCGTGTAGCACAGGCTCCCAGTAAGCACAGAGTCCAGGCAAAAAAGTGATCTCCTGCAACTGCACTCAGGCAGTGGAATCTCCAAACACCACAATCTGATTACGAGCGGCTCCCGCGGAGCGGGGGCCGCGAGAGGTGATAAGCGCTGAGAGGGGGCGTGGCACGGCTGGGAAGAGGAACCAGCTGTGGGTGTTCAGCTGAATGCTGGTCCTCGCAGTCCCGGTCTCCCCTACTCACGCGTCCCAGCTGTTCTAGTCCGTGTAGCACAGGCTCCCAGTAAGCACAGAGTCCAGGCAAAAAAGGGATCTCCTGCAACTGCACTCAGGCAGTGGAATCTCCAAACACCACAATCCGATTACGAGCGGCACCCGCGAAGCGGGGGCCGCGGGAGGTGATAAGCGCTGAGAGGGGGCGTGGCACGGCCGGGAAGAGGAACCAGCTGTGGGTGTTCAGCTGAATGCTGGTCCTCGCAGTCCCGGTCTCCCCTACTCACGCGTCCCAGCTGTTCTAGTCCGTGTAGCACAGGCTCCCAGTAAGCACAGAGTCCAGGCAAAAAAGGGATCTCCTGCAACTGCACTCAGGCAGTGGAATCTCCAAACACCACAATCCGATTACGAGCGGCACCCCACAGAACACTCCGCTCAGTGCCGGTCGCTGAAGCCGCAAGGGAAGCCATTGTCCAGCGTCAATGACAGTCTGAGACAAACTGACTGAATACAGTCAGCTGCAGAAGCCGCCAGACAAGCAGGTATGACTGTAAACTGGGGCAAAACGTTCTGGCGACAGATACTAGTGCTTCAATTGAGGCCAACAATTGTCTATACTACTGTGTGCTGTATTTGCACTGCTCCTCCAATTCAAGCTAAGAATACCAACATAATTTTTAGCTTCGAACTTCACATTCCTTCTCATTCACAAAATGTCTTAAAATACTCAGTTTTACATTATGCCTTCTGATGTTATGCAATGTATTAATATACTAATATTATTATATTTTCTGACAGTCATGGACCCCCTGAACATGCATTGTGGAACCTCAGTGGTCTGTGAATCATAGGTTAAGAACTGCTGGTCTTTTTTGGTATATTGGATACTGTAGAAATTAGCTAGCGGACATCCCATACAGGATTGTATCTCAACACGCCTTTGCAAGTTACTTGTTACTTCTTGGACAGGTGCAGGATCATATTGTGATGTGTTTCACATGATAATTACATATATTATTAGGTTCCCTGTGTATTTATTTGTGAGAGTATTACTTACTCTTGAGTATTTGAGCGCGGTATAAATCCATTATAACATGACATTATAACTTACCTGTCGTATCATTCTCTCTTATGTGGGCTGTGGATTGTTTTCATTTTATAGTGAGCTGGCATTTTGAGATTTAAATGAATGAAGCTTGCTGTTCAGGGTTGTAGAGGAAGGTTGCACCACCGAGCTCCTTTGATATCTGTAACTATCGAGAATAAATCTTCTTCTGAGAACACATTTGGAACTTGCATCTCATTAGAGATGGTTACATCATTGCCTGGAGAAAGAAGGTAATATAAACCAAATCATCTCAATGAGGTGAGCAGTAACATGGGCCATGTTTCCTTTGAGTCCTGGTGGATTCCACCGCCCTGTTGAATGAAGATGGCTCTTGGGACCACTAATACCCACTGGGTGTCCAAGTGGACTCAGTAGAGCCTCCTTCAAACACTGCTCAACACTGCTAAAGGCCTGGTCTTATATTGGAGGTGGGCGGACAATATTTTCATGGTCATAACGCCTATGCAACCGATAACTGAGAGGACACTGGGGTACTGCTTTGTGTAAGTGGGGTGAAAGCAAAAAACACTGTTGACTACATCTTAGCCTGTGCCTGCCTAATGTGTAGCAGGGCACTACTATAAAGTAATAAAGTGGTATGTAGATGTGGAGTTAAAAATATTAAATCTATACTTCCGCTATATGCACTTAGCTTTCAATATTTAGGTCTTCGATATTTTGTCCACTATAATCTTATACCACAACACTCATAGCCTCAATAATCAGTGGAATAACTGTTATGAGATACCTCAAGCCAGTTCATCTTGTCTGCCAAACAATCTGCAGTTGAGGAAAAATTATAAATGCACACCAATCCTTTTCACCAACCATGTTTGCAGGTTTTCGTAATCATTCATAACCCTTATACAGTTTAATAAAAACAATGGTGATGGTTCCAAAAGAATAATTGCAGTCTGTTCCTTTAGAGTTAAATTTGCAATGCTTCCAGTTATTTTAAACAGCTGCTCATGTCACTTTATTTCTCATATTTGGAAGAAAATGACGAGCTGGTGAGGAATCACATCAGTAGCAAACTGGGTAAAAAATACTGACGATTTCAAAAATAAATCTTTACTACTGTTATCGACTGCAAATTTTACTCAGTATGAGGTCTTCAAAAAGACAGGTGCTGCACTCTTGAGAAAAACATCCTGACAAAGTAGACAACCATTAACCAGAGCAAAATATAAAAAAACAAATTAACAAGACAGAGATCCACATCACACGATCACAAATCCTTGAAGTGAAAAAGCGCATACCATGTGATGAGGACAGCATGAAAATATTGCCGAACTCGGCTGCCAGGAGTGTCTTTACAAATTATCAAGGAATTAATTTAAACCTCAAACCTTGTGGCAAATGAAAGCGGATGTGTGACACATAACCGACTAAGGAAATAAAGCTCACAGGTGCACCTGCTGCTCGAGATAAGATTGAAAATCGGTGAAATCCAATAATATGAGCACTTAGCACCACGAATTCTGCGGCCATTGTCAGCGGCACAGGCAAACTGGTGTTCTGCAGGCTGGAGGGCTACTTTTTGTAATGATTTGCGGCTACAGTTAGAAGACAATTTAGGGCTCCTGCTTTACCTCAAATAATGTAAACACCAAGCCTGCGCCTACAAGGCAAGGCTTACAAACCAGAATTAAAATAAACTGGGTCAGCAGAAAGGGCCTGATACACAATTCATTTCCAGGAACAGTTGCGTGTTATCCCCGAGATAATAAAGAAAGAAATAGAGCTTGCAAAATGTAGCAAAGTTGCCTTTTCTGTGAGCCACCCCATATTTTTCTCCTTTTTTTGGGACCCTATTTTGCTGGTATTGTGAATCTGTGCACTAGTGCCACTATTATTCAGTGCCATAATATTGTGTCCTGTCCCTAAAAGCGTACTGTAAAATTGGTTTAACTCGATTGTGTATTTAACTTTCTCATAAAGGTATTGTGAATTGGCATGAAATGATTGGCAATTTACAAATAGGTCCTCCAACTCTATTCTAAAGACAATCACTTTAAAATAAATAGGAAAAACAAAACGCAAGGCGATTGGCTGGCATCATAGATGAAGATTGATTTTTTTCCTACTAGGCGATGATCTGTTGGACAACCTGTACAATCTGAGAAGCTTAGGAACAAACCCACAAGATAAACTACTATTTGTCCTTGTAAGGGCAGAATGTGTTTCCCCTGTCGTGGAGCTCGCTCACTTTCAGCGACAATGCTTTAGAAAAACACTGAGTTCTTTGTTACAGCAATAACAACAATTGGTATGGTATCATTAAAAACACAAGTGGGGCGGCAGCTTGTAAAGTGCCCAGACATTATCACAGTGCTAGGGGCAATATCTCTGGACTTGTGCATTCTGAATAATGATCACCCCATATTTGGACTCCTGTGGCCCTCAATGATTCTTAACAAAGAGATCATCGAATATTTACAAGGATTTTTAGAAGGCGCCTCCTTGCAGATAATGCTTTCTCTTTTATAAGTGCTTGGAGGATGTTTACTGACCAGAAATCGCCTTTGTCTTTTTTTGTCAGAAAAGTCAGAGTAGGTGAAGCTTAGCTCATTTGTATCACCATATGCAAGAATAGAGTGTTGTGTCCTAGAAAGCATCCCTGCGCCCCAAGGTATCTCAATGAGAACTCGTCTGAACCTGGTGAGCACCAGAGGGCTCCCATTCCATTCATGCACTGGTAATACTTCGATTCACCTGCTTGTAATCGCCTGCAGAAAACACTTGTTAGTGATAACTGAAAGATCTGGCCGTACTGGCATACTAGACGTTTTCTGTAACATATTTTTGAGGTTTTGGGCATGACTTACATCAGTGCATAAGGAGCAATACCGTACATGCATAAGTCTACAACAAGGGAGATAGTATCGACACCAATTGAAGAATCACTTGCATAGCTCAGTACAACATAACTGAATCGAGAAAAACAATCTCCAATCAAAGACCAGATAATCAGAAGTGGAGAGGGGGGAAAAAGTAGAGTAAAAGAAAAGGTATAAAGAAACCTCAGCGAACTGCCACTGAGGTGTGATTATAGGCAATGATGTAATAACACTGTCCAGTGGGGAAGGGCAATGTTTAGTCCACCGGGCCCGCCCATCACACCCATAGCATACTAGAAGAGAGCTGCTCCAGACCAACTAGAAATCCATGTCCGCTTAGGTTAGGGTGCATCAGGCCATCACTCTTCAGAGGATTCCCCATCTGAAGGGGATATCAACCACCCTTCATCATCTGAGTGGACAGTCCTGTGGGATCACTTCCCATGCATGTGCATACTCAGGACTGCGCTAACCCATGTGTGTTTCTAGTTTCAACAGGGCCCCTTCACATTGAGTCCATTTGGTCAATTCACTTCTCCGCCCCTGAAGGGTGGGGCCCGAGGGAGAACTCCAAAAACATGGATATGATCAAATCCGCCCCTTTCGGCTGGTACCATAGGCAGGTCATGTGTGCCCCAGATCCATTTGGGGGTCAGCTACCCCATGTACAAGTAGTAGTACTGAATCAGTTTGTACAGATGGGTATATGACAGAACATTATTCCAATCGTCATCAGGTAGCTCCAGGTCCATGTCTTTTTTTTTTTTTTTTTATTATTTTCTGGCAGAGGTAATACATACAAGGATATAACAAAAATAAGAAATCAAACAGAATTCTTTACAAAAAACAACCATTGTGCATTTTAAATCCAATTATCAATTGGTAGCCATAACTTCCGACCAAAAGTCTTCTTTTTGAATCCTTTCAATTTATAAACTGCTTTATCCATTCTATAAACATTTAGCAGCTTTCCCAGCCATAGCTCAAAAGTTGGTGGATCTACGTCCAACCATCTAGAAGTAATACAGGCACGATAAATAGACATTCCCATAAACAAAAAATGTTCTTGATCTATAATTAAATTCCGAGAGGGAAAATAAACACCAAAGATAATAATAGTAGGATGGAGCGTGATCCGTACATGTAACACATTAGATAGAAACTTTTCAATCTTCTCAATATATACAGCAAGTTTAGAGCAACTATAAAACATGTGAATTGAGTCGGCTGCCAAAATTCCACAGCGACTACAGTTAATACCTTTTAGAGCTTTCCATTTTACCAGTTTTGCAGGTGTGTAATAAAGATCTAGGGTAGACATAAAATGTTGACTCTTAAGAGAGCTATTAATTAGTGTCTTATTGCTCATTTCGAACACTTTTACCAAATCAATCCCTGCTATACAGAGCTTTCTTTCCCATTTCAGGGTGTGATGATCAAGATCATTCTGCATCCTATTGTTCATTAACTGGTAAATAATACCAATACGACTGTTCTTCCTAGAACTTTCTAGAATATCGATAGTTTCCATGGTATCGGTTAGTAAAACATTTTTTTTTTCCAGGAAGCTACGAATCTGTAGGTATTTAAAAAAATCGTTCCTAGATAAACCAAATGTCTCTTGTAGTTTAGAAAAGGACATGAGGGACCCATTTTGGTACAGTTGACCAAGAAGATAAATCTGTCTCATGTGCCATCGATAAATTACCATATCATGAAATATTACGGGTAATAACTTATTATCAGACAGAGGTGTATAATAATTCAATTTTGGAATTATACGTAAAACTTTGTTCATTTGCCTCCAAATTAAACATGCAGCAAGGACCACCTTGAACTTTGTTTTTTTATAATAACTGGGTTCAATGACTTTCAACAGACATTGTCGCGCATGGGTACCCAAGAGCATTTCAAAGATAGAAGGTGAAATGGCTGGGTCTGATACATAATCATGAAAAAGCAAAACCCGAAAAGTTTTCAAAGCGATAGCCCAATAATATATTTTCAAATTCGGAAGCCCCAAACCAGCACAATCTAATGGGAGAGTACACCATTTTAAAGATCTTCTAGCACGGTGGTACCCCCACAAAAACCTAGACACCATTCTATCTATTCTATTGAAGAGGGACATTGAGAAAAATAGGGGAATCGTACGAAAAAAATACAAAAATTTTGGAAAAATCATCATCTTAATGACATTAGTTCGACCATATAATGACAAATGTAAATTAATAAATCTTTCTAACATTCTATTAGTAGATATGAGTAAGGGGTCTAAGTTTAATGCAACAATATCCTCAATCTTGGAAGATAGAGTAACACCAAGATATAAACCAGTAGTATTTAATGGAATGTCAGTGGGTTTACCCGTTTCCGAATGTATGATCTGAGTTTTTGTAATGTTTAACTTATAACCGGAGACCTTCCCGAACTCATTGGCCAGATCGATTATTGTGGGTAGTGCAGAGGAGACATCAGAGGTGACAATTGCAACGTCGTCCGCGTACGCTAAAACTTTATGGTCAACTTCAAAAAGACGAACTGGTGGAATATTAGGTTCCAAAATAAGTCTACTCAGATAAGGTTCTAAATATAACGCAAATAAAAGCGGGGAACAAGGGCACCCTTGTCTAGTCCCTTTCGTAATTGGAAAAGGTCTCGAATAGTCAGTACCTAATCTTATTATACCCTTAGGACCAGAGTAAAGAGAGCGCACCGCCTGAATAAATTGTAGGGGAAACCCAGTCCAAAGGAATTCCCAGTCTACTCTATCAAACGCTTTTTCAGCATCGAGTAAGATCACCCCGACTGGGGATTCCTTTGCCTGTGCCCAATCTAAAAGTGTAATAACACGTTTAACGTGATCGGTAGTATCTCTACTTCTGATAAAGCCGTGTTGAATATTAGACACTAAACTGGACATTACCTGGTTAAGTCTATTTGCAAGAATTTTAGAATAAATCTTGCTGTCTGCCGTAATAAGAGATATAGGTCGATATGACCCTAATTCTTTTGAATCCTTGTTCTTCTTTAAAAACACCACTATAATAGCGGTGGACCAGGAATCAGGTGGTTTCCCTTGAAATGCTGAATTAAAGATCTTTACAAATTCTGATTTCAGCATGTGTCTGAATGTCCGATAAAATTCAAGGGGTATCTGATCAAATCCCATGGCTTTGCCTACCGCAAGACTCAAAATGGCTTGCTCAATCTCATCCCAGCTTATTGGGCGTCCAAATAGATCAGTCTCTCCACGCCCCAATAATGATTGGTTAGTACTGTGAAAATAATTTACAGGATTCAGAGTCTTATCTACTTCATTGTTAAAGTCATTATACAATGTTTTATAAAACTCCAAGAATGACTCTAGAATTCCTTCCCTACATTCGTGATAGTCACCATTCATGTCATTGACACCCTGAATTTCATTAATAGAGGATTTCTGACGGAGACGTTGTGCTAAGATTTTACCGGTGCGCTCACTATACTCATAGCGTTCAGTTTTGTATTGCTTAAAATCTAATGCTACTTTATCAGCAATATGGGTCCGTAGACCAGAACGTTCAATTACTAAACGTAATTGCGCATCTTCTATACCTATGTTATTTTTGCATGCCATCGCAAGATCCATCTCGGCTAGCCTGATCTTATTTAACCTCTCCTTAAATTCTGTTTGTATTTTTTTCCTCTTAAAGTTTGCGAAACTAATTGTCTCTCCACGTACGATTGATTTAAAAGCGTCCCACACCACTGGTGGGGAGGCCGTATCGTTATTTGTTAAAAAATAATCATTAATAATAGTCGCCATAAATTGCAAATAGTCTTCATCAAATAACAAATTTGTCTGAAATGACCAAGATCTACTTGAGTTCTGACATTCTGTAGAGACCTCGATCTCAGCTATTATGGGATTATGGTCTGAAATGACTTGGGGTAGAATTTCAACACTAATTGTCTCCAAAAACTGCGAAGACGTAAAAAAATAATCTAATCGGGCAAACTTTCGATGCGGACTAGAGTAGAAAGTATATCCAGGATCTTTAGAGAACATTTTATACCACACATCCGTTAGTCCATTATTCAAAACCAACTCCCTAAGGGCACTATAAGTTCTAGGTTTATAACCCGTATATCTCCTTCCTAATTTAATATTCCAATCAGCCGGCATATGAATATTTAGATCCCCACATATTATAATGGGTTGCGTCCACATAGCTAGTTCTGCATTAATCGTATTAAAAACTTCCGCATCATCTAAGTTCGGCCCATACATACAACATAAAGTGAATTTGGACCCACCAATAATTAGCTCAACAAGTCCCCATCTACCCCATTTATCAGCTAGAGTTTTCAAACATTTCCCAACTCCCTTTCGCATACAGATAGCAATACCTCTTTTTATACCCATCTGCTTAGAAACAAGTAGCACGTCCAATCCCAGCTTATCCAAAAGTGAGCGCTTATCCCATGCAATATGAGTTTCCTGTATACATAATAGGTCAATAGACAATGTCTGAATCATAGAACGGAACATTCCAATCTTTTTGAAGTCATTAAGACCATTGATATTAATTGTACATATTTTCACCTTTTTCACCTTTTTCTCCATATTGAATGGTGATTAAGAAAAAATTAGCAAAAATCAACAGTGTATAACCCTCACTACTACAACTTAAATACCAACTTAAATACCAATTGAACATCCTTGCAACGGATACCTCTGCCTTACACCCCCACCACCGACCCTTACCCCTTCCCAGCCCCACCCATTGCCCCAGAACCCCTCCCCCACCCTCCCCATTATAGGAGGCATAGGAACTACCAGTTCCTAGAACGTATGGGTGCCGTGTCCCTGGGCCATAGCGTCCATACAGGAAGAAAAGGATGAGAGAAAAACTCTTAGACACCAAAAAAAAAAAAAAAATTTAGAGGAAAAAGAAAAGAGAAAGAGAGAAGCTTGTCAATCCTACTTAAAAGAAAAAGATAAGAAAAAAAGAGAGGGAAAAAAAAGAAGATTGAAGCTTCGACAGGAATACTTAAACTAACAGCCCTTATAGCCCTTATAGTCCTACAAAATAATAGCCTTGTATCCTAAAAGTCCTTAGCATCTGATTGTTATTCAAATAGAGTCCAAGTATTCTTTGGCTTTAACCTCTGAAATGAAATATTTGACTGTGCCCTTGAATACAGTCTTTAGCTTAGCTGGGCCTTGAAGAAAAACGGCAACCTCTTTCTTTTGGAAATCACTGATCAGTTGTCTCAACCTCCACCGTTGGGCCACTGTAGCTTGACAATAGTCCGGTCGTACAAAGAACTGACAGCCAAGACCATCTGCTTTCTTATCTGGTCTCGCAGACACATAAATGGCTTCACGGGCAAGAAAGTTATTAAATGAGACCAGAATAGCCCTAGGATAATTTGCTTGACCTTGTCGTGGGCTCCGCACAGTGAAGGGGAACCTGTGCGCACGTTGTACTTCTCGTGTCCAATCCCAGTCTACCATATCAGGAAAGGCATCCTTCAGTAGATTGATGATGAACCTCCGTGGATCAGATCCTTCTTTATTTTCGGGAATTCCCAAAAAACGTAGATTACTTCTACGGGCCTGATTCTCCATATTAGCGATCTTATGGGACAGATCTTCTTTCAAGGCTGTAAAATCGCCAACTTCCTGTCTCTGTGCCATACTTTCTTCTTCCAAAACTGCAATTCTGGTCTCTGCTTCGACAACTCTATCGGTGGTCTCAGAGCACATCTTGATCGCACGGCGAACTGAGTTTTTAACCTTAGCACAGGTCACCTGCGTACGTAAATTTTCGGCCTTACTTTCAGCCCTGTGGCTCATCATGGTGTCAAAGATCATTTTCAGAGTAATCTCCTCACAACCTTCACTACTGTCCTGTACCATAGCCGAGCCAGAAGCGGAATTAGGGTTAGTTCCCACCGTATCAATGACGTCAGAGGTGGGAGCAGATACCGAATTAGATGGTAAACTATTACCCCCTCTAGGTGAATTAGAGACAGCTTCTTTACTCCCCACACGTAATGACCTCTTTTTCCAGAGTTTTTTTTTTATGGTAGTAGCTGTATTAGCGTCAGGGCTCAAACTGAATTCGCCATCTGAGGATAAACTCTCGCAACTGATCTCAGCCCAGGCTTTGTGAACTCCTGTCGCCTCGTCCGAAGAAAGTTCCGACAAAGAAAAGAACTTTTCCGAGGTTTCCAGATTAGTATACTGTGAGGAGTCTCCCATTATCTTCTGTTGGTCATTTTCTACTGATACTAATCCATGTCCGCTTAGGTTAGGGTGCATCAGGCCATCACTCTTCAGAGGATTCCCCATCTGAAGGGGATATCAACCACCCTTCATCATCTGAGTGGACAGTCCTGTGGGATCACTTCCCATGCATGTGCATACTCAGGACTGCGCTAACCCATGTGTGTTTCTAGTTTCAACAGGGCCCCTTCACATTGAGTCCATTTGGTCAATTCACTTCTCCGCCCCTGAAGGGTGGGGCCCGAGGGAGAACTCCAAAAACATGGATATGATCAAATCCGCCCCTTTCGGCTGGTACCATAGGCAGGTCATGTGTGCCCCAGATCCATTTGGGGGTCAGCTACCCCATGTACAAGTAGTAGTACTGAATCAGTTTGTACAGATGGGTATATGACAGAACATTATTCCAATCGTCATCAGGTAGCTCCAGGTCCATGTCTTACCATTCACAGAGCCCAGTCAGTTTGCCCTTGGCTGGGCTAGAATTAATTATTAAAGAAGGGTTAACAGCCATGTTTGTCTATTAGGGGTAAACATATCTTTCAGGCAGCTGTGTTCTGGAGGTTCTTGCCCACCCCCTTCCCAGATTTGCCACATGGCATTCTTCACCACACCAAACAGCATAAAGTGTTGAGGGGGAAGGGCATGCTAATCTGCCAGGTGTCATGGTCACTCAGATTAAACCAAGGCCAGTGCTCTTGTTGACCCAAGTTGTCACCCAGGCAGTCAATTCACACCAACATGTGCCCTGGACACTGCAAGTATGTGGGTGGAGATTCCAAACATGGTCAGGATACCCAGAAACATCTGGTCAAGAGTGTGTTTAGTGGTGAGCGTATGATTGTGACCTCACACGTGCAGGTAGTCCATCAGCCACAAAAACACAAGATGACACAAAACTCTGCAAACATGGACAATGGTGATTTTAGAACATTTCAGCACAGGCCTTGTGAGATTTGCAAATGTCTGCGGCCATTTTGGATGAGCAGTCTAATAAAGGCCACACCCAAGCACAACATCCTTTGCTAGGGTATCCGTGTTTGTGAATAGAGTCTCAGTCATCCTGAGTACCTGACCTGACATTGGCTGGCCCGCTTCAATGTTAACGATGCTGGACAGCCCAATAGGCTCCAGCTTCTTCTGGAATTCGACTAAGGACCACGTGGGTCTTCAGCGCCTAAAAGGAAGAAAAGAACATTATTAGTAAGTGACGTTTTAACCTCAGTAAAGCACCTGTGTGAATTGACTAACCAACTAACAGCCCTTAAACAACTGCAGCATTTAGAGACTTGGTGACACAAGTAAAGACTCTGCAAACACACTTGGTGCAGGGAATTATACAGACAGAAAACATATTATGAAAAAGCAAGCTTTGCATCAATAATCGTTCAAACCGCCATAAGAGGCAGTCAAAGGCATCTAGATCTAGAACATTTAGCTGCATTTGCGCTCTAATGTACAATACCATGAACCCTAGCACAGACACCCAGGTAGAGAGCAAGAGAAGAAGACATGTTTGAGAGGAGAGAGGTGAATGACTGTTGAGTGAGAATGTACAAACACAGTGCAATTGTTGATACTGATGTGTGTTCTTTCCCTGCAGTACACGCAAACTCGATACACCGAAATCACTCAGTCCACCTCAAAGAGATACCACAATGGAAGTACAGGTGAGAAGACTCGAGGTCAGCCGTTGGCCTGGCTTTCTTACGTTGTCCCTTTCTTCCATTCCCTTTGGTGCTCTTTGGGACGATCAAGTACTTCCATTCCCACACTGAACTCTAAGGGGTGTGGTAGGACTCTCAGCGCTCATCACTCCCTCTTGTCCATCTCTCACAGGTTAGTGCCTAAAGATGAATTACAATTTCAGAATCCGACACCATGGAAGTCCATGTAGTCCAGACCGATTGCCCTCATGGGGAAGATGCAGTAGTAATCTCAAAGGGAGGTCTTATCCAATAGGGAGCTTCATCCGTGTGTGCTGGAGAGCAGGGGTCCATGCAAACTGGACAATACAAATCAGGATCCCAGCTGTAGGAAGGTAGATCCCTGACTATGGTTGCCCCCAACTTTTTGCCTGGTGTTTTGCTGGTTTTCTGACTTAGTTGACCTGAGGCCCTGCTATTCAGGACCCCAGGCCCACTGCTCTCTCTGTAAAATGGATTCCATGTACCCTAGGTACATATCCAATTGGATACTGAGTCACCTTATCAGTCCCTGTACAGTGTACCTTAGGTACCCAGGGCATAGGTGTACCCAGGGCCTACCAGGGGCTGCAGCATGTATTATGCCACCCCTGGCTGGCCATCCAAATCTGACACAACTGGCTGCACGACAGCTGGGGCAAGGTGGTGTAAACACCCTTTGCTTTAGATATAGTATTCCTATATCTAACCCTAAAAAATGGACACACAGATCTCCTATCAGTCACTCCTATGGCAGGCCTTAACAATCCTGAAGGCAGAGTGCTTGGAATCGTGTGAGATAGTGCTCTGGCATGAGCTGAGCCTGTCTGCGGCTTTCGGGATCCATCCCTTAGCCGTTTCCATGATATCGCATACCATATACTCTTAAGTGCATTATAATCCTCGCGGTTATATGCCAACTCTGGTATCGCTTTACCAAAACATGTCGAGTAAGGTGTCATACGAATTGGAATACTAACCCCTCGCCAATTCTGGCGACGGGGTTAGCATTCCACCCTTCTAGAGGGACACGGCATGTATGTAACCTGTAACCCCGGTTAAAGTCAGACATAGCCTTAGCTCCACAAAATGGATGCTGCCACCGAGACACAAGTCTGCCCTCCTGCTGCTGGGAGTCCTCCCAGAGCAGGAGGCAAGGACAAAGGGTTTCCTGTCAGGGGCGGTGCCAGCACCGTCCCAGACAGGATTTTGTGTATCCTAGGTAGGCAGGGCTTTAGAGGAAGGTGACTGCAAGTGGCACCCCGGTGCTCACTGTGCATAGGCCGGCTGAAACCAGTTCCAGGGGCACTCCAGCCCCTGGCCTGGGGAAAGCCCGCCAAAGGAGAGGGGTGTAACCACCCCCCTCCTAGTCCCACCCATAGGGCAGGACTTAGTCGCGTGCCAGCCCCTTTTTGCAGGATAAAGGTAGGACCTGGCCCCCTTCCAAATCAGATCATCTTTGAATCCTGAAACTACTTTCCACAAAAGGAACTCAAGACTTCTTCCCAAGATTCTCCCTTGTGACTAAGGAGTAGTCACCCTGCAGCAGCAGGCACCAACCAAGCATCGCGGTTTGTTGCCAGTCTCTCCTTCGGATCAAGACTGCTCCAGCACGACGAGAACCGGCTTCCCTGGCACCTCTGACCTCAAACCTACATCATCAGCCCAGCTGTGACCCGTGGGTGCGACGAGACCTCGAGGGACCGGCCATCTTCAGAACTGCACGACGCTTGTCCAGCACGACTCCCGAGTGACCCTCGACTGAGTGCTTTGGGGTAAGAGAAGCCCCGACCCTGAGCAGCTCCAGCACCGAAGTTCAGCCCCCCTGCATCCACGAGATCTGCGTGGGGGCCTTCTGCTCTTTGCTGCCCACCGCGTTGTCCAGGTCGCTTGCCCGTTGGCCAGTGGCCCTCTCACGATGCTCCACGATGACAACTACTGCTGGTCTGGTTGCCCCAGACTAGCCCTTGCTCCCCTCCAACAGAGGAGCACCCTGGACCCTCCTGGTCCACTCAAGACGCCATTTTAGGTCCAACGCGTGGGCCTTGCATTTGCCAAGACTTGTTGCCCCAATCCTGGGTCCAGCGACGTCGACAGCAGAGACCTTCGTGGGACAGCTCGCACCTCCATCCTGGTCGCCGACAACGCCTCCTGGTCCGAGAGACTGCAGAGCCCAGCAGCGCCCACTCACCTGGTCGAGGTGACTTCGCCCGGTGCCATCCTGGTGCCCACTTAATCACTGGCTAGTGATTCAGAACTTGGTCCCCTCTGCTTTCAGGTCTTCTTCTTCCCTGATCCAGGCTTGGATCTCTTCGAACTTTTCTTCACTGGCCGCCTGCCAGCAACTTCTTCTTCAGGCTCCTGGTCCGTCAACGAGGGTTTCCGACGCAACTTGAACCCTATGCAGCCGCAGCCCCTGGGCTAGGTAAACTGAGTACTCCGGTGCTCCAGCATAGTCCAACACTCTAAGTGTTCGGATCCACTCCCGTTTTCGTCCCAGCTAGTCGGGTTCGCCCGAGAACAGTAACTTTGTAAATTCTAGCTTCCATAGACTTTGTCCCGCATCCCGCGTGAGAGTGCACACTCTGCACCCGAGTTCCCTAGGCCTCCTGCTGGTAATCTAAAGGTTCAGTAGTCCAGTCTTAGCGATCCCAAAGCCTCTGAGAATAGTTACTTACCTGCTAGTAATTCGCATTCCACTTTCATAGTATATGGTTTTTCGTGCCCCTCGGGCATTTGTGTAAATTGTGCAACTTGAAGTCTTTTTATAAGAGTTTTGTTGTGTGCTTAGCTCCCTGTCTCATAAAGAGCCAGGGTAGTCTTGTTATAAATAAATATCTGTTTATTTTCATAACAACTTGTGTGGTGTCCTTTCACTTGGTGTTCAAGGGGTAATGTGATGGTAAAACAGCTGGCTTAACACGCCCTCTAGAGTCTTAGCCTTAGACTGCTCGTATCCATGCTACTAGGATAGCTGGTCTATAAGGTTGACTTACAACCAATCATCAATAAGGGTTGTTTGGACTGATACAAAGTGCTCACTAGAATAGTGAACATTATATATCAGGCCAACTTCTCACACATGCTGGGTGAGCCCTCAATCGGGAATGCAGATTGATCCGCAAGGGATGCAGGGCACCGCAAGCAGGGACAAATCACAGTCGTTCCTCTCCAGTGTCTATCCCTCCAGTAGGCCACCCACTACAACTGTGCAGCTAGATAATGGACCTCCATATCTGGAACTGTCATCCCACCTTTACCGGCAGGAAGTTACAACTTAGTCAGAGCGATCCTGTGGCGATCTGCCCCCCAGAGGAGGTGAACAAACAAACTGTCTCTCTCGGGAAAGATGGGTTTAAGAAGGTGAGTCTGGAGGGAAGAAAAATAGGACAGGAGCCGTGGAAGAAAAAACACTTTAGACAGTGCAACCCTGCTTATCACAGACAACAGGGGAGTCAGCCCGAAGTGCACGGATTGGCAGAAGGAAGCTAGCGCCGCTCTGATGTTGCCCTCAAGTAATTCGGTTTCAGTGTGGCAAATGTTTATTCCCATGCATCTGCAGGTGTTCGCCTCAGAATGAAGATCTTGACCTATTTCAATGGGTGGTGCTTGTGTCATCCGGCGCATATTTAGAATGCATTGCATTTGTCCCGGTTTAAGTGCAGACCCGAGTGACAATTAAAGTGACCAAAAGGTACCCTTCACATCTGAACGTTCACCCCACAGGTTGTCTGAATGAAGGGAAACATAGGGGGGGGGTAGGGAAGATGGGGCGTCAACATGTAAGGCTGAATGTTGGCTTTCATGGCGGAGCATGAAAGACAATGGTTCTATAGTCAGAGCGTAGAGTACTAGTGAGTGAGGACAATCCTGCTTTGTCCCCCTTTCTATCCAACAAGGGTTCTGAGATAACACAACTGGTCCTGACATGAGCCCACAGGGCCAAATATAGTAGGTGCGTCCCATGGAGGATCCAGTAGCCTAGCTCAATGCTGGCCATAAGTGAAAGATAGAAAGTACCATCTCAAAGAGCCAAATACCTCTTTGAGGTCTATAAAGATCACTCGAGGGCTTTAGACTATCATCAACCAGGGCGGCATGTAATATCTGTAAGTATGGGCGGATCTAGCGGATCTCGCGTACGCGAATTTGCGAATTTACGGATTCGCAATCTGCAAAAATACGCGAACTCTCGCGGATTTGCGGATTTTTACGTTTTTTGTGTTGGCGAGCGTTCGCGAGGATTTGAGGACCATTTCGCAATTGCGAACTTACTTTTCGTCTCGCAACGGCCGCAACTATGTTGTTTCTACGTCTGGTTTATGATCACAGGTTCACAGCACCCTCTGTTTCACCACTGCCACCCTCTGGTACACCCATGCCACCCTCTGGTACATCCTCACTGCCACCCATTAGGTTTGTTTATCACTGTAGATTATGGGGGTGAAAAACAGCAAGCACACCTGCCCTACTTCAACTGCCATTAATTAATTTGGGGTTGATTAATGTGTCAGTGATTTTGAAAATTCCAGTCTGGCTGGCACCTGCTTCCTTCCTTATCTGTAATTTGCTTTCTGTTGCAGTGAAAGCAAGCACACCTGCCCTTCTTCAACTGCCATGAATTAATTTTGGGGTGATTAATGTGTCAGTAATTTTGAAACTTCCAGTCTGGCTGGCACCTGCTTCCTTCCTTATCTGTAATTTGCTTTCTGTTGCAGTGCAATTTTTTTGTCACAGGACCTTTATGGTCTACTTGTAGCTATTCTATGAGCCTGCTGTTTGGGTCATAGCAGGGTCATGGAATAGTTGCAAATAGGCAACTGAACTCTGGAGGGGCCCCTCAGGAAGCACTAGAGTGAATGGTTACTAATGTTAAGTTTGAACTTTTGCACCTGCTGATTGCTTTCAGTTTAGCAAAAATCGTTTTTCTGCAATTTCGCGCAATTTGCGTGGCGCGAATCCGTGCGAATACAATTTTGTTTTTGCGGCGTGTATGTTCGCGTGATTTTTTGCATGTTCGCAAGGCGCTTGTAGCTATACGTTTGCGAAGTTACCCTAGCGGTCGGACACGGGCGTGGCCATCTTGTTTGCGTGACGTAATTCCGTTTCCGGCCGCTATGTGTAATCTCGCAAAGTGTGCTGCTCGCTAGTACAATTTCGCTCGTGATCGCGAGGAAAATCTCGCGCGAACTTACCCACGCGGTCGTGAATGGGCGCGGCCATCTTGTTTCTCATTCATTGCTATGGTTCTGGGCATGCTTTCTGTATCCTCTCTGAATCTCTGCCATCCTTTGCTTTTTTGAAGTTTATTTGATCTATTTTACTTATTATCTATCCCTCTATTTTTCTAGCTCTATATTTTTGTGTTTTCTGCTACTTTTTGTTAATTTTAAACTACTTTTTTAAACTCTTTTCTTTTCTTCTTCCCTATTCTATTTCTTCTTTATTATTTCACTCATTTCTGCCCAGACCATGGTAAAGGGAGCCGGGAAGCACCCTGAGAAGGGGAAGGGTCCCGCACCCCGTGCCCGGCTCCCGTGCGGGCGTTTGAGGGGGGAGCAAGTGATGCCACGGGAGATCTTTAGCGTGGAGGAGGTGGCCGCACTCATCTTCCACGTCCAGCGTCGCCTCCCCAAGACGATCCTGGGAGGCGGCAAGATCGCAACCGGCTATGGCATCCGGGAGCGCCGGAAGCGGTGGGAGAAGGTGTGCCGGGCCATGTTTAAGCTCTCTGGGGTCCGGCGCACCTATAACCAGGCCACCCACCGCTGGACGGATGTCATGGACCGGGAACGGGACTTGCTGGACGCGCTCGGCGTAGAGGTCCCCGGGCTTGGTGAGTAGTAGTAGCCTAGCCATTTCTAGCTATTTCATCACTAATCTGTTTTATCCGGCTCTGTTATTTGCAAATCTTTGTTCTTTACCAAGAGCAATAATGCTGCCGATTACATTAGGTAAATTATATTTCAAAATCTTCTATGCATTTCAGGTGCACTGCTCTCCTTCTCAGTAGCCTTGCTTGCTACTATGCCTATTTGTTTTGTATTTTGTGTTCATTTCATTGGCCTGAGAAATTATGTATGAGTGAAGTGTAAAGAACTGCGTAATGCTAGACACTAAGGGTCATATTTTCAATTACCGGCGCATCCCTGCAAAGTAGCAGGGATGCGGCAGTAATTGTGCGCCATGCCACCACCACCCATTGGCCCAAAACGTCACAGAAGCCTTACGCATCTGTGGCGTAAAGGCGGCGCATTGCTGGAGTTGCGTGCCAACGATGGCGCAGCTCCAGCAATGCTCTGGGGTGCCCTATCTCCCCAATGCTGCATCACGCCGTACGTCGGCTTCAAGCAGGCGCAGGGTTTGAGTCACGCATCATTGTCCTAAAATTGACTGATTGACATCTTGTAGATTTCCCTCAGCCACTTTTAGGATTCGTTCCTGCGCAGGAACGCCCTCCCTTGCGCCGGAACGCCCCCTGATGGTGCTGGGCTTTACAACGTGATGCATGTCCCATATGCGTTTTTAAAAAAATATATACGTCGCACCATGGCGACTCTTTTGTTCTGCCGCTGTGTCACAAAAGTCACGCAACAATGGAGGAAAATGAGCCGCAAGGGACTTCTAAATCAGCCCCAACAGACTGAAGTCCAGTCCTTCCTTTAGACACATGGCTATAAGAAGAAATAGTGGTGGTGGTCGGTGGATTGATAGTTTGAGTTTGCAAGCAGGATGGACTTTGTCTGTCACTTTGCGTAATGCGGACTTCTGCCTGCCAGGCCTAGGCAAACCTTTTTAGTAGTCTGTTTATTGAGTTACATAGGAACTTTGAAAGTCAACGGTCCGCAAATCAGGCAATACGAATAACGTAGTATACCACATGAGATAGACAACTATTCCACGGGATATATTGACCTATCTATTTGCTATTTCTCCAAAATATTTTGTTATAGTTCTTTGGAAATGTTTGATTTGGTTGACAAATCTCACCCATGTTTTCTGGTCTTTCTTTCTTTCATGTTGTACATCAGCTCCCCCCAAGGGCAAGAGGACACAGGAGGAGGGTGCTGTTCAGGAGGATGCAGGCCAGGATCGGGCAGGCGAGGGCTCCTTTGCTGGCCCCAGTAAGTTTTAATTTTAATAAAGAGTACCTATTTTTTCCTAGCGTTCCTCATTCGATTTTTTCTAAATCGTCTTTGATCTTCTTGTAGACTGGATCTAAATTCTTATCCTGCCTCGACTATGACTCCCTGTGGTATTACTAGATTATTCTTATTAGTCTGTCTGTGTAGCTAACTAAGATTGCACATTTGGCAATTCCATTGGACTCCCATTCTAGTCAGCAATAGTTCTATGCACTGAGTGCAGTCCTCTGGGATTGTCCATAATGTCTTTTCAAGTCTTCTAAATGTTTATGCTTTGACAATTGCCAACAATAAAAAGGTGAATGACCACCAAGAAAGAATAGGATACTACTTTACTTTTGTTTTGGATAGAAGGACAATCCATTCTACCACTGTTGCAGGGACAAATCTGCACAAACCGAACTATGAACACTAAATAGTGCTTTGTTTATCAATTATAATAGGCGCAGGTAGACTTTCTTTCCACATACCTCAGTGATATCAGACTTTGAAGAACCCCCAATCTCCTTACTGACTAGATAGTGTGGCAGAGTCATTTAGCTCCCTAAGTCACCGATGATTGATCCCCAATGATCATTAGATTATCCTACGCAGGGCAAGAGTACGGAGTCACAGTCAAGAAGTGTCAGAGGCACTCATGCTTGCAAAAATTCCAAAACCTTTAGCTCATCCACTCTAGTCTGGAGGACCAAAAACCACAGAGTCTATTTAAGTTTAAAAGCTTTATTAAAACTAAACACATGTATTAAAATCAACTTTGTCATAAAAGTAAACGTTTAACTGAAAATGGAAAAGTGCTTAGTGCTAACGATTAATTGGACACATTTCTTGTGGTCGAGCTGAGCTCTCACCTGGTTTGAACTTGAGCTTGACCCTGATCGTGTTCTTAGAAGTCAAGCTTCTGTTAGGAGAAAAAGTGTTGTGTGTAAAAAATAAAAAGCAAGCATTCATCAGTTGTGACAAAAAGTGCAGCAAGACAACAGCCTTCCCTGAAAAAAGGGACATTTTTACTGTAGAGTATACAGTTACAAATTATTACATTGTATTTCGTTTTTTTTAACTTTCTTTATTCCTCCTCGACCAAATATTATACAGTAGTGAGTGGTGTATTCTAACATTCTAAAAATGTACTTTGTAGGTGGAACATCTGGTGGCGGGGCCAGCGCGGAGGTGGTGGATGAGGAGGACAACTCTTCTGGGGAGGAGGCGGTGCGAGTGCTGGACAACACCAATGTGCCTGTGAGGGTTGACACGGTGGTGGCGGGCACAGGTAAGCTATATATTCGAAAAGCGAAAGAAGGGTGTAAGTAAGTGTGAAAGGACGAGAAATTTTATGATGGCTGGCAAAGAAGAATGATATGTGTTTGCTTGGCCCCCGAGGTGGCTGGGAAGGAAAGAATATGGTATGGTGCATGGCTGGGTCAATGATGAAGCAAGGATGGGTGGAAGGACAACAGCCTGGGTGGGTGTAACATAAACTGTATGTGTGCATATACTTTGAATGGATGGATGCCTGGAGCATGGTATTATCTGACTCTTAGATAGCACATGTGTATCTAGAGAGAGTAGATGGTCACTGGATGAACTAAGTGTTACCTTGAAGAGCATGTAACACCGCACCCGCACGTCCGTTCCAGTGTAGGGAAGGCAAGGAAAAGAAATTGTAAATTTGTCCAATACTACCATGAATAGTAGCAATAGTTTGTATTGCAACTGCAAGCACAGCATATATCCGGTTATTACGGTGGACACTCCGTACCTCTCTTAATAACTTTAGTATAGTAGTAGTACGTCATTCATGTGTGGGTGTATCACTGTTCACTCAATAATAAGCAAAGCACCTAAAGTCATCCCATATGTCATCAAATACATCCCATGTGAAGTGATAGATAATCTAATTATTTAGCTTCTTCATTTTCCTTTTCTAGTACTTATTTGCACTGTAGGGTGAAAGGTAAATTAATTAAGCAGTAGCCCTTGTAACAGAGTTTTCTCAGTGCCACCCGTAATTGAAAAGTAATAGCTTCACCACCTGCATGTACTGGACCGATACAGTAACGCAAGTCTGTCTCACTCATCATGGTGTGCGTCTGTTTTTCTCGGGTGCAAGTTCACTGCGCTGGCATTCTGCCGGCTTGCATAAGATAACGTACCAATTTTCCGAAACAAGAGAGAAGAAGAAGAATAAGACTGGTGTACTGTCATAGTCGACTGTAATGGAAGTCCATAGTGGTCGTGGAATTTGTTCATTAAACTACCACTAATGTTAGAGCAAGGATGCAGAAGTGGGAGGTTAGATAGATACTGTCCTCAATAGTTATGTACTGTGCTTTCAATTTGCTACTTGTACTGTGACACAACTTTCGGCTCAATCACTTTGTGTTATTAATGTTAAGGAGCAATGGTTACTGACTATGTCTTTCTTTCTTCATATAGTTGCTCCTTCCAAATCGACATCACGGAGGGAGCAGGCTCGAATGGCCCAGCAACGGAGGCTGGATGCCACTGTCGCGGAATATCGGCGGCTGGTGGCCCTGGAGGAGTTGGAGGACACGCAGTCGACCGGTGCAACCACAACATCCTCGACTGGGACAGCTGCATCCTCCTCCGTGAACCCACGGGCTGCCAGCCAGCGCAGTGCTCCAGCGGTACGGAGCCGGGCTAACAAAGCCAACCGCCACCGCCAAGCAGCAAAAAGACCAGCTGCCCCCCACAGGAGCTGCAAGGCACGCCAGCGCCGCCTAGGAGTGAGAATGTCCTACCTGGAGCAGGAGGTCCATAGGTACAAGAACTTGGTGGAGGGCCTCCGCTTCGAGCATGCCACCCTCCGCAAGGAGTATGATGCCCTGGCCGCAAAATTCACCAGCACCCTCCAGTAGTGGAGTGTCCCTTGCCCTTTTTTTAGAGACTTTTGGGGGGTGGGATTTGGGAGTTGGGTGCTTTTTGGGACTTTTCAAAGACAATCGTTGGGGTTAGGGAGGGTCTTGAGGGAGATTATTTTGTTAGGGCTACATAAATATACTTTTTTAAACTTTATCTTACCATACCTGTTTTTTACTGCTTTTCAGTCTGGTGGGTGGGGGTGTAACAGTAAGTTTGTTTTCCTGAAGAGTCCTAGGACTTTAGTAGTACTACCGTCAATCTCTCGTCTAGTCCTAATACTCCATTATACTACCTCCCACCAAACGCTTATCTTACCTGTAATTTGTGTTAGAAATTAGGGCTAGGCCCAGGGCTGGCTCCACGTGAAATGGGGATTAAGGTTGGCAATCCTGGGCGGATGAAATTTCCTCATTGCGGTGGTACTAGTGGTGTGACACAGTGGCAGTTGCATGCCTATGGAAAAAAATAAAACGAAACCTGGTTTGTCCTTACTGTAGCATTACAACGGTTACGGCACGATCGAGAACATAGCAGGTGACAGTACACTAGAACAGTGCCACAATGTAGCCTAACAAATGGTAAAGTATTGCAAGTATAACTAGTACTTGCGTTGAATTTATTTGACATTGGCTCCTACTACTACAAGAAATAGTACTGAAGCTGAGTAAGGCTAGAATATATCCTCGTATTCCTTCACCAGCCTGTTGCTATGACCTTATCCTCCCCAGCAAGTGTGTGGAATTATTGATGTCATTTAGTCAGTCATCAAGCAAAACCACACAGCCCGGGGGAAGAGGGTTAGGGTTTGGAAAATGGATGGGAATGGGGGTTTCTTTTTGGGTAGGTTTTGTTGAGAGAAGAAAAAAAAAGCACAGCATGGACAAACAATAATTGAAGATAAAGAAATCTTTGGGTACAAACTAAAGCTAACCACATGCAGTCACACTCATAGAAGAAAACAATGGATACTGTATCTGTATTCTGTATGTTGTTGGAGTTGTCCTGTTGAATTTGGTAAGTAAGTTGCATGCAGCAAACAATTCCTCTTATTAGCGGCACTCCTCCATTCCAGCTGATGCTTCGTCCATCAATGTTGGTGACCACTGACAGAAGACACCCTGTCCACTGCCTGCCTGGCGGATGTTGACTGAAACCCGGCCTGTAATTATTGAACGTAAAACAGGAAGTGCTATTACAATACCACTGATAAATAAATATAAGGTATGTACGCTGTGTGGTGCAAAAAGTCACACTTTGATTTCCCTAAGACAGTACAATATTGTTGAAATTGCGTACTCTGTCTGAGTCACCTTTTTAAGGATAAATAAGTATGGCCAAAATAATAGTTAGCTAACCCTAACGAACCCTAAGTTACAAAAAGTGCCAAAAGGTTTTTCCTTATGGATTTTGTCCTAGACACTTCTATCCGTTATTAGACCTTCACAGGAATGCCCCAAGAGACCCGCCAACCCACCCGCCAAAAAGCACACGACAACACCCCCAAACAGCCAAAAAGCAAAATCTCATACTTACAATATCTCTCGGCCTTCGGTCCAAACGCGCTGTGCAGCTAGGTCATCATCATAACTCCTGTTTTCCACCACGGATTTCCTGAAAAGCAAATGCAATCAAGTTTAGACTGTCGCAGCAGTGCTCCGACAGAGACACCAAAACCCACCAACAAACACCAGGAAGCCCCTCAAACAGGTCCCCGGAAACGCTACATTGAGCAAGATGTCAGAAGAAATAGCAACAAAAAAAATCTGCATGGATTTTGTCCTAGACACTTCTATCCGTTATTAGACCTTCACAGGAATGCCCCAAGAGACCCGCCAACCCACCCGCCAAAAAGCACACGACAACACCCCCAAACAGCCAAAAAGCAAAATCTCATACTTACAATATCTCTCGGCCTTCGGTCCAAACGCGCTGTGCAGCTAGGTCATCATCATAACTCCTGTTTTCCACCACGGATTTCCTGAAAAGCAAATGCAATCAAGATTAGACTGTCGCAGCAGTGCTCCCAGACCCCAAAACTCACCCACAAACACCCGGAACCCCGCCAAAGAGCACCTCAAAGGCAAGCAAGTCAGCAAAAACGGCAAGAAATTTCCGCATCATATTTGGTCCAAAACACTTTTATCCGTTATTAGAGCTTCACAGCAATGGGCCCAGAGCCGTCAACTCACCCGCAAAGAAGTAGAACACCTCCAAAAGTGCTGAGTCTTTCTTCATTGGGCGTAATCCAGCCCTCTGCTTTGAGGGAATTAGGAGTCTGGAGGAGGAGGATAGAGGAGCATGTTCTTCAGAACTTGTGAACCTGAGGAATGTAGACTGCGGCACCTTCAAATCAATAAGCAAACAAGTGAAGACAGTTCTGCTGATGGGCTTGTTTTTGGGATTAGGTGATTAAAGTTTGAATTAAATTAACTGTGCAAAACAAAGAAAGACAGACACACAGGAATAAAAGTGAATAAGGACGAAAAAGAAAGTTATTGATTCATTGTCTCATTTTCAGGGCTCGGTGTCAGGGAATAAGAAGAAGATTTTGTCATCATACTCTGCGAATTCAGGCAGGATGAGGTCAGTGTGACCGAACAGAGAACAAATCCCCTCATCTACGTTGCCGTCCTCCTGGTCTTCATGCGGCGTGCTTTCTCGTACTTTGTAATCTGGTGGTATGAGGTGCTGATTCATCTTGATCATTGTCAGCCGCTCCACATTTTTGGGCGAGAGGCGGCTCCGTTTGGGAGTTACAATGCCACCAGCAGCACTGAAAACCCGTTCAGAAGACACACTTGCGAGTGGGCAAGACAAATAGTTTATAGCCAGGTTGGAGAGCTGTGGCCACAATTGTTTTTTCCCATGCCAATACTGCAATGGCTCATCATTAAGAAAGACCTCTGTTGAGTCATTCAGATAGTCCTGCACCATCGACTCAAGGTCCTCAGCGGTTCCTCCACTTTGCTTACTTTTTGCTGTGCCTGTGACATTTTTTCGAGAACCATACCCAAGCAAAGTTAGCCAATCCTCTACAGCAGCCACTGTTACTGTTGTGTCTGGTGCAGATGATCCGCTTGCCGGTGTCTTTAACGGCTGAGAGGTCACTTGTGTCACAGCCACAGGTGCAGAAGTGGATTTTTTTGACTGGGGATGGCCTGCTGATGCTGATGCTGATGTACTGCCTTCTTCTCCTTCAATATCCTGCCGTTCTTTTTCAAACCTCTTGGCTGACCAGGCTAGCCAACGTTTGTACTTTTTAACATCTTCATCAGCAAAAGGAAAGAATGCTTGGCCTGCCAGCGCCTTTTTGTAGCGTGGATCCAGAATAGTAGCACAAATGTAATGCTGTTCTGAGTTGATCTTTTTAAGACGTTCATCACCACGTAGGCGCTCTAATAATTTCTCCGACAAAATAAAAGGGTCTTTTTTTTTGGCATCTTTTTCAAACTCAGAAGACACCGCCTTCAGTTGGTGCTCCAGCATGCACAACAATGGGATAGCTTTTCCCAAATTACAATCCTCCTGGCTGACTGCACGCGTGAAGAACTCAAAAGGACGAAGCATGTCTGTCAGGCTTTTAACTATGTCCCATTGCGCCGCACCCATCCGCAGGTCCATCTGAGCTGTACCCTCTGTTAAGAAATAGTGATCGAGTACCGTATACTGCTCATACAGACGCTCAAGCATGTAGAAGGTTGAGTTCCAACGTGTTGCCACCTCCTGGATGAGTGCTTTCACTGGCATTCGACGTTCAAGTAGCAGCCTCCTCAGATGCTTCCGGGCATTAAAAGAATGGCTGAAATGGTTGCACATTTTGCGGCAGGTGGCCATTACCTCGAACGCTGTACTGTCTCTATCACTCAAGAATTTTTGAACTACCAGGTTGATACAGTGCGCCAAACACGGCACTCTGAAATAGTCACCCAGCGCCATGGCCTTAACTACATTGGCGCCATTATCCGTGGAAACATAACCAATCCGGCGTTTTTTTGGGGACAGCCAGTGAAAGACCTTTTTGTTAAACTCGTCCAAAATGTTTTGTGCTGTGTGACTTTTCTCCAAGCCAAACATGGCTAGTGTTGCATGTTTCCGAGCAGCTTTAAAAACTTGGTCCGGGTCAACACCTGCGTTTAGCTTTGCTTTAACACCTGAAAAAGAGACCCAGTGTGCAGTTGTTAGACGGACCGGGAGGGTCGGCCGAGGATAAGGGGAGAGGTCTCCGGGGAGAGCCGTCTCCAGTGAATCGTACAGACAAGTAACTCCCCCCCCACAGACGGACACCACACAATGATAAAGTTCAACGATACTTTATAGGCAATTCTTCAAGTACGGTAGAATGGTACAAGGAGGTCTGGACTCAGGGGTCCCCTCTATTCTGGTCTCTGTTTGGGAAAAGGGTAGCGGGACAGTCTTGTTACCAAAGAGATGGAAATAGCTCTCAATCCTCGAGCTCGGTGGTGTAGATGAACGGGCCGCGGCGGAGCCAGCAGGTCCCGTGATGGATGAAGGAAGACGACGGTCCGCGGCAGAGCCAGCAGGTCCCGATGAAGGTGGTGGTTACAAACGGTCCGCGGCCACGCCAGCAGGTCCCGACGACGATGAAGGATAGGGTGGTTCCCAAAGCCGCGGCAGCGCCAGCAGGCAAGACGAGGGTGCACAAGACAGAGCTACGGCAGCGCCAGTAGTCCGTCAAGGATGAGTTCTTCTTTGCGTCTCTCGACTCCAAGATACAACTCCCGTCCTGCTCTGGAGCTGCCCCAGTTATAGGGCTGGTGTGCTTTGATGTCCGGACCCTCGCACTTGGAGGTCGGGAGGTCCGGGATGAGGGGGTTCAGACACCCAGCAGGGGGGTGGAGCCAGCGCCCGGGGAGGCGATGGGCGAGCGGTACTTGGCGGGGGGAGAGCCATCGACACCTCTTGCTCCCATTGACTGACCAAGTAGCCCGCTCACCTCCTGGGTGGATGTTGGTGCCGGAATGTCTGAGGCCTGGCCAGGCCCAGGGTTGAGGTCGATCGGGGGCCCGGCGGCCTCGTGGTGGAGTGTCCAAGATGGCGCCCAGGATGGGCGCGCAGGCCGGTAGTGGGTCGGCCTACGCGGTCAACAGGTTCGAGTGTAGGGGTCCCTGCGGGGACGGTGGACGTGCAATGGTGGTGGGTGGTACCTGCGTGGCTGGTTCGGGCCTGGTTGGGCCGGGGGAGAGCGGCCCTTCATGTGGCCTGTCCAACATGCGTCCCCCCCAGCTGAAGGCGGGGAGAGTTACCCATTCTCTTGGGGACTCTTCTCGTCGAGGCGGAAGAACCGGGACAGGCCATCTGCGTTGGCGTGATCGGGCCCAGGCCGATGTTCAACTGTGAAGTCCATCCCTTGTAGGGAGATGGACCAGCGTAGTAACTTCGGGTTTTCCCCCCGCATCTGCATCAGCCACTGCAGGGGTCGGTGGTCGGTCTGTACCCGAAAGGGTGTGCCAAAAAGGTAGGGCCGGAGCTTCTTGAGGGCCCATATCACCGCGAAGGCCTCCCTCTCTATGGTGCTCCAGCGTTGTTCCCGTGGTAGGAGTCGCCGGCTGATGAAGGCCACCGGCTGATCACGGCCTTCGGTGTTCACTTGGGACAGGACTGCCCCAATGCCATGGTCGGAGGCATCCGTCTGGACGATGAACTCCCGGCTGTAGTCGGGGGCCTGGAGCACAGGGGCGGAGCACATGGCGGCTTTCAATTGTTCAAATGCAGCTTGACACTCTGGGGTCCAGTTGACTTTCTGGGGCTGATTTTTTGACGTGAGCTCTGTGAGGGGCCTCACGATAGTACCATAGTCTTTCACGAACCTTCGGTAATAGCCCGTGAGGCCCAGGAAGGCTCGTACCTCGGTCTGGGTAATGGGGGGCTGCCAGGACTGGATGGCGGCAATTTTTAGCTGCAGAGGGGCCACCAGGCCGCTTCCCACCTGGTGCCCGAGGTAGGTTACAGACCCTTGCCCAATTTGACATTTGCTGGCCTTGATCGTGAGGCCAGCTTGCTGAAGGGCGTGCAGCACTGCTCGGAGGTGGTGGAGGTGCTCGGACCACTGGTTGCTGTATACAGCGATGTCGTCTAGGTAGGCGGCGCTGAATCCTTCGAGCCCCGCCAGGACCTGATTTACGAGCCGTTGGAAGGTTGCTGGGGCATTCTTCATGCCGAAGGGCATGACTGTGAAATGGTAATGGCCATCGGGAGTGGAAAAGGCAGAACGTTCTTGTGCCCGGGGTGTGAGGCCGATTTGCCAGTAGCCCGCCGTCAGGTCGAAGATACTGAGGTAGCGGGCAGCTCCCATGCGGTCGATTAGTTCATCTGCCCGGGGGATGGGATGTGCGTCTATCCTGGTGACCGCATTCAAGCCCCGGTAGTCGACGCAGAACCGGAGTTCTGGTGTGGTACCGGGGGCGGCTGCTTTGGGGACCAGTACTACCGGGCTGGCCCAGGGGCTGTCTGAGGGCTCGATGACCCCGAGCGTGAGCATTTTGGCTACTTCCTCCTGGATGCAGGCCCGTACCCGATCTGGCACGCGGTAGGCCCGGTGGCGGATAGGGGGGCTGTCCCCCGTGTCCACATCGTGCGTACACCAGGAAGTGACACCTGGGGTGAGGGAGAACAGGCTGGCGAATTGTGACAGGAGAACTTGGCACTCCTGGTGTTGCTCTCGGGTGAGGGCCTCTGAGAGTCGGACCCCCTCTACGGAACCGTCTTTCTCCCGTGTTCGTAGGAGGTCCGGGAGGGGCTCGGAGTCCTCTTCAGCCCCATTGTCTGTGGCCATCAGGAGGCTGAGTTCTGTCCGTACAAAGTGCGGTTTCAGTCTGTTAGCGTGGAGGACCCGGAGGGGGTTCCGGGAAGATTCCAAGTCGATGAGATAGGTAGCCGGACCCTTGCGCTCGACCACTTTGAAGGGCCCTGTCCACTTGTCTTGTAGGGCGCAAGGTTCGGTGGGGGACATCACCCATACCTGTTGCCCAGGTTCAAATTCGATGGAGGAGGCATTCCGGTCATACCACCTTTTCATGTCCTCTTGACTGGCCTCTAGGTTGGCTTTTGCTAGTTCTCGGAATCGCCGGGTCTGGTTGCGGAGTGTTAGGAGGTAGCGGAAAACATCTGGTGGGTTCTTTAGCGGGGGCATCTCCCAGCCTTCCTTAACTAGGCTGAGCGGCCCGCGCACGGGGTGTCCATATAGCAGTTCAAATGGGCTGAAGCCCAGGGACTTCTGGGGAACCTCTCGATATGCGAAGAGGAGGCACGGCAGCAGCACATCCCTCTGGCGACGGAGGGGCTCTTCCAACCCCCCGATCATCCCTTTGAGCGTGCGGTTGAACCGCTCAACGAGGCCGTTTCCTTGAGGGTGATAGGGGGTCGTGAACCGGTAGGTAACCCCGCACTGTTGCCAGAGAGATTTCATATATTTCGAAATAAAGTTCGTGCCTCTGTCACTGACGACCTCCCGGGGGAAGCCTACCCGGGAGAAGATCCCCATCAGAGCCCGGCCGACTACCGGGGCTGTCACAGTCCGCAGGGGAACAGCCTCCGGGTAGCGGGTGGCGTGGTCCACTAGCACCAGGATGAATCGATGGCCTTGTTTTGTGCGCGGGTCCAGGGGCCCTACGATATCGATTCCGACCCTCTCGAACGGGGTGGTGACCACGGGAAAAGGTTGCAGGGGGGCTTTCAGTTTGCGGCCGCTCTTCCCACTGGCTTGGCACGTGGGGCAAGATCGGCAATGCTGGTGTACATTGTCCCTCATTTTGGGCCAGAAGAAGTGGGTCACCAGGCGGCTATAGGTTTTGTCTTGACCCAAGTGTCCTGCCAGGGGGACATCGTGGGCCAGGTTTAGCAGAAAGTCTCTAAAACGGAGGGGTACCACTAGGACTCGGCTGTCCCCCAGCTCCGCGATTCTTTGCTCACTGTACAGCAGATCATTGTCCCAGTAGACCCAGTGAGTTCCGGAGGTATCCCCTGCGCTTTGGGCCAGTGCTTGCTGGCGGAGTCCCTCGAGGGAGGGACAGGTCTTTTGTTCTTGGCGAAATTGTTCTTGCGTGGGCCCCCCCTCTTGAGGCCACTGGTCGAGGTTAGCGAGGTCTGGAGGTTGAGCTGGTTCGGGGGGGACGTCACGGTCGGTGGTTTCGGCGGGGGCGACCGGAGGCGGTGGCGCCGGCCAGTCGAGTTCCTCTGGGCGGGTGTTGGCACGGGCGGTCATGGACCGGGTGGTGACGCACGCCCAGTCCGGGACGCCCAGCATCCCCAGGTGTTCTTTTCGTTCGACTGCTGCCCAAGGAGAGCTTTCCAGGTCATTACCCAGGAGGCAGTCTACGGGGGCATCATCTCGGACCGTCACCTTCAACATGCCGGAGACCCCTCCCCATTCGAAGGGGACGCAGGCCATCCGACACAGACTTTCTGAGTTATCGGCTGAACGTACAGGGCAGAGAATGTTTGGTAAGTATTGTTCGGGGGTCACCAGGTGACAGCGGACGGCTGTTACACTGGCCCCAGTATCACGAAGGGCTTCAGCCCGGCGTCCATTGATGCCCACCCATTGGCTGTACTTCTGGGTATTAGCGGGTAGGGGGACCCGCGGGACCATGTCTCTCCCCCCTAGGCAGGCGAGAGCCATGGCGGCTGGCTCCCATTCTTGGTGTTCCTGTTCATATTCTTCTTGTTCCTCTGAGATCTGTTCCTCCCCCAGAGCAGCAGCGGCTACTTGGCGGGGTCTTGGGCTCTGGTACTGGGGGCAGTTTGGGTCGTTTGCATAGTGCCCGACTCGTTGGCATCGATGGCAGGTAACATTGGCTCGATGTCCCGGTCGCGCTGGGGTGCTGCCCCGGTTGGCCGGGGGGGTGGGGCTGGTAGTGGGGGTGACCGGAGCGTTGCTTCTTCCGCGTCCTTGGCCTCCACCTCCTCGGGGACGGTGCTGACCATTGTTGTTCCGGTTCTGTTCGGAGGACCCATTTCGACTCACTCTGGTGATCTCCCACCGGTCTGCTTCGGCTGCGAGCTGCCGGGGATCCGTTAACTTGCTGTCGAGGAGGTGCTGGCGAAGTTCAATGAAGCAATTGTTCGACAGATGCTCCCATACCATAAGATTGAACAGTTGTTCGTAGGTTGTGACCTTGCTTCCTTTGATCCAGCCCTCGAAGGCTCGGCTAAAGTAATTGACATAGTCCACCCAAGTTGTACCTGGGATGCGGGTGCAGTCTCGGAACCTCTGACGGTACATCTCGGGTGTGAGGCCATAGCGGGTGAGGAGTGCAGCTTTCATATGGTCATAGGAGGTCATCTGGTGGTCCGGGAGTTGCAGCAGGGCGTCGCGGCCCTCATTGAGGAATCTCCCCCACAGACCGGCCCCCCAATCGCTTCTATCGATCCGGTGTGCAGTCATAGCGATTTCATAGGCCTTAAACCATTGCTGGATGTCGTCCTCTCGGAAGTATTCTCGAACGACATCCTTGGGGATGTGTACCTTTTTCTCTGTTGCCCCTGGAGTGTGGGGTTGCTCGGGCACCCCTGCTTCTTTATTCTGTTTGCGTAGGTCGATTTCAGCTAATTTCCGCTCATGTTCATATGCCAGTTTCTTTTCCTCGAGCTCCCTTTGTCTCTGTTTCTCCTCTCTTTCTTCTCGGAGACGCAGGTGCTCTAAGTTGATTTTCTGTTCGGCCAACTTTAGTTCAACGTCCATTTTGAGCCGGGCCATTTCCAGCTCGTGTAGTCTGGTTCTTTCTCGTTCCTGGATCTCGTCTGGCGAGAGACCCGTTCTTCGTTCTTCAGGGGCCATGGGGGTTTGTGCTGCGATGTCTTGATCGGGGGTTCCGGCAGCCCCGGTTTCTGCCCAAGATTCCAGGGCCTGCTTAAAGTCATCTTTGGTATTTAGTCCGGTGGTAGCGATACCTAATTCGATACAGAACTGTTTAAGTTCACGATGGCTGTACTCGTCCAATTTCTCCATCTGGAATTTCTCCGTTGATCCGCTGTCTTTAGTTGACATCGTGATTCGCCGTGGGGTGAGCTACTCTCTGTACGGTTTATGCGGTGATTCGGATCCCACCGCTGCCACCAATGTTAGACGGACCGGGAGGGTCGGCCGAGGATAAGGGGAGAGGTCTCCGGGGAGAGCCGTCTCCAGTGAATCGTACAGACAAGTAACTCCCCCCCCACAGACGGACACCACACAATGATAAAGTTCAACGATACTTTATAGGCAATTCTTCAAGTACGGTAGAATGGTACAAGGAGGTCTGGACTCAGGGGTCCCCTCTATTCTGGTCTCTGTTTGGGAAAAGGGTAGCGGGACAGTCTTGTTACCAAAGAGATGGAAATAGCTCTCAATCCTCGAGCTCGGTGGTGTAGATGAACGGGCCGCGGCGGAGCCAGCAGGTCCCGTGATGGATGAAGGAAGACGACGGTCCGCGGCAGAGCCAGCAGGTCCCGATGAAGGTGGTGGTTACAAACGGTCCGCGGCCACGCCAGCAGGTCCCGACGACGATGAAGGATAGGGTGGTTCCCAAAGCCGCGGCAGCGCCAGCAGGCAAGACGAGGGTGCACAAGACAGAGCTACGGCAGCGCCAGTAGTCCGTCAAGGATGAGTTCTTCTTTGCGTCTCTCGACTCCAAGATACAACTCCCGTCCTGCTCTGGAGCTGCCCCAGTTATAGGGCTGGTGTGCTTTGATGTCCGGACCCTCGCACTTGGAGGTCGGGAGGTCCGGGATGAGGGGGTTCAGACACCCAGCAGGGGGGTGGAGCCAGCGCCCGGGGAGGCGATGGGCGAGCGGTACTTGGCGGGGGGAGAGCCATCGACACCTCTTGCTCCCATTGACTGACCAAGTAGCCCGCTCACCTCCTGGGTGGATGTTGGTGCCGGAATGTCTGAGGCCTGGCCAGGCCCAGGGTTGAGGTCGATCGGGGGCCCGGCGGCCTCGTGGTGGAGTGTCCAAGATGGCGCCCAGGATGGGCGCGCAGGCCGGTAGTGGGTCGGCCTACGCGGTCAACAGGTTCGAGTGTAGGGGTCCCTGCGGGGACGGTGGACGTGCAATGGTGGTGGGTGGTACCTGCGTGGCTGGTTCGGGCCTGGTTGGGCCGGGGGAGAGCGGCCCTTCATGTGGCCTGTCCAACAGCAGTGATGCACATGTAATCAGCGCCTGCGCCACTGGTCCACATGTCTGTTGTCAGATGTATAGTGTGAACAGCACGCTTCTGCAAAGCTGCCCCAATCGCCTCCAGCACATCTTCATGTAGTGCTGGAACCGCAACTCTGGCAAAATAGAACCGGCTAGGAACCTTCCATTTAGGGCAGAGCGTTGCCACTAATTCTAGAAAACCTACCGCTTCTACAAAAGAAAAAGGGAGAAGGTCCACAGCTAGCATTTTAGCCAGCTTAGTGTTATACAGACGCGTCAGTGGGTGGTTGCGTTCATATGGCGCGTCTGAAGAAAACATGGTTCTAATGTTGCCCTGGACCAAGCATTTACGGGATAATAATGACTTCGTTGACCCAATTATGCTCGCTGGTGAACTTTTGCGCTTTGGTGTCTCACTCGCTCCAACACTCTTAGTGTGCCTCACACGGGGTGTGCTGCTGACAGGGGTACTGGGTGTAAGTGAAGTGTTTGACACGTCTTCTTCCTCCTCGTCATCATCAGATGCAACATCAACGTTTTCTTGACTTCCAATTCGGGCTTCCTTGATCGCATCTAGGTGCGCAAACCATTGGACAGTGTGCTGTCTCTCAAGATGACCTCTCTGGCCTCCGGTACCATAGTTGGTACCTGACTTACCACGACTAACTGCAAGCTTACAAAGGGTACAAATGGCGAACTTTTCCCTTTTTGGGCAAACAGTAAAGAAGTCCCAAACTGGGGACTTGAAGTGTCTGTGGGGCCTGGAGGAGGCGGCGATACTGGTGGTGGTGGTCATGCTGCTAATGCCAGATGAAGTGGAGGATCTGGATTGCCCAACTTTTGTACGTTGTGCACTTTCACCGCCACTAATTAAGGTCGAGGTGGATGGAGGTCCCTTCTTGTGAGAAAGAAATATGGAAGCGGTACGAGTTGGTGTACTTAACTCCAATGATTGTGGTATTTCCACTGCCTCCTTGTCGACAACATCATCATCATCACGCTCAGCAGCTTTTCGGGCTAGGGTCAAAATGTCTGTTTGCTGCATGCCCGCTGGGGCTGCAGTGACCTTTATGATGACTGGGTCGTCGTTGTCAGAGTCTTCATCAGCAGCAGTATCCGTCACTTCTTGTTGAGCCTCATCATCACACTCCATAACTCTGAGACTTTGGACGAGCTTCCTTTTACGCTTAACTACCTTTGCCAGATCATGTGCCTCACTCTCAGACGGCAGTGGTGCTGGTTCCCAATTTTGATCCGTATCATCAGAAGGAGGTGTGCTTGAAGAAGATGTAGACACCACCCTTGATCTCTTCCTTGCTAGGGGTGTGGAAGACAATGAATGATCATCAGGAGGAGTGTCTTCCTCAAATGATACCTCGCCTTGATTGTCGATTTCCTGATGTGCCCCTACTTCGGGAGGAACAACTATTGTGGGCACTTGTGACCCTCCATGCACCTCTGCTTGCGCATCTCCTTGCGCTGCCTCTCCTTCCACATGTACTTGGGCTTGTACTTGCACATGTGGTTTTTGTTGCGGCTGTGGTTGTTCAACACTCGTCAGATGAGTTACAACAACCTGTGTTGATTGAGGGACATTGCTGCTACTTTCTTGCGATGAGCCAACATCACTGGTCGATGGTGATTGAACAACTAGACTAAGTGCCTCTGCAGCACTGAAGGGCTTGGACTTAAGTTGGCGTGGTGGTGGTGGTGGCACTGAGCCCAATGGAGCGGGGGTGCTGCTCCCAGCTTGGTCCCCAGCAGATCCCGCTGCTGCTGCAGGCATACTTTTTTTTTTACTCCCAAAAAAAGGGGCGGCCGGCACACCAGTCTCCTTGGTAACTTGCTTCTTCTGCTCCTTACTGGCAACTTTCTTGCTAGAGGAGCTACGGGTAACTTTTTTTGGGGCCATCTTCTTCAGAACAGCAGGCAGCAGTTGCACGAGTTGCAGAGTTGTCTGTGTCCAAATGTGACGTCGCGTGACATTATGCTGCACACATACACCGCTGCAGGACTTCTTCCTGGCACTGGTGGTTCTCTAGAGTCTTGTGCACCTAAAAGCAATGGAAGACAGAGGAACATCAGTTCAGTTATACACCCCAAAAAATTGAAAAACACAGAAAAATAAGCACAATCCCATGCCATCCATGATGTTTACATTCAAGACACCACACAGAAAGACTAGGCCCATGCAACACTGAGTCACTACCCCTGGGGATAATGGATGAAAAGTAGGCTAAATAAGTGCAGGCCTCAGACACTGCCTCTCTTCAAAATGGCCCCTTGCACCCCAAGCACATGTTGCCTGTACCAGCCAGCACTCAAGATGGCCACCACCACCACCCACATGGCCAGTCCACATCAACAGTACACCCCAAAAAAACAGAAAAACACCCAAAAATCACCACAATCCAATGCCATCCAGGATGTTTACATTAAAGAGAGTGAGACCCCACAGGCACACTCAGTCCATGCACCACTACCCCTGGGCAAAAGGCCACACCAGCAGCCCCCAAAAAACGACAAAAACCACAAAAAACAGCAGAATCCCAGCCCATCCATGGCCTCAATGGTGTTTAAATTCAAGAAGACACCCCACAGAAAGACTAGGCCCATGCAACACTCACTACCCCTGGGCATAATGGATGAAAAGTAGGCAACATAAGTGCAGGCCTCAGACACTGCCTCTCTTCAAAATGGCCCCCCCTTACACCCCAAGCCAGTCCACATCAACAGTACACCCCAAAAAACAGAAAATCAGCCACAAATCACCACAATCCAATGCCATCCAGGATGTTTACATTATAGAGAGTGAGACCACACTACAGGCACACTCAGTCCATGCACCACTACCCCTGGGCAAAAGGCCACACCAGCAGCCCCAAAAAAACGACAAAAACCACAAAAAACAGCACAATCCCAGCCCATCCATGGCCACAATGGTGTTTAAATTCAAGAAGACACCCCACAGAAAGACTAGGCCCATGCAACACTCACTACCCCTGGGCATAATGGATGAAAAGTAGGCAAAATAAGTGCAGGCCTCAGACACTGCCTCTCTTCAAAATGGCCCCCCCTTACACCCCAAGCCAGTCCACATCAACAGTACACCCCAAAAAACAGAAAAACACCCACAAATCACCACAATCTAATGCCATCCAGGATTTTTACATTAAAGAGAGTGAGACCACACTACAGGCACACTCAGTCCATGCACCACTACCCCTGGGCAAAAGGCCACACCAGCAGCCCCCAAAAAAAGACAAAAACCACAAAAAACAGCACAATCCCAGCCCATCCATGGCCTCAATGGTGTTTAAATTCAAGAGGACACCCCACAGAAAGACTAGGCCCATGCAACACTCACCACCCCTGGGCAAAGGGCCCCACCAGCAGCCCCAAAAAAAGACAAAAAACAATAAAATCAGCACAATCCCAGCCCATCCATGGCCTCAATGGTGTTTAAATTCAAGAAGACACCCCACAGAAAGACTAGGCCCATGCAACACTCACTACCCCTGGGCATAATGGATGAAAAGTAGGCAAAATAAGTGCAGGCCTCAGACACTGCCTCTCTTTAAAATGGCCCCCCCTTACACCCCAAGCCAGTCCACATCAACAGTACACCCCAAAAAAACAGAAAAACACCCACAAATCACCACAATCCAATGCCATGCAGGATGTTTACATTATAGAGAGTGAGACCACACTACAAGCACACTCAGTCCATGCACCACTACCCCTGGGCAAAAGGCCACACCAGCAGCCCCCAAAAAAAGACAAAAACCACAAAAAACAGCACAATCCCAGCCCATCCATGGCCTCAATGGTGTTTAAATTCAAGAGGACACCCCACAGAAAGACTAGGCCCATGCAACACTCACCACCCCTGGGCAAAGGGCCCCACCAGCAGCCCCAAAAAACGACAAAAAACAATAAAATCAGCACAATCCCAGCCCATCCATGGCCTCAATGGTGTTTAAATTCAAGAAGACACCCCACAGAAAGACTAGGCCCATGCAACACTCACTACCCCTGGGCATAATGGATGAAAAGTAGGCAAAATAAGTGCAGGCCTCAGACACTGCCTCTCTTTAAAATGGCCCCCCCTTACACCCCAAGCCAGTCCACATCAACAGTACACCCCAAAAAAACAGAAAAACACCCACAAATCACCACAATCCAATGCCATCCAGGATGTTTACAGTATAGAGAGTGAGACCACACTACAGGCACACTCAGTCCATGCACCACTACCCCATGGCAAAAGGCCACACCAGCAGCCCCAAAAAAACGACAAAAAACACAAAAAACAGCACAATCCCAGCCCATCCATGGCCTCAATGGTGTTTAAATTCAAGTGGACACCCCATAGAAAGACTAGGCCCATGCAACACTCACCACCCCTGGACAAAGGGCCCCACCAGCAGCCCCAAAAAAAACGACAAAAACCAATAAAATCAGCACAATCCCAGCCCATCCATGGCCTCAATGGTGTTTGAATTCAAGAAGACACCCCTCAGAAAGACTAGGCCCATGCAACACTCACTCCCCTCAGAAAGACTAGGCCCATGCAACACTCACTACCCCTGGGCATAATGGATGAAAAGTAGGCAAAATAAGTGCAGGCCTCAGACACTGCCCCTCTTCAAAATGGCCCCTTGCACCCCAAGCACATGTTGCCTGTACCAGCCAGCACTCAAGATGGCCACCACCACCACCCACATGGCCAGTCCACATCAACAGTACACCCCCAAAAAACAGAAAAACAGCCACAAATCACCACAATCCAATGCCATCCAGGATGTTTACAGTATAGAGAGTGAGACCACACTACAGGCACACTCAGTCCATGCACCACTACCCCATGGCAAAAGGCCACACCAGCAGCCCCAAAAAAACGACAAAAACCACAAAAAACAGCACAATCCCAGCCCACCCATGGCCTCAATGGTGTTTAAATTCAAGAGGACACCCCACATAAAGACTAGGCCCATGCAACACTCACCACCCCTGGGCAAAGGGCCCCACCAGCAGCCCCAAAAAAACGACAAAAAACAATAAAATCAGCACAATCCCAGCCCATCCATGGCCTCAATGGTGTTTGAATTCAAGAAGACACCCCTCAGAAAGACTAGGCCCATGCAACACTCACTCCCCTCAGAAAGACTAGGCCCATGCAACACTCACTACCCCTGGGCATAATGGATGAAGAGTAGGCAAAATAAGTGCAGGCCTCCGACACTGCCCCTCTTCAAAATGGCCCCTTGCACCCCAAGCACATGTTGCCTGTACCAGCCAGCACTCAAGATGGCCACCACCACCACCCACATGGCCAGTCCACATCAACAGTACACCCCCAAAAAACAGAAAAACAGCCAAAAATCACCACAATCCAATGCCATCCATGATGTTTACATTAAAGAGAGTGAGACCACACCACAGGCACACTCAGTCCATGCACCACCACCCCTGGGGAAAAGGCCCCACCAGCAGCCCCAAAAAAACGACAAAAACAACAAAAATAAGCACAATCCCAGCCCATCCATGGCCTCAATGGTGTTTAAATTCAACAAAACAGTTGTATCATGCACCCATAACCAACCCTGGTCCTACTGGATACTGTGGCTACCCACAATATAATTTATTTAATGTTCTGAAAAAGTTCCAAAATTGTAGTTGCAGCAACTGTAATGCCCCAAACAAACTTACTTGTGAAAGTTGATTTCTAATCCAAAAGTGATCCAAAGAAAGTCAAAAAGGCCTCAAATCCAAATATCCAGCAGCACCCACAAAAAGTAATCCTTCCAGCTCCAGATCCAAATGAAAGTGACCAGGAGATGGACAAAGCACTGGGAGGAGCCTGCTGGACAGGAACAGGAAGTTGGAGACTGTGGGGCACTTCCTTCCCTCCCCCCCCAAAAATGGACTCCTTGCAAAAAAAAGTGCAGGCAAATGTCAACCTGAGGAGTTATTCTGATAAAAATCATCATTTCCAGAAGGTTTATGCTGCTTGCTGGTGGATTTCTTGTGCAGAATTGCAAATTTTGCAATTTCGCGAGTGCGAGATTGTTGCTGCCCGCCGCATCTACGTGTTCGCAATTGCGAACTCTCGCGAGGCGTGCTGTGCAAGGTGGCAAGCCGCGATGACGTAATCGCGGTCGCCAAAGTCCCGCGGGATCCCGCAGCAAGATCCAAAATGGCGCAGCACACGCAAAATATGGAGAAAAACAACTCTGCAAACGCTGAATGACGGTAAGTGAACGCCGCGCACCGCAAAGTTGTATCACCAAGCAAAAAAAATCCGCTGCGTGCAAATTTACTGATTTTCGGCAAATTCGCAAGAGTTTGCGGATTGCGAATTTGCCGAAAATCCACAAATTCCGCGAGCGGAACGGATTTTACGCCCATGCTTACTTTTGATGGCACGATCTGTCTACCGTGGTGAGCATGGGGAAAGAGTGGTGCACAAGCTTCCACGCCACCCACACATGAGAGCTTACTTAACACAAGTGCACTGGTTACCTGTGAAAGAAAGTGTTCTAGATGTTCACACTAACACATAGAGCTTTCTATGGATCAGAACCAAAATATCTCACAGCCAGATTCAAACTTTATGTTACCAACAGAGGTTTGAGATTGTCTTATACTAAAGTGCTACATATTCACAAGTTTATTAGGGCTGGAGCAGGAGGTAGATCTTTTGCATACCTGATCTCGCTAGCATGGGATACACTCCAGCTTGACTCCGTTGCATTGAATTTGATAATATGTTTAGAAAGTAACTCAAAACCTCACTTTTTGCCAACATCTAAGTACACTGGATTTATGGGCAGCACCAGGACACCCTCCAGGGTAGCTGTTTGTGCTTTCCATATACCCTTCATTCATTTATTCATTCATTCATTCATTCACCTGTGGAAGGATCATTATAGTTTTAGCGGCTCAAGCATCAGCATGACCTTGGTGGCATCTTAGATGAAACCCAAGCAGTGCAGGCCAGCAGACAGTTGCTTGGCTTGGCTGCCAAGAGCTTGAATGAGGACAGACACCAAGGTACATGCATTTTCATGGCTGTGGCTCTCTTTCCAAGCCCTGCAGGAATGAGCTTGGCAGAGCATCCACTGGCAGAGGTGTGTAGCAGGGGATTCCAGGGTCTGAGCCCATGCTTGGCAAGGGCCTTATTCTACATAAAGCCATCCTGAGATGGAATCCATGTTCACCTAGCATGATCACGGGGGAAAACAGTGCATTTCTGGGCTGAGCACCAGAGTCTTGCTGCCTGGGCTTTCTGAGCCAGATCCCAGTCCATCCATGTTTTTGGCAACCAAGAAGTGGTCCACCAAATGCGACAGGGCAGCCTGCATGGAAAGGAGCCAGTACCATTGGATAACCCCCAGTCTTCTTAATAGAGATGCCATGCAGCTCAACGCCCCCAGTCCAAACTCCAGAAGACATACATAGTTTCTTCAGCAGACAGAAGGGTAACTGCTCGCTGGTCTCTTGGGCTACCTGCGTGAATCACTTTCAAAGCAGGGGAAATCAGAACCTTCTCTACTGGAACATAGCTCTCTGACTGAATTATTGTGAATTGTAGGGATGCATTGATCATCAACACAGCAAATGTGCCTTCTGGACCACAGATCGTCGTGTGACTATGCCTGTCTGAGGGTCACTTGAATATCAATCTGCTTGGGGGTCTCTCAAGACATGACTGGGGCTATGTTTGGGGGGTTCACTTCCTTCGCCCCATCAAGGTCAGCTCTGATCACTAGTTAAAGGACCTCTGGTCCTGGTACGGGGGTATGCTGCAAGTGTCTCAACTACCGTTAGCCCCCAGGGTGTCTGGCTGTGTGCCATGCCTGGCTGTCATTGGGTAGCAGGCTGTGGTTTTCCTTGGCTTTACAAATGAACTGGCTCAGGTACAGAAACCTACTCTAGCATGACAGGTGTGTCTCCACCCCATGGGTTTCAGTCTCATTTTCGCTGCATTCAGTTTTCAGAAGACAGCCGAATGGTCCATACAAGTGACAACATTTGAAATGATTGCTAGTTATCACGCTGTCAATCGGAATACAATTACTTTCTTTATATTTTTCTGATTATAATGTAATGTCTTGATTTTGTGGGATTCCTGAAGAGCTATATTGCAACTAATGGCATAATGTACAAAGGTTTTTTTGTTGCAAGCCTATGATTTATAAAATCACAGGGTTCGCAACCACCCTGGAACATCTTTCCCATTGGGAATCATGTCAGCGACCATGCCTGCTCGATGAAGGCCTACTCAAATAGAAGACATTTTTTTCCAACAAATGTCTCTGGTTCCTAAAAGGGACACTCTGCTAAAAAAAAAAAAAAGCTTCCTATTTGATAATGCAATTGCAGGGATGGTGTCCTTTTTTCCTTTGTAGATCTCTATTCCTGTATTTTCAGGCAATCACAGGGCGCTGCAATTTTTGGCCTCTAAAATGTATTTCCATTAGACAGGTCATGTGTTTAAATCACAATCTGGAACAGGATGTGTGCAACCACAATTTCAATCATAACCACTGAAAACACATTTCATGGCTTCCAATTGTATTTAGTTGAAATGTATGATCTACCTTGTGAAGAGTAATGAGCTGGATGGAATTGCAACCCACTCCTAATGGTAATTTTGAAAACTGACTGATTAGTACACAGGTTGGCTCACAAAACTCAAAATCAATTCACAAAATACTCAGTGCACAGTTTGCAGCCTTCTTTTGCAAATTGATTCATAGTACTTCTGGCTCCAAATCCTTGACCTCTTTATTATGGACTTAACGCCAGAAAGGTAAATTATACTTATGAGTAATTTACACTTTGGAGTAGGCTTACTACTTTTTGGTATTCACAGTATGGTAGTATTGAATAGAGTGTTTTGTGGAGTGGCGTGTCGTGGAGTACAATGGAGTGTTATAGAGTAGCATGTTGTGTAGTGTGTTAGAGTGGACTGGCATACAATGAAGTTGCGTACAGTGGTGTAGAGGAGTGACTTATAAAACAGTGGAGCTGTGTGTTATACATTAGAGTAGAGTAAAATGGTGTGGAATGGCATAAATGAATGGACATCTGTCCAGATTTGTTGAGGAGACACATGGACTGGATCCCTCCCAGTCGGGTTTCAGGCCTAGACATAGCACCGAGACCACCTTGCTGTCAGTCGCAGACGATCTACGTATGTACCAGGATGGGGGTTATTCCGTCATCCTGGTTCTGCTGGATTTGTCTGCGGCGTTCGACACCGTGTCACATGACATCATGACCACCAGACTTGTTAACATCGGTCTGGAAGGTGTAGCTCTGGCATGGGTGAGGAGTTTCCTGACAGATCGCACCCAGACTGTCACCCTGGGTGCTTATCGGTCAGAGGAGGTGGGGATCTCAAAGGGGGTGCCACAGGGTTCCTGCTTAAGCCCGACCCTGTTTAATATCTACGTGGCACCCCTGGCAAACATCATGAGATCCCATGGGTTCATCCCAATGTCATACGCGGATGACACCCAACTCCTCTTCCCGTTTAAACATCTTACGGATACGGTCAGGAACTCTTTCTCCTTGGGGATGAAGGCAGTGGCTCACTGGATGGCATCAAACTTCCTGCAATGCAATGTGGCAAAAACGGAGGTGATGCTATTCGGTGAGGCAAAGCTCCTATGGTCCCCAGACTGGTGGCCGCAAGACCTTGGCCCAGTCCCGGAGCCAAAGCAGGTGGTAAAAAATCTCGGTGTGCGTCTGGACCAGGAGCTCTCTCTAAAACAAAACAGCAATCAAGTGGTGGGCTCATGCTTCCACGTTATTGCTATGCTGAGGAAGGTCTTCCCCTTGCTCCCTGACTCAACTAGGAGAACGCTAGTGCAGGCCCTTATACTGAGTCGACTGGACTACTGCAATGGGATGCTCCTATCAGTAAACGAGGGAGTCATTGCGAGATTGCAGGTAGTCCAGAACACGGCAGCCCGTCTTGTTCTAAATCAGCCCCCCCGTACACCATCGAAGCCACTTCTGAACACTCTACATTGGCTTCCTGTCAAACAAAGGGTGAAATACAAGATAGGCTGCACCATACACAGAAGTCTCCAGAACAAAGGCCCAGAGTATCTGAACAATAGATTCTCTCTCTATAAACCGGTTCGATCCTTGAGATCCAGTGAACAAGGCCTTTTACAAGTTCCAAGAGCCAGAAAAACCAGACAAGGTGGAAGAGCTCTGTCCATCGCTGGACCAAGATTGTGGAACAGCCTCCCTCTCTCATTGAGACTTTGTCAGGAATATCTCCCTTTTAGGAAACAGCTAAAAACCTTCTTATTTCCTAACTAATGACATCTGTTTACCAACTGTTACATGCTGAAAGGTTCTCAAAAGCGCGGAGATATTCCTTCGGGAGATGATCCTAGCGCGATACAAACCCGCAAATAAATAAATAAATAAAGGGAATTACATAGAGTGTCATTAACTAGAGTACAGTGTCAGAGTGAAGTAGAGTGTCGTAGAAAGGAGTGTCATAGATCGGAGAAGAGTTGAGTTACATAGAGTGCAGTGCTGTGGAGAGGATTTTTGAGTTTCTTCCTGAATGAAAGGACAGGTTCCTTACAAAGGCTTGCAGGAAGCTTAACCCAGAGTTGAGGGATCATTGTGGAAAAGGCTCTGACCCCTTTGGAGGAAGTATTAAATTGGGGCAAGCCAGAAAACCAGCATCCGAAGATCCGAGGGACCGACCTGGCACATAGTTTACAAGGCGGTCCTTAATGTATGCTGGGACCTGACCGTGGATGGCTTTGTGGGCTTTGCATAGACCCTTGAACCTGCTTCTCTGTTTGACCGGAAGCCAGTGCAGCTGCTGCAGTAGGGGGTGGCGTGAGCCTGCCTGGGAGCCTGAAAATCAACTTGGCAGTGTCATTCATGATTACCCACAGTTTCATCAGCAGCTTCTCTGGGAGGCCAATATACAGAGAGTTTCCATAGTCTAACCGTGACATGATCATTGCCAACACAGCCATTTGAAGTGCCATAAATGAGAGAAGGGGGGCGAGTCTCCGTAGCTGTCTTAGCAGGTCAACACATGTCCCCACCATGGCAGATACCTGGTAAGACATGGAAAGCTTGGCATCTATTTTTATGCCTAAGCTTTTTATGATTAGGGCTGGCTAGGGAGTAGTGCCAAGCTCTCATGACCAGAAGTCACTCCAAGGGTTGATATCCGAGGTAATGACCAGTACCACAGTTTTATTAGGGTTGATTTTGAGAGAATTGGCTGTCATCCAATTGACTGTGTACTTCAGAATAGTCTGCATCCCTTTGTTGGCCATGGTAGAGTTTTCAATCTGAATGATGATTTGGGTATCATCCGCATAATTGAAGACTTGGCACACCATGCGGTCAATGCGGCCACAAGAGGCTGAAGATAGGCATTGAAAAGAAGGGGAGACAACACTGAACCCTGAGGGACACCACACATTAGCTTGCCAGTATCAGACACCTGGTCAGCCAGTTGGATCTTTTGGGATCAGCCTGACAGGAAGGACAAAAGTCATTGAAATGCCAGCCCCTGGATGCCCAATTCTGAGACCCGTGACAAACATTGGTCATGATTGACCGTGTCGATTGCCGCAGACAAGTCTAGCAGGACCAAGGCGCATGGCTTCTTATTGTTGGCCATGAGCCTCAGTTCGTCCGTCACTGCCAGCATTACCAGTTCTGTACTGTGGTGAGCCCTGAAACCTGCCTGTTTCACTTGGAGTAGCTGATTTTTCTCTATGTGGTGTGATAAAGTTCTCAGCACATGTTGTTCCAGCACCTTTGCCAGAAAAGGAAGCTGGAAGATTGGCCTAAAGTTTTTAAGGTTAGTTGTATCCGCCCCTGTTTTTTTCAGCAGGGATATGACTCTAGCTTCCTTAAAGTTGGTCAGGACATGGCCGATTTCAAGTGACCAATTAAGCAAGTTGAGGACCTCCCTCTCTACCCCAGGGAGTGCCATTCGAAACACCCTAGGGGGACAGGGGTCCGCTGGTGACACCGATTTGGACCATAGAGTCGAGCTGAGTACAGTGGAGTTTGGTACAATGAGGTGGTGTGTCGTAGAGTAGATTGGAATTGCACAGAGTGTAGCAGTGTGTCTTAGAGTAGAGAAGAGTTGTGTGTCATCGAGTGGTGAGTTGTTTGGTGGCTTAAAGTGAAGAGTTGTTAAGTGGAGTGCCATAGAATGTAGTGGCATTTAGTAGAGTTGAGTGGTGTGTAGCAGGGTAGAGTAGCATGCAGAGAGTTGCGTTGAGTGCCGTAGAGTGGAGTAGAGTATTGCAGAGTGTCAAAGTAAATAGTGGCATACTTTACAGTAGAATGACATGGAGTGTCATACAGTGGACTGAACTGTTGTAGAGTGGAGTGACATATAGTAAAGTGAAGTGGTGTGTCATAGACTTGCGTCCGGTACAGTCTCTTAGAGTGGAGTGGCATAGAGTGAAGTGGAGTAGAGTGAACTGAGATGTCTTAGACTGAAGTTGCATACAGCAAATTGGCATGCCATATAATCTATACATGTGTCATCGAGTTGAGGTGAGTGGAGTGGCATGGAGTATCAGAGAGTGGAGAGACATATCATTGAGTGAAGTGGCATGTGGTAGAGTGGAGAAGTATGTCATAGAGTGGAGTGGACTGTCATAAAGTGGAGTGGGGTGTTGTAGAGTGGAATGACGTGTCATAGAGTGGAGTGACATGTTGTACAGTCGAGTAGAGTAACATGTCAATTTGAACAGTAATGTTTAAAGAGACCTAGTGTGAAAATGGCTGAACAGATTTAGATGAAATGTGTCAGAAATATAGATTAGGTGGCCTTGCTGTTATTTAATCAACATTTTTTCAGTATTTGAAAAGTTATTGGACCAGATTCAGAAAGGTATAGTTACACTTTTGCGTACGTTTATGGTTGTTTACTGGTTAGAAAGGTATTTTACGAGTAGTATCTTTCTGACTGTGGAGACTCTGCACCTAAAAAGATGGTATAGTCATATCTTTTTATGTGTGTAGTTTAGGAAGTAGTAGAGATACTATTGGTGAATGCTTTTCTAAAGACAACACAATTGAAAACCCACAGGAAAGTGTAATTTTACCATTGCTAATCAGGTCTATATGGAATAATAACATAGTGATATATATTTGCCGTTGGTGAATGACTGCTCTTTCTGAAGTAAAAGGCAGCCATAATACTTAAGACACACTTGTGTTCTGATATTTAAGTCTAAATATAGTGTCCTACTGTTTTGTACGTTTATAGGAAGGGATGAGTCCATATGCATAAGTGTGTAAAGGTATATACTATTTGTTTTATTACTTATATATTTATGCCAAAGTTTGCCTAGTACACCTGTACTACCATATTGTGTAGACCGCATTTAGTGAGTACTCTAGGTTTTAATTTTAAATATATCGTAGTTGAATTTTTCTTTCATTTTTACAGATATTTTTTACAATTTTTAAGTACACTGTACTAGACTATATTTCACCTTAAAACCCACAATGCTGACTAAGGGGTCTATTATGATGGCCATCCCCCCGGGAAATGGTACCGCGTGCTAAGGGTGCTGCCATCCCGCCTGCACAATTAGGATGCGCCCGCCACACTGGCGGGCGCATCCTGCATTTTTTGTATTGTGGCAGGCGATGCTGTCAGCAGCACCCGCCGCAATACAAAAAAGGCATGTGGGCATTTGCATGCACAACGAGGCAGGCACCGCGTGGTGCCTGCTACGTCGTCCATGCAAATGAAGGGGGGTATCACAGTTACCCCCATGTGCCTCCCTCACCCCCCAAACATCCTGGGGGCCCGCAATGGGCACCCAAATAAGTAAACCGCATGCCTTTCCGTGGCGGCAATGCCGCCATGGAAAGGCTACTTCCAGCAGCGTTTCCAATATAGATGGCCCCTTTTCCGCCCGGTCACCTGTGTGACCAGGGGAAAACCAGCGGATGGTCGTTCCATCCGCTGGTGTTCCCCTGCCATACTAATATGGCAGAGGGAAATGGGTGGCGGGTGGTTATGATGTAGGGCGGATCGCCACTGCCTGCAAGGCGATCCGCCCTACATCATAATGGACCCCTAAGTGTGGTGTAAACAATATTTTTGCCCTTCAAAAATTCAAAGGTAGCTTACATCATGCTTAAGGTCAATGATGAGTTTTAAGGGGAAATATATTGTAATAGGTTTATTTTCATGTTCTCATAACTGTTTTGAAATTTTTCAAGTACACTACATTTCCCCTTAAATATAAAGTTTATTAAATATGTTTAAAAAAAGACACTGTAGTGGACAATATTTGTGAAATATATTGTAGTACAGTGTATTTTTAATTTATTTGCAATTTGTTTAATTGTTTAACATTTTTGTAAGTACAATAATACTCCCAAGGTGGTACCACAGTACTCCTTAAACTTTTATGAAATATATAGAAAACTTTAAATAATTTCCCCTACCTATTGCAACTTTAAGAAAGTGGCAATAGGTAGGGAAAATATAAAAACAATTACTAAGCTGTATCTTATGTCCTAAACCGGGTCACAGCCAAAGTGTATTTTTTTTTTTAAATGGTTGCCTTTAACTTTTGCAAATACAGTCATTAGCCAATCACAAAATGCATTGTCATTGGCATGATTGTAGCCTGCAATATCACTAAGTTTGAATGCCTTATTTTTTTTTAAATACTTACCCTACTTACAAAAAAGGATCATGTGCACACCATAATCTATAATCCTGCTGCATTTCATGGAAATCCGATAGTCTGTTTGGCTGCTACCCATGAGTACAAAGTCTATGGAAAATCCATTGGTGAATAAACATGTTTTGGGACACCCTTTTTTCTTTGCACCCCCTTGACCAATCACAGTAAAACTTTGCCATGTAGAAAAAGCTAAATTTCTAAAAGCTTTTGTGGAGGTTCATGAAAAAGGTGTAAAGTTAATAAGTGTAAAAAATCAGAGGAAATGATGGCGGTTATACAGAGAATAAACATGTGATTTGGCGCAACCTTCCTCTGCCTTGTGTGAACAGCTTTTTCTCTTTTTGCTTGTGACTTTCCGATTGACTAACAAGTGATGCTCCCTCAGTTTCTGTCCCACCACCCTGGAGGGTGGGGATAGGTTTCAGAGATTTATGGAAGCCACTGGGTAGTTGTAGTTAGATCCGCGTTTCCATAGGAAATGCCTTTATTGTTTTGCTAATAACGTTGGTGCCATTTGAAGAATCCCCATGGAACTCCCCAAAAAGTGCTAATTTGTGGCAAGCTTGCACATGGAAAGTTTTGGGGTGATCCATCATGCAGGACTGAGAAAAAGGATCTTGGTCCATAAAGTGTGCATTTAATAGTTTTGGAGAAATTAAGCTTAACAAAAATGTTATATATCAAATCACAGAGGATCCGTCGAGCTGACAGATCTCAAAATGAAATCTGATTGGCTTCCACCACCTCAACCAGGAAGTGGTGGCAGCCATCTTAGGGGCACTTAGTTCATGCTGCTCATTCTAAAATTCATATATATATATATATATATATATATATATATATATATATATATATATATATATATATATATATATATATATATATATGTATATATATATATATATATATATATATATATATATTCATTGAAAAAACCATAGGTTATAGACCATATATAGTTAGGAATTAGCATTTACAAAACCTTGAAAATTCACTGAAAAAACCATAGGTTATAGACCATATATAGTTAGGAATTATCATTTAAAAAACCTTATTTTACTCACACAAAACCAATGAAATTCCATATATAGTTAGTTGTACTAACTATATATCGCGCACCCGCAATCCACTGCTGATCATGTCACATATTACATCATTCATGACATGGTCAGTGACATCACTGATGACATCACTGATGACATCTCAAATGACATCACTGATGACATCACTGATGACATCTCAAATGACATCACTGATGACATCACTGATGACAACATCCAGTGACTGTATTTTTCTGTAAAGTTAAAATATGTCTTACATATTGAAGAATGAGTGGATGTATAAGTGTCTGGATGAAGGATTTAGTAGGTGCATGACTGACTGACTGTATGAGTGAGTGGTTAAATGTGTCTCATTGAGTGCATGGGTTAGTGACTAAACTGTCTTAATTTGTGCATCATTATGTCTGTTGTTCTGTAAACTGCTGCATGTGTTGATCAGTAGCTATATGAGTAACTATATGGGTTATTGATTGGTTGCCCAAGCATTTGTATGGGAAACTGGGAGTGTGTGTAGGTGGCTGGGAAGGTGTATGACTCTGTGCATAATGTATGGGTTCAAAAGTGCATGTGGAAACAGCTGTATGGGTGGTTGACTGTGTGCATGACTGTATTGGTGAGTGAATGGATATCTCAGTGCTACATGTCAAAGTAAGTACATATGTAAAACACAGTACATGTGAGAGTTGACATATATAAATAACTGTGCATAAGAGCCAGTGAATGTGTGAGTGGCTGTATGGATCATTGTGCTCTTGTATCCAGGATTGTATAAGTGAGTAAATATGTTTAGTATATGTTTGAATAAGTAAGGTGTGTTTAACTGTATAGTTAAGGAAATGGAGGTGTGATTGATTGTTTGCATGACTGACTAGGTGTGTGTGTAACTTCATGGATGAGTGACAATCTGCGAGTCTGTGTTTACACTGAGTGTATCTAAGGTTATATTAGAGTCTGAAGAGGTTCATCGTATTATCACATGAATGATGTCATCAGTGATGTGATCAGTAATGTCAAATGAGATGTCATCAGTGATGTCATCAGTGATGTCATTTGAGATGTCATCAGTGATGTCATCAGTGATGTCATTTGAGATGTCATCAGTGATGTCATCAGTGATGTCATTTGAGATGTCATCAGTGATGTCATCAGTGATGTCACTGACCATGTCATGAATGATGTAATATGTGACATGATCAGCAGTGGATTGCGGGTGCGCGATATATAGTTAGTACAACTAACTATATATGGAATTTCATTGGTTTTGTGTGAGTAAAATAAGGTTTTTTAAATGCTAATTCCTAACTATATATGGTCTATAACCTATGGTTTTTTCAGTGAATTTTCAAGGTTTTGTAAATGCTAATTCCTAACTATATATGGTCTATAACCTATGGTTTTTTCAATGAATTTCATTGGTTTTTTAAAAGCTAATATCTATAGCTGTAAAATTTATTCTTCTTTAAATCCAAAAATATATTTTATATGTTTATTAATAATTTTTTTAAAATATTTTTTTTGTTTCGCTCCCGGTCCGCGAACCGGGAAGCTTCCCGTTAGCTCAATTTGATTCCGCGATCCGGTCCGCGAACCGGTAAGAAATCAACATAGTGACGGTATCGCGTTGCCGCGTAATGCGTCTTATGACGTACTGCGTTAGCGCACCCGGAAGTGCCCCGGGGCGCGGACCGAGGCGCGAAACGCAGCTCCCCGGAAGCGATCCGCGGCGCGAAAGCGCGACGTATCGCGTTGCCGCGAAATGCGTCTTGTGACGTATCGCGTTAGCGCACCCGGAAGTGTCCCGGGGCGCGGACCGGGGCGCGAAGCTTAGCGACCCGGAAGCTAACCGGGGCGCGTTCCGCAGCGCGTAACATGATCGTGAGAGGTCATGTGACTTGTTAATAAAACTTTTCATTGGTTCATTTCACTTTTAGTTTCATAATTATGGAAGGCTAGGTCAGGTGACCTAAAAATAACACTTTTCATTGGTTGAGAAGTATTGTTTTTTCCAAATGATGAAAACCCCTCCTTCTTTCCTCACTCTGACTTTCATCATTGTGAGAGGAAGACCTATTTTGCTTGTTGGAAGACCTATTTTGCTTGTGTGAAAATGGCTTCATTGGTTGCTTCAGCTGGTGGACCCCCACCACCACCTCCACCTCCTCATGGGAAGAGAGGACCACCTCCCCAGGTGATTACCAACACTGAGGAGGAAGATGAAGAAATGGATGAGGAGGGAGAAGAACCACAATTCCTGGAAGAGTTGCCCCGGGTTTCCAGAAAGAAAGCCAGTTTCATCTGGCAGTTTTTTTCGATGCCTCGTGGACAAAAAAAAGTCAACGCGAGGTATGTCACCTGCCTCATATGCAAGGAACAATTGTCCAGAGGGACGGACAAAAAATACAGTTATGGTAATCACACCATGCATAGGCACATGACGAGGAAACATCCCCTAAATTACAGCCGGGCGGAATTAAGGGATATGCTGGACAATCCTAGACCAACTCCTGTGGCCAGACCAACAATACCGGTTTCTTTAACACCAGAGGAGGCACGGGAAACTGTGCCAAATATCCAAGAAAATTTTGGGCATATGATACATTTATGTATGCACTGTCCTGCCGTAAAACAGAGAGGGAATGGAGACGTTCCTATGACCCCGCGCTGAAAACTCGATATTTCACTGAGATGAAGCTCTATCATAGAGCTATCTGCAGAGCAAGAGCTGCATTTTACGCGCAAGAATTTGCTACCAGCCCCAATCCTTCAAAACTGATTTTTAAGGTATTGAAGGATCTTATGAAAAATAGATCCTCATCAGAGGTGATTTGCACAGACTTGCACTGTGACAAATTGGCCTCTTTTTTTGTGGAGAAAGTGGCAAAAATCTATTGTGGGTTTGACACACTCCACAAGGACACACTCCACAAGGATCGATTGGATTTTACCCCTGTCACGGCAGATTTTGAGCCTCTGGCTATTCTACCTGAATTGTCTAGTGAGGCCTTTGACAGGTTCAGCCTTAAGGTCAAGTCAGGCTCTCCTGCGGACCCGTTAAAGCCAGCCTTCATTAATACACTTTCCCCGCTTTGCCGTGACCCCATATTGAACCTTATCAATATGTCACTGTCTTGTGGAACGGTACCGGTGGCATGGAAACAGGCAGTGGTCACTCCGATATTAAAAAAAGCCAACTCTGACCCCCGACTGCCAGAAAACTATCGACCTATTTCCCTGTTGCCTTGGATCGCCAAAGTAACAGAAGCCCATGTCAACTCTGTTCTGTCCGAACATCTGGCTCGCAACCAGATTCTGGATTCCAGTCAGAACGGCTTCCGGTCAGGACACAGTACCGAGACGGCATTACTTTACATCACGGAACATCTTCGCCAGGTACTTGACTCAGGTCATACTGCAGCGCTTATATTATTAGATCTAAGCGCTGCCTTCGATACTGTGTCCCACCATATACTTATCCAACGCTTACAGGAGGCGGGAGTGACGGATGTCGCTCTCCAGTGGTTTCGGTCCTTTCTGGCAGACCGCTCCTTTAAAGTGGCTATACCACCTGGTCAATCTGCCACCTACCCTTTGGAGCTCGGGGTACCACAGGGATCTTCGTTGAGCCCAACAATGTTCAACCTCTATGTGAAACCGTTGGCTGGTGTCGTCAAACAGTGGGGTCTTACGATGACCTCATACGCTGACGACACACAGCTAGCGGTGACACTTAGTGAAGACCCTGAGGTGGAGGCCCCCAGATTCCGTGCGGGTCTCTTGGCAGTAGCCGGCTGGCTCCGCACCAACTGCCTCCAGTTGAATGCCACCAAAACGGAGGTATTGGTTCTAGGGAAGCACGCGGAGCAATGGGGAAATCAGTGGTGGCCTCCGGAGCTTGGTGTCACTCCTATTCCAGCTGCTGGAGTGAGAAATTTAGGAGTATGGGTAGACTCTGCGTTGACCTTCAGAGATCACACCATGAAGGTGGCTGCCACGTGCTACGGAATTCTGCGTGGTACTAGGCCGGTCCTAAAGTACTTTGATCCCCCTACCAGACAGCTTGTAGTCCAAGCCTCAATACTTTCTCGGCTGGACTACGGCAGTTCACTGCTGTTAGGGGTGAATCAAGCGGAGGCCTCTAGGCTCCAAAGAGTACAAAATGCCGCGGCACGAGCCATTGTGGGCCTTCCCAGACACTGTTCAGTGTCTGGTACCATCACGGCCTTGCACTGGCTCCCGGTCAGACAGCGCATTAAATTCAAGGCGCTGTGTCTGGCCTTTAAAATTCTAAAATTTTCGTCGCCGCCGGCACTTGCTCCTCTTCTTATACCCTACAAGCCTTCTAGATCCTTGAGATCAGAGGGGCTTCATCTAGCCATCTGTCCACGTTTCAAGCTGAGCAGAATGGGTGGCCGATCCTTTAGGGTGCTAGCGGCAAGTTTATGGAATTCGCTCCCTGTTCACATTCGAGCCCTTGAAGATTTGCTCACCTTCAGGCAGGCGATTAAAACCTTCCTGTTCCCGGCATCTAGTTAATTCCTCTTCTTTTATTATGTGTTATGTTACAGCATCTGTCAGAGCGCCAGGACGCCCCTTTGCTGGGGCAGCTGTGCGCTATAAAAATACCAAATAACATAACATAACATAACATTATTAGCTTGTGGCAACATGAGCATCAATGCACTCAACCTTTCATATGAACACCATGATTGCCCTAACCGCCCCCAGTAATTTTTTTTTGCTCCTGTTGAGCCCTTTTCAACGCCTGTTTTTTGTTGTTTCCCCCCCCCAAAAAAACCAAAAAAAATATAAAATCGTTCAAAAAATAAAAAAAAAACAAAAAATGTTCAAAAAAAAAAAAAATATATAAAACAACAAAAATATTTAAAAAAAAGTTCTTTTCAGAACTACCTTCCCTTTCAAAAAAAATTGCTACAATGTTTAGCACTCTGACAAGCTCTATTTCTTTTGGTTCGCTCCCAGGTTAGCTTCCCGGTACGCGGACCGGGAGCTAACCAAAAATTTGTTTTTTTTTAAAAAAAGTGTAAGTATAAGGAAAGTAAACAGAGAGTGATGTTAAAAGAAAGACAGCTATAGGGAGTAAAGAAGAGATACTGTTTAATAGATCTATTTACCGAAGACAAGACAGAAGAGGGTATAATTGTGAAAAACAAAATAGATAACGAAGTGAAAGAAAAACAAGCATTGGCATAGCCAATAGGTCTCGCCTTTGGGACCTTCTAAGTATTTAGTTATGCAGCATAATATCCTTGGTGCAGCAACATCAACTGTTGCATGGCTAAACACGTATAAGGTCCAAAGGCGAGACCTATTGTCTATGCCAATGCTTGTTTCTTAAGTAGTATTGCAATACGTCTGACTCTTCCATGTGAAAAGATCTTATCTTGTGCTCTAAAGATTGCTAAAGTCTCGACAGAGAACAGGCTAGGCTGTAAGTAGGGTAAATTGCGCTTGGTGATCTGTTTGAGGGAGCGTCTGCTTTGCCTGGTGTCTTTGGAGATCAATTTTGATTGGTATACTGGACAATGTTAGTTTTATTGGTCCAGTAGACAATTAAACTGCTGCATGACCACACTGTGTGATCCTGGGCACACTTTACAAATCCTACCTACCATCCAGCGGCTGAAGTGCAAATTGTAAAACCTGATAGCTGGGCACAATTACAGTGTCATTGCAGGCACACCCTGTGTGATCTTGGACATTTATCACATCTCAAAGTACTTTTAAATGCTTGAGCTTGGGATAAACCCTAGAAAAGTACTCTCATGCATTTGACCTACCCAGGTGTTTGCTGCTACGTGCTTGATAAGAAATAATGCAACACACAATTGCAACTTCTGTGCCCCTTCCAAATAAACACTAGAAATCAGAGTTGTAATTAGTCTCTAGAATGAGTAAGATGCCCTCCAGCCTCCACTTGAAAGCAGGGGTGTATAGTTTGAGGGGAGTGAGGGGGGGGGGGCGAGGGAGGCATGCAATACTTTAACGCAGGTAAAAGTGTCCAAAGTCACACCATCTGCCCACTAAAGAGCGGCTCGCAGTGGCCGGCTGGCCCGGCTGATTAGGGGAGCTGTTGGTGCCGAGCCTGGTGGGACAGGTCCCAGCTGTGCTCTGCCGGGCTGCAGGCAGCTCAGTTATTAGGCAGCTGGTGGCGTGGGGACCACTGCTATTCCGTCTGTAATGTGCCCGAGCCTCCCGGCAGGCGGGGGGATCACAAGAGCGACCGCTCCCACCCTCGGAGGCTAATTAATTGGCAGAACAAGAGCGCATTAAGGCGGATATAGGAGGGAGCCCTGTGCTGGCACCTTCTGAGTGTATGAGCTAAAGGCAGGTGGTTGTGTGTTTCAAATGCCTCTCAGACTACAAAAGCAGCGAATGCTACGTCCAAATCTGAAATTAGGAGTGCTCGTGTGCACGTGCCTAGGTATGTCTATCTAAGTGTGTGTGCTTCATAGTAATAGTCTATGTGTCACTGCATCTTAGACTGTGTGCCACTTTAAGCATGTAACAGTGTGAGGGTATGCACTACTGCGCTTGTGAGTCACGCTGTTTGCGAGTGGGTTTGTACCTGACAATTACTGACCTTGCAGTTGTGTGTGACTCACTCTGTGTCTGTGCCACTTTATGCGTGTGCATTTAACCTTGAGTGCCTGTGTATGTGGAGCGTGATGTACTGCGTGTGTGTGCGCGTGTGTGTACAGCGAGTTACTGTATGTGGCCTACTGTGAGTGTGCGTGTGTGAGCCACTGTGTTTGTGTGCGTGTCCCACGCTGTGCTGTGTATCTATCTATGTTTGTTAGTGTGTGTGTGCTGCTGTGTAGGTACCACTGTATGTGTAAGCGGGTGCTGGAGTGTATAGACAAACACACGTGAATCCTCAGTTTGTATGCAATGTACGTCACACGTAATTTACGGTCCTGTTCCGCTTTATTTTATTTTGATTGCAGTATAAAAAATGCTTGTTTATATTAGACTGGGGAATACAAACAGGAATCTAGTCTTCAAAGGGAGAGCTGCATGCCAATGTAGAACAAGCACCGGCCAGCTTATAACCCTACTCTGCGATGTTCTTGACTCCCATGCCATTGTTCACCATTTGAGTGAAGTCATGACCCCGCCTACCGAGCGGGGTAAGAAATGCTGTTCACAAGTGTGGTTGTAGCTGTCTGGGCACTTAAATATGTTGCAGCTGTCACGTTACTTAAAAACATTGTGAGAGCCTAAGTAAAACTAGAGTGAATTATCGCATGGCATTTTATGTACAGCCCTAATGCTGCTGCGGCAGAATGTCACCATGTCCTGGAAATACAATAACAGAGACCAGAGCGTCTGTAAATGTTCATGAATCGGGCACCACGCTGAGCCAGGGAAACACTCGAACAATAACAAGGAGAAACACGAGAGATGGCCTGCGGCCGTCAAAGTGAAAGTACGGCCGGCGGAGGAGAAATGCGACACGGCGGGCAGGGGAGGGGGCGGAGCGGGGAGAGCGGCATGAGGGTGTGAAGCAGCAGGGGCCTGAGACGAGGCCGCCTTGCCTTTGATGTGGTAATGCGAGGCAAGCGGCTGGTGGCATTGTGCACGCGCTTTCACGTGCACTGGAAGAAATCGCCTGGGAATCGCCTGATCTCGGTAAGCTCTGTTTAAGCTGCAATAGATCGAGCTCCCGATCTCAATGCGCACATGCGCATTGAGATAGGTCGCTCGACCTAAAAAAGAGAGTATAACATTAACAAAGAAGAGTTTCTTGGAGAATGTGAGTGAATGTTCAAAATAAGATTAAAACATGGGGAATAACAGAGAGAAAAAATTAGAAAACAGAAAACAAAAAATAACAGAAAAAGATTAATTGAAACAGCAAAGAAATGTAAGTAACATAGAGCCATATCATCAACATAGGCCATAAAAGTTTTGCAGCTTTTATTGGCAGAAATGTGTCGCTAAAGCTGCTTTTGCGGCAGAAAACTGCCATTAAAACTACTTTTGCACCAGTTTTCTGCCAATAAAAACAGCAATAATTTTATTGGCTGTGTTCATAATATGCCCCTTAGTGTGCTTCAACTACACAGAGAAAGCATTATGAACAAATAGTGATACAGTGATCAGTCAAAGACACTAAGAGTAATAGAGACGGAGTGAGTGAACAAGAGTGAGGAACTATGAGAAGAGAGGGACTGAGAAAAAGAGTGGAAGGAGTTGAGTAAGTATGTAATAGAGAAAGGAATGAGGGAAGTAGCAAAGGCAGGAAACTGAGGATTAAAGAAATGAAGCAGTGGAACTAATAGTAGTTCAATGTGATAGAAATGTAACGAAAAGAGTACAAAATATTTACCTTATAATTGTCGTTAAATTACTCACTTTTTGTTTTTATACTTTCAATCTGTGAAAGAGAGAACAAACATTTGAAAAATATTAAAACATGTATTTAAAAATTACAAAAGACAAGGGCAAAGATTGAAGGACAAACAGTTTTTCAACAACTTTGACACTTACAGAAGCTTCTGCTTCTCCAGGCCCCCTACATAGTCCTAAAGATATACATTTTAAACTAACAGTATCTTGATGCAGATGAAGTGAGGCCTATCTTAAAACATGGTGCATATTTTGCATTGCTGTTGTTTCAGAAAAGTGTCGCAAGACACTAAAATTTTAAATAATTGCTTCAGGATGCCAATAAGATGTCTACTATCCAGAGTTTTGTTTCAGGTGAGGCCTACTCAGGGTTGCAGATGAAATTTCGAGTTGTTGAAGAGAATAGAGGACATAATACATGTGAAGGTCTACCAATGAAGTGAGTCATGTCCACTGCACTCTTCAACAAAGTCCAAACCTCCTATGTTTCCCTGGACAGACCTAAACTTGATCTGCACAATGTGATTCGTAATGATAGGAAACACAGGTGATCTAATTGAAATACATGCAATTTATTTTGCTCATTTCTCAATCACATCACTTGCGTTTCCTTTGCTTAGGTATCTCATTGTGCAGATGTAGTCTAGCATATGAAAGAATACGCAGAAGTGCAGCACTGCATGCAACAACTTTGACACTTACAGAAGCCTCACCTTCTCCATGCCTCCTACACAGTTCTACATATACATCATAAATGCAAACAGTACAGAATTAATTATACATGTTAAATGGTTTATTTTTGCTGTTCTCAGAATGTATCAAAATTCACTAAAAACAGTGACTTGAAGGTATTCATCATGTAACAGCGGGAAAAAAAAAACACAATCAAAATGATTGTGTTTAAAAAACCCATACAACATCAGAAATCAAAATTCAGAACTCCTTAAAGTTAACTTACTTTCCATGACGTCCAAGGATGTCCTATGAACAGCTTACACTCTTTTGTGCTGTTATTACTTTCAGCCCGCCACTTTCTGAAAGAAAATCTCCATCGTTTTTAAAAACACGTTACATGCAATAAATGACTTCTTGCTCTCTACCACAATTTTCCACAAGGCCAAATCTTGTCAGAGCCATTTATAACTCTTGGATTTCTTGTAAGCCAATCCCGTCATTTGGCATTTCCGCAACTTTCAGAATTAAAATGTTGAAGATCATTTTCACAATCCTGGAATAGTAATATCTTCCCCTTCTTGCTCAGTCATGTTCTACTTTTCCTATGACACTGATACAAGCAGACTTACACTACCTCTATGACTACTACAATTATTTAATTCTCTACATCACTTTTAATCACAAAGCAATGTAAAACAGTAGACAGCATTGCAGACTTACATTCCCTCTACTCCATGTTTTGATTGGCTGCTTCAATTAGTTTATAAAAAGATACAGTTTTTCTGAACTCATTCAAAGTGCACGTATTTCTCCATAATGTCCAGTCCTATGGTTAGAAGTTATGTCTCTGAACTACACTTATCCTCAAGGCCAAATTGTGTAGGAGCCATTAGAACTTCTTGAAATTCCACAGAGCACATCCCGAGATTATTTCCCTAAAATTTTGGTTTTAAAAACACCAGGTAAGAGTTTTTAAGGTCATACGGCAATTTTTTTTGAAAATTAAAACAGAATCATTGCAGAATGACCAGCCATTTCTAGACTTTAAATAAGCTGTGTAATGTCCTGATGTTATTGAAGGGCCGTCATGATATATAATTGCTGCAGTTACAAAAGTCCTTCCTGATATTGACAACTGCGAAGCTACAAAATTTTTAATTAAAGTTGTCAATTTTGTTCCATCAGGCCTACATCGTTGGAACATTAAAATGACATACTGGCCATATGTTCGTATAAATAATGTGGACATCATTTCAGATTTACATTGGCTACACTCCATGTTGTGATCAGCTGCTTTTACTAGCTTATTAAAGGAGACTGATTTACTGTCTGGCAAAGTTAAATATATAAATCTTTCTGAGTCTACACTAGTAGTACTTGATACCATACAGTTCTCGCAGTCATGCTGCCATTGATAAGAAAGCCCAAACAGCTGATCTACATCTACACCTTCAGCATGTAATACATCAAGCATATACATTAAAAACTCCTGACAATCTTGCTGAATATTTTGAGAGAATTGTGTTTGGCCTGAACATCTGTCTAACAGATTTCGAATTTCAGACACACTTTCTATGTTTCTTCTATCAGTGGTACATTTCTCTAACACAGAATTTAACAAACTGCAAAATCTTTGATCAGAATTGACCACAATCTCTTCTTTTACATTTTTTAGAGAAAATAAAACATTAACCACTACATTAGCATAGCAGTTGACACCAGAACTGTTTTCAAACTGAAAACCAACAACATCTTCAACAGAATCCTTTTTGTTTCTGCTTGTAATTTTAGGTTCATTGACTTTTTGTCTTTTTGCTACAACCTCCCCAGTATTGTTCTCATTTCTTCGTTTCCGGCCTACCACACGTTTCTCAAACAAAGGATACTGAGGCAAATGTGGCGCATACTCTCTTCTTAACCTATTGTATTCCTTAACACAATCTAGATCCGCACAAATGTTTGTGACATCACACTCAATCAAGTACAATCCCGATAAAGTTCTAACTCGTGACAATGCCACATATGCCATACCCTCCTTGAACACAGAACTGCCAATATTCACCAATGCACTGTCTACACTTAAACCTTGCGATTTATGAATTGTCACCGCATATGCCAAGCAAACAGGAAACTGCTTACGGCGAACATATAAGTCTTTTACAAGCAAAAATCTAGCAGAACAACGAGCAATTAGCTGTACTTCCTCAATGCCATCAAATTTAATTTTTAAAAATTCAATTCCATCTCTATTTCTGTATTTCACAAAATCAACAACATTACCCATTGATCCATTTACCAGACCTCTTTCAACATGTAAATTCCTTCTTAAAATGATACGGCAGTTCAAGCACACATTCAGAGTCTTTTCAAAACCTGCAGTTTTAGATATACTCTTCTCTAATGAATCCAATTTTGTTTTCAGATTCTCAGACAAAATAATTGTTGATCCCATATGCTCTACTCTATCAATAGCTTCCAGTTTCACAATCTCTTACTTTTCTAAATGCAACATTTTGTTGTTAAATTTGGCACATTCTGCAAGAGTTGGCATCAAACATATTCCAGATTTCTTCTCAGTAATTTTCTGAAAAATATTCTCAGGCACAACATCTTGTTCTGGATATAAATTTGACAGTAATCGTGCATGTAAAGCTTCTTTCCCATGCTCGGTCACTTTTCCAATTCTAACATCTTGTAGAATAGTCTTGTAAACTTCATCCTTCGCCTGACGCATATTTTCATGCAGTTCAGCATAATTGAAGTTTAACCATATATTGACGTTGCCAATGCTGCCTAGGCACTTCCTGGTATCTTCATGCGTGAGCATTTTGAACACAGGTTGCCCTTTCACTGGTGTCAGCTGCAGAAGATCTCCGAAAACAATGATGTGTTTGCCACCAAATAACACATCATACTCTGTTTTGAGAACTTCTTGCATCCTCAAATGCACAAAGGCAAGCATGACATTGGAAACCATGCTTACTTCGTCAATGATAAGAAGTTTCATTTTCCTCAAGATTCTTGAAACTTCAAAACAAGCATCTCCAGATAGCTTGTGATATTGTAATTTGTTGTCATGCTCCACTGGCAGCATCAGTAAACGATGTAAAGTAATCCCTTTAATGTTATGTGCTGCCAGTCCAGTTGGAGCGGTGACAACACAAGACAGCGATGACTCTGTCCTTTCCTGCAAATAGCATGAAATTGCTTTAATGAGGAAACTTTTTCCAGTTCCCGCTTCTCCACTCACGTACAGTCGGACAGGCTTAAACGACGTACATGAGCACTCTTTCTTGTCATGACTTAATCCATGATCAATTTGCATGGTAACTTCGTCATATATTTTCCTCTGCTCAACGTTGAGTTGTCTTTCCAACTCTTCTAAGTTAACCGCATCCTCCTGAGCATGTGCCATGGCTCTTTCCACTTCATTCATAGCAGTGGCAGCTTCATTTTCAATAACAGGTCCTCCTAGTGGATCCTGACTCAATGAAGCAGAACTCTGACTGTCCTGAGAACTGTCTCTGGCAATCTCGGCTGCAATCGTTGCTTCCTGCTCAATTTCCGCATTCAACATTTCTACATATTTGGGAAAAGCAGGACATTCTATGGTCTCCTTGGCGGCATTGAAAGAGTCTTCGTAACAGAGGAAATCTCCAAGCAGTTCCTCTTCTGCACGCCAAGGCTTGAAAAGTTGCAAAAGTGCTAAATAGAAAAACTCCTTTTTTTCAGGAGATTCACCACTCAATTTTCGATGGTTTACCAAGTGGCATTTTCTTTGCTTGACCAGACATCCCTCACTTCCTATTACAGCATACACTCCTTTCTCAGTATCTTCTTTGATGTTCCTCTTGAATATGTAATTTTGCAGAACCTCATACAGACAAACATTCTCGAGGTGACTGCTTCGATTTGGATAATATGTATCCAACATGTTTGTCTTCAAAATGTTGGTACTGTTTGGCTCCTTTTCCGCCAAATACTCAATTTCCCGCACAGGTTTGAGAACTCGATTACGCGTTGCTGCAAGACCAAGACTCGCCCAAACGATACTCCTGGACTTGGCATAGAGACTTGCTGAAGACAACCGGTCAGAACATTCGTACGCTCCGATTTCTCGATGCGACAACATCTTCAGACTGAAACTGTACAACTTCTTGCTGAGGCTCTTTTCATGGGAAATGTCCTCCCACATATCCTTCAATTCTGTCTTCTCTTTTTTGGTGATGTAAGACGTCACATACCGAGCCACAGCCATACAGTTATCAGCCACAAACTGTATATCCATGTTAGCATTCCACATGGACAAAATCACCGGGTTGTAGTCGTTGATGTACTTGGACTCTTCGTTCCTCTTCAAATTGTAAGTGTTTTTAGGTGATTTCTTCATGACATTGTGTCGCAGCGAAGACATCAAACTGTTTACTCTTCCTTTAGAAATCACCGGTCGTGGAAAGCCGAAACGACATTTAGTGTAGAACTTGTCTTTGTTTCGGAATTTACGACGGCAGTACTTTCCACATCGATGGCTTTGGAAACGCAGAACTTTTTCTCTTAGGTTTTTCTTCTCCTTTGCGTTTGGAACAGCACACGTAGAATACTGTTGGATGAAACTCATCACTGAGTCTTCTGGATCCGTTCCAAATTTAGGTGCATCCTTGATCCACAGCAACATATGTATATGAGGAGCACCTCTTGCTTGGTACTCTTTTCTCCAGAAGAAATCCAACACCTCTCCAAGAGGTGGATTCTTCTTATTCATGATGAAAGACATCATAGCTTCAAATCTATGATTGAAGTACCTACATACATTGACTGGATCCAAAGAGCACAGTTCTCCGGGTGTCTTGAATTCGATGTTATCTACGTTAGCATTTGCCTCTCGTAGAAATTCAAGTAAGTCTTCCCAGCCATACTCGGCACAGCTCAGAGTGAGGAACCATGTGGGAGTACCTAAGTTCCTCAGCATACATTTTAAATCACCATGACGACGGTACCAGTACTCATTAGTACCACGCTGACACGCCATGAGATTAATCAGGTGAGAATCCAAAATACTATCTTGGACATTGACTTTATCCATAAAGTCACTTGCCGAGATGTTTTGCATGTGTATACCACTTTTCAAGATGTGGTTCACTGCATATGACAGTCCAGACAGATCGCTTTCAAACAGGAGATGAAACAAATAAGGAATGCATTGTCGAAACCTAGCATCTCCTGCATACAATCGCAAAGTCCGGTATTCAGAAGCAGGAATTTGATGAGGTCGCTCATCATATCTTCCTCCCTGACCTGTTGGAAAAAGCTGTGGGAAACACCGAGCTTCCAAACTTTCCTCCCAAACACTAATGGGACTCCCTTTGGCTTGTTTCATTTGAAACAACTCAATAGCATTCCCCATGACTTCCTTGGAATGCAAAGGATGAACACTATAATGTTCATATATTTCTTCACTAGTAGAGGGTTCTACTTTCTCAATTTGACCAGCACACAAATCGCTATCCTCTTCCTCACTTACTTCCTCTTCTGCAACATATACATTCTTATAGTATTTATTATTTTTTTTCAAATACAATGTTGCCTTTTTAACTTTCCTAACATCTACTAAATCTTGCCATATTTTCTTATTCTTTGTCGGAACCCCATTAACTAAGATAACCAGAGGTTCCTCTTCCACTTTTTCTACTCCAATTGTGTTAATGTTTTTCTTCAAATCTAGAGGCAAATAAACAACTCTTCCCTTTAATCCTCTCTGTAAATCTGATGGAGGCAATTTCCCTGTCTTTGGCTCCATTCTTACAATAGCCTGAAAGGGATGCATACTTTGAATCAAAATAGATTCATAAGTATTTAAATCCTTCAATTCAGAAGGAATCTCAACCAATTCCAGATTATTATGAACTGCTCTAGCAGGCATCTGGTTTTGATTTAATTTGCAAGAACAATAAGTACACACACGTTGATCCAATCCCAAATCAAAACAATTTTCTACCATCAAGTATGTTGCAAAATCCTTCCATTCACTATTATTTTCCCTTTCACTTTTTGCATATAAATCCACTAACTTAGTCTGATTCTTATAATAAGTGCGTCGACAACACACACAAGTGAAATTCGGCCTCTCACTTGATTTCACCTCAAACGTCGCAATTTCCCTCTGGAAATTATCTGTACTGGAAACCTGTACACTATCTTCCACAAGACCCTCTTCTTCTTGCTCAATTTCAACATTCTCCTCTTTACTTCCAAAGTAACAAAACTCAATTTCTTCACATATATTCTTCACATCTATTTCAGAACCATGCAAAAGAGCAGCGCATAATTGTTTAAGCATAATTGCTGGACTCTTAGCATAATACAACATTCTAACTAATTTCCTCACTTTGTTATGATGCACTGCTAGCATCCTGAAATGATGAAAAACACTCTGGCATACTCTCCTGGAAAGACAAGCCAGTGAATGTTCATGCAAACCTGTCACTTCTCTTACTCTGCAAGGATCTAATTCTTGCAACAACATCATTTTCTGCTTCAAACTTTTCTTATTAAATGACCGTACAAAATCACAAAGCAAATTGATGGAATCCTGTCGCACACTGCAAATACTACTACACTTCCAGGTGTACACAGGACCCTTAGCACGTCTTCCTAAAACCTCATTACCTAACACCTCTTCTGCCTCTGTTGTCACAAGTTTTTCTTTTTCAGCTGGACAACCATCTTTCACTTCATAAGCACGACCACTGGTGTCAACTGCATGCACCAAATCATTATCCTGGAAATAACTCTCCTCATTAAAAAATGCCTCACAGCTTGAACTATGCATCCATTCTCCAGAAAAAACTTCACAAAAATTACTACGATTAACTATTCTCTTCCATCTACTATTTCTTTTGAAATCAAAAATTGCCTTGTTTAGCTTCCTAATTCTATTGATTATCAAAATAAATAACTTACGTTTAATTTCAAATGCCTGATCAATAACTTTCTCAACTTTTTTTTTTGTCTTATAAAAAACTAGTTTATGTTGACCTTTCTTAATATTTTTTAACAAATTGCCAATTATCCTGTTCCGGAACATTCGTTTACGAATCTCCCTAAACTGTTGTTTCCTTCTACTATCATGCACAGAGTTATCTCTTGCTCTAGCAGTAACATTTTTCATTGGCCTTTCTTTTCCATTTGATTTCCTTTTCGTTTTATGGACTGAAACATTTTCTGTAGTAATATTTTTTTTATTACACATATTTCTTATAAAGTGTTTTGTGCTCTTACCCGGTGCTTTCTTCGTGACTTGACAAATCTTTTTGTTAGAGGACTGCTGCGTATTATTTTTCACCTGCTGTCTTTGACGTTTTGCAGCCTTTCTCTGTCTTTCTATTGTAGGCATGGTGAAATCTTGAAATGATCTGCAGTTGAATCTGTGGAAAAATATAATAAATAATGTTATTAACCATTATTACCAAACAGTAAATCAGTAACAGTGATAAAAAACTTAACACACTACTTGACATTTTAATTAGAAGATTTTTTAGTCGTTGGCAAATTTACAATACAGAAATACCAGAAAAGAAATGACATTTATATTTATGTTACCTATGCTATTTTATATGTGAATCTGATCTAATTTTATGAGCATATTTTAATATTTTATTGAAGACACTACACATAACCTGCTTTTGAAGGTGTCTTTATTTTTAAATTAAACGGTTTACCTTTTTACTTTTTATTAATTATAAATTTTAAAAATAAATGTTTATATTTCCAAAGGCTCAAGCAGGTCAGCTTCCCATCCTATATCACATAATTCGGACAAATCTGCATCCTCATCACGTTCTTCTTCATCCTCAGGATTTAAATCATCCAAGGGATCAACATCCACTGATGTTTCAATTACAAGTTCAATGATGAGGTCAAAATCAACTGATTGCAGATTGTCGCTCATGTTGAGGTTGTCTTTATCTTTAAAGAAAGATAACAACAATGAGATGTTGCAGAGTAAGAGACAAATCTCACAGATTATAATAGTAAAATTGTTTAACAAGAGTAACATTTTGCAGCTATTATTTAGCCATGTCCAGCGATGCTGAGCAGGTGAAGCCTATGTCTAATTTTTCACTGAACAGGACTCATCTGTTCTTAACCTTGGATAAGCCTCACCGACTCTGTGTCCCCTGCACATACTTAAATGTAAAGGGGCAGATTTATGTTAAATGGCACATCCCCAGGCATGCACCAGTTAACGTGCACCACTGCTCTGCCACCCATGGTGTGCCGCATTTACAATCAGATAGGAGAAACCTGTGTCAAAACCCTGCGCCTGCTTGAAGCAGGCATAGGTCTTGACGCAACATTGTGGAGATGGTGCACCCCTGAGCCTTGCTGGAGCTGCATCGCACTTGCGATACAACTCCAGCAATGCGCCACCATAACGGCACAGATGCGTCAAGCATCTGTGCCGTTTTTGCCCCATGCTGCGCCGCATTGTAAATGCAGCACACCATGGGTGGCGGAACAGCGGCGCAAGATGACTGGCACATCCCTGGTGATGCACCAGTCATCATAAATCTATCCCTAAGCTTCTTATCTTGTTAGAGATGAACTGCCATATGTATCATCAAAATATTTAGCATTTCCTAAATAGCGAATTTTAAGGAATAAATAGCGATTCTTTACCATTCCTAATTTGCAATGAGCAAATTGCTAATTGCAAGTTACCCATTCATTTCCATGGGCTAGGAGGCTCATAGGAATGAAGGTTTAATTTGCGATTAGCAATTTGCTCATCACAAATTAGGAATTTTTCCAAGGGTGCAGGGGTGTCTCAAGAACACCCTGCTGCACCCCTGAAAAAGAAATTTGGGGGCATATGGCACACATACATGCCCTAAGGGCATGTGTTGGCGTCATATGGGATCTTTTGTTTTTTTAAAAAAAAGCTTTTTGAAAAGAATTCACAAATTACCACCAATTTACCACAATAGTTTCCAAATCCTTAATGTCATTTTTTACATATTTTTTGTTTGATACATTGCATTTAAGTAGTCACAAAATTTGCAAATCCTTCAGTGCAATTGCAAAATAAGGAATAGCAAATTTTGCTACTCCTTATTTTGCATCAAACTTGTTTGATACATACCATTTGTCTAATTAACATTCGCAAAGGCCAAAATTCGTAGAATTTTGATCTTTGCGAATGCTAATTAGCTTGATACATATGGCCCCAAGTGAGGCCTGTCTTACGACATGGTGCATCTTTTGCATCACTGCTGCATCGGTTTCATGTGGTACATTTTTTTTACACCATGACATATCTGCCTAAATGCATCAATTTGTTATGTTGTCGCCTCATAGCAAATCTTTTGCACCACCGCTGCATCATAAAAGTGACGCACAGTGGCACAAAAGAGGCATACACCTATCATAAATCTGTCCCTAGCATTTTAAATGATTAAATCAAGATAACAATAAGATGTGGCCTATCCAGAGGTTTGTTTAAAGTGAGGCCTACTCAGGATTGCAGATTAAAGTTACGCTTGATGAAGAATACAGAGGAGATAATACATGTAAAGCTCTACCAATGAAGTAAGTGATTTCTACTTCATTGCGCCAGTCATCATAAATGTATGCCTAAGCTTCTTATCTTGTTAGACATCAACCGCCATATGTATCATATAACTATATCGCATTTCCAAAAAAGCGAATTTTAAGGAATAAATAGCGATTCTTTACCATTCCAAATTTGCGATGAGAAAATTGCTAATTGCAAATTACCCATTCATTTCCATGGGCTAGGAGGCTCATATAAATGAAGGTGCAATTTGCGATTAACAATGTGCTCATCACAAATTAGGAATTTTTCCAAAGCTGCAGGGGTGTCTCAATAACACCCTGCTGCACCCCTGAAAAAGAAATTTGGGGGCATATGGCGCACATAAATTTTAACAACATTCCTTTACCTCAAAAACGATTTTCAAATCATAATTTCAAAACACTACACATGGGAAAATGACTTAAAATGTCCTTAAGACACATAAAAGCGTTTTTTGATTGCCTTTCCTGCATGGTTGGGTCACTTTTAACATGGCTATGTAACACAAACATTCAAAATCTAAATTTTCCATGCACATGTGGGAGCATATTTACAAGCAATTTGCGCCACAGAGAAAGGGCTTTCACTAAAATGAGAAAAATAACATCAGGGACAGTCAATGCCTTATAAAGAAGCATACACCATTATGTCCTTGTCATGAATTTAAAAACAATTCCTTTACCCCAAAAACGATTTTCAAATCATAATTTCAAAACACTGCACATGGAAAAATGACTTAAAATGTCATTAAGACACATGAAAGCGTTTTTTGATTGCCTTTCCAGCATGGTTGGGTCACTTTTAACATGGCTATGTAACACAAACATTTAAAATTTAAATTTACCATGCACAGGTGGGAGCATATTTACAAGCAATTTGCGCCACAGAGAAAAGTCTTACATTAAAATGGGAAAAATAACATCAGGGACAGTCAATTGCCTTATAAAGAAGCATACACCATTATGTCCTTGTCATAAATTTAAAAACAATTCCTTTACCTCAAAAACGATTTTCAATTCATAATTTCAAAACACTGCACATGGGAAAATTACTTAAAATGTCCTTAAGACACATAAAAGCGTTTTTTGATTGCCTTTCCTGCATGGTTGGGTCACTTTTAACATGGCTATGTAACACAAACATTCAAAATCTAAATTTTCCATGCACAGGTGGGAGCATATTTACAAGCAATTTGCGCCACATAATTCATAATTTTCTCCTTAAAGCACACTATTCTCTATCTAAATTAAAGAAATATTTTCTCACCTTAGCAAATACTTTGAGTTTGAAAACAGTCTCAGAAACACACCAATTTGTCTTCAGCAGAGCAAAAGGTATGCACTCCAGAGTCTGCAGCTATCAAAAGCACAGAAATGCTGTAATTCTTCACACATATTTCTCATGTCACCCAATCAAAACTCTTCCCTCACTTTTTTTCAAATGAAAACCCTTCCCCCCTCTGCCCTTTCTGTCTTTTCTGCTTGGCAACCACCTCTTGGAAGACTTCTGGTGTTTGCAAGTTCACAATTGCAATTGAACTCTGAACTCTCAGTGCACCTGCATATCCAGTGCATTCTTTCATTTAATGATTTTTTATTGACCATTCAAAATACATCTTTCAAAGAACACATCCGTGCACCCTAACTTTCTGTTTTCAGCAATCAAAATCCACCAATCACTGTTACTGCTTCATGAACACAGAAACTCCACAGTTTTTTTCATTTTAAACTCTCATTTTTTCAACTGCCATTTCATTGCCACACTTCATCTGACTGCAGGAGAACCTTCTCTCACCATGTTTTCTGTCTGGATTGTTGGACATAGTTATATTCACTGGGCTCAAAGGTACGTTGAAAACAGGAAATTACCTAACCTCAATTTACAAGATGTGGAAATTAAGTGGTTTGGCCACAGAGGATTAAAATGTCACCAATTGATACCATTGGTGAAAACCTTTATGCATTTGCCCAAACCTGACCTGTTAATTGTGCACTGTGGAGGTAATGACTTGGGCACTTTGACTGGTGTAGGTCTGGAAATGCTTTTAAAGGACACCTTTGAGCAATTAATGGCACTTTTTCCTCAGACTGCCTTGGTATATTCAAATATATGCCAAAGACAGAAATGGAGGTGGTCAAACCAATTTTGTCCACAAATTGAGAAGTCGAGGAAGCATGTAAACAAATCTGTTTCAGCTTACATGAGAGACCATGGAATGGGCTCCCTGTACAACAATAACTTGCGTTACTACATGCAAGATATCTACAGAGGAGATGGAGTTCACTTCTCAGATGAGGGCAACAGAGTTTTCACTCTGAATTTAAGAATGTGCATTGGTACCTACTTATAAGTACCTAAATGTACCATAAACCCAAAAGCTCTTCTCAGAGCTACCCTACATCTGATCACTCACAATTATTATTTTACTCTAACATTTTTCACTAATTTCCAACAAAATACGCTCCCTGGGGCGCTACCCGGTACGCGAACCGGGAGCTAACCTCGCGAAATTTTTTTAAAAAATTGTTTTTTTCCGCACATATAAGCCTCCTCAGCCACCCTCACAAAACCTAGGGTGTCAAGATAAGTCTACCGTGCCCCCTTCTACCCATTCTGAACATTATTTGCCCTCCATCTTGTATCTTAATTCGACCGAAACACAAAATGGTGGACTCCCGGAACGCTTAAGGTTCGCGAACCGGGGCGCTCAACGGTTCGCGTACCGGGTCGCTCCCTGGGAAGCGCACCATCAAAAAAGGTGGGAAAGTAGTTCACAGAAAAGCCACTGGAGACAATTTCACCAAATATAGATTAGCTCATACTACATACCAATCCCTACCATTTTCACAAATTTGATTGGAATTCCATTTAGTCATTTAGCCTGTAGACCTCTCTAAATACCCTGAGGTAAATTACTTCACAAAACACATCTGAAGTGTTGGAATTGACAACCAATGAAAATGTTACTTTCATTTTCTATTTTTTTTACCTGACATTTCATTGGTTATATACCTGAATATATATAAAGGAAGAGAAGAAAACACAGCCATTTTGACTACTACTTCTTGCTGTACATTTCAATAGTATTTTCACTAATTCCTTCAACTTCTTTCTAAAGGTAAGTTTTTATTTTTAAAACTGAAGTATATTGTGCACTATAAGTTAATATGGTAAACTTTTTCTGATAGATATATACTATCCCTCTGTAGTAGTTATAGATTTAGAGAGACTTCTCTGTTATAGTTATGGATGGAGTTAGGCTTCTCTTGTATAATTATGAATTTACTTACGTTAAATCACATACACATTTTTATATTCCTACTTCCACTCTGATACTATACACTGCCCAAAGATAAATTCACTGATAAAAAATGCCTATCTAAAATTATTCCCAACATTGCCCTATCTCTACTAATATATATTTTTTTAATTCAAATTTCAGGCAAAATGGAAGGCGAAAACCAAGTTTCTTTTGAAATGGACCTGCAAGACAGCAGCCAAGAATTGATTGATACAATTGATCAAATTGACATTGAATTTTTCGATGAAACTTGGGACAATGAACTACTGCAATGTGTACAAGCAGTAGATAACCTCCTTGCAAATGAGGACATTTTACACCCTCAGAGACTACAATGTATATTCCATGATAATTATGAAATTTCTGACAATGAAATGTTAGAAAGTTTAATAAATTATGAAACACAATCACATTAAAAAAATGCTTAAAAAATAAAGAAAATAAAAAATAATCAACAAAAACAACAATCAATTAACATACAGCATTTGAAAAGTCTATCATTCATTTTTCATTGCAGTACGCTGCCCAGAACGCTTCCCGGTTCGCGGACCGGGCGCTCCCCACGCAAAAAAAAAAATAATTTTTTTTTTGGTTTTTTTGCCCCGCGGGGCCCTTTTAAAACCTCCACATTAAACCTAGGGGGTCAGGGAGGATCTAGTATGCCCCCTTATGGTCATTTTCGCCTTTGTTTTGGCCTCCTCTTGTCTCTCAATCCTACCGAGAGACAAGATGGCGGCCGCTCCGGACTGTTTAGAATGTTGACAGACACCGGAGAGCCAATCAGCTTAGCTACGCGAAGTTCCGGTACGCTTAAAGTCCGCGGACCGGAGCGCTGCCCGGAGCGCGCTTACAGATATATATCTTTTTTTAAACGTTAATTTCTCAAAATCCACTGGAGCACATATATTGAGACCTAGAAAAGGCACATCGGGCTACCAGTCCCTACAATTTTGCCAAGTTTCATGGAAATCCATTCAGCCGTTCGGGCTAAAAGTGAGGCCAACCGCCCTATGGAAAACTCAATGTTAAAAACACGTTTTGGGACCCCCCTTTTTTCTCGGCCCCCCCTTGACGAAACCCCCCCAAATTTCCAAGGGCTGCTCAGAAACAAAATGTTCCATTTTCCAGAAAATTTCAGCCAATTCTGTCCACAAACGCCAAAGTTATTAGACATAGAATTTTCAAAAATCCCATAGGGAAAAAATCCTAACTATATATACCTACTGGCGACCGCCAGTAGGTAATATATATATATTTATATATATATATATATTGCACTAATTATTTATAGTGCAAATGCTCTTATTTGGGATCATCTCTAATCATGTCTCCCTACATTGGGATACATATTGTAGTCTTGATATTCAGTGCCCCATTAGGGCTTAAGTAAGAGAGCAATGATTTAATTGTTTAGGAATAGTATTTTCTGGACTAGTGCACTTTTCTGGTCCGGTGCTCCACCTCAGCTAGGGAGAGGGTGCAATGGGAGCCGATGAACTTACTGTGCTGTGCTAAGTGGAAAAAAGGGGGGCGTGGCTAACGGCCGATCATGGCAGACGCAGCTTAGAGGAGCTCCGGAGCCCCAGCAGCATGATCCAGTTGCATTGCCAAGAGCAGCGGCTCATCGAGGTCCGCATGGCAGGGTAGTGCCAAGGAGAAACCAGAACACATCCGTTGGTTTAATGGGTTGCTGGCACCATTATAGAGGGGAGAGATTTTAGATGCAGGGCCTAAGCGGCGGCTGCTCGCTACCAGACGGGTGCAGCCAGAAGCAACGGAAGGCTGGGCAGGTGTGGCCTGAATACCAAGCCTGGGTGTAAGCTGAGATGGTGCCGGACAGTGCAGGAGGGGGTGTCGATTCCCTTGGATGAATCTGCCCTGCGCCAACCACATTCATGAGGCAAAGGCCATGTAGGGGTAAAAAACTGTCAAACCAGAGGCTGCAGGGAGGAGAGTAGCCTGAGGCCAAGCCGGTAGAGAGCAGAGGAGACATTGAGGCCTGACACAGGGCTTATTTAGCCATGACATCTGAGCGGTAGGCTACGTCCACTAGAAACCCATGTTAAGGAAGGTGCCCTGTTGGGGACAGGAATTGCTGACTAATGCTTGAACATGTGCAGTGATTTAACAGGGGGTGCAGAGGCGGGGGTGGGCCGGGTCTCCACCCCTAGAATTTCAGGAAGAGTCTGCTGTGCGCAGTACCCGGTCTGTGTCCTGATGGTAGCTCTACTATATTCTTTGCATAGTGTGCCTGAGACAAGGAACAGTGCAGCAGAGGGGGGGGGGGCAAAAATGCACAAGAAATGGATGGGGCAGATCTTCTCTAATAATTACTTTGCCTTTGCCAGGGGTGTTACAGTACGGGTCAGATATGGGGTCTGTTTGTGGAAGTAGAAAGGCGTATTGATGCAAAGGGCAGGTGCATCTTCCTCCATGGGATACTCAGTGGGTCACATATTGTGCTGGGTAACCTATATGCCCCAAACTTCGACCAGGATAAATTCTTCATGGGGCTAAACACAATACTAATGGGTTGGAAGGTATACCAGTGGAGCATAGGGGGTGACTGTAATGAGGTCATGGACACTGGGCTTGACCGCTCACACCCTCCCCTCCCCTCCACGGAGTGGTAACTGTTAAACAAGCAGAGGCCCTTAGCAGATGGATGGATGGGTGGGCATTGAGTGATGGGTAGAGATTGAGGAATTTGGCAAACAAGGAATACTCCTTTTACTCCCCAGTCCATCAGTTACACATGAGAATCAATAGAATGTTATGCTCCCTACCAATAGCTACACAAGCGACACATGCCTCATACTTAGCAAAAATCTTTTTGGACCATAATCCTTTTGAAATTACCATTACCTGAAGCAGAATCCCCACTATGGCCCCAGATGCTGGAAGAAACTGTATTCCACACTACCTCGTCCAACACTATCACAAACTACTTTTCAGAAAACAGAAACACTGCGTCTTCAATTTTGGTTGAATGGGACGCGCTTAAAGTAGTTATATGGGGCACTGCGATCAGCGCTGTAGTGGGCACAAGGCAAGAGGTACGTAAAAGCCTACAGGTGGTAGAGAACAAAATGAATGGCCCGGGAAAACAGGTTCCCCTGCAAGAGGCGCATATCCAACATGCAGAGTTGCTAGAGACCATCAGGTTTATTGACTACAGGGCATACACTCAGTTGAGACATACAGATGCAGACAAATCAGGGACACTGCTAGACAAGATACTAAGAGACGACCCTCCAACTATTATAATCAGTGAAATTACAACACCAGGGGGAGGCACAGTAAATACTCAGTGGGATATAAACGATGCCTTCTGTATATATTACGCCGCACTCTATGGTGAACCAAACCCAAAAGACGCCACGCACATAGATACATTCCTAGCGGACCTACCCTACTCTTAGCTCACCACAGAAGCACAAGAAACTCTAGCAGGCGCTATTACCAGAGCTGAAATAAAAGCTGCTATCAAGGGGCTACCACGGAACAAGGTGGCGTGGCTGGATGGTTTACCAGTGGAGTTCTTTTAAACTTATGCTGAGGCCTTAATCCCCCAACTGGAGAGCCTGTACAACAGGTTGTTAGTACTGGGTCACCTCCCCCCTATAACAACACAGACTTTAGTAGTTTTGCTTCCTAAGCCTGGGAGGGATAAGTCAGACATGTTGGGGTACCGTCCGCTATCACTCTTGGTGAGAGAGTACAAAATATTAAGTAAAATTCTTGTCAAAAGGCTCCTTCCCTATTTAAATAAACTCATACATATAATAAAAGTGGTTCCCAACCAGCTCGTAGCACGTCCTTAAACATCAGGAGATTGCATCATATAATGGAAACAACCCCATAAAATGTTGTAAAGGCCGATCTCGTCTCACCAGATTAAAGGCAAGTTAGAAAATTTGGATTACCGCCCCCTCCGAGTACCTCCGGTGGCTATGTTTACAATATGAGACCCCCACAGTGAGAGTCCGTACAGGTGGACACATATTGCGTGAGTATCCGGTATGCAGGGGCAAAAGGCAGAGGTATCCCTTGTCCCCACTGTTATTTGTACTTGTGCTGGAGCCATCGGCACTTATGCTACGCTTTGAGGCTATCCAACTCAGAATCTAGGTCGGCAACTCCACACACCTGATATCTGCCTAAGCGGGTGACATAATTATGTATGCATGGGACCTCAAGGGTGTGCTAGACCCCATCCCCAGAATTTTCTCCTGGTGCGAAAGCATATCAGGCCTTGCTATTAATGAAGCAAAATCAAATGCCTTCTTTTTCTGAGAACATGCCCGCCTCGAGGAGATTAGCTTCAGGCCATACTCCTTCCCAGTGGCGCAGCACACTCTCAAGTATCTTGGCTTACACATATACCAGTCCCATGCAGACATGCTGAAGGGCAACCTTAACAGGCTGATGAGGGATATACGCTCGAAAGACGCCTTTTGGATTACGCTGCCTCCATCATCCATGTGCGGCGCTATCAAAAATGGTGCTCCTCCCCGGCTTTTATATTACTTTACCAATCTACAGGTAATAGTACCTCCTGCTACCTTCTGCACCCTAGATGCTATACTCCTGGATTTTATATAGGGGCTGGACGGCGAAGGGTGAGCCTTAAAAAATTGCAGAAAGAGACAAACAGATGGGGGGGTGCCGGGCCCTAGAGCATATTATTATGCAAGCCAACTACAATGGTTTTCCTACTGGACAGCAGGCCACAATCTGCAAGACATTGGATACACTATACATGATATCGACCATGGTACCCGGCACCCATTATTACTACAGCAGTATAAACAAACCTTGACACGCCACCCCTGCTGTGCACAGCACTACTGTGCTACTACAGTGCTGCAATACATGTCCCAATGCCCGCCTTATGCAGGAAAGATCCCATTACTGGGGATCCCAATATTTAGCAGAAGGCTTACGAGGCACAGGATAGGGGCCTGGTCAGATGAAGTGGTCAACACTGAGGGGGCACTATTCAATAATGGAATTTTAATGGACCATGAGAACTTCGCATGGGAAATGGGTGCCAAACCACTTATACAGTGATTATATGTAGGAGTCCGTGTGCTCTCTGCGATTCCACTCGCAGAACTATGAGCCAAATGGGTGGAGGATGTTGGATGAGAGACATCTGACAGGGAGTGGGCTGATATATTGGAATACCCCAAAAAAGTGACCTGAAATTCAAAATCAAATTTATGCAAAGTATGGTTCTCCATAGGGCCTAACTCACGCCGCACCGCCTGAAGCGGATGTTCCCAACTGCGCAACATCTCTACCCTCATGGCCAAATGGCAGAGGAAGACAACCCACATGCTATGGGCATGCCATCGCCTAAGAGGATTCTGGGGGGAGGTCCGGCTCCACAAAGAAGCAGCTACACAGTTACACGTTGGGGACACGGTAGTGGAGTGCCTGCTAGGCCTCCGTAAACGCTCAACCTCGCAGACAGTCCAGCTCCGATTCCTGGATTGTGTCCTAATTATAGCCAGCAGCCCATAACTATGAGATGGAAGACAGCAAAGCCCCTTGCTATATACGTCTGGCATAGTGAAATGCTGGTTTGGGGTGGGGCTGAGAGTGCTGCACTATGCTGAGAGGAGGCTAGGGGACTGTGGAAAATCCAGATATCCATAGTGGGATATCATATTAGAAGCTCTTACAGACATGGGCCTTGATTCCATAACTTATCCCTCGAACGCACAGCACGCCATTGCAAAGCTGACACACATAGACATGCAAAAAGAACAATTGATGGACAGAATGCAGAATAACGTCATACATTCACCCCAGTACAGAGATCTGCGCCTAAATCCATAATTTTAGTGCTCACCATGCCATTCCAGTTTGGACCCAGCCATATGCAAATCAGTCTTGACCCTGCGCCCAATGATAACAGTCCAGCCCGAAGTGCTAGGCCAGGTCCTCCCTGGATTGGAAACAAGCATCCTAGGACCGGTTTCGGGCTTTCAGCCCTCATCAGTCAGGATAGCTCGACTCCAGTGGCATGGACACATAAACATGCAGCCTATGGCAGTAAAACCCAAAAGCCACGATCAATACCGTTAGAAACTTCCTGTTTGACTGATTAGGACGCAAATCACACCTTCACATAGATAAGTTTGCCAGAACGAGGGAGACGGGACGAGCAGTTTTTGTTAGATAACAGATTTCCTCTTACACTTGTAGAATGTTCAATTGAAGAGTTGCAATGGACACATGTATGGCAAATAATGCCTGTTAAACTGGTGCAATTGGATACATAGCTCATGTAATCACACATTTATTTATAAAGTTTTATATAGGGTGAACATGACCCAAAAGGGAATCAATGCGCTTTACAATATACAGTTATTAAACATTAGATGGTTGAGGTAGTATACATACATTTGGTATTCGCCGTTCAGTACAATAGAGATAGATAGTAATATATGGATAGCATAGTTGACTAGTATTCAATAAAGAATGATCCACGAGGGAAACAGAGAGCTTCAAAGTACACAGCTATTTAACCTTATTCCACAAGGTTGCTCCCAAAACGATCCTCGGCCTCACAACGCTGGCACCGTTGGTGGCAGCAGCCGCCACACTCTATTTGAACCTGCTTCCCATCCACCTCCAATAGCTGGACACAGAAAACGGCACACCAGGGAAATCCAGCACAAATCCTTTATTGTGCACTTATAGAACAAGGACTGTGCACATATAGAACAAGGACTGTGCACTTATAGAACATTGTACAACTGTATACAAAACAGTAATGTACTGTTTACTTGAATTTACTAAATGTACTGAATGTAAATGGAAAATCAATAAAGTCTGTTTAAAAAAAAAAGTGAAAGGAAGAGAGCAGAAATGTGCCATATTGGCACATTTCCGCTCTAACATTGTTCTGGCACACTTGTAGTTGCCTAGTGCCAACACAGGCTGCGTTGCGCCCGGACGAAGGGTGCCTGATTTGTTTTTGGGTTATTTTTCTGCAGGAAGGGATACTTTCCTGCACAAAAAAACAAACCTTAGAGGCATATTCCACGTTGTATGTGTGCTGCAGAATGGAGCACACACGCAAAGAAGAAGTAACAAGAAGAAATAAAGATATTTTGCCTTGTTGTCTCTGACCCAAACCCAGGCCTCTGTATTTGCGTCAAAATACAGAGGTGGATGCATAGGAATGCCTGTGCTCAACCCATGTAAAGATTATCCGCTATCTAACGCAGGGTAACCTAAGGCAGAGCGCGGTGGAAAAGTGACACAAAGACATGCAGATCTTGACATGAGTGGCTTTGACAATGTCATGCTTGCAGTTGTGTTGGCTTGCATGACATAATGACAAAACAAGTGCTTAGTAAATTTGGATCTAGGTATTTTAAAATTTGGGCAGGTTTGTCTAGAGAGGAAGACATATTTAAAAGGGAATGATAAAATGTTTAAAATTTTCTGAAAACTATTGCATCATTTGATAATCCACATGAAATTTGGCAGACATTTTAGCATGTTTAATCATTTGTGAATATGGCTATTTTGGGACGGATCGATTAAGAAGGGACAAATATAAACGGGGAGCAAAAACAATTTGATGGTTTGATAATATTGCTCTTAAATCCATATGGTCGCACAGTGCTCCTCCTACCAGCGGGTTCACCCCCGGGACATCATGGTCAATGCAGTTAGTTCCAGCGTGTGCGCTTCCAGAAAAAAGTCGAGTGTATCCACCGTTTGCTGGCCATCCCTGGACACGTGTTTCGAGGTCGTTACCTCTCATCAGCAGGGAATAGGCGTGTGTATGGGGCTGCTGCGTAGGCTGCGAAAAGTGTTCTCAGGTCTTGATACCTCTCGCGGCGCACAGGTGCGTAACCATGAGCTCGTCAGCCTGAACAGGCTCAAGGGAGCCTTAATGAACAGAAATCCATATGGTCGCACATTGCTCCTCCTACCAGTGGGTTCACCCCCGGGGTATCATGGTCAATGCAGTTAGTTCCAGCATGTGCGCTTCCAGAAAAAAGTCGAGTGTATCCACCGTTGTGCTGGCCATCCCTGGACACATGTTTCGAGGTCGTTACCTCTCATCAGCAGGGAATAGGCGTGTGTATGGGGCTGCTGTGTAGGCTGCCAAAAGTGTTCTCAGGTCTTGATACCTCTCACGGCGCGCAGGTGCGTAACCACGAGCTCATCAGCTCGAACAGGCTCAATGGAGCCTTAATAAACAGAAATCCATATGGTCGCACACTGCTCCTCCTACCAGCAGGTTCACCCCCGGGGCATCATGGTCAATGCAGTTAGTTCCAGCGTGTGCGCTTCCAGAAAAAAGTTTTGAGTGTATCCACCGTTGTGCTGGCCATCCCTGGACACGTATTTCGAGGTTGTTACCTCTCATCAGCAGGGAATAGGCGTGTGTATGGGGCTGCTGCGTAGGCTGCCAAAAGTGTTCTCAGGCAGCCTACTCAGCAACCCCAAATAATGCCTAATCTCTGCTGATGATAGATAATAATCTAGAAACACGTGTCCAGAGATGGCCAGCATGAATCTGCACCCACCTGGTGAAACACTCTAAAGACTTTGCAAGTGTACTCACTTGTCGGACTGCACCTACCATGATGCTTAGGGGCTACCCTGCTGGGAGGTGAAGCAGTGTGCTCCCTTACCAATTTTCTACTTGAAGGCTCCCTCGAGCCGCTGTGGGCTGACGAGCTCGAGGAGAGGCACCTGCGCGCCTTGAGAGATACTACGTTCCAAGGATACGGCAGCCTACTTAGCAACCCCAAATAATGCCTAATCTCTGCTGATGACAGATAATAATCTAGAAATACGTGTCCAGAGATGGCCAGCACTAATCTGCACCCACCTGGTGAAACACTCTAAAGACTTTGCAAGTGTACTCGCTTGTCGGACTGCATCTACCATGATGCTTAGGGGCTACCCTGCTGGGAGGTGAAGCAGTGTGCTCCCACACCAATTTTCTACTTGAAGGCCCCCTCGAGCCGCTGTGGGCTGACGAGCTCGTGGAGAGGCACCTGCGCGCCTGGAGAGATACTACGTTCCAAGGATACGGCAGCCTATTCAGCAACCCCAAATAATGCCTAATCTCTGCTGATGACAGATAATAATCTAGAAACACGTGTCCAGAGATGGCCAGCACTAATCTGCACCCACCTGGTGAAACACTCTAAAGACTTTGTAAGTGTACTCGCTTGTCGGTCTGCATCTACCATGATGCTTAGGGGCTACCCTGCTGGGAGGTGAAGCAGTGTGCTCCCACACTAATTTTCTACTTGAAAGCTCCCTCGAGCCGCTGTGGGCTGACGAGCTCATGGAGCGGCACCTGCGCGCCTGGAGAGATACCACGTTCCAAGGATACAGCAGCCTACTCAGCAACCCCAAATAATGCCTAATCTCTGCTAATGACAGATAATAATCTAGAAACATGTGTCCAGAGATGGCAAGCACTAATCTGCACCCACCTGGTGAAACACTCTAAAGACTTTGCAAGTGTACTCGCTTGTCGGACTGCATCTACCATGATGCTTAGGGGCTACCCTGCTGGGAGGTGAAGCAGTCTGCTCCCACACCAATTTTCTACTTGAAGGCTCCCTCGAGCCGCTGTGGGCTGACGAGCTCGTGGAGAGGCACCTGCGCGCCTGGAGAGATGCTACGTTCCAAGGATACGGCAGCCTACTCAGCAACCCCAAATAATGCCTAATCTCTGCTGATGACAGCTAATAATCTAGAAACACGTTTCCAGAAATGGCCAGCACTAATCTGCACCCACCTGGTGAAACACTCTAAAGACTTTGCAAGTGTACTCGCTTGTCGGACTGCATCTACTATGATGCTTAGGGGCTACCCTGCTGGCAGGTGAAGCAGTGTGCTCCCACACCAATTTTCTAATATTGCTCTTAATCTCAGGTTTCTTGCAGATCCAAGAAGGGGAGATGGAGGGGGGCAAGTTAATTGGAGTCACCCACAAGGAATTTATTTGCTAAAAACCTTGGTGCAGTTTTATAGATTACCACAACACTTACCGTGTTTACCTTAATCTTGATATTTTGACTTTCATGCAAATCTTCCAGGATGGAATAATTAATGAAGTGATCAAAATCAGCAATTCCTATTTTAACTCTCACATGAATATTTGCTCTCCACTACAGAAAGAAGCAATGAATGGAAGAACAGCAAACTTGGCATGAAACTAGAACTTTACCCAGGGAAGTGTCTGCTTATTCAGGTGTAAATCCATTCTGTAGTTTTTAATAAATTATTATTCAATTAGGCCTGGGAGTAATTTAAATTATGCTGGCATAGTTTGCATAATTTTGAGATCTTTGTTTTACGCTTGTTATGTGAAATTCCCAAACTTTTTCCATTACGCAAGTTCCCATATTACATGTTATTTGCTGTAAAAAGTTACTGTCGACGTACCTTTAACTTTACCTCTAACGCACGTGAAAAACAGAAGAGGAACTGCTGCTGTTTGCAGTACTTTTTTTAAATGCATGCTTGAGCCAAAAATAGATACAAGGGCCCATTTTGCACTAAAATATAGTGTGAAATGAAAGATTTACATGTAATTTTGCCTAAATGCTGTGAAATTATGCAAAAGCTAATTATGCACATTTTGCACACCCCTAATCAAAATATTATATTGATCGAATTGGAAGGGATAAAAGTTCGAGCTGTTTGGATCATTAGTCCACCGACAGGCCTCAAACCCAGGTTTGCAGACTTGCCATGGACCTAGATTGAAAAATAAAAGCTTCCCATTTGACAAACAAGCTTTCAGGTCCTGTTGTCCATTTCAGGCCCACCAATCCCTTAAAACAGGGCCAGTAAATCCTTAGAAATATATTTAAAAAACACTTCAGGCCAGGCCCTAAGGCCGCCCCATGTGCAACAGGGTATGGCAGGCTGTGGCTGGATAGCAAATCTTTAGGATATTAACACTTTTTTTTTACACTTCCCTTTTTGTGCCCCTTTTTAACAGACTTTCACGAAACTCAATATACTAAGATTAAGCAAAATAATCTTAAGGGTCTGCCAAATTTCATATCAATTTAAGAATATTATAAACAAAAGTAAATATGGTACGGTGGTCTTCATGCAGTGAACTGAGTGCAGAGCTTTGCCGCACACCAACTCACTGCGCTCAACCCTGGGTACACACGGCTGAAGGCCTGCTTAGTTGGTAGCAGTGCTTGGCTGCAGTGGACCTTGCAAACCCCACTGTTAAAAGCAGGATTTGTTCACTGAGCAGGGTTGAGTACAGGTCTTGCTGGAGACTGCCCACAGAGAGTTGCCCAGTACCTAGGTGGGCATGGCCAAATGTCATGTGCATCTGTTCTAAGCCACTCTCAGATGGTTGGGTGCAGGATACTCTTGGATGTGGCATACGCTAAAAAACAAATATCACTGAAAAAAATCAAGTTTAAGTGAACCTTTGGCTAGCCTTAGTTATGAAACTTCAATGTATCCTTAAAACAAATATCAGAAGCCCTGTTATAGTTATGAAACACTTGTGAAACATTCGGTGACTAGGCTGCAAATGACTTCTACATCCATATTTAGTAATAGGCATCAGTATGAATCAAGCAAATGTAGTAGTAGTAGTAGTAGTAATTTATTTAGCATAGTTACTTAAAACCATTGCAGTACAAAACAGATTAGAAGACAATTTTGTTAAAAGCTACATATTCAGTAAAATCAGCATATCACAGTCACTTTTCCTCAATTCAATTTATACACAGGATGTCTTCCTGGAGCGGTTAAAAAAAGTTTGATTCTGTTTTCTGTTATAAAAATATTTTTGCTGTCCCGTTATCCTCATGTTCTTATGAAGCCAGCAGTGACAGTGGATGATGTAATGTTTAATCAAATCACGCCCCTTGGAGATTGGTTTTTTGGCATCTTCCTTTCCACTGCCTTCATAAATTTTACAAAACTGCAGTTCAGCTGAGGGTCTTGGGATGAGAAGCAGGCGAGAACTGCATTCCTTCGTGTGCGTATCTCTCGTTGGTTGAAGTGATGTTTCAGCAAATGTTTCCGTTCGTCCAGCAGTTTCTCGCAGGAGCAAATCAAGTGCAGCATGTCCTCTTGCGCTGAGCCGCATAGCCGACAAAGGAGACCAACTTTGGTTTTTGTACAGCGTGGGAAGTTTTCAATGCAGGGTAACAAGCCTAACCTATACTTTAAGAAGCGCATTTTGACAGATTTTGCGTAACCCACGCCAAAGTAGCTCTGTGGTGCTATCTTTGAGTAGGAGTTCAGGGTCATCCAGCCGCGCGTTCTTTTTGAAAGGGCTGCCTTATCTTGGACCCACGATAGTTGTTTGATCGATTTCTTGACCAGCTTTTTGAGTGTTGTATGGTTTACCGGGGTATCCCAGAGCTGCTTCAATCCCGTGTTCACCAGACTGCCTGTGAGGAACTTGGCTGCTGGTGAGGACGGATGTTCTGTTAGCTCCGTCCATAAATGCTTGTTTAATATTCCATGTTTAGATTTCCTCACTTTATCCCAGGCTGAGATGTAGGCTCCCTGTCTTGCCAAGAGTTGTTGTTCAATGCCGAATTCTAGCCTGATTTGTGCTGGTGAGGTTCGCTTGGGCAGGCTAAAAATGATTCTGTAAGCAGTTGTAATTGTGTTATCGAGGATCTTGGCGTCCCTTCCTCTGAGTACCTCACTCCCATAGGTGATTGTTGGAAGGAGTTTAGCGCGTATCACTTGTGCCAGGGGAAGGAGAGAAGGACCAGAAAGTTTGCTGTTTAGTGTTTTCAGTGAGATTGCCAAAGATAGCCCTTTTCCTCGTATACTTGTTCTCTGTAGAGAGAACTGCCCGCCGTTGTCGATCTTCACTCCTAAATATTTGTATGTTGGGGTATCTCCGATTCTTGTGTTGTTCCAGTACCATGATGTTGATTTGCTTTTGTTCTTGCTAATGGTCAACGTTTGGGTTTTCTCCAAATTTATTGTCAGCTCGTTTTCGTTTGAGTAGCTGTATGTTGCGTTCAGTAGATGTTGGAGCCCTACCTTTGTGTGGCTTATTAAGACAATGTCGTCTGCATATAGTAGACAAGGTAAATGGAGTACTCCTAGCTTGGGAGCGTGGGAGTTACAGTTGTTTAGAATCGGAGCAAGGTCGCCTAAAAACAAGTTGAATAAAGTGGGGGCCAGGACGCAGCCCTGTTTCAGGCCCTTGTTGGTCGGTATGCGCCTGGACAAAACTGACCCATCCCCTACTTTTATCTGTACCCAGGTCTCTGTGTGTAGGTTGATCAGCAGATCCAACAGAGGTCTCGGTATCCCCCAGCTGTTCAGTTTGGACCATAAAATGTTCCGGTTTATGTGATCAAAGGCAGCCTTATAGTCTATAAAGCAGAAATGGATGGGCATTTTGTTTGATTCTGCCTTGTCTATGAGCATGCCCATGGTCAAAATATTGGTCATTGTACCTACTGATTTGGCAAAGCCTGTCTGGTTAACCGGGATTAAGGATCTCTCTGTGGCCCATGACAACAATTCTTCTAAGAGGATGCCTGCAAAATATTTTGCCTCGTTATCGATTAAAGCCACCAATCGATAATTTTGAGGGGAAGCCTTATCTCCTGCCTTGTGGATTGGAGAAATGATGGAGCCCTTCCAGGAGCTTGGCAAGGTGTTGTAGAGTCTTATCTCCAGAAAAAGCGGTTCGAGGGCTGCTGCCCAGCCTTCCACATCTTGTTTGTAAAGAATGGGCGGGATGCCATTCGGTCCCGGAGCTCCCTCACTTCTTCCTTTCTTAATTTGGCGCCGGATAGTATTTTGTAATTTCAGCAGATCATCATTTGGAGTCGAATTATTGCTTTCTTTGAGGCTGTTGACCCTGTTAGGTGATAGTTTTTTTTGAGTGACCCTCTCGCGGTCCGATGTTAACACATGGTTTTTTCCCGTTGCCTGGTTAAAATGGGTTCCAAGGAAGTTTGCCCATGACTCCTCTGTGATGTTGGATGAGACCCCATGGTGCGTAGGTCTTATGAACGAGTTTATAGATTTCCAGAACCTTGCCCCATCATTTCCTTTGATGTCAGAGTGAAGTCTTGCCCAAAGACTATCCTCCACCGATTTGTTTGCTTCCCACTTTAGTTTTTTTAACATTAATTTTAATTTCCGTAGATGGTCCTGCTTTTCTGTATCCATGGGTTTCTGTTGGAGTTCTCTCATTGTGCGGTGAATTGATGTTTTTATGCCTCTGATTTTTGCTTTATGTTCTTGGGAGAATTTGCTTGAACTATCATAGCCTGATTTTGGGTGAGCCTTGGGTCTTGTGGCGTAATTAGACATAGTGTTTGTAAATTGTTCCCATTTGGCAATTTCACTTGATCCAGTACGGGCCCCAAAATGCTGTTTTGCCCTTTCAACTAGGGTTTCATCCGTTGCTGCTGAGTATTTGATTTTTTTAAAGTTAACAGTGTGGGCTGACTCTTTTGATTCTTTGGACGGCTCAAAGTTTGGTTTTATAGTTTCAAGAGTAGTTTCTTGGGGACAATGATCACTTTCTCCGCTTCTGCCTAGAACTTATGTATTGAAATAATGGTAATGAGATGAAGGTATAATCTAGGATACTGCTATTTCTTGTTGAGTGGAATGTTGAGGCCGGAGGATTGTCTCCGGAAGTCCTTCCATTTAGGGCCCTGATGTTAAAATGTTCCAGTTCTTCTAGGGTCATTTTGCCTAGTTTAGTTTGTTTGGATATTTGTGACTTCCCTTGTGATGGAATGTCCCAAATGGAGTTTTGGGTGAGGAGCTCGTCATCTTGCATGACACCTATGAGGTTGAGATTGAAATCCCCAGTAAGCGAGACGTTAGTTGAAGGTCTTTCTCTTATGCATGCCTCCATGTAGTTGCATAGGTCTTTGACAGCTTTTCTCTTTCTTCTCGGATGAACATAGATGTTGATTAGAGTGAAGTCGGTATCAGCGATGCCTGTTTTTAGTTGCTCCAGGGGAAGGTTTACTGCCAGCGAGGCTGTAGAGGATGATCCAACTTCTTTTGCCGTCAGGAAACTTGTGATTGATACGTAAGTTGCTAGACCACCTTGAAGGTGCCCATATTTAGCTGTCCTTTTTGCGCCGGTGTAAAAGCGCAGGTATCCCTGAAGGTGTGGGGGGTCTGCAAGCCATGTCTCTTGAAATGCCACGACATCAAAAGTTCTAATGTAATGGATGAATTCTGAGTAGGATATTTTAGAGGCTAAGCCGTTGAAGTTCCACGAACATATTCTTAATAAATCATGAGAGCCCTCACTTGTCTTGGGGCCGGTTTGTCAATTGTTGTTATGTAAAGTTCTAGCTATCCATCTTAGGTCAGACAATCCAGCTGTTCGTGTTGTTTCCTCACTAGTTCGTCCGGAGGTGCCGGTATGTTGGTCGTTGTTTGTTCCAACTGGCCCAACCGCTCCTCTCAGAACTGAAGTTCTGGTGCTTTTTTCAATTGCTTCATCTGCCTCCTTTTCCACTGGGATTAGTATTTCTGGGTATCTTGGCTTTGAGTGTGGTTTTATTGTGATCCCCAGTTTTTAAAGGTCTCTGCTTCGGCTTGTATTTTCTGAGAAATTGCCAAAGAAATCCAAGTTGCTTTCGTTTTTTCTTTGCCTGTGCCTTCTTCGTCTATGAATTTGATGGATACCAGGTCAGACCTCTTTACTTCTTCCAGGGAGGGAATATGGGATAGCAACCGTAGGATGTTGCCTCTGTTGAGTATGTCGTGTCTTCCTTGCGAAGTGTAATCTGGAATAAACCATGTGTCGCCTGTTACGTTTCTTTGTTCATTTGTGAACCCACTTTATGACTTAAATTGGCCTGTTGGCATATGCTCTACTAGTCGTGTTGTAGTTGAGTTGGTCTGATTAGTATTGGCTGCAGTAACTCTTAGCTCTTGGCCAGGTGTATGCTGATTTGGTGCAGGTGGCTTGGCCGGTTGGTAGTTCTCACCGGGCCAATTGGGGTGGCGCGTTAGATCTGCTGTCGCTATGATTGCTGGTTCTTCTTCTATTTTTGCAATCGGTCTTGCTTGAATAATTATAGATAGTTGACTGTCTAACAACCCTTTGCCAATCCCCGTATTCTTTGGTCCCGGATTGTACCCAGGCTTTTTGCCCGAAGTATGTTCTTGCTCAGTAAGTTGAGGATGGTTAGTGCCAGGCATCCTGCTGCTTTTTGGAGCCCGTTTCGAGTTGGGTTCAAGAGTTATATTGCTGGCCCTGCCGAGTTGGAGACGTAAATCTTGTAGTCCAGCTTCAGAGTCTTCTTGTATGATGTATCCAGGCATTTTCAAGTTCTTGATTTTTTTCCCCTTTCTGTCAGTTGATTGGGTTAGGGCTATTGCCTTCGTGGTGGTCTCAGGTGTACTAGTGCCTCCCACAGTCTCTGATATGCAAGTGCCACCCTCAGATTGGACTGTGCTTTGTTCTGTGGCTGGAGTATTCCCAAAGAGGTGGATAAAGCCTTCGCGGTTCGAATGTATCTTGTGTTTTCTACCTTTGTGTTTTTTTGCTCTTCTTTGTTTAGCATTCATGTTTGTGTGCACTTGTTCTTCCTCCAAGTTTTCAGAGAGGAGAGGGACCGGAATTCCAGTTTCGTTGGCCCCTGTTGTTTCAGGTTTAAGTATGGGGGCTCTTGTTTTGGAGCTTCCTTGTTTATTAATTGCCGGCAGTTCCTTTTTCCTTGAGTTGCCTATCTCTCCTTCAGAGATATCATAGCAGGGGTTGGTTTGATGGCCCTGGGCAGACCTTTTAAGCTGTGTGCACAGGTCGCTCAATATTGTTGGGAGTGTCGACAATTTGTCTATGATTGGGCCGCATCCGCATCCAACGCTGTTGTACCTGGTTGCATGTTGCGACTGGTCCAGCTTATTTTGAAGAAGCGTATTTAGCGTGCCCAGCTTCCCATCAATGACGACCACAAATACCGCCAGTGTGTCCAGTAGTGTTAATTGGGTGTCCATTTTTTCCGATTGATAGTTGAGGGCTTCTACCAAGAGTTGTATTGTTTTGAGCAAGACTAGGCCAATGCACTTTCCTGCATTGTGTGTTTTGGGGATTCTGCATGGTTTTCTGAAGTAGTGGATCTTTTATGACCCCTCTCTGACGCTCCTGCACTCGTCACCGGTTGTTTGTTTGAGCCATCACTTATTGTGATACGTGTATTAGCGCTTGTCTCACTTCTGCTTTTATCTTGGGAGTATGCAGCTAGTAGATCTTCCCACTCATACTTTCCCAGATATAAGGATATTTCTATCACCTCTGACGGGGAAGTTGATGGCCTGTCTGTGTTTGCTGTGTCACTCCTAGGCCTCGATGTTCTGTTATAGACAGTCTCTTGTGTAACTTGAGTTGGAGTTAAGCCTCCCAGAGTTGGGTCATTCTCCTCCCAGTGCTCTTTTTCAGTACTTGCGTTTGCCTCTATGGGGTCGCTAGAGCGCTTCGTTGCTTTTTGGCTTTTTTGTTCACAGTTCGTTGGTGCGTTGGTTTTGCTGCGTGCGCTGAATATATTTTCCACACAAGGTTTGTCATTAACAGAATTGCCCAGATCTGTGATGCTCTTGTAAAGTTTGTCTGTAGACAGGTTTTTTGTGTTGTTTGCCCTGTGCACTTGGATAAGGTTTGCTTCTAGCACAATTTTCGTTCCGGGCCTTGTCCCATTAGTAATAAATTCCTGTGTAATGCAACTATTATCACCCTGAGGGGTCGATGTCACATGTGGTGAGCCGCTAGTTGTAGGGCTAGTGCTTCCCTTTCTATTGTTGTCTGTCGATGTACCGATGTGCTGTGCTGGCTGGGGGACATGAGATGGTTCAATAGGTTGCTGTAGACCTGAAGATTCGTTTATATTTGAAAGTAGAGTGTCCCCCGCATTTTTTAAGAAGCAAAACTTTGTATAGATTTTTGGTTGAAACATCGCATAGCTGGTTTTTGGTTTGCTGCTCTTTTCTGCTTCTGTTGTCTGCTCACTTCTTAGGCTGTTAGAGTCAGGTTTATCAATTGTTATATCAATTAATGAGCATTCGCTCTGTGTTGTCTGCCGGGTTTTGGTCGGTGATTCCCCTTTGGTTTCCTCAAACGCTTTCGCCGTTCGTTTGCGTTTTTTTGTGCCTCCTTTGCCCATGGGGCATCCACGGACCCTCCCTGATCTCATACTACTCGGCCGACCTGCGATCGGTGACGTCCGGTAAACAACAAGCAGCGGCATAGGGTCAGTAGGCAGGGCAGTGGGGCAGTAGTGGGGCAATAGACTGTCTTGATATGCGTGGCTAAGGAAATCTTTGGGGCGTTTTGGGGCGTACGTGGCTTGGGAGTCTTTTAGGGCTCCTTGGTGATCCTTGGTGGCCCCTTCCGCCCGCCTGAATCCTCGCAAAGATGCAGCGGCTTACCCCCAATTGTCAGCGGCCGCATAGGAGTCGCAGGATTCGCAGGATGGCCGCCCGCCTTGATCCTTGGACAGGGCCAGCCGTCAGTTTGTCACCCGTGGGTTCCTATGGGCAGTTAGCCCATCAGCAGCCAGCAACCAGCAGCCAGCAGTTGTCAGTATCAATTAAAATCGGAAAATGAAAGTGAGGTATGAAGGTGAGGTGGCGCAAAGGTTCAGCCCAGTGTCAATGAGTGCCAGGAGCCAGGTGCCTGTTGTCCAGCGCTTGGTGCACAGAAAGGGTCTTTTGCAAGGATCTTATGCAAGCCTCACTTATGGCTTGCCTTGCTTTGTTAGACTGATTTCCGCTTTGTTTTTCACTGTCACTATCTCTTATGCGCTTGTGTGGTTGTGTGCTTGTGTGCTTATGCTCAGCTCGGCATTCGCCGCTCTCACCCCGGGCTCCCAGCTCCCGGCAGCACCTAGTGGCTCTCACCTGCGCCTCGGCTCCGTGGCTGCGCCCTCCGTGATCTCCAGCTCCAATGCTCGTGCTCCAGCACTCGCAATCAGCAACCAGTGTGTCAGTGGGGTCGTGCTGAGGCAATTTTCCGGAATACGCCAGTAAACTTTATAAACGTTGTCAATATGCGTTTCCTACCACGTTGAGCTCTGCTCTGCTCCTCTGTGCTGAGAGACTGGTGCCAAGTGCCTCGGCCGCTGGTGAGGAGGGGTTTCAGTCCCCGTAAATCCCTGTCTCCCGCCTCCTGTCTCCTGTCTCCTGTCACGGCGGTTACGGTGATTTCGTCGATTATGGCTCGGTGGCGGCTTCCACAGCGTTCCAACAGCCCGCCTGCCTGGCCGCTCACAGCTGCTCCAAACTCTGAGCTCTTCCTCGGCTCTGCTCTGTTCACGCGAAAACGTGTAGAGTGCAGTCTGTGATGGTTTTTCAATCAAGCAAATGTAATATGACAAAACAATTTCTTAGGATGGTGCTATCATGCTTAGTACCCATTCACCATGGGTGCTTCTAAAACAAGCCCCGCAGGGTATGTTATATCATATCAAAAACAAGCAAATAAGCACACTTTAATCAGTCTTCTTGAAAGTTCAACTCGTCTTGAGCCTTTATGATAAAAAATCAAACCAATCCGTTGTTGTTTTTGCAAATCTTCTTTACTTTTCAGTGAAAGTCATAGGTGTCAATCATCCCAAAACATAGCAGCTGAGACGTGTTTTGTCCCCCTAGGACTTCTTCAAGGCTCGGACACAGTACCATGATTCCTGTACTCTTGGATGTGGCATATGCTAAAAAACAAATATCACTGAAAAAAATCAAGTTTAAGTGAACCTTTGGCTAGCCTTGGTTATAACACTTCAATGTATCCTTAAAACAAATATCAGAAGTCCTGTTATAGTTATGAAACACTTGTGAAACATTCGGTGACTAGGCTGCAAATGACTTCTTCATCCATATTTAGTAATAGGCATCAGTATGAATCAAGCAAATGTAAAATGACAAAACAATTTCTTAGGATGGTGCTATCACGCTTAGTACCCATTCACCATGGGTGCTTCTAAAACAAGCCCCGCAGGGTATGTTATATCATATCAAAAACAAGCAAATAAGCACACTTTAATCAGTCTTCTTGAAAGTTCAACTCGTCTTGAGCCTATATGATAAAAAATCAAACCAATCCGTTGTTGTTTTTGCAAATCTTCTTTACTTTTCGGTGAAAGTCATAGGTGTCAATCATCCCAAAACATAGCAGCTGAGACGTGTTTCGTCCCCCCAGGACTTCTTCAAGGTTGGGACACAGTACAGCAACGCCACCCACCACCACCCTCCGCGCCTCCGCGCCTGGACTCCGATCAGCACCGAAGACACCATCCGCACTATGAACTCCATCCACTCCGGATCTCCAACCGACCCCTGCCCTCACCACATCTTCAACAAGGCCGACACTGTCATCGCACCCCACCTGCGGGACATCATCAACACCTCCTTCGACACCGCCACCTTCCCGGAGAGCTGGAAACACGCGGAACTCAGCGCTCTACTGAAGAAACCTACAGCGGACCCCACCGAACTCAAGAACTACCGTCCCATCTCGCTCCTCCCGTTCCCGGCCAAAGTCATCGAGAAGACCGTCAACAAACAGCTGGCCGACTTCCTCGAGACGAATGGATCCCTCGACCCCTCACAGTCTGGCTTCCGAGCCAACCACAGCACCGAGACCGTCCTCATCGCTGCCACCGATGACATCCGAACCCTGATGGACAACGGAGAAACAGCGGCCCTCATCCTCCTAGACCTCTCCGCGGCGTTCGACACTGTCTGCCACCGCACCCTAGTACAGCGCCTCGGCAACATCGGAATCCAGGAGAAGGCACTGGAATGGATCACCTCCTTCCTCGAAGGAAGAACACAGAGAGTCCGCCTACCACCGTACAAGTCAGAGGCCACCGAAGTCATCTGCGGGGTCCCCCAAGGATCCTCGCTGAGCCCCACCCTCTTCAACGTCTACATGAGCCCCCTCGCGGCCATCGCACGCAAACACAACCTCAACATAATCTCCTACGCCGACGACACCCAGCTGATCCTCTCCCTGACCAACGACCCCGCCGCCGCCAGAACCAACCTGCACGAAGGGATGAGAGATGTAGCCGAGTGGATGACGACCAGCCGCCTGAAACTGAACTCAGACAAGACGGAGGTCCTCATCCTGGGCTCCTCGCCCTCCGCCTGGGACGACTCCTGGTGGCACCCCGCCCTGGGCACCGCACCCAAACCAACGGACCACGCACGCAACCTGTGCTTCATCCTGGACTCCTCCCTCTCCATGACCAGACAAGTCAACGCCGTCTCCTCATCATGCTTCAACATCCTACGCATGCTACGGAAGATCTTCTGGTGGATCCCCACCGAGACCAGGAAGACCGTCACCCAGGCCCTCCTCACCAGCCGACTGGACTACGGCAACGCCCTCTACGCCGGAACCACCGCCAAGCTCCAGAAGAGACTCCAGCGGATACAGAACGCCTCAGCCAGACTCATCCTCGACCTCCCACGAAACAGCCACATCTCCGGACACCTGAGAGACCTGCACTGGCTCCCCGTCAGGAAAAGAATCACCTTCCGTCTCCTCACCCACGCACACAAAGCCCTACACGACCAAGGCCCGAGCTACCTCAACAACCGAATCAACTTCTACGCTCCCAAGCGCCACCTCAGATCAACCAGCCACGCCCTCGCCGATGTCCCACGCATCCGAAGAGCGACAACAGGAGGAAGGTCCTTCTCCTACCTGGCCGCCAAGACCTGGAACTCCCTCCCGACCGACCTGCGCCTGACCCAAGACCACCTCGCCTTCAGGAAGAAGCTCAAGACCTGGCTGTTCGAGCAGTAACGGCACCCCCCCTCCTAGCGCTTTGAGACCCTACGGGTGAGTAGTGCGCTATATAAATGTCTTGATTGATTGATTGAGTACCATGATTCCTATATTGAAGAAATCGTATCACCAACTCCGTGGCGATATAAAAGGTCTGTATAAAAGTGTTTTCAAAAGTACCCTTTCTCATGTCCGTTCTCCTAGAGCAAAGGTGACCATATGTTGATTTAGGACCTTGATAAGCCCGCTCCTGTCTTGTCAACAAGCAAACAACAAATTGGCTTGGATTTTTTATCAAATTGGCTCAAGACGAGTTGAACTTTCAAGAAGACTGATCAATGTGTGCTTGTTTGCTTGCTTTTTGATAGTTATGAAATACAACTGAGAAACCTCTAAGCTATAACTCACACAGCAGGTATGCAAACCATAACAGCTATGCAAGCCAACTCCAGTGTTCATAACCACACAATATTTATACCAATAAACATCTAAAACTGAAACTTAAATAAACAGCAACTTATAGTCGAACCTATAAATGATAATACATTTGGAGTCATTTCTGTTAAAAAGGTAAGGGAAATGTGAACCGTTATCTCATCTGTAAGATGATTTCCAACATTTATAATTTCATCTATTTTGTTGAAGGTGAAGTTATGAGCCTTTCCTTCAGCAATGCACAACTGAGTTGCCTGCAACTCACCCTCTGTAGTTGACCGAAGTTCACAACATGCAACGGCCAGTAACAATCCTCCTCCCAGGGAACAGGATGCCCCGACTCCACTTATTTGTGAGTGGTTGATGCTTCCTGACTGCAATAGATTGTTGACTTGCTGGAGAGCCAAGTGGCATAGGTGGTGCAGGGAATCATGCATTGCTGATGCTATCATTTGCACAGTGGGGCCCAGAAAGTCCTGCAGTGGTGTCCCCAATGAAGCTAGAACACAGCAATTGAGGAAGGGAGGAGACACATTTGAGGGTCTATCTTGGTGTTAATTGAGCCCTGTGTAGCTGTGACAAGGACTGGTAGCATGTGTATCAATAGCTAGTATGCAAATTGATGCAGTTAACAAGAATGTGGGTCAAATATGCCCCACAGGGTGAGACTTTACAGCTCCACAGGTGTTTATTCTTACACAACTAAATGATAGTTATTTTATTGACCTTGGAATGATAAAAGGCTGAGTGGATCTGCCAGGATTCCATGACAGGTGCATGAGGTCAAACATAAACTCATGGAGAGATGCATTAGTCCACATAGTCACCAGACCCAATCCCAGAGAATATAAGCAGGTAGCAATGATGGGTGTGTAGGTAAAAACTGTAGTAATGTCATCCATGTTACTATGATGTATTAATGTTCTTTTATCACCAGGTTGGTCATTACCTTGGTGATAGAATGTATGTATTCAATGCTTCTGGGAATGTTGTTTATTCCCTGGAAGCTGAGAAGTTGAATGGCATTAAATGACTGTTTCTCCACCATTTCGTGTGTATGTGGTCACTTGAATTGGCGACGCGGTTGGCTTTACCACCGTTCATCTCCACAACCCACGCATGAAGATCACTCTCTTCAAGATTGCTGATTCCACTTTTCATCATTTATTTTTCACCAAAAACGAAGGATGTTAATGGACCTCTGAAGCACCTCAGAATATCTAATGGTCGATGGGACAACGTGTCTTGACTTATTAGATGAACCTGGCAGTGAGTTTTCCTTATATATTTATTTTCTGTGGTACGAGAGGATTTTTATTTACAAGTTTGTCGAGTGGGAGATCTATGTAAGTTTACTTACCAGCATTCTTCAAGTGCCTAGAGTCTTCAGTTTGTGTTTGGCTGGATATAACTTTCATTTTTTGAGCTGCTGCTGTGTTATTTTCCCCAAGAAATCATCGTGTGTCATAGAAACCGTTGGTCTTTGCTCCTCGGTGCCTCCGGAGTTAATGATGACGTGGTGAGTCATTATTCATGTGACGTCTGGACATTCCTAAACCAAAACTTTTAGCTGGTTGTGCCCTAAAGTATATCTTTATAAACAGTCCCAGTGGCACTTTCCCAAAACACTCTCTGGAGGTGGTGATAGGATCTTTTCATTCTGAATACTGATCCAGCGCTCCTAATGAAAAACTGTCTCATGAACGCTACCTATCACCACAATACTTACCATTAATCATAAATCACTTAAAGGCCCATAAACCAACGAGACAATTTTGAGCGACTGAATCATGTGACCTAATTAAACAGAACTATTCACAAACTATTTACAAATTTATATATAACTGCAGTTTATCTTTTCTCACCATGGTTTTAAACATTTATCATTTTAATTAAGTCACTAAGGCAAATGGATCAACTGATGGTAACTAGACCATGAATAAACAAGACCAGCTTGTCGTTTCAAAATCTAGTTTTATAATAACTTTATTATTAAAAAAAAAAGCATTTTTTAAGAATCTTTATTTTATTAGCAATAAAAAAAGCAGCATTTATAAGGAAATTATTTATTAGACTGACAACTTCAAAACAAATCCGTAAGCATGAATAAAAGCAAAATAACAGTTTCCATTCCCTCAAGCTATTTCCCTGACTATTCTCACTCCACCTAGAAAGGAAAAATCAATTTAAGTCTGCTGTCCTTACGTGAGCCAGAAGTCCGACAGCATGTCACGTCAATCAGGAATCGGAAAACAAGCAAGCACTCTCCTGCCCATGAGGTCAGGTTTTATGCCTTTCTATCTAGCTAAACTTTCTCCAAATATATATTTTCTCAGAAATCCACGCCGCTCATTGGCTGCGCCATGTCAGTCCACAATTAAGGCGTTAGGTCATCTCCGTTTCTAAACCAAGTTCAGGCTTTTCTTAAGCCCTATTGTCCTTTGCTTTTGTGTCAATTGGCTCGCTCAAAAGAGACACTTTTGTCTCGAGTTACAGTCCACAACTTCCTTGCCTTGGCAGTCACACTGATATCCTGTCCTTGAGCCTTTTTCTCCAAGAGTACGTTCAGCACAACTTATTAAACTGTATTTTCTGACAAAAATGTCAACGTGGTAAAAGTTTCCACTTCTGAATATGTGCAAGGCTCCACTCTGGACAAGTTTTCATAACGCCATTTCTTTGCATGCTTTAGACCTCACTTGGAAACTATTATTCAAAGAAACTCAAAACATCAATTAATTAGAGAATTGAGACCCATTCTGTTACCCTACCCCCTTTGCTAATTTATGTTACCTAGCTGAGCACATAAAGCAGCATTCAAATATACCAATCCTCAGGATTGCAGGAACTCTTTTATGCGTTTTTTGTCACAGAAAGGACCTAACATAAGCACATAAATAAGCACACGCCATTAGTTAGACGGCCGCATTTATTTCTTGTCAAAGACAATAGACAAGGTTAATTTATTATTTTCTTCGCATTTGCAACATAGAGCACATAGGTTAATCCCGCGTGTTTCTTGATAAATGCATTTTAAAACTAAGTTGATTAATAATTTTACCACATGTTTGTTAATACAGTTACATATATTATGGAAGTTTAACTTTGGAGGTCTGATCAAAATATTATTCATCACCTCGTTCCATAAATAAAAAATCAGAGAGTGATGTGGCCAATTGACATTGGGTGCACTTTGAAGCGAAATGTTGGATACACTTACCCTACAGGTTGCATCTTAGATACAGAGACAGGATTGTAATGGCCCATACAGACCATATCCGAGTAACATCAGGATTGGGGATGTTATTTGAGAGGTTGTAGCAGAGAAAGCCTAAGGGATAACTTTAAATGAAGATACCTACCTTGCTGAGCTGTAGACATGTTGTGCATTTGCAGTCCAGTAGAGAACACTGATACACAAAGAATGTTTAGTGTAGCTGGAGTTGGTGACTGCCGTACCAATAGGCCTACTAAGTACTTTGAATGAAATGGCTTTTATAATGCGCAGCTATGCCCAGTGGGCGTCAAGGCGCCTAACTCAAAAACCTAGCACGTGCAGTCAGGAACAAGAGCTTACTGATATGCTTTAATGAAATACCAGGTTTTCAACGCTTTCCTGAAGAGATCAAGGGAAGGCTGTAATTTGATCTCCAGGGGGAGAGTGTTCCATAACTGGGGTGCAAGAATGGAGAAGGCCTTGCTCCCCCATCTAACCTTCTTAGCGCGTGGGACTACCAGTTGGTTTAGCTCTAGAGAGCGTAGGCATCTGTTCGGAACGTACCTCGTGAGCAAGGATCCCAGAGCATCAGTCGGACCTGCCATCAAGGCACGGTACGTGAGGCAAAGAAGTTTGAACGAAACTCTGGAAGGAATAGGGAGCCAGTGGAGACTCTTCCTGGCCAAGGTCATAGATGACAGCCAGGGCAGGGCCAGTACAAAACGCGCCGCCGCATTCTGTACGACCTGTAGGCGCTGCAGGAGGCCCTTGTTGATCCCGGCGTAGAGTGAATTGCAATAATCGAGCCGTGAACCAACAAGGGCGTTAACAACCTGCTTACGTGCCTGAGGGGAAAGATAGTGGACGATTCTTTTAAGAGTCCTAATGACACCCCAACAGGTGGCCACGGTCCTATTGACCTGGAGTTCCATGGAGAGCCGGGTGTCAAAAATGACGCCAAGATTCCTAGCAGATTGTGTCGGAGTGGGGCAGATGCCCAAGGATGAAGGCCACCACTCACCTGACCACAGGCCCTGGTCTTTACCAAAGACCAGGACTTCTGTCTTGTCGCCGTTCAACTTTAGGGAGTTAAGAATCATCCACTCTGCAACAAGTTGCATGCAGGACCTAAAGTTGGACGCGGCGACATTCACAGGGTGGGTCAGGGACACCATAATCTGCGTGTCGTCAGCATACGACACTACTTCCATCCCCTGAGATCTTACTAGTCTTGCAAGGGGGGCCACATAGATATTAAACAGGGTCGGACTCAGGGCCGACCCTTGTGGCACCCCACATTGCAAAGACTTTGCAGGGGAAAGGAAGTCTCCAAGCGTTACACGCTGCTCTCGTTGATGAAGAAAAGAGCTCAGGAGACTAAGGGCCGGTCCTGCTACCCCTGCCTCCCTTAACCTAGATGTTAAATTAGAGGGAGACAGGGTATCAAAAGCTGCTGTAAGATCCAGCAGGACTAGCACGGTGGATTGACCCAGATCCACCTTCCGGCGGATGTTATCCGTGACCTTGGTCAAAGCAGACTCCGTGCTGTGAAGCTTTCTAAAGCCATGTTGGGACCCATCCAAGAACCCTGAGGAGTCCAGGAAGTTGGAAAGATGGAAATTCAGGTGGGCCTCCAACATCTTAGCAGGGGCCGGCAGAAGGGATATTGGCCTGAAGTTCTTCAGTACACCCGGATCCAATGTAGGCTTTTTGAGGAGGGGTTTTACTGCAGCTCTCTTCCATGCTGCAGGGAAACTACCCTGTTCCATGGCTCCATTCATTATTTCCAACATCGGAGGAAGAATGATATCCCTACATTCCTTGAGGTTTTTCAAAGGAACCGGGTCCAGAGGAGAAGCTGATTTTGTTTTATCTAGGAAGAGATTGAGTCCCTCCAGGGAGAGTGCAGGGAACCGATTAAAGGTCTGAGGGGCAACAATCTCCCAGGATTCAAGAAGTTTAATTCTAGAGGAGTTCACCTCACTCAGAGAGATCCTCTGTGATTGTAGGGCTAGATAGATATCATCTATTTTTTTATAGAAGAAATCTGAGATATTACTACATAGCTCCTGGGAAACAACAACGGGATCGGGGGCCTGGAGAGAGCATAAAGAGTCTACGATCTTGAAGAGCTCTTTAGATGATGTAAGGGAACAGGTTAAGTGTGTAAAATAGGCCTGTTTCTCCTTGATAACTCTGTTTTTATATTCTCGTAACAGGCCCTTATAAGCTTCTCGATCTTTAGGATCCCATGATTTGCGCCATCCCCGTTCCTTCTTTCTGCATTTTTGTCTAAAAAGTCTCAGTTCATCCGTGAACCAAGGAGCTGTAGGCTTAAGTCGCGCCACAGACTTGAATGTGGAGGGGGCTAGCTCATCTACTGCGTTGATAATAGAGTCAGTGAGTTCTTGAGCCGCCTCATCTACCATCCGCTGGGAGGTGATATTAATATTTTGAATGAAAGGGGCCAGAGCCGCACTCGTAAGATTTCTGAAACTTCTTTTGAAACAATTCTTATTAGTACCCGCATTACCCTTCGTACCAGGAATGTCCAGGGAGAAAGGGACTGCTAGATGGTCGGACCAGATGATCGGTACAGGCATAGAGACAGTTAGTCTAGGGTCGTTGGAAAAAAATCCCATCCAGGGTATGCCCAGCTTTATGGGTCGGATGGAGTACCTTTTGGACAAAGTCACATGCCTCCAGGGAGTTAACCAAGGAGGATGTGTCTCTAGACACCATATCTTCCAGGTGAAAGTTCATATCACCCAGAATGGTGAAGTGTGATCTACTCAATTTATGAGCAAAACTTCTTTGGTGACTGTAACAACATGTATTACAGAGTTCAGGGAGTTAATGCTGCTGTCCTGTCTGTCGGTAGAGCAAATTCATATTACAGATTACTCTGTAAGCTTGCAATAAATTGACATTGTTTAGGAAACATACCAGGGCAATATCTTTACATGGTCCTTACATGACCTTATAATGATGATCAATTGAACACACAGGGTACAAAACATGCAGGAGTTCATGATGTTGATTACCCACATCCGCTGCTTGAGGTAGTGAGTCTAAGGTGTAATCCGGGTCTGCCTCAAGGAAATGCACCTGCTCTCTAAACAACTTTTACTTTACTATTAAACCTGGCATCGCTGGTGTGGTTTCACTTGACTTTTTGCCTCTACCTCCTGTTTTTATTTTTTTACTGTTTTCATGACTTTGTTTTTGTTGCTTTAGGTACTTTGGTCACTTTACCATTGCTGATCAGTGCTAAAATGCAAGTGCTCCCTGTGTAAATTATGATTTTGATTGGTTATCCATGATTGGCATATTTGATGTACTGGTGAGTCCCTAGTTGAGCGCACTATGTGTGCCCAGGGCCTGCAAATCAAATGCTTCTAGTGGAGCTGTAGCTAGGCAGTGTCTTTTAATGCAGTTCTATACTGCCATGTTGACCTGCTCTTCCTTTTCCTTACATGTAAGGAACCAATAAGATAGGCCCAAGGTACCCCCAATGTCTGGGTGCAAAGGTAGACCCTGTACTGGTGTGTTTTACATGACCTGGTAATGAAATACTGTGTATTACATTTTCACTATTGCAAGGACTAGCTCTCCCATCTGGGGCGTAACACAGGCCCCCTCAGCCCACGCGTTGCGGGGGGGAAGCCCTGTCTGGCATGGATGCCTGGAACTATTGGTGGACTGCCGCCTGCACCTGCTCCGATGGCTTCGCCTTTGTCTATCATAGAGAACCCCTCGCCCTCCCCAGCGGTGGATTTCTTGTGCAGAATTGCAAAATCTCTATTTCGCGAGTGCGAGATTGTTCCTTTCCGCCGCAACTACGTGTTCGCAATTGCGAACTCTCGCGAGGTGTGCTGTGCAAGGTGGCAAGCCGCGATTACGTATTCGCGGGCGCCAAACTCCCGCGGGATCACGCAGCAAGATCCAAAATGGCGCAGCACTCGCAAAATATGATCGAGAAAAACAACTCGGCAAACGCTTAATGACGGAAAGTGAATGCCGTGCACCACGCCGCGCACCGCAACCAAGCAAAAAATCCGCCGCGAGCGGATTCACGGATTTTCGACAAATTCGCGAGAGTTCGCGGATTGCGAATTTGCCGGAAATCCGAAAAATCCGCGAGCGGATCTGATTTTACGCCCATGCTTAAATATCTGCACTAATATCCGGACAAAAGGTACCATGCTATGCTTAGGTGTACACCCCGAGTGATTATTGGGAAGCAATATGTTGACCCAATTGTTACTTAGTACTTTATAATCCACATTAAGGATAGATGGGGTTTTATAGGATGGAACTTGGTCACCGGCCATGGCCCTCTTCAAAAAAGGGACAAGCAAGGCCTCCCTCATCTCAATTGGAGACAACCAGAGGCCCCAGCAAAATTATACAATGTGGTCAGATCAGGAGAAAGGACATCGACAAAAGCTGCACAGAATTAGACAGGCAAACCCTCTGAATCAGGCACCTAGGCAGTACCTAAATAACTCCCCACAAAACTTGGACTACTATCTCCCCTCCTATGAGAGGTCATCTCTGCAGCAGGCAGCCTATATACCCCAGCAGCTTTGACATGATGGTGGAGGGCCTGAATATCAGCTGCCCCCTGCTGCGGGTAAATCGGAATATAGTAAGCTAAAAAGTTGCATATACGTCAGGTTGTGTATCAATTAGGAGGTGGTCTGTGCCATGCTTGTGGATTATCAGGGATAAGCTCCTTGGCATGGTTACCAATCCAAGCTAAAATCTCCCAACTTTGTCAGGCTCATCGTGAGTCGTGACGATGTAAGCATGGTAGTAGTCATTAATTCTTAGCCGCTCTATCACTTCAAACAGTGTTTCCCTTTCTGTCCTCAGAAGATTTGGCTGCAATCAGGCACAACGCCCTGCCATCTTGCCGCTATACCCTGCATAACCAGTTCAAACTCTTCCCACTCCACAAAGGGGGAGGAAACCCTGCCCTCGTTCTCGCTGAAATAATTGCAAATTGCCAGGGTGGTTTTGAAGACTGGGTCATCTAGGGCTGCAACTTGAAGTTTCCAGGGTGGGGTGCATGGTCTAACAATATCCCAGGTAAATGACAGCAATAACAGATTGTGATCGGAGTGGGTTTTTGCAAGATGTGAAGCCCATGTCACCGGTTCGTGTATATGTGCCCTGCATAGGAGCGTATTAAGTCAGACAAACAAGCCATGCATGACAAAATAGTAGAAATAGACATTGCCACCAGGATTAGTGGCCCTCCAGGAGTCAGTGAATCCTCACTTTGTACACAATAGAAAGTATGCTTATGAATCGAGGAGGAGGATAGGGGGCGTGTGATCTATCCAGGAGGAAGTTAGCAATACAATTGAAGTCCTCTCTCACAACCAGTGATAATGTAGTGAGAGAGCACAAGTATGAAAAATGTATAAGTGCACCATATTTACAAGCACGTAGTTAGTTTAAACATGCTTTTGCACACGAGTGTTTTATATTTAGAAGTGAAATACCCAGAGTGTCTTATATTCAGTAGTGAAATGTATAGAATGTTTAAGTAGAGTAACAATAATCATAACTGTGTGAGATTAATGTAGAAATGTTGGAATGAAAACGAAAACCTCATGTTCTCATGTTAAAGGAATCATGTTAGAGTTGAATAGAACTCTAAAAATCCAGTATATTGTGTAGGCCTTAGGGCAAATCACAGCAAATCTAAACGTGCTGCTAAAATAATGTGAGATGGGGTTAACCTGGTTCTTCCACAAATGTATTATCGAATTAAGTTTGAAATATATGTTTTATAGATGTGTTGTTTTAGAAACGTATGTTAGTTAAGAATGTTGTTTAAATCAAGTTAATGTTTTAGAGTGCAGGGACTCGCTTCATGTAAATCAAGGAGGCCTGTGCTGATAATGTCATCTCCTTTGATGTGCCATGTGCTCGTTAGAGGAGAAGTCGAGAGGTGTCCAGCTCAGAGCTTCGAGCGTGTTTTACGACCTATAGATATGGTGGAGTCTGGAATTTGAGGCCCACTGCAGGACGGACTGTATGCAGGTGCGAGGGTCTTAATCAGCTAGAATGAAAGGGGCTTTGTTCAGTGGCGCTTGGCGCAGGCCTGTAGGAGTTTCCAGGAATTTCAGGGGGTATCAGCGCACTGGAGAAGAAGCCCGGGAACCAAGGTCAACTATAACGAGGGTCTTGAAGAGTACCATCATGGAGTTTACCGCGCAAAGATGTACCACGTGAGGGGCGTCCCAAGGGGCGTTTCTATTGGAAATGTGATTTGGTATTAGGGAAAGCGACCCGGGAGGAAGTTAGAGCAGATGATTTTGGGAGCCTAAGGAAGCGGATGGGTAGGCAGATAGGCTGATCAGGAGAGACCCATTATCAGAGAAGAGAGAAAGAGAAGTGAGTGATCTTCTTAGGAAGTCATCACGGCTGACATCTAGAGGGGTAAAGATCTTGTTAAGTAGGGATGTCACTTAGTATAGTGTAGGGACAGACTAACCTTGATTTTCTTTTCTGTAATGACTTTGAGGTTGCAACTTGTATCCATTTTGGCAGCGCTTATGTTATTGGAAGTTGTACTCATTATTCTGTTTTTCAGACTCAGACTATTCAAAAAGTTCATGTTCATAGTGATACCCATTTATCTTCTGAATCTCATTTTGAGAAGTTTGTATCTTCAGTTATCTTTGACTTTATATTAAATCTTTGAAACTTAAATTTGGTCAGTGGTCATTTAGAGTGGTGTAAGTTCTTAAATTGATTGACTTATTGTTAGATTACCTTTTACTCAATGACAGGTACCAACCATTCAGTCGACTTAGTTTGGGATTTGGTAAGGTAACTAGTAACCAGTAATCCCGCGTTAGCAGTTGGTAGCAGAGTGAGGATGGTTATCTTCTTGAGGAAGGTAATCTAGAGAGGTTAGTTTACCCCAAGGCCCTAGACGTCGAGAGACGAGCAGCGGAAGAATCGTGTGCCGAAAGGTGCAGACGGTGCGAGAACAGCAGCAGTATTGGAGGAGAGTGAGTATAAAAAGGGTCATGCGTGAACAGATTGCGGTGTTTTGTGTTGTATTTGTATTGTAATGTCTTGCGGAGTTGAATGCCTGTAGTGTGAATGAGAGAAGGTTGTGAGCGCGCGCAACCTGGTAAGCTGGTTACCTGGTAAACGGGTGAACTGGTGAAATCTTAAGTTCAGGCCAGAGCTTAAGTGGTTTTGGGTGTATCGAACATCCAGGGTAGTTGTCGACCATAGTACGGAGGTCACGAGGTACCATTGACCGCCGTGGATCCAAGATAGGGGGAGAGTAAGAGTGAGTGTATGAGTAACGGACGCTGGTCGAAAGTTACTGCGCGTGAGTAACCTATCGGAGAAGGCGATTGTCTGGAAGTAAAAGGAAAGACATTTCGCCAAGTTAAGGTGACAACTACAGAGAAGACTGTGGGCGTACAGTCAAGAAAGGTGATCGCTTGGACGGAAGTAATCATTTTTCAGAGTATGAATGGGACGCGTGCATGACCGAGGAGACGAGCTGAGAAAGGAGGGGAACTGCTGCGAAGGGGGACGGGTGACGTCGGCTAGAGCCGCGCTGTGATTGAGCGGTTGGTGTGACGTTAGCTAGAGCCGCGCTCTGGTTGGGCGGCTAGAGTGACGTCGGAGGAAAGTCGCGTACGGATAGGCCAGTTAGTAAAGAACGGCGCTGAGATTGGTGGATTGTCATCAGGAAGTAAATAAACGCGGAGAAAAGAGAAATCATGAAGTGTTTTAAGTGTTTGAAAGGGATCTTTAAAAGAAAAAGAAGTGAGCATTATTATGGGGAAGAGGCTCCGCCGGAGGGTACGCCAGCTCATTATATGGCAACGAATGTTGGGCTGCATACCATATTATGGATTGGGGCTTGGAATAAGCTTACGGAAGGGAATGAGGAAATGCAGTTCCCGAGGTACGGGACGTTTAAGTTAGAAGTGTTACATCGGCTAAAAGCAAACATGTCCTCATTGAAACCCTCGCCCAGACCAACACAGTTTGAGGCCCTTAACGCATGGATTAGGGCTGCACACGACAGAAAATTGAACAGGCGTCAACAAAGACTGACGCGATCGGTAAGAGCAGTGCGAGATTCTAAATGGGATGAGGAAGCAAAGCGGTGGAGGGTACAGGTTATTGAGGTGGAAAAAATGTATCCGATGAGGGAGGTGGCAGGAGGAGGAGGAAACCTCATCGAAGAAGACGAGGAAAGCGAGTCGGAGGACAATCTGATAAACAGATTGTTAATGGATAGACCACCTCCGAGAGTGGGGGTGATAGAAGATAGGGGGCTCGCAAGGGAAGATGGGAATGCCATTGAGGGGTATACACCACTCCCTATATCGGAATGGACACCTACCAAAGGTGGGGAGACACCTCAACCCAGCACAGTACAGAGTGTAGTGGGAAGGTTTGTGGTGCAGAAAACGCCAGCCACCGAAAGGGTTGAGTCCTTTGGATTGCCAGACGCTCTTCAAGTGCCTGTTACCATAGGACCTATAGTATCGATCTATAACCCAGAGAGAGATAGAGAGGAAGAACAGAGGCAATTGGATAGAGAAAGGATCGAGATGGAAAGGAGGAATAACGTGACAAATGCATGGAAGCAATTGCCAGGTTCGGTAACGTGGAACACCCCATTAGATACATCTGTAGGTCCCAACACAGGACAGGGAGGTCAGAGAGGACCGATGGACCTAAGGGGACCGCGGCCAAGGCCCTATTCAGAATTAAGAGCTGATTTGAGGGAGTGGGACGGGTCCGCAATATCCCCGAGCAACAGGACAAGGACAGAACCAGAGTGGGAAACCAGAGGTAACGGGACTGTATCTCATTGTGGGGCCAGCGAAAGCAGTCAGGGGCGGGAAGGCCAAAGTCAAGAGAATAGAGGAGTTACACGTCCTACGGATGAGAGGGAGCAGCAGGAACAAAATAGTAGGAGTGTAGAGTGTGAAGAGATGTCCCGTCTCTGGGAGAAAGGAGGAGATGAGATGGTACGAGCTTTTCAGAATAGGTTTAGGTGCCTTCATCATGTACTCGGAGAAGACGTTCAACATTGGAGAAAGGAGAACAGTGATAGGTCCCGCCACGCCTCGAATAATCAGGAATCACAGGGAAGTAGTGAAGAAAGAGGGAGTAATGGAATATCTTACCCTGCATCCCGTGAAACTGGCCAGGATGGGGAGAGAGGGGCTATGAGGCATGAAGGAGTGTTTCACCACCCACCTCGAGAAGATGGAAAGGCATGGGACCTAGAGAGATGGGAACAGGGGAGGACTCCCTATAACTCACCTATACCTAAACGTAGATCTCGGAGCTGGGATGGGAGAGATGCGGATGGAGGAGTTAAATTGAGTGTCTTGAAAGCTGAAATTAAGGCAAAGAGGCTCGATGTTACTAGTTTAAAATCAGATGTTGATGAGATAATAGATGGAACATTGCCTTTGGAAAGGATAGAATTGTATGAACAGGATGAGTTATTGTTCATGGCAAAGGATATTACTAGGAAAGCTAGAGCGTTTCATGAGAAACTGACTGATTTGGCAGATAGATATGCCGTGGATTTGTCTAGGACAAGGGCATTGCAGAGTAACCACAGATTACAGTATGCAGACCAAGATCTAGATGAGAAGAGAACTACTGGATTAAAAACACACATAAGAGAGCTGGTATCAGGGATAAGAGTGTGGAGGGAATTGGACAAATGGGAAGAAAGGTGGTCGAAAAAGGGCACAGTTAGACGAAGTGCAAATGTGATGACCCCCGAGGGAAGGGTAATGCATATGGAGGCATTCCCTTTGCGAGAAATATCAAATGGAAATTATGTACATGTGCCCTGGAGTAGAGGAGACTTAGCTGCATTTACCAATTCATTTCCGAAGTTAAGGGACAATCCAGTTGAGTGGTATAAGCAGGTAGAAAGGTTTGTCAAGATCTCGAAAGTATTGTGGATTGATTTGAACACGTTGTTTGACATCGTGGTCCCATCTGATTTGTGGACCCCGTGCAAGACTAGTGTTGAATGGCCAAATACTGAACCAGTGAGGGATGCTCGGACTAATGGACCGTCCGAGATTGTCATGCGAAAATATGAAAGGGTAATAGCATGGCTGAAAGATAAGGTACCACCACAGGATATAGATTGGGTGAAAATAGACCGAACAAGGCAGGAACCCAAGGAGACAGTTCACGAGTTTTATGAGAGATTATTGAAAACATTCAAGCAATACAGTGGACTCGATGTAATGGATCCCAAAGATATAGGGCAGTTTGTGTCAAAGTTTGTCTTGGGGTTGAGACCTGATATTTGTTTGATGATACAGCAACATTTAATCTGTTGGCAGAACAAACCCCTAGATGAGATTCTACGTTATGCGAGATATTGTAGTGACGAAATAGATTCTAAAGCTAAGAATTTAAAGGAGAAATTAATGGTGGTGCAAATGCAGTCCGCTGGGAAGGGGGGCCAGCAGAAGCAGGGGATGGGACGAAAACCAAACGGTCAGAACAAAGATAATGAAGAAGGGCAGAGACCTAGGATAGACTTTGCCACTTTAAAGAAAACAACGAAGTGCCATCAGTGTCACCAGGTGGGGCATTGGCGACGCGAGTGTCCCTTTAACCCTGAAAATGGAGAGCTAGAAGTAGAAGAGCAGGTCCAAGAAGTCCCAACTCAAAAGGTGACAGTTCCAGGTAGCAAGGTGGTCAAAGGGGGGACTTCGGCTCCACGGGCCCAGTTCCCACAGCCACCCAAGGTAGCGACAGGGGGAAAGGTCTTTAAACAAATGCCTCTATTCATCGAGGAAGAAAAGTGTTATTACATTGATCCATTGACAGGACAACTTGTGAGCAGTGAAGAGGACTGTACCCTCGGGGCAGTCCTAGAGGTGGATCAAAGAGGGCCATTTGTTGAGGCAGAAGTGGCAGGGTGTCCCACAACGTTCTTGGTGGATACTGGGGCTACCCGATCAACACTGAGATCGGCGGTGGTTCCAGACTTGCCGATGTCAGGGGAAACAATTCAGGTGGTAGGAGTCGCGAACAAAAGAATGACTAGTCCCTTGACAGAACCAGTGTCTGTGAAGATAGGAAACCATATGAACGAACATCAGTTTGTGGTTTGTGACTCGAGTCCGGTATGTCTGTTAGGAAGGGACTTGTTGTGCAAATTGAACTGCACAATATACTGCACCCCGCAAGGAGTGGAGGTACAGACTATCGATGAAGATGCTACTTTTAAGGTGGCCAATTCAAAATCCTGTGTAGAACTATATCCTACTCTGACAGTAGAAGATCTTCCCCAAGACCTACGAGATGCAGTGGCGTCAGAGGTATGGGATTTCACCGGAGAGGAAATAGGATTGATTAAAGGGGTAGAACCGGTAAAAATACTGGTAAAACCAAATGCTGAGTTTCCAAGAACGCCTCAATACAAATTGTCCCAGGAAACGATTGCAGGAATAAAACCTGTGATCGAGTCAATGATACAACAGGGAATACTGAAAGAAATCGTGGGTAGTCCTTGTAACTCCCCGATTATGGGTTTGCAGAAACCTAGTGGGAAATTCAGGATAGTGCAGGATTTGCGAAAAATTAACAATATAGTCGTTTCATGTTGTCCCGTGGTACCGAATCCTTCAGTGATACTGTTTCAAATACCATGTCAAGCAGAATGGTTCACAGTGATAGATCTTTGCCAGGCTTTCTTTTCAATCCCATTGGATGAAGAGAGCAGGTATCTTTTTGCTTTTAAAATGGAAGATCGCGTTTTAACATGGTGTCGAATCCCACAAGGATTCACAGACAGCCCATCCATCTTCAACCAGTTGTTGAAAAAGAATCTCGAAAATCTAGTACTGCCCCAGAACTCGGTTCTGGTCCAATACATAGATGACCTACTTGTTGCGTCAGAGACAGAGGAAGCCTGTAAAGTAGACTCAATTGCCTTATTGAACCATTTAGCTGAAAATGGACATAAGGTATCTCCGAGCAAGTTGCAGTATTGTCTGACAGAAGTACAGTATTTAGGGCACCGGTTAGAGAAAGGAAAACGTAAGGTGTCACCAGAGAGGATTGAGGCGATAATGAAGATGAATGCGCCTACAACACAGAGAGAAGTTAGAATGTTCCTAGGAATGGTGGGTTACTGCCGACAGTGGATAGTTAACTTTTCACTGAAAGCGAAGCCCTTACAGAAACTGACGCACAAGGAGGTGAGTGATCCGGTACCATGGGACGAAGAATGCTTGGTGGCGTTCTTGCAGCTGAGAGACGATTTGTGTCGTGCTCCGGCTCTGGGAATGCCCGATTACGAGAAGTCATTTTCACTCTATTGCTGTGAGAGAGAGGGATGTGCTTTGTCAGTCTTGGCACAGACCCACGGAAATGCCCGTAGACCAGTTGCATATTTTTTGGCTACATTAGATCCAGTAGCCGCAGCGTTGCCCGGATGTCTCAAATCCGTTGCTGCAACGGGTGTCAGCATTGAAAGGAGCGAGAGTATTGTGATGGGACATCCAGTGGTGGTGTATGTACCACATTCAGTTGAATTGCTAATGACCAGGACGAAGACGCAGCATCTGACCAATAGTAGGCTCACGCGCTACGAGCAAGTTATTCTTGCCGCGGAGAACGTGACTCTCAGGAGATGCTCTGTCTTGAATCCTGCTACTTTAATGCCATTACCTACTGTAATAGAAGGCGAAGGATGTGAAGACCACGATTGCCTTGATGTGACTGAACTATGCACGAAACCCAGACCAGATATTGTGGATGAGCCGTTGTCTGACCCCGATGAAATTTATTTTGTTGATGGCTCATGTTTAAGAGACGATACTGGTCGGTTGAGAGCAGCTTATGCTGTTTGTACTATTACTGGAGTTGTGGAAGCCGCTTGCCTGGAAGGAGTACATTCCGCACAGGTAGCAGAAATCATTGCCCTAACTCGTGCCTGCATAGCAGGAAACGGAAAGAGAGTCACCATATACACTGACAGCCAATATGGTTTCGGTGTGGTTCATGATTTCGGGCAGTTGTGGTCTCAGAGGGGTTACATGACCTCCTCTGGTTCGCCCATTCGAAACGGAGAATTTGTGAGATTGTTGTTAGAAGCATTACAAGGTCCAGTTGACATCGCAATAGTAAAGTGTGTAGCTCATACTAAGAATACAGATTTTGTGTCACAAGGCAACAGATACGCTGATGAAGTCGCACGTTATTGTGCGGAACAAGATTATTCGTTTTCAAAGGTGGAAATAGATGGTGCTGAAGAAAAGACTGAATTAAGTATGATGTTAGAAACTGTAGACACTTGGGAGGATTTAAGAATGATGCAGGAGAACGCACCTGAAACAGAGAAAAAGGCATGGGAAATAGCAGGTTGCGTGCGAAGTGAAATGGATTTTTGGGTTTCAGCAGATGGGAGGGCTGTGTTACCTGAAGAATTAGCTAATCCCATGGCGAGAGAAATACATGGTCCAGTACATCTAGGAAGGGATGCTATGATGAGAGTGTTTAGGCAAACTTGGTATTGCCCTAAATTTAGAATAGCAGCAGAATCAGTATGTAAGCGATGTGTTACCTGCCAACAACTGAACGTAGGCAAACGAACACCAGTCACACTGAGTCACATTGGGAGGTCGGGGGGGCCTTTCAATAGAATGCAACTAGATTTCATCGAAATGCCAAGAGTTAATCGCCTTCGGTATGTGTTGGTGATTGTATGCATATTTTCCAGATGGGTTGAAGCGTACCCTACACGTAGGTGCGATACACTCACAGTGGCTAAATTGTTGCTCAGGGAGTTGATACCGCGCTTCGGGGTGCCTGCCTCTTTGGAATCGGACAGAGGAAAACATTTTAACAGCGAAATAGTGAAGATGTTGTGCTCCACACTGAATATCGATCAAAAGCTGCATTGTAGTTATCGACCAGAAGCTTCAGGAATTGTGGAACAAGTGAACGGCACTTTGAAGAATAGATTGGCTAAAGTAGTGGCATCCACATCTTTGAGTTGGCCAGATGCTCTTCCTTTAGTGCTCATGAGCATGCGCAGCACCCCTGACAGGAGGACAGGTCTCTCTCCACACGAGATTCTGATGGGGAGGGCCATGAGACTTCCCACAGTTCCAACTGCTGCCCTATTGAATATTACAGATGATCTGATCTTGGATTATTGTAAAGGACTGTCTGACGCCATCCATTCTGTGTCCCTTCAGGTGCATGCGGCTGAAGTTCCAGCATCGAGGAACCTGTGTCATGACCTGAACCCAGGGGACTGGGTGTTGGTTAAAAAACACGTCCGGAAGAACTGCCTAGATGTTCGCTGGCGTGGGCCCTTTCAGGTAATCCTGATAACGAACACCGCGGTGAAGTGCGGGGGGCTGCCAAATTGGATCCATGCATCCCATACTCGAAGAGTTCCAGCACCTCTAGAAGGAACAGCTCCTATCCCAGACGAAAGCCCGGAAGTGGAAGAAGAGTCGCAAGAAGGGATAGAGGCAGCTGAGGGGGTGTCGGAAGAAGTTGGGAACGCATCGGATTCAGAAGAAGAGCGAAGGCAGGACGGCAGTGAGACAGAAGACGCAACCGAAGGAGAGAGCAGCAGTGAATGCGAAACAGACACGGATCAGTACCAAAGTGATCAAGAACCGAGTGTGAGGACGAGATATAGGAGAACAAGGTGTGAGGCTGCCACTTGGCCGGGAAGAGACAGGAAGCTAAGTTTGAGGTCGGCCCAGGAAGAAACACTTGTTCCTATATCCGAAGACTCGGATCAAGAGGAAGATACCCAAGAGGGAACCGAGGAGGGCCCTAGAAGATCAAGGAGGGTGCGAGTGCCTAGTAGAAGATACTCTACTCCTGATTGGACCTACCTCGTTGCAGATGTCGGTGGGGCACAGAACCGGGAGGGTCAGGGAAGTGAACCTGATCAGAACTGACCCAATCATCACTGTACAAATTCTGTTCCTGCTACCGGGGGCGGAGACTGAAAGGTTGCTGACACTCAACATCGTCTATCCTCCTCTCCTAAGCGGAATAAGAAAATTTCTCTTAGAAACAGTTAAATTTCCAGTTTGCTGTTCACGATATCCAATATTAGAGGGAACTCTTCTTTGTTTGGAGATGCTTGAGCGAGTAGTAGAACTTCTCGGAGATCGCATTGTTTTGGACTAACACTTTGTTGTAAAAAGACTTTTGATAGGACTTTGAAAAATTACTGCAAGATAACCTAGCGCCGAGTGGAAGAAGAAAATTGGTAGGGGTTTCCTTTTAGAGGATGGAGAAGGGCTAGGGTTGTCTGTTTTCTACAGGACTTTAAACTGTTTTGCGGAGTAAATTGTCGGCTTCCAAGTGTTCCAAAGAGGGACAATATGTAAAAGAAAGACTTTGTACAGAGAGAAGAAGAAGCGAATGCTGGAAGAAAGTCAAGAACTACACTGTTTGAGAACATGGAGGCTGGCAACCCGAACCGCAGGGCAAAATGTATAGTTGGCACATTGTTGGGAGTGGGAGTGGTGATTTCCTTGATAGTTTTAGTGGTTACTGTCTCATACATAGTGGGACACGAGAGAGATGCAACTGCAGTCAAGGAGGTCAAGGGAGTGTCAACACCGAGAACCACTATTGTTAATGATAAGGGAAACATCAATGATAAAGACAAAGCGTTGTTAGATGCAGAAATAAAAAGGTTACACACAGATGAGTCACAGGGAAATTTCAGGTCAAATGCTTATGCTAAATTGCTTTATGAATACGTTGATGTCATGGAGGTGAAGAATTGCTAAGTTTGTATGCAATTACCAGCTTCGGTAGAGGAGGGTATCAGATACCATCATCTTCCATTGACATATGGAATCACATGCAGTTTGTTGTTGAGCATATTTTATGGACGAGAAGGATTTGAGTATTATTTCTCGAATTTCGACTCGACATTGCCAGAGGTCCCGAATTTCAAGCATTTGAACAAGTGGGACTACTACAAAAGCGAAGACAGATTACACAAATGGTTTATTCCATGGAAAACGTTAGATACTTCACATGCTCGAAGAAACAATCTGACTTGTCAAGTGTCAGAAATTGAGAAAAAGTTTATAGGGCAGGTAGATACTAGATACAGGAGGCAGAAGATTCTGAAGGCCTCAGGACAATGGGAAACAGATTGGACCGAGGAAAGGGCACATCAAAGAAAGGGTAGTATTGGTCCAATTGCTTTAGATAAGGAGAAACGGGGGAAACTGTGCATCCACAGGAGTTACTCCTATTATGAGAATTTTTATGTAGGTCAAGTCCATTGTGAACATGCCTTTCAACTGGAGTATTACTCTAAGGATTTTTTGAAAGGGATGCAAGCAATTCCAAATGTATATTTTGTATGTGGAAGAAATGCCTATGTGAAGCTACCAGATAATTGGTATGGATCATGCTATCTGGCTGTTGTCTTCCCTAAAATATATCATGTTGAAAATTTAGAAACGACAAAGAAAGAAATACCAACTAGGTGGAAGAGAGGGCTGGGTGCAGCAGAAGTAGTTGGAGATGTACTCGGTGCTGCATTCCCTATCTTAGGACTGATATTGAATGACATTAAGATCAGGAGGTTAGCTACAGTCGTAGATAGGCTATCTGCCAGTACTGCTAGATCATTGATGCTGATAGAAGGTGAGATGCAATCGATTAGGGCAATGGTTCTTCAGAACCGACTTGCTTTAGACGTTCTGTTAGCTAAAGAGGGAGGAGTCTGTAAGGCTTTGAAGGTCCAGGAGTGCTGCACTCACATTCCAGACAATTCAAAACCTCTAGAGAAGTACATACGAAACATCACTGCCATACACTACGAAATCGAGGATCTGACAAAGATAAACGTGTGGGAAAAAGTAGGTCATGGAATGGGTAAAGTTGGAGGTTGGTTTGCAAACTTAGGAAAGGGTATCGTTTGGTACATACTGAAACCCATCATCATAATTGTGATTTGTGTAATCACTTTGTGGGGATTAGTGCGTTTGTATCAGTGGTATAGACCAAATAGGTTACAGAGAACTATGAGGAAACAGGAGGAAAAGTTGACAGCGATGCAGGACACCCAATACAGGAGTCTAAAGGCATTAGAGACAATGAAAAGAGGTGGCACTGCCACGACTTCACTTTGAAGGGTTCTACATTTTGTAATGGTGTCTTGATGGTGATGACCCCTGAAGGTCATCAAAGGGGGGATTGAGAGAGCACAAGTATGAAAAATGTATAAGTGCACCATATTTACAAGCACGTAGTTAGTTTAAACATGCTTTTGCACACGAGTGTTTTATATTTAGAAGTGAAATACCCAGAGTGTCTTATATTCAGTAGTGAAATGTATAGAATGTTTAAGTAGAGTAACAATAATCATAACTGTGTGAGATTAATGTAGAAATGTTGGAATGAAAACGAAAACCTCATGTTCTCATGTTAAAGGAATCATGTTAGAGTTGAATAGAACTCTAAAAATCCAGTATATTGTGTAGGCCTTAGGGCAAATCACAGATAACAAAAGAGAATTGCCAATACTGATAATCAAACACTTCATATAATTTTAAATACAGTACTTGAAACAACATTCAAGACCAGGAGCTAGTTAATAGCTTTTATTATTCTTTAAGATTTTATCAACACAAGAATCATATTTTTAGCGAATGCATATTCCAAAAAACAACCATGGAAAACATATTCAGCAGGAGGTCAACTTTGGGAATCATTCAACATATCACACATATCACAAGCATACAAAATACAGCCATTCAAAAAGGTAGAGGGGGTACAATAGCTTCAAGCAGTACAAAATTTACGAAAAGTCTTTCTAATATTTACAATGTAGCACCAAACAGGGAAAAGGAAAAAATAAGAAAAAAAGCCAAGGTCTGCGGGGCACTTAACACTATTGTCACTTAATAATTAGTCACGCACAAGGTACATTCCTATATCAAAATCAAATATTATTTAGAAAAAAGGTAATGTACACGAACTGGGGATAAGCAACAAAATAATTCTTAACATCAGTGCTTATCGCTCTTGCAGACAACTGTGTGGCTGTGGCCTACGCGTTTCGAATCCCGTTGGATTGTGGGGATTCTCTTCAGGGCCTTTGGTTTTCTCTAGGTAGAAAAAATAAAGAAAAGAAGAAAAGAAATATAAAAATCTCAACATGACATAGTTAATTTTACCAAGCGATCAGCATCAGGCGCAGCACTCAGTGACCACCCTCTTCTACACAGACTTACCAAAAAGCAAGAATGCAAGGGGCAGGGGAGCCTCAACTTTCTAACATGTTGGAATATGGCAGAATCTGGAGGGGTTAAAAAATGGGGGAGTCAGCGGATGGTTACCATTGTTAACAAGCTATCAGTGGTAGTGGAGGCTGCAAATTTACTTACTTTTCTTTCTTGAAAAAGATTTTCTCACGGGGAGGAACCAGATTGCAAAGGATAACGGTGGTGGACCTGTATGAAGGTAAGCGTGTAGTGCATCAGAAAAATCTGATAAAAGTAAGTACACAACATTTTAGTTGTTACAGATATGTGTTGGTGCTCACCTAGGATTATTCTTGCTAAAGATGCGCCTTTGCCGAACGGAAATAACTCGCAGGGTACGTCTGAATAAAAAATATATGTCTGAATGAAAAATTTGGCTTTGATATACAAAGACTACAAAATATCAATGAAGCCGGTTTTATACTAGAAGGTCATACCGAGCTTCCAATGAGACTCTTTGCAGTGAATGCAGGGGCGCCTTGTTCCTTTAGATCGATTAGCGTTTTCGTTAATCTGAAAAAAACCAAATAGTGAATACAATTTAGCCGCTAGAAAACGTGTATGTTGCAAACGAAAGCTGTTAATTTAAAGGCGGCGTCTTACCGCGAGGATTGACAACACGCTTGAATCCGCGCCGGGCGGGTCGCTAGAGTGTAGCCCTTTCGGGCGCCTGAAACAAAAGTAACGAAATAAGCGCGTGAGTATTTTAAAGCGTAATCTATTGAACCAGATTACTACAAAGATTCAAACAGGGCTTACCGACATGTCAACAGCCCATAGTCCGAAAAAATTAATTTGAATTGGTAGACTGAAAATGAGAGAAAAAATAAACATAAGTCAAACCATTTAAAGAAAAAACGGTTCAAATACCGGCGGGAGTTACAAGGAGAAGTACTTACAATGGAATCCTAGATCCGTTCGTAAAACTCGGCAGCGTCTTAGGTCAGCACTGGTTACTGGCTCATGCGCGGTCGCAAGCAAAGGCTGCACTGCTCTCCCTTTATATATTTGCCTGGTGGGGCGGACCGCCCACAACTTAGCCAGGGTAGAAAGGAAAATAAGGACCGGAGTGAAGACTACAAATATCAGCCTGGATGTACAAACAATAGCACATCAACAACGGATTATAGTTTGAAGATTTCGCTCAATTCATTGAGCCCCGATACTGCAGTATCAAACTTCACTATAAGAAATGCTTCCCGTTTCGATAATGCTAGATTAAGATCTCCTCCACGGGGATTTTTTTCTATTTTAGAGATCACAGTCCACTTTAGGTCACTGACTCCATGTTGCAGTCGTGTCCAATGCTGCACCAAAGGGGCATTCTCGACTTTCCTTTTGATCCTAGATTTGTGCTGCGAGATCCGTTGACGGACCTCTTGGTTAGTCTTGCCTATGTATAGTAACTGGCATGGGCATATAATGCCATAGACAACAAACTTACTCTTACAGTTGCTTACAGTCTCGTGTTTCCAGGAAATTCCATTATGCTGGAACAAAGAACCTTCAACAGTAGATTCGCAGCATAAACAGGTCCCACATTTGTGGTGTCCGAGGACGGGTGGCATCCCCATCATTTGACGTAAAGTTAAGGGTTTAGAAACAGGCATGGCTGCTCGGACTAGGTGGTTGGCAATATTGTTTTCTTTTTTAAAAGCAAATAAGGGCTCATTTACAAGGCTACCATCAAGATCCTTTATCAGATGCCAACTTTTTCAGGCGATTGGCGTTGGGGCAAAAGGTAGTGACCCATACCTGCCTTTTTAGATCAGGTTTGGATCTGCGTTCCAGAAGTGTCTCGCGTGGGGTCCACTGGGCTCTCCTCATACAGTTTTTTACAAGTTTTTTGGGGTAACCCCTCTCACACAGCTTAGATGTTACATTTTTTGAGTGTAGTTGGAAGTCCTCCTTAAAGGTGCAGTTTCTGCGGACTCGCAGGAACTGCCCATAAGGGAGATTTTCTTTTAAATTACGCGGGTGGTTACTATTAAACATCAAAGACTTGTTGCGGTCTGTGGGTTTAATGAATAGGGAGGTGGCCAATTTCCCTTCAGAAGGGAAGACCTCCACGTCAAGGAACGCGATCCTGCTTGTAGATTCTGAAATGCTGAATTTTATATCAGCAGTCCTGGCATTGAGCCATTGATGGAAGTTGGTAAGGGTGTCACTGTCACCTGTCCATGTCAAAAAAACATCATCAATAAAACGGAGCCACGCTCCGATGTATTGAGCGAAAGGATTGTTATAGATGTACGCGTTCTCGTACATATCCATAAACAATACTGCCAATTCTGGAGCAAAGGGGCAGCCCATCGCCACCCCCTTGACTTGGTAGTAAAATTCACCATTAAAACAGAAATAATTCTTTTTTAAGGCGAATGTTGCCAAATCCACAATGAATTTGGTAGGCACGCGCATGGGCCTGGGTCTGGAATCAAGGAAATAGGAGAGAACTGCTATAGCCTCATCTTGAGGGATCTGAGTATATAAAGCAGTTACATCTAAGGTAACTAGTCTGTCTCTGCCTTCACTGAAATCAATATTTTCTATTTTCTTGATAAAATCAGTGGTATCCTGAAGGTAAGATTTGACCTGGATCATAAAGTCTTTAAGGAAACAGTCTACATATTTAGCTGCTGGCTCTAGCACGGAACCACATCCTGCCACGATGGGTCTGCCTGGCGGATGGTCTGGATCTTTATGTATTTTAGGCAGTATGTAAAACATGGGGACTTTTGGATGTTTAGTTTTCAGATATTCAAATTCTTTCGGACCAACAAAACCCAGATCGAACCCTTCCTGCACAAGTGCGCAAAGTTCATTCTGGAGGTCCGTAGTGGGATCTTTGTTTATCTTTCTGTAGCAGTTTGTATCTTCTAGTTGTTTCATTACTTCCGTGGTGTAGTCCTGACTATCCCACACCACAATAGCACCGCCCTTATCGGCCTGTTTAATGATAACAGTATTATCAGTTTTCAGATTATTCAGAGCCGTCATTTGGTTTTTGGTGGTATTAAATTTAATGTATTTTTTCTCTTTTTCCATGGCCGATATGGCAGACAATACACTTTTCTCAAAAATCAAAAGGTTTTTTGGAACTTTACTGGCTGGCGGGCAAAAGGTGGACTTATTTCTTAGGCCTGTGACCTCAGAGGGCTGGATAGTGGGATTTTCACTAAAAAACAAAGTCAAACGTAATTTTCTGCAAAATTCAATGAATTCTGACTTCATTTTCACGAAGTCAGTTCTTTTTGAAGGTACGAATGACAATCCTTTAGCCAAGATGCTTTCCTCGTCCGATGTTAGGACTTTTTTAGAAAGATTGAAAATTGGCGACGCGTTTAGTTTTTGTAATGCTGTCGTCGTGTTTTCATTTCCCACGGGATATTGTTTCTCACACGGCCCCTGGGGAGTGTCTGGCCTCTCCCTAAAAAATTCGGCGATTGGTTTTGTTGTTGCTGCTGGTTGGTGTTCCAGTTACGGTTTCTATTTGGACGGTTATAATTACTGGTGGGTTCGCTGTCAGTACCCGACGAAGAGGTATCAGAAAAAGAAATGAATTGTCTACGCGATCTGCCCTGGTTTCCTTGAAGGAAACGTCTAGATTCCGCTTTGGAATAGAAATCAGCCTGTAAGTAGGGATATATATTGTCTAGTGAAAAACCTTTTTTATCCTTTTCGAATTGGTTAGATTTTTGAGTTATGGTGTGGTCCTTAAACTCTTGTATTTCTTTGGCAACCTTTTCCAAGAGTGCCTTGGCGTCTGCTATGGTTGGATTGCCAGTAATTTCGGACTCTAATTTAGCGATTTCAACTAATTCCTCTTTTGATATTCTAACCGCTGTCTCAACAGTCAGCATCATAAGATCTCTGCTACATTTGGTTTCTATCATAGAGAAACCTTTTTTGAATATCGGATCTTCTGTGAAAATTACAGGTATATTCTTAATTTGTAGTCCGGCCGGGATGGTGCCTTCTCGGAGATGTTGCAACAAAAAATGACCATGGAGGTCTGTCCTAATCTGCTTCTTTTTTAAACGAATTAATTTGTCAGATTCGTTGGATGTAGTTGCTGTCTCACTTAGGGTAACTGAGGAGAAAACAGGTGGGTCACTGAGGAAGTTTCTGATGTGATCTTCTGAGTAGGCGAAGGTATCTTTCTCTGCCATTACTCTATAAAATAAAAGGAAAAATAGAAAGAATTGTTACAACATATAATCACAAAACTTGAATAAGACACAATACAAAGGAAGAAATGGAAAAAGGAGGCACCTAGTCAACCTTCAATCCAAAAATTAATGGACAAACGTGAAAGCCTCGCGAGCCTGCGCCCGCTATAATAACCAGGAAACAACTAAGGGTTGGCTCTAATCAGCAAGGCTGAGCCGTAATCATAGATAACAAAAGAGAATTGCCAATACTGATAATCAAACACTTCATATAAAGAGTCTCATTGGAAGCTCGGTATGACCTTCTAGTATAAAACCGGCTTCATTGATATTTTGTAGTCTTTGTATATCAAAGCCAAATTTTTCATTCAGACATATATTTTTTATTCAGACGTACCCTGCGAGTTATTTCCGTTCGGCAAAGGCGCATCTTTAGCAAGAATAATCCTAGGTGAGCACCAACACATATCTGTAACAACTAAAATGTTGTGTACTTACTTTTATCAGATTTTTCTGATGCACTACACGCTTACCTTCATACAGGTCCACCACCGTTATCCTTTGCAATCTGGTTCCTCCCCGTGAGAAAATCTTTTTCAAGAAAGAAAAGTAAGTAAATTTGCAGCCTCCACTACCACTGATAGCTTGTTAACAATGGTAACCATCCGCTGACTCCCCCATTTTTTAACCCCTCCAGATTCTGCCATATTCCAACATGTTAGAAAGTTGAGGCTCCCCTGCCCCTTGCATTCTTGCTTTTTGGTAAGTCTGTGTAGAAGAGGGTGGTCACTGAGTGCTGCGCCTGATGCTGATCGCTTGGTAAAATTAACTATGTCATGTTGAGATTTTTATATTTCTTTTCTTCTTTTCTTTATTTTTTCTACCTAGAGAAAACCAAAGGCCCTGAAGAGAATCCCCACAATCCAACGGGATTCGAAACGCGTAGGCCACAGCCACACAGTTGTCTGCAAGAGCGATAAGCACTGATGTTAAGAATTATTTTGTTGCTTATCCCCAGTTCGTGTACATTACCTTTTTTCTAAATAATATTTGATTTTGATATAGGAATGTACCTTGTGCGTGACTAATTATTAAGTGACAATAGTGTTAAGTGCCCCGCAGACCTTGGCTTTTTTTCTTATTTTTTCCTTTTCCCTGTTTGGTGCTACATTGTAAATATTAGAAAGACTTTTTGTAAATTTTGTACTGCTTGAAGCTATTGTACCCCCTCTACCTTTTTGAATGGCTGTATTTTGTATGCTTGTGATATGTGTGATATGTTGAATGATTCCCAAAGTTGACCTCCTGCTGAATATGTTTTCCATGGTTGTTTTTTGGAATATGCATTCGCTAAAAATATGATTCTTGTGTTGATAAAATCTTAAAGAATAACAAAAGCTATTAACTAGCTCCTGGTCTTGAATGTTGTTTCAAGTACTGTATTTAAAATTATATGAAGTGTTTGATTATCAGTATTGGCAATTCTCTTTTGTTATCTATGATTACGGCTCAGCCTTGCTGATTAGAGCCAACCCTTAGTTGTTTCCTGGTTAGGGCAAATCACAGCAAATCTAAACGTGCTGCTAAAATAATGTGAGATGGGGTTAACCTGGTTCTTCCACAAATGTATTATCGAATTAAGTTTGAAATATATGTTTTATAGATGTGTTGTTTTAGAAACGTATGTTAGTTAAGAATGTTGTTTAAATCAAGTTAATGTTTTAGAGTGCAGGGACTCGCTTCATGTAAATCAAGGAGGCCTGTGCTGATAATGTCATCTCCTTTGATGTGCCATGTGCTCGTTAGAGGAGAAGTCGAAAGGTGTCCAGCTCAGAGCTTCGAGGGTGTTTTACGACCTATAGATATGGTGGAGTCTGGAATTTGAGGCCCACTGCAGGACGGACTGTATGCAGGTGCGAGGGTCTTAATCAGCTAAAATGAAAGGGGCTTTGTTCAGTGGCGCTTGGCGCAGGCCTGTAGGAGTTTCCAGGAATTTCAGGGGGTATCAGCGCACTGGAGAAGAAGCCCGGGAACCAAGGTCAACTATAACGAGGGTCTTGAAGAGTACCATCATGGAGTTTACCGCGCAAAGATGTACCACGTGAAGGGCGTCCCAAGGGGCGTTTCTATTGGAAATGTGATTTGGTATTAGGGAAAGCGACCCGGGAGGAAGTTAGAGCAGATGATTTTGGGAGCCTAAGGAAGCGGATGGGTAGGCAGATAGGCTGATCAGGAGAGACCCATTATCAGAGAAGAGAGAAAGAGAAGTGAGTGATCTTCTTAGGAAGTCATCACGGCTGACACCTAGAGGGGTAAAGATCTTGTTAAGTAGGGATGTCACTTAGTATAGTGTAGGGACAGACTAACCTTGATTTTCTTTTCTGTAATGACTTTGAGGTTGCAACTTGTATCCATTTTGGCAACGCTTATGTTATTGGAAGTTGTACTCATTATTCTGTTTTTCAGACTCAGACTATTCAAAAAGTTCATGTTCATAGTGATACCCATTTATCTTCTGAATCTCATTTTGAGAAGTTTGTATCTTCAGTTATCTTTGACTTTATATTAAATCTTTGAAACTTAAATTTGGTCAGTGGTCATTTAGAGTGGTGTAAGTTCTTAAATTGATTGACTTATTGTTAGATTACCTTTTACTCAATGACAGGTACCAACGATTCAGTCGACTTAGTTTGGGATTTGGTAAGGTAACTAGTAACCAGTAATCCCGCGTTAGCAGTAGCACCATAATGATGTGAGGTGCCAAGACTGATCAGTGTTCGAGCATAAACATTATTGAAAGATATATCTTTACCTTCAACCCTGTCCCCTAGTACTATGGGCTGACCTTAATTTAGGATAAGAATAGTGTCCCGGGTAATATCCAGATTATAACCCTCCTAGCAAATGACAAATAGGTATTATCACAAATTTCTCCACACCAATGCTTCTGCAGTGCCAGCCCTTTCGTTTTAGTAATGTGAGTTTCTTGATGAAAAGCGACCTGGACTCTATGCCTTGTAATAAATATTTGCACTCTGTGCCTGTTGTTCAGAGAATTAAGGCCTTTCATGTTCCAGGTATTCACCCTCAAAATAGAAGCAGGGCTGGTCTTAGGAAGTGAGATACAGTTTGACATAGTGGACCAAGCCCACCCCAGCATACTACCCAGAACCATATAGGTCGGTCATCGAATAAATGTACACCCGAGCAGAAAATAAAAACAAAAACCCACCACAGTGAGTGGGCAACAAGAACAAAGTGCAAAAGAACGACTAGGACAGTCGTGAAGTGGCTCTCCATCCAAACCATGAAGAACCATGACCGAATCTCTCCTTTAGTAAGGCCACAGGGGGTCACTCAGGATTAGGGAATGTGGAAGAAACACTGTCTAAACAGATCGAGATTTCCCTCCCTAGATCCTCCCACCAGGAGCTGTGAACACATCAAAGTATTAATAGCCACCTGGTTTGGGCCTGTTGCCCTTCATCTCATCGATTATTTTTTTTAGTGCCACCTAGGGGCAGAAGGGTTCTGCACCTTCCCCGGTTGGGCATGGTTATCATAAGTGTCAATCCAGTCCGAAGCCTCAGTTGGATTATAAAAAAAAATAGATTTGCCATTAAGCTGCACCCACTGTCTAGCTGGGAACATAAGAGCACAGGGGATAGACAGGTCATGCAGTTTCTTTTTACAGCAGTGAATGCTGCCCTGAAATTCTGCACAGCTGTTGTGTAGGCACGGGAAATTGAGATCCTTACATTCCGCACCAGAAAAGGGCTGCAGTGGGCACCAGCCTTAACAGGTAAACATAGTCTAAAAAGTGCCAAAGGCAAGAAACCACTGGCTGCGGTGGTGCACCAGACACAGGGTGTGGGCTGGCACCCTGCCCACTCTTTGGACCACCCCTGGTAACCAGCCTGCTGATTCTCAGTTAATATTTTCAGGACTCTGATTTGCTCAGACACACTAAAGAGTATGAGCGCATGCTCTTTTGTAACGGGGGTCCAAATCCAACACAGTGCATTTCACTTTCCTGTGGCCAACTCAGTAGGCTCATTTCCACCACCAAAGAGTCTACTTTCTTCTCTGGAGTCTCCCCCGTGGTGTCTAAGGCAGCAAGAATAGTTCCAGTGATCTTTGGGTTTATGGCCTGAGTCAGCGTTCACTGAGGGAGCAGGCGGATCTGGAATAGCCCCTAACAGCCAGAGAGGGGATCACAGGGATGTGTTCTCCTTTGGCCTGTGTGTGTGCCCCATTGTGAAGGAGGGTGAGTGAAGAAGAAAGAGACAGTGGCACCTGACCAGTGAATGGAGAAGGTGGGGGAGTTAAGGCACAGGATTGAAGCAAGGGAAAGCGTTCAATACAGCGGTACAAGAAGCTGAGGTGGAGAAACAGGTAAAGAAGCGGGGCTTCCGCAACCCCTACTGTACTTCTTGCAGTCGTCAGCACTAGCACCCTCTGGCAGGAGCAGGAGCCCATGGCGTAAGCAGTGCCACAGGGTCCGCCCTGTATTCATGAAGACATGTCAGGGGCAGTGGCTAGTGTGAACAGCAGAGCTGCCTCCAGGTGCCATATGTCGAGAAGGAGTTTTAGCCACCATCCCCGCAGTCCCTCCCCCGCAATCCGATGATTCTCCCACTGGTCACTGCTCATCAAACGGAGAATTTTGGAGCGGGACTCTTGCACGGTATTCCACCAGGGATCACCGCCAATATGGGTCCCCCTCGGTTATGGTACAGGTCCTAGGTCAATAGGGGGTGGGGCTGGCCCTTCAGAAAGGATGTCCAGGGTCGCAGGAGAAGTTGACAATGGTTAGCCACTGAGAGATGGGAGAGCAGGATGTGACCGCTGCCAAGTGCAGTGCCCAGTAATAAACCAGCCATCATGCCACATCCCTCTCCTGCCTCCACAGCTGTTGATTCATATGCTGCACGTTGGCATCAGCTTACAGTACTATAAGATCAGGTGGGAGAGCAAACTGCCTTCTTGGAGAGAGTGGCTGCGGCTCCATGGCAGGCACCAAACACAATGGAGAAGTCTGTCTATGCTCTCCTTGCAACATGGCCAAGGCTCTCCAGCGCTCCAAAGTGGGTCTCAAGAGGCAGGATCAAAAGGAAGGCCCCACGGTAGATAGAGAGCTCTTCACAGGCTCTCCTTACATCATGGCGTTTAGCTATACCACCCTTCCCACTTGCAGCCTAGATTAATCAAATTAGTAAATGTCATGGGGTTTAGCTATACCACCCTTCCCACTTGCAGCCTAGATTAATTAAATTAGTAAATATGTTTAGTTTTTACATCTGTCTTTTAAGAGATACATTTATTTCATTTGGGTGAAACATAGAGACATAAGTTGGATTATACGCATGTGATGTTCCTTAATTTACTTTTGACAAATTACTGAGTATTCAAATGGCTTCAGCTCGGGTGGGTTTGTGCTTGCAAAACTGAGTCCCAATTTTCATGTTTTGAGACATGGGCATTATTCTGCTGTCAAAGAAGAGAATCATCTTTCAGGAGCTCAGTGACCTTCAAAGGTATCCAAAAGATCACTAATGATCCTGAAGAGAGAAGATCATTCCCTATGCATCAGTCTGAATGATATGTTCAGCTGAAGAAAATTTACTGGCTGTGCTCACATGTTTCTTTGAATGGTCCCGTGCACACTTTGCCACTGGATTCAAGCTAGCCTGGCTGATGAAGGGTGTTACCCGAAACAGGTTTCAAGATGCTTGTTTCTGGTTCAGGAAAGACCTGGCTTGGTAATTCAGGCTGGACTCTTCCCATGAGGCAAAGGGTCAAGACTGATGTGCATTTAGCTGGGTCTGAACCGAGGTGGCAAAGTGAGCTAAAGAACAATGATGGATTCCAACCCAGATCTGTGACCTGGGGTGGGTGTCTGAAAGGTTTCCTTGTGTTTGCTTTGTTTGCTGTAAGTTGGCAGGGTATGCCCAGGCGTGGGTACCTTGCTCACTTTGCCACTGGATTCAAGCTAGCCTGGCTGATGAGGGGGGTTACCCCAAAACTGGCCTCAGGATGCTTGTTTCTGGTTCAGGGAAGACTTGGTTTGGCAGTTCAGGCTTGACTGTTCCCATGAGTACCCAGGTCAAGACTCATTTGCATATAGCTGGGTCTGAACTGAGCTGGGGAAGTGAGTTAAAGAACGATGATGGGTTCCACCCAGATCTGTGACTGGGAGTGAGTGTCTGAAAGGTTTCAGCGCTCGGTCCATCATCTCCTTGTGTTTGCTTTGAATTGAGAGGGCACTGTTGTTCCTCACTGCAGAAATCCAGGCAAACATCCACTTGCAGGCACTGGAGAAGGTGCCTTGGTTTCTGTAGTTCAGTAGGCTTCAAAGACAAAATTATCTGGTTCAGGAGTTTGTCCTGTTTTTGTGTGAATTGTTGTCAAAGGTACTGTGTATCTTTTAGTCTGTCTTTTGGATTCAAGAGACAAGTAAGTTCATGGTTGTTGTACATAATTATAAAAAAAGAAAGGACTGTCCCTCACACCCCCTGTTCACCATGTCCATCAGTGCTTAGTAAAAAGTGACGAGCTGTTGCACAACAAAAGGCCTTCCCGAGTTCAGGCAGTAACTCTTCCAACTCTTCAGGTCTAACAGGAAACGATTTATTCACACCACATTGGGAAACTCGAGTACAATCTCCCTGGTTATTGACATCACTGTTATTGGATAACCCACACACTCAGCCCCACTCCCCCCAGTTGCATGTATCACCTCATGGTTGTTGCTGGACCCGCTGTTTTGTCCTTAGACAGGAGAATTCCTAGATCATCTGTCAGTTCCATAAACGCTGCCAATGTGTTCCTGCATTCTGTGCATCCAGCTGGGCCTGTGAAGAGGAAGTCGACAAGGTAATGGAGCTTCCCCCCCACTGGATGCTTGTCATGTAGAGCCCACTCTATAAAGGTGCTGAATATCTCAAAGTATGCTCATGAAACTGAGCAACCCATTGGCATTGCTTTGTCAACGTACACCTCCCCCTCCCACTGGAATCCCAGTAAATGGATACCTTCGGGGTGTACCGGGAGTAGGCATAATACGGACTCGATGTCCGCTTTTGCCATGAGGGTCCCCCGTCTTGTTGCCCTAACTAGGTTGATGGCATCATCTATTGAGGAGTCATTTACCGAACACACATCTGTGCATATCTCATCGTTTACCGACGCGCCGTCGGGAAAAGATAGGTGGTGTATCAAACGGTACTGCCCCTGCTCTTTCTTGGGAACTACCCCTAGCGGTGTGATCACCACATCCTTGGACCTTTCAGGGGTGAGGGGGCACTCAATCCTACCCAGGTGTTTCTCCTTCTCTAGTTTCATAGCCACCACCCCTGGGTGTAGCAATGCTGATTTCAAGTTCCTAATGCTGCGGGTGGGGACCAGAAAACGGGATGGGAAAGCCTTCTTCGAAGCCAGGCACTAGTATTGTGGCATCCTTTTTGTTATGATATCTGGTTTCCAATTTGCGTAACTGGTGTGTTTCGACTGGTGTCCATGCTAGCCCAAGGGACGCCCACCCTACCTGTCCCCCTGCTACCCCTGTCAGCTCCTCATTGTTTCTTTGTATCCTTCCTGTCTCCCTTTTGATCCTTTTTACACCTCCACGCTGCCGCTGGATGCCCCCACACAGGATGAGCATGTGTGTTGGAACTTGCATGATGCCCCATAAGTGCACTCATTTGCCTCAAACTTCCAGCATATGGCTGGGAGACCGTTGATGTGGGGTGTCTTCCATGTCCCTGTCTGCCTCGTTCTCTGAAAAGTCCTTCCTCTTCCCTTGTGGAAGGGAGTCTGAAAGGGCTGCTCGCTCCTCCCCTCCCAAGATTTGGCCTCTTTGGCTACCATCATCTTGTGGATGAAGCCTGACACGTCTTCCTCGTTCCACTCCATTTCGGGGTAGGTCTGCATTTTTAGCCTAAAACCTTTATCATACTCTAGCCAGGCGTCGCCTGGAAATTGCCTCTGTGCTCTATGTATGTTAGCTTCGTAGAGCCATAAGTCTGCTGTGTATCGTGGGAATTTCTCTACTATGATGCACGCCATAATTCAGAAGGAGTCTAACCAATTATCAAAACTTTTTTCTTTTAGCTCCCTTTGCCTTTACCTTCTCTCATCGTCCTTCCTATCACATGTCGTTAGGTCAAGCCCCTCTAGTTATATTTCCAACAGTGAAAAAATATTGATAAACCCCTTTCTTCATATTCTCTCCTTCACTGCTAGTGGTATGAGCCTTGCCAAACCTGTTTCCCTGGTGATCATTGATGCGGGGCCTGGTGATGGCCGTGTGTATGGCTCTGCTATGAGGGGTGCAGCAGGGGCACCGCCCAGCCTGCCAGCGTCCCCCAAGCCCTCAGTGGTGCCCTGTTGTCCCCCCTGGGCCCTGATGGGTTCTGTCCCCCTAGTGCTTGTGCCCTTGCCTGCCCTGGGTCTATGAGGTGCCATGGTAGCCCAGATGTTTCCTCCTCTGCTGCTGCCCCTGCTGTCGCTGCCCCTTGCCTCCCTTGCGCCTGCGCTCCAGCTGTCCCTGTGCCGAAGCTTTGCAACAATAATGGTGTCATAGATTTAATGCACTCTTGCACTATTGCACTGATATGCTCACCGGTCGCTGATGTGTGACCGGTCCCTGTGCGTGGTCCCGCTGCCGCCGTGCTGGCTCCAGGTGGTTGGACTTACTTCAGTGCGGTCTTCTTAGAGGGTGCTGCCCCTGTTAGCTTGGCTGGTACCCTCCTAATCCATTTGGCCGCCGGGGGTCTGGTGTCTGTTTGCTGCTGGCCGCTTGTCCCCTCGTTGCTAGCGTTGTCCAGCGAATAGCGATCAATCCAGTCACTCCCATGATCCTGCGATGCTGCGCGGATCCTTCTCAGGAGTTCCCCCAGGTCCTCCTGTTTGTGCTTCCTGCCTGTCTGCATCTTGCGTGCTCTTTTGATAGCCCCCTAGGCGTGGCCCTGCCACTCGCCGTTTGCGCCCCCAATGTCAGTTATTGCCTGGTCTGCTTGCCCCCAAAGCGCCTTGTGCCAATGCTCTAGTGACCGGGCTTTCCTATTTGGCCACTGGGTGGGGTGCTGCCACCATTCCCCTTGCACCAAGAGAGTCTCAGCAGTTTGCGTTGTGTACTGTTCCTGTGACCACGCTTCCTTATTTGGCCACAGAGTGGGGTGCTGCCACCGTTCTTTTTACACCAAGAGGGTCACAGCAGCTTTCCTTTGTGTGATGTTCTTGTGGACACGATTTCCTATTTTGCAGCTGCGTGGGGTGCTGCCACCGTTCGCTATGGCACCAAAAAGGTCCAGCAGCTTGCCGTCAGTGTACACAGCAGCTTCATCAGCTCTGAAACACATACGTTCTTGCGTTGCCTGTGTTGCTAGGCAACCGCCTACGTCCTACGCTGCAGGGCCCGATGTTCTCGTGCTGCCCTGCCTCCTTTCAGTCCAGCCCCGTGTGGGAGGGCACGCTCTCCAGCTCCGGACCGTGTTATGTGGGGGCTTAAACGTCCCTCGCACTGCTCGGACTTCTGTTTATTGTTGCCTTCCGTCGATTGATGTGAGCTATGAGAGCTCCAAACAAAGGCCGCCACGTTCACCGGAGTCCCGAAGGGTCGTGTTTGTTGCAGGATGCTTGGAAAGCCCGGACGGCGCCTCCGAGACTATTTGGCCCACCAAGGGAGTAGCAACCGGGACCACGGTGAGTACCCGCTGTTTTTCCGGTGCCCAAGCTATTCCCCCACGTGTGTTCTCCAGCAGGGTGGGGGGGCGGGTGTAGTCTACGCCTGACCGGAGACAGTTCGGTCAGGTCCTAATTGCTTCTACTTGCTGTTGCGGGGAAAATGTTGGATGTAGGGTGCTGGGCCTCCTCCGCTTGTGTTTCCGCCCACGAGCTCCGTCAAGCAAGCCGAGATATTGCTCTTCCTCTGTTGCAGCATGGTGGTCCTGGTTCTTCTGGGCATGTATTCTCCCCCGCTTTCGCGATGTCTGCTCTCCAAAAAGTCTCTGCCCGGCGCTGGGCTGCTCCCCCACGTCTGAAGATAGGAGCATACATGGAGGAGCCAAGCTTATATCCCACCGGCATCCTTCGCCCTAGCTGGGGGTTGTCTCCCCATTGGGCCATTCATATGGCGCGGGGGCCCCCATTGGACGGGGGGGTTGGCACCGCTCTGTTGGCTGCCCTGGGGGGGGGCAGGTGTCTTCCCGCTCTGGGGGCACTTTTGGCACCAAAGAAAACCGGTTCTGGGTGCGGGGGCACGGTGTTGGTTATGGCGCTGGCCTCCTATGCCTCCGTTGGAGGCTGCCTCTGCGAAAGTAGTCTTTCAACATTCATCCTGTTAAAAGAAGAAGTTAAAAATAAAACACAACACATGGGGATCCTAAAGTCCAACTAGCGTTTAATGAAAAACAGCAGGCAGTAAAGCAAAGGTCAAAAGACAGTTGCCATTTTAACTGACCAGGTCTCTACATAGAAAGTGATCAGATGGAGCTAAGAGCTAAACAACATGAAAATGAACCTATTGTATAAAGAATGTATTTCTCTCAATACAAGTCAGCATAATAACCATGTGACAGAAACTGGTTGATCCTAGCAGAACGCATCTAATGTGCAGGTGTTAGAATCTTACCCTCAAGTAAACAGGGCAGAATTGGATTGAAGATATAATGCATATACAGAATACTATCTTCATTGTTCTCATTTTTTTTATCCTCATATTGCGATTATATAGATAAGGAGGTTTCGGGAGTCTGATGATCTTTTGTGTTGCCTTTGCCTTCACTGCCCCATGTATTGATCCATCAGTTTTTCTCCACTTACCCTTTATCGTTTCCAATAATACCATGGTTTAGTGGGGGAGCTAGCCAGTTTGGCTACTCGGCAGTGATGATTCCTGCCTGGTATTATTGTTGTCGCCTTAATCATTGGATTTATTTGTCCATAACCCAGTAAATAGTTACTCATTTGTTTGAAAACGCTGTTCCCAGATTTCCCAGAAGTTTATTCTCTTCGAGTATTTCCCTTTTCTATCCAAATTATTGATTTTTATTGTGTAGTTGAGCCAATTTGTATGACTTGGAGGGGCTGGTTTAACCCAGTTAATGCATATTTCTCTCCGCGCTAACAGCATTAGAACGAAAAGTAAGCTTTCCTGTTTTTTACTTAGCTTATTTCTATCAGCATCTGTATTATTGTATATCCCAAAAATAATAAGAAAAATACTTACAGTTATGTTGGTTCCCAATACCATGTTCAGTGTTTTACCAATCTCATCCCAATAGTTGGTTATTGCGGGACATTTTTGGAACATGTGAATGTCATCCGCTTTAGCTTCTCCACACTTAGGGCAGGATTTACCGTTGGTTCCTTTGAATTTGGACAATCTTTTTGGGGTCCAGTAGGCACGATGAGTTGTGTTGTGTTCATTGTTCTCATAAAATCTCGCACCGTTGCCAGGTTTAAAAACAAGGTTAAGCTACTAGAAAATGTGCAATATACAACATGGAAAAAATGGCTTCTGGGCCAGGTAAGGCCGTGAAAGATTAGCAATTATACAATTCCGTGTGAAGCTTCAAACAAATAGACAACAACATTCACATTTGAGGACCAGTGGATACATTTGTGATCAGATATTTGGTTATTATCATACTCCCATAAACCCTCCAGTCTAGTAATTATTGAATTATCATTCAATCATTCCTTCACAAGATTCTACTGGTACATGACTAGAATGCTGCACAGTTGTTTGCTTGACTTACTCACTGTGAGAGAATCTCTCTTTCTTTAAATTAAAATAATTGTATTACATTTTCAAAAGAAACATAAACATAAAGGTACCACCAATTTGAAAGCATAATAATAACGCAGCGATCATGCTAAACATGGTATTATAAACATTTTGTAAAGTCTCATTTATGAAATCAAGATTTGATGTCTGGAGCCATCATGTAAAGATGAAAAAATGGAATTAACATAATAATCTCTACATGGTAATTACTGTAATCTTAATGCTCATATTAATCCAGCATCTAATGTAAAAAGTTAATTAAATACTTTAAATCTTTTTATATCAAGATAAGAAGTAAGATTATTTAAGACATATCTGAACATAATAGGCGCATCATTGGAGGTAAAGAGAGTGGGCACCTTGAATAAGTTACTGTTAATGTGGGAGTAGTATTAATTTTTCAGGGAGATTTCTAAAAATGCATCTTATTTATTCTAGATTGGTTAACAAGCATAATTGATGAAGCATTGCACTGTGAGTAAAACAGAGGCAAGTGCACAGATGTTGATGGATTTAGCTAATTTACATTAGATTAAGATAATCTTAATGAAATGTTAGATAACAGCTAATAACATATCAACCAGGAACCCTCATCTTCAAATCTGTAAGAGGTTATGCTTTGAAAATACCAAATATAACCGTGGTATAATCAATGTTTAGTTGAACATTCACTATAACTTCTATATAAAATCAGATTTCAGTCCACAAGGGGAAACATATATCAGTACATCAAATAGTGTGAGTCACGGTTAGATTCTTTGAAATTGTAGCAGTCACATAATGGGACTAGGTGTAATTAAACAATCTGCTTCAAGGCCAATTTTCTCCATGGAATCACCCATACATGCATGGGCCAAGGCAGGGGTAGTTTTAGGTGCTCAAGAGAAGTTCCGAATACCACCCTATTTCTCTTGGAACAGGGGCGCCATGTTTGTCACGGAACGTGCTCAATACCATCCATTCTGAGTAGTAGGGATACGTTTTGTTCTATTGTAGACTTTGGATGCTACGGGGTCCGAGCTAAGCAGCTTATTAATATTAGTGCATCGATTTGGAGTGGTTAAATGGTCCGTCTTTGAACTTAATGTCTTCAACTGTGGGAAGTTTTAGAAGTCTTTGTTTGAATAGTTGAATTTGTCTGTTAATTGCATGACACTTTGGGGTGAGTGTGACTCCCCAGATCTCCCAGATATCCCATAATTGAGATTCTTTTAGTAGCCCACTCTTCCCAAACAAAATGTTTCACCATCTATTTTGAGTTTTGGATTACCCAAGAGTAAATTCTAAATGGATCTAACCGCATGCGATTTAAAAAAACCCGCGTTACGTGACGAGCTCAGCTCGTCATCCGCATAGCACAGGTTGCGCCCATGACGAACTGAGCTCGTCATGAGCGTAGAAGGGGTTAAAACTCTATTATTCAGTTTCACGTCTAACTGCAGTAAGACATTTATTTGTCTGGTTTTATAGTTCTGAGTGTATAACTTTGGAGGTTTTGATAACAAGTGTTGCAAGGGAGGTGATGGAGAACACACTTCCAAAGAATGGAAGTGAACAATTAATTCACACTTCTGTAAAAGATTTCACATAAAAACATGTTTGATCTTATTTTTGATAGTACTGCGATATAACAAAATAGTAAAATAACCACCATAAATCGAAAGTGTGAACATTTAACTTAATAAATACTATTAAGCATGAAATACTATCAAATATTGGCAAGAGGAAACCGAGGGGTATATTATCAAGGGGTTTATCTCCGCTTTTTTGGCTTTAAAAGCCAAGAAAGCGGAGATAAAATTATCTCCCTATTACCAAGCTGTCGCTAACACCAGTTAGTGACAGCTAATAGGAGATAGCGACCATCTTGGGCCCCGCTTTGCATGTCAGTGATATTTATCACTAATGACATGCAAAGTGGGCGTGCCAAGATGTTAGCGACTGGAATCAGTCGCTAACATCGCTATCTCCTATTACCAACTTTTGGAGATATTCGCGCTAAGCGCGAATATCTCCAAAAGCTAACACCTGCCCTGAGCAGTTCTTCACCATGTTATCCAATGGGAGGTGGATAACATGGCTAAGAGCATTTGCTCGATAATGCATGAATATCGCTGACTTTTCAGCGATATTCATGCATTGCAGCTGTTTTTTATCGCATTTGCGATAAACCTTGCTAATAGCAAGGTTTATCTGCGATAAAAATCGCCGATGTGCGGCGATAATTTTTGTCTCTAAACAAGTTAGAGACAAAAATTATCGCTAGTTGTTGGTAATATGCCCCCGAGAGTCCCTTTCACAACAACCCGAGGCAGACACATTAGGATAAGAATCCCTGTTCTCTGTTTTTTCCGGGTTGCTTTCTGTGCCTCAATGAGGTGCACCCGTGGCCGTAGTCAGGACCAGCTTTTGGCATCGGCGAGTTGGGCCCAGGCCCAGGGCAATGATCTTCAGAGGGGCGCACAGAGCTGTCTGCATAAGTGTCATGCAAACAGCAGCTTTCCTCCACATGGCTCCAGTTATTCAATTTAATGCACTTTTAATCATTTTTAACATGGCGCATAGACTCCTTTAACCCTCTCAGCCTCATTGATGCCCTACCATCTCCTTCTCGCCTCCTGCACCACACATAAGCAAACCCCTACCCCAACAACAATGGGGCATATCAACAAGAACCTCGTTAAAATTATCGCTGTTTTAGCGGTAGGAAACTGCTGCTAAAATGGCGATAATGGGCTTGCTAATATGCGTTATAGAATTCAAATAGAAGCCCACGTTAGATGTGCAGGACATCTATCCTGGGTTTCTATTGGAATTCTATAACACATATTAGCAAGCCCATAATCGCCGGTTTAGCAGCAGTTTCCTTACGCTAAAATTGCAATAATTTTAACAAGGTTCTTGCTAATGTGCCTTCCGCATGATGAAGGTAATCTTTTGGTTGATTCATGAAAGCTGGGGGGGGAAGGTGTTTGTGTTCAGGGGCCTATTGCTGCTGTGTTTCCCACACAAAAGGTGCCCCTGCTGCATCATTATATTCAGCAGCGAGCGCCACATGTCCGTCTGCCCAGCGCTCTGTCCGAGCAAGGGCCGGCTCTGGTCGTAGCCACAGTTGGCAAGAGGACCCATATCAATGACTGTCATATTGTTGTTCTATTGAGTGCAAAATACTGCAATGGAAATCATGCAGTCACCAGACCTCAACTATCAATGGTTATTATCAGTGCCATCCAAAAACGCTCCTTCATGTATTAGCTTGGCCGTCGCACCACAGTAGAGCAACCATTTGCAATTTCATCTCTCATGAGCCCGAGATTTCCAGCAGTGCCAGCATGTCTGTCTGTCTGTCTTTCTACCTCTGACACTCATTTGCTGCCGAACCCTATGGCAACATTTTATTTCAAAGCAAGGTTTGTATAAGGATTTTTTAACATTACATGACGTATTGCAGGGCATTAACTGTCATGGCATGTTAAGCACTTACATACACAATTTTGCAAAGCCTGGAGCGAAAACGAAATGCTTTATTGGCTGTGCCTTATATTTTTAGGTCGAGCTGGGCAGCGCATGCGCTGCTCTGCAAGGCATGCTAAACTAAGGTATGGTAGTGAAGCTCTGCCCACTCTCCCCCCAGTTTCTTCATTGCCTTGTGTTATTGTCCATTGTAAACTGTTGCTTTTCATTAGTCAATAGGCTTAGTAATCCCTCCTTAGTACCACCTTTTCCCATTTTGTAACTTCCCATGAGGACACCCCCTTTTATGTATTGTTGCGTGGCAGGCTTTAATTCAAGCAGCCAAGCATTATTTTCTCAATGGGTTTTGTCCTGCCTATTCTTGCCAGCATAATAATAATTGGGGTGACCTAGTAGGTTGTCAAATGACTTGGGTATTGATCGATAAAGCAAACAAATGGTCCTAGACACAAAATTGCTCACAGTTAATTGGTAGATAGTTTGGTGATCAACAGAATGTTTATAAAAAATGTGACTATTTTAGCATACGTACATTTGAGGCATATATCATTTCACCCCTGATGAGAATATAAGCGCATTCCACAATATAACATTAAATAGAAGGCACCCAAATTTAATTGCATTGTAAAGAGTAATGTCTTTACTACTACATCTTACTCAATTGATAACAGATATAGACAGAATCACAATGTTCAAGGTAAAATGTCATAAAGGTTACTCCAAGGCAGAGAAAGAAGGGGAGATAGTGCTCATATGCGGGACGGAAAAAATTAAAAAGGAAAGAAATCAAGGAAAACATCCAAGGGATATATCATTAACATCGTTGAGCAAAAAAAAGATCTGGCAATATTCCTCAGCGGGGCCTGTTTCCTTTAAAGGAGAACCTGCCCCTTAACATGAATTAGTTACAATGGGTTTGAGATTATTTTAGTAGTGTGGTGCACAGAGAAACATCATCTGTGATCCGGAGCAAGAGGGGGTCGATATTGAGATGCAGGCTCACTGGGGGTAGAATGCCCAGGAGGACACCCCCTTTTACGCTTATTGTTGCTCGTCAGGCTTTAATTCAAGCCTCTGAGCATTACTTTCTCAAAGAGTTTTGTCCTGCCTATTCTTGCCAGCAAGAAAAGGCAGGACACGCTCTCTCCTAACGCATTTGCAATGTAATAGGTCTTGCATTTGCGAGAGTTCAAGCTATTGGCATTGTAAATGACGATGCCTTTTATTTATCTGTTTTAAAAAACCCATAAACAAAGGAAATGTAATTTACAATGCCAATAGCTCAAACTCTAGTAAATGTGAGACCTATTGCATTACAAATGCTTTTTCTTGGTTGGATTTACTTTTTTACCAAGTGGTGCAGGGCCAAAAAGGCTTTTTATTCCACTGGGAATTTCCCGAGTGGGAGCCCTTGTCGGTCGGGTTTGAAAGGCCAGGACCGCTCCAGGCGCCTCTGTCCCTCTCCCAACCTCCCCAATGTTTGGGTCATTTGCAGCAGACCTGGTGATTATTTTTGTCCCCCTGTCCGGCCTAGATACGCATTTGTTTTTCTGCAGTTTTGTATAGAACATACTTGGCCCAAGGACATTTGAACGCTTCAAAGGAAAAGCGCCTACCCGGCGGTATCACGAAAACTTAAGGATAAGTAAAGGTGATAGCTCACGACTGGAGTACCCTGACACCTTTTCAACCCCGGAGCGGCTGGTATGACTAACGTGGCTGACTCTGGCAAACACAGAACTAGTGTCCAAAAGTGGAGTGGTGGCATATGAGTGCAGCCCTGATGAAACTGCTTGAAGTGTTACAGCAGTGAAACATGTCGGCACTGGTACTAGGTAATGGTAGGCATGAATAGCTACCAGCCTTTTTAAATACCAAAGCATAATCATCTCCCTATAAATAAAGTGGGTTAAGGGAACTTTATGCTGGGTTTTTACGCACTTCTTTATGTTATGTGTTAGTCACCAGCAGATACTACTGCTGTCCACTGTTTGTCACAATTTCTGTTGTTTTGGACACTCCTTTTCTTTCTTCTTTTTCTTTGAGAAGCAAGTGACTACCGATGATGAGACAGAGGCTTGTCTGGAAATTGCATACCGGTTACCCCGTTGGTGGTGTTTCCGTGAGGCGTCACTTGTTTCTCACACATTTTTTCTAAGTAGAATTCAGTCCAACACGACTGTGTGGACACTTGTGACTAACTTATTTAGGTCACTATTGTTGTTGTTCTGTGGCGCTGTCAGGGATAACAGGTGTGTCTGTCAACGTGGGCGGTAGTGCAGTGCAATAGCTCCTTATAAAACGTATAAGAGTGTGATAGGTAGCAGTATATATTGACTGCCCCTTCCTGGAGTCACTGACATATTTTGACGCCTTTGGACTGGGTCTTTTGTTGTATTACACGCTTCAAAAAAGCACCAGATTGTTTACATTTGGATTTAAAAAAAATATATTCTAGGCATCTGGAGTTTATGTGGTTTGCCCAGAATCAGAGGATGTTGAACTGACGCCGAGGACCCTAGCTCCAAAGTTGGCTGCTCTCTCCATTGGGGGAAACTCGTCCACCCTAAATATCAACATTTTTTACTCTTTAGAATGATAAATCATTGCACTTGACACCATTCATGTGTATGGCCAAGCTGCATTATCTGCCTTGCCCCCTACGTATTTACTCCCACCAAGTAACTTCAATGTTAAAGTAGTAACATCGATGCCGGACCTTTAAATTCAGAGTATTTATTTTTTCACGCTTTATTGTAGAAAGTTATGCTTTCATTTTGATTTAGAAGCACACGTTTTACTACACAGTATGCCACACAGTAGCATGAACTTTTCATTTTCTTTCGAAATCTAAAGGCGAGGTTTCCACATAAACCAAGTCATCTCGTGCTGGGAAAGCTGAATTCTAAATATTATGTTTCAGAAGTTCAAGTTATATTTCACTGCAGGCAGCCAACTACCTTTGAATTTTAATGTTCTTTCAAAATGTTTCAACATCAACGCCGTGCTCTCATGTTGGTTAAGCTGAAGCGACTTTTAAATGGAAAGCGGCCTTTTCTAGAAGCTCATGTTATATCACTGGTATGCAGCAAAGTACCACAGATGTTCTTTTAGATAAAAAAAGGAGTATTTTTTGTTTTAAAAAAAAGGTGTAAGTTTGATGTTTGTTGTACGTCAGAAGCTCCAATTCGACCACAGTGAATGCCACATACTAACATTAACTATCATATATTTCTTGATAAAATTCTGTGTTTTTTACTTAATGTCAGTGATCTCGTATACGATATTTGAAATATGTTCGAAAAGTAAATGTTGTTAGTAAAACATTGGAAAATGTCATATACAAACGTTGCACCAGGAGTCGACTATTTCCGCGCTTGGGGTGTCACGTTCAAGCATATAACTCCTAATTTCCCCCACTTAAATCATGGATTTTTCATTGATGCAAGCTGATTTCATTTAATTATCATTTACAGGCAGATCAACAGAAAGCTATGTCAAGCAGCGGCAGAGAAAAAGGGGGGGGGGAGGTCCCCAAATGCATATTCCCCATGTTAATTTCCTTGGGAAATTCTAGACAAGGCTTCAATCCAAACTGCTGAATGAAATTTCCCAAAATTTGGCAGAAAGGTAGCTGTTGGTCCAGAAAACGACCTTTTTGTAAAATGGTGTAAATCTGTTCAGTAGTTTTGGAGTTATTTAAAGAAATTTCCAGTTGTACATATGGGGACACGATGGAGCCGCAACCCCTCCTGATCTCATGCTGAGATCTGATTGTCTGCTAACACTTCAGACAAGGAAGTGCTAGCAGCCATCTTGTGACTAGGTTGACCTGCGTCTCAGAAAACATATTTTAAAACAAAAAAAAGATAATGGGACAGGGTAGATGCAGCCTGTGCCCAAAAAGCATTAAAAACAACATTCAGCAGGATGAAAACTAAAAAATGAAATGAAGCACTTTGTTAATTATAGGCTTCCAGGTGAGCCAAGTCTCGGGGGCATTTTGTAAATATAGTAGGAGGGGCGCGAGAACCCCCCATCTGGGGCATACTAATGCCCTGGGGCCACCACCTACCCAGGGCTTCTTTATAAAATAAATGCTGGGAAGGCCTGTTTGGCCTCCCCTGCTGCCCCGGGGATCACCACCTCCCCGGAGCTATAACTAGAAATAATGTGGATGCTGCACAGCCCCCCACAGCCCCAAGGGCCACAACCTTCCTGGGACTGTGTTCAGCAAGGGAGGAGAACACACAGCCCCCCCTCTTGGAGCCATAGATGGTCTTGGCACAGGGGCGTAGCTAGAGGATGTATGACGTTACAACGCATACTTTTACAACGCCTACCTTTACATCACAAGTTTTACAACGCATACCATTACAACGCATAGTGCTTTGGGGCGCTGGATAGTGAATAGTTTAATTTACTATTCCAACTCTAGTCCCCGTGGATAGTAGGGAAGGTGTTGGATAGTACATTAAACCTATTCCCTATCCTAGAGCGCCCCCCAGCGCAATGCGTTGTAATGGGTTGCGTTGTAAAAGTTGCATCGTAAAGGCACTGCGTGGTAAAAGTTGCGTTGTAAAGGATGTTTACCGTAGCTAGAGCTTGTGGCGCACGGGGCTACCCCTCAGATTTCCACCCCTTGGGGGGGGTGGGGGGGGGGGGGTGCTGGGGAAAAAGGACGGTGAGCACTTGAAAGATGTCCGAGTCTCAGAGGAGAGACACGTAGTATAAGCGCGCATGAGGTCCTGGAACAAGGGCCGAACCAGAACAATCAGACAGTCGAGCCGGGGCGAGGTCTTGAGAACTGAACAGTCACTCAAACCACACTTGAGTAGGAAAAACTCTGGGGCCAAGCCTCCAGCAACTGGCGGAGGTCTGATTACCTCCATCCATCCTCCCTGAAATCCTAGAATCTACGAAAATGAGTAGCCCCAACTAAGGTAGCACAACATTAATGCATCCCTCATCCTTACAACGCCACCACTACAACCAGCAAACCAGGTCCTGCTGCTGCCGAAGCGACGTGGAAGCCACCAGTCTCCCACCTCAACAGGACTTGGCAAAACCAAGCAGCAGTGGCTGGTACTCAACTTGGCAACATGGCTTGCAAACGCATGCAATAGTGTCACTATCATTTATTTAATGTTGTTTTTCCTTGCAGGTTGTCCAAGGGGAATTCTGCAGCCAGTAACATGGGTTTTAGAAGTGCACATAGATCCAAAATCTAACTAACGGCAGAGTGCAAAACGAGTCTGGGTGCTCGTTGGAACAGGTAAGTACGAGTGTCCTTGCCCCTCCTGCCCCCCAGTGAAGCTGACGAGGGGTGCACCCCTCCGTTGAAGTGTGAAGGGGAGACGTAGACTGGCCTGTGGGAGTTCATCTCAAAATGACCCTTGAAGGAAGCTCGTTTTTGGCGGGACCTAGGAAGAAGAACGCTGTAATGAGGCAGCCTGGAAGATCACTTGATCCCTAGATTCACCCCAGGAGGGAGCTGGGGGAGAAATTGTATGACAGAAACTATGCTCAGGAAGAAGACATGGAAACGACAGAGCTAGGAGGGAACTCACATTTAAAGGGAACTAGGAAAGAGTGCGTTTTATAGAGAGAGGAGTATTTCACCTTAGAAGGGAGTTTGGGAGGCTCTTAGTTTGAAAAAGGGCACATTTGCGATGGGGGCAATAGGCAGAACGGTGTCTTTGAGGGTGACAGTTAAACCCAGGGGTGTTCCTCTAAGGAAAGAGAGGGAACTTGTGGAAGGTAGGATGGAGCCGGCACAAAAAGTTTGCTAAGCAAGATTTCTCCCTATAACTACTTTATGGAAGGAGCTCCGAGCAGCCTTCTGTCTGGAGGCCCCGGCAGGGGCAAGTTATCCCCCTAGTAGGGAGTTTGGACGCAGCTGAAATAGGAGTTAGTGCAATATAACTGCCAGCTCTTGATACAGTGACTCCAAGAAGGGAGTTCACATTTGAAGGTAGCTCAGAGTCTCTTTAGATGTGTGAGATCACTATCATAATAAGGTAGGAGGGCGCACACTTTCCTGGTCGCTCAACAACTACGTGCTACACTGGAGCCTGTAACTGATTGCCTGTTTTAGTGAAAGATTGTGTTTAAATACGCAGTTAAACAGCCTGAAGAAACTCCCTATGCCAAGCACACATTCATATTCACCAACAGCCTGGAAGGCATGTAAGGCACACCTTCTTGGTGCCGTCGGGTGCAATGATTGAAATTGGACGGACGGTCACGGTTCTTTATTCTTTCTCTCCAGTCTCACCAGCTCACCTTGAATTATTTATTTATAGTTGTTGCGTGCCACTGCCGCAGCCACAGACAGTATGCAGGCAAGAAGAGAATGGTCTCCACGTACTTCTCCGGCTCCTCGACACGACGAGGGGCGAGCGCAGCGGGCAGTGAGCGCATAACGCGTCACACTGATACAGTGCGGCGAGGGCTGGCCAAAAATGTCCTTACAGGGCCGTCATTGGTTGCGCTCGCACGTGCCGCGCACGCTACCACTGGATTGACGGCCCTGGAGGACTAGTGTGAGCGAGGCTGGGAGGGGGGGGCCCAACAACGGTCATCAAAATTTTGATTTTCGAACCGTTACTGACAGCAAGTTTACAGTATTTATTTATTTATAATTTCTGTATGCCATGCATTGCTGAAATCCCTTAAGAAATTGTCTGTGCTTAGTTAGTGCTAACTTTACTTCAGATGGCTGGCTGGGTAACGGAAAGTGAAGTGATGATGACTGGTGTAAAGAGCGCCACCGCCCTACAGTCACAGAGAGGCCGCCGCGGCTGCAACGGGCCTCGGCCTCCAGTCCAGACAGTCAGTGCCGGCCCGCACGGCCACCTAAAAAAAGGTGCAGCCGAGCAAAAGGTGCCGCCTGGGGCGGACCGCCCCCTCCCGCCCTCCCCTAGCTACGCGGCTGTCTTGGCAACTGTCACCCCCAGGGCCTTCTCCAGTAATGTCCGGGGATGTTCAACCCCAGACATTGCAGTTTGCTCCCGCCAAGTCACAGCAAACACTGCTCTGCTTTAAGCAAGTGAGAGCGCTTTGCTCTCACTTGCTTAAAGCAGAGCACAATTTGCTTTTACACACAGTGAGCTGCACGTTAGCAGCTCCCTATGTGTAAAAGCCATGCTGGCTTCTGCAGGATGTGTGGAGCTAGCAGGGACCGCGGGGGCCTTCAGGCTCCCCCTGATGTCCCCATCAAAGGCAGTGGGTGCCCTTGGTGGGGACCAGGGTTACCACACTAGAGGCCGTGCCCAGGAAGATGGAGTCCCCAGGGACGAAGTCAGCTTGGGAAGGGGGCCACGTGCCCCCCATGACATAAAAAAAGTTTGGGCCCCGTAGGGGACCCCGAGCCAGAATCGGCCCTAGAAGGGGCTGTTTGGCCCCTTCCTAGAAAGTAATAAAAAGAAACAAATAAAGGCTGGGCCCTGCACACATGCTTCTTGGCACAGTGGTGGTTGGGAGATGAAGTCCCCTTGGATGTTAGGGGTCCTTGGGGACAAGGGACCCCTTCTGTTACTGCCAGTAAGTCCCAGACAGCGGGATTGCTGAGATGATTTGGAGGCCATGCCCCCCTTTCTCCACCACTCTGAAAACGCACCTCCTAGTGTGCGGCTGTTTGGGGAATGAGTTTCACTTTACTCCTGAAGGCCTCAGAACTAAAGTGGACTTCTTCCCCCAACCAATAGTGTGCCAGGAGGCTCATTTGTAGAGTGGTGGTTAAAGGGGGCATGGCCACTGAAAATCTCTAAGCAAACTCACTGTGTGGGACTTACTGCAGGTAACAGGAGGGGTTGTTGGCCCCCAAGGACCCTCAAGAGCCAAGGGGACTTCATCCCCGAACTGATAGTGCACTAGGAGGCGTGTTTGCAGAGTGGCGGAGAAGAGGTTGGGGCCACCAAAAACCTCCATACAAGCACTCATACACCCACTGATTCGCCAATACACCTTGGTATATATATTTAACACTGATAAACATTTTTTTAAAACTCAGTGTCACTGGATGATGCCATCAGTGATGTTATCAGCGATGTCATCAGTGATGTCACTGACAATGCCATATGTGAGGTCATAAGCAGTGCATTGCAGGAAGCAAGTTATAGTAAGCTCAGCTAACTATAACTTTAATATATACAAAAAAATTATATTTTAAATTTAAAATAAGGTATTCATGTTCTAGAATGTTTTTTTCTATATTTGATATAAATATATAAAATAAATGTACAATAATTTTTAACATAAACATATTTCTACACATGTTTTTCAAGTTTTATAAATGTTTTTTGCCTTTCCCTATACTTTACCCCTGGAATACTACTATGGGGTTTTTATTATAAGTCCTGATTTCAATTGTTTTCTAATTGAGGCTGTTGCTGAATCAGTTGTTAGACATGGTTGGTGCTTGCCTGACTATTTCTCCCTTTTGGCAGGAGTAACTTTACACTCATTAATTTGGCTTCACCCCATTTCAGGGAGTAGAAGCATGTAATTGTACACTATTGACTAACTTTACACTCATATTTTTATGAATATCCCAAAGTAGTAAAGTTACTTACAAATGTAAGAGCAAATATTCTGCTAGAAAATCTACCAGTAGAATCACGTTTGTAAATTCCATTATGCAGTAACATAATGAAGGATAAAATTTGCTGACAATCGGTACCTTTTTTGCCTTTGTAAGAACATAAATTACTTTTAACCCATATGTATTTATTTTTGCAAGGCAGGTGTTGCAGCAGAAGCTTTTTTCTCCCTTTCTTGTTTCTGGGCCTAGCAATGAATTTACAACTTGGTCACTTTACTCAGATTCTGTACTTTATCCACAGAGGCATTGGTCCTACGATGGACCTTGCTTTGTCTCAGTGAGAGGTGAGAAATCATGGTGTCAAACTGTTGGCCACCCAATGAGGACCAATAATTAGTTGCCAACTCACAAATTAGTGATCAAATTTAAAAACACTACTCTCGGAACCATGTTATAGATATAGGGGCATATTCACAAGGAGCTATCGCCAAATTAACTGCACTTTAACGCAGCCAAAGTCGTGATAAATGTACCTCCCTTTTCACAAGCTTGTGTTAACAGCCCACCGCACCAGTTTACCCGTGATATCAGCTGCAAAAAACATTGCTACAGAGGACCCCCACAACTATCACTAATGAGAAGCAGAGTAGGCTTTCCCGTGCAAAAAGCTACAACAACACGACACCTCAACATTCTCAACAACCAGCCAGATCGGTGATAAGAACACAAAACATGCGATAAGGTGCTTTGGCAGCAGGAAATTGACATCTGCTCTGACCTGGTGTAAAGTCAGACCACAGCCTGCACCACAAAAGGGAGCACAGCCCAGAGCCAGACCACAAGACAAACAGATGTCATGGAGCAACTGAACAAGCAGCACGGACACCCAAAAGAGCCACAACACCCACCGACACCACACCCAGGACCACCCCTCCCTGGCACCCCCGACCAAAGACATGCCACATTAGCTACACCTAAACATGTAAGAAATAATCCGCAAGGTTGTTGCACAATCACAACTGGTGACATGCCTGTGTCGTCGCAGAAATGAGCATCATACATTCACTTTCGAAGCAACCAATGAAACTTTATAAAAATGAACACTGAATTGAAATGAAGACACATGGCGGCTCCCCTCGTGACAATCTCTAGGTCACAGCCTGCAAGAGAAAAAACATGATGAGAAGGTGTGTCCTGTGCACATCAAAGGACAGAGAGACAGCGAAGGAGAGAGAGAGAAGAAGAGAGGGGAGAGATAGAGAGAGAGAAGAAGAGAGGGGGAGAGTGAGGGAGAGTGCCGCTCCTGCGCACCCAGGCATCACTGCTCACCTGCTGCCACTGGTGTGTCTCCAACCCCTTGCAGGTATGTATAGCAGTACACCAGGTCACACATCAGAGTCAGAGCTGTCATCTGAAACAGAGTCCAGATACATGACTGGCACAGTACACACACCTGCTCAAGACAACATCGCCAGCCCGCCCAAGCACACCCAGGCAAAGGCACCCCAGCCCCTCCCACCGCCCAAAGGAACATGCCCGCCCATGCACATCCGGGCCTCACTACTCACCTTCCACCACCGGATGTGTAAACAGGAGGTCCCACCATGTGCCGCTGCAAGCCACAAGCCCGGGGCCTGCAGACATGACACCCTCCACACCATGCAGCCACGCTGCGCAGGCCACCAGGTCTCAGATCTGGTGCTGGGTCTTGATTACTCATTGGCATAGGAGATACCAGGGCACCCGGCACCATCGCAGGCTGTACACCCGCTCAGCCCAATGGGTGCCACAAACTCTGTGATCCCGGAAGCAAGGCCACATGGCGGTAGGCCCGCGCTGTCCGCTGGCTCAGCCTACACTGTCGTCCAGCAGGGCACACAAATCCTGAGCAGTCCGGACCGCCGGGAAGGGGCATCATCACAGGCTGCACACCCGCTCAGCAGCTTAAGGTGCCAATGACTCAGTGCACCCAAAGTCAGCATCCCGTGGCGGGGAGCCTGTGCCAGCCGCAATGCACTGTGTGCCACAAACCCTGTTCAACCCCAGTCAGCGCCATTTGGTGGTAGGCCCGTACTAGCCTCAAGGCCTCGGGTCCATCATCCAGTCACCACCGGCAGAGGGGTATGTGACATTGTCGGCCTCTTATATTTGCGGGGTCACATGGCCTGTGAAGTCTGTGCCAGAAGGGTGTGGTGTGCGTGCAAGCCTACCCTCAGGGAGTGGCTGTGACCTGCTAACAACTAGACCAGTGACCTGCACACGACCAGTGAGTATGTCTGCGATGGGTAGCAATGAGGCCCCCCCCCTCGGAGTGTTAGCGTAGTGGTGTGGCCTGCCATACACTGGAACAGCACAGGGCTGGCAAAAATGACTCATGGGCATTGGGGTGTGGTTCAGTCCATGTCCGCGCAAGGAAGTGACTGATGTGTGTGTCCCTATTGTGGTGTCCATGGGACCCGTTACACCAATCGCTATGACTGGCATCCCACAGGAAGAGCATCATTGAGGCAAGGGAATTCACTGACCCTACATTAATCCACACATACATGCATGAATGATGAAAGACATGACACAGCAGTGCGTCACTGGATGTTTATTGCACATCCAGTGGAGTTCTGCAGCTGGAGTGGTACAGGGCAATGCCGAGCACACTACACAATATTGGCCCATGGAGGGCCAGCCAGAGTCCATCCGGGGATGACAAGTATTGCATAAGAGGAAGGGTACAGTCCGCAATCTGGTGGCCATGTCCTTGGTCATCAAACAGGATGTGGCAGTCCATGTCGTTGTCCAAGGTGAGTGCATCTGAGTGAATCGGGAGTCAGTGGAAGGTCATGAGGCCATGTGCTGGACCAAGCAGAAACAGGCCAGGTGGTGGAAATGAATGCTACTGAGTACTTCTGATCACAGACACATCCACATCCTCGTCACTGGATGAGTGCTCTGCCCCACCTGTGGTTGTTGCTGTACCTTCTGCAGCACTGTGTCCCATTGACACATCAGGGGCCGAAGGCGGATTGTCGGCCGTACTGTGTCCCATTGACACATCAGAGGCCGGAGGTGGATTGTCAGCCTCACTGTGTCCCACTGACACATCAGGTGCTGGAGTGGCTAGGCCTGCCGCACTGGGAGGCAGAGACATACCAGGGGGCTGAGATGTGGATGGAGTGGGGGCAGCAGCATTCATCATCACCACGCCTTGTGGCAGCAATGCCATGATAAGGATCTGCAGGGCATGGTAGGTCCCAGCTACATTTCACTGATGTGCAGTGATGGCTGCCATACTTTCCGCCTCCATCCGCACCCTGTCCTCCATGAGCCTCTGCATGTGTGCCAGCTCATGGCTGGTATCGCTGGAGCCACTCTGAGTGGACAGGTGTTCTTCTCTCCATGTCATGACTCCAGTGATGTCACTCAGGGCTCGCTGGAGAACATGGAGTAGACCTACACACCCAAGGTTGGCGTCAAGTTTGGAAGCCCAACCGCATCTGCTCTGTAGTCTCCCTCTAGCACTCCAACGCATGGCGTTGGAAGGCCATGTGTTGTTCCTGGGGGTGTTGGGAGAGTGCCGGGGCTGTGTGTGCCTCTGGATGGGTGCTTTGGGTAGTGGGTGGGGTCCCCTCGATGTAGCTGGGCTGCCCTGATCCTGTAGGTGAGTGGCGGATGAGGTCAATTATGTCTTGGATGGTTTGGGTGTCAAAGCTGGTGTTGTCCTCCTCGTCATCAGTGAAGAGTGGCTGGGACTGCTCCTCAGGAGGTGTTGACGGTGCCCCTGCGATGTGAAGGGGAGATGGTGTATTATAATGTGTCCAGATGTATGTAGCCGCATGGTACATGTTTATATTCAGACAGCATGGCATTGTACATCGTGACAGTCGGTAGATGTGGGCGAGGACCCAGAGTGATTGTGGGTGTGCACTGTGCTCTGATTGATTGTGCATGTGTGCCAATGTGCCCTTCTCCACCCATCTCCACAGTACCTGGTGGTCATTCACCCTGTTGCGGTTGTGTTATGTCCTGTTGAGCAGTTTCCAATCCCACGACTACGGCCACAGTCTCCACACTGATGGCTGTCAACACCAGCACCTCCATGTCATCCAGCTCGAGCTGTGGCCCTGGGCCCCCACCTCCAGTCTGTGTTGCTGCCTTCTGGTTAGCGGAGAGTTTCTCTTTGGTCCTTCGCTTGATGTCATTCCGTCGCCTCTTGACCTCGTCCATTATCCTCTTGTGCTCTCCGACAGCATTCACCTTGTCCATGATGTCCGGCCATATTCCATTTTTGGTGCCCAATGACACGTTGGAGGTGACAAACAGTTGTTGAAGGTGTTCCATCACCTCCGTGACTATGATCCTGTTCGCCTGCAGACTGAACTTCATCTTCCATTTCTTCTTGACTTTGCCCTTCCCTGTCCCCGAGGTCCCGGGCTGGTCGTCCGGTGTGCTTGTGGGGATGGGCATGTCCACTGCACCTGCTCCAGCTGCCTCCACGGTGCTTGGGTGTTTGTGAGTTTGTGTTTGGGTGCTTTTTCTACTTATATGGTTATTTTTCCCACCTGCCAGGTGTGTGTTGCAGGCCTGACGCTGCTTATTGCTGATTTCCTCATCATGCCTTGGCCCAACGCAGGTTTTTGGGTGTTGTGGTTTGTGTCTCCGTCGAGGTGGTTGTATCGCGGACATTAGCCACGGTTTCGGCAGACTATTGCATGCTACCACCGCGTTGTGAATTCCACATTGACACAGGGTTATTTTCCCACGATAGGCTGCAATGTTGAAAGTTGCTTTATGCTACTCTTGCGGTAGTTATTACACGTTCTTGTGATCATACCCTTGAGAGTATTGCAACTAGAAGACCAAACCTCCTAAAGAAGTTCAATCTAAGTAAATGTACAGGAATTTATATAGCGCAAATCACCAAGCGGTTTCTAAGCGCTTGCTTAGGGAACCCGTCCTGGTATTCCCCTGTGAGATAACCCCGGCAGGGTATCCGCAAGGTGAAAGCCAGGCATTCCGCCGCGAGTGGCCGTTGTGGAGATTAAGCAAGCTATTGCCCAGAGTCGCAGAGTGTGAACCCGTGAATCAAGTAGGCACCGGAGCGAGAATTGTCGAGTCCATGGACATTTTTAGGACTCAAGACCCCGCCGAGCCGGGAATTGAACCCTGGTCCCGGGCTGACCTCTGCTTCCAGGTCTGCCTCCTCTAACCAGTGAGCCACAGGTTAGAGGAGTAGAGTAGAATATCATACATACCAGAAGCTCTGCTGTGGTTGCACAGATTAAAAGCAAAATACATTGATGCTCTGAAAATGATTCATGACTATCTTTCATGAATTAGAAATTAGATAATTGTAAGCACAGTTTTTATGGACAGAACATTAAGATACATATAATTAAAGACTCACACACATTTTTGATACATTTGTTATTGTACTAAAGATCCAAAATCAATGCATATAAGTAACATTTTAAGCAGTTCAGTCATCAGGTGCAAAATCAATACTCCAACATATTTTCCCATGTTGCTCTTGAGTAACAACTGTCTATTCCGTCCTTACAGGTTAGTTGACAAAGCGTCTATTTACTTTGTTGCTCTTTATGTATTGAGTCGAATGAGGTCAAGTTTCCATCAATTCACTGATAACGAAGAACCGAAAAAGTATCTATTGATTTTAGAATGTTGCGTAAAATTGGCAATTAAGGAAAAGTAAGTCGATACCAGGCTATGAAATAATGCAGCATGATGAGAAAGACAATATAATGCAGTTTAAAGTCAGCATTTCTTATTTAGTAAAATTAACTCGTAATTAAGAGTAACAATAATGAAATAAATTAAGATTTTTTTTTTTTTAAATGAGATGTTTCTCAGTGATTATTGCATAGAAATGTTCAACTCTAAATATGGCCTAGTACTAACATATTAAAAGTACAAACATGCAAACTATTCTTAAAATTCATTAGAATAGAATTATTTTAAGAAATATAAGACTATTGATTTCAAGCATTTATGCTGAATGTTTCAGTCATATACAATGTAACAATTTTGAAAGTTGCTTTATGCTACTCTTGCGGTAGTTATTACACATTCTTGTGATCATACCCCTGAGAGTATTGCAACTGGAAGACCAAACCTCCTAAAGAAGTTTAATCTAAGTAGAATATCATACATACCAGAAGCTCTGCTGTGGTTGCACAGATTAAAAGCAAAATACATTGATGCTCTGAAAATGATTCATGACTCTATCTTTCATGAATTAGAAACTAGATAATTGTAAGCACAGTTTCTATGGAAAGAACATTAAGATACATATAATTAAAGACTCACACACATTTTTGATACATTTGTTATTGTACTAAAGATCCAAATTCAATGCATATAAGTAACATTTTAAGCAGTTCAGTCATCAGGTGCAAAATCAATACTCCAACATATTTTCCCATGTTGCTCTTGAGAAACAACTGTCTATTCCGTCCTTACAGGTTAGTTGACAAAGCGTCTATTTACTTTGTTGCTCTTTATGTATTGAGTCGAATGATGTCAAGTTTCCATCAATTCACTGATAACGAAGAACCGAAAAAGTGTCTATTGATTTTAGAATGTTGCGTAAAATGGGCAGTTAAGGAAAAGTAAGTCGATACCAGGCTATGAAATAAAGCAGCATGATGAAAAAGACAATATAATGCAGTTTAAAGTCAGCATTTCTTATTTAGTAAAATAAACTGGTAATTAAGGTTAACAATAATGAAATAAATTAGGAGTTTTTTTTTAAATGTGATGTTTCTCAGTGATTATTGCACAGAAATGTTCAACTCTAAATATGGCCTGGTACTAACATATTAAAAGTACAAACATGCAAACTATTCTTAAAAAATCAATAGAATAAAATTATTTTAAGAAATATAAGGCTATTGATTTCAAGCATTTATGCCGAATGTTTCAGTCATATACAATGTAACAATTTTAATTTGAACCAGTTTTTTGTTTAGGATGGTGCATTAAAATAAAGGCAATAGAAATGCTAAGTTTCATCATTCATATTTGTATGATTGTGTGTAAGACTCATTCTAATTTGTGTTACTTTGCATCATAGAAAACTTTTTCATCAATAATCTTTCATAGCGACTTTGTTAAAGTAATAAGGTAATCAGTTAATAAACATTAAATTAATTATTCTAAAAATCTTCTATTTATATAAATCCCAGCACACTTTTACAGTTCTGGTACTTCAGCTTTTCTTAGTTTCAGTGTTATTTTTATAAACTTATGCAACGTACACATTAGAATTTCATTGTCAGAATCGATTTTTATGTCATGTAAAGAATGGTCAGCTTTTATGCTGCATCACAGTTTATGATTTATGCTAATTACAGAGATTAGCTACTGAAAATATCAGGTGAATGCTAATCAGGAGGAGGTGCCTTTATTATTATTTATATATTTTAATTAGATAATTTTAGACCAGTTAGGCATCCTGGCATTAGTATTCTGTTCGGCAGCTGAATTGTAATTATTCCAAAACGCTAGCACTGCTTAGTTTCAGAAGGATATTTGGGTGGTTTTTGGACTGTTCTCATTCACAGTGCCAGATACCACTCATGTCAAATTATGGATTAAAATCCAGGAACATGTCAGTGCCATGGATGTCACCTTCAGAAGCTATGTGGGAAGGGTATGCCCAGACATGGGTCCCATGCTCACTAAGCCACTGGAGTCAAGCTATCCTGGCTGAAGACGGCTGATAGCCAGAAACCGGTCCTAGGATGGACTGTTCCCATGAGGCACAGGGTCAAGACTGATTTGCATATGGCCATGTCTGAACTGGGGTGGCTTGATGAGCAAAATAACGATGGATTAAACCCAGATCTGTGACTGGGGGTGAATGATTTGCCATTGTGCAACCTTCCGCTCATCATCTTGTGTGTTTTGCAGCAATGAAGGATTTTGAAAAAGCTGTTACAACCTACACCGCTGAAGCAAATAAAAGGGGATAGAAGAATCAAGAAAACATGTGGGACTGGAGGGAATTTTTCGACTGAGCCACTACCCAGCCAGGAGGAGGAGGCCATAGAATAGGAGATCCTAACAAGAACAGAATGGAAGAGGGGCAAAATAGCCTACAAACAGACAAGAAAAACCATCAGCACTTGAGCATATACATCTATACTATATACCATCATTACCAGTGCAATGTTTACCGGGACAGGGGTGCAATTCTTCACACATTCGGTAAACACATGGTAAACTCTCAAGACCCACACTCATGCATCTATCCACATGTAACAAGGTACACACCTTCAACCATGAATGCCATGTAACATGTACCTTCTCACCTTCAATATACCATACACATATATCAGTATCACTTACATTTACCCCATACGTCTACAGAAAAAAGATAGACATTCCTGTAGATGAGGAGGATGTGGCCCGGGTTTGAGATACTGCAGGCCGTGACACATTCCATACCAGCACCCAAATACAAAGGCAACCAATCATACGGAAATGACTCAATTACTGTGTCAGAGAGAGTAACATGCAGATTTAGTGTGAGATTTAGGCTGTTTATTGCTCTTGAGGTTGTTGGAGTGTACTTACTGCAAGGACATGGAAGGAGCAAAGCTCTCAGTAAAGCAGCAGCAACTTGCAACCAGGCAGGGAAATGGGCGTGAGGAAAGGGTTACATCGATATGTTAGGATCATATGTTCAGCATGGATTCCAATTTCTCTCCTACGGTTTTGAATTCATAACCTTCGATCTATGATTAGAATGAGGCTCAAAAGTTGCATTATCAACACATACAAGATAGGATAGACTGCCATCTGCGGTCGGTTAGTAAATAGCTAAAGTTTGCAGCATTCTATCTCAAATGACAGTAAACACATAAAATGAGATATCCCCTTGTGGCCAGGATATTGCCAACGCTCTACTATGGGTAGCAACATCCTAGTCTTCTGTACACTCTCAGATTGTGTCATCATTGAGAGGCTGTCACTTACAGCAGTTATTTCTAGTTTGAATTATCTTACCTGTGAATGAATAGAAGAAAATTACACTGGCCTCATGTTTATGTTAATTTAATGAATGTGGTTGCGAGCAGTTGGTAGCGATGTATGCCCTGCACACACTTCCTTCTGATGTCCTTTCTATATCTTGTCTAGGGAGGGACAGGTCTTCCTCATCACATGAGCAGTTGTCACCTGGAACAAAGAGCAGACCTTTTAGACAAGAATATTATACAGCTTCACACAACAGGTGATGAATTGTCTTGTATAAGGACCTAGATTTGCTCTTCCAAATCCCATATGTATGTTCTATCACAACCCCATTTATCCATGTGCAATGTTGTAGCTCTTTTGGGTGTATTGGCATTCAGTAATGGCATGAGGAGCCAGGGTCATATGGAATACTCACTGCCACTTACAAGAATGATAGACTGTGCCCATTGTTCTGTACAAAGGCATGGCTGTAATTAAATTATACGCTACGCAAACAAATGATAGACGGAATGTTGAATAAATCATACATTCACACCCAATCCATCGTTCTTTTACTCAGCATGACACCCCATTTTAGACCCATCATTTGCCCAGACGTGGGTCCCTTGCTCACTGTGTCACTGGATTTAAGCTAGCCTGGCTGATGAAGGGTAATACCCAGAAACTGGTCCCAAGATGCTTTTTTCCAGTCCAGGGAAGACCCGGTCTGGCTGTTTCGGCTGGACTGTTCCTATTGGGCGCAGGGTCAAGACTGATTTGCATATGGCTGGGTCCAAACTGGAATGGCATGGTGAGCAAAGAAACGATGGATTTAGGCCCAGATCTCTGGACTGGGGTGAATGTATGACATTGTCCTGCATTTTGTCCATCAATTGTTCTTTTTGCATTTGTCAACCCGAGTGGGACGGGTATGCCCAGACGTGGGTCCCATGCTCTCCATGCCACTGGAGTCAAGCTATCCTGGTTGATGAGTGAAAGCCCGAAACTGGTCCTAAGAGGCTTGTTTCCAGTCCAGGAAAGACCTGGTCTGGCAGTTCCGGCTAGACTGTTCCCATTGGGCGCAGGGCCAAACTGATATGCATATGGCTGGGTCTAAACTGGAATGGCATGGTGGGCAAAAAAACAATTGATTTAAGCCCAGATCTCTGGACTGGGGTAAATGTATGACATTGTTCTGCATTCTGTCCATCAATTGTTCTTTTTGCATGTGTAATTAAATTATGGCACATACAAAACCCCGAGATGGATGGGTATGCCCAGAGTGGGTCCTGTGCTCTTGTCAGGACCCAAAACTTGAATTCAGTTCTTTACAACCCAACTGAGCGCTATGCCTGGTCAAAGAGAGTGCAAACCTGGAGACTTAAGATGCCACGATTGAGGGACAGCAGGCGCGCTAGTCTCTCAGGCTCCTAGTCTTCTGTGAGCCTATGTGAAGCACGAGCGCCCAAAGAATCGCGCACTTCACTGAAGACATCAGCCAGCGAGGTTTGTTTGTGCCATCTGTGAATTCCTGTCAGAAAAAGTCAACGTTTGACAGGAATTTCTGCAAGTTGTTCCAGTAGTATTTAAGGTGAATCCGATTTCGTTTACTGAAGTAACCCGGCGCGTGATTCAAGCGCGGGTAGTTAAAGACTCATTGAGGCGCAGCGTAGCAGGTTGCCGTATCTAGTAGAAGCCGAGGATTGAGGAAGCGTCTACCACACGAGCAAGAGCAAGGGTGACTAGCGAGTCAACAAAAGAACAGAGACAGTTTTCCGGAGCAGTGAAGGAGTCGCAGTAACACAGTCTCAAGAGAAAAGCTAAGTGCAAGGAATTTAAATGACTAGAGCGATAAAATAAAACTCTGATATAACTGTCAAATCGTTTTGAGAGGAAAGAGTTCAGTAATTTGTTTTTCCCGAAGAAAGGAAAAGAAGTTGAATGATAAAAGGTGGACAATGCAAACTTAATGACTTTAAAATTGTAAATACAGTGTAAATAAGTAAGAAGCTCATAGAGGAATTCAGGAAGGTTGATAATCCTGCTATCTATGGAGACAAGAAGGAGACAAGATAGAATGCGTGATTAGCAACTAGAAGGGAGTTCCACTAGGAATACTAAAGAACTTCCAGAAACCCATATAGAAGGCAATTCTCCACTAATAGTGAAGTAAGTAGTCTATAGCGAGATACAGCAATACCTACATATAGAATCAGTTAGGAGCTCATTAGGAAAAGGGGTATAATCTATGAATGTTCCTGATCTCTCATAGTGACAACTAGTAGCGGAGAGCAGTTACTACACACATAAGAAGAGGAGCTAAGGTTCGGCAGCATAATGGTGGGTGAGAGGAAATAACCAAATAGAAATGCTAGAGAGAGAGTAGGAAGTCAGGATATAATGATCTGTTATTGTTTTTAGGTTTCCGTCAGCAAGACAGCACCAAGAGTGGCTGACTGAAGGAACCACGCAGGACCAGTCTCTTCTCTGTTTATTATTTTATCCTATTCCCCCGTCCCTTGAGGTAATGATGGAGGGTTCTGTGTAAGACCCACCAGCATTGTCAAGAGGGGCTTGGGTTCTAGCATCTCTGTTCCTGTGCAGTAGCTGAGAATTCATAAGTAAGTTTTAAGGTTCTGACAGAGTGAAGTGCCCAAGTTGCCTTCGCACCCGAACAGAGATGGCGGAAGGAATTGACGTCCAATCCTTAGGAACAATTTTAGACGCAATTCAAAAGGAATTGGGAGCGGTTAGGGAGGAGAACCGAAACCTGAGACAAGAGCTAGTTAGTGCCAGAAAAGAAACAGCCGAATTAGCGCTGAGATTACGTCAACCCAGTAGTTTAGAGAGGGAGGCCATGAATCCAGTATTAGAGACCACCAATAGAACAACCACACAAGCTATCCACTCCCTCTCCCCAGTTATACCATTGGCAGCTCCAGAGAGATTTAGCGGGGACCCACAGAAGGCGCAGATTTTTCTCTCCCAATGCTCATTACACTTCATGTGCCGCCCTTCGATCTTCCCAGACGCGCAGTCAAGAGTGGCCTTCATGCTCTCATATCTAAGCGGGGATGCAGCTTCGTGGTCCATGCCATTGGTCATGAGGGATGATCCATTGTTAAGAAATTTTGAAGATTTCAAACGAGAATTCCTACGAATATTTGACGGAGAATTTCTCAGGTGGTGGGTAATGAATTGCTTGACTTACGACAAGGAAACCGAGACTTAATTTGATCTATGGCCCAATTCAATAAGCTAGTGGTGGAGACCGATTGGCCGGAAAGCAAAAGAGCGGCGATATTCTATTGTGGGTTGAGAGACGAGTTAAAGGACACCTTGGCCCAGATTCCTAATCGACCCACCGAGGTATCAGCACTCATCGATTTGGTGTTGGAGATAGATTTCCGCCAGGGAGAGAGGCGTGGAGAAAAGAAAAAAGATTTCAGGGCGATACCTCCAACATTTGACCGGGCTCGGTCAGATGGAGCAAGACACTCGGAAAATCACTCAGGAGCCGAGCCAATGCAAATTGGTGAAATCAGAGGTCCTTTGACCAAGGAGGAGAAGGAGAAAAGAAGGGCCAATAATCAATGCATGTATTGTGGATCCGGAAACCATTCGTTCGAGACTGCCCAAAGAAGCCCAAGAGTACCTTCAAGCCGAAGGAAAACTAACGGCACCACCTGTGGGAGGAGTTGAGCAGGTGGGTGAGATTCAAGGAATAACTCCGCAAGAGTATCAAGTGGCAAATACGCTACAGTCAGCGGCCCCGCATTTAGTCATGACCATGGAAGTAAAGTTCGGACAAACCACCCTAACGGAAGTATCGGTCATGATAGATTCGGGAGCCACAGGCAATTTCTGTGATTTGAGGTTTGCTGCTAAGGTGGGAATTCGGGCAATACGGAAGTTGAAGAGTGAGCCCGTTCGTGCAGTGGATGGGACAAATCTATCTTCGGGACCCATCATAAACCACACAGAAATAATCCAATTGACGACCAATGACGGTCATCAGGAAAAGATCCAGTTTAACTTAATCGATGCCCCCCAGTTTCAGCTGATTCTTGGTCTTCCGTGGCTTACGGAGCATAATCCAACGATCAATTGGAGTTCCAGAACTGTGGTGATGGATTCGAGTTATTGCCAAGAGAACTGTTTAGAGTCAAAAATCGAACAGGTCAAGAACAACCCAGCCTTGTCATTGTGCTCCATCGAGCATTCAATGTGCGTAATCAACGTTCAAGAGATACCCGATGAATATAAAGAGTTCGCAGACGTCTTTAATGAAGTGGAAGCAGAACTGCTACCTCCACACCGAGCCTACGACTGCAAGATTGAATTGGAGCCGGGATCCATGTAGTCGTGTCTATGCCTTGACGAAGAAAGAGCACCAGCATCTAAAGGAGTACTTGGATAAATACCTTGCCAATGGCTTCATCCGACCGTCCCAGTCTCCCGTTTCATCTCCCCTATTTTTCATGCCAAAGAAGGAGGGGGAATTGAGGCAGTGCATTGACTATAGAGCCATTAACAAGATCACCAAGAAGAACCGGTATCCATTGCCATTGATTTCGGTGCTTTTGGATCAAGTGAAAGGAGCGCAAGTATACACTAAGCTCGATCTAAGAGGAGCATATCATCTAGTTCGAATGCGTGAGGGAGATGAGTGGAAGACGGCATTTCAGACTAGATTTGGGCTTTTTGAATATCAGGTGATGCCTTATGGACTGTGCAATGCTCCTGCAGCCTTTCAGCACTTCATCAATGACGTCTTGAAGGAATTTATAGACCGGTGTGCGATAGTGTACATTGATGACATCCTCATTTATTCCTCTGACGTGGAGAAACATCACGAACAAGTGAAGGGAGTGTTACAGAAGTTGCAGGAGAACAGATTGTTCGTGAAATTAGAAAAATGTGCGTTTGATGTGTCGGAGGGGGAGTTTTTGGGTTTCGTGCTGTCACCTTCCGTAATTCTGATGGATCAACGTAAGGTGGAAGCGGTGAAGAGCTGGGAATCTCCAAGAAGTGTGAAAGAAGTCCAAAGTTTCATTGGATTCGCCAATTTCTATCGGAGATTTATTAGTGAGTTCTCCAGGAAGATTCTTCCCCTCACTAAACTGTTGAGAAAGGGAATCAAGTTTGAGTGGGTGAAGGAGGTGGAGGAGGCCTTTCAATCCTTAAAAGAGGATTTCACCACAGTGCCAGTCCTGTTGCATGCCGACCCGTCAGAGCCTTTTTATGTAGAGACCGATGCCTCGGATCTAGCTGTAGGAGGAGTATTGTCGCAGCGGCACAAGACCACAGGCCAACAACACCCGGTAGCTTATCGATCTAGAAAGTTAACTTAGGCGGAGATAAATTATACTATCACAGAGAAAGAGTTGTTGGCCATTAAAGATGCCGTTAAGGAGTGGAGGCACTATTTGATGGGGGCCCGGCACCAAGTAACGGTGTTTACTGATCATCGAAACTTAAAATTTCTGAAGACAGCCAGGACTCTTACACCACGGCAACTAAGATGGTCCTTGTACTTTGCGGACTATGATTTCGTGATCACATTTCGTCCAGGAGCCCAAAATGGAAAGGCAGATGCCTTGTCCAGGATTGGTACAGGATTGCAGAAGACCATTACCGACATTTAGCCAATCATTCCCAGTGACAAAATCATAGGAGCCATTACCTCCATCAAGTTACAGGAATCGGTTGCGGACATCATGAGCCCAGAGGCTATGCAGAGTTGGGCGGAGAAGGATGCTAGCAGAAAAATCATTCAGCAAATGCCTTATCATCAAGACGCTTTGTATCTTCCCACCACCGAGTTGCAGCAGCAAGTGATGCATGAATGCCATGATGACAAATTAGCTGGTCATAAAGGAGAAGCCAAGACCGCGGAAATAATAAAGAGACATTACTTGTGGCCAAGGATGACTACTGATGTTGAGAAGTACGTGAAGTCATGTGAGATTTGCGCGCAGGGGAAGTCCGAACGGCAGGCTCCAAAAGGGTTACAACCCTTACCCACTCCCCCCTATCCATGGCACACAGTCACATTGGACCTTATTACTGAGCTGCCAATTAGTCAAGGGTACGACACTGTCCTAGTGGTGGTGGACGCCTTTTCAAAAATGGCCCACTTTACCGCCTTCAAAGGGGTTCCTTCAGCCAAACAGTTAGCTGCTCATTTTAGTTCCCAGATTGTCAAGTTACATGGAATTCCCAAGATAGTCATCTCGGATAGGGGCTCCCAGTTCGTGTCCCATTTTTGGAGGGCCTTTATGGAAGATTTAGGAACAGAAGTGAGATTCTCCACTAGTTACCACCCAGAAACAGATGGGCAGACTGAGAGGGTGAATCAAGAGTTGGAACAATATTTGCGACTATTTCTTTTGAAAGAGGAGGGTAATTGGTCGGATTATTTGTGGACAGCGGAATTTGCCCACAATAATGCAAGGAACAGTTCGACTGGTTATTCCCCTTTTTTCCTGAACTATGGCAGGCACCCAAATGCTACCATTCGACAAATGGAAACAACAGTCCCAGCAGTCAAGGAAGTTATGTCGCACCTGTTCCAAATTCAACAAAGAGCGGCAGACAATTTACGAGTAGCCAAAGAAAAGTATGAGAAGTACGCTGATCCTTAACCAATGGAGACCAGGTTTGGTTGAGTACAAAGAATTTGAGATTGAAGGGAAACAGGAAGTTTCAACCTCGATTTATTGGTCCATATCCTATCGAGGAGCAATTCAATCAAGTAACTTATCGGTTGAGACTGCCTCCCAAGCTTAAGATACATCCAGTCTTCCATGTTTCGCTGTTAAAAAGGGCCCCAGCAACCTTGAGGCGTCAATCACCTCCGAAGCCAATTCAGTTAGAAACAGGAACTGAGTACGAAGTAAAAGAAATGTTGGATTCCAAAAGATCAAGAGGAAGGTTTTACTATTTAATTGATTGGAAGGGGTACGGTCCAGAAGAGCGATCCTGGGAACGAATGGAGGATGTAAATGCACCCAGGTTAATAAAATCCTTTCATCAACAATTTCCCACCAAGCCAAGGAAGGGGGAGTCTACCTTGTTGGGGGGTCTGTCAGGACCCAAAACTTGAATTCAGTTCTTTACAACCCAACTGAGCGCTATGCCTGGTCAAAGAGAGTGCAAACCTGGAGACTTAAGATGGCCGCCACAGTTGCCGCGATCGAGGGACAGCAGGCGCGCTAGTCTCTCAGGCTCCTAGTCTTCTGTGAGCCTATGTGAAGCGAGAGCGCCCAAAGAATCGCGCACTTCACTGAAGACATCAGCCAGCGAGGTTCGTTTGTGCCATCTGTAAATTCCTGTCAGAAAAAGTCAACGTTTGACAGGAATTTTTGCAAGTTGTTCCAATAGTATTTAAGGTGAATCCGATTTCGTTTACTGAAGTAACCAGGCGCGTGATTCAAGCGCGGGTAGTTAAAGACTCATTGAGGCACGGCGTAGCAGGTTGCCGTATCTAGTAGAAGCCGAGGATTGAGGAAGCGTCTACCACACGAGCAAGAGCAAGGGTGACTAGCGAGTCAACAAAAGAACAGAGACAGTTTTCCGGAGCAGTGAAGGAGTCGCAGTAACACAGTCTCAAGAGAAAAGCTAAGTGCAAGGAATTTAAATGACTAGAGCGATAAAATAAAACTCTGATATAACTGTCAAATCGTTTTGAGAGGAAAGAGTTCAGTAACTTGTTTTGCTCGAAGAAAGGAAAAGAAGTTGAATGATAAAAGGTGGACAATGCAAACTTAATGACTTTAAAATTGTAAATACAGTGTAAATAAGTAAGAAGCTCATAGAGGAATTCAGGAAGGTTGATAATCCTGCTATCTATGGAGACAAGAAGGAGACAAGATAGAATGCGAGATTAGCAACTAGAAGGGAGTTCCACTAAGAATACTAGAGAACTTCCAGAAACCCATAGAAGGCAATTCTCCACTAATAGTGAAGTAAGTAGTCTATAGCGTGATACAGCAATACCTACATATAGAATCAGTTAGGAGCTCATTAGGAAAAGGGGTATAATCTATGAATGTTCCTTATCTCTCATAGTGACAACTAGTAGCGGAGAGCAGTTACTACACACATAAGAAGAGGAGCTAAGGTTCGGCAGCATAATGGTGGGTGAGAGGAAATAACCAAATAGAAATGCTAGAGAGAGAGTAGGAAGTCAGGATATAATGATCTGTTATTGTTTTTAGGTTTCCGTCAGCAAGACAGCACCAAGAGTGGCTGACTGAAGGAACCACGCAGGACCAGTCTCTTCTCTGTTTATTATTTTATCCTATTCCCCCGTCCCTTGAGGTAATGATGGAGGGTTCTGTGTAAGACCCACCAGCATTGTCAAGAGGGGCTTGGGTTCTAGCATCTCTGTTCCTGTGCAGTAGCTGAGAATTCATAAATAAGTTTTAAGGTTCTGACAGCTCTCCATGCCACTGGAGTCAAGCTATCCTGGCTGATAAGTGCTGAAAGCCTGAATCCGGTCCTAGGATGCTTGTTTCCAGTTCAGTGAGGACCTGGCCTGGCAGATCGGGGTGGACTGTTCCCATTGGGTACAGGGGCAAGACCGATTTGCATATGGCCGGCTCCAAACTCGAATGGCATGGTGAGCAAAAATACGATGGATTTAGGCCCAGATCTCTGGACTGAGGTGAATGTATGACATTGTTCTGTATTTTGTCAATCAATTGTTCTTTTTGCATTTGTAATTAAATTATGGCACATACAAAATGACATACTCAATATAATGCGATGCCCAGACTCTCTCCTATCTAGATGATTGTACAGGCCATAGTGTCTGAACATGTAGGATTTTCTGGTGGTTGCAATACAGATATTCAGTGCCTGGGGCTGACAGATCAGGATTGACTTATACAACCTCACATATGCAAATTCTGTAATCCTTTAAAATCCTGCCTTTGTGTTGTTCAGTTCCGGAGCTGTGTTGGAAAATGCATTGTGGGTATTGATTTGCAGCAACAATGCATTACGGAACCTATAAAAAAAATGGATCATCCATATTGTGTCGCACCACCTGACTAATATTGTTTGGAAACAACATGAGGCTACTAGATGCTGTGAACAAAGGAGCTGCACATTTATAGGAATGGCATTACTTCTGTGTTTCCTTTTATACCAAGTTCAGGGTTCAAATCGGCTACCAGCTGATATATCACCCCATTGATTAACATATACTTGCTCTATGTACCTTCAATTTCATCAATAATTATTACCCTGACCCTGAAAATGAATTCCTGGCTCCTCCTCCAGTGCTGTTTTGCAAAGGTACTGGCATACCATGCCTTTGAGTGAAGCTAAGCCATTTCAGAGAAAAAGATTACGTTTCTAGCCCACCTTTCAGAGTTTTCACTTGGCTTACACCTGCTTCCACTTGGTATTAATTTTCAAGTGTGAAAGCCCAATTTGTTAACTATTTGCAAATTGTGAATATTTCCTACTTCACATATGCAAATAGAAATTAGATAATTTCAGTTTGGTTGTCGCTATTTTATAGCATTCATTGTTTAGTTCCATAGCTGTGCAGATGTTATCAACTATCTAGTGTTAAGCCTTGACACACAAAAAAGTGGTGTTTTTGTATGCTCTAGCCAGTTTGTGATTGAGTAGCGATTGCAAAACCATAATATATATGGACCATGGTACTTAGTCTGCTTCTTTAAATGCTTTCATGGATCAGGCTATTGAGCCTTGGAGGGATAAGTAACATCGACCAAATAAATAGGACAAGGGTGCTGCACATGTATGTTCGTACATGTCTTAAACTTTCAAAAGTATGACGAACATTAAGATAACAAAATGAAAACTATGGAAAACCATGCAAAACCAAGAAAGGTAGGGAGATGGGGTCCGAAATAAAAATAACAAAGAACTGCAGGCTACCTCTCATTAGAGATGGGCAGAACTTGTGGAGTTTCACTCCATGGAATTCTGCGGAGTTACATGAAACCTCCACGAGATACCTCAAAGTTCTGCTAGTTGGCGGAATTCAGGCCTGTTGCTTTGCTCATGCTGATATTTAGCATCAGAAGCTTGTTCCGCACTGTAGCAACACGCGGAGTGTCAGAGGGCATTGCTTCTTTCTGTCTCTCAAGTTGATTTTTCTACTCGATTGGCAGCTTTCTCAATGCAAACGGATGTGACCTGCCATGAGCGCCCATGTTGAGAAATCTCCCTAGGAGGTGTTCTAGCACCCGAAAATCACGCTAGTGGGTGCAGATTTTTGTTTGTGCTTGTCAACTTAACATTGGTGAGCTGTACGTGAGAAAAAACTACACCGTGCTGTGGTTCAAGGAGTTTTACTGGAACTCCACGTTCCAAGCACAATGTGGAGTGGGCAAAACTCTGCAAACTCCCCTAGCTGAGCAGAATTTTCCACTCAGCCCTACATATACATATCAAACATAACATTTTCAATGATGTTATTTTGTCAACAAGCTGAGAAAATGGAAATGGAGTTTTGGTAGGGTTTATTGACGTTAAGGTTGCAAGTTGTACATAAGACAATACCACATGTGACTGCTATAAAATGTTGAGATTACATGTGAATATAAGTAAATGAGAAAGATGTACTGATGAAGAGAGATGAAATGTGTACGTAGCCAAAAAAGAATGAAAAGAAAGTAAAAGAAGTAGTACTAACTTATCTGGATTGTAAGCGAGATAATATATCAGGCGCCTTGATGTTATCAAACTAATGCAAATACTACAATCAATATTGCTTTGAATTATACATAAGATTTTAGGATCAAAGGGATTTAATGCTTTCATTACAAATACCAACATACATGTGCAGCTTAGGGCAATTCACCTAGGACAACAAAAAGTGATAGATGGATAATGTGAGAAAGCTCGGCTACTGGTAATTAATCTAGAACTGCTTGTGCTAATGTTCTTAGAGCCTAGCAGTGGAGTTGGCTATTCTTAATTGGGGTGAGGCCAAGTTTGCATTGGATAAATTTAGTCCCTGTCTGGAATGACAAAATGAGCAGTGGAAGGCAATGTGGTCCATGAAAGTAATCTATGATTTTGGTTAAATATATATTTTCATTAATCACTATTTGTGTTTCCAAGAGAATCTCCTCTAATTTACACAGATATGTCCAAATGTGGTCCTGTAGATTGAGTCGATCATGGGAATATAGACAGATACTCACTGATGAGGCCTTACAAGGCTGTTGCATGTTTTGGGTTATTTTTCCTGTTCAGAGAGCACATGTCCTGTCAGTTTCTGATAGATATTCCGTTTGGTGGTGGGCCAGGCATGAGTTTAATTATTTTTGTTTGATCTATTTATTAAGTTTTTAAGTCTTTCCACTGTAGAGTTACGGTGAAATTGTAGATTCAGTAGAGATACAAGGGTGTTAACATCTGTCACCTCGTTAGGTCAGGAGACATGTGGGAACACCCTGCATTGTTAGGACAGTCCTGGCTTCCCCGTAGGGTCATCATGGGCCCGAGAGCATAGTACAGAGTAGGTCCCAGCGGTGCACTCCATTGTAAATAATCAGTATGCATTCACAGCACCACTACTTTCAATGGTAAGGACATCAAACATGTTTAAACTACTACTTTACAAGCAACTAGTTGGTTAAAAAAGAATAGAGGTGGATTAGATTGGTAATGGAGTGTGGTAATGGGTGTAGGAACTGGGGGGACAAAGTGAGTTCACTACTTCTCGTGCTGTTCCAAGTCCGCTTAAGTGAAGTTGCCATCTTCTCAGCAATAGTCTTGTGCTTAGTGGTGCATCTCTCATCGTGGGTGTAGTGAAAACTCATTGTCCATGCTATCATAACCTACATAGGACTACTTGTTCGGGTACAACTCAAGCTACAACAGTGGTACTGATATCTTCCTCAGGACTTAGTGTAGTCTGGAGAGCAGTCAGGATCACATCCCAATTAGATGAAAAGGGGTATTTGTGGAGTTCTAAAGTGTCCTCCCTGCTAAGATAAACACCCTCTGCTCTAACCCAGGTGAGGATGGAGTATGACCAAGTCATTATTGATGGCGGATCACTGGACTTCCTGCGCTTCATAATGGATTTACCTTCCTGCAGACAAACAATGATTAAATAATGGCTATTTGCTACTACTATGTGTGCTGCGTGATGCACCACATAAAGAAGTAACAAATCACAGTTTGTTTATGTGCAGGAAGGGGCATATTCCTCAACATAAACAATAATTCCCTGCAACACAGCACCCTTGCACTATAGAGCAAGGGGGTCTGCGTTGGCACTAGGCAGCTATTTTTTGTGCCCGCGCTAGGCAAAACACAGGGGTGTGCCGTAGTGTTGCAAATACAGTGCATTCTTGCATTTTGGAAATGGCGGAGCGGGGTACTGCAAAATTTGCTGCAGCTCTACCATCCATCATTTCCTTGTACATGTGCCCGAAGTGTCAAGGTGTTGCTTACTTTATAAAATCAGTTCAACTAATTGTGAGATAGTTATGAATCCTATCTGTTTATACATACCAATGCACACCAATTAATGGAGCCCTATTTTCGAAAGAAACATTAGTTTATATGTACATACATAAAGGTAAACTGTAGTTGGTCCATTAATGGATTACACATAAACAGGTCTACAATAATCTGAGTGATCTTTGTAATAAATGGTCACATAGTGCAGGTGAGTGAGAACAAAAAAATAAAGAAAAAGTTCATCAATGTGATGAGTGACATTGGGAATAGAACAAAGGATGGTCGGCAAGCTAATACAACTTCAAGCTATATCCAGAGCAAATAAACATTTGTATACAACTGGTTCTCATAAATTCAATATAGTATTTTCGCCAGAGATTTTTGGTTGCATTTCAAACTAAAAGTAGCAATTCCAGGCTCATTTTAATAAATCCCATAGAGTTGTGGGAACACATAGGAACAATGGGCCCGATTCACAGAACTAACTTAAGACCAAATCCTAAACTTACTACCATTTTGGTATTCACAGAATGCACTTACTACTTCTGGTATTCACAGAATGCACTTACTACTTTTGGCATTCACAGAAAGGAGTAACGACTGCTAACTTTACGTCCGCACCAGGGCCGGAATTTCCGCTTCTGGGCCGGAATCTCTGATTCCGGGCCAGAAGATACGAACTGTGGCCGTTGATCATTTTAGCCACGGGTAAACACCTGTCCAAGAGCTTACCATCCCCCACCATGAATCAGCTGACACACTGCAGCTAATCCCATTCAATACCTCCATTCTGCCATGATGAACGTTGCAAGTGCCTACCATCCCCTACCATGCTTCAGCTGAAGCCAAATAACACTAATTGACCAGCACCACAAAACACATAAAAGCAGCACACATTGAAGGAACAGGTTTGGCCACAGAGAGTTTGTGTTCACAACGTTGACATTGCCAAAGAAAAATGGAACTAATGTGGAGAACGAAGAACTTCACTGCAGAGGAGACCACCATGCTTGTGGAGTATATAGTGAGGAACCACAAACCTATATGGACTCCCACCCTACTGCACCAGTGGCAGCAATTAGCCACTGCTGTATCAGCATTGGAGGCAGAGATGCTCACAGTCCAGGACATCAAGAAGAAGTGGCAGGATGAAAGACAGAGGGTGAAGGAAAACTACTCCAGAATCAAATTAAACAGGATCCTCCCTGCTGCATACCCTGGACCCAGCATCCGTCTCACCCCACTGGATCAGGATATCCTTACCACAATACACCTCCACTTGGTCCATGGGCTGCCTGTCAGTGACGTCTGCTTAGTGGTACCAGGTCAATGGGATAAAAAGAAAAAGTGCATGAAAAGATTGTCTGTGTTGCACTGTCATTGTGAGTAAGGAACTTGTCCAAAGTGTATATAAAAATATAGTCAGTCAGAGACTCATGTGTCACACTCTGTATGTAGCACCACAAGTCCCAGAATTCTTTGCATTGGAAATGGCGAATTCCTCCCCCCTTTTGAAAACATGGGCACAGTACTGCTGCCGTACATACACAACCCTGCTAAGTAGCAATTGACAAATATTAGCAGGGATGCGCCAGTACCAATGCGACACGCAATTCAACCCTTGCACCACCACGGATGCATCGCATTTACATTGTGGTGCACTGTGGCGCAGGGATAAACAGATGTGTGTTGCATCTGATGGCATAGGGGGGGTGCTTTGCTGGAGTCGTGTCGCAAGTGTGAGCAACTCCATCAATGTCCATGGACCGCCCATACCTAAAGTGCTGCGCCACTCCTTACATCTGCTTCAAGCAGGCTTAAGGTTGCGTCGCAGCGGCCTCTGAAAAGTGACTCCGTGAAATCTTGTAGATTTCACTGTATCACTTTTATGAGGCATATCCCAAAGGAACGCCCACCCTGCCTACATCAAAGCTGACGCAGGTTCAATGTTGAGCAGGGCTTCCCAACGTGAGGCTTCACCATAGATGTGTGACGTTGTGAATACGTCGAAATGTGTTGCCTGTTGTCCACCACCGCTGTGTCACAGACGTGATGCAAAAGCAGTGTAAATCTTTTCAAAGGGGCTTGTAAACCTGCCACAAATTATCCAAGAAGTAAATCACCCTGTGCCAGCCTAAACCACAAATCAGAAGGTGAGAGAATCATCAGATCAAAATATGTCATACACATATTCTGTTGTTCATTTCCCACCCTGCCACGCCATTACAGACCCCAACGCACCACTGCTCCTACTTGCCCCATCAGCGGCAGTACTTCACAACACTATTAGCATGCAGAAGATAGGGGGAAATCCCTGAAAAGTTCCACAAGCACATTTCCCACTTGGTTACTTTTCTCTCTTCTCACCCATTGACACATTCAGCCAGAGCACAGACAACTGCAGTAGCAGAGGTCCCTACATCTACTGGGAGGAATCAACAACGTACAGAGAAAGGCATACCACCCTCACTAACTGGTAAGTCAAACTGGCCAGGAGATGGTCAAAATGCATGCATTGTCAGGAGACGACAGGGGGACATATAGTGCCCATGTATGAAAGTCAACCAGAGATGAAAAACTAGCTTCATTCCTATTGGAGTTGTCAATGGACATTCACCTTTAGCATATGACATTTGTGAACAGCAAAAGACAAAATATAACATGTCTTGGCTCATCATACCTTTGTAATTGTGGAACATAACATGTATTTCACCAACAGTCCCAGAGCTGGGAATCCAATCCTGTAATTAAGTGCCACAACTAGTTAAAAAGGTGTCCCCACTATATTGTAATAGTGTCTGTAGACCTAATCAAGAAATCCAATTTGCACAAATATGGTAATGATGAACAAGAAGTGAGATACCAGTCTCAGTAGTATTGACAATGCATCCACTGTCCAACTTAGAATCTTTACAAGATACATTAAATTGCCCAGTCCACACAGCTGGTTATGTACTTCTTACATTGGATGGTTTTTTTGTTGGGCATCAACAAAACACGATAGTGGACCTTACCTCAGGATTCGTAGTCACATCATTGTGATATAGGTTACATCTAGGTAGTGGGCCCATTCTAAGTCACTCATGATATTATGTATAACACACTTCTGCAATGGTGGTGCCCACAACTGCTTGTGCTCGTCCTTTGTGCCAGAAAATGAGTGCATCACATGTTGCAGCAGAAATGTAAAGTTGCAAAACACACTTATCATTGTAGGTACAATGAGGTCCTCCCAGAATCAAAGAAAAACATTGACTTCTGCTACAAAGTTGGATGTGACATCTGTTCAGGGACCACACACTGTTCCGGTGCTGGGCCAAGGTAAGTAAACCCAAGAATAATTCTGGCAGAATGCTCATTAAATGTGCCTTTCACCTCCACCGTATGGTGTATGTGTTGTACAACACTGTTGTCCTGCATCACAATATGCTCACAAATGGCATTTGAACACACGCTAGATCAGACCCTGGTGGCTAATGGAAGGATGACACAGCATGTATGCCAAATGAGTGCAGAATGGCCATACAATAGTACAATGTGTCATATGAAGTGACCAAAACACAACATGCTTGCAATTCAATAATAGGATAAATCCCTAACAAAATATATATGGTTAAATCATAATGAAAACGGCATAGCTGAGGCCCAAATTGATGCCAGCTGTGTACCTTTGAGATGGGTGTAGGGGCAAATAAGGTGAATCTTCATGCAGTTACACCTGCAAAATAACTTGGCTGAATAGCAGCACGATAATCCAGTGCAGCTTCTCAGCTTATCCACAATGTGTGATCATAACCAAATGTTGTTTTCTGCTTGCCTCCTCTTCTACCATATTCAGATGTAGCGGTGAGTGTATGATAGATGAGGTTTGGATGTCTGCTGTACAAGACACCATCCGTTGTCAGCTAAGTAGTACCATGATGTTGGAAATAGAGTATGGGAACAGAGGACACTCAAAGGATGGACATAAGAAATCTGTGCTCTCTCATTCAAAAAGTCATGTCCCTGACTACTGCACATCTCACACATGAACTCCTTTCTGACTTGTCAACAGACAACATTGCACTCATGAAAAATATTAGTCTTAATGGTAAAGGTGAAATCAGTGTAATGCGTATGAGTCCGGGTCATTTATCCCCTTCCTTGAAATATCAGTAACCTTCTCATACAAGTTTGTCTGTTGATGTGTCATCTTATTGATGTCAGTGCTGCGTGGAGGTAACAGCTGGCAATTGCTGCATGTGAGCAGGTGCCCACATGTAAAGTCCATGAGGTAAACATGCTGCACATTGTCCTGGATTATCCGAACATGGTTATTGAGAATGAACATGTATGTCTCATCACAGCTGCTGACTAGATGATACCACTGCAGCGGACACCATCCCTGGGAATGCATGATATCCTGGCTCCAGCAGTGAAACCCTCGCGAACCTGGCAAGCAGGTAATTCTGGCATGAGTTGTGTCACTAACTTAGATTACTAAGCCATGACAGAGATCAAGATCCCCTTCTGCATGGAATCAGCAGTTGTTGTTTACAAAGTGAAATACAAATCAGGAGTGTCACATGTGCCTGCCTGTCATTTGGTGATGCAGATCATTGAGAATGTTATCACTACCCTCTACAGCTATGTCTACAACATCATTGAGGAGACAGGTTCAACAGGTGTCACCAGGGGGGAACGCGAAGGGACAGAAAGTTGTGGCTGGAGCTGGTGAGTTTGCTTGTATTATGTACATCCCCGTGTAACACCTCAGTGCTATGGTGTGAGCTGTCATTTGTGGTGGTACCCTAACCAGGCCATCTGTTGATGCAAAGTACAGTTAATACAACCCTTGTGTTGCACCACATGTAATACCAGGTCAATCACTAATAAGGTTGCAACCTCTGTGTTCCAGATGATGCTGAGGATGAGGATGACAGACCTACGACCAGTGTGGGCCGACGGGGAATCAGAAGAGAGAATCCCCCGATCCTCCAGGCAGTTATGTCGGCAGCAAGTACTGCTCAAGAGGAGATGAAAGTTCCTGAGGACATCCACTTTGTGGATGATGATGACTACATGTCCATCCACTCCGGGGATGGCGATTCTGATGCCAATGAGAGCTATCTTGCCAGATTTCCAAAATCAGTCATGGAATCACATCCTTCGCCAAGCAACGTTCGTCAGCCTCCTACCAAACAAACAATTGCCTGTCCCCAGCATAGAGCAAACCAGCCACAGCCCCCATGCATCCCAACACAGACATCAATCACTCACAGCCCTCCCGTCCAGGACCGACATGGTGGTTCCCCTACCCACTCTTCCCTATACAGTGTATCCCTGCCATCCTCTCCACCATCTGTGGGAAGTACTAGCCCTGTTGGGGTGCAGGTATCCCCTGGGCACCATTCTCCTGCCCACAGGCTTCCACTTGCCATCCCCTCCCCTGCTGTTGGACCTGCTCGTCCCATCCATGGCAGACACCTGCAGAGGGGGCCTTCACCTGGCTATGGTGGTCAGTGGAAGCAGGACTTCTTCCAGCAGCAGAACCATGTGATGCAGGACATTAGTGCCATAGGGGCTACCCTATCAGACATGTCTGAGTCCCTGCAGGACATGGTCCAATTACCTCAGGTGGTGGACAGGCTGAGCCCAGCTTTGGATAGGATGGATAGAACTTGGCAGGACATGTCCAGGAATATGAGAGATATGATATCCATCCAAAGGGAAGAGAGTGCAAGACACCATGCCTTGGCCATGAAGATGATGGAGGGCATGCTGAAAGTGATCTAAAGTCTTCCTTCACGGTCAACGCAGAGAGGGAAGCCACCATATCGGCCTGCAGGACAGCACATCCACACTCCTGTACCACCAACTGCACAGCACTACAGCAAATGTAAACATCCACACCGGCACCCTGAACAGGCACCCCCACCACCTCCACAACCACCACCACCAACCCTTGTACAGACACTCCCGCCACCTGCACAACCACCACCAACCCCTGTACAGGCACTGCCACCACCTGCACAACCACCACCAACCCCTGTACAAGCACTCCCACCACGTGCACAACCAGACCTTTTCCAGGCACAAACACCAAATGTGCAGACACCATCTGCCCCTGCACATGTAGATCACCCTGTACAAGCACATGGACAACACCCACCTACACATAGGCGACAAGCCCATCCTGACCCCTCACAGCGATCATCACCTCCAAAATTGCGAAGTCGAAAACACGATCGTCAGTGACAAGAACCCCAAGACAAATTGACCACGTGAATATGCGTATAGAAAAAACAAAGATCTAAGAAAGTACTATGCTGTTGTGGAGAATGTCCTGTACAACGATGTAGGTGGCCTAGAAATATGAGGAGGTATGTGTCTGTGTGACACAGTTACAAGTGTAACCCATCATTGCAACACGCTATTATGTGCACAGCAGATGACTCACCAAATATGTGTCCATATTCTGAACCAGACATTCAAAAGGAAGTCAAACAAGTTAAAGTAAGTAGAATTCCTCAAAGATATTTATGTATAAACAGAAGAACAACCATCCGTTTGGAAGGGAGAAAGGAAAACAAATGATGATCTCGCACCTCTGAAGAACCCTACCAGCAAACCCAGAAGCAAGAAGGCCCCCTGGTTCACCGACGAACTCAAGGACTCCAAGAAGACCTGCCGCACCCTCGAGAAAGCCTGGCTCCTCGACCGGACCACTGACAACATGACCGCCCTCAAAAACGCGACCCGCAAGCACCACCAGCTCATCCGCACCACCAAGAAGAAATCACTGAAGGACCGACTGGACAACAACGCCCACGACAGCAAGGAACTCTTCAGCATCGTCAAGGAGTTCTCCAACCCCAGCACCGGCAACAACGACATCACCCCTTCACAAGATCTCTGCGACTCCCTCGCCTCGTTCTTCCACCGCAAGATTGCCGACATCCACAACAGCTTCGGCACACCATCCTCGCACCCAACCGTCGAACCAACGCACCCCACCGCCACCCTCTGCACCTGGACCGCAGTGACCACCGAAGACACAGCCCGCACGATGAACACCATCCACTCCGGATCTCCGACTGACCCCTACCCCCACCACGTTTTCAACAAGGCCGACTCCACCATCGCACCCCAACTCCGAGACGTCATCAACACCTCCTTCGGCACTGCCACCTTCCCGGAGAGCTGGAAGCATGTCGAGCTCAGCGCCCTACTGAAGAAACCAACAGCGGACCCCACCGACCTCAAGAACTTCCGCCCCATCTCGCTCCTCCCTTTTCCTGCCAAAGTCATCGAGAAGATCGCCAACAGACAGCTTGCCGCTTTCCTCGAAACGAATGGATCCCTCGACCCCTCGCAGTCCGGTTTCAGAGCCAACCACAGCACCGAGACCGCCCTCATCGCAGCAACCGACGACATCCGAGCCCTTCTCGACAACGGGGAAACAGTGGCACTCATCCTCCTGGACCTCTCTGCCGTGTTCGACACTGTCTGCCACCGCACCCTAGTCCAACGCCTCAGCAACACCGGCATTCAAGAGAAGGCACTGAAGTGGATCATCTCGTTCCTCGCTGGAAGAACACAGAGGGTCCGCCTCCCCCGTTTCGTTCCAAGGCCACCGAAGTCATCTGCGGCGTCCCGCAAGGATCATCACTCAGCCCCATCCTCTTCAACGTCTACATGAGACCTCTCGCAGCCATCACATGCCAACACAACCTCAACATCATCTCCTACGCCGACGACACCCAGCTGATCCTCTCCCTCACCAGAGACCCCGACACCGCCAAAACCACCCTCCACGAAGGGATGAAAGACGTCACCAAGTGGATGAAGAACAGCCGCTTGAAACTGAACTCAGACAAGACGGAAGTCCTCATCCTTGGGCCATCACCCACCGCCTGGGATGACTCCTGGTGGCCCCCAGACCTGGGCACCGCCCCCAAGCCGACAGACCACGCACGCAACCTGGGCTTCATCCTGGACTCCTCCCTCTCGATGACCAGACAAGTCAACGCCGTCTCCTCTTCATGCTTTCACACCCTCCGCATGCTCCGCAAGATCTTCCGATGGATCCCGATCGAAACCAGGAAGATGGTCACCCAGGCCCTCGTCACCAGCCGGCTGGACTACGGAAACACCCTCTACGCCGGAACCACAGCCAAGCTACAGAAAAGACTACCACGCATCCAGAACGCCTCCGCCCGACTCATCCTAGACATCCCTCGACGCAGCCACATCTCCGGCCACCTGAGGAACCTGCACTGGCTCCCCGTCAACAAGAGGATCACGTTCAGGCTCCTCACCCACGCACACAAGTCTCTCCACAACCTGGGCCCCAAGTACCTCAATGACCGCCTGACTTTCCACACACCCACCCGCCAGCTACGCTCCGCTAGCCTCGCCCTCGCCGCCGTACCACGCATCCGAAGAGCCACCGCCGGAGGCAGATCCTTCTCCTATCTGGCGGCCAAGACATGGAACTCCCTCCCCATCCACCTTCGGCTGACCCAGGACCACCTCGCCTTCAGGAGACAACTCAAGACCTGGCAGTTCGAGCAGTAGCGACCCCCCTCCCCCAAGCGCCTTGAGACCCTTCCGGGTGAGTAGCGCACTATACAAGTATTTGATTGATTGATTGAATGCAGATGGAGAAGGGAACTTGGATTGGGGTAGGGCAACAAAAATATAACACGTCAGGGAGCGTCAGGGAAACCAGTCTATTTACAAGGGGAAAATGAAATATTTGTCCACAACGACGTCTCAGTCAAAAAGTTAACTGTCCTTCTGGTCATCCTCTGTACCACAATGTCCAGATCCTCAGTGTCCGATGCAGGCACAAGGCTGGCTGGTGCAGGAACAGTCACCACATGGATTCATGACACACGAGGAGTAAGGGGGAAACAGTTTGGGGCAAAGGACAGGGGGGACATTGACGGTGGTATGGGAAGGGATTTGGGAGACAACAGACGACATGGCTGTGGCTATGGAATTGATGCTTGTGGTGAGGGTGTCCAGAAATCGGACAATGTCCTCTCGCATCATGCGTATCTCCAGACACACTTGTAGCATTATGCGAGCGGACATGTCTGGCTGACCCTCTCACATCCACCTCAAGTCCCCTGGTACAACCACAGGAGGAAAAACATCGGGAAGGGCCTGGGGAGGACAGGAGGGATGTGGTGCCTCAGGTCCGGAGCCGATGTTGTGTTGGAGCTGGCAGCTACTAGGAGGGGGACTGGTTGCAGGGGAAGCAGCTGGAGCCCCCGATGGGACTCTAGAGGTAGGGAGGGGCTGATGACAGGCCCAGATTGGGTATCGGCCTGCCCTGGGGACACCTCCTCAGGACCCACAGGTGAAGAGTCTGGGGGAGAGTTGATCTCCAACACATCATGGGCAGAGGTGTCAGGTTCTTACCCCCACCTTCAATGTCCACAGCCTCCACCCGGGACGTAGCACCAGAGTAGTGTTCCTTGTCAGTCCGGGTGGGCGCAATCCCCTTGCCTCCTGATGTTGATGATCCCTCCTCATCTTCTTCTTCCTCGCTGGTAGAAAGAGGGTGTAGCTGCCGGCACACTGATGGCCTCCTGCTCCGGAACCGGTCCTGTTGTTCTTCCATTTCGCCAGATGTGACTGCTGAAATGTAAGCAAAATCCTGATGTGGTGGTTGTTTCATGCAGGACGAGACACATACATAGATGAGCCAAGGTCAGACTTTGTTTCCCTCTGATCACACTCTACAGTTGTCGGTATTTATGAACTTACATTACGTGTATGTTCACTATCATTTACTGACATGGACATCTCATGTGAATTTTTGTGGCTTACGCAAATGTATTGGCCAACCCTCAACCTTGGCATTCTTGTGATCTGTGCATCTTGTCACTGCTACATGTGCAGGTTCCAAAACCAGTCCACCATAGGAGAACATGAAGATGTAATTGAATATGGCCATTGATATGGAGTCGCAGCTATTTAATGTCTGGACAAGTGTCATCTGCTTTGTAGCATTGTATGGGACAAGACAACTGCCGAATGTGGGTCACACATCCACATAGGGTCTGGGCTATTTCTCTAGCTACATTGTGAGTATAGCCTTTTGCTGTCCCCACACATAATCTGACAATCCAGTGCCACATATTGGCTTTGGTGACTGATAAGGTAGTGCAGTACACCTGTGAACAGTGGTGGGTCATTGTGACAGCTACCTGTACATGTGAAATGTCATACAAGCCACTGAGGGTGAGACGTCTGTCAGTGGACACACCTTGCAAATTTAGAAACAGTTAAGAGTGATGCAAGGATCTCAAAGTCTGTCTTGACTCCATGGCACATGATGATCTGTCTCAATTGGAACCCAAACTCTACAAATGCAATGCAAGTCACAGCATCCAATACCCTTTGGCCTGCCATGCGTACACCGGACAGTGTCTGTACCATTGCTCATCCAATGCACACAGCAGTTATGATTTCCTTGGTTCAATGGTAGTGGTGCTGGCAGAGCAGATTTCAATATGAATGCACAAGTGTGGCTCATTTACTCAGTTGTCATGAAGAAACTACAACTCCCAAAATGCACTCTGCCCTGTACTGTCCATATGCCACAGTGTGCCTTTTTAACCGTGGGGACTGTTGCATGGAAACGGAATCGGTGAATGGAGTCATGGGACACACAATGGTACAGCACTGTTTCACTCACATCATAGTCCCAGACACATATTGCATAGGATGCACTTACCAGGTATCTGCTGCTCATGCTCCTCCAGCTGAGCATGGAGGGTCGGCCAAGCTGCTCACAGGACCCTCCTGTACAGTGGGTAGAGGCGAGTACAATGCCCATGGTGCTGCGCAGTCAGGCCCACCAGCTCCTGAGCCTTGTGCCGGGACCAGCGTTTTAGGTCCTACCAGCGCTTGCGACATGCTCTAGCACTCCTGGTGTGGACTCCCACTGCACTGCAGCGCTCACCGATGTTGGCCCATAGCCTGGCCCGGGCTGCAGTGCTCAGCTGGTACTCAGGGTCCCCATATAGCTGAGAATATTTGGCCAGCAACCCCTCTACCAAGATGTCTAATTCCCTTTCTGTGAAAGAGGGTACTTTCTCTTCATAACTCTCAGCCATTTTGGGGGAAATAAGTGAGATGAGAGCAGCAGGATGTCAGAGGATCTGATCTGTGATAGAGGATGACTCAGAATGAACACAAAATGGCTGCCAATAACTTTCTGCGATGTATTTCCTGTCTCCCACTTCCTGTATATCATTGCCTGTATGAAATAAGGTGTTCCGGGTTATTTTTGGCGATTGAAGCCCAAAAGCGTAGTTTCTGGTTCTGGAGCAGCGGGTCCACGCACGCGCAGTATGCTCCGAAACCGGAAATTATATTTTCGGGGGGTAACCACCGAAAATGACCCGGAACACAATATTTCATACAAGAAATGTTTTACAGGAAGTGGGAGGCTGGAAATACATCACAGGAAATAGTTGGCAGCCATTTTGTATTCATCCTGATCCATCCACATTCAGTAATCAAATCCCCTGTCATCTTGCTGTTCTGGTGTGGAAAAAACTGAAATGACAGTGCAGGTGAGAATCATGAATATGTAACCAAAGGGGGAACAAACCATTTAATGACATTTCTGCACGGACCGGGGGTTGGGGCTGACACAACATCAAACCCCAGTTTCATTTTCTCCTACTTTGCATTATGGTACATGTAGTCCATATTGAGTGCTCATTATCAGAGTTGTGTGATGTGTTACGTAACATTGGGGTGGAGCAGTGTGGATATATCACAGACACAAGGTGCCTGATTCACCCATGACCTCATCACTCACGTTCTGGGCCCATCATTTGTGGGGGAGTCAAATATGTTGAGGGCATAGGCCTGAGTATGCAATACTATGGCCTTTTGTGATTAAGTGACCCATCCTCATGAGGTCCAGGTAGGTCTCTCAGGAAATGTATTGTTTGTCATCTGCATGAATAGTGGTTTTTAGGGACATCCACTACACTGATCACTGACATGGGCACATGACCTGAGGCACGCTCCACCTTTTAACTACTGTCAGCAGCTGTGATTTACATGCAGTTAGTGTGGCTTGCAAAATCTTCTCTGGATGGAACTTATTGACACCGTCGTGTCTATCCAGGTTTCATCATTGACAACAGACAGCAAACCACGTTTTGTCCATGGCACCACAGGTTGCTCATGTGAAAAACCTGGCAACAAGCTGATCACAGACTTGCATGCCCTGACCTCGGTTATGTGCAATGGCCTGGTTTCCCAGATTCAGAGCTAGCAGGATTCAAGCAAGCCGGGCCGAAGACGGCTGTAATGCCAGAAACCGGTCCCCGGAAGCTTGTTTCCTTTCCAGTAAAGAATTGGCTTGGTAGTTTGGTCTGCCCTGTTCCCATGATGCACTGGGCCAGGATCAGACTAATTTGCATGTAGCCAGGTTCTGAACTGGGATGGTGCAGTGAGCTAAAAAACGGTGATGGATCAAGCCCTGATCTTTTGACTGGGTAGGAGTGTTCTGCTTAATTCAGATACTCTGTCCATCACCACCCCCCTTTTTGAATTGTTTTGGCCACCACAAGTGTGGAAGGGTATGCTCAGATGTGAGTCCCTTGCTCACTGCACCATCAGGATTCAAGCAAGCCGGGCCGAAGACGGCTGTAATGCCAGAAACCGGTCCACGGAAGCTTGTTTCCTTTCCAGTAAAGAATTGGCTTGGTAGTTTGGTCTGCCCTGTTCCCATGATGCACTGGGCCAGGATCAGACTAATTTGCATGTAGCCAGGTTCTGAACTGGGATGGTGCAGTGAGCTAAAAAACGGTGATGCATCAAGCCCTGATCTTTTGACTGGGTAGGAGTGTTCTGCTTAATTCAGATACTCTGTCCATCACCACCCCCCTTTTTGAATCGTTTTGGCCACCACAAGTGTGGAAGGGTATGCTCAGATGTGAGTCCCTTGCTCACTGCACCATCAGGATTTAAGCAAGCCGGGCCGAAGACGGCTGTAATGCCAGAAACCGGTCCCCGGAAGCTTGTTTCCTTTCCAGTAAAGAATTGGCTTGGTAGTTTGGTCTGCCCTGTTCCCATGATGCACTGGGCCAGGATCAGACTAATTTGCATGTAGCCAGGTTCTGAACTGGGATGGTGCAGTGAGCTAAAAAACGGTGATGGATCAAGCCCTGATCTTTTGACTGGGTAGGAGTGTTCTGCTTAATTCAGATACTCTGTCCATCACCACCCCCCTTTTTTAATCGTTTTGGCCACCACAAGTGTGGAAGGGTATGCTCAGATGTGAGTCCCTTGCTCACTGCACCATCAGGATTCAAGCAAGCCGGGCCGAAGACGGCTGTAATGCCAGAAACCGGTCCCCGGAAGCTTGTTTCCTTTCCAGTAAAGAATTGGCTTGGTAGTTTGGTCTGCCCTGTTCCCATGATGCACTGGGCCAGGATCAGACTAATTTGCATGTAGCCAGGTTCTGAACTGGGATGGTGCAGTGAGCTAAAAAACGGTGATGGATCAAGCCCTGATCTTTTGACTGGGTAGGAGTGTTCTGCTTAATTCAGATAATCTGTCCATCACCACCCCCTTTTTGAATCGTTTTGGCCACCACAAGTGTGGAAGGGTATGCTCAGATGTGAGTCCCTTGCTCACTGCACCATCAGGATTCAAGCAAGCCGGGCCGAAGACGGCTGTAATGCCAGAAACCGGTCCCCGGAAGCTTGTTTCCTTTCCAGTAAAGAATTGGCTTGGTAGTTTGGTCTGCCCTGTTCCCATGATGCACTGGGCCAGGATCAGACTAATTTGCATGTAGCCAGGTTCTGAACTGGGATGGTGCAGTGAGCTAAAAAACGGTGATGGATCAAGCCCTGATCTTTTGACTGGGTAGGAGTGTTCTGCTTAATTCAGATACTCTGTCCATCACCACCCCCCTTTTTGAATCGTTTTGGCCACCACAAGTGTGGAAGGGTATGCTCAGATGTGAGTCCCTTGCTCACTGCACCATCAGGATTCAAGCAAGCCGGGCTGAAGACGGCTGTAATGCCAGAAACCGGTCCCCGGAAGCTTGTTTCCTTTCCAGTAAAGAATTGGCTTGGTAGTTTGGTCTGCCCTGTTCCCATGATGCACTGGGCCAGGATCAGACTAATTTGCATGTATCCAGGTTCTGAACTGGGATGGTGCAGTGAGCTAAAAAACGGTGATGGATCAAGCCCTGATCTTTTGACTGGGTAGGAGTGTTCTGCTTAATTCAGATACTCTGTCCATCACCACCCCCCTTTTTGAATCGTTTTGGCCACCACAAGTGTGGAAGGGTATGCTCAGATGTGAGTCCCTTGCTCACTGCACCATCAGGATTCAAGCAAGCCGGGCCGAAGACGGCTGTAATGCCAGAAACCGGTCCCCGGAAGCTTGTTTCCTTTCCAGTAAAGAATTGGCTTGGTAGTTTGGTCTGCCCTGTTCCCATGATGCACTGGGCCAGGATCAGACTAATTTGCATGTAGCCAGGTTCTGAACTGGGATGGTGCAGTGAGCTAAAAAACGGTGATGGATCAAGCCCTGATCTTTTGACTGGGTAGGAGTGTTCTGCTTAATTCAGATACTCTGTCCATCACCACCCCCTTTTTTAATAGTTTTGGCCACCACAAGTGTGGAAGGGTATGCTCAGATGTGAGTCCCTTGCTCACTGCACCATCAGGATTCAAGCAAGCCGGGCCGAAGATGGCTGTAATGCCAGAAACCGGTCCCCGGAAGCTTGTTTCCTTTCCAGTAAAGAATTGGCTTGGTAGTTTGGTCTGCCCTGTTCCCATGATGCACTGGGCCAGGATCAGACTAATTTGCATGTAGCCAGGTTCTGAACTGGGATGGTGTAGTGAGCTAAAAAACGGTGATGGATCAAGCCCTGATCTTTTGACTGGGTAGGAGTGTTCTGCTTAATTCAGATACTCTGTCCATCACCACCCCCCTTTTTGAATCGTTTTGGCCACCACAAGTGTGGAAGGGTATGCTCAGATGTGAGTCCCTTGCTCACTGCACCATCAGGATTCAAGCAAGCCGGGCCGAAGAAGGCTGTAATGCCAGAAACCGGTCCCCGGAAGCTTGTTTCCTTTCCAGTAAAGAATTGGCTTGGTAGTTTGGTCTGCCCTGTTCCCATGATGCACTGGGCCAGGATCAGACTAATTTGCATGTAGCCAGGTTCTGAACTGGGATGGTGCAGTGAGCTAAAAAATGGTGATGGATCAAGCCCTGGTCTTTTGACTGGGTAGGAGTGTTCTGCTTAATTCAGATACTCTGTCCATCACCACCCCCCTTTTTGAATGATAAATAACAACACATAATAAAAAAAATACTATATTCATACTCTTTCATAATTTTAAGGATAACATGATATGTGATTTCATCTTTCAGATTATCTATGACATTTTTAATTGCACCTTTTACATCAAGGGTGTTGTCATGCCTACTTTATTTTGTCTTCCAGTTGTGGTTTGCATGTCTGATGAGGATGTCTACCAGCGAAAGGATGCGAAAGGATGCTGACCACATAAAAACTCTTGACATGTTAAAATGCTGGGACCACCATGGGCCATGCTTTTACTGAAAGACACAACACAGACAGAAGCACATCCTGTCATCATAGCTGATGATTTACTTTAAAAGGCATTGGTGTGGTTGCATATTCCAAGGCTAAAACACATAACAAACAGCAAGTAATGGTTGAACCCGCAAAGTAAAATGTAGTCCTGGAATTTGACCAAATGATCATGGATTGCGAGCAACATGCATCCACCTTAGTGTGTACATGCATGAGGTTTTACAGGAAATACATATTTTTTCAATTGTTTTTATTGAATTTCCTAGAAATTATGTTTAAAAAATCATTTAAATCCATCTACAACATTGATTTGTATAGAGTTAACCTAATGAGTCTCCATGTTGTACAGTAATGTAACTAATATTTAAACTAAGACATTAACAGTTGTAGATAATTTAACTAAACATTGCCATGAGGTAGTTTGATTAGATGTTGGGGAAACTATCTCATCAATGTAGCATATCGTATCCAATTTTCCTTGGTATGTAGTGGAAGGAAATCCCGTTAGCTTACATACAGTTAACTTTTACTGAGAAAATACTCACCTATTATGCATGATGGTATCTGAGCGCATCCGGTGGAATATGGATGTAGTATGTCATACAAATTATATAATCAAGACAATGTGTACCATTAATAGCTTGATAAACTGAAAGTCCAGATTGCATATTATCATCTCTGCTGTCACTTAAAAGGAATAATATAAACATGTCCTATTGCGGGACATTATGATGTTTCTTCAGCCCTCTTTATGTAGTGTGGGGCTTTCTGCCTCAGCCCAGTGTTCTACCGTTTTCCACCATATAGCAAGAGACAGAGATAAGGGTACCTTCCAAAGCGTTATTATATGTGAAAAGCTTGAGCTAAGAATTTTGATTCTGGTTTACACTGTTGGACAGTCCCAAACTGCATCCCTCCACCTCATATAAAGCTGTGCTTTTTGTTATATTGAATAATACATCCTTGACACCCAACTAGTATCTTACTATTTCCAGACACTCTCACATCATGTGTATACATCAAGCTTTTCATTCATTACATGTAGGACACTCAGATTATGTCCCTGAGTATATTTTATTAGGTGTCCTTGGGTTAGTTATGACCTATCTAGAAGTTGAAGTGAATATTTTAAAATTTGGTGTTCCAGGACACTTTTTGTTGGTAGACCAGAGCATGATTCCTATCATCACTTTTGTTTTTACTCCCCACCTCAGTCATCATTTTCCAAGCCAGCTGACCAGTCTCCTACAATCACTATTGTATTGTATCTTATGTGTGTTCTCCTTTAATATTGTAATGATGTTTAGACTCTGGAATGTTTGGTGTCTTAGCAAAAGTATTGAGCCAAGACATTCCTGTTGGAGCTGTTGGCAGAGCTGGTCCTTCTGGCTCTGCTATCGATGTAGCCAATAAATAACAAGCATACTATTCCTGTGTCAGCCTGGTTACTACAAACACCTACAGTGTTTAAAGTTTGGAGGTGTGCACGAGTTTATGCCTCACTGCCTGTAATATCCCATTGTTATGCATAGCCTTTGCCAAAACCCTTGTTTTAGATATTGCTCTCTTGATATCCACTTTTAACTAACAATGTTCCGAATGATAGCCTTACTAAATAAATTCCCTAGCGCTAAGATTCTTTCCCTCTCTCAAGGAGTTAATTATCTTGTTGTAAAGCACCCTCCTTGTTTGGGGTCACAGGCTAGTGGTGTCACTGGAGCATAAGGCATGATATGTTATGATATTTGTGAATCCTTCCTAAAACAGCCAAATGCTATTTAAACCAGGAGGGTAAGTCCTTGTAGAGCCTGATTAAGGGAATGGAAAATATTGTTCTATAATCCCTCCTGAATTTGTGATGGCTGCATTACCATTTCCTTGAGATGTTGCTCATAGAGCCATAAGAATGCCCATTGTAATGAGCAACCAAGTAGTCAAGCTAAAAAGCAAGTGCTTCTATTCCACCCACTACTCTCAAGAATTTCGCTTCACCATGCTACCCCACACCTATAAGAGTTCCAAACTAGGTAGCCTAGTAGCATGTTTAGCACTTTGAAAAATATTTTGGGCAGTAGCAGCTGGAGGTTTGCAGACTAATAGAGAAAGTTAGGTAGCATCACAAATTTAGCAAATGAGATGCTCCCTTTTACTGTAAAGGAGAATGTTTTCCAGAATGTCAACTGTGACCTGAGAGCGCCAGAGCTGTGCTGAGGTTTCCTTCTAGCAAATCTGATTCCAAATGATAGACCTTAACCCCCAAGAAGCAGAAGGATGCTTGTTCGCACTGTAATCCCACGATGCACATGTCTACTCTATGTAGTAGCATATTAGGCTTGGTGGGAAACAAGCAAGATTGTGTCCTATTATCTCTGATATGGTCACTTCATTAAATACTTTTAGGGCTTGGACAATTAAGCTCCAACCTTCTCTCACGTTCTTACAAATAGCAACATGTCATCTGCATAAAATGACACTAAGTGGATCCCATCTGTCAAAGTGATGTCCCACTCATGATCCTCCAAGCATCCTGGCACAATCTGACTGCAAATGACTCCAATGCCAGGGCAAACAACGAGGGGTGGCGGGGAAGGGGAAATACAAATCTGTTCCATACCATACCCATGCAGTATGAGACAGAAGTGTTGATGCTCGTCCACACCTTTGCTGATGACCTCACATACAACAATCTTATCTTTTTCACCATGATCCTTCCAAAGTCACATTTTACATGTAATGGCAATTCAGAGAATCAAAAACCTTTTCTAAATGAAGGACCAAGATATCGGCAAGATGGCAGCTGAGTGAGAGTCGCATTCACTCACCTCCGCACTGCTCCGCCTCTCACCGCACTCACCCACCCTGAAACAGAAATGCTGCCGAGATGAGGAGATCCGCAGATGAGTAGCGACATTCTCGGTAGTATCATGGAAATTTCTGTGAGGTGGGCAGTCTGACATGCATGAAAAACTGGGAAGAAACCAGGATTGCATCAAGAACTCACCAAGGGAGATGCGAGGGCCAGCAGCCCTCTCCTGGGTCTGGTGGCTCTACAGAGTGACCGGCGCCCGCTCGGATTGACACAGCGTAGCATGCCCCACACGCTGGAAATCCATCACTGTTCTTCTCCTAGCAGCCGCTGAGAGAAGGATTTGCTTGGGCTGCAGGCTGTGGTTGCCTAGCAACGCTGAGAACGAGAGAAGCCTCAGAGAAAAGCACACGGAGGCCATGGCAGCGGGAGGAGGTCCTGATCACACTCTGCGGGTCTCGTAAGTAGAGCGACCCAAAAACAGAGTCAGAGACCAAAGCAGACACCAAGGCTGAAACCAAGAAAACTGACAACCGCGCCAGCAGAGGGGCCAAATCTGAGAAGGGGAAGGAGAAAGTGGAGGCTCCCAAAAGCAACAAGAAAACGGAATTAAAAGGTGTGTTGCCGGGCGGACAGGGAGAGAAGAAAAAGCAGATGGCGATCACAAGCACGTTTTCCCCTATGGAGGGCAACAAAGAACCGGGGGTACCGGGGCCATTGCAGATGGAAGATTTAGGGGCCAACCAAGAAACTGCACCCACAGAGAGCACCCAGAGATCTCCCCAGGCTAATTCCTTTAAACACACAGTGGAAGGAAGGCCCTCCTGGGGATTGTGTGCTGAGAATACCGTTCTTGGGAGACCAGAGGTATCACACGATGACCCCCAAGACAAGGGATATGCTGACGTGGACAACAGGCTAGAAGAGAGTACCCCTACATCTTCGGGAACATCTGGTAAAGAGAGGGCTGTAACTGCGCAGCCAAATAAAGGAGCCACAAATGAAGGAGCCATCCCAAAAAGGACCCACCATACAGGGTATCTCTCACCCAGACTCCATGGAAAATTTTTACTCACTGAATGAGGAATCGGCCGAATCATTATCCGGGCTTTCTAGCAGCAGCAAAGAGATGAAGGGAGAAAACACCTCCACAAGCAACTGCAGCCAACAAGAGGAAAAGAGAACCCAGAAAAGATTGAAATGGGGGTCAGACAAGAAGAAAAATAGATCCAAGAAAAATGTGGACGAGGAAGACGAGCTTGGATGGGATTACTCGGCTACGCAACTAATAGGTCCTGGCAACCGGAATGAGGCAGGAAGAATACCTAAAGGACAACAACCCGGCCAGGAGAGTCAAAACCTCATGATGAAACCCCAGAGCCATCCCTGTCAATTATTTTTCAATCTCTAAGATCCTTCCAGGATGAAATCAAAAATGACTTGCATCAAAAAAGCTCCAAGGCACTATGCGCAAAATTGGGAAAACATGTACAGAAATAGCAGATAGACTGGGCTTGGTGGATAAATGCATGGAGGACCTAGAAAATACAGTGGATACACTAAAAGAACAGGCATCCTCCCAAGATGGCATGCTAAAGGATGTTATTTGGAAAGGTAGATGGGGGTAAGATGGCGGCCGAGTGCTCGGCTGTGTGAGTAGGTTCACCTTCCCTCACCTGGATGAATCACCTCCTTTGAAGCTTCTTTAGGCGGACCCCATGCTGTCTGATCGGGCGGGCTGAGTAGCGTATATTGCTCGTTGGATGTCTCAAATGTTAAGATTTTTGCTGTACCCCTCGAACTCCTCGAGTGCCGTATTGGAAAGAATTCGGCGTGTCCCCGCTTTGTACCTATCAATCCTCTTACATAGCACAGTCTCTCTCTGTAAGCATCGTCCCTGGGGCCTCCATGGCGGTATGGCTCCGAAGGTTACCGCTAAGGCGGCGGCAGCAGCCGCGAGGGCTCGCTCTGCCATCAGTGCTCATCTGAGCAGCCCAGCAGAATGGGACGCCACCAGAGCCCCACTGGGGGTGCCGCCGTCGGACAGGGTCCTCTGAACAGCGGCCAGGCTGCCTCCATTGCTGGCTCAACGGTAGCGAACAGTAAAACCAAACAAACTTTGCCTGTACTCTTCAAAAATGCAACAAACAAAGGCAAAACACCGGCAAAAGTTAAAACATCGGCTGACATCAGTTGGAGTAAGTCGGTACACTCAAACATACTACAGTTTGACAATGTATTAAAGGAATTAAATGGATCAAAGACATTACGGTACAGTGTTATTCTGACGGGGATGCTGAGCAGGGGATTACAACAGTGCAAGATGATTTATTGCTGCAGGGGCTTATTACAAAACCCACATCGTCTGAAAACGAATGTATAATGAGAACCACCCAGCCGGTGTCCAGTCTCCTGGTGAGTGGGATTATGGGAACTGTAGTTTTGCCCTAGCAAAGCAATTCAACCCCTGCTCACCTGCATCCTTTTCCCCCTGCTAATCTCCCTAAGCACAATGATACTGTCATTTGCGATCCCGACCACACTACTGATGGAGGCGAATCCTTTAAGGAACTTGAGGGGGCGAAAATTTATTTTCCTTGTCAGAGCACACGGGGTCTTCCGTGGATGAGGAGGACGACCTTGATAAGGACTGGACCGATGATGGTAGCGATGTTGGTGACTGGCGATTGAATGAGGTCCTTAGTAGTGAGGCGTCACTCCGTGGTCCACCTACAGTATTAAAAGCTAATAACTTAAAAACCGAGGATGAATTAAACAAGGTCTCCTCCGTATCTGGCTCATTATCATGGGACAGCCCGCTCTCTGCGCCAACTAGTGTGGCTGAATGCGCTATAATCCAGGGTCAGAATGTACCATTTAATCAGGACGAGCTACCACCAGGAGAGATAACACTAGCTGTTATCTACCAGACCATCCTGGCGCACCGAGAGGAGTCCCGGCAAGAAAATGCTCGACCACAGGGGGCTTGTTGTAGGGTTCAAAACTCTATCCGCAGATTGGTCAAAACTTGCACGGACATAGCCACCAGAATTGGAGAGGCCGAGGAGAGGATCTCTGACTTAGAGGATGCCCTAGCAACACAGAAGGCTGCAACGGATATGATCGGCTCACAAAAGGATGATATCTTATGTAAGTTGACTGATTTAGAAAATAGGGCTAGGAGGAACAATCTTAGGATTTTGGGGGTCCCTGAGGTCCCTGAGGGCATCGGCACAACAAAGCTTATGATGGGTATACATACTATTCTGCTCCCCACAACAAAATGGTTCGATTGGATTACTTTTTTATTTCTGAACAAGTGGCAGACACAGCTTCTATTTTTGCCCCTCCCAGAATATTGTCGGATCATAATCCATAAATTGTGGAATGCCCTTGGACTCGCACATTTAGAGCTCCAAGGATCTGAACATTTGAAAGGAAACTTTTGTCGGATGAGACATACCAGGTCCATATGAGAAAATGGTTAGTAGAATTTTTGGATGTCAATAGGGGAACAGCATCTGATCACATGGTCTGGGACGCATTAAAGGCCACAGTTTGTGGGGAGACCAAGAGTTTTGCTGCCCTACGCCGGAAGGCAGGACAGAAGTTGGTCAAGGGTCAAATCGAGGAGCTTAGGCTAGCAGAGTTAGAATGAACATCTATAATCAAGAATGGGTTTCATATAGAAGAGTGTCAGCAGAAGGTTGCCATATTAAAATCTAAACTCTTGGAGTCTTTGGTCAGGACTTGGCAATTAAATATCTCCAATATCGTTCATCAATGTTTGAATATGGAGAGAACTTTGGGAGGGTTCTGGCTAAGAGGCTTCAACAGAAAAATGTACAGGGTTGTATCATCAAAATTCAGGATGATGACGGGGTTGTCCAGGACACCCAGGAGGGCGTGGCCGGTGTGTTTCAGAAGTTTTATTCAGCACTCTATACTGAAGACAGCAGGGACACTCAGTGGGAGTCTGAGATTGAGGATTGTTTACTAGGATTGGATACTTCAAAAATTAAAAACAAGCTTAATGAATGTCTATCGGCCCCTATCTCATGGGAGGAGGTCAAACAAGCAGTCAAAACCTTAGCCAATGGAAAGGCCTCTGGACCTGATGCCATTCCCCTGGAATTTTTTAAGACCTTCCTTGGGGAGGTCCGTTCTGACTTATTAACTACTCTCAGGGCTGCGCAGAAAGGTATCGTCCCCGATTCATGGCATAAAACAACCATTGTTTTATTTTAAAAAAGGGAAAGCCTGAGCTGAGTCCGTCATCCTACAGACCTATTTCATTAATAAACAGTGACAGTAAAAAATACTCTAAGATTATGGCATCTAAGTTGGTATGGTAGAGGTGAATGTCCCATTAGTATCCTTGTGCCAACACGGTTTCATTCCGGGAAGGGACACTGCGGACCACGTCTGGCGTGTCATAGCTCTCCTGGACTGAGCCCAGGCAATGACCACTCCCCTCGGGTTGATCCTGTTGGACGCTGAGAATGCGTTCAACAGGGTCTCCTGGGGGTTCTAGTGGGCCGTGCTTCGGCAGAAGGGATTTAACAACGAGTTCATTCAGGCAATCCGGGCATTATACATCTCCCCAGTAGCGGCGCTTCGCATCTCTGGTCAGGAGCACGGGTACTTTGATATAAGCAGAGGTACTAGGTAAGGGTGCCCTTGCTCACCCTTGCTTTTTGCTTTATACATCGATCCGTTTCTGAGTAGAATAGAAGGACATGTGGGGATCTCGCCTATTGCAATCAAAGGGATAGAATATCGTCGTTGGCTTATGCTGACGACATTGTTGTCTTAACCTCACATGTCCCTTCCGCATTCCTAGCTCTCAAGGCGTCTGCTGAACAATTTGGATTAGTCTCGGGGTACAAGCTAAATGTGGCAAAAACTCAGGTAGTGCAAACACCCAACATGCCGTGCTCCGATGCCCCAGTGGTTAGTGAAGCAATCTATCTGGGAGTAAAAATCACTGCTGCTGAGGAGTCCATTCCGGACCTGAACATCTTACCGGTGGTTAAGGCTGTAAACACCAAGTAAGAACAGCTGGATCATTTACATCTTTCTCTTTATGGCCGCTGCAGTGTTCTTAAAATGCTGGTGCTCCCAAAATTCAGGTATCTTTTCCGGACGATCCCTCTAGAACTATCTCAAAAAAGTCTGGATAAGGCCAATCGGGCTTGCTATAGGTTCCTCTGGGGGTCGCGAAGAGCAGCTAAGTGGATGTGTCTCCCACGCGATCGGGGGGGGCTGGACCATACCCAACTTGGTATTATATTATTGCCTATCTCTAACATAAACATTTATACGCCATTTAAATCCGCTAGACTCCTACCAGGTATCTTCCAGGACCAGACAACTTTTAGATGGCAGGCATTAGGTATACATGTTATAGGGGATTTAGTTTGGGCTGGGCAAGTACTATCTTATTCGTCTTTGAAGGACAAGTTCCAGCTGAACACTCACAAATTTTTTAAATATTTAGAGCTTAGAAGCTTTATCCTCAAGCGCCTCACGGTATCTCCTTTAACATTGGACAAGCATTTGATTTTGAATTGGTTCAAAACAAGGCTAGAATTGGGACCTTCCGGATGACCTTGAGGTGCAAAATCTTAAATGGGAAGGTAAACTTGGTAAGACTGGGGTTGATGTGAGACCCGCATTGGAGTTAGCTAGTGTTGCTTTGGTCTCTGGAAGTCTTCAAACCCAAAGCTACATGGCAGTGTTCTATTTATATTATACGCCTGCTAAAATAGCGTAATGGGGTTGTAGAAAGAGCGACAGTTGTGCAAGATGTGGGTTGTATGCAGCGGACTCTATGCATATGTTTTACTCCTTCCCAAGTTTGCGTGGTTTCTTGTCCGATGTTGAGCGATTTGTTAATACTATGCTTAATATCCCTTGCTCAATGTCCCCAGAGATGGTGATAATGGGGGTGGAAGACTCTGCTGCGCCTAGGCACTCTTGGCATATTTCCGCCTTTCTGTTTGTAGTTATGTCGTTGATTCGTCTCTGCATCACATCGCAATGGCTAAGTCCTGAAGCACCCACATTCATTAATTGGAGTGCTAGGTTGTTAGCCATCTATAATTTGGAGTCCTCCGTGTTCACATTAAAGGGCAGGCGGATGTTAGCCTGTAAGATCTGGGCCCCCGTTGAGCGTTGGTTAAAATAATTTCGGTTTTTATTGTACATAAGCTGTGTACCCCTATATGTTATTGCTCCATGAACTATTTGTTTTGTATTAGCTTTGTATTAGGGATGGGTTTTTTTTCTTGCTTTAGCTTTACTTCCCCATTATATTGTCCATTCTGATGCATTAATCTATTTTTTCTTATTATGATGTTGTTTATCACCTATGAAATTTGACGTATGTATTTGTTTTGATTGCCACGGCCAGACGGTCTGATTTTTCTTTTTCAAAATAAAAAAACATTAAAAAAAAATTAAAAAAGGAAACTGGAGGAGGCCGAAAATCTGCGACGTCAGAACAACCTAAGACTGCTCGGAATCCCCGAAAACGTTGAAGGAAAAGATATAAGGGAATTAACTATAAATCTGCTGAAAAACTCTCTACCGGAGCTGGCACATTAGGACTGGGACAAAGAGGTCCAGCGCGTTCATAGATTCCCCCAGGCAATACCCAAACGACCAGCGAGTGCACAAGGTTCCCCGCGAGTGATCCTAATATATTTCGGGAACTTCTTACTCCAACAGGCAGTGTACAATCTGGCCAGATCAAATATAAAAAGGAAAGGGAAAAACTTTATATACTTTGCCAAACCAGAATTTGCACACGCCACCGTTGAGAGAAGATGGAGACTCCAGCAGCTCATAACCCCTTTTCAAAAAGCCGGGGCATCGGCTTTCCTAAAAAATCAAGCAAAATTGAAAATTATCCACCAAGGGCAGAACTCCTATTTTACTTCCGAAATACAAGCCCAGAAACTGCTAGATGATATCATAGCTGGGGGGAAGAGACCTGTCGAGGCTAGCTAAGCCAAATGACCCAGAGATTATAAATCTGGTGGCAGTAAACAGGACTGTGAATATATTCTATCTCTGGCTGACCTAAATGGGTGATAGAAGTGAATGTTTAATGATTAACGCATATATGTTGATAGGTAGCAAGAGGATGAACATTTTCTATGTGTATTAGGATGCTAGCCTTGCTTCTTTTTCCTATTTTTTTCTCTTTTTGGTTTCTACAGTTAGAAGGGTGAGCACAGGGTGGTAGGATGGGTCACAGAGGGGGGGAGGGGGAGTGAGCGGGGACAATCCACTCACTATCACACATGCTCAGGATTGAGTCTGACTACCTCAAGAGGGGATGAAGGGGAGTGGGGCAAGTACACAGGCATATTGTCGGTATAGAGTACACGGTCAAGTCAAATCAAAGACGGCACATCAAGTGGCTCACTTATCTAGGGGAGAACAAACGGCATGAAAAAATGGTAAAACTAAGGAGGGGGCATACCCAAAATCTTAAATGGCTAATCTAAGAGTTTTATCTATTAACATCTGTGGCCTCACCTACCCGAAAAAAAGACAGAGAGTAGCAGTGAGATTAAGATCAACAGGGGCCAACATTATATGTCTTCAAGACACGTATGTGGAGGGGTCCCAACGGCAACTTTTGAAAACCCTTGGGTATAGATTGATTGTAGACACAACACAGGCAACTAAGACACCGGGTGGCCATTCTGGCAATAGGAGGAGGTTTGCAATTCACCAGATCAGCAGCCCACAAATTTGGGCGGTGGGCAATCATGGAGTGCCAGTATAGTAATGGGAAAAAACAAACTATATGCTCCATATACGGGAGCGTCACCGATTATCCAGACATATTAGGATGTATTACGAATGAATTAGCTCACTGGTCACTCCCCTTGATCGTTTGTGGCGATTTTAATCTGAACTTACCGTCTGACTGGTCATTGGGGTCTGGTTTTACATATAAAGGAAGGAAATCGAGGGTATTCCGAGCACTCAAAGAACTATGCAACACTCATGGGTTATGGGACTGCTGACAGTCAAAACACCCTAATAACCCAGGATTTACGTTTTTTTCTAACCCGCATGCCAAACTCGCTAGATTAGATTATGTGTTTGTTTCTAGTACCATGATTTCAAAATGCCTAATTGATAGACTACCTTGGGTCTTATCGGATCATAACCCCCTAATTATGAGTATCAACAGTAAAGGGATACACCATGACCAAAACATATGGACATTTGAGAGGGCCCTACTCCTAAAGGAAGAATATTGCCAACTTTTAAATAAATGGATACCCGAATTCCTGGAGGATAATGTGGGTAGCGCACCGATAGAAATAGTATGGAACACTCTTAAGGCAGGAATAAGGGGAGCAACTTTAAGATTCTCGCTAAAATCTAATAGAGAAGCTAAACTAAAAATAGGAATACTGCAGTAGAAATTGGCAGGAGCAGAGGAGGGACTCATAAGGGCAGTACAAGACGGACAGGACATTGAAGAGGCGCTAGGCGGGGTGGCTGTTACAAGAAACAGAATTACTAACATCTTCACAGAAAATGCAGTGGGCAAGGCCACAATGAATAAGGAGAACACATATGGACAGAGCGAGCAAGTGGGGCATCAACTGGCAGTTTGCACGAGACAGCAAAGCACAGCAAACATGATTAAGGAGATTAAAGATCCTGAAAACGGCCTTAAACAAGACCCGAAAGCGAATAGAGAGGCATTCCAAAACTACTATCAAGAACTATATAAAGAAACCAATAAAAAACAAGACGAGATTGAGAAATACCTCGATCAGGCTATAACAGCCCAGCTGCCACAGGAAGACCAAGATAGTCTAGATGAAACACCTCAGTGGGAAGAAGTATTACTTTCAATAAATAGCTTAGCCACTGGGAAGGGAGCCAGGCTGGACCGAATACCACGGCAAATTTTATAAACCACTAAAAGGAATCTTAAGCGAAATTATTACACATGTCTTTCAAGGAGGGCACCTGCCTGGATCGTGGGCTCGGGCAAAAATCGTAGAGTTCACCCCGCAGATTTTTAAAGATATAGACAATATATTTTCTTGATTCATCTGGGGATACAGAAGACCGTGTAGGGCACTCAGATCCATCTCACTCCCAAAAGATAGAGGCGGTCTTGCCCTGCCTAAGTCTCTTGGTGGGCTATGATCTTGAAATATGGCAACATACTATTTTACTCAAATGAGAGTAATAGACAAGATGGAGAAGTTCCAACAACACAAGAACTCATCTTGGGTAACGAGGCTAGCGAGCATCTATGGCGACTCACATACAACTGCTACTTTAAAAGAGTGCACTTTAAAATACTAGCAGGCATCCATATAGCCTGGAATCATTTGCGTAAACTCCTGGGAATCGGGAGGTTTTCCTACTATACTGTCCTATCTAGAAATAATATTCTCCCAGAGATTTTTAATGATACATGCATGAATAAGTGGCTAAGGGCAGGGATAACCCGGTGTGGATGCTTCTACTCTCCAACAGGCTTTAAATCATTCAAAGATTTAAAAAGTGAATATACGTTAGACCACCGAGATTTCTTTAAATTCTTACAAGTCAGAGACTTCTTAATGAAAAAAGGTGGCGGACGATCTAAATTTCAGAGAATCCAGACCATCGAATAATTCAACAAAAACAAGACGGTTAAGATTGGGGAAATTTACGACAGCTTGACCACCGCACTCCAAGATGACATGAATACATTAATTGTCAAATGGCAGGACAAGCTGGAGATAACAGAGGGGACAAGCCAGAGATCCTACGAACTATGCCAATCACTGCTAATGTCGGCTAGGTTACAAGCCCAATTCTATAAAACATTCTTCCAGCTGTACTACACACCAAATAAGATAGCTAAATGGGGCTCAGGCAAAGGTACAAAATGCCCACGGTGTGCGCTATATGGGGCTGACATCATACATATATTCGCTACATGTGACACACTTCGGCCTCTGCATAGGGAAATCTCCGCCTTCCTATCCGAAATTTTTAAAACAAGAATTGAAGTTACTACGGGAGAAACAATGTTAGGAGTAGATGGAGACATCCGACCTAGGTGTATGCAAGGGCTCATATTTATTTCTATGGCTGTATTCAGAATATGTCTAGCCTCGGACTGGTTGGATCCAAACCCACCAGCTTTCCAACAATGGCGGGTGCAAATACTGGCCGCATACAGCCTAGAGATAGCTATCTATAAAAGGAAGGGGTGAAACAAGAAGAAGAAGGGGCTGGAAATTTGGGACCCCTTCTAAAGTGGATGAAAGGCTCCCAGTCTTAATTGTCGCTTGGGAATGTCGAATTAAATGTGTCAAAATGTAATGTAATATCTGTGATATTATTGATATGCCTATGTATAAACATCAAGAAGCAACATGCCTGGATGAAAGTTGGGGGAAAGGGAGATGGGAGGCATCGGGGGGTCACTTGTGAATAGAAAAAAATGTCTCAATAAAGACTTGTTTAAAAAAAAAAAAAGAAGGGCCAAGACAGGCAAGTGAGGCCTGTGGGTGGCAGGAGAGGGCAGCTTCTAGCACCTAAAATGATCCTCTACTATTCAAGGAAGTGCTGCTTCTCGGATTAAATCCATTTTGGTCCAAATGCATAAACTTGGGTAGCCCCAGTTTCAGCCTCGTGACTAATATCTTACTCAACAAATCATTTAGGTGAGACAGGGACACAAGAGAGATACCTCAGGCCCCACAGTATAAGTTAAAAATTACAAGGGAGGTAGCATTAATAAACCGTCTTGCTGTTCAGAGGAAAAAACTCATGTGTTTTTAGTGTACTCTCACCCACATATATTGCATGCTTCATAATCAAGTCCTACCCTGGTATGTTTTTATGGAACTGCGGGGGCTCAATACCTCTTTTGTGGGATGCACTTTATTGCCAGTAGGTTTTGTCAAGGGGACCGAAAAAAAGGAAGTTAAAAATGCCTAAGACTGCTTGCTTGAATATTTTAATTTTTACAAAGAAGAACAGACTTGGCACCACTAAAACAAAGAATGAGGCACCTGCAAGATAGTGAATGGCTCCCTCAACCTCCAGGTCAACAGGTTTCAGTTGGTTTCATAATAGCCAAACAGGTCTTGAAGCCTTCATCAGAACCATCCAAGTCCCGCACAAATAACTTAAATGAATAGCTTGTAATAGCTTCTAGTTCATGTGTCTATAGAAACGTGCTAAAAACTCATGACATGAATTCTGGATAGCACCCACCAGATTCTGGATTTGTAATTAAGTTTGGGTATGCGTTTTAGGGACCCTTTTGGCCTGGCACCTAATCTGATTCCTAGACGCCTGCCTGCAGGAGTCTCTGGACCAGATTAGGTGCCTAACTGGTCCAGAGTTGCCTAATGGGGTCTTTCTCCAGCGTAGTCTGGCTGTCAACATCTTGTAGTCCTAATAATGATATGGAGCACCTCGCCTGACACAAAGGGTCCCATTAGCATGATGGGCGGATCGCCACCGCCCTCATGGCAGTAGCGATCCGCCCGACATTTGTGCCCAACAGCATGCAAATTCCCCCTGCCATATTACTATGGTGAGGGGGACCCCGGCAGACAGAAAGACTGTCTGCCGGTTTTCTGCCGGTAGGCAATCCGCCTTATTGCTTTGCTGGCGGAAAAGCTATCAATATGGTGGTGTTGTCTGGTAGACACAGCCATCCATATTAGTATGCATGCGGGGACATGCCTTTCCGTGGCGGCGTTGCAGTCTTCTACATTTGGGGCCCATAGCGGGCCTCCAGGGATTCTGGGGGGTGCACATGGGGGTACCATTCGATGTACAACATGGCAGGCACTGTGCAGTGCCTGTCACGTTGTGCACTGAAATGCACAACTTGCTTTTGCGACATTGCTGCGGGTGGCGGTGCTTTCAACACCGCCCGCCGCAATGTTACAAATGCGGGATGTGCCCGCCAATGGGGCGGGCGTATCCTAATTGTAGGTGTGGGACCGCTGCATGCATTGCGGGTGGTCCCGTTTCTTGGGGCTATCGCGGGCCGACAAAGTCCGCCCGCCATACTAATGAGCCCCATAATAGGAGCCCCATAATAGGAACTCCTGAGCATGAAAAGACAGGGGGGATTAGAAAGAGGTCTAGGTGTCCTTCAGTCTTAATATTGATTTTTTTTATTTACATTTACCCCATAATGCCATCTCATTCAAAATTAAATGAGGTTAGCATTAATTTGACGCTAAAAATATTCTTGGCAAGTCATTTTAAAGAATGTTTTTAAGGAGTGTATCACTCCTGCTAATTTTCTATTTGTTTCTGTTTCTCTATGTAGACTACTTGTAGAAGAAGCTTGTCCACACTCACCAAACCAGCAGCTGCCAGGTTGGATAGAACATTTTGAATTTAGTTGGCTGGTCTTGGATCTGGATAGACTGTAACATGGCTTCGCCTTCTGTTTCTTTCACTCTAAAATATGTATCAGATCGAATTTCAATGTTTGTTTAACACTTAAGTAATCTGTAGAACCGAAGCTGCTTCTCTCTTCATTAAAAAACTAAAGGCCTGAGTTAATAGTATATTGATAATGTGAGCAGATAATTCGCTAGCCCAGACCTCTGGAACAAAACACAGCTTGCACAATCAATGGCCACCATGAGGTAATGTTCACATTGACAGAAATAATGTTGATGTTGTAGACCAAGCAACGTTCTCATTAAAGAACCGTTTTTGAGGGTACTTTATATAATTGTTTCTGATTAGGGTGCTTACCTCAGATAACAAATTTGCACTAGGCAAGCTGGTGAATTTAATTAAGTGGAAAATATGTTATTTTTCTTGCTAAGTACACTACTGGTAAAGGAAGTATAAACACAATATAGATAAACAAATGGGGCTGATGTTCACTCTTAATTCATGCAAACCTGAAAATAACATGGACAGACATTTATAAGGCAATTTATTAATTCCAAATCAAACAGGAAAATCCTATAATTTCATATATTTGGCTAGAAAGTTACTTCTTTGTTAAACATGTCTTCTAACTACGCAGAGACATTGACATATTTAATCAGTTTACATGAAAGCGGCTCGGTCCAACAGTATATTTTGCACTGAGATTGTAGCTCCAGAAAGAAGAGCAATATATTATACATTGTTGTAAAGTATTGCCCTGCACTCAAAACAGTTACAAAAAGAAGGAGATGGTATTTAGGACATGGAACCACGAGGATTTAAATAGAAGTACTAGGAAAGGGGTAAATTATATGCCACATGGGGAAACCTACTCTTCAAACGTTTGACACTTTAATAGGAAATATTTTACATGCAGCAAATAATAAATGGTATTTAAGCATGGTAATTTCCTAACTTGACCAGTATATGGTAGTAAATCATTACCTGGATATGTATAATATTTGGTTCCCAAATTCTAATTTATATTGCTTATCATTAATTAAATGCTTTCACCAAAAGGTAGCCTTGCATGCCGAAGCTGTCCACATGATGACTGTGACATGCTTTGGGGACATGCTGCAGATTAGGCTGCTGTTTCTAATGTATTAGTAGTCTGCACCAGTCTTAGACCCATTGCGCTCTCCTTCGCACGATGCAGGCTATTTCCTGCCTCAATGAGGCTTCACTCAGTAGCTGGATTGTGATCACGGATGTCTTCCTGGGCTGGACACCTGAAATTTTCCAGGCAGAGTTACACAGCAGCCTCACACATGTAAGATCATCCAGGGTCATAGGGCAACATGTACAACCGCCAGATTTTGCGACTCTCAAATTGTTTTTTTTTGCGACTCACAATTAGAGAAATGTAAAATCTATCATCACATTCTGGCCAGATATAGCAACTCGATAATGAGTCACATCACACAATAGAAATCGCTATTTGTGATTTCTCTTCCAGTCGCAAATAGCGACAGGAGTCACAAATCACAATTGCAGTAACTGTGATGTATACAAATTACCTTTCTGCTTCCTGTGCCAAGGGAAGGACTCAAAACACAGGAAGTGCTGACCCAGGAGAAGCCAGGAGAGCAGGCAAAGTGAGGAGGGTAGTTCTGCAGCACACCCAAAGAGAGCAGAGGAGGCCAAAAAGTATCCAAACCACCATTTCCAGCCCACAGTTAGAGTAGTTAGCGGGGCAGAGAAGGAGAAAGATAACTGGAAATCTTTAAAGAAGAATGCTGCAATAACAACGAACAGCGTTTTGTATATGCCTCAGTGACTGTGGAAGAGTTGCAAAAAAGAAAAATATGGACGGATATACAGTGAAGGATCAATGTCCTGGGAGTTGCCAATTGTTCTGGAGAGGAAATTAAGAAGCGGTGGTAGGACCTGTGGTCTTGTGTCAAAGAAATGGTGGCAACACACCTGCAGGATTCTCAGGCAACTGAAGGAGGTCCCTCAATTGTCCTCCCACCCTCAGCAATGGAGGTAATGGTTGAGACTGCCATTGAGTCTGAAGCAGTTGCAGGAATTGGGACCCTGTAAACGTCTGCCCCTACAACATCACCAGGTAAGTGCAAACCATCTAAAATGCCAATATTTCTGCCTTTAAACCTGCTGTCTACATGCATGCCAAACATCCTTATTTAGACATATCTGCATGGTCCATGTAGATGGTCTAAAATAACATATGGTGCATTATTGGAAATGTGGTCATAGACATAAACAGTGCAGCCAGTGTCAGTTATTTGTAGAATACTGTTGTACAACCAATGAGATAGTGTGTCACACATAATATTTTATCAATCTCCCCATTTTACCACATAGATACACTTGTGGAAGTACATGAATGGGTGACAGATGAGGGCAAAGACCAGGGCCAGATGGAGGAAGACCAGAGTAAGGTGCCTGTGAGTTTGCCAAACTCGTCACATGGCCAGTCCAGTGCTGTGTCCATCTCCCCACAGCTAGCTGAAGGGCTCCACTCAAAATGGGCGTAGGCACCATCAGGCAAAGCAGGCATCTGGGTCTAGGCGGTGTGAGCTTCTGTAAATTACGAATTCGTTCGTGCTCAGCCTCCATTTTGTAAATCGCCGCCATACTGTGTTGCCCTCACTCAGGCAGCACGGCAAACGCGATGTGTTTTGTCATTTCTACATTCACGTGTCAGGTGGCTTCTTCGCTTATGTTTAACTAATGAGTGTCAGGGTCTGGCCGAGTACACTAATTCCTGTCTAAGCTGATTAAATCCCCGTCCGGACTATTTGTTGGCTCACACCATTCTTTCCTCCAGGTTATCTTATCTGCTGTCCTTCGCTATATGTCCCATGTATTCTCCTGTTTCATGACTGTTCTTCTAACACATACAGCTGTGTTTTCTCTGCTTGTAAATTGAATTGTGTGGATTCATTCGATAATTCACTCAAGGGGTCGAGTGACAAATACAACCGGAAAACTTGAGTTACTTTGGGCTTAAAGCATTGTTTGTAACATTTGTTTATGTCTCCTGCTCTTGTGTGATTGCATTTTGCATTGTATTGTAATGTATATAAACCTGTGCGCCACGGAGTTAAGTGGCAGTCTCTTTTGAACCTCGTTATACTGATGACTTCTAAGACCACTGTACTAGCTGCAGCTAATAAAATTAATCTTCTACGCCAGACGAAGAGTCGTGTCTCTGTATTCGACAAGGCAGGTGAATCCCGGGGATTTTAGGCGTACCCTGCGCCACCGGGCCTTAAGGCTGCAGTTCTCCAACTGGCGCCCAACGTGGGGCCACTTCAGAGGTAGCGGTTAAGCCCGAGGGTCGTGAGGAGCCCCGCAAGAAAATTCCGGAGGATGCGCACCACGTGATCGACCCCTGTATGTCGCAAGTGGACCAAAGGTCTTTAACAGTGCGGCTACTCCTTTCCGACGGCTACTGAAGACTGCTGCCCTGACTGTCGCCCTGCCTTGGACCCTTCTGATGATGGTTGGTAAAGCGAGACGATAGACGGACCTTCGCTGGTGTAGGACGATCCTTAGTTAAGTATTTGGTGGGTCGCTCCACAATCCTTTGTTTTGTTTTGTTTTGTTTTTGAGTTTTTTGATTCAGTCATTGCAATAACTAAAGCCAAGGGGTAAGTAAGTTTGTGCTGTTTCAGTGATATATACCCCTTGTTGTTTGTGAATAGTCTAGAGCAGTAATAACGCCTGGATTGAGTAAATTCAAAAGAATTTGTTGTTTAGGTTGCACGAGGGATTCCCGTTGGAGGATTCATGTCTGCTTCCTTCAGTTGGAACTCCCACTTATGAGCTTTATTCTAAACATGGTATTGGTCCCATTACCTTTAATGAGACGTGGGTCCGATACACGAAAAATAGTGGAGTTTTGAGATGGCCCCAAATGGTAGTTTTGACTCCGCCATATTAGATAATTTGGAAATGATTTTATTTAAGAGAATAGCCCGGCCGGCAATGTTTGACTCTTTTCGCCTATGGCGTAAAGAAGCCAAAAAAAACAAATTAAGCAAGCAAAAAGGGATAAAAAGGCACAAAATATGTCAATTATAGAGGCCGCACAACAGTTTAAAAATAATGAAACAGATGGTGCGAATGAGATATTAGAAAGACAGCATTGCATGGCGATAGATAGATGCTATCCGGTGTTGCCTGTTTCCTCTTCAGATAAGAGTAAGGAATTGGAAGACGACTCCTTAATGTCCTGTTTATTGAATTCACCTCCGCCGTATGCTCAAAATGCTACTGCACCTTTGTTGCCCCCTCCTATTGCTCAACCGGTGGTTGCTCAATTGCCGATTATTCAGCAACCGGCTCAGCCCGTTAATGCTTCCCTGCCTGCTTTCGCTCAGTCTTTACAGCCTACAATTCAGCCCCCGCCTCTACTAATTCCCACTTTTGTTCCCCAGCAGGCTACATTCCAGTCTCCATTCCCTTCTGCATCTGTATCACCTCCCGTTCTCTCGAAGGACTCCCCTACGTCGCACAGGAGATTAGCTGATGCTGTCTCCAATAATTTCTCTCCTCTTCTCGGGTCTTTGAATCTGTCTCCAGCTTTCTTTAGACGACAATCCCGTTGTTAACTTCCTCTTACGGATGAGAAAGTAGTCTTGGGTTCTCTCGCTCGTGAATGGATTGAGAGAGGACTAGACTATAGTATAGAAGATATTATGAGCTTGTTTCACCAATGGGTAGAGCCCACACAGAGATATATTTTTAATGTTATGTGTCAGACTCTTATTAAACATTGGGAAGATATGGAGCTAGATATCGTTCCTTCTGAGCTATTAAAATTACAAGCTGACTTTGATAAAGGTCTTATTGTAGGGCCACGAGTTGCAGACGCGGTGAGAAAACTCATTGCGTTTCGTACAAAGTTTTTGTCTTTGTCTCTTTCTGAGACTGATCCCACCAAAACCAAAGGTATTAAAAATTATCCAATGCGTGAAGTTCCTCCTGTATGGAGGGACGAGGTGGTTGGTCCGCCTCCTGTCCCTGCTCATTTCCAGCGTATATGGGTCCACAAACCCTGGAAAAGGTCTGAAGTATTGGCGCTTAAACAAACTCTTCCGGACCCGCGTAAAAATCCGGCTGGATATTATAAGAAATTGTCCCAAACAGTTGACGCTTGTATTATGAATTTGGCCGATATAGATATGTTGTTTGGGAATGTTGTTCCACAAGCATTGTGGACGCGAATTCGTAGGGAAAATCATAATGCTTAGTTAGGTGGTGATTGGGCTGCTATTAGAGCCGCTGATGCAGGTCAAGTGGGTGGTGCAAAACCCGATGATTTGATTACGGCTCTACCAGGCAGAATAATTGAATTAATGAAAACTATGATGCCCGCGGTGCGAATTCATTGGGATAAGTTGGCCGTGTGCAAGCAAAAGAAAGATGAGAGCGTTTCGGAATTCTTCACCCGTTCCAAAGAGACGTTTATTGATCATAGTGGTCAGGATTTGAGTACAGAGGGTGGCCAGCGGTTGTTTGTGGACAAGTTTGTATATAACTTACTCCCTGAATTGTCAAATAAATTGAAAAGTTTTGAAAGTGCATGGGCTGTCTCTTCCCCTGCTAAAATACTGGCTACCGCACAGTATTATGAGAATAGAGATAAGGAGGAGAAAGAGAAACAAGAGAAGAAAAATAAAGATTTAAAAACAAAGGTTCTTTTACAACAAGCTTATCCTCCGCGTTCTGCACAGCCTCAGTTTTCTCAACCCCCGCAGTTTCAGAAGGTGTTTCAGAAACCTGAGTATTTCACGCCACGTCTTCCGTTGGGTCCTAATCAATGTGCGTATTGTAGAGAAGAGGACATTTCAAGAATAGCTGTCCGGTTTTATTAAAGCGTAATAATGGGATGTCCGCTCCACGAGGGCATGGAAATTCTCAGTCAGGATCTAGAGGTAGAGGACGAGGTGTGTCGTCTCAGGAACAGCGTTCTACTGTTCCATCTACTACGAATTATTTTGATCAACAGAGAGTTCAGTCCACACAATATTATAATGACGATTATTGTGAAGACAGGGCTGATGATTTTCAGATCGAATAGGACCGCCATGGACAGAGTGAGGGAGTTGTGTCAATTCCAGTAGATCAAAATGGGCCATATGTCATGATCAATACTATGGGTGTTTCAGAACCGTTTCTTTTGGATACTGGTGCGATGAGAAGTTCTATTATGCACACTAAACTCCCTGGGGCACCTTTGTCTGGCTTAATGAATACTTCTGTAGGATTTTCTGGCGCCCCAGTTCGTAATCCGGTTTCTTGTCCCTTGCCCGTGTCGATTGGTCCCTATGAGCTGAATGCCTCGCTTATTCTGACAACTGGTTGTGGTGAGAACTTGCTGGGTTTGGACTTATTGAAAAGACTACATGCAACATTGTATTGTTCTCCTTCTGGTGTGCATCTAACGTTGGGTAAGAAATTGACGTCTTCCATGTATCTATCTCGAGATCAGTTCCCACCTGAGTTGCTTTCTCCACCTGAAAGCCTTTGGGCTACAGGCCCGAATGACGTAGGTTGTCTTGCGATTCCACCGTACGTTGTCACACTGAAGGAAAATGTAAAAATGCCGCGCATTCCCCAATATCGTATCTCTAATGATGGAGAGAGAGCACTTTTGGCTATTGTTGACGATTTCATTCGGAAAGGTGTGGTTGAAGAAACGAGAGGAAATGTTTATAACAGTCCTGTTCTTCCGATCCTTAAAAGAACTGATCCTTCGCAGCCTCCTGTCTATCGATTTGTTATTGACCTTAAGGAGGTCAATAAAATTGTTGTGCCACAGTTTCCTGTGGTTCCGGACATTACAGCTTTGTTGACGATTATTCCTGCTTTGGCAGCTTGGTTTTCGGTTATTGACCTTAAGAATGCCTTCTTTAGCATTCCTATTGCTGAAGAAAGTAGGGACATTTTTGGCTTCTCTCTCGGTGGCCGAAGCTTTAGATTTAAGAGAGCTCCCCAAGGCTATTGTGAAAGTCCCTCTATCTATAGCAAGGCTCTTAAGTCACAACTTGATGCTCTTTCTTTGCCTCCTGGTGCTACACTTATTCAGTATGTGGATGATTTGTTGGTGGCTGCTGATACGGAAGATGTATGTCAGGAAGTGACTGTTGCTTTGCTGCCTCATTTGTCTGCTCTACAACATAAGGTGTCTCCTTCTAAGTTGCAATATGCCCACCAAGAGGTTACCTATCTCGGTCATCTCTTGTCGAAGGAGGGAAGGCGATTGACCCCAGAACGCATTCATGCCATTGCACAGATGTCTGTACCCACCACGCAGAGAGAAGTGCGTGCCTTTTTGGGCATCACTTCCTACTGTAGACAATGGATTCCTAATTTTTCACTTTTGGCTAAGCCATTGTTGGCATTAACGTTGAAAGATACGCCACATCCGCTCCCTTGGACGGATGAATGTCAGAAAAGCTTTGTTGACCTACGTGCTGCTCTATGTTCTGCTCCAGTGTTGGGTACCCCAGATTATATCAAGTCCTTTACATTGTATGTTCACGAGAGAGAGGGTTGCGCATTATCAGTTTTGACACAGTTATTCGGAGATAAGCAGAGGCCATGTGCCCTATTTCTCCGCTACATTAGACCCAGTAGCTAAAGCTTTGCCCAGTTGTCTTAGAGCTACTGCAGCTGCAGCGATTTCTATCAGACAATCGGCCGGATTAGTGTTGGATAACACACTTATTGTTATGGTTCCACATGCAGTGGATACCTTGTTGAACAGAACCAGAACACAGCATCTTACGAGTGCTCGTTTGTCTGGATACGAGCTGACACTTTTAGCGAGTCATGTACACATCAAAAGATGTAATACGTTAAATCCAGCTACACTGTTGCCACTGCCAGATGAGAAAGATGTTCAGGAAAAACATGATTGTTTTCTTCGAACGGAAGAAGAAATGAAGGGTAGGATTGATTTGAAGGACACTCCGCTCAAGGACCCGGATGGGACCCTATGGGTGGATGGTTCTTGTTTCAAACTTCCAAATGGTGAGATTACTTCTGCTTATGCTGTTACTACCTTATGCACAATTGTTGAGACGACACGTATTGGACATAATTCAGCCCAAGCAGATGAATTAATAGCCTTGACTAGAGCATGTGTGTTGGCAAAGGGAAAGAGAGTGAATGTGTATACGGACAGCCAGTACGCTTTTGGCGTTGCACATAGTTTTGACAGGTTATGGAAGGAGAGAGGATTCTTTACCTCTCACGGGACAAAGATCCAGCATGGTCAATTAGTGACTTATCTCCTTGAATCACTTACCTTACCTGCACAGGTAGCAATCATAAAGTGCAGCGCACATAAGAAAGTCACAGACGACGTGGGTCGTGGAAATGCGTTTGCAGACGAGGTAGCAAAAACTACAGCTAGAGACACTGCTTGTCGAATGTATGTGGCAGGTCCTGCAAACTGGGTTTAGGAAATTGGAATGTGTGAAGACACGATTGAGAGCGTGAAAACGATACAGGGAGAAGCAACTGAGAAAGAATTAAGAACGTGGAAAGAAAGTACGGGAATGTTGGATTTGGCAGGTTGTTGGACAGAATTGTCGGAACACCAGCGATGGTTATTACCGGATGCTTATGTATTGCCGATTACACTTTTTGTTTGCATTTCCAAAGCAGGGGGGATGGTGGGAGAAATTACCCTGTTGTCCTTGTAATAATAGGGTCTCGCAAAATACTCTCCACCTTCTTCTTTTCTGTACTTTGTATAAGGTTCCAAGAAACATCTTCATCAAACCATTATTGGTATCATTTGGAACGCGTTATTATAAAGAAGCTTATGACCTTTTATTATCTCTGTCAACTACAAATATCTGTAATGCTGTTTTAAATTTTATTAGATCAGCTCTAGTGATTAGAAACAGATACTGAGTCTTGACGGAAATTAGCTTTAAAAACCTGTACTGTGACTTTAATTTAAGATTCTGTAAATATCTACTGTGATTTTATGGTGGATTAATTGCAATGTCTCTTTAGAAAATGTTTTAATGTATACTTTTATGATTTCTATATGGAATCGAAATAAAGTTTATTTGACTTGACTTGACTTGTATTGCCGGTTGTAACTATGGCTCATGGCCCAGCTCACATTAATGCAAAAGGCATTTGTAAGGTTTTGGCTCCAGTATGGCAGAACGAAGGAATTCCAAAGTGTGCAGAGAATGTGGTTAAGCATTGCATTGTTTGTTTAATGCATAACCCAGGAAAGGGTACCCCAACTCCGGGAGGTCATTTTGCTCCCCCGTCATATCCTTTTGAGGTATTGCAGATCGATTACATTCATATGGATCGATGCAACAACCTTAAATATGTTCTGGTGGTGGTATGTGCTTTTTCCCGTTGGATAGAGGCCTACCCCTTGAAAGATAACACTGCTTTGTCAACTGCTAAAGTGTTGATTAAAGAGTTCTTCCCTAGGTTTGGTTTGCCGCGAATTGTCTGGAGTGACAATGGAAGTGAATTTGTGGGTCAAATTATGCAGAAAGTATGTTCTGGTCTTGGTATCAGACAAAAATTCCATGCGGCAAACCATCCACAGTCAGCAGGTTTGGTTGAGTGTTACAATGGTACACTCAAACTTAAATTAGCAAAGATTCAAGCCAGTACAGGTCTTGCTTGGCCCGATGCCTTGCCCCTAGCTCTTTTGTCAACCAGAACTACTACTGTACACTCTCGTATGGGACTTAGTCCATATGAAGTGGTATTTGGACGCCCAGCTAATGTTTGGGGTGTCCCTCGCCCCAAGAGATATTCTGACATACCATATCCTCTGTTGATTGATTATTTGCATGTGTGACTACTAAATTAAGTGTCATTCGTCAACAGGTACAAAGTGCTTTGCCAGAGGCCACCACAGACCCAGGTCACACTATTCTGCCCGGTGACTGGGTCTGTGTTAAGAATTTTCAACGGACAAAGAACCTGGAGCCTCGTTGGTCTACACCTACGCAAGTTTTGCTCGTCACCCGCACGGCTGTGAAAGTGGTCCGCAAGCGAAATTGGGTGCATGGCGTGCACTGCAAAAAAGTGCCACTGCCGTTACCCTTTGACCAGTGGATTCGCAGTGGTATAAGAGAATCGGATACTGCAGCCGTCCCTTGTTTTGTCCCCTTCAGTGATGCTCAAATCTATGGAACTCAGTCTGAGAAAGCAGATGACGACATTCTTCAAGCTGCTGTGCCTACGCACCTTCGAATAGACACTACAGATCCAAAGACGGTATTTAAGGACCAGACAGTGCCGAGCAAAACTCGCTACAAACTAAGGTCGAGAGCTGACCAGAAGAACTGAATATATTTTTGAACACTTTTTATTATTCAAAAGACATTTTTTGATCCCTTGCCTCCTTGTTTTTGTGTGATATTTAGTATTAGATGTACCATCCGTCTCCGTTGCAGGGTCACGGTAGGAGACTCAGAGTGTAACCTGGTTTTTGTTCTTTTAGTAAGTGGCTAGCGCCCCAGGATATACAGACGTACATAGCTGAGTGATTGAAGAAGATTGCCGTAAGCGAAATTTTTTTTAGATAAAGATGGATGGTACAACAACCATAGCTAGGGAAGATAGGAAACAAGAAATGAGATTGAAATATTGCAAATCATTGCGTAGTCGATTTGGTGTAACTTTGTGTATTTTTATGTTTTTGTGTATTTTATTAGCTTGCATAGGTTGGATTGTTCATGTTTTTCACCCAAGAAATGCTGCTAATTCTACAGCTTCTTTGCCTGCTCGTCTTTCTGTCTTTTCACATAAAATGCATACTCTACCCCCTCATGAACAAATAAGGAGAGCTGTATACATGAATAATAAGTTTATCCAGTTGTTACATCAACACCAATTGGCTATTAATTTAACTGACTGTTGGGTGTGCGGTCTTATGCCACATAATGCACAGAAGGGAATGCCTTATTTGGTCCTCCCTTTCTCATATGAAGGTTCGGCTTGGGCTTATCTGACTATGTTTTCGGCCGCATACCACAACAAACTTAGAAATCCTGTAAAATCTTCTGGGACTGGCTTGGATTTCAGCCACAGCTCTTTGATTAAAGGTATAGTGGTGATGGCTAAAATTGTAGAAAAGGGCAAAATTCCGTTAGACGAGAAGAGAGCTTATGAAGGATGGAATGTTACCCACTATGTTTCAAGTCTTGGTGACAAAACCAGAAAGGGTGAGTCTTCCCCAGTATGGACTGTACCGCACCAAGGTAATCTTTGTCTCCAAGTCAACAGTAAAAAGACTGATAATAAGCAGAATTGTTTACATACCTACATCTTCTCGTCCTCTGATTTCCCTCCATTGGTTCCATCTCAAGGAACATACTTTGTCTGTAAAGATAGAGCTTACACTTGGCTCCCGTCTAACTTTTCTGGAACTTGTTATGTAGCCTTTCTTCTTCCCCCTACATATTCGGCTCCGTCAGACCACCATAAAATTAGATATAGCCGAGGTATATTTGATGCCAAGGACACAGCAGCCCAAGAAGGAGGAGATTTCCTTAAAGGATTTCTTCCCTTTTGGGGCCCGATGGTTAACAGCAGACGTATCAGGCAATTGGTTCGAGTGGTCGAGACCACTATTAATGTTACTGCAGGCGCAATAGGTAACATTACAGCAGAACTCCAGGCTGATAGTCTCATGACGTTGCAAAATCGAATTGCGTTAGATGTGATCCTAGCAGACCGAGGAGGTGTCTGTAGATTGATCGGATCTAGCTGCTGCATTTATATTCCAGACGATGCTCCGGCAGTATACCAAGCCATTTCCAAATTGCATACTATCTCCGAGTCGATTTATCAGGATGAAGGGGATTGGTCTTTTATGGGATGGTTTTGGGGACTACTGTCAATATGGGGATGGAAGATCCTAACGTTCCTGGGAGCAATTGTGGCCGTCATATTCTCTTGTTGTTTGTGCGTTCAATGTGGTCCTGCAGTATGTGGCCTACTGGCTACTTTATGCGTTCCACGTCCTGCCACTCAGAGAACAGAGAATATTAGGATGATGGTGCAGCAACAGCTTGAGGATTTTATGAACATCGATACTGATTCCGACTCAGATTAACATGGGTAGGTTTGTTCTTGCCTGAGTAATGGCAAAAGGAGGGTCTGAGGTTCTGTAAATTACGAATTCGTTCGTGCTCAGCCTCCATTTTGTAAATCGCCGCCATCTTGTGTTGCCCTCACTCAGGCAGCACGGCGAACGCAATGTGTTTTGTCGTTTCTGGATTCACGTGTCAGGTGGCTTCTTCGCTTATGTTTAACTAATGAGTGTCAGGGTCTGGCTGAGTACACTAATTCCTGTCTGAGCTGATTAAATCCCCGTCCGGACTATTTGTTGGCTCACACCATTCTTTCCTCCAGGCAATCTTATCTGCTGTCCTTCGCTATATGTCCCATGTATTCTCCTGTTTCATGACTGTTCTTCCAACACATACAGCTGTGTTTTCTCTGCTTGTAAATTGAATTGTGAGGATTCATTCGATAATTCACTCAAGGGGTCGAGAGACAAATACAACCGGGAAACTTGAGTTACTTTGGGCTTAAAGCATTGTTTGTAACATTTTTTTATGTCTCCTGCTCTTCTGTGATTGCATTTTGCATTGTATTGTAATGTATATAAACCTGTGCGCCACGGAGTTAAGTGGCAGTCTCTTTTGAACCTCGTTATACTGACGACTTCTAAGACCACTGTACTAGCTGCAGCTAATAAAATTATCTTCTACGCCAGACGAAGAGTCATGTCTCTGTATTCGACAATTTTACAAACAAAAGGAGTTAGGTCCTGGGGTAAGGAGTGGGGGGGCTGGACGTTATTTGAATCAGAAAAAGCACAAGAATGCCACCACCCACTTGTAATTTTTGAAAACATGCCAGTTAGTTAGGAGCAATAGGACAAACACACCTTTCTTTTGTTTGACCTGGTACTTTTATTTGTACCTGATATCTTCAGTATTTTTTGTTTTTATACTTTTGTGCAAAGAAGAAAAACAGAACATTCAGCTACTTCACCATGAATATATACATCAACTACTTCACAATGAATATATACATCAATATTTACAAACCACAAAATTAAATCCAATCATATTGTACAATCACAACCATTCTACATATAATACAAAACATATACAACATTCAGTAGAACAATCCTGTGTATAAACGATCAAATCAATATTTATACAAACGGAAAAGAGACAAAGTCAAAATGGGGGAAGGAGAGATGGTTTGGTTCTATAAACAGTTAATGTTTATAAATAGCTCCTTCCAGTGTGCCGACGCGTTTCTGGTCCAAAGAGATCAATCTTTAGACTGTCATCAGGGCTCTGTCACTTATCTGTATTAACATGCAAAGAAACAATACAATGTTTTATTATTTCTGCACTCTATTCTGGTGATGGATAATTGAATAATCGCACCGCTAATTTTATATACACTGGGGAATACCTGTTGGGTTTACTTTGGAAAAACCAAAATCTGAGATTGCGATTTCTGTTGTCGCTTTCCTTTGAATTACTGGTCGGAGTCTCAACCTGAAGGAGGGAAACGGAATGGTGGCGTTTCAGTGGTCATGCCTTAAACGTATGTCATAAATTGTTCTAAAGGGCAGACTGCCGGCTTATCTCCTACCTGTCTATTGTAGCAAGAAGGCTCGATCGCAGCGGTTTCTTTAGCGGGTTCAATTCGCCTCGAGTCTGTTGATATTAAAAACTACTGTTACTCCATACAATCACAGTATGTGATTACCCTCATCTACCAGTGAAACAGGGGGGGCTAGTGCACGACATACCTTGACTGGAGACGTGGGCTCCTACCGCTGGGTCCCTCCTTTCGACGCTGCCCGCGCAGCGTGCGCCGCGCTCCTGTTAAGTGCGTTTGTATGCGCAGATACGATATCTGCAATAATGGCGAGCGAAATTATTTTAAAGCGAATACACGCTAGAGTGCGGATTCCTCAAAAAGGCTCAGGTCTTTTCGTGTTTATCTGTTCAATTCCCGACTGTGTTTCACTGATTCACTCAATGCTGAAGTGGAGGGGCCATTTTGGATTTTACCATCATTTATGTTTGTGATGTTTGTGGGAATTATGGGACATGTAGTACTAAGGTCATTTTAAGCCACATCCTGAAGGCAATTCAGCTCGCTTAGAGAGCACCTTTAGACACCTGATTTGCACATATTGTATTTATAATCTGGATACTTCGGACAAATTATTTAACCCGGTGACTGTGCTATTAAATTTTAAGATGAGGTAAGCTTCTTTCTGGAGCAAAACCCTCTCTGTGTCAAGTACACGTTTCATCTGGTTTGTTGAAAAGAGAACCGACCATTTGAAGTCGCTCTCGCTATGGCCTTTCTCGATGAAGTGTTCAACCATGGGTGCTGTTACCACTTTTTTCTTTATCCTGGACCTATGTTGGCAAATTCTCAAGTTCACCTGTTGACTCGTTTTGCCGATGTAGATCTTACTACATGGGCAAACCACCACATGTACCACATTTTTTGTTTTACACGTTGTGAAACCTTGGTGTTTCCACTTATTGCCCAGATGCTGGAACTCATTCCCCTCAAGTGTGCTGGCACAGGCTACACAGTTGCCACATCTATGATGTCCTTCCAGTGGCTTCATGTTTAGTTGACTCCGTAAGTCATTTTGGACTCTGGTGGCATCTATATCTGCTCTCACCAATTGTTGGCCTATACTTTGGTTCTTCTTATAGGCGAACATTGGGCGTGGAAATGGACATTCAAGTCCCTCAAGGAGATGCCAATTCTTTAGTATCGTTTGCCTAAATTCGTGTGTGTCCGGACCAAAGGTCGTGACACACACCAGCCTGTCGAGTTCTTTCTTTTGTTTCTTTTCTAACAATTGCTCACGGGGGAAGAACCTAGCTCTCTCACGGGAATGTTTCAATAGTTTTTTAGGGTATCCCCTCTGTACCATTTCATCACAGAATACATTCGAATGGACATCATACTCACTCAGTTCAGAACAATTCCGTCTAATTCGGAGTAGTTGCCCAAATGGCAGGTTAGCTTTTAATTTCCTGGGGTGGGCACTCTTGTGGTGTAAAATTGTATTTTTATCCGTGGCCTTTTTATACAGGGATGATTTTAGTCCTTCATCGGTGGCCGTCATTGTGACGTCTAAAAATGTCATCTGTGCTGTGCTTGACTCCATAGAAAATGAAATGTCGGCATGTCTGGCATTCAGCCAGTTGTGAAAAGCCACCAGATCAGTCTGGCTCCCCTGCCATAGGAGCCAGACGTCATCTATGTAGCGCCACCACTGGCTGATATGATGTTTGAAGGGATTGTTGGTCTCAATGAACCTCTCCTCATATTGCGCCATGAAGAGGACAGCCATCTCCGGTGCATAAGGGCATCCCATGGCAGTCCCCTTCACTTGCAAAAAGAATTGATTGTTGAATTTAAAGTAATTCTTTTTTAGTGCCACCTCGGCTAGTTCCAGAATAAATGCAGTGGGTACCTGATGTGGTCTTTCACGGCTCTCTAGGTAAAGCTCTATCACCTCTAAGGCCTCGTCCTGAGGGATCTGGGTGTACAAGGACGTGACGTCCATAGTCACCATTATCTGTTTTGTGGGGTCAAAGGGAGTTCCCTCAACCTTTAACAAAAAATCGGTGGTATCTCTTAAATGGGACTTCACTTTTTGCAAGAAGGGCTTCAAAAAGAAATCGACATACTTGGAAATTGGTTCCAGGCATGAATCACACCCTGAAACTATGGGGCGACCAGGGGGCTCCTGTAAATTCTTGTGAATTTTTGGCAGTAAGTAGAGCACTGGAGTTCGCGGGAATTTTTTCAATAAGAAATCACATTCTTTAGTTCCAAGGAATCCAGCCTCTCTGCCTGATTGAACAATGCCCGCAATCCGTCCCTGGATCTGTTTTACTGGATCTTCGGGAAGGGAACGATACCATGTGTCATTCTGTACTTGCTTTAGACCTTCCGTCAAATACATTTCCCTGGGCCAGACAACAACTGCTCCGCCTTTATTGGCCTGTTTAATCACCACGGACTGATCTTCCTTGAGGGATTGTATTGCCATTCGTTGGTTGTAGGTGATGTTTTGTTTGACATATGATTTTGTTTTCTCTAACTTGTTTATTGATGACAGGAGTACCTGCTCGAATGCCATAATTTGTTTTGGAATATTTAGATGGGGTACAAATGTAGACTTATTTCTAAGTCCAGTAATTTCATTGCTCGCACTAGTCGCTGGACTAGACGAAAAAAATGCCTTAAGGCGCACCTTTCTGCAGAACTCAATTGCCTCCAGTTTGAGTCTCGTAAAATCAGTATGTTTAGATGGCACAAATTTTAAACCCAAATTTAGAACAGCTTCCTCATCAGCAGTGAGTATTTTAGACAAAAGGTTAACAACTGTACTAGGTCTCTCTATGACTTGTACGATTGATTCCGTGTTCTCATCTCCCATGGTATTTTTTGGCGGCCTCTTAATGCCTGACCCCGATCTAAAAAAGAAACCTGCTTCTTTGAATTGTTACCTCTCTTGTCTGAATCAGATGAGTCAGACAATGTTTCCGAAAACGTTTTAAACTTGTTTCTAGATCTCCCTTGAAATGTAGACAGAGCTCGACGAGACTCTGTCTGGGTGTAATAATCTTCTTTAAGGAAGGGGTACACAAGTTCTATTTTAAAGGCTTTAGAGTCCCTCTCGTATTTGTTGGTCTTGTCTGTAATTGTATTGTCCCTAAAAGTTTGAATTTCTTTGTCGATTTTTTCTAATAGTCCTTTAGCATCGGTCACTGCCTGGTTATCCCTTAGAGCTTGAGAGAGTTCCTCAATCTCCCTTTCCTCTTCTCGACACAGCCTCTGGGCCGTCTCGATGGTATGGACCATTAAATCTCTGCTACATTTGGTGTTTATGTAGCTGAACCCCTTCTTATATTCACTATCCTCAGTAAAAATGACAGGTATGTTTTTGACCTGGAGGCCCCATGGAATAGTTCCCCCTTTCAGATGTTTGAGGAGAAAGTATCCATGCAGTTCAGTCCTTATATGTTTCTTATGGAGTCGGATTAATTTGTCAGATTCATTTTGCTGCTTAGCAGAAGTGCTCAGTGTAATGGATGAAAAAGGTGCAGATGCGATTAGATCCTGTATATGGCTCTCGCTGAAAGATAACGTATCCTTCTCTGCCATACTAGGGAAAGACAACGTCTTTCCAGAGTCAAACGATCGATTTTTTGAAAATACAAAGGAAAAACGGGACTAAATCCCGTGACCTATAGACTCTCGCGGGCCAACGCCAGCTCTAACCTTTTTACAAACAAAAGGAGTTAGGTCCTGGGGTAAGGAGTGGGGGGGCTGGACCTTATTTGAATCAGAAAAAGCACAAGAATGCCACCACCCACTTGTAATTTTTGAAAAGATGCCAGTTATTTAGGAGCAATAGGACAAACACACCTTTCTTTTGTTTGACCTGGTACTTTTATTTGTACCTGATATCTTCAGTATTTTTTGTTTTTATACATCTTAAAATTTAATAGCACAGTCACCGGGTTAAATAATTTGTCCGAAGTATCCAGATTATAAATACAATATGTGCAAATCAGGTGTCTAAAGGTGCTCTCTAAGCGAGCTGAATTGCCTTCAGGATGTGACTTAAAATGACCTTAGTACTACATGTCCGATAATTCCCACAAACATCACAAACATAAATGATGGTAAAATCCAAAATGGCCCCTCCACTTCAGCATTGAGTGAATCAGTGAAACACAGTCAGGAATTGAACAGGTACGCACAAAAAGACTTGAGCCTTTTTGAGGAATCCACACTCTAGCGTGTATTCGCTTTAAAATAATTTCGCTCGCCATTATTGCAGATATCGTATCTGGAAACTGTGGATGAGCATACAAACGCACTTAACAGGAGCGCGGCGCACGCTGCGCAGGCAGCGTCGAAAGGAGGGACCCAGCGGTAGGAGCCCACATCTCCAGTCAAGGTATGTCGTGCACTAGCCCCCCTGTTTCACTGGTAGATGAGGGTGATCACATACTGTGATTGTATGGAGTAACAGTAGTTTTTAATATCAACAGACTCGAGGCGAATTGAACCCGCTAAAGAAACCGCTGCCATCGAGCCTTCTTGCTACAATAGACAGGTAGGAGATAAGTCGGCAGTCTGCCCTTTAGAACAATTTATGACATACGTTTAAGGCATGACCACTGAAACGCCACCATTCCGTTTCCCTCCTTCAGGTTGAGACCCCGACCAGTAATTCAAAGGAAAGCGACAACAGAAATCGCAATCTCAGATTTTGGTTTTTCCAAAGTAAACCCAACAGGTATTCCCCAGTGTATATAAAATTAGTGGTGCGATTATTCAATTATCCATCACATGAATAGAGTGCAGAAATAATAAAACATTGTATTGTTTCTTTGCATGTTAATACAGATAAGTGAGAGAGCCCTGATGACAGTCTAAAGATTGATCTCTTTGGACCAGAAACGCGTCGGCACACTGGAAGGAGCTATTTATAAACATTAACTGTTTCTAGAACCAAACCATCTCTCCTTCCCCCATTTTGACTTTGTCTCTTTTCCGTTTGTATAAATATTGATTTGATCGTTTATACACAGGATTGTTCTACTGAATGTTGTATATGTTTTGTATTATATGTAGAATGGTTGTGATTGTACAATATGATTGGATTTAATTTTGTGGTTTGTAAATATTGATGTATATATTCATTGTGAAGTAGTTGATGTATATATTCACGGTGAAGTAGCTGAATGTTCTGTTTTTCTTCTTTGCACAAAAGTATAAAAAAAAAAATACTGAAGATATCAGGTACAAATAAAAGTACCAGGTCAAACAAAAGAAAGGTGTGTTTGTCCTATTGCTCCTAAATAACTGGCATCTTTTCAAAAATTACAAGTGGGTGGTGGCATTCTTGTGCTTTTTCTGATTCAAATAAGGTCCAGCCCCCCCACTCCTTACCCCAGGACCTAACTCCTTTTGTTTGTAAAAAGGTTAGAGCTGGCGTTGGCCCGCGAGAGTCTATAGGTCACGGGATTTAGTCCCGTTTTTCCTTTGTATTTTCAAAAAATCGATCGTTTGACTCTGGAAAGACGTTGTCTTTCCCTAGTATGGCAGAGAAGGATACGTTATCTTTCAGCGAGAGCCATATACAGGATCTAATCGCATCTGCACCTTTTTCATCCATTACACTGAGCACTTCTGCTAAGCAGCAAAATGAATCTGACAAATTAATCCGACTCCATAAGAAACATATAAGGACTGAACTGCATGGATACTTTCTCCTCAAACATCTGAAAGGGGGAACTATTCCATGGGGCCTCCAGGTCAAAAACATACCTGTCATTTTTACTGAGGATAGTGAATATAAGAAGGGGTTCAGCTACATAAACACCAAATGTAGCAGAGGTTTAATGGTCCATACCATCGAGACGGCCCAGAGGCTGTGTCGAGAAGAGGAAAGGGAGATTGAGGAACTCTCTCAAGCTCTAAGGGATAACCAGGCAGTGACCGATGCTAAAGGACTATTAGAAAAAATCGACAAAGAAATTCAAACTTTTAGGGACAATACAATTACAGACAAGACCAACAAATACGAGAGGGACTCTAAAGCCTTTAAAATAGAACTTGTGTACCCCTTCCTTAAAGAAGATTATTACACCCAGACAGAGTCTCGTCGAGCTCTGTCTACATTTAAGGGAGGTCTAGAAACAGGTATAAAACGTTTTCGGAAACATCGTCTGACTCATCTGATTCAGACAAGAGAGGTAACAATTCAAAGAAGCAGGTTTCTTTTTTAGATCGGGGTCAGGCATCAAGAGGCCGCCAAAAAATATGGGAGATGAGAACACGGAATCGATCGTACAAGTCATAGAGAGACCTAGTACAGTTGTTAACCTTTCGTCTAAAATACTCACTGCTGATGAGGAAGCTGTTCTAAATTTGGGTTTAAAATTTGTGCCATCTAAACATACTGATTTTACGAGACTCAAACTGGAGGCAATTGAGTTCTGCAGAAAGGTGTGCCTTAAGGCATTTTTTTCGTCTAGTCCAGCGACTAGTGCGAGCAATGAAATTACTGGACTTAGAAATAAGTCTACATTTGTACCCCATCTAAATATTCCAAAACAAATTATGGCATTCGAGCAGGTACTCCTGTCATCAATAAACAAGTTAGAGAAAACAAAATCATATGTCAAACAAAACATCACCTACAACGAACGAATGGCAATAAAATCCCTCAAGGAAGATCAGTCCGTGGTGATTAAACAGGCCGATAAAGGCGGAGCAGTTGTTGTCTGGCCCAGGGAAATGTATTTGACGGAAGGTCTAAAGCAAGTACAGAATGACACATGGTATCGTTCCCTTCCCGAAGATCCAGTAAAACAGATCCAGGGACGGATTGCGGGCATTGTTCAATCAGGCAGAGAGGCTGGATTCCTTGGAACTAAAGAATGTGATTTCTTATTGAAAAAATTCCCGCGAACTCCGGTGCTCTACTTACTGCCAAAAATTCACAAGAATTTACAGGGGCCCCCTGGTCGCCCCATAGTTTCAGGGTGTGATTCATGCCTGGAACCAATTTCCAAGTATGTCGATTTCTTTTTGAAGCCCTTCTTGCAAAAAGTGAAGTCCCATTTAGGAGATACCACCGATTTTTTGTTAAAGGTTGAGGGAACTCCCTTTGACCCCACAAAACAGATAATGGTGACTATGGACGTCACGTCCTTGTACACCCATATCCCTCAGGATGAGGCTTTAGAGGTGATAGAGCTTTACCTAGAGAGCCGTGAAAGACCACATCAGGTACCCACTGCATTTATTCTGGAACTAGCCGAGGTGGCACTAAAAAAGAATTACTTTAAATTCAACAATCAATTCTTTTTGCAAGTGAAGGGGACTGCCATGGGATGCCCTTATGCACCGGAGATGGCAGTCCTCTTCATGGCGCAATATGAGGAGAGGTTCATTGAGACCAACAATCCCTTCAAACATCATATCAGCCAGTGGTGGCGCTACATAGATGACGTCTGGCTCCTGTGGCAGGGGAGCCAGACTGATCTGGTGGCTTTTCACAACTGGCTGAATGCCAGACATGCCGACATTTCATTTTCTATGGAGTCAAGCACAGCACAGATGACATTTTTAGACGTCACAATGACGGCCACCGATGAAGGTCTAAAATCATCCCTGTATAAAAAGGCCACGGATAAAAATACAATTTTACACCACAAGAGTGCCCACCCCAGGAATTTAAAAGCTAACCTGCCATTTGGGCAACTACTCCGAATTAGACGGAATTGTTCTGAACTTAGTGAGTATGATGTCCATTCGAATGTTTTCTGTGATGAAATGGTACAGAGGGGATACCCTAAAAAACTATTGAAACATTCCCGTAAGAGAGCTAGGTTCTTCCCCCGTGAGCAATTGTTAGAAAAGAAACAAAAGAAAGAACTCGACAGGCTGGTGTGTGTCACGACCTTTGGTCCGGACACACACAAATTTAGGCAAACGATACTAAAGAATTGGCATCTCCTTGAGGGACTTGAATGTCCATTTCCACGCCCAATGTTCGCCTATAAGAAGAACCAAAGTATAGGCCAACAATTGGTGAGAGCAGATATAGGTGCCACCAGAGTCCAAAATGACTTACGGAGTCAACTAAAAATGAAGCCACTGGAAGGACATCATAGATGTGGCAACTGTGTAGCCTGTGCCAGCACACTTGAGGGGAATGAGTTCCAGCATCTGGGCAATAAGTGGAAACACCAAGGTTTCACAACGTGTAAAACAAAAAATGTGGTATATGTGGTGGTTTGCCCATGTAGTAAGATCTACATCGGCAAAACGAGTCAACAGGTGAACTTGAGAATTTGCCAACATAGGTCCAGGATAAAGAAAAAAGTGGTAACAGCACCCATGGTTGAACACTTCATCGAGAAAGGCCATAGCGAGAGCGACTTCAAATGGTCGGTTCTCTTTTCAACAAACCAGATGAAACGTGTACTTGACACAGAGAGGGTTTTGCTCCAGAAAGAAGCTTACCTCATCCTAAAATTTAATAGCACAGTCACCGGGTTAAATAATTTGTCCGAAGTATCCAGATTATAAATACAATATGTGCAAATCAGGTGTCTAAAGGTGCTCTCTAAGCGAGCTGAATTGCCTTCAGGATGTGGCTTAAAATGACCTTAGTACTACATGTCCCATAATTCCCACAAACATCACAAACATAAATGATGGTAAAATCCAAAATGGCCCCTCCACTTCAGCATTGAGTGAATCAGTGAAACACAGTCGGGAATTGAACAGGTACGCACGAAAAGACTTGAGCCTTTTTGAGGAATCCGCACTCTAGCGTGTATTCGGTTTATAATAATTTCGCTCGCCATTATTGCAGATATCGTATCTGGAAACTGTGGATGCGCATACAAACGCACTTAACAGGAGCGCGGCGCACGCTGCGCGGGCAGCGTCGAAAGGAGGGACCCAGCGGTAGGAGCCCACGTCTCCAGTCAAGGTATGTCGTGCACTAGCCCCCCCTGTTTCACTGGTAGATGAGGGTGATCACATACTGTGATTGTATGGAGTAACAGTAGTTTTTAATATCAACAGACTCGAGGCGAATTGAACCCGCTAAAGAAACCGCTGCCATCGAGCCTCCTTGCTACAATAGACAGGTAGGAGATAAGCCGGCAGTCTGCCCTTTAGAACAATTTATGACATACGTTTAAGGCATGACCACTGAAACGCCACCATTCCGTTTCCCTCCTTCAAGTTGAGACCCCGACCAGTAATTCAAAGGAAAGCGACAACAGAAATCGCAATCTCAGATTTTGGTTTTTCCAAAGTAAACCCAACAGGTATTCCCCAGTGTATATAAAATTAGCGGTGCGATTATTCAATTATCCATCACCAGAATAGAGTGCAGAAATAATAAAACATTGTATTGTTTCTTTGCATGTTAATACAGATAAGTGACAGAGCCCTGATGACAGTCTAAAGATTGATCTCTTTGGACCAGAAACGCGTCGGCACACTGGAAGGAGCTATTTATAAACATTAACTGTTTCTAGAACCAAACCATCTCTCCTTCCCCCATTTTGACTTTGTCTCTTTTCCGTTTGTATAAATATTGATTTGATCGTTTATACACAGGATTGTTCTACTGAATGTTGTATATGTTTTGTATTATATGTAGAATGGTTGTGATTGTACAATATGATTGGATTTAATTTTGTGGTTTGTAAATATTGATGTATATATTCATTGTGAAGTAGTTGATGTATATATTCATGGTGAAGTAGCTGAATGTTCTGTTTTTCTTCTTTGCACAAAAGTATAAAAACAAAAAATACTGAAGATATCAGGTACAAATAAAAGTACCAGGTCAAACAAAAGAAAGGTGTGTTTGTCCTATTGCTCTTAAATAACTGGCATCTTTTCAAAAATTACAAGTGGGTGGTGGCATTCTTGTGCTTTTTCTGTATTCGACAAGGCAGGCGAATCCCGGGGATTTTAGGCATACCCAGCGCCACCGGGCCTTAAGGCTGCGGTTCTCCAGGTGTTCGATGAACAGGTGGTGTATGGCGGGCTGAATCAGGCAAGGCTGCAGGTTCAGTGCCTACAGCAGAAACAAATGGAGTTGGAAACTGACGCTGAGTTTCAATAACTTGACCCAGCAGCTGGCCAACATTCAGGCCCACATGGAGTCCAAAATGGATGCACTTACGGATGCCATTAAGCAACTCTGCACCGTGAGGGTCTCAAGGCACTGGGGGGGTGGGGGTGGGGGCAGGGTGCCGCTGCTGCTCGAAAAGCCAGGTCTTGAGGTGTTTTCTGAATGTGAGGTGGTCCTGGGTCAGACGTAGGTGGGTGGGGAGGGAGTTCCATGTCTTGGCCGCCAGGTAGGAGAATGACTGGTGGTTCTGCGGATCCATGGGACGGTGGCGAGGGCGAGGCTGGTGGAGCGGAGTTTGCGTGTTGGAGTGTAGAACGTGAGGCAGTTATTGAGGTATTCGGGGCCTATGTCATGGAGCGCTTTGTGTGTGTAGGTGAGGAGCCTGAACGTGATTCTTTTGCTGACGAGGAGCCAGTGCAGGTCTCTCAGGTGGGCTGATGTGTGACTGTGGCGGGGATGTCGAAAATGAGTCGTGCGGATGCGTTCTGTATGCGTTAGAGTCTTTTCTGAAGTTTGATTGTGGTCCCTGCGTATAGGGCGTTCCCGTAGTCAAGTCGGCTGGTGACGAGGGCCTGGGTGACCGTCTATCTAGTTCCGTTAGGGATCCAGCGGAAGATCTTACGGAGCATGCGCAGGGTGTTGAAGCATGAGGATGAGATGGCGTTGACTTGCTTGGTCATCGTGAGAGAGGAGTCCAGGATTAATCCCAGGCTGCGTGCGTGGTCAGTGGGTGTCGGTGCGGTGCCTAGTTCTGCGGGCCACCAGGAATCGTCCCAGGTGGATGGGGATGGTCCGAGGATGAGGACCTCCATCTTGTCTGAGTTCAGTTTCAGACGGCTGAGTTTCATCCATTCTGCGACATTCTTCATTCCTTCCTTGAGGTTGAGTTTGGCGGCGGCTGGGTCTTTGGTGAGGGAGGGTCTTTGGTGAGGGAGACCTCATACAGCACGACTCCCGTGGTGGATGCCTAGCGGAGCATGCTGCACAAACTGATTTTTTAAATTGAATTTGATTTTACCCTCTGTTTTCTGTTTTAAATTTGGGGTGCACTGTTTTTCTGCCTCGTGTCACTATTTTAATTGGGGTACTGCTTGCTACCTTTTTATTCTCTCTCCTGAGGCGGAAGCCGGGAGATCTCTTTCTGTTCTGTTTAAATCGACTATGAGGGGTATTGTGTTTTAACTTCCGTGGGGGCATCGGAGCGCCTACCTGACCCCCCTGACTGCCGCCCTGGCCCTCCCTTGCGTCTAGTCAATCTGGTTGCCCCCCTCTCAGCCGTTGAGGAGCTGAAAGGTATTGTGGGACCGTGAGGCTGCACAGTTGTTTGGTGGCCATCTTTGATGAGGCAGGCTGCTAGTCGGCGGACTAGGCTTGCTGCCTCACGGGCGGGAACTATAAATTTAGTATTCACACTGGGTTCGGGTCAGACCTGATACAGCACGACTCCTGTGACGGATGCCTAGCGGAGCATGCTGCACAAACTGATTTTTTTAATTTAATTTGATTTTACCCTCTGTTTTCTGTATTAAATTTGGGGTGCATTGTTTTTCTGCCTCGTGTCACTATTTTAATTGGGATCCTGCTTGCTACCTTTTTATTCTCTCTCCTGAGGCGGAAGCCGGGAGATCTCTTTCTGTTCTGTGTAAATCGACTGTGAGGGGTATTGTGTTTTAACTTCCGTGGGGGCATCGGAGCGCCTACCTGACTCCCCTGACTGCCGCGCTGGCCCTCCCTTGTGCCGAGTCAATCTGGTTGCCCCCCTCTCAGCCGTTGAGGAGCTGAGGGGTATTGTGGGACCGGGAGGCTGCACAGTAGTTTGGTGGCCATCTTTGATGAGGCAGGCTGCTAGTCGGCGGACTAGGCTTGCTGCCTCACGGGCGGGAACTATAAATTTAGACGGGGATGGCTCCGCGCAGCGGACGCGAGCAGCAGACGCGCCTGACCCACGCCAAAGGAGCACCTAAGGAAAGCCCGTCTGCGCCCGTCAGCGTCCCGGAGGCAGACGGGGGCGGGCGGTTGGGCCACACTCTGTTACAGCATACGGAAGTATCACGCAGGTACTCATCATCGCATCTCCTGAGCTTAAGAGAAAGCAGCAATAGCAGCTGCTCGATGCAGGGCCGCTGTTTCAGGGGCAATTTTCACTGCACTGGGTGTGGATGGTCTTTGTATGAGTTGGAGTGTGGGAGGGCCCCTGCGAAAGCAGAATACCCTTGTGCGCCGACGTCTGGTTTGAGACTGCCGGAGCACAGTATTTCCTGCGCCCTTCTGAATACGAGGTCTGTGTGCAAACATGCGCAGGACTTATTTGACCTATTATCAGAATCTAAACCTGCTTGCCTGTTCTTGACGGAAACGTGGCTTGGCGAGTCGTCCGGTCCGGATGTCGCTAATGCTCTTCCATCCAACTATTTCATGCTGAGGAAAGATCGGGGCACGGGCAAAGGAGGTGGAGTGGCACTGGTGATTGATAGACGCTTCGAGTGTTCAATTGTCCCAACGGAAGATATCTATGGTGCTGAAGTATTGGGATTTTGTCTAACACTCTCACCCGCCCAACCATGTGCGGGTCTGTTGGTCTATAGGCCTGATGGAGCGAGATTTGGAAATAAATTTATTTCAACTCGCAAAGTTTAACTTCCATAATAAATAATAATATTAATATGTGTGAAGTGAAAATTATTAACCAACTTAGAGTAAAATTGCAAATCATTACACGTGGAATACTAATATATGAGCTCATATATGTGCTTTATGTTGCAAATGCATGTTTGTGTAAAATAATAAACTAATCCAGTCTATCGACTTTGTCAGAATTAAATGCGACTGTTTTAATAATGGCATGTGCTTATATTTGTGTGCTCATGTTTTGTTTTTCTGTCTTAAATGTGCAAAAAATTGTTTGTTGCTTCATTTGCTTCTGCTAGGTAACATAGATTAATGGGTTAATAATTAGCAAAGGTGGGTGGGTAACAGAACAAACTTTATTTCTTGCATTAATCGATGTTTTGTGTTTGTTTATACATTAGTTTTGCAAGTGGGCCTAAAGAAAATGACTGCCAGCACTGCAGCCTTTGAGACTTGACCAGAGTGAAACTTTTACCCCTGCGCAGAGCATTTTGCTGAACTGACAATGTTTTATGCAGAAGAAATCCTGGTCGTGTTGAATGTGTTCTTGGTGACATTTCCAAGGACAGGACGGATGCTGTAAGGCCTGCCAAGATTAGGAAGTAAAGTAAATGTTTCTCCTCGTCAAAAGTATTGTTTTGAGGAAGCAAAGAGGATGGTGAGACTAAGAACAATAAGGGCTATGATGAGGCCCCGGACTCGGTCATGAGTGTGTGACCTAAGAGTGGACTGACGTGGCTTGACCAATGAGACGTTTGGATTGACAGAAAAAAAAATTGATAATGATACTTTAGTTAGTTAGAAAAGGTATAAAAACTGTCCCCATGGGAGGGAGGGCGCTCTTGCTGCTCATCTTCTCCTGACTCCAGTTGGGCGTGACGTGCTGTCGGACATTCTTGGAGCACGTAAGGATCAATAGGGCTAAATGACTTTTACTTTTATTCCTTTAGATGAAGTGAGTTTTAGACAGGGATGTTAGGGCTTAAGTGATGGAAAACTGTTTATTCTTCATTATATCATGCTAATTGATTTTGCTTGAAACTGTTGGTTCTATTTGCTAATCCTCAAATAATATTGCTTGAATAAAAAGATTCTAATAAAATGCACTTTCCTTTAATAAATAGTTAATAAACAAGATTTTTGGAAAGACAAGCTGGTCTTGTTATTTCAGAGTCATGTTATCATCAGCAGATCCATTAGCCTAAGTGACTTAATTAAATGCAAAGTGTACAAAAACCATGATGAAAACATTATACTGCAGTTGTATATAAATGTGTATATATTTTATAAATAGGTTTATTAATTAGGTCACATGATTCAGTTGCTCAAAATATGTCTTATTAGTTTATGGGCCTTGTGAAGGATTCATGATGGTGAGTATTGTGAAGTTGGGTAGCGTGGTTATGACATATTTTCTATAGGGGCGCTGGATCAGGCCCCCTGGGCCTTTTGGGTCTTTTCATGAGGGGCTACACTCAGTGATCTCGGCTATGTGCGTGCAGTTTAAACACTGCGTACTTTTAGGCGACTTTAACATCCACATGGATCTGCCTGATGCTGTAGATACCATAAAGCTGCTAGACACCACTAAACCACTGGGCCTGCTACCCTATCTGGCTTCCCCCACCCACAATAAGGGGCATTTCATGGATCACATTTTTTCTACAACCCCTATTGTAGTTGCCCCCCCTCAACCGACCATATGTTGGTGAACTTTCTGATTCAGTACAAAGCTATTCCTTCCATCAGAGGGACGGGCCTTCCACCTCAGTGCCTTCCATAGAGTGTCTCCGGACATGGTTGCACAGTACTTGCTGACCCATCCCTGCCCTTCGATAGGTGACTTAGAACAGGATCTTGATTCCTTTCAAACATGGCTAGCGCACTGTCTTGGGGAGTTGGCTCCTCCACAGCGGACTCCAAAGAACTCTTCTCGTGCCTCGGCACCGTGGTTTACGCCAGTGCTCAACGCCAGCCGCAGGCACGGTAAGAAGGCCGAAAGAGCTCGGCGATCTAATTACGACGAATCTTTGAAGGAGGCCTATAGGCGGTGGGTTAAGGCATACCACAAGGATATCTATTTGGAAAAGAAATCCTATTTTGCCAGGAGGATTGAGGAGGCCACCAACACCAGCAAAGAAATCTTCTTGATTGTGAAGGAATTCACATCTCTGGCCTCTATTACCCCTAAGTGCTCCTTTTCGGAAGCTTGGGTCACTCAACTGGCCAATTTCTTTGCTAATAAGATCATAAGCATCCAGGCAACTTTTCCTCCTGTTGCGATGGTGGCTGTCTCTGATATGGGGCCCCTTCCCCTCCTGGCCGTTGCGGGACAGCCCATTCTGGCGAATTTCCCTCCCATCGAGCTGCAAGTCTCGCTGGAAATTCTATCTAAAATGAGATCTGGTTCGCCTTTGGACCCCTGTCCCGCCAAGCACCTAGCCAAAATGGCTTATGTCATTAACCCCATTGTCAATCCAATTGTGAATCACTCTCTTGAGACAGGGGTAGTGCCACCAGCTTGGAAACAAGCTTTGGTTCTCCCTCTATTAAAAAAGCCGTCACTAGACCCGAGCATTCATGCCAACTATCGGCCTATATCGTTGCTCCCGGTTTTGGCTAAGATGACGGAAAAGCATGTGCAGACCGTCATAGCGGACTTTGTGGAGTCACATGGTGTCCTCCATTAAACCCAGTCCGGTTTTCGGCCAAACATGAGCACTGAAACGGCTCTATCGGAGGTGTCGGAAGCAATCAAGGAGGCGCAGGACAATGGAGGGAAAGCACTGTTGGTGTTAGATCTGTCGGTGGCCTTTGACACCGTTCCCCATGACCGTCTCCTGGCTAGACTCTTGGACATCTTGGACATCGGCGTGAGGGGAACGGTGTTCAGATGGTTCAAGTCTTTTCTCTCTAACCAACAACAGACAGTCTGGGCCCCTCCGTACTCGGCTGCGGTACCGCCTCTGGAGGTGGGAGTCCCGCAGGGGTCGATTCTCAGCCCCACTCTATTTAATATCTATATGTCTCCTTTGGCGGCGCTGGCCGAGTCATAGTTGAGTCATATGGTGCCCAGATTGTCTCCTACGCCGATGACACCCAGCTTCTCTTCACCTGTGGTAAGAACAAGGACTTCGACGGTGATCTCATTAAGAGCTGTCTGGGTGCTGTTTTTTCCTGGTTTCAACAAAACCAGCTGAAATGCAACTCTGACAAATCGGAGGTTCTCTTCTTTGGTTGTCCACCGGACCCCTGTTGGAAGTCCTGGTGGCCGGCGGCTATGTACCCTCCGTCTGCCGACACCAGGTTGGCTAAGAATCTTGGAGTTAGGATCGACAACGGCTTGACTCTTAAACCTCAGATTGTAGGCCTGGTTGGACAATGCTTCGGGATACTAAAAATGCGGAGGTATGACATTACAACGCATGCTTTTACATCGCATGCTTTTACAACGCTGTTTTTACAACGCATACCATTACAACGCATAGTGCTTTTAGGCGCTGGATAGTGAATTGTTTAATTTACTATTCCAACTCCAGTCCCCGTGGATAGTAGGGAAGGTATTGGATAGTACATTAAACACATTCCCTATCCTAGAGCGCCCCCCAGCGCAATGCGTTGTAATGGTTTGCGTTGTAAAAGTTGCGTCGTAAAGGCACTGCGTGGTAAAAGTTGCGTTGTAAAGGATGTTTCCCTAAAAATGCTCAGGAAATTTCTCCCCCTCTTATCCATTGCCCACAGGAAGAGCACGGTGCAAGCCCTGGTGGGATCTAGACTTGACTATGCCAACGTGCTCTACCTTGGTCTTCCTGAGTATCTCCTATCGCGCTTGCAGGTGGTGCAGAATTCGGCTGCCCGTGCAATTTTTGGCCTTGGCCGGAGGGCCCATGCTACGGGACTGCTGAAATCCCTCCATTGGTTACCGATTCGGGAACATATAGAGTTTAAGGCCTTGACCACTGCTTTCAAGGCACTCCATGGCACTGGCGCTTGTTATTTGAGGAAGAGGTTCGGATTTCACTATCCGTCCAGAGCCTTATGTTCGGCGTATCTGTCCCTGGCCACTGTCCCGGGAATTAGGCGTGCTCGGAACGAGGGCCGCTCTTTCACATATCTTGCACCCTGGGCCTGGAATGCACTGCCGCTGTCACTAAGAAAGAGTGAGAATTTACTGTCTTTCAGGAAAGATCTTAAAACGTGGCTGTTCAGCAAATAATCTTCCTTTACCGTGGGGGCTGTGTTGTGTTGAGTCTGATAGCGCCGGGACACTCTGTATGAATAGCTGAGCGCTCAATAAAACTCCAATTAACATAACATAACATAACAGAGTATCAGCTGGGTGTCGTCGGCGTATGAGATGATGTTGAGGTTGTGTTTGCGTGCGATGGTGGCGAGGGGGCTCATGTAGATATTGAAGAGGGTTGGGCTGAGTGATGAGCTTTGGGGTACGCCGCAGATGATCTCGGTGGCTGTGGAGCGGAAGGAAGGGAGGCGGACTCGTTGGGTTCCGTCGGAGAGGAAAGAGGTGATCCAGTCCAGGGCTTTGTCTTGGATCCCGGCGTTGTGGAGGCGGGTTATTAGGGTGCGATGGCAAACTGCATCGAAGGCGGCTGAGAGGTCTAGGAGAATGAGGGCGGTGGTTTCCCCGTTGTCGAGTAGGGTCCTGATGTTGTTGGTGGCTGCGATGATGGCAGTCTAGGTGCTGTGGTTGGCGCGGAATCCGGACTGGGATGGGTCGAGGGACCCGTTGGCTTCGAGGAATGAGGTTAGCTGCTTATTGACGATCTTCTCGATCACTTTCGCGGGGAAGGGAAGAAGGGAGATGGGGCAGAAGTTTTTGAGGTCTATGGGGTCTGCTGTGGGTTTCTTCAGTAGGGCGTTGATATCTGCGTGCTTCCAGCTCTCTGGGAAGGTGGCGGACGCGAGGGAGTTGTTTATGATGTTCCGTAGGTGGGGAGCGATGATGGTGTCGGGTTTGTTGAAGATGTAGTGAGAGCATGGGTCGGAGGGAGAGCCGGAGTGGATGGTGTTCAGAGCGTGGGCGGTGTCTTCGGTGCTGATGGGAGTCCAAGCGCTGAGGATGGTTGTAGGGCGGGTTCATTCGGTGGCTGGGGGGTAGTCTGGGCACTGAAGCTGTTGTGTATATCGGCGATCTTGCGGTGGAAGAACGTGGCGAGGGAGTTGCAGAGGTCTTGTTATGGTGTGATGTTGTTGCTGTTGGTGTTGGTGTTGGTATTGGAGAGCTCTTTTACGATGTTGAAGAGTTCCTTGCTGTTGTGTGTGTTGTTGTCCAGTCATTCTTTGAAAGATGTCTTTTTGGTGGTGTGGATCAGCTGGTGGTGTTTGCAGGTGGCGTTCTTGAGGGCTGTCATGTTTTCTTTCATCTGTTCGGGGCGCCAGGTTTTCTCGAGGGATCTGCAGGATTTCTTTGATTCTTTGAGGTCGTCGGTGAATCATGTTGTTTTCCTGTTGCCGGGCTTGCCTGGAGGGTTCTTCAGTGGTGCAAGGGCATCGGCGCAGTTGACTATCCACTGTGTGAGGTTGCGGGCTGCGTCGTCGGTGTTCGTGGTGGTGATGGGTGATTTCTGGCTCAGTAATGTGGTTAGCTGGTCTGCGGGGATTTTGCTTCAGCATCTGTGGGGGATCTTTTGCGGGTGGTGGTGGGATGTGGTCTTCTCAAAGGTGAAGTGGATGCAGCTGTGGTCGGTCCAGTGTAGTCCGGTGGTGTGGCTGAAGGCAACGTGGCTGCTGGCAGAGAAGACGGGGTCGAGCGTGTGGCCGGCGTAGTGGGTAGGGGTGTTCACCAATTGCTTGAGTCCAAGGTTGGCAAGATTTTCGAGCAGGGTGGTGGTGTTGTTGTCATTGTTGTTCTCCAGGTGGAAGTTCAGGTCCCCTAGGAGGATGTAGTCTGATGAGGCGAGGGGGTTTGGGCTGATGAAGACAGGAGCCTGTAAAGGTGCAGTGAGAGAAGAAGAGGTGTCAGGATGGTTGCCATGACCAGGGCAATAGGCAGGCTTGAACAGGCAACAACAAAACTGTCCAAGCTCACGGTGGCCCTACTGGTGGAGATGAACCACTACAGTGTGGATGTCCCACAGGGCCTGGGCCAGATCACATCAGCCATGGAGGCGATTCAAACAGCTCACATTGCCAGCAGGGTGAGTGCTGAGTCACGGGATAGTGAGGTATCAAGCCTCAGCAGTGTATCAGTGTCAGATACCCATGTGCTGTGTCAGAGTAGCAGACTCCCACTTGCACCTACACATGGCACCAGCTCCAAAACTAGTGTAATGGGAAGGTTGTTTGTCAATGTTTTTTAACCATGCCATTAAAGGGAACATAACTGTGGAGCATCAATTACTTGTGGTGGTATTTTGTGACAGTATTGTGTTAATGGATATCTTACCATGCAAACTAATGACTGGCTATGTGGTCCCGTGCCTTCTCCCCTCCACTGCTCTCCCTGCCACATTTGGCTGGTGGGCCAGGATTATCATCCTCTGATTTAATCACCTCAATGGGTAAGCCTCTCCTGCACGCAATTTTGTGGAGGATGACACAGGTTGCCATAATCTTGCAAGCAGTCTCGGGCGCATACCGCGAGGCTCCCTCACTCTTTGCAGTCTCCTGAAGCGTGATTTGAGGAGGCCAAATGCACACTCAATCACTGACCTGGTGCGCCTATGTGCCATATTGTACCACCTTTCATGTGGGGTGTTGGGATGCAGGTTGGGTGTGACGGTCCATGGCCTCAGGGCATCTGCAAATGTCACCTGACAAAGGAAGTATATGTGTAAGACAACATACAGGGAGTAATGAATAGGAAATAACATATGTGTTGACATTAATTTCCAGTACCTAGTTGCTGGTAAATGCCATTGGGCCTGAACATGTAGCAGCCATGGGTTCTCCCTGGATATTTTGCCACAATATCTGTGATGATATTGTGTGCATTGCAGACAACTTGGATGTTCAGGGAATGGGTGATCCTGCAATTTCTTAATAGGTATTCCAGATGGGATGGGGGGCATATGGACACATGGGTCCCGTCTATACACCCAATGACCTGTGGGAATCTGGCTGTCCTCCAGTCGAATTGCAATTCCACAGTTTGCATTTCCACATCATTCCTCAGCAGGTAAATGTGTTAGGGTATGTGGAGAAGCATGACCTTTAGTAAGTTGCAAAAACAATGCAAAAGCATACTTTGCGAAACCCCTCTGGCCTCTGCTATCACATTTAGGTAGCTGTCACAGACCGATAGGTGGCTGGAGCACAAGACCTGGACATGGGTGGCGATTGCATTGCAGCGCTGCGTACTACTTCAAGGTGGCTATTAGCTCTAAGATCAGATTCATATTCAGACTGTATTGTTCATAGATCTCTTCATATGTATTCTCAAACATGGTCAGCCTGACTCGGAATATCCTCTCCTGTCACGTACAGGGCAGCCAATGTGGAAGTTCCTGATACATTCTGGAGCTGTATTTGTACTTTTGGCCCTGTTACCACCTGTTTTGAATTGGTGGTAAATTGCATATGCAAATAGGTCATTTTGGGACTACATGCCGTACATGCCGTTTGCCACTCGCAATTAGGGATTTTCTAATTGCAACTTGAAAAATCTGGTCACAAAATTTACTGATTCGCAAATCAGTTGCATCACTATTTTTGTTTTGCGAATGCTTGTCCTACATTGTGTATGGCCGTTTTTGCATCCGCAAAGTAAATTGCTACTGATTTGTGAGTCGCAAAATCTATGTAAATGTGGCCTATAGTTACTGCGCCCTAGCCACTCTGGGGGTGACTATTCCAGTTTATCCTGCTGGGCAACAAGAAGATACCTGTTTAAAGAAAAGGCCAATAAAGCTTATTTGATTTTTAGAAATATTTGTTCTGGAACCTTCTAGAAGATTCCATCCTCAATTTAAGAGGGCTACCATAATTACAATTCATTCTGATTTCCCATTTCATATGGTCAAACGTCCCGTACATCCACTTCCTGTTCATTTTACTATATAATGCAGCTCTGACCTTGAAGACCTTGGGGGTCATTAGTATGTCCGCCCACCATACTCCCGGGAAACGGGGCCGCCTGCAATGCTTGCGGCGGTCCCACTCCTATAATTAGGATGTGCCCGCCATACTGGGGGGCGCATCCCGCATTTGTAAAGCTCCCGCTGCAATGCCACAAAAGCAAATTGTGCCTTTCAATGCATAACGTGCCAGGCACCGCGCAGGTACCCCCAATGTGCACCCCACCCCCCCAGAATTCCTGGGGGCCCGCTACAGGCCCCCAATGTCAAAACCGCATGCCTTTCCACCGCCACGGGAAGGCTTGTCCCCGCTTGCATACTAATATGGATGGCGGTGGCGATCCACCCGTTATCATAATGACCCCCCTTGTTTCCTAAGGCAAAGTCTTTTCTTCGATGGTTCCAGTGACCTTCGCTCTCCTTCAGTTTCCTGAGGTTCCTCGATTTGGTAGCATTTGCAGTCTTGACCTAGTTCCAGTAAGAGCACTCCGTGTCCATGTCTCAAAACCTCAAAATCCTGCTTAAGGAAGCTTCCTTCATCCTGCTCTATTCCATCTTCACAAGGGTTATCATATGAGGTTTTTCAATCCAGAAGGTTTTTACCTCCTGACTTGGGATTCCTTCCTGAAGTTACCTCATTCTTGCGAAATCAATCAATCAATCATAGCATTTGTAGAGCGTGCTACTCACCCGGAGGGGTCTCAAGATGCTGGGGGGGGGGGGTCTGCTACTGCTCGAAGAGCCAGGTCTTGAGTTGCTTCCTGAAGGAAAGGTGATCCTGGGTCAGCCGGAGGTGGATGGGGAGGGAGTTCCATGTCTTGGCTGCCAGGTAGGAGAAGGATCTTCCTCCGGTGGTGGCTCTGCGAATGCGTGGAACGGCGGCGAGGGCGAGGCTGGTGGATCGTAGCTGGCGGGTGGGAGTGTAGAAGGTCAGGCGGTTGTTGAGGTACCTGGGGCCCAGGTCGTGGAGAGCCTTGTGAGCGTGGGTGAGGAGTCTGAACGTGATCCTCTTGCTGACGAGGGGCCAGTGCAGGTCTCTCAGGTGTCCGGAGATGTGGCTATGTCGGGGGATGTCCAGGATGAGTCATGCGGAGGCGTTCTGGATGCGTTGGAGTCTTTTCTGAAGTTTGGCTGTGGTTCCGGCGGGGAGGGTGTTACGTAGTCCAGTCAGCTGGTGACGAGTGCCTGGGTGACCGTCTTCCTGGTTTCGGTGGGGATCCATCGGAAGATCTTATGGAGCAGCCGCAGGGTGTTGAAGCACGACGATGAGACGTCGTTGACTTGTCTGGTCATCGAGAGGGAGGAGTCCAGGATGAAGCCCAGGTTGCGTGCGTGGTCCGTTGGCTTGAGAGCTGTGCCCAGGGCAGGGGGCCACCATGAGTTGTCCCAGGCAGAGGGCTATGATCCCAGGATGAGGACTTCCGTCTTGTCTGAGTTCATTTTCAGGCGGCTGTTCTTCATCCACTCGGCGACGTCTTTCATCCCTTCGTGTAGGCTGGTTCTGGCGGTGGCGGGGTCGTTTGTGAGGGAGAGGATCAGCTGGGTGTCGTCGGTGTAGGAGATGATGTTGAGGTTGTGTTGGCGTGCGATGGCTGTGAAGCGGCTCATGTAGACATTGAAGAGGGTGGGGCTGAGTGATGATCCTTGTGGCACGCCGCAGATGACTTCGGTGGCCTCGGATCTGAACGGGGGGAGGCGAACCCTCTGTGTTCTTCCGGTGAGGAACGAGATGATCTATTCCAGAGCCTTCTCTTGGATTCCGATGTTGCTGAGGCGCTGCACTAGGGTGCGGTGGCAGACCGTGTCGAACGCTGCGGAGAGGTCCAGGAGGATGAGGGCCGCTGTTTCCCCGTTGTCGAGCAGGGATCTGATGTCATCTGTGGCTGCCATGAGGGCGGTCTCGGTGCTGTGGTTGGCTTGGAAGCCGGACTGCGAGTGGTCGAGGGATCCGTTCGTCTCGAGGAAGGCGGCAAGCTGTCGGTTGACGGTCTTCTCGATGACCTTGGCAGGAAAAGGGAGGAGCGAGATGGGACGGTAGTTCTTGAGGTCAGTGGGGTCCGCTGTTGGTTTCTTCAGGAGGGCGCTGAGCTTGACGTGTTTCCAGCTCTCCGGGAAGGTGGCGGTGTTGAAGGAGGTGTTGATGATGTCCCGGAGTTGGGGTGCGATGATGGAGTCGGCTTTGTTGAAGACGTGCTGGGGGCAGGGGTCGGTTGGTGACCCGGAGTGGATGGTGTTCATCATGTGGGTGGTGTCTTTGGTGCTGATCGGAGTCCAGGCGCGGAGGGTGCTGGTGAGGGACGTTGGCTCAGTGGTTGGGTGCGTGGTCTGTGCGCCAAAGCTGTTGTGTATGTCGGCGATCTTGCAGTGGAAGAACGAGGCGATTGAGTCGCAGAGGTCTTGCGAGGGGGTGATGTCGTTGTTTCCGGTGCTGGGGTTGGAGAGCTCTTTGACGATGCTGAAGAGTTCCTTGCTGTTGTGGGCGTTGTTGTCCAGTCATTCCTTGAATGCTGTCTTCTTGGTGGTGCGGATCAGCTGGTGGTGATAGCGGGTGGCGTGCTTGAGGGCGGTCATGTTGTCTGTGGTCTGGTTGTTGCTCCAGGCTTTCTCAAGGGTACGGCAGTTCTTCTTGGAGATATTGAATTCGTCGGTGAACCAGGAGGCTCTCTTGCTTCCGGGTCTGCTGGGAGGGGTCTTCCTCTTTGGTGCGAGGTCGTCAGCGCACTTGGTGAGCCACTGTGTGAGGTTGCTGGCTGCTTCTTTGGGGTCCGTTGTGCTGGCGGGAGGGTTCTGGCTGAGGGTGGTGGTGAGCTGGTCGGCGGTGATCTTGTTCCAGCTCCTGCGAGGTACCTGTTGCGGGTGGTGGTGGGTCGTGGTTCTTCTCAAGCTGAAGTCGACGCAGCTGTGGACCGTCCAATGAAGTCCGGTGGAGTGGCTGAAGGAGATGTGCTTGCTGGAGGAGAAGACGGGGTCAAGCGTGTGGCCGGCGTAGTGGGTGGGGGTGTACACCAGTTGCTTGAGTCCGAGGTTGGCGAGGTTGTCCAGCAGGGTGGTGGTGTTGGTGTCGTTGTTGTTCTCCAGGTGCCCTAGGAGAATGTAGTCAGCGGAGGGGAGGGCATGCGGGCTGACGAAGTCTGCGATGTCTTCGCTGAATTGTGTGCATGGTCCCGGGGGTCTGTAGATGAGGGTGCCTCTGAGGGTCGTCTTGGGGTCGGCGTGTATCTGGAAGTGGAGGTGTTCAGCGACGGTGAGGGTGTCGTCGGATTTGGTCGTGATGCGGATGGTGTTCTTGTGTACGATGGCGATGCCTCCTCCAGTCTGGTTGACGCGGTCCCTCCGGGTGATCTAGTAGCCGTCCGGGATCGCGATGGCGATGTCGGGGGCTGAGGAGGCGTTCATCCAGGTTTCTGTGAGGAAGGCGACGTCTGGTGAAGTTGTGTCGAGGAGGTTCCAGAGTTCAGCCGCGTGTCTGTGGATGGAGCGGGTGTTGAGCAGGATGCACTTGAGGTGGTTGTTGCTTGTGCTCGGCTTGGCGGGTGCGGTGCAGGTTTGGAGGCAGGTGAAACGGCAGGCTTTGCAGATGATGGGTCTGTGGGTGCGTTTTGGGGTGGCTCGGTAGCAGGTGGGGTTCCGGCCGGCATTGAGTGCGTTGAGGGTGGCGGTGTCGTAGGTCCGTCTGGTAGTCTTGCCTCGGCGGGGGCCAGGGGTCCTGGCACTGGGCACGGTCCAGGTGCGGACGGGCGCAGACGGGCTTGGCTTTGGCGTGCCTTGGCGCACAATCGGCGCGCCCGCTGCGCATCCCCGCGGTCTCCATTTAAGGCCAAGTGGGAGGGAGGAGCAGCTGGGAGGCGGGAGCGGGGAGGACACAGAAGAAAGGGGGTGGGGCCGCGATGTCACGGCGGCGGGAAGCGGGGAGCGGGGGTTACACCAGGGGAGGCAAGGGCCAAGACACAGAGGTACAGATACAACAAAATACAACAAAATACTACAGGGTAAACTGCAACAACAGCTAATCAATAACAGGGCACAGGAGTGAGAAAAACTGTAAATCGGCACAACGAGCAGCAGCAAGGGGGCACAGACACAGCTGGAGGGCCGTGCGGCACAGGGGTGTCCTGAGGACTAACTCGTGAAGAGCAAAGAGGTCAAAGTACGTCATACCTTATTCATCTGACAGGCCCAGAATATCAGAAAAACAGTTAAGTAACCCTGGGCTTAAAACTACGCTACGCTGATGGCGCATGCACATTTTGTACTAATTCGCACTAATTCGCACTTTACAAATTGCAACTAGTACAGTACCAAAACTGTGCTTAATCACTTAGCGTAGCATCTAAATCAACAATATTCTCAGATGCTTTGAAAAAGCAATTGTACATGTTTAACAGCATATAACTGTTAGAAGCGGCTGTCTCTAGTTGGCAGAGGTATACACTTCTGACAAATAGGGACACACCTTTTCTAGTCAGGGTAAGGGGATCACACACTTAGATAACCCCTGCTCACCCCCTTGGTAGCTTGGCAAAGCAGACAGGCTTATCTCAGAGGCAGTGCATTAAGCATTTATGACCACATACAGTAATAAAGTGAATACACTACAAATGGACACGACACAGTAGTATTATAAAAATAAGGATGTTTATATAAGGCTTAAAATGATAAGAAACTGGTACCCTGGTTCTATGGTTTATATTCTTGGTTGTAATAATAGGAAATAAGGACAAAATATCCCCCTAGTATTCATATTACTGTGACCACAATTTATATATTTTTCATACAATCTCATGTCTCGTCATGAACCACAACACGCCTTTGAATTTCCCTGAATGATTTTATATTTTTTTATATTTTGTCAAATGAAAGGATTTTTTATATTATATTTTCAATTTCAAACACATTTGTATATACATATATTCTTTACATATATACCAGAAAAGCCCTTCGTTTCTAAATTAGGATGTCTCACTGAAAAAATAAACCCGACATTCCTATAGAGATCAAACAGACTTATGTGAGGGAACAACAGGTATGTATTATTCAAACCCAGTATCTTTTTAAATCCCCAAACAAATTATTTAAACTAATCAAAAAAATTTTTTTATCTGGTGTCTCTTTCAAGTCGACGCGTTTCAGCCAATCAATTCTGGCCTCTTCAGGACTAGGGCTATTCGTAATCCATCTCGGGTTAAAGGTCATCTGAGGCCGGGAGTCTTCTTCATGTTAACTCTGGTTTCCTCTTTTTTCTAATCTTGGTTTTTATCAAGTTCGTGAATTTAGCTAATGTGCTGCCGGTACATGGATGGTATAAATCTCTCCCCGACAGCGTTTTGCTTATAGCCGACCGCCTCTTCGTTTTTTAAACTCAATTTTTACATTCAAACATGCACTCGACCCAGCTGATGTGGCCTTGCTTTATCCCCGGAGTGTTTCTCTGCTTTATATGTGTGTCTCTTCCTGCACAGGCGATGTCTTATAAGGCTTAGCACAAGACCAAATAACGACAAAAATATACCACAATCTTAATAAATACTCTTGGAAGGAAAAAATAATAGTTCAAGCATAGTTTCTTCTTAGCACACAGTCTTTAGTATCAAAAGCAACTCTTCTTCTTTAAAACACAGTTCTTGGCAACAATGTAACCCACACGGGAGTCACACGACGTCGAGGCAAAGTTAATCCAAAGGTTCGGCGTCGACCGCGAGGAGCGCTACGTCGAGCCCGGAGTCGCACAGACCCCCACAACACAGTACCTTGGAAAAGTGAAGCACTCGATGATCAGCGGCGTCGAGATGTCCGGCGTCGTGTATTCGGCGTCGATCGGGCCTCGGAGTCGGGGTGATCTGCAGCGGCGTCGACCGAAGTCAGGCAGGAGCAGCGCTCACGAGATGAAGCAGGATACGGCGTCGATGTCGATGTTGCAAGAGTGAGCAGCGCTCACGGCGTCGAGAGATGCTCGATGTCGATGCGATCAGCAGCGGCGTCGACACAGGGTCACTTGGAGCTGGAGCCGAACTCGCTACTCACTGGCGTCGCTACTGGCGTCGATCGGGCCCGGCGGCCGGCGGCGAAGGTGCGGGACACTGGAGCCGTTACTCACGATGTCGAGCTGGATTCGGCGGCGTCCGTCGGCGTCGAGATTGCTGGATTCTTCAGAGGTGCTGGATTTTCAGGTTCCAGCAACAAGCACTTTTAGCAAATAGATGAAGTCCTTTGGCCCTGTGACTTCAACAGGAGGCTGGCACTTCTTCCAGCCCTTGGAGATTTTCTTAGCAAGCTTGAGAGTATACACTCAGTTCCTCTCTCCTGGTTCCTTGGCAAAAATAAAGAAGCAACTGCAGGATTCCCCCAACAAACAGCACTCTGGCAGAAGGGGTAGGCAGTCCTTGGATCAGCAGGCTTCTTGTCCTTGGTTCAGGTTTCCTTGTCAGAAGTGATCTAAATTCTTGGTTCAGGGGTCCTTCTCTTATACCCCTTTTTGGCTTTGATCCCTTTGTCCATGCAGGGGAATTTCCCCCCATCTTGGGTTTGTTGTGGGTGTTGCCATGCCGAAGCACCTGGCCTATTCACTGTGCAGGGCAGAGTCTTCAGCCGCCCAAGTAGGAGCGGAGCCAGCATTGTCACTGGCAGGGGCAGGGCCATCAGTTGCCCGGCAGGAGGTGGGCCAGGAAAGTCCCAGGCAAGCACAGAGTCCTCAGCCGCCCGGCAGGGGGGCGGAGCCAGCATTGTATCAGGCAGGGCAGGCTATCAGGAGCTACTCTTCCCCTACTCTCAATGCAAATGTACCACTCACCCCACACTGACTCATTCAGACTTCTGGAGCCACCCAGCTCCTGTCACACGCACACCAGAACCAGCAGAGACCAGTAGACAGTTAGACAAGAAAATAGCTACTTTCTAAAAGTGCTATTTTCAAACACAGAGTCCAAAAACCATCCACACAAACGGATGCGTTATTAAACCCTGAGTTCAGGGATACCAAACTCGACATTGCACCATGCTCCCCGAGCCCGCTAGGATTATAGCCTTAATAATCCTGGCAGCCCATTCTAACTGATGGAGAGCAGGTTACCTTACACTAATGAAAAACAAATATGGCTGTAATTCACTATTAGGACATGCCAACCTTGTCAGGCTTGTCCTACCTTATGCTTACAATGCACCCTGCCCGTGGGCCTACCATAGGGGTGACTAACATGAAGTTAAGGGAAGGTTTAGGGACTGGCAAGTAGGTGTACTTGCGCAGTCTGCGTGACAGTACCAGACTGCACGTGGTCTAGCAATGGTAGACCTTCAGACATACTTTTACTAGGCCGCTCTTGTGGGTGGCACAACACGTGCTGCAGGCCCACTAGCAGCATTTGTATTTACAAGCCCTGGCACTCCTGGGGCACTCTACTAGGGACTGACAGTAAACCAAATAAGCCAAACATGGAATCCAATCAATACATCAATTTCACATAGGGAGCACTTGCACTGTGGCACTGATCAGCAGTGGCACAGTGCCCAAAGCAATATACCAGCAAAAACATCGTAAACAGAGGAGGCAAACAGAAAAAATGGAGGAGAGACTCATGCCAATGATGTCAGGTCTAACACGTGTCCCCTCCAGCTGAAATGTGGGGAGAACTACCCTTACCCTAGGGAGTCCTCATCACTAAGGCGGAAAAATCTGGACAGACCATCAGCATTGGCGTGATCTGTGCCAGGGCGGTGTTCCACCGTGAAGTCCATCCCCTGTAGGGAAATGGACCACCTCAACAGCTTTGGATTCTCACCCCTCATCTGCATCAACCATCTGAGGGGCCTGTGGTCTGTCTGAACCCGGAAGTGAGTGCCAAACAGGTAGGGTCTTAGCTTCTTCAGCGCCCAGACCACAGCAAATGCTTCTCTCTCTATCGCACTCCACCTCTGTTCCCTGGGAAGTAACCTCCTACTGATGAAGGCTACAGGTAAGTCTTCATTCACCTGAGCTAGAACAGCCCCCACGCCATGCTCTGAAGCGTCCGTCTGGACAACAAATTCTTTAGAAAAGTCGGGTGCCTGGAGTATGGGTGCTGTGCACATTGCTGTTTTCAGGGTGTCAAAGGCCGTCTGACAGGCGTCAGTCCAGATCACAAGTCGTGGCTGCTTCCTGGAAGTCAGCGAAGTCAAGGGGTGCACAATGTTACCATAATCCTTGACAAACCTCCTGTAATAACCCGTGAGAACCAAGAAGGCTCTCACCTGAGTCTGGGTTTTGGGCGGTGCCCATGCCAGGATGGTGTCAATCTTGGGTTGCAGGGGGGCCACCTTGCCGCTCCCTACTTGGTGCCCCAAGTACACCACTGAACCCTGCCCAATCTTGCACTTACTGGCTTTGATTGTGAGGCCTGCTATGCGCAGGGCCAACAACACTTCCTGGAGGTGGCGCAAGTGTTCCTCCCAGCTGGCGCTGAACACTGCGATGTCGTCCAGGTAGGCGGCACTGAAATCCTCCAGTCCAGCCAAGACCTGGTTGACCAACCTCTGGAAGGTGGCAGGGGCATTCTTCATCCCAAAGGGCATAACCCGGAATTGGTAGTGCCCATCTGGTGTGGAGAATGCTGACCTCTCTTTTGCCCCATCAGTCAAGGCGATCTGCCAGTACCCAGACGTTAGATCAAACGTACTAAGGTACCGGGCAGCCCCCAACCGATCTATGAGCTCATCAGCTCTGGGGATGGGGTGCGCGTCAGTCTTTGTGACTGAATTGAGTCCTCGGTAATCCACACAGAACCGAAGTTCCGGTGAAGCACCAGGCGCTGCAGCCTTTGGGACCAAGACCACTGGGCTGGCCCAAGGACTGCTAGAGGACTCAACCACCCCTAAGGCAAACATTTTGGAGACCTCCTCCTTGATGTATGCTCTGACCTTGTCAGTCACTCTGTAAGCCTTGTGCTTGACAGGAGTGCTGTCCCCGGTGTCCACATCATCATGGACACACCCCTGAGTGACACCAGGAATCAAGGAAAACAGATCAGGGAATTGTCCCAACAGTTGGCGACAATCCTGCTGCTGTTCAGGGGTCAGTGTGTCAGAGAGGACAACACCATCCACTGACCCATCTTGCTCTTTTGCAGACAGGAGGTCAGGAAGAGGCTCACTCTCCTCCTCCATTCCAGCATCTGTAGCTAGGAGCATGCCCACTTCGGACCTTTCTAAGTGGGGCTTTAAACGGTTGACATGCAGGACCCGCAAGGGGTTCCTGGGAGACTTCAAGTCCACCATGTAGGTGACATCGCTCTTTTTCTCCACAACCTCAAATGGTCCAGTCCACCTGTCCTTGAGCGCACAAGGTTCCACAGGGGACATGACCCAAACTTTCTGTCCAGGCTGAAGCTCTACCAGAGTGGCCTTCTGGTCGTACCACCGCTTCATCTCCTCCTGGCTGGCCTCCAGATTTGCCTGAGCAAGATCTCTGAAGCGCCTGGTCTGGTTCCTAAAGGCCAGCATGTAACTGTATACATCCTGGGGAGGTTTCCTGGGAGATTGCTCCCAGCCTTCTTTGACCAGACTCAAAGGTCCTCTTACCGGGTGTCCATACAAAAGCTCAAAGGGGCTGAATCCTAGAGACTTCTGCGGCACCTCACGGTAAGCAAACAACAGGCATGGCAAGAGGACGTCCCATTTACGCCTCATTGGTTCTTCAAGACCCATAATCATGCCTTTAAGGGTACGGTTGAATCTCTCAACCAACCCATTACCTTGAGGGTGGTAAGGAGTGGTGAACTTGTAGGTTACCCCACACTCCTTCCACAGAGACTTCATATAGTTGGAAATGAAGTTTGTGCCCCGGTCTGACACCACCTCTCTGGGGAACCCCATTCGGGAGAAAACACCCATCAGTGCCCGTCCCAACACGGGGGCCGTCACTGTTCTGAGAGGGATGGCTTCCGGGTACCGTGTGGCATGGTCCACCAAGACCAGGATGAACCTGTTGCCCAGGGCTGTCTTGGGGTCCAGGGGCCCAACAATGTCAATCCCCACCCGGTCAAAGGGGGTACTGACCACGGGAAAAGGTTGGAGGGGAGCCTTCTGCTTCCGCCCGCTTTTCCCACTTGCCTGGCAAGTTTGACAGGTCTTGCAATGGATATCTGTATCCCTTCTCATCTGAGGCCAATAAAAATGGGTGACAAGCCTGTCATAGGTCTTGTCCTGCCCCAGATGTCCAGCTAAAGGAACGTCATGAGCCAAACCCAGTAGGAAGGCTCTGAAGCGCTGGGGTACCACCAGCACACGGGCTGACCCAGGCTCAGCAGCCTTAGGCTCGCTATACAGGAGGTCGTTCTCCCAGTAAACAAAATGTGACCCTGACTGATCACCTGAGGTTTGGGCTGAGGCCTGCTGCCTCATACCCACAAGAGAAGGGCACACTTTCTGTTCTGCACAGAATTCCTCCCTGGAGGGACCACCATCCTGCTGCCAATGGGTCAGCTCGGGCAGGTCTCCCAGTTCAGCAACTTGTTCACCTGTGGGTTCCAGGGCATGCCCCTCAAGGCCTGCCTCCTCCTGGACCACGGGAACTACGGGGGATGGTTTCCCGCGCCCCCTGCCTCTTCTCTTCACAGCTGGGTCCTGGGCCATACTTTCAGGCTCCAGAACCCCATCAACACCCTTACTTGCTGTCATGGATCGAGTGGTTGCACACACCCACTCTGGCACACCCAACATTTTCAAATGTGTCTCCCTCTCCACCTTAGCCCAAGGGGAGTCTTCCAAATCATTGCCCAGGAGACAATCAACAGGCATGGTGGGCCTTACAGCAACTTGAAGAGTACCTGAAACTCCCCCCCATTCAAAGGAAACTTGAGCTACCTCACACTCTCTCTGGGAGTTGTCAGCAGCTATCACAGGGTAGAATGCGTGGGGAACAACCTGCTCTCTGGACACCAAGTGACACTTGACAGCTGTCACACTCGCTCTGGTGTCTCTGAGAGCTTCCACTCTATGGCCATTAATGGTCACCCACTGCCTATATTTCTTAGTGTTACTAGGCAGCGGGGGTGGAGGGACCAATTCCATGTCTACTAGAGAGACCAGGGACATTTCTGCGGGACCCTCCCCACCATGGGCAACCATCTCCTCCCCTCCCAGGGCTACACTCGCCAACTGACGGGGGGCGGCACGTGGTGGTGCAATAGAGTTCTTCAAGGGACACTGGGGATCATAAAACCGGTGTCCCACCTGCTTACAAGCGAAGCAGGTCATTGGGCCCCTACGAACAGGTTTACCTGTCGGGGCCTCTGATTTCTTCTCTGGGGGAGGCTGGGAACCCTTCCCTTGGTTCCCTTGGGGATTACTTTGGGGCCCTTTCTGGAACTCCCTCTGTTTACCCTTGTCCCTCCCACTCTTCTGCTGGGGACCCTGCCCACCTTTGGCTGAGTCTCCTACTGGACCCTTGTGGACCCTGGTACTGACCCAGCGGTCCGCCTCCTCAGCAAGTTTTCTAGGGTTAGATATCTTGCTATCAATAAGGTGCTGGCGCAGCTCTGGAAAACAGTTGTTAGACAAGTGCTCCCAAGCAAACAAATCATAAAGAGCATCATAACTTTCCACTTTGCTGCCCTTTACCCAACCATCCATGGCTCTGCAAAAATATGACACATATTCCACCCACGTGGTACCAGGCAACTTCTTACATTCTCTAAAGGCCTGTCTGTACTTTTCTGGGGTTAGGCCATACCTTAAGATTAAAGCCTCCTTCATATGAGCATAAGACATCCTATCCTCAACAGGCATGTCTAACAGGGTATCTCTTCCCTCATTCACAAAGCGACCCCACAACCCCGCTCCCCAATCCTTCTCAGGGACCCGGTGGGCCAACAATGCTAACTCATATGCTTTAAACCATTGACCAATATCCTCATTCTTCTGAAAATCTTTGATCACATCTTTGGGAAAATAAAACCTACTTTCTGCAGGCACAGATGGGATGCTGCCACCAGAGGGATTCAATTCTAACTCTTTAGCTTTGAGCTCCAACTCCCTCATCCTGGTATCACGCTCAAAAGCTAACTTCTCTCTTTCAAACTCTAACCTTTTGATCTCCATATCAGCTTCTCTACTGCCTCTTGCATTCTCTATTTCCAACTGCCCATTTATCTTAAGTTTTGCCATTTCCATGTTGTAAGCTCGCTCTTTCTCCCTTTCTTCTCTTTCTTCAGGAGAAAGACCTTTGGAGGAAACACTGCTGCCAGGAGGGGATGTGGGCCCATTCACTGGCACCTCCTCCTCCCCTTCCCCTTCCTCTGTCGGTACCACCACCGGATCAGAGGGATCTCTGGCCTCTAACCAGGCCTCCAATGCTTTGAGATATTCTGCTTTCTTGGAGAGGCCTGGAGTAGGGACTTTCAATTGCTTGCAAAAGTGTTTCAGCTGCTGTGCTTTGTAATCCTTTATCTTACTCCTATCAAATTCCTCCCCAACAACAGGGGCAGTGACTCCGGCATCACTCATGGTCAAAACTGGCAGTTTCAAAAATCAAGTTCCAGGAAAGCGGAGAACAAAAATAGAATATCCAACCAAAACAGATTGTGGCTGCGCTATGGTCTGCTTTCACTATGTAGTGCACACTAATCACTGCACATGGGTCATAAATGCAAAGTTCAAATCCTCACCGCTGACCCACCAATGTTAGAAGCGGCTGTCTCTAGTTGGCAGAGGTATACACTTCTGACAAATAGGGACACACCTTTTCTAGTCAGGGTAAGGGGATCACACACTTAGATAACCCCTGCTCACCCCCTTGGTAGCTTGGCAAAGCAGACAGGCTTATCTCAGAGGCAGTGCGTTAAGCATTTATGACCACATACAGTAATAAAGTGAATACACTACAAATGGACACGACACAGTAGTATTATAAAAATAAGGATGTTTATATAAGGCTTAGCACAAGACCAAATAACAACAAAAATATACCACAATCTTAATAAATACTCTTGGAAGGAAAAAATAATAGTTCAAGCATAGTTTCTTCTTAGCACACAGTCTTTAGTATCAAAAGCAACTCTTCTTCTTTAAAACACAGTTCTTGGCAACAATGTAACCCACACGGGAGTCACACGACGTCGAGGCAAAGTTAATCCAAAGGTTCGGCGTCGACCGCGAGGAGCGCTACGTCGAGCCCGGAGTCGCACAGACCCCCACAACACAGTACCTTGGAAAAGTGAAGCACTCGATGATCAGCGGCGTCGATCGGGCCTCGGAGTCGGGGCGATCTGCAGCGGCGTCGACCGAAGTCAGGCAGGAGCAGCGCTCACGAGATGAAGCAGGATACGGCGTCGTCGTCGATGTCGATGTTGCAAGAGTGAGCAGCGCTCACGGCGTCGAGAGGGCTCGATGTCGATGCGATCAGCAGCGGCGTCGACACAGGGTCACTTGGAGCTGGAGCCGAACTCGCTACTCACTGGCGTCGCTACTGGCGTCGATCGGGACCGGCGGCCGGCGTCGAAGGTGCGGGACACTGCAGCCGTTACTCACAATGTCGAGCTGGATTCGGCGGCATCCGTCGGCGTCGAGATTGCTGGATTCTTCAGAGGTGCTGGATTTTCAGGTTCCAGCAACAAGCACTTTTAGCAAATAGATGAAGTCCTTTGGCCCTGTGACTTCAACAGGAGGCTGGCACTTCTTCCAGCCCTTGGAGATTTTCTTAGCAAGCTTGAGAGTACACACTCAGTTCCTCTCTCCTGGTTCCTTGGCAAAAATAAAGAAGCAACTGCAGGATTCCCCCAACAAACAGCACTCTGGCAGAAGGGGTAGGCAGTCCTTGGATCAGCAGGCTTCTTGTCCTTGGTTCAGGTTTCCTTGTCAGAAGTGATCTAAATTCTTGGTTCAGGGGTCCTTCTCTTATACCCCTTTTTGGCTTTGATCCCTTTGTCCATGCAGGGGAATTTCCCCCCATCTTGGGTCTGTTGTGGGTGTTGCCAGGCCGAAGCACCTGGCCTATTCACTGTGCAGGGCAGAGTCTTCAGCCGCCCAGTAGGAGCGGAGCCAGCATTGTCACTGGCAGGGGCAGGGCCATCAGTTGCCCGGCAGGAGGTGGGCCAGGAAAGTCCCAGGCAAGCACAGAGTCATCAGCCGCCCGGCAGGGGGGCGGAGCCAGCATTGTATCAGGCAGGGCAGGCTATCAGGAGCTACTCTTCCCCTACTCTCATAGCAAATGTCCCACTCACCCCACACTGACTCATTCAGACCTCTGGAGCCACCCAGCTCCTGTCACACGCACACCAGAACCAGCAGAGACCGGTAGACAGTTAGACAAGAAAATAGCTACTTTCTAAAAGTGCTATTTTCAAACACAGAGTCCAAAAACCATCCACACAAACGGATGCGTTATTAAACCCTGAGTTCAGGGATACCAAACTCGACATTGCACCATGCTCCCCAAGCCCGCTAGGATTATAGCCTTAATAATCCTGGCAGCCCATTCTAACTGATGGAGAGCAGGTTACCTTACACTAGTGAAAAACGAATATGGCTGTAATTCACTATTAGGACATGCCAACCTTGTCAGGCTTGTCCTACCTTATGCTTACAATGCACCCTACCCGTGGGCCTACCATAGGGGTGACTAACATGAAGTTAAGGGAAGGTTTAGGGACTGGCAAGTAGGTGTACTTGCGCAGTCTGCGTGACAGTACCAGACTGCACGTGGTCTAGCAATGGTAGACCTTCAGACATACTTTTACTAGGCCGCTCTTGTGGGTGGCACAACACGTGCTGCAGGCCCACTAGCAGCATTTGTATTTACAAGCCCTGGCACTCCTGGTGCACTCTACTAGGGACTGACAGTAAACCAAATAAGCCAAACATGGAATCCAATCAATACATCAATTTCACATAGGGAGCACTTGCACTGTGGCACTGATCAGCAGTGGCACAGTGCCCAAAGCAATATGCCAGCAAAAACATCGTAAACAGAGGAGGCAAACAGAAAAAATGGAGGAGAGACTCATGCCAATGATGTCAGGTCTAACAATAACCAATTCACAAAAATGAACTTTTACAATGAAAACATTAGGTAATGAGAGAGCTGATGAATTTGGGGTCCCCCTTAACCTAGGGGGAGCACCAAGCAGATGCCTTGAACACAAAGAGCATAAACAAAAAGCACATTTTGTTGAACTTCAGTGGTGATCCCATCATTTTAGGACCACCCCAAGCACAGTTATTGGCAAAAGAACAATCCCAACCAAAGGCCCTGCAAAGCATTACGGGACGAGATTAGCAGTGGGCAGTGAATATTATAGTATCCAATATCAAAATACCTCTACAAAGAGCTGCAGTTCACCTAGTTGTTACTAGATGTCCCTCACGAGTCAAATGCAAAGCATTGAAATTATTCTTACATCAAGCTGCAGTTTCACTGGTCATCCCTAGATGTCCCTCACAAGTCAAATACAAAGCATTGAAATTATTCTTACATCAAGCTGCAGTTCCACTGGTCGTCCCTAGATGTCTGTCACCTTTGGGTCACAAGAAGGAAAGGAGCCAATACGGGAGGGCGATGTTTTAGCTCTTTTTATTGAGTTGTTCCAAACAAAGTACTTCGTTACACAAAGGAATAAGGGTCCAGGATCCTTTTTCTGGGTTCTTCAGGTTCTGTCCTTTGGGTTGGGCTCCAGGTTTTCCAGCGCATAAAAAAAAGAAAACAACAAGGCTTTAGTGGGCTAGTTGCTTTTTAGAGGGTTGCAAGGAAGGGGAGTGTGAGGGAATAACCAGAACCACCATCATCAGTAACACAGCAGCTATCAGAGAGACTCGTGTATAGTGCATAGACAACACGGTGCCCAGGCGGTCCCTCCTGATTCCTACCCTGTCCCTCCCCTCACGAGTCAAATCCAAAACCATTGAAACCCTTTCATCAAGCATTTGCATTTGACTTGTGAGGGACATCTAGTAACCACCAGTTGAACTGCAGCTCTTTGTAGAAATATTTTGATATTGTATACTATATAATATTCACTGCCCACTGCTAATCTCATCCCATAATGTTTTGCAGGGCCTTTGGTTGGGAATGTTTTTTTGCCAATAACTGTGTTTGGGTTTGTCCTAAGAGGATGGGACCACAACTAAATTGTTCAATAAGATGTGCTTTTTTGTTTTCAAGGCATCTGTTTGGTACTCCCCCTAGGTTAAGGAGGATCCCAAAATCATCACATCTCCCACTGCTTGCTAATTTTGCACTTTCACCATTGTGAAAGTACTACATGCACTTCAGCATATAAACATAGAAATACTTATTTTATCATATCTGGTCATGTACAGGAAGCTTTTTTGCAATTATTTTGCGATTTTTGCACAGTACAGACAAGTACACAGTGTCATCAGCTACGCTACGCAGACTACGTGCACTACACGAAGTTTAAAGTGTACTACAGTGAAGCTACGTGTAGTGCTACTACGCAAACTACGCCCAGGCTTACAGTTAAGCACTTAGCCATTGAAATCCTGCAAGCTAAGGGTGAGTGAGCCAACAAATTAGAGAAGAGTCAAGTGAGAGCTGAACCAAGGGTCAGCTCTGCCTCCAAGCGCCAGTACATGAGTAAGCCTTGAATGTATTTGGCATGCAAGAAACATTTTAGAATACAATAAGATGTCTTCAGAATTCAAAGAAGTATATTTCTTCATAACAGAAAAGTGTTACATCTTAGTACACCAGATGCAATCTCTTCATTGAGAAGCATTAATTAAAAGTGTGAGCTTTTAAACATGCACTGAGAATCATTCCTACTGCCTCACAGATGACAGTGCCATTAGTCAACTAAGAGGCAAGTCAGTTGTCATGTGTGCCCTTTATGTGGCCTAGATTCTTATTAAATCTGGAGCACCATTTTAGTCTACTAAATCAAACATGAGTGGCTATAGTACAGTGTTCATCCAGAATTCACAAATCTAATGGCGCATGATAATGAAGGGAAAGGAGGCTTGATGGAATAATATATTTGCCTAGAATCACACAATTTGGAGTAACAGGGATTGAATACTGGTCTCCTGGTTTCACATTCTGCAAATCACTAGATGGGTATCTGTTTCTCATATCGAAGGTCATGATTTGAATCATTAACCTTCAAATCATGACCTTCAATTAATGATGTGTCCTTCATTTTTACAGGATGTGATTTTAGTATGGGTGACAGGCAAATGTACATTTTATTTTTTGCAGTTTTACACAGCACAACTACGCATACTTTACAGCAGACACAAACTAATGTACACATTTGTTTGGGCACAGGGACATTTACCAGGATTTAAAGGATAATGAACTGAAGCTGGGATGTAAACCTGGTTCCTCTTGCTTCAGGGTCAGCACCTGTAGTCAAAAGCGTCCTTGAAAGCTCAGCTCATTTTGGACTCGAGGGTCCAAGAGGCCCTAAAACTGAGCAGTTTTCAAACATTTGGTTTGAGCCTGGCTTGAGCTTTCAGTGCCCTGTCAGCCTCTACTGCAAACATAACAGAAGTGCTATCTTTAGTATTGAAGGAGATATTCCTTCATTAACATTTGCGGCTCCATTGCCATAACAGGGCTATATTTTGCACTTCAGAAGAATTTTCTTCTCTGACGCTTTTGATATAATAGATGTAACATAAATACCTATGTTATTTCCATTATGACTATACAGCATAGACAACATATCATGTTGTGTCTATGATATAATTACAAGGTCAAAAATATTGTGATAAAAAACATATGGCAGCTGAAATATTGAGCAAAGAAATATCTACTATACATATTATGTAAACATCATAAACTCGCCACACGAGGAATTTCCGAATTACCAGAATAATTGCGGTATTTTCGGTAACTCCAAGTTACTCTTTGCCGCAAAATTACTGATAATAACGCGATGACCGCTTGCTCCCGTAATTTATTCATTTGGGAGGAGGAAATTGTACAGTGAGACCACACTCACACTTCCTATTTGTGTTCACTGCTTTAGTGAACTAGTGCTGAATGCAAAATTACTCTTCTTATGTAAATATGTATCTTCTGGCAACGTTTTTATGTAAATCCACTTAAATACGCCACACTGAATTAGGCACATTACCCCTTCCCCTAGTACAAAAATATTGAGTACAGAAATGTACTGCACAGACATATCAATATTATGTAGGTAAATAACTATATGTAGATGTATTTAACAGTATAACCTTAAAAAATAATTCATTAAATTAAAAAAGATGTAAAAATATGTGTATATAATCTAAATAACCTTTAACTAAATATATTACTTTAAAAAAGTAAACTACACATAATACTGAAAATACATTCAAACAAAGAAATAATATGGTAATATAACATATGAATAAATTACATGTTTTAAGTAAAATTAATTGCAAACACTAATAATAATTTCAAAAAATTTAAAACCACAACATATGCAGATATGTATAGTTAAAAAATAGAAAGTAATATTATTTGATTTAATATTTAAATAATATGAAATACATGTATAAAATAAATTATTGAAATTCATATTGCTCCAAAAATGACAAAAACACAAATGTTAAATTAAAACCAACATGCTATAAATACAATTCTGAAAAACATATTTAAACAACAAGCAAAAACAAAAAACAAGAAAAAATCTAAATAAAATATAAACAATATTCAAAAATCTTTATATGAAAAAAGCGTACACAAATTAATAAAAATAGATGCCTCTTTAAAAAAAGGAAAAACCAATTAAAATACTATCTTCAAACTGATGAACCTAAAACATGTAAAGTACATAAGAAGCTAACAATCACACAAGTAAACTTTAAAAAATAATTACAATAAAAACAAACTAAAAAACATTTTAAATAATGAAATTATAATGCATTAAAATAAATGTACTCAATTAATTGAACCAGTTAAATAAGTGACATATTTAATGACCCAATTAACCAGATAAAGATAAAAAATTAAATAACTGTTTAAAAAAAAACTATAGATTAAAACACTACTTGCCATACTCCCCCACAAACCCAAAAACCCAGCAATAAAAAAAATTATGAATTCAATCAAAAACTATTCCTTAAGCTATATTAACAAAACAACTACACATTGCAAAAATGGACAAATAATTAATAATAATATATTCAGAACTTATAACACAATAACTTATAAAATATTATACAAACATTAAAAAACATGATTTTCTTACATGCAAAATTCTGTCCCACATCTTATCATCACAATGTCTCCTAGATGATATTTGTGTTAAAAAATATTTTGGCAACAATAGTGTTGTAGTACACCATGATGTTCTAGAATATAAATCAATCCGTCGATTTCTATAGTGCAGCTAATCATTGGAGAGGGTATCCAGGCGCATGCAGGGACCAAGAGACTCAGTTAAATAGCCAGGTCTTGAGCAGCTTTCAGAATTCCGACAGAGATGGGGAGGTCTGGAGCTTCAGGGGTGGCCATTCCATGTTTTTGCTGTGAGGGATGAGAAAGAGTGCCACCCACTTCTGGTGAGTGAGAGGATCGAGAAACATAGTTATCTGGCTGGTTGGTGGAAGTTCTAGCTGTGGTTGATTTAAGCCGGTCCTAGGTTGAGTAGGGCATTGTATGCGTGGATCAGCAGTTTGAACTGGCATCTCTTCTGTACTGGGACCCAGTTAAGTTCCTTGAGGAGAGGGGTGAAGTGGGTCCATTGGGGGAGGTCAAAACTGAATCCAACTGCGTTCTGAATGGTATGTAGTCTCGAGTAGGTGTGCAATGATCCCCGAGTATAGAGCGTTGCCATGGTCCAGTCTCAGTGATGAGTGCTTGTGTGATGTGTTTAGTGTTAGCGGGAGCCACTTTATAGCAAGCGCAGAGTGAAGAAGCAAGCAAAGGAGACTGCGCTGATCAAGGACTTCATGGTCAGTTAGCTGTCAAGTATGATGCTGAGGTTTCTGGCATGGTCCAATGGGGAGGGTGCTTATCCTATTTCTGCAGTCCACCAGGAACCATTTCAGTGAGTGGTGTTGTTGCTGAAGATCAGTACTTCTGTTTTGTTAGTGTCTAGCTTCAGGCAGTTGTCTCTCATCCAGATGGTGATTCTCGTCATGCACTTGTGGAAGCTGGTTCTGGTGGTGGTGGGCTCCTTGGAGAGAAAGAGAATGAGTTGAGTATTGTTTGCATTGAGCTGTTTAGAGTTTAGCAGACATGGTGCTCAACAGAAAACAAGTCATAGTACCATTAAGTGTGTCAAATCATTGGTATTTTGTTTTACAAAAATAAACTCCCATTTTTTTTTGCTGAGCAGCTGCATGAATCATGGTGGTCGCTTATCAAACTTTTAATGCCTTTGAAGGAGCCTCTGTGGCAGCAGCTCTTTTGAAGACAGTAATTTCCACCAGGTCAGTGGAGCAATCAAAATATGGTGGACAGCTGGCCACTCGTCAAACTCTAAATGTCAGCCATTGTTTAAATCACAGGACAAACACATTTCAAACAGGGATCATTAAATTAATCCAAATATGGCTAATGCATTCCATGTACGGGGGATATTTTATTTTAATAATAATTTATACAATCTTCTCATCCCGGGGATGGCTTGAAATTTGGTACAACTTCAGAAGCAGCAAACTTAAAGGATACCTCCATATGTAACTCAGCTGATATGCTAACTTGCAAATAAAATAAATGATGTACCCAGTTCACTCTCCCTCAACTAAGAATGAATTTGGTTTGGATGGGTTACATAGTAACTTTCATAATCATAACACAGAGCTAAAGGGATTAGAGCTCGCTAATATTTACTAACCTCATCACTCAGTGTGGTCTACTCCAAAGCATTCTTAAATGCTCTACAATCACGAATAATATGAGATATTCATGGGCAGTTTAAATTTACCAGCTAAATGTTAATATAGGCCTATAGCCCGCCGTAGCAGGCTACACCGGCTATTAAAGTCCCGCTCAGCCTTTAACAAGGAAGAGGGACTTTAATAGCCAGTATAGCCCAGCTACGAAGGGCTATAAGGCTATTAGAACAATCTGCCACTAAAGGGCAAAATGTTCTATCAAATAAAACAAAGGTGTCTCAGAGTCCAAAGGGGTTTAAATCCCCTCGAGCTCCGAGAGGCCTTTCTTCACAGCAATAGCTGTGAACAAATGCAACATTGGAATGTTGCTCTGCCGGCCTTTACCGGCCCATGAAAGCATGGAGCACTCCATTGTATTAAATAGAGTTCTCCACATTCCAATGTTCTAATAGAATTTAACTATCAAAGGAGGGCAAGTGTTAGGTTTTTAGATTGTGGCAACTGTTTGGCGAACATCCATGACACAAGCAATTAATGCCTAAATTGAGCTAGATAGTAATGATACACAATAAAGATAATAAGAGTCTTTTTAAACTCAGACAATTCCGACCTGACCGCATCGGTCGTAAACAAGGACAAACCAACTGCGTTGGTCGGAAAGGCTGTCCCATAGGGATTCTGGTTATGATCAAGCGTCAGCTGTCCTGCCGAGCAGATTAGGATGCATTCAACGAGTTTGTGGTGCCACATGACAAGTGCAAAACAGAAAAACTCAGGCCTAAGAACAACAAGTATAGGCAGTGCTAACATTTTTTTTAAATAGTAGACACACCCACCAATCCACCTATATAACGACCCAAAAATAACCATGATCCTTTGCTCACACAATACTGCTGCAAGACCCAAAAGAGAACTTTTTGCCAGTCACTTCTTTCAGCCCTGCACACACTCATGCACTGCATTCACACCACTACTTGCACATTTCACTTTTTTGGTTCTGACTCCTTTTCCTAGACACACCCTTTTATTCACATTCACCCTCACCTTCACCGTGCCCAAGAAGTACCAGCCATGTTTTAAAGATTAGGAGTTGATCGAGCTTGTTGATGAAATCCTTAAAGTAGAGTCACATTTATTCAGGACCTTAGTCCAACAGACCCCCATCAGGCAGAAAAATAAGATGTGGGACAGGATAGTCAACAAGGTGAACACTGAAGCACCTGTCCTGCATACAATGGATGATATCAAGAAGAGGTGGTATGCCATGAGAAGGAGGGTCAAAATATTGTGCGGCAAAGTACACGAGTATGCACAGCGGACTTGTGGTGGCCTTCCTGCATCGCCTGTGCACTTTACTTCCTGGGAGGAGAATTTGTGTGTCATCCTTCTGCTGGAGAGCTTATCTGGAATACCAGTAGAAATGGAGTCTGGTAAGCAGGTGGTCATGTCAAAGGATGGCCACAGACATGTTGTCATGTCTGCATTACACAAACAATTACATACACAAACCATTTACAATGTAGAAGGTCCAGAACATGCAGTTGTACACTTAAGTGTACCACACAAGATACCCTAGAAATTCACATATCAGAGCTAAGCGTATGTGGCAGCTTAATGTCACGGTGTAGTAATTCCTCTGGAAATGTAGTATTCAGGACTTGAAACACACCACCAATTCAGTATCACATCACAATGATTGCACAACTGGGTCACACTGTCCTGTAATGCAGTATGAATTACGTTGGGAGTCCGATCTTGCCGCCAAGCAATAATGGCCGCTCTTAACACTGACAACACCAAGCTAAACATTGGGCTTACGAAATTCGTCCATGAAGCGTCAAAACGTCTGGAAGCCACAATCACATCCAAATCCTCCTCATCATAGCATGGCGGCTGAGTTAATAGACTCAACAATCAAATCAGAGACAACCAGAAATCCAGAGCGATGTCCTTCATCAGAATATTATTAGCCCATACTGGCCCCCCTAATTTTAAGTAATTTTAAATCCACGGTTTTTAACATTTATCACAGCCATTTTCATCATTCAATTTAGTCATGTTGAAAATTGTAAATGGTTTTTTAAATCAATCAATAAAGAGTGTATTATTATTATTATTACATGCAGTGCATTCCTGAGAAATGCACTACATATGCATATTGACTGTGAACAACCATAAAAGGCTAAATGGAATCATTTTAATTTATGTTTGGATTAACCTACCAGTCTGTGTGTCATGTGCCCCTCAAGCTTAGGTCATAATGGGAATGTAAGCTTTTCAGTTAGATGTCCCTTTCACCATACAAAATGCTGCATCCAGGCATGGAATATCCCAAACTCACAACATTTACAAATGTGTTTGCATCCCAGATCGATTTTTTATAGGTTCCAGTAGATGCATCATAACCGAATCGGACACAGCCATGGTCAGACAGTTGGTAGGGTGACAGTCTCGGATTGTGTCCACATCGCATGTAAACCAAAGTGGTAAATTTCCATTAGTCATTTTTTCAAGGTTTTATAGAGCGCGAACATGACCCGTGAGGGTATCAGAGCGCTTTACAGATTCATAGAAGTAATACAAGGTCACGGCAGGTCATAACAAAAAAACACAGGAGATTAGTACATTGGAGAGCATACAGACTCAAGGGGTCGTAGGTAGGCGGGATATCATATAAGTACTGTACATTGAGGGATAGGATAAGCTATACAGCAGGACAGAAATATTACACTAATCAGAAGAGTAATGTACAAGGTCGCAGGATAAGGCAATAGTCTCTCAGGTGGCTGTGGGAACGAGTTTAGCCAAGGAATTTACCCATGAGTAAGGACTTGGCCTCTTTTTTGTAGTGTGCTAAGGAGGGGATTTTTCTGATGTCGGGAGGGAGGGAGTTCCATATTCTTGGTGCAGTCCCAGCGAAAGCCCGATTGTAGGTTTTTGTTTTCCTAAAGCGTGCAGGCCGGAGTAGGAGGGCCTTGGCCGATCGTGAGTTTCTGTTTCCTCCGGATAACACAAGCTTCTGTGCAAGATACGCAGGGGAGTTAGAATGTAGGGCCTTGTGCGTGATGCATGCCAGCTTGAGGTGAATCCTAGCCTCGAAGGGGGCTTTCAAGTGAGGAGTGATGTGATCAAATTTTTTTGAGCCTGTAAGTAGTCTGGCAGCTGCGTTGAGGCAGGCTTTTAAGGGTGCCAGCGAGCTCTTGGGTAAGCCAGAGAGGGTGGAGCAACCATATTCCAGTCGAGAGATGACTAATGATTGGACTGCGAATTTTAGGTCAGGAGCGTCTAGAAAGGGTTTCAATTTCCATAGGTAGCTCAGGTGGAATCTGGCAGATTTCGCCATTGCGTTGATGTGGTCTCGCATATTTAGGTTATAATTCAAGGTAATTCCCAGAGATTTGGCCGAATTCACAATGGTCGGGGAACAGTTTAAGGCTGTGATAGCTTTAATCCATGTCTGGATCTCAGGGTTGCTCTTGGGCGGGGAGATTAGAAGGAACTCAGTTTTCTTAGCATTGAGTTTGATTTGATTGGAGGAGAGCCACCTGACGGTCAGCTTCAGGGCCTCATTCAGGGTGAGGATCTCTGCAAGAGATGAGATTTTTATGAAGATCTGAGTGTCATCAGCGTACATATGGAAGGAGATATTTGCAGTGCACAGGACTTCGGCAAGGGGTTCTAGATAGAGATTGAAAAGGGTGGGGGACAATGTTGATTCCTGAGGGACTCCCACTGTGACCACAGAGGGAGCGGACAGTTCGCCATTGATTAGGAATCTCTGAGATCGGTTTTGGAGGTAGGAACTAAACCAGTCGAGGACTGTGCCATCTAATCCCATCCTGAGTTTGAGGCATTCGAGTAGCATCTCACGGTTCGACCGTGTCGAAGGTCGATGATAGATCAAGGAGGATCAGGAGACAGGTTTTGTCTTGGTCAAGGGCTTGAAGAGCGTCATCAACGATGTGGAGCATGGTGGTTTCGGTGATGTGCCCCGGTCGGAAGCCTGATTGGCAGTCATCGAGTAGATGGAAGTTGTTGATGTGGTGACTTAGCTATATTTGTACACACTTTTCCAGCACTTTAGCCAGGAGCGGAATGTTGGAAATTGGTCTTAAGTTGTCTGGGGAGGCTGGGTCCAGCGACGGTTTTTTCAGAATGGGTAGGACTTGGCCTGCTTGCAGCGAGGTCGGTATTGATCCCTGTCGTAGGGAGGCGTTGATTATTGCAGTCCAGCTAGGAATGATGGATTTGGCAACGGTTGCGAGACTGTTTGAAGGGAGCGGGTCATTGAAGTGGTTGTTGGGGTTCAGGGAGGAAAGGATTTTCGCGACAGCGACTTCATCATAGGGTGCAGATTCAGACCAGTGTGATAAATTCTTCGGTAAGGACCATGGCGGCAAAGGGGGAGGAGGCGGAGGGTAAAAGTTCGGAGGGGGGAAGGAGGCGGCCTTGAGTTCAGTATCTAAGGTTTTGATTTTGTTTGCAAAAAATGAGGAGAAATCCTCAGCGGAGATGAGAGACTTGGGGTTTTCTTTCGCTGTTTTGGACAGTTTGTTAGATTGGAGTTTAACCATCTCAAAGAGTTTGCGAGGTCTGTTCTGGGCATTTCCTAGTTCCGCTCTGAAGAATTCTTTTTTTGAGTTGACAATGTTCTTGTTGTAGGTATTTCTGGCCTGGCGAAGAAGTTTTAGGTGATCTGCCGAGGGGTGCTGTCTCCAGATTCTTTCATATTGCCGGAGGGATCTTCTCTCGTCGTTGAGGGAACCAGTGAACCATGGGTTTCTATCTCTGACTTAAGTTCTTTTTAGTTTAAGAGGGGCTAGGTCATCCATGATGCTTAACATTGTAGCAGAGTGGTGATCATTGAGGTCACTGACCGAGGTGATGTGGGGGGGTAGGTCGGTTTTGCAGCGGATCTCAAGTTTGTTGATGTCTAGGTTTTTGGTGTCTCTGACCCAGCGTTTTGGGAGTACCTGTTGTGGCGACCTTGTCTTGCAGGTGCTAGGTAGCAGAAAGGCGATGGCATGGTGGTCATACCAGTCACAGGGGTCAATCGATGTGAGCTTGACGGTGGTCTCCTTAGAGATGATCCAGTCTAGAGTGGCTCTTTTCGAGTGGATTGGGAGAGGGCAAGCTTGGGTCAGGGCTAGATCGGCCAAGAGGTCTTTAATGGCGTTGACATGGGGATCCTTAGGGTCATTCCAGTGCATATTGAAGTCGCCGAGGAAAATGTCCTTGGTGTTTGGGGCGTTCTTAGCTGTAATAACTTCCATGAGGTAGTCAGTGAAAGGTTCGTTAGTGCCTGGGGGTGGTAAAAGATGTGTAGGTTATATAAGTGGATGGTGCTACTGTAGACTGACAGGGCTAGCTATTCACAGGAATCAGTTGTATCCGTTAAAAGCTCAGTGACAAGGAGGTTAGAGCGATGGATGCAGTCAATTCTGCCTCCTTTTTTGTTATGTGGTCTGTCGAGCCTGGCTATGTTGAAGTTGGGGGGGATTAAGAGGTCGAGGCATGGGGATGAAGCGTCATTCAGCCATGATTCTGTTAGAATGGCTATGTCGGTGTTGTTGTTCAGAATGAGTGCAGCGACATCGGCAGCATGCTTCACTGCAGAACAGCAGTTGATTAGGAGACCCGTCAGAGCAGGGAGAGGAGTGGTGGCGGGGGTCGGGACGGACAGGGGCACTGGAGCAAGGTTGCTTCTGAGCACCCTTCTATCATTGGGGCGGCTGATCTGTGTGGGTCGATAGCTACCGTGCGGATGGGGTGTGCGGCACTCACATCACTCACGTCAGGTAGACAAGGAGAAGTAGGGGCTGTATTATGGTCCAGCAGAAAATCCTGGATTTCCTTTTAAGTGAGATCTAGTGGATTTGTTGTGGTGAGGGAGAGGTTGTAGGAGAGGGCGAGGTCAAAGGTTTCTTCTTCAGAGAGGCAGCTAGTGTGCTTGCGAGGGCGAAGATGCCTTGAGGTTGTTGGTAGTGGGCGTTTGGGGAGCTCTGGGATTGGAAAGGAGGCCGGCTGAGGCAGGAGGTTTGCGAAGGAGAGTTTGGCGAGGTGGAGGAGGTTTGTAAGATAGAGGATGGAGGAATGGAGGTTCTGAATTATTTCGGAAGCTCTGGAGTGCAAGGAGTGGATGTCTGCGGAGGGGGGTGTTGGAGGGTATGGGTGGACTGTACTAGAAGTCGTGGAAGAGGTGGCTTGAGTGTTAGCAGTGCTGGCATGACCTGCTACAGCACGAGTCACTGAGGGGGGGCGGGGCTTGATGGCTAGGGCGGGCTGTGTTTGGAGTCATAGAAGGGGTGGCTTGAGTGCTAGCGGGGCTGGTTTGACCTGCCATAGCCCAGGTCGCTGGTGACGTAGTGGTCTTGGAGATCAAAAAGAGAGCAAGGAGGGAGGGGACCAAAAGAGGGTTAAGGTGGGCTGTGATGGGAGCCGTGGATTCCGAGTGGGAAGCGTGGGGGAGTGGACTCACGTGTAGGGGTGGTCTCTGGTCCATAGCATTAGGGAAGTTTGTAGGCATAGTGATGGGATTAGGGTGTTCTATATTGGGCAAGGGGGTTGGAGTACGGTCAAGCCGGGTGTAGGACGGCGTCCCAGTGCTGTTCACATGGTTTCGGAGGGTGGTAAAAAGCTCTGAGAATTTGTCAACGTTTTTAGTTGAGGCTTGGATCAGTACAATGCTGCTTTTGTAGAGGGTGATGGTGAGGTCAGCTCGAAAAGTTGTTGATGGCACTATTGTGAGCTTAGTACCGTAGGGAATGATCCTGGACGAATGAACATTAAGGAATAGTGAGAGGGTGTTGCTGCAAGCGGGGATTCTTCTGGAGTAAAAAACCAGGTCATTGGTGATGGTGCCTATGTCCGCACAGAAACGAAGGTCCGCGATCAGTGTCTCGGGATGGTTTTTCAGGGTAAGGTGTTTTAAGGCTTTTGCGGCGGTTTTTTGGAGGTTTGGGGGTAGACCAGTGTGTAAGCGTTTGACTCATGGGCAGTTAGACCAGGGCCAACCATGATGGCTTGGGATGGGCACGCTCGTTGAGAACTGGATCAGTGAGCAGCCGACATTGTGGCCATCATCAATAGGAGAGTGGTGCTTGGAGGGGGATAACGGGCTGACTAGGTTGTTATGTGTTAATAGCTGCCGCAAAGGTTTAAAAGTGAGTGAGTAGTCCACTTTCCGATTGAGGAAAGGAAAAGAGCGGTGCTTTTCCTGTTACAGTGGATAGTAATTAGTGATTTTGCCTATCCTCTTTCTGATTCTGCAGGTTGGATTAGTGCCACTGCAAGATGGCCGCCACAAAGATAGAAGAAAGAGTAGTTATCTTTCTGTTGCAGTAGGAAGTGATTTGCAGCGTCTCTTTCTGTTGAATACAGTCTGGGTTTGTGCGGGCTTCTTTCTGTTGAAGCTGTTTGCCTCCTTGCTTGTCTTAAAAGCGCAGTCTTCTTTCTATGGGTGCTTTTTAAGAGCTGCCATTTTGTATCAGGTTGGGTTTAACAGCAACACCAGTGACTTAGAGTAAGTGTTTTTCCCTACTTTCACCTGGCTGATATGATAATGTTATTCCCATTCTTTCTCTTAGCCTGATATTAGATTACAATCGAAGCGCACAATGTAGTCGAAGCGCACAATGTTGGTGTGATTGCGCCTCGCACCCTCTCCGCCTGCTGGCTGCCCGAGAAGTGGTCGTCACGGTGATCGGCTGGAGACGCTGACAGTCAGCTCCCCGGGGCCTCGGTGGCAGCCGTGATGATGGCGGGAGGAGAGCACTCGGAGGCAGGCAGCGGTGCAGCAAGGGAAGGGGCAGGATGAGTAACGGAGATTGGAGAGGGGTCGGCCAAGGACCGGGCGTAGTTAGATCATGCCAACTAACTGTCCACTGATACATTTTTTAACTGCACGGTAAGCGTGTTGTCAGTAAGCAATGGAATGCATTGGACGGTTTTGGCAAATGCGACCGACGTTGACCAATTGCTTTGGCCGCATCGACTGAAAACTGCCTATGTAGTCTAGATATAAGTCTGGCAGTTCCTTACAGGGTTCACTTGCCTGTACTAACTGCATGATCTGGGACCTCCCCACCTCACTGCTGCTGTCCACATCTTCTGGGAGCTACAATGTTTCGCTGAACAGGGCGTAGGGCCCCAGCCTCCACAGCTGAGGAGACCATGATGCTGCTGGACATGCTCCTCTCCCTGTCCAGGCAGTCTATGGCACAGCAAAGGAGCAGGTGAGTGATGATCAGTCAGTATTGTTAGTTTACATGTGCAATAACGATGTACTTCTGCCATTAGGAATCCTAGAAACAACCATTTAGAACAGACTTTTAAAGTCGCAAAGTGTATACGTAACTGTTCTGGGCCAGTACTCTGCTGCAGATGTGTATGTGCTGGTGTTAACATCGTATCACTGTCCTCATGGGAAAGAGTCATCATTGAACACTTGTGAAGGGCAAGTAATACCACTTTGCTAACTTTTAGACAGTATGGGCAAGCTGTTCGTGACCTATGTATATCAGTATTTGTATATGTACATGTTACATGTGAACTAAGAGCCTGTCACCATGTCATTCTTACAGGTCAACTCCTGTCAGAAGGCCTACCTATATAGGACCCTCGTCTGGAAGGTGTGCTCCATGGGGGTCATGGTGGCAGACTTGAGAGGCTGGACTCGGAAGATCGCAAGAGTACAGATGGGTCTGTCACCTCCAGGCAAGAGGGGCGCACGCCGCACCCTAACCCCCCTAATGCTACGCTTCCTTGCGGCAATCTTCCCTGACCTGGATGGGCAGTTGAGAGGCAGACAGCAGCAAGGATGGAGTGAGGATGTGCCTTGTTGCACAACACAATAACCCAAGCATGTGCAAGTATTTGAGCCTGCTGCCCCTTGTCTAGGCTGTGAGACACACAAAACCACTGTTCAGTGTTAAAAGATACATATACACCTGAATTAGTAGATGCATGGTTATGCCACTTTCATCTGGGACATGTGGGGATAAAATGGGCAGGGTATTGACAGTAGTACCATGCTATTGTAATTTGAATGCATGAGCACAACATGTGCAAAGGAGATAACCTTCAGTTCTCTTGTCAATATTCAACATGTAAAAATTGTAAATCGATACTTGTATAGCGCACTACTCACCCGCAAGGGTCTCAAGGCGCTTGTACGAATACCGCTGTGGAACCCATCCTGGCTTTCCCTGTGAGGTGTCCACTCCTGGGCACCCCCAAGGTGGAGGCCAGGCATCCTTAGCATTGCGGGGGCCGTTGTGGAGATTAAGCAAGCTATTGCCCAGAGTTGCAGAGTGGGACTCCATGATTGGAATAGGCACCGAGGTGAGAATTATCAGGTCTGTGGAATTTTTTAGCCCAAGACCCGCCGAGGCAGGGAATTGAGCCCTGGTCCCGGGCTAGACCTCTGCATCAGGGTCTGCCGCTCTAACCATTGAGCCACACTTCTCCACATGGAGACATGACATGGGTCAGCACATCAACTAATGTTGCCCTGTTCTCTGTGTGGCCACAACAGTAATGTAAAGTAAATAGCTATTGGATCACTCAACTGTGAAATCCCATGCTATACATCCAGGTAGCAGGTAATGTCTATGAGGGTCTGGTGATTAGTTATTCGTCAGTGTACCAATGTTAGGTCCCAGCACTGGTGCCCAGTGTACTCCAATGTATCTGATGGGCAACTGACAGGTTTGGTAACTCATGTCACCTGTCACACTGGGCTTTCACTTGATTGAGTGTAAGATTCCATCCTTTCTATTCCAAAACTGAGTACATGTTTCTGACTCTGTAATAGTGACAACACATGCCATTCAGTAGCTAACAAAGTAGGTCGTTGGGTTGTTGGTGATAGCAGGTTTTTAATTGAATGGGATGATGTCAAAAACATATTTACAATATAAAAACCCTCTTAACTGGTCATACATGATGCTTTGTAAATCATGGTTTAGTTGCCTTACATTTAGTTTCAGAGATGTCACATGAGCATCATTCTGAAGTTCTTTAAAAAGACTGAGATGAAAGGCAGTAGCATTTAAGCTGTGCATTGTGTGCACAATGTTCAAAATAAGTGAGGGATATTCAGACTTGGCCTTCACAAATGTGGACTCCTGCAGTGCTGACACAACATTAAGAAGTGTTGAATACACATTTTCAAGTAGGATTTTCAGGGCTAATAGTTTTTACAGACAATGCATCCAGATGGCCCAGTGGCATAGTGAGCCACATGAAGCATAAGGAAGATGCAGTCATTGGACTTGTCAGTGTGCTGATCTGTGTTGTGTCCCTCTAATGACGAGACTGACAACCTTGCGGCTCGGCACTTTGAAACTCCGAGGAACGCGAACCCCGACTCGGTCAGGAGGCCTCCTCATTTCACGTTACTAGTGATTCGATATAACAACCCACCACGACCAGCCTTCGGCGGCGTTATCTGTTAATGCACATACCCCTATTTATTCCTTCTTACATTCGCTCGCTTGGAGCTATGGCCCAACATCACCATGAAGTGATTGAACCGTGAAGTTCACTAATCCACGGATGCTTGTCCCCCTCTGTCTCTGTCCTGATGAAGACCCCAGCCTAAGAGTTTCAAACTTCCCTAGAACATCAGGGGGCGAAACGTCGACGAACTCTATTTCACCCACATCTGTCCACATTTTGATAATGATCAAAGTGGTTTATTTGTTGTGAGGCTTTTGTGTATGCTGATTTTCATTTATGTGCTTAGTGTGGCTGAACATCAGAGCCAACACGTTCTGTATTGTTTTCAAACAAGTTGGGTCCTTCTGACCAGTGTTATATTATTATTGATGTTTCCGGATCCTCATGTATCCTTGTACTTTTCCCCCCTTCCCTCCCCCGGGGCACTGTTTGTTGGTCAAAATTTGAAGAATATTGAACCTACCAATTAAAAATGTAACATTTTATACGCATATTGTGCTCTCTGTGGATTCTATGTGAATAATCAACATTGCAATCCGATATTCTTGAAAGTGTGTCTTTTTGAATTGTACATTTTCTCTTTGTGTGTCCTTCTATGGTCCTACACTGGGATCACCAGTAATTGTATCATACTGATCTGTGTTTACAAGGCAAACTGGTATAATATTTTCAATGTGGATGAAAATCTGATTAATTTTTCTAACACTGTGCATAAATGACACAAGACTGTGTGCCAAATACCTTTCACCCTAGCTATGCCTTCTACCTTAGTGTGTCCCCGATAAGCGAACACCATGTGACCTGACAAACAACCGCTTCTGCTACTGGACATAAGAGCAAATTTACTATGACCTGTGTGATATGGTCCATTCAATGACCACACCTTCTTGCTGTACAACAATCAAGATATGTAACCTGCAACACTAGACTTGCTGATTTCCAAGTTGATGAATAGGGATAGCAGAATGGATACCATGTCTAAAATCAATTGTGTGACTTAAGTTCCAATTATGAGGTCTAACTTCCCTTGCATTAGATGAGACAAGTATGTCATGACATGAGGCCATCAGTAGTGAGAGACAATACATAAGCTGGTATATAGTTATGCTGAAGAAATTGTGAATGAGGAAGTTGAATTTACAGCACACAATGGCACTGGAATTATCATGTGTGAGGCCGCACAGGTTTATTTGCATTCATACCTGTGTTATTTACAGAACAGTATCATGTATTTTACCAACAAGTTTGATTGATGTAGTTGTGTAATGTTGGAAGAGTTGTGATGAAACCTTTGTGGCGAGTCCATATTGACAACACATGTGATTAATTTTACTTCTTGTTTACAGCATCAGACCTGGCAGGTGAAGGAGACAGCACCACAGATGTTGGGGAATCAGCTAGCCAGAGTGGTTCCTGTGCTGACACCGAGCAAGAGGGAACCAGTGGTACAGAGGGTGAGAGGAGCATCAGTCAGTCAGTCAAAAGACAACTTTATTTGGTTTATCACAACCATAAAGCATACAATAAAATGTATAACAATTGCAGTTTAAAAAAACTTTTCAGTAAAACTTTCAAATATTTACAAATTCTATAAAAATATCCCTAAACTGTTCCACCCCTAGCATTTATTCTTTATCTGCTTTCAATAAGAGGTTATCCACTTGGGTCATGAATTTTACACCACGACAAATTAAAATATTTGAAGAGGCCCCCATCCAGGTTGTTACCGCTTGTCTGCAAGTACGAATTTGCAAGTCTCGAAAAGGTGCCTTTAGTAGCTTCCTTCTTTTGACTTTTAAAGAATCGCAAATGCACATCAAATAGCATATTGATTCTTTACGATATCTACACAGACGGCAAGTTTCTGCTTGTTGTTTTCTTTTCCAGGCAGGTGCTAAATCCTTCAAATTATGGTCACCCAACCTGTATGCCGTGAACCTCTTTTTTAAAGATAGCCGAAAATGCACCACTAAGTAGGGTTGCGATTTTAGTGTAGTATACGAGTTTATTACCGCCCAGGCGTGGCGTCGTTTAGTCAATCTTCTTCTGTCTTCCATGAATGAAAGTTTCTTGGCCGTGGCGTTACACGCTCTATTAAATGTTGTTCTATCCAACTTTCGATTCCAGGCTTCATCCATCTCTAGTACATCCAGTGCTGTTCGCAAGAAATCGCCCCATGAGTTGTTTTTTTTTTAATCAAATTGAGATTGTATTTCGGTCCAGCATAAGTTATTCAGCGATCCAGGTTCTGATGCTCTAAATTTCCAGCACAATTTTGCAAATGTTGCTTTTCTTTGGTATTCCTGGTTCTGGAGGCCAAATTCCAGGCGTTCCTGTGCTGGGGATGCTCCTTTAGGGAGATTAAAAACAGCATTATATACTTTTGTTTGCAGTTCATTTAAAATGTCAAGTTCTTGACCATGCCAAATTTCCAGGCCTTAGGACAAAGTTGAAAGCAATTGGGCTGCCAATATTTTCAAGAGATGGCCGTGTGAGGGGCATTGCAATTTCTTATAGAACTGTTTGTAGGCAAAAATTAATGATTGGGCTTTCGCTTTTATGCCCTTTTTTTGCTCGATAAAGGTCATCCTTTGGCCCATTTGATACCCAAATATAGATATGAGCTAATTTCTTCAATTTGCGTTCCCTTTGCATACCATTTGTATTTTCCTGATCTGGGGCCTACTAGTCGAACCACCTTGGTTTTTGTCATATTTAATTCCTAGCTTAAAAGATCAAAGTAATCAGTCAGTTTGTTTATGACTCTTTGCAGCCCTATTGGGGTTTGACTCACCACCACAATATCATCCGCATATTGCAGGAACTGAATTAACCCATTTGCCAGTTTGGGCGGATGGCTACTTGTCTTTAGCAAGTAGTTATTTAAATCTGCTAAGTATAGATTGAATAGACATGGTGAAAGGACGCAGCCTTGTTTTAATCCATTAGTTATTTTTATCTTTGATGATATTCTGCTGCCGTCTCCAAGCTTCACCCTGGCCCATGTTTCGCTGTATGGAGATAATATTGTATTTATCAATTTTTGGGGTAATCCCCAAAGGAGCATCACTGAGGGCACAAGCAAAATAACATCAGTCAGCTCTACTTCAAGCTCTAGCTCTTGTGAGGACACCCATGTGGAGGTGGATGACCTAGGAACTGTATCCACTCGATCAGAGTCCACCGCCACCCCTACCAACTCCACCCCTCCAGCTGCTCTCCAGACCCCTGTCCGTAACCGCTCCCCTAGAAAGGGAGGTGCCTCCTTTGTGCCAGGCACCTCACCCCCTGCCTCTGCCTCCCCTGCTGCTGTGGAGGTCATTGACTTCCTGAGGCAGATCTCTGTGGGGCAGACAGCAGTGCTGAATGTCTTCCAGGTGCATACCAATCACCTCACCCAGACAGTATCTTTACTGGAGGGCATTCACTTGGATATCTCTGTCCTACAGAGATCCAATCAGGCTCTAGCCTCCACACTGACGTCAGCGTTATCCCAAATTCAGCTGCCCCACCACCCTCCTATCTCGTCCCCATCCACAGTCCCGAGTACCCTCTCTGACCAAAGCACCCGCAAGCATAAGCATGTATCCACCTCAACATCCACATGCAGCACACAAACACACAGACAAAACAACAACGTGGTTATGTGTATAGGGATTGAGGCGCCTAAGTTAAGATTGGCACTAAATTAAGGTTGATTGAGATTAAGGTTCACGGTGCTTTAAGGTAGGGAGAACCACAAACTCCACAGGGTTAGAGAAGATTTCTCAAAATTGCAATTTCTACTCCCAAGCACACGTTTAAGTAAAAACGGTTTCCCTATTAGTGATGAGTATATACAGTGATTCAATAACACATTACACAATAAACCAAATTCTTTGTTTAGGGGGTTCCTTTTGTCCCACTTTTAATCAGTTCTTATACGCTGTACACGGCGTTGACACATGGAATGAATGGGAATACTACGATTGGGAAACCAAGAGGAGTGAACATATTGGTGATTCATTTGAAGTGAAATACCAAAGGATTTGCGCTTATATTGCGACATCTCGATTCTTCAGAAACCCTGTGTGGGTCGGAGTTAACACCGCATATACAAAGCTTTAAGTTCAGACACCATAGCCTTGAGGAAGTCCCGGTTTCACACCCGTATGCGACGAAACGCGTTGGCTGTTGCTGGAAAGAACTGATTAAAAGCGGGACAAAAGGAACCCCCTAAACAAAGAATTTGGTTTATTGTGTAATGTGTTATTGAATCACTGTATATACTCATCACTAATAGGGAAACTGTTTTTACTTAAACGTGTGCTTGGGAGTAGAAATCACAAACATACAGACATAAGTGCAAATACACACACACTCAGAAGACAGATGTCACACTCACAACCACAGACATGCCAACAGACACCACACCAGCATCCACAGACATGCCGCAGAACTCACACCCCTCTGCCTCCACAGCCCCTACCCTTGCCTCTCCTCATACCCACTCTGCCCAGAAATTCTACCTCATTGCCCTTGACCTCTTCCCTACCCAAACTTACCAACCCCTCTAAAAATAAAATTACCCTGCCGCCTCTGCCATACTCTTCAGACCCCCAAACCCCCTGCCCACTAAAATAAAACAGAAAATGCACCCAAGTTTCCCGCAAAAGAAAATTCCCTGTTCAAACTCCTGAAGCCCGGCCCATCCCCCTCCATCTAGACCTCCCACTGCAGTTGTCCCACACCCCTCCATCTGACCCTACCACTGAAGTCGTCCCCCCGATTTCATCCTTCCCAAAACCCAAAACCCAATCCCCAATCCCCTCGGTGCCTGGCCTTCCCCCTAGATGCCCCTCCCATGGGAGGTACCTATTTGCTGGACTAGTGCAGTCAATAGAAGATAGGCATGAACTTGTGTCCAATAAGAGGAAGGAACTTTCTTGGACTGGACATTGGCCCTTTTCTCTTTTTTAAAATCTCAATATTTTGCTGAACACAGCATATTCAAATTTTATTTTCAGATTTTAGTGTCCCCAAAATGGATTTGTTGTTAACTGACATTCATGTGTAATTTGTGAGGTAAGTATACAATGATGTTAGTATGGCATGGATTGCATATGGTGCATGGAGTATGAGCACTTGGTTAGATTGTAGTCTAGACTTTTGTGTCTACATTGGCTGGGTTTCAATGTCAACATTAGTTTTGTCTATGAGTGTGACATGAAGTCACAAACCTGTGCTTTTAAAATCAATCAATCAATCAATCAATGACTGCATTTCTAAAGCACGCTACATACCCGTGAGGGTCTCAAGGCGCTAAGGGGGGGTGCTCTACTGATCGAAGAGCCAGGTCTTGAGGAATCTTCTGAAGGCCAGCAGGTCCTGGGTCTGTCGTAGGCTGGTAGGGAGAGTGTTCCAGGTCTTGGCGGCGAGGTAGGAGAAGGATCTGCCAGCGGCGGTGGTTTTCCGGATACGATGGACTGTGGCGAGGTTGGCTGAGAGGAGGCTTCGGGTGGGGGTGTGGAAGCTGAGTTGGTTGTTGAGGTAAGTAGGTCCGGTGTTGTGTAGTGCTTTGTGTGCATGGATGAGGAGTTTGAAGGTGATCCTCTTGTTGACGGGGAGCCAGTGCAGGCCTCTCAGGTGGGGTGTGATGTGGCTGCGGCGGGGGACGTTGAGGATCAGTTGAGCCGAGGCGTTCTGGATTCGTTGTAGTCGTCTCAGGAGCTTGTTTGTTGTTCCTGAGTAGAGGGCATTCCCGTAGTCGAGTCTGCTGGTGATAAGGGCTTGGGTGACGGTTTTTCTCGTGTTGAGGGGGATCCATTTGAAATTCCTGTGGAGCATTCGGAGGGTGTTGAAGCAGGACGCGGAGACGGCGTTGACTTGCCTTGTCATGGAGAGAATGGAGTCGAGGATGACCCACAGGTTGTGTGTGTGGTCCGTGGGTTCCGGGGCTGTGCCTAGCGATGTGGGCCACCAAGAGTCGTCCCAGGCTGATGGGGTGGGTCTGAGAATGAGGACCTCCGTCTTGTCTGAGTTCAGCTTCAGTCTGCTGTCCTTCATCCAGTCGGCTACGGCCTTCATTCCTCTGTGGAGGTTGGCTTTGGCGGTGTGGGGGTCTTCGGTGAGGGATATGATCAGCTGTGTGTCGTCTGCGTAGGAGATGATGTTGAGGTTATGTTGTCGTGCAACGTGGGCAAGAGGTGCCATGTAGATATTGAACAGCGTCAGGCTGAGGGAGGATCCTTGTGGGACGCCGCAGATGATCTCGGTGGTTTTTGAGCAGAAGGGTGGGAGGCGGATGCTCTGGGTTCTGCTGGAGAGAAAGGATGTGTTCAGGCCAGGGCCTTCTGTTGAATGGAGGCGTGCTAATAGGGTGCAGTGGCAGACTGTGTCAAAGGCTGCTGATAGGTCCAGGAGGGTGAGGGCGGCTGTTTCTCCTTTGTCCATCAGGGTCCTGATGTCGTCAGTGGCGGCGATGAGGGCGGTCTCGGTGCTGTGGTTGCTGCGAAAACTGGATTGGGAAGGGTCCAGGATGTTGTTGTCTTCGAGGCAGCGGGTTAGCTGTTTGTTGGCAATCTTCTCAGTCACTTTTGCCGGGAATTGGAGTAGGGAGATGTCAGACTTCCTCATAGTCCCTGCTTACAGATGTCAACATAGTGCAAGTGTGACAAAGTACGACAATTTAGAAGAAGAATGCTGCATATGCATGTAATAAGCTGAAAGACAACTGTCTTATCCATACATCTAGATACATATGGACTTTGCCTACATGGTAGTGAATTTGGGCACACATATGTACACAGAGTAATGGCACAATTGATGTATGGAACTTGATAGTGGTAGACCAATGTCTGTGCCTTCAATAGATCTGGTTAAGTAGTTGCAATCTCAACATTGCCACAGGTGGCAGCCACTGTAGATATTTCCTTTTCAAGGCAGTAGACCCATATAATACATTTCCTCTGCTTATGGTGAGTGTGAGGTAGGTATTGCGCTGACAGTGCCTGACTCTGTTGCCTTCCGGGACTCCCCTTTCTACAGATATTGCTGTTAGGCTAGGTGTCTGTGGTTTGTATTCTCAAGTGCATTTAAAATTAGATGTCATTCATTACATCCTGATATTTTTGGGTATATCATGTTGATGGTGGGTGTGTCCAGGACATATATCAGTAAGTTACAGTGTTTTACTGTCCGTACAGAGACACAATTATTGTATGTGTTAGTTGCATAAGGACACAACATAATGTACATGAATGGTTGTCACACAATTAGAATGCTTGTGATGACATGCTGTGATAATCAAGTTTACAGTACCTACCGTTGTAATGTATATATCAATCTTGTCTTATGCCACAGCAATTCCCTAATCTGTAAACTGGGCATAGGCCACATTATGCTTATGTGATTTTCCTTTGGATTCTGTATTGGGGCACACATGGCCCTGCATTGGCTCATACACCCTGCAACATTATCCACCATACCAGAGTATGGTAAGCAAGAGGAAAGGGAATGTATGGCCTATCGAAGGCTAATGTTAGTTGCAATTTGTTGTCCAAGCTTTTTAATTTTGTGAGATAAATAAGTTGAGTGTGGCCAAGTCTGAACTGGCGTGGTGGAGTGAGCTAAAGAATGGTGATGGAATAAACCCAGATCAGTTGACTGGGGGTGAGTGTTGGATTTGCTCAAATGCTCCGTCCATCATCCCCTTTGGTATCGCTTTGTTCGCCCTAAGTTGGCAGGATATGCCCAGACGTGGGTCCCTTGCTCACTCTACCACTGGATTCAAGATATCCTGGCTAATGAGGATTATGAATCCGAAACCGGTCCCAGGATGCTTGTTTCCGGTCCAGGGAAGACATGGCTTGGCAGTTCAAGCAGGACTGTTCCCATGAGGCACAGGGTCAGACTGATTTGCATATGGCCATGTCTGAACTGGGGTGGTGGAGTGAGCTAAATAATGGTGATGGATTAAACCCAGATCAGTTGACTGGGGGTGAGAGTTTGATTTGCTCAAACGCTCCATCCAACATCGCCTTTGGTATCGCTCTGGGTATTATCCATCATTAGCAGATATAACAACAAATTTAATTTGGGGTTGCTGCGAAAGCTGCCACAGTCCTCTCCGTTCTCAGTACCTCTCTCTGGCACACAGGTGCATCTCGGATAGGAGCACACTGATTCACCCTCCAGCACTGTTCACCCCTTACCATTATGGTAAATGCAGTTCACTTTAAATGCTTCCTTGAATTTTTCCAGAGTGTTTCACCAAAGATGGTGCAGGTCTCAGGTCTCAGTACCTCACTCTGGCATACAGGTGCATCTTCAAAAGCACTTCAGCTTAAGAACTCAAGGGAGCCTTTCCTACAATCCATTGTTCATGCTAGCAATGGATTTAAAAATCTTAGTACAGTAGTGGTGCCTCGCCTGCTGGTACACATACTGCATCTAGTGCATGGGGTCCAAAACCTTTACATCCCTTATAGATCCACGTCGCTTAATTTTCAGAGACAAAATAGAGTGCTTTAGCTGGTTCAGGGCAGGTGTCCATACATAACCTGATTAGTGCTGGACTTAGTGAAGGCCTTCCATACTGTTGATTGTGAATACCAGTTTACCACTAAGCCAAAACTGGACATTGCAGGGTAGCTGCAACAACACACATGTATATTTCCTACTAAGCCAACTGCCCAAGTCAAGTTTTTTAATAGACATGTTACGCTCTTTTAGATTGAGAAGGGGACTCATCAGGACTGTCCCCTTTTCCCACTGTTCTTTGCCCTGACAATGCAGCCGCTAGCCCAGCAAATTTGTCATGGGTGGTAAGCATGGTGAGTTCCACTAGGCAATGAGGTATATGTAGTATCAAATTGATGCAGACAACATGCTGCTATATAGTCAGTATATCTGCATGGACATTCCAGATATTTCTGTGAAACTATCACATTTCCAGAGTGTTTTGAGTTTTGTGCTAAATGGGCCAAGTGTTGTGTTTTTCATCTCTGTGTGGAGTATCCCCACAAGAAGTGATGGTGGGTGAGCAGAGGGCGATGCATAAGCTTTGTGTGTTTTTGTGCTTAGGGATCTGTTACTGTCATGATGAAAATGATCTTATTGAGTAAATCTGACCAGGGCCATATCCTCATGCCCATAGATGGATTTTTGTAGCACTCTACCAGTTACAGCTCAAGGATGTATTTCTCTTTCCAAGATTGTAATGCTCCTCTGCATCTTGTATTTTTCCCATCACCTAGCGGTGGCTATGTCTCATGTCACCTCCAGGGAGTTGGACAACATGCTGCGAGGTTTGAACTGCAATAGTGCCATGATAAGTGTGGCTCTACAAAGGCTGCATCTGCTGGTGTGAAGGATATCTATGGTGTGCACTTTGTATGAAATGTTATGTGGCAACACCGCTGCAATGGCCAGTGTGATGTTTGGCTGGGAGGCAGTTGTACGAAGTGGGCATGTTCCCAACATGCAGGGCACAGGAGATGGTAGGATCAATATTGCTACATGTAGCACAGCCTGGTGAAAGTGACTTATTTGAGCTAAAAGGGCCTGAGGCTACTGACGGACATGATCCTGTATTCTCCGTCTGTCAGTCTGCACTTCCTATCATTGTTCCATACAAGCATTGTTGGGAAGCACTGATGGCATGGACAGACACATAATTGGCCCCAGTGGGGGACCTATTCAGGGTCTGGGAGCACATTATCTTTCGCTAGTTACAGGAAGAAGCTGTCATTTCAAGGGGCCATGTCTTGGCACATGGCACACTGATAGGTGAGATGGAGCACCTGTGGAGTTACAGGCGCTGAACCTGAGCATCCCCCCTAATCCACACCCTGCACGTCATGGGTGGAGGGTGTGGACTATATTAATAGAGTGATGCATCGATCTGTCAACAATTGGTGCATCTTGTTAGATGTAAGATGTGAGATTGTACCCGAGTTAGGTCTAGCTTTTCCACCCAATTGTGTGGATGTATTGTAATGACACTTGAGAGATCTGTCCTATCTTTTGACATAATTTTAGTGTGGTTTTAATACATATTGTTGCCCAATTTCGAGATATCCTCACTGGATATAGTGCTTCTTGCAAAGCTGGTTGAACAATGGCCCAATAAATATGTTAACTTGAAGTCACTACCTGCAATGTGACTTCCTATGACATGACATCTTATTGTATTTATATGCGTTTCATATATTTAGGTTTTGCCCAGGGAAATGATTAATCTAGTAGCGGTCCTAATGCCAGTGCATATGTTTCTGTGGGCATACATTTGTAACTGCATTGATGTTCTGTTACCATGTAATATTGCTTTTTGTGCTGGGGTACTCATCCATACATTTCGGTATACATACATTCTGTTCAAATGTTAAATTCCGCCTCAGACAGGACCGCAGACGCACTTCCGACCGACATCGTAATCGGCCCCTAAGTGTACAATTTTCATGGCTTCCTGAATAACTCTGTTGCTTCCTTCTAAAAAGTATTTTGAAATGAAATACCATTACAAATCTTGTTTACCCTGCAATGCAAGTAAATATACACAAAGAAGCAATGATTAAAAGCCTCCAAGGGAAGGAAAAGTTATAAAGCATTAATACATGAAAAAGTTTAATGCAATGCAATAACGCTATAATATCATATGCAAAGTAACAAAAGAGCTAGAAATCTATAAAAAAAGGACAAAACCAAGATACAACAGGCAACTCCTTTGAATGCCTCAAATTAATGAAGTTCTCCATGAGATAATTTACATTAAAGTGAAAAGCTTCTCTTAACAATATAAAGATGACTATAAAAAGAATTAACAATTTCAACAGAATTTCTTATTAGCAACTAATCTAGTCTATAATACAAATATTTGTAGCATACTTTAGCCCCAAAACCAAATTAGAGCATTACAACCATCCCTATTAGAACTTAAACACTGAAGTCAATAAACATATAGGTGTAGTTATCATCTTTATCATAAAGTACAATATTAAACAATTCTATTTTTCTCCAATCTGGGATATCCAACACAAATATTCAAATTAAGTTTGTTTTAAAATCCTGGTCCCTTCCTATAGGTAATCATCCTATGATTTTTCGGACACTTTGTCTACCACATGTGCTCCCTCGTGATTGTGCTCTTTTGACTTCGTGCCTCTAAGTTTTTGAAGACACTCTTTTTAATTTTATCTTTACAAAGTTAACCCAAATTAAAAAAAGTATTTCAAATGTTTTATTCTATGTAGCCTATCATTCTCGTTCACTTCTTTTACTTGTTTGTTGCTCTTGTCATAGTTGTTGTTTCTTCTGTCAGCCTTTCTGACTTTCATTTGTTCTAACTTTCTTTTTTTCTTTCTTTCTTTATTTTGGCGTGTACTTCCTTTTTTCTTTCTTTATTCAGACTTTCTCTTTTTCCTACCTGCTTATTTCTTTATTTTATTCATGGATATAAATTCCTCAAAAAGCCTGGGGAAGCAGGAATGAAATCCCACACTATTTAACCCTCTGATAACATTATAAGGCTGATATTATGTCCCAGGCAGAGCCACTCAACAGTCTTCTCATTATTTCTCATCTACTAGAAGAAGGAACTTACTTTCTTTCTTTCTTTCCCTTCTAATTCTTAAGTGTAGATGGTTCACATAAATGTTTATCCTCTACTATGTTGAGCCAACGAACTCCAAGAACCAAAAACTAATACTAAATTAAGATCTATGCCTAGGAGAGTTATATGAAATCATCCTCTCCTTGCAAAAAAAATAATTTACGTAATTAAAATAATGCAGAACAAATAAACAAATGTGTATATTAGCCGCATACTTTTACATATACTATTGCTTTTCATAGAAATGTTTACTTTTTGTTTATGGTCCACGTCCCTAAAAAGCTCTAATCTGATAAATATTTATGTTACATTGCATTCTGCAGCTAATGCCCATAATATTGAATATCTTATTGTTCCATATTTATTAAGACGGTTACAGAAGGAAACCCATCTTTTCGTGAAGTGCTATTATATCATTCGTGTAAACTGACTTTTCAAAGTTAAAAATAATCTACGTTTGTTGTCCTTTTTACAATCCATGTAATATGCTTACAGTGCATACTTCCTCTGAAACAGCAGTCTTTAACTAAGTGGCTAGGAAAGGGGGGTGAAAATGGTGAGTCAGATGCTAAAAAAGAACCACAGCATGGAAGGAAGAGCCTGTGAACATGTGGTGCGCGTTCTGACATCTGCCGTGTCTGATCGAAGCAAACAAGGATTTCCTGAGGTGAGGAAGGAAGAACAGTTTGGTCCTAAATTGAGAGAAACTGCCCATTAGTGCGCATATTATTTTACTTGTAGGAAATCCTTGCGACCACGAAGTCAACCCCTTGAACCCTGGAAGATAACCAGCACGAGTAGAGAGCCTTACTTAATAAGTGTCAGCTTGGTGATTCCGAGGCAAGTTAGCGTCATCGCTCGTCTGCTGAAACCTTAATAAAAGGCCGACAAGTTTTCAGTTTACTGCTTCTTAAGTGTCCCATTTTTATATTTGAAAAGTGCATGCGTGTGATACTTGCAAGTGTTATGTGTGCCGCTTTTAGCATGACTTTATCACTCTCACTTCTGTTATTCTAAATGCCATTGGCTAACCCTACCAGTTATCCGCTAACCTCCTCCATCCCCAGGGCTCCCTAAACGGACCTCTTTGCTCTTTTATGGCCATTACATAACCCTCTCGACAAAAAGCAGAGACTAAAGAAAAGAGAAATAAAGGAGCTCATACTTCATCTCGACCAGAAAATTGGATGAAAGGCCGAGCTCATAATAAAAATGACATCTTTTATTCAAAATTAAACTTGTTTCTTCTCAGCAGAAACAGGTCCACATGATTGCCTTTTAAGTCCAGTACATAAATATTGTTGTATTTCCTGCATGTTTAAAGACTGCTGCTCTTGAGCCTGCTCTTTACAAACAGAGCTAAGCTATGTACTGTTTTTGACCTCATTCATGAAATATTTTATTTAAGAAAGTCAGTGCAACTAGATTTGCGAATAGATTTTAAATGGACATTACTAATCGCAGCATTGACATTTACAAGGGGTGTTCGTCCCCCTAAAGAATCACGATGAAAACCACAAATGTGTTGCAGCCGTTTTGGTTGTTGAATACCATCAAATGGTTAGCAGAAGGCGAGGGCAGGCAGTGTCCATTCCCAAAGTGTAAGCTATCCCAGTGTAATAAGTTACTGGAGACAGCAGACATTGGGAGGTGCGGACAGTGGTGTTATCACGAAGAGGTATTCTGACCCCTGGCACATTAGGCATGTGAAAGCTGGGATGAACATCTGCTGTTCCACGCAGGACCGCTTCCCAGCATTCATTAGTTTTCAAAAAAAGGTGCATTCTAATTCCTGATTCATTAATGTTCACGAAGCGAGTGGATTAAGACTTTTTATCAGCAATAAACGTTATGGTGTGAGGACATTTAGCAATGCAAAAACTGTGCTTTGACTTCCACTTTTGTAAATGAACTTCGCTATGTTTTAGTTGTTCTTACAGTTTGTGTAGTTCACATCTTTTTTGCACATAGTTTAATTGATCCCACGCTTTTGTTTCTGCTATTGAAACGAATTACCAGTTTGGTAGCCTGCGGCATAAGGTCAGTGAGGTGACACTTGCAGAAAATTGCACGTAATATGCAGGCCAAGGATTACAATCTCGGGGAGCCATTCACAAACTGTTTTGTGTATTATGTGCAGTAGTGCTACAATAGTACTACTAATGTACTAGAAAATGGTATTCAGAATTCTACATGTGGAGGTCTATGTTTCCCACTCTACTTTCTTTATGTCTGGAGAGCTCGACCCTACTGTGGAGATCTCCCCACCTATGTTTTAGTCGCACATGTGGGAAGGAAGGCGGAGTGGCTGGAAATGGGGAATACTTACTATGAGATGAGTATGGGGAGGAGTAAGGATGGGGTATATAAAGGTCAAGGAGTTTTTTTAAGGGCATTCACCCAACCCCAAAAAGTAAGCCCCCTTACTTTTCACAAACTGCATTTCTATAAATAAATACTTCCTTCAAGGACATGAAGCAATGTTAAATGTCGTCCATGTCAGAGCTGGCGTAAGTCTAGCACCAATCACACACCTCACACATACTGCAACATCCTCTTATAAACAATGTTGGAAGAATGGACTTAAAATAAAACTCATATATAATTTATTTGATAGCATATCATTTTCAGGTCCTAGGCACATGTAGAGCACTTTACTAGGGACTTATAAGTAAATGAAATATGCCACTTGTAGATGAGCCAATATTGCCATGCTTAGAGGGGAGAGCACAGGCACTTTAGCACTGGTTAATGGTGGTACTGTGCACAGAGTCCTAATGCCAGCATAAACAAGATCAGAAAAATGGAGAAGGCAGGCAAAAAGTTGGTGGGAAGACCACCCTAAGGCTGTCAAGTCTAACAGCCACATACTTAAGTAGCACCTTAAAACAGGTCACTGGCCTGCAATTGCAGCCTGAATGCAGTTTTAAACTGCCACGCCGATTTGGCATTCAAACCTCCTTGCAAGCTCTGTAAACTCCACTTTTTATTACTCCTACGTTACTCCTAAGGTAGTCCCCAGGTAGGGTGCTGTTGAAAGCTGGACATGCACTTTTAAGCTTTACATGTCTTGGTGCAGAAACCATCTAAATTTGTTTTTGCACAATTGTGAGACCTGCCCCTCCCATAGGATATCATTGGGCGTTCCTTATTACATTTAATACATTGTAATTTCTATTTGAGAGCTGGTGGTTATATCATGATTGGTGTCTATGAAATTGTAATGATAAACCCTCTTTAATGGTAAAGTCAGGTTTTTCATTATAATTTTGAAAATGCCACTTTTAAAAAGTTAGTATTTTTCTGCCCTTTGGCCCTATTGTGCCTGCAGCCAATCATGGGTCACATGACTTGGTGTAGCTGACAGTTAGGCGTTGTAAATTCCTCCCAGACCGTCACGCAATAGGAAGATTAAGACATGGGCTATCTGCTTGCAGGATGGGGGGTGGAGGTGAGCATAGCTCCACTTCCAAGTGACTATCCTGTGCTCAGCCTTCACACAAAGGGTCTAACAACCCCACATTTTCACTACAGCCCACTTAGAGCCCGAGGAGGCAGGGAAGTCCATGCACTGGAAAGCCACTGTCTAGAAGCTCCTCCCACCTTCCAGAACCAGGTCACCAGCGAAATAAAAGGTCATCTCGGACACCAACTCATCAGTACACTTCTGGACCTGTGAATACTCTGCCAGGAAAAACTGCTGTGCTGCTAGATGCGCTGCCACTCTGCTGAACTGCTGCCCTAAAGGAACTGCTTCCCTGTGCTGCTGACCTGCTGCCTGTTGCCCTTTTGCCTGGGGAAGGAAGACTAAACAGCAACTTCATCTTGAACCCAAAACCCTAGAGTGATTCAAAGGGCTAGTCTGCTAGCCTCCTAATCTGAGCCTCAGGGACATAAAAGGTACCCCCACCAACTCCTGGACCCAGCTGCAGCAAGTTCCAGACTCTCAGGTCCTGGAAACTTAGTGTGGCTCCATTGCGCTTTGAGCATAGCTGTTAGGCTCTTTGTGACCACAAACCTCCCGTTCGCACTGGCACCACTAGCACCAAGTTTTAGTGCGAGCCTCTGGCCGCCCATCTCTTCACACTGCAAGCATTGATTGCCCGCAGAGGACTGCTATAGTGAAGTTGTAGACCACAAGTTTGTGATGCCCAGCCTTCTGTCACACCACACCGGCCACCGCCCACGATGGTCTCCTTGCTCTCTGCGATCCTCTCTAACGTAAATAGTACTCCTGACACAAAACGTGAGAAAGTAAAACCTCTGGGGAGCTAATCTGGGACTGTACCCAAACTGCACTCCATCGTGGTAAGTCTGAACTTTTGACTTTGACCCAGTCTAGTGCGACCAGAGAGCCTAAGTTAGCGCTTTATGATTTTAGGCGCTATATTGCAGTTTATACTTTAAAATAATCATTATTCCTATTCTACTGATTGTAGTTTTGTCATTTTGGTCTGGGTCTTCATTAAATCAAGCTCCATCTTTCTAACCTGGTGCGGGATCTTTTTTGTGGGGATCTCACTGTTTTACTGTTTGAAGTGTTACACATATACTTTATACCTCTAAGTTAAGCCTGACCGCTCTGTGCCAAGCTACCAGCGGGTTGAACATTGTTTAATTTGGGGTTTGCTTGTGGCTTACACTGCCTAATGATGTGATAGCTGCATGACCAGGGTTTACACCCCAGTCAAGCAAATAACCCAATTTCTCGCCCAGAACTTACCTGCAAAATTTAACTAACCCCCACGAACTTTCATTCCTTCCTTCTACTGCAGCTGTACTTTCGGTCAAAGCAGACAATCAGCATAGCACTGCAGACTCTTAGAGAGCCTTTTCAGCCTGGCCATCAAGGCACTTATGACGTATAAACAGTGGGTTATGAGTTTTGCTATCAACTGTTAAGCAGTGTCATAGCAGTGATGTACCAGATTTAGAATCTGGTTTAAACTTAAACGATAGAGCCTTCCTATGTAAGACATGCATAACAATAACTTCCTATCTAACTTTGAAGGAGCCGAGTGACAATTTGAATAAATGAATCATTTCATGTAAAATCTATTAGTTGATGCACTTCAACCATAGGCTTAATCTGACAGACTCTGCAACCGAATCCCATCAGCATTTCTTCTACGCACCCATAGCTCGCAATTTAATGTTAATTATGCAGTCTGTGGAGTTCGATGGTTATCTGTGTCACACAGAGGCACCAAAGTTAATTACAAAGGAATGATGTGCTGTCTGTGTTTAATGTCAGGATGATAGAGCATTGAGGTTGTCTGCAGTAATTTCTTAGATAAACTGAGGCACATTGAAACTCACTGCAACCTGATTCAACAGCACTTTGCTAACCTTCCCCACTGTTAATCTGCAGGACGAATTCCCTGGTTTCACATTTGGTGGTGTTTATGCACATTTTGTCTGAACAAGCTGCATCTCATATATTCCATCCGTAAGTGCAACATTTAAGACTTTTGATATTCCTTTCAGCAGCACCTGGCTAGTTAGGCTGTTTATTCCACTTACACCTCTTATTAAATGGATGTTACTTTATGTTCTATGACTCACAATGCAAGATTTGTCTTTTTCGTTTCTGTGCCATGAGTGTATTCCCAGATTTGTTGATTTTTCAATTACTGCACCTACCCAACAAATAGGTCTTAAGCGTGGACCACAATTTAGCTGACCTGTGAACAAGGCTGATGGAACAGCCGATATGCGTCGGGGAAAAGAGTAAGAAATTCTGCCAGTCTAAATGAAATAAACGCTGGCATTCCTCAGACTGGGGCTCCGATACTTCTTCTTGTGTGGGATTTTATTGAAAGGACTCTCCATACCTGTCTTCAGGAAGCCACTCTGCAGGTATGGGGGATCCCAGCCAAGTGGGGAGTAGTTGTGTGGATTCTAATTGGGGAGCATGTCCTGCTCGACTCCTCTTGCAAACATTATGATGTATTTCTGGGAACAGGAGCCGAGAGGTGGGAAAGGGAGCAAGAGAAGTGTCTCCTCCTGCCATTTTTGAGAAACTTGTGTTTTTAAGTAAAACACAGATCTGACATTATTAGCTAATACATTTAGCTAATACAACATGAAGCCTCCTTTTTATTGTGACTATTTTTTCATTAGAAATAAGTGCACTTGGACTACATGTTTTAATGTGATGTTTTCGATGCTACTAAGCAAGATAGTAATGAACATTACATTTCACAGGATAGATTTTCACCTCAAGTGCATTGTGGGAGTTGTATGTTTGCAGAGAGGTGTAAAAAGGGGCATGGCCTCGGACCACCTCTCTGCAACGCAGCCCTGTGGCACTTATTGGAATTACCTGGTGGGCTAGTTGTCCTCCAGGGACCCTCAGGATTGAAGGGGAATTAATCCCCCAACTTAAAACGCGCCACGGGGCGTATGCACAGAGTTGCAGGGTGGGGACAGGGCCTGATGTGACAAGTGTGCAAAGCACTTCATGGCACTTTTTAAGTTGGGGGATTAAGTCCCCTTGAATCCTGAGGGTCTGTGGGGTTCAACTAGCTCACCATGTATCTCCAGTAAGCGCCATAGAGCTGCGTTTCAGAGAGGTATTAAAATGGGCATGGCCTGAGACCACCTGTCTGCAACGCAGCTCTGTTAGCCCCCTAGTTGGCCCCCAGGGACCCTCAGGATTCTAGGGGACTTAATCCCCCAATTTACAATGTGCCAGGGGGTGCATTTGCACACTTGCTATGTCAGGCCCCACCCCCTCCTTGCACCAATGTGCAAACGCGCCCTATGGTGCGTTGTAAATTGGGGGATTAATTCCCCTTGAGTCCTGAGGGTCCCTGGGGGCCAACTATCCCACCAAGTACCTCCAGTAAGCACCACAGAGCTGCACTGCAGAGGTGTAAAAAGGGGCGTGGACTCTGAACACCTCTCCACATGAGGTGGAAAGAGCTATGGAACAAGGTCAAGATGATGAAGTTAACTTAGAAGATTTGGTGAAACAACTAAACCTTGAGCAGAAACAGATATATGACGAAGTCACAGAACAGATTGAACATGGATTCAGTCATGAGAAAAAAGAGTGGTCATGTACATCATTTAAGCCTGTCCAACTGTACGTGAGTGGAGAAGCGGGAACTGGAAAAAGTTTTCTGATTAAAGCCATTGCAACTTATCTGCAGAAAAGGACTGAATCACCGCTGTCTTGTGTTGTTACTGCTCCAACTGGGCTGGCAGCACATAACATTAAAGGGATTACTTTACATCGTTTACTGATGCTGCCAGTGGAGCATGATAACAAATTGGAGTATCACAAGCTATCAGGAGATGCGTGTTCCGAAGTTTCGAGAGTCCTGAAGAAAATGAAACTTCTTATCATTGATGAAGTAAGCATGGTGTCAAATATCATGCTTGCTTTTGTGCATTTGAGAATGCAAGAAATTCTTAGAACAGACTATGATATCTTATTTGGTGGAAAACATATTATTGTTTTTGGAGATCTTCTGCAGTTGACTCCAGTGAAAGGACAACCTGTTTTCAAAATGCTCACACATGAAGATACCAGGAAGTGCTTAGGGAGCATCGGAAACGTTAATATATGGTTAAACTTTAAATATGCAGAACTGCTTCAAAATATGCGGCAGGCAAATGATGAAGATTATAAAAATATTCTACAAGATGTAAGGATCGGAAAAGTAAGTCAGCAAGGGAAAGAAGCTTTACACGCACGATTAATTTCAAATTTGTACCCAAATGAAAACATTCTTCCAGAGAACATATTTAAGAAAATTAATGAGAAGAAATCTGGCATATGTTTGTTGCCAACTCTGAAAGAATGTTCCATGTTCAACAACAAAATGTTACAGTTAGAAAATGAAGAGATAGTGTAACTGGAAGCTATTGATAAAATAGAGCATATGGGAGCAACAATTATTTTGTCTGAAAATTTGAAATCAAAATTGGATTCATTAGAGAAGACTATATCTAAAACTGCTGGTTTTGAAAATACTCTTAATGTGTGTTTGAATTGTCGTGTCATTTTAAGAAGGAATTTAAATGTTGAAAGAGGTCTAGTAAATGGAGCAATGGGTTGTGTTGTTGGTTTTCTGAATTACAAAAATAGAGATGGAATTGAAATTTGATGACATTGATGAAATAGAACAAATTTGTCATTGTTCGGCTAGATTTTTGCTCGTGAAAGACTTATATGTTCGCCGAAAACAGTTTCCTATTTGTTTGGCATATGCGGTGACAATTCATAAGTCTCATGGTTTAAGTGTAGATAGCGCTTTGGTGAACATTGGAAGTTCTGTGTTTAAAGAGGGTATGGCATATGTGGCATTATCACGAGTCAGAACTTTAGCAGGATTGTACTTGATTGAGTGTGATGAAACAATGATTTGTGCAGATTTATATTGTGTAAAAGAATACAATAGGTTAAGAAGAGAGTATGCTCCACATTTGCCTCAATATCCTCTGATTGAAAAACGTGTGGTAGGCCGAAAAAGAAGAAATGAGAGTAATTGCAGTGAGGTATCAGCAAAAAGGCATAAAGTAGATAAAAGTGTAATTGTAAAGAGAAACAAAAAGGATTCTGTTGAAGATGTTGTTGGATTTCAGTTTGAAAACAGTTCTGGTGTCAGCTGCTATGCTAATGTTGTAGTTAATGTTGTTTTTTTTCTTCAAAATTTACAAAGACAGATTGTTGAAAATCGGGAACAAACATTGTGCTGTTTATTGAATTCTGTGTTAGAGAAATGTAGTAGTGATAGAGCTAAAATAGAAAGTGTTTCAGAAATTAGAAATCTTCTAGATATATGTTCAGGTCAAAATCAATTTTCACAGAATATTCAGCAGGATTGCCAGGAATTTTTAATGTATATGTTTGATGTATTACAAGATGAAGGAGTAGATATAAAAAATCTATTTGGCCTTTCTTATCAATGGCAACATGACTGTGATAACTGTGCTTCATCAAGTACTACTAGAATAGACTCTGAAAGATTTATATATTTAACTTTACCAGACTGCAAATCAGTGTCTTTCAATAATCTAGTTAAAGCAGCGGATCACAATATGGTGTGTACCCAATGTAAGTCTACTATGCTGTCCACATTATTTCTACATAATGATGGTCACTATGTTATTTTAATGTTCCAACGATGTAGACCTGATGGAACTAAATTGACAACTTCTATTAAAAATGTTGTGGCTTCTCAGTTATCGATATCAGGAAGAACCTTTGCAACTGTAGCTATTATTTTTCATGACGGTCCTTCTACAACATCAGGGCATTACACATGCTATTTAAAAACTTCTAAAGGTTGGACCCAATGTAACGACAATAATTTGACTTTCAAACAACGTTTGCCTTTTGGCTTTATAAATTCATACCTAGAGTTTTTACAGCCAAAATTTAGGTAATGGTAATTGGCCTATGAAGACGGGAAGAGTACTCATATATACTCATACATCTGACACTATTTGGCCAAATGGAAAGGTGCAAGAATGAGTAAAGAGTCATGACTGAAAAAAAGGAGTATATTAAAATTTTGAAAATATTTCAGATGTTCTTGGAGCTTTTCTTGTAGAAAGTCGATGAAATGGATTTCTAAGTGAACAGCAAAATACTATGTAACGAGAAAAGGACCTCCATGATATACTATTTGGCCTCAAGGAAAAGTAAGTCAATCAAAGATTAGCGTACATTTGTCGTTTGTCAGTATGTAAGTTTTTTTTTAAAACACAATCTTTTAGATTGTGTTTTTTTTCCCGCTGTCATATGATGAGTAATTTGAACTCACTGCTTTAAGTGAAATTCAATATATTCCGAGAACAGCAAAAATAAACTATGTAACATGTTGTAGAAATTATTCTATAGTTTGGATTGTGTAAATTAAATTGTATTCCCATTCTCCCTCGCTTATCTTAGTTTGCTTCTTACTTTTGACCTCTTCTCTCTATTTTTCGTTCACTACTTCTCTGTACTCAGTGCCTCACTCTACTTGTGTTATTTTCACTTGTGTTTATCTACCTTCTATCACTTCTTTTACAACAACTTCACTGCTCCTCTCTCGTCGTTCTTTATCCCATTTCTATTACTCTGGTTCCGTTACTATCCATCATTTCCTTTTTTTCATTGTCCTTCTCTTTACTTTCATCACCAAATTATTTTTTCTCAGTAGCACTGTTTTAGTCGTGTTCTCCTCTCTTTCCTTTTTTTTTTCACTTACTTTTTTTCTTTTCTCACTCATTTTACTCCACCTCACTCTGTTTTTCTCTTAGTGTGTCTACCTTATAACTTCCATAGTCCATTTCCTTCAATTGTTGTATATCATTCTGTCTCCCTTCATCCTTTCACTCTATGACTGTTCTTCACTTACTCTCAGTTATCTTCTATTCCTCATTCTTCTAAATGCATCATTAATTAGACTGTTTTCTGTCTCAGTCATTATCTTTTTACTTACTTGTGTTTCCTAATTTAGTTTTGCTAACTCACATTGTTTTAGTATCTTTCTTACCTTCAGTTCATTTCTCTGTACTTCTCTCTCTTTTTCTTAGTGAATCTATATGCCTTACTCATTGTAATTTGCTCTCCTTCTATTTCTTTTTCCCTTTTTTTGTCCTTCTAACTTAGTTTATTTCCCTTTCTGTGTTCTTCACTCTCACTATATTTCTAAATAGAGTGTTTTGATGTTTTTAGCTCTTCATTTGTATATTTTAATTTAAAATACATATTTTACTAATTATAACTTATATTTTTTTTCTCTCTTTCACAGATACCAACTGTAGTAAAAAAAATTATAGTTACATTTATTATATGGTAAGTATGACTAAAGAAATGTAGTTTGTTATCACCCTTTGCTTTAAGGTCACTAAAATTTTCTCAATCTACCTCACTCCTGTGTTTTTACTCTGCTTCTCTCACTTAGTTTTATTCTCCATGTTTACTCCCCTTCCATTATTTACCCTCTCATATTCAACTTCTTTTGATCCCTATTCTTTACCTCACTTACCCTCTGTTCCCTTCCTTTGCTTATTTACTCATTCTCTTTTTCTTAATTATTTACCTTACTCCTACATATATACCTCATCCCCCTCCCAACACATACACACAGCTGTAACATACACCCCACACACACACCACACCTATACATCATACACACAAAAAATACTCCCACACACACTCCTCAAAAACACACACACATTCCATACACACACATACATTGAACACATATACACCCCACACTCATACACTTCTCACTCATATTTCACACACCCTCATCTCTACCCACACCAAAACACTCCACACAACCACACCCACAGACACACCTTACACACCCACACTTTGACCTACACCCACTAACTCCCTGTAAGTCACACACACTGCATTACTTATCTTTTTTTGCTGTTGTACTCAAGCCCATTCAGGTACTGTTCCTTTTACTCTCTTTGTCCTCTCTCTTTGTCACTCACCATGTGTTATCCTAATTCAATATTTCTCCCTCTATCACCCCTCTTTACTTTTACTATGGGTAGCGCACCGGGGAGCGTAACAAGGAGAAAACAAAGAGAAACAGTAAAATAATATTTTAGAGTGCTTTGAGGTAGGGTAGCTGTTGTGTTGTGTGGGTGATTTACTTACTGCACTCCTTCCACTCCTTTTCTCAGTACCTCTGTTCTCACAGTTCATCATTCCCGTTCACTCAGTCCGTCTATCTTACTGTAATTGTCTCTGTCTCTTCACTCTTTCACTACTTGTTCATTATGCTTTCTCCCTGAAGTTCAAGCACATTACGTTATTTACATTTCTTTGCTGCTTCAAATATTCCCTTTCTGTTACTTCTTCTTTTCTTCTTTTAGTTTTTTTCTCTGTCAATCCACATGTTTTAACTTTATTCGATGTTATCCATCTTATTTCATCCCTCTTTATTTATGCACACTACTTTTTTCTCTCTCTCCCTTACCAGTGTTATTTAAATCTGGTTCCGTTATTACCTTTTATTTGTACATAATTTTTTCTCTTTCCTTTTACTCTTTACAGACACTCACATTCTTCATGTGCCTCTGCTTTAGTATTCTTCTTCTCTCTTTCTTTGTTTCACAGCCTTATATTTTTTACATTTTCTCTCTTACACTTTGTTATATCTTTTACACTGTTTTACTATGTATTACACAGTACATCTGTGTTGCTCTCTCTTGCTGTCTGTCTCTTAACATTACTCTCTCTTCCTCTTTCTCTTATGCTCTCCTTCTCTTGTTTTTTTTGTTGTTTTTTTTGTGTTGCGCTAACGGGGTGCTCACCGCTGCGCGTACCGGGAAGCGCACCCATGAGAAAAATGAAGTGAAGAGTGCTAAAAATGTTAGTAATTTTTTTTAAATGGGAGGTAGTTCTGAAAAGAACTTTTTTTTTTAATGTTTTTGTTGTTTATTATTTTTTTTTTATTTTTCTGAACATTTTTTTTTGTTGGTATTTTTTGAACAATTTTATGTTTTTTTTTTGGTTTTTTGGGGGGGAACAACCAAAAACATGCATTAGAAAGGGCTCAACAGGAGCAAAACATTTTTTATTTTTTGGGGCGTTTTGAGCACTTGTGGTTTTCAAATGCTCTGTTTATCAAATTGATACTCATATTTGCACATGAAAGTAGGTCACCACAATAAAGGCACACTATCTTCATGTGCACAAAATTCTGTTGGATGTTTGGGACCGTTTCCCTCGCCTCTGGTCCCGACAGAGTTACCTGTGCCGATGTACTGGCCACAGGAGTTGGTGGGTAGTCTTGGAGATGACGCATCTCTGCAACGCTGTAATTCAGTGGATGCCACCTCTGCATATGACGGTGCATAGTATAGTTACCATAACTATACTTTTTGTCTGTACCTCTAGATAAAACATCTTTACAAATGAGGCATGTCACAAGTCGGGCATTCACTTTTTTTTGGCCTTGAGGAAAAGAATAAAATTGCCAAATAAAACTGTCTTTGTGGTGGGATTTCCGGGGCTCTTCACGTAAGAACTGCCTCCGCTCTACTTCCTCTTCCTCTTCTTCTTCCTCTTCCTCCTCTGGGTTGGGAAGGAACTGTGGAGGTGGTCCTTCCTTCCTAGGTGGTTGTGGTGGTGGTGGGGTTCCACCAGCTGCAGCTACTACAGATGCCATTATTTTAATAAGCAAAAACAGGTCTTCCTCTCACAAAGATGAAAGTCAGAGTGAGGAAAGAAGGAGGGGTTTTCATCATTTGGGAAAAAAAAAGTTCTAAACCAATGAAAAGTGTGATTTACAGGTCACATGACCTGTTACGCTTACGTTACGCGTCCCGCTCCGCGCCCGGAGCACTTCCGGTAAGCTGCGCTTCGCGCCTCGTTCCCGCACCGGAGCACTTCCGAGTGCGCGAACGCGGCGCTTCATAAGACGCATTACGCGGCAACGCGATACGTCGTGCTTACGCGACGCGTCACGATGTTGTTCTCGAACGCGGCAGTTGTGCAAACGGTATGTTTCCCGGTACGCGGACCGGGTCGCGGCATAAAAATGAGCTAACGGGAAGCTACCCGGTGCGCGGACCGGTAGCGAAACAAAAAAAAAGAAAATATATATATGTACATAAAAAAATTATATTAAATACATATAAAATATATTTTTCCTTTAAAAGAAGAATACATTTAACAGCCTTTGATATTTGCTATTAAAAAACCATTGAAATTCACTGAAAAAACCATAGGTTATAGACCATATATAGTTAGGAATTGGCATTTACAAAACCTTGAAAATTCACTGAAAAAACCATAGGTTATAGACCATATATAGTTAGGAATTAGCATTTATAAAACCTTATTTTACTGACACAAAACCATTGAAATTTGCATATATAGTTAGTTGCACTAACTATATATTTCGCGCACCCGCAATCCACTGCTGATGATGTCACATATTACATCATTCATGACATGGTCGGTGACATCACTGATGACATCACTGATGACATCTCAAATGACATCACTGATGACATCACTGATGACATCTCATTTGACATGACTGATGACATCACTGATGACATCATTCATGTCATAATACGATGAACTTCTTCAGACTCTAATATAACTTTATATACACTCAGTGTAAACAGACACTCACAGAGTGTCACTCATCCATGGAGTTACTCAAGCAGGATGGCGAAACAGCGTGGGGTGACTTCCTGAAGCTCAAGGGCTCATTGAGCCCTTCATGGAGAAGTGTGGCTCACTGGTTAGAGGCGGCAGATCCGTAAGCAGAGAACGGCCCGGGACCAGGGTTCGATTCCCGACGCGGCAGGGTCGTGGACCAGGGTCAGCGGACTTGATAATTCTCGCCTCGGTGCCTACTCTAGTCAGAAACCACACTCGGCAACTCTGGGCATCAGCTTGCCTCATCTTCACAACGGCCCCCCCAGACCGCCGGGGATGCTTGGTCTCACCTTAGAGATACCCATCAGGGACCATCTCTCAGGGTGAGCCAGGACGGGTTCCCCAGCGGTCGAAGCGTGGAGATACTCCTCCGGGAGTCGATTCCTAGCGCTATATAAACCCACAATTAAATTAAATTAAATTAAATTAAATTGCTGGAACATATTATATACACGGCTGTCCTTGGCCGTGGGGAAGAGCACCATTCTCCGCATGCAGACGGAAGCAGAGCATGCGGGGAAGCTGCGCCGAGGCACTGATTCTTGGCTTTGCAGGACACTGTTTATTTGAACAGCAGCTCTATATCCATGTTCTTCTGCCTACTCAAGGTTTTAATGTTGACAAAACAGCACACGAAGTTATGCACCTACTTAAGGACTAAAACAAACTATTTTTCACCTTCAGGAACTACACCTACCAGCATGCTGATGGGTGATATCAACAGCCACGCCCACTGAGAGAGGAGTAATTCGAACAAAAAGAAATTCGAATTAGAAGGTGAAAACGGCATTCTTTGTGTGCAATCCCAAGAAGAAGAGGCGTTATTGGCCTCGAAACGCGTCGGATAAACTTGAATTATTATAAAGGAGAAAGGCCATGAGGGTTGCATCGAGGCCAAGCAAGCCAAATGGCGAAACAGCGTGGGGTGACTTCCTGAAGCTCAAGGGCTCATTGCTGGAACATATTATATACACGGCTGTCCTTGGCCGTGGGGAAGAGCACCATTCTCCGCATGCAGACGGAAGCAGAGCATGCGGGAAAGCTGCGCCGAGGCACTGATTCTTGGCTTTGCAGGACACTGCTTATTTGAACAGCAGCTCTATATCCTTGTTCTTCTGCCTACTCAAGGTTTTAATGTTGACAAAACAGCACACAAAGTTATGCACCTACTTAAGGACTAAAACAAACTATTTTTCACCTTCAGGAACTACACCTACCAGCATGCTGATGGGTGATATCAACAGCCACGCCCACTGAGGGAGGAGTAATTCGAACAAAAAGAAATTCGAATTAGAAGGTGAAAACGGCATTCTTTGTGTGCAATCCCAAGAAGAAGAGGCGTTATTGGCCTCGAAACGCGTCGGATAAACTTGAATTATTATAAAGGAGAAAGGCCATGAGGGTTGCATCGAGGCCAAGCAAGCCGGATGGCGAAACAGCGTGGGGTGACTTCCTCAAGCTCAAGGGCTCATTGCTGGAACATATTATATACACGGCTGTCCTTGGCCGTGGGGAAGAGCACCATTCTCCGCATGCAGACGGAAGCAGAGCATGCGGGGAAGCTGCGCCGAGGCACTGATTCTTGGCTTTGCAGGACACTGTTTATTTGAAGAGCAGCTCTATATCCTTGTTCTTCTGCCTACTCAAGGTTTTAATGTTGACAAAACAGCACACGAAGTTATGCACCTACTTAAGGACTAAAACAAACTATTTTTCACCTTCAGGAACTACACCTACCAGCATGCTGATGGGTGATATCAACAGCCACGCCCACTGAGGGAGGAGTAATTCGAACAAAAAGAAATTCGAAATAGAAGGTGAAAACGGCATTCTTTGTGTGCAATCCCAAGAAGAAGAGGCGTTATTGGCCTCGAAACGCGTCGGATAAACTTGAATTATTATAAAGGAGAAAGGCCATGAGGGTTGCATCGAGGCCAAGCAAGCCGGATGGCGAAACAGCGTGGGGTGACTTCCTGAAGCTCAAGGGCTCATTGCTGGAACATATATATATATATATATATATATTACCTACTGGCGGTCCATAGGAAATCCACAACATTCTATTTGGAGTAACTTTGGCGTCGGTGGCCGAATCTTCGAGAATTTCTCCAAGAAAATGGCCTGCTTGGTTCCGCTCCTTCCCTGAAAGTTTGGAGGTGATTCGTCAAGTGGGGGACGAGAAAAAAAATTGGGCAGAGAGGTAGAGTTCGGTTCGCAGATTGTGCTTTTTGTTAAATGGCATAAATCTGTTCAGTAGTTTCTTAGAAAATTACAAGTAAAATCATAGCGATATCTAGAGACGGAGTACAGCACGCGTACAGAAATCCGTGCAATTACGAGCACGAGCTGCATGCTGATTGGCTGTCAACTGTGCGTGAACACTCCAAACCAGGAAGTGTTGGCAGCAATCTTGTTTGTCGTTAGAAGCGACTCACAAGAAAACAGTAAAACAAAATTGAGAAATAAGGAAAGGGGGCATGGTAGAAACATCCTGACCCTCTAGGCTTGCTCAGGGGGTCGTACATAGATCTTTAGGCTCAATTTTTTTATTTTTTTTTAATAAAAAACCGGGGAGTACGCGTATGGTATACGTATGCGGTGGAAAAGGGAAATAAAAAATAGAAGTCCGTTTTATTCATTAGGTCCCGGGGGAAATTTCGGGGGCAATTTTTTTCATAGTGGGGGGCTTTTAAGGTGCCCCGAGCACCGGGGAACGTCACCCCACTGTGGTTTTATTTTGAAATATGGGGGGGTTACGATCCTCTTCCCCTCAGTTTCGGGGACCGTCACCCCGACGAGGCTTTTTTTAAAAATATTGTTTTTGAAAAAAGTGTGTGTTTCAGCTCTCCCTCTCTCTCTCCCCGTACGCGTCGCGGGGACTACCACCTTCCTGGGGCAGTAATATGTTAAATGACCTTCCAGGCCTGGGTACCTGCACTCCCCGTGGTTTTTTAATGTTGGGAGGGGGTCGCAGTGCCCCCTCCTGGAACCCTTGGTGGCCCTGGGGTCCACCATCTCCCAGGGTCGGTTCTTGCAGTGTCTCGGGGTGCGTACTTCTGGGACACTGCTGTTTGGTATGGTAGGGTGGTACCGTCGCAGCTTTCACTTTACCACAGGAAACCGCTTTCCTATTTGTAAAAGAGAGCAAGTTAATCTGTTCTCTCTTTCAAGAAAGCAGATTGTTTTTCGAAAGAGAGAGCGGTATATAAGGTGATGTCTCTGATAAAGCAATGTGGGCTCACGAAGGACGCGGAGCCGTGTGCGATCGTGGGGTCATTGGGGCTAAAAAAAAGTTCTTTTTAAGAACGAACTTAACTGGTCAAAAAAAGAGCTATATTTCTATGATAGTATGAAAAACTTTCCGGCTTTTTTTTTGTGCACAAGTTGTACTCTCTACGCATGCGCAGCCTCGTTTCCAAGCCCACATTTCTTCCTTTTTCTTCAAGTTCGCCAAGCAAACCTCTCCTCTTTTTAGGTATTAAATTTGCCGTTTTCTTTTCCCTGGCCAGTGTGTCATCCACTGCTATACTTTTGTAATATATTAATAAACATATTGTATCTATATTTATTTGAAATGTATTTTCGAGGTGCCAAACGTTGATTACATACTCCGTCCACCGCCATTTTAGTAGTTTTCCTCCGTTATTTTTATTATACCTGTAACTTTCATTTTATCCTCCGCATATTTTCTCTGTGATCGATGAGATTTCCTGCCACAGACACCACGGTGTTTGTCCTTGGCCTCCAATCTTATCAGACTTGGTCACACGTATACCTAGAAACTAATTTGAAGGACGTACTCTCTACACCTGCGCAGCCTTGTTTCCAAGCGCACGTTTTTTTCTTTTTCTTCAAGTTTGCCAAGCAAACCTCTCCTCATTTCTGGTATTAAATTTGCCGCTTTCTTTTCCAGGGTCGTGTGTGTCATCCGCTGCTATACTTTTGTAATATATTAATAAACATATTGTATTTATATTTATTTGAAATGTGGTGTCGAGGCGCGAAACGTAGGTTACATATTCCGTCCACCGCCATTTTAGTAGTTTTCCTCCGTTATTTTTATTATACCTGTTACATTCATTTTACCTTTCGCATATTTTCTCTGTGATCAATGAGATTTCCTGCCACAGACACCACGGTGTTTGTCCTTGGCCTCCGATCTTATCAGACTTGGTTACATGTATACCTAGAAACTAATTAGTAGGACGTACTCTCTACGCATGCGCAGCCTTGTTTCCAAGCTCACGTTTTTTTTCTTTTTCTTCAAGTTTGCCAAGCAAACCTCTCCTCATTTTTGGTATTAAATTTGCCCCTTTCTTTTCCCGGGTCGTGTGTGTCATCTGCTGCTATACTTTTATAATATATTAATAAATATATTGTATTTACATTTATTTGAAATGTGGTGTCGAGGCGCGAAACGTAGATTACAAACTCCGTCCACTGCCATTTTAGTAGTTTTACTCCGTTATTTTTATTATACCTGTTACATTCATTTTACCTTTCGAATATTTTCTCTGTGATCGATGAGATTTCCTGCCACAGACAACACGGTGTTTGTCCTTGGCCTCCGATCTTATCAGACTTGGTTACACGTATACCTAGAAACTAATTTGAAGGACGTAAGCCACAGCCATTACCACGCGTGTTCGTCAACACAAAGACATTATTAAGATTATGCATTTATCATGCGTGGTAAATGCATACTAGTTGTAAAAGCATGTGTGGCAATACCATATGCGTGCTAATGGCTTTGTGGTGACAATCAGGCGTTGTAATGGCTGTTTCCCCCCAGGACACTGCAGAAACCGGGTCTGGGTGTGGTAGACTCCAGGGCACCAGGCGGAGGGCCACGCAGCCCCTCTCATACAATATAGTAGTGTTTGTGGGGTTATTGTTTCCGTGCTTTGAGGGGCGTCATTGAGGCGCACACACTTAATTTTGTAGGGGGGTAGGCATTGCATGGGGAAATGTTGCAAGAGGTTTGTAAATGTGGTACACATTATTTCGTATTAGTTTGATTTCTTTACCATGTTGTAGTATATCCAGAGAAAATATAACTCAGTACTTTTCAGTCCTAGTCTTGAACATCTTAATATAGTACTTCAACATTTTATATATAATTTTTTTGTGGATCGTCACCCACCCACAAAGAAAAAGTAGTATGTACTTTTCTTTATTAAGTTTTATTAAAAGAATAACTGTAAACCAAACTTAATGATAACTATATAATAAAGAACTAGAAAAATAACTTTACAAAAACAATAGTATAAACAAATTGTGAAGTTAAGTCCAAAAGACGTACGATTGGTAATCTGCAAAACAAAAAAGAAAATTAGAGTTTAGAATTATGTAGATGTGACTAAATGAGCTGAAGCATTACAAGTTGAGGTTACACTATGATTTTACGTGTGCAGTGTGCCTGGTGCATTTCAGTTCTGTTATAATGCTGCAATCAAGTGGTGTCTATACGGAAGTGCCTACTGCGTTACTGACACAAAAGTGGCAGAACGGGATTGTAAATACACCGACTTATTTCTAATGCGTTGCAATGGAGGGATTGTATATCTAGGCCGCTGTGCTTACCTTGTATAAACACTGCGGCCACCGGAGTACACAACTTGTATTCAACTGTGTTTCTACACGTCAAAGCAGACAGCATTTTCTATAAGTTTAGAAGAGAAAGAGAAATGATGTCACAGAGAGTGAGAGAGAGAAAGAGAGAGAAAACAACATTAAAACTGTATCGCAGAGTCTGGAGTAGAGATTTTTTCTTGAAAAGTCAGACGTAGATTTACAAGCTCCTTGCGTCACTTTTCCCATGTTAAAAGTGACTGAAAAGTGGCGTAATAAGCTTGTAGATCTGTTTGTCAGACTGTTGTAACCTATCTGTTGTCACTGCTCGGAGATAATTATACATTTTACACAGTGAAGCTGCTGCACACTACCCACTGTCTCCTTTCACAAATGAAGGTAACACTACAGTTTTACGTGTGCAGTGTGCCTACAACATTTCAGGTCTGTTATAGTGCTGCGTTCAAGTGGTGTCTATATAGAAGTGCCTACTGCGTTACTGACACAAAAGTGGCACAACGGTATTGTAAATATGCCGAGTTATTTCTAATGCATTGTAATGAAGGCATTGCATATCAAGGCCTCTGTGCTTACCGTTGTATAAACAGTGCGGCCACTGGAGTTCACAACTTGAGTTTAACTGTTGTTCTAGACGTCAAAGCTGACAGCAGTGTCTATAAGTTTAAAAGAGAAAGAGAAATGATGTCACAGAGTGAAAGAGAGAAAGAAAGAGAGAGAAAACAACATTAAAACTGTCTCGCAGAGTCTGGATTTGAGATTTTTTCTTGAAAAGTCAGACGTAAATTTACAAGCTGCTTGCGTCACTTTTCCAATGTTAAAAGTGGCACAAAAGTGGCATAATAAGCTTGTAGATCTGTTTGTCAGACTGTTGTAACCTATGTGTTGTCACTGCTTCGAGCTAATTTAACCTTTTAGACAGTGAAGCTGGTGCACACTACCCAATCACTCCTTTCATAGATAATTTGTTGTTGTTTCGGAAACAAAATTGTTTGTCACCTAGTGCCATTGGCGTGATTGAAACATGGTGCTCTACGTGTGGAAGAACCCTTCACTTTAATCAAGAGAGTTAATCATTTCAATTCAGATAAGGTTGTATACAGCAGAGTGGCGATAGTAGCGTCCAAATCTTTAAAAAAGAAAGAGAAATGATGTGAGAGAGTAAGAAAGAGTAAGGGAAAAAAGGATATTAAAACGTGGGAGAGACACACTCGACAGGGGAGGGGTACGTGATGCCAGAGGCGCAACCAGTCAAAAATAACGGGGGTGAGGGGGCTAGAAAAAATTTGGGGTGGAGGCTTTAGTTCAAGCAAAAAGAAGAATGGAGCTGCAGGGGCTGTAAGCGGGGGGGATTATCAAAGCCTCATTAACAAGCAAAATGTCTTTAAGAGACCTGTCACATACTCGGGTGTGAGTGTGTGTGGGCCCAGGAAGCTATGTCATCCTTGCTGAAACCCCGTTAGCCCAATGTTTTTTTTGCACCTGCTGCATACTACATATTCTCTCCTTTGACAGATAACTTGTCGTTGTTTCAGAAACAAGCTTGTTTGCTCACCTTGTGCTAGTGCCGTTGTCCGTGTTACATAATCCATCCTGAAGCTGTACAACTAAAAGATATTAAAAGAAAGATGTTATGATTGGTAATTCTTGCTATATTAATTAGTTAGATAATATCGCGCTTTTATAGACGTTTGATTGTCGGATTTCTACGAACTGTTTGTATTGTGAATATATTGCGGCCATTTCAGCGATTATAAAAAAGTTTCTGCTATTGGGAAAAAAATTAAACATATAATTTAATACATTATGTAGCAGTGCGTTTGTCTAAAATACTAAGTCGCATATTTGTATGTAGTCAGCTACAACCCTTTGACTCCTTGCGATGCATACTTAAGTCTCACTGCTCACCTTTTCGTCGAAAAGACACCTTCTGCATGAGGTAGTTCCGATCTCCAACAAAGATGTCTCATATCTGGTTCCAAGCCTTGATATCTCTATGGCTAACGATATATTCGTGCTCCCATCATCATCATCGCAGGTTCTTCACCTGCTCAGTGCTTCGGGCACCACTAACTCAGTGACCAAAGAGGCCACGCATGTGGTAGTGGGCCCCTTGTTCGGTGCTTTGGGAACACGTGCGCCCCGTCTTTTTTATACATAGGGCCACGTGTGTAGTGACGGATGTGCTGGATAGGTGTGGTGTGGGTGTATACCAGCCATGAGAGAGTGTGTGTCTATCTGACAACTAGACCTGCAACTAAGAAATCACTACAATGGAAACCTGGGCTTTGTACAGTTGTTGTGTTTTTCTGGTAGCGTAAGCACAGTAGGCTGTACTAACGTATTCAGTCTCGATTAATTTACCACCTCCCCCAGGAGCTTTTAAATGTTGGGAGAGGGTTCAATAATTGTTTTGACTTTTTTTCTTTAGTGTGCAGTGCTATATTGTTTTATAAAATGTATAAGTCTTCAAACTATCTTTACTCTTACGATGTACGTGCGATATTTCCTTAATTGATTTTAAAAGTTATATACGCTTTTTTACAGTTTAAAATAACTATTTTTATGATTATCCCAGATAATGTTTTCTCTTAATATGTACATTAAATACATAAATATATGTTTTTGAATAATTAGAATCTTACGTGGAGTACGTGTACGGGGCGCCGTATATGACGTCACGCGGGACATTTTTTTTTTATTAAAAAGACGCAGGGTACGCGTTTTGGGTAAAAAAGAAAAAGAAATTGTGAAGCCCGCTTTATTTTTAATTAGCCTCCGGGGGGGGGTCAAATCTCTGGGGCTATTTGTTTTTCATAATGGGGGGCCTAGAGGGTCCCCCCTGCGCCGGGATCGCTGCCCCCTGATTTTTTAACTATATGTATGCGGGGTGACTCATGGCCCCCCCGGAGTTCGGGGTACCGCTTTCTCCTCCACTCGATTCCCTCCCCCCCTCCCCCACCTCCGGGGCGTCTTTTTATTAAAAAAACTGTGCAAAGGTGTTGCAAATGTGGTATTTTGGTTTAGTTTCTGTCTTGTAGAGGATCCAAGGGAAATATAACAGTTTTTTTGTAGAGCTACTACCTCTCTGCATGTTACCATAGTAACTGTTCATGGATCACTTGCGTGCGTAGAGAGGTTAGAAGTTCACCACAATATGTTGGTAATTGAAGTACTTACTGTGCTGGAGATTTATATATATTTTTTTAATAGGAACCGTTAGTCGTAGAAGAAGTTTGTGGAAAAGTTTTATTAAGGATTCCTTCCTGTTCGGGGAGTATTAGGGTAACGTGCTCGAAGCGGGACTTTACGAAGTTTAATATTCATTGGCTCTAAAGTATGAAAAGTAGAAGTTTTGGCAGTCATTCCTTGCTTGTCTTTGGAGAATATGGACATTTCATTAGCTAAAGTGGTCCGAACACAAGTTTGCTCCTTATTGGGTTGGAGCGGTTCACTGTTGTCAGTAATATTGTGATGCATTTTCCAACAGAGTATGGGGAAAGAAAGTAGTAGAGGGTAGGTTAGGAAAACTATTAACTGTGTACAGTGCCCATAAGGTGGTGGAGAGGAATTATGAGGTAAACATTTTTTTATATATGTTTCAAGGGCCATTTATATAATTGCCGTGTGGTGTATAAATCACGGCGGAAAAATGACAGTGATTTGCGCTGTTTTCTTTTATCAAGTTTGTAGGTGACATACTTCTTAGTACTACTATTTACTTATAATGTGGTGTTTACTTTCATGATGGGGAGGTGTGGTTACACGCCAAAAAATTCAGTCTAGGCTTAAAACAGTTTTTATTAAGCAAATACAAATACACTTTCTTCTGAAACTGTTGCAGTATATATGAAAGGGGTGACAATTAAAAATGGAATTTCACTTAATATTAGTTAAGCGTGGCTATTTAGTTCATTTTTGTGCTATAGTTTATAAAAGTTTAGTCCCACATTCTTGTTGATGTAAGAGGGCATCAGTTACTTTTAGATAAAGTAGAATAGAAGTGCTACAACAAACACTCCCGCACTACATTATCTCAGATCAAGAGAACAAGTAAAACAGTAAAATCTAAATTGTTTCATATTACATAGAAATGCATGCATTATTATTTTTAAAATGTGTATTCTGTACAATTCAGAAACATGCTGTCGTAGTGTTTACAAGTTGCAGACTGTTCCGCTAATAAATCACATACTCACCAAAGAATATATAGAATGTTCCTTTTATAATATATAGTACACGTCCTATATATTCTTTAGGGAGAAGGTGAATAGGAATCGCAAATAAGAATAGAAATTGGAAAAAAAAGAATCAGAAATGTCGGGTTTAATAAATATTTAAAGTAAGAAAGTATGCATGATAGCTATATTTTAATATATATAAAAATTTCTGATCAAGTTTTTATAAATATTCGATAATTATATTACAGATGGCGCTGAAAAATCTCCCATTCCTCTTCGGTAGCAATAGGAACATTTATTATAATATAACGATTGATACCATTGTTACAGTAAAAAGAAAAGGAAAATAAAGTTATGTATTTAACAGAACATCCATAATGAAATAGTTTTGAGCGGTAATTATTTACTAAACTTCTTTTCTCAGGGAGGTGATAAAATTCGATCTTTGTGGCGACGGATCATAAACTCCTCTGAGATCATGACGGTGAGAATAATAATATGTATATATTCTCACAGCATATGATCACAAGGGTAAAATAGACTGAAAGCCTCAAGTCGGTAACGTTGCTTACTTATCGTTACTCTTTGTGACGACGGATCGTGAACTCCACTAAGATCACCAAGACTGTTAATGTTATAATATACATATTAACAGTATGTGATCTCTAGGGGAAAACACAATAATAAGTGGAAGATGGTGACATTGATTGTAAATGTTTAGGGTTTCGTCGACGGGTCACTAACACCTCTCGAGCGAAGTACAGTATCAATATTATAATATAAAAAGTCACTATATATAAGGTAAAAGGAGCAGAAAAGGAGTAACATTTGTTATAATATATCTGTTTCTAAGAACAAACTGTTGACGTTACAGAGAAAAAGGGAAAAACATGTAATAACATTTTTTCTACATATAAATGTTTAAATATTGATAAATAGTCACAACTTATAACTAAGTACTATGCCTATTCCATCTTGAAACAACTTACAACTCCGGAATATGTTTGTTGACACAAAAAGAGAATCCGATGCTGGAGAACGGAACCTGCAACAGAGATGGCGATTTAGAAATAACTCGGGAAAACGAAACTAATTGCACAGTAGGGGTCCTATTAGGATGGCGGACGGACCTGCGTCCATCCGCCACCCCAGAGGAGGAGGGACTGTCCGCATGGGCAGCGGCGGTCCCTCCGTGCCAATTAGGATGTGACCGCCAGCCTGGCGGTCACATCCTGTATTCTTAACATTGCGGCGGGTGCTGCTTGAAACAGCACCCGCCGCAATGTTAAAAAATTCATGTTTACCTTTGCATGAACAAAGCTGCAGGCACCGGGTGGTGCCTGCCGCTTCGTGCACGCAAAGTCAGGGGGGTACCATAGGTACCCCCCCATGTGCACCCCCCACCCCACCTTCACCCCTGGGGGCCCGCAACGGGCCCCCGAAGCCAAAACCGTATGCCTTTCCACGGCGGAAATTCAGCTGTGGAAAGGCATATGACCGCAGCTATCCTAATATGGCTGGCGGTGTCTGATAGACACCGCCAGCCATGTTAGTGCTTTTCCGCCGTGGTCGGAAGGCGACCGCGGCGGAAAAGCAGCGGACGGAAAATAGATCACCCACCCATCCTAATCTGGCGGGGGGTCTTTTTCCAGTCCGCAGCGGATAATCCGCATCCTCCGGGCCGGCGGTGGATTTCGCCGGCCCGGAGGATGCGGATTATCCACAATCATAATCGGCCCCTTAGTGTGGTTTATGTAGTTTTTTGTTGTTTAGTAGTCTATGGAAGGAAGATGTGGCTCCGCCTATGTAGATGGCACGTTTTGCAGTTTACACTTGCTCACGTTTTAACTATTTTTTGTCTGTACGTGTTCGGAAAAGTTTCAAACTGTGAAACTGTAAAGGTTTCGATTTTGATAGTAAGACGTATAAGATATTATCATCTACATGCGTTGGAGAGTTTAAAAAGTGTTACTCGGTAAACTGTGTTCTTTGCATTTTCATGATTAAAAGCATCTAAATAGAAGACGTATAAAAAAATATCGTAATCGTTAGAAGAAAAAAAGGTTTAATATTTGTTACTTTTATGGTTCTTAATTTAAAAAATGCTAGCATTTCTAGATCGTAATCCTACCCTCGGAAAGGTGTGCTGGCACTTGGGGCTTTGAGAAGGTTATTAAATAACAAATGCCCTTTTCTATGCACCTGTAGACTTGGCTTTTAAACTTTCAATTGCCTAATCTGTATATTTACACTTCCTCCAAACATTTTGGTACTGCTATTTTAGTATTGCAGTGACCCATTCAGCAGTATGTGTTTATGTATACATTGTTCTAAAAGTGAAGCTGCTGTAGATTTTGCCAGACACTCTCCTTGCAGAATTGTAATAATTCAGCCAGTACCCAAGTAGTCATGGTGCAAAGTGGGCCTTAGGGCATGGACTGCTTCAAAGTCATATGCACTATGCATGCACTCATCTATGCACGGGCAAACTTGTCTTTTATAGCTTTTATTATCCAGTCTATGTTCTTACACTTCTAGCAAACTCTTTGTGATTGTTGATTCAGTATTGTAGTGAAGTATTCAGCAGAATGCCCTTATGTATGCACTGTGCTAAAAATGAAGCAATTCCAAATTCAGACAGACACTCTCGTTGAAGAACTGTAATTATCCAGTCAGTACTCAAGTAATCATGGTGCAAAGTAGGCCTTAGGCCATATACTGCTTTAAACCTGTATAGAGTATGCTTGCACTCTTCTATGTAGGTGTACATTTGTTTTTTATACATTCAATTGTCCAGTCTGTATCATTAGACTTTCACAATCACTCTCACTCTACTATTTCAATATTGTAGTGAGCCATTCAGCAGTATTTCCTTATATATGTACTGTGGTAAAACTGAAGTTCTTATAAATTCAGTCATGCACTCTCTTTGCAGAACTGTAATCATGCAGTCAGTACCCAAGTAATTATGGAGCAAAGTCGGCCTTAGTATATGGACTGCTTCAAACTCCTATTTACTATGCATGTACTGTTCTATGCACCTTCAAATTTTCCTATTATATTTTGAATTCCCCAGTCTCTATCCTTACACTTCCAGCAAACACTCTGTCAATCCTCGTATAGTTTTGTAGTGACTCGTTGATCAGTGTGTAGTAATCCATTCTCTACAATGAAACAGTAATCAGGAGATGTACAATAAGTTGTACATTCCCAGAGATATGGCAGTTATTGTGCACTGTGATATCAGCACAATGGATGCACCGTATTTACAATGTAGTGTATTATGGAGCACAAACGGCACAGATATGTAATGTATTTGTTTTGTGAAGGTAGTGCATTGCTTGACTTGCGTTCCAAGTGCAACTTGGGGTTCAATGCTCACAAAGCTGTGTCAATCCTTACACCTGTTTCAAGCAGGAGCAGGGTTTTGATGTAGCATAGCACTAAAAGCGACTAAATGAAATATAATAGATTTCACTCAGTCACTTTTAGGAGGTGTTCCTATGCTAGAACACTTGCACCCCCCCCCTCTCTGCGCAGGAAAGTGTCTTTCTGGCGCAGGGCTTTAGAATATGATGCACCTTCATATGCATCACATTGTAAATATCAGGTACTATGGTACATCTTTTGCAACACTGCAGCATCACAGAAGTGACGGAAAAGATGTGTAAAAAGGTTACAAGGGGGTTGTAAATTTGCTCCTAACACATACAAATTCACCCAGGCAGTTTCACTAGCAGTGCAAATTGAAGTATAGACTTCTAACATATTTATATGGATGTGTTACATTGAAGTGCTTCGGAGGTACTACAGTTTAGTATAGGTAAACACCTTATACATTTATGCTGTAGCACTCTCTTATACTTTTTGCACTTTCACATTCACCATACACTACTAGTTCATTCATTAATTTATGGACTACACATTCCTTCTGACAAAGTTTTACACACTAAAATAGAAATATAGTTATTTTTTAAGCCAGTGTAGTGTTTTTAGTTTTCTATTTTTTTGTATTTTTTCAGGACGTTTTTAGTTGGGTTTTTTTAAACCAAAAAAATGAAACTGGAAAACAAAAAAACTGTGGAACAGGAAGAAAAAAGAATAAAAAATATTATTGTTTTGGGTAACGGTGCTCTTCTTTGCTCTTCACAATGAGGTGAATAGACTGCTCACCGTAGCAAAGGAGTTCTCTGCAAAATTTACAATGAATTGTAAGATTTGTTAACTGAGGCACAATAATAGGATGCGGAATGTTCGGAGAAGGTGATGGTGCTTTTGAGGTAGAAGGAACTGCAGGTTTAGGGTTTTCCTGGAACCTTTGTCTTGTCATCCTTCCATAATTATTTGGATGCACATTTTTGACATGGTGAACCATTGAGGCTGTCCCGAAAGAGTACTTTTTAGTGGGGTCAGCCCTGGAAAGTGTAACCTCACAGATCTTGAATGGTACTTTCGGTACATTCACGTTTTTCTGTCCCTCCAGAAATGAAGAAAACTTCCAAATGAAAGCTTCTTTTCTCTTTTTCTGAGGTGGCTTAGTAACAAAATGTTTCTTAGAGGAATGCACTAATGAAGTGTCTAAAAGAGCAGCCATTGTAGAGTTTGGTTGTAAAAGACTACAGCTCCACAGAATAGATGTTTTTCCTGGGAAAGTCGAAGTAGGATAATCAAAATGAGAGGGGTCTTTCAACAGTTGGAATAGGAAGTATTATGAACTAATAAAAACTCTCCTTTTATGGTCAGATGACTTTGCGTACGCTTACAGTGCTCTTAAGATGCGAGTATGTACGACGTACCTTTGCGATTTGGGTAATTGCTTTTAAAAGTAATAATTGCTTATTGAAAGTTAAAAAAAGTATTTTCATGTTTGTCCTAGATACTGTCTTCCCTTAATATGTACATTAAATACATAAAAATATGTTTTTGAACAATTAGAAACTTTTGCGCCGTATATGACATCAAACAGAAGCGTTGATGCGATGCGCAAGGTCAAAGTGTATCTGTAATGAGTGCATGGCTATGCGCAGAGGACCATTTGCCGTACAAAGTGTGGTGTGATCAATGTACGCGTACGGTGCGATTATCCAAAAATATATGAAAAAGGAATTATAGAGATTCTAACTGTAAAAATTTGGGAGAAAAAATGTGGGATTTAGTTTTGTTATTATTTTACATTAAGAATATGAAATATAATTTAAAAAATAAAATTAATATAAATATTTTTCATAAAAATGTAAGAAATGAGTATAAAAAGAAAGAAATGTAATAATTTATACATTTAAAAATTATAATTTACTAAACCTTTGAAATTCACTGAAAAAAACATAGGTTTCAGCCACGTTATAGTTAGGAATTAGCATTTAAAAAACCTTGCAAATTCACTGAAAAAATCCATAGGTTTCTCACATGTTATATTTAGCTGGAAATTTCACTCATACAAAACCATGTCATTTGATGATGACATCTCAATGATGTCATTTGAGATGTCATCAGTGATGCCATGAGTGATGTCACTGACCATGTCATGAGTGATGTAATATGTGACGTCATCAAGAGTGCATTGTGGGCGCGCAAGTTATAGTTAGCTGAACTAACTATAACGGGGGAATTTTAATGGTTTTGTATGAGTGAAATTTTTAGCTAACTATAACATGTGTGAAACCTATGGTTTTTTCAGTTAGAATATATATATATATATATATATATATATATATATATATATATATATATATATATATATATATATATATATATATATATATATATATTCACTTAAAAAACCATAGGTTATAGACCATATATAGTTAGGAATTAGCATTTACAAAACCTTATTTTACTCACACAAAGCCATTGAAATTCCATATATAGTTAGTTGCACTAACTATATATCGCGCACCCGCAATCCACTGCTGATCATGTCACATATTACATCATTCATGACATGGTCAGTGACATCACTGATGACATCACTGATGACATCTCAAATGACATCACTGATGACATCACTGATGACATCTCAAATGACATCACTGATGACTTCACTGATGACATCTCATTTGACATTACTGATCACATCACTGATGACATCATTCATGTGATAATACGATGAACCTCTTCAGACTCTAATATAACCTTAGATACACTCAGTGTAAACAGACACTCACAGACTGTCACTCATCCATGGAGTTACTCACACACCTAGTCAGTCATGCAAAGAATCAATCACACCTCCATTTCCTCAACTATACAGTTATACACACCTTACTTATTCAAACATATACTAACACATATTTACTCTCTTATACAATCTCTGATACAAGTTCACAATGATCCATACAGCCACTCATACATTCACTGGCTCTTATGCACAGTTATTTATATATGTCAACTCTCACATGTACTGTGTTTTACATATGTACTTACTTTGACATGTAGCACTGAGATATCCATTCACTCACCAATACACTCATGCACACAGTCAACCGCCCATACAGCTGTTTCCACATGCACTTTTGAACCCATATATCTAGTGAATCAACTGCTCACACATCTTTACACACATACACCCCCCAGCCACCCACACACACACTCAGTCTCCCATACAAATACTTTGGCAACCAATCAATAACCCATATAGTTACTCATATAGCTACTGATCAACACATGCAGCAGTTTACAGAACAACAGACATAATGATGCACAAATTAAGACAGTTTAGTCACTAACCCATGCACTTAGTGAGACACATTTAATCACTCACTCATACAGTCAGTCATGCACCTACTAAATCCTTCATCCAGACACTTATACATCCACTCATTCTTCAATATGTAAGACATATTTTAACTTTACAGAAACATACAGTCACTGGATGTTGTCATCAGTGATGTCATCAGTGATGTCATTTGAGATGTCATCAGTGATGTCATCAGTGATGTCACTGACCATGTCATGAATGATGTAATATGTGACATGATCAGCAGTGGATTGCGGGTGCGCGATATATAGTTAGTGCAACTAACTATATATGGAATTTCAATGGTTTTGTGTGAGTAAAATAAGGTTTTGTAAATGCTAATTCCTAACTATATATGGTCTATAACCTATGGTTTTTTCAGTGAATTTCAATGGTTTTGTAAATGCTAATTCCTAACTATATATGGTCTATAACCTATGGTTTTTTCAGTGAATTTCATAGGTTTTTTAGTAGCAAATATCTATATGTATGAAAGTAATAATTTTTATTAGAAATTTTAAAATGTATAAATATATATTTTTTTAATTATGTGCCCCGGTACGCGCCCCGGGGCGCTCCCGGGGCACGTACCGGTGAATGTACCGTGGAGCGTTCCGTGAGCGCTGCTCCCGCAAACGAAAACAACATGATGACGTTTAGCGTAGTCGCGTGATGCGCCGCGTAAACGTAACGCATCGCGTAACAGCGTCATGCGTTTCTTCGACGTGCTCCGTAAACGTACCCGGAAGCGCTCCGTGGCGCGACCCGGAGCGCAAAACGTAAGCACGCCGGAGCGCGTAGCGTAAGCGCGTCGGGACATGTGACCTGAAAATAACACTTTTCATTGGTTCTCAACTTTTTTTTCTACAAATGATGAAAGCCCCCTCCTCTTTTCCTCATTCTTACTTTTTTCTTTGAGAAAGCAAGACCTATCTGTGAGACATGGCTTCAGTAGTAGCTGCAGCTAGTGCACCCCCCCCACCACCACCACTACCCAGAAAGGAAGGTCCACCACCACAGATCCTTCCAGGAGTTGAAGAAGAGGAGGAAGAAGATGATGAGGACCAACAAACCATAACATACTTGCCTGAAGAACCAAGACAAAGCCATGTCAAAGTTCATTACATATGGCAGTATTTTTCCATTCCTGCTGGGCAAAAAAAAGTGAATGCCCCGAAGGCAACATGCTTAATTTGCAAAGATGTCCTGTCCAGGGGCAACCCAAATAAAAAATATTCATTTGGGAACTACACAATGATCCGCCACATGCAGAGGTGGCACCCTAACAATCTGGCACAAGCTGAGGTACGGGATCTGGCTAAGAAAAAAAGAGACCATCAGGCCAGCACCTCATCAGGTGAATCTTCATTTGCAGCACCAGAAGGGCGCGAAACAGTACCAAATATATAAGATAAATTTGGTGTAATAAAAATGGTCTGCATTTTTTGCGGAAAGACCCTCTGCTACGGGGAACTAAGCATTCACCTTATTAATGCTTCCATCGAAAACCACAACTGCAGCAAGAGAAGAAAGCAGTAGTTTTTTATTTTTATTTTTTCTCCTCTTGAGCCACTGTTAATTCCCAGTTTTTTGTTTCTTGTTTTTTGTTGAGCCCTTTATAATGGCTGTTTTTCATTGTTTCCCCCCCAAAAAAACAAAAAAAACATAAAATTATTCAAAAAATACAAAAAAATTCAGAAAAATAAAAAAAATATATAAAACAACACAAACATAAAAAAAAAGTTCTTTTCAGAACTACCTCCCATTTTTAAAAAATTACTAACATTTTAAGCACTCTTGACTTCATTTTTCTCATTGGTGCGCTTCCCGGTGCGCGCACCGGAGAGCGCCCCGTTAGCGCAATAAAAAAAATAACAAAAAAAAACAAGAGAAGGAGAGCAAAATAAGAAGAAAAATAGTAAAGGATGTGGAATGAGAGGTAGGGATAGAACCGGAGTAAAAGAACAATCCTGAGGGAAAGTGTTAAGAAAACAGTGAGCAAAAGTAAATAGGAATAAAACAAGATGTATGATAGTGACTAAAACATGAGGAATAACAGAGAGAAAAAACAGAATGCAGAAAAGAAGAAGTAACAGAAAAGGAATGATTGAAACAGCAAAGAAATGTAAATAACATAGGGGCATATTATCAACATAGGCGATAAAAGATTTGCTACTTTTATCGGCAGAAATCTGCCGCTAAAGCCGCTTTTGCGGCAGAAAACTGCCGCTAAAGCCACTTTTGCAGCAGTTTTCTGCCGATAAAAGCAGCGATAATTTTATCACCTGTGTTGATAATATGCCCCTTAGTGTGTTTGAACTACAGGGAGAAAGCATAATGAACAAGTAGTGAAAGAGTGATGAGTCAGAGATAGTGAGAGTAATAGAGACGGAGTGAGTGAACAGGAGTGAGGAACTATGAGAAGAGAGGGACTAAGAAAAAGAGTGGAAGGAGTAGAGTAATTAAGTAATAGAGAAAGGAATGAGGGAAGTAGCAAAGGCAGGAAAGTGAGGATTAAAGAAATGAAGCAGTGGAACTAATAGAAGTTAAATTTGATAGAAATGTAACGAAAAGAGTACAAAACATTTACCTTATAATTGTCGTTAACTTAGTCACTTGTTATTTTTATACTTTCAATCTGTGAAAGAGAGAACAAACATTTGAAAAATATTAAAACATGTATTTAAAAATTAGAAAAGACAAGGGAAAAGATTGAAGGACAAACAGTTTTTCAACAACTTTGACACTTACAGAAGCCTCTGCTTCTCCATGCCCCTACACAGTCCTAAAAATATACATTTTAAACTAACAGTATCTTGATGCAGATGAAGTGAGGCCTATCTTGCAAGATGGTGCATCTTTTGCACTGCTGCTGTCTCACAAAAGTGATGCAACGGCAGCGCAAAAGAGGTGCACAGCCGTCATAAAACTGTCCCTAACATTTTAAATGATTGTTTCAGGATGCCAATAAGGTGTGTCCTATCCAGAGGTTTGTTTGAGGTGAGGCCTACTCAGGGTTGCAGATGAAATTTAGGCTTGTTGAAGAGTACAGAGGAGATAATACATGTGCAGGCCTACCAATGAAGTGATTCATGTCCACTTCACTCTTGAACAAAGGCCAGACCTCCTCTGTTTCCTTGGACAGGCCTAAACTTGATCTGCACAATGTGATGTGTAATGTTAGGAAACACAGGTGATGTAATTGAAAAACATGCAATTTCTTTTGCTCATTTCACAATCACATCAATTGTGTTTCCTTTGCTTAGGTATCTCATTGTGCAGATGTAGTCCAGCATATGAAAGAGTACCCAGAAGTGCAGCACTGCATGCAACAACTTTGACACTTACTGAAGCCTCAGCTTCTGCATGCCCCCTACACAGTCCTAATTATATACATTTTAAACTGACGGTATCTTGCTGGAGATGAACTGAGGCCTATCTTGCAACATGGTGCATCTTTTACACTGCTGCTGCGTCACAAAAGTGACGGAACAGCGGCGCAAAAGAGGCGTATGGCCATCATAAATCTGCACTTAACATTTTAAATGATTGTTTCTAGATGCTGATAAGGTGTGGATTATCCAGAGATTTGTTTCAGGTAAGTCATACTCAGGGTTGCAGATGAAATTTAGGCTTGTTGAAGAGTATAGAGGAGATAATACATGTGCAGGCCTACCAACGAAGTGAGTCATGTCCACTGCACTCTTGAACAAATGTGAGACCTCCTCTGTCTCCTGGAACAGGCCTAAACCTCATCTAAACAATGTGATGTGTAATGTTAGGAAACACAGGTAATTTAATTGAAAAAACGTGCAATTTTCTTTGCTCATTCCACAATCACATCACCTGTGTTTCCTTTGCTTACGTATCTCATTGTGCAGTTGTAGTCTATCATATGAAAGACTACGTAGAATGTGAGCACCGTATGCAACAACTTTGACACTTATAGAAGCCTCAGCTTCTCCATGCCTACTACACAGTTCTAAATGTATATCATAAATACAAAAAGTACAGAATTAATTATACATGTTAAATGGTTTATTTTTGCTGTTCTCAGAATTTATCAAATTTCACTAAAAATAGTGACTTGAAGGTATTCATCATATAACAGCGGGGAAAAAAAACACAATCAAAATGATTGTGTTTAAAAAACCCATATAACATAACCAATCAGAAATCAGAACTCCTGAAAAGTAACTTACTTTCCATGACGTCGAAGGATATCCTATGAACAGCTTACACTCTGTTGTGCTGCTATTATTTTCAGCCCGCCACTGTCTGAAAGAAAAGCTCCATCGTTTTGACAAATATGTTACATACAATAAATGACTTCTCGCTCTCTACCGCACTTTTCCACAAGGCCAAATCGTGTAAGAGCCATTTATAACTCTTGGAATTCTTCTAAGCAAATCCCGTCATTTTGTATTTCCGCAACTTTCATAAAGAAAATGTTCAAGATCACTTTCACAATCCTGTACTAGTAATATCTCACCCTTCTTGCTCACTCATGTTCCACATTTCCTATGACACTGATACTGCTTACTATGAAGCAGACTTACACTACCTCTATGACTACTACAATTATTTAATTCTCTACATCACTTTTAATCACAAAGCAATTTAAAACAGTAGATAAAATTATATCAACCCCTAGAATCATTATAGGCCAGCTACCTACCCTAAATTCTCTTTTCTGAAAACAGAAAGTAAGAATATTTTTAAGTAAAAAGGCAACATTGTATCGTAGTCAAATAGGAATAATTTACGAAACAGCAGCTTTTTTTACATTTTCAATAAGCTGTGTAATAAGCGGATCTTGTCAAAGGACCATCATGTCATATAATAGCTGCAGTTAAAAATGTTCTTCCTAAAATAAACGACTATGTAGCCACAACATTTGTAATTAAAGTTGAAGACTTACTTTCATCAGGTTTATATAGTTGGAATTTTAAAATGACATTATAACCAAAAGTTTGGTCAAATAATCTAGACAGCATTGCAGACTTACATTACCTCTACTCCATGTTTTGATTGGCTGCTTGATTTAGCTTATAAAAAGAAACAGTTTTTCTGAACTCATTCAAAGTGCAGTTATTTTTCCATGACATCAAGTGTTATGGTAAGAACACCGTTTGCTTTGGGAAATACTCTGTTGTCCTTTAACTAATCCGTGCCCACCACTTTCTGTAAGAAAACCTTCTTTTTTTCCAGGAACTATTTAAAACTCAAAAATAACTTTTGACTCTGTACTACACTTATCCTCAAGGCCAAATTGTGTAGGAGCCATTAGAACCTCTTGAATTTCCTCAGAGCACATCCCGAGATTCTTTCCCTAAAATTTTGGTTTTAAAAACACCAGGTAAGAATTTTTAAGGTCAAAAGGCAATTTTTTTTAAAAAGTTAAAACAGAATCATTGCAGAATGACCACCCATTTATAGACTTTAAATAAGCTGTGTAATGTCCTGATGTTATTGAAGGACCGTCATGACATATAATTGCTGCAGTTACAAAAGTCCTTCCTGATATTGACAACTGTGAAGCCACAACATTTTTAATCAAAGTTGTCAATTTTGTTCCATCAGGCCTACATCGTTGGAACATTAAAATGACATACTGGCCATATGTTCGTATAAATAATGTTGACAACATTTCAGACTTACATTGGCTACACTCCATGTTGTGATCAGCTGCTTTTACTAGCTTATTAAAGGACACTGATTTACTGTCTGGCAAAGTTAAATATATAAATTTTTCTGAGTCTACACTAGTAGTACTTGATACCCTAAAGTTCTCGCAGTCATGCTGCCATTGATAAGAAAGCCCAAACAGGTGATCTACATCTACACCTTCATCTTGCAATACATCAAGCATATACATTAAAAACTCCTGACAATCTTGCTGAATATTTTGAGAGAATTGTGTTTGACCTGAACATCTGTCTAACAGATTTCGAATTTCAGACACACTTTCTATTTTTGGTCTATCAGTGCTACATTTCTCTAAAACAGAATTCAACAAACTGCAAAATCTCTGATCCGAATTGACCACAATCTCTTGTTTTAAAGTTTCTAGAGAAAAAAAAACATTAACCACTACATTAGCATAGCAGTTGACACCAGAACTGTTTTCAAATTGAAAACCAACAACATCTTCAACAAAATCCTTTTCCTTTCTGCTTATAATTTCTGGTTCATCGACTTTTCGTCTTTTTGCTACAACCTCCCTACTATTGGTCACATTTCTTCGTTTCCGGCCTACCACACGTTTCTCAAACAAAGGATATTGAGGCAAATGTGGCGCATACTCTCTTCTTAACCTATTGTATTCGTTAACACAGTCTAGATCCGCACAAATGTTTGTGACATCACACTCAATCAAGTACAATCCCGATAAAGTTCTGACTCGTGGCAATGCCACATATGCCATACCCTCCTTGAACACAGAACTGCCAATATTCACCAATGCACTGTCTACACTTAAACCTTGCGATTTATGGATTGTCACCGCATATGCCAAGCAAACAGGAAACTGCTTACGGCGAACATATAAGTCTTTCACAAGCAAAAACCTAGCAGAGCAACGACCAATTAGCTGTACTTCCTCAATGCCATCAAATTTAATTTTTAAAAATTCAATTTCATCCCTATTTCTGTATTTCACAAAATCAACAACATTACCCATTGATCCATTTACCAGACCTCTTTCAACATGTAAATTCCTTCTTAAAATTATACGGCAATTTAAGCACAAATTCAGAGTCTTTTCAAAACCCGCAGTTTTAGATATACTCTTCTCTAATGAATCCAATTTTGATTTCAAATTCTCAGACAAAATAATTGTTGATCCCATATGCTCTACTCTGTCAATAGCTTCCAGTTTCACAATATCTTGGTTTTCTAAATACAACATTTTGTTGTTGAAGATGGCACATTCTGCAAGAGTTGGCATCAAACATATTCCAGATTTCTTCTCAGTAATTTTCTGAAAAATATTCTCAGGCACAACGTCTTGTTCTGGATACAAATTTGACAGTAATCGTGCATGTAAAGCTTCTTTCCCATGCTCGGTCACTTTTCCGATTCTAACATCTGGTAGAATATTCTTGTAATCTTCATCCTTCGCCTGACGCATATTTTCATGCAGTTCAGCATAATTGAAGTTTAACCATATATTAACGTTGCCAATGCTCCCTAGGCACTTCCAGGTATCTTCATGCGTGAGCATTTTGAACACAGGTTGTCCTTTCACTGGTGTCAGCTGCAGAAGATCACCGAAAACAATGATGTGTTTGCCACCAAATAACACATCATACTCTGTTTTGAGAACTTCTTGCATTCTCAAATGCACAAAGGCAAGCATGACATTGAAAACCATGCTTACTTCGTCAATGATAAGAAGTTTCATTTTCTTCAAGACTCTTGAAACTTCACAACAAGCATCTCCAGATAACTTGTGGTATTGTAATTTGTTATCATGCTCCACTGGCAGCATCAGTAGACGATGCAAAGTAATACCTTTAATGTTATGTGCTGCCAGTCCAGTTGGAGCGGTGACAACACAACACAGCGATGACTCAGTCCTTTTCTGCAAATAACATGAAATTGCTATAGTGAGGAAACTTTTTCCAGTTCCCGCTTCTCCACTCACGTACAGTCGGACAGGTTTCAACGACGTACATGAGCACTCTTTCTTCTCATGACTTAATCCCTGATCAATTTGGTTGGTAACTTCGTCATATATTTTCCTCTGCTCAACGTTGAGTTTTCTTTCCAAGTCTTCTAAGTTAACCGCATCCTCCTGAGCATGTGCCATGGCTCTTTCCACTTCAATCATGGCAGTGGCAGCTTCATTTTCGATAACTGGTCCTCCTAGTGGATCCTGACTCAATGAAACAGAACTCTGACTGTCCTGAGAACTGTCTCTAGCAATCTCGACTGCAATCGTTGCTTCCTGCTCGATTTCCGCATTCAACATTTCTAGATATTTGAGAAAAACAGGACATTCTATGGTCTCCTTGGCGGCATTGAAAGAGTCTTCGTAACAGAGGAAATCTCCAAGCAGTTCCTCTTCTGCACGCCAAGGCTTGAAAAGTTGCAAAAGTGCTAAATAGAAAAACTCTTTTTTTTCAGGAGATTCGCCACTCAATTTTTGATGGTTTACCAAGTGGCATTTTCTTTGCTTGACGAGACATCCCTCACTTCCAATTACAGCATACACTCCTTTATCAATATCTTCTTTGATGTTCCTCTTGAATATGTAATTTTGTAGAACCTCATACAGACAAACATTCTTGAGGTGTCTGCTTCTATTTAGATAATATGTATCCAACATGTTGGTCTTCAAAATATCAGTACTGTTTGGCTCCTTTTCCGCCAAATACTCAATTTCCCGCACAGGTTTCAGAACTCGATTACGCGTTGCAGCAAGACCAAGACTCGCCCAAACGATACTCCTAGATTTGGCATAGAGACTTGCTGAAGACAACCGGTCAGAACATTCGTAAGCTCCGATTTCTCGATGTGACAACATCTTCAGACTGAAACTGTACAACTTCTTACTGAGGCTCTTTTCATGGGAAATGTCCTCCCACATATCCTTCAATTCTGTCTTTTCTTTTTTGGTGATGTAAGATGTCACATACCGAGCCACAGCCATACAGTTATCAGCCACGAACTGTATATCCATGTTAGCATTCCACATGGACAAAATCACTGGGTTGTAGTCGTTGATATACTTGGACTCTTCGTTCCTTTTCAAATTGTATGTGTTTTTAGGTGATTTCTTCCTCACATTATGTCGCAGCGAAGACATCAAACTGTTCACTCTTTCTTTAGAAATCACCGGTCGTGGAAAGGCGAAACGACATTTGGTGTAGAACTTGTCCTTGTTTCTGAATTTACGACGACAGTACTTTCCGCAACGATGGCTTTGGAAGCGTAGAACTTGTTCTCTTAGGCTTTTGTCCTCCTTTGCGCTTGGAACAGCACATGTAGAATACTGTTCTATGAAACTCATCACTAAGTCTTCTGGATCTGTTCCAAATTTAGGTGCATCCTTGATCCACAGTAGCATATGTATATGAGGAGCACCTCTTGCTTGGTACTCCTTTCTCCAGAAGACATCCAACACCTCTCCAAGAGGTGGATTTCTCTTGTTCATGATGAAAGACAAATCTATGATTGAAGTACCTGCATACATTCACTGGATCCAAAGAGCACAGTTCTCCGGGTGTCTTGAATTCGATATTTTCAATGTTTCCATTTGCCTCTCGTAGAAATTCAAGTAAGTCTTCCCAGCCATACTCGGCACAGCTGAGAGTGAGGAACCATGTGGGAGTTCCTAAGTTCCTCAGCATACATTTTAAATCACCATGACGACGGTACCAGTACTCATTAGTACCACGCTGACACGCCATGAGATTAATCAGGTGAGAATCCAAAATACTGTCTTGCACATTGACTTTATCCATAAAGTCACTTGCCGAGATGTTTTGCATCTGTATACCACTTTTCAAGATGTGGTTCACTGCATATGACAGTCCAGACAGATCGCTTTCAAACAGGAGATGAAACAAATAGGGAATGCATTGTCGAAACCTAGGATCTTCTGCATACAATCGTAAAGTCCGGTATTCAGAAGCAGGAATTTGATGAGGTCGCTCATCATATCTTCCTCCTTGACCTGTTGGAAATAGCTGTGGGAAACACCGAGCTTCCAAACTTTCCTCCCAAACACTAATGGGACTCCCTTTGGCTTGTTTCATTTGAAACAACTCAATAGCATTCCCCATGACTTCCTTGGAATGCAAAGGATGAACACTATAATGTTCATATATTTCTTCACTTTTAGAGGGTTCTACTTTCTCAATTTGACCAGCACACAAATCGCTATCCTCTTCTTCACTTACTTCCTCTTCTGCAACATATACATTCTTATAGTACTTATTGTTTTTTTTCAAATACAATGTTGCCTTTTTGACTTTCCTAACATCCACTAAATCTTGCCATATTTTCTTACTCTTTGTCGGAACCCCATTAACTAAGATAACCAGAGGTTCCTCTTCCACTTTTCTACTCCAATTTTATTAATGATTTTCTTCAAATCTAGAGGCAAATAAACAACTCTTCCCTTTAATCCTCTCTGTAAATCTGATGGAGGCAATTTCCCTGTCTTTGGCTCCATTCTTACAATAGCCTGAAAGGGATGGATACTTTGAATCAAAATAGATTCATAAGTATTTAAATCCTTCAATTCAGAAGGAATCTCAACCAATTCCAGATTATTATGAACCGCTCTAGCAGGCATCTGGTTTTGATTTAATTTGTTACAACAATAAGTACACACACGTTGATCCAATCCCAAATCAAAACAATTTTCTACCATCAAGTATGTTGCAAAATCCTTCCATTCACGATTATTTTCCCTTTCACTTTTTGCATATAAATCCACTAACTTAGTCTGATTCTTATAATAAGTGCGTCGACAACACACACAAGTGAAATTAGGCCTCTCACTTGATTTCACCTGAAACGTGGCAATTTCCTTCTGAAAATTATCTGTACTGGAAACCTGTACACTATCTTCCACATTACCCTCTTCTTCTGGGTCAATTTCAACATTCTCCTCTTTACTTCCAAAGTAACAAAACTCAATTTCTTCACAAATATTCTTCACATCTATTTCAGAACCATGCAAAAGAGCAGTGCATAATTGTTTAAGCATAACTGCTGGACTCTTAGCATAATACAACATTCTACCTAATTTCCTCACTTTATTATGATGGCACTGCTAGCATCCTGAAATGATGAAAAACACTCTGGCATACTCTCCTGGAAAGACAAGCCAGTGAATGACCATGCAAACCTGTCACTTCTCTCACTCTGCAAGGATCTAATTCTTGCAACAACTTCACTTTCTGCTTCAAAGTTTTCTTATTAAATGTCCGTACAAAATCACAAAGCAAATTGATGGAATCCTGTCGCACACTGCAAATACTACTACACTTCCAGGTGTACACAGGTCCCTTAGGACGTCTTCCTAAAACCTCATTACCTAACACCTCTTCTGCCTCTGTTGTCACAAGTTTTTCTTTTTCAACTGGACAACCATCTTTCACCTCATAAGCTCGACCACTGGTGTCAACTGCATGCACCAAATCATTATCCTGGAAATAACTCTCCTCATTAAAAAATGCCTCACAACTTGAACTATGCATCCATTCTCCTGAAAAAATTTCACAAAAATTACTACGATTAACTGTTCTCTTCCATCTACTATTTCTTTTGAAATCATAAATTGCCTTGTTTAGCTTCCTAATTCTATTGATTATCAAAATAAATAACTTTCGCTTAATTTCAAGTGCCTGATCAATAACTTTCTCAATTTTTTTTTCTCTTATAAAAAACCACTGACCTTTCTTAATATTTTTTAACAAATTGCCAATTATCCTGTTGCGGAACATTCGTCTACGAATGTCCCTAAACTGATTTTTCCTTCTACTACCATACACAGAGTTATCTCCTGCTCTAGCAGTAACATTTTTGATTGGCCTTCCCTTTCCGTTTAAATTGCTTCTCTTTTTCTGGACTAAAACATTTTCTGTAGTACTACTTTTTTTTCTACAAATGTTTCTTATGAATGATTTCTTTATCTTACCCGGACCTTTCTTGGTGACTTGACAAGTTTTTATTGTAGAGGTCTGCTACAATAATTTTTGGAGCTGCTGTCTTTGATGTTTGGTAGCCTTTCGCCTTCTGTCCTTCGAAGGCATTCTTTAATTTTGAAATGATCTGCAGTTGAATCTGTGGTAAAATATAATAAAAAAATGTTATTAACCACTATTAGCAAACAGTAAATCAATAACAGTCATCAAAAATTTAACACACTACTTGTTATTTTTACATAGAATAATTTTTAGTGCATTGGCAAATTTAGAAATCACAAATAGTAGCAAAGAAATGGAATGCTTCTACATTTTACCTGTGCTGTTTATGTGAATCTGATCTAATTTTATGAGCATATTTTACTATTTCATTAAAGACACTACACAAAACCTGTTTTTGAAGTTGTGTTTAATTTTAAATGAAACGGTTTACATTTTTACTTTTCATTTCAAGTACATTTTAAAAATAAATGTTTATAGTTCCATAGGCTCAAGCAGGTCAGCTTCCCACCCTATGTCATACAATTCTGACAAATCGGCATCCTCATCATGTTCTTCATCATCCTCAGGATTTAAATCATCCAAGGGATCTACTTCCACTGACGTTTCAATTACAAGTTCAATGATAAGGTCGAGATCAACTGATTGCTCATTATCACTCATGGTTGATGTTGTCGTTATCTTTAAAGAAAGAGAACAACAATGAGATGTTGCAGAGTAAGAGACAAATCTCAGAGATTATAATAGTAAAATTGTTTAACAAGAGTAACATTTTGCAGCTATTATTTAGCCATGTCCAGCGATGCTGAGGAGGTGAGGCCTATGTCCAAGTTTTCAGTGAACAGGACTCATCTCTTCTTAACCTTGGATAAGCCTCACCGACTCTGTGTCCCCTGCTCATACTTAAATGTAAAGGGGCAGATTTATGTTAACTGGCGCATCCCCACGGATGCACCAGTTAATGTGCACCGCTGCTCTGCCACCCATGGTGTGCCGCATTTACAATGTGGAGCACCATTGAGCAAAAACAGCACAGATGCGTCACGCATCTGTGCTGCAAAAGCAGCACATTGCAGGAATCACGTCGTAAGCGCGACATGTCTACTGCAATGCACAGGAGGAAGCCTCACATTGCATGGTGCATCACTCCTTATGCCTGTTTCAAACAGGCGTAAGGATTTGATCCAGCAATGCTATAAAGCTGACTCAGTGAAATCTTCTAAATTTCACTGTGTTAGTTTTACAGGGCTTTCATGCAAATAAATGCGTACCCTGCAACAAAACACCTATATGAAATCTGACGCAGGTTTCATGTGGCACAGGACTTTACAGCATGACACATCTGCCTAGATGCATCAAGTTGTAAATATGTCACAACATAGCAAATCTTTTGCACCGCCGCTGCGTCACAAAAGTGATGCACAGCAGCGGAAAAGAGGCACACACCTATCATAAATCTGTCCCCAACATTTTAAATGATTGATTCAGGATGACGATAAGGTGTGGCCTATCCAGAGGTTTGTTTGAGGTGAGGCCTACTCAGGGTTGCAGATGAAATTTAGGTTTGTTGAAGAATACAGAGGAGATAATACATGTCCAGGCCTACCAATGAAGTGAGTCATGTCCACTTCACTCTTGAACAAAGGCCAGACCTCTTCTGTGTCCGTGGACAGGCCTAAAGCTCATCTGCACAATGTCATTCGTAAAGTTAGAAAACACAGGTGATGTAATTGAAAAATGTGGAGTTTCTTTTCCTCATTTCACAATCACATCACCTGTGTTTCCTTTGGTTAGGTATCTCATAGTGCAGATGGAGTGTAGCATATGAAAGAGTACACAGAAGTTCAGCAGTGTATACAACAATTTTGACATTTACAGAAGATTCAGCTTCTTATCTTGTTGGAGATGAAGTGAGGCCTGTCTTGCAACATGGTGCATCTTTTGCATCACTGCTGCATCGGTTTCATGTGGCACGGGACTTTACAGCATGAAACATCTGCCTAGATGCATCAAGTTGTAAATATGTCACCACATAGCAAATCTTTTGCACCGCCGCTGCGTCACAAAAGTGACGCACAGTGACGCAAAAGAGGCATACACCTATCATAAATCTGTCCCTAACATTTTAAATGATTAATTCAGGATGACGATAAGGTGTGGCCTATCCAGAGGTTTGTTTAAGGTGAGCCCTACTCAGGGTTGCAGATGAAATTTACGCTTGTTGAAGAGTGCAGAGGAGATAATACATGTGAAGGCCTACCAATGAAGTAAGTCATGTCCACTTCACTCTTGAACAAAGGCCAGACCTCTTCTGTGTCCGTGGACAGGCCTAAAGCTCATCTGCACAATGTCATTCGTAAAGTTAGAAAATACAGGTGATGTAATTGAAAAATGTGGAGTTTCTTTTCCTCATTTCACAATCACATCACCTGTGTTTTCTTTGGTTAGGTATCTCATAGTGCAGATGGAGTCTAGCATATGAAAGAGTACACAGAAGTTCAGCAGTGTATACAACAATTTTGACATTTACAGAAGATTCAGCTTCTTATCTTGTTGGACATGAAGTGAGGCCTGTCTTGCAACATGGTGCATCTTTTGCATCACTGCTGCATCGGTTTCATGTGGCACGGGACTTTACAGCATGACACATCTGCCTAGATGCATCAAGTTGTAAATATGTCACCACATAGCAAATCTTTTGCACCGCCGCTGCGTCACAAAAGTGACGCACAGTGACGCAAAAGAGGCATACACCTATCATAAATCTGTCCCTAACATTTTAAATGATTAATTCAGGATGACGATAAGGTGTGGCCTATCCAGAGGTTTGTTTAAGGTGAGCCCTACTCAGGGTTGCAGATGAAATTTACGCTTGTTGAAGAGTACAGAGAAGATAATACATGTGAAGGCCTACCAATGAAGTAAGTCATGTCCACTTCACTCTTGAACAAAGGCCAGACCTCTTCTGTGTCCGTGGACAGGCCTAAAGCTCATCTGCACAATGTCATTCGTAAAGTTAGAAAACACAGGTGATGTAATTGAAAAATGTGGAGTTTCTTTTCCTCATTTCACAATCACATCACCTGTGTTTCCTTTGGTTAGGTATCTCATAGTGCAGATGGAGTCTAGCATATGAAAGAGTACACAGAAGTTCAGCAGTGTATACAACAATTTTGACATTTACAGAAGATTCAGCTTCTTATCTTGTTGGAGATGAAGTGAGGCCTGTCTTGCAACATGGTGCATTTTTTGCATCACTGCTGCATCGGTTTAATGTGGCACGGGACTTTACAGCATGACACATCTGCCTAGATGCATCAAGTTGTAAATATGTCACCACATAGCAAATCTTTTGCACCGCCGCTGCGTCACAAAAGTGACGCACAGTGACGCAAAAGAGGCATACACCTATCATAAATCTGTCCCTAACATTTTAAATGATTAATTCAGGATGACGATAAGGTGTGGCCTATCCAGAGGTTTGTTTAAGGTGAGCCCTACTCAGGGTTGCAGATGAAATTTACGCTTGTTGAAGAGTACAGAGGAGATAATACATGTGAAGGCCTACCAATGAAGTAAGTCATGTCCACTTCACTCTTGAACAAAGGCCAGACCTCTTCTGTGTCCGTGGACAGGCCTAAAGCTCATCTGCACAATGTCATTCGTAAACTTAGGAAACACAGGTGATGTAATTGAAAAATGTGGAGTTTCTTTTCCTCATTTCACAATCACATCACCTGTGTTTCCTTTGCTTAGGTATCTCATAGTGCAGATGGAGTCTAGCATATCAAAGAGTACACAGAAGTTCAGCAGTGTATACAACAATTTTGACATTTACAGAAGATTCAGCTTCTTATCTGGTTGGAGATGAAGTGAGGCCTGTCTTGCAACATGGTGCATCTTTTGCATCACTGCTGCATCGGTTTCATGTGGCACGGGACTTTACAGCATGACACATCTGCCTAGATGCATCAAGTTGTAAATATGTCGCCACATAGCAAATCTTTTGCACCGCCGCTGCGTCACAAAAGTGACGCACAGTGACGCAAAAGAGGCATACACCTATCATAAATCTGTCCCTAACATTTTAAATGATTGATTCAGGATGACGATAAGGTGTGGCCTATCCAGAGGATTGTTTAAGGTGAGGCCTACTCAGGGTTGCAGATGAAATTTACGCTTGTTGAAGAGTACAGAGGAGATAATACACGTGAAGGCCTACCAATGAAGTAAGTCATGTCCACTTCACTCTTGAACAAAGGCCAGACCTCTTCTGTGTCCGTGGACAGGCCTAAACCTCATCTGCACAATGTCATTCGTAAACTTAGGAAACACAGGTGATGTAATTGATAAATGTGGAGTTTCTTTTCCTCATTTCACAATCACATCAAATGTCTTTAATTAAAATGGGAAAAATAACATCAAAGGGACTCAAATGCCTTTTAAATATACCCCAAGCAACCTATGAAACTCTAGCACTACATATCAAGAAACCTAATTGATTTCAAAGATCGTTTTTAAACACATCATCTAAATCAATTATATACCTACATTCAAGGGGAAATGACTTAAAATGGCCTAAGACACATGAAAGCGTTTTTTTAAGGCCCTTGCACCATTTTTGGGTCGCTTTTAACATGGCTATGTTAGTCAAAGAATTAAAATCTAAATTTGCCAAGCACAGATGGGGGCATATTTACAAGGAACTTGCACCACGGGGAAAGGTCTTAAATTAAAATGGGAAAAATAACATCAGAGAGACTCAAATGCCTTATAAATATGCCCCAAGCAACCTATGAAACTCTAGCACTATATATCCAGAAACCTAATTGATGTCAAAAAACGTTTTAAAACACATCATCTAAATCAATTATATACCTACATTCATCGGGAAGTGACTTAAAATGCCCTAAGACACATGAAAGCGGTTTTTTAAAGCCCTTGCTCCATTTTTGGATCACTTTTAACATGGCTATGTAAGTCAAATAATCAAGATCTAAATTTGCCAAGCACAGATGGGGGCGTATTTACAAGGACCTTGCACCACAGACAAAGGTCTTAAATTAAAATGGGAAAAATAACATCAGAGAGACTCAAAGGCCTTATAAATATGCCCCAAGCAACCTATGAAGCTCTAGCAGTACATATCAAGAAACCTAATTGTTTTCAAAAATCGTTTTTAAACACATCATCTAAATCAATTATATACCTACATTCAAGGGGAAATGACTTAAAATGGCCTAAGACACATGAAAGCGTTTTTTTAAGGCCCTTGCAACATTTTTGGGTCACTTTTAACATGGCTATGTTAGTCAAAGAATTAAAATCTAAATTTGCCAAGCACAGATGGGGGCATATTTACAAGGACCTTGCACCACGGGGAAAGGTCTTAAATTAAAATGGGAAAAATTACATCAAAGGAACTCAAAAGCCTTGAAAATATGCCCCAAGCAACCTATGAAACTCTAGCAGTACATATCAAGAAACCTAATTGATTTCAAAAAACGTTTTTAAACACATCTTGTAAAGCAATTATATTCATACATTCATGGGGAAGTGAGTTAAAATACCTTAAGACACATGAAAGCATTTTTGTAAGACCCTTGCACTTTTTATGCGTCACTTTTAACATGGCTATGTAACACAAAGAAACAAAATCTATTTGTAAAACACTTGACACAAAGCAACATTTTAAATACACAACTTTCTTCATAATTTTCTCCCTAAACCATACTATTCTCTATCTAAATTAAATGAATCTTTTCTCACCTTAGCAAATACTTTATGAGTTTCAAAACAGTCTCAGAAACACACCAAATTGTCTTTAGCAGAGCAAAAGGTATGCACTCCAGAGTCTGCAGCTATAAAAAGCACAGAAAAGCTGTAATTCATCACACATATCTCTCATGTCACCCAATCAAAACTCTTCCCTCACTTTTTTCAAATCAACACCCTTCCCCCCTCTGCCCTTTCTGCCTTTTTTGCATAGCAACCACCTCCTGAAAGACCTCTCATGTTTGCAAGTTCACACAACAATGTTTCAATTGAACTCTGAACTCTCAGTACACCTGCATATCCAGTGCAATCTTTCATAAAATGATTTTTTTGACCATTCAAATTACATCTTTCAAAGAACTCATCCATGCACCCTAACTTTCTGTTTTCAGCAATCAAAATCCACCAATCACTGCTACTGCTTCATTAACACAGAAACTCCACAGTTTTTTTCATTTTAAACTCTTATTTTTTCAACTCCCATTTCATTGCCACACTTCATCTGACTGCAGCAGAACCTCCTCTCACCATGTTTTCTGTCTGGATTTTTGGACATAGTTATATCCATTGGGCTCAAAGGTTTGCTGATAACAGAAGTTTACCTAACCTCAATTTACAAAATGTGGAAATCAAGTGGATTGCCCACAGAGGATTAAAATTTCACCAATTGATACCATTGGTGAAAACCTTTTTGCATTTGTCAAAACCTGACCTGTTAATTGTGCACTGTGGAGGTAATGACTTGGGCACTTTGACTGGGGTAGGTCTGGAAATGCTTTTAAAGGACACCTTTGAGCAATTGATGGCACTTTTTCCTCAAACTGCCTTGATATTTTCAAATATATGCCAAAGACAGAAATGGAGGTGGTCGAACCAATTTTGTCCACAAATTGAGAAATCGAGGAAGCATGTAAATAAGTCTGTTTCAGCTTACATGAGAGACCATGGAATGGGCTCCATCTACAACAATAACTTGCGTTACTACATGCAAGATATCTACAGAGGAGATGGAGTTCACTTCTCAGATGAGGGGAACAGAATTTTCATCCTCAATTTAAGACTGTGCATTGGTACCTACTTGTAGGTACCTACATCAGCCACAGGACCCAAAAGCTCTTTTCAGAGCTACCCTACATCTGATCACTCATAATTATTATTTTACTCTAACTTTTTTCACTAATTTTCAACAAAGTACGCTCCCCGGAGCGCTACCCGGTACGCGCACCGGACGCTAACCGTGCAAACTTTTAAAAAAATTTTTTTTTTTCGCACATATGGGCCTGCTCAGCCACCCTCAGAAAACCTAGGGGCTCAAGATACGTCTACCGTGCCCCCTTCTAACCATTCTAAACATTATTTGCCCTCCATCTTGTATCTCAATTCTACCGAAACACAAAATGGTGGACTCCCGTAACGCTGCCGGTTCGCGTACCGGGGCGCGCACCGGGAAGCGCTCCATTAAAAAAGGTGGGAAAGTAATTTACAGAAGAAACCCTGGAGACAATGTCACCAAATATAGATTAACTCATACTACATACCAATCCCTACCATTTTCACAAATTTGGTTGGAATTCCATTTAGCCATTTAGCCTGTAGACCTCTCTAAATACCCTGAGGTAAATTACTTCACAAAACACATCTGAAGTGTTGGAATTGACAACCAATTAAAATGTTACTTTCATTTTCTACTTTTTTTACCTGACATTTGATTGGTTATGTACCTGAATATATATAAAAAAAGAGAGAAAAACACAGCCATTTTGACTACTACTTCCTGAACTACATTGCAAGATCATTTTCACTCACAACTTAAACTTGTTTTTAAAAGGTAAGATGTTATTTTATAAATTTGAAAACATTTTCAGATAGTTATATACTATCCCTCTGTAACAGTTAGACATTGAGAAAGGCTTGTTTATTATAATTATGGATTGATTTAGGTTTCTGTGGTATAATTATGAATTTACATAGGCTTTTTCACAGGCACTTTTTAATAGTACTACTTCATGCCTCAAAAGTACCTGTCTGAACTTAAACCCAACAGTGCCCTATCTCTACTGATATATTTATTTTTTATTCAAATTTCAGCACAAAAATGCAAGGAGAACAGAACGTTTCCTTTGAAATTGTCCTAGACATGAACAATGAGGAAATAATTGAACCCATTGACTTGGAATTCATGGATGAATCACGAGACCATGAACTTCTACAATGTGTAGAATCTGTGGATTGTTTACTTCATTATGATGACGGTCAAATGTGGGAAGTTATGTTCACTCAACAAGAGGACATATCGGACAGTCAAATGTTAGACGTTCTATTAAATTTTGAAAAACAATCCGAAAAATAAAATTATATTTAATATTAAAAAATTGTTTGAGTCTTTAATCATTTTTATATGTAATTCATAAACTAGTACCAAATTGATTATAATGTAAATTCATACTTATAGTATTATAGTATACTGTGCACAATTCCAAAAATACATTTATATTTAATAATCATTAATACTGCTACTTAAATAAAAAAAAAAAAAAAAAAAAGAACAATCAATAAAATATCATAGTCTATCATTCTTTTTTCCTTATAGTACGCTCCCCGGATCGCTTCCCGGTGCGCGTACCGGGCGCTCCCCACTCGCCGCGGGGCCCTTTTAAAGCCTCCACATCAAACCTAGGGGGTCAGGGAGGATCTACTATGCCCCCTTATGGTCATTTCCCCCTTTGTTTTGGCCTCCTCTTGTCTCTCGATCATACCGAGAGACAAGATGGCGGCCGCTCCGGACTGTTTAGAATGTTGACAGACACCGGAGAGCCAATCAGCTTCGCTTCGCGAAGTTCCGTTACGCATCAGGTACGCGAACCGGGGCGCTGCCCGGAGCGCGCTTACAGATATATATATTTTTTTGAACGTTAATTTCTCAAAATCCACTGGAGCACATATATTGAGACCTAGCAAAGGCACATCGGGCTACCAGTCCCTACAATTTTGCCAAGTTTCGTGCAAATCCATTCAGCCGTTCGAGCTAAAAGTGAGGCCAACCGCCCTACGGAAATTAACATGGGAAAAACGCGTTTTGGGACCCCCCTTTTTTCTCGGCCCCCCCTTGACAACCCCCCCCAAAATTTCAGAGGCTGCTCAGAAACAAAATGTTCCATTTTCCTGAAAATTTCAGCCAATTCCGTCCACAAACGCCAAAGTTATTAGACATATAATTTTCAAAAATCCCATAGAGAAAAAATCCTAACTATATATACCTACTGGCGACCGCCAGTAGGTAATATATATATATATATATATAATATATATATATCACGTTCCGGTTTGCACCTAACTGGTCACTCCCGGATGGGTGCTCTTTGTGGTGGTGCGCCACGTGACATTTCTGCTCCTCAATCCTTGTCTCCTTGTCTGGAAAAGAGTTTAAGCACTCACAGGGGGAATTTCAGGTTTGTTTATTCATGACAGAAAACAGACGCGTTTCAGGTTACCTTCGTCAGTGTTTTTTTCAAATGCGTTATGTCTCAGGGACTCCGAAAAGATAACAGGTGACGCACCAGAGGATAGCACAATTATGCTTTATTGTGTCCACTACCAGACGTAACGCATTTGGAAATTAGTAACGCGGTTGTCGTCACCGCTGCTGGCACCGGCGTCGTCAGGAGGAGGATCGGCGAAGTACGACGAAGAGTGTTGTGTTCATATATATATATATATATATATATATATAGATATACATTACCTACTGGCGATAGCCAGTAGGTATATATAGTTAGGACCTAGCTACCATAGGAAATCCGCAACATTCTATTGGGAATAACTTTGGCGCCGGTGGAGGAATTTGCGTGTAATATTCCCAAATTTAGGCCAGGTCCACTCCGCTTCTTCCCTGGAAGTTTCGGGGGATTCGTCATGCGGGGGGCGAGAAAAAAAGGGGGTCCCAAAACGTGTTTTCCCCATGTTAATTTCCATAGGATGAATAGACAAGGCTACAGCCCGAACCGCTGAATGGAATTACACCAATCTTTGCAAAATTATAGGGACTGGTACGCAGAAGTGCCTTTTCTATATTTGGTGAAAATTGCTCTAGTGGTTTTTACGAAAATGAACTTCAAAAACATTTATATATCTGGGCGGAACCTAACCACACATCTCATCGTGAGATCTGATTGGCTGTCAGCACTTCATCCAAGAAGTGTTGGCAGCCATCTTGGGACCAATATACATGATAGCACCTCATTAAAAGGCAATGCAGTTAATAGAAGATTTTAGGACTTTAGTTTCATTATAAATTATTTGTTGATGGTACCATACTCATTTTAGGAATTGTGGTGTGTTCTAAGGTGATTTGACCATGTGAAAAAGCCTTCTGCTGGGATATCATGAATCATGTTTGAAAGAAAACTATGATCTCATGCTTTTCCCACATTGGTTTGGAAGGGGATCTATAAGCTAAACTGAAAGCATATTTTCTGTAAATTCACATTATCTTTCTCAGTCATGTGAGAATGAAGTCTGACATTCTCAGTAAAACATGTACATCCAACAAGGACAGAGACTGTCAGTTGATTCCTTTGTGTTCTACTGCAGATTCCTGAAGCCATCTTGATTGGAATAAAGTGGTAACTCTTAAAACATTTAATTTAAAAAGGAACAAAATGAGGGGGTTCAGTTTGCCATAGAAAGTATGATTAGTGCTTCAGAAAGAAAAATTAGGGAACATTTTGAGTGACTTCTCAAATCCTCTTCTATTTCATTAAAAATTCTGACATGCAGTCTCCCAAGATGGCCACCAGAGACAAAAGAGCCCAAATGTAGCCCAAATAGCACCCAGATGTAGCCCAAGTATAGCCCAATGACAGAATGTCCCAGAGTGTTCTAAAGAACAACTAGATCGCTAACAGTCTTACTTATGACAAAAGTATGGCACACCAGAAGCCATCTTGATTGGAATGAAGTGGTAAGTCTGAAAACATTTAATTTAAAAAGGAACAAAATGAGGGGGTTCATTTTGCCATAGAAAGTATGATTAGTGCTTCAGAAAGAAAAATTAGGGCACATTTTGAGTGACTTCTCAAATCCTCTTCTATTTCATTAAAACAATTCTGACATGCAGACTGAAACATGCACTTGGAATACCAGCAGCAGACTTCCCTGGTGAGCAGTAGCTTTACTACAGTGATATAATGAGCAACTAGAGTGCTAACATTCAGAATTTATGGCAAATCTGTGACACATCTGAATGCCTTCTTGATGGAACCAAAGTAAACAAGCATTGAAAATGCAATAGATCTCGCCCTCGTTTAAGTTAAAGCCATTCTGTTTGTAATGAGGTGGCTTTTTAGCTTTGCTTTTAATAGTGTTTTTCAAACTTTCATGTAAATAACATGCATATGTATGCACGTCAGGCTGACTTTCACTGTTTGCTGTTTTTTGCATCCATTTCGCAAGCTGCGCTCCTTCAACGAACAAAAAGCTGAATCCTTCACCTTGCTTATGGGCCCCTCTTTTCCTTCGGGCGAACTAGGTTTGGATTTTGCAGCGGCGTGCCTGAGCCGCAGAGGTTAGCCCTGGGGCTGTCCAAGCCACCCACGGAGACGCCAAACAACACCACCGATTTGGAAGCAAGGAGCGTTTGTTGGGGCATTACAGACAGCTGCGGTGTTGTGATGGAATACTGCATACCCCACTGTGGTTTTAATTTTCACTGAACAATGTGCTTCAAGGCAGGCCACTCACCGGAGAAGGACAGGACTTTGCACTTCAGGTACCACGAAGCCCTGCGTGGGTACCATTGATGTAATTTGGCCTAGAAAAGTGTTTGCCTTTGAAGCCTTAGTCATTGCCTCTGATGAAGTAGCAACTACGAAACGCGTCAGGCTGACTTTCACTGTTTGCTGTTTTTTGCATCCATTTCGCAAGCTGCGCTCCTTCAAAGAATAAAAAGCTGAATTCTTCACCTTGCTTATGGGCCCCTCTTTTCCTTCGGGCAAACTAGGTTTGGATGTATGCATATATGTATATGTATGCATGCATTTATATTTGTATTTATATAGATATGCAGATTATATATGTTTATATATGTATGTATATATATATTCACTGAAAAAACCATAGGTTATAGACGATATATAGTTAGGAATTTGCATTTACAAAACCTTGAAAATTCACTGAAAAAACCATAGGTTAGAGACCATATATAGTTAGCTGGACATTTTATTGACATAAAACCAATGAAATTCCATATATAGTTAGTTGCACTAACTATATATCGCGCACCCGCAATCCACTGCTGATGATGTCACATATTACATCATTCATGACATGGTCAGTGACATCACTGATGACATCACTGATGACATCTCAAATGACATCACTGATGACATCACTGATGACATCTCAAATGACATCACTGATGACATCATCTAGTGTCTGTGTGTTTTTGTAAAGTTTAAATATGTTTTACATATTGAAGAATGAGTGGATGTATGGAAGACTGAGTGTGTGTGTGGCTGGCTGGGAGGTGTGTGACTCTGTGCATATCAATGTGTACTTGTATCAGTGATTGTATAAGAGAGTAAGTATGTGTTAGTATATGTGTGAAAAGTATGGTGTTCTGTGTTTAACTGTATAGATGAGGAAATCGAAGTGTGATTGATTCTTCACAGGACTGACTAGGTGTATGAGTGCATATGATAGTGTTGTAATAATGAGTGACTGTCTGTATGAGTGATTGTATGGGTGAATGAGTGAATGTGTGTGTAGACGTAGGAATCAGTGAGTGCGTATGTAGTAACTGGTATTGGTGTGTCATGATGTCATCAGTGATGTCATTTGAGATGTCATCAGTGATGTCATTTGAGATGTCATCAGTGATGTCATCAGTGATGTCACTGAAGTATGGTGTTCTGTGTTTAACTGTATAGATGAGGAAATGGAAGTGTGATTGATTCTTTACAGGACTGACTAGGTGTGTGAGTAACTCCATGGATGAGTGGCAGTGTGTGAGTGTCTGCATAGGTGTATGAGTGCATATGATAGTGTTGTAATAATGAGTGACTGTATGTATGAGTGATTGTATGGGTGAATGAGTGAATGTGTGTTTAGACGTAGGAATCAGTGAGTGCGTATGTAGTAACTGGTATTGGTGTGTCATGATGTCATCAGTGATGTCATTTGAGATGTCATCAGTGATGTCATCAGTGATGTCATTTGAGATGTCATCAGTGATGTCATCAGTGATGTCACTGACCATGTCATGAATGATGTAATATGTGACATCATCAGCAGTGGATTGCGGGTGCGCGATATATAGTTAGTGCAACTAACTATATATGGAATTTCATTGGTTTTATGTCAATAAAATGTCCAGCTAACTATATATGGTCTCTAACCTATGGTTTTTTCAGTGAATTTTATTGGCTTTTTAAAAGCTAATATCTATAGCTGTAAAATATATTCTTTATTACGTGACGTATCACGTAGCCACGTGAGACGCCTCATGACGCGTCGCATAACCGTGACGTATCGGCTCTGCAGCGCAAACAAAACCCGTAACGTAAGCGTGCCGGAGCACGCTTACAGATATATATATTTTTTTTAACCTTAATTAGACAAAATCCACACGTGCACATATCTTGAGGCCTTGCAAAGGCACATCAAACAAACAGTCCCTACAATTTTGCCAAGTTTGCTGGAAATCTATTCCCTTAATTTTTTTTTTACTGTTTCTCTTGGTTTTCCCCTTGTTACGCTTACCGGGACGCTACCCGGTACGCGAACCGGACGCTCCAAAAACACAAGATGGCGGACTCCCGTTATGCTGCCGTTTTTTTATTTTTTGCCCCGCGGGGCACTTTAATATCCCCCTCATCAATCCTAGGGGGTCAGGAGTGGTCTACCTTGCCCCCTTTCCTTCATTTCCCCCTTCGTTTTTCACCACATCTTGTCTCTCGATCGTACCGAGAGACAAGATGGCGGCCGCTCCGGACTGTTTAGAATGTTGACAGACACCGGAGAGCCAATCAGCTTCGCTTCGCGAAGTTCCGTTACGCGTCAGGTACGCGAACCGGGGCGCTAACCGGAGCGCTGTCACAGATATATATTTTTTTTTAAACGTTAATTTCTCAAAATCCACTGGAGCACATATATTGAGACATAGCAAAGGCACGTCGGGCAAACCATATCTACAATTTTGCCAAGTTTCATGTAAATCTATTCAGCCGTTCGAGCTAAAAGTGAGTCCAACCGCCCTATGGAAAAATGAATGGGAAAAACGCGTTTTGGGACCCCCCTTTTTTCTCGGCCCCCCCCTTTTTTCTCAACCCCCCCTTGACGAAATCCCCCCAAATTTTCAGGGGCTGCTCAAAACCAAAATGTGCCATTTTCCTGAAAACTACAGCCAATTCCGTCCACAAACGCCAAAGTTATTAGACATAGAATTTTCAGAAATCCCATAGAGAAAAAATCCTAACTATATATACCCACTGGCTATCGCCAGTAGGTAATATACATATATAAACATATATAATCTGCATATCTATATAAATATAAATGCATGCATACATATACATATATGCATACATATGCATGTTATTTACGTAAAAGTTTTAAAAACACTAATAAAAGCAAAGCTAAAAAGCCACCTCATTACAAACAGAATGGCTTTAACTTAAACGAGGGCGAGATCTATTGCATTTTCAATGCTTGTTTACTTTGGTTCTATCAAGAAGGCATTCAGATGTGTCACACATTTGCCATAAATTCTGAATGTTAGCACTCTAGTTGCTCATTAGATCACTGTAGTAAAGCTAGTGCTCACCAGGGAAGTCTGCTGCTAATCATGGTTTGCAGCCATTTTCCCGCATTTTTTATCCCGCAGACTTTCAGTCCGCATACCATTATCCCGCAAGGTCATTGACCTCGCATACCATTATCCCGCATTTTTTCAAAACGCATGTGCATTTATCGCGCATGCCTTTAAAAAGAATTACGTTTTAAAGGCATGTCTGGTAAATGCATTTGCGTTGTGAAAACCACGATGACGAGAGAGGTAAGTGGGTTTGTGTTAATTTTTTCGTGGGTTAGTGATTGTGTAGTGTAGTGTAGTGTTGTGTAGTGTAGTGTTGTGTTAGTGTAGTGTAGAGTTGTGGTGGTTGTTTAGTGTAGGGTCATGCTGGGGGTAGTGTTTTAGGGTTTAGGGTTGTGTTGTAGTGTTTGCGTAGTGTAGGGTCATGCTGGGGGTAGTGTTTTAGGGTTTAGGGTAGTGTTGTAGTGTTTGCGTAGTGTAGGGTCATGCTGAGGGTAGTGTTTTAGGGTTTAGGGTTGTGTTGTAGTGTTTGCGTAGTGTAGGGTCATGCTGGGGCTAGTGTTTTAGGGTTTAGGGTAGTGTTGTAGTGTTTGCGTAGTGTAGGGTCATGCTGGGCGTAGTGTTTTAGGGTTTAGGATAGTGTTGTAGTGTTTGCGTAGTGTAGGGTCATGATGGGGGTAGTGTTTTAGGGTTTTGGGTAGTGTTGTAGTGTTTGCGTAGTGTAGGGTCATGCTGGGGTGTAGTATTTTAGGGTTTAGGGTAGTGTTGTAGTGTTTGCGTAGTGTAGGGTCATGCTGGGGGTAGTGTTTTAGGGTTTTGGGTAGTGTTGTAGTGTTTGCGTAGTGTAGGGTCATGCTGGGGGTAGTGTTTTAGGGTTTTGGGTAGTGTTGTAGTGTTTGCGTAGTGTAGGGTCATGCTGGGGTGTAGTGTTTTAGGGTTTTGGGTAGTGTTGTAGTGTTTGCGTAGTGTAGGGTCATGCTGGGGTGTAGTGTTTTAGGGTTTTGGGTAGTGTTGTAGTGTTTGCGTAGTGTAGGGTCATGCTGGGGGTAGTGTTTTAGGGTTTTGGGTAGTGTTGTAGTGTTTGCGTAGTGTAGGGTCATGCTGGGGGGTAGTGTTTTAGGGTTTTGGGTAGTGTTGTAGTGTTTGCGTAGTGTAGGGTCATGCTGGGGGTAGTGTTTTAGGGTTTTGGGTAGTGTTGTAGTGTTTACGTAGTGTAGGGTCATGCTGGGGGTAGTGTTTTAGGGTTTAGGGTAGTGTTGTAGTGTTTGCATAGTGTAGGGTCATGCTGGGGGTAGTGTTTTAGGGTTTAGGGTAGTGTTGTAGTGTTTGCGTAGTGTAGGGTCATGCTGGGGGTAGTGTTTTAGGGTTTAGGGTAGTGTTGTAGTGTTTGCGTAGTGTAGGGTCATGCTGGGGGTAGTGTTTTAGGGTTTAGGGTAGTGTTGTAGTGTTTGCGTAGTGTAGGGTCATGCTGGGGGTAGTGTTTTAGGGTTTAGGGTAGTGTTGTAGTGTTTGCGTAGTGTAGGTTCATGCTGGGGTGTAGTGTTTTAGGGTTTTGGGTAGTGTTGTAGTGTTTGCGTAGTGTAGGGTCATGCTGGGGGTAGTGTTTTAGGGTTTAGGGTAGTGTTGTAGTGTTTGCGTAGTGTAGGGTCATGCTGGGGTGTAGTGTTTTAGGGTTTTGGGTAGTGTTGTAGTGTTTGCGTAGTGTAGGGTCATGCTGGGGGTAGTGTTTTAGGGTTTAGGGTAGTGTTGTAGTGTTTGCGTAGTGTAGGGTCATGTTGGGGGTAGTGTTTTAGGGTTTAGGGTTGTGTTGTAGTGTTTGCGTAGTGTAGGGTCATGCTGGGGGTAGTGTTTTAGGGTTTAGGGTTGTGTTGTAGTGTTTGTGTAGTGTAGGGTCATGCTGGGGGTAGTGTTTTAGGGTTTAGGGTAGTGTTGTAGTGTTTGCGTAGGGTAGGGTCATGCTGGGGTGTAGTGTTTTAGGGTTTTGGGTAGTGTTGTAGTGTTTGCGTAGTGTAGGGTCATGCTGGGGGTAGTGTTTTAGGGTTTAGGGTAGTGTTGTAGTGTTTGTGTAGTGTAGGGTCATGCTGGGGGTAGTGTTTTAGAGTTTAGGGTAGTGTTGTACTGTTTGTGTAGTGTAGGGTCATGCTGGGGGTAGTGTTTTAGGGTTTAGGGTAGTTTAGTTGTTTAGTGTATGCTAAAGGCATATTCGTTCTAAAAGTTTTCGTTATTTTAATTTGCGGCCTAATAGTACATGCGGGATTTTTTTTCCGGACTGATGGTATGCGGGATTTCGTCATATATTCGCTAATCATACTTTCTATGGAAAAATGAACCCCCTCATTTTGTTCCTTTTTAAATTAAATGTTTTAAGAGTTACCACTTTATTCCAATCAAGATGGCTTCAGGTGTGCCATACCTTTGTAATAAGTAGGACTGTTAGCACTCTAGTTGTTCTTTAGAACACTCTGGGACATTCTGTCATTGGGCTATAGTTGAGCTACATCTGGCTGATATTTGGGCTACATTTGTTTTTTTTGTCTCTGGTGGCCATCTTTGGGCTACATTGGGCTACATTGGGCTACATTGGGCTACATTTGGGCTCCAACATATATATAGCCCAATGTAGCCCAATATATATTTTTCAAAGTTAATTTTCGTAAAAACCACTGGAGCCTATATCTTGAGACATAGCAAAGGCACATCGGGCTACCAGTCCCTACAATTTTGCCAAGTTTGGTGTAAATCCATTCAGCCGTTCAGGCTAAAAGTGAGGCCAACCGCCCTATTGAAAATTGCATGGGAAAAACACGTTTTGGGACGCCCCTTTTGTTCTCGGCCCCCCCTTGACGAAACCCCCCCAAATTTTCAGGTGCTGCTCAGAAACAAAATGTTCCATTTTCCTGAAAATTTCAGCCAATTCTGTCCTCAAACGCCAAAGTTATTCGACATAGAATTTTCAAAAATCCCATAGGAAAAAAATCCTAACTATATATACCTACTGGCTATCGCCAGTAGGTAATATACACATACATATATATAAATGCATATACATGTGACCAAGGCCTCTGGGCAGGCTGAAACGTTATGCTGGCGAGGTGTGCCTGAATAAAGAACTCACCTGCATCCTGGGTCTTCCGTTTCTTTCTCTGCCGTGGTTCTGGATAGAGGGCGGGCCGCTGATTGAAACAGACAGGCATATATATATATGTGTATATGTGTGCGTGTAGATAGACTGAGGCACAAGAAAGCAGAAAAACAAATGTGAAGAACACAAAAAGGGGGCAGGGTAGATACACCCTGACCTCCTAGGCCTGCCCAGGTGGTCCCACAAGTACAAAAAAGGCCCACATTTTAAAAAAAAAACCTGGTCTGTTTTTTTAAAAATTACCCCCCGGGGTTACCAAATTGCGGCGGCATATTGATAAAGAAGTGTGGGGGGGGTCCACATTTCCCCCCACACTGCCCCGGGGACCGCCGCCCCCGGGGCAAAGCAACGCAGCCCCTCAGTGCATACTGGAGGCTCCTGGTGGGCTACTTGGCCCCCAGGGACCCCCAGTATGCAAGAGGAATTAGTTCGTATTCTGCAAACACGCCAGGGGTTGCGCTGCAGAGAGGTGTAAAAAAGGATGTGGCCTCATTAAACCTCTCTGCAATGCAGCCCCCTGGCGTATACTGCAGGTTCCAGGTGGGCTAGTTGGCCCCCAGGGACCCGCAGTATGCAAGGGGAATTAGTTTCCCCTCTGCAAACATGCCCGGGGGCTGCGTTGCAGAGAGGTGAAAAAAGGGTGTGGCCTCATTACACCGCTCTGTAATGCAGCTCCCTGGCTTATACTGGAGGCTCCTGGTGGGCTAGTTGCCCCCCAGGGACTCCCAGTATGCAAGGGGAATTAGGTCCTCCTCTGCAAACGCACCAGGGGTTGCGCTGCAGAACATTGTAAAAAGGGGGCGTGCCCTCTGAACACCTGCCTGCAAAAATGTAGTAAATCAGTATAAAAAAAATTACAATTAATACATTCAAAAATTGTCATTTAAAAAACTTTCGAAATTCAATGAAAAAACCATAGGTTTCAGGCCTTATATAGTTAGGAATTAGCATTTAAAAAACCTTGCAAATTCACTTAAAAAACCATAAGTTTCAGGCCTTATTTTGGGGCCGATTAGGATGGCGGTTAATCCGCATCCCCCGGGCCGGCGGAAGCCACCGCCGGCCTGGAGGATGCGGATTAACTGTCGTGGCCACAGACAACACCCACCGCCAGATTAGGATGGCGGTGGGATTGCGGTGGGACCAGCGGCAGACGGCTGACGGCTGGTCCGTCCGCCGCTAATCCGCGGGGTGTGTAGGGCTATTTGGTGACGGTGTCTGCAAGACACCGTCAGCCAAATTAGGTTGTGCACGGACACATGCTTTACGCGGCGGCTTTTCCGCTGTGGAAAAGCATGTGGACATTGCTGTTTGGGGGCCCGTTGCGGGCCCCCAGGGTGTCGGGGGTGGGTGGTGCACATGGGGGGTACCTATGGTAGCCCCCAACATTTACATGCACAAAGCGGTAGGCACCACGCGGTGCCTGCCGCTTTGTGCATGTAAATGTAAAACATGCAGTTTTAACATTGCGGCGGGTGCTGCTTCAAGCAGCACCCGCCGCAATGTTAAACATACAGGATGTGACCTCCAGGGTGGCGGTCACATCCTAATTTGCACGGAGGTACCGCCGCTGCCCCTGCTGACGGTCCCTGCACCTCTGGGGTGGCGGACGGACGCAGGTCCGTCCGCCATCCTAATCGGCCCAATAGTTAGGGATTAGCATTTAAAAAACCTTGCAAATTCACTGAAAAAACCATAGGTTTCAGGCCTTATATAGTTAGGAATTAGCATTTAAAAAACCTTGCAAATTCACTGAAAAAAACCATAGGTTTCAGGCCTTATATAGTTAGGAATTAGCTTTTAAAAAGCCTTTGAAATTCACTCAAACAACTATAAGTTTTAGGGGTGTTATAGTTAGCTGGACATTTCACTCATACAAAACCATTGAAATTGCTCCTATATAGTTAGTTGTACTAACTATATTTTGCGCACCCGCAATCCACTGCTGATGATGTCACATATTAGATCATTCATGACATGTTCAGTGACATCACTGATGACATCTCAAATGATGTTATTAACTGCTCCCGTCTTCAAAGGCCAATTACCTTTACTTAAATTTTGGTTGTAAAAACACTAGGTATGAATTTTTTAAGCCAAAAGGCAAACGTTGTTTGAAAGTCAAATGAATGTTGTTACAGTAGGTCCAACCTTTACAACTTTTTAAATAGCATGTGTAATGCCCTGATGTTGTAGAAGGACCGTCATGAAAAATAATAGCTACAGTTGCAAAGGTTCTTCCTGATATTGATAACGGAGAACCAACAAAATTTTTAATAGAAGTTGTCAATTTAGTTCCATCAGGTCTACATCATTGGAACATTAAAATGACATACTGACCATAATTTTGTAGAAATAATGTGGACAGCATAGTAGACTTACATTGGGTACACACCATATTGTGATCCGCTGCTTTAACTAGATTATTAAAAGGCACTGAATTGCAGTCTGGTAAAGTCAAATATATAAATCTTTCAGTGTCTATTCTAGTAGTACTTGATAAAGTACAGTTGTCGCAGTCATGCTGCCATTGATAAGAAAGGCTAAAAAAAAAATTTATATCTACACCTTCATCTTCCAATACATCAAACATATACATTAAAAACTCCTGACAATCCTGAATATTCTGTGAAAATTGATTTTGACCAGAACATATGTCTAGAAGATTTCGAATTTCTGAAACACTTTCTATTTTTGCTCTATCACTGCTACATTCGTCAAACACGGAATTCAACAAACAACAGAATCTTTGATCCCGATTTTCAACAATCTGTTCTTGTATATTTTGAAGAAAAAAACCAACATTAACCACTACATTAGCATAGCAGTTGACACCAAAACTGTTTTCAAACTGAAATCCAACAACATCTTCAACAGAATCCTTTTTCTTTCTCCTTACAATTACAGTTTCATCTACTTTTTGTCTTTTTGCTACTACCTCACTGCAATTATTCTCATTTCTTCTTTTTCGGCCTACCACACGTTTTTCAAACAGAGGCTATTGAGGCAAATGTGGAGCATACTCTCTTCTTAACCTATTGTATTCTTTTACACAATATAAATCTGCACAAATCGTTGTTTCATCACACTCAATCAAGTACAATCCTGCTAAAGTTCTGACTCGTGATAATGCCACATATGCCATACCCTCTTTAAACACAGAACTTCCAATGTTCACCAAAGCGCTATCTACACTTAAACCTTGAGATTTATGAATTGTCACCGCATATGCCAAACAAATAGGAAACTGTTTTCGGCGAACATATAAGTCTTTCACAAGCAAAAATCTAGCTGAACAACGACAAATTCGTTCTATTTCCTCAATGCTATCAAATTTAATTTTTAAAATTTCAATTCCATCGCTATTTTTGTAATTCACAAAACCAACAACATGACCCATTGCTCCATTTACCAGACCTCTTTCAACATTTAAATTCCTTCTCAAAATGATACGACAATTTAAACACACATTCAGAGTCTTTTCAAAACCAGCAGTTTTAGATATAGTCTTCTCTAATGAATCCAATTTTGATTTCAAATTTTCAGACAAAAAAATTGTTGCTCCTATATGTTCAATTTGATCTATAGCTTCCAGTTTCACTATCTCTTCATTTTCTAACTTTAACATTTTGTTGTTGAACATGGAACAATCTTTCAGAGTTGGCATCAAACATATGCTATATTTCTTCTCATTAATTTTCTTAAAAATATACTCTGGAAGAATGTTTTCATTTGGGTACAAATTTGTAATTAATCATCCATGTAAAGCTTCTTTCCCTTGCTGACTTACTTTTCCGATTCTTACATCTTGTAGAATATTTTTATAATCTTCATCCTTTGCCTGCTGTATATTTTGAAGCAGTTCTGCATATTTAAAGTTTAACCATATATTAACGTTTCCAATGCTTCCTAGGCACTTCCTGGTATCTTCATGCGTGAGCATTTTGAACACAGGCTGTCCTTTCACTGGAGTCAACTGCAGTAGATCTCCAAAAACAATAATATGTTTTCCTCCAAATAAGACATCATAGTCTGTTCTAAGAATTTCTTGCATTCTCAAATGCACAAAAGCAAGCATTATATTTGACACCATGCTTACTTCATCAATGATAAGAAGTTTCATTTTCTTCAGGACTCTCGAAACTTCGGAACACGCATCTCCAGATAGCTTGTGATATTGCAATTTGTTATCATGCTCCACTGGCAGCATCAGTAAACGATGTAAAGTAATCCCTTTAATGTTATGTGCTGCCAGCCCAGTTTGAGCAGTTACAACACAAGATAGCGGTGATTCAGTCCTTTTCTGCAGATAAGTTGCAATTGCTTTAATCAGAAAACTTTTTACAGTTCCCGCTTCTCCACTTACGTACAGTTGGACTGGTTTAAATGATGTACATGAGCACTCTTTTTTCTCATGAGTGAATCCATGTTCAATCTGATCTGTGACTTCGTCATATATCTGTTTCTGTTCAAGGTTTAGTTGTTTCACCAAATCTTCTGTTATGTTATGTTATGTTACTAAGTTTTATTAAGCGCGAACAGCTGCCCCAGCAACGAGGCGTCCCGGCGCTGACCCATAACAATAACCAGAGGGAAGGAGGGAGAGAGAGGACAGAAAGGGATTAGGATGGGGAGAATAGAATGGTTTTAATCGCCTTGCGGAAGACCAGTAAGTTGGTCATGGAGCGGATATGGGGTGGCAGGGAGTTCCAGAGCCTTGCCCCCAGGACTCTGAAAGAGCGGCCGCCCATTCTGCTTAGCCTTATACGTGGGGTAACAACCAAGTTTTGCCCTGAGGAGCGTAGGGCACGCTGAGGGGTGTAAGGCTCTAAGAGAGGGCGCAAGAGACCATGGCAGTCAGTCTTAAGAATTTTAAAAACAGTAGTGAGAGTTTTGAACTGAACTCGGGCTTCCATACGCAGCCAATGTAGTCTCTGGATGGTATTTCTAGCAGAGCACCTACGAGGGAGGCCTACAACTGCCCTGGCAGCAGAGTTTTGTATGCGTTGCAGCCGCGCCATCTCAGCTTTGTTAAGGCCGAGGAAAAGGACATTGGCGTAGTCCAGTCGAGACAGAATGGTAGACTGGACAATCAGCTGGCGCGTATGATGGTCAAAAAAGCCAAGAATTTGGTGAAGGCACCTCAACAGGCCCACACAGGTGGCAGCAAGTTTCTTAGTGTGGGTCTGGAAGTTAAGAGCTGCGTCCACCCAGACGCCAAGGTTTTTTACCACGGTTTTAGAGGGGGGGATGGGGCCCAGTGCAGATGGCCACCAATGATCAGACCAGTAGTCGGGGTTTTTACCTAGGAGCAGCACCTCCGTTTTGCCAGCATTCAACTGGAGACAGTTGTGTGACATCCAGCGTGCGACTTCCTGTAATCCGGTCTTGAATCTCGCTGCTGAGATCGAGGGGCGTTCGGACAGGGAGATGACCAGCTGGGTGTCGTCGGCGTACGATACCAGCGTCAGGTCCCATTCTTTTGCTATTTCAGCGAGAGGCTGGACATAAAGATTGAATAGGGACGGGCTGAGCGCCGATCCCTGGGGGAAGCCTTGCTCTATGGGGTGAGGCTGGGAGGTGAATGGAGGGGCCGAGACCCGAAAAGATCTGTCCCTCAGGAACGATCGGAACCACTCTAAGGCAAGGTCTTTAATTCCTATGTCCTCAAGGCGCCTAAGTAGGATAGAGTGGGAGACCGTATCAAAGGCTGCGCTGAGATCGAGTAAAATCAGCGCAGCACTTTGGCCGGCATCCAGGATATCCCGAAGATGTTCAACGGTGGTCAGCAGGGCGGATTCGGTGCTGAATCCTGGCCTGAAGCCGTTCTGTGATGGATCTAAGATTCGATGTTGCGTCATATAGTTGGCAAGAACCTTGTTCGCATGGGCTTCAGCCAGTTTTGAGGCCCATGGAAGCAGTGAGATTGGTTTAAAATTTTCTGGTTTGGATGGGTCTAGGGTAGGTTTTTTTAAGATTGGAGAGACCCATGCCTGCTTCCAGCAAGTGGGAACCACCGCTGAGGTTAATGAAAAGTTAAGTAGGGTCTTCAGAGGAGGGAGGAAAAAATCCAGGGATTCTAGGAATTTGTCGGGTCTCATGGCGTCTGTGGGAGAGCCAGATTTAACTTTAGAGCACAGTTTAGCAAGTTCATCATGTGTAACGCTGGGGATGAAGGACAGACTGGGACTGTCAGGCAAAGGCTCACGAGGTTTGAAGGTATCCGGAGGGTTCTGAGGAAAGGTGGTATAGATTTTCTTTACCTTTTCCGTAAAGAAGGTGGCAAGTTCATCGCATTGATGCGCGGAGGTAATACATGGGGCTGGGATGGAAGTATCTCTAAGTTCTTGAACAATTTTAAAAATAGTCTTTGAGGGATTTGAACTAGAGCTGATTGCTACCGCATAGAAGGAGGCACGGGTGGTACGAACCGCCTTGTGATACAACCTAAGTTTTAGTAGGTAGGCGGCTTTTTCCGTCTCCTTATATTCTTTCCTCCACTGGCGTTCGGCTCTTTTGCAGTCTTTACGCATGGTTAGAAGATTCTCGTTGTACCATGGGTTAGATGGAGTATTACGAGTCTTAGTCCACTTTGCAGGGATTAAGGAATCAAGTCCTGAGTTTATCCATTTTTGAAAGGCCGCAGAGGCTGAATTAATGTCTCCGTCAGGTGGATTGAGGCGGAAATTGCCTAGTTTATTGGTAAGATCGCTAGGTTTCAGTTTGTGCCAGGGTCTCTTGTATCGGGAGCTAGTTGGGTTTATCATAGTCGAGTCTCTGATCTTGAAGAAGAATTTGATAAGAGAGTGGTCAGTCCACCCCATGGGTTTAGGGGGGTCAGCCAAGGCATCTGGAAAGTTGGAAAAAACAGGGTCCAGTAGGTGTCCGGCAGAGTGAGTGGAGGTTAGGATGAGTGGGCTTAGCTGAAGGGCGGTGAGATCAGCATGGAGGTTCTTAATAATAGAATCGGTCAGGGAGTCAAAGTGTAGATTGAGGTCTCCTAGGATGGTAAAGTTGGGGGAGGATATCACCAGAGTGTGCGCCACATCTAGGAGTTCCTCAATGAACCTGGCAATAGGGCCGGGGGGTCGGTAAATATAGAGTCCGGATAGAGCGAAATGGGGACTAGTAGAGATTTTGAATCGTGCGCTTTCACAGCCCCAGATAGATTCCTTTTCAAAGGTACAGTTGTATGCCGATCTGAATATCACAGCTATCCCCCCACCCCTGGTGTCTCTATTGATGGTTTTTATAGAGAAGCCCTCGGGCAGCGAGAGATTTAGGATACTGTTTTGGTCGTTGTGGAGCCAGGTTTCACATATAAACATGATGTCTGGACATTCCTCTGTAATGAGGGTGAACACTTCGGCATGGTGTTTCACCAGAGATCTGACATTCAGTTGGAGGACGGTAAGGGTGTATTGCTTATGGGCAGTAGTATTGTAGCTGGCTAGCCCAGGTGAAGGAGTTCTGAAGCTGCAGGGCTTGCAGTACAGACTTGTTTGTCCAAGGCAGCCTTCAAGTTCATCGCATCTTGAGTCTGGTTTGAGTGCAAGGAGGGTTTTTCTATCGTACTGCAGTTTGTGTGGAGCGAGTTGAACAGGGGGACTGGCGAGAGGCGATGTACTGGCGATGACGGGCGCAGACGGGCTTACCTTAGGCGCGCCTTCGGCGCGCCATCGTCGCGCCCGCTGCGCCCGTCCGCTGCGCTTCCGGTAAATGCACATGATGAAATAGTGACGCTGAGGACGGAAGGGAGGGGGGTGTGGCCAGCGAGGTGGGCGTGGCTAAGTTGGTCCCTGGGAAGGCGATCGAGCGGGGACCCCGTTACAGCGTCAAGTCGGCTGTTCGGGGCTTTAAGGAAATCTGTCTGGCTTCAGTGCAGTAAGTAGGTTTAAAAACATGAAAATAACACAGTAAAATGCAGTTTTTCAAATACAAAATGCAATATCAGGCGCTCTCCCGGCTTTCCGCCTCAGGAGGATTGTTCTAAGTTCTTCTACTTCTAAGTTAACTACATCATCTTGAGCTTGTTCCATAGCTCTTTCCACCTCATCCATGGCAGTGGCAGCTTCATTTTGAATAATTGGTCCTCCAAGTGGATCCTGACTCAATGAAGCAGAACTCTGACTGTCTTGAGAACTGTCTCTAGCAATCTCTGCAGCAATTGTGGCTTCTTGCTCTATTTCTTCGTTCAACATTTGCAGATAATTTGGAAAAACAGGACACTCTATGGTAACCTTGGTTGCATTAAAAGAATCTTCATAACAGAGAAAATCTCCAAGTAGTTCCTCTTCTGTACGCCATGGCTTAAAGAGTTGCAAAAGAGCTAAATAGTAAAATTCCCTTTTGTCTGGATTTTCACAACTCAATTTTCGATGATTAATCAAATGGCCTTTTTTCTGTTTCACTAGACATCCTTCACATCCAATGACAGCATATATTCCATTATTGATATCTTCTCTGATTGTCCTCTTATAAATATAGCTTTGAAGAATTTCATAGAGACAAGCGTTCTCAAGGTGAGGACTTCTATTTGGATAGTATGTATCCAACATGTTTGTCTTCAAAATATCTGTACTTTCTGGTTCTTTCTCCGCCAAATACTCTATCTCTTGTACAGATTTCAAAACTCGATTTCGTGTTGCAGCAAGACCTAGACTCACCCAAATGATGGTTCTAGATTTGGCATAGAGATTTGCTGATGACAATCGATCAGAACATTCATATGCTCCAATTTCTCGATGCGACAACATCTTCAGACTGTAACTGTATAATTTCTTGCTTAGACTCTTTTCATGTGCAATGTCCTCCCACATTTCCTTCAGTTCTGTTTTTTCTTTTTTTGTGATGTAAGACGTGACATATCGAGCCCCAGCAAAAGAGTTGTCAGCAACGAATTGAATATCCATGTTAGCATTCCACATGGACAAAATCCCTGGGTTGTAGTCGTTGATGTACTTGGACTCTTCGTTTCTTTTTAAATTGTATGTATTTTTTGGTGACTTCCTCGTCACAGTATCTCGCAGAGAAGACATCAAATTATTTACTCTTCCTTTAGAAATCACTGGTCGTGGAAAGCTGAAACGACATTTTGTGTAGAACTTGTCCTTGTTTCTGAATTTTCGACGACAGGACTTTCCACAACGATGGGATTGAAAATGTAAAACTTGTTGCCTTAAACTGTTTTCTTCGGTAGTTTTCGGAACAGCATATGTTGAATACTCTTCAATGAAGCTCATCACTGTCTCATCCGAATCTGTTCCAAATTTGGGTGCATCTTTAATCCACAACAACATATGTATGTGAGCAGCACCTCTCGCTTGATACTCCTTTCTCCAAAAGAAATCCAAAACCTCTCCAAGGGGAGGATTTTTTTTGTTGGTAATAAAAGACATCATAGCTTCAAATCTATGATTGAAATATCTGCATACATTCACGGGATCCAAAGAACACAGTTCTCCAGGTGTTTTGAATTCTATATTTTGTATATTTGCATTTGCCTCACGTAGAAATTCAAGTAAGTCGTCCCATGCATACTCGGCACAGCTAAGAGTGAGGAACCATGTAGTAGTTCCTAAGTTTCTTAGCATACATTTCAATTCCCCATGACGTACCAATACTCGTTTGTACCACGCTGACATGCCATGAGATTGATTAAATGAGATTCCAAAATATTATCTTGCAGATTCACTTTCTCCATAAAGTCCCTCGCGGAAACATTTTGCAGATGTGCTCCACTTTTCAGTATATGGTTTACTGCATAAGAAAGCCCAGACAAGTCACTTTCATACAGTAAAGGAAACAAATAGGGAATGCATTGACGAAACCTTGGATCTTCAGCATATAATCTTACAGTTCGATATTCAGATGCAGGAATTTGAAGTGGTCGATCGTCATATCGTCAACCTCGACCTGTTGGAAATAGCTGTGGAAAACAACGAGCTTCCAAACTTTCTTCCCATACACTAATGGGACTTCCTTTTGCTGCTTTCATTTGAAACAATTCAATTGCATTCCCCATTACTTCTTTGGAATGCAAAGGATGAACAGTATAATGTTCATATATTTCTTCACTTCTAGACACATCAACTTTTTCAATTTGGCCGCCTGAACAATCACTGTCTTCATCTGCAGCTGTTTCCTCTGCTGCAACACATACATCTTTGTAATACTCATTGTTTTTGACTAAATACAACGTTGCCTTTTTGACTTTCCTAACATCCACTAAATCTTGCCAGATTTTCTTACTCTTTGTCGGAACCCCATTAACTAGAATAACTAAAGGTTCCTCTTCTACTTTTTCTATACCAATTGTATCAATATTTTTTTTTTAATCTGGAAGCAAATAAACAACTCTTCCCTTTAAGCCTCTCTGCAAATCTGTAGGAGGCAATTTCCCTATCTTAGGCTCCATGCGAACAATTGCCTGAAAAGGATGGACACATTGAATCAAAATAGACTCATATGTATTTAAATCCATCAATTCACAGGAATGTCTACCAACTCCAGATTATTGTGAACAGCTCTGGCAGGCATTCTGTTTTGATTTAATTTATCATAACAATATTTACAAATACGCTGATCACAACTCAAATCAAAACAATTCTCCACCCACAAATAAGTTGCAAAATCCTTCCACTCATAATTATTCATCTTTTCACTTTTTACGTATAAATCAACTAATCTAGTTTGATGTTTATAATGACTTCGTCGACAACACACACAAGTAAAATTCAGCCTTTCACTTGATTTCACCTTAAACCTGGTAATTTCCCGGTCAAACTTTTCTGTACTTGAAATCTGTACATTGTCTTCCACATTACCTTGAATTGCTGTGTCAAATTCTACACTGTCCTCTTTTTCACCAAAATAACAAATCTCAATTTCTTCACAAATCTTCTTCACATCTAATTCAGTTCCATGCAAAAGAGCACTGTTTAATTGTTTAAGCTGGACTTTTTGCATAATACAACATTCTCACTAATTTCCTCATTTTGGTATGATGCACTGCTAACATCCTAAAATGATGAAAAACACTCTGACAGACTTTTCTAGAATGACAAGCCAGTGAATGCCCTTGCAAACCTGTGTTTTCTCTCAATCTGCAAGGATCTAAGTCTTGCAACAACTTCACTTTCTGCTTTAGACTTTTCTTACTATATGTACGTAAGAAATTACAAACCAAATCAATTGATTCCTGTCGCACACTACAAATACGACTACACTTCCAAGTGTACACTGGACCCTTAGTACGTCTCCCTAAAACTTCATCAGTTAACACCTCTTCTGGTTCTCTAGGCACAAGTTTCTCTTTTTCAATCGGACAACCGTCTTTCACTTCATACGCTCGACCACTGGTGTCAACTGCATGCACTAAATCATTCTCCTGGAAGTAACTCTCCTCATTAAAAAATGGCTCACAACTTGAACTGTGCATCCATTCTCCTGAAAAAACTTTACAAAAATTAGTCTGATTAATTACTCTTTTCCATCTACTGTTTGATTTGAAAACATCAATTGTCTTGTTAAGTGTCCTAATTCTATTGATTATTAAAATAAATAATTTTTTCTTAACTTCAAAAGCCTGATCAACAATCTTCTCTACACTTTTCTTTTTCTTATAAAAAGCAGCTCTCTGTTTACCTTTCCTAATGTTTTTTAACAAATTTAAAACCACCCTATTGCGAAACATTCGTTTACGAATGTCTCTAAACTGATTCTGCCTTCTATTCCTATACATATTATTCTCTCCGGCTCCAGTTGTAGGATTCTTTGAGGTTCTCTCCTTCCTTTTCAAATTTACTCTCTCATTCTCTTTTTCTACATGCTGTCCAACATTTTTACTTGATCTACATATGTTCCGTAAGAAAGACTTAGTGGTCTTACCAGGAGTTTTGTTCCTGTTTTTTGAAGTATTTGTTGTTGAAGAGTGCTGTAATTCCGTTGCTGTTTTTGTTTGGAACCGTATTTCATTCTTCCTTCTTCTTTGCCTTGAGGGCATCTTTCCTTACTCTTGAAATCTTGATTTTCATCTGTGTTAAAAAAAATTAGCACATTATAGACCACTATTATCAAACAACAAAGCAATTACAAAAAGCAAACGGTCTATTCAGGGTTACAGATCAAGTGAGGATTCTCCAAGGGTGCAGAAGAGGTGAGACCTGTATTGAAGAGTGCAGTGGAAGAGAGGTATGTCCACAGGTACAAAGAAAGTGATACCTGTGTCTAAGAGTGCAGTAGGAGATAAGCTTCATGAAGTCTAGTCCACTGCACTCTTACACACAGGCTTCACCACCTATGTTCTCCAGGAAAGGCCTCTCTCCCACTACAGTCTTGAACTCAGGCCTCACCTCGTCTGTCCCTCTGGACTTGCCTCACCTCATCTACACAATCTACTTCCTAATCTGAGGTAACACAGGTGACATGATTGTGAAAAGGTCAAATTTTTTTATGTAATCATGCACACACTATTTATTCTTTCTCAAAAATGTAAAAGACATTGATTTGCCCCAAAATGTTTCAGTAGTGCAATGAAAAGCTTATACATATGACCTTTTCTCTTATTTTCAAATGTTATTCTAAAAAAAGATTATGAGGCCTAAGCAGGAGTGCAGATGTGATGAAACCTGTCCAAGGGAGCACAAACGGTGAGGCTTGTGTCCAAGAGTGCAGTGGACAGGACTAAACTGGAGTAGTGTGCAAAAAAAAGATGAGCCTCATTTATAAAGCCCTGCGTCAGTTTTGCGCTACTGATGCGTCACTTTTTGTAATGCATCGGCGGCATAAAACATGTGCCTTGTTGCGCCATATTTAAAAAGTGGCGCATGTAGGTAGATGCGTCACTTTTTAAACCTCTGCGCCACATTATACCTCTTTCAGGTGTAATGTACACAGAAGGGTCCTTTCTCCGCAAAAAGCCTCGTAATAGTGACACAGTGAAATGTATGAGATTTCACTGCGTCACTTTTAGGACACTTTTACGTCAAAATCTTGCGCCTGCCGAATCACTGAGTGCGTGTCTCATTAGAGGCAAGATGGCTGCCGACAGTCCGTAGGGGGTAGCTGCACCCGGCCATTCTCCTGCAACTACGGCTACTTTGTGCTCAACCCATACTGGTATGGCTCAGTTTTGATTAAGAGCCTTAGCAACTGATCTACGAGAGGCCGGGGGACTCCTTGGATGGGCTATACTCCGTGGAAATATATATGGAATATACAACTGTTTTGTTGGTTGTGGCAGAGGAGGCAGAGACACTCACATGGTGCAGCTGGAAGCTAGAGTGGAGTTTGCCAAACACATCGAGCATATCAAGCGCACCGAGAGGCAGTTGGCGGGCTGTACTGTCTAAAGCACTATTTAATGCGTTATCAGATGTCAAAGAGAGGTTAACATCGTGCCAAGCGATTTGGAGGGCTTTTAAATGTGTCATGGCCCCTAAGGTGCTGAAGACTACCCAGAAGCAGAAGCGGAAGCAAGAGGAGTTGGAAACACTTAGCGACCCTGACACACCGACATCGAAGCTGAGAACAAAGGCACAGCAAAGGGCTCAGACTCGGAGAGAGGCAGCTAAAAAACGTGAAGAGGAGCGCCTTCTGGCTAGTCAGAAGAGGAGAGAGGAGCGACGCAAGGATTTACCTGTTCTGGATCTTGCGACGGAAGCAATTCTGCGCCAGCCTCTGATCTTCGAGTCATTCCAGGCAAGGGGGTCATCACCCTCTTCATCTTCATCTTCATTATCAACAGCAAAAGGTCTGAAGAGTCTGAAGAGTGCTGAAATGGAGTCAGCTGCATCGAGCTGTGAGACGGGAGCAGGAGCGGATCTGGCGCAGAGGGGGCAAGGATGCAGCTCTGTTATAACCGATGGCGTTGGGGCTGGCTCACTGCCCCAGCAAATGCAAATGCTAGAAGTCGGAGCAACGGTTGGAGCAACAGTGGCGACTCCGGTGCTTGCAAGGCATGGAACAGAGGCAGAATCGGAAGAGCAACTAGAGTCTGCGAAGGGTACAGTGAGTGAGGAAAGGGAAGGAACTCAAGAGTCTGGAGCGGCGCTCACAGAGGCAGAGGATATGCCTGTGCGCCCTGCTCTGACGGAGGTTACAGAGCGTCTGTCCCAGGAGGCTTTAGTAGGCGGAGAGCCTGGTGTGGGCGGAGAGCCTGGTGGGGGCGGGGCCAAACTCGCAGAGGCAAAGAAAGTGGATGCGAACCCTCGTGAGGAAGGAGGAGGTGCTGGAATTGGAGACACCGACACAGGCATAGCGAGTACTGCAACGCCAGGTACTGGGGGTGAAGGGCACCCGTGCGCAGATAGCGTAGATAGCGCACATAGTGCTAGCAACGGAATGGAACCAAAAAGGGGCAATAACGATAATGGTATTTTGGAAGTCAGTGACAGCGAGAGAAATGGAGAGAAAAGTATACAAATTGTAATGATCACGGATATTCATGAGATAGGCATATTACCTAAAATTACGGCCATGGAAATGAATGATGGTTTGACCAAAAATTTAAAAGAATCTATATTGGTGCCCGAAACTGCAAAAGCTGCAAAAGGTGGAGATGCAGGTGCAGATACATGTGCTGCTGCTGAGACTACTATTAGTGCCGAAGAAGGACTGAATGGCATTAACATAGTTAACCCACAAGTAGCAATAGTAGTTACAGAGTCTGGAGTTAAGAATGCACCATTACCTAATCAAGGAGCAATTCCTAAGAATAAGGATAAGGACAGAAGCAAGAGCGAAATAAAAACTGTATCTCTGTTTAAAAGCCCATTGTACAGCGAGGATAGTGACTATAGTGAGTTGCTGGAGGAGGAGGAGGAGGACGAGGATGAGGAGGGAGAGGGGTCGGAATCATCACCCACTTCTTCTGTAGAACTGGAAGATTCTTCAATGAGTGATGCCCAAGAGTCTGAGGCTGACTCTTTATGCTCAAAAAAGACGAAAGAGGAAAGTAATTTGAAATCTAAAATTAAAGGTAAGACTCATAAGGTTAGGGGTAAATCTAGAGGAAGAATTCTAGTAGGCAATAATAAGAGTGAGAGTAAGAGCAGGAGCAAGAAGGGAAAGATGCCGCAAAAAGAAATATCTAACATACTCGAGGGGGCTGAAGTTGACCCGTACAAGGACAAATTTGACATTTTACTTGCAACAATAAAACAAATACAAGGGGAAGCACGGCAGGAAAGTCAAAGAGCCAAGCGGGCTAACAAAAAAATACAGAAATCTCTCCATAACTTACAGGACATGTACTCTGAAGTAACAGGCAGACTGTCAGAGGTAGAACAGAGAACTGGCAAAATGGAGGATGAGATGGCAGAGTTTCAGGAATTTAGGCAGACCCAGGGAAAAACTGAATCTGACATATTATGGAAGCTGGAAGATTTTGAAAATCGCCAGAGGAGAAATAATATAAGACTGCTAGGAGTGGAAGAAGGCAAAGAAGGGGGAGATACAAGAGCCTTTGTCGTAGAACTATTGAAAGGTGCGTTCCCAGAGATGGGTGCATGGGATTGGGATAAGGAAGTGCAACGAGCGCACCGTTTCCCCCTTGAACAGAAAAAAGGCAATGCGGGCGTAAGATCGAGGGCAATTCTTGTTTATGTAGGAAACTATTTGTTAAGGGAGGAAGTGATAATGAAAGCTAAACCTACGAAGAAACGCACATATAAAGACATCACTTTCTTTGCCCGTCCAGACTTTTGTCATACAACAGTCGAGAGAAGATGGCGGATGCGGCAACTTATAGTACCATTTCAGAACTTAGGCTGCGAAGTCTACTTGCTGTTTCCTTCCCGCCTCAAAGTGGGCCTCAATGGGCAGTTCAGAATCTTCTTTTCTGAAATTGTTGCACAAGAATACCTGACTTATCTTCGAGAAGAGAGAAGACATAGGGACCGAAATGGACAATTGGATCGCACAGAGAGTATAAAACAAGTAGCTTCTATCACAAAGAGATAACTGAGCCTTTTTTGTCCTTTTTTGAGTAAATGTGATTAGTTTAAAAAAGACATTTTCTAGTCAAAGGGAACAGGTGGGGCTGAGAAAAAGTAAAGGATGCAACGCAATAAACAACGCTAAGCTAGTGATAATGAAATTTTGGATTACCAAATGGATAACTTATAGAAGAGAGGGTAGGAGGGAAAGGAGACTTGAGAATGAGGATAATGGGGGTTAGAGTTGTAACTTGGAATGTTTGTGGGCTAAATGATCCCCAAAAAAGAGCGAAAATAGCATTAATGTTGAAACAAACGAATCTGGACTTTGCATACATTCAGGAAACTCATATTATGATATCACAAGCTTACGTTCTGTCGCAGTTAGGATTTAAGGTCCTAGCTCACTCGAGTCAAGGGGTTAAAAAAAGAGGGGTAGCTATCCTAGCTAGGAATAATAATATCTTAACCAGAAAGAAAGCACAAGACAAATGGGGAAGATGGGCTATGGTTGAGTGTTTTATTGATGGAGAGTGGATAACATTGGTAAATGTATATGGCTCAACAGAGGACGACCCTGATATTTTTCAATTTATAGATGTTGAGTTAGCAACATGGGCACCAAAAATCATACTGGGAGGCGATTTTAATATTAATGGAGCAGACGGATTAGGACTGGGTTCTTTTGGAAAGTATAACGGCAGGAAAAAAAAAGTATTTCAGGCAATACACAGCCTGGTGTTAAACAATGCTCTCTCAGATGTATGGGGGAAAAAGAGAATGGATAATAAAGGTTACACATACTATTCTGCTCCGCATCAAACATGTGCAAGATTAGATTATTTTTTTATTTCAAGTACTAATATTTCTAACTCAAAGATCGAAAGGCTGCCACGGATCCTTAGCGACCATAACCCTCTAGTACTCACTATAATAACAAAAACAAGTACTAGACAGCATACAAACTGGACCTTTGAAAGAGAGTTATTGAAAGATGAAAAGTATATAGAACACATGAATAAATGGATTATTGATTTTTTTTCCTTTAATAGAGATACAGCAGAAATGGGAGTGGTTTGGGATACCTTTAAAGCTGGAATACGAGGGGAAACAAAGAGTTATAATTCTTATAAAAGGAAACAAACCCAGTTGAGGAACTCAGAATTAGCTCTGAAGGTTCTGATGGCAGAAGAAAGCTTAGAAAACAGCGTGGTGTCGGGGGGGGATCTGGAAAAAGCTTGGGTAGAGTTAGTCAAAGCTAAAGGTGAGGCAGAGGGCGAAATTGCTAGTAAGGCAGCGAAAATTTATAATACTAAAAGAGAGAAGTGCTATGAGTTGAGCGAGTCAGTAGGCAGGATACTGGCTACTCGAACACGGCAACAAGAAGCTGCAGGCATAGTGAGGGAAATTAGGGATACTTCGGGTACGGTTCATTCAGACTCGAATAAAATAAGAGAAATCTTTAGGATATTTTACGAGAAGTTATACGACGACGAATTACAGGGTCGTGATCCTATAAAAGACAATGAAGAAATGATGGAGTATCTCCGAGAGACTCCTATAGACCTAATAGAGGAAGAGGAAGCAGATGGGTTAGAGGGAGAGCTGCAGTTAGAAGAAATTAAGGAGGCAATATGGAACCTACCTTCTGGTAAAGCAGCAGGCCCTGATCAGATACCTATAGAATTCTATAAAGTATTTTGGGATTGTCTGAGAGAAGAAATGATAAGGGTGATGTAAGGAGCACAGTTGGGCAAAACAGCACCTAAATCATGGGGGGGTGCAGAGGTGGTTGTAATACTAAAAAAAGGTAAAAATCCGGAAGAACCAGGCTTGTATAGGCCTATAACTCTACTTAATGCGGACGTAAAAGTCTTCTCTAAAGCATTGGCATCAAGGTTGGCAAAAGTTATAGATAAAATTGTCAGTAGCTGCCAACACGGTTTTATACCAGGGAGAGGCACCACACACCATATACGGAAAGCAATAACGTTATTTGATGTATCGTCAGTCACAGGAGACCCGATTGTAGTGATGTTACTTGATGCAGAAAAGGCATTCGATCGGGTCTCCTGGGGCTACCTCTGGTATGCTTTAGCTAGAACAGGAATTAAACAAGGCTTTATTAAAGCTTTACAAACTCTTTACTTAGAACCAGTAGGGACTCTACGAGTGAATGGTGGAAACACAGGTCAATTCCATATAAAAAGAGGGACTAGACAGGGGTGCCCTTGCTCACCTTTATTGTTTGCCATATATATCGACCCATTTTACGCAGAATAGAGGCATCTGAGATGATAACTCCGGTAACAACAGTCATTGGGCAGTGTAAAATCTTAGCCTATGCAGATGACATTGCTGTTATTTCTCCAAATCCATCTGAAACCATAGAACATCTTGAACTTGAGGCGTTGAAATTTGGAAAGATATCGGGATATAAAGTAAATACATCAAAAACACAGATAATAAAAAACTCATATACCCCATGTTTAGATAACCGAGTGGTGCAAGAAGGCATGTATTTAGGGGTTATCATAATGTCAGATCTGGATATCTTAGTGGAAAGGAATATTACCCCTTCAATCAAGAAAGTGGAGAAAGACTTGGATAGATGGGATAATTTGCACCTGTCAATAGTGGGAAGGTCTAATATAGTAAAAATGATCATTCTTCCAAAATTTTTATATTTATTTAGGGCAATACCGCTATTTTTTGATAGCAAAATATTTAAAAAACTTGAGAGTATACTAAATAGATTTATCTGGGCAAAAGGGAAAACGAGAAGGGCTCTTAGATATATGACATTGCCGAGAGAAAGGGGAGGCTGGGGAGTCCCAGATTTAAAATCTTATTATTGTGCGGCGGCTTTACAGAACATGACTGGTTTAATGGGAGGTGAACAGTGCCGTGGATTAGAGGAGTGGAGTAAATTCGGATCATTAGCAATCTTTGGATTAACCTTGGGAATGGAAGCGAAGGATGTTCTCCTGAAATTTACAGAGGCTAGTTATTATAAGAGGACAAAGTTTAAGACAATAATGGCAGCATTTGAAATTTGGAAAAGTTTTGCTAAAAAAATTGGTCTAGGAAAATATAATTCATACACAAGACTGTTACACAATCCAACCCTCCCACAAGATATCTTTTCGGGACCTATAATTGCAGAGTGGGAAAACAGGGGAATCAGAACTATTGGAGATATAAAGGGGGATCAGGGTGTTCTCCAATTTAAAGATCTACAAGACAGATTCAATTTAGAAACTAGGCAATTTTTCAAATATCTCCAAATTAGGAGTTTTCTCCTGAATAAAAAAGGTGGCGATTTGGGATTTAGGCGTAACGCTATTATGGAAATTATTCAAAGGGGGCAGGATTGCACAATCAAAAGATTATATGCTGAACTGATTAAAGTAAAACAAGACGACCACCAAAAATGGAGCGAAAAATGGAAGGATAATCTTAAAATCAGCTCTGAAAGTTTTGGTATCTCCTTAGAAAAGGGGAATTCATTACTATGTTCAGCACCATTACAGGCTCAACACTACAAAACACTCTATCATTTGTATTATACACCGGCTAAAATAGCACAATGGGGAGGTTTAGCGGGCATTACGTGCTATAGGTGTGGAAGTTCGGATGCTGATTTACAACATGTATTTGCTCTATGCCCCCGTCTAGATTTATTTAAAAAAGAAATCGAATGTTTTATAAACAAAATTTTAGAAAGCGAAATTGTATTAACCCCTGGAACTATTCTACTAGGAGTCAATGTTGAGGATGTACGGCCTTTTTGTGGGAGGGAATTTTTGTTTGTCGCTATGTCTATTATGAGATTATGTATAGCCTCTGCATGGATAGATCCTGTACCGCCTACCTTTCACAAATGGTTGGCTAAGTTACTAATAACACATAAAGTGGAGAAAGAGATATATGCAAGGAAGGGAAAAAGAGGAAGGAAGTTAGGTAAGATAATATGGGATCCCATAACACGATGGAAGGAGGAATAATTGTATGAAATATAGGCTTGCCTAAAGATAAGGAAATAATAATTCGGTGTAATTACAATATCAATGTTACACAACATGAAAGTACACTATGCCCCAATTTATGCTATTTTTGTGTTCTAATTTGCTTGTTGTAATATCTACCTCGCCTGTTGATGATTTATTGATTGGTCTTTAGTTTGGGCTTTGAATGTTTTGTATATACTTTTTCCCTCGTTCTTTCTGTATTAATGAAGCCGTGCCTTGTATATAACTGCAAAATACTTTAATAAAAAAAAAATTATAAAAAAAAAATCTTGCGCCTGCCTTACAGCAGATATAAGACTGAGGCAAACGCTTTCACATGCAGCTTTCCCCATGTGAAAGGATGCATTGCTGGAGTACAAGCATTCCATTTCAGTACTGAAAACTCACTATTTTACAAAATACATTTCCTCTCTCTTGCAAACAATCCTACCAAGCATTACCAAAAAAATAACACAAACCAACAGCAAAGAAGCTCAGTGTGCTTCCTAATCTGAGGTAACACAGGTGACATGGTTGTGAAAAGTTCAAATTTTTTTATGTAATCATGCACACACTATTTATTCTTTCTCAAAAATGTAGAATTCATTGATTTGTCCCAAAATCGATTTTTCAATAACATTTTAGACACACAGTGCAGGTCCTACTATTTATTCTTTCTCAAAAATGTAAAACTCATTAATTTGCACCAAAAATATTTTAGTAGTGTAATGAAAAGCTTATACATATGACCTTTTCTCTGTTTTTCAAATGTTATTCTAAAAAAAGATTATAAGGCCTAAGCAGGAGTGCTCATGTGATGAAGCCTGTCCAGGGGAGCACAAAACGTGAGGCTTGTGTCCAAGAGTGCAGTGGACAGGACTAAACTGGAGTAGTGTGCAAAAAAAAGATGAGCCTCATTTATAAAGCCCTGCGTCAGTTTTGCGCTACTGATGCGTCACTTTTTGTGACGCATTGGCGCATAAAACATGTGCCTTGTTGCGCCATATTTAAAAAGTGACGCATGTAGGTAGATGCGTCATTTTTTAAACCTGTGCGCCACATTATACCTCTGTCATGTGTAATGTACACAGAGGGGTCATTTCTCCGCAAAAAGCCTCGTAATGGTGACACAGTGAAATCTATGAGATTTCACTGCGTCACTTTTAGGACACTGTTACATCAAAATCTTGCACCTGCCTCACAGCAGGCATAAGACTGAGGCAAAGGATTCTGACACCTAAGCAGGAGTGCAGATGAGATGAAGCCTGTCCTGGGGAGCACAAAAGGTGAGGCTTGTGTCCAAGAGTGCAGTGGACAAGACTAAACTGGAGTAGTGTGCAAAAAAAATGAACCTCATTTATGAGGCCCTGCGTCAGTTTTGCTCTGCTGATGCGTCACTTTTTGTGACGTATCGGCGGCATAAAACATGTGCCTTGTTGCGCCATATTTAAAAAGTGACGCATGTAGGTAGATGCGTCACTTTTTAAACCTCTACGCCACATTATACCTCTGTCAGGTGTAATGTACACAGAGGGGTCATTTCTCCGCAGAAAACCTCGTAATAGTGACGCAGTGAAATCTATGAGATTTCACTGCGTCACTTTTAAATCTTGCGCCTGCCTCACAGCAGACATAGGACTGAGGCAAACACTTTCACATGGAGCTTTCCCCATGTCAAAGGATGCATTGCTGGAGTACAAGCATTCCATTTCAGTACTGAAAACTCACTATTTTACAAAATACATTTCCTATCTCTTGCAAACATTCCTACCATGCATTACCCAAAAAATGAAACAAACCAACAGCAAAGAAACTCAGTCTGCTTCCCAATCTGATGTAAAACAGGTAACATGTTTGTAAAAGATTCAAATATTTTTATATAATTATGCACACACTATTTATTCCTTCTTAAAAATGTTAAAGCCATGGATTTGCACTAAAATCGTTCTTCAATTACCATTTTAGGAACAGAACACGGTCTTATGTACAAGCATTCATTTTCACTACTGAAAGCCAATAATTTGCCCTAAAATCGTTCTTTATTTAATATTTTATGGACAGAGGACAGATCCTATTTACAAGCATTCATTTTCACTACTAAAAGCCATTGTTTTGCACTAAAATCGTTTTTCAATTAACATTTTAGAAACACTGCACAGATCCTATATACAAGCATTCATTTTCACTACTCAAACCCATTGATTTGCACTAAAATCGTTTTTCAATTACCATTTTAGGAACAGAACACAGATCCTATGTACACGCATTCATTTTCACTACTGAAAGCCATTAATTTGCCCTAAAATTGTTTTTTATTTAATATTTTATGAACAGAGGACAGATCCTATTTATAAGCATTCATTTTCACTACTAAAACCCATTGTTTTGCACTAAAATCGTTTTTCAATTAACATTTTAGAAACACTGCACAGATCCTATATACAAGCATTCATTTTCACTACTCAAACCCATTGATTTGCACTAAAATCGTTTTTCAATTACCATTTTAGGAACAGAACACAGGTCCTATGTACAAGCATTCATTTTCACTACTGAAAGCCATTCATTTGCCCTACAATCGTTTTTTATTTAATATTTTATGAACAGATGACAGATCCTATTTATAAGCATTCATTTTCACTACTAAAACCCATTGTTTTGCACTAAAATCGTTTTTAAATTACCATTTTAGGAACACAACACAGGTCCTATGTACAAGCATTCATTTTCACTACTGAAACCCATTCATTTACCCTAAAATTGATTTTAAAAATAACATTTTAGATACAGAGTGCAAGTCCTATGTACAACCATTCAACTTCACCACTGAAACATCACTATTTCACAAAATACAAATCCTCTATTTTACAAATATAGAAACCATGCATTTTCAAAAAGCATAACACAAACCAACAGCAAAGAAAATCAATGTGCTTCTTAATCTGAACTCTCTATCTAAATGAATCATAACTCACCTTTAGAAATGCTTTGGGAGATTCAGAACAGTGTCAGATACACACACCAATATTTCTTTAGCAGAGCAAAAGGTATGTTCTCCAGGCACTGCAACCATTAATGGCACATAAAACCTCTAACTGTACACACATATTCCTCATGGTAACCAATCAAAACTCTTCCCTCTCTATTTTCAAATCAACACCCTTCCACCCCTCAGCCCTTTCTACCTGTTACCATAGCAACTCCCTCCTCACTGAGCTCCCAGGGTTAAAAGTTTATTCTACAATGTTGCAAATCAAATGAGCAAGGATGTTTGACCTCTCAATACACCAGCTTATCCACTGCAATCTTTCTTTAAATGACTTTTTTTAACCATTCAAATTACGTCTTACACACAACAGAACCATGCACCCTAACTTTCAGTTTTCAACTATCTGAATCCACCAATCATTGCTTGTGATTCAAGAGCACTGAAACTCCACAGGTTTTTTTTTGCAAACTCCTACTGTTCCAACTGCCATTTCATTCCTACACTTCATCTGACTGCACCAGAACCTCCTCTCACCATGTACTCTGTCTGGATTATTGGACATAGCTACATTCACTGGGCTGAAAGGTATGCAGCTACCAGAAATTTTCACAACCTTGATTTACCAAATATGCACATAAAATGGATTGGCCAAAGAGGATTGAGATGTCATCAATTTATACCATTGGTGAAAACCTTTTACCATCTGCCGCACCCTGACCTCATAATTTTTCACTGTGGTGGAAATGACCTAGGCACTTTGACTGGGGTAGGTCTGAAGATGGTTTTAAAGGACACCTTTGGGCAATTGATGACACTTTTTCCACAAACTGCCATGGTATATTCCAATATATGCCAAAGACAGAAATGGAACTGGTCCAACCAATTTTGTCCACAATTTGAGAAAGCACGGAAACATGTGAATAAATCTGTTTCTGCTTACATGAGATCTTTGGAATGGGTTCAATATACAACAACAACTTGCGTTACAACATGCAAGATATCTACAGAGGAGTTGGTGTGCACTTTTCAGATGAGGGGAATAGAATATTCCTCCTGAATTTAAGACTGTGCATTGGTACCTACTTGTAGGTACCTAAATCAGCCACAGAACCCAAAAGCCCTTTTCAGGACTACCCTATCTCTGATCACTCCAAAAGATTATCTTTTTCTAACTTTTTTCACTATTTTTCACCAAAGTACGCTCCCCGGTGCGCGTACCGGGCGCTCCCCCCCGCGAAAAATATATATATATTTTTTTCGCCTATGTGGGCCTCCTAAGACCCCCTCAGACAATCTAGAGGGTCAGGGAGTGCCTACGATGCCCCCTTATACCCATTCCCAACGTTGTTTGTCCTCCATTTTCTGTGTCAAATCTACCGAAACACAAAATGGAGGACTCCCGTAGCGCTGCCGGTACGCGTACCGGGGCGCGCACCGGGAAGCGCTCCCAAAATTTTTTAAAAGTACGTTTACATAAAAACCACCGGAGACACTTTCACCAAATATAGAATAGGCCATACTACATACCAGTCCCTACCATTTTCCCAAATTTTGTGGAATTCCATTGAGCCATTTGGCCTGTAGCCCTCTCTAAATATCCTGAGGTGAATTACATGACAAAAACACATCTGAAGTGTTAGAATTTACAACCAATTAAAATGTTACTTTCATTTTCCACTATTATTTCCTGACATTTGATTGGTTATGTACATGAATATATATAAAAAAAAGAGAGGGAAACACAGCCATTTTGACTACTACTTCCTGAAGTACATTTGAATAGGATTTTCACTGAGAACTTCCACTGCTTTCACAAAGGGTAAGTTGTTATTTTGGAAAGTGAAGTATGTTGTGCACTTTAAGTTAATTTGGGAAAACATTTTCTGATAGTTATATACTATCCCTCTGTAATAGTTATAGATTGAGATAGGCTTCTCTGTTATACTTATGGATTGACTTAGACTTCTCTTGTATAATTATGAATTTACTTAGGCTTTATCACATACACTTTTTTATATTTCTACTTCCAGCCTGATACCATACACTGCCAAAAGTAAACTTCACTGTTAAAAAATCAAAACTACCTGTCTGAACTTAAACCCAACAGTGCCCTATCTCTACTGATATATTTTTTTTTAATGCAATTTAGAGCAAGAAAATGGAAGGAGAACAGAATAAAATGAATATTTCTTTCGAAATTGTTATTGAAAACAACCCTGAAGAAAATATTGCTGAGAATGATGACTTTGACTTTATGGATGAGACTCTGGACCATGAATTACTTGAGTGTGTGGAAGCAATAGAAACACAGAATGAAAATGAGGACATTCCAGACAATATATTGTTAGAAGATTTATTACATTTTGAAAAAGAATAAGAAAAATAAATTTATATTTAATAATAAAAAATTGTTCGAGACATTATTCATTTTTATATGTAATTCATGAAGTAGTACCAAAATGATTATAATATAAAGTGAGACTTATAGTATACTGTGCAACTTTTTTGTGTTACATAGTAATTTTGCTCATAGTTACTTCCTTTCTCCCACTTTATTATCTCCAATGTGTATTTGACATCTCTTTTTCATCTCCTGCCTCCATGTTGTTTCTGCTTTCCTGACAGACTATAGTATAGATTCCATATACCACAATAACTTCTGTAACAACATGCAAATTATCTACAGAGGACACAGTCTACATTGAATTTAAAACTCTGCATGGGTACCTACATGCTGGTACTTATATCACCCACACAACACAACAACTCTATGCAGAGCTACCCTACCTCTAAGCACTTTAAATTATTATTTTACTGTTTCACTGGGTTTTCCCCATGTGTGAGGGGGGTGAGGTGTGTGTGGGGGATGTGTGGGGTGTGTCTGTGAGGTGTGTGTGTGTGGGGGGGTGAGGTGTGTGTGTGGGTGTAGGTGTGTGGGGTGTGTGGATGTGGGTGGAGGTGTGGGTGTGTGAGGTGTGTGTGGGGGGTGTGTGGGTGTGTCTGGGGGGGATGAGGTGTATAGGTGTGTGTAGGTGTGTGGGGTATGTGGGTATGGGTGGGGATGTGGGTGTGTAAGGTGTGTGTGTGGGTGTGTGGGGTGTTTGGGTGTAGGTGGGGGTGTGGGGGGTATGTGTGTAGAATGTGTGTGTATGTGTGGGATGTGTGGATATGTCTGTGAGGTGTGTGTGTGTGCGTGTGCGTGTGGGGGGGGAGGTGTGTGTGTGGGATGTGTGGGGTGTGTCTGTGAGGTATCTGTGTGTGCGTGTGTGTGTGTGTGCTGGGGAGGGGGTGAGGTGTGTGTGTGAGTGTGGGTGTGTGGGATGTGGGTGTGGATGTGTAAGGTGTCGGTGTGGGGGTGTGGGGTGTTTGGGTGTGGGTGGAGGTGTGCGTGTGTGAGATGTGTGTGGGGAGTGTGTGGGTGTGGGGTTGTGTGTGTGTGGGTGTGTGTGGGACGTACTTGTAGGTACCTAAAACAGCCACAGAACCCAAAAGCTCTTTTCAGAGCTACCCTACCTGTAATCACTCAAAATGATTATTTTACACTATTATTTTCACTATTTTTCACCAAAGTACGCTCCCCGGTACGCTCCCCGGTGCGCGTACCGGGCGCTCCCCCCGCGAAAATCGAAAAAAAATTAATTTTTTGTTTCCACCCGCGGGACCCTTTTATGGCCCCCACATCAAACCTACGGGGTCAGGGGGGTCTACTCTGCCCCCTTATGGTCATTTCCCCCTTTGTTTTTGCCACCTCTTGTGTCTCGATCCTACCGAGACACAAGATGGCGGCCACTGCGGACTGTTTCAAATGTTTACAGACACCCAAGAGCCAATCAGCTTTCCGTGCGCAAGTCGCGTGGCACACCCGGAGCGCTCCCCGGTGCGCGTACCGGGGCGCGGCTACAGATATATAATTTTTTTTAACCTAAATTACTCAAAATCCACTGGAGCACATATCTTGAGACATAGCAAAGGCACATCGGGCTACCAGTCCCTACAATTTTGCCAAGTTTGGTGGGAATCCATTCAGCCGTTCGAGCTGAAAGTGAGTTCGACCTCCCTATGGAAATTAACATGGGGAAAACACGTTTTGGGACCCCCCTTTTATCTCGGCCCCCGCTTGACAAATGCCCCCCAAACTTTCAGGGAAGGAGCGGAGCGCCGCGAGGCAAAGTTGAGGACAATTTCAGGCATATTCCTCCACCAGCGCCAAAGTTATTCCAAATAGAATGTTACGATTTCCCTATGGAAATCCATCCTAACTATAACTACCTACTGGCGACCGCCAGTAGGTAATATATATATATATATATATATATATATATATATATATATATATATATATATATATATATATATATATATATATATATCGTGAAATCCACAATGCCGGCGAAGGCAATCCTGTCCCCACCGCAGCAACAACGTAGACCACGGAATCGTGCAAATTATTTCTTTATTGCTTGCAAACTGCCGCCATAACGTTTCCCCTACTCCGAGGCTTGTTCACATGACAATGTGTTGCAATTACGTAGCAGTTTTTAAAGTGACTGTGCCGAATAAATCATCTTATGTTGCACATCAGCCCAGAAGATCTTATTGTTGACATTGTCATAGCGACTGCAGGTATATATATAAATAAATATTTGAATTCATAAATATATACATCTTAAAATATTTTTGTAAAATCCTTCATCATGAAACCAGAATAATCGTTTGTGTGCAATGCTTGAAAAGTCCATATTCCAAGTCTAATATAGATGGACTTCTGTGCAAAAATCACAATAGTGCAAAAATGAGCGTTTTTCATGAACAAGAACCACTACTGTTCAGATGTCTCTCCCTATTGAAAACTCCCTACTCCCTTGGTGGGGTTTCATAAGGAACAGTATCATCGTGATGCATCCTTTTGGGGCTGTACAATTTAGCATACTTCAGGATATAGTTAGTATCTGGTGGATAGAGGGACCATCGCGATTAATGTAGCATACAACCCCCGAATACTAGGAAGGGTGTCATGCTTCGCAAGAAGCGTATCCGGCCGGATTCGTTCACCAATTAATGCCTATATCCTATCAGTTGGTATTAGTTGTTTGCCAACCCTGGGTTGATGTCCAGAAATGACATTAATAGCATACACCTAATGCATATTAATGAACATATATATGCTAGTAATCTTTGTTGTTATTTTTAACTGTACAATTCTTGGATGAATCCCTATTTCGAGATGTCTGTGTCCTAAGATACTAGAATTACCACTTAAGGACTAATTTGTGTAGTAAATGAGCAGAAGCATGAATAATGGTCCAACCTTAGCTTAACATCATATTAGTCTATGTATTGTGCAAAGAAGTGTTTTTGAAGTGCAAAGTGATCAAATTGGAAAAGTTTAAAAACTGTCACTAAACCAACATCCATTGGATAGTCATGAAGTTGCTTTTGTGTGTAAGTCTCACACTTGTCTTTTTGTGTGTGAAGTTGTAACTACATCCTACACACATACAAAATAAGAACATGTAGTAACCCCACAATGTAATATACAAATGTGTAAACTAGCAATTAAAATAGGTGAAATACACAGAAAGACAATATAGCCATAAAGATCCAGAACTACTGTTGCGATATTGGATGAACAAACACTTTGTAGGTCTAATTCCATGTCTTAAGATTTAAGAAAGACATGTATGCAGGTCCTCCATGACATTGAGCCCTGCTGGGCTTTGGAATCGAGCTGGAGGATGTAGCGAGTTTCTAATTTCCGCATCTTCAACTCCCTATCATCCCCTCTCCTGCTCGCTACCACTGCATCATTCACAAAGTATTTGAGACCTGCATTATCACTGTTATGTTTCTCCTTGAAATGCCTAGCTACCGGATAGGTGTTGTCATGGTTAGGTATGGCCCGCAGATGTTGAAAAATGCGCTTGTGCACAGCCAGCTTAGTACTGCCCACATACTTTAATCTGCATGGGCAGATGAGAATGTAGACAGCGAATTCGGTCTTGCATGTTAACAATTTGCTAATCTGATGGTCTTTGCGACTAAAAGCATCATTGTTCGCTTTAGTGTTGATGTCATGGGTGCATGATTTGCATGTCTTACACTTGTAAAACCCTCTGTTTGTCTGTGGCTAGGAAGTTTTTTCTAGTACACCTGGAGAGGTGTTGACTAAACTATCTTTCATGGATGAAGCTTTACTATATGTCAGGGATGCTGTGCGAGGAAGAGTTGGGCCAATAACAGGATCATTCTAAACTAAAGACCAGTTACTGTTGATGATTTTATAAATGTCAGCCTGTTGCTTGGTGAAGCTGATATATATATATATATATATTCACTGAAAAAACCATAGGTTATAGACCATATATAGTTAGGAATTAGCATTTAAAAAACCTTATTTTACTCACACAAAACCATTGAAATTCCATATATAGTTAGTTGCACTAACTATATATCGCGCACCCGCAATCCACTGCTGATCATGTCACATATTACATCATTCATGACATGGTCAGTGACATCACTGATGACATCACTGATGACATCTCAAATGACTCAAATCTCCATTTGATTGATTGTTATCCAAGTATTTACTGTTTTAGAATTAGTTCTCTTTGGTTCATTCTCTATTTACAAACAAACACAGAGTCGCAATACTCTGTTTAGTCTTTGCAGATAACGAAAAATTGTGTAAAAAAAAAGAAAAGGAATCGAGCAAAATCAGTAGGCCACTAATGGGATCTCTTTTTGACCTCGCTAAAATAGAAACATTAGGAACAACCCCTCATGACAAATACAAAACTAGTGAGATGAACTGAACTCCACACAATGATGGCTGCAAAACAGCTCGGCTCCGCCACCCACCCCGCCCAAAATAACGATAAAGAGCGGCTGCCATGATTGGTTACGGAATGGCCACGACGGAGCTACGAAATGGTGCTGCTCTCATGCTAACCCCAGCTTCAGTCTGAAACATCCAGAAACACTGTAGACTACCAATTCGATCAGTTCCGGTAGCGCCCCAATGTAACCCGGTAGAGAAGAACTAGCCCTCCCCTCTTTGACTGATGGTTCTTGTTGCCTGTCCCTTCTGTTGTCATTTAACAGAACTATTTAGCCTGCTGAAAGGGGTTGTGTTCCGACCGCTGGTTGGTGGAGACATTTTGACTATATTCTGGACCTGCGTTGTCGCGTAATGCGTCATATGACGCGCCGCGTTAGCGCATCCGGAAGTCATCCGGGGCGCGCAGCGCGTAACGTAAGCATAACAAGTCATGTGACTTGTTAATAAAACTTTTCATTGGTTCATTTTACTTTTCTTATTGTAATGATGAAAGGCTTGGTCATATGACCTAAAAATTACGCTTTTCATTACTTCCGAACATTATTTTTTCTTAAATATATGTTATAATGTTCCAGGCTAATGTACTTTCCCGGAAATTTTACAACTGTCCTGCAAGTAAAATATATTCTTTTTTCGAGAAAAAGAGCGTTTCTTCGTCCCATGACGGAGCCGTTGAGCAAAAGAGGGTCGACCTGCTGTCTTAGTCGCCGATACGCCTGAATATGAGATTCTTATCGATCACTTTATGTTGCAGGAATAGAAAACACAACAGCCCTTGACCATTTATCTTTACTGCGTTCCTTCGTATTATACCTTTTACCCTTCATGTAATTGGTCTGCTTTATTTCACTTGCCTTTTAATGATTCTAAAACAGTCACTATTATTAAAAACTTTACCAATGTATATACTACTACCATGTTTTCTTTTAAAAACCTTTATTGTGAAAATTTCATTATACAAATACGAGCCTATAACCACGTGGGCCTGCCACGGAGCAAACTGTAATCGTATATGATGAATAGACATTTACACTGTAGAGGAACGTAACGGGCGGGCCATTAGGTTGCAAGAACTAAGGTGTCTAACAGTTACGGAATCGGTGGACGTACATTTTATAATTAAAATACGACAGGGCCAGTTACAATAAAATTATCTAGATATACATTTGCGGGCAAGTACCATGGGTGACGTTAATTCGAACTTTCAACAGTACAGTAATCAATAACACATCAGAACTTAATATCAATAGGGATGTCGAAATATTCAATCAATTCTCGTCCCCGCCCGCCATGTGCTTCAAAACTGCATACGTATCTCGTGATTTCAAGGTTCTGCAACCAGTACACAACAAGGAGTTACGAGTCCCATTTATTCCGGCGCCATTTTGGGCGAGGACGGGCAGGTCCAGGATATAGTCAAAATGTCTCTACCAACCATCGACTATGATCATGTTTATATGCTGTATTTATTAGAGTAACACTCATCTGTCCACATGAAATTAATTTGCCACAATCTAAACATGTCATTTTAATCTTTCCAAAGTTCTTCTAAATATTTGGGACCGTTTCCCTTGCCTCTGAAGCTCTCAGTGCCACTTCTTTGATGAATGTACTAGCAGGTCAGGGGTTCTCCTCCAAATCTCTCTTGTATGCAGCACTATAATTAATTGGTGCCACCTCTCCATATGACGATGCATGGTATAGTTACCACAACTATATTTTTTTTCGGTTCCTCTGGAGAGTTCATCGTGGCAGATGAAGCGTGTAACGTACCGGGCATTTACCTTTTTTTGCATGTACAGGAAAGGAAAAAAAAATCGAGCGTCCGAGTTCTAAGGTGTCCCAGGGCCATTTTAGTGGACCAGGCCCAAATCCAAAGAACAGGCCGCCATTTTGAGAGTCCTCTTGCAGCCGCCTGTCGCTGTAGCATCAAGAGCAGCCGAAACTCAGCTGAATGGCAACTGAAACGGTAAAGGGGCGCCCCACTACAGCAGACGAGCCTCCACCTAGGAAGGCCCATTCACGCCGGCTCCCCCCCCCTTCGGGCACCCCACGCCGTTATTCGGAGCAGTATTGTAGGATGGCCACAGCAGTGCGACAACTTGCTAGACATCACCTCGGTGGTAACCGAATCTCAACGCCTTGTGGTGTCTTCTATTCAAAAAACATTGTTATGCTGCCTTCGACCTATTCGCCGCAAGTGCGCACACAACTCAACTGCATAGCTTGCTAGACACCACCTCGGTGCCATCCGGATCTTGGAATCTCAGCACCTTTTGGTGTCTTCTCTTCAGAAAATATTGTTGCGCTGCCTTTGGCCCCATTCGCACATCAGTCCGCTACTGACGCCATCTCACAGGCTAATGGGGCGCCCCACGCCGACTTTCAGCATTGTAGAATGACCACACCAGTACAGCAACTTGCTAGACATCACCTCGGTGCCATCCGGATCTCGGCGCCCCACTGCAGATGAAGTGCCTCTCAACTATGAAACCACCACGGTGACATCCGGATCTTGGCGCGTTGTGCTGCCTTCGGCCTATTCGCACATCGGTCCGCTACTGACGCCATCTCACAGGCTAATGGGGCGACCCACGCCGAGTTTCAGCATTGTAGGATGACCACACCAGTACAGCAACTTGCTAGACATCACCTCGGTGCCATCCGAATCTTGGCATCTCAACGCCTAGTGGTATCTTCCATACAAAAAATATTGTTACGCTGCCTTTGGCCCCATTCGCACATCAGTCCGCAACTTAGACATCACCTCGGTGCCATCCGGATCTTGGCATCTCAGCGCCTTGTGGTGTCAGTCAGAAAATATTGTTGCGCTGCCTTTGGCCCCATTCGCACATCAGTCCGCTACTGACACCATCTCACAGGCCAACAGGGCGCCCCACGCCGACTTTTACCATTGTACGATGGCCACACCAGTGCCACAACTTGCTAGACACCACCTCGGTGCCATCCGGATCTTGGCATCTCAGCGCCTTGTGGTGTCTTCAAATCAGAAAATATTGTTGCGCTGCCTTTGGCCCCATTCGCACATTGGTCCGCTACTGACGCCATCTCACAGGCCAACGGGGCGCCCCACGCCGACTTTCAACATTGTAGGATGGCCACAGAAGTGCGACAACTTACTAGACACCACCTCGGTGCCATCCGGATCTTGGCGCGTTGTGCTGCCTTCGGCCTATTCGCACATCGGTCCGCTACTGACGCAAACTCACAGGCCAACGGGGCGCCCCACGCCGACTTTCAGCATTGTAGGATGGCCACACCAGTACACCTTACTAGACACCACCTCGGTGCCATCCGGATCTTGACGCGTAGTGAAGCTGCAGCAGCTGCAAATAAGCTTCAGACAGTGTTACAACCGCTGCTCAGAACTCTCAACTATGACACCACCTCGGTGCCATCCGGATCTTGGCATCTCAGCGCCTTGTGGTGTCAGTCAGAAACTATTGTTGCGCTGCCTTTGGCCCCATTCGCACATCGGTCCGCTACTGACGCAAACTCACAGGCCAACGGGGCGCCCCACGCCGACTTTCAGCATTGTAGGATGGCCACACCAGTGCGGCAACTTGCTACACACCACCTCGGTGCCATCCGGATCTTGGCATCTCAGCGCCTAGTGGTGTCTTCTATTCCGAAAATATTGTTGCACTGCCTTCGGCCCCATTCACACATCGGTCCGCTACTGACGCCATCTCACAGGCCAACGGGGCGCCCCGCGCCGACTTTCAGCATTGTAGGATGGCCACACCAGTGCGGCAACTTACTAGACACCACCTCGGTGCCATCCGGATCTTGGCGCGTTGTGCTGCCTTCGGCCTATTCGCACATCGGTCCGCTACTGACGCAAACTCACAGGCCAATGGGGCGCCCCACGCCGACTTTCAGCATTGTTGGATGGCCACACCAGTGCGGCAACTTACTAGACACCACCTCGCTGCCATCCGGATCTTGGTGCGTTGTGCTGCCTTCGGCCTATTCGCACATCGGTCCGCTACTGACGCGAACTCACAGGCCAACGGGGCGCCCCACGCTGACTTTCAGCATTGTAGGATGGCCACACCAGTGCTGCAACTTGCTGGACACCACCTCGGTGCCATCCGGATCTTGGCGCGTTGTATTGCCTTCGGCCTATTCGCACATCGGTCCGCTACTGACGCCGCCTCACGTGCCAACGTATTTTCTCCGCATTTTATACCCTATGCCGCATAACAGGTCATGTGACTTGTTTATAAAACTTTTCATTGGTTCATTTTACTTTTGGTTTCCTAATGATGGAAGGCTTGATCATATGACCTAAAAACAACACTTTTCATTGGATGAAAACTTTTTTTTTTCCCAAACGATGAAAGGCCCACCTTGTTTCTGGATGTTTCAGACTGAAGCTGGCGTCAGCATGAGAGCACCACCATCTCGTAGCTCCGTCGTGGTCATTCCGCGAGCAATCATGGCAGCCGCTCCCCACCAGAAGCCTGCAGGAGTCGGGGCCCCCAAAACTTTTGATGAATTCTCAAGGCGGAGGGGACGCTTTCGAGAATGGGGTCCAAGACCTAGCAGACAAGCGTCCGATTTCCAAGGTGTCCCAGGGCCATTTCAGTGGACCAGGCCCAAAAAGGAAAGAGCCTGCCGCCATTTTGAGAGTCCTGTGACAGCCGCCTATCGCTGCACCGCAAGAGTCGGCGCAACTCAGCTGAATTGCGGCTTTTGACACAGTGGACCAAAAACGGACGGAATGGCAACTGAAACGGTAAAGGGGCGCCCCACTACAACAGATGACACTCCACCTGGAGAGGCCCGTTCACGCCGCCTCCCCCGGGGCGCCCCACGCTGTTATTCGGAGCAGCATTGTAGGATACCAAAACCAGTGCGGCAACTTACTGGACATCACCTTGGTGCCATCGTTCTGCTGCCTTGGAACTATTCGCACAACAGTTTGCTACTGATGACCCACCCCCCGCGACGCCCCACGCCGTTATTTGCTGGGTGGCAACTTACTAGACATCACTTTCGTGTCATCTAGATTTCGGCGCGTTCTGCTGCCTTGGAACTATTCGCACAACAGTTTGCTACTGATGACCCACCCCCCGCGACGCCCCACGCCGGAAATCTGGACGTTGTGCTGCGTTGGGACTATTCGCACAGCCGACCGCTACTTCGTTGTTTTTCCCTAAAAATGTTTATATGTTATTACTATTTTTGTTTTCTTGTATATATTTATAAATTATTAAAGTTTTATAATCTTACTACTTTGTCGGAGTGCTATATATTTTTAATGTGACACATAATTGTAAAAACTTTGATGTACAAAGAGTCATCCCTAGAATCTTCCGCTTCACGCTCGGTCCCCTCCCCAATCACAATACAGGATGGTTTTCAGATAATAGCAACGCTTCTGCTGTGACGGATCTCATCGAGTGTGGGCCTTGATCTACAATAACTCCTTTGAAGAGGGGTGATTCTTTACAGCTGTGGCCATAAACTACATCTGCAGGGCTAGCTGATACCCTAGGACCAGCCTGGACAATCGGACACAGAGGAAAAGGAGTGTCAGAGGGTGTGGTGTAGTGAATAGGGCGAAAGGGAGGTGTCGGGCGGGCACAGGGTGTGATTCTCAGGGAAGAGCAGCGCAGATGGGGGGAGGTTTATTACCCATGCATAAGACAGAGAGCGGGGGTGACCACTGCCTGGGTGAGATGCTTGCGAGGGTGGGGAGCCATGCTAAGGATCGACAGCGTGCACAGAGTGGGTCTGGTCAAGGCATCTAAAATGGCTGCCGTGCACGACAAAAGTGTGGCATTTGAAAAAAGACAAGATGGCGCAGACAATGTTTTTCAACACTTCCTGATTTCCTTCGAATCGAACGTTAACAGACGTTGGGGCATATTACCAAAGTTAAGCGATATTTATCCCTAACGATGCATTGCAAAGATTTTTTTACCGTCAGAAATTATCGCAGATAAACCTTGCTATTATCAAGGTTTATCGCAAATACGATAAAAAACGACCGCAATGCATTAATATCGCTGAAAACTCAGCGATATTCATGCATTACCGAGCTAATGCTCTTAGCCATGTTATCCACCTCCCATTGGATAACATGGCTAAGAACTGCTCAGGGAAGCTGTTACTTTTTGGAGATATTCGCGCTTATCTCGAATATTTCCAAAAGTTGATAATAGGAGATAGCGATGTTAGCGACTGTTTCCAGTCGCTAACATCTTGGCATGCCCACTTTGCATGTCATTAGTGATAAATATCACTCACATGCAAAGTGGGGCCCAAGATGGTCGCTATCTCCTACTAGCCGTCGCTAACTGGTGTTAGCAACAGCTAGGTAATACAGATATAATATTATCTCCGCGAAGCGGAGCGCTGTTACAGATATATATCTTGTTTTTGAACGTTAATTTCTCAAAATGCACTGAAGCACATATATTGAGACCTAGCAAAGGCACATCGGGCTACCAGTCCCTAATATTTTACCAAGTTTCGTGCAAATCCATTCAGCCGTTCGATTATTATTATTATTATTATTTTTTGCCCCGCGGGGCCCTTTTAAAACCTCCACATCAAACCTAGGGGGTCAGCGAGGATCTACTATGCCCCCTTATGGTCATTTGCCCCTTCGCTTTGGCCTCCTCTTGTCTCTCGATCCTACCGAGAGACAAGATGGCGGCCGCTACGGACTGTTTGGAATGTTTACAGACACCGGAGAGCCAATCAGCTTCGCTTCGCAAAGCTCCGTAACGCGAAAAGTACGCGAAGCGGTGCGCTGTTACAGATATATATCTTTTTTTGAACGTTAATTTCTCAAAATCCACTGAAGCACACATATTGAGACCTAGCAAAGGCACATCGGGCTACCAGTCCCTACAATTTTGCCAAGTTTCGTGCAAATCCATTCAGCCGTTCGATTATTATTATTATTTTTTTTTTTTGCCCCGCGGGGCCCTTTTAAAACCTCCACATCAAACCTAGGGGGTCAGCGAGGATCTACTATTCCCCCTTATGGTCATTTGCCCCTTCGCTTTGGCCTCCTCTTGTCTCTCGATCCTACCGAGAGACAAGATGGCGGCCGCTACGGACTGTTTGGAATGTTGACAGACGCCGGAGAACCAATCAGCTTCGCTTCACAAAGCTCCGTTGCGCGAAAAGTACGCGTCCTGGAGCGCTGCCCGGTCCGCTGTTACAGATATATATCTTTTTTTAAACGTTAATTTCTCAAAATCCACTGTAGCACATATATTGAGACCTACAAAAGGCACATCGGGCTACCAGTCCCTACAATTTTGCCAAGTTTCGTGCAAATCCATTCAGCCGTTCGGGCTAAAAGTGAGGCCAACCGCCCTATGGAAAACTCAATGTTAAAAACACGTTTTGGGACCCCCCTTTTTTCTCAGCCCCCCCTTGACGAACCCCCCCAAATTTTCAAGGGCTGCTCAGAAACAAAATGTGCCATTTTCCTGAAAATTTCAGCCAATTCCGTCCACAAACGCCAAAGTTATTAGACATAGAATTTTCAAAAATCCCATAGAGAAAAAATCCTAACTATATATACCTACTGGCGACCGCCAGTAGGTAATATATATATATATATATATATATATATATATATATATTTTTTTTTTTTTTTTTTTTTTTTTTGTTGTCCTAACTAGGAATTCAGACAGGCCCATTCAGGGCAATATCTCTGTAAGATAGGCGGGAGTATGGCGAAAAATGGATATTTTGCCAAATAGATTGCTGCCAATATCTTAGCCTTGTGTGGAAATGCTCAATCAACTTGTCTCAAAAGATACGCATACATAATGAAATAGTAACTTGTTGCTACATTTGTTTTTAATCTGCACTAGAGCACTTTATTGTACATAGCGCCGTTTGGGAAACATGAATGTATTTGCTTATTTGCATACTAAAAGATGGCCGCTGTATTTGTTTTCCAATCATATACTAACCGTCATCTATGTTGTTGATGGGAATGTGGAAAGTGGCTTTAAATGGCGCCGGGTATTACTGCACAGGTTGACACTGACGAAGCCTTTTGGCGAAACGCGTCTGTTGTGGGGGTTAGGGGCTTGAATTAAAAAGCATTATTCACGATATCGGTGTGCTGGTCATTCTTCTAGCCTGATTGGAGTGGACTGTGCGGTAATATATATATATATATATATATATACACACATATATGTGTGTGTGTGTGTATATATATATTTCACTCGTACAAACCCAGAAAAATTCGGCCATTATAATTAGTTCCGCTAACTATAACTTGCGCCCCTGCTTTGCACTGCTGATGACATACATATTACATCATTCATGACATGACTGATGACATCATCCAGTGACTATGTGTTTCTATAAAGTTGAAATATGTTTTATATATATATTTATATATGTATATATTCCAAGGGGTATTGAAGAATGAGTGGGTGAACTAGTGTCTAAATAGATGATTTTGTAGGTGTGTGACTGACTGTATAAGTGAGTTATTAATTGTGTCTTACTGAATACATGGGTTAGTGACTAAACTGTGTGAATATCTGTATTAGTCTGTCAGATGGTGTGTAAGCGGATGCATGGGTTGGTGAATAGCTACATGAGTGTCTATATAGGTTATTGATTGGTTGTCTGAGTATGTTTGGGTGCCTGAGTGTCTCTGTGGGTGGATGGGGGGTGTTTGACTCTGTGCATAGATGTGTGAGTAGGTGATTCACTGGGTGTAAGGATTCAAGAATACACCTGTGAAGGGCTGTATGGGTGGGTGAGTAAGTGTATGGGTGTGTTGGTGAGTGAATGGATGTCTCAGTGTACATGTGTGAGTAACTACATATGTGAAAGGCGGTATATGTGAGTGTTGGATTATATAAATGACTTTATGTGAGAGTGAGTGATTTTGAGTGTGGCTGTATGGATGAGTGAGTGTTTGTCTCAGTGATTGTAGAAGAGAGTAAGTATGTGTTAGTATCTGTATGAATACGTGAAGTGGTGTGTGTATAACTGGGTAGGTGGGTAAGTGAGTAAATGGGAGTGTGATTGATTATTTTCATGACTGACTAGGTAAGTGAGTAACTCTATGGATGAGTGGTGGAGTATGAGTGTCTGTATAGGTGTATGAGTGCATATGATAGTGATGTATTGATAAGTGACTGCATGTATGAGTAACTGTATGGAGGAATGAGTGGATCTGTGTGTAGACCTAGGAATCAGTGAGCTGGTATGTAGTAACTGGTATTGGTGTGTCTATGGGGAAATGGCCACTACAATGCAGCCGTTTCCACGAAAACCTTTACCACGCATGCATTGCAACGCATGTGTGGTTACAATGAAAGCCTTTACCACGCATACCTTTACTACAAGATACATAGTAAAGGCATGTGTGGTAAAGGATACAAATAAAAAAAAGGGTGCTTGGGGGTCTCCCCCCAAAAAATAACAAATAAAGCGTGGGAATAAAAAAGGGGGTAGGGGGGTCTCCCCCCCCCAAAAAAAAACACACATCAAAGTCACCATGAGCATCTGAGTTTCCAGTTGTATGTGTGATGTGTTAAAAAAAATCAAAAGTGCATGCAGACGTTTAGTAGAACTTCCCTTCTCTCTTCCTACAGGTCAAACACACAAGGCAGTCTCCGTAGTAGCTGTGTCTTCCGCTGCTGCGCTTACAAGCTGTGCACACACCAGAGAAAGGAGAGTTTACTTCTTGGTCTGGTTAGAATTAGCTAGAAAGAACATGGCAATCCAAGCAAACATCCATTATCTGCAAACAAGAAAGGCATGCTGGTCTGCTTTCTGCTGCTGGCTCCCCTTTACGCCATCCTAAGAAACAAGCACTGGCGTTGCCAATAGGTTTCGCATTTGGAAAGTTGGAGATATTGGTTTTGTAAATGACATTTTATATTTATATATTGTTATTGACAATGCCAATAACGATATATAAATATAAAATGTCATTTACAAAACCAATAGCTCCAACTTTCCTACTGCGAGACCTATTGGCAACGCCAGTGCTTGTTATGAAGTTGTGCCCAAATGAGAATATTGAAAAAATATGCTTTGTATTAATTCAAATTAGTGATTGTTTTTTGTTAAATTCTCAGTAACAGCTGCCTAAAATCATGTCAGAAACTGGTAAACTCGACTGTCTGTTCTATGGTCTAACTGCCTTTTGTCAATGTGCGCGGCGCGCAGGTACCCGGTGAAGTCCTGCTCGGCTTCACCCATCGCAGGCCGCTGAGGCCAGTAAAGTGCAGTGCGCAAATGAATCCCATTGGTATAGATTTTCTGCCACCTCCAAGTACATAAACTGAGAATGGATGCCATTAATGTTATGTTAATGATGAGTGGATCATTAATGCCTGAGAAAAAAAATGCCATTTGTAATGCTAATACTGTATTACGCTCTGTGAATGAGCTGTTGCTCCCAAGCATGGCCATCCCTTCTGTGGCTGTCCCACCAAAGCTCCTTGAGTGTGATGACGACACAGGATGATGTTCCTGGAACTGTAAGATGCATGCAGAGAGCATCTGTGACAACGCATAGGATGACACGCCGAGGCCGCGCTCTTTGCACCAGTTAGGGGCAGGGGTGCAGTCACAACAACACCCCCCACACACACACACACACACACACGGGGGGCAGGATCGAAAGGTGTGATCCTCCCCCCTGCGTTTAAAATGATCGCGGAAATGCTTGTCTGAGAAGCTAAATTTGGAAGTGGGTGGTAGGTAAGAATTGCTAATCTGATCTGCTTGAGTAAACTTAAAACAAGGATTAGGGTAAGATTCCCGAATATGTTAATCTTCCTTTACAGAAGTAAACTCCAGTCCTGCCATCAACCCCATGGTTTAAAGTTTGAGCGAACAATGAACCAATTAAACTTCAGAAAGGAAAAAAATCTCCCGCACAAGTTCAGAGATTGTTGTCCAAAATATGTATTGCTTTCATTCTTAGGTTTTTGGCTCGGTTGCAGAGGACCAGGAAACAGGGCAGCATTATGTTAGCGTGCACCCGTAATGCATTTCCAATTAAAAGCACTTTCGACAAACTTGGTTTTACAACTTTCATGTTACCGCGGCAATTATTGAATAACCACAGATCCAAGACAAACGAGTTACACACTAGGGCTACAGAATGAAAAAAACCTGAGACACGAAATTGTTCGTCCAGGGTTTGTTTACTCGTGAGAGATTTGGAATCGTCTGCAAATCGTTTGCAAAATGGAGGTCTTACTTCTTGGGGCAGCGGCCACACACGCACTAAAAAAAGACACTAGTGAGTTACAAATTATCCATATGTTTAAGAATGTGCGGTCGCTGAACGTGATTCATACGCCAGGAGTAACACTGCGGTAAAGGCAAGTTTTCACGATGCAGTGATTTGTTACCACATAAAAATGTCATCTCATTAGCACAAGTATAGGCGCCCAGGATTAGCACTTGCCTTTAAAGGATTAAAACCACCCAAGAAGTTCGGTAATCCTCCGAAACGCGCAGGTCTTCAGCCTTCAAAAGACACCATCAAATAGCTGAAATTGATAGCTTTAAATGAAAATCCAACCTAACAGTATTGACAAACATGCTGGTCTCCGTTGCCGTTGCACCGTCACCGTGTGTGTCGAGGGCGCAGTACTAGTAAGGTGGTTACTTTGTGCTAAAGCTTCGTCTTTGTTTTGAGTGGTGTTGTTCTGTCCGCCACCATTGCATGAAGTGTTGCGAGTTGTCTGGCTAAAACAGTTGAGTCATACTGCGAGATAGTTTGGGGGTAGAGGAGGGAGTCTGTTGTATGTAAACCCAGAACAAGTAACAAACGGGCCAGTGAGGGGATGCGAGAGAGAAGGCAGGCGCTGGAGAGGGAGGGGGTGGGCTGCCCATATGGAGAGGGAGGGGGGTGGGCTGCCTGCTGGGCTGGGCTGCCTTTGATCATCTAATGCGAGTCACGGAAGGCAGGCGCTGGAGAGGGAGGGGGTGGGCAACTCGAACGACCATATGGCTGGGAGAAGCTGTGTGCGGGAGGCTGGGCTGGCTGGGCTCGTTCGCGAGAGGCTTGTGGTCACATGATTCTCGTGGTGACTCACATGCACTGTGAAGAAACTGCAGTGGTTTGACTAGTCGATCAAGCACTTGAATTTTCGCCTATTACATTCGCAAGTGAATGATAATAGGCGAAACCTAAAAAACTTACCTGTTTTGACGAAGCACAGGCAATCGGCGTCGTTTGAGAGGAAACAACTTCTGCTTCCTCTTTACGACGTACGATGTCACCGACACCAAGGAAGATGAAAGAGAGGAGACGACTGAAAAGGTAAGGGGAATTTTAGTTTAAAGAAAAACATTAAGGGCCAAGGGCAGGGGTAATTATAAGGAGTGGGTGATGGGGGTCACGTAAGGGTACAGGGGAGGGGTATAACCTTTACCAATACTATGCCCTTACCATGCATAAATTTACAACGAAAAATCGTTGTAAATATATGCATGGTAAAGGAATATTCGTAGTAAAGGTTATGCTTGGAAAAAGCATTCCGTTTTAACGCATGCTTGGTAAAGGCATGCATTGCAACAGAATGCGTTGTAACGACATACAGCCGTGTCTATGGTTTCGAAACTGGTAGCCTGTATTTCAGAGTGGGTGTATCAAAGGTTATATTAGGGTGTGAGGAGGTGCATCAGATTATCACGTGGATGATGTCATCAGTGATGTCATCAGTGATGTCATTTGAGATGTCACCAGTGATGTCATCAGCGATGTCACTGACCATGTCATGCATGATGTAATACGTGACATCTTCAGCAGTGCAGTGCGGGGAAACGACTTATAGTTAGCTGAACGAACTATAACAGCCAAATTTCTCTGGTTTGTATCAGTAAAATATCCAACTAGCCATAACATCCCTGAAACCTGTGTTTTTTTGAGTGAATTTCTAAGGTTTTTTAAATGCTAATTTCTAACTATAATTTGCTTTAATCCAATTTTTTTTATTGGCTACATATATATATATATATTTGTAAATATATGTATATTAAACCAAAGTTGAGAATAATTTATAGTTTGGAAAAGTATTTTTTTTTTATATTTCGCAGAAGTTGAGCACCCTACATGATGGCTGTGGCATCTTGCTACTGCACAATTTAGAAGTTGTGTCGGGCTCGCGACTTCGGCGTAATTTGAAAAGTATGAAATATCGTTATAGAAATGATCAATACATTTTTTTATAGTGTTTGACTAATTTAATTTAGAAAACTGTTTAGAAACTATTTTATTCAGTGTAATATTGACAATACGAAATTTCATGATAACGCAACGTATGCGCATACTGTGCACAACCCCCCCGCATGTACTTCCGGGGTCACACCGGGATCGCGCCATGGTCACGACTTTGCTGAATTTTCAAAATGTGAAATATTGCTATTGAAAGTTAAAATACCATATTGAAATAAAGAGTTTCACTAATATCTCTTTTAAAATATTGTATAAACATTTATTTACAGTCAATAATAATTATGTATATTATATTTTACGGGTGTGCAATGCTTAAGCGACGGGTGCGCGCACCGTACGCAATTTCATGTCAGCAGGAAAAGAAAGAATCTGATTGGTTTCAATCATTTTCATTCTGTAAGAGGGAGGATCCATCCTTGTGATATTCCTCTTATTATTTGGCTTTGTTAGTGAGAAGACCTGCTTCTTGGAACTCTCATCTTTTTTTCAAATTGTGTGGGTTGCGGATTTTTCTAGTCAGCAAGATATCAACCCCTTGGGTGTAGAGGAAGAAGACATTATTGAACCAGTGAAGAAGAGGAAGGAAAGTTTTGTATGGGCCTTCTTCTCAGTACCAGAGGGCGAGAAAAAAGTGAACGCCCGTAAGGTCACTTGCACAATCTGCCAACACATTTTATCCAGAGGGTAAAGAAAAAAAATGCTCATGCGCAAACAGCAGCATGAAAAAGCACCTGGAAACTCTGCACCCGGTTCACCTGGCTAGAGAGGAGAGGAGGAGACAACTTAATGAGGCGGCACAACAAGACTTGAAAGCCCCTTCTACCTCTTCGCAGCAAGGTCTTCCAGCACCAAGGCCCCACATCATCTCTGAACTTTTTGAAGTAACGATCAGCTGTAAGAAGTGTGACACAAAACTCTGCATTGCAGAACAATGCATTGATGTTGTTACAGCTACCATAAAAGCACATAATTATACATTTTTTAAAAATGTGCTTTTCTTTCTGTGAAACAGCTTGTTTTGCTGTTTTTCATTTTGTTATGATCTTAAAAAAATCAAAAACACACAAAAAAGAAAAAAGGTTAGCAAAATATTTCAAAAATGAAAAAATTTTCAAAAAAGAAAACAAATTACGGTTATTACAGAACCACATCTATCAGTTAAAAAAATAAAAATTACGTGAGTGATTGCATGAGAGCAAAGGCACTATGTGGGTGATTGGAAAAGTTGAAGGGTACTGCGTTGTTACTTTATGAATATTTGGGCGGCATGATCGAATGAGTGTATGGTTGGGTGATTGGAGGAGTGCATGGCTAGTATCTGGGTAATTGAAGGAGTGAATGAGTAGTGTCTAGGTGATTATAGGACTGCATGGGTAGTGCACAGGTGTTTGTAGCACTGCATAGTGAGTGCCTGGGTCATTGGATGAGTACATGGGTACTGACTCAATGATTAGAGTACTGCAAGGAGAGTGCATGGTGAATTTATAAGTGCTTGGGAATTAGCGGAGTGATAGGATAAGTACATAGTACTGGCTGGATGATTGGAGGAGTGCATGGGGAGTGACAGGGTGATTGCTGTACTGCATGGGTACTACCTGAGGATTTGAAGGACAGAATAAGTAGGGTGTTGGTGATTAGAGGACTGTAGGGGTAGTGCACAGGGGATTGTAGCAGTGCATGTCTTAGTGTCTGGGTACTGTCTGAATGATTAGACTACTGCAAGGAGAGTGCATGGTGAATTTATAAGTGCTTGGTTTACTGCATGACTTCATGGGTAGTGCTTGGCTGATTAGGAGAGTGTATTGGTAGTGCCTGGGTGATTTCATAACTGTTTAGGTAGTGGCGGAGTGATTTCATGAGTGCTTGGATACGAACTAGGTGATTGCACAATATGGAATCAGTCAATCATTACTCAAGTAGCTTTAAAATCACCTACTCACTACCTTTGCACTACTCTAATCGGTCAGGCACCTCTCAATAGTTCACTAAGCATACATATAACTGTATAAATACAATCTGAACAAATAGATCAATCATTACATATTATCTAGTTAAGTAGATAAGTACAACATGCCTCCAAGGCTAATATGTGGCTGTTTACTTTTAAGCTACATCTTGACCATTCTATCTACAAATATGTGACATCATTAAAGTATAACTCTCAACAGACTTAAGAAAGAAGGGTAATTAACAACACCTTTTATGAGCATTTTTAAAACCACACTTGCATTCTAAATCTTCAACTTTGTATCTAAAATTATATGGCATCTGTCAACTATACCTTTGTTCAGACTACAAAAAGAAGCCAAATTTACAGCACCTTATTTCACCATTCAATCTTAAAATATGTGGCATCATTTAACTTTACCTTTGTACAAACTAATAAAAGAAACGTAATTATTAACACCATATATGATCATCTTTTATAGCATGAGTACATGGGTACTGACTGAATGATTTGAGTGCTGCAAGGGGAAGGCATGGTGAATTTATAAGTACTTGGGAATTGGTGGAGTGATTGGATAGCTACCTAATACTTGCTGGGTGATTGGAGGAGTGCATGGGAAATAAAAGGGTGATTCCTCGACTACATGGGTACTACCTGGGGAATTGAGGAGCGAATGAGTAGTGTGTAGTTGGTTAGAGGACTGCATGGGTAGTGAACAGAGGATTGTAGCAGAGCATGTGTTAGTGTCCGGGTCATTACATGAGTAACTGGGCACTAACTGAATGATTAGTGCAAGGATAGTGCATGGTGAATTTATAAGTGCTTGGGAATTGGCAGAGTGATTGGATGAGTAAATAGTACTGGCTATACCAAAAACAAGAGAAGACGACATTAGTGTACAGGCCCCGGTGGTCCTGTTTTGCCTGCACATTGTTAGATTGCATGTAGTTTCTGTTGCGGTGATTGAGTGCAGTGTCGGCAGGGAGTACAAGTAGTACATGTGTGCAATCAATTATTCCCAACATGTGCAGTAAGCCTACTATGGTGTGATTACCTTGCTTAGTCTCCAGCTGTTCCTGCACAGTGTGGGTGAAGTGGAGCTGCACGTGTATCAAGCTGAAACGAACCGTGATGCTTACAGGTATGATGAATACTGCATAATGAGACTGTAACAGAAGTTTGTGTGGTCGTAACCTTCCTTTTCTTCCCTATGAAGGATACGACCACACAAACTTCTGTTACACTCTTTTTGTGCAGGATTGATCATACCTGTAAACAGTCTGGTTTGTCCAAATGCAATACATTGTACCAGATTACGTTTGTGACCATACTAATGCTTGACCATTGTCACCATTTATCGAACAGTTTTCTGAATAGAGACTTTCAGAATATTGAATTGTATTGGGATTTCCAGGACGATCTGCAGTTATTTGGATCCACAAGTTGCTCTGATGGTGTTCCTCATTGGGAATGTCAATCGTTGTTTGATGTCTCTGTGTTGTTGCTTTATGTTTTTGTAATAAACTCCTGTTTTTCCACTACTGTTGACTACTGGACTTCATGACCTGGCACACACCCATTTCAGAAACCACATTCTTGGATCTGGAGAACAGAGGCGCAAGGTAATGGCTGGGATTGGGGTTGATTTTGCAGGAATACTTCAAATTGGGACAAGCGTGTGGTGCGGATACAGAGACCCGCCGTTGCTTTTACGAACATGCATCTAAGACATGTGTGAGGAAATTTAATAGGGCTGGCTGTGAGACTCCTCTTACTCTGGCAGTTGTTGGTTGGAAGGTACCAGAGGCCAACAGGTGCAGCACAGCCAGCGGCTTTGTCTGTGGGGGGATGTTGGTTGTCTGCTATGTTGGTACCATCAGCCTGTGGGCAATGTTGCAGTGTGCACCAACTTGAGAATGGGGCAATAATTCATTTGCCACTTTTGCTGCTCTTAAGTGCCGATAACGTGGAGATAATTCCCCACTGTTGGGTTATAGAGTGGCTCTAAAACAAGCCCTTGTGTTTATAAGGAGTTTGTTGTGGCTACATGAGAATCACAAGAAAAGAGTTAAAAAAAAGGTGAAAAAACAAGAAAAGTGGGCAGGGTATAAACACTCTGACCACCTAGGCCTGCTCAGTGGATCCCACAAGGACCCCCAGGGCCAAAAAAAGCTTTTGTTTAAAAAAATAAGTGGCGGGGTGTGCAAATCCAGAAGAAAAAAAAGAGAAAACAATGGGGCGTATTCTCAAGGACTTATTACGAGTTAGCGGCATTCCTGAAAGAATTATCGTCCCATTCTCAACCTGGTGCAAACTGCTGATATCAGCAGCTTTCCAGCGATAGCTTCCGCAAAAAACATCACCACGGATGAGAGCGACAACTAACGCTAATGATAAGCAGAGTATGCGTTCCCGTGCAAAAAAACACAAAAACACCACTTCCCGATATTTTCAACGACCAGCCAAATCTACGATGCGATCCAAAAACAGGCAATAAGCCGCCTTAGCAGCAGGAACGTAGCACCTGCCTTTTACTGGTGTAGAGCAGGACGACTAACTACAGTATGAAAGGGAACCCAGCCCAGAGCCACATCTGAAGACCAACACATGTCATGGAGCTACTGATCATGCAGCTCCAACACCCAGGAGGGCCCCAACACCCACGCCACCACCCCCAGGAACCTCCGACTACCACAGAGGCAGCTCAGAACAGGACAGAGGATGTTCCGAAAATGGTATGGCCACTCAGCCACACAATAGCTGAATATTGGGAAAGGTGGGAACCAAGTATGTGTGAAGGAGGCAAGTCACCCATGAATAAGAATGCACACAATGCCAAGTGTGGCGGTGATGTGCTTGACAGACCTCACTATGCAGAGCACAGACCTCCCCCTGCTGACCACTGCCTCCGGCCTACACTGCCGTCAGCAGGGCTCACAATCCAAATTCAGTCTTGATTCATTATTTGCAGAGTCCAGTAGGCAACACACATTGCATCCAGTACGGCCCGTCCGGACGGCGCATCATCGCTGGCATGCTGAGTGGTTCAGGTGCCACTAACTCTGTGCAGCTTTTATCAACACCACATGGCTGTGGGCCCTTGCTGACTGCTGCCTCCGGCCTACACTGCAGACAGCAGAGCTCACAATTCAGATTGAGTCAGGATTGCAGATGATGCAGTCCAGTAGGCAACTGACATTGCTACCACCACTCATCATCGCTGGCTGTGCACACGATGAGTGCTTCTGGTGTCAGTAACTCTGTGGAGCTGAAGTCAACGCCACGTGGCTATGGGTCCTTGCTGACTGCTGCCTCCGGCCTACACTGCGGACAACAGGGCTCACAATTCAGATCAAGTAGTGATTGCAGATGGCGCAGTCCAGTAGGCAATATACATTGTTACCAGTACGGCCCGCCTGGACCACACATCATCGCTGGCTGCACACACGCTGAGTGCTTCAGGTGCCACTAACTCAGTCCAACACAAGTCACGGCCACGTGGTCTTATTGAGGCAACATTCAATAGGCAAAAAACATTGCTCCCAGTCCGGCCCGCCCGGACCACGAATGATCGATGGTTGTGCACATACTGAGTGCTTCAGGTGTCATTAACCCTGTGCAGCTCATGTCAACGCCACGTGGCTGTGGCCCCTTGCTGTCCGCTGCCGCCGGCCTACACTGTGGTCAGCAGCGCTCACAATTAAAATTCAGTCTTGATTCATTAATTGCAGAGTCCAGTAGGCAACTAACTATAACTTCCCTGAAACCTGTTCTTTTTCAGTGAATTGCTAAGGTTTTTTAAATGCTAATTTCTAACAACAAGATTGTACTCAGAAGATCCAATAATTCGACAATTTTTCCATATATATTTCATCTTTTGTTCCATACACCTACACTGTGGTCAGCAGGGCTCACAATTCAAATTCAGTCTTGATTCATTAATTGCAGAGTCACTGGCTGCGCACACACGGAGTGCTTCAGGTGCCACTAACTCTGTGCAGCTCAAGTCAACACCACGTGGCTGTGTGCCCTTGCTGACCACTGCCTCCGGCCTACACCGAGGTCAGCAGGGCTCAGAATTAAAATTAAGTCTTTATTCATTAAGTGCAGAGTCCAGCGGGCAACAGACATTGCATCCAGTGCGGCCCGCCCAGACGGCGCATCATTATTGTGGCGGCGCACACACTGAGTTCTTCAGGTGCCACTAACTCTGTGCAGCTCAAGTCAACACCATGTGTCTGTGTGTCCTTGCTGAACGTGGCCTCCAGCCTACACTGCGGACAGGAGGGCTCACAATTCAGATCAAGTCGCGATTGCAGATGACGCAGTCCAGTAGGCAACAGACATTGCATCCAGTTAGGCCCGCCCATACGACGCATCATCACTGGCTGCACACACGCTGAGTGCTTCAGGTGCCACTAACTGTGCAGCTCAAGTCAACACCACGTTGTTGTGGACCCTGGCTGATGGCTGCCTCCTTCCTGCACTGCGGTTAGCAGGTCTCACACATATCCAATCCAATCCTGACCTGCTGTAGTGTGTTTATCTAGGTACCTGAATCGATATTCCTATTCTTTGCCCTTGTGTGGTTATAAATCAATAATATCCCTACAACGGCATAGAAACCCTTTTCATAATTCAGTCATAGCGCATGCTGTCACATTAAGCAAGCCTTTTCCTCCAGCCCCCTAGAAAGCACACCGAGTTCTTAAACAAATCCAAGCCTCCAGCAACCTGGGAAATCCCCGCTGCTTTGTTTTGATTTCGTCCGAGAACTCCTGTAAAGCACTGTAAGAACGACCAGTTCTTAGTGACATCTTTATTGACGTCTTATGTCCAGCCTTACGTCAAACCCGGCACCTTTCAGGTATAAATATACCAACGTTGCCTTAAGCAAACACACGGTGGTAATCCTGGAGCAGAGCAGCTATCTACTTCCGAAGAGCCCACGGACGCTGCCCCTCCCTTTTGACGCGCTGAGAAAGACGCTGTCTTTTCTCCTGCCGAGAAATCCAGCCTCCGGAGTTTCCAGCCTACCCTTGCGGGTGACTGGGATACCGAGTCCTGAGAGAGAGGTACCAGCCCTCCTGCCTTCTAATACCCTGGTACTGAACTGACTAAACCCTTACAGAGAAATCTTGAGTCAGATTCTTGGCAAAACAAACTTAACTTAAACTGCTACTTACTTACTCCCTCCCATGTATTAGGCTTAGGTCAGGTACACCGGGGTAGGCGTAGTTAGAAGCACCAGTTGAGTACGATTAGTCAATGTATATATGTATGTATCTATTTTATCCATTTTAAAGTATCATATGGCTAAGAAACCATATCAATGCTTTTACAGTATTATTTCATAATCCTGCTTTTACTGTATGCACTTTACTTAACTATAAGTATTGCAATTGTAGCAATTCATTTCTCTTGTATGAGGAAAGAGACTGCTCAATAAATAACACCTTTTATTGAAAACGCCCGTCTCTCTTTTTCTCTGCAATCTGGTGAAACTAAGTACGCACCTTTGACTGAGTGAAATAGCTGTCTTTTGTTTTCACACGACTCTAGAGATAAACTCTTATTCAGGGAGAGCAAAGTTGTCATGTTTTATGGTTGTCAGAAACTAAATCCCTTCTTGTCTAAGTTTCTAGTGAACTCTGAGCTAGCTGGCAAAAAACTTAAGTCTAATATAGTCAGTAGAGACCTAGTTAACCTCAGTCCTACGTCCTACGTCTACACTACTGAAGTTATTATTCCAATGCGCAGAGCCTACTGGGACTATAGGAACTACACTACATGGCGCCCAACATTTGGTAAGGCGATAAATCTAACGCAAGACGTTAGAGTAACTTAGTCGTGCTTTTTCACACAGACCCTTTCTCCCGTAAATACTCCAAAGACGTCTGGAGTGGGTCAAAGGTTAAAATCCGCCGGAACTTAGTAGGAAGAGATTTCTATGTATAGTTTTTGGTTTATTCAACGTTGAAGGATACAGTGTTCCAAAATATTGTGCACCTAATCTTTGTTTCCTTGAAAACCTGATCTGCAACAAAAAAAACCTTCCTGTCAGTAAAATGTCAGACGATGAAGAAAATAGGGAGGCAGCTAAAATAGCAGCTCAACTCCTAGTGGATGACACAAGTCTCCTGCAGACTGACCCGGATGCAATACTCATCCCGGTCAGCATAAGAAAAACTATAACTCTTAAACTTATCGAAAATGGACTAACATCGAGAGGTGGTACAGTCATATTTGTAATTGAGGCACATGAATATCGGCAGACAGAGGTATTCTATTCATGGATAAACTTTCCAACAGCAAACGCTGTCACACACAGCTGACCCCTCATCAGGGGAACACAAACAAAATTACACCACAAAACGGGAACAAATTCCATTCTGGTTAGCACAAAAAATCACTCAAATAGAGGCAGTATTTCCGGATACTACCCCTACTGAGAAACACAGAATTCTGACTATCTGTCTTCCAATGGGGATCGAACCACATGTGGAGGACTGTGACACTTGGGCCACAGTCTTTGCTTCCATTTACACAAAAACACATGGTGTTCCGTCCATGGCAGTAATACCCGATGTGCTAAGACAGATTCAAAACGAATACGGTCCAGAACCTGCTTTAACTCTGGGTATGAAATTACTGAAAGACTTCAAGCAGGTCTCAGCTTTATTATTATCTAACATAAAAGGAGAAGCAGCATCTGTGGCGATCCGCCAGAAATTGAAAGAAACAGATATAGCAGAACAGCCATTTGAACTTGCCAGAATCATAGAAAATCGTATGAAGAGCTAGGAAGAGATAGTTTGGGTGGGAAACCAGTAAAACCGCAACTAACTGAAAATCCTGAAAAGATATTTATTAAAAATAATGTAAAGACTCCAAAAAAGAGCTGGGATGGAAATAAACAATCCACTCCCAAAGAAAAAAGATTCCAGTCCAGAGGAAAGTCTCCTCGACGGAGAGAAAGGTCTCCGGACCAAGGACACAAGTCTCCCCAGAGGGAGCCCTCTGAGAAAAGATACAACCTTAGAAATAGGGATAATCTAAAGAAACCTGATAGATATCAAGATATTGATACACGTCCCTCTCGATCTTTTCAGACTTCCTCGCAGAAATAGGAAAGAAGAGGATGGTCAGAACACAGGGAAGAGCATGTCAAGTCCAAAGACAAAGTACCTGCTCATCAAAGTAAAAAATTACAATTTCCAAAAAAGAAGGTAGCCAGTATTAAAATAATCAAACATGCAGAGGATCCTGAGGACACAACTGAAAAACGGAGAGTGGGCTCAGACAATGCTAGACAGCGCAGCAGAAGTGAGCATAGCTCGCAAGATCCTGATGAATCATCTGGAGACAGTGGACACGAATGAATACATTCAGGTGGAAACTGCAGATACCAGAGTTAGCAAACCTCATAAGATATACAAAATAACATTACGTATAGAGGGAGATAAGACTAGGAAAATAAGGGGTCTATTTTGGGATAACCTCTAAAAAGGCTATGACATCCTTTTAGCTGAAAAAGACTGGCCACCGGAGTTTGTCAGGGAGTGCCCTCATGGCGAAGAAATGATTATGCCTGCCTTCTCAAATCACATTCCAATTCATAAAAAATATACACTTGCAAGAAAGTGGGCAGTAGCCCAAGCTCCTGCATTATATAAAAACCATGTTGGATGGGATGAGGATTCTCCTCCTCACAAAATCCAGTTAAAATGTCAACCAACTGCACAGAGGCAGTACCCAATTAAGCAAGAATCTAAAACACAGGTCAGGGAGATCTTAGATCAACTTGAATACCAGGGGGTGATTGAAACTTGCACCTCACAAATGTACAATCCTTTGTTTCCTGTCTCCAAGCCAGACGATTCATATCGTCTAGTTTTGGACTACAGACACCTTAACTCATCTTGCAAAACTTTTGCAGTACAAAACTCACATAGTGCAGCACTAATGAATAACATCGTGCGCAAAAAATACAAAACAACATTAGACATCTCTAATGGATTCTTTAGTCAAAATATAGCACCTGAAAGCAGGTAATTGACCGCTTTCTCAATAATGGGCTCGCAGAAAATTCTGTCGACTCCCACAGGGGTTCAAGAACAGCCCAGGATTATTCTCAGCAAGAGTAACAGAGTTACTACAACTGTATGATGATGAGGCATTATCTTATGTTGATGACATCTATCTAACAGATGATGACTTGGATACTCACTTGAAAAGAGTGAACACCATAATACTTGGGTTCGCAGCAGAGGGTTACAAATTCAACTTTAAAAAGTCACGAATTGCCCATCTAACTGTCCTGTTTTTAGGATATGAATTATCAAGTGAAGGCAAAAACCTGGCAGACAATTTCTTAGAGAAATGTGCTGTAATTCAAGCACCAAGAACGCTGAGAAACTTACAATCAATTCTAGGTTTCCTGAATTTCGGAAGAACTTACATTCTAAATTATGCAGAGAGGGTTAAACCTCTCTATGAACTAATAAAACCAGATTTTAAAACAATCAATTGGACTCAAAAACACACAGAAATCTTGAGATCATTGCAAACAGACATGTTAGCTAAAACAAAATTGCAAACACGCGATAACACACGCAACCTTGTGATCCGGGTCATCCCAGGAAGATGCGGATTCACATACCTAACCTCTAATGAGGGAGAAACGGTACCAATAGCATACAAATCACATTTGTACACAGAAGCTGAAAAAACATTCAGTATTAAGGAAAACATTGTACATGCGGTTCAAACAGCTGTAGCAAAAGAAAGAGACCAAGCCGAAGGCAGACGGATTACTGTTAGAACAGCAGAATCAGCCTTTGAGGCATTAACAAGCCCATGTAATTTAACTACTGTGGCATTAAATCCAAAATGGATACAATGGGAAAATTCTCTTGCTACAGACAAAGTGAAATACTATTTTGACCCGGAAATGAAAAAATTAAAAAATCTAGAATATGAAAGAGAATATCCTCTACCAATCGACATTCTGCCCATACAACAGTACGCCTGTGTAATATATACAGACGGATACGCACAACCCTCAGTTTGGGGAAAACAAGCCTATAACGCCACATGCGAGATTGTCAAATACGTGTGGCGCGAAGGTAAATTGAGACCTCTGGTAACAAAATCACACTCTGTAGAAAATAATTCAGATCGACAAACTGAAGTAATAGCGTTAAAAATGGTGCTAGATAATGCCGATCGCGAATTCCCAACACTAATAGTGTGCGATTCATATTACTGCGTCAAATCATACAAGGAAGACTTGCAGAAATGGGTTGAAAACGGTTACAAAGATGACACAGGTGCCACAATAAAGCAAAAATCGCTTTGGGAACAAGTAGTTCTTTTACAGAAAGAACTACCAAAGACTCACGTGATACATTCATTGAGTCATGAACGTGATGGCGTTCACGTTTCAGGGAATTCATTGGCTGAGACACCCACAGCGGAAGCAACTAAGCCGGCTTCCATAGCTACAAAAAAGCGTTCAGGAAAATATGTTGACGGGGAAACGATGCTGGCGGTAAAAACGTCATCAAAAGGCGAATGTGCAGCACTACCCGTCAACTATCCACTCAATTATACATACGTAATCGATGCAAACTCCGTTCCTTTTGCTCAAATCCCTGGAGTGGGGGATAGAGTAATTCCAAACACGAACAGGAGAAACTTATTAATAGCAGACGCACATATGGGTGAGGGTCTAAGACACCTTAAGATTAAGGAATCTCTGAAAGAAATACAATCAATATACTGGTGGCCAGGAATGAGCCTGCAAAACTACAATTTTGCATTTTACTGTAAAAACTGCAACAGAGATCGCAGTGGCGAACCACCGGGAGTAGTACCAATGCCCTTCTTTTAAAAATCATGAGAATATCAATACAAAAAAACCAGAGAAAATGCGTTCCATTAATATTATTAAAAAGACTAATTTCACTTAAAATGTAGACCCCAGCTCTCGGCTGACGCCTGAACTGTTATAAAAGATTTGCGAGTCTATAGCGGCATCGACGCAATTGCACGCTACACTCTGACCAGGGTCCTGCTTTTAGCTCTCGAGCTTATAAGGAGACCATGACCAGCATGGGCATTGCATTGCGGTATTCTTGTCCCTTCCATCCTGAGGGAAACGGGATTGTGGAAAGAAAAAACCGAGACATAAAGCAATCTATAACGGCAAAGGTATTAGGTTCGGGGGCTGGGTGGGTCAAACATTTAATAAGTGTCCAACGTAGTCTTAACAATCTGCCAAGAAATTCTCTAAAAGGTTTCAGTCCGTACGAACTATTGTTCGGGACTAGAATGCATATCCAGAATCTCGATAGTCAGACTTCAGTGGTAGAAAGAAAATGCTTTGATATCAAAGATCGTTTGGCTATTTTACAGGACTTAAATGAAACAAGAAAAGACCTGAGCAACATAAAGTTGAAACAACAGCCAACAGCCACTGAAGAGAAACCACCTGTCCCAGCAAGGTCTGTCTGGATTCCAAAGATTGGGGATCTGGTCAGAGAGAAAATCGCGGTAAAGAAGGAATTTGGGCCTTCTTACAGAAAAGCAGTACCTGTCTTAGCTGTCAACAGAACAAGATCAGTTGTACTACCGCCCCTTGCTGGTAAAAAGGAGAACCGAGTTGTATCCATCGACCTGGTTAAACCACAATCCTGTGGTCAATAATAAGTAGTAGGCCAAGTGGACTCCCAAGAAATAGCAGAACACCAAAGTTTGCTACAAAACAAGAGGTTCAAACTGAGTGACTAATCACATTTGATAAACCTACAGTGAATCAACAAGGACTATGCAACAAAGCCATGGAACGTATGCCTCTTGAAACCCAAATTACAACAATTCGTCAAGAAACACCTGTCTACAACGATGTAGCCACATACTATACTAATGGAACAAAGAAAAATCCAGAAGCAATTCCAATAATTGACAGAACTGCATCAGGCTACTTCATCAATTTCAATGACTTTTCTGAGGATCCGAGCGAACCTGAAGAACAGCCAACAACAACAATAACTTTTAAAGATAAAACTAAAGAACTCTTTCATCAACTACAAGAAACCTATCTGATTTCCCCATGGATTGAATTTTGGGTGGTGCTAGGTGTACTTTTCCTCCTGCTTTGGCTCATCATGGTGCTATGCTTGGGACACTTCATTGAGGGAAAATATGTTACAATGGACACAGCAAGCCAGAAAATCAACCTGGTCCTAAAGCCACACAAGTCTTCACACATCGAGAAAAGAGAACTTTCTTCAGTAAACTTCACAGCCAATCCGATACCCGGTGGGGTAGCATGGGACAAAACAGATTACGATATATATGGCCCGGTCGAGCTCTTGAAGTATCCTCATCAATTTAAGGTTTCATTAAGTGACTTTGTAAAAACCGAGTACATTCTCTGATGAATGGGACTTTGAAAGTATTAATGATATGATGTCAGACTTAGTTATGTCAGCAAAATTTACAGAACATGATTATTTACAAGGTTCATCGAATTATGATCAGATGTACTGCTACAACCACTATGGTAACCATTATTTGCATAAATCTGCTCAACCTAGAAATGTTTTAAATTATAATCACTGGGAACATTGTGCAACTCCACCAAAAGGTAGTTCAAAAACGTTTTATGAGAAATTCCCATACTTCTCAGGGTTTAACACAAGTGAAGCAGAAACGTTTTATTTCAAACTGTTAAATAGGACAGGAATGAAAACCATGCTGACAAATACAAAATTAATCTATTCAGAAAATTTTTTTGAAAAAATGAATACATTTGGTTTTGATTTTTGGAAAAATAACATTGAGACAAAAACCATCTGGGGTACCAAAGATTGGCAAGTCCAAGGTATAGAATCATTATTCAGAGCCTGCATGATCCCAGAACAAATTATATTTTTGAATGACACAATTCAACAAACAACCTGTCTTGGCTAAGCCAAAATTAAAGACTTATACAAACCGTCTATTCCAAAACCAACACCTGACAGTAATAGCACTACAGAGGTTGAGATAGACGTTTCCCATATTTTAAACCAAAACAGAACACATCCTGATTGGAAAAAATGGTTGATCTGGCCCACAGACACAAATAACCGTCAAGATAGATTCCTGAACAAAATACAGGGGTTCAAATTGTCCAGGCCAGACCCTAGATACTCCCAGCGACAACATCCAGGGATAGTAACAACATACAGTGTAGGACAACTCTGCCTTGAATGGCTACATACATCCACACTGGCAGAAATTAAGCAACACTTAACTTTACTTAAAGAAGGTGCTGACTTGCGTGATTTCATTATGGGACCACGCAAACAGCGTCAAAAACGTTTCATAGCGGCCTCTATATATATGCAGCTCATAACGAAGCTTGGAAAGAAACTCAAATTGAAACAGCAGAGAAAATACGGGAAATTGACCGTATTAATTTGGAAAAATCACTTTCTGTTGTGGACAATGGGTTAATGACTCTGTCTTCCAGAATATATTCACTGGACAGTATTGTATCATCTGCAATCGATATAATAGAGCAGGACATGCTAATGTTACAACATGGTCAGTCCCAATTACGTTCTATTGTACAGCTTGGCTGGACGTTACAAAATCTGCATTCAGGCTACGTGCCTTGGCGTTTAATCAACACAACGTCACTATTCTCTATCTTTAACCTTACTGATATACAAATCAGCTTGGCACAAAAAGGAGCAGAATATACAATTCTGAGCATTGAAAAACTTGAGAGATTACCATTGACAATGTCAGAATGACCTGTCATTGAATGGATAATACACGGAATCATAACTATTCCGATAACAACTTTCCAATTTCGATACTGCCAAAAGTGTATACAGGCAGGCCAGTATGAAAGGTTGGGTAAAGGATACATTAAGTCATCATGGAAATTACCTTACACACACACATGTTATAGTGAAAAAGGACAGAATGTATTTCTTAGTGGTGATAATTGTGAAAAATCACTAAGTGGTATACTTCTGTGTCAGGGTATAAATCTACCTGGGGCCTGTGAGGGGACTTCAAATAACCTTTCATGTCACCAGCTTGGCACACCTGCAACTCGAATAGAGCCATTCTTTAGACGGCTTTCGAACGGGAGCTACATTCTAATAGTGGACCACAGATGTTGTGGCTTGGTGCCAGGAAAAGCTTATCTAGTAAGCGTTTCGTCCATGGTCACTTGCCGTATGCAAGTATTGTATCCGAACGACACTCCAGACAGAGAGGGAAATATTTGGCCCAGTTTGAAAATCTCTTCTATTCGAATTGATACTTTAAGCAGAATGAAGTCTGTTCTTCTACAGACGCCTGTGCCCTTGACGTCCTCAAAAGAAACGTATGATCTCCAAGTTGCAAGGACAACGGCAGAGATACATAACCTTTTATCAACAAATTGCCCCTTACACTTCTCAGAAATGCTAAACGAAATCTTAAACATTTCTGATACGAATGGTATCGCGAGTGTATTTAAGACAATTTTTTCGGGACTGTTGACACCTTTCAAAGCAGTCCTGGGCATCTTTCCTAATTTTGTCCATTCAATCTTTGGCGGCCTTCCACTCCTGTTGGGACTCGTAGCAGGCATTTTATTTTTGATACTCCTGCTTTGTTATGGCAAGCCATGTCACAGACAAGACTCCAGCAACAATGGAAGAAACGATCCTAGCTAAACGCTATCGGGACCGCATAACTAAAGTCCTTGGATTAGCCCGGCTAAGAGATCTGAATATGACCTGGTTTCTTTCATTCAGACCCATCTGGCAGAACTGTATCTTACCTGTGTTAAGATGTATGCTGTGTGGAGAAGAATGCGTGTTAGACGTCTGTCTCACACTACAATCAGAAGTACCAATGGATACAGATACTTTGCTAAGTCCAGTATCGGCTCATGCATCGTGTTGTCCCCAGCGGTTACCCATCCTGATGACGGCATTCGTTGAGACTTCACCACTGCGATTAAAGGGTAGTGAAGTGCAAGATGAGAGCAGCATCAACCAGGTACGACCTTCTGTAAGCACTGCTGATCATGTCATCGATGATAGCAATCATTGTCACGACTGCACAGTTGCGGCATTTTCCAACTTGGTCGAACTTTCACCTGAAGCGGTAAACTGCTTTTTTGAAAGTCTGTCTGAAATGATGTTCTCCCCTGAACAAAAAGAATAAACTTTTAAGCAAACGAGCACTCAGCGTTCCCTGAACTCTGAATTTGGCCTTCAGCTTTGAAAAACAAAAGCTTCTGAAAATATTTGGAACTGTTTTGACTTCTTCCCTTGAAAAACGAAATTATTTTTTTCCGGATTCCAAAATATTTACTTTTTTTTTGGCACTCATCCTCTGCTTAAAGTAGAACTATTCTTAGAGAACAGAGCTTCAATTTTTAGGAACTCTAGAGACAATATATTACCTCAGCCTCTAGCATATTTACAAATAACTGTATTTATATGTGATGAAATGGTCTTGCACTCTTCTTTTCTGTATTAAGAGCCATTTCATGAGTAATTTTCGCAAATCATTCATGCTGATATATATATGCATCCTTTTTAATGAATGATTACTCTGCTTGAAAGCATACAGTACCTATACTCATTTTTTCGTGTATTTCGCATATGCCATTTCAGATGCAAAATAATGTATTTTGGGGTGGATCGGTATACACATGCACCGTTAGATATGTTTACTATTGCTGGAGATGTGTGGCTCACTGGTTAGAGGAGGCAGACCTGGAAGCAGAGGTCAGCCCGGGACCAGGGTTCAATTCCCGGCTCGGCGGGGTGTTGAGTCTTAAAATGTCCATGGACTCGACAATTCTCGCTCCGGTGCATACTCGATTCACGGGTTCACACTCTGCGACTCTGGGCAATAGCTTGCTTAATCTCCACAACGGCCCCTCGCGGCGGGATGCCTGGCTTTCACCTTGTGGATACCGTGCCGGGGTTATCTCACAGGGGAATACCAGGACGGGTTCCCTAAGCAAGCGCTTAGAAACCACTCGGTGATTTGCGCTATATAAATTCCTGTACATTTACATTTACATTGCTTAGTTTAGTAACTATGGACATGAATTTGTGGAGTGGGTGTAGTGTGTTTATCTAGGTACCTGAATCCATATTCCTATTCTTTGTCCTTGTGTGGTTATAAATCAATAATATCCCTACAACGGCATAGAAACCCTTTTCATAATTCAGTCATAGCGCATGCTGTCACATTAAGCAAGCCTATTCCTCCAGCCCCCTAGAAAGCACACCGAGTTCTTAAACAAATCCAAGCCTCCAGCAACCTGGGAAATCCCCGTTGCTTTGTTTTGATTTCGTCCGAGAACTCCTGTAAAGCACTGTAAGAACGACCAGTTCTTAGTGACATCTTTATTGACGTCTTATGTCCAGCCTTACTTCAAACCCGGCACCTTTCAGGTATAAATATACCAACGTTGCCTTAGGCAAACACACGGTGGTAATCCTGGAGCAGAGCAGCTATCTACTTCCGAAGAGCCCAGCTGATGCGAGAGCCCACGGACGCTGCCTCTCCCTTTTGACGCGCTGAGAAAGACGCTGTCTTTTCTCCTGCCGAGAAATCCAGCCTCCGGCGTTTCGAGCCTACCCTTGCGGGTGACTGGGATACCGAGTCCTGAGAGAGAGATACCAGCCCTCCTGCCTTCTAATACCCAGGTACTGAACTGACTAAACCCTTACAGAGAATCTTGAGTCAGATTCTTGGCAAAACAAACTTAACTTAAACTGCTACTTACTTACTCCCTCCCATGTAGTAGGCTTAGGTCAGGTACACCGGGGTAGACGTAGTTAGAAGCACCAGTTGAGTACGATTAGTCAATGTATATATGTATGTATCTATTTTATCCGTTTTAAAGTATCATATGGCTAAGAAGCTATATCAAAGCTTTTACAGTATTATTTCATAATCCTGCTTTTACTGTATGCACTTTACTTAACTATAAGTATTGCAATTGTAGCAATTCATTTCTCTTGTATGAGGAAAGAGACTGCTCAATAAATAACACCTTTTATTGAAAACGCCCGTCTCTCTTTTTCTCTGCAATCTGGTGAAACTAAGTACGCACCTTTGACTGAGTGAAATAGCTGTCTTTTGTTTTCACACGACTCTAGAGATATACTCTTATTCAGGGAGAGCAAAGTTGTCATGTTTTATGGTTGTCAGAAACTAAATCCCTTCTTGTCTAAGTTTCTAGTGAACTCTGAGCTAGCTGGCAAAAAACTTAAGTCTAATATAGTCAGTAGAGACCTAGTTAACCTCAGTCCTACGTCCTACGTCTACACTACTGAAGATATTATTCCAATGCGCAGAGCCTACTGGGACTATAGGAACTACACTACATGTCAGAAACTAAATCCCTTCTTGTCTATCCAGGGAGGGTAAACTCCTCCTTGCTTATTCGAGAAAGTTTCTAGTGAACTCTGAGCTAGCTGGCAAAAAACTTAAGTCTAATATAGTCAGTAGAGACCTAGTTAACCTCAGTCCTACGTCTACACTACTGAAGATATTATTCCAATGCGCAGAGCCTATTGGGACTATAGGAACTACACTACACTGCAAGGACATGCCATAATCGCTGGCTGCGCACATGCTGAGCTCTTCAGGTACCATTAACTCTGTGCATCACAACTCATGGACCCTTTATGATTGACTTTCATGCTGGAAACACCAGACGCAACAATGTCACCTCAGGCAGCAGGAATATCCCGAAGGGACATTAACAATTTCTCCACATGAGCACTCTCATCTCTGGTGCACTTACCTCAGTGCACCACAAGTCATGGACCCTTTCCGATACAATCTTTTGTATGTGATTTAAGATCGGGTGCCCCTACCTTAGTGCACCACAAGTCATGGACCCTTTATGATTGAATCTCTGTGTGTGATCCGATGATCACTGTTGTAGTTGTTGCCATCACCAACCATTCCCTTAGGGCTGGCTTACACTCACCCCACACGCATCCAGCACATTCGTCACTGGACATGTGACCCTGGTAAAAAAAGAGGCCGGGCGCATGTGACCGTAGCCAGTTTCACTATCTATCTAACTGTGTCTGTGTGTTCATAATGTATGCATGAAGGCCCGAGCCCTACCACATTACATTGTGCTGTTCACAGCAGACACAACCATGTTACCTTTGGCAGTGGGGAAGACCTTGGTTATGTAGCTTTGTTGTTGTCCCTGTAAGCGTAAGCGGAGTGGGCAGAGCCGGCGTACGCCAGTACAGCATAGGGGTGTGCAGAATTTGCCCAGGGCTCTGGCTGTGGTTCAGTTTTGGACTCGACAAGGAAGTAACTAAAGCTTGTGTCTGTGGTTTAGTGTCGACTCCACCTGGCACATAAATGACAATGTTGTAATGTAGCATGCACCTGGAGGGCAGGCTTGCACGAAACAGAGAAATGAAGGAGTGCAAAACCACTTGGGGTCTTGGCTCATTCATGCCAAGTGTTGTGTGTATCTGTATTGTCGCAGCATGAGCCACATGCCTAGCCCGACTCACAGCATGACTTCAGGCAGGCATAAACTCTACATCTGTGTCCACCCTATCCTTACCATAGGCCTACACTCACTTGGCCACCCACCATCAACGGCCAACATCAGTGTGTCGTTTGTGAACATGCACAGAAAAGCATGACAATGGTGTGCCGTAGGAGTGCAAGTGATGCAACCACACAGCACACACAAGTAAATAGGCTCGGAGGGAGGGAGGAGCTGCTGTGAGGCAACGTAACACACAGTGATGCCACACATTTGCCACATACAAAACATGTCAAACATGAATTCCAAAGTCACACACATCCTACCCCGCTCCCAACAAGCCACATCACATTGCCTGAATGCAAGCAGATGACAAACTAACATTAGAGTTGAAAGCTCCTTTGTCTGAACTATCAGGGGGCACCAAATCTATTGGTTACACATAATAACCCTTAGCAACTGACTTCTACCCCCATTCTGCTTAATGTCAGTTTCCTTAGTAACAGGTCATGGAACAATTCACTGAACTGACAGGTCACAAGTTCACCATATTTTCAAGTTCACCACCCAATGTTGCAAATGCAAACAGGAGGCTTGGTTAACTTTGTAAAATATGACCTTATCCTTTTTACTGTACCTTTCAAACATTTTTTACTAACCAATAAGAAAACTGTTTTTTAAAGAAAGTAAAATGCACCCTATTTAAAAACAGCATCTTGTCCACCATTTTAGATACCTATCATTCCACCAACTGACTACTTCAGCTACAGACATCTTTTCATTACTTCCAGTCATCCCTTCAAGATGCTTTCAGTGTGGATTGTTGGATACAGCTATGTTTTCTGGTGCAAAAGGTATGCTGAACACAGAGGTCCTGACAAAGACCTAGCTTTGCAAAATGTAGACATTAAATGGATTGGACAGAGAGGATTAAAGTGGCATCAGCTGGTGCCTTTGGTTCAAACCCTTTTGCATCTCCAACTTCCTGACCTCATGATTGTGCACTGTGGTGGCAATGGCCTGGGCACATTGACTGGAGTACGTCTTGCAATGCTAATGAAAGACACCTTTGCAGAATTGGTGTTGCTTTTCCCCCAAACTGTCTTTGTATACTCAAAAATATGCCAAAGACAGAAATGGAACTGGCCCAATCAATTTTGTCCTCAGATTGAGAAAGCTAGAAAAAATGGCAAATAAAGATGTTTCTGCTTACCTCAGAGACCATAGGATAGGCTCCATCTATAACAACAATTTACGTTTCCATATGGATGGCATCTACAGAAGTGATGGAGTACACTTCACTGATCAAGGAAACAGAGTGTTTTTCAACAACCTGAAGCTCTGCATCCGCACTTACATGTAGCTACAACAATCTCCCAATGAAAACAAGTTCTCTTTTTAGAGTCACCGAACAACCCAAACATATATCCAATCTTTTTTTTTTTAAATCTTAATTATTTTTCCTTGGAGCCGCGCACACATCGCGTTCACACTAGGGGGCCGGACTGAGATCCGCGTACCCATTGCGTTCACACTAGGGGGCTGCGCTGAGCGCCGCGCTCAGTTTGCGATTCCAAACATTGGCAAAAAAAATTGTCTACTTCCATTAATTTATATTCGCCCCAGGGACCCCATCACCTGGGGTATCCCCATATGTTTAAAAAGAGGGGCTGAGTGGCACCCCTCCTGGGCAATATTTGTCCCCGGGGAGCCCATTCCTGGGCCATGGCCCCTCGCTGGGGACCGTGGGGGGAGCCCCAATGCCCCTATGGTCCCGCTGGCTCCCTGCCTCCTGCGGGAGCCGGCATTGCTTTTGAGTAACGGGAGCTGCTCACATGCAGCTCCACTTGCCCAAAAGCAATCCTGCTTAGCTTCATTGAAGCGAGAGCAGGTTTCCCTGCTCTCGCTTCAATGAAGCAAAGTAGAGTTTGCTACGGCAGGGCGTGAGCTGCACAGCTTCCGCCCTGCCATAGCAAATGATTCAGAAAAGGGGATGGTGATGAACAGAGTGTCTGAATTAAGCAGACCACTCTTACCCAGTCAAAAGATCAGGGCTTGATCCATCACCGTTATTTAGATCACTGCCCCATCCCAGCTCAGAACCTGGCTATATGCAAATTAGTCTGTCCCTGGCCCAGTGCATCATGGGAACAGGGCAGACCAAACTACCAAGCCAATTCTTCACCAGAAAGGAGACAAGCTTCCAGGGACCGGTTTCTGCCATTTCAGGCGTCGTCGGCCCGGCTTGCTTGAATCCTGATGGAGCAGTGAGCAAGGGACTCATGTCTGAGTATACCCTTCCACGCTTATGGTGGACAAAATGATTCAGAAAAGGGGGTGGTGATGAACAGAGTGTCTGAATTAAGCAGACCACTCTTACCCAGTCCAAAGATCAGGGCTTGATCCATCACCGTTATTTAGCTCACTGCCCCATCCCAGCTCAGAACCTGGCTATATGCAAATTAGTCTGTCCCTGGCCCAGTGCATCATGGGAACAGGGCAGACCAAACTACCAAGCCAATTCTTCACCAGAAAGGAGACAAGCTTCCAGGGACCGGTTTCTGCCATTTCAGGCATCGTCGGCCCGGCTTGCTTGAATCCTGATGGAGCAGTGAGCAAGGGACTCATGTCTGAGTATACCCTTCCACGCTTATGGTGGACACAATGATTCAGAAAAGGGGGTGGTGATGAACAGAGTGTCTGAATTAAGCAGACCACTCTTACCCAGTCAAAGATCAGGGCTTGATCCATCACCGTTATTTAGCTCACTGCCCCATCCCAGCTCAGAACCTGGCTATATGCAAATTAGTCTGTCCCTGGCCCAGTGCATCATGGGAACAGGGCAGACCAAACTACCAAGCCAATTCTTCACCAGAAAGGAGACAAGCTTCCAGGGACCGGTTTCTGCCATTTCAGGCGTCGTCGGCCCGGCTTGCTTGAATCCTGATGGAGCAGTGAGCAAGGGACTCATGTCTGAGTATACCCTTCCACGCTTATGGTGGACAAAATGATTCAGAAAAGGGGGTGGTGATGAACAGAGTGTCTGAATTAAGCAGACCACTCTTACCCAGTCCAAAGATCAGGGCTTGATCCATCACCGTTATTTAGCTCACTGCCCCATCCCAGCTCAGAACCTGGCTATATGCAAATTAGTCTGTCCCTGGCCCAGTGCATCATGGGAACAGGGCAGACCAAACGGTGATGGATCAAGCCCTGATCTTTGGACTGGGTAAGAGTGGTCTGCTTAATTCAGGCACTCTGTTCATCACCACCCCCTTTTCTGAATCATTTTGTCCACCATAAGCGTGGAAGGGTATACTCAGATGTGAGTCCCTTGCTCATTGCACCATCAGGATTCAAGCAAGCCGGGCCGACGACGCCTGAAATGGCAGAAACCGGTCCCCGGAAGCTTGTTTCCTTCCCAGTACAAGAATTGGCTTGGTAGTTTGGTTTGCCCTGTTCCCATCATGCACTGGGACAGGAACAGACTAATTTGCATATAGCCAAGTTCTGAGCTGGGATGGTGCAGTGAGCTAAAAAACGGTGATGGATCAAGCCCTGATCTTTGGACTGGGTAAGAGTGGTCTGCTTAATTCAGGCACTCTGTTCATCACCACCCCCTTCTCTGAATCATTTTGTCCACCATAAGCGTGGAAGGGTATACTCAGATGTGAGTCCCTTGCTCATTGCACCATCAGGATTCAAGCAAGCCGGGCCGACGACGCCTGAAATGGCAGAAACCGGTCCCCGGAAGCTTGTTTCCTTCCCAGTACAAGAATTGGCTTGGTAGTTTGGTTTGCCCTGTTCCCATCATGCACTGGGACAGGAACAGACTAATTTGCATATAGCCAAGTTCTGAGCTGGGATGGTGCAGTGAGCTAAAAAACGGTGATGGATCAAGCCCTGATCTTTGGACTGGGTAAGAGTGGTCTGCTTAATTCAGGCACTCTGTTCATCACCACCCCCTTTTCTGAATCATTTTGTCCACCATAAGCGTGGAAGGGTATACTCAGATGTGAGTCCCTTGCTCATTGCACCATCAGGATTCAAGCAAGCCGGGCCGACGACGCCTGAAATGGCAGAAACCGGTCCCCGGAAGCTTGTTTCCTTCCCAGTACAAGAATTGGCTTGGTAGTTTGGTTTGCCCTGTTCCCATCATGCACTGGGACAGGAACAGACTAATTTGCATATAGCCAAGTTCTGAGCTGGGATGGTGCAGTGAGCTAAAAAACGGTGATGGATCAAGCCCTGATCTTTGGACTGGATAAGAGTGGTCTGCTTAATTCAGGCACTCTGTTCATCACCACCCCCTTTTCTGAATCATTTTGTCCACCATAAGCGTGGAAGGGTATACTCAGATGTGAGTCCCTTGCTCATTGCACCATCAGGATTCAAGCAAGCCGGGCCGATGCCGCCTGAAATGGCAGAAACCGGTCCCCGGAAGCTTGTTTCCTTCCCAGTACAAGAATTGGCTTGGTAGTTTGGTTTGTCCTGTTCCCATCATGCACTGGGACAGGAACAGACTAATTTGCATATAGCCAAGTTCTGAGCTGGGATGGTGCAGTGAGCTAAAAAACGGTGATGGATCAAGCCCTGATCTTTGGACTGGGTAAGAGTGGTCTGCTTAATTCAGGCACTCTGTTCATCACCACCCCCTTTTCTGAATCTGCCATAGCAAATAGCAGTGTCCTGGGGGTGGGCACCCCAGGACATTGCAAGAGCCTGTCTTGGTGGGTGGCGGTCCCTAGGGCCACTATGGGCTACACAGCCCCCTTCCAACATTTCTAACGCCCTGGGGGGATGGTGTTGTATGGGGCTTGAGGGTCCGCTACGGACCACCGAATTTCAATTTTAAGTGCCCGGGGGAGGTGGTGGTCCCCCGGGGTGTGTGAGAGGGGTTCTTGTTCCCCACACAAATAATTTTTATTTTAAAACGGGGAGGTGGTGGTCCCCTGGTCAGCGTGTGGAGTTTGGGACCCCCATGCATTTTTTTGTTTCAGGCCCGGGGAGGTGGTGGTCCCCGGGTCTGTGGGCAGCCCCGCGGGCCCCCGCAAATTATTTCCTGACTGCCCCTGGGACCTGGCCCACTTGAGGGCTTTGACGAATGAAGAGTGGAAACCACCGCTTGTTTTTGTTTTTATTTTCATGGCAGAAGTCGTGCATCCAGTGCAACTTCAAATTTTTTAAATAAAAGTTATGGGAGGCCGTGGGGTCCTTGTGGGACCCCCTGAGCAGGCCTGGTGGTCACGGTGTTTCTACCCTCTATTTTTCTTTTTCATCCTTTTTTCCACAGTTATCTTCTGACTCGGAAAACAAGTCACAAAATGGCTGCCAACACTTCCTGGCTTGGAGTGTTGGCAGCCAATTAGAGTGTAGCTCATTGCTGGGAGGGTGCGTGAATCCTCCTCAGTCCTAAGATATTGAAACTTTCTTTTTCTAGTTTCTCAGCAACTACTTAACGGATTTATACCATTTAAAGAAAGGGCTCTTCTGAGGCAAGGGCTACCTTGTTGCCAAATTTGGTGTATTTCCGTTCAGCAGTTCGGGCTGTAGCTTTGTCTAAAGTTTCCTATGAGGACAGATATCAAATCCATTCTTTTTTTAATTTCTCAGGAACTACTTAATGGATTTCCACCATTTAAAAACAAGGGCTCTTTCTGAACCAAGACCTACCTGTAGCTTTGTCTAAAGTTTCCCATGGAAATGAACATGGGGAAAACGCATTTTGGGACCCCCTTTTTTTATCAGCCCCCACTTGATGAATCAGCCCAAAAGTTTCAAAACACAAGCTGACCGGAGCTGGCCACTTTTTTTGAAAATGTTGAAAAGATGCATCAACCGGTGCCAAAGTTATTGTGAAAAGAAAAAATGCTTTTCCTATGGAAACTAGGTCCTAACTATAACTACCTACTGGCGACCACCAGTAGGCAATATATATATATATATTTATATATTTTACCTACTTGTAGAAAAGTTAGCCCACATCGCACCCGATGCCCAGGCTGCTGGTGCAGGGCGACTCTTAGTTCCTATCTTGAATAATTACCAAATAAAGAGACGGGCGCTGAAGGCAGGAAAACAAGAACAGAGTTTATTACTCATGAGGAGAGCATGTCATTTGGGACACTCGCATAGTGTCTTCGGGAGGTGCTCTAACAATTTTCTCTGAGGCTTCGTCTTTTATACACAGGTTTATGGCACACACATCCTTCATTACAATCAAGACATTGTGAAGTGTGAAGATATTCCAACACGTGGCTACAGTAGGGGCCCTTATCCTCCATACAATAGGAGGGGGCTGTCACGCAGCTGAGTGTTCTGCTGATTCCTTTGGAATGTGTGCGCCTGATCGAATCTCAGGGGGTGGGGTGGTCATGATCAATAGTGGCTACTTTCAAGAGAGGCGAGTGCATACAGTAGTGGGCAATAAACTGTATCCTCAGGCTAAGGGATGACCAGTGGTCCATGTGGACAATTAGGTTCAGAGGAAGAGGTCATCAAAAGGAGGGGTATTCATGGAGGGACAGGAGGTGTTGGTCAGGCGCGGGGTGCGATTCTCAGAGACAGAGTCATGCGGGAGGGGAGGGCTCATGACTTGTGCATGTGAGAGCGGGGGTGGTCAGGGTGCATGGGGGAAGCTTGCAGGGTCAGGGAAGTGTGCCGATGATCGATCGTGAACTAGGAGACCATGATACCTAAAATGGCTGTCGTGTACGTGTGTGCATGGGTCTATGCTAGCGGGATGACACAGTCAGTGTTTTAGCGATATCCGTTCTGCTTACAACAAGGGGTGCAGTGAACACAAAATGAACGCCGCTTATGTACATACACATTGCCATTTTCAACAGTCGCCGCTTTTTTACATAAGCAAGTTCAGTTTCTACATAGTTAATGCGATAGGCAGAATGCACTACATGTTAATTTACATTTGTTGGGTTCTTCATACAATCCTAGAGATCGGCATAATATTTTAGTCGGAGTCAAGAAAAGAGGTTCCGAAACATTACAGCATCAAGTTCAGACTTTTTCTCCGATGACATTAATTAAGAGTAATCTGATACCTTCGGGTCTTATCAGTACTTTGGAAAGCTAGATACATGGGTGACCGGTGAAACATTTTTGTAAGCAATAAAATTGAGGGAGGAATGCAATTCGATGTAAACAACTAGTCAAGGGGAGGGTAGAAAGTTCAGGAAGGGGGGTCTTAGTGAAAATGTCTTTTTCAACGACGAGCCACCACTGGTAGACTCTGGTAGTCCGTTTTCTTTTCGTTGGCGCTTTTGAGCACCGGCGGTGGAGCTATAAGTCCAGCTCGGAATCATCCTTACGCGTTGCAGGGTGCGATCAGTCCTCTGCTGTTAGATCACAGTCCTGTTTCCTAACTCATTTTCTTCAAAATCCCATTCCATAGTCAAAAGTTTATATGAAAGAGTTTGTTGAATAATCGAGGGAAGAGAGGGCGGAGTGGGGCCAGATCTTTGAACACACCAAGGGACCAAGGGAGCAAAGGACAACGAGCAGGCAAGCCCAACAGTCGGACTCAAAAGGGGACGGGGGACTTCAGGCACGAGTGGGTCAGCGAGTCGAGGGCTTCAAGGTAGCCCTTCATTCTTTCATCTGCCGAGTTTGAGAGTTGTGCCTCGTCCCGCGTCTCGTTGCTCTGCGGCTCCACCTTTGGTCGTCACACGTGCTCCAGGATCTGTGGCCAGGCTGTGCGTTACGTCCAGCTCCTCTCCTCCGGTGATTGTATCTTTGAATGGGTAGAAAACAAGTTTTAGAAAAACTGGCAGGAGAAGACATTTATACATCTCAATTCCGTCCCCAATCCTATGTAGGTGGGGGATAAGTTCATCGGTCACAGTCAGAAGTCTTCATTTATGGAGTCTGTAGGAGTGCATTGCTTATGGAATTCATAACCCTGTTCGGCGCTCATTCGTGACGTACGTGGAGAGAAATTGGACTTTTATACACAGTGTATTATATCAAACTCAAAGTCGAGTCCTTATGTAGAGACTCGCCCTTCCCTTTAACCCAAGCATCGACAATCTTACATCTCCCTTCGGGATCGGCTAACTCTTGTAAGTGGGGCGTTATCGTCATGAAGAAGGGGAGGGGGTGGACGTAAAACATGCTCTTCTTGGGGAGTGAACGTTAATCAAGGTCATCAATTTCGCTTTCGAGGGTAGATGACATGAAGCTGGGGTTAATCGGGGGAAACGGGGACGTTTTGGGCAGGGAGCTGTGGTCGATCGGGAGAAGTGGGGTACTCTGGACATCCACCCTTTAGTGCAGAGGAGCGAAGTAATCTGTGCATTGGGAATTGCATTTTTAGCGAACTGAGAAACAGGAGGCCATTGACGTCATAGTCCCCCTATAAAGGCCAAATTAGGGGACGTTAGTCGTCTGACCCGTCCTTTCTTTCATGACCAACTCGGGTTCTATTGTTTTGCAGAAAGGAGAGGTAGTAATATGGCAAGTTACAGTCGTTTTAGTTCCTGTCAATTTTTCCAAACACCTTTGTGTTCGAGGAAACCCAATTAGGTGTTGTGCCGGGAGGGGCACAACGTTACCATACAAGGAAAGAAGGAACAGGGGGGTTTTAGAGAGAGAGAGAGAGAGAGAGAGAGAGAGGGAGAGAGAGAGAGAGAGAGAGAGAGAGAGAGGAAAGAGGGAGAGAGAGAGAGAGAGAGAGAGAGAGAGAGAGAGAGAGAGAGAGAGAGAGAGAGAGAGAGAGAGAGAGAGAGAGAGAGAGAGAGAGAGAGAGAGAGAGACCGCACTCGAAGTGGTCCATTCAGTACACGTGTGACATGGAGAGAGAAAGAGAGGGGGAGAGAGAGACGTGTACAATAATGGGCCATCCAGTGCACACAGAACAACAGGGATTAAGTACTACGGAAATACAGACAGAGGGATGACGTAGATCCATGCATCACGTATACACAAACTCAGGCGGAGAAGACAGTACATGTATTATGTACGAAAATCCAAGACAAAACATAAAACAGTTATTGGCCAAAATTATCCCTTTCTGTATGCTGTGCATTCTTAGCATCCTAAGCTCTTTTTACCTTTTTCTTCTCTTTTAACCGTCGGCTGCCCTTACTGGTGGCTTTGATTGTACACACTTATGCCTTTGGCAATTGGTCATGAACTAACCTGGTCGGGCTAATGCTCACGGTGGTTTATTCGAGTCATTTTTAGCAAATGCGTTTCCAGGCTGAGACAACGGTTGGTGTCAGTTGGAGAACAATGGGGCAGCTTGGAGTTACATGTCTAGGAGGGTGCGAAGAAGGATGCAGTAAATTTTAAATGTACCTCACCCCAAAATATTCCTTAAACTTTCCCTATTTAATTAATTGTGGGGTGCTTATTCATTAGCGCACGTCATTTTAGTTGTACTATTCGGGGTGCCAAGCGAAGTTATATTTTGTGGTTTCCCCTTCAGGCTGCCCTACCAGGCGCTAAGTTCAGAGAGAGAAAATAGTCATGGTTTGCTTGTTGCGGTTAGGTACCATAATCAAACCCTTTTTCCCGTCTCTTTGTCCGTTAGATCACCGTTTTCATACATTGATCGATATTCCGATGTGACCTGCAGAGAGAGGGAAAAAGAAGGGGGCAGGGGCTACATTGATAGACACATTAGCGTGCATAAACCCAGAAAGGCTTTTACTTACTGCATACTCGGCCTATCTCCACGGGATGCAGTCCCTGCCAACTGGGCGTTTTAAGCCCCGGTGGACCGTTAGTGTGACTCTTTTTATACAGGTAGCACATAAAGTATATGCTAAACACCAGGATTTTTAGCGGTTGCTTTTTGGCTGCACAAAAAGGAAAAACGCACACAACGAAAACTTGGACCCTTCATTTTTGCAATATTTCTACGTACTATACTTTTTAATCCTTTAAACAGTGGTCATTTATTCGAAAATTACCAATTCACACGTGACAACTACGTTTGCTTTTTCCAAAAATCTTTAATAAGAATGTCGGTGCATAAATATGGGCCTACAACCCCGTGGGCCGGCCACGGAGCAGGCTGGAACTGTAGATGTGGGGATACTTTATTAGTAAAAACTTTAGTGGAGTCGGTGGTCGTTTATTTCATAATCTAAAAGTGCGACAAGTGCAACAAAATCATGTCGAGACTTCAGTGTGAGCGAGTGTCATGAGTGTTGGGCTTCCAACTTTCAATAATCATGATGCGCCAAACTTAACAACAATTCATTGTCCGAATGTTCAATTAATACCCATCTGAAGTCAATTTACCGTCTGAACACATAATCAGTACCCACCCAATATCAATTCATTGTCCAAACATATAGCCAGTACCCATCCCATATCAATTCATTTCCCGAACTGACAGTACACATCCTGAATCAATTAATTGTCCGAACATATAATTAGTACACATCCTATATCAATTCATGTGGTTAAAAAAAACCTTCATACATATCTCATGACACCAGGGCTGAACAATCGGGGTACAACAAGGAGTTGAAAGTTTCATTTGCATCGGCGCCATTTTGGGTGCGGTCAGGCAGAACCAGGCATAGTCTAAATTTCTACTAACTCGTGGTTGGCCCAGAGCTTCTTTTGGCAGTCCAAAAGTTCCGTTAAAGGGCAAAAGAAAGGATCGGTGGTCTGAACCATCAATCAAAAGGGGAGGGAGGCAACAATGTTCCTACCGGGTCATACTGTGCTTTCACCGGAACTGATCCGAACTGTAGTCTGCAGGATTCTAGTCATTCAAACTGAGGCTGGCGACAGCATGGAAGCGCCGACGTCCTGCGGCTACATTTCCATTGTTCCGTGGGCAATCATGGCAGTCATTCCCCATCGGGGGTATCTGCGGGGGTCGGGGACTCCCGCGGCTCATCTAGAATCTTCAAGGTCGTGGAGAACTATGATGGTGGAGTCAACAAGTGACCGGGCCATTCCTTCATGCTCGGCCCGCTCTTGCCAGGTCGATCGCCATTTTGAGAGTTCGGCAGCTACCGGCGATCGCGGGGTCAAATGAGCGGACGGGCTCCACCCTGCCGGGCGAGGCGTTGCAGCATCGCCACAGTGGAAGAACCCTTTTCCGGGCACCTGGAGCGGTGAGGGTGCAGCTGGGAAGCCTCCACCTGGGGAGGCGGGAGAGACTTGTTCGCACCGTCTCTCCCTCCCAGTGCACCCCACGGCGTCTCGCTTGACATTTGTTATGGCCGGACCAGGCGATGAGGATGAGGGGGGGGTCGGAGGCATGTGCAAGACATCCCCCCCCCCAGTGTTGTCGCTGCCATTATGGAAGAAAAAAGAAAGAAGTGGCGCCTGGCATGTTTTCGGGTCGGGCCTCCGGTTGATGGCGGCCGGACGCTCTTCGCCCTGGCCCCAGGAACGGGTCCCTTAGTCCATCCTTGGGACAGACCTTGGCGCTTGGCGCCTCTCCTGGGCCTTTCGTGTAGTGGCCTCTCCACTCCCAGGCCCTCCATGGATGCTGGTCCAGACTGGGAGAGAGAGGGGAGGGTCGAGGACATAGACATTCCCCCCCCTGCAACTCTCCAGGGTTGTCGTAGCAGTCCCCTTGGCCGGGTCCCTTCGGCCTCGGCCTCTCCTCCGGCTACACCCTACGTGATGATCTCCGGCCGACGGTTGGCAGCAGAACCCGCCCTATATGTGTTGCTTCCGGCTGGGCGTAGCCGCAACCCTGTTGCACTTTGGAAGTTTCCAGAATGGGGCGGATGTCTGTTGCTTTGTATCTTTCTCAGGTTGCCGTTATTGGGCGTGGCAGGTGGTGGGACAGACATGTTTGGGGCAGTGAGGGGCGATGAAGCCTCGTTGCCTTGTGGCCGTTGTAATGTCACGCTTGGTTTCTCTTACTGTTTTCAGGTTTCTTATTACGGGCTTATTTCTAACGTTTCTTGTTTCTAGGACAATAATAGGTTTTATCATTAAGTAATGTTATCGTTTCCTTGTTCGTTATTTAATAAAAAGTTCATCAGTGGCCTACTGATTTCGTTTTCCTATTCCTTTCTTTCCAGGTTGTTTCATGCTAAAGTTTCTATTAACAGGATACAGTGATCACTTCGTTATTATTACATATGTCCTTTTCACTAGGGGTGCTCTCTGGTCGGGCCAGATGACCTACCTCTAGTAAATGGTCCGGGTGAAACTGGCGTATCAATCAGTGGGGAGTAGATAGGCATGACAGATTACAACGGGGGACAAAGGTCTGCATTACCTACCCTTTCACTACTTGCAAAGATTTTCCTACGTTTATTTGCAAACAGGGAATACCTCCAAAAAGAACCAATTTCCAAACAGTCAAATGTTCGGACAAACAATCAATCAATGAGGAATGAAATAGGTACGACGTGTTAAAGGTTTGCGTTACCCACCCTTCACTATCTGCAAAGGGAGAGAGAATATTCCTATTCTTCCCCGTTTGCAGGCAGAGAAGATCCTTAAGAGAACCAACTTCGAACAATTCAATGCTCGATTCAAACAATCAATCAATGGGGAGAAAAATAGGTATGACGGATTACAATGGGGACAAAAAGTCTGCATTACCTATCCTTCACTATCTGCAAAGACTAAACAGAGTATAGCGACTCTGTGCTTGTTTGCAAATAGAGAATCTCTCAGAGACAATCAATAAGTAATACTAGTATTTTCAAACAATCAATCAATCAATTTCGCAATTTGTCGTGCGTCACGACCTTACCCGGACCGGACCATGTGGACAGTTCTTCGCCTTCCTTTTTCCAGCGCCCGATCGTTCTCTTTCTCCATGTTTTTACCGCAGCATTCCTGTGGGATTCCAGTCAGGACAATAGGTCACTTGAGAGAGGTCCGTTCGGAATCGGTGAAGTTCATTCAATCGGCAGCCGGACGAGGGCCCTCTCAAGGCAGGTATACTCCAATCATTTAGATGTTCACCTCATCGTCTGGACCTCTCTTACCGGACCTTATGTCGCTGATGGGCCCCGCGTTGGGACGCCATTGTAGAAAAGTTAGCCCACATCGCACCCGATGCTCAGGCTGCTGGTGCAGGGCGACTCTTAGTTCCTATCTTGAATAATTACCAAATAAAGAGACGGGCGCTGAAGGCAGGAAAACAAGAACAGAGTTTATTACTCATGAGGAGAGCATGTCATTTGGGACACTCGCATAGTGTCTTCGGGAGGTGCTCTAACAATTTTCTCTGAGGCTTCGTCTTTTATACACAGGTTTATGGCACACACATCCTTCATTACAATCAAGACATTGTGAAGTGTGAAGATATTCCAACACGTGGCTACAGTAGGGGCCCTTATCCTCCATACAATAGGAGGGGGCTGTCACGCAGCTGAGTGTTCTGCTGATTCCTTTGGAATGTGTGCGCCTGATCGAATCTCAGGGGGTGGGGTGGTCATGATCAATAGTGGCTACTTTCAAGAGAGGCGAGTGCATACAGTAGTGGGCAATAAACTGTATCCTCAGGCTAAGGGATGACCAGTGGTCCATGTGGACAATTAGGTTCAGAGGAAGAGGTCATCAAAAGGAGGGGTATTCATGGAGGGACAGGAGGTGTTGGTCAGGCGCGGGGTGCGATTCTCAGAGACAGAGTCATGCGGGAGGGGAGGGCTCATGACTTGTGCATGTGAGAGCGGGGGTGGTCAGGGTGCATGGGGGAAGCTTGCAGGGTCAGGGAAGTGTGCCGATGATCGATCGTGAACTAGGAGACCATGATACCTAAAATGGCTGTCGTGTACGTGTGTGCATGGGTCTATGCTAGCGGGATGACACAGTCAGTGTTTTAGCGATATCCGTTCTGCTTACAACAAGGGGTGCAGTGAACACAAAATGAACGCCGCTTATGTACATACACATTGCCATTTTCAACATACTGGTGGTAGGTAGTTATAGGTAGATATAGTTAGGACCCAATTTCGATAGGAAAAGCGCTTGTTGATTTGAGAACAACTTTGGATCCGTCAGCTGCTGTCTTGAAAATTTCAGGGTGCTCCATCAAGCGGGGGCTGAAAAAAAGGGGAGTTCTAAAACGCTTTTCCTCCATGTTAATTTCCATAGGAAACATTTAGCACAGCAACAGCCAGAACTGCTGAACGGAATTACACCAAATATGGCATATATATATATATATAGGAGACCCGGGGAAGCCAGCGGACACAGGAATTACGGGGTTTCCCAAACCATCAACCCCCCTCTTTTGCTTGGCACATCAGCGTTCATGAGAACTGCAATCCATCCCGCCAGTTTTACTTACCACAATCCTTCATGCTGGTCATTGAAGTCTACAGCTCAGGACAGCAGAGCTAACAACCAGGTGGGACGAACTCTATGTCCACCAATTGGAATGCCACAGAACAACTACAAGAGGGAGATGGGCTCAGGAAGGCGATTTCACGCCAAAATGCATTATGCCCATCAGCTGTGCATAAATTGGTTTCTCCGTAACTCCCCGCTGTGTCCTCTTGATTGCTTGCCAGAGAAGCGGTCCTGTGTGTGATACATATATACATATATACGAAAATCCTGATTTTGCGATGGACGAAACAGGTAGGGCACAGACTCTATTATGACGTGCTACTGTATTCTTAGCATTCAAAGTACATATGACGCGTTTCAGCCGCCGTCCTGCGACCTTGAACACATGTGCGCTACATTGCTCTCATGTCTATTTATCTACATTTTAAAAATGTTTCCATTTTTTTACGCAGTGTGCATTTTATTTACAACTTAATCACATGATTTTGACCTTGTGACACAATGGCTATAAACATAGTAAAAAAAGACAGCATAGTCGTCACAGACACAAAAATAGAAAAAAGTATTCAACATGTCTTTCAGTTGCTAGATATTAAACACAGTATGAAATAAAATCAATCTATCATCGTTTTACAAAATTATTGCTGCATAGTGCACTAGGAAAACCACTAATGAGAAACTGGCAATTTTGCATATATAACGATATGTATTAGATATAATACAAAGTTAAGAACTAAAACATGTTAAAATGAAATTCATACTGCACTTTAAAGGAAAGCAACACATGTTATGAACCCGCATTGTGCATCAAGTGGGGTAAATCTCTGAATTATATTTTATGGTGAGCTGGGTCAAATGGCGGTCAGAATGATTAACTGTCAGGACAAATAGAATCATTGCGAGCCAAGCCTGCTGAGTGTATAAAGTGCTTACTTCGAAAGTGCTAGTGCAGTATATAAAACCTACTACTCAAAAATCACCTAAAAACTTACTACTGTGTAACAATTTATGTATACAAAAAAAATATTTTTATTGTTTATCATTAATTGCAGAGTGCAGTTGCCGATGTGCAAATCCTTACTAAAAAGGGGTGTTCCAACTGTAAACTTTGATCAAACTTCCCATTAAATAAGGAAGAAGCCACCAATCTCAAATATTCATTTGTGGGGCCATGTCACTGGATTGTCATAATATCATAATCAACTACATCATCTAGAACAGAAAAACCTAATAAATAATGTAAACAGCAAAAAAAAAAAAATATATATATATATATGAAAATACACGGCACACCTCTTGGCTGTTTGAAGATGTTATTTATGCATACCATACATTTCCTTCCTGCGCGTTTCGAACCGAAGTCCCTTTTCACAGTAGTCTGTAACAGTTTGTCCCTTCTCACTTTCTCTATATATAGTGCAGCACCAGGTTTCATTAATGGTGCATTGTGGGTGACATGGTTCATTACATATGTTAAATTTTTGAACCAACTTTATTGAGCGACTATATTGTCCTTGTGCATTGCCATGTATGTTGGTTTTGCTATTTGACTAATTATATGCTTACTTGCTATTTTAATTGCAGTTTACTTCAGTTTCATAGATCAGTTATTTAAATGCATTATCCACTCTTCAGAACATTGCCATCCATATGATGTTAGAGATGAACATGCATCTCTCCATCCCCATTAAGTCCCTGTGGCTGCTTAGTTTTGAACCTCATTATCAATTTCGATTCCAGTCTGCGTAATTTCAAAACACGATTGCCACCTTGTTCGTTTGGGGGAATCGTTGCCAGTCCTGAATATTTAATGTCTAGCCATGTTTTTCCAATATGTAAATTCATATGTTTGGCTATGGCATATGTTTGGTCATTGTTCTGAATTGCTCGCGTGTGCTCCAAGATCCGCTTTATTAATGGACTTTTTCCTGTTCCAGCTTGACCACTCAGATACATTCGGATAGGTAAATCTGTTGTCTCACTTGTTGATATATTTCTTTCGGTTCAACATTTAGGGGCCGATTCCGATTCAGCTCAGAAATCGGCCCGACCGACTCGTACCGGGACCGGAGTCCGACCGACACCTACATGCACCGTACAAGCCTTGCAATACGATGTAAAGCCTGTGATTTACAACCGACCAATACGGAAACCAAGCCATACGACCGAGCCGTACAAAATTCAGCCATCCAGCCGGAAAATGGACACGAGCCGCACCTACCGAACCGAACGAGGAATGAACCCGATCAATACGTACGTCCGAGCTGCACAGTACGATGCCAAACGCATGAAATCCAACCGAATCGCACGGAGCCCAAGCCGCATGACCGACCTAGACTGAAAACGTACCTGACGCGAGAGAGACCACCGCCATATACTCGCAATCAGCGTGAAAGACCTGGAGCAGCCCGCACAAGCCAACATGAGCGTCCGACTTGGACAGAAGAACGTCTCCTACATGCCCACCAAAAACAATGGCAAAAACACAAAAAAGGAGGAGTCAAGCCATGACAAAGTCAATAAATATACACAAAAAATAAAAAAACACAAAGACACACACACAACTCCACCTATAAAAAGGCAAAACTACACTACCATGATCCTTTGCAAATACAACAGAGCAGCCAGCACAGAACAACTTGAGACACCAACCACAGACACATACACAACTCACCCATCAAACAGCCTACACAACATCAGCACCCCTCCAAAAGCTCTCACACATACACCTACAAAAACAGACACCCACCCCCACTTGCACCCACACACCCACATCACTCCTCACCACCACCCATCACCAGGCCCTCTAATAAGAATCCACCGTTCACAGAGACAGAGTTAGAAATATTGGTAGATGAGATCCTCAGAGTGGAGCCACATTTATTTGGCACATTGGTACAAAGGACTCCCATGTCACAGAAAACCAAGATGTGGGACAGGATCGTGGACAAGGTGAATGCACAAGCACCAGCGTATCACACAAAGACCTGTTGTATAGCTCCTATATATCCTTATATCGTGTTAAGTTAGCATAGGTACATTTGAGATTTAAACGCCATTTTTCCTTTCTTGCAACTTCTGCACACGACCCTTAATTGTTTACTTAGCTTTCAACCTAGTGGTTTGCCGTGGTGTATGTGAGAATAATATGTTATTGCTCTGATATCAGTCTTGTTTAATAAAACATGTCTGCACGGAGAGTGCTGAAGTTTCAGGAGCAACACGATATGGAATTGTTATGAGGTCTGATCTCCACGCCTTCATAGTCATAACACAAGTGCAGCCTTTGCCAACTTGGGCTTGAGGCGGGATTGATATTGCTTTGCACGAGAATTGTTAACACACTTGATGCGGTGCACATGCAGAGAGAGCTGGTGTATGCTGATGTGATTCCTTCATGCTAGGACACTAAGGTATGGGCCCGCCCTAAAACAACCCAAAGAGACCTTCTTAGATAATAATATAATATATGTGTTAGGGAGGGTGAGATATAAGTGTTGTTAACTCTTATTCATTACAGCATGTTAACATGCTGTCACCATTCGCTTTTTATGTCTTAGTAACTATGCTGATAATTTTGCTACTGATAATAAGTATACTTGTATTATCAAAGATACTGCGCCTGAGAAGACGGCATTAGTAAATAAACATTTCAAATGCACATGTGTCTTCTTTACTCCATGTTCTGGTTTGTAATGATAATATAACGAAAGAGTGTTCATGAGTCCCACGTACCCTGAGGTACTGTAAGTTCATGTTCTGGTTTGTCTAAACATTGGGTGTTTGATATGTCCAATGAGACACTGTAGCTAGCTCGGTAAGGGGTGAGTTGGTTGCTAAGGTAAGTTTTGGGACATCCTAATTTGCCGAGGTTCCACTCCTCTGTGCACAGTTCTGTGTGAGTACAGAAACCCTGCAACATGGCGCCCAACGGTTTCGGTGGTCTTATATCATGACACTCGAGTAGTTTATCGTTCATGCCTTAACCCCTTCACATCCGTTTCCGGAAAACGGGGTGTTGGTGAAACCTACCTATTTTTTGAAATAGGTCTTTATTCAAGCTTGATTCTTACTTAAACGGTTTCTTTGAATTACTACCCAGTTGTGCTACAAAGTATTCTTTGTGTTTTCTTGTTTCCGATTCTGTGATGGCGGCTGCGGTGGCTATTGCACAGCATAGTCGCGTAGCGGTACGCAACCATCTTCAGACGTACCAGGTCCCAGTAGATGGGATGGCTGTGATTTTCGTGGTAAGTGCAGATCCGGCGTTTCCTTACGAGTTGTTTTACTCTTGGGTTACGTTTCCGGCTGTGGACGCTAATTCTGGTTTGTACCACTCCTACACCGCCTCGGATGTCCCGGCTGAATATACGCCATACAGGGCATTGGAAATACCTATTGATCATTGGCAGCATCGAGTTTGGTTTGATGGCGCCCTCCCCCACTCTTTGTCCCGTGCGAGGTTAGGTCCACTCTCAATTCCAGGTACTAATTGGCCTGCATTGGGTGGCTTTACCCCGCACCCGAATCACGGGGCTTGTACCCTGGCAGAAATTCGCAGGCTACATGTAGTTTCCATTTCCGTGATTCGTGCTTTAGTGCAATACATTGGTCGACATCTTCCTGGTGGTCCCCAGGGGGGTTCCTTTTGTGACAATTCCTGATGTTGGGGAACGGCTGATTCCCAACTCGGATCGCAGAACAGACTTGATTACAGCGGCTCATGAAGGTGTGGCGTCTGCGCATGCGGGCGTCTCAGCCACTGTAACGCAACTACAACAACGTTTCTGGTGGCGGGGACTGTACAAACAGACGCGTGATTATGTCCTTCTTTGTGACATATGCCAGCAGATTAAACCTTCAGCTGCTACGCGTCCGCCTCAGACTCAGTTGTACATTTCTAATAAACCACTAGGCTGTGTTTATTTAGATCACTGCGGTCCATTTTCATCTGATACTGCGTATAAATACATCTTAGTAGCAGTTGACTCATGCACACGCTTTGTGTGGGTATGGCCACATCGCAGCGCTGATTCCCGGACTGTCATCAGAGATTTGCGTATCTTTATAGGGATTTTTGCCTGTGGTACCTTCCATTCGGATCAGGGTCCGGCTTTCGCCTCTAAGGCGTATAAGGATGCCATGACTTCGATGGGGGTCCAAGTCAAGTTTTCGTCACCCTACAGACCCGAGGGTAATAGTGTAGTTGAACGAATGAACCGTGATTTAAAGCAATCTTTGACAGCCCGAGTTATAGGCACTGGCAGAAATTGGCTGGCTCACCTCTATGGCGTGCAGCGTGCTCTTAATAATCTCCCTAGAAGGTCTCTGGGTGGGCGGACCCCATACGAAATGCTCTTTGGCATCAAGATGTTCGTCCCTGACCTTGACGGTCTAGACTCGGTGGTTCGCGCCACTTCCTTTGACGCAGATGAACATTGCAATGTTTTACAGAATCTACAAAAGACGAGAGACACTCTTGCAAAGGAACATTTGCCCTCCACATCGGATGATGCGTTGCAGATCCCGGTAGTTGGCTGGCTACCCCAAGTTGGAGAACTGGTTCGAGAGAAGATCGACAACAAGAAAGAGTTTGGTCCCTCCTATCGAGCTCCGGTCCCAGTGCTTGGAGTGAAGGGCACAAGAACAGTCATTTTACCACCACTTCCAGGTCGTAAGGAAAACAGGTTTATTTCTATTGACAATGTCAAGATACACAGAGTGGCCGATTCTTCTTAGCATGACACCGGCTGTTTCCTGTCCTTCCATTGTGAGAAATTCAATTATGCCCACTGCTTCTAATAATGAACCTGAGGTGGCCATCGAATTACCTGCTGTTTCCAGTCCATTATTGAATAATTTACCAGGAACTAACCTTGATGAGACAGACTATACGTACCCCACTGATTTGTCCATGCCTGACCTGCAAGCTCGTTTAGCCACGGAATCCAGATTTTCATTTGACTCTGCTTCCCTTGCCTCGAAAAAACCCTCTAAGATTGCATTATATGCTAGCCTGTTTAAAAAACATTTTTTGATACCTCCTTGGATATACATTTGGCTGGTCCTTTTTTCAGTTTACCTTTTTATGTCAATTGGTTTTGTGTTTTATTTTTTTCGGATTATGAATGGACACTATGTCGAGGAGAGAACTTGCATTACTCATTTGAATGGAACTTTGGCCCCACTTTCCTCTTCACATTCTACACACAGATTAAAAAGAGACTTGACTTTGGTTAACATCACAGCGTGGCCTGTTCTGGATGGAATCGCGTGGGATGCAGTTCGTTTTCAGATTCATGGTCCAACGGAAGTCGTTAATGTCCCTAATGTACTAAGAGTTAATATGGGGGATGTGGTGAAACAAAACATTCGTTCTGATGATTGGGATGTTAATGCTGTGGAAAGTTTGTTTTCTGATTTGAAATATTATGCTGCTTTTGATGCTGAGGATTTATACTTAGAATCTGCTAATTATGGTGAATTGTTCTGTTACCAACATTATGGCAATCACTTCTTACACAAGACATCTTCCCGAAGGGATGCGGTTAATTTTACTCAGTGGGAACATTGCCCAGCACCAACACAAGGGAGTTCAGAAACGTTTCTTAAAAAGTATACTTATTTCACTGACTTTAATCAGTCCAATCCCGAGTCCTTTTATTTTAAATTTCACAAACAGCCACTGTCCAAGGTTCGACTTACAAATACAAAATTGTTATATTCAAAGGCCTTCCTGGATCAATTAGTTACTGGAGGGTATGAGTTATGGAAGGATACCGTAGACCTTAAATCAGTTTGGGGCTCAAGGGCCTGGCAGGTACAAGGCACTGAAGCTTTGCACCGTGCATGTCTCATCCCAAATCATATGTGGTTTTTAAATGAAACCATTTCCCAGACCACGTGCTTTGGATTGGCTACATCTAAAAGGTTAAACACCCCGTCTTTCCCGGAGTTGGAGGAATATGAGAATTGGAGTAATTTTACTAAATTGTCCATTAGAGATATACAGGCTCTGCTTCTGAATTCCTCCTTTAACATTTCCAGTATGAATCCCAAGGGTTGGCTGCTTTGGCACCGTAGTGCTGATTCTTGCCAAAAGAGATTTTTAAATATAACTGACGGTTTTAAGGCTGTTAGATCTGATCCCCGTTTTGATTTGAGTCATACTGTCACCTCTTACTCTGTTGGCAAGTTGTGTCAAGCTTGGCTGAAACATTCAACTTTACCTGCGGTTAAGTATCACCTTTCCAAACTGAATGCAGACGTGGATTTGAATGATTTCATTAAGGGCCCAGCTGGTGGCAGGTCGAAAAGGTGGTTATATGGTGTTTACAATGAAATTTGGAAACTCTCACAGATTGAGGCTGCTTCACGCCTTAGGGCTATTGATCAGGCAAATCTTGAGAAAGTGCTTGCAGTGGTTGACAATAGCATTAACGTGCTTTCCTCTAGAATTTACACATTAGATAATATTGTGTCGTCTGTTGTTGATATTGTGCATGATGAAGTGTCTGTATTATACCATGGTCAAAATCAATTACGTTCAATCATGCAGTTTGCATGGACACTACAGACTCTAAAAATGGGTAAAGTTCCCTGGGGATACATGAACGTTTCCTCTTTATTTGCACCGTTTAATTTGACAGACAAACAACGCTTGCTTTCAATGCGTGATGCTTCCTTTTCTATGCTCCATATTGAAAGATTGGAATCTTTACCTTTTTCTGTGGCAGAGACCACTGCTGCTACGTGGCTTATCCACGGTTTAATAACGCTGCCTTTTGCTTTATATAAGTTTTCAAATTGTATGAAATATGTGCCAATAGGTCGTTTTGAACCCTTAGGTAGCGGTTTTCTTCATGAGGTCTGGTCACTCCCATACACATACAGATGTTTCAAGGATGAACAAGAGGTTTATCTAACAGGGGATGAGTGTACTGAGACGCCAGATCATTCTTTAATGTGCAGACACATACAGTTACACGGTTCATGTAACAAGGACCGACCGAATATGGCTTGCGTTTTACAGGGCACGCCAGTTCCTGCTATCATCCCCACGTTTAAATTGTTAGAGAATGGTAGTTATTTAATGCTCAATAATGAAAACTGCTGTGGTTTAATTAAAGGTATAGCTTTCATAGTAACGGTTAGTGAGCGAGTTATTTGCTGCAGAAATGTTCTTTATCCTCCCACACGTGAACATAGGGAGTCTTCCATTTGGCCACAGATACCGACCTTGGGAGCAGAATTCAGCGGCATGGCTAGAATAAGAGCTCTATTGTCTCAGAAAGAGGTGGCCTTGAGCTCGGCCCGTGAAACTTTCGTGCTTCACATTGCTAACACCCGCACGGAGGTTCAGGCTCTTTTAAACACTGATTTGCCCTTGCATTTCGGAGCCATGGTCCGTTCTATCTTTAACGCATCCTCCACAACGGGCCTAGCACATTTTTTTAAAGTTGTTAGCGGTGGTCTCGTGACTTCCTTTGAGAAGATTTTTGGTGTCATCCCTGCTTTCTTCCATTCTATTTTTTCATCCTTGTTTGGAGGGTTCCCGTTTTTGCTTGCATTAGCGGCTGGCGCATTGGTGGTTTTCTGCCTTTTTAAATATGGATGCCCTTCCTGTGCAAGACCACGCACAGCTACTACTGACGCGGTTTCGCAACCGCATGCTTGATTACTATGGCACACTGCCGTTAGCGACTCTAAGCACGGCGTTTGGATTATCTTTTCGGTTCTCCTATTTCACCTGTGTCCAGCCTGTATTTCGCTGTCTGACCTGTGATTTCCTTTGGGCCATTGATTTGTGTCTCTGCAGACCAGCATCTTCTGACGTCGATTTTGATCAACTGATGAGTCCTATCATTGCTCACGAGTTGGTTTGTTCTGACGAAAGGGTTATGGCCTTGGCGGTGGCACATGGACTAATGGGTCCCTGGGATGTGTTGTCGGCGGCGCAGAATTTCTTGGAACTAAGTTTTCTTGAGAACCCACCGAGCTGTCCTCTGATGGTTATAGAGGATCCGGTGCTGGAAGATCACATATGTTCCTTTCATCTTTTAAATTGGATGGCTGAACTGTTTTCTGATGAGGACAGTGACTTCCTCCTGGAGGCTGTTGCAGCTTACTTTTCATATACGGTCTTATCTTAGACACTGCCTCAAATTGACATGCTGATTGATAGCATTTCCTTGACTTTATTGACTTTTGGTCAAGACATTTTATTTTTCCTTGCCTATTGGCTTGAGCCACATTATATTTGTGGGCTATTTTTTTAGCATTAATTTTTATAATTGAATCTTTATTCATGCTCGTTTATAAATGGATTCTGCTCTCATGTGATGGCACTTCTGTTACCTTATTTAGTCCGTTCTCGGATCATGGGGGGGTGTTGTATAGCTCCTATATATCCTTATATCGTGTTAAGTTAGCATAGGTACATTTGAGATTTAAACGCCATTTTTCCTTTCTTGCAACTTCTGCACACGACCCTTAATTGTTGACTTAGCTTTCAACCTAGTGGTTTGCCGTGGTGTATGTGAGAATAATATGTTATTGCTCTGATATCAGTCTTGTTTAATAAAACATGTCTGCACGGAGAGTGCTGAAGTTTCAGGAGCAACACGATATGGAATTGTTATGAGGTCTGATCTCCACGCCTTCATAGTCATAACACAAGTGCAGCCTTTGCCAACTTGGGCTTGAGGCGGGATTGATATTGCTTTGCACGAGAATTGTTAACACACTTGATGCGGTGCACATGCAGAGAGAGCTGGTGTATGCTGATGTGATTCCTTCATGCTAGGACACTAAGGTATGGGCCCGCCCTAAAACAACCCAAAGAGACCTTCTTAGATAATAATATAATATATGTGTTAGGGAGGGTGAGATATAAGTGTTGTTAACTCTTATTCATTACAGCATGTTAACATGCTGTCACCATTCGCTTTTTATGTCTTAGTAACTATGCTGATAATTTTGCTACTGATAATAAGTATACTTGTATTATCAAAGATACTGCGCCTGAGAAGACGGCATTAGTAAATAAACATTTCAAATGCACATGTGTCTTCTTTACTCCATGTTCTGGTTTGTAATGATAATATAACGAAAGAGTGTTCATGAGTCCCACGTACCCTGAGGTACTGTAAGTTCATGTTCTGGTTTGTCTAAACATTGGGTGTTTGATATGTCCAATGAGACACTGTAGCTAGCTCGGTAAGGGGTGAGTTGGTTGCTAAGGTAAGTTTTGGGACATCCTAATTTGCCGAGGTTCCACTCCTCTGTGCACAGTTCTGTGTGAGTACAGAAACCCTGCAACAGACCGACATCCAGAACAGGTGGTATTACGTGCGCAGGAGGGTCAAGAAGCTCCTCCAGAAGGAACACGCCTTGAGCCAGGTCACTGGCAGTGGCCCTCCTGCCAAACCAGCCTACTTCAGGTCCTGGGAGGAGAAGGTGCGGGGCATCCTACCACCAGAGCGCATCCATGGCCTACCTGACATACCAGAGCCTGGTAAATACACAACAAATATACCCAATATTGTGTCGCAATACACACACATCACCGTTAAGGGGGCAGTGAAACCATGCACTGATAGTAAAGGCCCAGTAAACAAAAGTCAATCAGCCGAAGAAGTGTATGCTAGTCAGACAAACACAAGAATGGCCACATCATAGTGATTTGTAACTGTGTCATGACATGTACAAACCTACCAACAAATAGGACAAGGCACTGGCACTAATCTGAGATAACACTGTCAGACATCCCAGCCACCACAACCAATATCTCACAGTGAAGCTAACTGACAGGAAGGAATAGTGGATATGCTTGTGAAGTGAGTGCATAACAACGGTTGGTGTCAGTTGGAGAACAATGGGGCAGCTTGGAGTTACATGTCTAGGAGGGTGCGAAGAAGGATGCAGTAAATTTTAAATGTACCTCACCCCAAAATATTCCTTAAACTTTCCCTATTTAATTAATTGTGGGGTGCTTATTCATTAGCGCACGTCATTTTAGTTGTACTATTCGGGGTGCCAAGCGAAGTTATATTTTGTGGTTTCCCCTTCAGGCTGCCCTCCCAGGCGCTAAGTTCAGAGAGAGAAAATAGTCATGGTTTGCTTGTTGCGGTTAGGTACCATAATCAAACCCTTTTTCCCGTCTCTTTGTCCGTTAGATCACCGTTTTCATACATTGATCGATATTCCGATGTGACCTGCAGAGAGAGGGAAAAAGAAGGGGGCAGGGGCTACATTGATAGACACATTAGCGTGCATAAACCCAGAAAGGCTTTTACTTACTGCATACTCGGCCTATCTCCACGGGATGCAGTCCCTGCCAACTGGGCGTTTTAAGCCCCGGTGGACCGTTAGTGTGACTCTTTTTATACAGGTAGCACATAAAGTATAGGCTAAACACCAGGATTTTTAGCGGTTGCTTTTTGGCTGCACAAAAAGGAAAAACGCACACAACGAAAACTTGGACCCTTCATTTTTGCAATATTTCTACGTACTATACTTTTTTATCCTTTAAACAGTGGTCATTTATTCGAAAATTACCAATTCACACGTGACAACTACGTTTGCTTTTTCCAAAAATCTTTAATAAGAATGTCGGTGCATAAATATGGGCCTACAACCCCGTGGGCCGGCCACGGAGCAGGCTGGAACTGTAGATGTGGGGATACTTTATTAGTAAAAACTTTAGTGGAGTCGGTGGTCGTTTATTTCATAATCTAAAAGTGCGACAAGTGCAACAAAATCATGTCGAGACTTCAGTGTGAGCGAGTGTCATGAGTGTTGGGCTTCCAACTTTCAATAATCATGATGCGCCAAACTTAACAACAATTCATTGTCCGAATGTTCAATTAATACCCATCTGATGTCAATTTACCGTCTGAACACATAATCAGTACCCACCCAATATCAATTCATTGTCCAAACATATAGCCAGTACCCATCCCATATCAATTCATTTCCCGAACTGACAGTACACATCCTGAATCAATTAATTGTCCGAACATATAATTAGTACACATCCTATATCAATTCATGTGGTTAAAAAAACCCTTCATACATATCTCATGACACCAGGGCTGAACAATCGGGGTACAACAAGGAGTTGAAAGTTTCATTTGCATCGGCGCCATTTTGGGTGCGGTCAGGCAGAACCAGGCATAGTCTAAATTTCTACTAACTCGTGGTTGGCCCAGAGCTTCTTTTGGCAGTCCAAAAGTTCTGTTACAGGGCAAAAGAAAGGATCGGTGGTCTGAACCATCAATCAAAAGGGGAGGGAGGCAACAATGTTCCTACCGGGTCATACTGTGCTTTCACCGGAACTGATCCGAACTGTAGTCTGCAGGATTCTAGTCATTCAAACTGAGGCTGGCGACAGCATGGAAGCGCCGACGTCCTGCGGCTACATTTCCATTGTTCCGTGGGCAATCATGGCAGTCATTCCCCATCGGGGGTATCTGCGGGGGTCGGGGACTCCCGCGGCTCATCTAGAATCTTCAAGGTCGTGGAGAACTATGATGGTGGAGTCAACAAGTGACCGGGCCATTCCTTCATGCTCGGCCCGCTCTTGCCAGGTCGATCGCCATTTTGAGAGTTCGGCAGCTACCGGCGATCGCGGGGTCAAATGAGCGGACGGGCTCCACCCTGCCGGGCGAGGCGTTGCAGCATCGCCACAGTGGAAGAACCCTTTTCCGGGCGCCTGGAGCGCTGAGGGTGCAGCTGGGAAGCCTCCACCTGGGGAGGCGGGAGAGACTTGTTCGCACCGTCTCTCCCTCCCAGTGCACCCCACGGCGTCTCGCTTGACATTTGTTATGGCCGGACCAGGCGATGAGGATGAGGGGGGGGTCGGAGGCATGTGCAAGACATCCCCCCCCCCAGTGTTGTCGCTGCCATTATGGAAGAAAAAAGAAAGAAGTGGCGCCTGGCATGTTTTCGGGTCGGGCCTCCGGTTGATGGCGGCCGGACGCTCTTCGCCCTGGCCCCAGGAACGGGTCCCTTAGTCCATCCTTGGGACAGACCTTGGCGCTTGGCGCCTCTCCTGGGCCTTTCGTGTAGTGGCCTCTCCACTCCCAGGCCCTCCATGGATGCTGGTCCAGACTGGGAGAGAGAGGGGAGGGTCGAGGACATAGACATTCCCCCCCCTGCAACTCTCCAGGGTTGTCGTAGCAGTCCCCTTGGCCGGGTCCCTTCGGCCTCTGCCTCTCCTCCGGCTACACCCTACGTGATGATCTCCGGCCGACGGTTGGCAGCAGAACCCGCCCTATATGTGTTGCTTCCGGCTGGGCGTAGCCGCAACCCTGTTGCACTTTGGAAGTTTCCAGAATGGGGCGGATGTCTGTTGCTTTGTATCTTTCTCAGGTTGCCGTTATTGGGCGTGGCAGGTGGTGGGACAGACATGTTTGGGGCAGTGAGGGGCGATGAAGCCTCGTTGCCTTGTGGCCGTTGTAATGTCACGCTTGGTTTCTCTTACTGTTTTCAGGTTTCTTATTACGGGCTTATTTCTAACGTTTCTTGTTTCTAGGACAATAATAGGTTTTATCATTAAGTATTGTTATCGTTTCCTTGTTCGTTATTTAATAAAAAGTTCATCAGTGGCCTACTGATTTCGTTTTCCTATTCCTTTCTTTCCAGGTTGTTTCATGCTAAAGTTTCTATTAACAGGATACAGTGATCACTTCGTTATTATTACATATGTCCTTTTCACTAGGGGTGCTCTCTGGTCGGGCCAGATGACCTACCTCTAGTAAATGGTCCGGGTGAAACTGGCGTATCAATCAGTGGGGAGTAGATAGGCATGACAGATTACAACGGGGGACAAAGGTCTGCATTACCTACCCTTTCACTACTTGCAAAGATTTTCCTACGTTTATTTGCAAACAGGGAATACCTCCAAAAAGAACCAATTTCCAAACAGTCAAATGTTCGGACAAACAATCAATCAATGAGGAATGAAATAGGTACGACGTGTTAAAGGTTTGCGTTACCCACCCTTCACTATCTGCAAAGGGAGAGAGAATATTCCTATTCTTCCCCGTTTGCAGGCAGAGAAGATCCTTAAGAGAACCAACTTCGAACAATTCAATGCTCGATTCAAACAATCAATCAATGGGGAGAAAAATAGGTATGACGGATTACAATGGGGACAAAAAGTCTGCATTACCTATCCTTCACTATCTGCAAAGACTAAACAGAGTATAGCGACTCTGTGCTTGTTTGCAAATAGAGAATCTCTCAGAGACAATCAATAAGTAATACTAGTATTTTCAAACAATCAATCAATCAATTTCGCAATTTGTCGTGCGTCACGACCTTACCCGGACCGGACCATGTGGACAGTTCTTCGCCTTCCTTTTTCCAGCGCCCGATCGTTCTCTTTCTCCATGTTTTTACCGCAGCATTCCTGTGGGATTCCAGTCAGGACAATAGGTCACTTGAGAGAGGTCCGTTCGGAATCGGTGAAGTTCATTCAATCGGCAGCCGGACGAGGGCCCTCTCAAGGCAGGTATACTCCAATCATTTAGATGTTCACCTCATCGTCTGGACCTCTCTTACCGGACCTTATGTCGCTGATGGGCCCCGCGTTGGGACGCCAATTGTAGAAAAGTTAGCCCACATCGCACCCGATGCCCAGGCTGCTGGTGCAGGGCGACTCTTAGTTCCTATCTTGAATAATTACCAAATAAAGAGACGGGCGCTGAAGGCAGGAAAACAAGAACAGAGTTTATTACTCATGAGGAGAGCATGTCATTTGGGACACTCGCATAGTGTCTTCGGGAGGTGCTCTAACAATTTTCTCTGAGGCTTCGTCTTTTATACACAGGTTTATGGCACACACATCCTTCATTACAATCAAGACATTGTGAAGTGTGAAGATATTCCAACACGTGGCTACAGTAGGGGCCCTTATCCTCCATACAATAGGAGGGGGCTGTCACGCAGCTGAGTGTTCTGCTGATTCCTTTGGAATGTGTGCGCCTGATCGAATCTCAGGGGGTGGGGTGGTCATGATCAATAGTGGCTACTTTCAAGAGAGGCGAGTGCATACAGTAGTGGGCAATAAACTGTATCCTCAGGCTAAGGGATGACCAGTGGTCCATGTGGACAATTAGGTTCAGAGGAAGAGGTCATCAAAAGGAGGGGTATTCATGGAGGGACAGGAGGTGTTGGTCAGGCGCGGGGTGCGATTCTCAGAGACAGAGTCATGCGGGAGGGGAGGGCTCATGACTTGTGCATGTGAGAGCGGGGGTGGTCAGGGTGCATGGGGGAAGCTTGCAGGGTCAGGGAAGTGTGCCGATGATCGATCGTGAACTAGGAGACCATGATACCTAAAATGGCTGTCGTGTACGTGTGTGCATGGGTCTATGCTAGCGGGATGACACAGTCAGTGTTTTAGCGATATCCGTTCTGCTTACAACAAGGGGTGCAGTGAACACAAAATGAACGCCGCTTATGTACATACACATTGCCATTTTCAACATACTGGTGGTAGGTAGTTATAGGTAGATATAGTTAGGACCCAATTTCGATAGGAAAAGCGCTTGTTGATTTGAGAACAACTTTGGATTCGTCAGCTGCTGTCTTGAAAATTTCAGGGTGCTCCATCAAGCGGGGGCTGAAAAAAAGGGGAGTTCTAAAACGCTTTTCCTCCATGTTAATTTCCATAGGAAACATTTAGCACAGCAACAGCCAGAACTGCTGAACGGAATTACACCAAATATGGCATATATATATATATATAGGAGACCCGGGGAAGCCAGCGGACACAGGAATTACGGGGTTTCCCAAACCATCAACCCCCCTCTTTTGCTTGGCACATCAGCGTTCATGAGAACTGCAATCCATCCCGCCAGTGGTACTTACCACAATCCTTCATGCTGGTCATTGAAGTCTACAGCTCAGGACAGCAGAGCTAACAACCAGGTGGGACGAACTCTATGTCCACCAATTGGAATGCCACAGAACAACTACAAGAGGGAGATGGGCTCAGGAAGGCGATTTCACGCCAAAATGCATTATGCCCATCAGCTGTGCATAAATTGGTTTCTCCGTAACTCCCCGCTGTGTCCTCTTGATTGCTTGCCAGAGAAGCGGTCCTGTGTGTGATACATATATACATATTCACTGAAAAAACCATAGGTTATAGACCATATATAGTTAGGAATTAGCATTTAAAAAACCTTATTTTACTCACACAAAACCATTGAAATTCCATATATAGTTAGTTGCACTAACTATATATCGCGCACCTGCAATCCACTGCTGATCATGTCACATATTACATCATTCATGACATGGTCAGTGACATCACTGATGACATCACTGATGACATCTCAAATGACATCACTGATGACATCACTGATGACAACATCCAGTGACTGTATGTTTCTGTAAAGTTAAAATATGTCTTACATATTGAAGAATGAGTGGATGTATAAGTGTCTGGATGAAGGATTTAGTAGGTGCGTGACTGACTGTATGAGTGAGTGATTAAATGTGTCTCACTGAATGCATGGGTTAGTGACTAAACTGTCTTAATTTGTGCATCATTATGTCTGTTGTTCTGTAAACTGCTGCATGTGTTGATCATTAGCTATACGAGAGGCTATATGTGTTATTAATTGGTTGCCCAAGTATTTCTATGGGAGATTGAGTTTGTGTGGGGGTGGCTGGAAGGTGTGTGACTCTATGCATAGATGTGTGAACAGTTTATTCACTAGGTGTATGAGTTCAAGAGTGCATGTGGAAACAGCTACATGGGCAGTTGACTGTGTGCATGAGTGTATTGATGAGTGAATGGATATCTCAATGCTACATGTCATAGTAAGTACATATGTAAAACACAGTACATGTGAGAGTTGGCATATATAAATAACTGTGCATGAGAGCCACCGAATGAGTGAGTGGTTGTATCGATCATTGTGAACTTGTATCAGGGATTGTATAAGAGAGTAAATATGTGTTAGTATATGTTTCAATAAGTAAGGTGTGTTTAACTGTATAGTTGAAGAAATGGAGATGAGATTGTTTCTTTGCATGACTGACTGGGTGTGTGAGTAACTCCATGGATGAGTGGCAGTGTGTGAGTGTCTGTATACACTGAGTGTATCTAAGGTTATATTAGAGTCTGAAGAGGTTTATCGTATTAGCACAAGAATGATGTCAAATGAGATGTCATCAGTGATGTCATCAGTGATGTCATTTGAGATGTCATCAGTGATGTCATCAGTGATGTCACTGACCATGTCATGAATGATGTAATATGTGACATGATCAGCAGTGGATTGCAGGTGCGCGATATATAGTTAGTGCAACTAACTATATATGGAATTTCAATGGTTTTGTGTGAGTAAAATAAGGTTTTTTAAATGCTAATTCCTAACTATATATGGTCTATAACCTATGGTTTTTTCAGTGAATTTTCAAGGTTTTGTAAATGCTAATTCCTAACTATATATGGTCTATAACCTATGGTTTTTTCAGTGAATTTCAATGGTTTTTTAATAGCAAATATCATAAGCTGTCGAATGTCAAGTACGTGGTAAGTGAAAACATTTTCGTGTTTATGCACACTGATCTGCTTTGAATGGTGCCCCCCCCTCATTTCTATTAGGAGTACTCTCTCTTTGCAGATAGTGAAAGGTAGTTAACGCAGGTCTTTGCCCCCATTGTAATCCGTCGTGCCTGCTTCTCTCTCCATTTGATTGATTGTTATCCAAGTATTTACTGTTTTAGAATTAGTTCTCTTTGGTTCATTCTCTATTTACAAACAAACACAGAGTCGCAATACTCTGTTTAGTCTTTGCAGATAACGAAAAATCGTGTAAAAAAAAAAGAAAAGGAATCGAGCGAAATCAGTAGGCCACTAATGGGATCTCTTTTTGACCTCGCTAAAATAGAAACATTAGGAACAACCCCTCATGACAAATACAAAACTAGTGAGATGAACTGAACTCCACACAATGATGGCTGCAAAACAGCTCGGCTCCGCCACCCACCCCGCCCAAAATAACGATAAAGAACGGCTGCCATGATTGGTTGCGGAATGACCACGACGGAGCTACGAAATGGTGCTGCTCTCATGCTAACCCCAGCTTCAGTCTGAAACATCCAGAAACACTGTAGACTACCAATTCGATCAGTTCCGGTAGCGCCCCAATGTAACCCGGTAGAGAAGAACTAGCTCTCCCCTCTTTGACTGATGGTTCTTGTTGCCTGTCCCTTCTGTTGTCATTTAACAGAACTATTTAGCCTGCTGAAAGGGGTTGTGTTCCGTCCGCTGGTTGGTGGAGACATTTTGACTATATTCTGTACCTGCGTTGTCGCGTAATGCGTCATATGACGCGCCGCGTTAGCGCATCCGGAAGTCATCCGGGGCGCGCAGCGCGTAACGTAAGCATAACAAGTCATGTGACTTGTTAATAAAACTTTTCATTGGTTCATTTTACTTTTCTTATTGTAATGATGAAAGGCTTGGTCATATGACCTAAAAATTACGCTTTTCATTACTTCCGAACATTATTTTTTCTTAAATATATGTTATAATGTTCCAGGCTAATGTACTTTCCCGGAAATTTTACAACTGTCCTGCAAGTAAAATATATTCTTTTTTCGAGAAAAAGAGCGTTTCTTCGTCCCATGACGGAGCCGTTGAGCAAAAGAGGGTCGACCTGCTGTCTTAGTCGCCGATACGCCTGAATATGAGATTCTTATCGATCACTTTATGTTGCAGGAATAGAAAACACAACAGCCCTTGACCATTTATCTTTACTGCGTTCCTTCGTATTATACCTTTTACCCTTCATGTAATTGGTCTGCTTTATTTCACTTGCCTTTTAATGATTCTAAAACAGTCACTATTATTAAAAACTTTACCAATGTATATACTACTACCATGTTTTCTTTTAAAAACCTTTATTGTGAAAATTTCATTATACAAATACGAGCCTATAACCACGTGGGCCTGCCACAGAGCAAACTGTAATCGTATATGATGAATAGACATTTACACTGTAGAGGAACGTAACGGGCGGGCCATTAGGTTGCAAGAACTAAGGTGTCTAACAGTTACGGAATCGGTGGACGTACATTTTATAATTAAAATACGACAGGGCCAGTTACAATAAAATTATCTAGATATACATTTGCGGGCAAGTACCATGGGTGACGTTAATTCGAACTTTCAACAGTACAGTAATCAATAACACATCAGAACTTAATATCAATAGGGATGTCGAAATATTCAATCAATTCTCGTCCCCGCCCGCCATGTGCTTCAAAACTGCATACGTATCTCGTGATTTCAAGGTTCTGCAACCAGTACACAACAAGGAGTTACGAGTCCCATTTATTCCGGCGCCATTTTGGGCGAGGACGGGCAGGTCCAGGATATAGTCAAAATGTCTCTACCAACCATCGACTATGATGATGTTCATATGCTGTATTTATTAGAGTAACACTCATCTGTCCACATGAAATTAATTTGCCACAATCTAAACATGTCATTTTAATCTTTCCAAAGTTCTTCTAAATATTTGGGACCGTTTCCCTTGCCTCTGAAGCTCTCAGTGCCACTTCTTTGATGAATGTACTAGCAGGTCAGGGGTTCTCCTCCAAATCTCTCTTTTATGCAGCACTATAATTAATTGGTGCCACCTCTCCATATGACGATGCATGGTATAGTTACCACAACTATATTTTTTTTCGGTTCCTCTGGAGAGTTCATCGTGGCAGATGAAGCGTGTAACGTACCGGGCATTTACCTTTTTTTGCATGTACAGGAAAGGAAAAAAAAATCGAGCGTCCGAGTTCTAAGGTGTCCCAGGGCCATTTTGGTGGACCAGGCCCAAATCCAAAGAACAGCCATCTCACAGGCTAATGGGGCGACCCACGCCGAGTTTCAGCATTGTAGGATGACCACACAAGTACAGCAACTTGCTAGACATCACCTCGGTGCCATCCGGATCTCGGCGCCCCACTGCAGATGAAGTGCCTCTCAACTATGAAACCACCACGGTGCCATCCGGATCTTGGCGCGTTGTGCTGCCTTCGGCCTATTCGCACATCGGTCCGCTACTGACGCCATCTCACAGGCTAATGGGGCGACCCACGCCGAGTTTCAGCATTGTAGGATGACCACACCAGTACAGCAACTTGCTAGACATCACCTCGGTGCCATCCGGATCTCGGCGCCCCACTGCAGATGAAGTGCCTCTCAACTATGAAACCACCACGGTGACATCCGGATCTTGGCGCGTTGTGCTGCCTTCGGCCTATTCGCACATCGGTCCGCTACTGACGCCATCTCACAGGCTAATGGGGCGACCCACGCCGAGTTTCAGCATTGTAGGATGACCACACCAACTTGCTAGACATCACCTCAGTGCCATCCGAATCTTGGCATCTCAACGCCTAGTGGTATCTTCCATACAAAAAATATTGTTACGCTGCCTTTGGCCCCATTCGAACATCAGTCCGCAACTTAGACATCACCTCGGTGCCATCCGGATCTTGGCATCTCAGCGCCTTGTGGTGTCAGTCAGAAAATATTGTTGCGCTGCCTTTGGCCCCATTCGCACATCAGTCCGCTACTGACGCCATCTCACAGGCCAACGGGGCGCCCCACGCCGACTTTCAACATTGTAGGATGGCCACAGAAGTGCGACAACTTACTAGACACCACCTCGGTGCCATCCGGATCTTGGCGCGTTGTGCTGCCTTCGGCCTATTCGCACATCGGTCCGCTACTGACGCCGCCTCACGTGCCAACGTATTTTCTCCGCATTTTATACCCTATGCCGCATAACAGGTCATGTGACTTGTTTATAAAACTTTTCATTGGTTCATTTTACTTTTGGTTTCCGAATGATGGAAGGCTTGATCATATGACCTAAAAACAACACTTTTCATTGGATGAAAACTTTTTTTTTCCCCCAAACGATGAAAGCCCCACCTTGTTTCTGGATGTTTCAGACTAAACTGGCGTCAGCATGAGAGCACCACCATCTCGTAGCTCCGTCGTGGTCATTCCGCGAGCAATCATGGCAGCCGCTCCCCACCAGAAGCCTGCAGGAGTCGGGGCCCCCAAAACTTTTGATGAATTCTCAAGGCGGAGGGGACGCTTTCGAGAATGGGGTCCAAGACCTAGCAGACAAGCGTCCGATTTCCAAGGTGTCCCAGGGCCATTTCAGTGGACCACGCCCAAAAAGGAAAGAGCCTGCCGCCATTTTGAGAGTCCTGTGGCAGCCGCCTATCGCTGCACCGCAAGAGTGGGCGCAACTCAGCTGAATGGCGGATTTTGACACAGTGGACCAAAAGCGGACGGAATGGCAACTGAAACGGTAAAGGGGCGCCCCACTAAAACAGATGAGACTCCACCTGGAGAGGCCCGTTCACGCCGCCTCCCCCGGGGCGCTCCACGCCGTTATTCGGAGCAGCATTGTAGGATACCAAAACCAGTGCGGCAACTTACTGGACATCACCTTGGTGCCATCGTTCTGCTGCCTTGGAACTATTCGCACAACAGTTTGCTACTGATGACCCACCCCCCGCGACGCCCCACGCCGTTATTTGCTGGGTGGCAACTTACTAGACATCACTTTCGTGTCATCTAGATTTCGGCGCGTTCTGCTGCCTTGGAACTATTCGCACAACAGTTTGCTACTGATGACCCACCCCCCGCGACGCCCCACGCCGGAAATCTGGACGTTGTGCTGCGTTGGGACTATTCGCACAGCCGACCGCTACTTCGTTGTTTTTCCCTAAAAATGTTTATATGTTATTACTATTTTTGTTTTCTTGTATATATTTATAAATTATTAAAGTTTTATAATCTTACTACTTTGTCGGAGTGCTATATATTTTTAATGTGACACATAATTGTAAAAACTTTGATGTACAAAGAGTCATCCCTGGAATCTTCCGCTTCACGCTCGGTCCCCTCCCCAATCACAATACAGGATGGTTTTCAGATAATAGCAACGCTTCTGCTGTGACGGATCTCATCGAGTGTGGGCCTTGATCTACTATAACTCCTTTGAAGAGGGGTGATTCTTTACAGCTGTGGCCATAAACTACATCTGCAGGGCTAGCTGATAGCCTAGGACCGGCCTGGACAATCGGACACAGAGGAAAAGGAGTGTCAGAGGGTGCGGTAGTGAATAGGGCGAAAGGGAGGTGTCGGGCGGGCACAGGGTGTGATTCTCAGGGAAGAGCAGCGCAGATGGGGGGAGGTTTATTACCCATGCATAAGACAGAGAGCGGGGGTGACCACTGCCTGGGTGAGATGCTTGCGAGGGTGGGGAGCCATGCTAAGGATCGACAGCGTGCACAGAGTGGGTCTGGTCAAGGCATCTAAAATGGCTGCCGTGCACGACAAAAGTGTGGCATTTGAAAAAAGACAAGATGGCGCACACAATGTTTTTCAACAATTCCTGATTTCCTTCGAATCGAACGTTAACAGACGTTGGGGCATATTACCAAAGTTAAGCGATATTTATCCCTAACGATGCATTGCAAAGATTTTTTTACCGTCAGAAATTATCGCAGATAAACCTTGCTATTATCAAGGTTTATCGCAAATACGATAAAAAACGAGCGCAATGCATTAATATCGCTGAAAACTCCGCGATATTCATGCATTACCGAGCTAATGCTCTTAGCCATGTTATCCACCTCCCATTGGATAACATGGCTAAGAACTGCTCAGGGCAGCTGTTACTTTTTGGAGATATTCGCGCTTATCTCGAATATTTCCAAAAGTTGATAATAGGAGATAGCGATGTGAGCGACTGTTTCCAGTCGCTAACATCTTGGCATGCCCACTTTGCATGTCATTAGTGATAAATATCACTCACATGCAAAGTGGGACCCAAGATGGTCGCTATCTCCTACTAGCCGTCGCTAACTGGTGTTAGCAACAGCTAGGTAATACAGATATAATTTTATCTCCGCGAAGCGGAGCGCTGTTACAGATATATATCTTGTTTTTGAACGTTAATTTCTCAAAATGCACTGAAGCACATATATTGAGACATAGCAAAGGCACATCGGGCTACCAGTCCCTAATATTTTACCAAGTTTCGTGCAAATCCATTCAGCCGTTCGATTATTATTATTATTTTTTTTTTTTGCCCCGCGGGGCCCTTTTAAAACCTCCACATCAAACCTAGGGGGTCAGCGAGGATCTACTATGCCCCCTTATGGTCATTTGCCCCTTCGCTTTGGCCTCCTCTTGTCTCTCGATCCTACCGAGAGACAAGATGGCGGCCGCTACGTACTGTTTGGAATGTTTACAGACACCGGAGAGCCAATCAGCTTCGCTTCGCAAAGCTCCGTAACGCGAAAAGTACGCGAAGCGGTGCGCTGTTACAGATATATATCTTTTTTTGAACGTTAATTTCTCAAAATCCACTGAAGCACATATATTGAGACCTAGCAAAGGCACATCGGGCTACCAGTCCCTACAATTTTGCCAAGTTTCGTGCAAATCCATTCAGCCGTTCGATTATTATTATTATTATTTTTTTTTGCCCCGCGGGGCCCTTTTAAAACCTCCACATCAAACCTAGGGGGTCAGCGAGGATCTACTATGCCCCCTTATAGTTATTTCCCCCTTTGTTTTGACCTCCTCTTGTCTCTCGATCCTACCGAGAGACAAGATGGCGGCCGCTACGGACTGTTTGGAATGTTGACAGACGCCGGAGAACCAATCAGCTTCGCTTCACAAAGCTCCGTTGCGCGAAAAGTCCGCGAACCGGAGCGCTGCCCGGTCCGCTGTTACAGATATATATCTTTTTTTAAACGTTAATTTCTCAAAATCCACTGGAGCACATATATTGAGACCTACAAAAGGCACATCGGGCTACCAGTCCCTACAATTTTGCCAAGTTTCGTGCAAATCCATTCAGCCGTTCGGGCTAAAAGTGAGGCCAACCGCCCTATGGAAAACTCAATGTTAAAAACACGTTTTGGGACCCCCCTTTTTTCTCGGCCCCCACTGGACGAACCCCCCCCCAAATTTTCAAGGGCTGCTCAGAAACAAAATGTGCCATTTTCCTGAAAATTTCAGCCAATTCCGTCCACAAACGCCAAAGTTATTAGACATAGAATTTTCAAAAAACCCATAGAGAAAAAATCCTAACTATATATACCTACTGGCGACCGCCAGTAGGTAATATACGAAAATCCTGATTTTGCGATGGACGAAACAGGTAGGGCACAGACTCTATTATGACGTGCTACTGTATTCTTAGCATTCAAAGTACATATGACGCGTTTCAGCCGCCGTCCTGCGACCTTGAACACATGTGCGCTACATTGCTCTCATGTCTATTTATCTACATTTTAAAAATGTTTCCATTTTTTTACGCAGTGTGCATTTTATTTACAACTTAATCACATGATTTTGACCTTGTGACACAATGGCTATAAACATAGTAAAAAAAGACAGCATAGTCGTCACAGACACAAAAATAGAAAAAAGTATTCAACATGTCTTTCAGTTGCTAGATATTAAACACAGTATGAAATAAAATCAATCTATCATCGTTTTACAAAATTATTGCTGCATAGTGCACTAGGAAAACCACTAATGAGAAACTGGCAATTTTGCATATATAACGATATGTATTAGATATAATACAAAGTTAAGAACTAAAACATGTTAAAATGAAATTCATACTCCACTTTAAAGGAAAGCAACACATGTTATGAACCCGCATTGTGCATCAAGTGGGGTAAATCTCTGAATTATATTTTATGGTGAGCTGGGTCAAATGGCGGTCAGAATGATTAACTGTCAGGACAAATAGAATCATTGCGAGCCAAGCCTGCTGAGTGTATAAAGTGCTTACTTCGAAAGTGCTAGTGCAGTATATAAAACCTACTACTCAAAAATCACCTAAAAACTTACTACTGTGTAACAATTTATGTATACAAAAAAAATATTTTTATTGTTTATCATTAATTGCAGAGTGCAGTTGCCGATGTGCAAATCCTTACTAAAAAGGGGTGTTCCAACTGTAAACTTTGATCAAACTTCCCATTAAATAAGGAAGAAGCCACCAATCTCAAATATTCATTTGTGGGGCCATGTCACTGGATTGTCATAATATCATAATCAACTACATCATCTAGAACAGAAAAACCTAATAAATAATGTAAACAGCAAAAAAAAAAAATATATATATATATATGAAAATACACGGCACACCTCTTGGCTGTTTGAAGATGTTATTTATGCATACCATACATTTCCTTCCTGCGCGTTTCGAACCGAAGTCCCTTTTCACAGTAGTCTGTAACAGTTTGTCCCTTCTCACTTTCTCTATATATAGTGCAGCACCAGGTTTCATTAATGGTGCATTGTGGGTGACATGGTTCATTACATATGTTAAATTTTTGAACCAACTTTATTGAGCGACTATATTGTCCTTGTGCATTGCCATGTATGTTGGTTTTGCTATTTGACTAATTATATGCTTACTTGCTATTTTAATTGCAGTTTACTTCAGTTTCATAGATCAATTATTTAAATGCATTATCCACTCTTCAGAACATTGCCATCCATATGATGTTAGAGATGAACATGCATCTCTCCATCCCCATTAAGTCCCTGTGGCTGCTTAGTTTTGAACCTCATTATCAATTTCGATTCCAGTCTGCGTAATTTCAAAACACGATTGCCACCTTGTTCGTTTGGGGGAATCGTTGCCAGTCCTGAATATTTAATGTCTAGCCATGTTTTTCCAATATGTAAATTCATATGTTTGGCTATGGCATATGTTTGGTCATTGTTCTGAATTGCTCGCGTGTGCTCCAAGATCCGCTTTATTAATGGACTTTTTCCTGTTCCAGCTTGACCACTCAGATACTTTCGGATAGGTAAATCTGTTGTCTCACTTGTTGATATATTTCTTTCGGTTCAACATTTAGGGGCCGATTCCGATTCAGCTCAGAAATCGGCCCGACCGACTCGTACCGGGACCGGAGTCCGACCGACACCTACATGCACCGTACAAGCCTTGCAATACGATGTAAAGCCTGTGATTTACAACCGACCAATACGGAAACCAAGCCATACGACCGAGCCGTACAAAATTCAGCCATCCAGCCGGAAAATGGACACGAGCCGCACCTACCGAACCGAACGAGGAATGAACCCGATCAATACGTACGTCCGAGCTGCACAGTACGATGCCAAACGCATGAAATCCAACCGAATCGCACGGAGCCCAAGCCGCATGACCGACCTAGACCGAAAACGTACCTGACGCGAGAGAGACCACCGCCATATACTCGCAATCAGCGTGAAAGACCTGGAGCAGCCCGCACAAGCCAACATGAGCGTCCGACTTGGACAGAAGAACGTCTCCTACATGCCCACCAAAAACAATGGCAAAAACACAAAAAAGGAGGAGTCAAGCCATGACAAAGTCAATAAATATACACAAAAAATAAAAAAACACAAAGACACACACACAACTCCACCTATAAAAAGGCAAAACTACACTACCATGATCCTTTGCAAATACAACAGAGCAGCCAGCACAGAACAACTTGAGACACCAACCACAGACACATACACAACTCACCCATCAAACAGCCTACACAACATCAGCACCCCTCCAAAAGCTCTCACACATACACCTACAAAAACAGACACCCACCCCCACTTGCACCCACACACCCACATCACTCCTCACCACCACCCATCACCAGGCCCTCTAATAAGAATCCACCGTTCACAGAGACAGAGTTAGAAATATTGGTAGATGAGATCCTCAGAGTGGAGCCACATTTATTTGGCACATTGGTACAAAGGACTCCCATGTCACAGAAAACCAAGATGTGGGACAGGATCGTGGACAAGGTGAATGCACAAGCACCAGCGTATCACACAAAGACCGACATCCAGAACAGGTGGTATTACGTGCGCAGGAGGGTCAAGAAGCTCCTCCAGAAGGAACACGCCTTGAGCCAGGTCACTGGCAGTGGCCCTCCTGCCAAACCAGCCTACTTCAGGTCCTGGGAGGAGAAGGTGCGGGGCATCCTACCACCAGAGCGCATCCATGGCCTACCTGACATACCAGAGCCTGGTAAATACACAACAAATATACCCAATATTGTGTCGCAATACACACACATCACCGTTAAGGGGGCAGTGAAACCATGCACTGATAGCAAAGGCCCAGTAAACAAAAGTCAATCAGCCGAAGAAGTGTATGCTAGTCAGACAAACACAAGAATGGCCACATCATAGTGATTTGTAACTGTGTCATGACATGTACAAACCTACCAACAAATAGGACAAGGCACTGGCACCAATCTGAGATAACACTGTCAGACATCCCAGCCACCACAACCAATATCTCACAGTGAAGCTAACTGACAGGAAGGAATAGTGGATATGCTTGTGAAGTGAGTGCATACCAAAGGATGATGGTGTTGTTATCACAGATAATGCACCACCTCACAATTGCACAATCAACACCTCTCTGAATAATGCTCACCTCAGAGGGGCTGGAAATGGGCTGGCAAGTGCTCTGGGAGTGGGCTTTGTTGTGGGCAGCACAAGGCCCTGCTGGGAATTGGCCACCAACAAACAACAGAAATCCACTGTAAGCCAGCTTGTCAGCACAGGCATACCCCCTCACAGGGAAGCAGAGTCAGAGGGAGGGAAGTGAGGGCAATGGGGTGTAGCCAAGAGCATGCTGGGACTTGCAGTCACTCACAATACTCACCTACCCAAATGGCCCAGCAAGCTCACACTGAACCATGCTCACCTCACAGGGGGGAGGACTGACAAGAACTCTATGACTGGGCACTGTTGTGGGGAGTACAAAGCTCCACTAGGAATTGGCCACCAACAAACACCAGGACTCCACTGTCAGCCATCTTGTCAGCACAGGCACACACCCTCACAGGGAAGCAGAGTCAGATGTTAACAGGGATCACACTCCTGTGTCAGCCACCTGATGGCCCTTGAATAACAATGACCATGTACATGAAAATCCATACATGAACTGGGTATCTGCACACATCAACATGCACATTGAAAGGCTTCATGTTGGCAGGACAATGTGCTACCAGAACATCAATCTCTGTCTGTGACGACTGAAGACAATGCAGTGTTCAGGCATGCATCCTGACGTCATGTTGCAAATGTCATGTATATCAAGCATTGATACAAAGATCAAGGAGGGGTAAATGGTCTACTCCTCCTGTGTAACCTGATTAATAACTTATTGTGTTGCCTCCATTGAAAGCCTCACATATGTACACATGCGTAGTGCATGATATCATGCTTTTCCACATCAGTGTAATGTAGCAGCAGCATCATTGGCTCCCCCTTGTTGCAAATATGCTGTGCCTCACCTGGAGGTAACCTGGCTGGTTCCCCAGTAGTGCTGAGAGTGTGTGTTTGTGCTCAAGTGCTGTGAGTCAAAAACACACACAACTCCCAAAGACAAAGGTAAAATGTAGAACATTGTGATGTATGAAGTTACAAACAAAGGTGTTGTGTGTGTGGATCGGGCTACTATCAACCACACCAGGGTTGGTCACTGTTGGTCAACATGTAGCAGCCCAGTGTGATCCTAGAGCCAATATCTCCTCTGAACACTACTGGGAAAGCAGCCAGTCTACCTCCAGGTGGAGGCACATCATATTTGCAGTAAAGGTGAACCAAAGTAAATGCAGCTACAGTAATCTGAGGTGGCAATCCAAGAAGCAGGGTCCCATTCCTGTATATGTATAGGAGATAATTTACTAAAGAATGAAATCATGTATATACCGTGGCTGCACAGGATGAGTGATCCCTTGCCCCCTCCTTCATTGTGAGTACTACCCATTGCAAGATGAATGTATCAGTACCTCTTCCTCCCTCCCTGTGGCAACATACATAGTTCAACCATTGATGTCTGTAGTAACATAACTGGGGAAACAGCAGCAAGTGAGGATGAGTCACTGGCCCAGACTCTGGTAGAGGATGAGCTCTCTGGTGTGGATCTGGCAATGTCCTCTTCGGATGACAAAGATCAACCTGGCACCTCCTGTGTGAGTCATCAGCCATCCCCACCATCAGAAACACCTGCACCGCCTGCAGCCACGCCAACATCATCTGGCCACAGACCTAACACCCCCGCCAACACGGACAGACCTAGGAGACCAAGTTCAAGCAGCACAGGGGCCCCAGCCACCCAGGATGCTACGAACAATGACACCAGTAGCAACATCCAAGGGGTCCCCGGCTCAACTGTGCCTGCCATCACAGGTACTATTCCAAATATTGAATTTCCTTCACACTGATTTTCGATCGTACTTTCACCCTCATTATACGTTTTGATACCATCCACCGGCCCGCGGCCTCTTTCTCTTTCTACTAAACGTATACCGTCCGTCGTCTATCTCGATGCGGACATTCTAACCACATGACCATTTTTTGTGCCTTATACTTCTGCATCTTATGGTGAACGTTACAGCAGCATCCTTAAGTATGAGACTCTATTCGCAACTTCTGCATATGTAAGTGTTGAATCCAGGCTTCGCCTGTTGCTTCACGCTGGATTGCCATACTATTCCTCGATCTATACCTAAAACATTTGCCTTATGTTTACAGCTTTTTTTCCGGAAGAACGTTCGCCATCTATCCGGACACCTGTAAGTTCACTCAATTGCGGGGCTCACTTTATCGTGTACATAGGGCTATTGCCCTATGTACACATGCGTGCATTTTGAGCACATATCAGCTAAGGATGCCAGTGCATAGCCTGTGATGTGGTGTTGTGTGCAGTCAGTGCAGGCAACTAATGTGGTAATTCTTTTCCTACTTATATGCCGATACATCCACGGGCACAGGAGACAGCACCATGGAACAGGAGGAGCCGCAGAGCCAGCCTGGGCCAGCGACTGAGGAGTCTGAGGGACCCAGTGGCACGGAGGGTGAAGGGAGCCACACTGAGGATTCCTCAGCACCATCCACCTCAGCTGAGGACCACAGCAGCTCGGACGATGGCTCCCTTATGGGGGTGGGTGTCAGCAGCCAGGAAACAACGGTTAGTGAGCCTCTCCCCTCCACCATCACCCTCCCCTCGGCTCCCATCCCAGAGATCCATGGCAGCTCCCGTGTTCGGGAGCATGTCTCCTTCCTGCCAGGCACCACACTCCCTGCCCCTGTGTCTCCTGCTGCCCTGAGTGTGGAGTCTGTGGACCTACTTAAAAAGATCCATGTAGTGCAGACATCAATGCTGAGTGTTCTCCATGCACACACCGGTCTGTTGACACAACTGGTGTTGTTCATGGAGGGCATCTGATCTGGCATGTCTGCCATACAGAGCACCAATCAATCCATGGCTTCCTCACTGACAGCAACAGTATGCCTCCTCCAGCAGTGCCTGACCCCTTCAGCCTCAGCCCAAACAACTACTCCTAGCACCCTACCTGTCCCCAGCACACACACACCTGCACGGTCACCCAAACACACAGACACAGACAGCACACAATCACCCAAACATAAGTCTAAATGTGCACGCAAGCTAAGTCAGGGGACTGATACCACACACACAGGGGCTGGATTGCATACACACACACACAGGCATCCACAACCACTCCGCAGTCCTCCGATCCCTTCCCTTGCCTCACCTGCAACCCCATTTCCTAAGAAGCTCATCCTGTGTGACCTAGGCCTCTTCCCCTCAGATCCAGCAGATCCTGACTACAAGGGGAAGGGGAAGTCCCCACACACAGAGAAAAGTGCCCTCATACCCGGACACCCTCGCCCAAGCGCAGGTAGACTGAGGCCCCCACCCGTACCGGGGAAGAGCAAGACCCCACCCCCGCACCCCAGCTCTTCTGCACAGTATTCTTCCTCCATCCCCCAGGTCAGCACACCACAGGTTCCCCAGCCACTCCGTGTCCCAGGTTCCTATACCTACTGATACATCATCCCCAAAATGCTCAGGCCCTCCCCAACTCCCACCTGCTCTTCCACTGACACCACCACCAGTCTGTCTGTTCCTGCAACTACTTTGGGGAGCGTGTCCCCCCCAGCTGTTCTGACAACCTCACCTGCACCCCTTTCCACTCCCATGGGGTAAGGCACTGCAGTGGAGTCCACGCCCCCCCCCAGTCTACAAAGGGCACTGCAGTGGGGACCATGTCCACTTCACCTGACCTGCCCACTGCAGTGGTTTCAGCACCCACCCCATCAGACTTGTGCCCCACAGTTGTGATGGCACAACTCATGTAAGACCCCTCCACTGCAATTGCCACTGATTCTCCTGACCCAGCACCCCTTCACAACCTCCGTCTGCTGTGCCCTGATACTGTCCCTGTGGTGCCTGGCCTGCCCCATGTATGCCCCTCAGAGTGGATTTCTCCAGTCCTTATCAGTGCAGGCAAGCAATGGGTGACAGGTTTTACTCACACCATCATTGGACTTTGAATTTTCAAAAGGACATTGGACTACATTTCATTGTTGATTTTCCCTTCCAGATGGCAGATTGCTGATTAAAGCATTTTTGTTCTCCTTGTGCATTTTATTGAGCTGTAGATTTTGTTGATGCTGTTTAACCTGAACTTGGTGTGATGATGCAGGATTTACAAATGTCTGTTACTGAGGTGTTGATGTGGTGTACTCCATGTAGCTCATGAGATGTGTTTCATGTTCAGGTTGGTATCCATGTCATCCTTTGCAGCTGAGTGGGTGTGTCATGATTAACTAATTTAGCACAGAGATGGTAACATTTCATTGGCATGGCCACATCTGTGGCTTGCACCCATGCACATATGATGTGCTTCACAGTGCCCAATTTGTCAGTTTCCCTGACTGTTGTGCCATCTCCACTGTACATGCAGGTGTGGGCATCATTGATGTAAAGTCAACTGTGTCCTCTGTGCAACTTGGTAGACATATGTATTGTCTATGTGCAGGTGACTTAAGGGGCAATACAGTACCCAGGGGTATGTCACCAGTGCCTTCATTGGGTGGTAGATGAAGGTTGACTGTACAGGTGTTGTGCTGACATGCCCAGGAATCATACATACTGTTTGGCATGTGTTGCTATTTCCATGATTACACCTACCTTGTGGTCACTGTGATGATGGGTGATTTTAACCCTTAGCCACAATGCTCAACTTTAGCTGCAGTTTGTGTCCACACATTTTACATTGGATGTACACACTGATGGGGGTTTTTCACACATTGGCCCAGTGCTGTTTCAAAGCTTGACTAGTGTAGCCCACACTCTGGTGTTGTTCACACTTGTGATGGTAGTTACTTTGTGTGTCATCAATCAAAATCACTGTTGGGGGTATTTGTCAGGCACTACACACTGTTGGCATGATGTTGTTGTGAAATGTATTTGGCTGACATGCCTGTGGTTGATGTTTGATGATGTGTGTTGCATCATCCTCCCTATGGGGGGGGTCCATATTGTCTGCCACACTGACCCCTATGGGTGGGTGAGGCAGTATTGGTAGGTAACATGCCCCTTTGGGTGGGGTGGCATCAGTGATAGTCAACATGCCTCTATGGGTGGGGTGATACAAAAGGGGATGATGGACGGAGTGTTTGAGCAAATCAAACACTTACCCCCAGTCAACTGATCTGGGTTTAATCCATCACCATTCTTTAGCTCACTCGGCCACCCCAGTTCTGACATGGCTATATGCAAATCAGTCTGACCCTGTGCCTCATGGGAACAGTCCAGCCCGAATTGCCAAGCCATGTCTTCCCTGGACCAGAAACAAGCATCCTGGGACCGGTTTCGGATTTATAATCCTCATCAGCCAGGCTATCTTGAATCCAGTGGCCAAGTAAGCAAGGGACTCATATCTGAGCATACCCTGACACACTTAGGGCGAACAAAGCGATACAAAAGGGGATGATGGACAGAGCGTTTGAGCAAATCAAACACTCACCCCCAGTCAACTGATCTGGGTTTAATCCGACACCATTCTTTAGCTCACTCGGCCACCCCATTTCAGACATGGCCCGTCCATCACCACCCCCTTTTGTACCGCTTTTGGCTGCCATAAGTGTGGCAGGGTATGCTCAGACGTGAGTCCCTTGCTCACTTTGCCACTGGATTCAAGCAAGCCGGGCTGAAGACGGCTGGAATGCCAGAAACCGGTCCTCGGAAGCTTGTTTCCGGTCCAGGGAAGACATGGCTTGGCAGTTCGGCCTGGACTGTTCCCATGAGGCACAGGGTCAGAATGATTTGCATATAGCCATGTCTGAACTGGGGTGGCAGAGTGGGCTAAAGAACGGTGATGGATTAAACCCAGATCTTTTGACTGGGTGTGAGTGTTTGATTGATTCAAATGCCCCGTCCATCACCACCCTCTTTTGACCCGCTTTTGGCCGCCATAAGTGTGGCAGGGTATGCTCAGACGTGAGTCCCTTGCACACTTTGCCACTGGATTCAAGCAAGCCGGGCTGAAGATGGCTGGAATGCCAGAAACCGGTCCTTGGAAGCTTGTTTCCGGTCCAGGGAAGACATGGCTTGGCAGTTCGGGCTGGACTGTTCCCATGAGGCACAGGGTCAGACTAATTTGCATATAGCCATGTCGGAACTGGGGTGGCAGAGTGGGCTAAAGAACGGTGATGGATTAAACCGAGATCTTTTGACTGGGTGTGAGTGTTTGATTGATTCAAATGCCCCGTCCATCACCACCCCCGTTTGTTCCGCTTTTGGCCGCCATAAGTGTGGCAGGGTATGCTCAGACGTGAGTCCCTTGCTCACTTTGCCACTGGATTCAAGCAAGCCGGGCTGAAGACGGCCGGAATGCCAGAAACCGGTCCTCGGAAGCTTGTTTCCGGTCCAGGGAAGACATGGCTTGGCAGTTCGGGCTGGACTGTTCCCATGAGGCACAGGGTCAGACTGATTTGCATATAGCCATGTCTGAACTGGGGTGGCAGAGTGGGCTAAAGAACAGTGATGGATTAAACCCAGATCTTTTGACTGGGTGTGAGTGCTTGATTGATTCAAATGCCCCGTCCATCACCACCCCCTTTTGTACCGATTTTGGCTGCCATAAGTGTGGCAGGGTATGCTCAGACGTGAGTCCCTTGCTCACTTTGCCACTGGATTCAAGCAAGCCGGGCTGAAGACGGCTGGAATGCCAGAAACCGGTCCTCGGAAGCTTGTTTCCGGTCCAGGGAAGACATGGTTTGGCAGTTCGGGCTGGACTGTTCCCATGAGGCACAGGGTCAGACTGATTTGCATATAGCCATGTCTGAACTGGGGTGGCAGAGTGGGCTAAAGAACGGTGATGGATTAAACCCAGATCTTTTGACTGGGTGTGAGTGTTTGATTGATTCAAATGCCCCGTCCATCACCACCCCCTTTTGTACCGCTTTTGGCCGCCATAAGTGTGGCAGGGTATGCTCAGACGTGAGTCCCTTGCTCACTTTGCCACTGGATTCAAGCAAGCCGGGCTGAAGATGGCTGAAATGCCAGAAACCGGTCCTCGGAAGCTTCTTTCCAATCCAGGGAAGACATGGCTTGGCAGTTCGAGCTGGACTGTTCCCATGAGGCACAGGGTCAGACTGATTTGCATATAGCCATGTCTGAACTGGGGTGGCAGAGTGGGCTAAAGAACGGTGATGAATTAAACCCAGATCTTTTGACTGGGTGTGAGTGTTTGATTGATTCAAATGCCCCGTCCATCACCACCCCCTTTTGTACCGCTTTTGGCCGCCATAAGTGTGGCAGGGTATGCTCAGACGTGAGTCCCTTGCTCACTTTGCCACTGGATTCAAGCAAGCCGGGCTGAAGACGGCTGGAATGCCAGAAACCGGTCCTTGGAAGCTTGTTTCCGGTCCAGGGAAGACATGGCTTGGCAGTTCGGGCTGGACTGTTCCCATGAGGCACAGGGTCAGACTGATTTGCATATAGCCATGTCTGAACTGGGGTGGCAGAGTGGGCTAAAGAACGGTGATGGATTAAACCCAGATCTTTTGACTGGGTGTGAGTGTTTGATTGATTCAAATGCCCCGTCCATCACCACCCCCTTTTGACCCACTTTTGGCCGCCATAAGTGTGGCAGGGTATGCTCAGACGTGAGTCCCTTGCACACTTTGCCACTGGATTCAAGCAAGCCGGGCTGAAGATGGCTGGAATGCCAGAAACCGGTCCTTGGAAGCTTGTTTCCGGTCCAGGGAAGACATGGCTTGGCAGTTCGGGCTGGACTGTTCCCATGAGGCACAGGGTCAGACTAATTTGCATATAGCCATGTCGGAACTGGGGTGGCAGAGTGGGCTAAAGAACGGTGATGGATTAAACCGAGATCTTTTGACTGGGTGTGAGTGTTTGATTGATTCAAATGCCCCGTCCATCACCACCCCCATTTGTTCCGCTTTTGGCCGCCATAAGTGTGGCAGGGTATGCTCAGACGTGAGTCCCTTGCTCATTTTGCCACTGGATTCAAGCAAGCCGGGCTGAAGACGGCCGGAATGCCAGAAACCGGTCCTCGGAAGCTTGTTTCCGGTCCAGGGAAGACATGGCTTGGCAGTTCGGGCTGGACTGTTCCCATGAGGCACAGGGTCAGACTGATTTGCATATAGCCATGTCTGAACTGGGGTGGCAGAGTGGGCTAAAGAACGGTGATGGATTAAACCCAGATCTTTTGACTGGGTGTGAGTGCTTGATTGATTCAAATGCCTCGTCCATCACCACCCCCTTTTGTACCGCTTTTGGCTGCCATAAGTGTGGCAGGGTATGCTCAGACGTGAGTCCCTTGCTCACTTTGCCACTGGATTCAAGCAAGCCGGGCTGAAGACGGCTGGAATGCCAGAAACCGGTCCTCGGAAGCTTGTTTCCGGTCCAGGGAAGACATGGTTTGGCAGTTCGGGCTGGACTGTTCCCATGAGGCACAGGGTCAGACTGATTTGCATATAGCCATGTCTGAACTGGGGTGGCAGAGTGGGCTAAAGAACGGTGATGGATTAAACCCAGATCTTTTGACTGGGTGTGAGTGTTTGATTGATTCAAATGCCCCGTCCATCACCACCCCCTTTTGTACCGCTTTTGGCCGCCATAAGTGTGGCAGGGTATGCTCAGACGTGAGTCCCTTGCTCACTTTGCCACTGGATTCAAGCAAGCCGGGCTGAAGATGGCTGAAATGCCAGAAACCGGTCCTCGGAAGCTTCTTTCCAATCCAGGGAAGACATGGCTTTGCAGTTCGAGCTGGACTGTTCCCATGAGGCACAGGGTCAGACTGATTTGCATATAGCCATGTCTGAACTGGGGTGGCAGAGTGGGCTAAAGAACAGTGATGAATTAAACCCAGATCTTTTGACTGGGTGTGAGTGTTTGATTGATTCAAATGCCCCGTCCATCACCACCCCCTTTTGTACCGCTTTTGGCCGCCATAAGTGTGGCAGGGTATGCTCAGACGTGAGTCCCTTGCTCACTTTGCCACTGGATTCAAGCAAGCCGGGCTGAAGACGGCTGGAATGCCAGAAACCAGTCCTTGGAAGCTTGTTTCCGGTCCAGGGAAGACATGGCTTGGCAGTTCGGGCTGGACTGTTCCCATGAGGCACAGGGTCAGACTGATTTGCATATAGCCATGTCTGAACTGGGGTGGCAGAGTGGGCTAAAGAACGGTGATGGATTAAACCCAGATCTTTTGATTGGGTGTGAGTGTTTGATTGATTCAAATGCCCCGTCCATCACCACCCCCTTTTGACCCGCTTTTGGCCGCCATAAGTGTGGCAGGGTATGCTCAGACGTGAGTCCCTTGCACACTTTGCCACTGGATTCAAGCAAGCCGGGCTGAAGATGGCTAGAATGCCAGAAACCGGTCCTTGGAAGCTTGTTTCCGGTCCAGGGAAGACATGGCTTGGCAGTTCGGGCTGGACTGTTCCCATGAGGCACAGGGTCAGACTGATTTGCATATAGCCATGTCTGAACTGGGGTGGCAGAGTGGGCTAAAGAACGGTGATGGATTAAACCCAGATCTTTTGACTGGGTGTGAGTGTTTGATTGATTCAAATGCCCCGTCCATCACCACCCCCTTTTGTACCGCTTTTGGCCGCCATAAGTGTGGCAGGGTATGCTCAGACGTGAGTCCCTTGCTCACTTTGCCACTGGATTCAAGCAAGCCGGGCTGAAGATGGCTGAAATGCCAGAAACCGGTCCTCGGAAGCTTCTTTCCAATCCAGGGAAGACATGGCTTGGCAGTTCGAGCTGGACTGTTCCCATGAGGCACAGGGTCAGACTGATTTGCATATAGCCATGTCTGAACTGGGGTGGCAGAGTGGGCTAAAGAACGGTGATGAATTAAACCCAGATCTTTTGACTGGGTGTGAGTGTTTGATTGATTCAAATGCCCCGTCCATCACCACCCCCTTTTGTACCGCTTTTGGCCGCCATAAGTGTGGCAGGGTATGCTCAGACGTGAGTCCCTTGCTCACTTTGCCACTGGATTCAAGCAAGCCGGGCTGAAGACGGCTGGAATGCCAGAAACCGGTCCTTGGAAGCTTGTTTCCGGTCCAGGGAAGACATGGCTTGGCAGTTCGGGCTGGACTGTTCCCATGAGGCACAGGGTCAGACTGATTTGCATATAGCCATGTCTGAACTGGGGTGGCAGAGTGGGCTAAAGAACGGTGATGGATTAAACCCAGATCTTTTGACTGGGTGTGAGTGTTTGATTGATTCAAATGCCCCGTCCATCACCACCCCCTTTTGACCCACTTTTGGCCGCCATAAGTGTGGCAGGGTATGCTCAGACGTGAGTCCCTTGCACACTTTGCCACTGGATTCAAGCAAGCCGGGCTGAAGATGGCTGGAATGCCAGAAACCGGTCCTTGGAAGCTTGTTTCCGGTCCAGGGAAGACATGGCTTGGCAGTTCGGGCTGGACTGTTCCCATGAGGCACAGGGTCAGACTAATTTGCATATAGCCATGTCGGAACTGGGGTGGCAGAGTGGGCTAAAGAACGGTGATGGATTAAACCGAGATCTTTTGACTGGGTGTGAGTGTTTGATTGATTCAAATGCCCCGTCCATCACCACCCCCATTTGTTCCGCTTTTGGCCGCCATAAGTGTGGCAGGGTATGCTCAGACGTGAGTCCCTTGCTCATTTTGCCACTGGATTCAAGCAAGCCGGGCTGAAGACGGCCGGAATGCCAGAAACCGGTCCTCGGAAGCTTGTTTCCGGTCCAGGGAAGACATGGCTTGGCAGTTCGGGCTGGACTGTTCCCATGAGGCACAGGGTCAGACTGATTTGCATATAGCCATGTCTGAACTGGGGTGGCAGAGTGGGCTAAAGAACGGTGATGGATTAAACCCAGATCTTTTGACTGGGTGTGAGTGCTTGATTGATTCAAATGCCCCGTCCATCACCACCCCCTTTTGTACCGCTTTTGGCTGCCATAAGTGTGGCAGGGTATGCTCAGACGTGAGTCCCTTGCTCACTTTGCCACTGGATTCAAGCAAGCCGGGCTGAAGACGGCTGGAATGCCAGAAACCGGTCCTCGGAAGCTTGTTTCCGGTCCAGGGAAGACATGGTTTGGCAGTTCGGGCTGGACTGTTCCCATGAGGCACAGGGTCAGACTGATTTGCATATAGCCATGTCTGAACTGGGGTGGCAGAGTGGGCTAAAGAACGGTGATGGATTAAACCCAGATCTTTTGACTGGGTGTGAGTGTTTGATTGATTCAAATGCCCCGTCCATCACCACCCCCTTTTGTACCGCTTTTGGCCGCCATAAGTGTGGCAGGGTATGCTCAGACGTGAGTCCCTTGCTCACTTTGCCACTGGATTCAAGCAAGCCGGGCTGAAGATGGCTGAAATGCCAGAAACCGGTCCTCGGAAGCTTCTTTCCAATCCAGGGAAGACATGGCTTTGCAGTTCGAGCTGGACTGTTCCCATGAGGCACAGGGTCAGACTGATTTGCATATAGCCATGTCTGAACTGGGGTGGCAGAGTGGGCTAAAGAACGGTGATGAATTAAACCCAGATCTTTTGACTGGGTGTGAGTGTTTGATTGATTCAAATGCCCCGTCCATCACCACCCCCTTTTGTACCGCTTTTGGCCGCCATAAGTGTGGCAGGGTATGCTCAGACGTGAGTCCCTTGCTCACTTTGCCACTGGATTCAAGCAAGCCGGGCTGAAGACGGCTGGAATGCCAGAAACCAGTCCTTGGAAGCTTGTTTCCGGTCCAGGGAAGACATGGCTTGGCAGTTCGGGCTGGACTGTTCCCATGAGGCACAGGGTCAGACTGATTTGCATATAGCCATGTCTGAACTGGGGTGGCAGAGTGGGCTAAAGAACGGTGATGGATTAAACCCAGATCTTTTGATTGGGTGTGAGTGTTTGATTGATTCAAATGCCCCGTCCATCACCACCCCCTTTTGACCCGCTTTTGGCCGCCATAAGTGTGGCAGGGTATGCTCAGACGTGAGTCCCTTGCACACTTTGCCACTGGATTCAAGCAAGCCGGGCTGAAGATGGCTAGAATGCCAGAAACCGGTCCTTGGAAGCTTGTTTCCGGTCCAGGGAAGACATGGCTTGGCAGTTCGGGCTGGACTGTTCCCATGAGGCACAGGGTCAGACTAATTTGCATATAGCCATGTCGGAACTGGGGTGGCAGAGTGGGCTAAAGAACGGTGATGGATTAAACCGAGATCTTTTGACTGGGTGTGAGTGTTTGATTGATTCAAGTGCCCCGTCCATCACCACCCCCGTTTGTTCCGCTTTTTGCCGCCATAAGTGTGGCAGGGTATGCTCAGACGTGAGTCCCTTGCTCATTTTGCCACTGGATTCAAGCAAGCCGGGCTGAAGACGGCCGGAATGCCAGAAACCGGTCCTCGGAAGCTTGTTTCCGGTCCAGGGAAGACATGGCTTGGCAGTTCGGGCTGGACTGTTCCCATGAGGCACAGGGTCAGACTGATTTGCATATAGCCATGTCTGAACTGGGGTGGCAGAGTGGGCTAAAGAACGGTGATGGATTAAACCCAGATCTTTTGACTGGGTGTGAGTGCTTGATTGATTCAAATGCCCCGTCCATCACCACCCCCTTTTGTACCGCTTTTGGCTGCCATAAGTGTGGCAGGGTATGCTCAGACGTGAGTCCCTTGCTCACTTTGCCACTGGATTCAAGCAAGCCGGGCTGAAGACGGCTAGAATGCCAGAAACCGGTCCTCGGAAGCTTGTTTCCGGTCCAGGGAAGACATGGTTTGGCAGTTCGGGCTGGACTGTTCCCATGAGGCACAGGGTCAGACTGATTTGCATATAGCCATGTCTGAACTGGGGTGGCAGAGTGGGCTAAAGAACGGTGATGGATTAAACCCAGATCTTTTGACTGGGTGTGAGTGTTTGATTGATTCAAATGCCCCATCCATCACCACCCCCTTTTGTACCGCTTTTGGCCGCCATAAGTCTGGCAGGGTATGCTCAGACGTGAGTCCCTTGCTCACTTTGCCACTGGATTCAAGCAAGCCGGGCTAAAGATGGCTGAAATGCCAGAAACCGGTCCTCGGAAGCTTCTTTCCAATCCAGGGAAGACATGGCTTGGCAGTTCGAGCTGGACTGTTCCCATGAGGCACAGGGTCAGACTGATTTGCATATAGCCATGTCTGAACTGGGGTGGCAGAGTGGGCTAAAGAACGGTGATGAATTAAACCCAGATCTTTTGACTGGGTGTGAGTGTTTGATTGATTCAAATGCCCCGTCCATCACCACCCCCTTTTGTACCGCTTTTGGCCGCCATAAGTGTGGCAGGGTATGCTCAGACGTGAGTCCCTTGCTCACTTTGCCACTGGATTCAAGCAAGCCGGGCTGAAGACGGCTGGAATGCCAGAAACCGGTCCTTGGAAGCTTGTTTCCGGTCCAGGGAAGACATGGCTTGGCAGTTCGGGCTGGACTGTTCCCATGAGGCACAGGGTCAGACTAATATGCATATAGCCATGTCGGAACTGGGGTGGCAGAGTGGGCTAAAGAACGGTGATGGATTAAACCGAGATCTTTTGACTGGGTGTGAGTGTTTGATTGATTCAAATGCCCCGTCCATCACCACCCCCGTTTGTTCCGCTTTTGGCCGCCATAAGTGTGGCAGGGTATGCTCAGACGTGAGTCCCTTGCTCACTTTGCCACTGGATTCAAGCAAGCCGGGCTGAAGACGGCCGGAATGCCAGAAACCGGTCCTCGGAAGCTTGTTTCCGGTCCAGGGAAGACATGGCTTGGCAGTTCGGGCTGGACTGTTCCCATGAGGCACAGGGTCAGACTGATTTGCATATAGCCATGTCTGAACTGGGGTGGCAGAGTGGGCTAAATAACGGTGATGGATTAAACCCAGATCTTTTGACTGGGTGTGAGTGTTTGATTGATTCAAATGCCCCGTCCATCACCACCCCCTTTTGTACCCCCTATGGGTGGGGTGGCATCAGTGATAGGCAACATGCCCCTATGGGTGGAGTGGCATCAGTGATAGGCAACATGCCCCCTATGGGTGGGGTGGCATCAGTGATGGGCAACATGACTCTTATGGGTGGAGTGGCATCAGTGATAGGCAACATGCCCCTATGGGTGGGGTGGCATCAGTGATAGGCAACATGACAAATATGGGTGTGGTGTCATCAGTGATAGGCAACATGACACATATGGGTGGGGTGGCATCAGTGATAGGCAACATGCCCCTATGGGTGGGGTGGCATCAGTGATAAGCAACATGACACATATGGGTGGGGTGGCATCAGTGATAGGCAACATGACACATATGGGTGGAGTGGCATCAGTGATAGGCAACATGCCCCTATGGGTGGGGTGGCATCAGTGATAGGCAACATGACACATATGGGTGGATTGGCATCAGTGATGGGCAACATGACGCATATGGGTGGGGTGGCATCAGTGATAGGCAACATGCCCCTATGGGTGGGGTTGCATCAGTGATAGGCAACATGACACATATGGGTGGGGTGGCATCAGTGATAGGCAACATGACACATATGGGTGGGGTGGCAGTGGGGGTGGGTAACATGCCCCTATGGGTGGGGTGGCATCAGTGATAGGCAACATGCCCCTATGGGTGGAGTGGCATCAGTGATAGGCAACATGCCCCCTATGGGTGGGGTGGCATCAGTGATAGGCAACATGACAACTATGGGTGGGGTGGCATCAGGGATTGGCAACATGACACATATGGGTGGGGTGGCATCAGTGATTGGCAACATGACACATATGGGTGGGGTGGCATCAGTGATAGGCAACATGCCCCTATGGGTGGGGTGGCATCAGTGATAAGCAACATGCCCCTATGGGTGGGGTGGCATCAGTGATAGGCAACATGACACATATGGGTGGGGTGGCATCAGTGATAGGCAACATGACACATATGGGTGGAGTGGCATCAGTGATAGGCAACATGCCCCTATGGGTGGGGTGGCATCAGTGATAGGCAACATGACACATATGGGTGGATTGGAATCAGTGATGGGCAACATGACGCATATGGGTGGGGTGGCATCAGTGATAGGCAACATGCCCCTATGGGTGGGGTTGCATCAGTGATAGGCAACATGACACATATAGGTGGGGTGGCATCAGTGATAGGCAACATGACACATATGGGTGGGATGGCAGTGGGGGTGGGTAACATGCCCCTATGGGTGGGGTGGCATCAGTGATAGGCAACATGCCCCTATGGGTGGAGTGGCATCAGTGATAGGCAACATGCCCCCTATGGGTGGGGTGGCATCAGTGATAGGCAACATGACAACTATGGGTGGGGTGGCATCAGGGATTGGCAACATGACACATATGGGTGGGGTGGCATCAGTGATTGGCAACATGACACATATGGGTGGGGTGGCATCAGTGATAGGCAACATGCCCCTATGGGTGGGGTGGCATCAGTGATAGTCAACATGACGCATATGAGTGGGGTGGCATCAGTGATAGGCAACATGATCCATTGCTGGCAGCTCCGGTTTGAATCCGTGGAATGGGTTAATGGTCAGACTGATTTGCATATAGCCATGTCTGAACTGGGGTGGCAGAGTGGGCTAAAGAACGGTGATGGATTAAACCCAGATCTTTTGACTAGGTGTGAGTGTTTGATTGATTCAAATGCCCCGTCCATCACCACCCCCTTTTGTACCGCTTTTGGCCGCCATAAGTGTGGCAGGGTATGCTCAGACGTGAGTCCCTTGCTTACTTTGCCACTGGATTCAAGCAAGCCGAGCTGAAGATGGCTGGAATGCCAGAAACCGGTCCTCGGAAGCTTGTTTCCGGTCCAGGGAAGACATGGCTTGGCAGTTCGGGCTGGACTGTTCCCATGAGGCACAGGGTCAGACTGATTTGCATATAGCCATGTCTGGTGGTGGGGTGGCATCAGGGATTGGCAACATGACACATATGGGTGGGGTGGCATCAGTGATTGGCAACATGACACATATGGGTGGGGTGGCATCAGTGATAGGCAACATGCCCCTATAGATGGGGTGGCATCAGTGATAAGCAACATGCCCCTATGGGTGGGGTGGCATCAGTGATAGGCAACATGCCCCTATGGGTGGGGTGGCATCAGTGATAGTCAACATGACGCATATGAGTGGGGTGGCATCAGTGATAGGCAACATGATCTGTTGCTGGCAGCTCCGGTTTGAATCCGTGGAATGGGTTAATGGCGCGAATCGGAGTTGATATGCAGCTTTCTGGGTGCTGTGACGTGCTGTATGTGGCGACCCATCCGGAACATAGGAACTGCGCATCGTACTTGACCAGCCAGAAGTAGCAGTGTTTATGTTGCCTTGCGGCACGGATTGGGTATATCCGGGTTAGGCTCCGATGGAAATTGATGATAGAGTCAGAGCATGCGGATTGGTCAGGAATTTGGCACTTTTCCGCATCATACTTCCTCGGCCAGACGGTCCCGCTCCTGGTACGGTTCAGCCATAAGGTAAGGCTACTAACACGTCTGGGAGGGCTGACCGACCGAGATCGGAATCGACCCCTCAGTTGTTCTTCCAAATTTCCTAAGTCCATAATATCTTCTTGAGCTTGATGCATTGCTGTTTCCACTTCATTCATGGTGATTGCTGCTTCATTTTCAAGAATTGGTTCTCCTAGTGGATCGTGACTCGGTGGAGCAGAACTTTGACTGTCTTGAGAACTGTCTTTATCAGTCTCAGCTGCAATAGTAGCTTCTTGATCAATTTCATTGTTCAACATTTTCACAAAATTTGCAAAAACAGTGCATTCCATGGTATCTTTACAAGCATTGAAGGAATCTTCAAAGCTCCGAAAATCTCCAAGTAATTCCAATTCTGAACGCCATGGTTTGAACAGTTGCAAAAGTGCTAAATAGAAAAATTCCCTTTCATCAAGTGTGTCACAACTCAGTTTTCTGTGATTAATCAAATTTCCTTTCCTTTGTTTCACCAAAAATCCTTCGGAACCAATCACTGCATATTTTCCATCATTGATGTTTTCTGTAGAATTCCGTTTAAAAGTGTAGTTTTGCAGCACTTCATAGAGACATATGTTCTCAAGATGATGACTTCTATTTGGATAATATGTGTCCAACATGTTTGTTTTCACAATATCTGTACTTTCCGGATCTTTTTCAGCTAAACATTAGATTTGTTGAACAGATTTAAGTACTCGATTTCGCGTTGCAGCAAGACCTAGACTCACCCAAATGATTCTTCTAGATTTTGAGTGTAAACTTGCAGATGATTACCGATCTGAGCATTCATACGCTCCAATTTCTCGATGGGATAACTTCTTCATACTGAAACTATATAATTTCTTGCTAAGACTCTTCTTGTGAGAAATTTCTTCCCACATTTCTTTCAGTTCCGTCTTTTCTGATTTTGTAATGTAGGATGTTACATACCGAGTGACTGCAATGGAATTATCCGCTACGTACTAAATATCTATGTTAGCATTTCACATTGAAAGAATAACCGGATTATACTCATTTATGTATTTTGATTCTTGACTTCTTCTCAAATTGTACGTATTTTTGGAGACTTTCTAGTGATGGGGTGTCTCATAACTAACATAAAACTGGTTACTTTTCCTTTGGATATTACAGGACTTGGAAATCCAAAACGACATTTGGTATAAAACCTTTCCTAAGACTTGTACTTTCATCAACAGTATCTTCCACATCGATGACTTTGGAATCGTAAAACTTGTTGTCTTAAGTTGTTTTCTTCAGTTCTTTTTGGTATAGTACATGTGGCATATTCTTCAAAAAAAGAAAAACAGTATCATCGGAATCAGTTCCGAATTTGGGGGCATCCTTGATCCGTATCAGCATATGTATATGAGGAGCACCACAACTTCTCCAAGAGGAGGATTCTTTTTATTGCAGATAAAAGACATCATAGCTTCAAATCTATGATTGAAATATCTGCATACATTAACAGGATCCAAAGAGCACAGTTCTCCAGTTGTCTTGTATTCAATATTTTTTATATTTGAATTTGCCTCTCGAAGAAATTCAAGTAAATCATCCCAAGCGCATTTAGCACAGCTTAGGGTAAGGAACCACAGAGGAGTTCCTAAGTTCCTTATCATACATTTAAGTTCTCCATGACGAGGGTACCAATACTCATTAGTACCACACTAACCTGCCATCAAATTAATCAGCTGAGATTCTAAATGATCATCTCTTTGATGTACTTTATCCATAAATTCCTTTGCCGAAATATTTTGAAGATGTACTCCTGTTTTCAATATGTGGTTGTCTGCATATAAAAGTCCAGACAAGTCACTCTCAAACGAAAGATAACATATATATGGGATACATTGTCGAAATCTTGGATCTTCTGCATACAATCTTGTTTTCCGATATTCTGATGCAGGAATCTGCACTGATCGTTCATCATATCGTCCACATTTTCCTGTTGGGAACAACTGCGGAAAACAACGAGCTTCCAAACTTTTTTTCCATACACTCGTGGGACTTCCCTTTGCTTTTTCATTTGAAATAATTCAATGGTATTCCCAATCACTTCTTTGGAATGAAGTGGATGTACACTGTAATGTTCATAGATTTCTTCACTTTTGGACATGACCACTTTTTCAATTTGACCAGTTGAGGTTTCAGTATCATCTCCTAAAAGTATTTCTCCTTCTCCCATATACACATTTTTATAGTACTCATTGTGTTTTATCAGATACAGTGTTGCCTTTTTCACTTTCCCAACATCCACTAGTTCTTGCCAGATATTCTTACTTTTAGTAGGAACACCATTAACTAGAATAACTAATGGTTCACTTCCTACATTCTCTACACCAATAGTTTCAATATTTTTCTTTAAATCTAGAGGTAAATATACAACTCTTCCTTTTAATCCTCTCTGTATATCTGTAGGAGGCAATGTACCTGTTTTAGGCTCCATACGAACAATAGCCTGAAATGGGTGTACACATTGAATCAGAATAGACTCATACGAATTTAAATCTATCAGTTCTAGAGGAATAGTTCCTAACTCTAGGTTATTATGGACAGCTCCAGCTGGCATTTTATTCTTGTCTAATTTTTTATAACAATATTTATAAATACGCTGGTCAGAACTCAAATCAAAACAATTCTCTACCAACAAATATGTTGCAAAGTCCTACCACTTATCATTATTTTCTCTTTCACATTTTAAATATAGATCAACAGTCCTAGTCTGATTTTTATAGTGAGTTCGCTGACAACAAATACAAGAAATATTTGGCCTTTCACCTGAAATCACCTTAAACTTTGTAATTTTTATTCTTCAAAATTTTTTGTAGTAGTATGGTGCACATTCTCTTAAACATTTTCTTCTATTAATGAGTCAGTTTCTGCACTCTTTTGTTCAGGACCCACGCAAAAGAGCACGGTTCTACTCAACTTGAAAATGATGTACTGCTAACATCCTGAAATGATGAAAAACACTTTGACATACTTTTCTAGAAAGATAAGCCAGAGAATGACCTTGCAAACCAGTATTTTTTTCTCACTCTGCAAGGGTTTAGTCCTTGCAACATCTTAATCTTTTGTTTAACACTTTGTTTTACTGTATCGTCATAAGAAATTGCATAAAATATCAATAGATTCTTGTCATACACTACAAATACTACTGCAATCTACGGCTTTAGGATATCTTCCTAGAACTTCATCAGCTAACACTTCTGCTGCATTTCTGGGAACCATCTTCTCTTTCTCAATTGGACAACCATTTCTAACATCATAAGCTCGATCACTGGTATCAATTGCATGCAATAAATTATTGGTCTGAAAATAACTCTCTTCATTAAAGAAAGGCTCTGAACTTGAACTGTGTTTCCATTCTCCCCCAAAAAATACCACAAACATTAGTTCTGTTAATTACTCTTTTCCTCTTACTTTTGGCCTTCATAAAATTGATTGGTTTATCTAGTGATTGAATTCTGTTTAAAACTAAAATAAATAATTTCCTTTTTAATTTAAAAGCTTTTTGAACAATGGATTCAATATACTATTTCTTTTTAATAAATAGTGCTCTTTTTTATATATTTTTTCCCATCTTTTTGCAAGTTAAAAACACACTATTATAAAAAGTATTTTTCCTTGTTCCTTTATACTGATGTTGCCTTATTTTACCATTCATTGTGTCTTGTGAATATAATTTTCCATTTACTCCTTTCTTTTTACTCATATTCTTTTTTCTGGTCGAAGCATTATATGTAGTTTGTACAATCTGCACACTATGTCTAGGCTTTTAAAGTTTTTTTATGAATTCTTTAGTTGTCTTAACGGAAGCCTTTTTCTTTTTACCCACATGATGTTGGTCATCCAATACTTGGTCTGTAATTTTCTTCAAATAATTGTCCTTTTGCTGTTGTTTTCTCTTTCTTGATTTTTCAGGCATGTTAACTTTATTTTAATGGTGATAAACAATATCTGTAAACAATAATTACAAATACATGTATTTTAATAAATGTATAAATTATACTTTCTATTTCTATACACTTTGCATGTGCTAAGGCCTAGCTGTATGAGTAGTTGGGTAGCAAAACAATCATTAGAGTACTACAAAGTGAGTGCCTGGGTCAATTTATAAGTGGTTCAGTTTTGGCAAAGTGAATGGATTAGTACATAGTGCTAAATAGGTCACTACAACAGTGCAAGGACAGTTACAGGATATTTGCTGGAGTGTATGGATACTGCCTGGGAGAGAAGAAGGTGTGTAGGATAAGTGTGTAGTTGATTAAAGGACTGCATGCATATTCAATAAAGATTTGTAGCAGTCCATGTGCTAAAGCCTGCATCACTGCATGAGTACTTGCGTACTGATTAAAGTACTGCAAGGAGAATGTCTGGGTGAATTTTTAAGCAGTTGGGTTTTGGCAGAGTGAATGCATTAGTACATGGTGCAGAATGGGTCAATGCAGGATTGCAAGGGGAGTGACAGGGTGTTTCCTGGAGTGTAAGGATACTCACTGGGGAATTAAAGGCCTCAAACACAAGTGCATAGATGGTTAGAGGACTACATGAATAGTGGATAGGAGTTTGAAGCAGTCTATGTGGAAAGGCTCTAAGTCACTGAATGAGTATTTGGGTACTAACTGAATGATTAGAGTACTGCAAGGAGAGTGCAAAGGTGAATTTATAAGTGATTGGGTTTTGGCACAGTGAATAGATTAGTACATGGTGCTGAATGGGTCACTTGGAGAGTGCAAAGGGAGTAGCAGGGTGTTTGCAGGAGTGTATGGATACTGACTGGATAATTGAAGGTGTAAATGGCAAGTGTGTAGGTGTTTAGAGCATTGCATGCATAGTGGATAGGCGTTTGAAGCAGTCCATGTTGTAAGGCATGAGTGTCTCACAATGGTTGCCCAACTTGACAACATGACAGCTTTTAAAGCAGTTATCTGAAGTAAACAAATGCTTCTCTCACAATGGTTGCCCAAATGCACACAGACTCACAGTGTGATTCTAGACAAGCAACACTATTCCTTGGACTTTACCAAAACACATTCACAAGTCTGGAAGGGGTAAGTTGATGGCACACATTCTACATATTTCAGAACTACACTCTAGTGTGAAAGCCTGACTCATTCTGTGAAAGCATAAGCAGTTACTGGCTTCTAATACTACTAAAACTTGACAACATGACAGGTTTTAAAGCAGCTATCTGTCTGCAAAAACATGAATTAACCAAATGCTTCTCTCACAATGGTTGCCCAAATGCACACAGACTCACAGTGTGATTCTAGACAAGCAACACTATCCCTTGGACTTTACTAAAACACATTCACTAGTCTCGAAGGGGTAAAGTGACTGCACACATTCTACATATTTCAAAACTACACTCTACTGTGAAAGTCTGACTCATTTTGCGAATGCATACGCAATGGATGGCTTCTAATACTACTAAAACTTGACTACATGAGAGGTTTTAAAGCAGTTATACATCAGTAAAGTTACCAATCCTTCTCTCACAATGGTTGCCCAAATGCAGACAGACTCACAATGTGATTCTAGACAAGCAACACTACTCCCTGGACTTTAGCAGGAGAACACATTAGTCTTATTAAAAACATAGGCACCACATACAACCCCTCACAAATTAATAACTCACCTTTCAAATTGATTTGTAGATTAAGAAGTATGTCAGTCACACACCAGATGTTCTTATACAGAATGTCTGTACTGCACTGCTATTAGCAAAACCAAAAAAATGGCAAACGTTCCCTCTCATTCTGCACACATATCATGTAAATATCAAATCACATTGCTTCCCACATTAATTCAAAAGCTAACACATATTTCTATTGGTTGCCGATTTCAACCCTTTCCAATTGACATAACTTTGAACCCTACTCCCAATCTGCTTACTGCCTGTTACCATAGTAACAGTTCATGGAACACTCAACTGAACCAACAGGTCACAAGTTCAGCATACAATGTTGCTAATCCAAACAGTAAGTGTGCTTGACTTTTCAAAATATCAGCCTATCCTATGTAATGTTCCTTTCAAACATTTTTTGTTAACCACTAAGAAACATGCTTTTAAAAAACAAAAACATGCACTCTACTTTTCAGTCTGTAATGTTCTCAACCAGCCAATCATTTCTTTTCTTTTTTCAAAACTGCATCTTAGACACCATTTTAGAAAAACCTTTGTTGTCAAACTGCCATTTCACATACAGACACCTCCTGAGTGCATCCAGACCTCCCTTCAAGATGCTTAGAGTGTGGATTGCGGGACAGAGCTATATTTTCTGGAGCCAAATGTATGCAGAAAACAGAGGTATTGACAGGGACCTAGCTTTGCCAAATGTAGACATTAAATGGATTGGACAGAGAGGATTAAAGTGGCACCAATTGATGCCATTGGTTAAATACTTTTTGCATCTCCAATTCCCTGACCTCATAATTGTGCACTGTGGTGGCAATGACCTAGGCACTTTGACTGGGATAGGTCTGGAAATGCTTATGAAGGACACCTTTGGAGAATTGATCTCACTTTTCCCCCAAACTGCCTTTGTCTATTCTAACAAATGCCAAAGACAGAAATGGAACTGGTCCAATCAATTTTATCCACAGATTGAGAAATCTAGGAAACATGTCAATAAAACTGTTTCTGCTTATCTCAGAGAATATAGAATAGGGTCCATTTAAAAACAACAATCTGCGTTTTAATATGGGAGAGATAGTGTACATTTTATAGATGAGGGTAACAGAGTCTTCCTCAACAGCGTCAGACTCTGCATCGGTACTCACTTGTAGGTACCAAATACTCCCAATAAACACAACAGCTCTTTTTAAAGCCACCCACGATCTAAACACATAAACTTGATATATATCTGAAAAATATTACTTTTTTTTGCTTGGAGTCGCGCACCCAACACGCTAGGAGTCGGGCACCGAACGCGTTAGGAGTTGCATACCCAACGCGTCAGGAATCGTGCATCTAACACGCTTGGAGTCATGCACCCACCGCGTGCACACCAAGGGGCAGCGCTGAGCGCCGCGCTGGGAGCGCAACTCCTAATTTTACCGTAAAAAAAAATTTGCACCTACCACTAATTTCTATTCTCCCCGGGGCCTATATGCAACGTTTGGGAGCGTGGGGGAGCCCCAATGCCCCCACGGTCCCAGCCTGCTTCCCGCATCCTTCGGGAGCCGACATTGCTTTTCCACATGGGGAGCTGCTAACATGCAGCTCCCCGTGTGGAAAAGCAATCTGGTTAGCATTTTGAAAGAGAGAGCATGTTTCCCTGCTCTCTCTTTCAAAATCCAAACCAAGTTTGCTATGACAGGGCGGGAGCCTCGGCTCCCACCCTGCCATAGCAAACAGCAGTGTCCCGGGGGTGGGCTCCCCGCGACACTGCAGGAGCCGGCCCTGGGGGGTGGCAATCCCCAGGGCCTTCACAGGGCTCCAGGAGGGGGGTCCTTGTAGGACCTCCAAGCAGACCAAGGGGGTCAGGGGTGTTTCTACCCTGCCCCCTTTTTGCGTTTAGCACACTTTTTTCAAGCATTTAAAAATGGCTGCTGACACTTCCTGGTTTGGAGTGTTGACAGCCAGTTGACAGCCAATTAGCATGCAGCTGGTGATTGGGAGGGTGCGCACAGGGTGTGCTCAGGGTGCGCGGATCCACCGCGCCCATAGATATATATGTGATTTTACTTTTGATTTTCTCAGCAACTACTGAACAGATTTACACCATTTTACAAGAAGGCATGAGTCTGAACCAAGGACTACCTCTTTGCTAAATTCCGTGCAATTCCGTTCAGCAGTTTGGGCTGTAGCTGCGACTAAAGGTTCCTATGAAAAATTGCATGGGGAAAACATGTTTTGCGACCCCCCTTTTTTTCTCGCCCCCACTTGACGAATCACACCCAAACTTTCAGGATAGGAGCAGACCGGAGCTGGCCAAAAGTTTCCAAAATTTCGCGAATATTTTTCAACCATCGCCAAAGTTTTTGGGAATAGAATGTTATATCCAACAATCCTGTTCGATTAGCCGCCACGTCTCAAATCACGCGCTGCCGCCAGCACACAGGACACAGACCCGGTATTGGTGGTTTAGTAGTTTATTTCCCCAAAAGTCTAAGACGCGTTTCGCAGTTTGATGCGGCTTGTTCACTCGACAAATAATGTGGGTTTTGGGAAACAATTTAAAGTGGCAGTGCATAATTAAAGTGAATCACGTGATTACATTCTCAATAGCAATGGACAAAATACTATAGCGTACTTGCTTTGCGATATTATGTGCAGGTTTTTATCATTTTTAGCATTTATAACATTTTTCAAGTGCAAAATCGCAATAAATATATAAATAAATACATGTATATAAGTAAAATACTGAAGATCATTTGAACCTAGAAGCTGCCATTTTCTAGGAAATAGTCCATTTTTGGGTTGCTATACTTTCAAATCTCAGTAAATCTTAGTAAATAATCTACTTTGTAAAATACTGATCCATTGCCCTTGTCAAAAAGTCAAATGTTTGCAAATCATAATAGTTTGTACATTTGTTAAAGTATAGTATGGCACGCCCCTTGCATATTTTCCTTGTAAGTTAGGTTCTATATATTGCTGATTTTTGCTCGTTGCGGTTATTAATATTCAGGTAGAATACATACGCTACTGTCTTATTGTGAGTTTATATCACAACGCTTTGAGTACATTTATAAAAGTGCATAATGTGCTAGTGATAAATTAATAAAAATGATACATAACATTTAAACATTCTTACGAACCAATTGTGCAATTCTGGCCTTTACATATATTCTTACTATCTTTAATTAGTACAATTCTTTTCATAAACCACATTCTCTTCATCTTCTTTGCATTTCATCAGTATATCAAGTACTTCAAAATTTCAACCTAGCAGACCACTCAAAGTCTATTTCATTATTCCTAAAATGAGAAGGTCCATATTGATTTGTTGTCCTAGTGTTAAAAGTTTTGTTTACTGTATATTATGTTTGCACTGATATTTTTTTATCCCATTCAAGAATATCAATGCTTCAAATAAATACTGTACAAAACTAAAAATATTTACAAATATTTAAATATTTTTATAACAAAAAATAAATCCTCAATGTCTTGATAATAAAATTCATCCTATTTACAAGATATCTATTTATTTTAAAAATACTGAAGTTTAGACAACATTTATTTTTCTTCTCATTTTGTCTTGTTTCTAGGATATACACGTATTATTATCATTCAGACTTGTGCTTGCCTTTACTATAAACATGTGTACATGTCCTCAGTTATGTTTAATCCCTGTGGGTGTTTAGAATCGAGTAATAAAATATACCTAGTCTCCAACTTTCATAATTTAGTTTCTCTGTCTCCTCCGCGTCTGTTCGGGGAGATTGCATCAATTAAGTAATAGGACAACCCTTTGTTGTTACATCCGTGGCTTTCCTTAAAGTGTCTCGCCACCGGATAGGTGTTGTCCATATTAGTTATTGCGCGGAGGTGTTGGAGTATTCTAACCTGTGCTTGTAACTTCGTACTGCCTACGTAAATAAATCCACACGGGCATGTTAAGACGTAAAAGGTATATTCTGTCTTGCAGGTTAACATTTTTGTTATTTTGTAAGGCTTAGAGCTGAATGGGCTGAAGTAGGTCTTGTTGTTAATCCCATGAGTGCATGCCTTACAGGTTTTGCATTTTCTGAACCCTTTTAAATTTTGGTACCAGGCAGGATTAGATATAATTTCAGGATCAGATACTACTAGGCAGTCCCTCATTGAGGGAGCTCTTATATACGTAATGGACGCCCTCTGCGGTAGCAGGGGTCCTAATACGGGGTCGTTGAGAAGTATCGGCCAACTTCCTTGAATGATTTTTTGAAGTGCCTTATGGCGTTTACTATAACCTATTATGACGCGAAAACTTCTATCCTCCTCAATTTCTGCTCCCCTATTGTGATTGGTACCCTGGTCCCTTTTATTGCTTTTTGCCAATAAGTCATTTCTAACTAAGATCTCTGTTTTGGCAATGGCCTGATCTACTATTTGTAGAGATTATCCTCTTTCTAAGAATCTCTCCTTGCTATGTTGTTGGGCCATTTTTAGTTCCCCTGGTGTACTGCATACCCTCTTGATTCTTAGCATTTCGCCATATGGTATGCTATTTACCAGGTGGCGTGGGTGAGCACTTGATGCGTGAAGCACCGACTTTCCTGCTGTTTTCTCACGATACAAGGTAGTTTCCAATTTGTTATTACATATATACACTTTAGTATTGAGGAAATTCACACTTGTTTCACTGATTTCTGCAGTGAACCTCAAGTTTAGATCGTTTATGTTGATTTGTGCCACAAACAATTCTGCTTCTTCCCTGGTACCCTGCCATATAACAAAGAGGTCGTCGATGAATCTGAGCCACAGCTTCACCTTAGCTGACATGATATCTCTGTGGTTCTGTAGGTAATGGCTGTGCACTGCGAGGTCTATATGTTCAATTTAAGGCGTGTGCCTTGCTCCTTAGGATTACTCCCCGCTCAGGAGTATATACAATGAAAATAGACAGCACTGGCACGGAATGTGCAAGTGTCTCCTAGGGCACTGGTGAATACTGGCTGGAAAAACCAGCTAATGTTATTCAAAAATATTTGTCAATAACGTTTTTTCGTCTTCAAAAGTATTTTATTCATACTTGTAGAATTCATTCGATATCATTCCATGATCACATTCATAGTAATCCAGCGAGAACAATATATATCCAAATTTCTTATATTTCATATATCAAAGTTAACATTCCTTCCAATGCATTTCGGCCTTAGGGCCTTCGTCAGGGAAGTCTGTGAAACAGAAAATATGTCTGGCACTCCTTTATACCACATACAAAAAATATATAATACGTGTATATAACTCTCATTCATATATCAACTTGTACTTCATTTAACAACAAAATCGTGTTTTAAATGGACCAACAGAAATAAATATAACAATTTCATTACATAGACAATCAAAATGTTACCCAATAATTCGCAGAGCTGTTTGTCAATAGCGAGGTTGGGGTCATGATCACGTGTATCACTACAAGGTCTTCAAACGATCAACATCACGGGGAAAACGCTACGTTAGTTAAGAAGTTGTCAAGACTTACGCGCTTCTATATCTACGTTGTTTCGCTCCACATCGGCTGCAATGTGAAATGTGTGCAACGTTGTGATGAAGATAAAATACCTTAACACTGTGAAGGATAACCATGATCATACGTGAAATACATTGAGTACCTTAACCCCTTCCACGCTCATGACGAGCTTGGCTCGTCATGCAGTAGCCTCCTGCTACGCTGGTGACGAGCCCAGCTCGTCATGAATAATGGTGTTCATGATTTCCCAGCACAGGGGAAAAATCCCCATAGCATTCAAGGTGTTAAACTGTAATAAAGTGAAAACCAAACAATTAAAAAAATCGGTTATTTAGCTCAGCACCAACCAGAAATTGACAATGTGTGACTTGTAGTTCATAAATAACAACTAAATTCTGTCCGTTCATTAATTCCATTCGGGCAAATGGTCTGTAAATGGTATATCCAGTAATTTTCGCGTTTCAAAAGGGCTTTTTTATTGTCTCTTTCTTCATTTCTCTACACTACTTCCAGTATACAAGTCTTGATTTGGTTCACTTGGTGATTATATTCAATAAAGTGGGTTGCCACTGCTGATTTTAGGACTTTATTCTGATGTTACTTTTATGCTCGGTGAGCCTTATTTTGAATTTGCGTTCGGTCTGTCCAACATACGCTTTCCCGCATGGGTACTTCATCATGTATATAATGTTTTTCGTGTCACAGGTGGCATTAACATGTAACTTGATTTTATTTCCTTTCATTGGATGCGTAATTGTACTGCCTTCCATTAGGTTGTTGCAGTTACTGCAATTTCTGCAAGGAATGGTACCTTTGTATTTGATGTTGGACTTTATCATAGTAGGACACTTGATGATTTCTCCTATGTTTCTCGCACGGGTGTATGCGAATAAAGGTTCATCGGCAAAAATATTGTTAAAGTCTGGTTCAGTCTGTAATAATCGCCAATGTTTCTTAATGGTTTTTTTAAACAATGGACTCACCGTAGAGAATTTACTGACGCATGTTATTTTAGCTTCCTTTCTGGTTGTCGGTTCTGAAAGTAATGTTCTTCTTTCTTTAAGTTGAGTTCTTTCTAATGCTGATTTCAATACTGTTTCTGGATAACCTCTTTTTCTGAATCGTTGTAACATGGTTTGAGATTGCGTCATGGATTCCTCCGGGTCTGAGACGATTCTTTTTACTCGTAAGAGTTGTGAATATGGTAAATGTTGTTTGAGTGGGGATGGGTGGAAACTCTGGTAGGTTAATAGATTATTGCGGTCGGTCTTCTTTGTGTAGAGTGTAGTTTCTATTTTATTGCCGCTTTTCTTGATCATTACATCCAGGTAGTTGATTTGGCTGTCATGAGTTTCGAACGTGAATTGTATTCTTTGATCTATCTCATTGAGTTGTTGAATGTTGAAAATCAAATTTTCCTTCTTTCCTTTCCACAATATGAAGATATCGTCGATATATCTAAGATAAAGACGTAGGCCTTGTTTCCATTGAGCTTTTTGTAGGATGTGTGTATTCTCATATTGATGCATAAAGATATTGGCATATGAGGGTGCTGCCGGATTCCCCATGGACGTGCCCGACTTTTGAAGATACCAGTGATTCTCCCATCTGAAATAGCTGTGGTTCTCCCATATATATATATGTATATATGGGGCGTACTGGTTGTAGTGGGCACTAGGCAGGGCAGACTAGCCGTAGGGGGCACTGGGCATTTTCCGATAGGTCGGAAGGGTGGTGGCCAGTTTCAGACTGTGGGGCCAGTTTTGTTAATGGGGGCCGGTTTTGCAGCAGTGCTGTGATATTGGCCCCCTGTAAAAAAAGCAGGAGTTGTGATTTTACTTGCACCCCGGCTAACGGGGCCGGTCAAGCACATTGAAAAGCTGGTTGCTTTTTCCAGTCTGGCTGTGCATATATATCACACTAATGCTTGACACTCCGACACTCACTTAAGGTAAAACTGCTTTGGGTGATGTCCATCACCCAGTACTGTACGAGTTCACAACATAAACCACCCATCATAAAATACCAGGCAGGGATTAACTGAAGAGATCCTTCACATGCCGCTGGCCAGCAGAGGACTTTAATTTAGTTCACAACTGCATGCCCAACTGGTTACGTGCAAAAACAGCCTTTTGATATCTCCCAATGGCAATCGGATATGGGATGATAGTGACAAAGCCTATCTCAACAGAATTGCGGCCCATAACATGATAACCACATCTCTGTAGTCCTCGCGCATGACATGGAAACATTTCCCACATAGGATCGAAACAAAGACAACCCTTCTAAACACACAGCCTACACAGTGCAGCCTGCTACCCATGTAGACACACGTGCTTCAGCACCACATGTAGGGTTTGTAAGGTCTATATAAATATTGCAATACGGGACTGGAACTTCCCTAACATGTTATGTCATGATTCAACAGCTACTTTCATCCACACCACTTGTGAGTACCCAACTATCTAGGTCTTCTGGAACAGAGTCTTTGACACATTGAATAGGTCTCAGATTGGCCAGGTCAGTCCATTCCAAAGGTAATTCTCTTTCACCTATTCAATGATATTGTTGTAAACAGCTACGTAAGGGTTTGCACCTAGTAGGATTGGTGATTGCTTAGCGGAGTATAGCTCAGAATTTGAAAAAGACTGTCCTCACCCCACATTGCATGAATTGACAAATTCATATGTCTTAAAAGACCTACACAGAGTAGTTTAGGACACTTGAAAGACGGTTTTCAGCTGAAATGTTCCAAAGGTTGCACCTTTAAATAACAGTTGTCCTTTATACTAAATTGTATAAATGTACACACTGTAGGAATATATGTATATGTCATCCATCCCTAATATGCCTCTTTATGCTTCTCTGCCATCAATAACCTGATGATGGTTGGCTATTGTTTTTCTGAAACATATTATTGCCGATACCAATTGATGATTTTTTTTTAAATGCACTCAAACAGATTCTATGTCTAAGTCATCTCCTACAGTCCAAAAGTCATCTCATATCTAATGTAATCAGTGTAGATTAGCCAATATAATGGTGCCTGTGTCTTTCTTTGTACCCATCTGCATTTCACATTGTTGGACAACAAGGGATTCATTTTCTTCCTGTACGTAACCTCCCTCTTGATTACCTACCAGAGTTCTGTCTGCAGGCCAATTGCTCCCAAAGTTCCTTTCTTATAAGCATTCATTAATATGACACCTATGAATCAGAGCTGTGTTCAGGCAAAGAGGTGTTCTTACTAAAAATGAAATTTCACCCTTAAATTGGAATTTTGATATATATTACAGCAGCGGACAAATGGCTTTCCTGTTTCTTGTCAAAGTTAACTAATGAGAATTTAGCTTTATTTCTAACACACTGTTAAATGGGAAGGGCTACTGCAGGCTAGCAGTGGAACAGCACTTTGAATTTTTCCATGGTTGAGGCATTCTAATTTCTTATTACGCCTGCCTCACTATTACAAATTAGGCACCCAGACCACATGGATTCTCATCGGGGCGGCTCCTCTGCTAAGGCGGAGGAGCATCACCCCACTGCTCTGTGAGCAGGTCAAACAGGAAAAAATTAAATTATAATAACGCATTGTTATAATCATTTTATTTTTCTGTCGTTACTCAGCTGGTTAGGATTGGGATGGGCCAGGACTGTCACATAGGAGCAGGGTGGGAGTGGTGAGGACTCTCATAAGTGTGCATGACGGTTTGGCCGGCCATCTTGGGTTGACCTACCAGTCATGTGCACTTTGTATGTTCTCCACCAGGCTGTACTGTACAGCCTGGGTGGAGAACATGCACAGCCTCCCAGTCCCTCTCTGAGCACCGAACCCTCAGGCCAATCACAACACTGCTGTGACAGCCTTGTGATTGGCTAGGGGAGCCTAGGAGCCTCTGTGCTTCCTGAGTCCTACCGCAGGAGTCCAGAAAGCAGGTGAAGAGGAATGGAGAGGAGTTGGCCTAACGGCTGCGGTGCTTGACCTCGGACCTGGGGATCTGGGTTCGAGTCTCGGTAACGACGCCCAAAAAAAATCTCCTGTGATTCTGGGCAAATCACTTAATCTCCCCGTGCCTAAAATGAAAGTGTGTCCTCATATAACGTAACTGGAAATTATGTAAAGCGCTCTGATACCCGATTCGGTTCAGGTCTAGTTCGCGCTATATAAAACTCTGCAAAAAAAAAAAAATGAAATGCTGCAACTGGCAGCAAGGTCAGTGATTTAAAAAAATATATATTGCTCTCCCCCATTAGCCCCCATCCAACTACCGTTAAGTAGAAATCGCCAGTGGTCCTCATGCAGGTCTTATAGGTGGCTGAGGTAATGTAAAAACTAGGCTTTTACACATGTCAAAAGTGGTTTAATTTCCTATGTACTAACTACAGCGCTGTGCTACAGCTGTTCAAAACTGCAATGGCAGTCCTAAATCCATGCTTTTAAAGTCACATTTGTTGGTGGTGCAAGGGCACACTGCAGATCAAATGCATGATAGAAGTGCCACTTTCCATGTTTTGAGGGAAAGAGAATCTCCACTGGGCGGAGTTTAGCAGCCTCCCAGTGCTCAGATTCAAATATACCAATATATACAGTCAAAAAAATTTAAGTTACCACACAAAGATGCACTTTCCTACAGTTCATTTCGCACTTACAGACAGGGAACAGGGTGCAAGTTTTGCTTTGAAATTTCCAGATCACAGCTTTGAATAGTGGTTGGATAAAAAGTAATTTCTCTTCGCTTCAAATAATATATGTTAATAGCTTCAAATAATGAAAGGCTGGGTTTGTGCTGCCTTCCATATTTCTAGTTACAAATAGATCTGTGAAAAAGACATCAATAAAGTAAGCTATCAATTTAAAGGTAGTGACAGAAAGAAGAGACCATTCATATTGTAGCCATTGTGTTAGTACATTATGAAAAACTCAATTGCTTTGTCGTGCTTCTGCGTTAGGCCTCTTCATGCTTCAGTATTTTTTTTTATAATCAAATGTTATTGTTTCAGAGTGAGTGAAACAGCAAAATAAAACAATAAGCAATGAAATTGAACATCAGTATTATTTTTTGTGAAAAATGAATGACTGAGTCAATCCTTTGGGAAATGGTTCCTGTGGCTCACAAACTCAATGTTCAAAAGTTTGCCCAAGCCTGCATGCAGCAATGCTAAAGACTACAAGTCAGGCTTGTTTTAGACACAGCTCTCAAATTGTATAATACTGACAGCAGATACATCAGCAGACTCATTATATAGTTTGTAGAGTATGTGACAAGGGTGCACCTTATTTCTTCCCTCCCCCAAGGTCTTCATTCAGGAAATTTCAGAAGCTCACTGCAAACGGCTTCTCTTCAAAAATAAAATAAGAATGATCTTTGCCTGTCAAGCTAGAATGTGCATAATTTGGTTCAAGATTGTGTTTTTCCGAGACATCATTGTTATTCAGAGAAGTTGAAGGACTTGAAAATTAAATGTCAAACCACTTTTATGTTATCTCTCTTTGCGTATGTATTACCAATAACACTACTAGTAAACATGTTTACTAAAATAGTGTACGGATCTATGGTGCTGAATATAAAACACAATAACCTTGCAGTCCAATAAACATTGAAGATTAAGCTAGTGCAACAGTTTTGACTCGTCAAACTGATCAAACAGACAATGATAATGGAAGATGTACAGCAAAGAAGGCAACGGGAGGAATACTTAAATTAATCTCAGCCACAGACAATTGCATTCCAGTCTGTTGTCTTTCACTCACTACGCTATTCTAGACAGAACCAGCCGTATGCAAATCAGTTTTGGTTCTGCTCCAGTAGACATTGTCCAGCCCGCATGCAACGTCAAGTCTCATCCAGATAGAAACCCAAGCAACTGAGACCTGTTTTGGCCTACTTGGGCCCATCAGTGAGTTATAGATTAAGTTATGTGACACTGTGAGCATGCGATCCACATCTGGGCATACCCCTTGGACTTAGGGCATGTATTGCAACAAACAAAATGATAGAATGAATGCTTAAATTAATCTCAGCCACAGCTGATTACTTTGGCTGTATTCCAGTCTATCATTTTGCATCCACTATGCCACTTTAGACAGAGACCATACATTAACAAATTAGTGTTGATGCTGCTCCAATAAGATCTTTTTAGACCGAGTGCCATGCCAAGTCCTATTCAGATGGGAAAACATGTAGCAACCCAGATCGTCATGCTTAGGTCTCATCAGTGAGGTATAGCTTGAGTTCGGTGGTACAGTGAGCACTTGATAAACATCTATGCAAACCTTACACACTAAGGATTCCTATTGCCTAAACAACAAGGTGATGGGAGAAATACTTGAATTAATCTCACCCCTGGCAATTGCTGAGGTTGCTTCCTGGTCCACTGTTTTTGCACACTGTGCTAGACAACGACCATCCATATGAAATCCAGTCTCTAAAAGGAACAGTCCAGCCTGAATTGCCATGACAGTCCCCTCCATACGGGAATACAATCAACTCTAGACCAATAACAAACATATGAAATGAGATGACCAGAGGTCAAATTTTAAGTATGTGTACACGGTAATTAAAACCTAAGGCATCCAAGTGATACAAATAGCACTGGTGTCGCTAATTTGCAAAAATGTACTAGATAACACTGTTTTACATACTTTAAGGCCCTTATTGCAAATTTGTTGGAATAAGGGTTTAGGGGTTAATTTAACACATGAGGGAAATACTTTCTACTCCCAAGCAAATGAGGCTTAACATTAGAGGTGGACATAATTGGCGTAATTCTCTCTAGCGCAATTACTCGGTGTTACCGCAAAATTACGCACAATTATCTGTAATTGTGTGTGAAGCGCAATCCAGAATTTAGGGCTATTTCCTTAGTGCAAAATGCACACTTGCGTCTAAAATGGGCCTGCATATGTATTTTGTGCTAACAATTATAGAAGTAAATGCTACAGGACACAAACAATGGTAGCCGGAAACTGCTTGCTCTCTCTTAGATTTTTCCTGTGCTCCTGCAGTAAGATATTTGCGCCAAACTCTTAATATCTCACGCTGGCGTAATCATGTAATTTCAGTAATGTCACATTACAAGAATAATGTGTAATTATGAAATTACCATGATCACATTGGCAAAAGAAAGATTTCTCCCTAGCCTATGTAACCTGCAGTATTGGATTTTAAACATACTGAATTCTTTAATGTTTTACCTTTTTCCATGTCTTTATCCCTTATATTTTGACAGGTTTGACCTGCTGGAACTTGTAAGGGGAAAATTGACAGAGTGTGGTAAATTAGAATGACATTTTCATGTATCTTTTGTGGGTGCCCATAGTGTACCTGGGACATCTGGTAAGATAAGTTTAGATTGTGACAAAGTGGCTTCCTGTGACTTATGGTAAAAGCAAGGAACTGATGTGTACAAAGTACCAGTACCATTGCCTCTTTTCATTCTTCTCTTGTGACCTTTGCAGCATTTGTCTTTCTAGTTCCTGCCAGGCTCCTGAAGAAATTGATTAGGAGGCAATTGCATAGACATTTACTTTGCAGCATTTGCAATCAAATACCAACCAACCACCCAATACGTATTTGTAAAGTGCTGCTTATCACCTGTGAGAGTATCTAGGCACTGCGGGGGATATTCTCAAGAGCGTGTGATAATTATGGCAAAATTAGCGTAACGCAACTCTTCACATCGCAGTCTATCGCGGAAAGATAACATTGTGTTAACGCTGCATTCTCAACACGGCGGTTCCATGCGATAGTCTCACGATAACGCGTCAAATGTCCACGATAAAGTCACTAGGATAACAATAAAAAAGTAACGCTCAACGCAAAAAAAGTTGGATTAGGCCCAACAGGGAAAAACAATCAGCAATAATCTTCCCCAGGCCTGCAATTCACACACATTAGGCAGGAAAAAACACTATAAAAGCAGAAAAAAACATACACACAAAAGAAATACATCAGCGAAGCACAATGGAGAGAATCGGGTCAAGTACAGAGGACAAGCAGAACCACACAAGCCCCCCCCCGGAGGACGAGCCTGGGACCTCAGGTCAGGGAAGGACAAGGACAAGAAGAAGAGGAAGACGCGGTTCAGTCCGCAGGAAAACAGGATCCTGTAAACGGAGGTGGTGGAACAATAACTGTTTGTCACCTCCACTGTGTCTTTGGCAACAAACAATGGAATATGGCAGTCCATCTTTGGCATGGTGAATGCAGTCGGAGTGCTGAAGAGGACAATGGAACAGGTCAAGAGGTGCTGGATTGATGTGAAGCGCAAAACCAAGCAGAAACTCTCCAACAACAGGAAGGCAGCAATACAGACTGGAGGTGAGAGTCCAGCGCTACAGGAGGAGCTGAACGAGATGGAGGAAACGGTGTCCACAGTAATCAGTGGGGAGACGGTGGCAGGAGTTGGGGGACCAGACATTACTCAACATGACCAGACACAATAGCATCAGGGTGAGACCAACGACCAGGGACTGGGGGGACAGGGGAGATGGGCACATGACACACATGCGCAATTAAGTAAAGGCACATCTGTGGACAAACCATGCCCCGGTCCCCCAACTCCCCCCAAGAGACCAATGTCCCCAAGAATGCAACATCTCAGCACTGTATAAACACAGAGGTCAAAGGCACACTGCATGAAAGGGAGAAGGGGCAGCAAAATCAGAGCCAAAATGCAGCACACACACATTGCATGCAGAGCACATCAACATTGATAACAATGTGGTACAAAGCGCAACACATCCACAACAGAACAGAGGACACAACTGATGCCGCTTGTGTGCAGAAATTGGCCAATCGCATTTGGCATAGCAGGGAAATGTGACTTGATAATGTACAAGTACAAACACACATCCATGTTGTTGTCGTAAGGTCCACTGTCCTGCATTATACAGGCAGCTACTCCCAAACAGTCACAATGTACACTGTCATGCATGCTCAATGTAAACATGTACAATGCTTCAACAAACATGTGAACACAATGTTAAAATGCATCTCCCCTTCACATTGAAGAGGGAAATCCAACACCTCCTGCAGAGCAGCCCGAACCTCTCTTCTCTGATGACGAAGAGGACCACCACTCCTTCGACTCTGATGCCCTCCAACAGCTCATGGAGAGCCTCTGCACCCCAACTTCAGGAGCAGGGCAGCCCAGCTGCTATGAAGAGACCCCAACCCCTGCACAGACCACACAGCAGGCAGCAGGCACCACCCACCTCCACGACTGTGTCTCAGGACCCCCACATAGAGCACATGGACTTCCAACGCCGTGTGTTGGGGTGTCAAGAGAAGCTGGCTGAACAGGTGCAGGTGGGGTACGACCTCATGCCAGCCAAACTAGATGCCATACGTGGGTGTCTAAGTCCCCTCCGGGACCACTCACAGTACCTAACGGACACCCATAGTCAGCTCCATGCTCTCTAATGAACCATGGCTGACATCACTGGAGTACTGACTCAGAGACAAGAACAACTGTCTAATCAGAGTGGGTCCAGCGATGTCACCTAGGAGTTGGGACACATGCGGAGGATCATGGAGAATATGGAGCAGACACAGGCAGAAAGAGCGACTGCTGCAGCTGCACACCAGCAAGAGGTAGCTGGGTTCCTCAACACCCTAAAGACCCTCCTCATTGCATAGCTGCCACAAGGCATGGCGCTGATGCATGCTGCTGCTACCACTCCATCCACATCTCCGCCCCCTGTAGTATCAGTGCCACACAGTGTGGCCGACATTTACCTTGGGCCCCTGAGGAGTTACTGCCACACAGTGCTGGTGACAGAACACAACCACCCACATGTGAGGCACATGAAACAGCAGAGGACAAAGATGCGGATGAATCTGCCTTTGTGGTGAGAAGGACGCAGTAGCATTCATCTCCGCCATATGGCCGGTTTCTGCTTGGTCTGCCCTCTGCATCATCACCTTCCACTGTCCCCCGATACACTCTGTGCAACTCATCTTGGACCTCGACATGGACTGCCACATTCTGTTTGGTCACCAATGACACAGCAGTCAGACTGCGGACTGACCTCTTCCCCTTCCGTTGCATTTGTCATTCCCTCAAGGACTCTGGCTGGCCCTCCACAGGCCAACAATGTAAAGTGGGGTTTCCATGGCCCTGTACTGCTCCAGCAACACCACTCCACTGAATGTGCATTAAACATTCATATTCACACAGATTTGTCATGTCTATGGTCCTTCAAGTGTGGAAGTATGGATGAATGTGGGGTCAGTGATTTCCCCTTACCTCCATGTTGCTTATGTTGTGGTACTTGGGTCACAGGGTGACACTTTGCCAATTGCGGTCCGGGTGATGCCGGCACTACAACAGGTTCAGAAAAGGGGGTGGTGATGAACAGAGTGTCTGAATTAAGCAGACCACTCTTACCCAGTCCAAAGATCAGGGCCTGATCCATCACCGTTATTTAGCTCACTGCCCCTTCCCAGCTCAGAACCTGGCTATATGCAAAACGCTAGATGCACTGAGAAGCACACAGCGCTGTGAGATCTCTGGATTTTGATTTACCCCTCGTTTTACCTAAAGCAGATTGAAGCTGAACGGTGTGGGCACCCGAAAAAATAGAAACATTCGCTGAGCGAGGGCCGCTCGCTCCCCCCACAAGGGGCGCCCAGGCACGCAAATTAACAATCGCGCTGGTCGCAGACTCAAAGACTCAAAGAACAATAGGATTTTTAAGCAAAGACACACGGCGCTGCTCACAGAGTTTTTAACCAACACAAAATAAGAAAAGGGAGCTGTTGAACCGGCTGGATCCAGCTACACTCGTGCATAAGATCAAGGAACAAAGTGAAAACGCCCTGATGAGACCGCGTTGATTCATTTAACCGGTTGAAACGCGTCGGCAGTAAGAAGGCCCCTCTAAAAAACACACAAAAATGATTGTGATATAATATTAATTTATTTATATCCACTCGCCTTCTTGTAAAAAAAAAAATTTCTCAGAAGAATCACTATCTTGTTTCACTATTTGATACGTGTTATCACCATAAATAATCTTTTCTGTTTTTCACTATCTTAAGATATATCATCACTGTAAATAATGTGCAAAAAAAATGTTTTGTATTATATGACTTAATGTATTTGTAAATAATGTAGAATTGTCAAATTTCGTTTAATGACTATTTATGTAGTGTTTTTCTCGTACATATCCAAACTCTTGATTTGAAATACCTAAAAAAAGCAAGGGCTAAAATAAATAAGCCTACGTAATCAGAAATTGTCCTGATTATTGTTTTTCTCTAAACAACAAGTTCTAAGTACAGGTGTGGGGGTCAAATTGTATGTTTATATTGTAATAGATGGTCCAGCCCCCTGCACGACCCAGGACCTAACTCCTTTTGCTCTAGCAGAAGGTGACATGATGGCATCCACACCATGGGACTCAATCATTAAGAGTCCATGACTTGAGGGGCACAGACTTGGTGGCACCGGATACTCTTTGGTCGGCACAGGCATACTGTCACGGGACGGTGACTTTCGGTGCACAGAGGTTGGGGCACCTTAAGTGCTGAGAGGGTGTGCAGCCTGTGATGATGCCCCGTCCTGGCTGTCCAGACTGGTGAGGATTAAGGTGAGCCCTGCTGGACCGCAGTATAGGCCTGAGCCAGTGGGCAGTGCTGGCCAGCGGCACATGGCTTTGCCTCGCAGGTTACAGAGTTAGTGGCACCTAAAGCCTGCTCCAGGCTAGGTCGCCCCCACGCTCCACTGCTGCCAGGTACCTTTCAGGTAGCCACCACGCTCCTGTTTTTGCCACCTTCTGTTTTGCCTCGGGCGACCCAGCCGCCCCTGAGCTGCCCGCCCGCCCCAGTCTCTTCCCGCCGCTGCCTCCCTGCGGCCCCGCCCCCCGCCAGCCCATTCGCCGCCCCGCTCCTGCCACCCAGCTGACCCTCCCTCCCGGCTCCTTACTTATGACGCCCACGCGCAGCGTTCACGCGCAGTGGGCACGCCAATTGTGCGCGGAAGGCGCGCCAAAGGCAAGCCCGTCTGCGCCCGCCCGCGCCTGCCCTGCGCCCAGCGCCAGGACCCCTGGCCCCGCCGATGCAAGAGCACCCGACGGACCTACGACGCCGCCACCCTCAATGCACTCAATGCCGGCCAGAACCCCGCCTGCTACCGAGCCACCCTGAAACACACCCACCGACCCTTCACCTGCCAAGCCTGCAAGTTCACCTGCCTCCGAACCTGCACCGCACCCGCCAAGCCGAGCACCAGCAAGAACCACCTCAAGTGCATCTTGCTCAACACCCGCTCCGTCCACAGACAGGCCGTGGAACTCTGGAACCTCCTCGACACAACTTCACCTCACGGAAACCTGGATGAACGCCTCCACAGCGCCTGACATGGCCATCGCCATTCCGGACGGATACAAGATCACCAGGAGGGACCGCGTCAACCAGACCGGAGGAGGCATCGCCATCGTACACAAGAACACCCTCCGCATCACAACCAACTCTGACGACACCCTCACCGCCGCCGAACACCTCCACTTCCAGATACACACCGACCCCAAGACGACCCTCAGAGGCACCCTCATCTACAGACCCCCAGGACCTCGCTCACAATTCAGCGAAGACATCGCAGACTTCATCAGCCCGCACGCTCTCCCCTCCGCCGACTACATCCTCCTAGGGGACTTCAACTTCCACCTGGAGAACAACAAGGACAGCAACACCACCACCCTGCTGGACAACCTCGCCAACCTCGGACTCAAGCAACTGGTGAACACCCCCACCCACTTCGCCGGCTACACACTGGACCCCGTCTTCTCCTCCAGCAAGCACATCTCCTTCAGCCACTCCACCGGACTTCATTGGACGGACCACAGCTGCGTCCACTTCAGCTTCAGAAGAACCACGACCCACCACCACCCACAACAGGCTTCTCGCAGGAGCTGGAACAAGATCACCGACGACCAGCTCACCACCTGCCTCAGCCAGAACCTTCCCGCCAGCACAACGGACTCCAACGAAGCAGCCAGCAACCTCCTGCGCAGACTACCTCGCACCACTGAAGACCCCTCCCAGCAGACCCGGCAGCAAGAAAGCCTCCTGGTTCACCGATGAACTCAAGAACTCCAAGAAGAACTGCCGCACCCTCGAGAAAGCCTGGAGCAACAACCAGACCACAGACAACATGACTGCCCTCAAGCACGCCACCCGCAAACACCACCAGCTGATCTGCACCACCAAGAAGACAGCATTTAAGGAACGACTGGACAACAACGCCCACAAAAGCAAGGAACTCTTCAACATCGTCAGAGCTCTCCAACCCCAGCGCCTGAAACAATGACATCACTCCTTCGCAAGACCTCTGTGACTCCCTCGCCTCGTTCTTCCACTGCAAGATCGCCGACGTACACAACAGCTTCGACGCACAGACCACGCACCCTACCACCGAGCCAACGCCCCCCACCACCACCCTCTGCGCCTGGACTCCGGTCAGCACCGAAGACACCACCCGCGTGATGAGCACCATCCACTCCAGATCACCAACCGACCCCTGCCCCCACCACGTCTTCAACAAAGCCGACTCCATCATCGCACCCCAACTCCGGGACATCATCAACACCTCCTTCAACACCGCCACAATCCCGGAGAGCTGGAAGCACGCCGAGCTCAGCGCCCTCCTGAAGAAACCAACAGCGGTCCCCACCGACCTCAAGAACTACCGTCCCATCTCGCTCCTCCCTTTTCCTGCCGAGGTCACCGAGAAGACCGTCAACAGTCAGCTGGCCGCCTTCCTCGAGACGAACGAATCCCTCGACCACTCGCAGTCCGGCTTCCGTGCCAACCACAGCACCGAGACCGCCCTCATGGCAGCCACAGATGACATCAGATCCCTGCTCGACAACGGGGAAACAGCTGCCCTCATCCTCCTGGACCTCTCTGCAGCATTCAATACGGTCTGCCACCGCACCCTAGTGCAGCGCCTCAACAACATCGGAATCCAAGAGAAGGCACTGGAATGGATCATCTCGTTTCTCACCGGAAGAACCCAGAGGGTCCGCCTGCCTCCGTTCAGATCGAGGCCACCAAAGTCATCTGCGGCGTACCACAAGGATCATCACTCAGCCCCACCCTCTTCAATGTCTACATGAGCCCCCTCGCAGCCATCGCACGCCAACATTCTTCAACATCATCTCCTACGCCGACGACACCCAGGTGATCCTCTCCCTCACAAACGACCCCGCCACCGCCAGAAGCAACCTACACGAAGGGATGAAAGACGTCGCCGAATGGATGAAGAACAGTCGCCTGAAACTGAACTCTGACAAGACGGAAGTCCTCATCCTGGGATCATCGCCCTCCACCTGGGATGACTCCTGGTGGCCCCCTGCACTGGGCACCGCTCCCAAGCCAACGGACCATGCACGTAACCATGGCTTCATCCTGGGCTCTTCCCTCACGATGACCAGACAAGTCAACGCCGTCTCGTCGTCATGCTTCAACACCCTGCGTATGCTCCGAAAGATCTTCCGGTGGATCCCCACCGAAACCAGGAAGACGGTCACCCAGGCACTCGTCACCAGCCGACTGGACTACGGGAACGCCCTCTATGCCGGAACCACAGCCAAACTTCAGAAAAGACTCCAACGCATCCAGAATGCCTTCGCACGTTTCATCCTGGGCATCCCCCGACACAGCCACATCTCCGGACACCTGAGAGACCTGCACTGGCTCCCCGTCAGCAAGAGGATCGCGTTCAGACTCCTCACCCATGCACACAAGGCTCTCCACGACCTGGGCCCCAGGTACCTCAACAACCGCCTGACCTTCTACACTCCAACCCGCCAGCTACGCTCCACCAGTCTCGCCCTCGCCGCTGTTCCATTCATAAATCTGGACTCAGTTTCAGATACGCGACCTGGTGGACTGCTGTGTATACCGGCACATGGTTGGAGACACATCGGTGGCAGCAGGTGAGCAGTGTCAGCACTCTCTCTCCTTCTCCCTCTCTTCTTTTCACTGTCTCTCTCTCTCCCCCTTTCTTTATCTCCTTCTCTCCCTCTTTCTCTCTCTCTATCTCTTTCCCTCTTTCTCTCTCTCTCCCTCTCCCTCCTTCTCTCTCTCTCCCTCTCTTTCTCTATCTCGCCCTCTTTTTCCCTTTTTCTCTCTCTCTCCCTCTCTTTCTCTCTCTCTCTATCTATCTCTCTTTCGCCGACTCTCTCCGTTCTTTGATGAGCGCAGGACACACATTCTTATCTAGAATTTTGTCTTACAGGCTGTGACCTACAGCTTGTCCTGAGAAGACCTCCCATGACTCTTCATAATAGTTGTTTTGAGTTTTTTTGAACAAAATGTTTTGTTTGGTGATTCAAATATGAATGAGTGATTCATCTTTTTCTGAACACACATGCATGTTGATTGTTGTAATTGTGCAATGTCAGGTGAATTGTTTTGTGCATGATTTTGTGGAGTTGATGTAACATATCTTTGTCCGGGGGTGCCCGGGGTATGGCCCTGGGGGGGTGGGGGGGCGGTGGGTGTTGTTGCCCTCTTGGAGCTCTGGGCTACATGTTCAGTAGCTCCATGGCATCTGTTCTTCAGGTGTGGCTCTGGGCTGGGCTCCCTTTTCTGGTGCAGGTTTTCGTCCGACTTTACACCAGGTCAAAGCAGGTGTTAACAGGCCTTATCCCCTGTTTTGGGATCTTATTGTCAGACTGGCTGGTCATTGACAGTGTTGCGGACTGATGTTTTCACAGGTTTTTACATGGGAACGCCTACTCTGCTTCTCATGAGCAATAGTTGCCAGGGTCTTCAGTGGCAATGTTTTTTACGGCTGCTATCACAGGTAAACTGATGATATCAGCTGTTGGCACCAGCTTGTGAATGGGACGATAAATTGATCACCACTTTGGCTGCAATAAAGTGCTGATAACTCAGCGATAAATCCTTGAGAATGTGCCTCTGCATGTAGCCGCTGCTGGGCCTGGTCAATTGTACAGCCAGGGTTTTAACCCACTTCTGAACTCCTGTAGGGGTGGGGAGGTCCAGAGGTGGAGGAGGAGGCCATTGCAGGTCTTGGCGTTCAGGTGTGAGAAGGAAAAGCCACTGCTTCTGAGCAAGCTTAGAATGTGGGCGAGGTAGAGGGAGGCAAAGTGCAGATGTCTGACGGGTTAGTGGAATTTCAGTCCGTGGTTAAGGTAGGCTGGTCCTTCGTTGTGTAGGGCCTTGTAGGCTTGTGTCAACATTTTGATCTGACACCTCAGTGGAGTGCTCTGAAGTGAGGGGTGTAGTGGGTTCACCTTGGGAGGTCGAGGACAAGCCAGACTGCTGTGTTTTGGATGGTCTGAAGTATGTTCTGTAGATGAGAGGTGATCCCAATGTAAAGGGTGTTGCCGTAGTCCAGGAGGCAGAATCCCCCTTGGTTTTCAAGTAAAAAATGAACCAGTTATATTTGCAGATGATCCCAAACTTATGGAAGGATTTAGTTTTGTTAAACATATAATTGCTCATGACATTGGACGGTGCCAAGGGAGATTCACTAATAGAACACAATTTTCCCAAAAATGCTTTATGATGTGTTCGTAATCTTCCATTTCCAGTGGATTACCAACAGGGAGGAGCATTTCCACAAGCCCTAGCGGTCCCTCTCAAGATGACCACACTAATTTCACTCCTTTTTCAGGGAGGGGCATGAGAGGTACAGGCCTCTGGAGTGGTCGGGATAGGGGCAGAGTAAGAGGGAGAGATGGAGGGAAGAGAGGAAACAACCAGTATTCTCAGCAGAATCATGGAGAGACACAGACTTGACGACTCTAGTACTTTTGGTGAATTAATACAAAAGCGAATGTAAATATGTACTGTTAGAGACTCAGACATCAGCACTTACTAAAGGTCTGTATTTTGCAATAACCATTCACCCAATTATGTTTAATATTAAGCAGGAACCAAAAGTGTTTTTTTCAGAAAACAAGACTCAAACACTTCTTCAAGGCCAAACTATAACTCAATAGATTTGGCCTCATTAGATTTGATGCAACTGGACTTAAAGAGACCCAGGCACTTTTATTTCACCAGAGCTCACAGTTTTCACATTAAATTACCATAGCACCCAGGAGCTGAAAGGCTCCTTGGTTAAGTATGGCATGGCTGCAACAGAGGCAGAGGGGTTGACCTGCTACTGACAGGATGGCAATCTGGGCAGTGCCAATGAACTTAACTACCTTCAAAGGATTCCTACAATGTCATCTACAGATGTACCCTGACCTCTATTGTCCTCTTATCCAACCTGACAACACTCACAATGGGAGAGGAGCTTCCTCCCAGAACTCTTTTTGAGTGAATATAGGGGAGGGTCTCCTCATTTCCCTGGCCACACCTCTAGTGTGGGCAAGGGAGCTCTGCACATGGCAGGGTGGGTTCTGCCATCTTAGTTTTGTGGTGTAGGGAAGTACTGTAGGATTTACAGTAAAGCACGCAGGAGGTGCTGAAAAAGTGAGTGGTAGCTAGAGCCAACTCTGGGAACTTTGATCCCATTCTTTAGTGAGTGACCATATTTTCCCCATCCATAGGCTGGCACTAAGTATTAATGTGATCCTCCTTGCCCATCTCAGTACACTGCTGTACCTGTGGAAGAAAGAAGAAGGTCTAAACCTGCTATTGTGACCTGTGCAAAGAACCCTAAGGGGCGACCTGCTCCCACTAGTACCCAGGACCGAGAAGTGGACTCCAAGGGTCAGAATGCTGACTTTCATGTAAGTTGCAGGGACACACATGCTGCAAGAAACCCACTTTGCTTGTGACTTCAGCTGACCAGTTCCAACTAGATCTGCCCTGGACCCTGCTGGTTGCTTTTGTTGGAGTGAGCCATGGACCCCAAGTGCTGTCTCTGAGGTTATGATACCTTTGTCTGGCATGTACTCCTCCTTCGCAAAAGGCAAAAGATGGGACTTTTCCTCAGAAAAATCAGCAGGAAACCAGGACCACTGTCGAGTCAAAGCCGTTGATGTCAAATCACTGGTTGGATCCAACTTGCTGGTTACTCCCACTGACGGAGATCTGACCTCCAGAAATGTTTCTTTGTCTGAACGTAGAGGGGTTCACTGAGATTGATGCCAAGCCTAAGTTGATCAATATTAAGAATTCCATGGCAGGACCGGGGGCTTCGGATTATGCCTTTCTTCCTTCACTTTATTTATACAGCAGCAAGAAAAACACATAAACTACTTTTCCCTTGAATACTTGGGAAACAGGAAACTGAAACATAAGTCCTTTGTCAGTCTTTGCACCACAGCAGCTCCCATCATGCTCCTCTACTGCCTCCTCTTCCTCTTTCTTCGCTGCTCAGCAGCAAGTTAAGTGGCTTTTTTCTCTCTCTCCTGGGTTTTAGGGGCTGTAAAGGTAGCATTTTGTCCTGCCAGGCTAGCGCTAATATTTCTTTAATTTGCAGAGTCCCCGGACAATCGCGGGACACTTTGCCTGATCCTCACGTGATTTGGTGCCCACTGGTTAGCGCGGTGAGGTCCTCCCACCGCTAGGGGTTGCTCTTACACCTCTGTGGTCAGCGCGAGGGAAAGTCGCGTTTTACAGCGTTTTTGCCCGTGTTTTCCTCAGGTGCCTGACGTTTTTGCCCCTGCCACCAGGGCTCGCAAATATCACTGTGTATAAAAATCACGCCCTGTGTGGGTTGTATTATTCCTCTTGACACCCTGCGGGATCGTAATTAGCACCAATCAGTTGTAGGTGGTGCAGTGGGACGCTTTTTCCGGGTGGTGCCCTAAATATCTAAAAGGGTGGCAGCGTCCCCTGGGGCTGACCCCCCTTAAATTGTGTGCCCCTTTTGGTGCCCCCACATTATCTGGGCTCTCTCCCAGCTGAAGGTTGGTGCCAGTGATGGCCCTTGTTTAAATACTGTGCCATTCCCCGGGTTCCCTGCAGAGCCTGATTTACCTCATCATGCAGGAGGGCCAAGGGCAGTACCCTGAGGAAGACCCTCTGAACTACGTCCCCATGGATGATGATTTTTACGAGGCAGTAGATGATAGCATCTACAGTGCAGTTGATCAGGCGATGGTCCCCCTAGAACAGCGAATCACGGCGCGTATGGATGAGGCGTACGCAAAGCTTGCGGCACTGATTCCCGCGCCGGTCCCGGTCCCGGCCCCAGCCCCGTCCCCTTCCCCCCCTACTAATAAGAAACCGTGCCCTGAGGGGGTGGATTCTGAGGCTTTTTCAAGGGTTAAGCGTGCCTTTGTGGCGCATGAGGAACCCCAGCCTGCCACTGTGCCCCCAGTTGACTTACCTCCCCCTACCCCGCGAACAATGTCCCCGGAGCCATGGGAGGATGGGGATTCGCCTGACACGGACGAGGAGGCTTGTTCCTCTCGGTCGTGGCTTCAGTCGCAGGCGTCCTCCTCTGCATGTCCTTCAGACATGCTGGACCCGAACGATATTGTCCATCCCCGGTCTTCAGACTGGGTCCCCGGGGAGAAAGTGGCTCTGTATGTGGCAAACCGTTTGCCTAAGCCAGTAGATAAGGACGCCCGCAGTCGCCTTAGGGCGGAGTGTCCTCGCCCCACCTTAGAGGGTAAGGTGGCGATGACCCCGGATATAGGCCCCAAGATGGTGACATTTTTAATCAAGTTTGTCAAGGACCCTAGGAAGGGTATAGACAGGTCATGGCATACCAGCCAAGACAAGTTGTTGGACGCGATAGGTCCCATTCCAAGATTCTGGACATGGCCGAGGAGGCCAAGGTATCAGGGGACCTTATATCCCGGAGGTCCTTTCGAATTGGGCGCAGCGGGCCATTGTGTTTCTTCGCAACGCAAATTGCGCGCTCTCTACTGAGAGACGGAGGTCACTTTTGATTAAGATAGACCCTAAGCTAGGTGCAAGGCGGGGGCGTAAGGCGGGCTCTTCGGGGATCCGTTCATCAAAGAGCTTGGCAAATTTGTGGCCACGTTTACCTCCTTGGACAGAGCACAGTCCAATATCAAGAAGGTTTTTGCCCCTCGGGTTTTTGACCGGGCCGGACGTGGCAGGGGCCACTTGTTCGGCCGCGACAACAGCTCCGATCGGTGGCAAGGTTCCAGCCGCGGTCAGTTTCAGTCCAACAACAGCTTCAACAACTTCTACCCTACGAGGGGACAGAGATTCCGTGGTTGAGGAGGCCAGAGAGGGCAGCAACAGAGTGTTGGAAGAGGTGAGTGTGCTGCCCTCAGCGAGTATGCGGGTAGGGGGGCGCTTGGCGCAGTTTTTCCCGGCCTGGGTTGCCCTCAAAAGCGACGCTTGGGTGCTGCAGACGGTCAAGGGCTTTCAAATGGAGTTCCATGGTCGTCCACGTCAGCTACAGCGTCCCCGCCCCATTACTTTCTCACAGCTAGATGCAGAATTGGTGCGCGAAGAGGTTTCCGCCCTCCTCCACAAAGGGGCGGTCTGTTGTGCACAAGAACATCCCGGGGGTTTCCTCAGCAACCTCTTTTTGGTTGACAAGGTCGACGGGGCCGACGTCCGGTCATAAATTTGAGGGACTTCAACGAGTGGTTGGTGTACCGCCATTTCAAAATGGAGGGGATTCACCTCTTGAGGGATGTTTTACGGCCATCTGATTGGATGGTCAGGCTCGACTCAAAAGATGCCTATCTGGCGTTCCCGATTTTTCCTCCCCACCGGCGTTTCCTCCAGTTCATGTGGGACGGTCAGGTTTACGAGTTCAACAGGCTGCCCTTCGGGCTCTCCTCTGTGCCGTGGTGCTTCACAAAGGTGCTACGCCCGGCGGTGGAAGGCATGCGGGCTCGGGGTGTCAGGATGATCGTTTACCTGGACGACATGCTGTTCATGGATCAATGTCTGGAACGGTTGGTGTCCCAGATGCAGGTTGCAATCGACCTCCTCCAGGGTCTGGGCTTTGTTATCAACGAGAAGAAGTCTCTTCGAGTCCCCGTCCAGTGTGCCACCTTTTTGGAGTTCAACATAGACTCGGTGTCTGCCACTTTGAGTCTTCCAGCCAGGAAAATATCAAAGATCAGACATGAGCTGCGACAGACCCTGGCAAGGCCCCTCATATTGCTGCGTCACTTGGAGCGTTTGGTGGGCCTCCTGTCATCCTCGATTCAGGCCATTTTCCCGGGGCCCCTCCATTATCGAGCGATGCAGCATATGAAGGCGCATCACCTTCGAAAAGGCCTGACGTACTCTCAGCTCATTCCGCTGTCGGAGGAGGTGAGAGGCGAGATGCAGTGGTTATCGAGTCTGACGCCAGTCGGTCCGGTTGGGGGGCCATGTGCGGCGATTTTTTCACGGGAGGCGCCTGGTATGGCCAAGAGCAGTCTTTACATATGAACTGTTTGGAGTTGCTCGCGGGGTCCTTTGCAGTCCAGTGTTGGACGAAGGACAGAGTGCAATCATGTGTCCTGTTGCGAATGGACAACGTGTCTGCGGTCCGATATATCAATCATCTGGGTGGGACCAGATCCAAGATGCTGGCGGACCTCGCACGGGACTTTTGGCATTTCTGCCTGTACCGTCAGGTGTCGGTCACGGCGGAGTATTTGCCGAGCTGGCAGAACGAGGTGGCAGATTGGCGCTCCTGGCACCTGCTGGATGCCAGTGTCTGGAAGCTGGACCCTCAGCTCTTGGCTCTGTTGGCGGACAAGTGGGGCCCCTTCACGGTGGACCTGTTTGCGTCTCGCCTGGATCATCAACTTCCGAGGTACTTCAGTTGGCGTCCGGATCCGTTGGCGGAGGCAGCGGACGCTTTCCTCCAGAATTGGTCAGGCGAGAAGGGGTACGCATTTCCCCTGTTTTCAATGATAACACGTGTGTCGGCGCTGCTGCGTCGTCAGTTGACAGAAGTGGTGTTGATCACACCTTGATGGAGATCTCAAGTTTGGTTTCTGGTTCTTCTGGAACTTTCTTGGGATTTTCCAATCCTACTCCCCCTCTCTCCTCACATTCTGCTCAGTCCGGAAGGGACTCCCCACCGGTTGGTTCAGGAGGGATCGCTGAAGCTGATGGCTTGGAGGATCTCTGGCGTCGCTGGACGCTCCCTGGCCTTTCGGGAACAGCAGAGGATCTGCTCTCCAAGGCATGGGCGGATAGCACGACCAAGAGATACCGATCAGCATGGCTTAGGTGGCATAGCTGGTGTGTGCGACGGAGTTTCGATCCCGTGGGGGCAGATGTAGTGCAGGTGCTTAACTTCCTTGCCGGTCTGGCAGAAGATGGCCTGGCCTATCGGTCCATCAATACCTTCCGTTCCGCGATCTCTGCTGGACATGACTTGGTGCAAGGTTCCCCGATTGGGGAGCATCCTTTGGTGTGCAGGTTGTTGAGAGGGATCCCTCTCTCGCTGCCACCTGAACCACGCTACTCCGTCCTGTGGGACGTGAACAGAGTTCTGAATTTATTCCTTTCATGGTAACCGAATAGGTTTCTCTCCCGTAAAGAGCTTACAGCTAAATTGGCGATGTTGTTGTGCCTGGCGTCCTGCAGGCGGGACTCAGACGTACGAGCTCCTGACATCACGGCCAGAGTTTTTTCCCCGGATGGGGTGTCTTTTACTGTGAACAGGCGAACCAAAACCCTCACATGGGTTATTTCGTATCCAGCTTTTCCTCATTCCCCTAAACTGTGTGTAGTACAATGCCTCCATGCTTACAAGGATATGACTGATGACACTCGCCCTACGGTCGAAAGACAACTTCTCATTGCTCTACGTAAGCCGTACAAGTCTGTCTCTTCCCCAACGATCGCCAGGTGGGTGCGTTGGGTGATGCAGGAGGCGGGGATTGATACCAAGCAATTTGGCGCTCATTCAGCAAGAGAAGCTATTGCCTCCAAAGCTTTTGCCCTTGGGGCTCGGCTAGAGGATCTGATGAGAGCGGCCGATTGGTCCTCAGATTCTAAGTTCAAGAGGTTCTATTTTAAGCCAGTGTTGGAAGTGGCTCGGCTGGTTATCGACAAGCTTTGAACTGGCATAATCCGAAGCCTCCGGTCCTGCCATAGAATGAGAATTTGCCCAGCCTTAGTGCTGGTAAGTTCCAATTCTATTAAGGACTAGGAGGCGAGGATTATCCCCCCCAATGACTTCCAAGAAGTGGACCCTCCCTGTATGCAATGTAAGTAAGTAATTCATGAAACTTTAGGCTGTTTCGACTGTTGCTGCTGCACTGTATTCGGTGTCTATGTACCTTTGATAGGCTGAAGAGATGGTCAGTGTCTGATGATGCGATTTTTTTCAGGGAATGATGGTTCCAAACAGGACGCGTGAGAATGCTGGAACATGGGCTTCGCGCGAAGAAAGAGGAAGAGGAGGCAGCAGAGGAGCATGATGGGATCTGCTGCGGTGCAAATACTGACAAAGGACTTATGTTTCAGTTTCCTCTTTCCCAAGTGTTCATGGGAAAAGTAGTTTTATGTGTTTTTCTTGCTGCTGTAAAAATAAAATGAAGGAAGAAAGGCATAATCCTCACCTCCGAGTCCTTAATAGAATTGGAACTTACCAGCACTAAGGCTAGGCAAATTCTCATTCCTTAGTACAGACACCTGATTGCACCTGCTCTGAGATTTTCTGCTTACATTCATAACTGCACCGGGACCTGCTCTTCGAGTAAGCTGTCGTCATCAAGCCTTGACTCAAATCCAGCTTACAGCTTCCCTCCTGATGACTCGCTGATGACTACCTTTTCTGTTGCAAAATCTCTAATTCTTAAGGCAACTCTTGACCAGGACCAACCTGGTCCTCACATCCAACCAGTGCTCCATGACAGTTGGCCTCAAGCCTTACCTTTCTCCTGGTCTAGCAAAGCCAGTTACCTGTGGTTGGCGTGTTTAACTTTTTTGGCACTATTTTTATAACACTTTAAAAATGCATATCTGGGTTATACTGTAGTATAATTTTTTTGTTGTAGTGCAATTTTGTTCATTACAATATTCTCTATTTTTGTAAATTGGAGTGTGCTATTTATTGTGTTGTGTTTTATGTCTTTGAACTGTTTTAGTACTTCTAAATTCTTTATTAATTTTCCAAAGTTAAGCCTGCCTGCTCTATGCCATAGCTACCAGGAGCTGAGCTCAGGTTTAATTTATTGAAATCGTTTCTGGACCAAAGAAGAATAGTAACATTATTATTTGTAGTTTACTACCATTCATCCCAACTAATAATCCACTTTCTCACAGTAACCAAATAGTTTGATAGGGTATTAGGTACAAACAAATATATGAAATATAATATCTCGAAGGATGAACATGATGACCTTGCATCATTCAAAAACAGTGAAGAGATAGTGATTGAACTGGCAGATAAAGATGGGGCTATTGGTATACAAAATAAGTGCAAGTGGGCGATACTTAAGCAATTGGCCATTCCCATTCATATCTAAACTCTCTACTGACCTTACAGTAGAGTTCAGCAACTTGTTTAAACAGATTTCAAATGAAGGCCTCCAAAGAAGAGGCCAGATTTACTAAGATTTTGAATGAATGTTGCATCACCTTTGATGGCCTGTCCCAATGCAAAATCTTTTTTTGCATTTACTAAGCCACACAAATTTAATTTCCATCAATTGCAAATCTACTTTCTCAATTAAGAAAAAGGGCTTAGTTTTGCCTAGGAGATGTCCTTTTCACAAGGTCGTAATGAGGATAAGTTAGCTTCTGTAATGACTATTTAATACCAAAAGCACCCAAATTAAGAAAATCATTTCCTTACGATCAGGCACATATGGAAAGTTTAAGAAACCATGGAAGACTATATGTAGTTAGTTAATAGATAATCAAGATCAGTTATAAATAGGTCACTATTCAATGTTGTCATCTGTAGTTTTTATGGACAAATGTGCAATATGTGTTTTTAATATCTCGTTTTACGTAATACCCTCTTTTATCAAATGGAGTACACTGTAGTGATTGATCATGTAGGTTGTATGTTGGTCAATAACCGTCAACTGAAAATTGAAATTCATAAGCACTTTTGTATTATTACTGCGTAATAAACTCTCAGTAAATAAATATATATTAAAAAAAGTAAGAAAATCATTACTAATTATATTGTGAACTCATTACAAATGATAGTCAGTGTCTTACATGCCATTGTATGGATTTAAAAGAGGTAACACTTGTCACTCTAAGACAGATCCTGCGTCCTTTCAAATGTGGCAGCCTTAAAGTGTGCAGCCTTTGCCAAGGGACCAATGTTTACAAGCATAGGAACAAAAGGCTCACACTGAGCACTACTGTGAGTGTAGTGTATGCCATTTGTGTCAAGGGGATATGCTTTATATAGGACAAACAAGAAACAAAGTGAGGAAATGGATAATACAATATTGCAGTCATATAAAATGTCACACTGAGGGAGTTACATTGGTTGAACATACATTGGCAAATTGTTGAAAGGATTATTCTGGCCGAGAGAAGAAGTGACCTTAGCAATAATCTCATGGTATGTGAAGGCAAATGGATTAATACTATGGACTGCATCAACTATGGACTAAAAGAGCATAAATAATGTAATTGTTTGGTTTGTGTGCGAATGGCTAAGGATGTACAATGCTAAAGCTGCCATATGCATATAAGCAATGTATTTCATTTCTTGTTGGTATTCACAAGATACCTAATTTTCAGCACAACTATATGACTATGCATTTGTTTACACTATATATGCATGAGCATCTGGAGTTGTGATGTGTAATGCTTTCATATTACCACAACAGCTGCTTAGCAAGCTCTTTCAGGTAGCTGGGTATCATAGATCACTCTAGGCAGAGGGATGTAGCAATATCATACATGATTCACACTATGGGTTCTCTGTTTTCTGTCACTTGGCATATGCAGTCTCTTTATATAATATTATTATATTATTATATATTATAATTATGAATTCTGAGATGCAATGTATCTTTTTCCTACTTTTGGTACTGAACACATCTAGCTGCAAGACAAACAGTTGCATGATATTCTTGTGCACACTGTCATCTTTGAAGACACTGACTCAAGACCTGTAGTATCAACACTGTCTGAATATTTTTGTATGTTCTCGTCTCTCTACAATAGTTTTAATTTCAGCTGAGAAACTAGCACACTCATGTCCTGTTAGTGGATGTTGACTTTTATGAGGACAGTGATCTGTGTGCTCAGCTCAGCACATCAGGTGGATCTTCTTTAGTTGGTAGCAATAATGTCAATGGCTTATGGCAAAGTGGTCTCCTCTTTGTATTATTAAACTGGCTTTTGATGGTAAATTAATTACCCTCTTTAAATGGGCCTATGGGTTTTTATGCAGATGAACAGGAAACAAGGTGCATTCAAAACTATTTCGGAAGGTAAGCTGTGCGCAATTATGCTACCTTTACACAGTGTGAGACCCTCCTGCATTTTGTTTTGGAGATTCACTTTTCACCATTGCTAGACCTTTCAGTGTTTGGGTGGTTTTCCCCCAAACTTTGTGCCTTACGTCTTCATTTTTGCTGATTTTGTTTTGCTGCCCTTAGGACTCTGTGCATCTTACAGCTGCTAACCAGTGCTTAAGACATGTGCTGACTCCTTAACACATGGTACCATTGGCTTATGTACAGTTGGCACATTTAATTTACTTATAAGTCTCTAGTAAAGTGGTACTACATTACACAGGGCCTAAAACCGAATGCTACTAGTGGGCATGCAGCACTTATTGTGGCACCCACTAATGTAGCCCTTTAAACATTTCTTTGGCATGCCATTACAGCCTGAGTGAGAAGTTTCAAATTGCAATTTCTGCTTGACAAAAATAAACGTTTTCCCAGGCCCAACCTTTCCTTCTTAATACATATGTAAACCCTGGGTTTACTGAAAAACTATTTTCTTATTAAATCCACCTTTTTTACTTGTTAAACCATTACATTTCATCCAAGATTTCTTTAGTAATAACCTTTTAATCAAATTTAAATTTAAAAACTGTAGATAGCCCATGAATAGATCTTGATACTCTGATACAGTTTCAGCCAACATTTGTTTCCTGGCTCTCCAACTGCATCTTCAGGGTTGTGAAAAAAACTAGCTTACAAGGCACGATAAACATCACCTATTGTTTACAGCATTCACATGTTTATAAAAATACCATGTAACAAACAAAAAGATCATTGTGTAACTAGATACAATAGACACATGCTCAGAGTTCTTTTAAGCCTGAAAAATGAATGCCTCAAATCTAAATAGAGTGCTGAACCTCAAGACATTATTGTCTATTATATAGCAAAATGATTTTCAAACTCGAATCAGCATGACTTTTTTCTCTCATGTTCCCATTCCACATACATTTAGAGGTCCCGCTGGGCTTCACTGTATTCATAAATTGTTTAAGGCATCTCTCATTCATGGCAATATATTGAAATCTCATTATCTTTCTGGGAGGACTATTACTAAGCAGACAACATATCCTTATTATATGCTCTCCAACCTCATGTGAAGTAAGTGGGTAGAAAAATAATTAGCTGGTTTAAATGCATATGACTCTTCCAAGTGGATCTCATAATCAAAGCATGATATATTGTACAGGTCTGTTTTTTTATTGTTGATGAATTGCTGGCATAGTAGTACTGTACTAAAATGATCTACAAAACATGCGAATTAGGGGCTATTTTGACTATATCAAAGTCTAAGAGTAAGCAGAATCTCCTGCAACAACCAAGTCCTGTTATGTCACCTTTCAGCTCAAAATAACTGCCAACTCAATTTAATTATATCATCTTAACATTATAATATGGACCTTCAATATATATCATATTTTAAAATTGAAACTTGAACCTAAAAAAAAAAATCACCATATGTATTGTTTCTGATATATTCAATATTCAATAGATTGACTGAAGCTCCATAGATTTAGATGCAAGTATTCAGTATAGTAGGTGTTCTTTGGACTTGTGTAGTGCGATCTCTTAAGCTATTTGGGTGATAAATATTGCATCCTAGTTGTGTTTTTCTGTACTTTGATTTTTTGAAACTTTAAGTAAGATTAACTATGGATTGAATATAGCTGTAGCTCTCTTCTGAGTTGTTAGAAATGTTCATTTTGTGTGGAGATAAGAGGTAAATGATGAGTTTACTTTATGAAATCTTATCAAAGACATTAAATGGCAGTACAGTGAAAATATCGTGCTAGGAATTGTAAATAATATTAATTTTAAGGTTTGAATACGTGAGTATGTTAGCCTTGAATCTGTGATTTTCTTTCCAATTACAGTAGGTGATGCTTTGGCACCAAGTCTCAAATAGGGGTATTCCATGCAAAAATATCACAGGTTCTAGGGGTTCGAGACAGGTATTGGTTTTAAAAAATTCCCTTGATTCGTAAGCCTTACTTTTTCAGGATTAGATAGGTAGACACTTTTCTGACGACTGTGGCTTCAAACTTCTTTTGCAATTCTACTGTCACAACTGTTGACTGTTCTTGATTTTTGGTTGCAGTACATCAAAAACCTAGTACTTGGAACTGTGAATATATTCATTTTAGGTATTGAAGTAGTGAGTATATTAGCGTTGAATCTGTCATATTTTTGATCACTCACAGTGGTTGATGCACCAAGTCTTTGATATTGGTATACACATTTTAGGGGTTCGAGAGAGGTGTTGGTTTGAAAATTAACTTGAACCTTAGGTTTTTCATTTTTAAATGTTTCTCAACATTAAAACCATGTTCAAATGCCCATGTGGGTATCAGATTGCATGATTTTGTCAAGATCTCACCTAGTTCTTCTGCAGGAGCAAGCGGATCATGCAACGTATATACCAACTCCATTACTAGACTGAGAGGGCCCAACGAACCAAGCTAAGGTCACTTCAGTCCAATGGGGAAGAGGGGAATTGGGAGTTAAGAAACACTGCTTCTGTCTTCGAATATTTAGAACAGCTTTTTATGAAACATCTGCTAAACTGTGGTTGTCTCAGCTCCAATGCCTATAAGCTAAATGGCAATTAGTTCAGTAATAAATATTGCTCCCTCTATATTTTCTATAAATCACAAGTATCACCAACTTTAACTGAAAGTCCCTTTCTCCCGCTTAAAGCTGATTATGGAATATGTTGAAGAGTTTCCTAACAGTGGGAGTTCAAACTACTGGAATTGACTAACCTTGATGAATAACAGAATAATATTCATATCTTTTTAGCTTTAACCAATTTTTAATTCATATTGCAATTTGTTATGAGTATTAAACATATGAGGGGTCAAAGCTGTAACTTAAGAATCAGTTTGGTAATAATTACACAAATAAGCAGATTGTAGCACACCATAAACAACACTATAGTTCAGGTAGAAGGTAAGTTGCAAATCAGAACATAAAAATAAACAGCCTTCAATTACAAAGAAAAGGCAAAGCATTACTTCATGCTTTTTCGACAACTAAACAGGATTGTATATGTCAAAATTACATATTTTATTTGTCTTCTATAAAATATGACATAATGACCACAATACATACTTCAGTATAATATTTTTTTCTATCTTGCTGAAAGCTCACAAGGTGAAAGGTTCTCAAAAATACCAAGGCTTCAAGAATTCAGAAAAAGAAAAGTTCAATTTTTGTCTGCTTGCATCCGCTGTGCGTTGCCCAAATGTCAAGGAATATTTTTTCCTTCTTGTTTTGTCCACGTTCTTCAACTTCGCCGAATACCAAGGTTCCGCTCTATAGCGGGCTCATCCCTTCCACTCAACACGGGCGGTATACCCACGAATCAGCGGTAAGTCTGGAGCACGCCCAGCTCCTTGTTTGCTGCAGAGTTCAAATTCACAGCACACCAGTCAAGCTCAACAATGAATCCTCCTAGAGCCGCAGAGGAAGCGCCTCACATGCCAAGCAAACCAATAAACACTGAACTCACCGAGGATGCCGATAACACCAGGTAAGTTAGAAAAAGGAAGTTGTTGCCTAGGCACAGGTTGTTGCCTAGGCACAGATGCTGAAACAACAAGCAACTTCCCCTTGGTTACATGTGGCTTAATAGCCAACACAATCCCTCCAGTCAACTTGGCCGTTGTACCTGCGGATCCGATAAAAATCAGGAGGGTGTCAATTTCCTGCTTTGTCACAGGGTTCGAATCCACGACATGCCATGCAAGCTTGGTAGATTTTTTGTTTGTGCATCTGTTCTAGATTTCCTTAGAAACATTACAGTGGGCGCAATTTAAAACCATGATACAAATTAAAGGACTGTAATATGATGTGGAGATAATATAATTAAAAGGAATTGACAGTTATTTTGCTCTGAAAGGTACGACATACCAGGACATGATTGTTGTAGGATTCTGCTTACTGTTTGAATTTGATAGAGTAGAAATAGCCCATAATTCTTATGTTTTGTAGATCATCTTAGTACAGAACTACTATGACAGCAATTCAGTGAGGATAAAATACACATCTACAAAATATGTCATGGTTTGATTATGAGACCTACTTGGAAGCGTTTTCTTTTTGAACCTATTTTTCTCTTCACTTTCCTCACATGAGTAAGAGCATATAATAATGACATGTGGTCTGCTTAGTACTAGTCCTCCAAGAAAGATAGCAAGATTTCAAAATATACAGCTGGGATTGAGAGGAACCTCAAACAATTTGTTAACACAGTGTGAAGCCCAGTGGGACCTCTAAATGTATGTGGAATGGGAACATAAGAGCAAAAAAGTCAGGCAAAAGAGATATAAAATAATTTTGTAATACAATAGAGAATATTGTCTCGATGTTTAACACTCTATTTAGATTTGAGGTATTCCTTTTTCAGTTTTAAAAGAACTTTGAGCATGTGTTTTTTTCATCATCTAGATACACATTGTCTTTTTGTGTGTTATGTGGTATTGTTATAAAAATGTGAAAACTGTAAATAATAAGCGAAATTTATTGTGCTTTGTATGCTTACTTTTCACAGCCCTGAAGAAGCGGTTGGTGAGCCTTGGCACACGTTTTGACTGTGAGTGTATCAGGGTAGCAAGAACTATTCATGGGCTTGCACTTTGCTTTAAATGTAAATAAAATGTTATTACTGTAATAAATGTTGGATAAAATGTACTTTATCAAGTACAAATGTCTTTTAAAAGAGGATTTTAAAAGGATATTGTTTAAAAAAAAGTGAAGTGAAAAGAGTGAATGTGTATGGGTTAATAGTAAGACAGTTGATAATGGCTCCCTGCTGATGTGTATATATGTTTTCTTGCAACATATCTGTTTTTGGGTTACTGATATAATGGGTAGTAGCCTAGCAGAGGGCACTTCACATCTGTAACCAATAATATAATTAATATATTTAAAATGTTGTACCTGTTATTTGAAGTTTTACAAGCCCTGATAGTGAAAATCTTTTAAATTTACTTTTCACTATTGCAAGGTCAACCTCTCCCATAAGATAACATTGGGACTACCGTATCACATGTAATAAGGTGTATTTCCAAATGAAAACAGCTAATCAGTTGATTTTTGGTGTCTTTGGAATTGCCATCTCTTATGGTAGAGTTGGATTTTAAATTAAAATTTTGAAAATGTAACTTTTAGAAAGTTGGCATTTTTCTACCTTGGCTATTTAGTGCTTGTAGGTTGTCCCAGGGACACATGACTGGGTGTATCTGACAGTTGCACTATTATATTTCTCCTGGACAGCCCACACAATAGAGAGCTAAGGTGTCCCTCGATGGGCCATCACTGGCAGGCAGGAGGGCTGAGCTGATCACTGACCTACCTACACCTGAATAGGATGTGTCCAGCCTGCACGCAAAGGGCTGCATAGCCCCTGTATTTAAACTGGAGCCAGGATAGGAAAGGCTGGATGCCTGGGGATGTCAAAGGGAATCCTTTAGAAGCACCTCATCTACTTCAAAGGCACAAAGGCACAATAGGGTATAAATACAGGATCTCAGACACCAACTCTTCAGTATGCTTCTGGACCTGTGAAACTTCTGCCAGGAAGAGGGGCTGCTGTGCTGCTCAATGGACTGCCACTATGCTAACTTATGATATAAAGAGCTGCTGCCTTGCTGTGCTGACCTGCTGCCCTCTTGCCTGTATGAGAAGGGCTGGGCCTGCATCTGTTGAATCAGGACCCCAAAGTGACTCCAAGGGCTAGTCGACTGGCTTCATGGCTTGAACGTAAGGAACAGAAGACTTAAAAAACCTGATGCCAGCACCTGGACTATGCTGTCTGTGAGTCCACCCTGCCAAGGCGTGTCACCCCAGTCCTGGACCCTTGGAAGTGGGCATAAAGTGCTCTGCCAGTCTATGATTTCAAGTACTCTCTTCAGAGGGCCTAACTGGATCCCTTTAGCCAGCCTGCGCTCCTTCTCAGTTGGACTGAATTTGTTACTATGTCCTGGTCTGGCATGACTAGATATTCACAGTTGGCGTTTTGTGATTTGTGACGCTATTTTTATAAAAATCTTCAAACCTGCATATCTCCGGTTCTACTAATTGGATTTCATTTTGGTCTTGCTTTATTTATTAAATATTAATAATTATTTCTAAACTGGTGTGGGGTGCCTTTTATTGTGTGATTTCACAGTGTTACTATATGAAGTGTCGCACAAATACTTTATACATTTCCTCTGAGTTAAGCCTGACTGCTCTGTGTCAAGTTGTCTGAAGGTTGAGTAGAGGTTAATTTAGGGAATTTCTGAAAACCATTTTTGCCCTACGGTCTCACAGAACATTAATAGTGGTTTTCTAATTATGATATAGAATACCTGGTTGTTTTATAAGATTTAAATGCCAAAAGTATTTTTCAATCCCAGGTTCTCTAGTCGGGTTCTCTTAAGGCAACTCTGTGGATCAAGTTTTTAATACCCTTTCTTACTGCTTTCAGATTAGAAGTTTGGAATGCTGGCCATGTACCACATAGTCACACGTCTTTTCACACATTGTTTATTTGGGAGTTGAAACATCAACACCTGACTATTGCTTATTTGGATTTAAGACCAACAGGGTGGACATTTACATCTCAAACCCCCGTTACTTGCTTTCACAATAATGGAAAGGTTTATTTTTACTTGATTTGTATTTAATTTGTTTTGTTTAATTTGTTTGTTTTACTTGTACACAATTCATGAGCACTGCATCGTCATTATGCACATCATTTAATGAGCACATCATCTGAATGTTGTTCAGAATGTTTCAAACTTGCATGACAGTGTAAGCTTTTAAGCTTTTGTATTTGCTATAAATGATTTATCATATAATGTTTTGACTCATTGCTGTTTGATTTGAAATAAATATATGACTGGAGAAGATGTAGTCTCATTCTCTTATAATTGATCATTTATTTACTTAAATATTTGCTATGAGAACCACTGTATTTATGCTCTAATCATGATACCCAGGATCTGAGGAATACAGGGTAACCACGTTGTTTTTTTCAGAGACTCATGCATATGATCTAGACTGCAGAGATGCAGTTTTTGATTTTCAGAGTCCTTGCTGAATATTTTAGGCTTATCCAAAAAATAACAGCAGAACAAGTCACTGTGATATCATTAAATTGCATATTTTACATATGGATGCTTCGTGGTCCCTCTTGTTTTCTGGACCCTACAAAGATGGTACTTTTCCAATGCAAAAAAGAACAAAAAGTCATGCAACAGTAGAACTTTCAGGCAAAGATGATTTTTCCAGAGATTCTTTGCAGGAGCTTCTTTAGGAATTTTTCAAGGGCATCGTACTATTAAAAGCATTTGTTTGAATACCCAGAAAACCATGGTAAGCCCACGGTCTCCTTTGGAGCATACCCACTACTTGTGGGGGCTTTTAAGGAGTCTGTAGCTTTTTCTTGATTGAGACTTTTTCCAGCTAACTAGCACATAAGGTACTAAGAGCCAGAATTATCAAGATTTCACGCAGCACAGCAGGTCAACTTGCTGTGCGTGCTGCACGAAAGGGAGAGGGCAGGGATGTGTCATATTTACCAGTATATGGTGCATTCTTTCTCTCTACCAGTCCTGGAGCACGATCCGATGCCAAGCACCAACACAGGCACCCTTGCACCATGGTGCAAGAGTGTCTGAGTTGCAGGCAGGATTGTTTGTGTACAGAAAAGGGACACCTTCTTGACCAAAAACTATCCTCTGAACCTTTTTCTCTTGCAGGGAAAACCTGGGCTGGCAGTTCAGGCTGGCCTGTTCCCATAGGGAGCAGGGTCAAGACTGACTTGCATATGGCTGGGTCCAAACTGGAATGGCATGGGGAGCACAAATATGTTGGAATTAGGTCCAGACCTCTGTACTGGTGTTGTATGGTTCCTCTACATCTATATAGTATTTGCGCATTTAGACAATATAAGATGTGGGTATCCAGACTGATTCCAGACATTTCCACAGCATATGTTCGCTTGTATACCAGCTTCCTCACAGCGTCACTGTAAACTCCTCTTACCAAGGAGAGAATAGTTCTAGGCAACTATCAAACATGACAACCCAGTACCATCAGGGATCGTGGAAACAGTACAGTACTGTTCCCTCAGTCACTTGTGCTCACTTTGACTCGGACAGATACACAGAATAAACCATGGGGACATTTTCAATAAGCATTTATTGAACCAGCGTCATTCTAGTGTAAAATAGGTGTGCTGAAACAACCATAAGACAAACATAAATGATTACTAGCACCAACAGAGTAAATGAATTGTAGATTCCTACCATAGTACCATTGTGCTAAAACAAGGAATCTGGGAAGGTATAAAAATGCATGACAATAACAATGCGTACTCCTACGATGCAACCCTAACTAGATGTACCTAAATTTACCTAGCATGGATGTAGGTGTATTGCCAAGAATCCCCCTAGGCTGAAGCCAACCACATTACCTTGTGTGAGAAAATGAAATACCTGGTATTGGTCTCGAGATGGACACCCCGCGTGGTGTCTCAGACCACTGCATGCTGGAGTGTCTGCATGCAGGAACCTCAGCGTCTCGTGTCAGTGTGCCAGCATGGAAGTCTTTCTCCTTTGGCTGCCCCAGCAAAGATATTGTATTTATATACTCAAGAAGGTACCCTAAGGGGTTCCACCTTCCTGTGTCATGTCGGCTGAGTATGATGAAAAGGATGACACTTATACATAGTTATTATGCAGAAGATGGTAATCCTGCTGTGATTCTGAGAATCCTCATGCATAATAATTGAGGCTAGTTTTCTGGGAATACTACATGTCATTTATGCAGATCTAACAAGGCAAATACCAAAAAAACGTTATGTAGTACAATGGCAGAAAAAATGTAGGTGAGATGTTAGGTGACTACACAGGCATATATTGGGGTACATTACAAAACATAACACTGGGGTGAATGTATGACGTTGTTCTGCATTCTGTCCATCCATTGCTCTTTTTGCATTTGCATTATGGGATGAAGAACACGCTGAAAGAGAAAATAACAAGGAGAAACAAAGTTAATTTTCCTCATTACACCTCTCAGTGGTAGGTGCACCATTATGTCACAATCCCAGGTTTTCAAGTGTTTGTTAATCTGGGATTGTGCCAAGTTCCATCTGTGAATGCACAGGAATGCCCATGCTCCACCCATAGAACGCCTATCACAACAAAATGTAACACTGCGTAGCATTTCATTTCTTTACAAACCCACTCAAAGTCCCCCTTGTGTGGCTTTGTAAATCCCAGTTAAGGATGTTACATAAGGACAATGCAAGTTCATAGTAAATCTGTGTCTGGACAATCACTTTAGCACTGGATAGCAGTAGTAAAGTGTACAGTCCTAAAAACCAACACAAACAGGTTAAAAAAATGGGAGGGTGACAGCAAAACCTTTGGGGATGACCCTGCAGAAAGTGGCAAGTCCAACAGATATATACATTTGTAAACATTTAATTAACTGTAGCACCAAAAAAAAGGCCAAGTGCTAGTAGTCTATGGAAGTGGTAGTCAGGGACCTAGTGGTTCAATTGCAACAGAGCCATGGTCGAATACACCAAATTGGCCCTGGTGAAAGCCTGAAAGTCAAAATATTTGAAAATATATTTTACTCCCGCTTGAGAAAAGGACTTTTTCACTTTGTAGGAAAAAAGAATTTAAACTTCTACTAAGTCCCAATGAAGAGATAGACTTTGACACTTCTGAGGGTCTCCGCTGAAACTGTAGCCATGGAATTGAAGGACTGATATCTGAAGCAGGTTGGTTGCACTAACCCTTTAGAACTTTTGTGATTTATCACTTACATTTTTCTATGTCTCAAAGCAAAAAGGGGCTTAGTCTTTTTTGAAGGAGCAGGGAGCCTTGAGTGGGATGAAGCTGAAATTCAAAAAGATGTAGTAGAATTGCTGACTGGATATCACTTCCTATGGGACCTGGTGAAGCTCTAAAGGTCTGGAGGAAAGGTTTTTTTAAGTTTCCAAACATTCTTCTTGTGCCGAGACAACCACAAGTGTATATGTCTAAGTCCACAGGACCTCAGGGAGGGAACTCAGAGGCCAATAGCAACGTCCAGTCCAGGTCCAGTTGCCAATAACCATCTGGCCACATTAGGATAAAGGACTCTTGCAGTTTGTTGCATCCCTGTAGCCACACGGAAGGTCATCCGACAGACTCTTGCAATCCACTTCCTTGCCTTGGCAGGTCCAGTCCTTCAGAGCTCTTCTAAATTCACAGACAGCAGTTCTGGTCTTCATCTAATCTTCCGCAGGTCCATTAAATGTTCAGGGGTTAGTCCCTTGGCTGCCACATTTATGACTGGCAATAAATAGCTAGTGCATGGGGGTGACTCCTGTGTACTCCCTAACCAATCCCCAAAAGTTCCCAGGCCTTGACCTACTTAATTTTTCAGTAGTTCTTGTATGCCTTACTGCAAACCGGCCAAAAGTACCAATGGTCAACCTCAAGATATCAGAAGCCTCTGCATCACTAAACTTCAGTTCTAAGACCTGGATGTGTGAAAGGAAATATTACTGTGGAAGTCACTTGTTTACTCCTATATCTAACATTAAAATCCAGCTTGAAGTAGGCCCTGGACCCATTACAAAACAGAAGAAAGAAGGCTGGTAGTGCAAAAGCAGGGCCCTCCAGCAAAAAAGCAGGGGAAACACAAGAATTATGTACTGATCCCGTTTGATCCCCTTCAAGGGCATAAAAGATTTACATATGCTTCATACAGGTTATAGGGGAACGTTCTGAGACTGGTGTGCCAACAGGAGGGGCAGCACCCCCATCCTGAAGTTCAAACTGAACTCAGAGGAGTGATCCCTGCCCATTCAGGTCGACCTGACAGTAAAATGATCTATTGTATAGCTCATGGGAAGAATTTCACATTTCATTATGGTCAAGCACCTGATTGGCAGCTGCCACAGAGCTAATGTATATTAGACAACAGGAGTTTCAGGTAAGAGGTAACTTTCAAAAAGTGTATTTTCTCAAATATTTATTAAAAGTCAAACTTCACCATCGAATTTGACTTGTAATAAATAATAAAAAGAGCTAATTCATTATTTTTCTTGGTGCTCCCAAACCCATAATACAAAATTAATATTTTGATCTGTGGTTCATATTTCTAATAGGATTTTTTTCAAATAGGAAAGACAGTGCCTTCTACTTTTTAAAATGCATTTTTGGATCGTGTCACTGTAGGGATATGGCAACGTGACATTTCTATATGTTACTATTTTAAATACAATGCCCTCTAGCTTGCTGGCTACAAGGTCAACAAAGTGGGGATTTATTCTGTTTTAAAAGGAAAATATTTCCACAATTATTTTTTTTTATTTTGACAGGTTAAGATGCATTCTTAAATTGCAACAGTCAGACCAGAATTGTAGGCCTGAATCCATGATTTCCTGGTCACATTAGTGGATGGCAAAATAAGTGCTCCTGTTCTCAGCTAATATTTATGTTTCTATGCCATAGGTGTATTTCAGAACTTTGAACTGGGACCTTAAAAGAAAGTTAATTAAACAATAAGCCAATTAGAGATTAGCAAATTGTAAATTTTGGGGTCAGAGTACATACATTGGGCACTGGACCGTAGTGCCTAGGTATACAGAGTCTAAAAATAGCAATACAATTCTGGAAAAGATGGTGTTGACAATGCAAAAAGGGGCATTTTCTCCTCTCTGCCCAATCTGACACCCCTTTCCCCTAGATTGTCTACACTGAATCTGCCTATTTGCACAGATTTGCTATATATCTTGCAACTTACTACATACACTTCAGAATCTCAATCTATCATTTCCTCAATCAACACATCATGTTCCTTACAAAATCTCATATATTTTAATAATCTCAATAGATGTAAATTAATGCTCTCTCTAGGATTTGGATACGTACCCTGGAAGTCTTTGCTGTCGCAGCAGGTCTCCTGCTTTTTCTCCCGCTTTGCTCCCGGCCTCCCGGTCTCCCCGCTGCCGCAGACTCCTGACATCTGGCACGGCCGCAGTGAGGGGGGACTACATTCCCCAGCTGCCTTTGCGGCAGGAAGCCTCCCACGCCACTACGCGCCCGGAGGCGCACAAAAAACGAGGAGAGCCCCCGCGTCGCGGGACACGCGCGCCCGGCGCAGGGCTAAGCCCGGGCAAAGGGCGGCCGTCTGAGGCCGTCCGCGGACGAATGAGGATGGGACAGGGCCTCCCGTTTGGATTCACACTGCAACAATACAGTAAGGCCAGATCATTTCAATTTGTCATCTTTCTCGCTTCATTGCTGCTAACTTTGCCTGTCGCTACTAGTAGATACTGGAGACACTGTCGCAAAATCTACCTGTAAAATGGCTGCAGCGGGCGTGGGGAAGGGGAATAGGTCACAGACTGGTGGATCCATTGTGGGGACACTAGATCAATTCTTAGTAAGGGCCTCATCAGTGTTACAGCGCGAAATTGAGATAACAGAAAAACGGTTATCTATGGAGCCAAATTTTGAGAAAAGGTCATCACTGGGTAGACTGGCCAATGTACTATCGCCAGTGTCACAGACAATGGCCCAGGAGGTATTACCAGCGGCGCAAACTTCGGCCGTAATTATTCCAGATGGAGCCCAAGGAGAAGATATCCAGCTAGTAGATATAGTAGGTGGGTTGCCTAACTCTACAGCGAAAGTGACAACAGTCACCACTGACCTAAGTATTGCCCCACAAAGCTCAGGAGCAACCAGATCTGGTCTGTCAATACGGACTGCATGCGCTAGCAAACATGAAACTATTAAACAGGTGCCTGACGTAGTAGTCAAAAGAAAGCGTGGAGGAACTGCACTACTGAATAGAAAAGCAAAAATGCAGAAATGTGGGAATGAAGAGAGCAATCCAATCACTCCTGATTTGGTAGAAGTTCTGCCAGCTGTAAATGCACCGCTGACTACCCAGGCTATCGGCGATATGATCCCGCATGAGAACAGGGAAGACTTTTGGGTTAAACTGGAGCAAATATTCACAGAAACCTGCTTTCCCATTTACGAAAGACTGAACTCTATTCAACACAGACTTTCACATCTTGAATCAATGTGTACCTCAGCACATGGCGGGGAGGGCTCGCGGGCTGGGAGTGGTACCACTAACGGCCCGAGCCCTTCAAGACCAACTAACCCCGGTTGCCAGCAAGTGTTAAAAGACACTACGAATTTGCCTGTTCCACCTGCTCCACTGGGCGATCGTCATATAACTCCCTCTGCTCCTGTTTTTTCTAACGTATTGGCAGTGGATATGAATAGGAGGGGAGGAGGGGATAGGGGGACGAGAAGCCCAGATTGTCTAGCAAATGGGGCTAATAGCCAAAGATCCCCTGATGTCTGTAGGAGCGATCTACCCCGCCTCGACCTCCCGCCTGAGTCAGTACCCTATGTGGTGGTTTTGGCTGGGGTCCCTAGTTTGAGACGGGGGAAAACGGAGGCCTATAGTGAACTTAAGAACAAATGTATTCACTGTTTAAACCTAAATAGGCCCCTCCCTAACCAGGGATCTAGCTAAATTCTTTTTGCCAGACGAGTAAACTGGGTGGGGTCCCGGGCAAAAAATATACAGGGTGATTGCATTGTCATTAACTTTAGGAGTATGTGGGGTGTCAAGCACATTTGTAATTGGGAAGAAGGCAGCCTAGGTACACAAATAAAATCTCTTTCCCTAACCTTCTTTTACCCGGTTGCCTCTCGCAATGCTTATCCTGAACCTAGCAGGAGATAGGCGGTTTGGGGGATGAGGAACATTTGGGTGGCTCTCTTCTAACTGGCAATGCCATTTGGGAGGGGTTTAAAGACCGCCCGTTGGCACTTGAAATGTCCCATCATAACAATAGATATAGCACCCTGGATCAAGTAGATTGACGGTCGGGGCCTAGCTTGATTATACCCCATAATGCCGAAGATAAGAGGTTTCCAGAGGCCAAGACTGACTTTGCAAAGCTGAAGTGTCTCTTACAATATGGGTTGTTGGAGGGAGCTGGTATATCTGTGACAAAAAGTGGTACCTACAGTGAGAGTTGCCAAAATGGGGGTGGTGACTTTGGAACAACAACGTCAATGGGGCCAGTAGGGAACATGGGAATGTGGGGGGATGGTGACAAAGTACCAGGGTATAGTGGGGCCAGCTGTGAGACGGGTGGTGGGACTTTTATACAAAAGACCAATCCACCATTAGGGCTAACAAGCTGTGGCATTAACAAGAGGACTATGGCCGGGGAGGTCAATGGCAATATTAACATTCTCTCCTGGAACGTGGCTGGTAGAAAAACAAGTTAAATAGCTCAGACTGGGGGCTGTTCTTAGACAAACATGATATCTGTCTTATGCAGGAGAAGTGGGCCATAGAGCATAATCAACATAGTGGCTTTGCTACCTTTAACATACTGGCCACCACAAAAGGCAAGGGCAGACCATTGGGTGGTTTAAGTATATGGGTGAGCACTCATTTGGGAGTTATAGCGGACCAGCTGCCAACAAATTCACTCGATATACAATGTGTTTTATTAACATTTCCTACTAAAAAACACATAGCCCTAATTAACATCTATTCCAGGCCTACCCAGAGTGGGCAAGAGTCCACTGTAATAAAGCACTTGAGAGAATAAATGTTGTCTCTCAACCCTGAGTATATCGTGCTACTGGGGGCGATTTCAATTGCCAGTTCGACCCCCTTAGTAACATTGGCCTAGATGATCTGGATGCTGAAAATCGGCATTGGAACATCCCAGATCCCATGATCCCTCCAGTTAATGCACGGATGCCGTTGGTCCTATAAATCATTTCACTTACCCTTTCTCTATCCTTGAGGCCCTGTAACGGGAGATCAAACTCAGATAGACCTGATCAACCGATATTTAATAGGGAAGGGCAAACATCAATCATAGATTACATTATGATTGAATCCAGATCCTGGGATAGCCTGCTGGACTTTCGGATTCAAAGACGTTACGACAGTGACCACAATGCCCTAGTAATGACATTAAAGCCAGGTAGTTGGGGCCTGCCAAAATATCAAATGGAGCCCAACCCCATCCTACAACCACTTCTGCTACATAACAACAGACGAAGAGTAAAGTGGCCCTACATATTGGGTTCCCCGAATAAGTTGGCACATATTTATCAGCAGGTGGTTCCGCATCTTAATGAAATGGTTAGGGTCGGGAAATGGGGCTCCCAACCCGGGTGGGCCACGAGGCCTGTTGAAATTCATAGTCAACTGTCCTCTAAACTGTTTGAGGCGTTCTACCCGGTAGAGAGCACCAAAGAAAAAACGGTACAGAGCCATCCCTGGTATAATGCTAACTGCCGCAAAAAGAAAAGAGACCTAATCCAAGCCATTAAGGACAATGACAAGCACAAGACTAAGGAACTTCGAATGCAGAACAAGCAGGTGGTAGAGAGGGAAAGAAAATCTTGGGAGATGGATAAGTGGGAGCACCTGGGACTAGCTCTACAGCACAAGTACATGAAATTATTCTGGGCACTAGTTAGCAATGGGGGGAGGGAAGACAGAACAACAGTCACCCCTAATATAGCTCCAGCAGTATGGGAAGCCCATTTCAAAACACTTTATGCATGCATGGGCGAGGAGGAATCGGCTATGATGGCCATGTGCCCCCTCCACGAGTATCGACTGGAGGGGTACAGGAGATATCCATCATTGAGGTTGAATCTGCCATCGCCAAGTTCCTACCCAACAAGGCGCCAGGGCTTGATAAATTGCCAAGGGACCTATTTCATGCTGAACCTAAAATATGGGCTCCCTATCTCTGTGTACTGTTTAATTCCATGTTAATGGGGACGGATCTGCCAGATACTTGGCGGGGAGCAGAGATAGTACCCATCCACAAAAAAGGCTGCCCCATATTGCCATTGAACTACAGGCCTATCAGCCTGATCGACATCGCCCAGAAGTTGATGGGACGAATAATCCTGGAAAGAATCTAGACCTGGGAAGAGGAAAACGAGATCTTGAGCACACTACAGGCTGGATTCAGAACAAGTATGTCAACTATCGACCAGATATTTCGTCTTCAGATCCAATGCTGGAAAACAGTGAGTGTAAAGGGTGGCAGCCTCTACCTCATTTTCGTGGACCTAAGGTCTGCGTTTGATTTGGTCCCTAGGGGAAAACTATGAAGGGTTCTTTTGGATCTTGGTATCCCCCATTATCTTCTTGATGTGTTGAGACGGCTCCACACAGAAACCTTTGCCCAGGTGAGATGTGGGAAACAGGGGGAATTGTTGGCTCATTTTCCGGTACAAAGGGGAGTGCGCCAGAGGTGCGTGTTGGCTCCCACCCTCTTTAGTTTATACATAAATGGGCTCATAGGCCACTTACTGGGTGTAAAGGACATTTGTGCCCCTAGAATAGCGTCAGGCAAGGTACCCGCATTGATGTTCGTGGACGATATGTTACTATTGTCCAGGACATCAACGGGTATCCAACGTTGCCTGGATGGTTTTGCGGAATTCTGCGAGTTGAGAGGCCTTGAGATTAATTTAGCCAAAACTAAATTTATGATTTTTAACCCTCCAAGGAAGATGCGCCCAAACCCAGTATTGAATGGAACATCCCTAGAGAGAGTAAAGACATTTGATTACCTCGGTATTACTCTCGAGCAACATCTGGGATGGGACACTCAAGTGGCCAAGGCTGCCCTGAAGTTGATCCAAGTGGCGGGTGGGCTAACTAGACTACACAGAGCTTCTGTTTATAAGCCAGACGCCCCAATATTAGAAATTTACAAAGTACAAGCGAGAGCAGCCTCCCTGTACGGGGCAGAATTATGGGGGCACGACAGTTCCACAAGCTTAGCTAGGGTAGAACATTCATTTATGAGGAACCTCTTAGGACTACCAGCTAGCACCCCCCTAGTCCCTCTTAGGCTGGACCTGGGGCAGCTCCATCTGGAGGAGGACGTGGCATTAAGGCCACTTACCTACTGGAAAAGACTCTGGTCCGTTCCGGAATTGGTCTCCTACCGAAATGAACTCAGGGATGTGTTGACTGTAACCAGATGCAAGAAAATTCCTTGGTTATTCCATATCAAGGTTCTTTGTGGTAGGATTGGCCTGCCAGAGTTTTGGGACTCACCGATTGTAGCATGTCCGGCCCTCCCTATGCTTCATGCTTATTGCTTGTCCATCTTTGGGTAGACTGACCACGCAGTTCCTCTCAATAAAAGAGGAGTACAAAAAGGAGGACTTTCTTGACCTAATTTACCCAGCAGTGGCAAGGAAGTTGTATGTGCAATTTAGAATGGGTTGCCTGCCGCTTAGGGCATTTACAAGTAGATGGGATTCAGAGTGCCCTGCATGCAGACATTACTCTGAAAGCGAAATTCATGTTTTCTTTTTTTGTCCTGAATACCGGCTCCTGCGCAATTGCTGGGTGACACAAATTTGCAGGAATTTGGGTTTTAGAGAATGTGAAAATGCTTTTAGAGTACTAAAATATGATACCCATCCTCCTACTGTCTTTGCCGTCTCCCGTTTTCTAAATGGAATGTGGTTAAAACGCAGATCCTTTTTAAACACATAAATTGCGACACACTTATTTTATGAATTGAAATGCATTCTTTGATAGCTATCTTCAATGATTTAATTTGAATATTAAAGGCCTTGTTTTTGTACTTGTAAATAGGAATGTATATATATGATTAACTGTAACAGTAACAGATTCGACGGTGTTTAGTACTGGAATGTATTTTTTTTAATGTATTTATTGACTCCCACTTTTATGGTCCTTTGAGACCGAAATAAAGTTATCAAAGAAATAATATTTTGACACTAAACACAGCCACTCTATATGTAACATGTGCATATAACAATCTAGTAGTACTATTGTATGGCCTAAATACTATAATCACATTCACATTCAAAAGATTAGTTTCCATAATGTAATACCATTTTTTACAATCATTTCTGTTAGTATAACTTCACTATCACTGCATTAGTTCATTTTTTCATATGTTATTGTCATATTGCTTATTCATAACATTTCTAATAAATAAAAGGAAACCAATGTAAGAGTTACATCTGTACCATGTTTATCCATTTGCTGTAAGCATTAACCCATTTCCATCTTTGTGAATAGATTATAATCATACATAACAGTGTTTGATTGTTTAGTGTTACAAATCAGATGTTATCATTTTAGAATAACAAACATCTAACTCATACATGCCATTGTCTTTATAGAAGTGGTTCATGTTTTTCAAAAATAAAATGAAGAAACATATACAAATGTATGACCTATATTCACTATTACAAATCTATGTTAACCATTAATTATTAAAGTTGTCATACAACAATTTTATGGACTGTATTTGTTAACCTGATGGTAGAGTTTACTACCGTGTACCTTGGGACAGCAGAGTGGAAAAAGGCTAGGGGTGAGAGATAACATACACCACTTGATTGCAGGCCCAACATTGGAAACAAATGACTTCACCTGTTAGTTGTAATTATAACAAATGGTTTTACAAATATTTTACAGTATTACTAAGGATCTTCAACTTTAGTAGAATTTGTAATTTATTTTTGAAAAAGACTAAACTATTAAACAAAAAGTATATCATGCTCCAAAATATGTAATCATTATGAACAAAATAAACATTATGAACAAAATAAATACTGACACTTTGGATGGAATGGTGCACCAGGAGGGTATTTATATATTTGATTCAAGACGATGTATCTTTGTAGAAACCAGTTCAATCCTTTATTTCCTCTCGCGAAACATATATTTACACATGAAAAAATGCCCAGTTTTTTACAGTATACTAGAATAAAACATTTTTTATTCAAAGTTGAAACCTCCAAATTTTAATCATCAACATTTGTATTGGCCACTCTGCTTGAGGACTGAACATCTGAACCTTTCAGGGTGAGTGAAACTCATGCCAGTGATGGACAGGTTGGAGAACATACTGGACCAGGGTATCACAGCTAGCACCTTATATATCCTCTCCTCAGGAAACAATGACAACTAGATCTAGATCCAGCAAAGTCCTGTTCCTATTATTTACTTTTACATCATTGAGCCAGAAACTATCTGTGGCCCCACGCCGTCAACAGTTGGTGGCCACCTCTGCCATGCATCCTGTGTTAATCACAACTCTAACATCTGCTGTGCAACCAAAATATGCTAAATCTGTGGCCACACGTGCTAGGTCATAAGATGTTTTGAAATTCGCTCGAAAATGACCCGCTGAGTCAACAGTAGCACAGGATGCCTTCAAAATTATTACCATCATTGTAAAAAAACTGATGGGTGCAGCTATACGACAGGAGGATGTAAATCAGGACACTGTTGCCCACAGAGCCGCCTGTCACCACCTCACCTGTTGTCACTCACACAGCTTCAGTGGTCCTTGGAAGAGGTCGGCCATTAGGTCCAAGTTTGAACAGCAGACAGCAAACCACAACCAAAAGACGCAAAAAGGGATGTGCTAATTGAGCATTTGGATTTTTCACTTTATCAACCTCTGTCCACATGTTTCCAATCCATTCATGTACTTCTGTCTGTAAAAGGACTCTAAGCAACTAATAGCTCATCTTGATTTTCCCAAACACCTTGCAAGCTAACTCAGTAGTGTGATACGTTTTTGGGGGAATGTAATAAAACATATAATTAAACATTTCTGAGTTGTCACAATATTGAAATAATAAAACATTTATTATGCTCTGTATTGGTATACTTATATCATTATATATTAGAAATCTCATCAAGGATACATAGAATATTTACATTCAGAAAAAATAATATATTTTTACATATATTGAATTTAAAATATCCCTGCTTTTTATTTTTAATAAACATTTATTTATTAGCATGTTGTATTTGAAAAAAAAATATTGTAATATGAAATACAAAAAAAGATATGCCAACTATGTGTACAAAACAAAATGGAAACCATGCAGAAAATACATATTAGGCAGGGCCTGAAGGCTTAAGTATGATGAATATTAATGCAAAAATAAATGATGATGTCTACATGAAATTATGGGAAAAGTCAATGTGTTGTAAAGAAAACAAGTCAGTTCTCCATTAGTTAAATCACTGATCCAACCAATACATAGTCAACAACTATGGTAGTCTAAAGCCACACATATGCATGTTCAAATTGTATCAACTGTAATTATGCTCAGACGTACTCAAACATACATCCACACACTACATATATACTATATATTACTGGATCATGTACACATGCAACACTTAGAGAAGCACAAATGAGTCAACTACCTTACATATTACACACTGCGTCCCTCCTCAATTAAGGACAAGTGTATCCATATTCATTTGACAACTAATCCACTTGTACCTTAAGCACTTTAAATACCACTGATGAGTTTTATTTTAGGTGTTGTGATAGAGTCAGCCTTCTGCAAAACAGAACTTCAATAAATCCATTTCCTAGGCATACCACTGAAACTCTGAAGGTATGGAGGAAAAACTTCCTATGGGTTCCACATTCTAAAATAACAAATACTTTGCTGCGTCATCAGGGATAAAGGGGTTGTTTCGCCACTGAGCAAAGTTGTGCAGCAGACAACACAACAAAGGTATTTTGCAGAGATTCGAAGAAGAGTAGAAGAGGGCACATCCAGGCATTGGCAAGGCACTTAGTAGTTCCTTGAGGAGCACAAATGTCTGCTCAACAGGCCCTAATGTTTGTACATGGGCTTAATTGAAGTTGATGTCCGCTTCATTGTTGGGTTCCTTAGTGGGGTTAAAAGCCATGTTCTTCAGGAATAAGCTGAAGGTATTGAGAAATATAAGAACAAAATACACAATTAAAATATGATTTAAAATACAAACCTGCACATAACATTTCACACAATATAGTTAACAATAACACCAACAAGCCCAACTCTTGCTGGGTAAATAAAGGTCTGCTTTCTGTTGTGGCATAGAGCTGTTGCATAGCACTAGTGAGTCATGAGTGGATCCAGGAAATGTTGCGCTCACACTGGTGATGCACACATTTTGGTACTCAAACGACCTGCTCATTGATGTGATGCGAAAATGCTTTTGAATGCAGCATGCTTGCTCCCGGGTGTGAGGTGGCACCAATCCAATGTGTTTTTCATCTATGGCACCACAACAAGTGGTATTCCTCTTTAATGTTCTTCATTGTTGCATTAATAGTAGAAAATTGATGAAGCCTGTTTCTAATCTGAGTATAACACTGAGGACTTGGCTGAGGAAACTTAAGAATGGAATGCCTGTCAAAATGTTAATGCCTGGATAACACTCTGAATGAAACTGCTAGAATAAGCCTTTTATACTGTCCCGGTTCAACTTGTACTTCCTAATAATATGCCTGTCCTGCATCAGGACGCTGTTTAAAGATTCATTTGGTCCATTGACTTATGCTTGCTCCTTTTCCTTGGGCTGGTGCATGAACATATCTCTACCCTATGAATGAAATGGGCCACAATTATTTGGCAAACATGGTGCTGTCAATATTTAAACAAAGCATGCATTAAGGACATGCACACTGAAAGCATTGATATCGTTAATCATTTTTAAACAAATGTGCATTTTGTTGTTTTTTGTTTTACTTCATATCAATAAATATTAGCATTCTATTTGGATTAGGAATCATGCACCTACAGCCCAATATCATAATTCATTGAATACAATAAAATATTGTTCCTATTTCATTTATGTCTTACATTTTTTATGTTTGTTGTGTGTTTTTTGTTTATTTATTTAAAAATAAAAAGTTTTACCAACTATGACATACATTACACCCTATACATGTATTCTTATTATTGTAGACTTTGAAGTTGTCATTGATAGAGCACAGTTTCAAATGATGGGTCTTTGGCATAATAACACACTACTCATCCGCTGTAGTGTCAAACATAGATATGAAGACAATGTGAAGTTATGGTGGTCGAAACGAAAATGGTGGATGCCTGACGTATCCGTCTTGGACAATGGACACCTAAGAGGAGTCCGTGCACACCTTTTCCATTGTCTTCAGTTAAAGAATGATTACAATGGTCCATTATTGACGGAATCTGTCACTGACATGTACATTGATAAAAGGTTTAATAAATGTGGCATAAATATTTTTCATGGTCATTGTTTCACTTGGCTCCTACCCATCAAGTGAAGCAGGCCAGTTTTTTGCACTGTGACTCAACGATGGCTTGAGGTACAGGTGAGAAGGTCCTTAACTACAGCCGGCTCTTTGATCCTGCAGGAAGTCAGGTAAGCACCATTCATGCTATGCTATGTTTTAATGTAACTTCTTCTTTGCATATAAGCTTGTGATTAAATTAAGAAAATAATAAATAAAGTTAAAATACTGCCATCTTCCATAAGTGATTGATATTAGAAACCTTTTTGAGGTTTATTGTAAATTAGTAACCGAGATATTAGAAACATTTACTGACATGTAAAGTTGACCTTGTATGCAATTCTTTTAATTTTTCTATTTTGCTGAGGCTGAACTTAGACTTAGAACTATATAAAAAAAAGTACTCTTGGCAAATGCCCAATTTTTCATTGTCAAAATAAATACCCGGCGAAAAATCGATTTATAAAACATTCTTACAAGTTGTAAATTTCCTTCATTAATTAATTTAGTGATCTAATATTTTTGCAAGAATACTGGTATTAATTTATATAATAATGTCCCTAATTATTATTATTGATTTTGAAAAACACATTTTGAAATAATAATGTTTTATATAGATTAATTCAAGTTTTCTTCAGTTAGCATACAAGATGAGACAGTTGTAATAAGGGAAACAAAATACTCAAGTAGTGGAGTATTCGTCTGAGAAACTGTAAGAAAGGCCCATACAGAAAATTTTAATGTGGTATTCATAATTTATCATTTCTTTAATTTTTTTAGGACTAAGGCCCTGATTTAGAGCTTGATGCATGGGTACTCTTTTACAAATGTGACAAGTATCCATCTGCCTTATTACCATTGGTAGAAGATACTTTTATTTGATTTCTTTAAAATTATAAAAGGGTGGATCAAACCACCAGGGTACATAAGACATCAAAGCAATTGCAGAAGAAAAAACATATTGGGGTCATTTGTGTGAAGGAGAGCAAGCTTCTAGATAAATTGACTTGCTTGCTTCTCCAGGATATAATAAACTGCAAGTGCTGAGAGAATATGAGCAGCAAAATTTTAAATAAATAAGCAAAGTGATTCTGTGTTATTTTCCAAAGTTATATTGCTTTGCAGGACAGTTGAAATGAGGAGCCTCCAAGACATTTTATAAAAGCCACTCTGCAGGTCCTTATTTGTTCTCTCCTCAGTGTTTCCCTAAGGAGGGTTTTCCAAGTGTCTTGTAGTGCAGGAAAAATACATATAAAAAATGTAGTAGTGACTCATCTCCATATCCGCAGAGGCTGCATTCCTTTGTCGTCCACGCCCATTTCTATTTTTGAAGTGAGGTCTTTTGAGGGGAATGATCCCACCCTCGGTAGGGTCAAGTTCCGTTTCCTTTTTTTCCAGAAATGTTCTGACAAATACGGTTGGGGTTTCAACATTTTGTAAGATGTCATTACAGCCCATGCGTGAGTTTTGTGGGCCAGGGCGGCTTTATCTATTACAAGTGATTGTTGCTTGATGACTTTGTTTGCTGCATGTTTGAACCCTGATTAGGTGGTTATTGTGAGCAAAGTCACATCTATCTTTAGTGCAGAAAGCAATTATTTAAGACTAGGAATACAGATTTGCTTAGCCTGGATTGTTTTTTGATCTCCTGCCAGCAATAATGGGCTAAGGTGTTGTCTTCTGCTGCCCTCATCTTCCAATAGTATTTAACCAGGGCTCCTTGTCTTGCAGGTATCTAGTTTTTTTAGACCATATTCTAGTCTTATCTGTGCTTGTGAAATATGACTTGGAATTGAGAACAATTTCTTAAAGAGACTGCACTGAGCTGTATTTAAAACTGCCTTATTACCATAGGATATAATGCACTTGCAATATAGCAGAAGGTAGAGCCATCATGTTTGTGAAAGAGTAACCCATCTGCCAAACTCTAAATGAAGCAACAAATAGGTGATAAAACAAAAATATATATTATCCACTTAGAATAATGTGGATAGTGTTTCTGTTTCTATAGTGAGTCACTACAATATCTATCACAATATCGTTCACAAGAATAGTGATATACAATATTAATAGTAAGCATCTAGAGATGTTTCTTTACTTATGTGATTTTAAACAGCATTTAGTTAAATAAATTGTGTGTTTCTTTTGTTAGTCTCTGCAGGTCAGTCCCCCATCAGAAGAAGACAATCTGGCAGGCAATTGCGCCACCAGAGGCTCTATAGGCTACACAGCATAAAATGTTGCAAAAGATGGGAGGACCCTCAGAGGTTATCATGCCTAATCACATTAAACACACTTGGAAGGTCCTTCTAAAAAAGAAGCTTATATGGCACTCTCTGACCCCCATGATGAGGCACATTCTAGCGGTGGCCTAACCTTACTTAGATGGAGAGCTGAAACAGGGGCAGCTTCTCCACTAGGGTGGAGGAGCGTCTCCCCACTGCTGTCTCGCAGTACGAGAAAGCCAAAACATAAAATGGTAATAACTTTTAGTTTTTACCATTTTATGTTTGCTTTGCACATTGCAGGTGGATGTGTCTGTGGGGCTGCTCTGCTCTTTGATCAAGGCAGGGGAGGAGCTGTTTGCCCACTCCTGAGTGCACAAAGACTGCTTGGTCAGCCCTCTCGAGCCACTCAAACCAGTCTTGTGTACTCTGCCCTTCTTGCAGGCTGTTGCAGCCTGCATGGAGAACATGCCCACCCCATTAGCCCCTGGCTGGGCGGCATCCCGACCAACCACAATGTTGCTTGCAACGTTGTGATTGGCTTAGGGGATGAAGCCTGACTGCCTGCTTCTTGTTCCTGTTGGAAGCAGGCGAGCTGGAGCCAAGAAGACGCGGGACCTAGCTGAAACGTAAGATTCATTTTATGTATTTATATATTTTTCTTTTCCCTGCGATCCTCCCACGACACACCCACAATCCCCCCTCCCCCATGACCCCTCACAATGAGCAATGCCGGCTGCTACTGAGCTGAAGGCCATGGAGCAGCAACAAGGGGGTAAATTGTTTAAAATGCGACAAAACTCATGTTATTTGTATGTATACAATTTATTAATGAATGCAAAAGCTAGAATACATTTTTTGTTAAAATCTACGGGCAACATATGATAGATTATGTGGCAAATGTGGCAATTCCACATGTATGGAAAAGTTGCCACAGCCACAGGATCACATATTTCCAGTGGCCTTGTCTCACCATTCCCATGACTCTCCCTCAACAAACCTAGCTGCCCAAACCTCCCAAAAACGAATTGTTCTCTTCACAACAAACCTTCCCATACCGACAAACCTCACCATTCCAGTCACCCTGTCTACACAGAACACACTGCCCAATCCACCAAAAACCTTCCCTGCTGCATAAATGCTTGTGCTGAACTGTAGTTGTCGTACTTATCCTACGTGGCCTTTAAAAAATAAACTTTGTGAGGACTTTACTACCATTATAGGGACTAAATATAGGCACCCTCAGTGCCCACAAACTCAGCCGCTGTATCTGACACCAAGTTCTTTTTCAGGCTCTGAATCAAGTGAAAATATGGGCGCTTCAGCGGTTCATCTCTACTCCTGTAGAAAACCAGCCAGTTTACTCAATTATTTCTAGTTGTAAGCACGGTTGAGGAAATTAAAAAGTGACTTCTATAAGTTTGCCCACGAAAGTAGCAATGTCAACAACGTGTAGATCCACAATGCTGTGACTGTAGGATCTTAAATATTGTCAATGTCTTTTCCCACACTGATATCTATTTTCCATAGGGATATGTCTTGCAAAGGAAATGAGACTGTAGCGTAAATACTCCCATGTTTTGCGAGGATGAAGAGGAAGGAAGTTCTGCACATGAAAAAATGTTTTCCATATATAGATAAAGAGAAGTAAATTAATAAGCTATTTATTTTACTTCTAATACAATTACTCTAAATGTTTCCAATCTGCAGACAATCTGACATCATATGGTCAGGTGTTTTAGAAATGAGTATAATGCATAGATGTATGCATGCCTCGCTAATTTACTTTTGTAAATTATGCCTTAAATGTAATTGTAAGTCAATATATTGGCAATTTGCCTTGCTTTTTCTCTCTTGCTGACAATGGTTGATGGGGTGCTCAAGAACTGGCTATAAATTAGATATTCTCCATTTGAGATTTCCTGATTGATGCAAATGCGTGTGGTGATTTTTCATTATCCCTTTTGACATGCTTTTGTGATGTTTATAACATTTTGACAACCCAAAATGATGAATTGATTTTATGAATTTATTTAGAAATAGTATGTGGGGTGTTGCAATGAATAATAATTTCAAAAGCAGACCGAGGTGATGAAATTATTTTGTTTTCATGCTAAATTTGCCAGATGAGGCGTCACAAGGAGAGATATTTTTATGTCTCCTTGTATTTCCTCTTTGTGGGTCTACTGCACTTTGCAGCACAGATAGAAAGTGCAAAATGCTTCTGAGGATTGTTTTTGTGCAAGATGGTGTCCCTGGCTGCAATGCAGCCACCCATGCACCAAGGTGGAATAGTATGTGCATTGATGCTTAGCTTCCACAAGAGCGTCGGAGCAGAGAGAGCAGGAATGTGCCAAATGTTAGTAACTATGGTGCATTCCTGCTCTCACCATTTGACGCAGCACAGCAAGTTTTCTTGCTGCTTTGCGCTGGACCTGAGTCTTTACAAATCCAAAACTGCCTGATGTGCAAATGAGGGCCATTTGTAGCTATTTGATTCTCTAATAAGAACCACTCCTATTGTGGTGGAAGACCTTTTTTCTGTACCTGTTCAGGTTCCTAATGTAGTGGCTCCATCACATGATTTGGGCACCCCTAGTTTGTTTCCTTCTGTCTCCTGAACACAACCCAAGGATTTACAGGCATAAATAGCAAATGAGATAGATGTTTTGATGTGAAAGATCAATGGGGTGGTAATTCTCCCCCTCCAGACTTTGATTATACCCTACAATTATCTAGATGTGCTGTCTGAAAAGGCTGCCTGGTCCAGCTAAAAATAAGACAACCACAATTAGGTGAATTAATTTGTCAACCAAATGAGATCCCCCTATGCAAAAGTAAATTTACCTAGGGTAGTATTTGTTTGAGGACTTCTAAATATTCTTAATTTGTTTCTGGCCCAAGGCCTACGGTCCAAGGCCCAGCCATGGGTGTCTGTTTAAATGTCGCGCCTTTCTAAGAAATTAAACTCTGGCTGTACTGATACGACTCTGCCACTGGCAGTTGTCAACCATTAATAACTGATGAGAACAAAAAAATGCACGTAATGTTTGAAATGATATTAGACAGCTGCAAGATTATGAACTAACAATGTGGTAGCATTGATTCCAGTGTCCACTTGACTATGTGTGAGCTTTAGTACTGAGTAGGACATTAATCATCACAGTTCATCTCAAATGGTCAAAAGAGGTTTACTGAAATGGCTAATCCTTGCTGCTTCAAAAAAGAAAAGCAATATGTGCTCCCAAATTGTTATCTATAGTCCTGTGTTGGCTATAGAAGTGATATTCACTGTCTGTATGTAAACTGGTCAGAACGCATCTGAAAGGAGTTATCTTCTAGCTTATGAGACAGCAGAGATGGAACATTTTAGGCTTTCCGGTTTTCCGTTCCTATTATTGGTAAATTTTGGTGGGGGATTTTCATTGTTTTCAATACCTTAAAAAAACAGTGGTTATCAGTCATTACACATTTTTGTGCCATTAAAAACAACAGAAACAGTGCTTTTCCGGTATTTCTGAAATGTTTTGATTTTATTATTGTTTGCTTTCTACACTGATTGTGCATGTGTATATATTAATCAAAGGAGAAAGGATCACTTGTCCTGTACAACCTTAGGTCTGCAGGAAAAACGGCCGAACATCCCAAAGTAAAAGACCCTCATGCACGTGATGGGTATGGTGGTATTCAAGCGGTATATCTTGATTCTCCGCTGTACATTCACGTGTTTGCATAATCATTAGGTCATTTTCCGGTATTTCTGAAATGTTTTGATTTTATTATTGTTTGCTTTCTACACTGAGTGTGCATGTGTATAGACAGTGTGCTACATGATAAATAAGGTCCAAATATATAGCACACTGTAGTACACCATACAATACTTCATTAGTGAGTCTTTAGTCATGCACGCTTGCTCTTTCCCTCCAATGTAAACATTTATCTGTGAAAAGGCCCTCTCAATGTTGTCACTTGAGACGGGCAATGCCAAAATAGCCAATACACAGCCTAAACATTTTCTTCTTCAACTAGTGGCAGCCAGCACAGGTAAGAGCTGTGAGGCAGGGGGGTAAGTAGACAGATGACAGGATATGTTAAGAAAAATAAATAAAACCTCTTACCTTGTGCTCGCTGCATTGCCAACTTGGGGATGCCGTGAGTGTAAGGTAAGTATTTTTTTTTTATTGACATCCACGTCTGGTTACAACTGTTGCTTAGGAGAGAATTACAATTACCTCAAACAAATAGCAATATTAGCCTCCTATTTTTGCTTGTGACTTAAAATTAATTCTCACAAGCACCAGGACACAGATGGAAATTGCTGCCTTTGTCTTCCATGGGCTTGCCTTTTCAATCAAATAGGTTTGAATAGTCTTGCTCTCTCCTCTGTCTATTTACCTGATGATCTTGTAAGCATCTTTGACTTTACTACCTATATGATATTCATGTGGGTGCTACCAGAGGTTGTTCGAATTCTCTTGTAGTTGAGAAATGCTAGATTGGGTACTGGGATACATATAGGGATTGGGAAGAGCACTCTCTGTAATTTCCTTTGATATAAGACACTTTTCGAGTGCCGGAAATACATCAGATGTCAGGAAGGTGAGAGATGGACTGTGGGATTTAGTTAAAGATCTGGGGTCATATTTACTATCATTTCACGCACTGCACTTCAGAAAGGGCACCTGCTGTGCTGCCTTGCGTGACATTTTCAGGGTTTTACCCCTCATTAGCCAGGCTAGCTTGACTCCAGTGGCATGGAGAGCACCAGGCCCATGTCTGGGCATACCCGTCCCACTCGGGGTGACAAATGCCAATAGAACGATTGATAGAAAGAATGCAGAACAATGTCATACATTCACCCCAGTACAGAGATATGGGCCTAAATCCATTGTTATTTCGCTCCACATGCAATTCCAGTTTGGATGCAGCCATATCCAAATCAGTCTTGACCCTGCTCCCTATGGGAAGAGTCCAGTCGAACTGCCAGGCCAAGTTCTCTCTAGACTAGAAACAAGCATCCTGGGACCGGTTTCTGGGTTTCACCCATCATCAACCAGGCTAGCCTGACTCCTTCGGCATGGAAAGCACAGGACCACATCTGCGCATACCCGTCGCGCTATGGGTAAGAAATGCAAAAAGAACAATTGATTGACAGAATTCAGAACAATGTCAGACATTCACCTCAGTACAGATATCTTGTAGTGTAGTTCCTATATTCCCAATAGGCTCTGCGCATTGGAATAATATAAACAGCAGTGTAGACGTAGGACTGAGGTCGACTAGATCTCTACTGACTATATTAGACTTAATTAGTTTTGACAGCTAGCTCAGAGGTCACTAGAAACTTTCTCGAGTAAACAAGGAGGAGTTTAACTTCCCTGGATAGACAAGAAGGGATTAGCTTCTGACAACCATAAAACATGACAACTTTGCTCCCTCAGAATAAGAGTGTATCTCTAGAGTTGGGTGAAAACAATAGACAGCTATTTTACTCAGTCAATCGTGCATACTTAGTTTCACCAGAGTGCAGAGAATAGAGAGACGGGCGTTTTCAATAAAAGGTGTTATTTATTGAGCAGTCTTCTTTCTCATGCAAGAGAAATGAATTGCCACAATTGCAATACAATATAGTAAAGTGCGTACAGTAAAAGGAGTATTATGAAATAATACTGTAAAAGCATTGATATGGTTTCTTAGCCATATGATACTTTAAAATGGATAAAATATATACATACATATATACATTGACTAACATACTCAACTGGTGCTTCTAAATACGCGGAAGGCGTTAGTAAGTAGCAGTTTAGGTTAAGTTGGTTTTGCCAATAATCTGAATCAAGAATTCTCTTTAAGGGTTTAGTCAGCTCCGTACCTGGGTAATAGAAAGCATGAGGTCTGGTATCTCTCTCTCAGGACTCGATATCCCAGCAACCCGCGAGGGCGGCTGAGAACACAGGAGCTGGATTTCTCGGCAGGAGAAAAGACAGCGTCTCTCTCAGTGCGTCAAAAGGGAGTGGCGGCGTCCGTGTGCTCTCGCATCAGCTGGGCTCTCGGGCAAGTAGATAGCCGCTCTGCTCCAAACCACCGTGTGTTTGCTTAAGGCAACGTTGGTATATTTATACCTGAAAGGTGCCGGGTTTGACGTAAGGTTGGACATAAGACGTCAATAAAGATGTCACTAAGAACTGGCCATTCTTACAGTGCTCACAGGAGTTCTAGGACAAATCAAAACAAAAGCCATGGGGATTTCCCAGGTTGCTGGAGGTTTGTTTTGTTTAGAGAACTCGTTGTACTTTCTAGGAGTCTGGGGAAGTAGCCTTTGCTTAATGTGGACCGCATGGGCCACGACTAAATATGGATATGATTCTTATGCCTCTATAAGGATATTATTTATTATAACCACATAAGGGCATAAATCAGGAAAATCGAACTAGGGTCCTAGATAGAAATACAACACCCACTCCACGATTTAATGTCCCTCATTACTAAAACTAAGCAATAGTAAACATATAATGGTGCATGTGTTTTCCAACCCACCCCAAAATACATAATTTTGCATTTGAAATGGTATGTGGTAAATACACGAAAATGAGTATTGGTACTGTACGCTTTTCAAGCAGTGTTATCATTCAGTTAAAATTTGCATATATATATCAGCTGAATCAATTGCGAAAATTACAAATGAAATGGCTCTTAATACAGAAGAGAAGGTCGAGACCATTCATCACATAATAATACAAATGCTGTACATTCCTAAAATTAGAAGCTCTGTTCTCTAAGAATAGTTCTACTTTAAGCAGAGTACTCTGTGCCAGAAAAAAAGGTAAATATTTTGGAAGGGGAACATTTTTTTTTTCGCTTTCAGGGGAAAAAATAGTTCCAAATGTTTTCAGTAGCTTTTGTTTATCAAAGCTGAAGGCCGAATTCAGAGTTCAGGGAACGCTGTATGCTTGTTGCTTAAAAATGTATTCTTTCTGTTCAGGGGAGAACATCATTTCAGACAGACTCGCAAAAAATTGGTCTACCTGCATCAGGTGAAAGTTCGACCAAGTTTGAAAAAGCCACAACAGTGCAGTCGTGAGAATGATTGCTATCATCGATGTCAGGATCAGCAATGCTCACTGAAGGTTGTACCTGAGTGATGCTGCTCTCATCTCGTACTGCACTGCCACATAATCGTAGTGGTGTAGTCTCAACGAATGCCGTCATCAGAATCGGTAGCCGCTGGGGACAACACGATGCATGAGTCGTTACCGGACCTAGCAAGGTATCTGTATCCATTGGTACTGCTGATGGTAGTGTAAGACAGACGTCCAACACGCATTCTTCTCTGCATAGTATACATTGAAGCACAGGTAAGATGCAATTTTGCCAGATTGGTCTGAATGAAAGAAACCAGGTCATATTCAGATCTCTTAGCCGGGCTAATCCGAGGACTTTAGTTATGCGGTCCCGGTAGCGTACTGCTAGGATCGTTTCTTCCATCGTTGCTGGAGTCTTGTCTGTGACTTGGATTCCCATATCGGAGCAGAAGAATCAAAAATAAAATTCCTGCTACGAGTCCCAAAAGTAGAGGTAGGCCACCAAAGACAGAATGGACAAAATTAGGAAAAATGCCCAGAACTGTTTCGAAGGGTGTTAACAGTCCCGAAAAAATTGTCTTAAATACATGTGCGATGCCACTGGTATCTGACATATTAAGGATTTGGCGTAGCATTTCTGCGAACTGTACAGGGCAATTTGTTGATAAAGGGCTATGTATCTCTGCAGTTGTCCTTGCAACTTGCAGATCCTACGTTTCTCTGGACGAGGTCAAAGGCACAGTCGTCTGTATAAGTATCAATTCGAAAAGAAGAGATATTCAAACGAGTCCATAATGCCGCCTCCATATCTTGATTGCTGTTTGGATACAATACTTGCATACAGCAAGTGACCATGGAACTAACGTGGACGAGATAGGCTTTTCCTGGCACCATGCCACAACAGCTGTGGTCCACTATTAGAATATAGCTCATGTTAGAAAGCCGTCTAAAAAATGGCTCTATCTGTGTTGCAGGTGTGCCGTGCAGGTGACATTAAAGGTTATTCGAAGACCCTTCGCAGGCCCCATGTAAGTTAATACCTTGACACAGAAGTGTACCACTTAGTGATCGTTTACAATTTTTACCACTAAGAAATACATTTGTTTTCTTTTCACTGTAACATGTGTGTGTATAAGGTAATTTCCATGATGAATTGATGTACCGTTTACCCAACCTTTCATACTGGCCCACTGGTATATACTCTTGTCAGTATTTAAATTGGAAAGTTGTTATCGGAATTGTAATTATTCCGTGTATTATCCATTCAATGACAGGTCTTTCTGACATTGTCAATGGTAATCTCTCAAGTTTTTCAATGCTCAGAATCGTATAGTCTGCTCCTTTTTGTGCCAAACTGATTTGTTTATCAGTAAGGTTAAAGATAGAGAATATTGACGTTGTGTTGATTAAACGCCATGGCACGTAGCCTGAACGCAGATTTTGCAATGTCCAGCCAAGCTGTACAATAGAACGTAATTGGGACTTACCATGTTGTAACATTTGTAAGTCCTGCTCTATTATATCAATAGCAGATGATACAATACTGTCCAGTGAATATATTCTGGAGGACAGAGTCGTTAACCCATTGTCCACAACAGAAAGTGATTTTTCCAAATTAATACAATAAAATTCTCGTATTTTTTCTGCTGTTTCAATTTGCATTACTTTTCAAGCTTCGTTGTACGCAGCGTATATACCGGCCGCTATGAAATGTTTTTGACGCTGTTTGTGTGGTCCCAATATGAAATCACCCAAGGCAGCACCGTCTTTAAGTAAAGTCAAGTGTTGCTTAATTTCAGCCAGTGTGGATTTCTGTAGCCATTCGAGGCATAGTTTCCCTACACTGTATGTTGTAACTATCCCTGGATGTTGTCTCTGGGAGTATCTTGGGTCTGGCCTGTTCATTTTGAACCCCTGTATTATGTTCAGGAATCTATCTTGACAGTTATTTGTGTCTGTGGGCCAGATCAACCATTTTTTCCAACCAGGATGTGTTCTGTTTTGGTATAAAATATGGGATACGTCTATTTCCATATCAGTAGTGCTATTACTATCAGGTATGGGCTTTGGAATAGACGGTTTGTTTAAGTACTTAATTTTGGCTAGGCCAAGACAGGTAGTCTTTTGAATGGTGTCATTCAGGAATATTAATTGTTCTGGGATCATGCAGGCTCTAAACAATGCTTCTAAACCTTGGACCTGCCATTCTTTTGTACCCCAGATGGTTTTTGTCTCAATGTTGTTTTTCCAGAATTCAAAACCAAATGTAATCATTTTTTTCATAAAATGTTTCAGAATAAATCAATTTAGTATTTGTCAACATTGTTTTCATTCCTGTCTTATTTAACATTTTAAAATAAAACGTTTCTGCATCACTTGTGTTAAACCCTGAGAAGTATGGGAATTTCTCATAAAACGTTCTTGAGCTGCTTTTAGGCGGCGTTGCACAATGTTCCCACTGGTTATAATTAAAAACATTTCTAGGCTGTGCTGATTTATGCAAATAGTGATGCCCGAAGTGATTATAACAGTACATTTCTTCATAATTTGATGAACCCTGTAAGTAATCATGTTCTGTAAATTTTGCTGACATTACTAAATCTGACATCATATTATTTATATTTTCAAAGTCTCAATCAGAAAAAGTACTTGGTTTTACAAAGTCACTTAATGAAACCTTAAACTTAAATATTTCAAGAGCTCAATCGTGCCATAGATTTCATAATCCGTTTTGTCCCATGTTACCCCACCGGGTATTGGATTGGCTGTGACGTTCACTGATGATAGTTCTCTTTTCTCGATGTGAGATGACTTGTGAGGCTTTAGGACCAAGTTGATGTTCTGACTTGCTGTGTCCATTGTACTGTATTTTCCTTCAATGAATTTTCCCAAACAAAGAACCATGATGAGCCAAAGCAGGAGAAAAAGTACACCTAACATAATCCAAAATTCAATCCATGGAGAAATCAGATAGGTTTTTTTGAGTTGATGAAAGAGTTCTGTTACTTTGGGCACAATGTAGGTAATTTTTTTTCACCGGTTCATAAATACCGACTCATACCGAATCGGTATTTATGAACCGGAAACCCAAATGTAGGTAAAAATCCGGTAAAAAATACCGAATCGGTATTCAAAGTCGGTAAATACCGATTCGGTATCTACCGAATCGGTAAAATCCGACTCGGTAACACCCATACAACCCTATGGCCTTCCAGTCCCATAGGAATGAATGGGAGACACCGAATCGGATTTTACCGATTCGGTAAATACCGAATCGGTAAATACAGAATCGGTAAAATCCGATCTCGAAATTTCGAAAACATGTCATGTGAGCCTGTGCACCAATCAGGGACACCCACCACACCCCACATCCTAGCATCTGAGAGATCAGCCAATCAGGTGCAAGTACCACACCCCAGTACCTGGAGGTGGCCACACCCATGCAGGTGCAGAGCAACAGAACTGCAGAGTGAGCTGGAAGGGAGACAGAGGAGCAGGCAGCAGTGAGACCAAGAGAAACAGCATGGAGTCCCAGGAGGCACCAAAGGATGGAGGTGACAGGAAGAGAAAGATGAAATTTAGCCCTACAGAGCTCCAGGTGCTGGTGGAGGAGGTTGTGCAGCACTACAGCCAGCTGTTTGGGAAACAGTCTCTGCATGTTGCAGAGTCTGTAAAGCGGACCACCTGGCTGGCAATACAGAGCAAGGTCAATGCTCTAGGTGTGACCCACAGAGACATTGACGACATGAAGAAGAGGTGGTATGATCTGAGGATCACCACCAAGAAAAAACTAGCCACCCAGAGGAAGGAATCAGCAGCAACCGGTGGGGGGAAGAGCCGTGCCCCAAGCCTCACCGACCTGGAGCAGCTCGTGGAATCAACCATGGAGCATGAAAGCATACATGGGATCGGGGATGCTGATAGCTCAGCCAGAGCTGCAAGTAAGAAAGGTAAGATGCATGGACATGTACCCCACCCATTCCCAGGCCCCTTCCCCAATGTGGGTGAATCACTCACAATCCAGCACACATGACTGTAGTCCCCAGCAATGCATCATGGTAGTTGTAGTCATAGGTACATACATCAAAGCTGCCAACACCGAACCCTGCATGCCATGCCACACTCCCCATGCACAAACAGTCTAGGCAAATGCTAATGTGTGTTAGGAATCTGTGTTGGGAAAACAGGCAGCTGATCATTGCCCATGTCTGTTCACAGGAGAGTCATCGCGCAGAGCAGCGCTGGGAGGGGAGTGTAGTGCCACAACATCATCTGCGCGGGAGAAGGCAAAAGACACTGCTGGACCTACCACTGTCTCTGAGGAAACATCCACACCCCAGGCACCCACAGCAATGGAGGACGACACCACTGCTCAGCCACTCTCGCCCCTGCTGTTTGACACACAGACACAGCCAGCACCAGCAGGAGCTACAACACCCAGCTCAGGGTCCCCTGTGCGTGTGAGGCCAAGGAGGCAGGATGTCCCACCTTTACGGATACTGGAGAGCTCCGATGAGGAAGTGATAGTGGCTCCCAGACCTACTACACCAACAATGTCTGGCCACGCTGGACAGCTTGGCTCACAGGGATCTGGCCGTGCAGGTGACCGTGTCCGTAGGGCACGAGAGCAGGATGAGGGGCAGGATGTGCAGGGTGTCTTCACTGGGCTTGAAGCCACAATGGTGAAAGTCCAGCGTATGCAGGCCAGAGGCATCATGGCTGTGCACCGGCAGGTGCGCATCCTGAATACCAGGATGTCGGACATCGATCGGGGATAGGTGCCATGGCAAGGGGAATGGAGGCCATGGGCAAAGGGATGGAGGCAATGGGCAAAGGGATGGAGTCCATGGCAGAGGGGATGAGGGGCATGGAGGAGCGCATGGGCACCCTCTGTGTCAGGCTGCAAAGTGACCAAAAAGAGAGGCGCAGGTATAGGCGCGAGGTCAGGCTGCTCAATCAGTCGATCAACCGCTTGGCAACCTCCACCACCCTGCAGTGTCGCCACTCTGTAAATCTGCAGACTGACATTGTTCACTGCTGCAGTGACTTGTCCCGGGGGATGGGGAGGATGACCTCAGCAATGGAGGCAATGCTGACCCAGCTGACAGCCACAGGTGGCAACATGGTTTTTGGGGACACTGAGGAGACAACGAGCAGGAGTGGGTCCAGCACGCCTGTTCAGGACATACGTAGGAGCAGCAGACTCCATGCCGAAGACACCGGCACCACTTCACATGTAGACCCATAGCCCCGTGCCTCACAAAACACCATGCGTAAGCGCAAGCATTGAAATAATTATTGCGCACAGGACAGGTCAAAGTGAGGAAACTTTGGCAATACATTGTGCAAGGTGCATTTAATTTGATTATTGTTTTTTGGAAGGTGCAGTTGTGTACATTAAAGTGAGTGTTCCAATCACTGTACATGGCTGTGTGTCATCGTTCAATTAGAAGTATCTGTTGGTAATTTCAGCACGTCGCAGTCGACCATCTGTTGCTGGTGCTGCTCCTGCTGCATTGTGATCTGCTTGTACTGTCCCATCATCAATGTCCTCATGATATGTGAGTTCTATCTCTGTGCCATCCTTGGTGGCAAGATTGTGCAGCATGGCGCAGGTCGCAATAATCTTGCAACAGATAATTGGCGTGTATTGCCATGCACCTCCACTCTTATGGAGGCACCTAAATCTACTTTTCAGCAGCCCAAATGTACGTTCCACCACGCTACGTGTTGTTCTGTGTGCCAGGTTATAACGCCTTTCACTCCTGGTGGATGGGTTCAGGTAGGGGGTGAGCAGAAATGAACGCAGGGCATATGCACTGTCACCTGGGTGGGAAAGGATAACAAGATTATTCACATACTCAGGAGTGCTCCTTCTGCATGAACTGTCAGGGTGTCTCACACATACTTACCCAGCAGGTATCCATCACCACAATCACCAGCAACATGGTGCCTGTATATCCCACTGTTGGTGAAGATGTAGGAGTCGTGGGTACTCCCAGGATATTTGGCTACGATGTCCGTTATCATGTTGCTAGCGTTGCAGATCACCTGCACATTGATTGAATGTGTGGATTTCCGGTTTCTGTAAATGTGCTCAGTTGCTGCAGGTGGGCATAATGGAATGTGCGTTCCATCGATGCAGCCTATTATGTGCGGGAACTGTGCAAGATGATAGAATTCGGTTTTTGTCCTTGCTAGTTCTGCAGGTGTCTCAGGGAACTCAATGTAGTGCTCCATCCTCTGCATCATGGCGTTTAGGAACTTTCTGAAGAAGCGTGACAGGCAGCTCTGGGACACTCCACCTACAGTGGCTATCACGTGCTGGTAGCTCCCAGAGGCAAGGAGGTGTAGGCAGCACAGCACCTGTACATGGGGTTGGATGGCGTGTGCTCTTGGGGTTGGGTGTTCCAGATTTGGGTGGAGGTCCCTGATCAAGTCCAGGATTGTTCTGGGGTGGAGTCGGTACCTTTGCAGGATCTCAGCTTCAGTGAGTTGGAAGAGGGTGATCCTCTGCCTATATACCTGCTCCTCCCTTAGCCAGACCCTCACTCCTGCTGCCTGTATCCGTAGCCACCTTGCAATTACGTAGAAGGCCGCCATTGTGGGTGTACTGTTGCATTTTGGGAGCTTCTTATATATCCTGTTCCTGGTTTCCACCTGCTCCCAATCCATGGTAATTACCGACTCTTAAATACCAAATTTCACGAAATTCGGTATTTCCTGACTTTGCTACATCTCAAATGGCCTTTTTTACCACTTCTTATTTACCGACTCGGTAAATATGAATTAGGTATTTACCGATTCGGTAACTTACCATTTCTTATTTACCGATTCGGAGAATATGTATTCGGTAAATTCCGATTCGTGTAATACCGAATCGGTGTTTTACCGACTGGTATTTACCGAATCGGTACGTTTTTGGTGACATACATCTCGTTGCACTGATACCGGTCGGTAATGGCCGATTTTACCGATTTTCGGCCGTTACCGACCGGTATTTGGCCCTTTGTCTTTTAGAGTTTTTGTTGCTGGCGTTTCTTCAGGCTCGCTCGGGTCTTCAGAAAAGTCATCGAAATTGATGAAGTAGCCAGATGCAGTTCTGTCAATTGTTGGAATTGCTTCCGGATTTTTATTTGCTTTTGGATTTTTCTTTGTTTCACTAGCATAGTCTGAGGCTACATCGTTGTAGACTGGTGTTTTTTGACGAACTGTTGCAATTTGGGTTTCAAGAGGCACAAGTTCCATGGCATTGTTGCATAGTCCTTTTTTATTCACTGCAGGTTTATCGAATGTGATTAGTCTCTCAGTTTGAACCTCTGGTATTGTAGCAAATGTTGGTACTCTGCTATTTCTTGGGAGTCCACTGGGCCTACTACTTATTATTGGCCACATGATTGTGGTTTTACCAGGTCGATGGATACAACTCGGTTCTCCTTTTTACCAGCAAGGGGCGGTAGTACAACTGATCTTGTTCCGCTGACAGCTAAGACAGGTACTGCTTTTCTGTAAGAAGGCCCAAATTCCTTCTTCACCGCGATCTTCTCTCTGACCAGATCCCCAATCTTTGGAATCCAGACCGGTCTTGTTGGGACAGGTGGTTTATCTTCAGTGGCTGTTGGCTGCTGTTTTAACTTTATGTTGCTCAGGTTTTTTCTTATTTCATTTAAGTCCTGTAAAACAGCCAAACGGTCTTTGATATCAAAGCATTTTTCTTCTGCCACTGAAGTCTGACTATCAAGGTCCTGAATATGCATTCTAGTACCGGACAATAGTTCGTACGGACTGAGACCTTTTAGAGAATTTCTTGGCAGATTATTAAGACTCCGTTGGACACTTGTTAAATGTTGGACCCACCCATCACCCGAACCTAATACCCTCGCCGTTATAGATTGCTTTATGTCCCGTTTTTTTCTTTCTACTACCGCATTTCCCTCAGGATGGAAGGGACAAGAGTACTGCAATTCAATGCCCATGCTGGCCATGGCCTCCTTATAAGCCCGAGAGCTAAAAGCAGGACCCTGGTCAGAATGTAGCATGGCAATTGCGTATGTGCCGATAAGGACTCGCAAATCTTTTATAACAGTTCTGGCGTCAGCCCAAGTGCTGATGTCTACATTTTAAGTGAATTTAGTCTTAAACATAAATGGGACGCATTTTTGCGTATAGATAGCCTTATGCTTTTCTAAAAGAAGGGTCCAGGCATTACTCCGGTCGGTTCGCTACTGCGATCTCTGTTGCAGTTTGGACAATCCTTTGCAAATTTGTATAAATGCAGGCTCATCCCCGGCCACCAGTATTCTGACTGTAATTCTTTCAGAGATTCCTTGATCTCTTGGTGCCTTAGACCCTCTCCCATATGTGCTTCTTGAATCAAGAAGACTCTCCGTTTCGAGTTTGGAATTACTCTATCCCCCACTCCAGGGATTCGAGCAAAAGGAACGGAGTTTGCATCTATTATGTATGTATAATTGAGTGGATAGTTCACAGGTAATGCTGCACAGTCGCCTTTCAAAGACGTTTTTACCGCCAGTATTGTTTCCCCGTCTATGTATTTTTCTGAACACTTTTTTGTGGCTACGGAAGCCGGTTGAGATGCTTCCGCTGTGGCTCTGTGAGCCAATGAATTCCCTGCAACGTGAACGCCATCACGTTGATGACTCAGTGTATGTATTACGTGAGTCTTTTGTAGTTCTTTCTGCAAAAGAACTACCTGTTCCCAAAGCTTTTTATGCTTTATTGTGGCACCTGTGTCATCTTTGTAATCGTTTTGAACCCAGTTCTGCAAGTCGTTGTTGTAAGATTTGACGCAGTAATGCGAATCGCACACTATTAGTGTGGGGAATTCGTGATCCGCAATATCGAGCGCCATCTTTAAAGCTAGTAGTTCAGTTTGCTGAGCCAAACTATCTTTTACAGATTGAGTTATAGTGACCAGTGGTCTCAATTTTCCTTCGTGCCACCGGCATTTAACAACCGCGCATGCAGCACTGTAAGCTTGCTTACCCCCAACCACGGGTTGTGCTGATCCATCTGTATATATTATACAGGCGTAGTGTTTTAGAGGCAGAATCTCGATTGGCAGAGGATATTCTAATTCATATTTTAGATTTTTTAATTTTTACATTTTCGGGTCAAAATAGTATTTCACGTCTTCTGCAGCAAGAGAAGTTTCCCATTGTATCCATTTTAGATCTAATGCCACAGCATTCAAATTGTGTGGGCTTGTTAATGCCTCAAAGGCTGATTCTGCTGTTAAAACAGTTACCCTTCTCCCTTGGGTTTCGGCTCTTTCATTTGCTACAGCAGTTTGAACCGTATTTACAATATTTTCAGTAAGACTGAATTTCATTTCAGCTTCTGTGTACAAGTGCAATTTGTAAGCTATTGGTACCGTTTCTCCCTCATTAGATGTCAGGTACGTGAATCCGCATCTTCCTGGGATGACTCGGATTACAAGGTTGCGTATGTTTTCGCGTGTTTGCAATTTAGTTTTAGCTACAATGTCTGTTTGCAATGATCTCAAAATTTCTGTGTGTTTCTGAGTCCAATTGATTGGTTTGAAATCAGGTTTTATTAATTCATAGAGAGGTTTAACCCTCTCTGCATAATTTAGAATGTATGTTCTTCCGAAATTCAGGAAACCTAGTATTGATTGTAAGTTCTTTAGCGTTTTAGGTGCTTGGAGTACAGCGCACTTCTCCAAGAAGTTGTCTGCTAGGCATTTGCCTTCATTTGAAAATTCATATCCTAAAAATAGGACAGTTAGATGGGCAATTCGTGACTTTTTAAAGTTGAATTTGTAACCCTCAGCTGCGAACCCAAGTATTATGGTGTTCACTCTTTTCAAGTGAGTATCCAGGTCATCATCTGTTAGATAGATGTCATCGATATAAGATAATGCTTCATCATCATATATTTGTAGTAACTCTGGTACTCTTGCTGAGAATAATCCTGGGCTATTCTTGAATCCCTGTGGGAGTCGACAGAAGTTTTTTTGTGACCCCATGATTGAGAAAGCGGTCAAATACGTGCTTTCAGGTGCAATATTTTGACAAAAGAACCCATTAGAGATGTCTAATGTCGTTTTGTATTTTTTTAGCACAATGTTATTCATTAGTGCTGCACTGTGTGAGTTTTGTACTGCAAATGTTTTGCAACATGAGTTAAGGTGTCTGTAGTCCAAAACTAGACGATATGAATCGTCTGGTTTGGAGACAGGAAACAAAGGATTGTTCATTTGTGAGGTGCATGTTTCAATCACCCCCTGGTATTCAAGTTGATCTAAGATCTCCCTGACTTGCTTTTTAGCTTCTGGTTTAATTGGGTACTGCCTTTGTGCAGTGGGTTGACATTTTAACTGGTTTTTGTGAGGAGGAGAGTCCTCATCCCATCCTACATGATTTTTATATAATGCAGGAGCTTGGGCCACTGCCCATTTTCTTGCATATAAGGATTTTTTTATGAATTGAAATATTATCTGAGAAGGCAGGCATAATCATTTCTTCACCATGAGGGCACTCCCTGACAAACTCTGGTGGCCAGTCTTTCTCAGCTAAAAGGATGTCATAGCCTTTCGAAAGGTTATCCCAAAAGAGACCCCTTACTTTCCTAGTCTTATCTCCCTCTATACGCAGTGTTATTTCGTATATTTTATGAGGTTTGCTAATTCTGGTATCTGCAGACTCCACTTGAAATTGTAATTTTTTACTTTGATGACCAGGTTCCATGTCTTTGGACTTGACGCGCTCTTCCTTGTGTTCTGACTGTCCTCTTCTTTCTGATTTCTGTGAGGAAGTCTGAAAAGATCTAGAGGGACGTGTATCAATATCTTGATATCTATAAAGTTTTCTTAATTTATCCCTATCTCTAAGGTTGTATCTTTTCTCAGAGGGCTCCCTCTGGGGAGACTTGTGTCCTCGGTCCGGAGATCTTTCTCTCCGTTGAGGAGACCTTCCTCTGGACTGGAATCGTTTATCTCTGGGAGTGGATTGTTTATTTCCATCCCAACTCTTTTTTGGAGTGTTTCGATTATTTTTAATTAACGGTTTTTCAGGATTTTCAAGTAGTTGGGGTTTTACTGGTTTCCCACCCAAACTATCTCTACCTAGTTCCTCATAGGATTTTTCTATGATTCTGGCAAGTTCAAATGGCTGTTCTGCTATATCTGTTTATTTCAATTTCTGGAGGTATGTTATGTCCTCCATTGCCAATTGAACTAATTCTCTATATGCCTTTGTTAATTATTGTATTATAACTAAAAGTTCTTCACTTGACATTTTATCAAGTCTGGGTGTGGTGTGTAGCTGGGTAGAACCGGCCACGTTGCTCCTGGTCTACCTAGTGGACCGTGCCTGGTGATGTGATTTTGATGTTTTAGGGCGCCTTTAAACCAGAGTAGGTGCTCTTGGTAATTTAATGGGATTTCAACCTCCTCGAAAGGAGTGTATTCATCCCGAGGTTCCTCTATTTTGTAATAGTGGAATTCGTGTGTTACAGCATTTGCTGCTGGAAAGTTTATCCATGAATAGAATACCTCTGTCTGCAGATATTCATGGGCCTCTACCACGAATATGACTGTACCACCTTGTGATGTCAGTCCACTTTCTATAAGTTTAAGAGTTATAGTTTTTCTAACATTTACCGGAATGAGTATAGCATTCGGGTCATTTTCTTGGAGACTTGTGTCATCCGCTAGAAGTTGAGCTGCTATTCTAGCTGCCTCCCTTTCGTCGTCACTTTCCGTCATTTTTACTAACAGAAAAGTTTTAGTTGCAGATCAAGTTTCAAGGAAACAAAGATTAGATGCACAATATTTTAGAACACTGTATCCTTCAACGTTGACTAAACCAAAAACTATACATAGGAATCTCTTCCTACTAAGTTCCGGCGGATTTTAACCTTTTACCCACTCCAGACGTCTTTTGGAGTATTTACGGGAAAAAGGGTTCTGTGGGAAAAATCACGACTGAGTTACTCTAGTGTCTTGCGTTAGATTATCGCCTTACCAAACGTTATATAAACAGCAGTGTAGACGTAGGACTGAGGTCGACTAGGTCTCTACTGACTATATTAGACTTAATTAGTTTTGCCAGCTGGCTCAGAGGTCACTAGAAACTTTCTCGAGTAAACAAGGAGGAGTATAACTTCCCTGGATAGACAAGAAGGGATTAGCTTCTGACAACCATAAAACATGACAACTTTGCTCCCTCAGAATAAGAGTGTATCTCTAGAGTTGTGTGAAAACAATAGACAGCTATTTTACTCAGTCAATCGTGCATACTAAGTTTCACCAGAGTGCAGAGAATAGAGAGACGGGCGTTTTCAATAAAAGGTGTTATTTATTGAGCAGTCTTCTTTCTCATTCAAGAGAAATGAATTGCCACAATTGCAATACTCATAGTAAAGTAAAGTGCGTACAGTAAAAGTAGTATTATGAAATAATACTGTAAAAGCATTGATATGGTTTCTTAGCCATATGATACTTTAAAATGGATAAAATATATACATACATATATACATTGACTAACGTACTCAACTGGTGCTTCTAAATAGGCCTACCCCTGTGTACCTGACCTAAGCCTAATACCTGGGAAGGAGTAAGTAAGTAGCAGTTTAAGTTAAGTTGGTTTTGCCAAGAATCTGAATCAAGAATTCTCTTTAAGGGTTTAGTCAGCTCTGTACCTGAGTAATAGAAAGCAGGAGGTCTGGTATCTCTCTTTCAGGACTCGATATCCCAGCAACCCGCGAGGGCGGCTGAGAACACCGGAGCTGGATTTCTCGGCAGGAGAAAAGACAGCGTCTCTCTCAGTGCGTCAAAAGGGAGGGGCGGCGTCTGTGGGCTCTCGCATCAGCTGGGCTCTCGGACAAGTAGGTAGCCGCTCTGCTCCAAACCACTGTGTGTTTGCTTAAGGCAACGCTGGTATATTTATACCTGAAAGGTGCCGGGTTTGACGTAAGTTTGGACATAAGACGTCAATAAAGATGTCACTAAGAACTGGCCGTTTTTACCGTGCTCACAGGAGTTCTAGGACAAATCAAAACAAAAGCCATGGGGATTTCCCAGGTTGCTGGAAGTTTGTTTTGTTTAGAGAACTCGTTGTACTTTCTAGGAGTCTTGGGAAGTAGCCTTTGCTTAATGTGGACCGCATGGGCTACGACTAAATATGGATATGATTCTTATGCCTCTAGAAGGATATTATTTATTATAACCACATAAGGGCATAAATCAGGAATATCAAATTAGGGTCCTAGATAGAAATACAGCAATCTGGGCTTAAATCCATCGTTTTTTTTTGCTCCCCATGCCATTCCAGTTTGGGCCCAGCCATATGCCAATCAGTCTTGACCCTGCTCCCTATGGGAAAGAATGATGGATTAACCCAGATCCTTGTGACTGGGGGTGAATGTTTGCATTGTCCAGCATTCCATCCATCAATTGTTTCTTTTGCTGCCATCAGTGGGAAGGGTCTGCCAAGACAGGGGACCTGTTATCACTGCACCACTAGATTCAAGCTAGCCTGGCTGATATGGGGTGATGCCCTGATACCGGTCCCAGGATGCTAGTGTCCGGTCCAGGGAGAACCTAGCTTGGCAGTTCAGGCTGGACTGCTCCCATAAGGAACAGGGTCAAGCTGATTTGCATATGGCTGGGTCCAAACTGGGGTGGAGCGGTGAGCGAAAGAATGATGGATTAATCCCAGATCCTTGTGACTGGAGGTGAATGTTTGCATTGTCCAGCATTCCATCCATCAATTATTTATTTTCCATTTGTCATCCAGGTGGGAAGGGTATGCCCACACATGGCTCCCGTGCTCACTGCACCACTGGATTCAAGCTAGCCTAGTTGATGAGAGGTGTTGCCCTGAAACCGGTCCCTGGATGTTTGTTTGTGGTCCAGGTAAGACCTGGCTTGGCAGTTTGGGCTGGACTTTTCCAATAAAGAACAAGATTAAGACTGTTTTGCATATGACTGGGTCCAAACTGGGGTGGGGTGGTGAGCAAAAGAATAATGGATTAAACCCAGATCCTTGTGACTGGGAATAAAGGTTTGCATTGTCCAGCATTCCATCCATCAATTGCTACCTTTGCTTTCTTCTCCCTAAGTGGGAAGGACATGCCCAGATGTGGGTCTTGTGTTCACTGCTCCGCGTGATTCAAGCTAGCCTGGCTGATGAGGGGTGATGCCCCGGAACTGGTCCCAGGATGTTTGTTTCCGGTCCAGGGAGGACCTGGCTTGCCATTTCAGGCTGGACAACAGCAATTATCCTCTTGGAACTTAGCGCTGCCTTTGACACGGCCAACCACCAAATTCTGATTAATCGACTCAGAGGTTTGGGGGTGACTGGGGCAGCCCTAAGATGGTTGCAATCATTCTTGGAAGAGTGATTCTTCCAGGTCTTTGAAGGTGATGTCTCCTTAAAACCTCTTCCTCTCCAGTGCAGACTCCCCAGGGTTGCATCCCTTTGTCTGTCCCTTTTTAATGTCTATATGGCCCCAATAGCAGAGATCGTGCTCCTATTTGGGGTTCATATAGTGACGTACGCTGATGACACCCAACTGGCATCTATTGGCCTCTGTCCTTGCCTAGAGAGGTAGTCTAATAATTAGTTGTTGTATAAGCTTTATTCGAGAGAATTCTCATAAAAGCACATAAAATCAGAACAATTACACAGATATACATAGTCTGAATAAAAAGTCGAGAGAATTCTCATAAAAACACATAAAAGCAGAACAATTACACAGAAATACATAGTCAGAATAAAGAGTCATTAAACACAGTGGAGCTCATACTACGTTATACATAAAAAATTTGTACCATTTACATAAAAATCTGTAAAAAAGAGAGTCCCTGGTTACCAGCTGCCCCCCAAAGACCGTCGTCTTATCGCCCAAGCCCAACCCATATATTTAGCTACCCCCATAACTATCGAATCCTGGTTTGTTGTGCACAGGATTCTTAGGGCCACTGCACTATCTCGTGTCCCCAAATTTCTGCATACCGGCGAGAGCCATTTTCTCCTCGGATTTACATAAGCTTGACATGCGAAGAGAAAATGGCCTATGCTCTCCTCGGCGTTCTCACAGACGGGACATAGGTTATTAGTAGGACTGTGCCAGCCAGATGTCAATTTCTTAAGGGGGATAGATCCTGCCCTTAGCTGAAAGACAAGTTTCCTGTCCATAGGTACAGTAATATTGACCCAGTATTTTTCTAGGACAGGTAAAATTTTAGTCTCCAGGAAGCGACCAGACATAGAATCTGCCCTGGTGTCATTCAGCATCTTACCTCCCACCCAATCCCAATATTGCTCCTTGATGGCTTCTTTACTTGGGAAGGTTTCTCCCTCGGGGTTATTCCAAAGTTTCGAAAACCCTAAGTTTACCAACATGGTTTTCAAGTGTTTTAACCATTTTATCTTGTGGAAGATATCTTCCTTGATTATCCACAGAAAGCCCTCCGCGTACTGTCTTATTTCTGGAGTCGTCCAGAGGCGTCTCCAGTAAAGAACTGGTCGCAATCGGGCTCTGTCGACAATCGTACGTCTGCCTAGCTCCAAGAACAATGGGATTAGGGGGGTACTCTGTGGAAGTCCAGTAATCCCGCGCATGAACTTGTTCTCGGAAGTCTGGAGAGCCACCAGACTATTCCAAGCCCACAGTTCCGCGCCATATAAAGTAGCACCCAGAACCTTCGCATCGTAAACTGTCATTGCAGGTTTTATAGGTTTTGTTTTTGATTTACGATGTTCCCCCCTTAGGGCACCTGAAAGCTGCTGGTGCTTTAGGACTACTTTATTCACATGATGCGTCCAGCCATTCCCCCCCGCGATCTGCACTCCCAGATACGTAAATTCTTTAACTATATCAAGCCTGCTATTATTTAGGGTTATTTTTGGATTACTCCTACGTCCTGCAGAAAAAACCATTAATTTGGTTTTTCCTACATTTACCTCCAACCCGTGCTCCAAGCAGAAAGCATCGAAAATGCTTAATGCACGCTGCAACCCCATGGGGGTCTTAGACAAAATAAGAGTGTCGTCAGCGAACATCAGGATTGGAACCCTGGTGTCCGCTAACGATGGGGCATCTACACTAGCCTTCAGCATTCTCTCTACTATCCCATTAATGAATAACGAGAAAAGTAGAGGGGCCATGGAACAGCCTTGCCTAACCCCCCTTTCCACAGGGAAGTCCAATGTTGTTTCCCTACTTCCACCCCATTGGACTCTAGCAGAGTTGGATTCATGTAATCGCATGATTAATGTTAACAGTTCAGGAGGGATACCTAGCTTTTGGAGGACCGACCATAGCTTATACCGGGGGACTAAATCAAACGCCGCCCGTAGGTCGACAAACGCGACGTACAGGCTACCCCTTCCCAACTCAACGGTCTTCCACCGCAATATAGTGAAGCGGAAGACCTGGTCAATGGTACTAGTTGCTTGCCTAAATCCCGCTTGGTATGGGGAGAGGGCGCTATTATCTTCTACCCAGTCCATTAGCTGATTTGTTACCATTCTCCCAACAATTTTCTGCATGGTGGCTATTAAACTTATAGGCCTGTAATTAGCAGGCAATGAGCGATCGCCTTTCTTGTGAATAGGGATGATGGTTGCACCCTTCCAAATGTCTGGGACCACTGCCCCCTTTGCTAGGGCATTTACTACAAGATGGATGTATCTAGCCCATCTAGTCACATCATGTTTGAAAATATCGGGTGGGATACCGTCTGGACCAGGCGCCCTCCCACACTTCGCCGAACAAATGGCAATTTCTGCTTCAGTAAGGGAAAATAAATCTTTAGTTGCATAAACCGGTATTATATTATCTGCTTCCACGGATTTGTTACTTTCCGCGTACTGTGGCCCGAAATAATCAACCCAGGCTTCCACTGGTACATTGCTGTCAGGTTTTACTGGGCCCGCACCACTACCCCACTTAATGATTTTCCAAAACAACATTGAGTCTTTATTATCGGAGGCTTCTTGTAATTGGGCCCAATGGTCTTCGTCCCATTTCTTTTTGGCACGATAAATGGCCAATTTGTACAGTTTCCTATTCTTTACCACTGCGGCACGGTCCCTGTTCCTTATTGCATGTCCCAGGTCTAAACGTGCTTTTCTGCAGTGGTTATCAAACCACCTGCCCACTTCCTTAGTTTTCTTCCCTTTTCTTTTCTTAATGAAAAAGCATGGTCTTATAAGGGAGAATAACTTATTATGAATTTCAGTGATACCGTTATCCCCTGGAACTACTTGGGCGGCTGCTTCAATCGCGGAAATTGCACAATCAACCTTATTGGTGATATATATCATAGTGGCCTCATTCGCTAGTACCCTGGGCCATTTTAACCTACGCTCATCGTTACTTAAAAAAGGGGTTTCATCGTGTGTCTCAAATGGGTTTTCTGGACTGGTATTCCACCACCTGTGGGACACACATAGGGGGTTGTGGTCACTTTCAACCCGAGGCCTAACAGCCATGTCAACAACCCCACTCCACAACTGGAGGCTACACAATATATAGTCAATTCGACTCCTATTAATACCATTATCAAAAGTGTAGCTGCCCTCCATATCACCAGGTGTCCTGCCATTAAGAGCTCTAAGTCCATGTTCCAAACAGATTCCATTTAGCAATAAAATCTCCTTGGTCCATCGCTTCACAGGTTTTAAGTTAAGAGATGGTACTCCCCAAAGATTATCCACTTCACTCTCCATGGGGTCATTTGTGCAGTTCAAGGGTTCAAAAGTCCTATTTAAATCCCCAACAACTATCTTTGCATTTTCCTGGGAATTAGCCTCTATTGCATCAGACAACAACTCAAGAGTGGATAGATTTGTTGCTTTGTCTCCTCTCACATAAACATTATATAAATCAATTGATTGGCCCTTAGCAACAGGGATTCTTAGTGCTTGTAGATCAATATTTCCCACGTCTAGGATTTTTATGTTTATGTGCAAATCCTGCCTAACCCAAACAGTTAGGCCACCCTTGGGCCGCCCTCTTCCTCCTTTTGAAGCTGGTATACAATAGTTCAAGTAACCTAGGCAAAAGAGTGGATCACAAGCCCAGGTTTCTTGGAAACAACAGATGTCAAAACCACTTATGAAATCCACCCAGAGTTGGGAATCCAACTTGCTGGCCAACCCGGCAACATTCCAAGATAGAAGGGTACCAATATCTGTATTTGTCCCATCCCGATCTTTAACAAGTGAAAATACATGGGCTGACATTGGACTTTCCATTAGGCTAGCCTGGCTTTCTAGATCGACTATTGGATCCACAATTAAATCGTCTATTACAGGGTATAAGACATTTGTGTTTAAAGTTCCCAGTCTTAAGTCACCTTCTTCAGCCACACACCCAGCCTCACTGTTACTCACCAATAGATTTATAGCAATGGTATTACTACTAACTTCACGTAGCCCTCCTGCCTCTTTTATAATTCCACCCATACTATCAATACCAGTATGTCAGTACCCCCAGCTCGGATCCTGCCATCCTACATAAGGATTGTAATGTATATGTGAGGTATGGATATGACCAGCAGGGGGAGGTGGTAAAGGAATAACTGGCCATGGGACAGTAGGGGGAATTAAGGGCTCATTGAATAAGCTTGTTGTAACACTTGAGGGTCGGGGGTAGAAAAAGGTAAGGTCCACAATACCAATACCACCCTTGTTTGTTCCCCATCCCTGCCTTGTTATCCATCCCGCTACCCTAGGATCTTGGAAATTAACCACTATACAGTCCCCCCCCAGGGTTTTTGGTGTGTAACCCATCCAGTCAATTCTCCTTGCCCCTATTATTAGCCCATCAATATCACCCGGCAGAGGACGGTTTTCCTTTAACCAGTGCATGGTCTTGTTTTTAAGCATCTGGAAGTTTTCTCTCTGACCTGGGGGTAAAGGTGGTACATTGATAAGAACTGCCACATAGGGGAAGGAGTCTGGAGTAAGATTAATTGGGGGTTTCCTATAGGGTGGCTTTTGCAAGGGCGGTGGAATAGATTTGGGAATTTGGGGGACAAGTTGAAGGGCAGGTTTCTGCACCTGTGGTTTATTATTTGCTTGGGACGTTGCTAAAGATTTACCAGTCAACTGGCATATATTAGCCCCGTTTCCTCCCCCCGAGATGTTTGGAGGTATACGTATGCTATTGGTTACGTTTGCAGAGGCTAACACTTTACCCATTTTTTGGCACAGAGTAACCTCAACGTTTGCAACAGCCGGTGGATTTTGTATCTGGGCTAGTATAGACTGTGTAGGCTGTGTTGAAGTCGACTGCAATGGTTCAAAACCGACAGCCTCTCTCTCCGCCCTATCTAAAGTTTTTGTAGCGCCTTTAGCTGGGGGTTTGTTTTGTTTTGGAGGTAAAGGGGAGGCATTCTGGGGAATTCTACCCTTGTCCTGTACATGGTGGTTATTTGCGACCTGGGAGTTTGTGTTTACTTCCACCCTATTTGCTTTAATTAGGGATTTTGTAGAATAGAAATTGTCTAAAGTTGTCTGTTCAAAATGGTTTAACCTATCTACGAGCTTAGCAATTCTATCCTCGATAGGGGTAAGTAATTGTCTAAACATGTTTTCAAATTCTGGGAGCACGTTTGCAAATAATACAGTGTTTTCTTTACTTGATAAATTGGAAACAGTGCAAGATCCTTGTGACTGGAGGTGAATGTTTGCATTGTCCAGCATTCCATCCATCAATTATTTATTTTCCATTTGTCATCCAGGTGGGAAGGGTATGCCCACACATGGCTCCCGTGCTCACTGCACCACTGGATTCAAGCTAGCCTAGTTGATGAGAGGTGTTGCCCTGAAACCGGTCCCTGGATGTTTGTTTGTGGTCCAGGTAAGACCTGACTTGGCAGTTTGGGCTGGACTTTTCCAATAAAGAACAGGATTAAGACTGTTTTGCATATGACTGGGTCCAAACTGGGGTGGGGTGGTGAGCAAAAGAATAATGGATTAAACCCAGATCCTTGTGACTGGGAATAAAGGTTTGCATTGTCCAGCATTCCATCCATCAATTGCTACCTTTGCTTTCTTCTCCCTAAGTGGGAAGGACATGCCCAGATGTGGGTCTTGTGTTCACTGCTCCGCGTGATTCAAGCTAGCCTGGCTGATGAGGGGTGATGCCCCGGAACTGGTCCCAGGATGTTTGTTTCCGGTCCAGGGAGGACCTGGCTTGCCATTTCAGGCTGGACAACAGCAATTATCCTCTTGGAACTTAGCGCTGCCTTTGACACGGCCAACCACCAAATTCTGATTAATCGACTCAGAGGTTTGGGGGTGACTGGGGCAGCCCTAAGATGGTTGCAATCATTCTTGGAAGAGTGATTCTTCCAGGTCTTTGAAGGTGATGTCTCCTTAAAACCTCTTCCTCTCCAGTGCAGACTCCCCAGGGTTGCATCCCTTTGTCTGTCCCTTTTTAATGTCTATATGGCCCCAATGGCAGAGATCGTGCTCCTATTTGGGGTTCATATAGTGACGTACGCTGATGACACCCAACTGGCATCTATTGGCCTCTGTCCTTGCCTAGAGAGGTAGTCTAATAATTAGTAAATCCTTCTTAAAACTAAATGTTGATAAGACTGAGCTTATGCTCCTTGGCAATCCAACCCTCTTCAAGGCAGGTGCTCTCTGGCCAGCCTGTATTGGCCTGTCCCTGTTCCTGAGTCCCAGATGAAGAGTCTAGGCATCTGGCTGGATCGGGATCTTGGCATTATGGTCCAAGCACGGAAGGTTGCGAACACCTGTTACGGCATCCTTAGGATGCTCCCTGAAGTGCTTCCACTTCTCCCCTTCCATGCGAGAAAGCTCATGGTACAGGCACTTATTCTTTCTCGCCTGGACTATGGGAATGCACTTTACCTCGGAGCTCCAGTATCAACCCTTGCTAAGTTCCAAACAGTGTAAAATTGCGCAGCAAGGATGCTGGTGGGGATCTCTTACCGACAATCTGCAAAACCCGCACTGAAGTCCCTTCACTGGCTTCCCATTCAAGAGAGGGTTAGCTTTTAGGGCCTCCACAAGATACTAACAGGCAGTGGTTCCACGATCACCCACTCCATGGTCCAGCCTTACGTGGCGAATCGTCGGCTGCGCTTTGATAATTTACATCTGGCTGCTGTTCCCAGGATTAAGAGGGCTAGAAGTGGCCGCCGCCTATTCGCCTACAATGCAGCTAAGTTGTGGAACACCCTTCCCCTTCTGTCTACGGAGGGAAACCAGCCACCTAGCCTTCCGGAAATCTTTGAAGACCTGGCTCTTCCATTAAGTGTGCTCCTCGGTCCTTCTCTTTTACTGCCATAGCGCTGGGATGCCCCTGGGTAGCTATGCACTCAACAAATGCTGTTTTCATTTAATTTCATTTCACTGTTCCCATAAGGAACAGGGTCAAGACTGATTTGTACATTTCTGGGTCCAAACTGGGGTGGTGAGCAAAAGAATGTGGATTAAACCCAAATCCTTGTGACTGGGGTGAATGTTTTCATTGTCCAGTATTCCATTCATCAATTGTTTCTTTTGCATTCCACAATGCAGACACCCTTGCACTATAGGTGTTTGCATTGGGACTAGGCAACACACAGTGCACCAGTGCAAATAGAGAGCAGAAATGCTACATATCTTTGTAAATATGGAGGATTTCTGTTCTCTCTCTTTCATGCAAGGGAGCACAGCAAGTTCCCTTCCTGCACTGCACTGCGTGAAATTATGGTAAATATGCCCCCAGATCCTTAACTAAATTCCACAGTCCATTGCTCACCTTTTCAACATCTGATGCACCTCCAGCACTGGAAAAGTGTCTTATATTAAAGGAAATTACCTAGAATCCAGACCAAATTTAACATGCATAAACACTTCTATAGCAAGAAAGTGCTCTTCTCAATCGCAATCTAGCATTTCTCAACCAGAAAGGAATTCAAACAATCTCTAGTAGGACCCCCATGCATATCATATATGTAACAAAGTCAAAGAGGCTTATGAGACCATTAGGTAAATAGGCAAAAGAGAGGGCCAAAGGCAACTCTTTACATATATCTCCTGGCATGTGTGAGAACTATTTTGAAGTCATAAGTAATAATAGGAGGCTATATATTAGTATTTGTATGAGGTAATTGTTATTCTCTCCGGAACAACAGTTGTAGCTAAGTAATTCACACTTTCTCGTAAAAGCACATAATGTTCCATCTCTGCTTTCTCATAAACTAGAAGATAACTCCTTTCAAATGCATTCAGACCAGATTACATACGGACAGTGAATCTCACGTCAATAGCCAACACTAGACCTAGTTAATAATTTTGGAGCACATATTTCTTTTCTTTTTGCTGCAACAAGGGTTAGCCATTTTCAGTAAACCTCTTTTGACCATATGAGATATGCGCTGAGCAAGATTGATACATTTCCTATTCAGTACTAAAGCTCACACATAGTTAAGTAGACATTGGAATCAATGCTGCAACATTGTTAGTCAATAATCTTGCAGGTATCTGATATTATTTCAAACATTATGTCATTTTTTATTGTTTTTATCAGTTATTAATGGATGACATCTGCCAGTGTCAGAGTTGTATCAGTACAGCCAGAGCTTTAATTTCTTAGAAAGGTGCATCAGTTTACCAGACACACATGGCTGGGCCTTGGACCCTAGGCCTCGGAGCAGAGAGCCATTAAGAATATTGAGAAGTCCTCACACAAATACTTACAGGTACTACTCCAGGTAAATTTTTCAAAAGGGCGATCTCTTTTGCTTGAAAATTTAAATCACCTATTTTTTGTGGTCATCTTTTTAGCTGGACCAGTCCTCATTTTCAGACAGCCTATGTAGATAAGCTGTATGGTATAATCAAAGTCTTGAGGGAGAGAATTAATCCCCACTGAACTTTCATATCAAAACATCTCCCGAATGTGCTATTTATGCTAGTAACTCCTTAGGAGAGAAGGAAAATTACTAGCATAAATAGGGAGAGAAGGAAACAACCTGCACTGTGCCATAGTAGGGGCACCCATATCGTATTTGATGGAACTACTAAATTTGGAACATTAATATGAACCTGAATAGCAGAGTCGGACAGTGACAGAAAAATGCCCACTATTAAAATAAGAGTGATTATTATTAGGGAATAAAAAAGCTACAAATGGCCCCATTTGCCAATCAGACGGTTTTGGATTTATAAATGCTCAGGCCTAGATTTGCTAACATTTGGTGGAGAGCAAAGCAGCAAGAAATATTGCTTTGCTGCGTCAAATGATGAGAGCAGAAATGCGCCATAATTATCCATACTTGACAATGTCCTGCTGTCTGCTCGGGCGCACACGTGGCTGCCAAGCGCCAATGCTCAAACTCTTGCGTCTTTTTGCACAACTGCCTGCATTGCAGCCAGGATTATTTTTGTGCAAGAAGGGACACCATCCTGCACAAAAATAATTCTCAGATGCAGTTTTCTCTTTTTATCGGTGTTGCAAAATGCAGCAGACGTCGAAAGGGGAAATGCAAGGAGAAATAAACATATTTCTCGTTATTACACCTCATCTTAGAATTTTGGCAAGATGAAAAAATAATCTCATCACCTCAATTGGCTTGTGAAATTATTATTCATTGCGACACTTCACATACTATTTCTCAATAAATGTATAACATCAAATCACAATTTTGGGCTGTCTGAAAGTTATAAACCCCACAAAAGCATGTCAAAAGAGATAATGAAAAAACACCACATGCATTTGCATCCTTCAGGATATCTCAAATGGAGAATATCTAATTTATACCTAGCACTTGAGCAACCCATCAACCATTGTGAGCAAGAGAGAAAAGGCCAGGCAATTTGCTGACACAATAACAATTAAATATACAAAAATGAACAAGCCAGGCATGCATAAATCTACTCATTATACTAATTTCTAAAACACCTGACCATATGGCGGCAAATAACCTACAGACTGTAAACATTTTCAGTGTTGTTGTTAGCAACAATGTTAAATAGCTCATTCATTTACTTTTCTTAATCTACGTTTGGAAAACATGTTTTCATGTGGAGATCTCCCTTCCACTACACTTTCACAAAACATGGGAGTATATATGGCACTTTCTTACTTCCTTTGCAAGACACATCCCTATGTGAAATAGATACCATTATGGGAAATACATTGACAACATGCAAGGTTCCCTACAGTCACAGCATTGTGGATCTACACCACATTGACATTCTCACTTTCCTGGTCACGCTCATAGAAAGACCTTTTTTCATTTGCTCAACCATGCTTACAACTATAGAACATATGTAGGCTAAGATGAAGCACCCATATTTTTACTTGATTCGGAGCTCGAAACAGAGCTTGGTGTCAGATGCAGCTGCCCATCTTTTACCAAGGTCCGCGGCTGAGTTTGTGGGCACTAAGGGGGCCTTTATTTAGTCCCTGTAATGGTGGCAAAATCGTCACAATGTTTATTTTTAAAAAGGCCATGTAGGATAGGTAAGACAACTGCAGTTGAGCACAAACCTGGGGAGGTTTGGGCAGCTAGGTTTGTTCAGGGAGAGTGATGGGAATGGTGGGACAGGGCCACTGAAATTATGCAATTCTGTGGTGGCGGCAATTCCTGCATAAATGAGGATTTGCAACTTTTGCCACATAATCTTTCATCTGTTCAAATGTTAACAAAAAAGTATTTTAGCTCTTGCATTTCATTTTTTTTTTTAAACTCTTTTTTTTATTGCGGATTTAGAAAATAGACCTCAGATCAGGTCAACCATTACACTTGTTGCATCATCGAACATACAGTCTGATTAGAGTATTGTACACAGCCATTCAGCCCACAACCCGGAGGTCAGGCGGCGTGGTATGTCATACATATACGAAGATGCCAAAGTGCCCGCCCTGCGTGGGTGGTCAGTCACCTATAGTATACAGTTTCCGCTTTTAACCCCCCTAACATCAACTTCCCTTGCAACCCCGTTCATAACGAGACAATTCCGGAGCCAGCATCAAGGCTGGATCAATCGTGATGTGGGCCTATCATATCTGCTAGTGGTGATCAGCTGTAGGATAAAGTACGTTCGCCTCTCAGTCCCCTGATGATAGTCGTCGAAGACCCTTACGCTGCAATCTCCTACTAGATCCCATTGCCCGAATACTCCGCGGCCCGTTTGGTGTGCCTAACTACCTCTATGTGAGTGTCCCTTTCCCTCCCCCCCTCCCCAACTGCTGCTAGTGCGGGTGTATATAATGAGCGGTAAAACCAGATCACGTCACCATTCAGGGATATCTACTGTATATCAATGCTCCATGTAGCCCTTGTCAGTTATTGCTCGCCATCCTCGGCCTCTCCTCCTACCGTGTAGTCGCGCAGTGCTTGCACTATCATTTCCCACGCTCTCGCCATGTCCATGCATTTATCATTGTCATTCCTGGTAGCCTGCCGCATCCTAATAATACTTTCACAGCCAGCCCATTTCAACAGCTCAGTCATCCACCGTCTCACTGACGGACCTTCTTTAGATTTCCAGTGCCAGGTGATCTCCCTCTGAGCCAGCATAAGGCCCAGATCGATAAATTTGCTAGTGATTTTCGTCCTCTTTGTGTGAGGGAACCATAGCAGCAAGCATGCTGCCATATCGAATTCTACCTCCCTGTCCGTAACCGTGTTCAGGAGGTCCCCCACCTCATGCCAGTATGACCCCAGCCTTGGGCACCCCCACAGCAAGTGGTCCAAGTCCACTTCAGGTGCCAAGCATCTCGGGCACATGGCGTCCTGGACCCAAAAATAACGCGCTATCCTCTCCGGGGTCAGGTAAGCTCTATGAATAACGAAGAAATGTACCTGCTGGAATCGGGCATTCCTCGTCCCCTTCCAGGTTCGCCCTAAAACATGGCCCCAGACCACGTCCGGTATGGGCTTACCTATACTATCTTCCCATCTTGCTTTTAGCGCCATCAGCGGTGCCAATCCCTCTCGCTGCATTCTATTATGGAGGCAGGTCACCGCCTTGGTAGTGCCCGCAGCCATAACTGCGTACTGACACGCCATAGTCGTCTCCGGTTCCGCCAGCCCCCCCTTCCAGTGCCTTTGCATCGCTGCAACCACTGCCGCATGTAGCAGAAAATCCCCGTCTGGCAAACCAAATCGTTCCTGCACCTCCAGGAAGGGGGCCAGTGTCCCCTCAATGTATAGATCTCCCACCATCTGCAGTCCCAGTTCCTCCCAGTCTGATAGCGGGGACCAATCGCCCCCATGCGGCAGCGCGGTCAGCATCCCTAGCGGGATCTCTGGTGCGTATGCTCGGGAGTTGTTCGCTCTCTTCAGACTCCTGTTCCAGCAGAGTCTGAGCGTCCTTTCCTCCAACGTTAGGTCCCTCACCTCCAGTTTCTGTTGCATGACTATGTAGGATAAAACATGCCGCTGGATACCCAGCCCCCGATCAATGTCCGGTCCCCTGAATTCCCTGGCCACATGTTGCATCAATATTTGCAGTTGAGCTGCCAGATAGTACAATTCAAAATCAGGGACCGCCATCCCTCCCTCTAGCTTAGGCCTAGTCAGGGTTGTCAACGCCACTCTGCGCCGTCCCTGACCCCACAGGAAGCCGGTCACCAACATCTGTAGGTCCCTAAACACGCGCCGCGGTATCCACACCGGTAAGGTCCTGAAGTAATAAAGTAGCCTCGGAAGTGCCACCATTTTCAAAAGTGCCACGCGGCCCAGCACAGACAAGGGCAGAGAAGCCCAGAAGTTCACACAACCCCTTAGCGCGCGCACGCATCGCCCCACGTTTCCTTCTAATAGGTTCGTGGCCTCATGGTATATTCGGACACCCAGATATGTAAAGCTGGAAGGTTCCCAGATCACTTCCAGCTCAAGGGGGGGGCATAGTATGCCCTCCCGTAGTGGAAAAACACAGGTCTTGGTCCAGTTCACTTTAAGGCTCGATACCTCACCAAATCATGATAGCATGGCTACAGCTCCCTCTAGCGCCTGTCCGGGATCAGCCAAGTACAGTAGCAGGTCGTCCGCGTACAGTGATATGTAATGCGACTTCGCCCTTTGCGTCACACCTTGAAACATCACTCCCGTTCTCGCCAGTGCTGCCAAAGGTTCCATCGACAGTGCAAACAGCAAAGGAGAGAGCGAGCATCCCTGCCTCGTTCCCCTACGCACTGGGTAAGCCGAAGATATCGTAGGCCCCAGTTGCACCCTTGCCGTGGCCGAGGAGTACAGAACCCTCGTCCACCGCCTGAATCCCTCTCCTAAGCCGAATTTCGCTAACACCTCATCCAGGTACCGCCACTCAAGGCTATCGAAAGCCTTTTCAATGTCAACAGATAACACCACTGGATCATGAGGCGAGCTCCTAGCATCGTCCAATATCTGTAGCAGGCGGCGTACATTCATGGATGTGTTCCTGGTAGGGATAAACCCTGCCTGGTCGACATGAACTAATCTGGTCATGAACGGTAGGAGTCTGGCGGCCAAGATACGACTTAGGATCTTATAGTCCACCGTCAGCATGGATAGGGGTCGATAAGACGTCACATCCAACGCCTCCCTGCCAGGCTTCAGCAACGGAACCACCAGCGCCTCCCTCATCGTTTCGGGTAAATGTCCCTTCTGTCCCGCTTCCGAGTACACTACCAGCAGCCTAGACGCCAATATATCGGCAAATTTTACATAGAATTCTATAGGCAGCCCGTCGACACCCGGCGTTTTGTTTTTGGCCATCTGTTTAATGGCCAGTTTAATCTCTGCCAGCGTTATGGGTCCCCCTATATCCTCTGCATCCTCGGCATCAAGTACCGGTAAAGTGATAGATTCCAAATACGCACCTATTTCAGAAGTGTCCACCTTTAGCTGGCACTCATAGAGATCAGTGTAATATGACGCGAAGCGCGAAAGGACCACTGACTGCGAGTAAGCTACGTCTCCCGTCTCTGTTCTTATGCTCATGATCGGGCACCCCCGAGGCTCCGGATTAGCGAGCCTGGCAAGGAGCGTACCCACCTTGTCCCTCTCCGCATGCACCTTGACAATGTATAGCTTATAATCATAGCACCGCAGCCGCTCAGTTTCCTTCGCCACCAATTCCTTAGCCTCAAGCAATTGCGCTTGTAGTTCTGGTCGTTCAGGTCTACGCTGCTCCAATCCCCTTAGTACATTCTCAGCCTTTACCAGATCATTCAAAAGTGACTTCCTCACATTAGCAAACCTGCCCATGCACACTCCTCTCACCACCACTTTCATCGCATCCCACTCCACCAGTCTCGTCGCAGCTGTGCCCTCATTCTCCCTAAAATAGTGTTCTATGCCCTGGTGGACTGCGTCGCTAAACACCGGATCCTCCAGTGTGTGGGGCTGTAGCCTCCACGTGGGAATCGCTGATCTCACCTGTTGCCATTGCACTGATGTCAATAAGGGATTATGATCTGAGATTGTTCTAGTTAAATATTCCGTGTGTCTAACCATGGCGGCCAGGTGACCACTACAGAGTATCGAATCTATCCTCACATGCAGTGCATGTAATGCTGAGAAAAAGGAATAGTCTCTCATTTCAGGATGTTGTTCTCTCCACACATCCATTAATCCCCAACTTTCCTGCCACTCCTTCCTCTGAGTAGCTAACCTGCGCACCGCTGAATCAGCCAATGGCGGATGGGATCTATCAAGGTCTACATTAGTTATTGAATTAAAGTCTCCTCCCAAAATGATGGGGCCCGCCAGGTAATGTGCTAGCGAGCTCGTTAGTCTATCAAAAAATATGGCCTGCTCAGCATTAGGGGCGTACACACTACATAGCGTCACTTCCCGACCGTACAGCCTCCCCTCCACCACCACATATCTACCCTCCGGATCCACCCGCCTGGACAGGACCTGGAACGGTATCCCAGCTCTCACCCAAATCAACACACCTCTGGCAAACGCTGAGTACGTGGTCCCAAACACCTGCCCACGCCACCTCCTCTGTAGTGCAGTGCATTCTTTTTCAGTCAAATGGGTTTCTTGCAGCATCGCAATCTGAACGCCACGCCGCACTAGGTGGGCATGTACCTTGTGACGCCTCACCATCGTTGGAAGGCCACGGACATTCCATGAAATGCATTTCAAATCAGGTAACGTCCCCATAGTAGTCATTTCTGCACATAATCAGCACCAGCCCAACACCCCTCACACAGCAGCAGTTGGATCCCCTAACCCCAACTCCCCAAAGAACTCCCCAAACCCCTCTCCCCAGGACAGGACTTAATAACCCAGCTTCAGCCCCGTTCCAAACTTGTAACACAACACACATCACGCTACTCTGTGGACTCTACCACAGAAGGCCTTATGGGCCACTAGAGGGTGGATCAGCGCCCGACCCAGAAACAGCAGAGCCCCCACCCCACGCCCTCAGTCCCACATTGTGGTCTCAGTCCCACCACTGAGTGTTCGCACAGCGATCAGAAAAACCGTTCCTGTGTAATAGTCATAGTCGGGCCTTGCCCTGGTACCTCACTCATTAAACAGTCCATCTGATGTCTGTGGAGTGACCGCTGGGCCCTTCGTGCTCTCCGCTTCCGACTCATCCCCTCCCGTTTTCAATCCTTCTTCGTCAGAGTCTGTTCCCTCCGATGTCTTCTCTTGCTGTGAGCCCGTGATGATCGCGGTTGCCGCTAGTGCGCCCCTCCTGTACGCCTCCATCTGGGCCTTCTGCAACGCGATCTTAAGTTTATTCCGTTTTTGAATGCGCTGAGATTTTCTGATCCGGAGCGGTTGCTGCGCGTTCCTATCGCTTTTGCCAGTGCGGTCTGTCCCAGCACGATAGAGTTCAAGCCACGACCAAGCCTTGTCCGGAGTTAGAAAGAAGTGAGTCGTTCCATCCAGGATCACTCTCAGCTTGGCTGGGAAAAGCAACGAGTACTGGATCCCTTCATCTCTCAATTCTTTTTTCACAGGCAGGAAGGACGCCCTACTTCTCTGAACTTCCTGAGTGTAATCCGGGAAGATCGTTACCTTGCTGTTTTCCACCTGAAATGGGCCCTGCGAGCGTGCTCTCTGTATCAAGAGGTCCCGATCTTTATAGTGTAACAGTTTTATCACCATTGGTCTGGGAGGTCGACCCAGCTGAGGCGGCCGAGCCGGGACCCTGTGCGCTCGCTCAAGGGAAAAGAAGGGAGAGAGGCCCTCCGGTGCCACCACAGTTTTAAACCAATTCTCCATATAGGCCATAGCATCATCCCCCTCAATTTTTTCCGGAAGGCCTACAACCCTCACATTATTCCTCCGATTGCGACTTTCGGCATCCTCCGCACGTCTTTCTAGGGTCTCCAAACGGCTCAGTATACCAACCAGTTTGTGTTCCGCAGTGACCACCGCTGGTTTCAATTCCTGCAGTAGTTGTTCGTTGTCCTTTACCCTGTCAGCGAGCTTCGCATGATCTGCTTTTAGGAGTCCCAGCCCCGTAGCAACCTGCGCAATGTCCTGATGTAGGGATTCTTTCGTTGCAGCGATCGCGTCCAATATGCTGTCCAGCCGTTTATGCAACCTCTGTTCCTGGGTCGTTGCTTCCAAGGGAGCAGGTGCCCCGCCATCTTGGAGTTGGGTAAGCACTTCGGGTGTGCCACCAATAGCGGCCATCTTGACGCCCACAGCACCTTCCCGGAGTCGCCTCAAAAATCGATCGCTCTCCCCCGTCGTATGGAAAGCCGGTTACCAGTGTCGCCCAGCTCCTGCAATCAAAGTTCCATAGGGGTCTGCTAGTCCAATGCACCTCCAGAGCACCTGGCAGGGTGCTCTCCACAGTTCCAGGTCGTAACAGATTAACTCCAACTTCCAGGGGGACGTGCAGGGCAAACGTGGGCTAGTATGTAGGCGATGAGTCGCCCCAGGCCGGGCCTCCCTCCTCTCACAATCACTGTGCCCCGCAGGCGCGCCCGGCGCCATCCCACAGCGGATAGCTCGGTAATGCCATAAGGGTCATCCCCGGTCCTCAGCTCTCCAAGGCCATCGCCAGCGTCACGCAGTGGGCCATTACCGCCCCTCCGCCTCCCCCTCAACCATCATCGTCCCGGGGGAGCGGGAGGCCGGCCCCCAGTGCAAGACAGCACCGCGCCCGCCGCCGGGCCGCAGTCCCGCCCCCCCCCACTCACTTGGCCGCGGGGGTCTGCTGTAAGGCCTCGGAATCGGGTCCCAGCCGCGGCCGCTGCCACATCCGACAAACCCACCGGGCTCTGGTGAAGCCGCTCCTCGTCCGGTCACCAGTGCAGGAAGGCGGGGGATGGGCGCCGCGCCCGCTTGTCTCCCGGACGGCAAAGACTGCCTGCACGTCCTACTCAGCGCCGGAGCAGTCCGCTGGAGGGCCCCCGCTCTGTCCTTCACTTCGCACTCCGCACTCCAGCCCGCCTCAGTTCGGAACCTCTCTCCGTCCGAGCCGAGCCTCCTCAGATTCTCGGCACCGCCATCTTTCTTTGCTGGAGCACAGCTCCGCCGGGGTTCGGGAGCCGCCGATAACGCAGCGTCCGGGCACCCACAGGGTCGCAATCGAGCCCCCTCGGTCCCGCTTCGCCTGGAGCAGCGAAAATACCACTCAGGGGGTTACAACCGTGGTAGTTTCAGGAGTATTGGTGGGATCTGGCGTGGAGCCGATCGCTCACGCCGCCATCCAAGCCACGCCCCCTTAGCTCTTGCATTTCATAATAAAACATATAAATAAAAAACTTACATTTAAATAACTTGAGTTTAGTTGTATTTTAATCAACTTACCGCCTTTCTGCTGCTCAATGGAAGGAAGCAGCAGCGACCTTCCTGGCAAGAATGCAGAAAGCAAACTCCAGGTTTTTGCAGGTTGAGGAACGGCGGAATAGAATACAGCAACAAGTGTATCTTGTTAGGAAAGTGAAATCCTCGCTAGAGAACAAGATCGGCGAATTAGAGAACAACTCGAGGCATTCCAATCTTTGATTAGTTGGTGTGCCAAAAGGCTGCGGAGGGACTCAAACTATGCAATGAGTCAAGACTTTCATTAAAAAATGTTTTAATGGAAGTCTCCGGTGATTTGTCAATTCCTCGAGCACATAAGGTGCCAGTCCATCCCTATGCAAATTCTAAATTGCCTCGGACGATTCTGGTCACTTTTGCAGACTACTGCATCAAGGAACTGATATTATTTAAGGCTATCCTGATGAAACAATTCACTACTAATGAAGTACCTTGCTGTTGATTTTTTTTCAGATATGTCTACAGCTGCAGCACCACGTAGAAAATAGTTTGTCAAGCTTCTATACTCATTCAAGGCTCAGGATGCACAGGCAACAATAGCACAACAGTCCAAACTTAGGGTACTAGTAAAAGGGAGGTTTCACATGTTTGCCAATCTAGAGGCAACTGACGAGTTGCTGCAAAGAATAGCTACTTAGTAAATGTTGAGAAGAGGGAATTCATGTATCAAGACCTGCAGGATAGATAGGGGGGGGGGTCCTCACTATGGGTGCATCAAAGTGGCACCCAGTGCAGGCGTCCATGCTGGCGCCACGCGAATGAGGTTGGAGAGGGGAATTTTGGGCAATTCCACTCTCTGAGGGTGGGGAGGGGTCGCAAGGGGTGGTCTGAGGGTTTGGGAGGGTATTTGGTAGCACAGGGGCTCTTGGGGTGGTGTAGGGGAGCGCAGGTTGAGAAAAAAAGAAGCAGAGTCTGAGGAGACAGCAATAATTGGTATTAATGGATAATAGCTATAGAAAAAAAGCTTTTGAACTGATAGTATATCTAGCAAACAAACGTATGGGCTTTTTTTCAGGTGGATAACCTCATCTTCTCCACAAATTTTATTGCTTCAGAAAACTCATCTTAAAACTAATAAGACAAACCTTTTTTTTTCTTAAATATTTATTATAGATCATACATTCCTCAGCTGGGCTGACGGGGAGGGGGTAGTGATGAATCAAGGCCAAATGCTTAATTAGGAAGAAATTCAAGTTCATATAGATCCGCGTGATAGATTGATTTGGATTATAGCCTGATTAACTGGGAACCTGATTAGCCTATTGAGTTATTATGCCCCGCTAATGGATAACATTTGACCAATTATGCAGATCAACAAGGTGGCTATGGTAGCAGGAGACTGTTGCTGCAGCAATTTCTGCATAAATATGGATTAGTCACCTTTGCCACATAATCTATCATCTGTTGCATAATCTTCAGATTTTAACAAAAAAATATTCTAGCTCTTGCATTCATTAAAAAACGTATACATTTAAATAACATGAGTTTTGTTGCATTTTAGTCAACTTACTCCCTTGTTGCTACTCCATGGCCTTCAGCTCCCCATGCAAGTCAGGTTAGGCCACGGCTAGAATTTGATTAATCATGTGGGTCAGGTGGTGCCACATAAGCTTCTTTTTTAGGAGTTTGGTTAACCTCCTATCTTTTGCAACATTTAATGCTGTGCAGCCCATAGACTCTCTGGTGGTGAAACTGCCTGCCAGATTGCCTTCTCCTCATGGGAGACTGACCTGCAGAAACTAACAGAAGAGACAAACACTTTTTTTTAACTATATGTTGTTTGAAATCACATAAGAAAAGAAAAGAAACATCTCCAGATGGTTACTATTACTATTATGTATTACTATTCTTGTGAACGATATTATGTTAGATATGTTAGTGACTTACTACAGAAACAGTAATACCATCCACATTATTCTATGCAGATAATATAATTATTTTGTTGAATGATGATTAGTTTCTTTTCTTTAAATATTTCATATTTCCTTATTCTTATTTTTTCACAAATGCGCAGTCAACACATTTTACCTTCAAAAAGGCTTTGTCAGGGCAAGATTGTGTCAAATACTCTAGAAGGACAGCAATTCTCTTTAATGGACAGTCACACCTAATCGCATCTGTCATGAGAGCAAACAATTATTTTGATCTACGTTCTTCCAGTAATTTCAGTTATGTTTATATTTTGATCAATGAGCAGCTGATCAATGAGGTGGGCAACTGTTTCTGTGTATTTGTATTTGTACTACTTAGGTGACGATTTCAGGTGTTGCGGTTGTTATATCCCTGGCTGCTTCTTCTATTTTGTTCTTTCACAAACATGATGGCTGTACCTTCTGCTATATCACAAGTGCATTATATCATATGGTAATAAGGCAGATGGATACCTCTCACATTTGTAAATGAGTACCCATGCACTAAGCTCTAAATCAGGCCCTTAGTCCTATAAATATGAAAGAAATTATAAATTATTAATACCACAATTGAATTGTTATTAATTATCTATGTATCTGTTTTACAGTTTCTCAGACGGATACTCCATAGCAAACAGCTTGCATATTTTGGTACCTTTATAAGAACTGTCTCATCTTCTATGCAAAGTAAAGAAATCTTGACTTTTCTCTATAGCAAATTATTATTTCGCAATGTATTTTTCAAAAGTAGTAATGATAATTTGGGATATTATCATATACATAATTGTAGCAAAAAGCATTGAATTCCTAAAGTAAATAATGTCAGAAACATACAACTTGTAAGTTTTTTTGTGGATCTATTTTTCACCAGGTATTTATTCTGACAATGAAAAACTGGGAATTTGCACAAAGTAAATTTTTTATAGATCTAAGTCTAAGTTTAGTCTCAGCAAAATGGAAAAATTAAAAGTCAGACATACAAGGTCAACATTACGTGTCAGTCAATTTTTCTAATATCTTGGTTAATAATTTACAATAAACCATAAATAGGTTTATAGTATCACTCACTTAGGGAAGATGGCAGCATTTGATGTTTATTTTTTATTTTCTAAATTTTATCACAAGCTTATATGCACAGAAAACTTTACAGTTGAACATAGCATAGCATGTATGGTGCTTACCTGACTTTCTGCAGGAGCAAAGAGTGGGATGTATTTAGAGACCCTGTCACCTGTACCTTCAGCCATGTTGAGTCACAGCACAGAAACTGAACAGCAACAGATGAGGTTGTCTGCTTCACTTGGTGGGTAGGAGCCAAGTTAAACAATGGCACTAAAATGTGTATGCCATATTTATATACAAAATTGTATCGTTGTACATTTCAGTGACAGATTTCATCAATAACTGACCATTGTAACCAGCTTTGACTGCAGACAATGGAAAAGGTGTGCAAATACTCCACTTAGGTGTCCCTTGTCCATAACTGATACATCAGGAATCCACCATGTTTGTTCCAACACCATAACATCACATTGTCTGCATGTGTATGCCTGACACGGATGAGTAGTGTGTTAATACAGCAACGATTCATCATCTGAAACTTTGCTCCATCAATGACAACTTAAATGTCTACAATAGTAAGCATACATGTACATGGTGTAATGTATGTCACAGTGGGCAAACCTTTTTTTTAAGTTGATAAACAAAAATCACACAACAATCATAAAATAACGTAATACATAAAACAAGGAACACTATTTTATTGTATTAAATGAATTATGATAGTGGGCTGTAGGTGCATGATTCATAATGAAAATAGAATGATAATTATAATTATTGGTATAAAGTAAAACAAAAAAATTGCAAAATGCATATTTGATTTTATTGTATTTAATGAATTATGATATTGTGCTGTAGGTGCATGATTCCTAATGGAAATAGAATGCTAATATTTATTGATATAAAGTAAAACAGAAATTAGAAAAATGCACATTTTATTGGAAATGATAAACAATATCAATGTGTTCAGTGTACATGTCCTTAATGAATACTTTGCTAAAATATTAACAACACCCATGCCTGTCAAATAAATATTTATGTACATGGCGTAATGTATGTCACTGTTGGCAAACCTTTTAAAAAAAAAAAAGAATAAACAATAACCAAATAACAACAAACCAAATTAACATAAAATAATGTAAAACATAAATAAAATAACAATAACAATATTTTATTATATTTTATCAATTATGATTTTAGGCTGCAGCTGTACATTTAAATGATTTCTAAAGGAAATAGAATGATAATAATTATTGATATAAAGTAAAACAAAAAATAGCAAAATGCACATTTGATTGAAAAAAATATCAGTGCTGTCAGTGTCCATGTCCTTAATACATGCTTTGTTTAAATATTGACTACACCCATGTGTATCAAATAATAATTGCCCATTTCATTTAATTTATATGGTACAGATATGTTCATTCACAAGCCAGAGGAAAAGAAGCAAGCGTAAGTCAATGGCCCAAAATAATCTTTAAACCGTGTCCTAATGCAGGACAGGAATATCATTAAGAAGTACAGGTTGAACTAGGACACCATAAAAGTCTTTTTCTAGCAGTTTCATTCAGAACCTTTTCCAGACATTAACATTTTGACAGCCATTCCACCTATTATCAAGATAATGGCAGTTCTGCTTGCCTGTTCTACTGACTCTTTAAGGTACAGTTAGTGATTCCAACAGGATGTTGCAGCCAACATTCTTTACTTTCCTTAGCCAAGTCCTCAGTGTTATACTCAGATGACTGACACGCTTCATGCACTTTTCTACTGTTAATCCAACAATGAACATCAAAGATCAGTTTTGTGGCTTAAGAAGAATACCAAATGTTGTGGTGCCATAAATGAAAAACACATTGGATTGTTGACACCTCTTGCCCGGGAGCAGGCATACTGCGATCAGAAACATTTTTGAATCACATCAATGTGCAGGCAGTTTGAATACCAGATTTGTGCATCACCAGTGTGTGTGCAAGATTTCTTGGATCCATCCATGACCCACTAGTGCTATGCAACAGCTCCGTACCACAACAGAAACAGACCTTGCACTAGCAAGAATTAGGCCTATTGGTGTTATTTTTAGATATATTGTGTGAATTGTAATGTGCAGTTATGTATTTCAAATCATATTTTAATGAATTGTTTGTTTTGTTCTTATATTTTTCAATGAACTGAGCTGATTCCTGATGAACATGACTTTTAACCCCACTAAGAAGCCCAACAATGCAAGGGAAGTCCACTTCAATGAAGCCCATGTACAAACATGGGTACCTGTGGGGCATATATTTGGGCTTCTCAAGGCACTATTATGTGCCTTGATAATGCTGGGATGAGCCCTCTTCTTCTCTCCTTCGAAGGTCTGCAACATACATGTGTTATGTTGTATGCTTCACAACATTGCTCAGTGGGGAAACAGCTCCTTCATCCCTGATGATGACTATTAATGTGAACCCCAAGGTGAAGTTGTTGAGTTGCGTCTGCAAGATGATGATGATGATCATGAAGACAGTCTATTCAGCCATTAACTTATTGAAACATCTTTACCTGATGGTAAGTGGCACACATTAATAATTAACTTTAAAACAAAATGTATGGACATTTCCTGTTTAAAAATATGTTTTTTAACATTTATTTATTTAATGCTGCAAATTAAAAGGGCAAGTATCCCTCGTGGCGACCGCATAAACCAAACCCCTGTGCACCGTGTACTTTTGCAAGTGTATGTGCTTGTTGGCGATTCCTGAGCGTGTGCATTAGAGTCCTGACACTGAGCAGTATTTCCAAGAAAGAACTCCGGCCTAGCACTGAGTGCTCTGTGGACGGGTACTTTGTGATCTAGCTTGAGTTCCCCTTGTGACTCTTAGTCATTCGGCCTATGGGTCCTCCTGAGAGTCATCTTGAATTCTGTTGGACTTTCCAGGTTGCTCCAGATGTGCCCCGACTCACCATTGCTTGTTGAGTCCCTTGGACCTTGCTGGTCCACACCGTAACCTGCTTGACCTTCCTGTGTGCGTTGCTGTTGCCAAGGCTTGCTGGTGCTCCAGCCGGACACTGACACCTCAGCACTCAACATCCTTCATGGGACAGCTAGCACCCGGCACTTGGTCATCCTCTACGTCTCCTGGTCCTCGTGGCTGCAGAGTCAAGCATCCTCTCTTCGCACCTAAAGTATCCGACATCGGTAGGCATTCAGCTTCTGAGCTCCAGGTCACCCTGAAGTGACCCAGACTCTGTCCCCTCTGCTTTCAGGTTTCTTCCATCAGATACCGACCAGCAGCTCTTCTTTGAAGCCGTCCATTGAAAACAACAACGGTTTTCGACACCACTTCGGACCTATGCACCCGGCTTCTCTGGGATAGGTAACTCGGGTATTCCAGTATCCACGGTGGGGTGGCTCTCAAACCACCTAATTTCCAAAGGTTTTCCTCGAAGTCCACCGAGAAGGGTCTTTAAACTTTAAAACTCCAACCGCGACGTTCCCATAGAGTTGAACGGAGCACTCAGTCATGTTTCCCCACTGCACCCGTCCTCCGTAGCATCACAGTTTACTCACCTTGGGTGGTACCTTGGGGTCCCAGCGATGCTACGTGCTCTAGACACTGTCTCGACTCAAGTTGTGGTTCTTATACCACTATTTTAGTATATGGTTTGGTCTCTCCCCGGAGCCCACTTCGTATTGTGCTACTTACAACTGTTTCTTTCGCTAAAGTATTGCGAGGTTTGTAATGTATCCTATTGTAGAGGATACTAGAGAGTGTTTCTTAACTAAATACATATTTTTTATAACTACTTTGTGGTGCTCCTTTCATTTAATTAATACTAAAGGTGACATTCTGCTAAAACAAGCTGCTTTACAGTCCTTCAATATTAAACCTGCAGGCTGCTCTACACAGCTACCACTAGGATAGCTTTCTAAAGGTTATCATACATCATAAGGGTCATTTGGACAGGTGCAAGGTGGCGACTTTAACAAGTGGACAGCATATACCATGCCAAAATCTCACAGTTTCCATTTTGATAAGTGTTTGTACGGTGGACCTTGCTGGTCCACACCGTAACCTGCTTGACCTTCCTGTGTGGGTTGCTGTTGCCAAGGCTTGTTAGTGCTCCAGCCGGACACCAACCCCTCAGCACTCGACATCCTATGTGGGACATATCGCACCCAGCAATTGGTCATCTTCAACGTCTCCTGGTCCTCGTGGCTGCAGAGTCAATCATCCTCTCTTTGCACCTGAAGTACCAGACATCGGTCACCCTGAAGTGACCCAGACTTTGTCCCCTCATTTTTGAGGGTCCTTCCATCACATATCCATCCTTGGATTCCAATGGACACTTTCTTCCTTCCCAGCAGCAGCTCTTCTTTGAAGTCCTCCATTGAAAACAACGTCGGTTTCTGACATCACTTCAGACCTATGCACCCGGCGTCCCTGGGAAAGGTAATTCGAGTTTTCTGATATCCATGGAGGGGTGGCTCTCCAAAGTCCTAAGTTCCAAAGGGTTTCCTGGAAGTCAACCGAGAAGGGTACTTAGACCTTAAAATTTGAACCGTGACTTTCCCATAGAGTTGTATGGAGCACTCAGTCGTGTATCCCCACTGCACCCGTCCTCCATAGCATCACAGTTTACTCACCTTGGGTGGTTCCTTGGGGTCCCAGCAATTTTAGGCGCTCTAGACCTTGTCTCGAATCAAGTCGTGGTTCTTATACCACTATTTAAGTATATGGTTTGGTCTCTCCCTGGAGCCCACTGTGTATTGTGCTACTTACAACTGTTTCTTTGCTAAAGTACGGTGTGCTTTGTGTTGTATCCTAGTGTAGAGGATACTAGAGAGTGTTACTTAAATAAATACATATTTTTTTATAACTACTTTGTGGTTCTCCTTTCATTTAATTAATACTAAAGGTGACATTCCGCTAAAACAAGCTGCTTTACAGTCCTTCAATGTTAAGCCTGAAGGCTGCTCCCCACAGCTACCACTAGGATGGCTTTCTAAAGGTTATCTTTGAACTCATACATCATGAGGGTTGTTTGGACTGGTGTAAGGTTCCCACTTTAACTAGTGGACAGCATATACCAGGCCAACTTCTCACAGTTTCCATTTTGATAAGTGTTTGTAGACCTAGGGCCCGAATCACAAAGGCAATCTGAGATAAAAGTCTAACTTTATGCCTTTTGTTATTTACAGAGGTCATTTATGAGTCATATATTTAGGTCCACAGTTGGTCGTACAGTCAACAGTGAGGGAAGCACAAATAGTGGACTTCATGCACCATGATGAAAAGGAGCAAACTTTTCTGGGATATGATGAAGTGTCCCACCACAACCTTTTCCCTGCCCAAACTGATTTTCATGACTTCCTCTACCATTTATCATATATTACTAATGTTCCTTGTTATAAAAATTGCATTCCGGCCCATTGATTACACTTTATCCGGACCGAGCCGGAGAGACTGGCCGAGTCGGAGAGTATGACCCAGCTGCGGAGAGTATAGACCAAGCTGGAGTTCCTGGCCCGACTGCGGACATAAAGATACGACTCGTAAATGACATCTGTGAATATCAACAGTCATAAAGCTAGACTTTTGTCGCAGATTGCCTTTGTGAATCTGACCCATTGTTGGCATATTCTCTTTTTATATGTCATATTACCATTTTTTTTTTCAAATACAACATGCTAATAAATACATGTTTATTAAAAACAAAAGCAGGGATATTTTAATTTCAATATATGTAAAAATATATATTTTGTATGTAAACATTCTGTGTATTCTTGATGATATTTTTTATATATAATAATACACATATATATATATATATATATATATATATATATATATATATATATATATATATATATATATATATATATATATATATCAATACAGTGCATACTAAATGTTTCACTATTTCAATATTCTGACAACTCAGAAATGTTTAATTATATTACAAAGGTTGATAAAGTGAACAGCCCAAATGCTCACATAAGGAAATCCCTTTTTGCGTCTCTTGGTGGTGGTTTGTGGCCTGTTGTTCTAACCTGGGCCAGATGGCCGACACCTCCCGAGGACCACTGAAACATTCTGGGTGACAACAGGTGAGGTGGTGACAGGTGGCACTGTGGGCAGTAGGGTCCTGATTTCCCTGGAGCTGCCAGCTGGAGAAGTTTCTGGGATCAACCTGACAGTAGAAGGTGCCTCATCAAGTACGGGCTGGAGTGTTCCCTTTGGGTGCATGGTCAAGACTGATTTACATATGGCTGGGTCCATACTGGAATGGTGAGAAAAAAAACAACGGATTTTTGTTGGCCCAGTTGTCTGTACTATGGTGAATGTATGCAATTTTTCTGCATTCTCTCCATCAATTGTTCTTTTTGCATTTGTCACCGAGTGGGACGGGTATGCCCAGAAGTGGATCCAGTGCTCTCCATGCCACTGTAGTCAAGCTATCATGGCTGATGATGGGTGAAACCCTGAAACTGGTCCTAGGATACTTGTTTCCAGTCAACGGAGGACCTGGCCTGTGAGTTTAGGCTGGACTGTTCCCATTGGGCGCAGGGTCAAGACTGATTTGCACATGGCCTGGTCTAAACTGGAATGGCATGGTGAGCAAGAAAACCATGGAATTAGGCTCAGATTTCTGTACTGGAATGAATGTATGACATTGTTCTTCATTCTGTCCATCAGTTATTCATTTTGCATTTGTCACCCCGCGTGGGACGTGTATGCCCAGACCTGGGTCCCGTGCTCTCCATTTCACTGGATTCAAGCTATCCTGGCTGATGAGGTGTGAAACCTCGAAAACGGTCCAGGGAGGACCTGGCCTGGCAGTTCAGGCCATTAAATGCAGGGTCAAGAATGATTTGCATATGGCTGTGTCCAAACCGGAATGGCATGGTGAGCAAAAACACGATGAATTTAGGCCCAGATCTCTGTACTGCGGTGAATGTATGACACCAATTGTTCTTTTTTGCATTTGTCAACCCGAGAGGAAGGGGAATGCCCAGACGTGGTTCCTGTGCTCTCCATGCAACTGGAGACAAACTATTTTGGCTGATGAGGGGTGAAAACTAGAAACCGGTCCTACAATGCTTGTTTCCATTCCAGGGAGGACCTGAACTGGCAGTTCGGGTGGTCTATTCCCATTGTGCGCAGGGGGAAGACTGATTTGCATACGGCTGAGTCCAAACTGGAATGGCATGGTGAGAAAAAAGATGATGGATGGAGACCCAGATCTCTGTACTGGTGTAAATGTATGACATCAATTGTTATTTTTGCATTTGTCACCCGAGATGGACGGTTATGCCCGGACTTCGGTCCCGTGCTCTCCATGTCGCTGGAGAAAAGCTATCCTGGCTGATGAGGGGTGAAACCCCAAAACCGGTCCTAGGATGCTTGATTTCAGTCCAGGGAGGACCTGGCCTGGCAGTTTGGGCTGGACTGTTCCCATTGGGCACAGAGTCAAGACTGGTTTGCATATGGCTGGGTCCAAACTGGAATGGCCGGGACACCTCCTTGCGAGGTAGCTGTTCGCGCTCTACAAATATCAGTATTAATGGCATGGTGAGCAAAAAAACTATGGATTTAGGCCCAGATCTCTGTACTGGGGTGAATCTGTCACAATGTTCTGAATTCTGTTCATCAATTGTTCTTTTTGCATTCGTCACCCAAGTGGGACAGATATGCCTAGACGTGAGTCCTGTGCTCTCCATGCCACTGGAGTCACGCTATCCTGGCTGATGAGGGGTGAAACCCTGAAAACAGTCCTAGGATGCTTTTTCCAGTCCAAGGAGGACCTGGCCTGGCAGATCGGGCTGGACTGTTACTATTGGGCACATGGTCATAACTGATTTGCATATGGCTGGGTCCAAACAAGAAGGCATGTTGAGCAAAAAAACAATGATTTAGGCCCAGATTTCTGTACTGGGGTGAATGTATGACATTGTTCTGCATTCTGTCAATCAATCGTTCTTTTTGCATTTGTCACCCCGAGTGGGACGGGTATGCCCAGACGTTGGTCCTGTGCTTTCCATGCCACTGGAGTTGAGATATCCTGGCTCAGGAGGGGTGAAAGCCCAAAACTGGTCCTAGGATGCTTGTTTCTAGTCCAGGGAGGACCTGGACTGGCAGTATGGGCTGGACTGTTCCCATTCAGCACATGGTCAAGACTGATTTGCACATATGGCTGGGTCGGAACTGGAATGGTGAGCAAAAACACAATGAATTTAGGCCCAGATCTCTGTACTGGGGTGAATGTATGACACCAATTGTTCTTTTTGCATTTGTCAACCCAAGAGGGACGGGTATGCTCAGACGTGGTTCCTGTGCTCTCCATGCCACTGGAGACAAGCTATCCTGGCTGATGAGGGGTGAAACTTCGAAAGTGGTCCTACAATGCTTGTTTCCATTCCAGCGAGGACCTGGCCTGCAGTTCGGGCTGGACTATTCCTATCGTGCACAGGGTCAAAACTGATTTGCATACAGCTGAGTCCAAACTGGAATGGCATGGTGAGCAAAAAGACGATGGATGTAGGCCCAGATCTCTGTACTGGTGTGAATATATGACATCAATTGTTCTTTTTGAATTTGTCACCCCGAGAGGGACGGTTATGCCCGTACTTCGGTCTTGTGCTCTACATGTCGCCGGAGAAAAGCTATCCTGGCTGATGAGGGACGAAACCCAAAAACCGGTCCTAGGATGCTTGTTTTCAGTCCAGGGAGGACCTGGCCTGGCAGTTTGGGCTGGACTGTTCCCATTGGGCGCAGGGTCAAGACTGATTTGCATATGGCTGGGTCCAAACTGGAATGGCATGGTTAGCAAAAAAACGCTGGATTTAGGCCCAGATCTCTGTACTGAGTTGAATGTATGACATTGTTCTGCATTCTGTCCGTCAATTGTTCTTTTTGCACTTGTTGCCCCGAGTGGGACTGGTATGCCCAGACGTGGGTCCTGTGCTCTCCACGCCACTTGAATCAAGCTATCCTGGCTAATGAGGGGTGAAACCTTGAAACTGGTCCTAGGATGCTTTTTTTCAGTCCAGGGAGGACCTGGCCTGGCAGTTCGGGCTGGTCTATTCGCATTGTGTGCAGGGTCAAGACTGATTTGCATACGGCTGAGTCCAAACTGGAATGGCATGGTGAGCAAAAAGACGTTGGATGGAGGCCCAGGTCTCTGTACTGGTGTGAATGTATGACATCAATTGCTCTTTTTGCATTTGTCACCCCGAGAGGGACAGTTATGCCCGGACTTCGGTCCCGTGGTCACCATGTCACTGGAGAAAAGCTATCCTGGCTGATGAGGGGTGAAACCGCAAAATCGGTCCTAGGATGCGTGTTTTCAGTCCAGGGAGGACCTGGCGAAGCAGTTTGGGCTGGGCTGTTCCCATTGGGGGCAGGGTCAAGACTAATTTGCATATGGCTAGGTCCAAACTGGAATGGCGTGGTGAGCAAAAAAACAATGGATTTACGCCCAGACCTCTGTACTGTGGTGAATCTATCACAATGTTCTGCATTTTGTCCATTAATTTTTTTGCTTTTTTCTCCCCAAGTGAGACAGATATGCCTAGTCGTGAGTCCTGTGCTCTCCGCGCCACTGGAGTCAATCTATCCTTGCTAATGAGGGGTGAAACCCTGAAAATGGTCCTAGGATGCTTGTTTCCAGTCCAAGGAGGACCTGGCCTGGCAGTTCAGGCTAGACTCTTCCCATTGGGCACAGGGTCATGACTGATTTGCATATGGCTGGGTCCAAACAAGAATGGCATGCTGACCAAAAAAACAATGGATTTAGGCCCATATTTCTTTACTGGGGTGAATGTATGACATTGTTCTACATTCTGTCCATCAATTGTTCTTTTTATATTTGTCACCTGAGTGGGATGGGTATGCCCAGACGTGGGTTCCTTGCTCTCCATGCCAATGGAGTCAAGCTATCCTGGCTGACTAGGGGTGAAACCCCGATCCCTATCCTAGAATGCTTGTTTCCAGTCCAGGGAGGACCTGGCCTGGCAGTTCAAGCTGGACAGTTCCCATTGGGAGCAGGGTCAAGACTGATTTGCATATAGCTGGGTCCGAACTGGAATGGCATGGTGAGCAAATAAATGAAGGATTTAGACCCAGATCTCTGACTGGGGTGAATGTATTACATTGTTCTGCATTCTGTCAATCAATCTTTTTGCATATGTCCCCCGAGTGGGACGGGTATGCCCAGACGTTGGTCCTGAGCTTTCCATGCCACTGGAGTCAAGCTATCCTGTCTGATGAGGGGTGAAAGCCCAAAACCGGTGTCCTTGGAAGCTTGTTTCCAGTCCAGGGAGGACCTGGCCTTGCAGTATGGGCTGGACTGTTCCCATTGGGCGCAATGTCAAGACTGATATGCATATAGCTAGGTCCAAACTGGAATGGCATGGTGAGCAAAACCCAATGGATTTAGGCCCAGATCTCTGTACTGGGGTGAATGTATGACATTGTTCTGCATTCTGCCCATCAATTGTTCCTTTTGCATTTGTCACCCCTAATGGGACGGGTATGCCCAGAAGTAAGTCCGGTGCTCCGCATGCCACTGGAGTCAAGCTATCCTGGCTGATGTGAGGTGAAACCCCGAAACCGGTCCTAGCCTGGCCGGGCAGTTCGGGCTGGACTGTTCCCATTGGGCACAGGGTCAAGATGCATATTGCTGGGTCTAAATTGGAATGGCTGGTGAGCAAAAAAATACGATGGATTTAGGCTCAGAACTCTGTACTGGGTTGAATGTATGACATTGTTCTGCATTCTGTCCATCAATTGCTCTTTTTACATTTGTCATCCCGAGTGGGAAGGGTATGCCCATACGTGGGTCCTGTACTCTCCACGCCACATGAATCAAGCTATCCTGGCTGCTGAGGGGTGAAACATTGAAACTGGTCTTAGGATGCTTGTTTTCAGTCCAGGGAGGACCTGGCCTGCCAGTTCGAGCTGGACTTTTCCCAGTTGAGCGCAGGGTCCAGATTTATTTGCATATGGCTGAGTACAAACTGGAATGACATGGTGAGCAAAAAAATCTATGGGCCTCATTTATGAGGTTTTGCCGTAGGGCAGTGCAGCAGGCCTTCCTGCTGCACTTACTTATGGCAAAAGAAAAGGGCAGGAATGCGCCGGATCTATAAGATACCTGTCCTTATCACCTGTGCTGGAACAGAATGGGCTGCTGTGCGCCAATGCAGGGACTTTTGCATATGGTGCAAGGGTGCCTGCTTTGCGGGGATGATTATTTTTGTACAGGAAGGGAAAGCTTTCTGTAAAAAAAATATTCACAAGAGGCTTTTTCCTCTTTCTATGTGTGCTGCAGAATGCAGCACACAAAGAAAAAGGAAAAACGAGGAGAAATAAAGATATTTCTCCTCGCTGTGCCTCCCTTACACCTCCCCTGGGGAGGCGTAAGCTTTTGGCACTGCCTCAGATTCATAATTTCTCGTGAATCTGGAGCAATGTCAAAAGGCCATGGATGTTGCTAAGGACGTCCCCAGCAACACCCATTAAACGCCCCTTTAACAGAGAACACTGCGTTAAAGGGACTGATATTTATCATGCAGCATTAAGCAAAAAAAAATGGCTTAGTGCTGCCTGATAAATATCACGCAGGCTTCTGCCCCACAAAACGTCACAAAATGTGACTTTGCGGAGATGCAATGGGTCTCATAAATGAAGCCCTATGGATTTAGGCCCAGATCTCTGTACTGGGGTGATTGTATGACATTGGTCTGCATTCTGTCCATCAATTGTCCTCTTTGCATTTGTCACCCCGAGTGGGACCGGTATGCCCAGACATGGGTCCTGTGCTCTCCATGCCACTGGAGTCAAGCTATCCTTGCAGATTAAGGCTGAAACCCTGAAACCAGTCCTAAGATGCTTCTTTCCAGTCCATGGAGGACCTGGCTTGGCATTTCCGGCTGGACTGCTCCCATTGGGCGCAGGTTCAAGATGGATTTGCATATGTCTCGGTCCAAACTGGAATGGCATAGTGAGCAAAAAAACGATCGCTGAGCAATAAAACGATCTCTGTCCTGGGGTGAATGTATGACATTGTTCTGCATTCTGTCCATCAATTTTTTTTTTTGCATTTATCAAGGAAATCAGCTGCTAAATTAGGCATTGCTGTAGAAACTGCTCTGAGGCTATCCAGCACCACCACAGAATGTACTGTTTGCCCACACAGGTGTTGCTCCAGGAGTTCATTTTGTACCCGGTGGATAGCATACCGGGCTCTTATAAGATAATTTTGGGTTTGTAAGAGATAACATATCAGGCCCATCTGCTCCTCCTGTCATTGAGCTGCACTCATCCGTTTTCTTACAATGATGTTAATAATTGTGGAGGCATCCTGTGCCTCTTTTGACACTGTGGCTCCTTTTCCAGCCAATTTCAAATCATTCTGTGACCTAGCCTGGGTGGCCGCAGATGTAGCATATTTTTTCACAGCAGACGTTAGGATGGGGTTTAACACAGGAGGCAGGGCCGGGGTAGCCACAACTGTTGATGGTGTGGAGCCACAGAGAATGTCCGGTTCAATAATGTAAAAGTAAAGAATGGGAACAGGACTATTCTGGATCTAGTTGGCATTGTTTCCTGAGGGAAAGGAAGCATAAGGTGCTAGTTGAGTTACCCTGGTCCAGGTTTTTCTTCAACCTGCCCATCATTGGCAAGAATTTCACTCCCCCTGAAAGGTTCAGATGTTCAGTTCTGAGGCAGAGTGGAAATCTCAGATGATGACGATGATTCAAATTTGAACGTTTGAACTTTGAATAAAACTTTTTTTACTCAAGTATACATAAAAAAACTTACAATTTACTATGATGACTACATATTTTGGAGCATGACATACAGTTTTTTTTAATGGATTAATCTTTCTAAAAAACATCTGTCTGCTAAAGTTGATATAGAATTTTCTTATATAATAGACATGTTACATTTTTGTAACACCTGTTGTTTTAATTACAACTAACATGTGAATTCTTTTTTTTATGATTTTAGGCTCACAATCAAGTGGTTATCTTTCACCCCTAGCCTTTTATTACTCTCTTGTCCCAGTGTACTCAGCCTGACAAATACAGTCCCTACAATTGATTTGTGTGTTTGTTTAATTGAACTGGACCCCTCCTGAGGCGATAAGCCGGGAGGTAGACTGCTGCTGAATTTTGTGTGTTAACCTGCTGAGTACGAGCGTGTGTTAACTGTAATTTTAGACGGCGATATTTTAAATTCTATTCTTTATTTAGTTGCACATACCTTAGTATTCTGCCCTCGTTTATCCCTTTCCCCGCACTTTGATGGTCACAGCCGATTTTAGGGCTGTGTACCGAGACCAAGGGAAATATTCCCAACGGCAGACATCTTGGGTGGGAGGCGGCAGCTTTGACAGCGCTCTAGCCATCCCTACATAAGGAGCCCATTTGCGAACAAACGCGAGATTCGTGTGTTTGTTTAACTGAACTGGACCCCTCCTGAGGCGATAAGCCGGGAGGTAGACTGCTGCTGAATTTTGTGTGTTAGCCTGCTGAGTACGAGCGTGTGTTAACTGTAATTTTAGACGGCGATATTTTAAATTCTATTCTTTATTTAGTTGCACATACCTTAGTATTCTGCCCTCGTTTATCCCTTTCCCCGCACTTTGACAGTCACAGCCGATTTTAGGGCTGTGTACCGAGACCAAGGGAAATATTCCCAACGGCAGACATCTTGGGTGGGAGGCAGCAGCTTTGACAGCGCTCTAGCCATCCCTACATAAGGAAACGGATGCTCTCCGCGCTAGCGGACGCGCTTGGTGGACACGCCTCATTCAGCGCCGGAGTCACGCCAGTGTCAGCCTGTCTGCGCCCGTCCGCGCCTCGGGCGAGCCTTAGGGCCATGGCACAAACTTCACTTCATCCCAAGAATCTACTGCAGGTACCATCTTTGGGAAAGTTATATAAACCTAAGTCTGCACCCTTATCCATAAAATATACCTCTGAGCAATTGCAGGCTCTGAGACCCCCAAGACTACCTTCCTGCAGTCTTCTGGAGTTAGGGAGGGAGAAAGATGCATCCCAAAGTTGCATACTTGGCATTAACTCAGTAGGGACGAAAGCTATGGAGGATAGAGTTAGTAAGAACTATCTTGATCATGATTCAAAATTATTCTCATTTCTCAGTCTGAACTGTCGTTCGCTACCTAAGCACAAAACTGAGATATTCAATTTACTACTAGACCAGGCACCAGACGCCATGTTCATAACTGAAACATGGCTTCAGGAAAGCTCCGGACCGGATATTGCTGCGGCTCTTCCGGACTCATACGCCATTACGAGACTAGACCGGAAAATTAAGTTAGGTGGAGGAATAGCAATTGTTTTTAAAAAAGCTTACAATTGTGAATTCAACAGACTCCCATGTTCAGGTTGTGAAGGTGCTATTTTTAAACTTATACTCGCCCCAAATTTCACCTTTTCAGGAGCACTTATTTATCGACCGCCAGGCGCGACATCAAATTGGTTGACAAGCATGTCAGAACTTATCGGCTCCTTAGTAATGAAAGCTGCAAATTTTACAATCATTGGTGATTTGAACCTGCATTTGGACAAAGGGGACTGTATAACTGCCACTGAATTTATAGCTGATTTAGCGTCCCTCAACCTGATTCTGAAAAATTCTGTACGTACGCATATTGCCGGCCACTTGTTGGATCCTATTTTCTCCAACATGAATGACATCGTCACCTTTCCTGCCCTACCTGTTCCCTGGTCAGACCATTTTCCTATCAAATTTTCATTTCGAGTACAACTGTCGAATAAGGACAAAACATCAGTTCCAACCCATGTCATTAGGAAGTGGAAAAAACTAGACATTGACATTCTCAATACTTTTTTGGAAGCTCGCATACCTTGCACTAAGTCAAGGGTCCAAAATCTATCGACATCAGCTCAAAAATAGCTTATGACAGCCATTGATTCGTTTGCCTAAAACGAAATTAAAAGGTAACAATCACCGCCCCCCCTGCTCCATGGTTTAACAAGATATTAAAGCAAGAAAAAACAGATGTAAAAACGCTGAGCGTCAGTGGAGGAAGACCTATTCTCCAGAAGCCAAGAAAGAATGTAAAATAAAATTAACAAACTATCAAACAATGTGCAGTAAAGTTAAAGCTGAATTTGTATGTATCAAAATTACAGAGGCCCTGAATAAATCTAAAATACTCTTTAAAATAGTGAAAGAGCTGGCTGGCTCAAATACTTCACAACCCCCACCTGACCTCAATAAAACACAGTGTGACCAATTGGCTACTTTCTTTGTAAATAAAGTTGATAAAATATATCAGGGCATTGAACAAGCACAAAATGAACAAAATAAGGCAAACATGAACATCCTTAATACCTTTTCTGAGAGACAGAGCAATCATACCGACACACTAGGCCCTAGCGTCAGTGATATTTCTTCTGTCACACTAGAAAAATGGCCTATGCTTAACATCGATATTGTATTTGAGTTACTCAATACGATCAAATCGGGTTCACCTAAAGACCCTTTGCCATGCTCAGTCTTAAAACAACTTAACAGGGGAGCTATGGCCATTATCACCGACCTTTTAAATGCATCCCTTCATGAGGAATATGTGCCAGATGAATGGAAACACGCAATGATTCATCCGCTGCTAAAGAAAGCTGGTGCTGACCCAAATCTGCCCTCTAATTTCCGTCCAATCTCCCTTCTGCCCATGTTCGCAAACATTCTTGAGAAACACGTTCACCGGTCCCTTACGGAATTCATAACTACACATGACCTGTTACCCCCCCCTTCAATCAGGCTTTCGCTCAGGCTTCTCTACGGAGACAACCTTGTTAGGTGTAACAGAGAGCATCCGGGCCATGTTGGACAGAGGAGAAACGGTGGCACTTGTGCTTTTAGATCTTAGTGCCGCATTTGACACGGTGTCACATGCGGCACTTATGCGGACACTCCACTCCATAGGCATTCGTGGTGCAGCCATCAACTGGATTAAATCATTGCTGGAAAACCGTACATTCTAAGTTTTCTCTCAATCTGCCTGTTCAGACACCTTGACTTTTAAGCATGGAGTACCGCAGGGCTTGATTTTGAGCCTGTTACTCTTTAATTTATACATGAGCCACTTGCTAAAGTAGTGGAAGAGTCTGGTTTGCAAATGTTTTCCTATGCTGACGATTCTCAGCTTCTTTTCTCCCTTTCCTCTGCAGAAAGGGATACTCCCTCCACCTTAAAACTAGGACTGGGAAAGATTGCAGGGTGGATGCAGGAAAACTTTCTCAAACTGAACGGTGATAAGACCGAGTTAATTGTCTTGGGTAAAAATAAAGAATTGTGGGGACCCCAACATTGGCCATCTGAAATGGGCACTCCCCCGGCTCCGGCTTCGCAAGCCCGAAATTTAGGTGTCATCGTTGATGACTCCCTGAATATGCACCTGCAAGCTGTGAAGACATCGGCCACTTGCTTTGCAATACTAAAGTGGCTCAAAAAAATCTGCTCGATGCTACCCGAATCCACTAGAAAAACGGTCATCAATGCCTTAACAACATCTAGGCTTGATTATGGCAATGTGCTATACCTGGGGGCAAAAAAGGCAACGATCCGCAGATTGCAGACAGTGCAAAACGCGGCAGCGAGACTGTTATGGAAAATCCCTATTTCCTCATCAACCTCCAAATATATCCGGGAGTTACACTGGTTGAGAATAGAGAATAGGATTAAATTTAAATCCCTGTGCTTTATGCATAAGATTTCCACCAAAAATGCTCCCAAGTATCTACAAAAACTAGTCCGTCCCTATCATCCCTCCCGGACTCTTCGATCTGCAACAGCTAATCACTTTGTCATTCCCAAAATAAAACTATCACGCATGGGTGGAAAATCCTTTGCTTTTCTTGGACCCTCATTATGGAATGCTATGCCACACGCAATACGTAACGAGGGGAGCTATATGATATTCAGAAAAGCCTTAAAAACTTGGCTGTTTAACATCTGAAAATGCCCTGTCCTGTAACACACTACTGAATCATTAGCGCCGGGAAACCCTTTGTTGGGTAGCTGTTGCGCTATATAAATAAAATAAATAAATAAATAATTGTTGTATGCCAACCTTAATAATTAATCATCAACATAGGTTTGTTATTGTGAACATAGGCCATACATGTGTATATGTTTCTTCATTATATGTTGAAAAAACATGAACCACTTCTATATAAATAATGTCATGCATGTGTTCGATGTTTGCTATTTTAAAAGAATTGCATCTGAATTGTAACACTACACAATCAAACACAGTTATGTAATATTATAATTTTGTCAAAAACATGGTAATGGGTTAATGCTTACACCAAATGGATAAACATCGTTCAGATGTAACTCATACATTGGTTTCCTTTTGTTTATTTGAAATGCTATGAATAAGCAACATGAATCTAAAATATGAAATAATGCAGTGATATGGTTTTCAAATCCAGAACTGGAACATTCTTGTCCTAGAACACTGATTCATACAATATAAGGTATACAAACAAAAATGATTGTAAGAAAATTGTATTATGTCCACGAAAAAAGTCTTTTGAATTTGAAAGTGATTATAATCTTTAGGCCATACAATATTACTTGTAAATTGTGATATGTTATGTTATGTTATTTATGGTTCTAGAGCGCACTGTTACCCTATGGTGTCTTGGCGCTGAGCACTGGTTACCTGAGGAGCATGAGGCCTAGTGGCCAAATAAGAAACATGTCTTCAAGCCCTTCCGGAAAGAAATCAGATCTTGGGCATTTCTAAGTTGGAACAGGAGTTCATTCCATGTCTTGGAGGCACAGTGAACAAAGCTTCTGCCTCCCCAGTTAGTTTTTTTTAAAAGGGGGGGGGTTAACACTAGTTTGGACCTGGTTGACCCTAATGTTCTATTAGGAATATACAATGAAAGTTTAGATTTATGGAACTGAGGACCTGTCCCATTCACAGCTTTAAAGACATTACAGAGTGCTTTGAAGCATGATCTTAGTGGTATTGGAAGCTAATGCAATTTCTTAGGTACTCCCCTGACTGAGGCAGATTTAGGTGTCCCGGTCAGCAATCTAGCTGCCGCATTCTGCACCACTTGCAGCCTGTTCAGATGTTGCTTTTGAACATTGAGATATAAGGTGTTGCAATAGTCCAGATGCGACATTATGAGTGCCGTAACCGCAGTCCTGAGGCTACTCTCAGACAGGAAGAACCTGATTTTCTTGATTATTCTGAGGACCATGAAGCATGCCGAAGTCACCATGCTCACTTGGTCCTTCATGGTGAGTTTATTATCCACCATGATACCAAGATTCTTGGCTTTCCTTGAAGGTACTGGACACAGGCCCAAATCCTCCGGCCACCATTCTGGTGTCCATACCCGTGGATTATTGCCAAATCTTAAAACCTCGGTCTTAGCTGAGTTAAGCTTTAGGCAATTGGCAGACATCCAGGCTGTGATGAAACGTATGCAGTCATGGAAGCAAACACCTGGTTCCTTTTCCGCACCCTCCGTCAGCGACAACACAATTTGTGTGTCGTCAGCGTAAGAGGTGAGCTGGAAGCCAAAGTACCTGATGATACCAGCCAGGGGTGCCACATAGATATTGAAAAGCGTAGGGCTCAGAGCTGAGCCCTGTGGCACCCCACACGGACGTGAAAACGGTTCTGAGATGTTACCATCTAGGTCTACAGTTTGTGACCTGACCTTGATAGGGTCATTGGGATCCAGTGACGGTTTCTTCAATAATGGAAGAACTGAAGCTTTTTTCCATATTTTTGGAAAAATTGCGGATGATAGATCAGCATTAAGCAAAGGGGTAAGTGCGGCTCCAATTATATCGGGGATTTGCTTAATGATCCGAACTGGACAAGGGTCACTGGGAGCACCAGATGTAATACGTGCACGTGTTACATAAGGAAGGTTGTTTAGTATCAAAAATATTCATTTACATCTGTTCATACTTTAAAAATATATGAGATTTTGTAAGGAACATGTTGTGGCAAGGTGAAAGAATTATAGATTGAGGTTCTGGAGTGTAGTAAGTTGCAACATATGTAGCAAACCAGTGTAAATAGGTTGATTTCGTGTAGACATTCTGTGGATTAGTGGTGACAGAATGGACGGAGAGGAGAAAATGCAATTTTTGGCATTGTCACCACCATCTTTTGCAGTATTGTACTGCTATTTGTACACTCTGTAAACGAGAGCACTGCGGTCCAGTGCCCATGGTATGTTCTCTGTCGCCAAGACACATAATTAGCTCATCTCTAATTGGTTTATTGTTTAATTAACTTTCTTTTAAGTACTCAGTATCAGGTTCAGAAATATACCTATGGCATAGAAAGATAAATGCTTGCTGTGAACTGGAGCACTTATTTTGAAATCCACTAATGTGACCAGGAAACCATTGCTTCAGACATACAATCATGGTCTGACTGCTGCAATTTAAGGATGCATCTTGACCTGTCAAAATAACTAATTTCATTGGGGAAACAGGATAGAGGGCATAGTAATTAAAATAGGACTATGTAAAAATGTCGCATTACCATGTCCCTACATTGACAAAATCCAAAAAGCAATTTTCAAATTGGAAGTCATTGGCTTGCCTGTTAGAAACTTCTATTAGAAAAATAAAGTACAGATCGAAACATTAACTTTGTATTATGGGGTTGGGAGCACCTAGAAAAATAATTTACCAGCTCTCTTTAATATTTATTGAAAGTTCAATTCAATGGTAAAGTTTGACTTTTAATAAATATTTCATAAAATAAACTTTTAGAAAGTTACCTTTTCCCTGCCTGAAGGTCCTGGAGGCTAATATACATTAGCTCGGGGGCAGCTGTCAATCAGGTGCTTAACTGTAATGAGATGTAAAATTCATCCCAGGAAGTAAACAGTGGATCACTTTGATTGTCAGGTCGACCTGAGATGGCAGGAATCATTCCTTGGAGTTTAGCTTGAACTTCAGGTTGGGGCTACTGCCCCTCCTGTTGGCACATCAGTGTCAAACCTTGCCTAACAGTCTGCCTGAAGCAAATGTAAAGCGTTTATGCCCTTGAAGATGATCAAAAAGGCAAACATGACAGAAAAGGACCCGAGGGTAAGTTTAACAACCCACTAGACACATACCCCCATAAACTAAACTCATCACATAAAGAGTATCTAGGGGTCAAGACAGTAGGTGACAATCAACTGAACAAAATCAGACCCACGGTGTCACAAACAAAAATGCGATTAGTAAATTATGACTCAATGTGGCAGAAGAGCCCAAAATAAATACCTGTGTATGACAAATATATAGTGTGCATCCCCGCAAATAAAGGGATACCTGGGGAAGCAATAGGATTTTTAATCTTTAACCCCCTGGCCAACATCTCCTAAGAGCTCCCTTAGAGATGGTCGAGCCCACCCAGACCTTTAGGAGTCTGGGTGAACCTGTTGATGAAGCATGACACCAATAGGGTGTGTGAGGGTTAATAAACAAAAGGAAAATGTTTCCTTCCCGCGACAGCGGAGTACACCACCTACAGGAGAGTTAGAGGCTTATAGAGCCATTTTGGGTCAAGATACAATAGTGCGAAAAGTGTATACTAGGGAGGAGGTATCCATACATCTTCCTTTCTTACCCCTTATGGTGCCAGTGGAATTCTCCACTGACACCTAGTGGTTACACATTGGAATTTATGGTCTGTTTGCAGTAAGGCATACAGGAGCTACTGAAAATAAGGTGCGTCAGGGCTAGGAACTTTTACTGCATTGGTTAGGGAGTACTCAGAATTCACCCCCACCTTCTAGCTAGTGCTAGTCGTAAATGTGTAAGCCAAGGCACTAACCTCTGCACATTTAGTGGACCTGCAGAAGCTTAGATGAAGACCAGACCTGCTAACTGTGAATTTAGAGGAGCTCTGAAAGACTGGACCTGCCAGAGCAGGAAAGTGGATTGCAAGTCTCAGTCATATGTCCTTCTGTGTGGCTACAGGGATGCAACAAGCTGAAAGAGTCATTTTTCATAAAGTGGCCAGATGACCAGTGGCACCTGGACTGGATGTTGCTATTTGCCTCTGCCTGATACCCCGAGAGTCTGTGAACTCCCTCCCTGACGTCCTGTGGACTTAGAAGTATACACCTGTGGTTGTCTGGGCACCAGAAGAATGTTTGGAAACTCAAGAAAACTTTTTCATCAGACCTTCAGAGCTTCAGCGGGACTCATAGGAAGTGATATCCAGTTAGCTGTTACACTGCATCTCTTTGAATTTCAGCTTCATCCCACTCAAGACTCCCTGTTCCCTTAAAAAAGACTAAGGGGCATATCAGCAAGGGCTTTATCACAGTTTTTTTGGCTTTATAAGCCAAAAAAGCTGAGATAAAACTATCGCCCTATCAACAACAGGGTGCTAACATGCAAAATTGCATGTTAGTACCCTTTTTCACTACGCCTCCCTTTGCATCTCTAAGGAGATGCAAAGTGGGCGTTCATTCCAAAAATAACTGGAGAAATGTCGCTAACTGACATTTCTCAAATTATCAATCGGCATGCTAACAAGCATTGCGATAAGAAACGTAGCACTAACCGCGGTTATCGCTACTTTCCTTACGCCTGCTTTTAGTTTGACTTGAAGGTGGATATCATGGTTAAGTATGCCATGCCCTATCAACAACGTAGCGCCAAACGTTGTGCGATTATCGCTGGAATCCCAGCGATAATTGCACATTTGACAGCTAACTCGAGTATTTTTATCGCTCTGGAGATAAGCATTGCTGATATCGCGCTATCTCCGTGATAAAAACAAGAGATAGCCGGCGATAATTATCCTAGCGATAAGTGCGCTTAGTAATAATTATCGCCGGTTGTTGATGATATGCCCCTAAGACCCTTTCTGAATTTGGTCTTAAAGAATTGTAAGGTAGAAATCGCAAAAGCTCTTGAGGATTAGTGCAATCAACCTGCCTCAGATATCAGGTCTTCAGTTTATTTTCAAAAAGTGTCAAAGTCTCTTTCTGTATTGGGACTTAGAAGAAATTTCAATTCCTTTTTTCCACAAAGGTACAAAGTCCTTTTCTCAAGTGGGACTTACATACATTTTTAAACATTTTGACTTTCAGGCTTTCACCAGGACCAATGCATTTGGTGTATTTGAACCTGGCTCTGTTGCAGTTGAACCCAAATTGTGCCTAAGTCCTTGCCTACCACTTCCATAGACTACTAGCACGTGGCACTTTTGTTGCTACATTTACTTAAACATTTACAAATGTATATATCTGTTGGACTTGGCACTTTCTGCAGGGTCATCTCTAAACATGTTGCCCTCACCCTCCCATTGTCTGAACATAATTCTGTTGGGTATTAGGACTCTGTTCAGTTTGCAACTGCTATCCAGTGCTAAAATGCTTGTGCTTTCTTTTTATACATTGTGAAATTGGCTTACATCCCATTGGCACATTTAAATTGCTTGTAAGATTCCTAGTAAAGTGATACTACATGTATCAAGGTCCTGTAAATTAAATGCTTCTACTGGGCACGCAGCAATTATTGTGCCACCCACTTAGATAGCATTTTAAAGAGGTCTCGGGCTTGCAATTGCAGCATATGTGGCCATTTTAAACTGCCATTTCGACCCGCCAAATACACCTTTTGCAACACCTAAACCTTCCTTTGTAATGTATATAGGTTACCCCAAAGTAGGTCCTAAACATTCCAGAGGGAAGGGTGTAATGTATTTATAAAGTTGGGCATGCACTTTTAGTTTTACATGTCCTGGTGGCGAAGAACTCTTACATTTGTTTTTCACTACTGCAAGGCCTACTTGTCCCAAAAGATAACATTGGGGTTGGAGACCTCTCCGACAGCCTTGCGTTATGTCCCATACTTTACTGGAAGAGGATATGGGCCCCCGGTGCAGCCTACCAACAAGGGTTAGAGGAAATTCTAGCACAGGGGGCCATAGTAGAATTCCATGGCTAAAACATGTCAATGGCATATTATCAGAGATTGGTCTTGATGATCTATGGAGTGCCCCCCACCGGGGGGGGCTACTCCCAAATTACTAATCAAAACCACATATATTCGCAACACAGAGACAATTATCTTTACACACAGCCAAGTCCGTTAACAGATGTCTTTCTTACCCTTAAGGGCTCCTTTAAGCAGGAGGACTTTCTGGACAAAATAGAACTCCCCCCCCCCAGCCAGGCGACTGTACTTGCAATTCCGGTATGGAACCTTGCCCCTCCAGACATTTACTGCTAAGTGGGAGCACACGTCACTGGTCAATGAGTTACAGTGTCCATCATGTGGGGACCAAAAAGAAAACTATTGAGCATGTTAGCTTTTTGTTTCTAACCTATTTGAGTTACAGGAGGTGTTGGATATCCCCACTCTGTCAAAATTTGGGAGTTAGGAAACATAAAGTAGCACTCAGGATTCTGAGACACATTACAAAGAGTTTGATAGTTTTTTCTCTCTCTCGTTATCTGATGTGTGTGGAAAGCAAGCCACAAGATCTGTACTTTCCAGGGAAACCCGAAAAGTGTTAATCTGTACAATCATTTATACAAACTGATGTAGAATAGGATGTGCAATACTTACTTGTAGAATATAGGATATAGAATATTTATATATCTTAACCTTTATTGCCTGACCATTCTTTTTTATTGTGTATAACCTATGTATAGATCCTCGCCTAGTTTTAGGATTAGCCGGCCAAACAATCAAGGAAACAGTTCAGACTGGGAGATAGCGGCTATTTTTTGAAAATATTTTGCACAAAGCCTTCCTGTTGCTGGAGCCCGCCTAAAAGTAAGGAGTTTTGGGGTATCCTAATGTTCACAGTATTGCACTTTTATAAATCTTAAAATGGTTTTGTTGTTGTCTTTTACCTTCTGTGCTTTTATGGCTTAAAGCGGAAATAAAGTTATTGATTGACTGATTCATATAATTTCAAACATTTTGACTTTTAGACTTTCACCAGGACCAATACATTTGGTGGCTTATTAACAAGCCTCTTGCGCTGCCGGTGCGTCCTTTTTAAAATGGGGAAAATTGACGCACTGGCAGCGCAAGGGGCTTGTAAATAAGCCCCTTGGTGTATTTGGCCCTTGCTCAATTGGAGTTGTACCCATGTTGTGCCTAGTTCCTGGCCTACCACTTTAACTTTAATAGACTACTAGCACTTGGTACTTTATTGGTGCTACATTTACTGAAACGTTCACAAATGTATATAACTGTCGACTTGGCATTTTCTGCCGGGTCATCCCCAAACTTTTTGCCTTCACTCTCCTATTTTGTGAACCTGGTTCTGTTGTATTTTAGGACTCTGTGCACTTTACAACTGCTATCCAGTGCTAAAGTGCTTGTGAATTCTCCTTTAAACATTGTAAAATTGGCTTACATCCAATTGGCAACTTTAAATTACTTGTAAGATTCCTAGTAAAGTGGTACCTCATGTGCCACGGGCCTGTATATTAAATGCTTCTACCTGGCGTGCAGCACTAATTGTACCACCCACTTAGGTAGTACTTTAAATATGTCTCAGGCTTGTTATTGCAGCATGTGTGGGCCATTTTAAACTGCAATTTCAACTTGCCAAAGAAACCTTTTGCCAGACCTAAACCTTTCTTTGTAATGCATATGACACCCCTGGGTGGGTCCTAAACATCCCAGAGGGAAGGGTGTAGTGTAGTTATAAAGTTGGACATGCACTTTTTGTTTTGCATGTCCTGGTAGCCTCCTTGTCCCACATTGGTTTACACCATTGAGTTACTGTATTAATTTAGTAAGTGATAACTTTCAGTTGAGAGCAAGTAGAAATGCAGAGTTTGGTGTGAAAAGAGTTGTATTTAAGTCACAATTTTGATAATGCCTTTTGGAAAGTTTGCAGTTTCTGGTCCCAACTATGTGGGGCCTGCAAACTGTATCCTGGGTCACATTACTAGGTGTAGTTGGGAGTTGGTCCTTGTGTGTTACCTCTAGACAGTGAAACAAAGGGGTAACAGTTGTTGGTTGGATGGGTCATCTTTGACTAGATAAGGGTGAGGACCTGTTACCTTTCACACTAGTCTTTTCTACCCTTCGGCAAGCTGAAGCCAGGGAAGTCAAAAATTCCAAACACATCTGGAAGGTGTAAACCTCCAGAACCTTCTCCTACTTCAATCTGGCACCAAATGTAAATATTGAACCTTCAGACCCAACTCTAGCGGAGAGGATGTGGGTGATGGCCAGAGCTCCCGTCTTTGGAGCTGGGGCAGCAGGTCCTAATCTTGGTGTTAGCTCAGCTGTTGGCTGTGATTCTGGGCAAATCACTTGATCTCCCTGTGCCTTACAAAAATGAATGTGTCCTTGTGCAAAGTAACTGGCGCTCACGTACTGCTCTCTGATACCTTTGGCTGAGTTTGCCCTATGTAAAACTGCAAAAAAAACAAAAAAAGTCTTGTGTATACATCTTGCCCTGTATAAGACTCAGCAGAAGGACTGCTGTGCTGCGCTGCTAAAAGAAGGAGTGCTACTCTCCTGCCCTGCTACTCTTCTGCCCTGCTGCCTGAGTGAAAATGACTGGACCTGCATCTTGAAATCAGGACAACCAAAGTGAATCCAAGGGTTCATTGATTGGCCTCCTGATCACAGACAGAAAAAGCTCCAAACACCTTAAACCCAGCACCTGGACTCTGTCTGATATATGTCTTGTCCCCTCAAGTGGTGCCAACCCAGTTCTGGACTCTTGGAAGTGGGCATGCAGATGCTATGCCATCCCAGCTGTGGCCTTTTGGGCAGAACCGATGCATTGCAAAGCATCTTCTCACTGCTCAGCATCAGAACCGCTGCTGTGTGATGGATCTCCGATGCAGGGCCTGGCATCACAGCCCCCAGCTCCATGTAAACTCTGTTGTCACGCATCTCCGACACAGGACTTTGTATTGTAAGTGTTCATTAGTGGCATCCTTGCCAAAAATGCACAACCTAGCATCGCAAGCACGTTGATGGCCAACACAGGACCACGCATCTCCGCCCGCAGACCTTCGAAGCCGCCACTGCACAACGCATCCTATATGCATAATCTCGTAATGCTCCTATACCAGGATTTAAGGTACTTTTTTCAGCAGGCCTAACTTGTTCGCTGGCGGTAACCAGCTCGCGCTCCATCATGAATCGTTCTGGATAGTTGACTCAGTCTTTGGCAGACATATAACCACAGCTGCCACTTTGTGCTTTTATGCAAAAAGAACAATTGATGGACAGAATGCAGAACAATGTCATACATTCGCCCCAGTACACAGATCTGGGACTAAATCCATCGTTTTTTTGCTCACCATGCCATTCCAGTTTGGACCCAGCCATATGCAAATCAGTCTTGACCCTGCGCCCAATGGGAACAGTCCCGACCGAACTGCCAGGCCAGGTCCTCCCTGGAATGGAAACAAGCATCCTAGTACTGGTTTCCGGCTTTCAGCCCTCATCAGCCAGGATAGCTTGACTCCAGTGGCATGGAGAGCACGGGACCCACAACTGGACATATCCAGTTTGCGTTCCATCATGAATCGTCCTGAATATTTGACTCAGTATTTGTCAGACACGATCAGATTACCACAATTTCCACTTGTGCTTTTAAGCATGAATCTTCTTAAATCTTTAAAATGACATGTCTCCAGTCCTACTGATTGCATGTTTGTTTTATTTTGCGCATTACATTTTATTCAATTTTTCTAAACGGCATGGGATAGTTCTAGTGCTGTGTTTTCATTTTATTTCTGTTTTAACTGCTTTATAACTACTTTACACATGGTCTCTAAGTTAAGCCTAACTGCTTTTGTGCCAAGTTACCTGAAGGTTAAGCGCAGGGTGATTTGGGGTTGCTTGTGACTTCACCCTGACAGGAATTGTGACTGCTTCCTGAGCAGGGTTTAAACCCCACAACCATTAACCACATTTCCTACAGTATCCGTTCTCATTATTGGATGTGTTTGTTTTGGTATCATTTTGATTATCAACTTTATCTCTCATTGAAGTTGTATTTTTACTCTGTTGTGTTTTTGGCTTTCTAAATTTTCTACACATGTTTTTAAGTTAAGGTTGTCTGCTCTGTTTCATAGCTATGAGGGCTTGAACTCAGGTTTAATATACTGAAAACCTTTAACTGGACCTAACAGGTTAGTGACTAGGGTAAATAAAATATCACTTTACACATATAATATAACAAAAAAAAGCTTTTTTTTTCTAATAAAACGGAGACTGAAGAATTCAGGAATGAACAAAAGAATTGTGGGTATGTAGAGTTCAATAAAATGATTAGGGGTTTGAAGTTGTGCAATTGTGTCTGCACTCACCCCTTTTCATATGCAGCACTTCCATGCCCTCTTTTCATTATCGGAGATCCTCATTCTTTAATTCAAAGGTTAACACGACCCATCAGAAATAATTAATTATTAGTACATGTAAGCCCTATTAACTGTGAATGGGCCAGTGACATAGAATTGCATGGGCTCTCACAGTGCATCTGTGAAAATGCATTTATTATTTCTTGCAAATGCTTACACTTTAGAGGACACAACACTTACGCGCTGATTACGATATGGCTCGGATGGCTCTGACTGATGGTCGGAGCCTTCCGAGCTGCATCATAATGAGTTCATTGGATTACTTTCCGACCACTGCATTATGATGCTGGTGGTGGGACAGTAAACCGGTCGGTCATTCCGATGGCCTCCCGGAGCCCGCTGGCCAGTCAGACATGGCCAGTAATCTCAGGGGCATGACTTTCAACCCTGAGATTATGTGCACGATTTATGGCATGGTTTCCATGCTGGCCTGGCCGACATGGAAACCATGTCCAAAAGCATGTTTGGGGGGCTCCAGCATGGCCCCCTTGGGTGTGCGGCCTCTGGTTGGGGTCCTAGGGAGCACCCAGTGGCAGGCAATTGGAGGTGCCTGCCACGGGGTGCAGGGATGAACCACACCACCCATTTCCCCTATGAGAGCAAGCATTACGGCCAGTTTACGGCCATAATGCATGCTCCCATAGGGAAATGCAGGAATGCGACCGAACAGTGTTCGATCGCATTCTAATTAGGCTGATGGGATCGCCGCCCTGGTGTCAGTCAGTCCCAGGACCGAATCTGTGTCGGTCGGAAGCAATTCCACCCGACATCGAAATTGGCCCCTATATGTCCTTGCAAGATTGGTTTCCTGGTGCAAAATCTTTTTATAAATCATATGGTGTAGGAGGTAAAAGAATGAAAACCAAAACACAGTTTTATTTTTACTGATGGAAGGTGAGAGCACAACTATCAGTGAGCAGACCATCTGAGAACTGATTAGTATCATTTAATCTTCAGCTGACTTTCAAATGACATCTAATAGCAGCTTGGCGTACTACACCCTTTATGCTGACCTCAGAGGGACTGCTTTAATGACCTACAATTCTGCACTCTTTCAGCTCTCCTCAGAAGGACATCTTTTTAAGTTCAAGAAAGTTTTATTCGATATTAAAATGGGAAGAGCAAGGTGTCAATACAAAATATAAAATACAGTAAAAATATAAAACATTGAGAATTATGATAAATAAGCTAAACATAAGGCTGTAAATAGTATCAAAGAAGAAAATCCGGGCAATGGAGTGAAAGAAGGAAAAGGCATATAAACATTAATCATACAAGCGAGAAAGAACCTGAAAAAGAAAATGTGAAAATGATACAATGAGGAAAAGAAAAATGGAATGCAATGAGCACTTAAGGAGGTTTGAGGACTTCTTGTTGCGAGGGCAGTGGACGAAACGAGCGTTTAGCACAAGTATCCAAGTAAAGCGTGATAGGGAGCCAGAAGTCCAAACGCTTTGCGGCTAGGTGAGCCGGAAAAACAAAAGCAGTGTCAAGCCTGTGATTATGGCAAACATTAAACCACCACGCCTTAAAGGAGACATTGGCGGAGTCTTTCCAGTTTACCGTTATCTGCTGGAAAGCAGCGGCCAATAGCAAGTCAATAATCTGAGGCTTTAATTCAACATTATCCCAACAGGGGGAAAGGCTGCCCAAGAAAATGTTTATGTGAGAAAAAGGGATACACGTGTGAAAAATCAAGTTAATTTGAGCCCAGACCTGTAACCAAAATGCATGAACAGAGGTACATAAGAACAACATATGAAACAAAGTTGCTTGTGGGGATGAGCAAGACCAACATATATGAGGAGTGTTTGGGAAACTGTTATAAATAAAAAACAGGGACTGTGTCAGGGTTGCCGCTCCTGAGGATTTGCAAATCTTAATCCAAATTTTGTCCCACAGTGAAATTGGCCAGGACGTGGAAAGGTCACGTTCCCAGCAATCCTCTACTTTGGATTTAGGCCTGGGAGAATCAATAGTGTGAAGGTATTTATAGATGGAGGAGGCTTTTGGAGTCTTGCGCAGAAATGAGTGAAGTAGGTAGACGGGAGTAGAAGAGGCAGGAGAAGGCTGTAGCTGAGAGAGCTGATTGTAAGTTGTTAGTGCAGCCTCCCTGAGTAAATGATAGTTACGAGTAAAGGAGGTAGGTAAATCATAGAGGGAACGGAGAGTGGCGAAAGACAAGAAAGAGGATTGAGAAAAGAGTTGAGAGATCCATATCAGCCCCCTGTGATGCCATGCTTTCCAGAAGAAGGGTTTGTTACGAATAAGCAGGGTGGTGTTATGCCAAATGGTGGAGGAAAGGAAATCAGCAATGGTTGTGGGAGGGGAATGGGAAGAAGATAGGAGTAGTTTAGTAGTACATTTATGAATGGGAGTGGAAATGGAAGAGGGTTTGCGGGAGAAAGAAAGATATTCAGCGAAGGAAAAAGGGGATAGAAGAAGGCGTTCAAATTTAGCCCACAAAGGACAAGGGGTGCTAGGATCTTGAAGCCAGTAAGAAGCTTGTCGTAATAAGAACGCTTTATGGTAAGCAAGGAAGTGTGGAAAGTTAACTCCACCCTCTGTCTTGGGACGAGTCAATCGGGCAAGAGACATTCTAGGCTTTGTCCTATTCCAAAGAAAGGACATCAAAATGGAGTTAATTTATTTAAAAAATTTGGAAGGAATGGATACAGGAATATTGGAAATAGTATAGAGGACTATGGGAGACAACATCATTTTAATAGTGTCAAGGCGACCCCACCAGGACAAGTAAAGAGGATGCCACTTGGACGTTAAGTCCACTAATTTTTGGGTACATTTGGATAGATAGAGGGAAACAGTATCTGGAATGGTAGGAGTAATATGCAAGCCGAGGTATTTAATATGGGAGGATTTCCATGTGAAGTTGGAGGCAGTAAAATCGGGTTTAAATGTGAATTTCGTTAAAGGTAGGATCTCACATTTGTCATTATTGAGTTTATAGCCAGATATTTGGGAGTATTCACGCACTTCAGCGAGGAAGGCGGGAATTGAATCAGTGGGGTTAGAAATAAAAAGAAGGATGTCATCCGCGTATGCAGCTAGCTTGACTTGGGAATCTGATATTTGAAAGCCTTGAATGGTAGGGTTCTGACGAAGTTTAGACAAAAAGGGTTCTAAGGCCAAATTAAAAAGAAAAGGAGACAAGGGGCACCCTTGACAAACACCTCTCCCCAAATCAAAAAAGGAGGAGATTTGACCATTAACACAGACAGCTGCACGGGGATTGGAATAAAGTAAGGCGATCAGAGAAATAAATTTGGGACCAAAACCAAACCAATGAAGGGTGTGAAAAAGATAGGTCCATTCAACTCTATCGAATGCTTTTTCGGCATCAAGGGCAATGGCCGCAAGGGAATGGGGTAACTGACGGGACTTAGATAAAACATGGAATAACAGTCTTGTGTTGTCAGTGATAACGCGTCCCTTAACAAAGCCTGATTGTTCTTCACCCAGAAGATCCGGGAGAAGAAGATCAAGACGTGCTGCAAGAGATTTTGCAAATATTTTATAATCAATGTTAACCAAGGAGATAGGCCTATAATTCTTACAATGTTGAGCGTCTTTTCCTTCCTTGGGTATGAGGCAGATATGTGCATCAGAGAAAGAGCCTGAGGAAGAACCCAAGGTGAGGAAAGCATCAATGAGGGAGTGTAGTTTAGGAATGAGAAGTTTTGAGAAGTAAAGGAAAAATTCAACAGTAAAGCCATCCGGCCCAGGAGCTTTGTCTTTTTGGAGATTCTGAAGCGCTAAAAGTAACTCTCGCTGAGAGATATTAAGCTCTAGATGAGAAAGGTCAAGCGGAAAGTGAGCTGGTTTTTGAATGTTGGAGAAAAAGCGATCTAAGGATTGAGAGGAGGGTTGGGTTTCGGAAGAGTATAAGGTTTTGTAAAAGGCAGAAAATTCAGCAAGAATATCTGCATCTTTATGTTTGAGAACAGAGTGTTTGTCATAGATTGATTCGATATTTAATTTGTTATGTTTTACTTTCAAATAATTAGCAAGAATCTTCCCAGCCTTATTTTTACCCCCGTAAAACTTTGCACTCGATTTCAATAGATATAAAGATGCATCATCCGTGGACTTTTTGTTAAACTTCATTTTGGCATTAATCAAGGCTGTTTAAACTGTCCTGCGAATGGGAAGTAAAATAAGAATGCTCCAATTTCTTAATGTCAAGAAGGAGAGTAGATGTAAAGCTACGAGCAGCTCTCCGTTTTCTTGCTACAAAGCCAATTATAAAATCCCTTGCTGCAGCCTTAAAGGCATCCCAAATGGTGTGCTCAGGAAGGGAGGGAGTGGTATTAAATGAAAAAAATTCATTGGAAAATTCAGTGTAGGATGCAGTGAACTTGGGGTCTAAGAGAACGGAATTATTAAAGCGCCATCGCTTGGGTCCAACTGATTTAGGGAGAAGGTCAAGTTGAACTAAAGTAAGGGCATGGTCTGAAAGCAGTATCGTGCCTATCTCTGCATGAGTAAGGGTTTGAGCAATGTCATGAGTAACAAAGATGTAATCAATCCGGGATTGGGAATGATGACAAGGAGAGTAAAAAGTGAACTCCTGCAACTCTGGATTACATACAGTAAGTTTATGTTGAGAGATAGCCTGAGAGAAGAGTTTATGTGGTTTATTAGGAACAAAGTGAGTTTTGGAATGCCTATCTAAAAAGGGGTCAAGGGGTTGATTGCAATCTCCCTCTAAAATAAAGTTACTATCAATAAATCTGGTGATATGATGGGAAAAGGTATACCAAAAAGTAGGATCACCAGCAGTGGGGGCATAGACATTTAGAAGGGAAATTGGAACATTCTTAATAGAAAGTTTAACAAATGTCCATCGACCAACATCATCTGATTCCTGAATGAGCAAAGAGTGAGAAAGATTTTTATGACATAAAATGGCTACTCCATTACGCTTGCCATCCCCTGGAGAATAATATACGTCACCCACCCAGCTTCTCTTCAACCTAACAGATTCTTCAGCAGATAAATTAGTTTCTTGCAAAAAAGCAATGTCAACACTTAAGCGTGCAAGGTGTGACAAAATTCTCTGTCGCTTGATGGGAGAATTAATGCCCTTAACATTCCATGTAACTATTTTCAACGACATATCATGAAAATGAGTAAAAAAATATCAATAAAAAAAGGAGAGTAAGAAGTGCCCAGAATAATAAAATGAGTAAAAAGGATATGAAAGTCAAAAAGAGGTAAGGTAACGTGAAGTTGAAGAATAGTAAAAAGGGAGTAAAGGTGAATAAACAGGAAAAATGCTAGAAGAATGAGAAAAAACAAGGAAAGAATATACCAAGAGGAAATAAGAAGAGATGAAGAAAGAAAATTCAGTAAAAGCAGGAACAAGGTCGAGAGTAAATGATAAGCAGCAAGGAAAAGATCAGAAAAAAGAAAGAAAGAAAAAAAAGAAAAGAAAAGATGAATGGAGAGCAAATATGTATACTGAAAAAGTGGTAGTGAGAGTCAGGTGAATAAGGAAATAAAGTAGAGGACTACAAATGCGAGGAAGAGAAATATGAAAAAAGTAAAGACATAGAAGTGTAGGAGAGAGAGGAAAAGAAGACACCTTTGAACAGAGAAGAGTTAAAGATAAGAACAAGATCAAAGACAAAAAGGGAATACTGAAGGACAAGGGAAGGAAGGAAAACATACTTACGAGGGGTGAATCTGGGGAAGGGCGATCACGGGGGAGGGGAGACGAGAAGAGAAAACTGAGGGGGGAGCGCCCACTGGGGGAGGCGGCACAACCGATGTAAACGAACCATCAAACCAAGGGAAGGACATACTGTAAACTGTACAACCTGTGGGAGAAAAGAGAAAACAAAAGAGTTGAGGAGAAGAAGACATCACAAGGTTTACTGATAGAAACGAGATACCAGAATAAGTGGGAAATAAATGAACAAATTATGGAACTAGAAGGGAACAAATATAAAAGGAAAGGATTCAGATAGGAGAAGGGTAACAACAACATGATGAGAACAAACATATGTGAAATCAACAGAAACTTTGCGAACTAGTGAATGAACAAAAATAATAGGTTATGAAAGTCATGGAGGGAAAGCTGACGATGAACTGGAGAGGTCCATTTCAGATGTTTGGCAGGAATTAAGGAAGCTCCGAAGGCGAACAGGATCCTCGTAGGTCGTTGTTTTGTTGTTATAAGTGACACTAAAAAGGCAAGGGTGGAAAAGGCCATATCTGGCGCCAATGGATCGGAGCTCCGGTCGCATATCCAGGAAAGCCTTACGGCGGCTGGCTGTGGCTTTAGCGTAATCCTGCGCAAAGAAGAGGGTAGATCCTGACCAAGTGAGGCGAGGAGAAGCACGGGCCGCCGATAAAACTTTGAGAAGATCGGTATATTTCAGAAAGTACATGATGACGCCTCGTGGTCTGGAGGAGGCAGATGAAGATGAAGAAATGCGGCCAAGCCTATGTGCTCATTGGATATTTAGCGTGGTTCCCTCAGGTAAATGAAGGAGCTTAGGCAGGAAAGACTTGAAGAAAGCAACGGGGTCATTCCCCTTACAATTCTCCGCCAGGCCGTAAATACGGAGGTTGTTGCGTCGATTTCGGTTCTCAAGTTCCTCGACCTGCTTCTGGAGAGAGGAAATCTGCGATTGCATGTGCGTCACCTTTGAGGATGATTCCTGGAGAGAAGATATGGAGTGTTCCACAGTTGTCACTCTCGCATCCATCCGTGACCAGTTGTCGGTTAAGACCTGCAACTTTGAGTTGGTTTCCTCCATAAAAGGTCGAAGAGCACGTATCTCCTCCAGCAGTGGCTCGATAGATGCAGCGGTAGTAGAACCAGACGGTGATGGAGGGTCTTTTTTAGGGCGTTTCGATGTAGCTTTCCCTGGGGCCTGAACAGGACGTTCTGTGTTGGACTGCGACATTTGGACGGCAAGATCTTGAGACGCTTCCAGATGCGCCAATGCAGAAAAAACTTTGGAATTTTTGATGTAAACACGACGTGGGGTTTTGGAAACATGACCAATTGCGCTTCTCTCCATATGATGGAAGCCGCCAGCAACAAGAAAGGAATAGGGAGACTAGAACCTGAGGTATCCCGTGTCTGCAAGAGTCAATAGAGAAATGGAGGAGGGTAATGAACAAAAAGCGTGTAAGAGCAAGGAGGTCCAAAGGAAACCTCTTCACAGCTGCTCATGAGCTGCAGAGATGTACATAAGGACAAATAGTAGTATCCACTTGCGTGAGTCCGGAAGTCTCTATGGTAGAGAGTAGAGCGCAAAATGTCCACAATATCAGAAATAAAATGCCAGCATGTGTTTAAAGGAAAAGAAGGAGGAATCCACAAGAAAACTCCAGCTTCATGGCAAGTGAGAGCAATTCAGAAAATACACGCAGTCATAAGGAGGCGCTGGCAGCAAGAAGAAAGGGCAGCAACATGTGGAAAACACTCAGGAAAGACAAAATGGCCGCCGAGATCGTAACATTCACAAACATTGTCCATGCAGTATAAGGCAGGTAGGATGAAAGCACTGACACGCTGAAAGATGAAAAAATAAGCTCACCATGAGCAGTTGTGTAAGTCTGAAGCGGCAAACAAAGGTGGCATTGTCCGAGAGAATCAGCACGACAGACGCGCGAAGAAGAAACAAAATGGCGGTCGCAGCTGACAGGGAGCCGCGGCCGCTCGTAATTGCCACAAATGAGCCTGCAAAATGTCAAAATGTGCCGTCGTTGGAGTCACGGCGGTCCTCCCATTATCCGACTTGAAAAGCCCTTCTCGGTAAGCGGCCGGCACAGGTGGAAGAGGGTGAATCCCTCGGTTAATCCGGAGCGCTCACACGGGAGCCGCCATCCGTATCGGGCGCTAAGCCACGCCCCCCTCAGAAGGACATCTTGAAACTTTATGTGGTACTGTACCCTTCTGCAGCTTGCAACATATGGAGGAAGGATTAGATAAAGAAAGCGCAGTTGCAGATGGATGAGAGGTGTGGTATCATCAGCATAAACACTATATCTTTTACATATGGAACTGGCATTTTGAATTATTAGAAAATACTGTGTTTTGTTAATATGTTTGCAAATGTAATGTGGCAGTATTACTGAGTAATGGCGCAAATATGGACATAAATTGAGGATTAGCAAGCGATGGTGGAAGAATCAAAATGCACTAATAATCACTAAGTGATGGTGCACATTTAACTGTGTATTGTACAAATGTAACAAAAAAAAGCCAATCCGTCCTGGTATTTATGAATCCTCGTGCACATTTTTCAATATTTTTTAGTTGAATAAATGAAAATGCAAATCTGAACATGCATTATCGATTACTGCGAAAAGAGGCAAATCAAAATATCCATTTAGGAGTAAAGAGTAACTGCAAATCTGAACACGCCTGATGGATTGCTGAGTGATAGGCGAATATTAAAAATGCATAATAGTGCTTTCTCTGGCATAACTTTGGTTATTGTTTATGCACACCTAATGCGGGCATTTTTAACATGATAGTAAGAAGCCTTGGTATAACGTCGCTTCGACAATTGGTATTTTGGTAATTGTTGGTAAATTTATGGAACCATTAATAGTGGTGCCTGAGGTCTTGGACTTTGTGATTTGTATAATCTGTCTGCATTCATTCATGCACTCACCCACTAACCTATTTCAATACTGACCAACTAACCTGGTCATTCATAAAAGCACCCGCTATTAAACCACTCTACAAAAGCACTGAGTCTATACTTATCTTCATACTCAGTCATTTAGTAATTCATCAGTCCATGCACTCCAAGATCCAATCATTGATCATCATCACATTATCACGCTCACCACCCGGCACCATACATAGAAACTCACCAACCAATGAAGAATTTTTTTCACTTATAAAATAGTCATAGTCAGACCTCTTGCATTTGCCAGTGGTTATCTTTTTATGCCAGCAGTCAGCCCTTCAAGAGAAAGAATGCGCATTAGGAGTCAGGTAATGGTCCCAGCATGCTTGGAGGGACTAAAAAATGATGTTGGCCTTCAATTTCCTGCTCCACGCTCATTCAGAATAGTTTTATTGTGAAAAACTAAGACCTGAAGGCAAGTCTATCACAAATGAGAACATTTAAAAATGTAAGAGTGCCTTTGTAGTATATTTCCCTGAAACTGGACTCCTACAGCTTGCCAGTTTGAAAACAATGTGCTTGTTTCAGTGATGCAACGTTACATTGTGAGCATCCTGAATCAGCTTTGAAGTGGCAGCGGCGTATTTTCAGATGACAGGACAAATTTATAAGCAGAGCTCCAGGGGTGTAATATTCAAAATGCTTCACAACAAGTTGTGCTGCGCTCCAAAACTCGTTTAATTGGCCTCCGGACGCTCAGTGTGGTGTTAAATAATGAATGCGCGCGGACACACATAAATCACCTGCAATCTCATTAACATTTAAAAACTGAAAGGCATGGTTCACAGATGCTCCAAGCAAATGCAGCCGCCCGATGCTAATAAGTAGCTCAAAAATATGTCAAACAGATGATCCCGTTACATAGTTGCAGTGACTTAGAGTAATGACCGACAGTAACTTGTTGAGGTGGTACATTTTTATTGCAAACCACAACTTCCGGAACGTGCTAGAATTGGGATGGCTACATTATAGCGTTTGACTACATAATTCAAAAGAGGTGAGTTTCACACGCTCAATTCAAATACACAGCTCTCAAATTCCACTGCTCATCTAATGTAAAAGCACAAAACAGAAAAATATTGTGACACCAATGATGAAAAATGCCAATGCATGAACATAGTGAAGGACTCTGCACAAAATAAAGCTCATTTTCAGATGCATTAGCATAAAGAAGGACAATATCAGATACATCCACATAATAAAACATGTATTAAATGTATGTGTACAATTAGGAACAATATCAGATGCAAACTCACAGATAAAAACAACTTCTGGTACATGGCCTCAATGAAAAAATAGTGTTAGATACATGAAAGCAATTTAGAAAATGTTAGATCCCTGTGAACAATTACAAACAACGCCACAGTCTGTACAATGAAGAACACAGACATACAGACATAGAGACACATACTAACTGAATTTGGTGCTCAACAGCTGTGCCTGGCCAAGCCCCACTGTTGGGATTATACTTAGAACTTGATTGTACCAACCTAGTCTGAGGGTATAAGGTAGAAACATGCACCATACACTGCGATTGGGAAAATTACTTTTTCCTTCAATCCCAGTGCACCCTCCGGTAGTGTGAATGGAGCAGGCAAACTTTATAATTGTGTTTACTTTGGCCCCAATTACAATCATTGACCAAATCCCATTTTGGGAACAAACTCCCTAAAATGTGTTTGCACTTACCAAGAAGTACAATGTTACTTAAATGTGTCCATAGTGACATACTTAAGTTTGTTTCAAACTCCATCCAGCGTGAATTCCACATGAATCTGCAAGAAGGTGTATGCTCACTGTCACCTGAGGATCACCAAGAAAACACAAAGGAGCTATCAGCCTTGTTAATCTTCTTTTACAGATCCCAAAAAGTCAGGTCCTAGGACTGCTTGGATAGGTGAATGGAGAAAGACAAGTCACTGCAACTATGACATTTTAGAGACATTCCTGAGGCTTCTATACACGATGAGTTAGAAGGTCTTCGTCTTTGCAACTTCACATAGTTCTAACTCTAAGCCTTACTGACATAAATTCCCTTTGTAGGAGCATTTGATATGTTTTGTTACCTCATGTTGATGACATATTTATACCCTCCTATGAAGAGTGAGTATATTCCCATGAGTTTTTGTCGCTGTTTGCACATTTTAGTTCTATAATCAACAATAATATGCTTTGACGTCCATATTTTGGCACTATGTAAAGAACCCCCTACTACAATAGATGTCACAGCTCCACTTCCTTCCCACCACAAAGGTATACATATTGACTTTGTCTTTGGTATGTTTGGTAAGTTTCCTTGGACAATTTTTAAGAGAGAGTGCAGTTTGAACGAGGCAGAAACGAGGCGCCACACGCACAAAGAACATATCCAGTTTCAGCGAGGCCCCCTATATATGCCCGTTCAAAGCGAGTTTTAAAATTATTGAAGATAAAAGAGTTTTTAAAACGGAAAAAAAATAAAGAAAAAGACAAGACCAAATTTGAGGATAAAAGAATATCACCAATAGAAGCCTGAAAGATCACACAGAGGCCAAACACAGCCTGTGATCCTACAGCGACTGCCCTGGAACGACCTAACTGGCGCCCAGGACCCACCGATAAAGGAACGGTGTTCTATCCTTTCGCCTATATTTAGGGAAAGTGAAGTCTTTCTTGTACGGAAAACCCCTATCAAGAAGTCCTGAGGAAGGTGCCACATTACCAAGTGCAAAGCACCGAAACGCGTCGACGCATTTCTATATGAGAGAATCCACCTTTAGCCCAAACGCACTGGATGCACATATATTATTGTCACATGTGTGTTATAATATACAGGCCATTTTCTGTTAGTGGATCCAGGAATCAATTGTGGTAGAAACATCAAAGTGCCACCGTTTTAAGGGGTCTTTTTTCTTTTCTTTTTCTTATATGTGTTGTCTATAATAACCAATGTGTGTGCTCATGATATGCAATGTAATGTGAATATACTTATATGCTTTACAGTTTTTTATCATTCAATGACATCTTGTTGATTAATTTTTACTTTTCAGGGAAAGGTTCCTTTGAAATTTTAAATGTGTACATTTTTATTGTTAATTGTTGTTTTATTTTTAATAAAAAATCTAGATTGTTAACAAGTACTTTTCGTTGTGGGAATCATTATAAAATTCTCTGTTCTTCTGACGGTGACCTACAGTAACCTGTTAACTGGGGACTATAGTGCAACCGTGCGAGCATTGACACCAGTAACGTATTGATACACCCCAGGGATTTCCCTTTGACTTTTTGTCCTTCGTGCCCTGTTCCCTGGCGACAGTGGGGTAACCTCTCTTGTGAAATCAATTTTTAATTTTGACAGTATTTCTCAGAGAGGTGGTGAGAGTGGAGTGGGTTAAAGCCTATTTAAAAATTGAGTGCTTCACCATTGTTATTTTTACAAGTGAGTATATAGAGCACGTTCTGCCTGGGGTGTAACTCCAGCCCTTGCAGACCATGTGGGGCAGGGGGCCCCAAACCCTCCAAGGGGGCCCAACACGTCAAGGGGATCATTCAGCCCAAGGTCAATGAATATCTGTGAGGTGTGGGAGACTCAGGGGCCCCTCACCACATTCTGTAAGGGAGGGGACATCATTTTGCAATAGGCCACTGGTGCTGTCTTCTATAAATATCATAAACAAAAATGGGGGGAGATAGAGGTAGGCGTTAGGTTCATCCTTCAGACTGTGTATAGTTATTAACTAATCTGTAATTGACAGATCAGAGAACCTAACCAAAGGGAAGGGCTTCCGCTAAATATGCAAAACAATGACTCAAAACTAAGAAGAGAAAAATTCTCTTCTTGAGTCCTCTCACTCACCAAGGGTTGTCCCTAGGTGACATGCTTCATCATTGGGGCCATCCCAGAAGCTACTGTCTGGGGGGTGCTGCAACTTGTGGAATTCCGTAGGAGCACCTTTTGTGAAAAAATGCGTAGTGCAGTGTTTGGGGGAGTGGTGATGGGGATGGTAAAAATACCTGACTAGTAAGCGATTCATTTATTCCTGCCCCTAGTTGGTATGAATGGAAAGGGGTTTATAGTGGGGAGGAAGTGTAACTGTTATGTGTATACATTCTCTAGAATTTGGTCGACATTTTTCGAGGTGTCCCATAAACCTCTTCTTCAGAACCACATGGGGACCAGCCCTATATGTACAACTCCATGAGAAAAACTATCCTATACTAAAGAAATAATATAATAAAGAACAGATGCATCCCTAATGTGTGAGCACCAAATTTAATACATATGGTTGAAATCAGACTCGTAGTATTTCTGTTTTGGCAACGCTGTGCCTCATGACCTGCCAAGGCGAGGGGGCTTGTAGTAACCTTGACTCAACAATCCTCCGTCAATGACACCTACTCAAACTCCTCCAGTCTTAAGGATGGACAGTTGCTGGTGCGGACCCAGGGTGGTAAAAAATCTGGTTGGGACATGGCGTAGGAATCTGTCCTATGCTGAGCAACAACACCACACCTACTAATATTGTGTGTAACAGTTACTCTGTTTCCAAACAGCATGTGCTAGAATATCTCTGTGAACAATGAAACTCCATATGAGATTCTAGCAGAGGGAACCAAGCTGGAGCCATGGTGTGCAGCATCATAGATGATTTAATGCACCCAATATTGGTTATGTATGAAAGTCAAAGCCTGACACCAGAACTCTGTACACCTATTCCTATAAGTAAAGTAGTTGCAGGACATAGAGAGACCAGAGAAGAAAAGTTAGAAAGCAGCCTAGAATTTTAATTCCAAGTGACTGAGGGGATTATGAACCCTGATCTTGGGCTTATTGATGTAAGAACCATTACCAAACTTGTATGTGCACTAGTTGGACATCCCTTAAGCCTTAATCACAGACCCAGGCAGACCTGGGTTTTCGATATTCACGCAATTCAACTGCAATGAAGAGGTGTGTGTGTATTTAAGAATGAGGCAGGCTAGTGCTTCCAGAAACCCATATTCATCTTGTGAAAATTTGGCGGAGATCGATGTTAGCATTTAGCTGAAGCCATCTTGTTTCTGGCAGCCATCTTGTTGACCATGTGCTCGCCATGTGCTCTTTGCTTCTTCACTGTCGCTTGCCCTTGTGCTTTGCTCAAGAACTGGCTATACTTAGCCTCTGCTACTCTGCACATGCTCAAAAGCGTCTGTAGCTGCCCATGCACCTGCTTAGATTTGTTACTGTCAGGATGTTTTTACTAAATTCAGCAACTGTTGGCTCCTCCTTCTTTGTTGACTGTGCATTCTCTGTTTGACCATCTATGTATGTAACTCTCCTATGTGCGTTTGTACCGCCTCCTTTTGAGCTCCTGTGTCGGTATAAAAGACCCATGGTTCTTCTACTCCTTGTGCTACTTCATACACTGCCCAAGGGTGTTGTGTGAATGTAGTTCCACCTTATGAGGTTTAATAAAATATATTTTTGCTATTTCAGTTTCCGTGCCAACTTACTGATCTGAGGACGTGTGTGCACAGAAGGGCAAACCCCTAGTAATGGTAGGCCTTGCTGAGGTCCACTTCTGCAATCTTTCCAAGAGCCAATGAGCATTTATTTTAAAACTAGGCATAGATAAAATTCAAATTATGGTGTCATAATCTGCATAATTCTGAGAATTTTGTGTTACTCTTTTTATGAGAAATTGTGCCATTGGTGGCAAACTTTTATTAGGAACATAAAAAACAACAAGCAGGGGGAATGGGGTGATTACCAATGCACCTATTTTGATGTTAAAGGTTAATATTTTTACAGTATTTGCGGGTGCAAAGCTTCAGAGACTTCTAACCCCTTAAACCTCATAGGAAATAAATCCTATGAGTTTGCAACAAAAGCCTTGATTCAGAACTCCAATAAGTTAAGAAATTAATATAATTCACAAATGTAAGTAACATAAGAAGAGGCACATGAGTTCAGCAGGTCTTATTTCTTGGCTTCTTTATTGAAAAAATCTTTTTAAAACGACCATAGCCAACGTGTTCAAACCCAAAAGTTCTTCTTCAGAGCAATCACAACAATAGCTGTATTTCTTAGTTCGTTTTAGTGGTTTATTTTCTGCTTTCTGGACTTCTACTTGATCCTTCTCTCTAAGATGAAAGTTCCTGTTAGACCCTATGATTTTCCAAGTACATTAGCAACGTAAGTACATTTGTAAAACCTCTTGCTTAACAGTGGGTACATGTGGCATTGAGCAGTAAGGTTTAAACAAAGGAACTAGTGTAAAGCTTTTAGAAGCACCAAACAACAGAATAAGAAAGTCACACCATACAACATGAAAGACATCCTACACCAATTTATAAACATAGATATATAGTTATGCTGTTTTAGACACCTAGATGAGCAAAGTCCACTGGAAGATTCTGGAGTTATAGATGTTCAAAGACAATGTAAATCTCATTTTTCTATGTCCAAAGCCCAAACAAGAATTGGTAAGTGTGAAGTTTGAAAATGTTTGAAAAGTTTGGAATAGTTGTTTTTGGCTATGGCGGTTCAGATAGAGCAGCCAATTCTCACAAGGAGAAGGTCAGGGAGGCCACCAAGGAATATTTGGACAGTTACCTGGTCACCAAAGCAGTCTCAATTCCAGTACCACACCTTACGTCAATACTGTCACAGGCTTTAATGGAGTGGTGCTGAGGATGCTGGATTTAGATGGTGCTAAAAGATGCTCTGGATGCTATGCAGTCATTTATGGTCTCTTTGTGGTTATTCATTGGTCTACAAATAAGGTGTGTTGACTTTGGCCACAGGGCTCGGTGTCCCTCAAAGTCTTCTCTAAGCCAGAAGAAGTCCACTAGTGGCTCGACCACCAATATGCAGACTCAGTGAGCCCAGTAGTTTGCTTTGATGAGCGCAAATGTCAGTTTTGGGTGACCAAACCACACTCTGTCGACTCGCCAGGGTCCGGCAGACAGTGGTACTACCTTTTAGTTTGGGGTGGAGGTCTTCTTGGCTGCACATCGGAGGTCATCAGCAATTCCTTGAAGATGGCTAATCTTTATCCAAAATGGACCACTCCAACCTTTATGGTCCTGGTGCTGGTACAGGGGGTCAGCCAACAGACTCTGGCAATGCCTACTTTGGTCTGGGTCTCTGGAGTGACCTTTTCAAGACCCAGACATCACAGGCACAGTCCTCTCTTCATTGGCCCGAGGAGCAGCAAGGTGCAGTCTCTCTTGCCAAGTCCAGGAGTCAGCAGGGCAGTCTTTTTTTTGTCCTTTTTTCCAGTCAAGATGTGATCAGAGGTTCGGAGTGCTAAGTGTGCTATATTTTATCCCAGAAAGTGCCCTGGAAGAGTGATGCAATCACTATCTTCCGGGATAACAGCATTCTTCTGCTGTGTGACGGCTTGCAGCTATGAGTGGAATCTAGCAAACCTAGAGTGGACTATTCTACCCACTCTACCCACTCTCCAACAGTAGGAACCCGTCCTCTGTTATTTTTAACAGAGTTTTATACAGCGCTTACTTGACCCGACATCCAGTATCAGAGCGCTTTACATAGTACCGGTTGCATTACATGAGGACATGTGAGGAGCTTGGTAGCCAACCCTAGAGGTGTGGCTACCTAAGGGCTACGCGCCCACGGAAAAAATCAGTTTGTCTAATAGTTTTCCCCAACGCTAGTTGAGTGTAATTGCCATTTGCCCCCCCAACGGTGGCTTCTCCTTTAAGGCCCTGTTTTTGGGCCAATGCCCCATGTTTCTACATGCAAGTGGGAGGGTTCACCTCCCTCTGTGGGAGGACACTATTATTCCTGAGCCTGGGAGTCGTTCACACTACTATAAAGGAGGCCAGAAGGCTGTCTGATTTCCAGCATCTGGAAAAGACCAAGGGATAAACTGGGCAACAGGGAGGCAACTTTCTAAAAGTTGCTTTTCCTTAAAGTGACATTAAATTTAACTTGGGCATCGTTGAGTTTAATGGCATGATTAAATTGATACCTTAAAGTATCAATTTCAGTAGTCCCATTCAGAAGTTAGCAGAGATATGATGTCAGGGGGTAACCCATTTACTACCCAATGGGGCTAGTTGCTTTTCAACACTTAAAACAACAATTTGGAAATGTTACTGTGGGAACAAGTAACAGTACATGTTCCACTTAATAATATACTGCTCCCTGACTTAGTACTCAATGGGCCTTCCTTAGGGGAGACTGATATATATTGGTATGGGCTTTGCTATTGGTTTAATGGCAAAGTAGAACTAACAATTTAAAACTGCTCCTCCAGACTGTAGTGGCAGACTGGGAGTTATTTTGTACTTTGTCACACGCAGTGTGGCACAATAACTGCTGCAGCCCTGGGCGGACACTCTAAATTACATGTTCTGGTTACCCTCTGTACCATATAACAGGGACTTAAAAGTAAATCAGCTTATGTCAATTGAGGGTTGCCAATTTAGCATACATTTTGTAAGTGGAGTACAACACTGTCACTGAGGTCTGGTTAGTATGCCTCAGTGTGCTCTCAAAGCCAAAAAACCAGCATCATCAGCCCAAATGTACGAGGGTGATCATGCAAAAACAGACATTTACTTACATGAATAATTTCACTTAATTGCAGGTCCTCTTCTAAATATATTGCATGCTTATGTGAAAGAAAATTACGTGAATTTCTTATATACCTCCTTAGAACCAGACAGGCTTATGCAACTTTAGAAACAACCCAGTCCCAAAGGCCTGCTTTTAATTGGCATCTGAAGTTTCAAGTCATTAAAAAGGCACTGACCTGATTGCAATTATGAGCCACAAGGACACATCCTCCTATAATCAACAATCTTTTGCTGTCTTATTAAGCGCTGGTACATTGAGAGTACCTGTTTCCATACATCCCCATGCTCAACCTATAACAGCCTCAGCTACTCCCAAACACCACCCCACCACACAGATTACAAGAATTAGTCCTGCCAAGCACAAAATGAATTAGTCATCATTCATAAGAAAATGTGGAAGAAAGTTTTTGAAACAAATATGCTCCTCCTCAAACATGAAGCTTATTTGTCAATTTCTATAACTCTCTGAAAATAATAATATAAATGTGCAATTCTTCTCTACTGATATTTTGTCATGGTCCACAACTACAGGATCTAGCCTGCTTGTCTAGGGACAGCAAATTCCTGTCTCATTTTCTCATGCAAGGCACGTGTTCCCCACTCTTAAATTCAGCACCCTAAACAGTGTTTCTGCCACAATAAGTGCAAAGGTACAATCCACATCATCTATAAACCATTCACTAGTAATTTACACATGCTGCTACCCTCTACCCTGTAAACCAATCATCCGAACAGAACTGAATCTCAAAACAATATTCCACTGCATTGTGTAAGGGCCATTTGACAGTGGGCAATATTTGCTAGATTATGTCTCCTTCAAGAACTACCCAAACATTTACTGACATTAAAACTAAGGTGCCCTCTCAAACTCTTGTGCAGCACCAGAACTCCTCTATTGCACTTATCAGCTCTCTACGTCTTGCTGCGAACGACAGCTGCAGCAGCAGACAATAGACTAAATCATAGGCTTTTTCAACCTCAAAACAATGTAAATTTTGTCACTAAACCACCACTATATTCCAGGATCTCATCACTAACATATACTGGATCTCATTGAGAGCTGGCTCAAAGACAGGTAATAGCCATACATATCTTTGCATACTTCTTCCTGGAAAATAACTGCATCCATACCAGATGCAAGGATGACGGTAGTCTGGTGGGCTTTTTCTATCATAACTGTTCTACCTGTAAGGAGGTTTCTGGCCTCATTTAAATGCATGCAAGAACAATGCAATATTAACAGTTCGTTGTCTGTTTTATGCCTCTTATTCTCCTATCTTCTAAAAAAAATCCTCCTTCCCTACCAACCTTGACTGAAAATAATACATTCACAGTCTCAAAGTAAAACATTTTGTCGTAAAGATCTGGCCTTGGGTTTATGAACAGATCCACTCCAGAACCTGATGGCAAAATGGTCATCCTGGGTTTTTTACAATTGTCAATTCGAAATCCCATGCTCTTGACCATGTTTTATGTCTTTTATTTACCTTCTTATAACAGCTCTGGATCACAGTCTACGTGTTCCTAGCCTGGTCAGGCCATGTGTGAGGTAACCTTCTCATTTAAGATTAAATGGATTCGCTAAATACTTTACCTAGCCCACATTTGGACTGTGGACAAACTTTAATATGTGAGAACTGAAAATGGGTCTCCACCTACATTATCTTGCCCACACTCCTAACATAAACTCTCTGTCTGGCATCTTTGATCCTCAGTAATAATTAGTCACAATAAATCCTAACTGCCTGTCACTATGTAAAACCATAACTAGAAATGCAACACAATGAAGAACAACTGTTGGTTTAGTGATGAACATGTTTCTTCTCTTTGCACTTTTCTAATGAAAAGCAGTGCTAAAAAGCTTGTGCTCTCTCCCATAAACATGGTAGAATTTACTTATACCCAACTTGCACATTTAATGTACTTGTAAGTCCCTAGTAAAATGTTATCTTATGTAACTAGGACATGTAAATTACATGTTACTAGTGTGTCTGCAGCACTGATTGTGCTACCCACTTCAGTGGCCCTGCAAAACATGTCTCAGGCCTGCCATTGCAGCCAATATATGCAGTTTAAAACTGCCATTTCTCTCTGGCAAAATAAACTTTTTGCTAGTCCCAAAATGACAATTTTAATACATATTGGTCACCCCTAGGGTAGGCCCTGTAGACCCTGAGAAGTTCAGAGGGTAGGGTGCAGTGTACATAAAAGGTTGGGCATGTATGTATACATTCCACGTGTCCTGTTAGTGAAAAACTCTTAAACTAATTTTTCACTACTTCAAGACCTACCTCTCCGATAAGTTAACATTGGGTTCCCGTATTACATTTAGTATGTAGTAACTTTGAATTTGGAGCACGTAGACATGTTGAGATTGTTGTCTAAAGAATTGTAATTTAAAGCCCTCTTTATTGGTGCAGTCAGATTTTAAGTTACAATTGTGGAAATGCCAGTATTAGAAAGCTGGCATTACTTTTCCTAACATTTTGGTACCTGCAGCCTGTCAGACAAAGACACAAAGGTGTTGGCAGGATGGCCCACTCTCACCTAACAAGGGGGAGGGGCTGTCACACTTGCACATCACAAAGGTTCTGCCTTAACACACTCACATAGGGTTTTACCAGTCTTTTGTGTCCACAGACAAGCTGGGGCAAGGGCAGTGAGTAAGGGGATGACTCATACTTCGGCAGGGGGAGGCAAAACGTCTAGAGTCCTCTCCTACTCAAAGTGGGCACTAGGTATAAATAATGGCCCAACAGACCCAACTCTTCAGTTCACATCTGGACCTGTGGAAGACTCAGAAGAAGGACTGTTGGGCTGCTTTTCTATACAAAGAACTGGCACTCTGCTGCCCTGATGACCTGCACTGCTGTCCTCCTGCCTGAGTGAGGAGGACTGGCCTGCATCTTGAACCCAGGACCACTAGCGAGAGACCATGGGCTAGTATCTGGCCTCCTGATCAGAGCCTCAGGGACAGAACAGGCCTCAACAACCTTGAACCCACAACCTGGACTCTGCCAGCTGTGAGTCCTACCCTCCCAAGTAATGCCACCCCAGTGCTGATCCTGAAAGTGGACCTGAACTTACTCTACACCTCAACTGTGATCCAGCAGAACCAACGCAGTGTGGCACAATGACTCCCAAAACTCGGCATTACAGCCATAGCATGACACATTGCCTCACAGAACTCTGCATCGGAACCTCTACATGACACCCCGCCACAGGACTTTGCCTTGGAACCACCACAGAGTGAGGCAGCCTCGACACAGGCCTTGTCATCGCAAACTCCTCGTAGACAGCATCATCAAACAACTATGCATGGCTCCAGGTGCAAGTAAGCGTGGTGAGGAGAGAGTGATGGGGGGTGGAATGCAGCATACAAAAGATTAGTAAACACAAAATAAATGAATAAATGAAATAATTTACCTAGTGCTCACCACATCGCCAAGTTGGCGATGCGGTGAGCCCAAGGTAAGTAATTTTATTTATTTATTTATTTTATATTTATTTTCCCGTCATATGTTGCCTTCCACTGCCGCCCGCCGCGTCCCACCTCACCATGCTTACCTGCAGGGACCACACCTGCAGCGCTCTGCATCGTAAGTCTCACAACTTCTTCAGAACCAGCCAGTGCACATTGCATCTTCGATGCAGGATGTCGTTAATGTCATTCTCAATTACGGCACACAAACTTGCATTACAGGCTGGCAGCTTCCAGGAACAGATGCTGTGCAACGCATCTCCACATCAGGACCTCAATGTGGGCTCACACAATCTTACGTAACCAGGACTTAAGGAACTCTTGGTCCAAAGGAGTAACATGGCCTCTGTAGCCAGCCTTCACTTCATCATTGTGAAGCCTGGGTGGAGTTCACGTATCAGCGCTACAGGGAACCTTGCATAGCTGTAAAAAAAACTCTGTGGTGCTACAGGGAGTTCCGTGAGCGGGTGGAGTTGCTTGTTCTACCCATTCAGGAGACTTTTCTGATGTTCTGCAATGCCGATTGCGTGTTCAGGGGGAAATATCTTGCAAACTTCACCACACAGTCGCAGTCTTCTTTTTCCTATCTGTTATGATTCTGGGCCTGTTTTTTTAAACCTCCCTAAATCTTTGGAATCCTTTCTTCCTAAAACTGTTTCTCTGATCCTTTTTATTTATTATCTATCTCTCTCTCTTCTTAAGTGTATATTTTGAGTTTTTTCTACTCGTGTGTGTGTTTTTAGTGCATTTTTGTTGTTTTACTTCCTTTCTTCTTCTTCTCACCTAAGTTTTTATTTCCTATATTTTCTTTTCCTCCATCCTCCACCTACCTACCCAAGCATCATGGCTAAAAAGACTCAGAGACAGAGTGCAGCCTGGGGAAAGAGGTGCCGCCTTCCTTGCGGAAGGTGTCAGCCGGAAGAGGTGCAGCCCAGGGCCTTGTTTTCAGAGCTAGTGGTGGCTTCACTTGTTTTTTATGTGCAGTGCTGCCTTGCCTTCACTCTGGCAGTAGGCTGCAGGCCTGGGTCCGGGTACGGGCTCCAGGAGCTTCAGCACTGGTGGATGAGGGTGTGCCGGGCAGTGTATCGATACTCTCGGGTCCAGTGCACCCAAAACCAACTGATGTACCGTTGGTCCGACATCCTGGACTGAGAGCAGGATCTACTGGACTTGCTAGGTGTTGAGGTCACGGGGCTTGGTGAGTACTAGCTAATATTATGTGATCATTATTCTAGACAGATGCTTGGAGCTACCTAATCGTACTTGTTTGCAACTTTTCGCTCGCTTGGTCTGGTTATGTAAGAGAACTTAAGTTAGGTAAAGCAGACTAGAGAGACTCTGTCCTTTGTCCTGTCACTAAGAGAGTGGTAGTTTGCTAGTTAGTTACTTACTTAGTATTAGTTGGTAATTTAGCGGCCCGAGTGACATGTCCTCTCAGAGGACTTCAGTCTGTGACTTCTTAGTCCTTTTAGCAGAACATTTTGTAGTTCCTATACTGAGTGAATACACCCATTTGGTGTATGCAATATGCATCCGTCCATCTATGCATTTAAGAAGACTAAATGCAGACTTAGTGAACTGGCCCATCAACGTTTTTTTTCCGCAGTTTCAATAGCTCAAACTTGACCCGAAGGTATCAGAATGATTTACATGAGCATCATTAGGTTACACAAAGACACGTTCATTTTTGTTAGGCACAGGGATGTTAAGTGATTTGCCCTGAATTAAAGGCTGTAGAATCACAGGATGTTGAGCTTCATTGTAGAGACAGGAACCTGGTTCCTCAGATTTGAGGCCGACCGCCCTAGCCATTAGACCACATCCTCTACCTGCTGATAATGATGATTGCAAATTTAGAACTTAGAAGCAAATATAATTTTTTTGCAATTCCTTCCAAAGTCTTTGGAATAGGTGGGCTAAGTAGGCTTAGGATTCAGGAATCAGAATGTAACTGTGGAATAATAAAGATAGGCTGGTCTCCAACCATGATAATAGTCTACTCCTAGTCGATCTGATTTAGGAAAGGTCAATGTTATTGCAATTACCATTTCGTGTCAAAAAATCTTTTTGGAGCGATTATTTAATATTCATTTAACACCAATCATTTTTGTCCCTTTAATTATGTCTTACAGGATCAGCCTCTAAGGGCAAGAAGAAGACGTGGTCTTGTCAGGTGGGTGCCTCCCAGCAGGAACAGCGCTCCTCTGAAGATGGCTCTGCTGGCCCCAGTAAGTCCTCCTTTTGGTAATATTAGTATATATTCCCTAACTTTTACTGCTCCTTATTTTATTTCTGTTTCCTAAATTATTTTTTCCCAAATCCTCTTTGATCTATCTGTTTCTAAATTATTTTTATCCCTGAATTACCTTCCAACTTAGTTATTTATATATTTCTAGTGTCTATTTTTTTTATTTTACATCAAATCAAACTGCCTCTGCTTTGACTCTGTATTAGTTTGTCTGCAGTTTGCTTTCTTCTGGTGGTCAGTCAACTTTCCCTTTCCCTTTATATATGTTGTGGAATGCCTAGTAATGGTACTGTAAGACTCAGAGAACCTATTGGTCCTTACTAATACTATTATTAGTACTACTACTCTGCTGTGCAGAATGCATGCCCAAGTAAGGTATTCTATGCATGTTTGTTGAGATGAGTACGCTTTCTTTTCTTTTACTTTCTCATGCTCAATCAATAAATGATTGTCACATTGGACACCCAAAGTTGTGTATTTTACTTTCTTTCAACTTGGCATAGTACTATTTATATTAGCAGCAGTTTATGGTAAACAATTGATTACCGTGCCCCATGGCTGTTAGGAAGTATGAGGAGGAGGATGGCACCATAACATTTCACAACCAAAAGATCGCATGTCTGATTGTCCGCCCAGTTGGCCACTCTTTTTCTTTAAAAAAAATGCAGATTGACCAATTGCTCTAGCCACTGAGTCCTGTCCTTTGGGTTGTCCTCTTCTTCAGAGGCTTTTCAAAAATTGCCCAAAAAAATGCCCAACCGGATATTGCACTATTTTTGATACGACATAGTGTCTATTCTACTCTAGGACCCAAAATGTAGTGATAAGTGTGGTGTATGTATTGTATTTTCAATCTTGCTAGTGAAAAAACTAAGTAGGGGGAGGCATATATGGCATCTAAAAAATGTGAAATGTTTTTTTTAGATGTCCCGACCACCAGTGCCAGGGCAAGCGGTGAAGGCGACCCCAGCCAGGAGGAAGCTGATGCAGCAGCTGAAGGAGGTAAGCCAGCAGCAGTGGTGGGTGGTGGTAATTCCTATTCCTTAATTATTGACAATACATTTGCTGCAAGGGTGTACACTGTACTTTTGGGACTAAGTTGTTGTAAACAGTTGAAGAAGACACCCTTCACTGAGCATTAGCATTAGTGGGAGTAGAGTAACTTATGGCCTCTTTTATCTTCAACTCAGCAGAGAAAGATTTATGAAGAAGACTACGAGGCAGATGACCTTGATGGGTTGATGGAAAAGGGAAAGAAGTATGGAAGGAGGAAGGAATGGTTACATGTAATGAATGACATGATGTGTGGGTCCGGGATGCATATAGGTGGCTGATAGGAAGCATGGGTGGTTGAAAAAGGATGCCAGTCTGTGTGGGTAAAACTGTATGGGTGAAAGGAATCCTCCGGGGGGGGGGTTGATGAGTAAAACTCAAAGACAAGCAAGCAAGGACGCATGGGTGGTGAAATGAGAATGTATGTTGTTGGTGAAAAGTTTGCTGAGAATGATAGCCATATTTGGATTGATGGATGCATGGGTGGTATCATAGGTGAAGACTGGATGTAGAGATGTAAAAGAAAATTAAACCATGCCAGAGAAGCAAAGCCAAGGGTGAAGAATAAAAATAAAAGCAATGCAATGATAAATGGAAAACTCCCTTGTGAAGAACAAACAAGGACAGTTTTTTTTATCAAGGTTTTTGATTTGAAGTTTTAAGCCAGGTTGTATTTCAGAATACCCCCTTGGCTCACAGTAGTTTGCAAGCCCAACATATTGTGTATGTACCCGCCCATCATCAATCGCCTCTCTCCGATTCTGAGGCCAAGACTGATTTGCATATGGCTAGGTGCGCACAAAAATGATGGATTTAGGCCCAAATCTCTGTACTGTGGTGAATGTATGTCATTGTTCTGTATTCTGTCCATCAACTTTCGTTTTTGCATTTGTCACCCCGAGTGGGACGGGTATGCTCAGGCGTAAGTCCCGTGCTCTCCATGCCACTGGAATCAAGCTATCTTGGCTAATGAGGGCTGAAAGCCCAAAAACAGTAGTAGGACGATTGTTTCCAGTCCAGGAAGCACCTGGCTTGGCAGTTCAGGCTGGACGCTTCCCATGGTGTACAGGGTCAAGACTGATGTGCATATGGCTAGGTTCAAACTGGAATGGCATGGTGAGCAAAAAAACTATGGATTTAGGTCCAGATCTCTGTACTGGGGTGAATGTATGACATTGTTCTGCATTCTGTCAATCAACTTTTGTTTTTGCAGCTGACTAAGCTGGCATGCTTACAAGAATAATTTAGCCAAAGAGGAGAGTAAAGAGGAATACCTGTCTACTCGACAGTGCCTATTGCCTGAAACTCTAATCACATCCAAATCCTAGGGGCCGAGGAAGTGAGGATACCACAAATGCTATTTACTGTTAATACTACTGTGCTACTATAATTCTATGTGTATAGTTTTGTGCTACTGTTTTGCTAAGAGTATTGGGTACAATTGTCGTTTTTCTTTTCTTGATATACCTACTCCTTTCCAACCCAACAGGCAGAAGCTAGCAGGCAAGACCCGGCAACAGAAGCTGGAGGTCACCAGGGATGAATATTGGCAGCTAATGGCTCATGTGGTGGAGGAGGAGCAGGCAGCAGCTGCAGCTTTCAATGCTCCGGGCCCCTGCCAGGCCCCCCCAGTGCCTCAGATGGTATGGTACTGTGGTCTGACATCTGCCCGCCACCAGTCAACCACTGCTGCCCACCCCTAGTGTTCCTGTAAAAACTTTCAGTGCCACATGCTATTCTGGATGATGTGCCTGCAGGGCAGGATGGAGGAGCGCTTCCACCTTCGTGAGGGCAAGATCTGGCTAGCCCACCACTAGACATCAGTCTCTTGACTCTTGCACCTTTTCTAACATTTTTTTTGGGTGGGTGGTACTTGTTGGGTAGAGGGTGGGAATGTGGGAGTTGGGGAAAACTTGGTGTTCTTTGATTGGGGTTAGGGAGAGGGGTGGGTCAGGTGTTTTGGGCTTCTATCCTTCTAGTTTATATTTGTTGGGGAATAAATGATTTATATTTTTACATATGATGTAAATCTTTTTAAGGGGTTACTTTTTCTCTTCACACTGTTTCCTTTGCTGCAGCCAGTTTTTTAAAATTTGATAGTATAACACACCAACAGATAGATGTGGTGGTGCCCTCACTTGTCCTACTACTGCCAGTCGATCCTCCTAGTCTATGCAGTCTGCAACTAAAACCCTATTGGACTCGGAAGGGTGTGGGTGTGTAAATTAATTAATTTCCATAGTATATACGTTATTGCATCCCCCACACTTCTCTTACCTGTGATTGATGATTAGGCAAAACAATGGCTGCATGGTGATGGTTTGATTTCCTAAGGTGCCATGGTGGTGGTAGTAGTAGTAGAGAGTGTCATTTACACAAAAAGAAAATGAGACAATCACCTGAGGGAGGCTAGGGAAGAGTAGTAAAAGTACAGTGAGTACACAAGAAGAAGAGTGCCAAACAAGAAACCATGATGATAAGCAATACTAAAATAAAACAAAAAAAATTGTGGGCTAGTCTAGTACAAGTTATTACAAACTAAAGTCGACTCGAACTATGAAGTGGACACGTGTAACCTTTATGATGGATTATGCTCCTCTGAAAGAAAATTGAATATCAAATACATGGGTGGGCAATCTAATCTATGTATTGCCAGTGTGGGCTATATATACGTAGAGCACAATAGGATCCTCGCCCTGCCTTGAATTAGTGTTGCTTTCACCCCATCCACCCCAGCAAGTGTGTGAACAATTATTGGTGTAAATTTTATTTAGTCACACCTCAATAAGGGGGCGCTAGGTGGCGCACAACCTGCTGTGAGGTTCCGGTAGCTCAGCCTTGTAATCTGACATTTCTCCTTTCTCACCTGGTAGGAAACTCCCCACATGGATTACCGCTGGTGCGGAGAGGTGCCCTCCAGCTCCGGTATTGAATTCAGTCTCCACGGACATCCCTACATAAAGTGGACACTTGGCTGCAGCAGGAGACGGGTGTGAGACTGTGAGGTGCTCCCTGTGGCTGTCCCTGCCGTGTGAGTTCCCCGCCTCACACGTGGACTTGGGCCTCAGCCCTTTGGGTCGACTAGCACCGCCCCGCAAGAGATGCCCATTTTGCACTCTTCAAGGGACCCGTGACGCATCGGAGTAATCTCCACACTGCCGGCTTCCTACTGCCTGGGAATCTGCTCTGTGGAAGATGAGGAGAGGTCTACAGTGCAGCAGCTGCGTTTGCGTGTGGCAGCCTGGGCACAGACTCGTGCTCTCCCTGTTGTCTGCTCTTCGCCCGCCCTGCTGGGAGTGCCGCTCCTCACCGACACCACAGACAGAAAAGGAGACGCTGCTAATCTGGCCCCAATTGAATTCTGTGTGGGGTTTTGGGGTGCCGGCACCCGCAACCTTGTCTTTGAGGTGAGGAGACACAGCCGCAACTGCAAGCTGCCAGCCTGCACTTTCTGTCTCTGGACCCCTGGGGCAGCCTGCAATGAGATATCTGCTTCTCCTACAATAAGGCACAGAGATCAGTATAAGATACTGCGCTGCTGTTGGAACCTGCAATTCATCCCTGCCATAGCTCCTCTGCACTGCGCCGGAGGCACCTAAATGACTAGAGGCAAGAATTCAAAGCATCCCACTGGTGGTGGCCCATGCCTGATACTTACTGCTTAACCTAATGTATGGAACTTTACTACCGCTAGTACTAAGCTCGCTCCAGCTCCATGTCCTCTGTTAAAAAAGTCATGCCATTCCCCCAACTGTCTCCTGCTACCTACATCCCACCTGCGGTAAGGGTGCAGCCTCCTTGGGCCCTGTACCTAGGACCTTCTTTGTTGCTTACTGCGTGACCCGGCTTGGACGGGGTGCAGGCTGAACTCCAGAACGCGAAGCCCACTCAAACGCCACTTTCTAAAATGGGGAAGCCAGACTGCCGGCAACCCAAACTTGTTTTTGATGCAAGGAAGACAGGTTACTCACTCATGCATGGAGGAGCAGGCCCAAACCGTCAAGAATTTCTCCCAAGCACAATTTTCTGCTTCTGATGATGAGGTAAAAGCGTTATTGCTGGCAATGCAGCAGAGTCTCACGGCCTTGTCGGGTAAGATTGATACGATCTTGCCCGACAACAGTCGATTGGATTCCTGGTGCTGAAGGTAGACAAGCATGACGAGCAAATCAAAGAGGCAGAAAGAAGGATTTCAGACACGGAAGACACTACGTCACAAATACAACAACATATGATGCAAATGGACAAGCTCATGAAAGTAATCTAAGCCTCCAAAAACGAAGACTTGGAGGCAAGAAGTCACCGGAATAACATACACACCATAGAGTCCACAAACGCTGGGCGTATGGAAGACTACATGGAGCGCCTCCTACGCAACGCCTTCGGAGCAGGCGCCTTCTCCCCTCACCTGACGGTGGAGCATGCACACTGGTCCCTTGGGCCTCACCCTCATCCGGGTAACGCCCCAAGTCCTATAGTAGCACGGCTCCTCAACTTTGGCGACCGGGACACAGCACACCGGTTGGCACTTGAGCAGAAAACATTAACATATGAAGGCATGGACTTCACCATCTATCCTGACTTCATGGTGGCAGTCCAGGAGGCTCGCCGTAAGTTCCTCACAGTGAAGCAGAAGCTCCATAAGCCACAATTTGACTTTGCACTCTTGTATCTGGCACGCCTAAGGGTCACTCATCAAGGCAAGCAGAGCATATTCGTGAACCCGCAACAAGTTGAAGAGTTCCTCAAACGCATCAATCGGCATTCACCTTGCCGGAATTCTGATGATCAATCCTCCATTTCACATTCTCCTGATGCCGATGGCCCCTTGTGGCAGTGGAAGTAGCTGGACACCCCGAAAACCTAACTCTTCATAACACAGGCTGCCACTCTGTTGCCCTATGTCTTTTCGCCCTATAGTCAGCGGAACAATTCCGAACTTCCTCTGGCGGCCTGATGTACCATCTACTAAATGTCAACAGCTAAGTGTACCGTGCACCCTTGGTGCACAATCATGTTACATAGTGGGATACATACATGACATGGACAAATGTACTTCTTCCTCCATGATGTAGTGCTGAGCACCCTCCCACTGATTCTCCCTGTGCCCCAGCTATTGCGGCAGGATGTGGGCACACGGAGGACGGGAGGTACCTGTGGCCCACCAGTGCTCCCCACACCATGGGTGATCCTCCCTAAGACTTTCTTATAAGTTGGCCTTGTTTGCCCGGTTCTGATCAGTTCGGGTACTGTTGGGCTCAGGGTGGGAAATGTGATTCCGGTACAATTGGGGTGCTGTTGTGGGAGGGAGGGGTATGAGGGGGTAAAGGGGTAAAGGGTTTGCTTTCATGTTCACTGTTAACGATATAGCTTCATCACACTGAACAGACATATGGTAACACCTTGCTTCTCACAGGCAATCCATAGAGGACAGGCAGCCACTTATAGTACACCATTGGCAACTATGACTGACCTGACGGCTCATCAGAGTTTACAGGTTGCCACTTGGAATGTGCGAGGGCTGGGAGATCCGTGAAAGCATCGCCAGCTTTTAGCGTATTCAGCATATTTAGATAGGCATCACATACATATAGCGCTACTTCAAGAAACGCATATCAATCCATTGCATCCCACTACATTTGTAACTAAGTGGGCAGACCACCGACTATTCTCCTCGTACTCGTACTCTTCCTATGCCAGAGGCACGGCTATACTTATAAAAAAGCAGACTCAATTTGCCCTGGCAGGGACACTACTTGATCACAATGGGAGGTACTCCATTGCATGGGGATGACTAGGCACAGACTCTATTACCCTGGTGAGCTGTTAAGGCCCAAACGTGGACACTCTTGAGTATTTCACTGTATTATGGGGGAAAATCTCTGGACTTAGGTTCTACTCATATAATATGGGTTGGGTACTTTATTGTAGCACTGAACCCAGCCGATGGCAGATCAAATCCCGCCCACGTCATTATAGTAGGTTATTTATCCCCCTGCAGAGCATTATGACGGAAACTGGATTACTAGATGCTTGGCATTATTTTTACGGACTCAGACTGGAAGGCACTCACTTCACAACACAAGCTGCCACATTGACCAGCTTGTATTACTGCCTATTATCCCGTGGATTAGGCCAATTAATAAAAGATGTTACACACCTGGCCAGAACATATTCCGACCACTCCCCGGTTAAACTCACAATTGCCCCACCTGGGTATAATAAACCACGCAACACCTGGAGGTGGCAGCCCTTAACACTACTTGATGCAGTATTTTGCAGCGAATTGGGAGAAGACACTCAAGACTTCTTCCACCGCAATAGAGGCTCTGTAGATGCCGTGGAAACTATCTGGGAAGTCTTCAAGTTGACAGTTCAGGGGTTCTGTATCTCCAAATGTTTGGGAGTCCTCATAGACATACAAGGTACACTTAGGTGGGAACAAAATTTAAAGGGAAATACTGGGTTGCCCAACGCTACGGGGAGGGGGAGTGCCCTTGGAAGGCCCTAGCCGACACCATACACCGCATACGTTTCTCCAATTACGTACTGGAGATCACTGGTCCTGGGGAAACATTGCAGCGCGACACTGCGGACATACTCACGACATTCACTACCCACTATTCTACGCTTTATACCTCACAGCGAAGGGATCAGTTCAAACTTGACAGTTTTCTAGGGGACGTAGCCCTTGGGTGAATAGGGGACTCGCAGAGGGAGATTCTATGCGCCCCTTTTAATTGGATGAAATCATGGAGGCCATCATGCAGATGCGGTCTGGGAAGGCTCCAGGTCTCGATGGGCTGCCTGCTGAATTTTATAAAACCTACATAGATCTGCTGGCCGGATCTTAAAAAGATATATGAAGAATCACTTGAGGCTGGTACACTTCCCAACTCCATGGGAGAGGCACTAATCACTTCCTTGCTTTAACCCTGGAAACCTTCTATTCACTGTGATTCCTATCGGCCGTTATCCCTCATTAACTGCAACACTAAAATATTGGCAAAGGTTATTGCAAATCGCCCTATTAATGGAAAAACTAGCACTCCCAGACCAGGCGGGCTTACTCCCTGGCAGAGCGACCACACACAATCTCTGTACTCTATTCTCCATTCTGCAGAATGTTGCTCCTGAACTGCCGCTGGCAGGAGGTTTTGTGTACTCTACTAAAGCGTTCGACTCTGTGGAATGGGACTATCTACTTGAGGTGCTACAGTGCATGAGGTTCCTTCCTTTCTTTCTTTCTTGGATACGACTGCTGTATCAACTTCAGACGGCAAGAGTTTTAATCAATGGTCATCTATCGGAAGCGTTCCCCATATCTAGAGGCACGAAGCAGGGGTGCCCGCTCTCGCCTCTACTTTTTGCACTAACAATAAAATCTTTGGCATCTAAATTGTGGCAACATCACCAAGATAAAGCTCTGTGATGCAACTTACGACAAATCCTCATATCTTTATATGTGGATGACATCACCCTCTATTTAAGGGATCCACAGGTCAACTTAAACCCACTCCTGAGAAAATTCATAATCTTCTGTAAACTCTCTGGTATACATATAAACTGGAGGAAGTCACAGCTATTTCCCTTAACACCTGCAGCCTCTCAATTCCCCTTGGACTTCCCACTGCAATGGTGTGACTCTGACCTATTCAATCTCAGTATTGTATTATCTAGAGACAGGGACGAACTGATGCGCCTCAACTATGGTACTGCTATAACTCGTATAGCAGACAATGTCATTAGATGGATCTCTCTACCGCTATCCATGGCAGGGCGAGCTGCACTTGGTTAAAATGGTAGTCCTTCCACAACTCCTCTATCTTTGTTTAAACATCCCATATTATCCAGGATGACATTTTTTCCAGACACTCTGGTCCGACATGATAAGACTGATATGGGGGGCCAGACAACCAAGGCTGCAATGGAAAGTGCTGACGCGGTGCAAAAGGGGGTGGTGATGGACGGAGCATCTGAACCAATCAAACACTCACACCCAGTCAACAGATTTGGGTTTAATCCATCACCGTTTTTAGCCCACTCTGCCACCCCAGTTCAGACATGGCCATATGCAAATCAGTCTGACCCTGTGCCTCATGGGAACAGTCCAGCCCGAACTGCCAAGCCATGCCTTCCCTGGACCGGACACAAGCTTCCTAGGACCGGTTTCTGGTATTACAGCGGTCTTCAGCCAGGCTTGCTTGAATCCAGTGGCAAAGTGAGCAAGGGACTCACGTCTGAGCATACCCTGCCAACTTATGGCGAACAAAGCGGTACAAAAGGGGGTGGTGATGAACAGAGCATCTGAACCAATCAAACACTCACACCCAGCCCACTCTGCCACCCCAGTTCAGACATGGCCATATGCAAATCATTCTGACCCTGTGCCTCATGTGAACAGTCCAGCCCGAACTGCAGTCATATGCCCAGGGTGGCTTCGATGTACCGATCTTCGAGTTATACTACACATGTGCGCAGGCTCTTTATGCTTTCTACTGGTTCCATCCCCCTAGATATATGCCACAGATTGCAGCAGAGCAATGGCTAGCGGCTCCCATCCCATTGGAGGACATGCTGAGCATGCCCCCTCACATTTGTGACACTGCACCTACCATGATTACATGTACAGTAGACATTTGGCATAGCACTCTGACTCTCCTTCAGGGGTCAATATTGTACTCCGCTCCTCCCGCTCTCCTACCATCCATGCATGCCACTGCTACAAGAAGCAGGACTCCTCAAACTCTGTAAGCGCACCAAAATTTCCACATGGGGGATCTCTATCACAATCGGAAATTCCACACCTCTGAGCAATTCTTTCAAGGGCTGCAACCCTCTTCGCTAGATGTTTTCCTTAATATCTGGCTCTGCCAAGGCATACGATCCATCACCTCAGAGTTTCCTCAAGAACCTCCTACCTGTGCTCCCCTACACATGCTGCTCCAGGCTGCTTCGCCAGGGCACTTGGTCTCCACGCTTTATCACGCTATATTTACGCAACAGGTGGAACCTCCCTGCTCGTCTCGAGCTAAGTGGAACCTGGAACTGACATAACAGATGACCAAGGGACATACTGCTGCCTTTAAACAGAACAAATAACTGCAATTCCTAGGCTACGCATTACACATTACAAATTCCTGTAATGCCTATAATATACCCCTGCTAAAATGTTCCAATTTGACTTGAGTGCCACAGATAGTTGTGCGAGATGCGGCAGCTCAGGGGCTGACTTTTTACACCTGGCCTGCGATTGCCGATGAGTGAGGGAATATTGGATCCAAGTCTTCGATGCCTTAGACCAGATTGTTTCCTTCACCGTAGAATGCACAGCCCTAACAGCATTGTTAGGTTACCCTAAACTTATCACTATTGTTAGCTAAGCGTAGAGCGGCTCGCAGATGGGGAAGGGGCGAGCACCAATATTCAAAGAATGGCTTGATGACCTGATATATTGGCAAGATCAATTAACTCTGTTTGATGAAACGTTGCCATGTGCTTCGCAGCCAAGAAAGATATGGAGTCTCCTACTGGGCTACCCTCTTGCACGCTCAACAGCATCCCTGTCTGACATGCCAGAGGCACTGGCGCAATAAAAGTCCTGTGTTTTTCCGAGATTATCGGCTGGACACTCATGCCGATTTTCTTATTTGATTTGTACATTATTGCTCTAATGCATTCACCTTGATGTGCGTCAAGCCTAACTATGAACTTGTGATTCTACTTTTAGTTTCACAATGTCTGATGATTGCTGCTATGATTTACCTGTATTAAAACAATAAAAATAAATTTAAATTAAAAAAAACACCTCAATAAATCAGATCACACAGCCCGGGGGAAGAGGGTTAGTGTTTAATGAGTGGTTGAGAAGGAGCATTTGAGGGAAAGGTTTGACAAAGACAAACACTACACATAGACAACACAGTCATCTTGGCAGCCGAGTGCCAACCATCATAAATCCGTTAAGGGAGAAAAAGCAAATGCATGCATGATGATGATGAGTAGTCCTAAACTAGTACAGGGCAGTACATTAATTATGCAATTGTTTGTCTGCCCCCAGAGAGACGCAAGTGACACACATTATGTTCTGTTGTACCAGGCTTCTTTTGAAAGATAGCAAATAAAATTAAAATATCAAATATAAGCAAATATAACGAACACACACAGTCATCATACTGATTGAGGAGAAAAGAAATATTTACACTGTGTTATTGCCAAATTGGGATTTGCATCTCTGCATTCCTCTTGGTCCTTCCTTGGACTGTCCTTCCGTCAATCTTGGTGCCTGGCAGATGCAGTTTAGGGAGGTAAGTGTGAGATTGGACAAAGCAATGGGAGGAGCCTGCTGGACAGGGACAGGAAGTTGGAGACTTTGGGGCACTTCCTTCCTCTTAAAAAAAAAGAACAAGTACACCTTGCACAAAAAAAGTATAGACAAATGTCAATGTGAGGAGTTTTTTTACTCCAAAGCATCATTTTGAGAATGTTTTGATGCTGCAGTCGATCCTGCACATTCAGGATCGCAATCTTCAAAAAATCCCCCCTGGAACTCCGCAGGCATTTCAGAATGATGTAGTCATGATCAGTATGTCACTCCCGCGCCACAATAATGTATTTTGGGCATGCAAACACACAAAAAACTCGGCTCCGTTGTGGACTGCGGAGTTTTTCGGCAACACCACGTTCTACCCGGAACGCAGGATTGCCAAAACTATGTTAGCGAAGCGGAGGTTTACGCTCAGGGTTAATCATTTTTAGCCTGAACTTGTGACTTTGTCCTGGTCGGATGCAACCAGATAATCACAGTTGGAGCTTTGTGCTTTTTAGCACAATCTGCATTTAAATCTTCAAAATTCCATATCTGTGAGTCTACTGATAGGATTTTTGTTGTTTTGGTCTTAAATTATATATTAAATGTTACTCTATTGATGTCAGTGTTTTTCTTGTGTTGTGTTTGCTTTATTACTGTTTAAGTGCTGCATACATACTTTACACAATGCCTCCAAATTAAGCCTGACTACTCTGTGCCAAGTTCCAGAGGGCTGAGCACAAGTTCAGTTAGGGTTTGTTTGTGCACACTGAGGAGAATTGTGGTTGCAACTTGAGTAGGGTTTTACACCCCCCGTAACCAGTAAACCAATTACTTCAAGGCATTAACCATCACCAAATACAATAATAAATTGCTTTCCATGGACTAGGTCATCCACAGACTACTGAAAACCTTGTGGCAGATGAACTTAATACCATGTAGAGAATTTACGTCTTTTACCTATCTTTCAGATTTTATACTGTAGAATACTTGGAACTTATTTCATTACTACAAAAGAGATTTCACTTTGATGGAGCTTCATTTAGAATCTGCTAATACCACCGACTCCTAATCCCATTTCACAAGGTTGGACTGCCCTATTGGAAGTTCCTATGAAGGAAGATGTTTCCACAAGGTGCGGCTCCTTCAGTTTTGCTATTGTGCCGCTCTTCATCCACTCTAGGTCAGCTTGTGTACCTCTACTAAACTCTAATGGGCAGACCAGCCAACTGACCTAGAGTAGATGAATGTAGCAGCTATTCTTGACATCAGTGTGGTAGGTGGCTGAAATCCACCACAATGGAGGAAATAAAGTTCTCTGGCTAATCTCTAAATAAGGCCTCATGTCCTCAATCAGACCCCACAAAACTGACTAGAATCCTTATTTCTTTGAATTTGTCTGCTCCATCCTAGTTTCATAATTCATGTAAATATTTTGGACTCAGACATTTATGTAGAGTTCTTCCCACATAGAAAGAATCAGACAGCACTGGTCCCACTTGTGGGGGGGGGGGGAGGGGGAGGAGTATGGGAACACCTCTGCAAATTCTGGCTCCTCTTTCAACATTATTTTGCCTATGTACTTGTTGAATCTTGAAGCTGAGACAGGAACATAACCCCTGCCTGTTATGCTGTCCCTATCACTCCCGCTGAGTGCTGCTAATGTGCGCTACGCTCACTATTGAGTTTTAAGGCTTTTAATCTTTTTAATGTTCTGTGTATAACTTTGGTAAATTGTACCTTTTGAATATCCTTGCTTCAGCATCTCGGTGGCGTTTAGCGCTGATTGGCTGCCCAAGGGCCAATCAGACGCGACGGGAGGTGCCTGTTGTTTCCCACTGTATTGTTTTATCTAGGAACCTGAATCGATATTCCTAATTTATGCCCTTGTCCGGTTATAATAAATAATATCCATACAACGGCATAATAATCATATCCATAATTCAGTCGTAGCGCATGCTGTCACATTAAGCAAGGCTACTTCTCCGGCCCCCTAGTAAGCACACCGAGTTCTCTAAACAAAACCAAGCCCCCAGCAACCTGGGAAATCCCCCTTGCTTTTGTTTTGATTTCGTCCTAGAACTCCTGTAAAGCACTGTAAAGAACGGCCAGTTCTTAGTGACATCTTTATTGACGTCTTATGTCCAACCTTACGTCAAACCCAGGCACCTTTCAGGTATAAATATACCAACGTTGCCTTAAGCAAACACACGGTGGTGGTTCTGGAGCAGAGCAGCTATCTACTTGCCCGAGAGCCCAGCTGATGCGAGAGCTAACGGAAGCTGCCCCTCCTCCTTGACGCACTGAGAGAGACGCTGTCTTTTCTACTGCCGAGAAATCCAGTTCCGATGTTTCCAGATACCCTCGCGGGTTACTGGGATATCGAGTCCTGAGAAAGAGATACAAGACCTCCTGCTTTCTATTACCCAGGTACGGAACTGACTAAACCCTTACAGAGAATTCTTGAGTCAGATTCTTGGCAAAACAAACTTAACTTAAACTGCTACTTACTTACTCCTTCCCACGTATTAGGCTTAGGTCAGGTACACCGGGGTAGGCATATTTAGAAGCACCAGTTGAGTACGATTAGTCAATGTATATATGTATGTATATATTTTATCTATTTTAAAGTATCATATGGCTAAGAAACTATATCAATGCTTTTACAGTATTATTTTATAATCCTCCTTTTACTGTACGCACTTTACTTTACCATGAGTATTACAATCGTGGCAATTCATTTCTCTTGTGTGAGGAAGAAGACTGCTCAATAAATAACACTTTTTATTGAAAACGCCCGTCTCTCTTTTCTCTGCATTCTGGTGAAACTAAGTACGCACATTTGACTGAGTGAAATAGCTGTCTATTGTTTTCACACGACTCTAGAGATACACTCTTATTCAGGGAGAGCAAAGTTGTCATGTTTTATGGTTGTCAGAAGCTAATCCCTTCTTGTCTATCCAGGGAGGTTAAACTCCTCCTCATTTATTCGAGAAAGTTTCTAGTGGCCTCTGAGCTAGCTTGCAAACCTTAAGTCTAATATAGTCAGTAGAGACCTAGATAACCTCAGTCCTACGTCTACACTGCTGAATATATTATTCCAATGCGCAGAGCCTATTGGGAATATAGAAACTACACTACATGGCGCCCAACGTTTGGTAAGGTGATAAATCTAACGCAAGATGTTAGAGTAACTCAGTCGTGCTTTTTCACACAGACCCTTTTTACCGTAAATACTCCAAAAGACGTCTGGAGTGGGTAAAAGGTTAAAAATCCGCCGGAACTTAGTAGGAAGAGATTTCTATGTATAGTTTTTGGTTTAGTCAACGGTGAAGGATACAGTGTTCCAAAAATATTGTGCACCTAATCTTTGTTTCCTTGAAACCTGATCTGCAACAAAAACCTTTCCGCCAGTAAAATGACGGAAAGTGAAGAAGAAAGGGAGACAGCTAGAATAGCAGCTCAACTCCTAGTGGATGACACTAGTCTCCTGCAGACCGACCCGAATGCTATACTCATTCCGGTCAACATAAGAAAAACTATAACTCTTAAACTTATAGAGAATGGACTAACATCGAGAGGTGGTATAGTCGTATTCGTAATTGAGGCACATGAATATCGGCAGACAGAGGTATTCTATTCATGGATAAACTTTCCAGCAGCGAATGCTGTCACACACGAATTCCACTATTACAAAATAAAGGAACCTCCGGATGAATACACTCCTTTCGAGGAGGTGGAAATCCCATTAAAATACCAAGAGCACCTGCTCTGGTTTAAAGGCGCCCTAAAACATAATAATCACATCACCAGGCTCGGTCCACTAGGTAGACCAGGAGCAACGTGGCCGGTTCTAGCCAGCTACACACCACATCCAGACATTGAAAAAATGTCAATACCAGAACTTTTAGCACAGCTAAAACAACTGATTAAAATTCATAGACAATTAGTCCAATATGTAATGCGGACTTCAACAGTCCAACCAGCTATTAACATTCCACAGCTGACCCCTCATCAGGGGAACAAAAACAAAATTACACCACAGAACATACAATCATGTCTGGGTAAAGTACCCATAAAACGGGAACAAATTCCATTCTGGTTAGCACAAAAAATCACTCAAATAGAGGCAGTATTTCCGGATACTACACCTACTGAGAAACACAGAATTCTGACTATCTGTCTTCCAATGGGGATCGCACCACATGTAGAGGACTGTGACACTTGGAGCACCGTCTTTACTTCCATTTACACAAAAACACATGGTGTTCCGTCCATGGCGGTAATACCCGATGTACTAAGACAGATTCAAAATGAATACGGTCCAGAACCTGCTTTAACTCTGGGTATGAAATTACTAAAAGACTTCAAGCAGGTCTCGGCTATATTATTAGCCAACATAAAAGGGGAAGCAGCATCTGTGGCGATCCGCCAGAAATTGAAAGAAACAAATATAGCAGAACAGCCATTTGAACTTGCCAGAATCATAGAAAAATCCTATGAAGAACTAGGAAGAGATAGTTTGGGTGGGAAACCAGTAAAACGCCAACTAACTGAAAATCCTGAAAAAATATTTATTAAAAATAAACTAAACACTCCAAAAAAGAGCTGGGATGGAAATAAACAATCCACTCCCAAAGAAAAAAGATTCCAGTCCAGAGGAAGGTCTCCTCGGCGGAGAGAAAGATCTCCGGACCAAGGACACAAGTCTCCCCAGAGGGAGCCCTCTGAGAAAAGATACAACCTTAGAAATAGGGATAATCTAAAGAAACCTGATAGATATCAAGATATTGATACACGTCCCTCTCGATCTTTTCAGACTTCCTCGCAGAAATCGGAAAGAAGAGGACGGTCAGAACAAAGGGAAGAGCATGTCAAGTCCAAAGACAAAGAACCTGCTCATCAAAGTAAAAAATTACATTTTCCAAGAAAGAAGGTAGCCAGCATTAAAATAGTCAAACATGCCGAGGATACTGAGGACACAGCGGAAAAACGGAGAGTGGGCCCAGACAGTGCTAGACAGCGTAGCAGAAGTGACCATAGCTCCCAAGATCCTGATGAATCATCTGGAGACAGTGGACACGAATGAATACATTCAAGTGGAAACTGCAGACAGCAGAGTTAGCAAACCTCATAAAATATACGAGATAACATTACGTATAGAGGGAGATAAGACTAGGAGAGTAAGGGGTCTATTTTGGGATAACCTTTCCAAAGGCTATGACATCCTTTTAGCTGAAAAGGACTTGCCACCAGAGTTTGTCAGGGAGTGCCCTCATGGCGAAGAAATGATTATGCCTGCCTTCTCAAATCACATTCCAATTCATAAAAAATATACACTTGCAAGAAAGTGGGCAGTAGCCCAAGCTCCTGCATTATATAAAAATCATGTAGGATGGGATGAGGACTCTCCTCCTCACAAAATCCAATTAAAATGTCAACCAACTGCCAAAAGGCAGTACCCAATTAAGCAAGAAGCTAAAAAACAGGTCAGGGAGATCTTAGATCAACTTGAATACCAGGGGGTGATTGAAACATGCACCTCGCAAATGAACAATCCTTTGTTTCCTGTCTCCAAGCCAGACGATTCATATCGTCTAGTTTTGGACTACAGACACCTTACCTCATGTTGCAAGACATTTGCAGTACAAAACTCACACAGTGCAGCTCTAATGAATAACATTGTGCGCAAAAAATACAAAACAACATTAGACATCTCTAATGGATTCTTTTGTCAAAACATTGCACCTGAAAGCATGTATTTGACCGCTTTCTCAATAATGGGCTCCCAGAAAAATGTCTGTCAACTCCCACAGGGGTTCAAGAATAGCCCAGGATTATTCTCAGCAAGAGTAACAGAGTTACTACAAATGTATGATGATGAGGCATTATCCTATGTCGATGACATCTATCTAACAGATGATGACTTGGATACTCACTTGAAAAGAGTGAACACCATAATACTTGGGTTCGCATCAGAGGGTTACAAATTCAACTTTAAAAAGTCACAAATTGCCTATCTAACTGTCCTGTTTTTAGGATATGAATTATCAAGTGAAGGCAAGAGCCTAGCAGACAATTTCTTAGAGAAGTGTGCTGTACTCCAAGCACCAAAAATGCTGAGGAACTTACAATCAATAGTAGGTTTCCTGAATTTCGGAAGAACATACATTCTAAATTATGCAGAGAGGGTTAAACCTCTTTATGAATTAATAAAACCAGATTTTAAACCAATCAATTGGACTCAAAAACACACAGAAATTTTGAGATCATTGCAAACAGACATGTTAGCAAAAACAAAATTGCAAACTCGCGATAATACACGCAACCTTGAATCCGAGTCATCCCAGGAAGATGCGGATTCACGTACCTGACCTCTAATGAGGGAGAAAAGGTACCAATAGCATACAAATCACATTTGTACACAAAACCTGAAATGAAATTTAGTTCAACGGAAAAAACTTTAACTGCGGTTCAGACTGCTGTAGCAACCGAAAGAACTCTAGCACAAGGTAAACGAATAATAATCGTTACACCAGTACCAGCCCTAGAAGCGGTAACAAAGGCAAGTAATCCGAATGCTAAAGCGCTACATCCGAGATGGATCCAATGGGTTAATTCTCTTGTTGCAACAGACGTAGTTTACGAATTTGTTCCTAATTTGAAAACACAAGAATTTCTACAATATGAATATGAATGTCCTCTGCCAACCGAAATCCTGCCTCTAGAACACTACGGCTGTATAATATATACAGACGGATCAGCACAACCCGCAGTTAGGGGTTAGCAGGCTTACAGTGCTGCATGCGCGATTGTTAAAGGTCGTTGGCACGAAGAAAAATTTAGACCACTTGTCACTAAAACACAATCTCTAGGAGATTGTACAGCTCAGCGCGCTGAACTACTAGCATTTAAGATGGCGCTTGAAAATACCGATCGCGAATTCCCCACACTAATAGTGTGCGATTCATATTACTGCGTCCAGTCTTACAATGAATATTTGCAGAACTGGGTTCAAAACGGTTTCATAGACGCAAAAGGTGGCACAATCAAGCATAAAACGCTTTGGGAACAAGTAGTTCTTTTACAGAAAGAACTACAAAAGACTCACGTGATACATACACTGAGTCATCAACGTGATGGTGTTCACGTTGCGGGGAATTCATTGGCTGATGAAGCCGCGAAGGCAGCTGTGCAAACGGCTTCCGTAGCTGCTATCACCCGGTCAAAAACAAAAATAGACAGCGATATATTGCAAACTGTCAGTGCTACGGAGAAAGATGATATAATATCACTCCCGAAAGGTTTTCCAGTAAAGTACTCATACATAACTGATGCAAATAATGTTCCATTTGCTCGAATCCCTGGAGTGGGGGATAGGGCAATTCCAAACATGGAACACAGGTTAGGGCTAATTACGGCGGCACACGAAGGGCTCGCTTCTGCACACGCTGGTGTTTCCGCCACAGTATCGTTATTAAAACAGAGATATTGGTGGCCACGCATGAGAAAACAAACTAGGAAGTATGTTCTAGAATGTGAAATTTGTCAAAAAATGAAAGTATCAACAGTGAAACGACCAGCACACACGCCCCTTCTAATCTCAGATAAACCATTAGCGTGTGTTTATCTGGACCACTGTGGTCCCTTACAAAGGGATGGCAACTATAAATATATCATGGTAGCAGTGGATTCCTGTACGAGATTCATTAGGATGTGGCCCCAGCGCTTGGCTGACGCCAGAACTGTTATAAAAGATTTGCGAGTCTATATCGGCACATACGCAATTGGCATGCTACATTCTGACCATGGTCCTGCTTTTAGCTCTCGAGCTTATAAGGAGGCCATGTCCCTTCCATCCTGAAGGAAACGGGATTGTGGAAAGAAAAAACCGAGACATAAAGCAATCTATAACGGCGAGGGTATTAGGTACAGGTGATGGGTGGGTCCAACATTTAACAAGTGTCCAACGTAGTCTTAACAATCTGCCAAGAAATTCTCTAAAAGGTTTCAGTCCGTATGAACTATTGTTCGGGACTAGAATGCACATTCAGGACCTCGATAGTCAGACTTCAGTGGTAGAAGAAAAATGCTTTGATATCAAAGATCGTTTGGTTATTTTACATGACTTAAATGAAACAAGAAAAGACCTAAGCAACGTAAAGCTAAAACAGCAGCCAACAGCCACTGAAGAGAAACCACCTGTCCCAGCAAGGCCTGTCTGGATTCCAAAGATTGGGGATCTGGTCAGAGAGAAGATCGCGGTGAAGAAGGAATTTGGGCCTTCTTACAGAAAAGCAGTACCTGTCTTAAGCTGTCAACGGAACAAGATCAGTTGTACTACCGCCGCTTCCTGGTAAAAAGGAGAACCGAGTTGTATCAATCGACCTGGTAAAACCACAATCATGTGTCCGATAATAAGTAGTAGGCCCAGTGGACTCCCAAGAAATAGCAGAAGACCAAATCTTGCTACAATCCAAGAGGTTCAAACTGAGAGACTAATCACATTTGATAAACCTGCAGTGATTAATAAGGGACTATGCAATAATGCCATGGAACTTGTGCCTCTTGAAGCCCAAATTGAAACAGTTCATCAAGAAACACCTGTCTACAACGATGTAGCCACAGACTATGCTAATGAAACAAAGAAAATTCCAAAAGCAAATAAAAATCCGGAAGCGATTCCAACAATTGACAGAACTGCATCTGGCTACTTCATCAATTTCGATGACTTTTCTGAGGATCCAAGCGAGCCTGAAGAACAGCCAACAACGAAATCTTTTAAAAACAAAGTAACAGAACTCTTTCATCAACTCAAAGAAACCTATCTGATTTCTCCATGGATTGAATTTTGGATTGTGTTAGGTGTACTTTTCCTCCTGCTTTGGCTCATCATGGTTCTTTGTTTGGGAAAATTCATTGAGGGAAAATATAGTACAATGGACATAGCAAGTCAGAACATCAACTTGGGCCTAAAGCCACACAAGTCATCTCACATCGAGAAAAGAGAACTATCATCCGTGAACATCACAGCCAATCCAATACCCGGTGGGGTAGCTTGGGACAAAACAGAATATGAAATGTATGGCCCGGTCGAGCTCTTGAAGTATCCACACTAGTTTAAGATTTCATTGAGTGACTTTGTAAAACCGAGCACATTCTCTGATGATTGGGACTTTGAAAGTATTAATGATATGATGTCAGATTTAGTAATGTCAGCAAAATTTACAGAACATGATTACTTGCAGGGTTCATCTAATTATGAAGAAATGTACTGCTACAACCATTTTGCACATCACTATTTGCATAAATCTGCTCAACCTAGAAATGTTTTAAACTATAATCAATGGGAACATTGTGCAACTCCACCAAAAGGCAGTTCGAAAACATTTTATGGGAAATTCCCATACTTCTCAGGGTTTAACACAAGTGAAGCAGAAGTCTTTTATTTCAAAATGTTAAATAAGACAGGAATGAAAACAATGCTGACAAACACTAAATTAATCTATTCAGAAGCATTTTATGAACAAATGACTACATTTGGTTTTGATTTTTGGAAAAACAATATTGAAACAAAAACCATCTGGGGTACCAAAGATTGGCAGGTCCAAGGTACAGAATCATTATTTAGAGCCTGCATGATCCCAGAACAAATTATATTCTTGAATGATACCATTCAACAGACAACCTGTCAAAATTAAAGACTTAAACAAACCGTCTATTCCAAAGCCAACACCTGACAATAATAGCACTACAGATGTTGAGATAGACGTATCCCATATTTTTAACCAAAATAGAACACATCCTGATTGGAAAAAATAGTTGATCTGGCCCACAGACACAAATAACTGTCAAGATAGATTCCTGAACAAAATACAGGGGTTCAAATGGACCAGGCCAGACCCTAGATACTCCCAGAGACAACATCCAGGGATAGTTACAACATACAGTGTAGGAAAACTCTGCCTCAAATGGCTACAGAAATCCACACTGGCAGAAATTAAGCAACACTTGACTTTACTTAAAGACGGTGCTGACTCGCGTGAATTCATAATGGGACCACGCAAACAGCGTCAAAAACGTTTCATAGCGGCCAGTATATATGCAGTTTACAACAAAGTTTGGAAAGAAACGCAAATTGAAACAGCAGAAAAAATACGGGAAATTGACTGTATTAATTTGGAAAAATCACTTTCTGTTGTGGACAATGGGTTAATGACTCTGTCTTCCAGAATATATTCACTGGACAGTATTGTATCATCTGCTATAGATATAATAGAGCAGGACTTGCTAATGTTACAACATGGTCAGTCCCAATTACGTTCTATTGTACAGCTAGGCTGGACGTTACAAAATCTGCGTTCAGGCTATGTGCCTTGGCGTTTAATCAACACAACGTCATTATTCTCTATCTTTAACCTTACTGATACACAAATTAGCTTGGCACAGAAAGGCGCGGAATATACAATTCTGAGCATTGAAAAACTTGAGAGATTACCATTGACAATGTCAGAACGACCTGTCATTGAATGGATAATACATGGAATAATAACTATTCCGATAACAACTTTCCAATTTAAATTCTGTCAAGAATATATACCAGCAGGCCAGTATGAAAGGTTGGGTAAAGGGTACATTAAGTCATCATGAAAATTACCTTACACACACACATGTTATAGTGAAAAGGAACATAATGTATTTCTCAGTGGTAATAATTGCAAAAGATCACTAAGTAGTATACTTCTGTGTCAAGGTATTAACCTGCATGGGGCATGTGAGGGGACTTCAAATAACCTTTCATGTCACCAGCATGGCACACCTGCAACTCGAATAGAGCCATTCTTTAGACGGCTTTCTAACGGGAGCTAACGGCAGATTCATTTGCACTGGGGACTCGAACCCTGACATCCCTTACATCGCCGGTCTTGCAGCCGATCTATTGCTGCTTAGACCGACACTCGAGCCGCCATCTTGGGGGTAGGAGGCAGGTTGCGCTCTAGCAGCCTGGCCCCTCCCGACCTCCCAGAGTCAAAAAGCGCCAGGAATCGCGCGCACCCGAGCTCACAGGAGCTTTGGATTGGAGGAGGCTATAGCCAGGAGCTACTGTTCATTGTTTTTATCTTGAACTGTGACACTTGTGTTAGTGTAATTTTTAAACTCACTTAGCAATCTAATTTTAGCACACTAACCTGGGCAGATTCATTTGCACAGGGGACTCGAACCCTGACATCCCTCACATCGCCGGTCTTGCAGCCGATTTGAATTTTTGAGTTATTTTTAAAGCGCACGTTCACTAGCAGTTTCATGGCGCTATAGGATTTCAACCTGAGGGAGGTAGGGGGGAGAATTATGGGCTGAACGCTTGCTGGAACAGCAGAGTCTTAAGGTTTTTCCGGAATTCAGTATAGGATGACAGGGATCTTAGGGAAAAGGGAAGAGAGTTCCAAAAAGTGGGGGCCTGCACCGAGAATTTCTGGCCGCCTGAGCGGCTCTTCTTAAACCGAGGGGTGACTAGCAGAGATTCGGAGGAAGAACGCAACTCTCTTACGGGAATGTAGTTGGTTATAGCCGCATTGATGAAAATAGGGGCCGTGCCGGCTCGAGCCTGAAAGGTAAGACATCCAAGCTTAAAGAGGGCTCTTTGCTTAATTGGGAGCCAGTGGAGGGCGAAAAGAAGAGGGGAGGCGTGGTGAAATTTTGAAAGGCCATATACCAGGCGAGCTGCCTGGTTCTGCACCAGTTGGAGACGTTGGAGTGCATAGGCCGGGGCTCCATTATAAATGATGTTGCCATAATCGAGTTTTGATAAAATCATGGCCATAACAATCATTTTTAGTGCAGAGGGAGAAAAAAAACGGGATACTTTCCTAATAGTACGTAAAGCAAAGAAGGAAGAGGAAACAACAGAACTAATGTGGGTGTGAAGTGTCAACTGATTATTGAGCATAATGCCCAGAGTTTTGACAGAATGAGAGGGGGTGGGAGAGGGACCAAAAGAGGCAGGCCAAAAGGATGGTGACCAAGGATTGCCACTCCCCCCAGTCAAGATCAGTTCTGTCTTATCCGGGTTGAGCTTTAGATGGTTAGCGTTCATCCAACCTCGGATAAACAGAAGGACCGACTGGAAGTTAGTGGCAGCAAATGAAGCAGAGGAGAAATTAAATATAAGCTGGAGGTCGTCAGCGTAATTATAGACTGTGACCTCCATTTGTTGAAGTGCAAAAATGAGGGGGAAAATATAAAGATTAAACAAAAGAGGGGAAAGGGAGGAGCCCTGGGGGACACCACAATTCACCTTGCTGGGTGAAGCTGAGAATTCGGACAGATGAACCGCCTGGGTTCGTCCCTTCAGGAAAGAGCCCACCCAGGAGAGGGCCTGGTCCCCTATGCCCGCCGCCTTGACACGGGACAGGAGGATGGAGTGATCTACCGTGTCAAAGGCGGCGGAGAGGTCCAGAAGGACCAAGGCTTGGGGAATGTTGATGTCTAGGCCCTCCCTGAGTTGGTCCATAACTGAGATGACCACCTTCTCAGTAGAGTGCCGGGGGCGAAAGCCCGCCTGGCAAGGTGCAAGATAGTTGCTACTTTCGATGAAGGAGCTAAGCACCTGGGAAACATGGGATTCTGCTATTTTTCCCAAATAAGGGAGAAGGGATATGGGACGGTAATTTGCAGGGGAAGAGGGGTCCACTCCGGGTTTTTTTAATATTGGGAGGATTATGGCAGTCTTGAGGGGGGCCGGAACCTGTCCGGACATAAAGCAGCTATTCAAGAAGGCCAGGACTGGTGAAGGGCAAGCCGCAAAAAGCTGGCTGAGGATACGTGCCGGGGCAATGTCGGTCGGAGAGCCCGACTTAACTCGATTGAGTAGGGGGAGCAGCGATTCTCTGGCAAGTGGAGGAATAGAGGTCAAGGAGTAGTGATTTTCAGGGGGTTGAGGGGGAAAAAAAGTGGGGGAAGGGAGAGGGATGTTCGCTTTGATCAGAGCAATTTTATCAATGAAGAAATCATTGAGTGATTCGCATAAGGCCTGGGAAGGGGGAATTCTAGGTGAGGCTCTATCCGATGAAGCTAATTCATGTACCGTAGAAAAGATCTCACGCGATTTGCATTCCGCCGCTAGAATGCGCCCGGAGAAATACTCGGTCTTAGCTCTGAGTATAGACATTTTGTAATCATTAAGTACAGATAAAAAGTGTTGCCGGCCAATGGGTGAATAGGCCCGGCGCCAGGCTCGTTCAGCCTGTCCAAGCTCCAGTTTTTTAGCTTTGAGATCGGGGCTGAACCACTTATTGGCCTTATGTGAGCGATTAATAATTATTCGCTTTAAAGGAGCTACAGGGTCACAGGTGGCGGTGAGCCAACGATCAAGTGTGACTATCCCGGAATGGGGATCTGAGCCCACAGTGCCAGGACAAGTGGCTGCTAGCGAACTACAGAGGGAGGTGATGTCTACTTTATTCCAGTTCCTAGCCCAAACGTTTTGGGGAATGGGAGGGGGTGTGCTTGGATTCAGGTCCATGGTGAAGGTAAGTAAGGAATGATCTGACCAGGAACAGGGCGAAACAGTGGGAAGAGAAGTGGGTATGTTAAGTGTCCAGATCTGGTCCAAGATATGGCCCCCAATGTGAGTGGGGCTCTGGACGTGCTGGATAAAATTAAAACTAAGAAGAGATTGAGTGAAATCTTTGGACGTAGAGTCTTCGGCGGGGTCGGTGGGCCAATAATTAAAGTCGCCCAAAACCAAGACGGAGGCGTTATTGATTACCAAAGTGGCCAGGAGGTTCTGAAAGGCAGGGAGAAAGTCAGGGGACGACTGAGGGGGTCGGTACGTCAATAAACATGTGAGAGGGGTCTTGAGGTAAGTGGAGCGTATTACAAGACAGTCCGCGGCTGATATCATGGGCGAGTCCAGAATTTGGAAATGAAACTCCTTGCGAGCGATTAAAGCTACGCCGCCGCCTGCTCTGCTTCCAGGTCGATCAGCGCGAAGCAGTGAGTATTCAGGTGGAAGGGCGGCAAGGATGCTAGGCAGGGAGTCAGGTTTATACCAGGTTTCTGTAAGGAACAGAAGATCTGGTGATTTTGAATCCAGAAGGTCGTAGATTTCAAGCTGATGCCTAACGGCTGATCTCGTGTTAAGGAGAAAGGCTGAGGTGGTAATGATAGAGGGGGATGAGGGTTGTATGATGGTGTCCGATCCTGCGATGCCCAGTTTGAGGATGTAGGACCTTGTAGCTTGATTCAGTGGCCAGTTAGCATTCAGCGAGCGCAGCTGGCATGGAGTATATGAAAGGGGTAGCCCAGAGTGTCGTGCCCCGTGGCCCGTCCTGGCGCGGACTGGCGCAGCCGGGCTTGCCTTAGGCGCGGCTTTGGCGCGCAAACGGCGCGCCCAGTGCGCCCGTCCGCTGCGCGGACGTGGATTACACATTTATGGGGGGCACGGAACGATGTCAGGGGGCGTGGCCTCTCGAGCGAGGGGCGTGGCCTAAGTGGGCGTCACTGATGGCGGCGGTTCCCAGGTCCCGCGGCAGCGATAGAATCCGCTGCGCGGCAAATCAATGTCGTGAATGCGCCCTGGTGAAGTAGGGAGTGGGCGTTCCTTTAAAAACAACAATATGAATGAGTGACTCTCAAAAGTTAAAAACAACAGAACAGACGGCCTACTCCCGGCTTTTCGCCTCAGGAGTAAATCGCTATCGTCTGTCCGCTTGTGCTCAGCGGCAGATATAGCGGTGTCAGGGGGCGTGGCCTCTCGAGCGAGGGGCGTGGCCTAAGTGGGCGTCGCTGATGGCGGCGGTTCCGATCTATTGCTGTTTAGACCGACACTCGAGCCGCCATCTTGGGGGTCGGAGGCAGGTTGCGCTCTAGCAGCCTGGCCCCTCCCGACCTCCCAGAGTCAAAAAGCGCCAGGAATCGCGCGCACCCGAGCTCACAGGAGCTTTGGATTGGAGGAGGCTGTAGCCAGGAGCTACTGTTCGTTGTTTTTATCTTGAACTGTGACACTTGTGTTAGTGTAATTTTTAAACTCACTTAGCAATCTAATTTTAGCACACTAACCTGGGCAGATTCATTTGCACTGGGGACTCGAACCCTGACATCCCTCACATCGCCGGTCTTGCAGCCGATCTATTGCTGCTTAGACCGACACTCGAGCCGCCATCTTGGGGGTAGGAGGCAGGTTGCGCTCTAGCAGCCTGGCCCCTCCCGACCTCCCAGAATCAAAAAGCGCCAAGAATCGCGCGCACCCGTGCTCACAGGAGCTTTGGATTGGAGGAGGCTGTAGCCAGGAGCTACTGTTCGTTGTTTTTATCTTGAACTGTGACACTTGTGTTAGTGTAATTTTTAAACTCACTTAGCAATCTAATTTTAGAACACTAAACTGGGCAGATTCATTTGCACTGGGGACTCGAACCCTGACATCCCTCACATCGCCGGTCTTGCAGCCGATCTATTGCTGCTTAGACCGACACTCGAGCCGCCATCTTGGGGGTAGGAGGCAGGTTGCGCTCTAGCAGCCTGGCTCCTCCCAACCTCCTCTGCCGCACTATAGATGGCACCATTCAAACGTCCGCGCAGCGGACGGGCGCAGCGGGCGCGCCGGCGGCACGCCGAAGGCGTGCCCGTCTGCGCCCGTCCACGCCAGGACGGGCCAAGGGCACGACACTTTGGGAAAATATTGAAATACTCCCCTGACACTCTCTGCAACCTCCATGAGTCAACTCGAAGGCCGGATGTGGTCACCTTGGAGTGCCTCGCAAACTTGGGCTTACTGCAAGTACGCCGTACATTTCCTGAACTAGTGCAGTGTCAGGGGATAAGTGCTAGGACTCTCCCTGTTAACCAGGTGACTCTTCGCATCCTTTATCTTAATACCCGCTCATTAGTGGGACATAAAATGGAGATCTTTACTCTCCTCTCGACAGAATCTCCCGACATATTGTTTCTTACTGAAACATGGTTGACCCCTGATTCTATTCCGGATATACTTGCTGCGCTTCCCTTAGACTACTATATACTCCATACTGATCGCTTACCAGGGAAAGCGGGTGGGGGAGTAGCGGCTATCATCCAGCGCAAACACGTCTTCACGACCATTATTTCACTGAATTTGGCTGTAGCCGACAATGCTGTAATCAAGTTGGAGTCTGATCACACCTCCCTTGCATGCATCATTGTTTATAGGCCCCCCCAGCCCATGCCCCTTTTTCCCCTCGCTCTGAGCGAACAAGTAGCGGATTTAGCTACAAGATACTCTAACTTGCTACTTATTGGTGACTTCAACTACTGGTTCGGTGACCCACTAGGAGGCCACCATTCTTTTGAATTTACGACCCTTCTTATGAACCTTAATTTAACGCAACATCTTTTAGTACCCACCCATCAGAAGGGCCATACACTGGACCAAATTTGGACTACAACTCCGATCATCTCTGCCTTAACAGTACTCCCATGCATATGGTCGGACCACTTTTTGGTCTCATTTGACTTAACGTTGTCTGTAAGAACTAAGTCTCCCCTAGTCGAAGGGGGCACAGCCAGATGCTGGGGTGCCATGGATAAAACGGTGCAGGACGTAGACCTTCAGGTCTCTCAGATCGCATCATGGTTAACTACAGCTAGCAACCATTCTGCCCCTGTAAAGAAAATCAGAATCAACCGTAAAGCTGAAGCCCATAAATGGTTCACTAAGGAATTAAAAGAAATGAAATTGGCACTTCGCCAAAAGGAAAGGAAATGGAGAGCGGGTTATAACCCAGGTGATAAGATTATATATAAACAAGAACAGGTCAAATATAACAAAGCCATCAAAGCAGCGAAGATTGTACATTTTTCCTCGAGAATTCTTACATCCTCTAACAGATCAAAAGAGATTTTTTCAATAGTGGAGGAGTTATCCAATCCGGATAGACTGTCACTTAAACCCATTCCCTCGCCTGACCTTAGTGACAAATTGAACTCCTTCTTCCTGGATAAAATTACGGCCATTAAAGCCAGTATCACCTGCATTCCATCAACTAAGCCACCGCAGGATACTATTATGAATAACTCTATTATGGACATTTTTCCCTCAATTAGTGAGGAAACATTTTTTCTCCTATTGTCCAAAGTAAAATCAGGCTCTCCTAGGGATTGCTTTCCACCATATATTCTGAGGGGAGTTTTTTCCTCCTTCCCTCAATCGGCCCTGTCCCTGCTCAATTCATCAATCTCCCAAGGATGTGTACCCAGATCATTTAAGGATGCTATAGTGGTTCCCTTGCTGAAGAAAATCGGGACCGATACCTTGGAACCATCTAACTACCGCCCGATTTCTCAGCTCCCTTATTTAGCTAAGGTATTAGAGGCACATGTGGCAAAATGCATGTCCGACTTTATGGAACATACTGGACACTTGGACTCCCACCAGGCTGGTTTTCAACCGGGTCATTCCACAGAGGCAGTTATTTTGGCGGTCCTGGATGAGCTCCGAAGGAAGGCTGATGCATGTATCCCTCAAGCACTGGTCCTTTTAGATCTGTCTGCCGCGTTCGACACGGTGGACCATACCATCTTGTTGGACCGTGTCGGACGGGCAGGCTTTCAGGGCACTGCCCTGAAATGGGTCGCCTCCTTCCTGGAGGACCGCACGCAGGCAGTCCGTTTATCCACCTTCACTGCCCCTAGGCTGAATTCTACCTGCGGGGTCCCACAGTTATCCTCCCTGTCTCCACATTTATTCAATCTGTTCCTCCTTCCATTAATTAAAGCCTTAAAACAGAGGCAAGTATCCACATTCAATTATGCGGATGATATGCAGCTATCTTTCACTAATGACAACTCAACGCAGTCCATTACCGACTTCCAGGAAACTATGGTATTCATCCGTCATTGGATGGACCATAATCAGTTGAAATTAAATCCTGAGAAAACAGAGGTGCTGTTGATAGGAGATAGCAACATTCACTGGGGCCCTCATTATTGGCCCACAGAACTTGGCCCTCTGCCTAAACCGGCCGTAGCCGTAAAAAGTTTGGGAGTTAACATTGATCGTGACCTTTCGCTAAACACTCAAGTGGGATCAGTGGTCTCGAAGTGTTTTTTTCAGTTACGTAAGATCCAGAAGATCCACCATCTATTTACCCAGGCAGCATTGATACAGGTTGTGATTGGACTGGTCCTGTCGCACCTGAACTATGCTAATTCCATCTACCTGGGTCTCCCCCTGTACCAGGTAAAAAGGCTCCAGCTGGTTCAGAACCAGGCTGCAAGACTGATTTACCAATTACCTAAATGGCAATCGGCCAAACCCTTACTGAAACAACTGCATTGGCTCCCATTGCTTCAACGATCAACCTTTAAAACTGCCTGCTTAACTTTTAAGGCCCTGAACTGCTATAGTCCTATTTTCATCAATGACTTGATAACTAAGCACAACCCCACTCGTGAGCTTCGCTCTAAACATCAGAACCTCCTAGTGAGTGCCAGGTTTAAGAAAAAGCGTTACGGAGGCCGCCGCTTTGCATTCTTGGCGCCACAATTTTGGAATACGCTGCCATTGGATATCCGGTCCTGTTCTGAGTTACTTCAGTTCAGGAGACATCTTAAGACCTGGTTGTTTACACGGGCACATGAATGAACAAAAATGACTCAGTCTCCGTCCACACCCTACTCTGATCAGCGCCATGAAACCTTGGTCTGCGTGCGCTTTACAAATGGCTTAAATAGAAATAGAAATAGAAATAGAAATATATTCTAATAGTGGACCACAGATGTTGTGGCATGGTGCCAGGAAAAGCTTATCTCATTAGCGTTAGTTCCATGGTCACTTGCTGTATGCAAGTATTGTTTCCAAACAGCACTCCAGACAGGGAGGCAAAAATGTGGCCATTTTTGAATATCTCTTCTATTCGAATTGATACTTTAAGCAGAATGAAGTCTGTCCTTTTGCAGACAACTGTGCCCTTGACGTCATCAAAAGAAACGTATGATCTGCAAGTTGCAAGGACAACGGCAGAGATACATAGCCTTTTATCAACAAACTGCCCCCTACATTTCGCAGAAATGTTAAGCCAAATCCTAAATATGTCTGATACTGGCGGGATCCCACATGTATTTAAGACAATTTTTTCGGGACTGTTAACACCCTTCACAACAGTTCTGGGCATTTTTCCTAATTTTGTCCATTCTGTCTTTGGCGGCCTACCACTCCTGTTGTGACTCGTAGCAGGCATTTTATTTTTGATACTCCTGCTCCGTTATGGCAAGCCAAAACACAGACAAGACTCCAGCCACGATGGAAGAAACGATCCTAGCTATACGCTATCTGGACCGCATAACTAAAGTAATTGGATTAGCCCGGCTAAGAGATCTGAATATGACCTGGTTTCTTTCATTCAGACCCATCTGGCAGAATTGTATCTTACCTGTGCTTCGATGTATGCTATGCGGAGAAGAATGCGTGTTGGACGTCTGTCTTACACTACAATCAGCAGTACCATTGGATACAGATACTTTGCTAAGTCCGGTAACGGCTTATGCATCGTGTTGTCCCCAGCGGTTACCAATCCTGATGACGCCATTCGTTGAGACTTCACCACTGCGATTAAAGGGTAGTGAAGTACGAGATGAGAGCAACATCACCCAGGTACGACCTTCTGTGAGCACTGCTGATCCTGACATCGATGATATCAATCATGCTCACGACTGCACAGTTGCGGCATTTTCCAACTTGGTCGAACTTTCACCTGAAGCGGTAAACCACTTTTTTAAAAGTCTGTCTGAAATGATGTTTTCCCCAGAACAAAAAGAATAACTTTTAAGCAAACTAGTACACAGCTTTCCCTGAACTCTAAATTCGGCCTTCGGCTTTGATAAACAAAAGCTACTGAACATATTTGGAACTATATATTTTTTTCTCTCTCCCCTGAAAGCAAATTTTTTTTTTTCCCCGATTCCAAAATATTTACCCTTTTTCTGGCACATGTACTCTGCTTGAAGTAGAACTATTCTTCGAGAACAGAGCTTCTATTTTAGGAACTCTAAAGACAATATATCACGTCAGCCTCTAGCAAATTTACAGCAACTGTATTTATATGTGATGGAATGGTCTCGACCCTTTTTTTCTGTATTAAGAGCCATTTCATGTGTAAATTTCGCAAACCATTCATGCCGTTATATATATACATCTTTTTTATTGAATGATTACACTGCTTGAAAAGCGTACAGTACCTATAATCATTTTCATGTATTTCGCATACACCATTTCAAATGCAAAAATGTATTTTGGGGTGGGTTGGTATACACATGCACCTTTTATGTTTACTATTGCTTAAGTTTTAGTAATGATGGACATTAATTCATGGAGTGGGTGTAGTGTTTTATCTAGGAACCTGAATCGATATTCCTAATTTATGCCCTTGTCCGGTTATAATCAATAATATCCATACAACGGCATAATAATCATATCCATAATTCAGTCGTAGCGCATGCTGTCACATTAAGCAAGGCTACTTCTCCGGCCCCCTAGTAAGCACACCGAGTTCTCTAAACAAAACCAAGCCTCCAGCAACCTGGGAAATCCCCCTTGCTTTTGTTTTGATTTCGTCCTAGAACTCCTGTAAAGCACTGTAAAGAACGGCCAGTTCTTAGTGACATCTTTATTGACGTCTTATGTCCAACCTTACGTCAAACCCAGGCACCTTTCAGGTATAAATATACCAACGTTGCCTTAAGCAAACACACTGTGGTGATTCTGGAGCAGAGCAGCTATCTACTTGCCCGCGAGCCCAGCTGATGCGAGAGCCCACGGAAGCTGCCCCTCCTCCTTGACGCACTGAGAGAGACGCTGTCTTTTCTCCTGCCGAGAAATCCAGCTCCGGTGTTTCCAGATACCTTCGCGGGTTACTGGGATATCGAGTCCTGAGAAAGAGATACAAGACCTCCTGCTTTCTATTACCCAGGTACGGAACTGACTAAACCCTTACAGAGAATTCTTGAGTCAGATTCTTGGCAAAACAAACTTAAACTGCTACTTACTTACTCTTTCCCACGTATTAGGCTTAGGTCAGGTACACCGGGGTAGGCGTATTTAGAAGCACCAGTTGAGTACGATTAGTCAATGCATATATGTATGTATATATTTTATCTACTTTAAAGTATCATATGGCTAAGAAACCATATCAATGCTTTTACAGTATTATTTTATAATCCTCCTTTTACTGTACGCACTTTACTTTACCATGAGTATTACAATCGTGGCAATTCATTTCTCTTGTATGAAGAAGAAGACTGCTCAATAAATAACACCCTTTATTGAAAACGCCCGTCTCTCTTTTCTCTGCATTCTGGTAAAACTAAGTACGTACATTTGACTGAGTGAAATAGCTGTCTATTGTTTTCACACGACTCTAGAGTGACACTCTTATTCAGGGAGAGCAAAGTTGTCATGTTTTATGGTTGTCAGAAGCTAATCCCTTCTTGTCTATCCAGGGAGGTTAAACTCCTCCTCGTTTATTCGAGAAAGTTTCTAGTGACCTCTGAGCTAGCTGGCAAACCTTAAGTTTAATATAGTCAGTAGAGACCTAGATAACCTCAGTCCTATGTCTACACTGCTGAATATATTATTCCAATGCGCAGAGCCTATTGGGAATATAGGAACTACACTACACAACCGTCATTTATAACGAGCCGAGGCACATGCGCGCTTTCCCTAACACTCGCGCTGAGTGCTGCTAATGTGCGCTACGCTCATTATTGAATTTGAAGGCTTTTTAATCATTTTAATGTTCTGTGTAATGACTTTGGTAAATTGTACCTTTTGAATATCCTTGCTTTCGCATCTCGGCGGCGTTTAGCACTGATTGGCTGCCGAAGGGCCAATCAGATGCGACGGGAGGTGCCTGTTGTTGCCGACCAGCTATTTTAATTCCATCTAATGTGTATGCGCAGCAGATGCGTGCAGCAGGCGCGCCGTCGGCGCTGATAGAGCGCAGGTTCACCTGCTCGATTTTACCATACTCACCTGGGCCCATAAAACTATATACACATTGAACAGGTAAAACCTACACTCAATCAATTTTAGTCTAACCCTTCAGAACCTATACTATTTGACTTACCAATCCAAGACACAGATACCTAAAGTTCTAGAGGATCAAGGGAGTTAGCAAGAAAATAGGTAGTAAAATAACATTTGCGTTTCATAAATAACCACAAACTCAAGAAAGGATTAAGTTCTTTTATCTAAAGTAATTTCTAAATGTTTTGAAACCATAATAAATCAATAATGTCTTGTTCTTTATGAATAATAAAGGTTGGAAACGGAATATGCAATAATTTTGGAGAGAAATGTCATTAAGCATTAAACACAGGGTGGGTAGAAAAAGGGAAACAGTACAATGATGAACCCACACTTTATAGTTACCTAGAATGGTGTGAAGACCAACCCTGGCCATGGGCTGAGTCAAACGATAAAAATCCCAAAGTGCTGGTGCCAGCGAGAAAGAACAGGTGCAGACAGAATCAGGACAGGTTGCGGACCAAATTGGATCAGGACTGGACCACCACAGGCTAAGATCGGCACCACAGCTAATGTTCAGAACGCACAGCGTTGTAAACCTTCTCTGCAGCTAACAGTTGAACCCCAATTGGGTTATAGATTTCCTTCCCAGAAGCCCGATTGGGTTATCGAATCTTCTGACAGAGTGCTCCACCACCACTTCTGCTCTCGATCTCCTATTGAGTGCATTGGGTCAGTGACAGGTCAGCTATTCGGACAAGTCGGACAAACTAACTAGCTAAGCCTACCCTAGTTACACTATTTTCCAGGTCAGTGTACCATCCCTCAACGTTGCAAATGTGTGAATCCCACAATTTTATTGGTCAAAAAACGGGGAGAGGTCATCACATCATAATAATATAAGGTAACTGTCAATCATGTATTTAAATTATGTTCCCTTCCATAACTTTATCTTCCCATGTAATATTATTCCACCCGGCAGTGAATGTAACAATAACATACAATGTTTTAACAAATTGTTCAATTTAGCATCCTCTGGTAGGGTGAGAAGGTAATTTTCTCATAGTTTCACAGTTCATGTCTGATGCTGGCATCAGTTTAATGACATGGCTTCAGTAGCTTGAATTTCTTTGCCCAGGCGCAGTTCCTCCAAAGATGGAGTTCAGAAATACATTTCAGGGCCAAATGTGATACATGCAAAAATAAAAGGAAAAGAGTTTTTGGAGACACAGAGTAAATGAATGCACTGTATACCACTTATCTCTATTCTATTCCCATTATTTTATTTTAACTATTGCATTAAAGATTAGGCAAAACGAAACAGCTTAGCAAAGCAGCGATGCAAGCTTCTTGCATCTTAGGACAAAGAACAGCCATCTTAGTTCTAGTGCGCAGAAGCAAAAGTTTCCGACCAAATGAAGTTATACGATATGTCACGTGAGTGTGACATACACATGTGCAGTATAAAATCCCGCGTAGCAGCAGCCATTTTAATGCAAGCAGATTATAGTTAGTAAAAGCACATTGTCGAGCTTCCCATAGATACTAGAAATGTCATGTAATGCAATATTAATATGACAAATCATGTTAGTTAGTACATTATTATTATTTTCGAGAGGCTGAATACAAGCAAGTCGCTTTACTTGTGCAACCTTGCTCCATCAGCGCGCCAAAGGCGCACCAAAGGCAAGCCCATCTGCGCCTTTCCGCGCCAAGCCGCAGACAGCAGCCAGTCATTCTGCTCAGAATAAAGATGAAAGGTTGGTCTATACTCGCTCAGAGCTACTATCTTCTGATACTGTAGGCTTGAATTGTTTAAAACATGCCTGGGTTTTACCTGTGGAATCCTTTCAGTGTGATTATTGTGGCTTGACGTTTAAAGCGATCAGCAGTGTGATCTCTTCTCTTGAGTCAACCATGGTCAGATTTTTTAGTTTAAACTGCCATTCCCTTGTCAAACATCATGCCGTGATTTGTGACCTTTTAATGGAGGAACGGCCGGACGGCCTATTTTTAACTGAAACGTGGTTAACTCAGGATTCGGGTGCAGTGTCTTGGCTGGTGCTCCCGGCGTGCTACACTATGTGTCCACTTAATCGTCTTATGAATCTGTAGTGTAGTTCCTATATTCCCAATAGCCTCTGCGCATTGGAATAATATATCCTTTAAATTTGACGTAGGACTGAGGTCTACTAGGTCTCTATCGAATATACTAGACTTCATTGTGTGTGCCAGCTAGCTCAGAGAGCACTAGAAACTTTCTCGAATACACAAGAAGGGATTAGTTTCTGATAACCGCATAAACATGACAACTTTGTTTCCCAAGTACAAGAAATGTATCTCTAGAGTAGCGGAAACAAAGATAGTTATTTCACTCAGTCAATCATGCATGCTTCGTTTCACCAGAGGTGCAGAGAAATAGAGAGACGGGCGTTTTCAATAAAAAGTATTTATTGAACAGTCTTCTTTCTCATGCAGAGGAAATGAACTGCTACAATCGTAATACTGGTTGCAAAGTACAATGCGTACAGTACGAAGAGTATTATAAAATAATACTGTAAAAGCATGATGTGGTTTCTAATCCATAAAATACATAGAATACATACAACTCAACTGGTGCTTCTAAAATACGCCTACCCCGGTGTACACAACACCCACTCCACTTTATCATGTTTAACATTACTAAATTATAAGCAATAAAACATATCTAAAGCATGTGTTTACAATCCCACCCAAAATACACAAAATGCATTTGATAAGGTTGCACACGAAAAATGAGCATTTGTATAGTACGCATTTAACATGAAGTATGGTGTTGGCAAAGCTAACTGAATTAATCACATAATGGCATTAATGAAATGGCTCTAAGTTACAGAAAAAAAAGGTCGAGACCATTCCATAGCAGAATATATAGCATGTTATTGTTTCTAAGGACAAGTCGAATATCGTCTCTTTAGGAAGCATTTAAAGAATGTCTTGTTCTCTAAGAATAGTACTTCTTTAAGCAGATTGCTTTGTGCCCCAAAAAAATTCTTTTAAGTTCTTTGGGAAAAAGCAAAATTTGCAGTAGAAAAATAGAGTACCAAACACTTTTGGAAGGATTGTTATGAAAAGTGAAGGCCAAATTCAGAGTTCATGGAACGCTGTGTGTAGATTTCCAAAGTTATTCTCGCTGTCGGGAGAAAACATCAAATCGTCTAAGCTGGCAAAGAAATCATCTACCACAGTAGGTGAAAGTGGAACTACTTAATTAAGTAGATCAATTGTGCACAGATGTGAAGCATCGGCGTCAGCGTCAGTTGCCACGTTAGCAACGTTAGTGTTCATTACAGATGGTACCTGTGTGCCTGTTGATCCGCGTATCTCACCTCCTGTTGGATTTGCCGATGAGATCTCAATGAATGTCGTCATCAGGATAGGTAGCCGTTGGGGGCAACACAACACGTGAGCCGTTACCAGATCCAGTAATGCGTCTGCAACCGGTAGTAGTGTTAGACAAATATTTAACATACATTCCTCTCCACAAAGCAGGCATTGTAGAACAAGTAAGATGCAATTTTGCCAAATTGGTCTGAATGAACCAAGTGGTATTCAGATCTCTTTAAACGAGCCAAGCCAAGGACCTGTGTTATTCTGTCACGGTACCTCATCGCCTGTAGCGCACGTCCCATGCCGGCTTGGGTATCGTTGGTTGCCGGATTTGCCATAACGGAGCAGTAGGAATAAACATAAGATCCCTGCTACGAGTCCCAAAATGAGAGGCAGGGTGCTAACAGTCCCGAAAAAATCGTCTTAAATACATGTGCAATACCGCTGGTATCAGACATGTTTAAGATTTGACCTAATATTTCCGCGAAATGTACAGGGCAGTTTATTGATAATAATGCATGTAAATCTGCAGAAGTCCTTGCAACTTGCAGATCATACGTTTCTCTAGATGAGATCAGCGGCACAGTTTTTTGCAAAAGAATGGTTTTCATTCTGGTTAAAGTATCAATTCATATAGAAGAGATATTCAGTGAAGGCCATAATGCCGACTCCCTGTCTGTCTTGCTTTTTGGATACAATACTTGTGTACAACAAGTGACCCTGGCTGACACACTAACTAGATATGATTTTCCTGGCAACATGCCACAACAGCTGTGATCATTGAGCATAATGTAGCTCCCATTGGAAAGCTGCCTGAAAATTGGTTCTATCACTGCTGCTGGTGAACTGTGCAGGAGGCAAGAAAGTTTATTTGAAGAACCCTCGCAGGCTCCGTGTAAATTAATACCTTGACATAAAAGTGTACCGCGTAGTGAGTTCTTACAATTTTCACCACTAAGAAATACCTCCTTTCCCCCACTCCAACATTTGTGTGTGTATGGTAAATTCCAGGTTGACTTAATGTATCCTTTACCCAACCTTTCATACAGGCCTGCTGGTATATGTTGTAAGCAATACTGAAATTGGAAAATCGTCACTGGTATCGTGATGGTGCCATGTATTATCCATTCCAAGACAGGTTTCTCAGAAACGGTTAATGGTAATCTTTCCAGTTTTTCAATGCTCAGCACCGTATCGTCTGCTCCTCTTTGTGCCAAAGATATTTGTTTATCTGTAAGGTTAAAGACTGTAAACAATGACGTGGTGTTGATTAGAAGCCATGGCACATATCCGGAACGCAGATTTTGTAACGCCCAGCCTAGCAGCATTATAGAACGTAGTTCAGACTAACCATGCTGTAACATTAGCAAGTCCTGCTCTATTATGTCAATGGCAGATGATACAATGCTGTCCAAAGAATAAATTCTGGAGGACAGAGTCGTTAACCCGTTGTCCACTACAGAGAGAGCTTTCTCTAAATTAATACGATCAATTTCTCGTATCTTTTCTGCAGTTTCCATTTGCGTGATTTTCCATGCTTCATTGTAAGCAGAATATATAACGGCGTATATGAAACGTTTTTGACGTGGTTTACGAGATCCAAGTAAGAAGTCTCGTAAGTCAACGCCTTCTTTAAGTAAAGTTAAGTGTTGTTTAATCTCTGGAAATGTGGATTTCCGTAGCCACTCAAGGTATAGTTTTCCTACACTGTATGTTGTAACTATCCCTGGATGTTGTCTCTGTGAATACCTTCGATCTGGCCTGGTTAATTTGAACCCTTGTGTTTTGTTCAGGAATCTATCTTGACAGTTATTCGTGTTTGTGGGCCAGATGGTATACAGTCAAAATATCAAGTAAAAAATATAGAATTGCATTAATATCGAGTTAAAAATATAGAATGGACTAAATATCGAATGGACAGAATATAGACTACAAAAATATCGAATGTAATGGCCAAAATATCGAATAGACAGAAAATAGACAACAAAAATATCGAATTTGAGGTAAGTAAGTTAATATCGATTTACATAAATATAGAAAGTCAAAATATCCAAGTATATAATATAGATGTTAAATATATTGATTTTTTAATAATATCGAATTTTTTAAATTGTTTTTTATGTTAGTATATGTGTGAAAAGTGTATATTTATTTTTTAATTTAGTTTAAGTAATGAATTGCATGGCATTTAATTTTTGCGTAATTTAATTCTGTAGTGGGTTGTGGGTTTATAGGGGAATAGGGTGGGAAGTAATTTAATTATAAGTCATTAAATGTTTTAATTTATTTATTGGTATTTATCTATTTATTGGTATTTATCTTGAATTAATTGTTAATTAATTTTTAATTGTTAATTAATTAAATTATAACTGGTAATTAATTTTTATTAATTGATTAATTGATAATCATGTTAATGTTATTAATTTATTTTTTGTAGCGGGTTGTGGGTTTATAGGGGAATAGGGTGGGAAGTAATTTAATTATAATTGATTAAATGTTCTAATTTACTTATTGTTATTTTTCTTGAATTAATTGTTAATTAATTTTTAAATGGTAATTTATTACATTCAAATTGGTAATTAATTTTTATTAATTGATTAATTGATAATTATGTTAATTTTATTACTGTATTTACTGTAGTGGGTTGTGGGTTTATAGGGGAAGAGGGTGGGAAGTAATTTCATTGTAATTAATTATTATTTTTTATTTATTTATTGGTATTTATTTTTAATTAATTGTTCATTACTTTTCAATTGCTAATTAATTAATTGTAAATTGGTAATTAATGTGTATTAATAGGTAATTATTTCTAATACATATTTTTTATTTGTATTTTTAACTGATTAATTAATATATTATATTAAATTGGTAATTATTTTTAATTTATTTGTAATTGGTATTAATATATATTTTTTTAATTATTATATGAAGTATTTACTTTCCCTACTGTTGCACTCACTGGAGTGGGAATAGTAATTTTTACCCCTACGCTATCCAACTTTTTCCCTACTGTTGCTCTCTGGAGTGTGAATAGTAATTTTTACTCCTACTCTATCCAACGCTTTCCCTACTGTTGCACTCTCTGGAGTGGGAATAGTAATTTTTACCCTCCCGCTATCCAACGCTTTCCCTACAGTTACACTCTCTGGAGTGGGAATAGTAATTTTTACCCTCCCGCTATCCAACGCTTTCCCTACTGGTGCACTCTCTGGAGTGGGAATAGTAATTTTTACCCCTACAATATCCAACGCTTTCCCTACTGTTACACTCTCTGGAGTGGGAATTTGTAATTTTTATCCCTACGCTATCCAACGCTTTCCCTACTATTGCACTCTCTGGAGTGGGAATAGTAATTTTTACCCTCCCACTGTCCAACGCGTTCCCTACTGTTGCACTCACTGGAGTGGGAATAGTAATTTTTACCCCTACGCTATCTAACGCTTTCTCTACTGTTGCACTCACGGGAGTTCTACGGTAAAAATATATTACGTTCATATCTATATATGTATTAACAAATCAATTTGTATGTTTTTTTAACCTTACATTAATTAATTAATAATTTTAAGGTTATTTAAGTATTTTAAGTATGTTTAAGTTGAGTATATTTATTTAATTTTTAATTACTTTAAAGCATTTAAAAAAAATCAATATTTTTACTAACTATATTTTTTACAACAATATTTTTGATTCAATATTTTTGTACTTACCTGTTTGGAGATAGGAGTTCGATATTTTTGCATTCTATATTTTTTACTCGATAATTTGGTAGTTCTATATTTGTGTCATCGATATTGTTTCAGTGATCCGTGCCAGATTAACCATTTTTTCAAAACTTTTCATAAAATGTTTTTGATCTGCCCTTTGGCGGCGTTGGACAATGTTCCCATTGATTATAAGTAAAAACATTTCTAGGGTTTGCAGATTTGTGCAAGTAATGGTGACCATAATGATTAAAACAATACATTTGTTCATAATCTGATGAACCTTCTAAGTATTCATGTTTTGTGAATTTAGCTGACATTTCTAAATCTGTCATCATAATATTAACAGTTTTAAAGTCCCAATCATCAGAAAATGTGCTGGGTGAGACAAAGTCACTCAAAGAAACCTTAAACTGGTGTAGAATCTTCAACAGTTCCACCGGGCCATAAATGTCATAATCAGTTGTGTCCCATGCTATACAACCAGGTATAGGAACGGCAGTGATGTTCACTGATGACAGGTCTCTTCGTTCACGATGAGATGATTTGTGAGGTTTCAGGAGCAAGTTGATGTTCTTACTTGCTGTGTCCATTGTACTGTATTTTCCATCTATCATCTTTCCCAAACTTAAAACGAGAATGAGCCGGGGCAGGAGAAAAAGTACACCCCATGCAATCCAAAATTCAACCCATGGTAAAACTAGGTATGTATTTTCAAGTTGATGAAAGAGTTCTGTTATTTTATTTTGTTGAAAGTTTTATTTGCTGGCGTAGTTACAGGTTCACTGGGATCCTCAAAGTTGATGAAATAGCCAGAGGCAGTTCTGTCAATTGTTGGGATTGCATCCTGATTTTTCGGAATCGTTGGAGATTTTTCTTCCTTTGTTATATTAGTATAGTCAGAGGCTATATCATTGTAGACAGGTGTTTCTTGACAAATTGTTATTTATGTCTCATGAGGTACAAGTTCCATGGCTTTGTTGCATAGTCCTTCTTTTCTTACTGCAGGTTTATCAAAGGTGAGGAGTCCTTCAGTTTGAACCTTTTGTATTGTAGCAAGATTTGGTCGTCTGCTACATCTTGGGAGTCCACAGGGCCTACTACTTATTATCGGCCACATGATGTGGTTTGACCAGGTCGATGGACACGATTCTTTTCTCCCTTTTTCCAGCAAGGGTCGGTAGTAACACTGTTCTTGTTCCGTGGATTGCTAAGACACCAAGATATTTCCCTGACTAGATCCCCAATCTTTGGAATCCAGAAAGGGCTTGCTGGGTCAGGTGTTTTTTGTTCAGTGGTCGTTGGCTTTTGTGTTGTGTTACTCAGACATCTTCTTGTTTCATTCAAGTCCTGTAAAACAGCCAGTCTTTGATATCAAAGGGTTTTTGTTTCACCACTGCTGTTTGACAATCAAGATCCTGGATGAGCATTCTAGTACCAAATAGTAATTCATATGGAGTGATTCCCCCCAGAGAATTTCTTGGAAGATTATTCAGACTACGTTGGACACTAATTAGATGTTTGACCCACCCGTCACCCGAACCTAATACCATGGCTGTTATAGATTGCTTTATGTCTTGTTTTTTCTTTTCACTACCGCATTTCCCTCAGGATGGAATGAACTTGAGTACTGCAATGCAACGCCCAAGCTGGCCATGGCCTCCTTATAAGCTTTGGAGCTAAACACAGGACCCTGGTCAGAATGTAGCGTGCCGATTGCGTATGTGCCGATAAAGACTCGCAAATCTTTTATAACAGTTCGGGCGTCAGCAGAGCGCTGAGGCCACATCTAAATGAATCTTGTGCAAGAATCCACTGCGAGCATGATATATTTATAGATACCGGCCCTTTGTAAGGGACCACAGTGGTCCAGATAAACACATGCTATAGGTTTACCTGAAATTTGAAGTGGCATCTGCACAGATCGTTTCAATGTAGAAACTTTCATTTTCTGGCAGATTTCACATTCTAGAGCACAGTTTCTAGTTTGTTTCCTCATGCGCGGCCACCAATATCTCTGTTTTAATAATGACACTGTGGTGAAAATTCCTGCGTGTGCAGATGCTAGTCCTTCATGTGCTGCTAAGATTAGTCCTAACCTATGTTCCATGTTTGGGATTGCCCTATCCCCCCTCCAGGGATTTGAGCAAAAGGAACATTATTTGCATCAGTTATATATGAGTACTTTACTGGAAAGCCTTTCGGGAGTGTTTTACCACTGTCTTTTACTGAAGCGGTGACAGCTTGCATTATTTCGCTGTCTATTTTCGTTTTTGCAGCTACAGAAGCCGTTTGCACAGCTGCCTTCGCGGCCTCATCAGCCAATGAATTCCCTGCAACGTGAACGCCATCACGCTGATGACTCAGTGTATGAATCAGGTGAGTCTGTTGTAGTTCTTTCTGTAATATAACTACTTGTTCCCAAAGCATTTTATGCTTAATTGTGCCACCTTTTGCGTCTTTGAAACCGTTTTGAACCCAGTTTTGCAGATATTCATTGTAAGACTGGGCGCAGTAATATGAATCGCACACTATAAGTGTGGGGAATACGCGATCGGTATTTTCAAGCGCCATCTTGAAAGCCTGTAGTTCAGCTCGCTGAGCTGTACAGTCTCCGAGTGATTGAGTTTTTGTGACCATAGGTTGAAATTTACATTTGAACCAGCGACCTTTAACAATCGCGCACGCAGCACTATACTCTTGTTTACCCCCAATTGCGGGCTGTGCTGATCCGTCTGTATAGATTATACATCCGTAATGTTCAAGAGGCAGAATTTCAGTCGGCAGAGGACATTCTTGTTCGTATTGGAGAAATTCTTGTGTCTTCAAGTATGGGTCAAAAACGAATTCAACGTCTGTTGCAGCAAGAGAGTTAAAAACTTGTATCAATCTTGAATGTAAAGCCTTAGCATTTGGAATGCTCGCTTTTGTCACAGCCTCTAAGGCAGGTACAGGTGTAACAATCATTATGCGTTTACCCTGCAGGAGAGCTCTCTCTTTTGCTACTGCAGTTTGAACCACTGTCAGAATCTTCTCTGTGGAAGTGAATTTTATTTCAGCTTGTATGTACAAGTGTGATTTGTATGCTATTGGTACCTTTTCACCTTCATTAAAGGTTAGGTATTGGAATCCGCATCTCCCTGGGATGATTCGGATTACAAGATTACGCATGTTGTTGCGTGTTTGTAACTGTGTTTTTGTTAACATGTCAGTTTGCACTGAACGCAAAATTTCTGTGTGTTCTTGAGTCCAATTATTTGATGTGAAATCAGGTTTTATTAGTTCGTAGAGAGGGCTAACCCTTTCTGCGTAATTTAGAACATAAGTTCTACCAAAATTCAGGAAACCTAGAATTGACTTTAAGTTTTTCAGCGTTTTTGGAGGTGGAAGCAGCGCACATTTCTCTAGAAAGTTGGCTGCCAGGCTTTTGCCTTCACTTGACAACTCGTATCCTAAGAATAGGACGTTGAGGTGGGCAATTTGTGATTTCTTAAAATTGAATTAGTACCCTTCAGAAGCGAATCCAAGTATTATTTTCTAGTGCACGTCCAAATCATCGTCTGTAAGATAGATGTCATCTACATAATATAATGCCTCATCATCATACGTTTGTAGTAACTCTGTTACTCTGGCTGAGAATAACCCTGGACTATTCTTGAATCCCTGGGGGAGACGGCAAAATTGTCCTTGTGTCCCCATTATTGAGAAAGTAGTCAAGTACCTCCTTTCTGGTGCAATGTTTTGACAGAAGAAACAGTTAGAAATTTCTAATGTGGTTTATATTGTTTCCTCTCGATGTTATTCATCAGTGCTGCACTGTGTGCACTTTGTACTACAAAAGTTTTGCAGCAAGAGTTTAGCTGTCTATAGTCCAAAACTAGACGATATGTATTGTCTGGCTTGGAGACAGGAAACAAGGGATTGTTCATAGATGTGGTGCATGTTTCAATCACCCCCTGGCATTCAAGTTGATCTAAGATCTCCCTGACATGTTTTTTAGCTTCTTGCTTAACTGGCTACTGCCTTTATGCAGTAGGTTGATTTTTTAACTGGATTTTATGATGAGGAGAGTCCTCATCCCATCCTACGTGATTTTTGTATAATGCTAGAGCCTGGTCTACAGCCCATTTTCTGGCATAGGTGTATTTTTTATGACTTGGAATGTGATTTGAGAAGGCTGGCATAATTATCTCTTTCAAAACATTTGCAACGTCGTGACGCTCCAATTCCAATCGCACAGCTTCAAGCAATAATTGCATCATTCTTCTTATGTTTCAATCCATGTTTATTCCACTTTTATCCTTAGTTAATCAGACTTTGTTACACAATAAAAAGTGTGATTAACTAAGGATAAAAGTGGAATAAACATGGATTGCTTGAAGCTGTGCGATTGGAATTGGAGCGTCACGACGTTGCAAATGTTTTGAATTATGTAAAACGTGCTTCGAGGTGAGGCACGGGTCCAGTCAGCACGCAAGCGTGAACAAAAGACAAAAAAAGAAATACAATTTTGAGTATGTTGATGAACATTGGTGTGCATCCTACCACTCTTAAACTGCATTCTTATCATTATCTCTTTTCCATGTGGACACTCCCTGACAAATTCAGGTGGCCAGTCTTGTTCAGCTGGAAGAATGTCATAACCCTTAGATAGCTTCTCCCAAAAGAGTTCCTTTATTTTCCTAGTTATGTCCCGCTCCATCTGGAGTGTTACTTCATATAACTTATGGGGTACACTATCCCTGGTGTCGGCAGTTTCAACTTGAATGCATTCATTCAAGTCCACTGTCTCCAGATGATCCTTCAGGATCTTGCGAGCTATGGTGACCTCTGCTGCGCTGTCTAGCATTGTATGGGCCCACTCCCCATTCTTGAGTTGTATCCTCAAGATCCTTGGCATGTCTGATCTTTAGACTTGCTCCTTCTTCTTGGTGAATTGAGTTTTCTTATTTTTTGGAACGTGCTGTTCATCTTTGGACTTCACGCGTTCTTCTTTTTGTTCTGATCGTCCTCTTCTTTCGGATTTCTGCGAGGAAGTCTAAAAGGTACGAGAGGAACGTGTATCAATATCTTGATATCTATCAGGTTTTTTCAAATTATCCCTATTTCTAAGGATATATCTCTTTTCAGAAGGCTCCAGTTGAGGAGACCTTCCTCTGGACTGGGAACGCTTCTCTTTAGGAGGTGTCTGTTTAGTGTTTTCCCACTTCTTCTTAGGAGTAGTGAGATTATTTTTAATAAAAACTTTTTCAGGATTTTCAGTTAGTTGGGGTTTTACTGGTTTCCCACCCAAACTATCTCTACCTAGTTCTTTATAGGATTTTTCAATAATTCTTGCAAGTTCATATGGTTGCTCAGTAATATCTGTTTCTTTTAGTTTTTTGCGGATTGCCACGGATGCTGCTTCACCTTTAATGTTGACTAATAGTATAGCCAAGACCTGTTTGAAATCTTTCAGTAGCTTCATACCAAGATTTAAAGCATGTTCTGGTCGGTATTCATTTTGAATCTATCTTAGTACGTCTGGTATTACCGCCATAGACGGAACACCATGTGTTTTTGTGTAGATTGAAGCAAAGACTGTGCCCAAAGTGTCACAGTCCTCCACGTGTGGTGCAATCCCCATTGGTAAACAGATTGTCAGAATTCTGTGTTTCTCATGAGGTGTACTATCAGGGAATAATGCCTCTATTTGAGTAATTTTTTGGGCTAACCAGTACGGAATTTGTTCTCGTTTTGCAGGTAATTTACCGATTACTGACTGTATAGTCTGTGGTGTAATTTAGTTTGTGTTCCCCTGTTGAGGGGTGTGTTGTGGAATCCTTATAGTAGGTTGGACTGTTAGAGTCCACATGACATATTGAACCAATTGTCTATGTATTTTAATTAGCTGGTTTAGCTGAGCTAATAGTTCTGGACCTGTCATTCTTTCAATGTCAGGATGTGGTGTATAGCTGGCTAATATCGGCCATGTTGCTCCTGGTCTACCTAGTTGATCGAGCCTGGTAATGTGATTTTGATGTTGTAGTTAGTGGAATTTCAACGTCCTTGAAAGGAACGTATTCCGCTTGAGGTTGCTCTACTTTGTAGTAGTGGAACTCGTGTGTTACTGCATTTGCTGCAGGAAACAGGATCCATGAATAGAATACCTTTGTCTGCCGATATTCATGTTCCTCTATAACAAATATTACTTTACCACCTCTTGATGATACTCCATTTTCTATAAGTTTTATAGTGATTGTTTTCCTTATATTTGCCGGGATGAGTATAGCATCCGGTTTATTTTGTTGGAGATTTGTGTCGTCTAAGACTGCCTGAGCTGCTACTGCAGCTCTCTCCCTTTCGCCGTCTCTCTCTGTCATTTTGTTGACCGAAAGTTTGCAGAGCTAGTTTCAAGGAAACAAAGATTAGGTGCACAATAGTTTGGAACACTATCCTTCAACGTTGAACAAACCAAAAACTAATACATAGGATTTTCGTCCTACTCAGTTTTGGTGGATATTATATCCTTCTTACCCACTCCAGACACCCTTTGGAGAATTTTAGAGAAAAAAGGGGTCTGTGTGAAAAGCACGACTGAGTTACTCTAGTATCTAGCGTTAAATTATCGCCTTACCAAACGTTGGGCGCCATGTAGTGTAGTTCCTATTTTCCCAATAGGCTCTGTGCATTGGAATAATATATCCAATAGATTTGACGTAGGACTGAGGTCTACTAGGTCTCTATCGAATATACTAGACTAAATTGTGAGTGCCAGCTAGCTCAGAGATTCCTAGAAACTTTCTTGAATTCACAAGTAGGGATTAGTTTCTGATAACCGCATAAACATGACAACTTTGTTTCCTAAGAATAGGAAATGTATCTCTAGAGTCACGGAAACAATAGATAGTTATTTCACTCAGTCAATTGTGCATGCTTCGTTTCACCAGAGGTGCAGAGAAATAGAGAGACGGGCGTTTTCAATAAAAAGTATTTATTGAACAGTCTTTCTCAAGCAGAGGAAATGAACTGCTACAATCGTAATACTGGTTGCAATGTACAATGCTTACAATATGAAGAGTATTATAACATTATACTGTAAAAGCATGATATGGTTTCTAAGCCATGAAATACATAGAATACATACATTAATAAATAAAGACTAAAAGTACTCAACTGGTGCTTCTAAAATACGCCTACCCCGGTTTACCTAACCTAGGTCTAGAACAAGAGAAGAAGTAAGTGAGGTGTAGCTTAGTTTCAGTATTCTTTTGCCAAGAATCTATCCAAGAATTCTCTAAGGGTCTAATCAGCTCCGTACCTTTGTTTAGAATGAAGGAGGTCTGGTAGCTCTCTCTCAGGACTCGATTTCCCAACAACCCGCAAGGGTAGCTTGGAAACACTGGAGCTGGATTTCTCGGCAAGAGACAAGACAGTGTCTCTCTCAGTGCGTCTGCTGGAGGGTCAGCTTCCTTCGGCACTTGCTGTAGCAGGGCGTCGGGCAAGTAAATAGTCGAACTGCTCCAAACCACTGTGTGTTTGCCTGGGCAAGTGTGGGTATATTTATACCTTGAAGGTGCCTAGTTTGACGTAAGGTTGGACATAATAACGTCATCAAAGTCTCAGTTCTTTGAAAACGCCATGAGTTCTTGGATAAATCAATGTTCAAGCAAGGGGAAGTCCCTGACTGCTGAAGGTGGGTTTTTCCAAGAAATCGTTGTGGATTTTCAGAAGTAGTGGAAGTAGTCATGCCGTATTTGGACCGCATAGGCTAGGTCTAAATATGGTTATGATTTCTATGCCTATATAAGGATAGGGTGATTTATACCTATATATGGGCATGAATCGGGAAAATTACACTAAGGTCCTAAAACGATACACAACATATCGAGGTGGCGGCATTGCTATAATTCTTAAAGAGCCGCTGACATGTAGCTTTAGGAGCGAGGAGATTCCAGACTGTGAAAGTGCCTGTTTTAAAATCAGCCTGAGCTGTAACTTTACAATTTCCGGGTTGCTTATCTACCGCCCTACAGGGCCAACACAAACATGGAGGGAAGCCCTACTTAATAAGGTTTCCATACTTGCATGTAAATCAGCTAACTTTACCATTTTGGGAGATCTAAACCTCCATTTAGAAGACAGCGATAAATCTGATATTGCCTGTTTTCTGACCGATTTGGAGGCCTTTCAATTGACACAACAGGTGGTAGACAGCACACATATTGCTGGGGATTTGCTAGACCCTATCTTTTCCAACTTGGACACTATGGGGTCGATTCCGATCCGGTAAAAAAATCCGGCGTACGATTCGTATTCGTAGCCGATTCCGTACGAATGGGAAACTACCGTCCGACCAGCGAATTCCGATCCGTTACCGTTGATTTCCGTACGATTTGCTACGATCCATACGAGTGACATTCGTATACCCGTACGAATAAGCCTCGGGCAGACCACCGTACGATTCGTAATCAGTCCGTACAAACTCACTATTCCGATTCGGAACGACATGCCTGAGCGAGATACGTACGGGCCAAAGTATTCACGCTTCAACATTGAGTCGTATGGGACATTCGCCTCACTGCAAGCTCCACCAATACATACTACACGCACACCCCTCGGCCAAGCCTACGCGAACACCCCCACCCGCCAACGGCCCGTACCGCTCACTCGCACGCACAAGTACGACACGCACACCCCCCCAACAAGCCTACGCGAACACCCCCACCCGCCAAGGGCCGTACCGCTCCCTCGCACGTACAAGTACGACACGCACATCCCTCGGCCAAGCCTACGCGAACACCCCCACCCGCCAAGGGCCGTACCTCTCCCTCGCACGCACAAGTACGACACGCACACCCCTCGGCCAAGCCTACGCGAACACCCCCACCCGCCAACGGCCCGTACTACTCACTCGCACGCACAAGTACGACACGCACCCCCCCCAACAAGCCTACGCGAACACCCCCACCCGCCAACGGCCCGTACCGCTCACTCGCACGCACAAGTACGACACGCACACCCCCCCCAACAAGCCTACGAGAACACCCCCACCCGCCAACGGCCCGTACCGCTCACTCGCACGCACAAGTACGACACGCACACCCCTCGGCCAAGCCTACGCGAACACCCCCACCCACCAACGGCCCGTACCGCTCACTCGCACGCACAAGTACGACACGCACAGCCCCCCAACAAGCCTACGCGAACACCCCCACCCGCCAAGGGCCGTACCGCTCCCTCGCACGCACAAGTACGACACGCACACCCCTCGGCCAAGCCTACGCGAACACCCCCACCCGCCAACGGCCCGTACCGCTCACTCGCACGCACAAGTACGACACGCATCCCCCCCAACAAGCCTACGCGAACACCCCCACCCGCCAACGGCCCGTACCGCTCACTCGCACGCACAAGTACGACACGCACACCCCCCAACAAGCCTACGCGAACACCCCCACCCGCCAACGGCCCGTACCGCTCACTCGCACGCACAAGTACGACACGCACACCCCTCGGCCAAGCCTACGCGAACACCCCCACCCGCCAACGGCCCGTACCACTCACTCGCACGCACAAGTACGACACGCACACCCCCCCAACAAGCCTACGCGAACACCCCCACCCGCCAAGGGCCGTAGCGCTCCCTCGCACGCACAAGTATGACGCGCACACCCCTCGGCCAAGCCTACGCGAACACCCCCACCCGCCAACGGCCCGTACCGCTCACTCGCACGCACAAGTACGACACGCACACCCCCCAACAAGCCTACGCGAACACCCCCACCCGCCAAGGGCCGTACCGCTCCCTCGCACGCACAAGTACGACACGCACACCCCTCGGCCAAGCCTACGCGAACACCCCCACCCGCCAACGGCCCGTACTACTCACTCGCACGCACAAGTATGACACGCACCCCCCCCAACAAGCCTACGCGAACACCCCCACCTGCCAACGGCCCGTACCGCTCACTCGCACGCACAAGTACGACACGCACACCCCCCCAACAAGCCTACGCGAACACCCCCACCCGCCAAGGGCCGTACCGCTCCCTCGCACGCACAAGTACGACACGCACACCCCTCGGCCAAGCCTACGCGAACACCCCCACCCGCCACCGGCCCGTACCGCTCACTCGCACGCACAAGTACCGCAAGCACACATAACGCCAACACCAAAACGACCACAAGGACCTTGCTAACAAGTCGCACTACCACACTGAACATGTCTCCTGTGTACACACCTTTGACAATCAATGTCCTGGTCACAGCCAAGCAGCCAAACAGAGGACAAAACCAACACCCACCCCATATAACACCCACACCAACAATTCAAATTAAGCCACACCCACCATTTGACCAATAAAAGGGACCACACATACAACCCATCATCCTTTGCAACATACCCATGCTTGCGAGGAAACAGAGAGCACACCAACAATTGCAGCCACATACGTTCACACATACACCCTATCACATCTACACCAACACCACCTCCTTCACTATCACAAACACACACCCTCATCCATACACACCATCACACCCTCAATCAAATACACCCCACACCATGAACACACCCAAGAATCCAAAATTCACCAACCCGGAGATGGAGATACTTACTGATGAAGTCATCAGAGTCGACCCGCAGCTGTTTGGCGCATTGGTCAGACAGACCAGCATGGCAGAAAGAACACGCCTGTGGGAGAGGATTGTAGACCGGGTCAATGCTGTTGCACCCATCAGGCGCACCAGGGAAGAATGCCAGGCCAGGTGGTACGATCTGCGGAGGATGGTGAAGAAGAAGATGGCACAGGATTACGCCAATGCACACCACACTGGAGGCGGTGGTCCCCGCAGAACTCCTGTATACCAGCCCTGGGAGGAGAAGGTCATGGTCCTACTGCCAGCGGTGGGAGTACATGGAATAGAAGGAGCCATTGAGTCTGGTGAGTGTACAAAAAACACAACTTACATGGGTAGACTAACAACAGTGCCCAGCAGCATGGGGTGGGTGGCCATGACTCCAAGCAGTACACAACCAAATGGTGGTAGTTGCAAGGGGGAGGCACATAGGGTGCAATGTGTAGGGTAAGAGGCTGCTCTCATGCCATATGTCCCAGGGACACACACAAGCATAATGCCCAATGCACAGGGATAGGTAAAGATCACACAAGATACTAGACCACAGCTGCTAAATATTAACATTTTGCTGACACACCTTTCAGAGATGCATCATTTTGTGACAAAGTAAGGCAGTGTAGCAAGAGAGCAAGCACAATCTACCTGTCTCCATCCCTGTCTCGCCCTCTGTCTCTGTCGCCCTCTCCCTCTGTCTCCCTCTGTCGCCCTCTCCCTCTGTCTCCCTCTCCCTCCCTCTCCCTCCCTCTCCCTCTCCCTCTGTCTCCCTCTGTCTCCCTCTCCCTCTGTCTCCCTCTGTCTCCCTCTGTCGCCCTCTCCCTCTGTCTCCATCAGTCAGTGTTTGTCCCTCGGTCACCTCAACGCACATCCCTGGGGCACACACACAGTTGCACACAAGCACTGCACAGGCCTCACAAACTCCATAGAGCTGAATGTTAAGGGATGTCTCACAAGTACCAGCAAGTATCTGCCATGTGCCTGTAAGACACCCACCATTTGCTGTCAACACTGTACTGTGTCAGGACACACATCTCAGAAAGCTCTATAGTACACAATGGGCACAGGTGTAGGCAGCACAAGTCCCTCCTGTGCTCATTGCCAACACAAACATCAGGACAAGGTCACACATCCTGTGCACCAACACAAATCCAACATAATGGCAGCATGCCACATGAGGGGACAGCCAAAACATGAACAATGGACGCTTGCAATTCGCAAACAAAGTAATAGCATGGCCTGTTGTACACACCCCTTACAGAAACTCATCCCCGGGGGACAGGCGTTGTATTGCAACACTGTCCCAATTGCCATGTACCACAACAAAACACGTACTCATATGAATATGCATACAACTCTTACATGCACATAACAGAAGCTCCAGTCCATTGTGCCCCTCTAAAAAAGCTAGTGCCCCATCTCATTACCTTTGTGGATGTACATAAGTACCAACATGGACATGGGTATTGACAAGGTGATGCGTCTCAGAGAAGTGCCAAGTTCTAAAGCCATGATCTCCAAGTGGGTGTACAGGTCCAGCGGTGTTGGCATTGTTTGGCCAGCATGGAACAGCAAAAGACATCCAAAGTAGTCGCTGACATGCTAAATAATGATGCTCTGTCTCTTACATCAACATGCTGCATCTAAACTCTGTGCATGCTTGACGCACACATAAGAATTTTCACCACATCCAGGATGTTGCGTGAAACTTGCAAATGCTTTACACGTGTGGTGCCGGCAACACAAGACACAGCAATGGCTGTGTCAGTCATTGTCAAGAGATTGGAAGAATGTATATACCCCATCGTACTATTGTTTTTTCTACCACTAAATACACAACTGTACAATGTCAACTATGTATAGCTTGTGGAACAGTGATGCTGATAATGGATAACCAAACCACATGTCACTTGATATAGCCCTAACAGTGTCTCTCTCTCTCCCACACACAGGGCAACGTGCGGATCTCCCCCCCAGCCAGGGGGGCCAAGGATCCCAGTCCCAGGCTCAGCAGGACCCAGACCCCACCGCCAGCGCCGTCCCTCAACGCACTGTGGATGACCCCAACCAACCTGGCTCCTCTGGATCCCAAACCCCTGCAGCAACTATACCAGCTACATCTCTGCCAACCACCGGACCTATTCCCACCACATCCCAGCAGACAGGTCCTGCCCATGATTCACAATCGAGCCAGTCTGAAAATGAGGGACACCCTTTGTCGGGCGCCCCTGAGGTTGGTGACAACCTCCACCCTCCCAGCACTCGGGGGGCCCGTCGATCGGATGTGCCCACAAGCGCAGGCCGTGCTCATGTGGGTCAGGGTGGTGGGAGAGGCGCAAGGCGGAGGCGAGAATCTGGGCAGTCAGGGACCGGTATGGCTGAACTCGGTAACATCCTTGAGGCATACCGGCGGGACACCAGTGAGGTAAGCCAGCTTGCGGAGACCCTCAACCAGCTCAAAGAACAGCAGGCAGAGCAAATAGCCAGGCAAGACCTGCATTATGGACGGGTGGAGGCACACCAGGCTCAGCTCTTGATGGTGCATAGGGACATTGTCCATGTGCTACGTCAGATGGCTGCCAACATGCAGCCCCCTCCCTGTGTCACAAGGCCAGCAACATCACGGCAAAGTGCAACACCAGCCACAGGGAGGGAGGAGAGGGAGGAGGATGAACCCTCTGATGTAGCGTCCCATGCACCGTCCATGCCTGCACATGAGGGTCCCCCAAGGAAGGTGGGTCGTCCACGCCGAAGACGTTGAGGGCCTGTGGCCCATGGACTTCTCCCAGGACACTGGACCTGGCATATAGCCCCTGGGTGCAACAGCATCCCCTATGAGACTCTCCCACATGGACTTGCTGGTCCCAGTCTGCCCAATGATGTCAGGCACTGTGGGCTGGACTCTGTTGACTGAAACAGTAAGGCATCTCATCTCCAGCAGTGAATTTTGGATTCCCCCCCTTTCTGTACAGCACCTATTCACGTTTCATGCACTAGAGCACCCAATAAATAATTTAAACATCATACGCATTTGGTGAGTAATCTTTGAAACAGCATACATGTATATGTGTCAGCAAATGTCATAAATGCAAGGTATACAACAAACAGCAGTCATCCACACACTTGGATCAGAATCTGAGTGAGGACACACATTGGTCAGAAATTTCCACAAACTACATACATGGATGGTAAGACACACCTGTGTGGGACAGTCAATGCTGGAGGGGGGATTGAATCCCAATACAGCTAGCACAGGCAGGCCCAGGAGAGTCACTTTGAGGAGTACATGTCAGTGTCACAAAAGTAGTAGTCCATGTAGGGAGTACCTACAACTGTGTCCTCAGGTATGTGAGCTACCATCAGCATGATGCATTACTGTGTATGTGATTAATGCCGCACAGGATTACGGTGGCAGGACAGACTGTGGCAATGGGCTGGAGCACTCTACACAAGCACACCTGATTAGGTGACCTACCCCTATGGAGCTACAAGTACTATACTACTGTAATGGGAGCAACGCATACAGAAAAACGACACACATCAGACAAATACCAACCCCGGAGCGGCCAAATCACACCACACTCAAGAGACAGGGTCATGGTGTGTGTCCCATGTGCCAACTTGACTGACTGTGACAGGAATGTTGAAGTGGTGTGAGCATGTTGTGTTCTGGCACGTGACTGTAAGCTAACAGTTTTCGGATCTAGTGGTGTTGACAAGCTAACACTGTACAATATTGTGCCTATGTAAGGTGTGTGTGTGTTGGACACGCCACATGACCTGGTGGTACGTAGACCCAATGTCATGTGAATCTGCATAGTTGTGCCAGTATGTGTTGCACACACACGCATAGCAGCAGCTATGGCTGAGTACACAGCATTTTCATAGCACGAGAGTGAATGTCTGGTGTTGTCTGTGTGTAGGGTGGCCGGAGCATGCTCTATTAATGGATGGAAGGAGGGTCATCCTGTAGGTGTCTGTGTTCCTGGATAGTGTGCGCTGCATGTTGGCTGTGTATGCAGCTGCAGCAATGAGTGAATACATGACGGCAGGAGGGGTGTGACTAATTGCTAAACAAACACATAACACAAGGGCAGCCGCAATGCACAAAGTGACATGTGGATGTGAAGGCAGGAGTGTCTGCCTCACTCAGGATCACTGACAACTAAATGGCACAGTAAACACCACACATCACAGTCAGTGGATCAGGGCCCTTACGGTCAAGTGGGGCACAAGACACACAGCGTCTGCAGGTGTATACAAGAGCTAGTATGTTCAAAGGAAAACTGCACCGACAAAGACATGTACCTCACACACAACATAGTATTCTAGCCTTCACCCACCCCATGCGTGTGGTCAATATACAGTTACACACCTAACAAGCATGAGGTAACTAAGTTCAAAATAGTATATGTGCACATTAGACGGACATGTGTGTAGAGCCACAAGCAGGCACTATATTCTGTAGGAGTCAGACGTCATGCACAACATGATAATCTACATTGTGAGCCCATGGAGCTTTCACAATCATACATGTGCATTGTCAATAAGTCCAATTTACACTAATCATGATGTCACCTGTAGTGCCGCTTTACGAATACCTACAAGGCTGTCAACGACTGGCCGTACCTTTCTTCATCAGACTGGTGTGATGCTCTAAGGGTTCCACCTCCAAATAGCCCATTGGTCTGAGTACAAACAACAGACACAAAAGGGTGATCAGGCGAGGGAAGGAGAGGATGGGAACTGCTGGGAGGGAGACCTGAAACAGAGGCAATTAAGCATTAGGACAACATTCTCATGTCACAGACACTTCAAAAACCTCATTAGCTACACTGTACCAGTCACACCTGTGAAGTGTACTGTCTGGTGACAAATAATGATGATTAATCATGCCATCACATCAGATTCGATGCTGTGACACAGACACATAAAAACTGGGACAGTCTGTCATCCATTAGAGTCATGTGTAACGCTCACAAGTGAGCACCCATGCAAAAAGATCTATGTAGTATAAACACATTCCCAGGCACAGATGAGGTAGACCTCAGTAACAAATGGAAACATATGGAAATCCAACTACCGCTAACTCTAAAGTCTGTATGTGATATTGGTTAGCCATAAGGGCCCTGTAGGCTAACTTGAGCAAATCCACTACAGCTGTTAGTATCACATATGATGAGGAAGCTAATGATCGACATGCAATGAAGGCACTCTGTAGCCAGTCTTTTGGTGTGTCAAGTATGCATCACAATGCTAAACATGATATGCATGTACAAAAAATATTAAGTGCAAGTGATGTCCATCCAAGCTACATAATCAGACCCTACCATAGCACAGTCATGGTGCCGGCGACCAGAGATTCATGTGAATGACCGCACTCCACTGGTGCTACACAGAAATTCACATATGCATCTTTCACTCTTTTTACTTTGTCATGCTAAACATACATGGCATCATGTGCATCTAAACATCACGGCTACTCACTGTGAAGGCTGGCGTAGCAGTATTCTCAACCTGCACTGAGGTAACGACATGACAGTGACATGATATACTGCTGCAAGGGGCAATGCATCCATGTTAACTGATTCACAGGACAGTTGTCTTAAGATGTGGAACATACACTGGGCAACACCAACACCACATGGTTTCATGGTAATCACACTGGACTGGCCCACAAGCTGGAGGTGAGGATCCAGTCACATTCTAATGCACACAGTGAGGCTGCAATCCCCCACAGAGTCCGTGGTTGTGACCTCTGACACAATGTCATGCCATGGTATGTGCAATGTTGCTGTGGCAATGTCTACACACATTGATGCATTCACCAGAGTATCAAAGTACAACAGATGACAGAAGGGGTGACTATCCTGTCATGGGAGTGGCCATACATGTCATGAGGTACATAATGGAGTAGCATGTATGCAAGATGACACCACATGCACATGAACATGTACCACACATTTCTACACATACCAATGCTAAACAGCCTCATATGAGTCCTTACCCAAATTGACTTCTCCACATGTTCAAGCATGCTCCGTTGATGTGGCTGACGTTGCAATCATAATGAGCAGTAGCAGGATGACCACGATGTACCCCAACGGACAACAGGCAGGGCGAGCTGTGGATGAGAGTGGCACACAAGGGGTCACGGTCGGTATAATGTCATTTTGTCAATGTCTGTTGAATAGCCAGATGTAGTATGACACCTGTACATTCCGAGTGCACTCATAGCACGTATGTGTGTAGCATTCCAACTGAACATGTGACACAGCACAACACACATCCAATTGATCTTGCTTACAGTCTGTTGCATACATAGCATGCTACCCATGCTACTCTATAGTCCATCTTTTACTGAAAAGATGAAAGGACTCACCATCATGAAAAGAAGTTGCGGATGAGGTGACCGCGGATATCATCTTCACCCTCCTCATCACTGGCATCCTGGCCAAGGCCTTCATCCTCAACGGGCGGATGTTCCAGCTCATCAGGATCCAGGTAGAGTGGCACAGCCTTCTCCACTGCCATGTTGTGTAGCATGCAGCACACGGTGAAGATGTCACACACCTTGCGTGGGCTGTATTGGAGGGCTCCGCCTGTCTTGTCCAGGCACCTGAAGCGGCTCTTCAGGAGTCCAAAGGTCCGTTCGATCACCTGCCTGGTCTTCACATGTGCATTGTTGTAACGCTGGTCTGCAGCTGTCCTGGGGTTGCGTAGCGGAGTCATTAGCCACGGCATGTTTGGATATCCAGCGTCTCCTGCAATTTGACATCATGTACAAGAGTGAATCATATGATGCAGATCATGAAGTTGTGACATACTGACATACAGAGCTCACAGTGTATACTCACCAACTAGACATGCCCGGTGGTTGTGCAGCTGCAGCATCATCTGTGGTACCCTGCTACGCCTCATGATGAAAGCATCGTGGCACTATCCTGGATAACGTGCACAAACATGTGAGATAATCATGTTGGCAAGACACACCACCAGGGCATTTATCGAGTGGTAGTGTTTCCTGTTGCGATACGCTTGCTCCTGAGCCTGTGGTGGGACAAGAGTAACATGTGTACCATCAATTGCACCAATTACATGTGGCATACGGCCCAGGCCATAGAATTCCCCCTTCACATCTGTCAACTCTTCTGGAGTAGGGAATGTAATGAATTCATCAAGGTGGAGCAACATTGCTCCCAAAACATCACCCAATACCCGGCTAAACATGGTCTGAGACATCCCTCCCACATCAGCTATGGTAAATTGGAAGGTACCTGTGGCAAAGAAATGGAGGGCTGCCATCACCTTTACCTTGGGTGTCAGTGCACTTGGATACCTGTGGCGTGGTTGTAGGTGAGCCTCAAGCCTGCCCGTCAGGTCCTTGATCAACTGTCGGCCGAAGCGATATCGACGGATGCAGTTGCGCTCCCTCATGGCTTCCAAGTCAGGCAACGGCCTTTCCAGAGGGGGTGCCCTGCAAGACACAATTTTAAGGAAATGTCTACAACTGTCTGACTAAGACTATAACAATGTACATGGCACAAGCAACACTTCTTCAAATAATGTAGACAATTTGGAGTGTGGTGTGGGATACACACAGATGCCAGCTCCCACACACTCCTCCGTGGCGAAGGAAAATACCTGTAGTGTGTGGAATGGATGTGACATGCATACAAGCCTTCAGATGTAAAGGTCTAAGTGACCATGACAATGTATCATGTCAGTGAGACACGTCATGTCAATGTCAGTAGGAGGTTGTCTGCACACCCAGAGGGCAGACTGCAATACACACACACACCACATGTGCAATCATTTGCACTGTTCAGCCTTAGTCATGTCGCGGTGTGTACTTTCAGTGACAATTACATGACCATCATCATACAGCATGATAATTACATTTGTCACTGACGGTCTGTGATGCCATCACACATGTGAACGGGTCATTAACACACGTGGCATGGTGTGTGTACATTAGTCACCCTGCCATCACAGCAAGGACACAACATAGATGCTCCTACAGCAGATGCACAGTACTTTCAAGGACTAGTTACTTACCTTTTGTAAACCAATATCTGTAAGGAACAGTAGGCAGTAGCAAAGTGTCACATTTCAATACATACATAGCTTAGGACTAATTAGCCTCCCTGGGTGTCATCGATCTGACCAGTGAGTGGTAGCTATCCAGGCCACACCAGAACAAAACAGTGTTGTTGATTGGCATCCGACAAGGGCGTGGCCACGTTTTGGCCGTACCTACAACGCATACACTGGCAGCTGTTACACAAACATATCCCACAGAGAGTGTGGGTAGCAGGCAAAGATGCATGTCAAGTAGCTAAACATCACTCCCAGAGTCAGGGAGGATGATGACATCTTTGCGTAGTGCCTGTACCTCTTGGATGCCCTCTACAGCGTAGGTAACGGGAATGTGTTCTGTGGTTTTGAGGGCTGCATGCAGATGCTTCCTGGGATGGGGTGGTAGGACAGGGAACATGGTCAGTCCGGGTAGGGCAGTGGGGGTCTGACAACGTGCCTATGTACAGACAAACATGCTGCGTGGCTGTACATGCTTGCAAATATACATACAGTACTCTCATCAAGATAGGCCTGCAGAGGCTCAGCGTAGCGTTAGTGTAGTTGAAGGACCTCAGTGACAAGTTGGTCCTCACCGCAGCAACGGGGAGATGAAGGGCCATGGTTACAACCGCCCACATAAACACTACACTGAACGTTGCCCAATCATCCAAATACATCTTTTGAGTTGAGTCATCACCTGTGTCTGGCTAGGTGTCCACAACACTCGCATCCCCCAGTCCACCTGTCCTGTGGTGTTGGGACTGACACTCACGTGCCAGTGGGTCTTCTTGACCCTCCCAATACTCATTTGCGCCAATTGTAATGAGGTGTGGCCAGCTCATTGATGTTTACATTCCCATGCAGCATTAAGAGCGGTGTTCTGCCACACAGTTACCACGGCGGAGCCGTACAGTGTGTGTTATCGGGGCCAGCACCACCCCAGAATGGCGCCACGGCTGACACCTGGGGGAGATCTGGCAGTGAGGTTGTGAGTTGAACCAGCGGGGACCAGGATGAACATTCCGATCATGTCTGTCACAGCGGTTCTGGGACGTATGCACCGCCTGCGTCCGTCACTCAGCGAATGATGGCGTCAGGGGCATATCAACAGAGGCGCAACTGCCCCCTGACGGGTACGGTGGGCCAGAAGCTGATGCGGAGTCAGTGGGCGGGGTGAGGGACATCATGGACATGAGGAAGTGCACTTACTCCTCCTGTGTCACATGCAGGGCTGGGACCGTAGGTCGTGGTGCTGGCTACGATGGCTGCTATTCTGATGGAGCCGTGTGGTCGCCGTCACCCTAATCCCATGCAGCATTGCACTTGCATCGTGGTTATTTGTCAATGCAATTACACATCTCTGACTTTTGTTGTTTACCTGACGAGTTTGGCCTGGGGAATGATGTACTAATGAGGGGCTCACATGTCTCCACACCCACACACATGCACTGGTCCTACATCCCAACCATGAGCTATTGTGCTGCTGTGCCAACTGCTGGAGTCTAAGTGGCTTGTGGGACATATCACACCTGGATTCATATGTCAGCTCCCCGCAATTGGAGCAGCTCTTGTTGTTGTGCCTGACGTGAAAACCGTGGAGACACAGACGGTGAGGGTCACTCACCAACATGAGGCCTTTTCATTCCTCACAGGCTTTGTAAGTGACATCCCTATTGGCACGGTCTTGAGTATGACAATGAAAGGTAAATGTTCTGAAGTGTTAGTACAATGATTTAGGGTACAAAATGTGTAAGCTTTAACTTAGACCGGACCTGCGTTGGTGTTGAGAAACAAACAGAGGACCTGACGCGTGGACGCAGAGGTGACATATGACTACTCAGATAACGTCATCAGGGCAGACACAACGCCAAGGATACTTGCAGAGCCAGAGGACTCACACACCAACACACAAGTGTACGGTATTATGGAAATTGCCATGTCCAGGATGACATGTGGGGATATTCTGAGGTGAGTAATACTTTACTGACCTGTTCATGGCATATGCTAACAGCATGCACAATGTAGCACATGGCACACACATGACGTGGTCACACAGGGTCATGCTGTGCGGCTATGACACCTCTGTGACAGTGGGCATGTTCCTGTCATCATGTGCCAGTTCCCTGTACTGAATTGTGGCCCATTCGAGTGTTCATGTGCCTCGCTACATGTTGCAGACGTTAATCGTGTTGAAATTGTTGAATGCATGTGATGCACATGTGCATCATGAATGATGACATGTTGTGCAAGCTATTTACACATCAACTGAGGCACAGGGTCACAATCCCTGTGCTTCTTCAATGTCTGCCAAACCTGGCACATACTGATGTATGTGTGCCATGCTGATGTATGCATCCACATGGTTGACATGAGTGTAGACTACATCCCTGCTGTGTGATTTCCTAGTGTGACTCTGCCAATGGTGACATGAAGGTGGACAGGGACGCAGCCTACACAATCGTTCACTTGACCATGTCTGACACAATGTACCCCAATGGTACGTGCCTGTGTACGCATCGTTTCCCTATCGCCTTTAGGCTCTACGCGAGCTGAGCGTACCCCAATGGTACGTGCCTGTGTACGCTTCGTTTCCCTATCGCCTTTAGGCTCTACGTGAGCTGAGCGTACCCCAATGGTACGTGCCTGTGTACGCATCGTTTCCCTATCGCCTTTAGGCTCTACGCGAGCTGAGCGTACCCCAATGGTACGTGCCTGTGTACGCATCGTTTCCCTATCGCCTTTAGGCTCTACGCGAGCTGAGCGTACCCCAATGGTACGTGCCTGTGTACGCATCGTTTCCCTATCACCTTTAGGCTCTACGCGAGCTGAGCGTACCCCAATGGTACGTGCCTGTGTACGCATCGTTACACCATTCAATGTGTAGCATTGGCAATGGCAATGTCACCGTACTTGTGTGTGGATTTTAAAATATGCATAGGGAACAACTAGGGGAACAGTGTACTGTTCAAAATGCAACCAGGTTGTCATGGATACGGAGTTTTTTTACACTCCTACAGGTGTCCTGGAAGAATCAGTTAGGAAAAAGTATACAATGTTGCGAAAGTTGTTGTTCAGCTCTGGCTCTATTTTCAAACCATGCATATGTGTGTCATGGGCTTAGGTGTGATGTGATTGGATGCAAATTATGGTGGCCTATCACACACTACTCCTTGGACTCACAGACCCTCTGCAGCACAGATATAAGGCAGCATGTGGCTGTGGGAGGGCACTTGCCTGCACAACATTGGTGTGCTAACCACAGCTGCTGTCTCTGAATCCTCTGGCCCTGATTAGCTGAACATGGAGAGGGCACCTGCATTCACTGATGGTGAGAACAAGGCCCTTCTGGATGCCCTCCTGCCAAACTTCAGCAAGCTGTATGGGAGACCAGAGGATCAGGTGAGTGATGTGTGCAATACCTTGGAGTGTGCACCTGTTGTGTGTGTGACATCATAGCCACTGTGTAGTAATAGTGGATAGATGCAATGTTGTTGTGAGTGAGTGCCAGGGTGCACAGTGTTGTTAGAAGAGAGTTATTTGTTGTAGTGTGGTGTGTGACAGCATGTCACGTGCTGCATTGCACCCAGATATAGCATATCTTGTTCAGTGAGTGTCATGCTCAAAGAGTGTTTTACAGCCCTCATGTAATCTGTAGATTTACTATGTCATGCTAAGCAGTTGTGTTAGCACACAGGCCACATACTCCTGGACAATGATGCTAATGTGTGTGCCATACGTTGCCCTATTGTCATCATGTATTTTGTGGACATATGGGTGTCTTGGGAACATGCACCAGGTATACTGATGTTCTGTAACTTTACATTTGTGACAGGTATCTGCCTATGAGAAGGGTGAAATCTGGGTGGACATCGCCAGGGCTGTCCGGAGAGAGGGGGGGCCTCGCAGGAGGCTTCGAAACATAAAGAAGAGGTGGCAGGACATCCGGTGCTGGAGCCGCCGCATCGCCCGAGTCCAGCTGAAGCTGGAAGCTCCACGCCGGCATGGCGGCAGCCGCCAACTCACCCCCAACATGCTCTGGGTCCTAGAAGTGGTGTTCCCAGACCTCCATAGGCAGTTGCAGGAGGGACAGCAGCACGAAGGGGGTAGGTACATGTCTGTTTGTAGTCATGTGTGTGAGAAATGGTACCTGAAGAGCTCTAAGGCATGGTCACACTCCCATAGTTTGAGTGGTGTAGTCAGACAGGCAGTTCATGCATTGGAATTCGATTGTCCCTCTGTCAGCAGCTGCTTCTTTACATGCCTTGCCCTACTCCACAGTAGAGGTTTGCTTTGGCTAATGCTTGTTTTTGACATGTACTCCTATTGTGCAGTGTCTCAAGTTGCATCTTCCTTAGCACATCTTCATGTTGTAGGGGGGTATATGACACATGTTCGTACCTTAAATGTAGCACCACATGTGCACTATGTCTGCCCTTCTTCATATTGTGGCACTGTTCTTGAGTCTCAACAAGTGTTTTGTGCACAAGTCAGCCTCAGTGGCCTTTGTCCATGGTACACTTTCTAATTATCTTGTGTTAGCTGCAGGTGCACAATGTACATGTGCTATATTTTGGACTTGTGCATACTCACACTGGGCAGTGCGTGTGTGCATATTCTCAACATCTGTGGCATGTTCTTTGTACATAGTATTGATGGTTTGCCACACAATGTGACTTTGGATGTACAAAGCGGTGATGGCAGTGTGAGGTGATGGAAGACTTGTTTCAGGTCCAAGGATGGCATCACATGGCAGTTTGCCCAGGACTTTTCTAATGTGGCACAGAGTCAAAGCGAATCAAACATGACCAGGTCTTCATTTGGGTGGCAGGGTTGGCTAATGAACTGTTATGCATCATCAGCTATCCTGTTGTCAGGCAGTGGATCATGATTGTGTCTCTCATACAAGTATTTTCCTTGCCTATACCTTGTCTCCTACCTTACATTGAGCTTTGTGTCTCTGACATTTCTCCACAAGTAGAATTGTCATTATGAAGAGTAATGTGTCATGTGACTCATGATGCATGCCATGTTGACGAAAGAGGCCATATGATTTGCAGCTGATATGTCTGATGTGTACAGGTGACTGATATGTTTTCATTCTTCTCCTTGCTCACAGCATCATCATCTGAATCTGGAGGAGACAGAGGCGCGGACCAGGCGGAGGGACACACCGACAGTGCCACCTGCTGGGAGGTGTCAGAGGGAGGCAGTGGCACAGAGTGGGAGGAGAGTCTACAGGCCACACGACATGTGACTGACACATCGTACCATGCCGACGAATCCGAGACAGACTCTCAGGAGGGGGGGGAATATGCAGCAATGGTCACTCATACATCTTTGGCTGCCCTCCCCTCCTCCAGTCCCATCTCCAACCTCCCACTCCTTGGTGTGCCTAGGGTCCGTGCTAGCCCCTGTGTCTCCTTTGTTCCCGGCACCGCAGCCCCTGCCCCTGTGTCCCCTGCTGCCCTCAGTGCTGAGACAGTGGACCTACTCCGGCAGATTGCAGTAGGTCAGGCATCCATGCTGTCTGTCCTCCATGGACATACACAACTGATTACACAGGTGGTGTCGTTCATGGAGGGCATGTCATCAGCCATGTCTGATCTGCGTCGGAGTGTGGCTGCCATTGAATCAACACTGACGGCAGCTATGTACACCCAGCAGCATCTGTCCCCCCCCATCCTTCGGAGCCATCCACCTCTGCCTCTCACATACCTACACAGCATACACGCACACGCCACAGGTCAGACACACCCAGCGCACACACACAGCATAAGAAGCTCAAAGCTCCACGCACACAGTCTCAAGGGCAAGTAGGCACACCCACAGGGAGAGGGGAGACACCTCACACACGCATCCACACACCCAGTAGGACTGACTCACAGCCCTGTACCTCCACCCCCAATGTGTCCCCGGGTTCAGGTGGTAGTTTTTCCGCCCTGGCTGAGGTGTGCAGCCAGGTTTTTCAATCTACTTTCGGCGATGCCCCAACCAGTGTGGATGAATCCACTACACCTGCACCCACTCCACCTGTCCTTCCCTCTCCTGTCCATGCGGTGCCGGAGGATTCCACAGATGGTGCCCCCGTAGTCAGCACAGCTGATTAAACGCCATGTGCAGGCAGGTTCGGGTGAGATGACACCCATGGAGGCACAAGCTATTGCTGAGACTCTATTGGACTGGCCATTGGCCTTTAATGAGCGAGGACTCTCATTTGCTTTTCTTTTGTGATTCCGCTGAATAAAGCTAATTTTTGCTTTTCAGATTTGTAGTTTGTGTGATGATGTCTGTGACTGCTGGGTGCCTGGGAGCTGGTGTGATGTTCACATTTAGGTCTACTAAAATGTGTCTATCTCCTGAGGGTAATGAGGTTGACAATGGTATGTTTATGATGTACGAGCTGGGCAGTGGTGGGCACTCTGATGCTGGGCACTCTGATGCTGGCCAGTGGTGGGGACTCTGATGCTGGGCAGTGGTGGGCACTCTGATGCTGGGCAGTGGTGGGCACTCTGATGCGGGGCACTCTGATGCTGGGCACTCTGATGCTGGGCAGTGGTGGGGACTCTGATGCTGGCCAGTGGTGGGCACTCTGATGCAGGGCACTCTGATGCAGGGCACTCTGATGCTGGGCAGTGGTGGGCACTCTGATGCAGGGCACTCTGATGCTGGGCAGTGGTGGGGACTCTGATGCTGGGCAGTGGTGGGCACTCTGATGCGGGGCACTCTGATGCGGGGCACTCTGATGCTGGGCAGTGGTGGGCACTCTGATGCGGGGCACTCTGATGCTGGGCACTCTGATGCTGGGCACTCTGATGCGGGGAACTCTGATGCGGGGCACTCTGATGCTGGGCACTCTGATGCTGGGCACTCTGATGCTGGGCAGTGGTGGGCACTCTGATGCGGGGCACTCTGATGCTGGGCACTCTGATGCTGGGCAGTGGTGGGGACTCTGATGCTGGGCAGTGGTGGGCACTCTGATGCGGGGCACTCTGATGCTGGGCACTCTGATGCTGGGCAGTGGTGGGGACTCTGATGCTGGCCAGTGGTGGGCACTCTGATGCAGGGCACTCTGATGCGGGGCACTCTGATGCTGGGCACTCTGATGCTGGGCACTCTGATGCGGGGCACTCTGATGCGGGGCACTCTGATGCTGGGCAGTGGTGGGCACTCTGATGCGGGGCACTCTGATGCTGGGCACTCTGATGCTGGGCAGTGGTGGGGACTCTGATGCTGGCCAGTGGTGGGCAGTGGGGGGGGGTTTAGCCATACACACACTCTGATGCTGGGCACAGGTGGCCAGGGGGGGGGGTCTCAGACACACACTCTCATACTTACACATACAATTACTTAGCAGACGTATGTCCCACACGTCTATTGCACTGGTGTTGTGCGGTGAGCTGGATGACGTACATCGAGCTCGATGACGTACATGCTGCACGTATGACACTGGTGTTGTGCGGTGACGTACCGTACCCCGAAGTCGATGACGTAGGTGCGGTACCTCTCCGTATGACACTGGTGTTGTGCGGTGACGTACCGTACACCGAGCTGGATGACGTACATGCGGCACGTATAACACTGGTGGAGTGCGGTGACGTACCGTACCCCGAAGTCGATGACGTAGGTGCGGTACCTCTCCGTATGACACTGGTGTTGTGCGGTGACTTACCGTACCCCGAGCTGGATGACGTACATGCGGCACATATAACACTGGTGGAGTGCGGTGACGTACCGTACCCCGAAGTCGATGACGTAGGTGCGGTACCTCTCCGTATGACACTGGTGTTGTGCTGTGACGTACCGTACCCCGAGCTGGATGACGTACATGCGGCACGTATAACACTGGTGGAGTGCGGTGACGTACCGTACCCCGAAGTCGATGACGTAGGTGCGGTACGTCTCCGTATTACACTGGTGTTGTGCGGTGACGTACCGTACCCCGAGCTGGATGACGTACATGCGGCACGTATGACACTGGTGGAGTGCGGTGACGTACCGTACCCCGAAGTCGATGACGTAGGTGCGGTACGTCTCCGTATTACACTGGTGTTGTGCGGTGACGTACCGTACCCCGGGCTGGATGACGTACATGCGGCACGTATAACACTGGTGGAGTGCGGTGACGTACCGTACCCCGAAGTCGATGACGTAGGTGCGGTACGTCTCCGTATTACACTGGTGTTGTGCGGTGACGTTCCGTACCCCGTGGTCGATGACGTAGGTGCGGTACGTCTCCGTATTACACTAGTGATGTGCGGTGACGTAACGTACCCCGTGGTCAATGACGTTGGTTCGGCCTCTATCCGTATTACACTAGTGATGTGCGGGAGTGTGTGGTGCAACGTACCCAGACATGACAGTCGTGCAATGGAGATGTGCCCGAGTGGCAACACGTACAGGTATGTTGGAGTTCGTTGTACTCACCTTCTGCGCCGTCGTCGGTTTCTATATACGAGGTGGTGGGCATACAGGATAGGGATGACACGGACGATGGCGTTCATGTCTTGCTTGTCGTGTACCGGGTGCCGGGTTTGCCGGAGTGTGGGTTTACGGTAGTTTAGAGCTCTCGTAGCAAAAGAGCCGTACGGTGTGTGTTCGACACGGATCGTACTTCCTGGGTCGGAAGGCGCGGTCTATTTACGTACGGACGCTGCGTGGTGCGTCAGCCGACTGCAATTCGTATGGATTTTCGATTTGTACGGTGTTTTGTACGAGTCGTACGGAGTCACGCATTTATTTGTGATCGTACTTGCTGAATCGTACGGGGACGCCTACGGGTGCGATTCGTACGGGGAAAAACGCTCCGAACTGCAATTCGGAGCGCTTTTTACCGGATCGGAATCGACACCAATAACTGTGTCTGCATCGGTCCCTATGGTCTGGACAGACCATTTTCTGGTCTCCCTCTCCCTATGTTGGCCGGGGAAATCTGTCTCAATTCCGGTTCGAACGATGATGAAAACGCCCATGGCATAAATGGGATGCCAGTTTATTCTCTGATATGTTTTTAAAATCCAAGACACAATTTTCTTTGAATTTGGTAGCATCGGACTTCCTTTTCCGGGATTGACTGCTACAAGCCCTAGACACATGTATTCCCGAAAAATGTTGCTCTAGGAAAAAAATGGGCCCTTTAAACCTGTGGTTTAATAAAACCCTGGTCAACGCTAAAAAGGCTTGTAAGCAATTAGAACGATTGTGGTGGCGTACTTATGATACGGAGGCCAAAAATAAATATCGGGACTCTATCAAATCATATCACAGGTTGATCCGGAAAACCAGAGTAGATTAAATTGCGTCTGAAATCTTGGAGAGTAATAATCCTCCCAAAATGATTTTCTCCCTGCTAAAAAAGATGCAACACTCCAACGAGAAAGCTGCTTCTCCGATCTCTTCTAATAATCAGTGTGATGAGCTAGCTGATTTTTTTGTGCAAAAGGTTGAGATCATTTATAACAGCTTGCCAATCGTCTCCCCTCCAGTAGTCGGCTTGTCTATAAATCATCCAGCTGAGGGTGAGGACAGGTCAAATATTCTTAGATCAACTCTGCGCTCCTTTTCCTTACTGTCGCTTCCTGAGACGCCAGGGATACACTTCATGACCGAAGCTCTCGGCTTGCCCTGGCGTCGCCCGTTTACGATCGTGTAAACCGGCAATACCTGTTGCTCTATTGTGGGTGACTGGTCCGGGCATCTTGAAAGTAATTACTATCTGTGCCCACACGCGCTCTGCCTCGGCAAAATTGAGGTTTAATGTAAAGGCAAAGTATTTAATTGTCCTGATGATGGTTTCTATGATTTCTTGATGAAACCGAAACGCCGTCGACTTGCTTATGCACCCGATACAAATCCGATTGCTTGATTTTATGTAATGGTGCAGCTTGATATTTTCTGTACAAATTTATATGATAACAGAAAAACGTTTGTTTTGCCTTGAACCTTTCCTATTTTCTTCACCTGTGTTCACCCCGTTAGTGCTGGGCACAGGCTTGTGTACCACACAGGGGCATTGTGGAAGGTATTCTTGACAATTATTCTCTGAAGAATTGTGTTTATTAAGTAAACCTGGAAGACCTCTGTCCGGCTGGACATGTCCTTCTGAAAATATAGAAGCGATTTCGTCTATATTTATTTGTTGTGTTGTATTACATAAGCATGGGACCACTGTTGTTTCCATAAAACTGTTCCCCGAGGTCCCTGTTTGACTTGATTGGGGTCCCTTGTTGTTTGAAAGTTAAAATTAAATCAGGCACTCCAGCGACCCGCTGAGACCAGATCAGCTTCGTCAAGTTCTTAATTCAACCTCTCCAGTCATAAGGGAATTAGTTAATCTGTCTCTGTCTTCCGCAGTTTTTCCGGCTACCTGGAAGAACGCATAAGTGGTACCTCTTCTAAAAAAGCCATCCTTGGAGCCATCGGACCCGAGCAATTTTTGGCCAATCTCCCAGCTCCCTTTTTTTGCGAAGGTTACTGAGCTATATGTCAACACGGTTCTGGCAGAATTGATGGAGCACAATAATACGCTGGATCCCTCGCAAAATGGGTTCCGTCCACGTCATAATACGGAATCAGCATTGTTGGCAGTGATGGAGGATATCCGTAGCTGCCTAGATGTCGGGAACTCGGCGGCCTTGATTCTGTTGGATTTAAGTGCCGCCTTCGACACTGTTTCCCATGACACTCTTGTAGGTCGGCTACATGATATCGGAGTCAGAGAGCTGGCTTTGGCGTGGTTCCAGTCCTTCTTGGAAGGCAGAACCTTTCAAGTAATGGTACCACCTTTCCACTCTCTGGAGCATGTTATCAAGCATGGGGTTCCCCAGGGCTCAATATTGAGCCCGGCGCCCTTTACGTCTTCATGCAACCCCTAGCTATGCTAGCAAAAAGTAGAGGGTTGTCATTGGTTTCTTATGCCGATGACACCCAGCTAGTGATTTTCTTCTCTAAAGAGTGTCAAGCCAATCTCTGGAAGTTCAGAGAGGAACTTCTAGCTTTTTCTGACTGGATGACAGCAAACTGCTTACAGCTAAATGCCGCAAAGTCGGAAATTTTGGTGATAGGTAGAGACAGGGCCCTCTGGTCAGAAAAGTGGTGGCCGGGTAAAATAAAACCCACACCCTTGTTAAAGAAGGCCCTAAAGAACTTTGGATTCTGGATCAATAGCGAGCTTTCATTTGACGTACAATCAAAAGCCTTAGCGGGGTCATGCTTCGGTCTCTTGAGAGGGCAGAAACCGCTCCTTGGTTACTTCTCCCCTAAGGTGCGTCAAACCATTCTTCAAGCTACAATTCTATCAAGACTGGATTATGGGAACCTGCTTTATTTAGGTGCAAATAAATCCTGTATTTCTCGTCTCCAAAGAATCCAGAATGCGGCAGCAAGTGCTTTGTTTGCTTTACCCAAATCCTGTTCAGTTACGAACCTCCTACCTCAACTCCACTGGCTCCTGATAGCTAAAAGAATCCACTTTAAGACGCTGTGCGTAGCCCATAAAATCTTGACAAATAAAGGCACACCGATCCTAGCGGATCTTCTGGTCCGATATGTGCCAAATCACCCTTTGCGTTCGGCCAACTCTGGCTCAGTTTGTATTCCTCGCTTCCAAAGAGCCAGAGGACGTGGCCATTTGTTTAAGGTCCAGGCGGCGCATTTGTGTAATTCTCTTCCTATGCCTAAAAGAAGCCTTCAGAACCATCTAGCATTTCGAAAGGCCATTAAGACCTGGCTTTTCTCTCCGTAGGCCGCTCTCTTGGGTTGGAGTGGTCCAGTGTCGTTTGTTGGGGCAGCGCTGGGACGCCTCGTCACTGAGGCAGCTATGCACTCTATAAAATTCATAATAATACATGTTCAATAATTCACCAAATGATCAACCTCTCCAGTAAAGTAGAAGACAGTTCCTGGCAGCAGAAGTCAGTTGTCATTATATAAAGTTCCATGAAGCCAGCCTTGCACTGAATATTGAGCGACGAAACTGCGAGAAGCTACAATTTTGCAAAAGCCATGGTGTCAATATTCATCTTTGGTGCAAGATTTATTTGTCAATAGAGTCCGTGCTGTTGATGAATGGATGTGCTATAATTAGATCCCAGGCTCGTTGGATTACTTGTGCATCAAACATTCTTCTGCCTTATAGGCAGGAACATTTTGAGGGAAAGAGTCAGTGGCGGTCTTTGGATGCGATAGGCGCTATGCCCCTGGGCCCGTAGAGGCAGACCTTCTGCAAGACCAGCAGGTTTGCAGGACTGCCCACCAAATGTCTTATACTATTGGTTTTTCTTGAGGTTTTTTTGTATCACTTGAATATTATTGAACTATGAATGTTTTAGCTGTCATTGCCTGTGAATTCTATCAATGTAAAACCAGCCAAATTACCAAGCAGGAAGTAACAGACCATTCAATCAATATAGTTAAGTTGAGGTGTTTTTGAAGGCTGGCCGTAGGACAGGGAAATCTTAGCTCTCTCCTCCTCTCTCACCACACCAGTGACTTCCTCACAGACAATACGAACTGACATGTATGTAGACATGTAACGGAGGCGAAACTGATTTGAAGGAATTGATTTTCTTAACATATCCATGTACAACGTTACTGCCAAATACATGAACTTAAATGTACTTTCTACAGCGAACGCTTACTTGAAATGTACCATATAAACATCTAAACTGCACTTATTTTCCGTACCAAATTAATGCTTTTAAGCTCTAGATAAATCAGTAGATGGGATGGATGGCAAATATACTCTTGAAAGTTTGAAAGTCAATTGTACCAGTTGATAGGAGGAGTTGATGATTTAATGATGGAGACACAGATAAAGCATTTTAATGAGATGTAGCCAAGAAGTTACGATTGGATTCTTTTCAAGTAGCTGCTACATGAACTGAATATATAGACGTGTGCGTCCATTTAGCCGAAGGACGTTTCCTACAATAACTTTTAAAAGTCTCAGTTAGGTTTCATGATGGATTGCAAACAGAACGTAAACTGAACATTTTACGCTCAGATTAAAATAATAACTGCTCTTGCATTACAGTTTCCATTCCGCTGTCCTTGGGAAGCTATGAAAACACTGCCAACAAATATGTAACTGAAGTTATCCTATTAAAAAAAGAAATCCCATCCCTTTCTGCTCTGTGGCTTTGGAATATTTGGTGTGTGTACATAGCAGGTGACTGTGAGCAATTGGATTGTTGGTGAACTGGGGCGTGAGCCCTGGTCAAGCAGCACACACAGTCCTTCTCAGGGTGATGCACAAGCCAACCATAAATTTACCTCCGCTCACCCTCTGGTAGCTTGGCACAGAGCAGTCAGTTTTAAAATGGAGGCAATGTGTGAAGTATTTGTGCAACACTTCAAACAGTAATACACTATAAAAAAAGGATCCCACACGCAGATAGAAGAATAGAACGTATTTTAATGCATACAACAAGACCAAAAGGACAAAAACCTAATCAGTAGAGCTGGAGATATGCCATTTTGAAGATTTTAGTAAAAATAGAGCTAAAAAGTACAAATGCGCCGACTGTGGATATCTGGTCACACCGTGCCAGGAAAAAGTCACAAGTTCAGGCTAACCACAATGGAGTGCAGGCTGGCTACAGGGACACAGTTAGGCCTGCTGAACAAAGTACCGTAAATCCTGGTTTGCTGCACTTTGTGAGGATCCACATCAAAGATGCGGCACGCAGCTGAGATAATGTGTCGATTTCGAGTTGCAGTGAGGCCATCATGTTAGGGCAAGAATCTTCGTTGACGGTCCCATTAAAGGGGCTTCTGATGCGGATTCCGCTGTCAAGGATACAGCATGCTGTAGTGTAGTTCCTATTATCCCAATATGCTCTGCGCATTGGAATAATACCTTCAATAGTATAGGCCTAGACCAGACGTTAACTAGGTCTACTACTGTCGATATTAGACTTAAAGTTTTGGGTTTGCCAGCTAGCTCAGAGTTCACTAGAAACTTTCTCGAATAGGCAAGGAGGAGTTGAACCTCCCTGGATAGACAAGAAGGGATTTAGTTTCTGACAACCATAGAACATGACAACTTTGCTCTCCCCTAATCAAGAGTGTATCTCGAGAGTCGTGTGAAAACAAAAGGCAATTTATTTTACTCAGTCAGTACGTGCATTCTTAGTCTCATCAGATTGTAGAGAAAAGGAAGAGACGGGCGTGTTCAATAAAAGATGTTATTTATTGATTAGTCTCTTTTCTCATACAAGAGAAATGGATCGATATTATTGCAATACTTATGGTTAAGTAAAGTGCAAACATTAAAAGCAGAAGTATAAAATAATACTGTAAAAACATTGATATGGTTTCTAAGCCATATGAAGGTTTAAAATGAATAAGATATATTACATACACATATACATTTGACTAATCGTACTCAACTGGTGTTTCTAACTACGCCTACCCCGTGTACCTGACCTAAGTCTAATGCGTGGGTGGGAATAGAAAGTTACAGTTTAAGTTAAGTTTGTTTTGCCAAGTGAATGACTAAAGAATTCTCTGTGAGGGGTTATTCAGTTCTGTACCTGGAATCTAGGATGGATGAGGGATGGTATCTCTCGTCTCTGGACTCGATATTCCAGGCTGCCTGCGAGGGCTACCCGGAAGCGCCGGAGCTGGATTTCTCGGCAGGAGAAAGCAGCGTCTCGTTCTCAGCGCGTCAGGAAAGGCGGGGCTGCGCCAGCGGGGTCTGCTCTGCTCTGGGCTTCGGCAAGTCTGGCTGCTCCGATCTCGTCACCACCGCGTGTGTTTGCATAGGGCAAGATCGGTAATATTTATACCTTTAAGGTGCCGAGATTGACGTAAGGATGGACATAGATACGTCAATAAGGATGTCATACGACCAGGTCGTTAGCACATTCTTTTGCTGAAGTTCTCGGTGAAATCAAAACAATGTGAAATCAAACGCAGGGTTTTTCCCAGGTTGTCATAGGTTTGATTTGTTTTGAGAACTCCGTATGCCTTATCAGGGGCTGGAGGAATATCGCTTGTCTAATTAGATGGCAAGCGTTATGACCTAATCAGATAACACGTTCCTGTGCCGTAGTGTGGCTTTATCAGATAACGGTTCCTGCATCATGGGGGTTTTCTGCCTCATGGGATGGCTGCTAGTTAACTTGTTAGTTTGTTAACCAGAATAGGGTCAGGAATAGGGGGATCGATACAGAACCTATAGGAATACATCACAATGCAGTCGGGCAATGCCTCTGTTCTGAGGAGCTGTGACATTGTGATACAGAGTCAGGCGTTGTCGTCAAGGCTGCTGTTTACTGGAGATGTGAGGTCCTGTTCTGAGGATGCGTCGCACCGCTGTGGTGCCAAAGGTGATGCGGGCTTTGGTGGTGATGGGGGTTGTTGTGACCAGTCCAATCCAACCAGCAGTGGAGATGCATTGGTTCTACTCAGGGTTGCCCCGTGTAGCAGGTCAGTTTCGCTGCCTCCACAGAGGCTGGCAGAGCACCTTAAGCCCACTTCCAAGGGTCGAGGAATAATGTGGCACAACTTGGCAGGGCAGACTCACAGATGGCAGAGTCCAGGTGCAGATGCAAGGTTGTTGGAAGCCTATTATGTCCCTGAGGCTTCAGATCAGGAGGCCAGTCAACTAGCACTTGGAGTCGCTTTCGGTTCTGAGCTCAAAATATGCAGATCCTGTCTTTTTCACCCATGAAAAGAGGGCAGAAGGCAGCAGCTCAGCACAGCAGGGCAGCAGTTTCTTCAGAGCAGAAGTCCAGCAGAAAGTCAGTCCTTTCAGCAGCACAGCAGTCCTTCTTTTTGGCAGAATATCCAGAGGTCCAGTAGTGTACTGAAGAGTTTGTGTCTGAGGTACAGTATTCAGGCGTCGTCATAGAGGCATTCCTTTGAAGTACACAGGTGCCCTGCCTTCTAGGCCTTGGCTACAGACTAACTACAGGGAGTATGCAGCCCTTTGTGGGGAGACAGGACACAGCCTTATCAAGTTTAAGTGGGGCTGAGCCCCTGCTAGTGAAGGCACATTCAGTCATACCTAAGCTCCCCATTGTGTGCGACTGATCCAGAGATAGTATGAAGGAATCAAATTGCTACGGCAAGAAAAAGCCACATTTTCAAATGTTTAAACACAACACACTTGGACAACTCAATAAACCACCAGAAACAAGGGGGGGACCAGGAGCTGTATTTAGACAGGTCCTGCACACTAGCTCCAAATTGAACTGAGTATCAAGAAGGTGTGCAGTTCCTATTGAGAGGATTGGGGAAAGGGAGGTCTTTCTTCATGATGCCCTCACACACCCCGAAGGATGTCATGCTTCATCATTGAGCCAAGCTCCTTGTCGGGCCGGCGCTGTAATGCCTGATGGGCTCTTGTAAATGGGGCTCTTTCACAGAGATATTTTGAAGAAACATCAGGGTGTGTGCGGGTGTGAGGGCTGAGTAGTGCACAGGAAAGTGGTTTATAATAAGTCTAGAGCTGTCCTACTCTCATAAGTGTTTATTGATGTGGTAGCTCAGGCTTAATTAAAAGTTATTGGTGCCCAAGATGGATATTATGTGCCTAATTGCCCCTAACGGGTCAGGTGGCACTTCATCAGGACCATGAACAGTTAAAAGTGGAGGTGCACAATTGACCGTCTGGTACTCGTAATTAAGACTGATGTACGGCTTCTTTAAAAGATCTCCGTCAAAGAGCCCGTTTACGGGAGCCCGTCGAGCATTGCAGTGCCGACCCAAGGAGGAGCTTGGCCCAATGATGAAGGATGACATCCTTCGGGGTGCATGATGCATCACGAAGAAAGACCTCCCTTTCTCCGATCCTCTCACTAGGAACTGCACACCTTCTTGATACTCAACTCAGCAAACCCCCAGGAGACTGGGTGTAAATGGCACAGGATACCATCTCTCACATCAATCTAGCATTATCTGCTCTATATATTGCAGGTGGACTGAAAAGCCTAGGGGTCCATTAGGATGTCGGGCGGATTTCCTCCGCCAGGGTGGCGGTGGCCACCGCCAACCTGGTGGAGGCAATCCGCCCGATAACCACTCTCGTTTTACCCTCCGCCAGATTGGGATGGCGGAGGGGACAGTGGCTCCAGAAGGAAGATCCAGATCCCTTATCCCCCTGGCAGGAATTGTTATTCCCTTGTGGGTTGACATTGGCTGTAATACAGAATCATCCTAGGCACTGTAAGTTAAGAAAAATCTGGGAGCCGGCAGGACAGGAATTTCAGGTCTTACACCTAGTTACGATCTGAAAATTTGAAGGAATTGGGCCATACAGTGTATTAATCAATTGTTTAAATGCTTTAATTCTTTTGTGATCGATGAACTGTGTCGTTCAAGTTCACCTACTCATGTCTTATGATGTAATAATTGTATCTCATTTACTTTGATGCTCTTTGGATATGTAGAGCATCTATTTAATGACATCTCCTTTCAATAAAAAAAAGGAAGGTTTGGGCTTGGCAAAAGGGTTGACGTGGCAGTCTAAAACTGTACACACACAGGCCGAAATGAAAGGCCTGAGACATGTTTAAAGTGCTAGTAGGTATATGGCACAATTCGTGCTTCAGGCCCACTAGAAGCATTTACGTTACAGGCCCTTGTCACAGTTAGTGCTACTTTACCAGGGTCTTATTAGTAAATAAAATATGTCAGTTGGTTATAGATAACCCTGGGCAATGAACTCCGCTCTTATGGCAGAAGTTGCGAAGATTTGGTAACTACGCATTTCATTGAAAACACAGAATTCATGCAACACTTCCCACTCCGCTATGCAATGGAGTTACCTACTGTACCCACAACAACCTTTTGGTAAATCAACTTTAACTTTACATGCTAAAAAGCATCTAACCAATTCACAAAAGGGCCTTTGGTTGGGATTGTATTTTTGCCCATACATGTGCTTGGGGTGGCCCTAGGAGAATGGGACCACCACCAACTCATTTCAGCATGATGTGCTATTTGTGTTCAATGCATCTGTTTGGTCCTCTCCCTAGCTTAGGAAGGACCCCAAAATCATCACGTCTATCACTGCTTGGTATTTTTCATTTTCACTTTTAGGAAATGACGATATACATTTTAACATGTAAAGATAGAATTATTTATTGTTTAATTAAAAGCACTGCTTGCTATATTTTTGTGAGATGGCTATACGTATTTTAGCATGCAAAGATAATTATTATTTTTTTTACTAAATGTATTTCAGATTTCTGTTTAAAACTTTAATCACTACACAAAAACAGAGGTCATAAAAAAACTCTGGAATAGGCTACTGCACCCACATTCCATTGATAAAAATGTTTACCTTTACATGTAACCAATTTCCAAAAGTGAGCTTTGATAAATATCAGTCAATGAGAGAGGTGATCATTTTGGGGTCCCCCTAACCTAGGGCGTGGACCAAGCAGGTGCCTTGAACACAAAGAGCATATTATGCTCAGTGATTGTGGTTGCTCAGTAAAGCATTATGGGAGCCTCGGATCCACTCTTCAGTTCAATTTCCTGACTTGTGGTAGGGCTCTCAGAGAACTGCTTGCAGCTGTGGTCTGTTGTGTACTTAAAAAGACTGCTTTGCTGCACCTACCTTTAACAGTCAGAAGCCAGCCCTACTTCTTGAACCCAGGACTGACCGAGTGACTCCAAGGGCTAGTTAGCTGCCCTCCTGGTAAGAGCCTCAGTGATAGAAAAGGCTCCAACCATCGTGTTCTTTTGTTGTGGTGTTATAGAGGCCGAGATAAAGAATATCCAAAACTTGGATAACATTTTTGGTTAAAACTGCCCTGAGTACCGAGAGGAGCCTGGGACCAACCTGCTCATTTATCTGCCCAAGGTGCATAGCAGGTCTGCGTGATAGCAGCTTCCTCTATGTTCTTTTCCGCAGCAGCAAATCCTGTTCAGCGGCCCTTTGTCAAAGGGTTATCTCGCCTTGTGACACTCTCATTGACTACAGCCTCCAACTTCATCCCTCTGGAGATTTTTTATTTCTAAAAAACAGACTAAGGGGCTTATTTACTAGTTTTTGATGCAGGGCAGTGCAGCAAGTCACTTTGCTGCACTGCCCTGTGTCAAAAGAAAAGGGCAGGAATGCACCATATCTGTCAGATATAGTGCATTCCTGTCCTCTTCCCCTGCACTGGTCCACAACGCACTGCCTTGGGCCAATGCAGGCACCCTTGCACCATGGTGTTGTTGGAATGATTGTTTTTGTGCCGGAAGGGGACACCAATGAAGGCATTTTCGCCTTTCTATGTGTATTCTGCATCAGACATCGAAAGAGGAAAAACGAGGAGAAAAAAAGTTATTTCTCCTTGTTATGACTCCCCTGGGAGGCCTAGGCTTTTGATGCATTCCCAGATTTACAAGTCCTTGTAAATCTGGGAACGCATAAAAATCCATGGGTGTTTTGTGGGAACATCCGCTCTTTGATGCAGAGTAAGGCAAAGCAGTGACAGGTGCTGTTTTGCCTTACTTCATATCTACAATGCCATTAAAAACCATGCAAAGTGGCTTTGCGAGGCCTCGTAGATATGGATCTGCACTCTGCGCTGCTGGTGTGTCAAAAAAAAAACAACAAAGTCTGAATGTAGAAATGTTCAATGTGACTTTGTCCTGCAGCTCCTCAGGGAGAATGCCTTCTCCTCTGATACCGACTGCTGCCTTACCCCACTGAACTTTTACCTTCTCAGAGATTTATTCTTCAAATTTCTTCTAAGTACGAATTTAAGCTCCGACCGGGAATAATCCACTTTTTGTATCCTACTCGCGATCCGTCACGTTATGCCTTTTCTTTCGACTTTGACCCAGTCTTACGATTAGATGTCCACGGTTGGCGCTTTGATCTTTTTGGTGCTAAATCTTACTGTAAACTTTACAAATTCATAACTCTCTTTCTACTGGTTGTTGTTGTTTTGGTGTCGAATAATTTATTAAAATGTAGTCTATTTTCTAAATTGGTGTGGGATTTTCCTTGTTTTGTGTTTCTCACATTAGAAACATTTAAAGTGGTTGGAATTCTGTGATACTATCTTCTGAAATGATGGTTAATCCATAAAAAAACTGAAAAGTTTAAAAACAACCATAAATTAGCTGACATGTAATGTAAATGCAAGATTTGCCATTACCAGTATATGTTCCATCACACTCCACACTGATGCATAGTTTTCTAATTAGTCAGCAAGGCTTGCATGCTGTGGAACGCAATAATCTTTAACTTTTTACTTTGCAGCAGAAGCATAGACAGAACTATTGTAATCATACAGTAGAACTGTATCTCATGAAGTGTATGGTGCTCCATTTAGCACAGACTTGACAACGTTGAAATAATGCACACTGTTGGCTCTAAAATGCCCCGTTGATTCAACCGCATAGAAAAGCCGATGTTCTGACAGTTTTGAAAACAAGGGGCTGAATAACAAATCATATTGGTCTTTGGAAGTGGAGAAGTATTTTCTAAATTCAGGCAGCTGGAGCAGGTGGCCACAGACTGAGTAATAGGATCCCTCTATCCTGCAAACCATGACTAGTGCACTCCTAGAGGAGTACTGGCATGTAAGTGCATCAAGCTTAGACAGTAGACCCAAGCAGTTTCCTCCAAATCCAAAGGTAGAATAGAAAAAAAAGATCTCTTTTATCTTTTTATTCTAACAGCTGGACAGTCAGTGGCGCAGAGCTGACAGAGAAAATTGTGTGCCTAGATTGGCTGGAGATGCCTATCAATAAGATAGTTGTGTCAGTATTATCCTCACAAATACTTACTTTCACCATGCAACCCACTCTCTGCTAGTTAATGGTAGCACTTTGCAAGTGGCAGCAAAGAATCAGCATTAGCATCTCCTGACCACACATCTTTGAATAGGGACCTAATTATTAACTCTCATTATTTCATAAAAGTTTATGTGACAATGTTATGTTTAGGAAGAGAAAAGCTTTGTGCAACATAGTTCCTGTCCTTATTGCTGCGTAACCTAACATGACTGTGATTAGGCTGAAAGAAGAATAAAGCAATGGGAAATTATGGGCCTGCCTATCAAAAAGTTTCCCCAATTCTGTGTCTATGTAGAAATGTGTTGATACATAAGGTCCCACATTATTCTGTACAGTAAATCAGTTCCTACATTGACAGGTAGAAAATTAGCTTTTAATTATATTGTAATTTAGATAAGAGTAAGAGAATAAAAAAGAGCTTCTCATGTTCCGAGACATACTTCAACACTAATATTTTCAGCTCTTGAATTGTCTCTTTCTCCTCACCTCTTCCTGTGGCTCCTGGCTGGACATGTTACTACAAGTTAGTGCTCTGTAGACAGAGAAGTTCTATTTCTGCTGATCACCTGTAAATAAATGTAATTCCCGAAATCAGTGATGTCATCACTAGCTGGAAGTGCAACAGTTGCAATTTGTGACTGATACCGATTTGCAGTTTCCTATTCAGTATTTAAAAATACTGAATGCTTAAGAAAGTTAGGTAAATCATATATAGCGATTCCTATTTTACGAATCCGTATTTTTCAGTGTTAAACTTGGCATTTATGGTGTGGGTTTTCCTGACTTTTTGCCTACACCTCCTGTATTTTTGATGGTATGCTGGATGTCATTTGTTCTGGCTTAGATGCTCTGGGCACTTTGCCACCGCTGATCAGTGTCAAAGTGCAAATATTCCCTATATAAAGTGTTATTATGATTGATTATCCATGATTGGCATATTTGATTTTCTAAGTAAGTCCCTGGTACAGTGCACTGTATGTGCACAAGGACTCTACATCAAATGCTACTAGAGGGCCTGCAGCACTGATTGTGCCACCCACAGGAGTAGCCCTATAGCTGTGTCTCAGGCCTTCCCTGTAGTGTCTGTGCACGCAGCTTGTAATTGCAATGTCAATCTGGCAAGTGTACCCACTTGCCAGGCCCTAGCGTTCCCTTTCCTTACCCATATGGCACCCCTCAGGTAGGCCCAAGGTACGCCCCTGGGCAGGGTGTAGTGTATGGGAAAGTTAGGACATGCACTGGTGTGTGTGACATGTTCTGATAGTGAAATAATGCCAATTTCATTTTTCACTATTGAAAGGCTATCTGTACCAAAGGTTAACATGGGAGTTACTTTGTAACATCTTACAGGTATAAATTTCCATTGTGAGAAGATAGAAAAATGGAGTTTAGGTTCTCTGAACTCAGAATTTAATAGCACATCTTTTCAGGGAGATGTTTTAAATGGTGTGTTTGAAAATGCCACTTTTAGAAAGTAACATAGAAGTCAATCGGTTCCCGCACTCCAATGCTGTTAGAAATTCATCCAGTAATTAGTCATTTTTGGGGTGCTATCCTGGTGCATGCGCTGTACCATAGCATCAAAAAATATTCAAACATTATCTTACGGACTGTGCCCCCTTACTTTCACCTTTTACTTGTTAGTTCATTACACTCACATTTCATCATGAAGGGGGCACAGTCCATTTGATAATGAGATAGATGTAACAGTTCCTTGTGTTTTAATCTTTTTGTGCTGTAACAATGCTGAGGCACTTTTTGCAGTAACTATTGACAATTGTGCATTGAAAGTGTCCCTGATCTGTTATTTCTATATTACAGTTATCCTTGAAGAAGGGTGTCAGGGCGAAATGCACTGGGTTCAAAACTTCACGTTACTTGTTGAATTGATAATTTTGACATGCTAGAGAAAAGGCTGTGTCAGGCATAGTACACACATTTGAAAATCAAAATTACTATTTCCGCATATCAAATGAGAAAATGAGGATCAAGCTATTATTGTTTAAATTGGCCAACCTTTGGTTTACTATGATTACTTCATCTAACCAGCAGTGGTTGCATCCTGGGACTGATACATGGTTATGCACCAGTATTCATGTTCGAATATTTTTTGGTGCTATGGGATAGAGCATGCACTAGGAAAGCACCCTGAAAATGACTAATTTCTGGATGAACTTTGAACAGAATTGGAGTAAGGGTTATTGATTGACTTCAATGTTGTTTAACCTTCTGCCCCACACGTACCCAGCATCTATGGATTTCATTTATCTTGAGAAAAAGTTCTTGAAAAATAAATGATCTGTGTCATCATGGACTTTTATAAAACATATTATTCACAATGACCTTTTTGTAAAAACAATCGCATAATTGCAGGCAATACGAGCGATTTAGGTTCAGCATCGTTAATGCTCGTGTTTTTTATGTGAGAATGGGATTTATGACCCATGTATTTATTTGTATTTAATTATTTCTACATGATTTACAGATATATTCATTAGTTATTTATATAGGTTAGCCACCTTTACATATTTTTTCTATCTCTGCCTGCATGCAATGGAGGAGCACGAGGTTTTAAATGGGTGAGCCGTTCACCGTATTAAGGGCCGTTGGGGAATTTGTTTGTTTGAACATCAATGACTAACCAAGCGGTCACCCTATGCAATAGGTTTGAAAGTCTGAGATAGGAGACGTTATAGACGCTATAATAGTATAATGCATGTCTTTTTGAACGTCCCCACCATGTGAGTTTCTATTGGAGTCACTGAATGAGTTCACTTTATACTTTCACCTTTTACTTGTTAGCTCATTAAACTCACATTTCATCATGAAGGTAAGCATGGGCGGATTTTGCGGATTCGCAATCCGCGAATTTGCGGATTTGCGTATTTGCGGATTGCGTACATCCGCAAAATCCGCGAATTCTCGCGGATTTTTTGGATTTTTTTTGGGGTGTGTGTTCGCACGGGTTTCTGCAAGTTCGCGAGGGTTTTGTACAATTTCGCAAATTGCGAACTTACTTGTCGGGTCGCCAGTTTTGCGAACTTGTTGTTTCTACGTGCCCAGCCTGTTTGCAAGGCTTTCTTCATCACTGCCACCCTCTGTCACCACTGGCACTCTCTTTGTTCACCCATGCCACCCTCTGGCTCACCCATGTCACCCTCTGTGTCATCACAGCACCCTCTGGTTCACCAGTGTACATTATTGGGGCAAAGCAAAGCACTGCCATCCTCTGTCAACACTGGCACTCTGGTTCACCCATGCCACCCTCTGGCTGGCACACCCATGCCACCCTCGGTGTCATCACAGCACCCTCTGATTGACAAGTGAGTGTACATTATTGTGGCAAAGCAAAGCACACCTGCTAAGTGCTTTAAGTTTTGCAAACAACAACACCTGCCCTGCCCCAACTGACATTAATGAAGGCTGGCACCTGCTTGTCTGCTCCCTTTCCTTTTTGTTGCAATGTAAAAAAAATTTAACAGGATGCAATGGCATACTTGTAACTATTCTGTGACTGTCAGAGCAGGGTCACACAATAGTTGCAAGTAGGCAACCGGATTCTGGAGGGCCCCTTCAGGAAGCACTACAGGGAAATGGTTACAAATGATGAGCTCGAACTTTTGCACCTGCTCGTTGGTTTTGCTTTTGCAAAACTCGTTTTTCGGTAATTTCGCCCTTTTCGCGAGGCGCGGCGTCGTGCGAACTCGACCGTGGAAGACGCGAACTCGTGCGAGTTACCCCAAGGTTGAGTACGGGCGCCGCCATTTTGTTTGCGTGACGTATTTCCGTTTCCGCCCGCTATGTGTAATCTCGCGGAATGAGCGCCTTGCGAATGCAAGTTCGCACGAGTTCGCGAGAGAAATCGCGTGCGAACTTACTTACGCGCACGTGATCGGGCCGCCATCTTGTTTTTCATTCATTCCTATGTGTCTGGGCATGGTGTTTCTATCCTCTATATCTCTGCCATCTTTTGCTTGTTTTAATATTTTTTTTGATCTATTTAACTTTTTTTCTATCCCTCTAGTTTTCTAGGTCTAAAATGTTGTGTTTTAGGCTACTTTTGTTTACTTTTCAACTACTTTTTTAAACTTTTATTTTCTTCTTCCCTAGTCTTATTCTTTTTCATTTTGTCTCCTTGTTCCTAACACCTGCCCAGACCATGGTGAAGACAGCTGTGAAGCTGCCCAAGACGGGCCCCGCAGCCCGTGCCCGGCTCCCGTGTGGCCGTTTGAGGGCGGAAATGGTGGTGCCCAGGGAGATCTTCAGCCCTGAGGAAGTGGGCGCACTCGTTTTCTATGTACAGCGCCGCCTCCCCAAGACCATCGCGGCAGGCGGCAGGATCGCTGGTGGCTACACCAACCGCCAGGAGCGACGGAAGCGGTGGGAGCGGGTGTGCCGGGCCCTGTTTGACATCTCGGGGGTCCAGCGCACCTACAATCAGGTGACCCACCGCTGGACCGATATCCTGGACCGGGAGCGCGACCTGCTCGACGTGCTGGGAGTGGAGGTCCCCGGGCTTGGTGAGTAGTAGTAACAATTTTTTAATCACTCACTACTCTCTTTTTTCTCCTGCTCTGTGTGTTATATTGCAAATGTTTGCTTTAACTTTTTTACAAAGAGCAATAATGCTGCCGATTACATTGATAGGAGACATAAATTAATATTTCAAAATCTTCTGTGCATTTCAGGTGCACTGCTCTCCTTCTCTGTGGCGGTGCCACTGCTTATTTGTTTTCTATTTTGTGTTCATTTAATTGGGCTGAGTAATGTATGAGTGTACTTTACAGAACTGCGTAATGCTAGACACAAAGGGGCAGATTTACAAGCCCCTTGCGCCACGTTTACGCTGCCTTACCTGACGCACAGCGACGTAAACGTGGCGTATCCCTGCGAGTCATGTACAACGTGATGCATCTAGGGAGATGTGCCACGTTAAGGCCTGGGCCTGCGCCACAATGGATGCGTTCCCACGCAGGGGGGAGGGGGTGGGGGGTGGCGGTCAGGCAGCTGTGCGCCTCGCAAAAGTGCCTGCGTGAAATCTACAAGATTTAACGCAGGCACTTCCGCGACGCTGCTACGTCAATTCTTTATGCCTGCTTGCTTGAAGCAGGCGTAAGGACTGATGCGGTATGTTGAGTATTGGGCAGCCCTGAGCATTGCTAGAGTTGCATCGCGCCTGCGACGCGACTCTAGAGATGCGCCCCTCTTTCGTCACAAGATGCGTCACGAATCTGCCTACCCTTGCGCCAGGGTTTGCCGCATTGTAATTGCATCGCATCTGCCGTGACGCAAGGTTAGTTTTGCGTTAAGCATTTCTTCTGGTGCACCTCTGGAGGTGTGCAGCCCAGAACTCGTAAGTATGCCCCTAAGTGTCAGATTAGCAATTACCTGCGCATCCCTGCAAAGTGTGCGGCACGCCAGCACCACCCATGGTGCGCCGTATTTACAATGCGGCACACCATGGTCCCAAAACGTCACCGAAGCGTTACGCATCGGTGCCGTAAAGGCGGCTCATTGATGGAGTTGCGTTGCAACGATGGCGCAGCTCCAGCAATGCTGCGTCAAGCCGTACGTCTGCTTCATGCAGACGCAGTGATTCAGTGATGCATCATTGTCCTAAATGACTGATTGAAATTTTATATATTCCCCATAGCCACTTTTAGCATGCGTTCCTGTGCAGGAACGCCCTCCCTTGCGCTGGAACGCTCCCTTATGGCGCAGGGCTTTAGAATGGGATGCATCTCCCATATGCGTCACGTTGTTAATATACGCCACACCATGGCGCCTCTCTTGTTGTGGCGCTGCGTCACAAAAGTGACGCAAGAACGGAGCAAAAGAGCTGCAAGGGGCTTGTAAATCTGCCCCTAGAGTAGAGGCTCAGGTGCAGTCCTTCTTTTGTAGCCCTCTTTTTGGCTGAAATAGTTGGTTCTTGTTCTTTCTAAATGTTTGATTTGGTTGACAAGGACATCGACAAACAGCAATCATCAATGTTTTCTGTTCTTTCTTTCATGTTGTACGTCAGGTCCGCCCAGGGGCAAGCGGACGGAAAAGGAGGATGCTGTGGCTCCAAAGGAGGAGGATGCAGGCCAGGGCAGCGAGTGCTCCTTTGCTGGCCCCAGTAAGTTTTCATTTAAATATAGAGGACCTATTGTTGTCCAAGCGTTCTTAATTTAATTTTTTCGAAATAGTGTTTAGATAGGAGCAAAATCCATAATACTACTGTTGCAGGGACAATTCTCCACAAACCGAACTATGGACACCAAAGACCAGAGTAATAATATTTCAGAGTGGCGTGTTTGGCACACTGTATAAACCTGGTAGTGTCAGCGGCACGGACTCCTCCTTGCAAAAATTGCAAAACTTTTCGCTCAGTCACTCTAGTCTGGAGGACCAAAAACCACAGAGTCTATTCAAGTTTAAAAGCTTTATTAAAAGTTAAAGTAAACACATATATTAAAATAAAGTTAGCTGGAAATGGAAAAGTGCTTGGTGCTGAGTTGATGAGTAATGGGACACATTTCTTGTGGTCGAGCCGAGCTTTCACCTGGTTTGAAGTTGATGTTGCTCTTGTCCTTAGAAGTCCAGTTTCTGTCTGTTCAGAGAAAAATGGTGTGTGTTAAAATTAAGCAAGCATTCATCAATTGTGACAAAAAAGTGCAGCAAGACAACAGCCTTCCCTGGAAGGAGGGACATTTTTACTTTAGACTAGAGTAGACAGTCAATTACTTTTTCTGTTGTTTTCACATTCTTCATTCCTAGACCAAATACTAGTGAGTGGTGTAATCTAACATTCTTAAATCTACTTTGTAGGTGGAACATCTGGTGGCGGGGCCAGCTCGGATGTGGTGGTGGTGATCGACTCTGAGTCCGAGGACCACTCTGGGGAGGAGGCGGCACAAGAGGACCAAGAACAGACTGTGAGGAAGCAGACAGTGGTGGTGGCGGGTACAGGTAAGCTGGATCATGGTACTATCTGACTATTAGATAGCATATGATGTGTATCTACAGAGAGTAGACGGTCACTGGATGAACTACGAACATATTATGAAAAGTTTCCAGGGGGGGTGCAACATCATCACCATCTCATGAGTCCTACTCCTGACATGATTGAGCACAAGTATTAAATACATTTTTTTTAAATCTAACACTACATAGAGCTTAAATAAACAAAGAACCCCATAGGGGGAAGAGAAAAATCTTGTGCGGCACCACAGCAGACGACCTGGCAACTACATTAAAACAGAGGGAAAAATAAAAAATTGCCAGAAAAAAACAATTCAATCTAAATCAGGAGGATGTGGTTATAGAGCATGGGTCTTCACAAACTTTCTCTCGGGGCCAAATTGACAGTGTGGTTTGTGGCCAAGGGCCGCACCGAAGGGGGCAGGGTCAGTGGGGGAGGGGGGTGGATCTAGAGCAACAAAAAAAACTATGACCATGAGGTTGAACTCATGCCCCTCCCTGCGGACGCCCATGATACTGGCCTGAATAGTTTTGTACTGCGCTGGCTAGTTGCTAGTTGTACTGTGACACAACTTCCTGCTGAATCATTTTGTGTTAATCATATTCTTAAAGAGCATTGGTTACAGATTATGTCTTTCTTTCTTCATATAGTTGGGCATACTAGAACATCAAAACCTACAAGGAGTATGCAGGCTGTACTGGCCCGGCAACGGAGGCTGGATGCTACTGTTGCCCAATATCGGCGGCTGGTGGAACTGGAGGGGGACGACACGCAGTCGAGTACATCGAATGGGACATCTGCATCCTCCTCCGTGACCCCACGTTCTGCCGGTCATCGCAGTGCTCCGGCGAAACGGAGCCGTGCTGTCAGACGCCACCGCCGAGCAGCAAAGGCTGCCCCTCATAGTACTGTAAAGGCTCGCTTGCGCCGTGCAATCCACCGAGTGTGCGACCTGGAGGCGGAGGTCCGGAAATTGAAAGAGTACCAAAATTTGTTGGAGGGCCTCCGTTTAGATCACGCCACCCTCCGGGAGCAGTATGATGCCCTGGCCCTAAGGCATGATGCCCTGGAGGCCAAAGTCAACACCATGCATCCCTAGAGTGTCCCTTGCCCCTTTTTTAGTGACTTTTGGGGGGTGGGAATTGGGAGTTGGGGTTTTTGGGGACTTTTGAAGGACTATTTATTTGTTGGGGTTAGGGAGGGTCTTGCGGGAGTTTATTTTGTTAGGGATATAAAAATGCACTTTTTCAAACTTTATCTGAGCATACTTGTTTTTTACTACTTTTGAGCCTGGTGGGTGGTGGGTTTGCAGTAAGTTCGTTTTACTGAACACTGTCATCGTGTTGGTTCACGTGTAATTGGCAAAATGTTTTCCAAAGTAAATGCCTTTCACAGAGTTTGTTAATTCAAGAGTCCTAGGACTTTACTACTAGTACCACTGTCACTCTCTCGCCTCTCCCAATACTCCATTATACTACCTCCCATCCAAACGCTTATCTTACCTGTAATTTGTGTTTGAGGGCTGGCTCCACCTGGAATTCACATTGTCCTAAAGCGTTCTGCAGCAGGGCCCCAACTGGAGTTTCCTGGCGTGGATTTTCTGCAAAACAAAAGCAATTAACATTATAAATGTGGCAGCGGTGCTCACAGACCCCAAAAACCTACAAGCCCCACAGACAGCACCCCTAAGACAGGCAAGCGAGCAATAATAACGCCTAAACGTTCACGTGTAAATGACCAAATGTTTTCCAAAGTAAATGCCTAACCAATTTCATCCCTTAATAGACCTTGCCAGCAATGGCCCAGCCAAGACCCGTAAACCCAAGCGCAAACAAGTTTGACACCCCCCAAACAGCCAAAAAGCAAATCGGGGAAAAAAAGTCACACTTAGCAAAATGTATATAAATGAGGACTCACTACTTCCAGTCCCTCTTTAGGGGACTCGTCAACGTAAGTTTCTTCATTGTGCAGAATCCAGGCATCAGCATTACGGGAAACAAATGGATAGGGTGAGTCTGGAGGAGGAGGATAGACGACCAGGACTGAGTTGTCAACTAACTGTTGTGAACCTGAGGAATGCTGCGGCATCAAAATCAAGACAGTTCTGCTGATGGGCTTGTTGTTTGATTGGGTGATTACAGTTTTGTTGTGAATGTGATGAAGCACTTGCTAAACAAAGAAAGACAGACACACAGGAATAAAAGTGAATAAGGACGAAATAATGAATCATTGACTCATTTTCAGAACTCACTGTCAGGGAAGCAGAGCTCGTCCTCAAACTCTGCAAATTGAGTCGGTAGTACTTCTGGTAACTGATGAAAACTTCCCTCAGGTAGGTCGGTGTCCTCTTCTTCCTGCGTGCATTCTCGTACTTTGTAATCTGATGGTATGAAGTGCTGGTTCATCTTTATCATGGTGAGCCGCTCCACATTTGCAGGCAAGAGGCGGGACCTTTTGCAAGTCACAATGCCACCAGCAGAACTAAAAACACGTTCTGAAGACACGCTTGCGAGTGGGCAAGACAAGTAATTGATAGCCAGGTTGGTGAGCTCTCGCCATATCTTTCTTTTCCCATGCCAATACGCCAATGGGTCCTCAGTAATATTGACCGCTGTTGAGTCATCCAGATAGGCCTGCACCATTGAAACAATGTTCTCCCGGATTCCTGTACTTTTACACTTTTACTTTTACACTTCTGTGTCCTTTCTGAGACAAGGAAACCCTAGCTCACTTAGCCAATCCGCTTCAGACATATCGCCTGTGACTGGTGCAGATGATACGGTTGCTGGTGTGGTTAACGGCTCAGAAGAAAAGTCACTCAGTTCTGTCCCAGGCACAGATGCAGAAGTGTTTTTTTGGGATGCCTGATGGCCTGCTGATTCACTAGTAGTACTGTCTTCAAGTTCTCCTACAGTTTCCTTCCGCTCTCTTTCAAAACGAATGGCTGACTGAGCTAGCCAACCTTTGTACTCTGTAACATCTGATGTTTCAAAAGGAATTATTACTTTGCCAAACAATGGCTTTTTGTAAGGTGGATCCAGAATAGTAGCACAAATGTAGTGCTGTTGTTTCTTGATATTTACAAGCCGTTTATTGCTAACTAGGCATTGTAATATTCTTTGAGCCAACTCATATGCTTCATTCTTTCCAGCATCTTTTAATTCTGAAGACACCACATTGACTTGGTGCTCGAGCTTCAGCAACAATGGGATAGCTTTGCTCAAAGAACAGTCCTCCCTGCTGACGTCACGCGTGAAGACCTCAAAAGGACGAAGCAAGTCTGTCAGGCTTTTAACTAGCTGCCATTGCTCCACCGCTAGCATCATTTCTGTCGTATCACCACCCAGGTTGTAGAAATACTCATTGACTACTGGAAACAGCTCATGCAGACGCTCAAGCATGTAGAAGGTTGAGTTCCAACGTGTTGCCACTTCCTGGATAAGTGCTTTCAATGGCATTCTACGTACATTTTGCTGGCGCCTCAGCTCCTTCCGGGCCTTAAAAGAATGGTTGAAATGTGTGCATATTCTTCTGCAGATGGTCAGTATTTTGTCGACTGCAAGTTCTTTTTTCAAGAACTTTTGCACGACAAGGTTCATACAGTGCGCCAAACACGGCACTCTGAAATAGTAACCGTTCTCCATGGCCTTAACTACATTGCTGCCATTATCAGTAGAAACATAACCAACCTTGCAATTTCTTGGGGGCAGCCATTGCGAGACCTTTTTGTTAAAGTCATCCAAAATGTTGGCTGCAGTATGAGTTTTCTCCATGCCAAACATGGCTAATGTTGCATGTTTACGAGCACCCTTAAAAACCTCGACCAAGTCACCACCTGCATTTATTTGTTTTGCAACCCCTGAAAAAGAGACCCAATGTGCAGTGATGCACATGTAATCAAGGGCTTGGCAACTGGTCCACATGTCTGTTGTCAGGTGTATAGTGTGAACAGCACTCTTCTACAAAGCTGCCCCAACCAACTCAAGCACCTCTTTATGTAGTGCTGGAACAGCAACCCTGGCAAAATAGAACCGGCTAGGAACCTTCCATTTAGGGGCCAGTGTTGCCACGAGTTCAAGAAAACCCACATTTTCGACAAACGAAAAAGGGAGAAGGTCCACCGCTAGCATTTTAGCCAGCTTAGTGTTATACAGGCGTACAATTGGGTGGTTGCGTTGAAATTGCGCATCTGAGGAGAACATGTTTGTAATGGTGCGCTGGACAAATTTACTGGATGATGCTGATGCCTTCTTCGACCCACTTCTGCTCAGTGTTGACATTTTCCGCATTGGTGTGTCTCCCAGACTCTCAGTGAGCCTCCTATGTGTTCCGGAGGGTGTGGTGCTGCCAAGGGTACTGGGTGCAACCGGACAAATGTCTGACGCATCTTCTACCTCCCCGTCATCTTCAGATGAAACACCTAGTATGGGTATATTTTGGCCACTTGCCCTTTGGGATTGCTTTCCCTTGATGTGTGCTAGGTGCGCAAACCATTCGACAGCATGCCTTCTTTGAAGATGACCTATCTGGCCTCCGGTTCCATAGTTGGTACCAGTCTTACCACGGCTAACTCTAGTCTTACAAATGCAACAAACGGCTATGTTATCATACTTTGCATGGACACTAAAAAAGTTCCAAACTGGGGACTGGAAACTTCTGGTTTTGCCGCACGAGATGATACTGCCAATGCCAGATGAAGCAGTGGTGGATGAGCCTTGCAGACATCTACTGGGTTGTGCAATTATTGCAGCAACCCTACTTGAGGGAGTCGAGCTGGATGTAGTCCCCCTCTGGGGAGAAAATATGGGAGCTGTAGGTTTTGTTGAACTTGTTGTACTACTTGACTGCGTTGGTGGTGCTACCAGTGCCACGTCGCCAGGGTCACGCTCAGCATGACGCGGGATAGGGTATAAATGTCTGTCTGCTGCATGGCCGGTGTGGCTGGAATGATGTGTGTGATGACTAGGTCATTGCTGTCATCCTGTTCAACAACATCAGAATGCACCACTTCATCAAGTCCGACGTTCGGATCCATAAGTATGAGCTTTCCGGGGCCCTTCCTTTTAACATTTGATACCTTTCGCAGCTCATGGTGTGCCTCCCTCTCAGACGTCGGAGATGGTTGCCAATCTAGATCCAGATCATCTGATAGAGCGGGGCTTGAAGAGGAACTTCTACACACACTCCTTGATCTTTTCCTTGCTGGGGAGCTGGGAGAAAATGAATCATCAGGAGGAGTGCCTTCGTCTTCCTGACATGATACCCCGGCTCCAAAGTCAATTTCCTCCTGTGTCCCTACTTCTGGAAGAACAACCATTGTGGGCACTTGCACCGCTCCATGCGCCGCTACATGGGCCTCTTCACTGACCTCTACTTGCAACTCTCCATGGACCTCTCCTTCTCGGCCCTCTCCTTCTCGGCCTTCTCCTTCTCGGCCCTCTCCTTCTCGGCCTTCTCCTTCTCGGCCTTCTCCTTTTCGGCCTTCTCCTTCTCGGCCAGCTCCTTCTCGGCCAGCTCCTTCTCGGACAGCTCCTTCTCGGACAGCTCCTTCTCAGACAGCTCCTTCTCGGACAGCTCCTTCTCGGACAGCTCTTGCGCATGTACTTGTGCTTGTACTAGTAGCCCATGCAGTTGTTGTTGCGGCTTTGGTTGTTGAATAGTACTTGTGAGATGAGTTACAACTTGTGTTGATGGTGTGCTGCTACTTTCTTGCGATGAGCCAACATCACTGGTCGTTGGTGATTGAACCACTAAACAGGCTACCTGTGCAGCACTCATGATGGGCCTTTGTTTTTTCCACAGAAATTTAGTGGTCGAGCCACCAGTCTCCTTGGTAAGTGGTGCCACTTGCTTCTTCTTCTCCTTAGTAGAGACATTTTTCTTGCAAGAGGAGCTACGGGCACCTCTTTTTGGAGCCATCTTCTTCAGATGTCGGAACAGCAGGCCGCAGCAGGACTTCTTCCTGGCACTGATGCTCAACGATGATGCAGAGTTATTGACTTTGTGCACCTAAAAGCAAACGAAGACAGAGAAACATCAGTAAATATATGTTGCATATGTAGCACTTCAATAAATAGTTTGCAAGTAGGCATTTATGAATACACACGTGCACACCACACAATATGGAAATTTCAAAATTAAAAATTGCAAAATTTTTGGGAAACAGGAATTTAACATTGATCCAGGAGAGCACACACAGAGAGGGTTATAGTTTCATGTACCACTGACTCCCCCTGGGCACGATGGGTGAAAGCAAGGCAAAATGGGTGCAGGCCTATGGCACAAAGCTCACTGCCTGCCTTCAAAATGGCCGCTTGACCCCCATCCACATGGCCAGGACCATGCCTCAAAATGGCCCCCACCCACATAGCCAGCCCCCAACCCCTACCCAACCCCTACTCCAAAAAGTCAAAAAACACAACACCAATCAAATCACCACAATCCAATGCCATCCATCAAGTTTCAGAAGGTTTATGCTGCCTGCTGGTGGTTTTCTGGTGCAGAATTGCAATTTTTGCAATTTTGCGAGTGCGAGATTGTTGCTTCACGACGTGAACGTGGCGAAAAACCAGAAAAAATCCGCGAACAGACCGATTCTGGGCCCCCTGGGCATGATAAAATCACAGCACACTGGGTGCAGGCCTATGGCACAAAGCACACAAACTGGCTTAAAAATGGCCCCTAGACCCCCACCCACACGGGACCAGGCAATAAAATGGCCCCCACCCACATAGCAAGCCCCCAACACCACCCCAAAAAGTCGTAAAACACACAAAAATCACCACAATCCAATGCCATCCATGCCCTGGCCAGAATCATGTTAAAATTCAACAAAACAGTTGTATCATGCATGCACCCATAACTAAGCCTGGTAGTTTTCAACTCATGTGCAGAATTGTAATTTTTACAATTTCGCGAGTGCGAGATTGTTGCTGCGCGGGACGCGAGCAGTGCGAACACAGGCAAACATTTTTTTTTTAATTCCGATTTTCGGGTAATCCGCGGGAGTTCTAGGCCCCCTGGACAAAATCAAAGAAATCAGAGCAGACTGGGTGGGCCTAGGGCACAAAGCATCCACATGGCCAGGACCTGCAGGACCATGCCTCAAAATGGCCTCCCACCAACATAGCCAGCCCCCAACCCCACCCCAAAAAGTCGAAAAACACACACAAAAATCACCACAAACAAACAACATCAACTTATCAACTTACTTGTGAAATCAAATTTCGAATCCAAAAGTAATCCAAAAGGCCTCAAAGCCAAATCTCCAGCAGCATCCACAAAAAGTAATCCTTCCCAGTCAAGATCGAATTCAAAGTGGCCAGGAAATGGACTAAGCAATGGGAGGAGCTTGCTGGACAGGAACAGGAAGTTGGAGACTGGGTCACTTCCTTCACCCCACCCCAATTGTAATTTTTGTAATTTCGCGAGTGCGAGATTGTTGCTGCCCGAGCCGCGGACCGCGAGCAGTGCGAACACAAGCAAAAAATACGCAGCGCGCGGATCTGCGTATTTTCGCTACATCCGCGAGAGTTCGCGGATTGCGGATTTACCGAAAATCCGAAAAATCCGCGAGCGGAACGGATTTTACGCCCATGCTTACATGAAGGGGGCACAGTCCATTCGATAATGGGATAGATGTAACAGCCGCTGGGTTCCTTGTGTCTTAAACATTTACCACAGTAACAGGCTGAGGCAACTTTTAGCAACAATTATTGACAATTGTGCATTGAAAGTTTCCGTGATGGGTTGTCATTTTTTTCTATATTACAGTTACCTCTAAAGAAGGGCATCAAGCCGGAAATGCATTGGATCCAAAACGTCACGTTAATTGTTGAATTGGTAATTTTGACATGCTGTAGAAATTGCCTAGACTGGCATAGCACATGCATTTGAAAATGTATATTACTATTTCTGCATATCAAATAAGAAAATGAGGATCAAGCTATTAAAATTGTTTAAAATGGACAACCTTTGATTCATGATGATTACTTCGTCTAATCAAAAGGTGGCTGCAGCCTGGGACGATACATGGGTATGCATCAGTTTCATGTTCGAAAACTTTTAGAAAGTAGGCATTTTCTCGTTTAGCCATTCTCTGTGCCTCTGCTGGTTTGTGCATTAACTGTATGGTTTTGGAGTGACAGAAGCTGGGGATGTGCATTCACTGTAGACAGCCACAAGGGGGGGATTGAGGTGTGTCTTGCCTTGTCCTGGGTGACTCATAGCTGCTCTGTATAGACCTTGGCTGCATTTAGAGTGGTGGGAAGAGTTTCACTTGCACCTGAATAGGCTGTGTCTCCTTCGCACAATGCTGTCTCCACCTCATGTGGTCGTGCTGCCCCAGAGAGGACAGAACTGTTTTGGACAGAGAGAACAAAGAAGAACCTCTGTCAATAAGAAGAGCTGGTGATCTGTAAGGAGGAGTACTGCCCCTTTGCTGTGTGTGCTTTGCGGGGTTGGCCTGCAGTTGCTGTTTCTGCCAAGGAGAGGACAAAGAATGGAACTTTGCTGTGAACCTGCTTGAAGACGAATCTCCAAGGGCATGTGTGTGCTTGCCTCCCGTTCTTAAGTGCCAGGACCATAAGACATCACCTGCAACCAACTGACCAGCACCTGGAATCTTCTGTAGACTCCTGCATTCAAAAGGATGCCAATTCCAATTCCTGGGCCCTGAGAATTGTGTGGTTGGTGCTTCAAAGCAAGAAAAACAACTCTGACATTGTCAGTGATGCTGCCAGTGACGCCGCGACCTGCACCAAGGCCAGGGGCTCTGCTCGTGAAGTGTATGACACACCGCCCTGCCTGCACCTCAGCTCCGATGCCCTTTGATGCCCGCTGATGCCTGCAGTTATCAGACATCCACACACCAGCACTTGCACTGATGGCGTCACTGCCAGAGCCACTATTTCAGTGTTGCGGAGCTGATAATCAAAGAGGGTGACTTCACAAACTCTTCTACGTCGCATTGCCTCACAGGAACTGATGCCCCACCGAACTTCCCCAGTCCTGGATTCAACGCCTTGCCTCATCACACGCTCAATGCCTTATCTTCCCTGTGGCAAGCAGGAAACCTGCTTTGCCTTAACACCGACACCTTCTCTCCATGATGCTGTACATCGTCCATAAACTTTGTAACCACTGCATTGCTGCATCGACCCCCTCACCTTTGTCCTCGTCTATCGGCCCCCTCTGCCCATGCCTCAGTTCGTTCCCCTACTTCAAGACATCTTGGCCACTTTGGCAGTAAATAACTCATCAGTAGTCCTACTAGGGGACTTTAATTATTGGCCCGACGATCCTAGAGAAAGTCCAGCTTCCAAAGACTTCTCTGCGACTCTCCAGTCACTAAACCTTATTCCTCACATTCTCTCCCCCACTCACGTTAAGGGTCACACCTTGGACCAAATTTGGTCTCTGCGTCGCCCCCTTTCCGTCCCTTCCATCCTTCTATGCATTTGGTCGGATCACTTCTTAATTTCTTTTAATATTCCCCTCCCTTCTTATGCAAAAACCCCTCTTTCCAAGAATCTGATAGCTCGTTGTTGGAACCAGACGGACCTCTCCCTTCTCTACTCTTCTCTGGCTTCCACAGTGCCCGACATGACGGATCTCCCTCTTGAAGCTCAAGCCGACGCTGTTCGTGCCTGGCTTTCTTCCTCCTGTGACCTCGTCGCCCCCCTTAAGAACATCAAATCTGCGCGGCCCCATGAGGCCCACAGATGGTTCACTAGTGAACTCAAAGAGCTTAAACTTAACCTTAGGCGTTCGGAGCGTCATTGGAGGCGCAACTATTGTCCTCTTCTCCGAACCAAATACAAGCTATTGCTTAACAGCTATAAAAAAGCCATTGTATTGGCCAAAACAGATTATTTTTCTGACAAAGTTGCTTGTTCCGTAAATAAAACTCGAGAGATTTTTTCACTTGTCAAACAGCTTGCCACATCTGATCGCACTAATATTAGTTTTGCCCCATCCCTATCGTTTTGTCTCTCACTTAACAATTACTTTATTGATAAGATCGCCACCATTAAAGCCAACATTCCCGAAGTTTCCCTTACCCAGGTTATCCCCCCTATCCCACCGCCGCCTTTTTTGCTAGATCACTTCCCCCCCATCTCTGCTGCACAATTTCTTTCTTTGCTTGCTAAGGTCAAGTCTGGCTCGCCAGCTGACTGCGCTCCGGCTCGGATTCTTCAAACCCTTTTTGCTCACTGCCCTGGGCCCCCTCTCACATTGCTCAATTCGTCCCTGGCTCTCGGTTCTGTTCCCTCTTCCTTCAAAACCGCCACAGTTCTCCCCATTATAAAAAAACCTGGCTTGGACCCTTCTTCTCCCTCCAACTTTAGGCCCATTTCCCTCCTTCCCTATTTGGGGAAGATCATGGAAAGCTATGTCACATCCTGCCTGTCCTCACACATTGAGGAGCACGGCCTCTTAGCCTCCCACCAGACGGGCTTCCGCCCGGGCCACTCCACCGAGACTGTTGTCACCGCTGTCTTGGATGAGCTTAAGGGAAAGGCTGATTCCAATCTCCCCCAGGCACTGGTGCTCCTCAACTTGTCGGCTGCGTTTGACACGGTCGACCATGCCATCCTTCTCGACCGTGTCAGCGCAGCCGGCATTAGGGGAGTGGCACTTTCCTGGCTGATGTCCTTTCTCCAGGACAGGTCCCAGGCAGTCCAGCTCGCTGGATTTTCCGCTCCCCCCCGCCCTCTTGTGTGTGGAGTCCCCCAAGGTTCCTCCCTTTCCCCTCTTCTCTTTAATCTTTATATTTACCCTCTTATTTTTTCTCTCCGTGAGCTGGGGGTCTCCGTGTACAATTACGCTGACGACCTCCAGCTCATCTTTGATCTCTCTACTCCTGATTCCTCTTCCTTTTTTAGTTCCACTTTAGTCTTTATTTCGGACTGGATGATCACGAACCACCTTAAGTTGAATCCCGACAAGACGGAGCTTGTACTCACTGGTGGTCCCTCTAATCCCTGGTCCCCAACTCACTGGCCCCTTTCTCTCGGAACCCCCCCTCTCCCAGTTCCTTCCGTTCGCACTCTAGGCATTAAGGTCAGCAAAGACCTATCCATGCATACTCAAGTTAGCTCCGTAATCTCATCCTGTTTTTATCCCTCCGTCTCATCCGTAAAATCTCCCGGTTCTTTTCCACCGACGCCCTCAATTCCATCATCATGGCCCTCATTACTTCCCGCCTTGATTACGGGAACGGCCTCTACGCTGGTATCCCTGCTTTCGAAATGCGCCGGCTTCAGGCCATCCAAAATCAGGCCGCCCGGCTCATTTTTCACCTCCCCAAATTCTCTCATATCACGCCTGTCCTCAAGTCCCTTCACTGGCTTCCTGTTCGCTTTCGTTCCTTTTTTAAATTAGCTTGCTTAGCTTTTCTAGCCTACACTCATTCCGCCCCTCTCTTTATTGTTTCCCTGATCACTCCTTACATCCCAGCTCGCACTCTTCGTTCGTCATCTCTACTTCTTCTTCAAGTCCCCCGTTACCGTAAAGCCCGAATTGGTGGCACCCGTTTTTCGGTTTTGGCCCCCCAGTTCTGGAACAGTCTTCCATTATCCATCCGATCTATCCCCACTTACTTTTCCTTCCGCAAAGCTTTAAAAACTTTCCTCTTTCTCCAGGCCTTCCCCGGTTAGCTCCCTTGGTTGCTGTGTAGAATCCGATTTCCCCCCCCCCAGCGCCAGGAAGCCGCTCGGCCACAGTGCGCTTTAGCAAGTTTCTTTTTCATTTCATTTCATTTCATTGTTGTTTGGATTCCCGTGTGACACAATGCCCGACGCCACATACCACGCGGTCTGGACCATACTTTGGATTTATGCCTGTCACAATGTCATAATAGCCCCATGTGGAGCTGTTTGTTAATACAAGTGCTATTTTTGAAATAACTGTTCTAAAAGTCATATTTTGATACCTGTATGAGGAACTGTTGTTGCTTGTTTTAGATAAGGATACTTTATTTTTCTAAACTGGTGTGGTGACCATTTGTGGGGTTTTCACTGTGTTACGGTGTGTTTGGGTACAAATACTTTACACATTGCCTTTTGGAAAACCTGTCTGCACATGCCAAACTACCAAGGGATGAGCATGGTTTATCTAAAGTGTGTAACTCCCTTACCCTGACTAGAAGTGAGGGTCCCGGCTTGGTCAAAGTTGCCTACCTCTGTCAACTAGAGACCCCCATTTCTAACAGTAACAATTTAGGAAATGCTCCATTTTTTTTAGTACATCAGGCCCATAGTTCGTAAGTGCTGACTCCACTTTAGCCTCAAAACATTTATTACTTTTATTTAGAACAGCTTGTTACAGTTTCAGATCCCTTATACATTCCTCTACTTCCTTTGCTATTTTATGGACAGGTTTTAATGCCAAGGTGCCTGACCTTCTGTCCAGTAGACCTCTCAGACTTCTTACATTTGTTTTGACAAGGGAGAGGGATTTTTTTTATCTCTCGTCCCTCCAGTTCCTCCAAACCTGTTCTTACTATCATAGATGTCAGTGTTGTCGTTAGGACTAGTATGGTCAATGTCAGCAGTACTGACCGCATTTGCAAGCAGTTTACTATTGCCCAGAGTTCAAGGATTTCTTATCTTGCTATGTCTCCAGTCACTGCCATGATACAATATGGAACTCTTAATCCTTTGAGGGGAAAGTGGGGGTTGGGCAGATAGAAGCATTTTCAAAAAATAATATGCCACTTTCATAGTATTTGATTTTTAAATTCTTCCAACTTATTTGATTGTTTAAATTTTGACAACTTTGGGGCAGGGTTTTGAAGACATAACAATGGATGGTAATTTGTGAGTTTTTTGGCTCTGTCATGTTATCTATATTAGCAAACCATGCCCTTTGTATGACTTTCTTACTAGATGATAGGGGCACCCACATAAAATTGATTTATGACAAGGGATCTGATTTAGAGTTTGGCGCACGGGCATGACGGACAAATATGATAGATATCCCGTACTCCTTATTACAAGTGTATTTTGTCCAAATGCATTTTTAATAAGGTGGACCGATATCCATTAAATGTGTCCATCATGCCTGTCCCCAAGGTTCATCTCTCATCCCAGCGTTGTTCAACGTCTACATGGCACCAGTTGCCCATGTCGCACGACAGCACGACCTAAACATCATCTCCTACGCCGACACCCAGCTGATCCTCTCGCTCAACAAGGACCCCCACACCGCCAAAAGCAACCTCCACAAAGGCATGAAGGCCATCGCCGACTGGATGAGGAACAGCTGACTGAAGCTGAACTTGGACAAGTCAGAGGTCCTTATCCTTGGCTCCACCCCCTAGGCCTGGGACAACTCCTGGTGGCCGACGGCCCTAGGAGCACCCCCCACACCCACCAACCATGCACGAAACCTAGGGGTCATCCTCGACTCCACCCTCTCCATGACAAAGCAAGTCAGCGCCGTCTTCTCCTTCTGCTTCAACACCTTCCGCATGCTTTGCAGGATCTTCAAGTGGATCTCCATCGAAACTAGAAGAACGGTCACCCAGACCCTGGTCAGCAGTAAACTGGAATACGGCAACGCACTCTACGCAGGAGCCCCGGCCAAACTTCTGAAACGACTCCAAAGCATCCAGAACACCTCCGCACGCCTGAGCCTCGACATCCCCCACCGCAGCCACATCACACCCCACCTGAAAGACCTGCACTGGCTCCCCATCAACAAGAGGATAACCTTCAAGCTCCTCACCCACGCACACAAGGCACTCCACAACACCGGACCAGTGTACCACAACAGACGACTCGGCATCTACACCCCCGCCTGCCAAGCTCCGCAGACCATGCCCTCGACACCGTCCCCCGCATCCAAAGAGTGACCCCCGGCGGCAGATCATTCTCCCACCTCGCCATCAAGACGTGGAACACGCCCCCATCCGCCTACGGCAGACCAAAGACCTTCTAACCTTCAGGAGACTGCTCAAGACCTGGCTCTTCGAACAGTAGCAGCATTCCCCCCCTAGCGCCTTGAGACCCTGACAGTTATGTAGTGCGCTTTACAAATGCTATGATTGATTGATTGATTTCAAAACTCTAAATCAGATCTCTTACCATTTATCCTCTAAACTCTAAATGTTGCTATTAGTTTTCTGAATCTATAAGAGGATCTTTATTTTTATACATAAGCCACCTTATTCTGTCCATCCATGAGGCAGAAACAAGTGTAGTAATCAATCCTCCTTAATGTCAGTACCATGAAAGGATCGGTGGTGTAGGCTCAAATATTATTGGGATGTGGCCGAGGCAAGTGGGAAAGATTTTTATTGAAAATAATTTGGTATAATACAGCCATTGTTGGCTGCTACCATCTTGGCCCTGTTGATGATTCTGTGGTAATCATCTGTGGGGTCTAAACATTGACTTTTTACTATTGACTTGATATTGATGACACATCTTTTCTCACAAATTTTGAGTCTTACTGTGAAAGTTTTGTTTCATATCAGCCCCAAGAGTGTATGTACTGTTATTAAGCAATTGTGCACTTTATTGACTTATGTCACTTTGCACTGTCCCATCTTTAGGAGCATCTACAATATGAACCACCTGCCATGGCTCCGCCATATTGATACATTATATGATTAATAAATTGCATTTGCATACCGTACCAATACTAGATTGTTCGATTCTCATTGGCCTAGGCAGTGTTGTGTAGTTTCCACTAAACAGTAGGAACTGCATGTTTGTGGGTGCCATAAACTTAGGATGCTGCCACACCCCTGCAGGATATGTTCTCCCTCAGGCCAGCAAGCTCTCAGTACCACCAAAATCCCCCAAACTTAAACAGGTAGTGAACAGTTCTGGCATATAATGAACATGACAAACTTGTTTCCTCAGAAATCGTAGTGACAGACCTAGAACTTATTGCTCAGACACTCGTTCTCTCTTTCACTAACAGAAATATACAATGAATACACAAAGAGACGTTTTCCATATTTATTTAACAGAAGTGATTCTTGTACAGAAATGATGTGCTGCAATGATCAATAAATGGAAACAGACGAAAGTTGTAATAAGTGTCAGGACAGTGAACAGGACAAAACGTTCCACCATCTTGCTGAGACAATGTACATATGCAAGAATATGTAACAGTAAAACAATCTAGCATACTCCTACAATGCAAACACTAACCTACGTGTCTAAGGTGTATGCATGTTCTGCCAAGAAATTCCCTAATGGAAGATCCAACCCCATTACCTGGTGAGTCAGAATGTAGGACTCAGTCTTGGTCACAAACTAGACTTCCCTCACAGAGATGTCAGTCAGCTTCTGGGTGAAAGCTTCAGTATACAGGAACCCCTCAAAGTCATCTAAAGTGTGTCATCTGCTTATACTCGGAAACAAAAGATTATATTTAGAAATCCTTGCTTTGGGCTGAGATTGTGACTGGGCTGTCATTGTTTAAATTACACAGATAGCTGTGTCCCCATATGGATGTAAATAACAAACACATTTGCACAACACCTGTGAGGGTCTTGTACACAATGCCAAGGCAATGTGATAGTGTTCTTGCGAAGTTTATTCGTGTTAGCAAGGTTGGTGTTTCCAAATACGAACCCAAGTGTCACGAATGCACAAATGTGTCAAAAGTCTATATGGCAAAGTGAAGGCAACTTTAGGAAAAAACAGTGCACATGTAAAATGGCAACAAGTTCTTCTAGGTCTGGCTAGGACACATGACACCCACTCCCGTACATAAGTTGTCTCAGAAGCTGTCTAAAGTAAATCAATCTCATAAATACAAAATACAACAGCATTTAAAAAGGAAAATGATTAAAAAAACTATATACTAAAAAGAATGATAAAACCACTCAAAATCAGGCATTTAAGATATTTGGAGGTCTAAATTATAAAGAAAGCTAAATGCATTAAAAAATATAAAAGCAATAAAATGGAAGGCAATTTAAATCAAACAAGTTAAAAACAGGCCAAATGAAAGTTACCACTACATGGAAGAGTCAAATGTTTAAATGTTCTCAGTGGTAGATGAAACATTTTTGTTCCCAGCATCAGCAGATGATGATCCCAGAGGCACGTATCGGAGCAAATTGATAGAGCAAGTATGTTGCCACCCACCCCCCACAACAGCTGTTGAGGGAGCAAAAACAACCACTTTGTATTCCGTTGAGACAGAGTTAAGATCCAAACCACTAGTCAGAGAGGCAACCTGGGGAGGCTCATAGAACACGGCTAGGAGCAATGGCATCCTCAAAGGACAGCAGCACAAACTGTCCTTCAACAGGTCCACCAGCACGTGTATGTCCAAGAGTTCAACCAGTTGTGACCCCAAGCACTAATCCAGGGCACAATCATAGGTGCACAGGAGGGAGTGAAACACAGGCTGTACACAACGAATCCATACAGGCCAGAAAGACAGGAACCAATACTCATCCAGTTCTCGTAGCAAAGGTGCAGCAAAAAAAAGCAATTAGTAACAATGGAAGCTACAGTAACCACATAGGCAAGCCCTGGTTTTATCCCACAGCAACCTTGACTGTTCAACATCAGGTAACTCCCATTAAAGAGCAATCTGAAAGTTGGACGTATCATGACAGCTGGAGACACTTTCAACTAGCAAGATAAGTTCAGCACAGATGTATTACATGTTACTTGCAACAAAACAGTTTTCCATACTAGGCACCCACTTAAAGGTTTCCCGCAGTCAGCACAGCAAGAAAAACATCAGTATCCTTATTGCAACACACTGGAATGTGAAAGGAAGCTCTCACTGTTTGTGTATGTACCTTTCACCCATTGCTTCATATCTGCCCAGTTGATTGTATTGTTGACAGTACTGAAAGTGAAAAGTCAAGATTTGTAGTGTAATTTACCCATGGATTATCCAATCCAAGGATGCTATCTCAGCAACTTGTCTTAAGAAGTTCAGGTTATCAGATAAAAGGGACTAGTGCTGTTGTATCCGTGACAAAGTCGAGGTTTTTAGCCAATTAAGGGACAACTTGTCAACACTGTAAGTTGTTACCACCCCCGAATTTTCAGTCTACACATATTCAATGTCAGGCCTATTTGCTGTAAATCCCTTGAAGTTCCCTAGGAATCTATTCTGATATCTGTTAGTGTCTAATTGTCAGACGAACATCCCTTCTTATTGCGATCTGATGAGTTATGCTTACTCTTAAGCTGCATATTATCAATGGTATTTTCATCGCAAAGTGTTAGCTGCTGCCAGTTTTCAAACCATGTAAGAGTGGGAACCCATGGTGTGTTCAAATCTTTTATCTTGGCTAAGCCAAACAAAGTTGTCTGTTGCACGTTTTTGTTCAGGGAAATCATTTGTTGTGGTATTAAACAGCCCGTAAACAATGCTTCAGTTCCCTGATCCTGCCATTCACATTTATTGTGTCCCTTCCTCCAAAAGTTGAAACCTCATGCAGAGAGTTGAGAAAGGAAAGAAGCAGAGTAAATCAGCTTAGTGTCATTTAACATATTTTTCTTTGCAGGTGACGAACCAAGCCTATTGTAAAAAGAGGCTGAGTCAGATGTGTCATACTCAGTAAATTAGTCAGACTTCTGTGGAAATGCTTCCCGAACTACCCTTTAGTTGTGTAGGGCAACATTCCTATTGTGTAAAAGTTAAGAATTTCATGAGAAAATGTAGAAAATTATGTCCCTAATAATGGATGCAAAACATCTCATCACAATTAGCTGTAACATTATATAACTCATCAGAAGAAAACACAGTAGAATGTTCTAGATATTCTAACAGTTCATATACTGTATCAATGCCCCAATAATCAGGAATAGTACTAGGGGTGATAATGTCGTTAATGAAATTTGAGACAAATGTTGAATTTGCAATATTTCAGTGTGACCATACACATCAAACAATACCTTATCCCATACAATCCCATATGGAACTGGAACAGCTGAAATGTTCACAATGGACAAGTCATAAAGTAATACCTAGGTATACACTGGTCACAATGTCACAAGAAAAATGTAAATACTGTAAGACAAATATACGAGTCCTCATACAGCCAGTATTGCATTTCTTAGTCTTTGTTTAGTGCATGCCTGACTGTATTGTATTGCAAAATGAGTACACTCCCTCTCCTGAATAGGTTGAGTTCTTGTTTTCCCCCAACTGAGAACTCAAAGTCCGCAGTAGGGAGAGTGAACTAATTCTACTTTATTGGATATCTATGTAGATATTCCTAATTCGTGCTATCCTAGCCCTCTACATATTACTTTCACATATCTGTGACATGTGTACAGCTTTCCCTTTCAAATATTTGTGTGAATTTATCCTCTTACTAAGGATGATGGACTGACTCAAGCGGCTTTCAGGCCGGTCTCCCTCACCGCTCACACTTTCCAGTCATAGTTCCTCTCCATTGATGCATAAACTGAAGCAGCCTTATTCTAATTTTGATGTATATACCATAACTTGGGCACTCGTTTTACCAGGAATCTGGGGGCATATTATCAAGAACGTTGATAAAATTATCGCTGCTTTAGTGGCAGGAAACTGCCGCTAAAGCGGCGATAATGGGCTTGATAATATGCTCTTGTGAATTCCCATAGCAGCCCAGGTTCTGGTGTTAACTTTATCCACGTTCTTGATAATATGTCCCCTAGTTACTACATGGACATAACCCTCTGGATTTTTCACCCTAGATTGCTTCCAAAAATGGTATACTTTCGTGTTGCGTATTACTGGTTTTATTATATTTTCCTCCATCCAAGACAAATTCATCCTAAACCATTTCACGAGCTAAGATATTCACGAGTGGCTAGTATTTTGGACTTCGTCATATCCCTTCTTGCTTGCCTCTTGATCTTGTGAATTCATACATATTTATAATACCTTATTTACACATATTAGAGGCCCTGAATATTGTTTTAGACATATAGCATATATAAACTTTTTAGATCTCAGGAATTCTGTTTTCACCTGACATTTCATAAAGACTTGTCATTTTTCCTATACAATGAAGTATGTACATATACACCCAAAAGACGTCTGCTTCAGGCAAATTAGTAATGTAGCGTCATGTCTCACTCCCACACCAGAAGTGCTTGACTGCCGTCTTTTGTTTCTAATAAGTTCCGCTAGTAGCAGACCATTGCGCTAATGTGGACCACAAGTGATTCTGACTCTTCAAACTGCCAGGTACTGAAGATGTTTCGTAGACCAGATACCAGTCTTGACCTTTACTAGGGCCCCCCTCCTTCTTTTACTTCTTAATTATTTTTCCAAATCTTGATTTTTTTGTGTCCCGCAGCTATCCTATGAATCCTATGCAATTATTGTCCAACACAGTTCTTTGATACCAACATGCCTTACCAATCACAGGTAAACAGACACTTATTAAAAGCACTAATGGGTTTCTTTCCCCTTTCATATTTTGAAGCTCATTGCTTCATGTCTCAATTTTTAGACCTATATCTCAATTAACAATCAGCCAATATTTCAGGTTGCTGAATAATGGTAAGAGCCTTCCATTGGATCCATATTAACCACACACAGCGGTTTAACAAGGGGATATAATTAATACTCCTTCACATTTGACTTGCTTGATTATTTTGCAATACCTTCCTTTTAACTCTGAAATCGGGCATGCTCTATCTGGCAGGTTTTGCCCTTCCTCTTTCTCTCCTACACCTGGATTGATGATATGATACCTCAGGTCCAGTTTTGTTAACTTCACTTCCATGTATTGCGACTGCATGCCTTCCATAAGGTTGCAATATTTAGATGACAAGTTAGCTACATATAAAACTCCACTCATTATACATGTATCTCTCTCCTTAATATATTGTATCCTTATGTCTACATTTACCAATTAGCATCTGTATGTACATTTATTTCCTTATTTATTTATTCTACTATTGTTAATTTGCAATATGCAGTTGTATTGAAAGTAGCATGAATCTCATGATATTTTTATTTGTCACTTGTTATGCATTTAGATACGTTCACATATAATAATATCTTATTCGTTTTTGGACCTATTACATGTTGACCTACTTATAATGATTTCTTATCCATGCTAATGATTTTCTAATATGGCTTTGGACTTGCTATGATCATATATATGGAATTTTTCTCTTTTCTTCTTTTTTCATTACGGTTTTCTTTGGCACCTTAATCTAATGGTGTGTGGGACCATACTTAACGGACATTTAATCTGTAACTTTGGCAGTTATTGCTGCTTTTTCCTATGATACCTATTGTATTTGGGGATGCTGATTTGGGTAATTTTGATAAAAAGCATATGAACATGACTTTTACATTTTGCACATATACTTTGGGGTTTGCTCTTACTTCGTCTACTGTGTTATATTTTTAATTGGGGACAATCTTTGTGTCTTTCTAACCACATTGCCTGATTTTTTTTAGATACTTACTGATATGTTTATTATCGTACTTCTTCAAATATCATTGTATATATTTATTCATATTTATGTATCTAATTCTTTTACTTTTGCCGTTTCCAATGCAATGCTTTGGTTTTTCTGTATGAATTTTGACAAAATGGTCTTTCTCATTGGTTGGTGTTCCTTTTTGCCTTTCTTCTGGTTCTTCTCTTTACATTTTTACATGGTGACTATTCATTCTTTATTTACTGTTGCCTTACACATTATCAGCCTTAAAAAAGACTCAGGCCTGCGTGCAATAAAGGGGGCGAAAAACATGTTGGCTCTACTTTTAAAATCAGTGATTCTGGTTTTAGAGATTCACTTCCTGTCTAGGGGCCTGATTAAGATGTCGGACGGACCTGAGTCCTTCCAACATCGTTTGGGCATTGGGACCGACCTTTAAGATTAACTGTCAGACCCTGACTTGGCCTTGGTTGGTAGGGTGGGAGCCATTTCTCCTCTGAGACTACTGAGCTACGTTTAATACAGGAAATGAACCTCAAGATAGCTAGACTTTACTTTGGAGTTTGGTCACAAAGTAAAATTACATACTATAGCTATGTCTCCTATTTTTAACAGAGCGTGGCCTCATTTTCCCGAGTGGGTGCCGGGTGAGGTGAGGTTACTTCCCACATAATGCGGGGTGAGTACAAATCATAAATTTCTTCATAAATTAAGTGTTTTGTTAGCCAGGAGAACATTTTGTCTCTTGACGCAGTGGCGAGATCTTTCTCCCTACTACACGTGTGTTGGCTGTCATGCTGTTTTGTCACTTGTTGATTACTAAGTACATTAGTTCTTAAACTACACTTGTTTGTTTGCACTATTTTTCTTTAGGAAATGGACAATGTATCCACAGTTTCCTCCAGCTAATATTTGGGGCTCCAAGTTCCTGGTAGGAGTACTGTTTATTATTTGAATTGTTATCTTATATTTTTGCAGCTGCCTCTTCTTTGACACCATGGTCCTGACGAAAGCTGGGTAATATCCTTAGACAGCTGAAACATGTTGACCACACTGCACTGCGCCATATTATAGTTATATTTTCAAACTGTATAGCGCTTATTTTTAATCATGACACTAAGAACAGTGCCCAATAAACATATTTTCTGTTCTGGTAGTTATTCTTAAATCTTTTCTGCACTTATTTTTTCACTGAGCACTGCACACTCATCAGCACCACGTTTGAAATACACTGTGGCTAGAAGGTTATCTTGACTTCCTTGTCTCTACACCATCAATAGATGTGTTGGGTGAGATTTGGAATAGATCATCCGTATCCCACATGACGATTGTTCCGCCATATTGGTGGGCTGATGGGAATTTTTTCAGCCAAGTGTAATTTCACTGACATAGTACTTCATGACAGCACACACACTCTTTGACTATGTGCCTCCTTTTGTATTTACTCATTGGGACCGACCAACCTCCTGTCGTCGGTTCCAACTCAGCAAGTAGGACGCGTCCGAACACTGTTCGGTCGCAATCCTATTATTTACAATGAGAGCATAAATTTCGACTGGAATGCATGCTCTCATTGTAAAGAGTTGAGGTGCAGTTCATCCCTACACCCTGTGGCAGGCACCTCAAGCTGCCTGCCACCGGGTGCAGGGATCAACAGGGGTGCACCATAGGTGCCCTCTAGGCTGCCATCCGTATGCCTTGCACCCCTTGGGGAACTGCTGGGGGCCCCAAAGTCAGATTCCCACAGCCTTTCTGTGTGGGAAAGGCTGGAACCGAAAGGCTGTGGGATTCTGCCATCGTAATCACTCGGGTGGAAAGATCCGCCCTTGGGATTACAGACCACTCTCCAAATGGCAGATGGGTTCTCCGAGCCCATCGTAAGCCATCCGGAAATCCTGTTTGGATTTAGTTATGACTGACTCCATCAGAATGGGTTGGTCAGAAATTAATCCAAACAGAACATTCCGATTCCGTGGGACAGCTCCGGCCGAGGGTCGGAGCTGTTTCCTACGGCATTGCAATCGGGCTCTAAATGTTATTAATACATTTTTAAAAATTGTACTGTGACATTACCGCCAATGACTGCTGAAAGTTCTGTTTTATTCTGTTTAAGTTAAAAAAAATGATAATAGAACCATGAGACAATGCAATACATTTGAAATATAGTATTGTTTATTTAGATAGTGTCCACGGATGGATACCTGGTGGCTTGGGGGCGAGATTGTCTATATTGACATGTATGTTGTAATGTATACTATGCATGATATATTGTCCTGACGTATTATACAAGTAATGCCTTTGTCCAGCCCTCAGAAAGGGACGATATGTACCACAATGTTACTATACACATTGGGCTAGTGCACAGGATATGTGCTATATATGTACAAGCGTAAATGCTCTTTACATCAAATGCTAATTAAAAAATGGTTAAAAAAAAAGAGATTCACTTTGGAGCACTGGCTTACTACAGAAAATAAAGATACAGCAACAACAACAGAACTTGAGATACCACTAGTCTTTTATCCATAATTGAAGGAAAATGTCAAGAATATTCACCTGCCCTTGTTTCTATGTCTACTTTCGGACTCAATGGGTTACCAATTTCCCATTTACTAAGGACAAGTGGCAACACAGATATCCTCATTACTAAGGGCAAGCACACCATGGAAGTATCACCCCTTCACAATAGGATTTGTCAAGGTATGGTCAACCTCTCCCCACACAAGGCCTTTGTCTGATCCCAGGGAGTGTATTCACACCTGATCAAGAAGTTATTCATTGACAGTTGGAAACTCAGGCACATTCTTTTTAGAGGCTTAAGGGAGTTTGCCGGTGACTTTTTAAAAGTACATTTTGGACACTACTTTTGTGCAAATACAACTTTACAAATACATTGGCTATGTAATAAATATTTTAAAAAGTCCAAGAATTAACACTTTAAGGCCTGTTTAGGGGTGACGTAATAATATTTAGAAGGAGGGCTTAGGCCTGTCAAAAGGGGTTATCTTGATTGGTCAAATATGTAGTTTAAACCTGCACAGTTATGCTGGTGGAAGGCTGACAGTCACGTTTTGCAGTGGTGCTTTAAGTGGTTGCACAACATGTCTTGCAGTCCACTAGTCACATTTAAACTACAGCCTTGGTTAGATTTTGTTCTATATGCTATGGACCTATAGATAAATTAAGTATGCCTATCAGAAGTATAGGCAATTTTGACATGTTTTAAGGATTAGAGCACATGCACTTGTGCTTGGTTAGCAATGTCCCAGTGTGCAGAACCAAAGAAACATCAGCATCAGTCCAAAACAATGCGGGTGATCATGCAAAAAGAGGAGTATTCTTACAAAGGACAGTTTGTGTCAAGGCTGGGATTACTACCTTTTGTCAATACGCCATTCATCTCTACCATTCAACTGACCAGGAAAGGTACTGCTTTTCAAAGGCATCAAATCGCTAGGAAGCCTTTGAGTGTTTGAAGACAGCTTTTACTACAGCTCTGTTAGACAAGAACATAAAAAGTTACCTTGCATCTCACGTATATTAACTACCACTGAGAATAAGTACACAATATATGACAAAGAACAGCTTGCAATTAAAGAAGCTCACTGGTGTCATCATCTGGATGGGGACTTGCATGTTGCGACTATCGACTGTTCATAAAAACATATGGTGTCTTAAGTCCATAAATGTGCTCACTCCTAGCATTCTAGGTCGAGTACGTTCATCTCGAGGTTTCAGTATCTTATTGCTTGTAGACCAGGGAAAAGGCATGGGAAAGCTGATACTCTATCTCGATAAGTAAAAACTGAAAACCGCCAAATGAATACCCTTCATATTTTGGTTGTGCAGAATGTCAAGGTATCTGACTTGGAGAGTATTTTGTCTTATTTAAAGGCTGAACTTTCATTCTGGGATCAACAGTAACGGATTCATGATGAATCTCAGGCTTTCCCCATAATGAAATGATTGTTCTTTCGTAAAAACAAACTGGCCGTTCCTCATAATTGCATAGTACCGTCCTGGTCCCATGATAACCCCAGTACAGGACACCCTGGGGAAAGAAAGACTTGTAGTGCCTGTGGTGATAGATTATTCCACTAAATATTCTCCTTTTATTCCACTTCAGAAACTGCCTCCTGCCCCGCAGTGAAGGAGTTTGAATTCTTACATGTATTGCCTTCTGAAATCGTTACTGACAGCTGTTCTTACTTTATCTTTAAGTTTTGGAACACTCTGAATCATAAGTTCTGTACTGTCAATTTCAAATGTACTTGCCATTACCCCTATAAAGACTAAGGGAATTAACCATTAGTTGGAATATTTTCTTAGGTATTATACCATGACCCCAAAGATGGTGGGTTTTGTGGTTACCATTATTAGTAGAATGTGCCTACAATATCGCCTTGCATTTATGAAATTCTCCCTTTTTAGTTTTCATCCTCAGCTAGGCAAGACATTGCACCGTCTAACTCAGTATCATCAGTTACAGCTCTGTTACCATCAATCACATTTGGACAGACCACAACACTATTTTATTTACAAACAAGAAATGATCAATTTGATGACAGTCAGAGGAAAAATCCTCCCAGCTATATTAATTTTTTGGTTTTGTGGGCCCTCTACCAGTGTTACATCTGGTAGGACAATGGTCAGTGTATTTAGATCTTCACTAGAGCTGACGGATACATCCATCTTTCACATATCTATTAAAACTTTCACATGTAAAACTACTACTACTCCCTTTGAGTTATCAAAGATGGGTCTATAGACGTTTAATTGGAAGCTGTAATAATTCCAGGAGAGTGAAAGGGCATTTTCAATATGTGGTGTCCTGGAAGGGTTATCAACTGGAATGGGGAACTTGGGGACCTTTCACAGTTGTTCATACTCCCCGCCCATCGGTAGCTTCATTCCGTTAGAAGGTCTCTAATAACTCAGCAAAAAGAGGAAAGAGTCCTAAGAAAAGGGGTACTGTCAGGAATAAACAGGGTGTGCAGAGATGAGGATTTGTCCTGAGAAAAAGCTGCACTAGTCCCTTTAAGACAGAGGCGGACTGGCTGATGGTAGCTGTAGTGCTTGAACTGTTAGTCTGAAGCTCAAGGAAGTGGGGCTTCCAGGTCATAGGAGGGTGTGTAACACTTATGTTGTATTGACTCCTTCGCTGTTGTTATAGTTTGTTAATAGTATAATTTGTCCTTTACATTTATTTTTTTCCCGTGTTTTGGTTTCTTTTGTTTCCTGACCTTCACCTGAATTTTGACTTGCTTTTAGAGTACGAATAGGCTTGGTCCATCTGGAGTTCATCATTCCTGATACCAGCTTTCTCCACATTGGTCCCGGTTCATTGCGGCCTGCCACTCTAAATCCAGGAAGTATAAGAAACAAACAGTACCTTTGTTATTGGATTGACACTGACTGTGAAATTTAATATTTGCATGTTTTGACATTCAGAACAAACATTTCATGTTGGCCTGTAAGAACTCTGCTGTGAGTCTCCTGAACTTTGAGAAACATGCATAAGATGAGACTTTGTTTCTACGGCTGTTTGTTTTGTCTTTCATACCTATGCCCCTTCCCCCATAGCTTTGTCTGCTATTCATCCTTACCCATGTATAAGCAGTGCTAAGATGTGCGGATAGGAATGTTCAAGTCATGCAAGTCCTGACAGGTTGTCAAAGCAGTTAACTCTAAAGTTCAATAAGTACAAGTCTAAAGTGTCCTCCAACTTCCATACAGAGAGGTTTTAATTATGTGGTAGCTTGGCACAGAGCAGTCAGGCTTAAGTATTTGTGCAATACACACACACAGTAACACAATGAATACACCACAAAAAAAACTTCACATTGGTTTAGAAAAATGTATTATAATCTGAAACAAACAAGACCAAAAATCAAAACACAAATTCAATGTATAGAAGTTGAGATATTCAATTTTAAAGGAATAAATGCAGCAAGTCTTAGAAGTAAGTAGGCTAAAAAGGTCATGCTTGACAGGGCCACATCAAAGTTCAGGCCAAACGTGATGAAGCACTGGCTGGCTATAGGACCCATGCAAGCCCCAGTATACAAAGTACCTTTCCTGGTGACAAATAGCAAGATGTGCCTATCTTCTTCACACAGTGAAGGGGGTACATCAATTTCAAAGACCAGAGCTGGAGTCGAGAGGCATTGAGTGATGTGCCGGTTTCTGCCATGCAGTTGAGGAGATGCGCTGATCTTGCCAAGCTGCAGCAGTGGCAATATTTTGTCCAATGCATCGATCTCTGGTGGCAAAGTGCTGGTTCTGATGCGATGCAACGATTTTACTTCAGCAACCGGGTCGGTGCACTAGTTATGTTACACACAGAGAGGAGATGCGTCATAATCTGTGTTGCAATTATCTGGCCCACTTCCAGTGAGCCAGGCACAGAAGCCGGGATACAGAATTTAATATCCCTGAGGCTCAAGCAACAGGAGGCAAGCCATAAAGCCTTTGGAAATCACCTGGAGTGAAGGCAGATTCCAGCTGTCCTTTAGCAGAGCCAGAGAGCAGGAGGCAGCAGGGTAACTAATAGAAAAGTAGGCCTTCCAGATTAGCAGTCCAGTAAAGTCTTTTAGGCAGCACAAAATACGTTAGAAGTCCAGTAATGTTTGATGGTTTTAGGATGTCAGAGACCAAGTACTTATACCTAAAAGTGCATTTGATGTGGGGGTGAAGTGCATAAGTATCACTTTCAACCTAGTCCTGTCTGCCAGGATCTCTGTGGGGGGTAATCCATCCTTTGTGAGGAGATAGGACACTGCCCATTCAAGTGAAGTGTTAGCCCCCTCTTCCACCATGCCCAGGCATGGCCACCAGAAAGCAGATGTATTTAGATGGGTACTCAGAGATACATATACTCCCGTTTTTGCGGCTGTGTATATGGAATGCACAAACTGTAGCAGTCACCAACCCTAGACATGTATTGGAGACAGACTGTCAAGCACACAGAGCAGTAAGTACAGAGGAATGTCCACTTTCTAAAAGTAGCATTTCTAAAACAGTAATGTTAAACCCAACTTCACCACTAAGGAGGATTTATCATTACTATTCCAAACATATAAAACAAGGAAAAGCTACTCCTCTCGGCTCAGGAATTACAGCTTAAAGGTGTATTGAGGAATTACCAGTGCTAGCCAATGAGAGGAGTTTACCTAACAGCACTGAAAACAAAATAGGCTGTTTGGGGAACATGCATCAAGGGTTTTTGCATTCGCAAACGGTGCGAATCGCAAAATTCGGCCGTTTGCGAATGCAAATCCCTTTTTTGGGATGCATTAAGGTTTTTGCTGTTTTCGCAATTTAAGAAATCGCAATTTATTTGCTTTTTCTTAAATTGCGATTGCATTTAAGAAATCGCAATTTTGCGATTTCTTAAATGCAATGCATGATTGTTTTTAAATTGCGAAATCGCAAATAGGAAGTGGAAAATTACCATGAAGTTGCATGGTAATTTGCGAAAACTTACAAAAACTTACAAAAACTTACAAAAATGCACAAAAGTGCATTTTTGAAAGTTTCATTTTACACAGACACATGCCCTTGGGGCATGTGTGTGTGAAAAATGCACTTAAAGGTACATTTCAGGGGTGCAGGGGGGAATCCTTTGGACCCCCCCTGCACCCTTGAAATTGCATTCTCATTTTTTGATTCCTTAATTGCGAATCGCAAAATGAGAATGCCTTCACATTCATTCCTATGGGCCTCTAGGCCCATAGGAATTAATGGAAAGGGATTCCTTAATTGTGATTCTCAAATTGTGAATCGCAATTAAGGAAAAATAAGAAATCGCAAAATAAATTGTGATTTTTTGATGCATAGCCATTTGCGATTTCTTAATTGCGATTCCTTCATTTTCGCAATTAAGAAATTGCAAACGGCAACATTGATGCATGTGGCCGCTTGTCACTACCAGGTAATATAAAACATATAATAACATGTCCTACCTTTTAGTTACATAGCACCCTGCCTTTAGGGCTACTTAGGGCCTAACTTAGCGATGATTACATGTAATAAAAGGGGAGTAAAAGGCTTGGCAAGTGGTTGTAAATTCCAAGTCAAAGTAGCAGTAAACTGTACACAGAGGCACTGCAGTGGCAGGCCTAAGACAGGTTTGAAAGGCTACTTATGAGGGTGCAACATTTAGTGCTGCAGGTCCGCATATAGCATTTGAAGTACAGGCCCTGGGTATATGATATACCACATCACAAGGGACTTACCAGTACTACAAATTTGCCGATCAGCGGTTGCATTATACATACTTCACATTTTCCTTGATTGCGCTGGGTGCACATTTTAAAAGGTGAACCCGGTGCAATCAAGGAAAATGCGCCATGATAAGATGAATGTGCTACCCCCAGGGCAGCCGTGAACTTGCGCTGCTCTGGGGCAACGCATTCAAGTGGAAAATGGAGTGGCTGATTTGAAGCCGCTCTCTGTTTCACAGTGCAGGAGGCAACCTGCCTTCACTTTTAAAGGGGATTAGAGATCTCCTTGCAGGCGTGTGCAGTGAGTGACTGCAACCGACTGCAAAGTGATGTCTGGGGGGTCCATGGTACCCCCTTTAGCCCCTTCAGGTGGCTGCTATCAGGGGGTGCACTGACAGTGTGACACTTTTTAGGTGGATCCTTCTCAGGGCGCCTTCTGGCTGTTTCTTTGCCTCTGCACCCACATCTGTAATATAGCGCGGGTGCAGAGGCAAAGGGATTCCCTCATTTGCATGAGGCCACGACCTCATGCAAATGAGGGAAAGCCCTCTGTTGATAGAACTGGTGTTTTATGCGCGCCAACGCTTTTGGTATTGCTACAGCCCCTTTTGTAACACCAAAGTGCACCAGGGGTGTGCAAAGCAGGGGCAAATGCCCGCTGCGCCCCCAAGGCACTTCGGTAATACGACTCCAGCTATATACTAATGTCTTCATGTTTAGGGGAGTGGCACATGCACTTTAGCACTGGTTAGCCGGGATACATTGCTCACAGTGCTAAGGCCAACAAAAAGATTCAGCAACAATAGGAAGTAGAATTCATAAAGTCTGGGAAACGACCATCCTAAGAATGACAGGTCTAACATGGAGACAAAACGACTGTACTTTCCAATCTGAGATAAGAACATTGCCTATTTTAGGATATTTTTATGTTATCTTATGGTTTCCTGATTTTACACTGTAAAAGGAGATTCTGAACTATTACTGTTGAAGTTTGTTTTTTTGAGACCTGTTCACCACCCCTCTCATTATTACTTTTAGTCTTTTAATTTTTTGTTCAGATTTTTTCTGCAGTTCTTGCCCCAGTGGGCTAGCGTCCCTTCAGCGATGTTTATTATTCGGTTGTGTAAAAAAAAAGCTTGGTATTTTGCCTGAGCAATACACCTTTTCTTGCCCACATTCTCCATCTGGCGCTGGAGATTTTTTCCTACATCTACGTTTTTTCCTCTACTTCTGCTGCCCTTCCCAACAGACACCTGTCTAACACAGGCCAGTACATTTCTTGTAAGGGCAAAGTTCTGTGAGGTCTTCAAGTTTCAATAAAAAAACGCATGTGACTTCAATTTCCGTAAATATGACCAGTGCCTACAGAAATTGTACAGCTGCTTACAAGGGCCATTGTTAGAATATTTTCATCTGACATTGGTCATTAAAAAGTTACCACTTTTCACCAAGGGTGTAGATACAAGTATTTTGAAAATTCCCACTTACTTTTTCCTAGAACGCCCATATTTAAGCATTTACGAATTTATAATTACTCAGTATTTACCCACTTGTCAGAAAACAAAAAAGGATACAAACGGATGGATTTTTTTCTGTTCATCAAGTCAATATTGTATTAGATGCTAATCCCGATTTATTTAAAAACCTTACTTTGGCTCCTTTTTATAGTAAGGAAATGGCCGTGACAGAGCGCTTTTAAGGATTATAAGTCTATTTAGATAGAAATCGATCCAGACTCTGCTCTGTGAGGGGAACCTTTGAAAAGTCAGAGCTCTAACTACCGAAAAGAGCTGATGCCAAACTAATAGAAGATTTACGCTTTGCAGAGACAATTAACAATATCGGAATCAATACAACACCTTCCATGCTTAATGTATTATGCTGCTGGCCTCTTCTTTTACAACGTCAGCTGTTTCAGAATGTGTTATGTAGCCTAATTTCTTTTCCTGTAATATGTATGTTATCTGCTTTTATGTATCCTATTTATGAAAGGCTTTTTTTATTGTTGTACATGTACCGTTTATGGTTATAAAATAGCCGAATAAATACTATTTGACTGATTGATACACCACATTGAGGCGACTTATTAAACAATTTCCTTGGATTTAGTTTAATAAGATTAGTGCACTGTTCATTTGAATCAGAACTCACTCTTGGGTTTCTTTTTTTCTATATATAGGATTTAAGTTCTCTGCATATGACTCATTCATTTTGTTTGAAATGGAGCCGAGTCTGGATATTTTTAATGTGGTCAGATAAGCCGAAAATTATGGACTTCTAATTTTTGATCGTTAACATATTGGTTGCAATGGACAAAAATGTCATCTTTATATGGTCATGCTTTGGATAAGCTGGCATTCGTAGCTGCAAGCCTTCGATCTATGTCCTGAGATGGCCCAGGAAACTATTCAGTCAAGTTTGAAACAACTGTTACATTATAAATGGGTTGCAGATCACTCAATAATTATGCATGAATATCTGATATGCATCAGTTTCTCTGTGAAGTATTTGCTAAACAGTGCTTTGCAAGTGTGTCGGATTTGATAGAAATTCATCAAATGTTTAGATTGCATAGTCACTCAAAGATCCTTATCAATAATGTTAATTTCTGATTCAGAATCTGTTGACAGCTTAGAGTTTGGCATTCACTCCTCACATGCCTGAAAACACCGACAGCTCTCACGCTGCATGAGGGGCTCACTTGATCATAGTTTCACTGCTCTATTTAAATACTTGTAATGAAATTTTTAACAAAAGCAATTCACTGCCCTATACGTTTCCCTGATACTGTGCTATGTAGTAAACATCCACAACGATGGAAGGGACGACAAATCTACTGAACATAGCAGCACTTGAAGACATCTTATACAAACCATGAGGCCAAATGGCTCTATTTGAACACATATGGGGTCCACACGAAGAACAACAGACCACCCCAATATTCGCCAGGCTATAGCCCCATATCACACCACAAGAGCCACATTTTTGTAGCTACAGTGTAATGTGGGCCTTTATGTTAACCACCCTTCAGTTAGACATACATTCTCCCCTGCATGCCCGATTGTACAAGTTGGCTGCTTATCCTTTGCCAGGACAATTCCATTCGTATTTCATGTCTCCTCTGCTGCACATCCCTTCAATGCCCTCTTCTTTATAGGCTAACACCCCATCTCACTATTTCACTATATATTTCAACATTATTCATTATTAGAAGCTGCACCTCTCTACCCTCCTTTCGCAAGAAGTTAAAAATTAGAATTTTTAGGTCACATTCTTAGGCTGCTGATACCTGTCCTCCAGCGCTGGGAATCCTATGCGCTAAATAAGAATTCAATAATAATAATCATTCAATACTCCTTGCAATCCCTAAGGCACCCTCCAAACCAATGCAAACTATGATATCTATGAATCACCCACTCCCCGCCCCTCCATTCCCTTTGAGTAAACAGAAGCTCTACGACCCTTTACAGTGTTTCTATATTTATGTTACGGTGGCGTAGCAAGGGATGGGGTGAGGTAGGCCCCGGGCGGCACAAACTTTGGGGGCAGCAGCCCTCTCTTACCTAGGGCTGTCGCACGGTATCACCAGCAACTGCTCTTACCTGTGGCTGTTGTGAGGGATTGCCAGCACCTGCTCTTAGCTGCGTCCATTGTGAGGGATCACCAGCACCTGCTCGGAGCTGCAGCCTTTGTGAGGGATCACCAGCACCTGCTCTTACCTGCGGCCGTCATGAGGGATCGCCAGAACCTGCTCTTACCTACAGGTGTCGTGAGGGACCACCAGCACCTGCTCTTAGCTGCGGCCATTGCGAGGGATCACCTGCACCTGCTCTTAGCTGCAGCCTTTGTGAGGGATCACCAGCACCTGCTCTTACCTGCGCCCGTCATGAGGGATCACCAGAACCTGCTCTTACCTGCGGCCGTCATGAGGGATCACCAAAACATGCTCTTACCTACTGGTGTCGTGAGGGATCACCAGCACCTGCTCTTAGCTGCGGCCATTGTGAGGGATCACCAGCACCTGCTCTTTGCTGCAGCCTTTGTGAGGGATCACCAGCACCTGCTCTTACCTGCGGCCGTCATGAGGGATCGCCAGAACCTGCTCTTACCTACAGGTGTCGTGAGGGACCACCAGCACCTGCTCTTAGCTGCGGCCATTGCGAGGGATCACCAGCACCTGCTCTTAGCTGCAGCCTTTGTGAGGGATCACCAGCACCTGCTCTTACCTGCGCCCGTCATGAGGGATCACCAGAACCTGCTCTTACCTACCGGTGTCGTGAGGGATCGCCAGCACCTGCTCTTAGCTGCGGCCATTGGGAGGGATCACCAGCACCTGCTCTTAGTTGCGGCCATTGTGAGGGATCACCAGCACCTGCTCGTATCTGCAGCCATTGTGAGGGATCACCAGCAGCTGCTCTTACCGGCGGCCATCTTGAGGGATCACCAGCACCTGCTCTTAGCTGCAGCCATTGTGAGGGATCACCAGCACCTGCTCTTATCTGCAGCCATTGTGAGGGATCACCAGCACCTGCTCTTATCTGCCGCCATTGTGAGGGATCACCAGCACCTGCTCTTACCGGCGGCCGTCATGAGGGATCGCCAGTTCCAGCTCTTACCTGCGGCCGTCGTGAGGGATCGACAGCGCCTTGTCTTACCTGTGGCCATTGTGAGGGATCACCAGCACCTGCTCGCACCTGCAGCCGTGTGACGGATCACCAGCACCTGCTCTTACCTGCAGTCATCGCAGGCAGCAAACACAGGGACCATCATGAGTGACCAAAGGTCCAGCTATGCCACTGTTGTGTTACCTCTGACCAGGTGCTAAAACATTATCACCAGATCCCTATAATGTCAAGCGTGTGACACATCATACTCATACACCTGTTGTTGCACGTTTTCAAAAATGCAATTAAGAAGCACGTCAGAATGTGCATGAACCCAAGTTATGCACATACTATTGATTATAAACCAACAATATTCCTTATAAAACATGGAAACTCTGGTCGGTAATTGTAAGTTTAAAGTGGGACAGGAGTACTATAATAAATCATTTCAAACGTGAGCAATCACTTTCTGAAAATGCAATTAAAAAATGCTAATGTCCATATTTCTCCTGGGGAACCTACTGTGTTTTCATACTGTTACCACGGTTTATTGGTCTTTGCCTGTGTATTATAATTCTAATGTCAATCAAGTGTATCTTACATTGGATAGGTGAAGATTTTGACAAGTAATCAGTGTAATCTTATTAATTTAGCAAAAGTTAATTTATAATAAATGCATCATTGGCATAATGCCGGCCTGTTTACACAACTAAAACTCACTGTAACACAAAATACATTATTCTTACTTGCGAAAAAATTAATTTTAGAAGATTGGTGTATAGCTTAACTAAAACCAACAAAAGCTCAAATGGGTTGTACAACGGTTAGAAGGATGGCTACTGAGCTGGTGCACGTTATGGAAGTTTTTCTTCCTTCCCAAAGTAAATTTAAGGAGATTAATGTGCAGCTAAACTTGAGTCAGTAATTCAATTGTAAAATGGCCGAATACTTCTGGCGCCATGTGACAAAAAAAAGAGTCACCACAGTTCATGCCGATATAAGGGCACATGTAGCTAGGTAAATTTGATACCAATGGGTCATTTTTTTCGCCCAAACATGACATTTTATTTTCGTAAATAGGCCTTAACCAATCAGTGCCTCTTCTTATCTATGTAATAACTAATTGGACCAATCACAATCTTTTATGGATACCAGAAATCTCTTCTAGTTCCACGGATTTAGAAGGAATTGTTCTATGCGCATGTACTACTATAAGGTCGCAGATATTCTAGTCCCTAGGATGAGGCTCTTGGTTACACCAGGCTCTTGGTTACACCAGCCTCTTGGGGGCATATGTAGGTAGGCTTTTGCAATTCGCAGAATTACTGTGTTTGCGAATCGCAAAAGTGTTTTATGCTATGTAGGTAAGAAATGTACCATGCCAAATTGCTAATTGCAAAATTTGCGATTAGCAATTTTGCGAGAAATGGGTTCTGCGAATAAATTTGCGAATCCGCAATCTGCGTATCAGTATTTGCGAAAACCGCAAATACTCTCACGCAAAATGCGAATTCGCAGTTTCCAATGTAGGAAAAAATCGCAAATTGCGAATTATAGAAAATCGCGATTTGGCACTTCTCAATTACCACCAAATCTGACCAGGTGGTAACCAGGTGCAACCTATATAAAGTGGCCCATAATGCCTCAGTGGCTTCTCACAATGGCTGGGCTTTTTGTTATAGCCAGGAGGCTGCACATCCGACAGGTTGAAGAGAGAAGGAGACGCCAGGAGAGGATCCACAGGACAGGCATCACCCTCTTCCAATGCACTGAGGAGGACATCCATACACACTACAGGCTGCATCCAGAAAGTATCCTGGAGCTGATAGAGGAGCTGACACCCATGCTTGAGCACCCCACATACAGGGCCCACACCATTCCTCCACACATACAGGTGTTGTGCTCACTGCACCTCCTAGCGTCAAGGAGTTTCTAGGGGGTAATTTCCACAGTGGGAGGGGTGTCCCAGAGTGCACCTTCATGTTTTCTTCATGCATTTCTCAATGCTGTGATGCAGAGGATGCACACCCACATCAAATTTCCAAACACACAGCAGGAACTTGACCAAACCAAAAAGGATTTTTATCAAATTGCCCAATTTCCCCACGTGATTGGCTGTGTAGATGGAACACATGTCGCACTGTCCCCCCATCACACAATGAGTATGTTTTCAAAAACAGAAAATCATACCATTCTATTAACATCCAGGTAGTCTGCAATGCAAAAAATCTCATCACCGATATCGTATCTAAATTTCCAGGGAGCACTCATGATTCCTTCATTTTTAGACACTGTGCTTTACATCGTAGACTTACAAAAGGTGATTTTGGAGAGGGATACCTGCTAGGTAATTACATGGCACAGACATCCAATTAGTATGAAATGTTCCAACTTACAACATCTCACTAAAGTTCACCATTCTTCTTCCATGCAGGAGACAGTGCATATGCTGTGCGTGACTACATTCTCACACCCAACCTGAATCCAACCACAGCTGCTGAGCAGAGATACAACACTGCCCACAGAGCCACAAGAGCCACCATAGAGAGAACTTTTGGAATCTTGAAAAGCCATTTCCGCTGCCTCCACAAGAGTGGAGGCACCCTACAGTACAGCCCAGAGACATGTTGCAAGATAGTGGTGGCCTGCGCAATGTTACACAATATTGCCATCAAGAAGGGCACCCCAGTGGATCTGACTGACTCCGACACATCCGATGAGGAGGAACCAGCCCCCCAATGCAGACGTGGAGGAGGAGCTGGGGCAGCTGCTGGGCGCATGCAACATGATGACATCACACAGAACTACTTCTAGGTAAGAGAATAAACCACAATGCCCAATGTTGTTAATCTCAAAAATGTGTACTTCCTTAAATGCAGGATATGCAATGTCACACAATGTGACTGTAAGTCTGAAAATTGCATGTGTTCATGTTCACACAGTGCCAAAATGTTATTAACGTAAGTCCTCATGGGATGTGTTGCTTCACAACATACCATTGTGCATTCTGCTCCTTCACCTAGGGCGTGAACGCCCTGATGCACCACCGTCAGCCTGTTCTGTATTTTCGGTGTTGTTGTCCACACCTCTTCCCTGACGGCGACTCCTACACCTTTCTGCTGGTATGGGAGGAGTAGGTGTGCTTCTACTTGATTGGCCATCAGTTTCTATGCTACCTGGCATAACAATCCCCCCAGTTACAGCAGCACACAGCTGATCAAGTGAATGTGTTACCTGCACCAGGCTCTTGGCAACATCCCGACAGCAGTGTGCCATTGCATTTTGCATGCTCACTGTTTTTCTACAAAGCATGGATATGGCTGTAGATTGGCGGCTCACAGCCCTTGCAAATTGGTCAAGCCGTGTTGTTAAGCATCGTTGGTCCCTGCGCTGGGCCTGGCTTAAAATCCTAGCTTCATTTAAATGTGCCTCTGTTGCTGTTGCTATTTGTCTGATGTTAAACAAGGGAGAAAAGACCCCACTTTTCCCAGGGAACAGGGTACTGTAGACAATTTAAGTCAAAAGAAAGTCCCTGGGGACACGCTGTATTTACTACAGTTTTTTACAGTCTCTAGTTTCTCATGCACGCAAGAAAATTAGATTAAAATATATATTCCCACACTAAAGTGTAACGTTTACAATCTTTATTTTTCATAAAAATAGAAGAAACTACTCCTCCACATACAGATTAAAATTTCAGAACCAATTTCCTGAAAAAATATACAATTAAAAAAACAATAATACAGTTAAAAAACCATAACAATTCACAATACATAGCATTGGAAACAAATGTAAATACAAATTCATCTAAAAAAAGAATGAATAACTCAGAAACAATGGCCGTAAGACTCTATTCAGAAAAATACATCAGTTTATAACATTTAACCCCCTTCTACTTGTAGCTTCCGTATGTTCTAGCTACTCTTTTGACCGATCCATTCGCCTCTCAAAAATGTTTTCTTTGGAAAAAACAGTACCACTAGTACATGAATATCTGTTGTTCCCAGGGCTCTATATGGATTCTATATACCACACTGCGTCGACGCGTTTCGGTGTTCAAAACATGGATACTGTAACACCTTCTTCAGGACTGGACAATCTTTGGGGTCACCAGCTTCAAATTTTGATATCCTTCTGTGTATATAGAAAGATACGTATAAGTAACAGTGGGCTACTTATCTTTTCTTACTTTGAGACAACATTTAGTTTTTAGTCCACCACTTCATTATTTGCACATTCCATTCTTTGCATCAAAGACCTTACTGAGGCTCATGTGGGGGTATATTTACATTTCGTTACTTTTTTTCCTCCATTACACTTTAGAGTTGGCGCTCAGTGGTGTATCATTCATTCGTGCATACATCCATCCCCGGACCTATGTCCTTTTTGTACTCGCCTTTCCTTTTTTTTGGAGGAGGGAAGAAGGAATCTCATATATGGCGTGTCATCCGTCTATTTCTACTGGTTGTTGCTCTCTTTTCTTATGGGCAGCCTATAAACGGGGACAGATGAAAAACAGTTCTTCCACCGTTTCCCTATATTTAGAACTACCCCACTCGGGATCAGCTTGCTATAATTACCTTTTAGGTGCTGTTCATGTATATTTATATGATGGATCTGGCTCATAAGACTTTGTCTTCTTCTGTCATCACATGTTAACCTTCGATTTTCTGTTTACAGGATCCGAAAATCTGTAAGTCAAGTATATGGAGTTTGGAATATATTCCCTTCGCTCCTAATTATACAACTTTTTGGAGCTTTTACCGACCCATTTCCTTTTTACTAACAGGGTTCTTACCTCCATGTAGGTCAAAATCTTCATACAACGAGGGGCCTTATCACCGAGGAGTATTTTTCAGGGTTACGCCTCCCTTGAACTGGATGTGTTCTGTAAATCGATATTTATTTGCTTTATTAGTCACACCCATAGTCTGGTTTATTTCTTTACGCTATTTACCCCATTTATTATTTCAAGGTGTTCCCTCTCTTCTTATTTATTTTTATTTATTTTTATAGCCTACATGTTTTCTATTGAAATTGGTCCTAATTTTTACGCACACTCTTTTGAGTAATGTTGGACAAAACGAGGACGGGAAGATATTATGCATTACGTTTCCCAGGGGTTTCCTATCTAACCCCGTTACTCACACCCTTCCTTAGGGCAAAAATGTATAATCGCCCTCTCCTGTATGGTCGTATTCCTCTAATCATAGAGGCCTTGCCTTCATCTAGGTGTTCCCTCCCTGGGTCACTAGCCTCTACGTGCCAGTGCTCGGATACCGCTTACAGGGGACCTTGTCTTCGTCTAACTGTTCCCTCCCCGAGTCCCTCGCTTCTAAATACAAGTACCCGGACGCCGCTTAAAGGGGAGTGCTTTACGGCTTTCCCTTTCTTTATGTTAACCACGGTAGTACGTGGCAGCTTTTGGCTAAAACTATCTATCTACGTAGTGCTGCATACAACGACCCCAGGTGGCCTTACCTGCTTCGGCGTGCGTCCGCGTTTTCTGCCTCGTTTTCTCGCTCGTTATTGTATGTCTCTCCTTGCCTCTTTTTAACCTCTGTCTAATTAGTTTCAAATATCCTCAGCTGTGCGTCCATGCGCACGCGTGGGTGTGGATAGGTGCGCATGCGCAAAGAATGCCTTTTTCTTTGGGATAGATGCGCCGCCATCTTAGAGCAGATCCCTGTCGTCCCAGGTGTATAGTGGTTGTAGCGTTATCTATTGCCCTCAGTAGTGTATTTCATAGGACTATAAATGAACATTTATCCGTTACAGTAAAAGATATTTTTCCTTTTTTCTCAAAATGCTAGATTTTTACTCGCGTTTTCCTCACTCTCCTAGTTTGTCCCTATTGTTTATACGGACCTCCCTTTATTGTTGCCTTGCCCATATGGGTGTTCAAAAAAGGGGGGTGATATCTGTCCTATTGTTTTTTCCCCTACTTATATCTCTGCACCATATGATATGGGGGCTCTATATATAATGATACTCGCTGTGTGCTCAGGGTAAATCTTTAGACTTGCACACCTTGGCACTTTATTGTCTTGTATTTATATATCGCCTCCGGCATTTTTTGCCTTTTATCAGTCTCCTCCGTTTGGGTTCTCTGGTGGGGCCATCTCTAGTTTATTCTCTAAGTAGAAATTTCCTGCATTATATGAGAGTTTCCCACTCTTCTCTGGAGTTCAAGCCACACTTAATGGTATTGAACTTAATCATATACCACTGTTCTTGTTGTTTCCTTCTTTTTTTACTGTCTCCCAATCTAGTTTGTTCTTTTACTTTTTCCAGGACTACTCATCGTATGTCTCTTTCACTGTGACCTTGTTCTTTCCAGTGGGTTACCAGGGGAGCATTTTCTTTGTTGGTCCTGATCGCAGACTTGTGTTCCCCTATTCTAAGTCTCAGTTCTCTCCCTGTCTCTCCAATATACCCTCGCTCACAGGGACATAATATCAAATATACAATGTTTTTGCTTCTGCAGTTGTTTAGGGTGGAGATTTTGTGTTTGACTCCATTTAGCGCCACTTCTTTTGTTACCAAACACAATTCACATACGCTGCATGATCCGCACTTGTGGTTTCCCACAGCCTTATCTCCTGTTATCGTCCTTTGGGTTTCTGTTACGTCCTCCCTGTACGTATGCACTAAACTTGAGCGCACATTTTTGTTTTTTCTATATGCGTACATTGGACGTGGCAGACTAACTTCTGCTCCATCGTTGAGAATCTTCCAGTTATGGTTGATTATGTTTTTGACCTGATTGGCAATTCCAGAGAACTGACTAACCATCACTATCTTCTCTATTTCTTTTTTCTTCTCTTTTTTCTCTAAAAGACTGTCCCTATCATAATACCGGGCTCTTTTTAAAGAGTGATTGATCAATTTCTTTGGATAGCCTCTCTCTTTAAACTTCTGTTTCATTTCATCTGCATGTTTATAGAAGTCTTCTATTGTAGTGCAATTCCTTCTTAAACGAAGGAATTCCCCAAAAGGTATGCTATCCTTCTGGCTTTTAAGGTGGTAACTTCTGTAGTGTAACACTGTGTTACAGTCTGACTCTTTCTTAAAAAGCTCTACCATCAGATGTTTGCCCTCACTCTTTATACAGATGTCCAGGAAGTTCACTTTTGTACTACTAAAAGATGCCGTGAACTTCAGATTAGTGTCCCCTAGATTCAACCAGGACAGGAAATCTTCAAGGTCTTCTGTCGAGCCTGACCAGATGAAGAAAATATTATCTATAAAACTCACCCAACTACGGATGTTCTCGTAATATGGGCTAATTTCATTATAGATGTGCTTTTCTTCAAACATGCTGACATAAATACAGGCCAGGCTTGGCGCACAAGTAGCACCCATACTGGTGCCCTTGCGTTGAATATACAGGTCTTTTTTTAACAGAAAAATGTTGTTTAGAAGTACCATTGATACACATTGTGTTATAAAATCCTTGTTTCCCCCTCTGATTTCTGTGACTTCTAAGAGGTCCCTGATCGTCTCTATGGTGTCCATTTGGGGTATGTTGGTGTAAAGTGACTCTACGTCTAGAGTCACCATGATTTCCTTTTCACCATCAAAGTCCACACCCTCCATTTTAGCTATCGTGTCAGATGTGTCTTTAATGTAGGACTTTTGTCTCTGTACTAGAGGTTTCAGGAATCTATCAGCATACTTGCTGAGAGGTTCTAATAGCGAGTCAATTGAAGCCACTATCGGTCTCAGGGGTGGATTGTCAAGGTTCTTGTGGACTTTAGGTAACCCATAGAAAGCTGGCGTCTTCGGGTTGGTAGTATACAGAAATTTGAACTCCTCTTCACTAATGTCTCCCTTTGATCTTGCTGTTTGGAGGAGTGTTTCTACTTCCTTCTTTAGGGCCTCCAATCTCACAAATGATACTTTAGTGTAATGTAGCTTGTTGGATAGAAGCGACATTACTCTTTGGTTATAGTCCTCCGTGTTGAAAACTACAACCCCCCCGCCCTCATCTGTCGGCTTTATAGTTATTAGGGTATCTGTTGCCAGGGATTCTTTTGCTTCCCTCTGGGCCTTGGAAATGTTGTGTTCAAGGAATTGTTTCTTATTTAGGAGATTCCCTATCTCTATTTTGACTACCGATTCAAAAAATTCTATATTTCTATCTACCATCCCTAGGTGAGGGGTGAATGTAGATTTTGCTCCTAGGCCTGAGTCTGTCGGGGGTTCTCTCTCTGGCCTATCCTGAAAAAAACGATTGAGTCAAAATTTTCAGAAAAAAGCCCTCAGGTCTTTTTCCATTTGAAATTTATTTATGCCTGCCGTAGGGACAAAATTAAAACCCATGCCTAGTACTTCTTTTTCTGTCCTAGTAAGTGATCTATTTGAAAGATGTATTATGGGGGATATCTCTAGTTCCAATACACCTTGTTTCTGGTTCTCTTGTATTCCTGAGGGGCCTGGTTCTTCTGGTAGTCTTGATCCTGTTCTCTTGTTATTGGCTTCCTCGGGTGGGATCCCCTGCCCCTGAACGATCCTCTGCCCCTTGGTGGTCTTTGTGGGCGCTTTTCTAAAAAATCTTCATATTCCCTATCCTGGTGGGTATATTCTCCGTCCTCTCCTTGAGGCATCTCGTCATCCCCACTACTCTCTGAAGTTCCTGAGAAATTCATGTGTCTAGGCCTCCTAGTCTGGAACCTAACTCTAGGTGCCCGCTCCCAAGTTTGTTCTGGCTTCTCCGTATACTAATGTTTCTTTAGGAAGGGGTAAATTACCTCCTGGCTAAATTTATTTACATCCTTCCTTAATTTCTGTGTCTTCCTATTCATTAAATATTCACAGTATCCATTCATGTCATGGTTTATCTCTTCTATTTTCTTTTTTGCATCTTCAAGGGCATTAGTGTCAATTAAAACTTTCTCCAGTTCCTGTATTTCTCTTTTTTCTATCAGGATGGTACTCTGTGCAGTTTCGATTATTAAGAGCATCCAATCCCTACTACACCTATTCGAGATGAATGTCCATGTTTCAAGAAATTTGGGATTATTGACAAAAAGTCCAGGTTCATTGCGAACCTGAAGACCTATTGGTATAGTCCCTGCCCTCACATATTGAACCATGAATTCAGCATGGAGTTCCGTGCGAATAATTTTCTTTTTTAAATTCACTAGCTGATTCCATTTCTCTCCTCCATTTGGGATAACTGTTATGTTGTTGCCGTTTCTTTTGGAGCCGAGTATTTTGTTTAACTGCTCCTCACTGAAGCCAAAGGTCCTCAGCGTATCAATTGAACATTTTTTGGGGGATATCAGACTACTAGTTTTTTAGGAAAACTTGTGAGCCCACACAAAACCTGACTCTCCTGCAAAATGCTGTGCTTTGACGTTAAACAAGGGAGAGAAGACCCCACTTTTCCCAGGGAACAGGGTACTGTAGACAATTTAAGTCAAAAGAAAGTCCCTGGGGACACGCTGTATTTACTACAGTTTTTTACCGTCTCTAGTTTCTCATGCACGCTAGAAAATTAGATTAAAATATATATTCCCACACTAAAGTGTAACGTTTACAATCTTTATTTTTCATAAAAATAGAAGAAACTACTCCTCCATATACATATTAAAATTTCAGAACCAATTTCCTGAAAAAATATACAATCAAAAAAAAAAAACAATAATACAGTTAAAAAAACATAACAATTCACAATGCATAGCATTGGAAACAAATGTAAATACAAATTCATCTAATACAAGAAGAATAACTCAGAAACAAAGGCCGTAAGACTCTATTCAGAAAAATACATCAGTTTATAACATTTAACCCCCTTCTACTTGTAGCTTCCGTATGTTCTAGCTACTCTTTTGACCGATCCATTCGCCTCTCAAAAACATTTTCTTTGGAAAAAACAGTACCACTAGTACATGAATATCTGTTGTTCCCAGGGCTCTATATGGATTCTATATACCACACTGCGTCGACGCGTTTCGGTGTTCAAAACATGGATACTGTAACACCTTCTTCAGGACTGGACAATCTTTGGGGGTCACCAGCTTCAAATTTTGATATCCTTCTGTGTCTATAGAAAGATACGTATAAGTAACAGTGGGCTACTTATCTTTTCTTACTTTGAGACAACATTTAATTTTTAGTCCACCACTTCATTATTTGCACATTCCATTCTTTGCATCATAGACCTTACTGGGGCTCATGTGGGGGTATATTTACATTTCGTTACTTTTTTTCCTCCATTACACTTTAGTGTTGGCGCTCAGTGGTGTATCATTCATTCGTGCATACATCCATCCCCGGACCTATGTCCTTTTTGTACTACCCTTTCCTTTTTTTTGGAGGAGGGAAGAAGGAATCTCATATATGGCGTGTCATCCGTCTATTTCTACTGGTTGTTGCTCTCTTTTCTTATGGGCAGCCTATAAACGGGGACAGATGAAAAACAGTTCTTCCACCGTTTCCCTATGTTTAGAACTACCCCACTCGGGATCAGCTTGCTATAATTACCTTTTAGGTGCTGTTCATGTATATTTATATGATGGATCTGGCTCATAAGACTTTGTCTTCTTCTGTCATCACATGTTAACCTTCGATTTTCTGTTTACAGGATCCGAAAATCTGTAAGTCAAGTATATGGAATTTGGAATATATTCCCTTCGCTCCTAATTATACAACTTTTTGGAGCTTTTACCGACCCATTTCCTTTTTACTAACAGGGTTCTTACCTCCATTTAGGTCAAAATCTTCATACAACGAGGGGCCTTATCACCGAGGAGTATTTTTCAGGGTTACGCCTCCCTTGAACTGGATGTGTTCTGTAAATCGATATTTATTTGCTTTATTAGTCACACCCATAGTCTGGTTTATTTCTTTACGCTATTTACCCTATTTATTATTTCAAGGTGTTCCCTCTCTTCTTATTTATTTTTATCGATTTTTATAGCCTACATGTTTTCTATTGAAATTGGTCCTAATTTTTAAGCACACTCTTTTGAGTAATGTTGGACAAAATGAGGACGGGAAGATATTATGCATTACGTCTCCCAGGGGTTTCCTATCTAACCCCGTTACTCACACCCTTCCTTAGGGCAAAAATGTATAATCAATAGGTCTTCAGGTTCGCAATGAACCTGGACTTTTTGTCAATAATCCCAAATTTCTTGAAACATGGACATTCATCTCGAATAGGTGTAGTAGGGAATGGATGCTCTTAATAATCGAAACTGCATAGAGTACCATCCTGATAGAAAAAAGAGAAATAGAGGAACTGGAGAAAGTTTTAATTGACACTAATGCCCTTGAAGATGCAAAAAAGAAAATAGAAGAGATAAACCAGGACATGAATGGATACTGTGAATATTTAATGAATAGGAAGACACAGAAATTAAGGAAGGACGTAAATAAATTTAGCCAGGAGGTAATTTACCCCTTCCTAAAGAAAGATTATTATACAGAGAAGCCAGAACAAACTTGGGAGCGGGCACCTAGAGTTAGGTTCCAGACTAGGAGGCCTAGACACATGAATTTCTTAGGAACTTCAGAGAGTAGTGGGGATGACGAGATGCCTCAAGGAGAGGACGGGGAATATACCCACCAGGATAGGGAATATGAAGATTTTTTAGAAAAGCGCCCACAAAGACCACCAAGGGGCAGGGGATCGTTCACGGCCAGAGGATCCCACCCGAGGAAGCCAATAACAAGAGAACAGGATCAAGACTACCAGAAGAACCAGGCCCCTCAGGAATACAAGAGAACCAGAAACAAGGTGTATTGGAACTAGAGATAACCCCCATAATAAATCTTTCAAATAGATCACTTACTAAGACAGAAAAAGAAGTACTAGGCATGGGTTTTAATTTTTTCCCTACGGCAGGCATAAATAAATTTCAAATGGAAAAAGACCTGAGGGCTTTTTTCAGAAAAATTCGACTCAATCGGTTTTTTTCAGGATAGGCCAGAGAGAGGACCCCCGACAGACTTAGGCCTAGAAGCAAAATCTACATTCCCCCCTCACCTAGGGATGGTAGATAAAAATATAAAAAAAATTGAATCGGTAGTCAAAATAGAGATAGGGAATCTCCTAAATAAGAAACAATTCCTTGAACACAACATTTCCAAGGCCCTGAGGGAAGTAATAGAATCCCTGGCAACAGAAATTGATCAATCACTCTTTAAAAAGAGCCCGGTATTATGATATGGACAGTCTTTTAGAGAAAAAAGAGAAGAAAAAAGAAATAGAGAAGATAGTGATGGTTAGTCAGTTCTCTGGAATTGCCAATCAGGTCAAAAACATAATCAACCATAACTGGAAGATTATCAACGATGGAGCAGAAGTTAGTCTGCCACGTCCAATGTACGCATATAGAAAAAACAAAAATCTGCGCTCAAGTTTAGTGCATACGTACAAGGAGGACGTAATAGAAACCCAAAGGACGATAACAGGAGATAAGGCTGTGGGAAACCACAAGTGCGGATCATGCAGCGTATGTGAATTGTGTTTGGTAACAAAAGAAGTGGCGCTAAATGGAGTCAAACACAAAATCTCCACCCTAAACAACTGCAGAAGCAAAAACATTGTATATTTGATATTATGTCCCTGTGAGCGAGGGTATATTGGAGAGACAGGGAGAGAACTGAGACTTAGAATAGGGGAACACAAGTCTGCGATCAGGACCAACAAAGAAAATGCTCCCCTGGTAACCCACTGGAAAGAACAAGGCCACAGTGAAAGAGACATACGATGGGTAGTCCTGGAAAAAGTAAAAGAACAAACTAGATTGGGAGACAGTAAAAAAAGAAGGAAACAACAAGAACAGTGGTATATGATTAAGTTCAATACCATTAAGTGTGGCTTGAACTCCAGAGAAGAGTGGGAAACTCTCATATAATGCAGGAAATTTCTACTTAGAGATTAAACTAGAGATGGCCCCACCAGAGAACCCAAACGGAGGAGACTGATAAAAGGCCAAAAATGCCGGAGACGATATATAAATACAAGACAATAAAGTGCCAAGGTGTGCAAGTCTAAAGATTTACCCTGAGCACACAGCGAGTATCATTATATATAGAGCCCCTATATCATATGGTGCAGAGATATAAGTAGGGAAAAAAACAATAGGACAGATATCACCCCCCCCTTTTTTGAACACCCATATGGGCAAGGCAACAATAAAGGGAGGTCCGTATAAACAATAGGGACAAACTAGGAGAGTGAGGAAAACGCGAGTAAAACGCTAGCATTTTGAGAAAAAAGGAAAAATATCTTTTACTGTAAAGGATAAATGTTCATTTATAGTCCTATGAAATACACTACTGAGGGCAATAGATAACGCTACAACCACTATACATCGTAGTATAAATGCCACCTGGGACGACAGGGCTCCGCTCTAAGATGGCGGCGCATCTATCCCAAAGAAAAAGGCATTCTTTGCGCATGCGCACCTATCCACACCCACGCGTGCGCATGGACGCACAGCTGAGGATATTTGAAACTAATTAGACAGAGGTTAAAGAGAGGCAAGGAGAAACATACAATAACGAGCGAGAAAACGAGGCAGAAAACGCGGACGCACGCCGAAGTAGGTAAGGCCACCTGGGGTTGTTGTATGCAGCACTACGTAGATAGATAGTTTTAGCCAAAAGCTGCCACGTACTACCATGGTTAACATAAAGAAAGGGAAAGCCGTAAAGCACTACCCTTTAAGCGGCGTCCGGGTACTTGTATTTAGAGGCGAGGGACTCGGGGAGGGAACAGTTAGACGAAGACAAGGTCCCCTGTAAGCGGTATCCGAGCACTGGCACGTAGAGGCTAGTGACCCAGGGAGGGAACACCTAGATGAAGGCAAGGCCCCTATGATTAGAGGAATACGATGATACAGGAGAGGGCGATTATACATTTTTGCCCTAAGGAAGGGTGTGAGTAACGGGGTTAGATAGGAAACCCCTGGGAGACGTAATGCATAATATCTTCCCGTCCTCGTTTTGTCCAACATTACTCAAAAGAGTGTGCGTACAAATTAGGACCAATTTCAATAGAAAACATGTAGGCTATAAAAATCGATAAAAATAAATAAGAAGAGGGAACACCTTGAAATAATAAATGGGGTAAATAGCGTAAAGAAATAAACCAGACTATGGGTGTGACTAATAAAGCAAATAAATATCGGTTTACAGAACACATCCAGTTCAAGGGAGGCGTAACCCTGAAAAATACTCCTCGGTGATAAGGCCCCTCGTTGTATGAAGATTTTGACCTACATGGAGGTAAGAACCCTGTTAGTAAAAAGGAAATGGGTCGGTAAAAGCTCCAAAAAGTTGTATAATTAGGAGCGAAGGGAATATATTCCAAATTCCATATACTTGACTTACATATTTTCGGATCCTGTAAACAGAAAATCGAAGGTTAACATGTGATGACAGAAGAAGACAAAGTCTTATGAGCCAGATCCCTCATATAAATATACATGAACAGTAAGCATGGGCGTAAAATCCGCTCCGCTCGCGGATTTTTCGGATTTTCGGCAAATTCGCAATCCGCGAACTCTCGCGAATTTGTCGAAAATCCGTGAATCCGCTCGCGGCAGATTTTTTGCTTGGTTGGGGCGCGCGGCGTGGTGCACGGCGTTCACTTTCCGTCATTAAGCGTTTGGCGAGTTGTTTTTCTCGATCATATTTTGCGAGTGCTGCGCCATTTTGGATCTTGCTGCGTGATCCCGCGGGAGTTTAGCGCCCGCGAATACGTAATCGCGGCTTGCCACCTTGCACAGCACACCTCGCGAGAGTTCGCAATTGCGAACACGTAGTTGTGGCGGAAAGGAACAATCTCGCACTCGCGAAATAGAGATTTTGCAATTCTGCACAAGAAATCCACCAGCAAACAGGATAAACCTTCAGAAAATGATGATTTTTATCAGAATCACTCCTCAGGTTGACATTTGCATGGCCTTTTTTTTTGCAAGGAGTCCATTTTTGGGGGGGGGGAGGGAAGGAAGTGCCCCACAGTCTCCAACTTCCTGTTCCTGTCCAGCAGGCTCCTCCCAGTGCTTTGTCCATCTCCTGGTCACTTTCATTTGGATCTGGAGCTGGAAGGATTACTTTTTGTGGGTGCTGCTGGATATTTGGATTTGAGGCCTTTTTGACTTTCTTTGGATCACTTTTGGATTGGAAATCAACTTTCACAAGTAAGTTTGTTTGGGGCATTACAGTTGCTGCAACTACAATTTTGGAACTTTTTCAGAACATTAAATAAATTATATTGTGGGTAGCCAGGGTATCCAGTAGGACCAGGGTTGGTTATGGGTGCATGATACAACTGTTTTGTTGAATTTAAACACCATTGAGGCCATGGATGGGCTGGGATTGTGCTGATTTTTGTCGTTTTTTTGGGGCTGCTGGTGGGGCCTTTTGCCCAGGGGTGGTGGTGCATGGACTGAGTGTGCCTGTGGTGTGGTCTCACTCTCTTTAATGTAAACATCATGGATGGCATTGGATTGTGGGGATTTTTGGCTGTTTTTCTGTTTTTTGGGGGTGTACTGTTGATGTGGACTGGCCATGTGGGTGGTGGTGGTGGCCATCTTGAGTGCTGGCTGGTACAGGCAACATGTGCTTGGGGTGCAAGCGGCCATTTTGAAGAGAGGCAGTGTCTGAGGCCTGCACTTATTTTGCCTACTTTTCATCCATTATGCCCAGGGGTAGTGAGTGTTGCATGGGCCTAGTCTTTCTGAGGGGTGTCTTCTTGAATTTAAACACCATTGAGGCCATGGATGGGCTGGGATTGTGCTGATTTTATTGTTTTTTGTCGTTTTTTTGGGGCTGCTGGTGGGGCCCTTTGCCCAGGGGTGGTGAGTGTTGCATGGGCCTAGTCTTTCTGTGGGGTGTCCTCTTGAATTTAAACACCATTGAGGCCATGGATGGGCTGGGATTGTGCTGTTTTTTGTGGTTTTTGTCGTTTTTTGGGGGCTGCTGGTGTGGCCTTTTGCCCAGGGGTAGTGGTGCATGGACTGAGTGTGCCTGTAGTGTGGTCTCACTCTCTTTAATGTAAACATCCTGGATGGCATTGGATTGTGGTGATTTGTGGGTGTTTTTCTGTTTTTTTGGGGTGTACAGTTGATGTGGACTGGCCATGTGGGTGGTGGTGGTGGCCATCCTGAGTGCTGGCTGGTACAGGCAACATGTGCTTGGGGTGCAAGGGGCCATTTTGAAGAGAGGCAGTGACTGAGGCCTGCACCTATTTAGCCTACTTGTCATCCATTATCCCCAGGGGTAGTGACTCAGTGTTGCATGGGCCTAGTCTTTCTGTGTGGTGTCTTGAATGTAAACATCATGGATGGCATGGGGTTGTGATTATTTTTCTGTGTTTTTCCATTTTTTGGGGTGTATAACTGAACTGATGTTCCTCTGTCTTCCATTGCTTTTAGGTGCACAAGACTCTAGAGAACCACCAGTGCCAGGAAGAAGTCCTGCAGCGGTGTGTGTGTGCAGCATAACGTCACGCGACGTCACGTCTGGACACAGACAACTCTGCAACTCGTGCAACTGCTGCCTGCTGTTCTGAAGTAGATGGCCCCGAAAAAAGTTACCCGTAGCTCCTCTAGCAAGAAAGTTGCCAGTAAGGAGCAGAAGAAGCAAGTTACCAAGGAGACTGGTGTGCCGGCCGCCCCTTTTTTTGGGAGTAAAAAAAAAAGTATGCCTGCAGCAGCAGCTGGATATGCTGGGGACCAAGCTGGGAGCAGCACCCCCGCTCCATTGGGCTCAGTGCCACCACCACCACCACGCCAACTTAAGTCCAAGCCCTTCAGTGCTGCAGAGGCACTTAGTCTAGTTGTTCAATCACCATCGACCAGTGATGTTGGCTCATCGCAAGAAAGTAGCAGCAATGTCCCTCAATCAACACAGGTTGTTGTAACTCATCTGACGAGTGTTGAACAACCACAGCCGCAACAAAAACCACATGTGCAAGTACAAGCCCAAGTACATGTGGAAGGAGAGGCAGCGCAAGGAGATGCGCAAGCAGAGGTGCATGGAGGGTCACAAGTGCCCACAATAGTTTTTCCTCCCGAAGTAGGGGCACATCAGGAAATCGACAATCAAGGCGAGGTATCATTTAAGGAAGACACTCCTCCTGATGATCATTCATTGTCTTCCACACCCCTAGCAAGGAAGAGATCAAGGGTAGTGTCTACATCTTCTTCAAGCACACCTCCTTCTGATGATACGGATCAAAATTGGGAACCAGCACCACTGCCGTCTGAGAGTGAGGCACATGATCTGACAAAGGTAGTTAGGCGTAAAAGGAAGCTCGTCCAAAGTCTCAGAGTTATGGAGTGTGATGATGAGGCTCAACAAGAAGTGGTGGATACTGCTGCTGATGAAGACTCTGACAACGACGACCCAGTCATCATAAAGGTCAGTGCAGCCCCAGCGGGCATGCAGCAAACAGACATTTTGACCCTAGCCCGAAAAGCTGCTGAGCGTGATGATGATGATGTTGTCAACGAGGAGGCAGTGGAAACACCACAATCATTGGAGTTAAGTACACCAACTCGTACCGCTTCAATATTTCTTTCTCACAAGAAGGGACCTCCATCCACCTCGACCTTAATTAGTGGCGGTGAAAGTGCACAACGTACAAAAGTTGGGCAATCCAGATCCTCCACTTCATCTGGCATTAGCAGCATGACCACCACCACCAGTATCGCCGCCTCCTCCAGGCCCCCCAGACACTTCAAGTCACCAGTTTGGGACTTCTTTACTGTTTGCCCAAAAAGGGAAAAGTTCGCCATTTGTACCCTTTGTAAGTTTGCAGTCAGTCGTGGTAAGTCAGGTACCAACTATGGTACCGGAGGCCAGAGAGGTCATCTTGAGAGACAGCACACTGTCCTATGGTTTGCTCACCTAAATGCGATCAAGGAAGCCCGAATTGGAAGTCAAGAAAACGTTGATGTTGCATCTGATGATGAAAAGAAGGAAGAAGACGTGTCAAACACTTCACTTACACCCAGTACCCCTGTCAGCAGCACACCCCATGTGAGGCACACTAAGAGTGTTGGAGCGAGTGAGACACCAACGCGCAAAAGTTCACCAGCGAGCATAATTAAGTCAACAAAGTCATTATCATCCCGTAAATGCTTGGTCCAGGGCAACATTAGAACCATGTTTTCTTCAGACGCGCCATATGAACGCAACCACCCACTGACGCGTCTGTATAACACTAAGCTGGCTAAAATGCTAGCTGTGGACCTTCTCCCTTTTTCTTTTGTAGAAGCGGTAGGTTTTCTAGAATTAGTGGCAACGCTCTGCCCTAAATGGAAGGTTCCTAGCCGGTTCTATTTTGCCAGAGTTGCGGTTCCAGCACTACATGAAGATGTGCTGGAGGCGATTGGGGCAGCTTTGCAGAAGAGTGCTGTTCACACAATACATCTGACAACAGACATGTGGACCAGTGGCGCAGGCGCTGATTACATGTGCATCACTGCACACTGGGTCTCTTTTTCAGGGGTTAAAGCAAAGCTAAACGCAGGTGTTGACCCGGACCAAGTTTTTAAAGCTGCTCGGAAACATGCAACACTAGCCATGTTTAGCTTGGAGAAAAGTCACACAGCACGAAACATTTTGGACGAGTTTAACAAAAAGGTCTTTCACTGGCTGTCCCCAAAAAAACGCCACATTGGTTATGTTTCCACGGATAATGGCGCCAATGTAGTTAAGGCCATGGCGCTGGGTCACTATTTCAGAGTGCCGTGTTTGGCGCACTGCATCAACCTGGTAGTTCAAAAATTCTTGAGTGATAAAGACAGTCCAGCGTGCGAGGTAATGGCCACCTGCCGCAAAATGTGCAACCATTTCAGCCATTCTTTTAAGGCCCGGAAGCATCTGAGGAGCCTGTTACTTGAACGTCGAATGCCAGTGAAAGCACTTATCCAGGAGGTGGCAACACGTTGGAACTCAACCTTCTACATGCTTGAGCGTCTGTATGAGCAGTATACGGTACTCGATCACTATTTCCTAAAAGAGGGTACAGCTCAGAAGGACCTGCGGATGGGTGCGGCGCAATGGGACATAGTTAAAAGCCTGACAGACATGCTTCGTCCTTTTGAGTTCTTCACGCGTGCAGTCAGCCAGGAGGACTGTAATTTGGGAAAAGCTATCCCATTGTTGTGCATGCTGGAGCACCAACTGAAGGCGGTGTCTTCTGAGTTAGAAAAAGATGAAAAAAACAAAGACCCTTTTCTTTTGTCGGAGAAATTATTAGAGCGCCTACGTGGTGATGAACGTCTTAAAAAGATCAACTCAGAACAGCATTACATTTGTGCTACTATTCTGGATCCACACTACAAAAAGGCGCTGGCAGGCCAAGCATTCTTTCCTTTTGCTGATGAAGATGTTAAAAAGTACAAACGTTGGCTAGCCTGGTCAGCCAAGAGGTTTGAAAAAGAACGGCAGGATATTGAAGGAGAAGGCAGTACATCAGCATCAGCATCAGCAGGCCATCCCCAGTCAAAAGAATCCACTTCTGCACCTGTGGCACAAGTGACCTCTCAGCCGTTAAAGACACCGGCAACCGGATCATCTGCACCACACACAAGAGTAACAGTGGCTGCTGAAGCGGATTGGCTAACTTTGCTTGGGTATGGTTCTCAAAAAAAGGTCACAGGCACATCAAAAAGTAAGCAAAGTGGAGGAACCGTTGAGGACCTTGAGTCGATGGTGCAGGACTATCTGAATGACTCAACAAAGGTCTTTCTTAATGATGAGCCATTGCAGTATTGGCATGGGAAAAAACAATTGTGGCCACAGCTCTCCAACCTGGCTATAAACTATTTGTCTTGCCCACTCGCAAGTGTGTCTTCTGAATGTGTTTTCAGTGCTGCTGGTGGCATTGTAACTCCCAAACGGAGCCGCCTCTCGCCCAAAAATGTGGAGAGGCTAACAATGATCAAGATGAATCAGCACCTCATACCACCAGATTACAAAGTACGAGAAAGCCCGCCGCATGAAGACGAGGAGGACGGCAACGTAGATGAGGGGATTTGTTCTCTGTTCGGTGACGCTGACCTCATTCTGCCTGAATTCGCAGAGTATGATGACGAAATCTTCTTCTTATTCCCTGACACCGAGCCCTGAAAATGAGACAATGAATCAATAACTTTCTTTTTCGTCCTTATTCACTTTTATTCCTGTGTGTCTGTCTTTCTTTGTTTTGCACAGTTAATTTAATTCAAACTTTAATCATCTAATCCCAAAAACAAGCCCATCAGCAGAACTGTCTTCACTTGTTTGCTTATTGATTTGAAGGTGCCGCAGTCTACATTCCTCAGGTTCACAAGTTCAGAAGAACATGCTCCTCTATCCTCCTTCTCCTATTTCCCTCAAAGCAGAGGGCTGGATTACGCCCAATGAAGAAAGACTCAGCACTTGTGGGGGTGTTCTACTTCTTTGCGGGTGAGTTGACGGCTCTGGGCCCATTGCTGTGAAGCTCTAATAACGGATAAAAGTGTTTTGGACCAAATATGAGGCGGAAATTTCTTGCCGTTTTTGCTGACTTGCTTGCCTTTGAGGTGCTCTTTGGCGGGGTTCTGGGTGTTTGTGGGTGAGTTTTGGGGTCTGGGAGCACTGCTGCGACAGTCTAATCTTGATTGCATTTGCTTTTCAGGAAATCCGTGGTGGAAAACAGGAGTTATGATGATGACCTAGCTGCACAGCGCGTTTGGACCGAAGGCCGAGAGATATTGTAAGTATGAGATTTTGCTTTTTGGCTGTTTGGGGGTGTTGTCGCGTGCTTTTTTGCGGGTGGGTTGGCGGGTCTCTTGGGGCATTCCTGGGAAGGTCTAATACCGGATAGAAGTGGTTTGGACAAAATCCATAAGGAAAAGCCTTTTTTTTGCTATTTCTTCTGACATCTTGCTCAATGTAGCGTTTTGGGGGGCTTCCTGGTGTTTGTGGGTGGGTTGCGGGGTCTCTGTCGAAGCACTGCTGCGACAGTCTAATCTTGATTGCATTTGCTTTTCAGGAAACCCGTGGTGGAAAACAGGAGTTATGATGAATGATGACCTAGCTGCACAGCGCGTTTGGACCGAAGGTCGAGAGATATTGTAAGTATGAGATTTTGCTTTGTGGCTGTTTGAGGGTGTTGTCGCGTGCTTTTTAGCGGGTGGGTTGGCGGGTCTCTTGGGGCATTCCTGTGAAGGTCTAATACCGGATAGAAGTGTTTAGGACAAAATCCATAAGGAAAAACCTTTTGCCACTTTTTGTAACTTAGCTGCTGGGGAGGATAAGGTCATAGCAACAGGCTGGTGAAGGAATACGAGGTTGTATTCTAGACTTACTCAGCTTCAGTACTATTTCTTGTAGTAGTAGGAGCCAATGTCAAATAAATTCAACGCAAGTACTAGTTATACTTGCAATACTTTACCATTTGTTAGGCTACATTGTGGCACTGTTCTAGTGTACTGTCACCTGCTATATTCTCGATCGTACCGTAACCGTTGTAATGCTACAGTAAGGACAAACCAGGTTTCGTTTTCTTTTTTTCCATAGGCATGCAACTGCCACTGTGTCACACCACTAGTACCACCGCAATGAGGAAATTTCATCCGCCCAGGATTGCCAACCTTAATCCCCATTTCACGTGGAGCCAGCCCTGGGCCTAGCCCTAATTTCTAACACAAATTACAGGTAAGATAAGCGTTTGGTGGGAGGTAGTATAATGGAGTATTAGGACTAGACGAGAGATTGATGGTAGTACTACTAAAGTCCTAGGACTCTTCAGGAAAACAAACTTACTGTTACACCCCCACCCACCAGACTGAAAAGCAGTCAAAAACAGGTATGGTCAGATAAAGTTTGAAAAAGTATATTTATGTAGCCCTAACAAAATAATCTCCCTCAAGACCCTCCCTAACCCCAACGATTGTCTTTGAAAAGTCCCAAAAAGAACCCAACTCCCAAATCCCACCCCCCAAAAGTCTCTAAAAAAAGGGCAAGGGACACTCCACTACTGGAGGGTGCTGGTGAATTTTGCGGCCAGGGCATCATACTCCTTGCGGAGGGTGGCAAGGTCGAAGCGGAGGCCCTACACCAAGTTCTTGTACCTAAGGACCTCCTGCTCCAGGTAGGACATTCTTACTCCTAGGCGGCGCTGGCGTGCTTTGCAGCTCCAGTGGGGGGCAGCTGGTCTTTTTGCTGCTTGGCGGTGGCGGTTGGCTTTGTTAGCCCGGCTCCGTACCGCTGGAGCACTGCGCTGGCTGGCAGCCCGTGGGGTCACGGAGGAGGATGCAGCTGTCCCAGTCGAGGATGTTGTGGTTGCACCGGTCGACTGCGTGTCCTCCTCCTCCTCCAGGGCCACCAGCTGCCGATATTCGGCTACAGTGGCATCCAGCCTCCGTTGCCGGGCCATTCGAGCCTGCTCCCTCCGTGATGTCGATTTGGAAGGAGCAACTATATGAAGAAAGAAAGACATAGTCTGTAACCAATGCTCCTTAACATTAATAACACAAAGTGATTGAGCCGAAAGTTGTGTCACAGTACAAGTAGCAAATTGAAAGCACAGTACATAACTATTGAGGAAAGTATCTATCTAACCGCCCACTTCTGCATCCTTGCTCTAACATTAGTGGTAGTTTAATGAACAAATTCTACGACCACTATGGACTTCCATTACAGTCGACTATGACAGTATACCAGTCTTATTCTTCTTCTTCTCTCTTGTTTAGGAAAATTGGTACATTATCTTATGCAAGCCGGCAGAATGCCAGCGCAGTGAACTTGCACCCGAGAAAAACAGACGCACACCATGATGAGTGAGACAGACTTGCGTTACTGTACCGGTCCAGTACATGCAGGTGGTGAAGCTATTACTTTTCTATTACGGGTGGCACTGAGAATACTCTGTTACAAGGGCTACTGCTTAATTAATTTACCTTTCACCCTACAGTGCAAATGAGTACTAGAAAAGGAAAATGAAGAAGCTAAATAATTAGATTATCTATCACTTCACATGGCATGTATTTGATGACATATGGGATGACTTTAGGTGCTTTGCTTATTATTGAGTGAACAGTGATACACCCACACATGAATGACGTACTACTACTAAACTAAAGTTATTAAGGGAGGTACGGAGTGCCCACCGTAATAACCGGATATATCACAGCTAAGTCGAAGTACATTTAGAGGAGGCTACTACCTGGTTGATTTATAATACACCCGTGCAGAAAGCACACTATGCAGTCTTCAATCTCAATAAGTAAGGAATATATAGCTTACCTCTTCCCGCCACCACCGTGCGAACCCTCACAGGAACGTCCGGCACTTGGACCGCCTCCTCCCCAGAGTCCGCGTCCAACACCACCACCTCCGCGCTGGCCCTGCCACCAGATGTTCCACCTACAAAGTACATTTAAGAATGTTAGAATACACCACTCACTACTATATAATATTTGGTCTAGGAGAAATGTTAAAAAAACGAAATACATGTAATAATTTGTAACTGTCTACTCTAAAGTAAAAATTTCCCTTTTTCCAGGAAAGGCTGTTGTCTTGTTGCACTTTTTGGCACAACTGATGAATGCTTGCTTTTTATTTTTAACACACAACACTTTTTCTCCTAACAGAAGCTTGACTTCTAAGAACACGATCAGGGTCAAGCTCAAGTTCAAACCAGGTGAGAGCTCAGCTCGACCACAAGAAATGTGTCCAATTAATCGTTAGCACTAAGCACTTTTCCATTTGCAGTTAAATGTTTACTTTTATGACAAAGTTGATTTTAATAAATGTGTTTAGTTTTAATAAAGCATTCGCGGCTTCCGAAATCGATCTCGCACGGATTCGCGCCCCGCAAATCGCGCGAAATTGCAGAAAAACGATTTTTGCTAAACTGAAAGCAATCAGCAGGTGCAAAAGTTCAAACTTAACATTAGTAACCATTCACTCTAGTGCTTCCTGAGGGGCCCCTCCAGAAATCAGTTGCCTATTTGCAACTATTCCATGACCCTGCTATGACCCAAACAGCAGGCTCATAGAATAGCTACAAGTAGACCATAAAGGTCCTGTGAAAAAAAATTGCACTGCAACAGAAAGCAAATTACAGATAAGGAAGGAAGCAGGTGCCAGCCAGACTGGAAGTTTCAAAATTACTGACACATTAATCACCCCCTAATTAATTCATGGCAGTTGAAGAAGGGCAGGTGTGCTTGCTTTTTTTCACCCCCATAATCTACAGTGATAAACAAACCTAATGGGTGGCAGTGAGGATGTACCAGAGGGTGGCATGGGTGTACCAGAGGGTGGCAGTGGTGAAACAGAGGGTGCTGTGAACCTGTGATGATAAACCAGACGTAGAAACAACATAGTCGCAGCCGTTGCGAGCCGAAAAGTAAGTTTGCAATTGCGAAATGGTCCACAAATCCTCGCGAACGCTCGCCAACACAAAAAACTTAAAAATCCGCTAATCCGCGAGAGTTCGCGGATTTTGCGGATTGCGAATCCGTAAATACGCAAATTCGCGTACGCGAGATCCGCTAGATCCGCCCATGCTTAATGAACCATTACTGGAATGGGGTAACCCAATGAGGTTCAAGGACCTGGGTAGATAGCGTTATACTAGAAACAATGGTCCCAACCCAAATCTTTTTATGTCAACAGACGAAATCTGCACAAAATTAATTAGTTTAATGAGCTTCTTAAATCAAAAACGCTCAGTTGAATCAATCATGATTAACACTAAGGCAACCTGCGCAAAACAGGATTCTTATGGAAATACCTGACACAAACCAAAGATTTATTTGAAAAAACTTGGGAGTTTAATAATTTACTCCATTTTGATATGCTGTTTTTATATACATTTATACAATTATATACAATTTCAAACTAACGGTAAAAAGAGAGCAAGCAGCTTCTAAAGTAGTGCAGGAAAAAGAAGAGTGGTTGTGGTGAGAAGGGTGTAAACCTCAAAAAGAAAAAAGTGACAAGTGGAAAGAAATTTTCAGTTCAAAAAATGTTCCAGCTGTACTAAAGATTCAGCTAGTATCACAGACAAAGCCACAATTAGTTGCTTTTATATTTCACACATTTATACAGTCGAACAATGACATGTATAATGGTTTTCCGGAGTGGTCCTATCTGTACATGAAAAAAGGGGCGTCGACGTTTCGACCCGTCTTTTGGTACATGGGCAAGTTGGAGCCTCGACCTGCGGGTCTTCCTCAGGACGAATGTTGCACACACGTTTTTACCGTAGACAGTTCATAGAATTAACCTAAGGTAAAAATTATTAAAATTGGTGGTCAGGATTTTTTAAGATGTATGCGGATATGATTATCCCACATTCCATGATTTGCTTACCCACTGAATATTAATGGGCTGCCTCCGTCCTCCTGTACCGGGATAGACGGATGGTCTAGTTTGACCAAGGTGAGCCACCTGTAATTAATAAGGCATGGGCGGTCTATTACTGAACTTATGTAAAGATCGATTCATTGTTAATCATGTAATCGAGTTAAAGCTTCAAAACAGAGGGCTTACCCTGAACTTGGTGGTGTAGCGTCTGTAATGGGTATTCAGGCGCTCAGGCGCTGGGGTGACAAAAAACGAGTAATCTAGTTGACCGAGGTGAGCCACCTGTAATTAATAAGGCATGGTCTATTACTATACTTGTGTACAGATCGATTAATTGTTGCTCATGTAATCAAGTTAAAAGTGCAACAAAATGGGCTTACCCTGAACTGGGTGGTGTAGCGTCTGTAATGGGTATTCAGGCGTTGGGATGACAGAACTCCGAGTAGCGCGTCCCCAAACACTAAACAGGAGACAGCAATCGGAGGGAACCAATGAATCTCAAGAATCCCAGTGTTCATTACATGTGGACATTAGTGGGCCAAAAGCCGATTTTCATACCTTTCGTATCAAGCGTTGTACATCACGAGTGTCACCCAGTCGGAGCTTGCGTGTATTCCGGGTCAATTCCCGCTCCGCAGTTTTTAGATAACAAAAAGCGCTGCAAAAAATATATATATAGCGCAAATCGGTCAAAAGGAAAACTCCGCTCCAGAACAATCAAGTGCGATGTTTTAGCCTGTTTGCATACCTTTTTACTTCGCGTCTGCCGCCGTCAGAAGCCAAGCTGCCATGTTAGGGTCAGTCATGACGCGGTAGCGTCAATCATGCATATTAAAGCCTTCCGAAAGAAAGGAACAAAAGACTACCAAAGGTAGATCGGCGAAATTGGTTATAACCAACCCGGAAGTCCATGTTACAACACAACCACATTGGGGGTTGTTAAAATTAAATAACAGAAACATGAAATACCCGTTAGTGATTCTGGGGAATTTATTCTACCAAGGTGCGGGTATTTTCAACGGGGGTGTTGATAAGGTTAATATTGATAAGGAAACATAAACATAGACAATTAGCCATTATTCAGGATAGACACTTGTCTGTTTATTTCCTCATATTCATTGAGGCCCCGTCTGATTGTGTCAAAAAGATGTATAAACCGACACTCCCGAATGCTCAGGGTTTGATTGAAATCTCCCCCCCTCGGATTGGGTGTCACTTTTTCCAGGATACACCATGACAGACTGTCAGGGGTATGATCAAATCTCGTGAAATGTTCTACAAGGGGTGCCCCTTGGGTCTTGCATTTAATGCGACTAATGTGTTGTAGTATCCTGCACTTTGCTTTTTGGATAGTTTGCCCAATATATACAAAGCCGCATGGGCACGTAATGGCGTAAATGACGCCAGAAGAGTTACAATTACTATGGTCACGCATCACATGTGTATGATCATTGTATTTGAACTCCTTGACTTCCTGAGTCAATGGGCATATCTTGCAGTTGCCGCATTTTACATGTCCTTTTACTGGTGGGATCCCCCACAGTACTGTTTGACTGGGTTGAGATGTTGTAGGTAACAGGGCCCTCACCACATAGTCCTTTATATTTTTAGCCTTTTTAAAGGCGTGCAGTGGCGGTGGAGCATTATGATCTCAGATGAGATAGGGAATGCTCCACCGCCACTGCACGCCTTTAAAAAGGCTAAAAATATAAAGGACTATGTGGTGAGGGCCCTGTTACCTACAACATCTCAACCCAGTCAAACAGTACTGTGGGGGATCCCACCAGTAAAATGACATGTAAAATGCGGCAACTGCAAGATATGCCCATTGACTCAGGAAGTCAAGGAGTTCAAATACAATGATCATACACATGTGATGCGTGACCATAGTAATTGTAACTCTTCTGGCGTCATTTACGCCATTACGTGCCCATGCGGCTTTGTATATATTGGGCAAACTATCCAAAAAGCAAAGTGCAGGATACTACAACACATTAGTCGCATTAAATGCAAGACCCAAGGGGCACCCCTTGTAGAACATTTCACGAGATTTGATCATACCCCTGACAGTCTGTCATGGTGTATCCTGGAAAAAGTGACACCCAATCCGAGGGGGGGAGATTTCAATCAAACCCTGAGCATTCGGGAGTGTCGGTTTATACATCTTTTTGACACAATCAGACGGGGCCTCAATGAATATGAGGAAATAAACAGACAAGTGTCTATCCTGAATAATGGCTAATTGTCTATGTTTATGTTTCCTTATCAATATTAACCTTATCAACACCCCCGTTGAAAATACCCGCACCTTGGTAGAATAAATTCCCCAGAATCACTAACGGGTATTTCATGTTTCTTATTTAATTTTCCCAACCCCCAATGTGGTTGTGTTGTAACATGGACTTCCGGGTTGGTTATAACCAATTTCGCCGATCTACCTTTGGTAGTCTTTTGTTCCTTTCTTTCGGAAGGCTTTAATATGCATGATTGACGCTACCGCGTCATGACTGACCCTAACATGGCAGCTTGGCTTCTGACGGCGGCAGACGCGAAGTAAAAAGGTATGCAAACAGGCTAAAACATCGCACTTGATTGTTCTGGAGCGGAGTTTTCCTTTTGACCGATTTGCGCTATATATATATTTTTTGCAGCGCTTTTTGTTATCTAAAAACTGCGGAGCGGGAATTGACCCGGAATACACGCAAGCTCCGACTGGGTGACACTCGTGATGTACAACGCTTGATACGAAAGGTATGAAAATCGGCTTTTGGCCCACTAATGTCCACATGTAATGAACACTGGGATTCTTGAGATTCATTGGTTCCCTCCGATTGCTGTCTCCTGTTTAGTGTTTGGGGACGCGCTACTCGGAGTTCTGTCATCCCAACGCCTGAATACCCATTACAGACGCTACACCACCCAGTTCAGGGTAAGCCCATTTTGTTGCACTTTTAACTGGATTACATGAGCAACAATTAATCGATCTGTACACAAGTTTAGTAATAGACCATGCCTTATTAATTACAGGTGGCTCACCTCGGTCAACTAGATTACTCGTTTTTTGTCACCCCAGCGCCTGAGCGCCTGAATACCCATTACAGACGCTACACCACCAAGTTCAGGGTAAGCCCTCTGTTTTGAAGCTTTAACTCGATTACATGATTAACAATGAATCGATCTTTACATAAGTTCAGTAATAGACTGCCCATGCCTTATTAATTACAGGTGGCTCACCTTGGTCAAACTAGACCATCCGTCTATCCCGGTACAGGAGGACGGAGGCAGCCCATTAATATTCAGTGGGTAAGCAAATCATGGAATGTGGGATAATCATATCCGCATACATCTTAAAAAATCCTGACCACCAATTTTAATAATTTTTACCTTAGGTTAATTCTATGAACTGTCTACGGTAAAAACGTGTGTGCAACATTCGTCCTGAGGAAGACCCGCAGGTCGAGGCTCCAACTTGCCCATGTACCAAAAGACGGGTCGAAACGTCGATGCCCCTTTTTTCATGTACAGATAGGACCACTCCGGAAAACCATTATACATGTCATTGTTCGACTGTATAAATGTGTGAAATATAAAAGCAACTAATTGTGGCTTTGTCTGTGATACTAGCTGAATCTTTAGTACAGCTGGAACATTTTTTGAACTGAAAATTACTTTCCACTTGTCACTTTTTTCTTTTCGAGGCTTACACCCTTCTCACCACAACCACTCTTCTTTTTCCTGCACTACTTTAGAGGCTGCTTGCTCTCTTTTTACCGTTAGTTTGAAATTGTATATAATTGTATAAATGTATATAAAAACAGCATATCAAAATGGAGTAAATTATTAAACTCCCAAGTTTTTTCAAATAAATCTTTGGTTTGTGTCAGGTATTTCCATAAGAATCCTGTTTTGCGCAGGTTGCCTTAGTGTTAATCATGATTGATTCAACTGAGCGTTTTTGATTTAAGAAGCTCATTAAACTAATTAATTTTGTGCAGATTTCGTCTGTTGACATGCTTAATGAACAGCACCTAAAAGGTAATTATAGCAAGCTGATCCCGAGTGGGGTAGTTCTAAATATAGGGAAACGGTGGAAGAACTGTTTTTCATCTGTCCCCGTTTATAGGCTGCCCATAAGAAAAGAGAGCAACAACCAGTAGAAATAGATGGATGACACGCCATATATGAGATTCCTTCTTCCCTCCTCCAAAAAAAAGGAAAGGCGAGTACAAAAAGGACATAGGTCCGGGGATGGATGTATGCACGAATGAATGATACACCACTGAGCGCCAACTCTAAAGTGTAATGGAGGAAAAAAAGTAACGAAATGTAAATATACCCCCACATGAGCCTCAGTAAGGTCTATGATGCAAATAATGGAATGTGCAAATAATGAAGTGGTGGACTAAAAACTAAATGTTGTCTCAAAGTAAGAAAAGATAAGTAGCCCACTGTTACTTATACGTATCTTTCTATAGACACAGAAGGATATCAAAATTTGAGGCTGGTGACCCCAAAGATTGTCCAGTCCTGAAGAAGGTGTTACAGTATCCATGTTTTGAACACCGAAACGCGTCGACGCAGTGTGGTATATAGAATCCAAATAGAGCCCTGGGAACAACAGATATTCATGTACTAGTGGTACTGTTTTTTCCGAAGAAAATTTTTTTGAGAGGCAAATGGATCGGTCAAAAGAGTAGTTAGAACCTACGGTAGCTACAAGTAGAAGGGGGTTAAATGTTATAAACTGATGTATTTTTCTGAATAGAGTCTTACGGCCTTTGTTTCTGAGTAATTCTTCTTGTATTAGATGAATTTGTATTTACATTTGTTTCCAATGCTTTGTATTGTGAATTGTTATGGTTTTTTAACTGTATTATTGTTTTTTTAATTGTATATTTTTTCAGGAAATTGGTTCTGAAATTTTAATCTGTATGTGGAGGAGTAGTTTCTTCTATTTTTATGAAAAATAAAGATTGTAAACGTTACACTTTAGTGTGGGAATATATATTTTAATCTAATTTTCTTGCGTGCATGAGAAACTAGAGACGGTAAAAAACTGTAGTAAATACAGCGTGTCCCCAGGGACTTTCTTTTGACTTAAATTGTCTACAGTACCCTGTTCCCTGGGAAAAGTGGGGTCTTCTCTCCCTTGTTTAATGTCAAAGCACAGCATTTTGCTGGAGAGTCAGGTTTTGTGTGGGCTCACAAGTTTTCCTAAAAAACTAGTAGTCTGATATCCCCAAAAGATTTTTCAATGGATACGCTGAGGACCTTTGGCTTCAGTGAGGAGCAGTTAAACAAGATAATCGGCTCCAATAGGAACGGCAACAACATAACAGTTATCCCGAATGGGGGAGAGAAATGGAATCAGATAGTGAATTTAAAAAAGAAAATAATTCGCACGGAACTCCATGCTGAATTCATGGCCCAATATGTGAGGGCAGGGACTATACCAATAGGTCTTCAGGTTCGCAATGAACCTGGACCTTTTGTCAATAATCCCAAATTTCTTGAAACATGGACATTCATCTCGAATAGGTGTAGTAGGGATTGGATGCTCTTAATAATCGAAACTGCACAGAGTACCATCCTGATAGAAAAAAGAGAAATAGAGGAACTGGAGAAAGTTTTAATTGACACTAATGCCCTTGAAGATGCAAAAAAAAAATAGAAGAGATAAACCAGGACATGAATGGATACTGTGAATATTTAATGAATAGGAAGACAAGGACATTAAGGAAGGACGTAAATAAATTTAGCCAGGAGGTAATTTACCCCTTCCTAAAGAAAGATTATTATACAGAGAAGCCAGAACAAACTTGGGAGCGGGCACCTAGAGTTAGGTTCCAGACTAGGAGGCCTAGACACATGAATTTCTCAGGAACTTCAGAGAGTAGTGGGGATGACGAGATGCCTCAAGGAGAGGACGGGGAATATACCTACCAGGATAGGGAATATGAAGATTTTTTAGAAAAGCACCCACAAAGACCACCAAGGGGCAGAGGATCCCACCCGAGGAAGCCAATAACAAGAGAAAAGGATCAAGACTACCAGAAGAACCAGGCCCCTCAGGAATACAAGAGAACCAGAAACAAGGTGTATTGGAACTAGAGATAACCCCCATAATAAATCTTTCAAATAGATCACTTACTAAGACAGAAAAAGAAGTACTAGGCATGGGTTTTAATTTTGTCCCTACGGCAGGCATAAATAAATTTCAAATGGAAAAAGACCTGAGGGCTTTTTTCAGAAAAATTCGACTCAATCTTTTTTTTCAGGATAGGCCAGAGAGAGAACCCCCGAAAGACTCAGGCCTAAGAGCAAAATCTACATTCCCCCCTCACCTAGGGATGGTAGATAAAAATATAGAAATTTTTGAATCGGTAGTCAAACTAGAGATAGGGAATCTCCTAAATAAGAAACAATTCCTTGAACACAACATTTCCAAGGCCCAGAGGGAAGCAATAGAATCCCTGGCAACAGATACCCTAATAACTATAAAGCTGGCAGATAAGGGCGGGGGGGTTGTAGTTTTCAACACGGAGGACTATAACCAAAGAGTAATGTTGCTTCTATCCAACAAGCTACATTACACTAAAGTATCATCTGTGAGATTGGAGGCCCAAAAGAAGGAAGTAGAAACACTCCTCCAAACAGCAAGATCAAACGGAGACATTAGTGAAGAGGAGTTCAAATTTCTGTATACTACCAACCCGAAGACGCCAGCTTTCTATGGGCTACCTAAAGTCCACAAGAGCCTTGACAATCCACCCCTGAGACCGATAGTGGCTTCAATGGACTCGCTATTAGAACCTCTCAGCAAGTATGCTGATAGATTCCTGAAACCTCTAGTACAGAGACAAAAGTCCTACATTAAAAACACATCTGACATGATAGCTAAAATGGAGGGTGTGGACTTTGATGGTGAAAAGAAAATCATGGTGACTCTAGACGTAGAGTCACTTTACACCAACATACCCCAAATGGACACCATAGAGGCGATCAGGGACCTCTTAGAAGTCACAGAAATCAGAGGGAGAAACAAGGATTTTATAACACAATGTGTATCAATGGTACTTCTAAACAACATTTTTCTGTTAAAAAAAGACCTGTATATCCAACGCAAGGGCACGAGTATGGGTGCTACTTGTGCGCCAAGCCTGGCCTGTATTTATGTCAGCATGTTTGAAGAAAAGCACATCTATAATGAAATTAGCCCATATTACGAGAACATCCGTAGTTGGGTGAGATTTATAGATGATATTTTCTTCATCTGGTCAGGCTCGACAGAAGACCTTGAAGATTTCCTGTCCTGGTTGAATCTAGGGGACACTAATCTGAAGTTCGCGGCATCTTTTAGTAGTACAAAAGTGAACTTCCTGGACATCTGTATAAAGAGTGAGGGCAAACATCTGATGGTAGAGCTTTTTAAGAAAGAGTCAGACCGTAACACAGTGTTACACTACAGAAGTTACCACCCTAAAAGCCAGAAGGAAAGCATACCTTTTGGGGAATTCCTTCTTTAAGAAGGAATTGCACTACAATAGAAGACTTCTTTAAACATGCAGATGAAATGAAACAGAAGTTTAAAGAGAGAGGAAATCCAAAGAAATTGATCTCACTCTTTAAAAAGAGCCCGGTATTATGATAGGGACAGCCTTTTAGAGAAAAAAGAGAAGAAAAAAGAAATAGAGAAGATAGTGTTGGTTAGTCAGTTCTCTGGTATTGCCAATCAGGTCAAAAACATAATCAACCATAACTGGAAGATTCTCAACGATGGAGCAGAAGTTAGTCTGCCACGTCCAATGTACGCATATAGAAAAAACAAAAATCTGCGCTCAAGTTTAGTGCATATGTACAGGGAGGACGTAATAGAAACCCAAAGGACGATAACAGGAGATAAGGCTGTGGGAAACCACAAGTGCGGATCATGCAGCGTATGTGAATTGTGTTTGGTAACAAAAGAAGTGGCGCTAAATGGAGTCAAACACAAAATCTCCACCCTATACAACTGCAGAAGGAAAAACATTGTATATTTGATATTATGTCCCTGTGAGCGAGGGTATATTGGAGAGAGAGGGAGAGAACTGAGACTTAGAATAGGGGAACACAAGTCTGCGATCAGGACCAACAAAGAAAATGCTCCCCTGGTAACCCACTGGAAAGAACAAGGCCACAGTGAAAGAGACACACGATGGGTAGTCCTGGAAAAAGTAAATGAACAAACTAGATTGGGAGACAGTAAAAAAAGAAGGAAACAACAAGAACAGTGGTATATGATTAAGTTCAATACCATTAAGTGTGGCTTGAACTCCAGAGAAGAGTGGAAAACTCTCATATAATGCAGGAAATTTCTACTTAGAGAATAAACTAGAGATGGCCCCACCAGAGAACCCAAACGGAGGAGACTGATAAAAGGCAAAAAATGCACGAGGCGATATATAAATACAAGACAATAAAGTGCCAAGGTGTGCAAGTCTAAAGATTTACCCTGAGCACACAGCGAGTACCATTATATATAGAGCCCCCATATCATATGGTGTAGAGATATAAGTAGGGAAAAAAACATTAGGACAGATATCACCCCCCTTTTTTGAACACCCATATCGGCAAGGCAACAATAAGGGGAGGTCCGTATAAACAATAGGGACAAACTAGGAGAGTGAGGAAAACGCGAGTAAAAATCTAGCGTTTTGAGAAAAAAGGAAAAATATCTTTTACTGTAACGGATAAATGTTCATTTATAATCCTATGAAATACACTACTGAGGGCAATAGATAACGCTACAACCACTATACATCGTAGTATAGATGCCACCTGGGACGACAGGGTTCCGCTCTAAGATGGCGGCGCATCTATCCCAAAGAAAAAGGCATTCTTTGCGCATGTGCACCTATCCACACCCACGCGTGCGCATGGACGCACAGCTGAGGATATTTGAAACTAATTAGACAAAGGTTAAAAAGAGGCAAGGAGAGACATACAATAACGAGCGAGAAAACGAGGCAGAAAACGTGGACGCACGCTGAAGCAGGTAAGGCCACCTGGGGTCGTTGTATGCAGCACTACGTAGATAGATAGTTTTAGCCAAAAGCTGCCATGTACTACCGTGGTTAACATAAAGAAAGGGAAAGCCGTAAAGCACTCCCCTTTAAGCGGCGTACGGGTACTTGTATTTAGAGGCGAGGGACTCGGGGAGGGAACAGTTAGACGAAGACAAGGTCCCCTGTAAGCGGTATCAGGGCACTGGCACGTAGAGGCTAGTGACCCAGGGAGGGAACACCTAGATGAAGGCAAGGCCCCTATGATTAGAGGGATACGACCATACAGGAGAGGGCGATTATACATTTTTGCCCTAAGGAAGGGTGTGAGTAACGGGGTTAGATAGGAAACCCCTGGGAGACATAATGCATAATATCTTCCCGTCCTCGTTTTGTCCAACATTACTCAAAAGAGTGTGCGTAGAAATTAGGACCAATTTCAATAGAAAACATGTAGGCTATAAAAATCGATAAAAATAAATGAGAAGAGAGGGAACACCTTGAAATAATAAATGGGGTAAATAGCGTAAAGAAATAAACCAGACTAAGGGTGTGACTAATAAAGCAAATAAATATCGATTTACAGAACACATCCAGTTCAAGGGAGGCGTAACCCTGAAAAATACTCCTCGGTGATAAGGCCCCTCGTTGTATGAAGATTTTGACCTACATGGAGGTAAGAACCCTGTTAGTAAAAAGGAAATGGGTCGGTAAAAGCTCCAAAATGTTGTATAATTAGGAGCGAAGGGAATATATTCCAAATTCCATATACTTGACTTACAGATTTTCGGATCCTGTAAACAGAAAATCGAAGGTTAACATGTGATGACAGAAGAAGACAAAGTCTTATGAGCCAGATACATCATATAAATATACATGAACAGCACCTAAAAGGTAATCATACCAAGCTGATCCCGAGTGGGGTAGTTCTAAATATAGGGAAACGGTGGAAGAACTGTTTTTCATCTGTCCCCGCTTATAGGCTGCCCATAAGAAAAGAGAGCAACAACCAGTAGGAATAGACGGATGACACGCCATATATTAGATTCCTTCTTCCCTCCTCCAAAAAAAGGAAAGGCGAGTACAAAAAGGACATAGGTCCGGGGATGGATGTATGCATGAATGAATGATACACCACTGAGCGCCAACACTAAAGTGTAATGGAGGAAAAAAAGTAACGAAATGTAAATATACCCCCACATGAGCCTCAGTAAGGTCTATGATGCAAAGAATGGAATGTGCAAATAATGAAGTGGTGGACTAAAAACTAAATGTTGTCTCAAAGTAAGAAAAGATAAGTAGCCCACTGTTACTTATACGTATCTTTCTATATACACAGAAGGATATCAAAATTTGAAGCTGGTGACCCCAAAGATTGTCCAGTCCTGAAGAAGGTGTTACAGTATCCATGTTTTGAACACCGAAACGCGTAGACGCAGTGTGGTATATAGAATCCATATAGAGCCCTGGGAACAACAGATATTCATATACTAGTGGTACTGTTTTTTCCAAAGAAAAATAAATAAATAAATAAATAAATAAATTTTGAGAGGCGAATGGATCGGTCAAAAGAGTAGCTAGAACATACGGAAGCTACAAGTAGAAGGGGGTTAAATGTTATAAACTGATGTATTTTTCTGAATAGAGTCTTACGGCCTTTGTTTCTGAGTTATTCTTCTTGTATTAGATGCATTTGTATTTACATTTGTTTCCAATGCTATGTATGGTGAATTGTTATGGTTTTTTAACTGTATTATTGTTTTTTTAATTGTATATTTTTTCAGGAAATTGGTTCTGAAATTTTAATCTGTATGTGGAGGAGTAGTTTCTTCTATTTTTATGAAAAATAAAGATTGTAAACATTACACTTTAGTGTGGGAATATATATTTTAATCTAATTTTCTTGCGTGCATGAGAAACTAGAGACGGTAAAAAACTGTAGTAAATACAGCGTGTCCCCAGGGACTTTCTTTTGACTTAAGCTATTTGTCTGATGCCAACTCTCACCTCTGACATGTGCCGATTGGGTTGCCCCAACTGACACCGAATTGACGATATGCCTTTGGTTTGCAGGCGCTGCACATGTATCATTTGGCCCTCCAGCCCAGCAAAAACAGACTCAGAACCTGTGGTGGCACTGCATGTGTTGTTTCGTGCCTTCTCCCTGGCTCCACTGCCAGTCATGTTGGATGTGGGTGTTTGGGATCTGCCCTGAGCTGTGTTAGGTGATGCATCAGCCTGTGTTTCGTCTTCAGCATCTGTGGACCCAGATTGCATTCGTATTAATGCAGGTACTATTTTGCGCCGTTTGGTTGGCACAGAAGGTGTGTCACGTGTGGCACCCTGGCTCTCCTGCCCTGCCTGTTCCTCTGCTGAAGCTGACTCTCCCACTGCTGCAACAGTGTCCTGTGTTGTTGGTCCATCTGCCCCAAAAAATAAATCACACATGAGTTGTGTGTAATTTTCTTTTTTTTTCAATAAAGATTTATGACAACACTATTTACATGCCTGCTTGTCTATTTTGTGTACTTTGCATATTGCTATTGGAGCTGTTCCCTATATACCGTTTGCATGTGTATCTGCCCCCATTTAAATAACATATGACTACAGTTCCCAAAATGCTTCACTGGGTATTACTAAAAACATGGACCGGATTCCTATTCATGCATGTGGATTTTGGAGTTTGGGTGGGATGGCAATGCATTGGGTGATTTTGGCATGCATCTTACCTTCTGTTGTGTCTCTGGTTTCAGAGCTGTCCAGGTCAGCCACGCCCGTCACTGCCTCAGGCAATAGGGTTGTCTCCACCAACTCCTCCATGGGCGTGGGCTCAGGTGTAGTGGAGCTCCCACCTCCAGTTGCTTTGTTTTCTGCCAATCTCGTGGCCACCCTCTCCTTGGACCTTTGCCTCATATCGTACCACCGCTTCCTGAGGTCATCGGTGGTACAAGGGTAACGCCAATTGCATTTACCTTTTCCTGTATGTCTGTCCATATTTTCCTCTTTCTGGCTTCAGGCACACGAAGTGAGGCTTTTCCATACAGAAGGTCATGTTGCCTCACCACCTCCTCTGTTAATACCTCCAACTCCCTCTCAGAAAATGTCAGCTTCCTTTTTCTGGATTGTTCTTCTGCCTGCTTCTCTCCACCTTGCTTTTCTGCACCCTGTGATTCCATTTTGCACTGTTTAAAGTCAGAGCCAATTCCACAATCCCTCCACTCTGTCTCTCAGCCAGCAATTGACTCTGGGAGAGGTGCAGGCAATTAGGTGCAGCATGAAGACTCACACTTCCTGGTTGTGATGTCCATCATTCTGCACCTGAATTGCTCTTTCCTGTTTTTGCGATTCCTTATTAGCGAATTCGCTAATAAGGAATCACTATTTGAGAAATTGCACAAAAAATCAGCGAATTTTTTGAGAATCGCTAAAAAATAGCGATTTTTTTGCCAACATCCGATTTTGCAATTCAGAAAGTCCGATTCGCCAAAAAACGTATTTTCCGAATCGCAAAATCGGAATTTTCTACATATGCCCCCTGGTCAGCAAAGCAGTGAAAAGAGCCTCGTATAATGATAATAACTGTACGTCTGATTCACAACGGTAATTTACACTTTTCACTAAGTTTACACTTTTGAGCAAATTTCTATGTTTTAGTATTCACAAACTTTGAATGTAAGTTACTACTAAAAGGAAATGGTAGTAAGTACAGCACTTAACAAGGCCAACCACTGGTACTGCAACACCCTCACGTAGATAATAATGGAGGTATGGATTCGATTTAAAACCTTTCAGGGAATACTGTAAAATGACAATAAATATGATAAAATAGTTAAAAGTATGAATACATGTTAAAATAAACACACAAAATAGCACATATTTATTATTGAATTATGAAATGCTGTATTAACCAATTTTTATTTTCAAAATAATATAACAATAAATCTTATTAAATAAATGTGAAAAAATATATGTAATGCTATACATTAATCTTAATAATTATTAGTACTCATTAAATGTTTTTTTCTTTAGGTAAAATTTATTTTTGAATTACATTTTTTGAAAATTAATTTTAATTTATTTGAATATTTTTCCATTAATTATTAAAAAAGATATTCAATATTATTGTTTGAATTGTTTTTTTATTGCAATTGGTATGAAATCAAGATATAGTAAGGCAATACAGATGGATCCAGTTCCGCATGCCCTATAAGGCCTTTCTTGTCCAATTACATGTTATCATTGTATTCAACCCAATAAATACAATAAATATATATATATTTATTTATATTCTTGCTCCAAAAGCACCTGCTTGGTGCTCTCACAGACGGGTGCTGCTAAATGTGGGGATGCACCCGCATATCAATTTCAGCTCCAACTCCAGGGAAATCCCAAAGGAAGACAGCAATTGTGGGGGCAGGTTTCGCAAGTCTTATTCACACAGAACACTGGCACTCAACAGGAAATGGTGGGAGGGGATATCACTACAGAATTATTTAAAGTGAATAGGATCCCCAGAGACCTTAGAATTTATACGGTACCGGCCTATGAATCCCCAGATCCTCTGCTACTGGATGAATGGGCGGAGCAAACTGTGCAGTCATGTTGGGGGATGTTGCAAATCCTGGTTCGACCGAGATAAGGCCCTACATGACATTGAGGAAATGGAAGAAATGTTAAAGAAGGAATAAGATTAAACATAAATACAGGAATTTAAGGAACAGATGAAGAAAAGACTGAAATTCTATGAGGAGAAAATAAAACTACGTAAACAAAGCAAGTTTGATCCGGACGAAAATGATTACGCTCAGGGAAGGTTCTTGACCTTCCCCTGAAAATATGATAATCCAAGAAAGGAACTCATGGATAAGAAGAAGGTACATGTGCAAACAGTGGTGGAGACACCGATAACATCGGAATCGGAGGTAACAGAGAATGAGTCCTCTGGGGAGGAAAATGGCAACAGCTTGAGATCTGGTTTATCCCGTACTCCTTTTCGCGAGGAGTTTAAACTTATCCTCCAGTCCTGGCAAAGAGGTGGCAGAGGCAAACCACTGGAACGGGCAGCAAGAGAAGATGAGCAGGCTGCAAAAAGCAATCTGTCCCCACCAGCAACGCGGAGCAAGAAAATATACAACAGGAAAAGACAATGATGGAACACACATTCACTGGATGATGTCATGAATGATGTCATGAGTGATATAATTTGAGATGTCATCAGTGATGTCACTGACCACGTCATGAGTGATATAATATGTGACATCATCAGCAGTGCATTGTGGGCGCGTGAGTTATAATTAGCTCAACTAACTATAGCAGGCAAATTTCTCTGGTTTACATGTCAAATGTTGCACTAACTATAACATCCCTGAAACCTATGATTTTTTTTAGTGAATTTCAAAGGTTTTTTAAATGCTAATTCCTAACTGTACCGTCTGTAAAACCCATGGTTTTGTAGTGAATTTCAAACGTTTTTTAAATGTTAATTTCATATTTTAATGTTTACAAAACCTATTTTTTTTCTATTATATTTTTAAATATTTTGGAACTCTATTATACTTTTTTTTTTACTTAAAAAATTATGTCATGTTTTATATCTTCCCAAAAAAATATGTATATTATTTTGGGGGGAGAAAACTGCACTCCCATACCGGTAGCGTACCAAGTTCCATCACCACACGAATCCTATCCACCATATTGCTAAACTCCTAAATAATGCGCATTTCGTATCCAACGGCATCCTGAGTAACATCATATACGCATAAAGTCACCCAGGTGCTACTTTGGAATCCGACGGGTATGCAGTACCGAGCCATGCGTTACATCATGTATGTATGGGGTCGCACACATTGCGCTTTGCCTACTTGACGAGTACACGCTGCCAGGCCCTGTGTTATGTCATAGACGTATAGTATCACGCCGGGTACGCCATTCCCTGTTTATTTATTTTTTGGTCTCAAAAGTATATCTAAATAACTTTAAACAGTATATGAGAGCACGCGAAAATCTAAATTATTTTATACATTTATATATTTCTAACAGTAATAAACTTATATTATGATAAATATATTTTGTCAAAATCGCTTCGGGAGCGGCCTCCTTGGGCGCTCGGTGCGTGATTGCCCTGTGACCTTAAAAAAAGAACTTGATTGGTTCATAACATTTACCATTGTAACAGTTGGATGACCTCACCCATTTTACTCATTCTCTTTACATGGTTTGATGAGAGAAACCTCTTCTGCTTAGAAAGCTTTTTTGAAAAAGCATTTTTCTGTATACACATATTTTATACTGCACACACCATGCAATGATCATCTTGTTCAATATTCATGCTCTGTACATTAGCCTTCCACATGTGATTGCCATGCATCTCAAACGTTCCATCAAAAAACAAATATGTGTTACACAATGCCCCTGGTGTGTGTGTGTGTGTGCACATTATTGTGCTGCCTTTTGGCCTGGGTATTGGTGGCTCTAAGGAGTATTGTCAGCTACGGGCAGACTGCACATCATAGATCACATGTCATCTTATTAACAATAGTTTCCGCCCTCCCGACACATGCTACATAAATCTAAATTGCACACTCTGTGAGGTCAAAACTACAAAAGAAACACACATAAATACACTTTCGGGCCAGACAGGAACTGAACAACGCCCAGGTCCCCGGAATAATTATTCACACCCTTACGCTGGCCTGCATACGGAAGCCTAGTCCACTTTGCGTACATATAAATAGGATAACCACAACGCCAGACGTCCCTCTTCTTCCATTTTACCTCAAATGATATGCCGCATCCACCTCGCATATCACAATGTGCAATAAAAAAGAAATGGATCCATGAGGTGTACACTATCCTGGCAATCAACACGGGCTCTGAATTGTGAGCCCTACTGCCCGAAGTGTTTGCTCACACAACAATGACAGCAGGACCTCCAACTGAGCATGGTGCAGCGGGAGGGGTGGGGTTCATCAGCCTGGCTGCGCAGGTGCAAACAAATGATATTGCCGTGCGTAATGATGTGATCTCTGACCTCATTCATTCTCATCTCTGTCTCATTTTAAAGACCTGCTCGACTGTACTGTACGCCTGAGCCAGCTGGCAGTGCTGCCCTACAGACACCTCTTGAGCGTGGTGCTGCGGGAGGGGTGGGAATGTATCAGCTAGAGTCCGCACGTGCAAAAAAGCGATATTGCCATGTGTTATGATGTGATCTTTGATCTCATTCAGTCACATCTCTGTCTCATTTTAAAGACCTGCTGTTCCATAAGGTAGGCCTGAGCCTACGGGCAGCGCTGCCCTACAGACACCTGTTGAGCGCGATGCTGCGGGAGGGGTGGGGTGCATCACCCTGAATGAGCACAGTGCGGGGAAGGAGTTGGAGTGCAGCACCCTGGGTGCACAGGTGCATGCAAACGATTTTCCCGTAGCTAATAATGTAGGACTATATTATCAAAGAACGGTGATAACATTATCACCACTTTAGCAGCAGGAAACTGCAGCTAAAGCGGATATAAGGTGTTGATAATATGCCCTTGTGAATTCCCATAGAAGCCCAGGTTCTTGTGTGAACCTGGGCTTCTATGGGAATTCACAAGGGCATATTATCAACCCCTTATTGTTGCTTTAGCAGCAGTTTCCTGCCCCTAAAGTGGCGATAATGTTATCACCCTTCCTTGATAATATGGCCCATAATCTCTGGCCTCATGTATTTAATTTTAAGGACTTGCTGAACCACACTCTTTCGCGCGGACCCCAACGTCCTAGACAAACCGGTGACGGGAGGGTAAACACTAAGGGCTGGGTGCAATAGGCCAACACTCTGTCTCCTCCCCCCTCTCTTCTTTTGACTCTCACTCCCCTTCTCCCTTCCACCCACTCCCCTTCCCTTCCATTCTCACTATGGTCCTTTCATTTGGACTACCTATCTTTACCTGTTCCACTTAGCACACATACTTATGTTTAATTTTTGTCTTGCAGGTTTCCTACGCTGCTTCCACTGGAGTCCAGCCCATGTTTTCTTTTATTATACTGTTTCTTCTATTAAAGTTAAATTTCTATTTATTTGTGTTTTAATAAAGGTTACTTTTTTTCAAATAAATTACTGAGTTTATAGGTCTTCTTTTTCTGACACTTGTCTATTATTTATTGTAAAAATCATCTGTTTAAAAGAGATTTTAAGGACAACATTATTTAATATTAGAGTACACCTACCAAACATAATCTAACTGACTATTAGACAAATGAAGCCTGGGTAATGTACAACTGCAAGAGATCTATGAGTGTATCACTTTATAACACCATAAGTACTGCCCGTGTGATTACAGAACAAATAAGGCACTGCCTAGGAACACCGAGGCTTCGGGGACTGCCGAGGCCCACCCTGCATATTTAAATAAAGATCCATAGAGTGGCGATCCCCAGACTTCAGTTGGCCTCGAACACCCGAACAATAAGTAAACAATACCCGGGAAGGTGGAGCTCTCCTAGGCTGCAAAACGTCTCTGTGCCCTTCTGCGCCTAATTTACATGTGACATTAAGATCCCCAATCCTACAGAGCCCCGCAATATAATAATTGGATTGGCCACGGAACATTATCCACTAGGGGCCTCAGTTAAAAGAACGGCTGAGACCCCGCTTTTTTGTTGTTGTTCTTTTCTCTCCATTTTTACCATCCGCATCACCCCTATTACAGCGATACAAGGTTTTCCTCCTCTCGCGTCAAGTAGTCGAACAAGTATTTGCTATCACAGGGTGGAAGCCATGCACCACCCTCTAATATCAAACACAAATGTGCCGCAAATGCACACCCCGGGACATTGTATGAGCTGTGCCTGAGAGGTCGCCCTCCCTAGGACAATGTTGTATTTGTTAGTATAAACGCATACTAACACTACTTACACATGTAGTATAGTGACCAGATTGTAGAGAAGAAGCAGAGGAAGCGCAAAATCTAAAAATATAAATCCTACCAGAAGTCGGATGACATAGTTCAATGAGCCGATGACCCTGGCATGAGTAGAAACAGCTACACGAAGAAAACGGGTCTACAGCACAACGCAAAGCAATTTTAAAATATTGGTGAGTGGTGCCACCGTTTTGCCTTCTCCCGCTCATCGCCAAATTTATGTAGTGAAGAGGCAGACAGCAGTGGATCCAATAAGTAGATTTATTACAAGAAAACAAGACACCTGAAGCAACCACCAACAGGAACAGACACCAAAGCAACCGTCTAATCCAGCACCGTGTACATACTCTGCAAGGTTCCCCTCATGACAGCCCTACATTCTAATATTACATACTTAGATTTTAGTAGAATTACATACTAACATTCTACTGTGACTTACATTGGAATACTACACAGAGCACGACTTTGCAGCAATGAGCTCATGGTTTCATCCACGAGTCCGGTAGGGGTAAGTATTTTGCTTTCCACTCCCTATATTGTATAAACATAAACTAACACTTCTTCCACAGGTATGCTAAAGTGCCCAGAGCACATCACTTTACAGCAGTGAGCTCAATCAATCAGTCATTTGTTAAGCGCACTACATACCCGCAAGGGTCTCAAGGCTCTAGCGGGGGAGGTGGGGGCCGCTACTGATTGAACAGCCAGGTCTTTAGTATCCTCCTGAAGGTCAGCAGGTCTTGGGTCTGTCGTAGCCTCAGTGGGAGGGTGTTCCATGTCTTGGTGATGAGGTGGGAAAAGGATCTTCCGCCGGTGGTTGTTTTTCAGATGCGCAGGATGGTGGCGAGTGAGAGATCTGCAGAGCGTAGCTGGCGGTTGAGGGTGTAGAAGGAGAGACGACTGTTGAGGTAGGCTGAGTCGGTCTTGTGGAGTGCCTTGGGTGCATGGATGAGGACCTTGAAGGTTATCCTCCTGTTGATGGGGAGCCAGTGCAGGTTTCCAAGGTGGGGGGTGATGTCGCCGTGTCGTGGTACATCGAGGATCAATCGTGCGGAGGCGTTTTGGATGCGTTGTAGTCGATTGATGAGCTAGGTCGGGGCTCCCGCATAGAGGGTGACTGTCTTTCTTGTATCTGTCGGGATCCATCTGTAGATCTTGCAGAGCATGCGGAGGGTGTTGAAGCAGGAGGAGGAGACGGTGTTGACTTGCTTGGTCATTGAGAGCGTTGAGTCTAGGATGATTCCCAGGTTGCGTGCGTGGACCGTGGGGGTCGGGGCTGCCCCCAGTGCCGTTGGCCACCAGGAGTCGTCCCAGGCTGACGGGTTGGAGACGAGGATGAGGACCTACGTCTTGTCCGAGTTCAGCTTCAAACGGTTGATCTTCATCCAGTCAGCGACAGCCTTCATTCCTTCAAGGAGTTTGGCTTTGGCAGTGATGGGGTCCTTGTTGAGGGAGAGGATCAGATGAGTGTTGTCGGTGTAGGAGATTATGTTGAGGTTGTGCTGTCGGGCGACGTGTGCGAGTGGGGCCATGTAAATGTTGAACAGTGTTGGGCTGAGGGAGTATCCTTGGGGTACGCCGCAGATGATCTCGGAGGCTTCGGAACGGAACGGGGGAGGCGGACGCTCTGGTTTCTGCCGGAGAGGAAGGAGGTGGTCCATTCCAGTGCCTTGTCTCGGGTCCCTGCGGCGTGGAGGCATGCACGTAGGGTGCGGTGGCAGACGGTGTCGAAGGTGGCGGAGAGGTCTAGGAGGATGAGTGCTGCAGTCTCCCCGTTGTCTAGCAGGGTCCAGATGTCCTCTGTGGCGGCGATGAGGGTGGTCTCGTCAATTTAGGCTCACAATTTAGGCTCACGGTTTAATCCCCGAGTCTTCACACCAGGAGGGGTGAGTAGTTCACTTATGTGTGTGGATGAGTACCTTGAAGGTTATCCTCTTGTTGATGTTGATGGGGAGCCAGTGCAGGTTTCCAAGGTGGGGGGTGATGTCGCTGTGTCGTGGTACATCGAGGATCAATCGTGTCGAGGCGTTTTGGATGTGTTGTAGTCGTTTGATGAGCTTGGTCGGGGCTCCCGCGTAGAGGGTGACTGTCTTTCTTGTATCTGTCGGGATCCATCTGTAGATCTTGCGGAGCATGCAGAGGGTGTTGAAGCAGGAGGAGGAGACTGTGTTGACTTGCTTGGTCATTGAGAGCGTTGAGTCGAGGATGATTCCCAGGTTGCGTGCGTGGTCGGTGGGGGTCGGGGCTGCCCCCAGTGCCGTTGGCCAGCAGGAGTCGTCCCAGGCTGACGGGTTGGAGCCGAGGATGAGGACATACGTCTTGTCCAAGTTCAGCTTCAGACGGCTGATCTTCATCCAGTCAGCAACAGCCTTCATTCCTTCAAGTAGGTTGGCTGTGGCAGTGATGGGGTCCTTGTTGAGGGAGAGGATCAGTTGAGTTTTGTCAGTGTAGGAGATTATGTTGAGGTTGTGCTGTCGGGCGACTGTGCGACCATGTAAATGTTGAACAGTGTTGGGCTGAGGGAGGATCCTTGGGGTATGCTGCAGATGATCTCGGAGGCTTCGGAACAGAACAAGAAGGCAGACGCTCTGGTTTCTGCAGGAAAGGAAGGAGGTGGTCCATTCCAGTGCCTTGTCTCGGGTCCCTGCGGCGTGGAGGTGTGCGCGTAGTGTGCGGTGGCAGACGGCGTCGAAGGCGGCGGAGAGGTCTAGGAGGATGAGTGCTGCAGTCTCCCCGTTGTCTAGCAGGGTCCATATGTCCTCTGTGGCGGCGATGAGGGTAGTCTCGTCAATTTAGGCTCACAATTTAGGCTCACGATTTAATCCCCGAGTCTTCACACAAGGAGGGGTGAGTAGTTCACTTCCCACACCCTATATAATATAAATGCATACTAACAATACTTACACACATATACTACAGTGGCTAGTAATCTACAGCGCCCAGAGCCCATCACTTTACAGCAATCAGCTTGGTTTCATCCCCAAGTCTTGACACCGGTAGGCGTAACTACTTTGTTTCCCGCTTCCGGTATACTATTAACACAGAGTAGCGGTCAGTAGTTTGCTTCCCACTTCCTGTATGGTATAAATGCCTACTAACACTACTTGCACATGTATGCTACAAATACCAGACCACATCACTTTACAGCAATGATTTCACAGTTTAGACTCTCGATTTCATACCCGAGTGTAGCACCATATCATATCAGCACCATGCCACTCTGAGCAACCCCGCACTTTCAGACCATTAACAGTGACACCTACCTACTGGCGACCGCCAGTAGGTAATCAAGAATAAATTACAATAGTTCTTTGATTCTTTTAGCTTTCAAAACTCTCTATTACTGTCTTTTTACTTTTCCATATAAACAGTTTTTTTAATATTGAATACACATCGAAGTCAGAAATGCAACGTATTCTATGAACACACTTTCTAGAATATTCCATAACACGTGGAGGTTAGAAGTTTGTCATTTTTTTCAAACCTGATATTTTTTTGCAACATTTTCTCAAACATTTAACGGCACATGCAGGTTAAAAGTTCATGATTGTTTTAAGTTAGAACAGTGCCTTTCAAATGCAAGTAGCAGGTGTGGTTGAGTTGAGCAAATTTTATCCTATAATATGTACTCCACGTGCAAACTGCTTTTTCTTAACCAATCACAAAGATACTTTTCCACAAAACAAATGTGCACCCTACTTTTGAAAAACAATGCTTTTCATCTCCCAATCAGGCACAGTTTTGTATGCGAAAAGAAACTAGTTCCCCATCTTTAAACATATCTCTTATTCTACGAAGGAACTGCATGAGCATCAGACATCTTTCCATACCTTCCAGCCAAACCTTCATAATGCTAGTGTGGATCGTAGGACATAGCTATGTTTTTTTGTGCAAGAGGTATGCAGAACAGAGACCTATTGATGTAGACCTAGATTTACAATATGTGGACATTAAATGGTTTGGACAGAGAGGACTGAAGTGGCACCAATTGTTGCCTTTGGTTAAAACCTGTTTGCATCTCCAACACCCTGACCTCATGATTGTTCACTGTGGTGGAAACAACCTAGGCACTTGACTTGGGTAGATTTGGAAATGCTTATGATGGACACCTTTGGACAATTGATGTTACTTTTGCCTCAAACTGTCTTTGTATATTCCAAAATATGCCAAAGACGGAAGTGGAAATGGTCCAAACAATTTTGTCTTCAGATTGAAAAATCTCAGAAAAAATTCAACAAAGCTGTATCTGCATACTTCAGAGACCACAAAATGGGCTCCATCTACAACAGCAACATACGTTTTGATAACGCAGATATATAAAGAAGTGATGGAGTTCACTTCACAGATTAGGGAAACCGAGTTTTCCTGAATAACTTGAAGGTGCGCATTTGCACTTATATGTAGCTCCAACTAATGAACACAATGGCTCTTTTTAGAGCCACCCTGTAACTTACAACGTATGCCCACGACTTTAGGGCCATATAATGCCAACTTCCGCACCCTCGCCAAAATATATTCTCCACACAGCTGTGGAGCAGCGGCCAGACCATCTCACTTTACAACACAGACCTCTCGCTTTGATTCCCAGCTCTACTCACCCATAAGGGTGAGTTGTTTGCGCTTTACAAATACCGTATTAATTTACCATCGCCCTTCCTATACAATGCCACCTAAGCACCCTACACAAGCTACAATGTTCTGAACAAAAGTTCATCCAAGTAGCTATAACTACATGCTGACACTACTTGCACAGATGTGGCACAGCGGCCACAGCACATGATTGCACAGCATATGACACACAGTTTGGGCTCACGCTTTAATCCCTGACTCAGGCAGCAGCTCAGCTTAGCAGCATGAGACTCTAGACAATACCTCACATATATTCCATACCCCAGGACTTTCATACCAGTACGGGTCAGTAGTTCGTCCTAGTAGTTATAAACACATGCTGACACTACTTCCACAACTGTAGAGCAGCGGCTACAGCACATGACTTCACACCATAAGACACACAATTTGGGCTCATGCTTTAATCCCTGAGTCCCACACAAACTCACCCTTCAGACTCTACGCAATACCTCACTTAGGGGTCCATTACGATGTCGGGCGGATCGCCACCGCCATGGTGGCGGTGGCGATCTGCCCGACATAAAGGCCCGCCCGCCACCCTTTTCGCCCCGCCACATTACAATGGCGGGGGGCCGCAATGGAGGGAAACACCACCCGCCACTTCTCCGCCCTGAGGAATAATATGGTGGCGGTGTCTAATAGACACCGCCAGACATATTATGATGTGTGGTGTAAAGTGCCTTTCCGCGGCGGCGCTGCCGCCACGGAAAGGCATGCTGTCTTCACTCTGGGGGACCCCTGCGGGCCCCCCGAGTGAAGTACAGGTGGGGGGTGCACATGGGGGGTTCCAGTGGTACCCCCCTTCATTGTCATTAGCAAAGCGACAGGCACCGCTTTGCAAATGACAATGTGAAAGTGCATTTTCAGCATTGTGGCGGGCGGTGCAGCGAGCACCGCCCGCCACAATGCTGTATTACCTGATGGATATGGGGAACGATTGCTGGGATGTTGGCAAGACATAGATCCATTTGCCAGTCGAATGGGCAAGTTTAAAAGCAGAAATAGTAGTAGGATGGCCGCAAAGAGAGCGAGAATTATGGGCACTGTTCCTGTCATTCCAGAGATGATCGAATGAATGAAGTCTGGTATTAAAAGAAAAAAAGTTTGAAAGCATGTTAGAAGGCCGTTGGAGACCGTGTTAAAAAAGTGTGTCAGACCTTGAGTGTGAGATGTGTTGAAAATTGTGTAACAATTCACAAAGTCGAATTGGAGGTTCGTATTTAAAAGGGAGTGTATTTTACTTGAAGTTTGTGGTATCTGCAGTCGATATATTTATTTTGCAGACGTGAGGGAGACTTCTGTTGTGAACAAAAGAGCTTTCAGTTTGGTTTGTTTAATGAAATCTGTTTTGAAAGTAGGGATTGAAGGCCATGTTGAATTTTGGGAGTTAGTTTGTGTGGGTGGGAATAGACATTGCCACAGGAAGTTACTCGGTTTGAAACAGTAAGGACATGCGGCATGCCAGCCAACTTTCCGTAGGAGTGTATGTTATTGAGAAGCAGATAACTGCCGTTAGAAAGCTGTGTGAATGTTTGTATGATTGTGGGAGTTGGCGTGCTTTTAAAAAAGCACACAAGATTGGGGTATGTAAGCTTAGAAGCGCTGTGTAGTTGGACATTCTTGGATAGTAATGAATGACTGCTATTGTGGTCGCACTTTTCACCTGTGAGAAAAACTTTTGTATGCTCTAAGACAGCGATGTGTAAAAGGGAGAAACCACAGCTCATGAATGAACGCGGTACCTTATATAATCACATACAAAATGACAAACAACATGTACACCTAGCACAACAACACTACGTACTCTGGGAACCGTGGCTAGCCATGTACATAAGGCAAACATGGCATGGCACCTCTGCCACACAATGCAGTATGTGGGGAGAGATGGGAGCAAAGTATGTGGGAGGGTCGCAAGTGATTCTTGATTATAGAAGTATACAATGCAAAGTGTTGAGGGGATGTGCTGGACAAACTTGAGTATGCAGAGCACAGACATCTACATTTCAACATACACTGATGGTCTATTGAGTGAAGTAGACAGTGGACGCAACCATGATAGTACAGTCAGTTGGAAAAATTACCGAAAGGTAGCATGTACGTGCCTCCACCCCCCCAAAATCTTTAGCATAGTGGGCTGGCTCGGCGTACGCAAGGGTAGCGTAGGGGTATAAAGAAGAGGCACGTTTCTGTGGGTGTGGTTTTGTTCCAGAATGGTGAACGTGTCTGCAAGGTCTGTGCAGCTTACACCACCACAAGGTTGACGCCGTGAGCGAAGGTGGCTGTGCAAATGATGCTCCGGGCGTGCTGGTATCCAGGAACCGTCCTGGCTACTGCAATTCATATATGCTCCACAGTTCACCTTTCGACACCGCCGTATGTGAAAGAGGGCCCACCACGTGCCAGGGGAAGCTCCTGGGCTGAGGTCTGCGAGTTCGGAAGGCTCCTGACATTAACGTTGGCTACCGCGACAGAGGCACACAGCGCCCAGCCTGAGGCCCAGCAGCGTGCAAAGCTCTGGATACTACTAACACACTAGTCCAACATGTACCAACAGTGGAACGGTGTCTTGATCCCACAATGGACGATGCTAGAACTGCATCTGAGAGAGGAGATGAAGGTACTCCCTTCCACCAGGTGCAACCGACTCTAGGTCCCAACAGTGGAACGGAGTCTTGAGCACACAAAGGACGATGTTAGAACTGCATCTGAGAGTGAAGATGAAGGTACTCCCTTCAACCAGGTGTAACCAACTCTACGTCCCAACAGTGGAACGGTGTCTTGATCCCACACCGTAAGATGTCCGATATTACATGTTACTTGGTTTTCACAGAATTCCCTCCATTGAGGTGCATCAGACTCTGCTTGCGTAGCTAACAGTTGCACATAATTATTGTGCTTGGTTGACACCAGTCGGTGCAGTACACCACTCTACAGCAGGTTTGAACAGTGAAACGGGGTCTTGATTCCCTGATTGAAGTTGACAGAAGTTAAAGTCTGTTTTGATTTCTGTGTACCCGCTCCAAACAGGTGCAACCAACTCTAGGTCCCAACAGTGGAACGGTGTCTTGATCCTACAATGGACTATGTTAGAACCGCATCTGAGAGTGGAGATGAAGGTACTCCCTTCGACCAGGTGCAACCAACTCTAGGTCCCGACAGTGGAACAGTGTCTTGATTCCACAATGGAAAATGTCCAATATTACCTTCTGCTTGGTTTTCAGGGAACTGCCTTCGTTGAGGTGCATCAGAGTCTGTGATTGTGTAGCTAAGTGCTGCACATTATTATTGTGCTTGGTTGACACCAGTCGGTGGAGTACTCCGCGGTACAGCAGATCCGAACAGTGAAACGGGGTCTTGATTCTATGATTGAGGATGTCAGAAGTTAAAGTCAGCGTTGCTTTCTGTGTATACCCTCCAATCAGGTGCAACAAAGTCCGTGCTTTTGAACAAACGGTACGTGGCTGTGAGGCGTTAATGACCACTGCCTCTGGCCTACACTGCGGTTAGCAGGGTTCACAATTTAGATCAAGTGGTGATTGTTTAATTACAGAATCCAGTAGTCAAGTAATTACATCTATTGAAATATACACAATATTGTTTTAGTATACTTGCTTGAAGAACTTTTTTTAGATGAGCTATAGGTTAAGTAATGTAACAAATGTATCTTGCAAGTCAAAAGTAACAGTGAATAGTGTAGACTGTGGACAGATGAAATCGGAATTCAAATTGTTTTGATTTGTTTATTGCAGAGTTTTCTGTAATTTATGTTGTATGTTCTGAAGAGGCACGTATTCATGGTTGTGTGTGTGAGTACTGGTTTCAATTAACACTGCAGATAGCAGTGTTCACAATTCAGATCGAGTCGATATTGTAGATGGCGCAGTTCTGTAGGAAAAGACAATGCTCTAGTGCGCTCTGTCTGCACCACTCATACGCATCATTGCAGGCTCCGCACATGGTATTTGTGGCTTTGTGGTTTGAAAACTGTGGAGCTCAAGTCAATGTCACGTGGCTGTGAGCCCATACTGAACACTGTTGCTCGCCAACACTGCAGACAGCAGTGTTCACATTGGAGATTGAGTCGGTATTGTAGATGACGCAGTCCTGTAGGAAAAGACATTGCTCCTTGCGCTCTGTCTGCACCACTCATACACATTATTGCAGGCTCCGCACATGCTTTTTTTGTTGCTTCGTGTATTGCAAACTGTAGAGCTCAAGCCAATGCCACGTGGCTGTGGGCCTTTACTGAACGCTCTGTCTGGCCTACACTGCAGACAGCAGTGTTCACAAATCAGATCCAGTCACTATTGCAGATGATGCTGTGTTGATAGCAACAGATATTGCTCCTAGTACGGCCTGACCGCTGCTGAATGCTTTTGATGTGGCTATGTGAGTGCACTAGAACTGATGGAGCATAAATAATAGAATGTTTTTGTGTATTTTTTCAGACCTATTGATTGTGTCTCAGTATACCACAAGTTGTTGTGCTTTTATGATATCATTTTTTCTGTATTATTTCACATCTTCTGTCCCTACCTTACTGTAGCACAAATTACAATTCTTTTAATATTGAATCTCTGTGTGCGATCCAATGATTACTGTTGTAGTTGATGCTAGCAGCAACCATTTCCAGAGGGCTGCTTTACACTCACCCCACACGCATCCAGAACAGACGTCACTGGATATGTGATCCTGGTAATAAAAAGGTGTTGAGCGCACGTGCCCGTACCCACTTTCACTATCTATCTGTGTGATTGTGTTCATTATCTATGCATGGTACTGCCCCTGGGCCGTACCACATTACATTGTGCTGTGGACAGAGTATGCAACCATGTTACCTCTGGTAGTGGAGAAAACTTTGGTTATGTAACTTTTAGCTATATGGCTATCACAGGTGGAAGGTTACTTTACAAAGTATGAATATTGATTATGATGATGATTGCATGTTCTGTGTAGTGTAAGATGTATACATAGCAAAAAGTTTATAAAAAGGCCCTTTAAGCAGAAGAGGTGGGTCTCATCAAATGCAGAACAGAGATTGACTAAAATGGGTGGCGTTTTCCAACTGTTTCAATGGGAAATGTTATGAACTAATGAAATGCTTTTTTTTATGGTCACATGGCAATGGCGCATCTAGCGCGTAAGGAGACCGTACCTAATGTGATTTTGAGAAAATATATTTACTATATTATAAGTTTATTACAGTTAGAAATATATACATGTTTTAGATTATCGCTTGTTCGCATATACACTTCAAAGTTATTTAGATATAGTTTTGAGACAAAAAATGAGGGAATGGCATACAAGGCGCGACACCGTACGTCAATGACGTAACAGGGCGTGGCAGCATGCATTAGTCGTATACGCAACGCGCAATGAACGCGACCCTATGCATACATGACATAACGCGTGGCTTGGTAGTATGTACCCGTCGCATTCCAAAGTAGCAGCTGGTGCGACCTCATATGTATATGTTGTTACGCGGAATGCACTGCCACAAACCCATCGGATACGAAATGCCCATCATTTAAATGTGGTCAATAGGATTCGCGTGCTGATCGAGCTTGCTAGACTTTTTGGGGAAGATAAAAAACTTTACATAATTTTAAAAGTTAAAACAAAGGATAATAGAGTTACAAAATATTAAAAAACAGTTCGAAAAATATAGATTTTAGGGACGTTATAGTTAGTTAGACATTTGACTCATATAAAACCATGAAAATTTGCCAGTTATAGTTAGTTGAGCTAACTATAACTCGCACACCCGCAATGCATTGCTGATGGCTTCACATATTACATCATTCATGACATGGTCAGTGACATCACTCATGAAATCACTGATGGCATCTGGAATGACATCACTTATGACATCATCCAGTGAATGTGTGTCTTTATGAACAATACAATTTTTTTATATATGTATATCTAAAGGTCAATGGAAGAATAAATGGGTAAATAAGTGTCTAAATGGATTTTTTTGTAAAATTGATTGTATAACTGACTTAATAAGTGTCTCTTAGTGAATATATGTATTAACGAGTAATGTTTAAATATTTAAATATCTGTATCAGTGTCTCACTTTCTGTATAAGTGGCTGCATGGGTTGGTGAGTAGCTACATGAGTGTTTATATGGGTTATTAGTTTGTTTTGTGAGTATCAGTATTAGTGTCTGTATGGTTCGTTGGGGGATATTACTTAGCGTATAGATGCATAGATGAGTGACTCACTGTATGTGTTTTGAAGACAGCATGTGTGCAGGACTGCAGGGATGGATGAGTGTGTGTATGGTTGTGTTAGTGAGTGAATGACTGTCTCAATAGTGTCTTTATGAGTAACTACATATGTTTTAAACTAGTATATGTGAGTATTCATGTATATAAGTGAGTATATGTGAGAGTGAGAGTTTAAAAGAGTTCCTGTAAAATAAGTATGTGTTTCTATAAGTGATTGTTTAAGAGAGTAAGTATGTGTACGTTTCTGTAGAAGTAAGTGTAGTGGTGTGTGTGTATAGCTGTATATGCAAGTAAATGGATGTTTGATAGTTTATTTGCATGTGTGAGTATGTATGTGAGTAACTCTATGGATGAGTATTGGTGTGTAACAGGATGTATAGGTGTTTGAGTACATATGATGAGTGTGTACATGTATGAGTGACTATAAAGAACTGTTTGTGAATGAGTGGATGTGTATGTAGATGTTGGAATTACTGAATAGGTTGTTGTAACTGGTATTGGTATCTCCAGTTTTTTTAAAATGTTTTCTATTTTTGAATGTGTGTATCAAATGTAATATTAGGGTGAGAGGAGGTCTGCCACTCTTTCACAAGGATGATGTAATCAGTGATGTCATCAGTGATGTCATTTGAGATGTCATCAGTGATGTCATCAGTGATGTCACTGACCAGGTCATGAGTGATGTAATATGTGACGTCATCAGCAATGCATTGCGGGCGCGTAAGTTATAGTTAGCTGAACTAACTATAATGGGAGAATTTCAATGGTTTTGTATGAGTGAAATGTCGAGCTAATTATAACATGTGTCAAACCTATGTTTTTTTCAAAGAATATCCAAGGTTTTTTAAATGTTATTTCCTAACTATAATGTGGCTGAAACCTATGGTTTTTTCAGTGAATTTCTAAGGATTTTTATATGCTAATTCCTAACTATAACGTGGCTGAAACCTATGGTTTTTTCAGTGAATTTCAAAGGTTTTGTAAATGATAATTTTTAAATGTATTAATTGTTATATTTCGTTATACTGATTTACTTCATTGTTTTAAAGTATTTATTTTTAGATATTTTATTTTTTGAATTACATTATATATTTTTAATATAAATTGGAAAAAAATGCTTTTAAAAATAATGAAATTGTATTTTTTCATTTTTTATATATTTTAAATGTATATATATTTTATATAGCAGGCAATGATATCCTATGGAAGGAAATACAAGTTACTAGTAAGTACGGTTAAAATTACTTTTCAGGAACAGTAGTAACCTGAAAGATGCAGCACTGAGGTCTCTCCTGATAACAGGTGAGTAAATTGGAATTCGTAGTTCGGCTGATTTTAGAGAAAAAATTTTAAGTTCCAAAACTCCACACTTGGAAGAATTTCCAAGCGAAACCAGTCAATGTTAGCCTATGTAAGGAAATTCAAGTTACTGTAAGTATTGTTAGAACTATTTTTCAGGATCAGTAGTGGGCTGAAAGATGCAGCACTGAGGTCTCTCCTGATAACAGGTGAGTAAATCGGAATTCATAGTTCGGCTGATTTTAAAGGAATTTTTTAAAGTTCCAAAACTCCACACTTAGAAAAACTTCCAAGTGAAACCAGTCAATGTTAGCCTATGAAAGGAAATTCAAGTACTGTAAGTATGGTTAGAATTACTTTTCAGGATCAGTAGTGGGCTGAAAGATGCAGCACTGAGGTCTCTCCTGATAACAGGTGAGTAAATCAGAATTCGTAGTTCGGCTGATTTTACAGAAATATTTGTACATTTCAAAAATAGACACTTAGAAACTCTTCTGGTGAAAACCACACAACAGATTCAAATGGAAGGAATTACAAGTTACTGGTAAGTACGCTTAGATTTACTTTTCAGGGTCTGTACTGGGCTCAAAGATGCAGCACTGACGTCTCTCGTGATAACAGGTGAGTAAATCGGAATTCGTAGTTCCGCTGATTTTAGAGGAGTATTGGGCTCAATAGTGAAGAAAGGGGGCGGGGCCTGAGGTGACATGTGTGCAAACACGCCCTGTGGCACGTTTTAGGTTGGGGAATTAATTCCTCTTCAATCCTGAGGTCCCGTGTGAGCAAACTAGCCCACAAGGTACCTCCAGTATGCGCCAGGGAGCTGAGTTGCTGAGAGGTGTTCAGAGGGCATGCCCCCTTTTTACAACACTCTGCAATGCAACTCCGTGGCGCTTACTGGAGGTACCTGTTGGACTAGTTGGCCCCAAGGGGACCTATGGATTGAAGAGGAACTAATTCCCCAACTTAAAACGTGCCACAGGGCATGTTTGCTCACATATCACCTGAAGCCCCGCCCCTACCTTCACCACTGTGCAAACACGCCCTGTAGCACGTTCTAAGTTGGGGGATTAAGTCCCCTTGCATACTGGGGGTCTCTGGGGGCCAACTAGCCTACCAGGAACCTCCAGTATGCGCCAGGGGGCTGCATTGCAGAGAGGTGTAAAAAGGGCTGTGGCCTCATTACACCTCACTGCAACGCAGCCCCCTGGCACGTTTGCAGAGGGGAAACTAATTCTCCTTGCGTACTGGGGACCCTGGGGGCCAACTAGCCTACCAGGAACCTCCAGTATGTGCCAGATCCTTCTCCTACCTGGCAGCCAAGACATGGAACTCCCTCCCCACTCCCCTACGGCTGACCCAGGATCACGTCTCCTTCAGGAAACTACTCAAGACCTGGCTGTTCGAGCAGTAGCGATCCCCCCCCCCACTCAGCGCCTTGAGACCCTTACGGGTGAGTAGCGCGCTATTCAAATTCTGTGATTGATTGATTGATTGAGGGGGCTGTGCTGGAGAGAGGTGTAATGAGGCCCCGCCCCTTTTTACACCTCTCTGCAACGCAGCCACCTGGCGCGTTTGCAGAGGGGGAACTAATTCCACTTGCACACTGGTGGCCCCGGGGGGCCTACTAGCCCACCAGGAACCTCCAGTATGCGCCAGGGGGATGCGTTGCAGAGAGGTTTAATGAGACCACACCCCTTTTTAAACCTCTCTGCAAGGCAGCCCCCTGGCACGTTTGCAGAGGGGGAAGTAATTCCCCTTGCATACTGGGGGTCCCTGGGGGACAACTAGCCCACCAGGAACCTCCAGTATGCGCCAGGGGGCTGCATTGCACAGAGGTGTTCTGAGGCCATGCCCCTTTTTACATCTCTCTGCAATGCAACCCCCTGGTGCGTTTGCAGAGGGGGAACAAATTCCCCTTGCATATTGGGGGTACCCGGGACCAACTAGCCCACCAGGAACCTCCAATATGCCCCAGGGGGCTGCCTTGCAGAGAGGTGTAAAAAGGGGAATGGCCTCTTTACATGTCTCTGCAAGGCAGTCCCCTGGCGCGTTTGCAGAGGGGGAACTATTTCTAACCCTGGGCGAAGGACTTCGCTACGCCCACTTGCCTACTTCGCCCTTTGCAAAGTAGGCGTAGCAGGCAACACTACGCCCACTCCTTGGGCATAGCGAAGTTGCCCGCCACCCGCCCTCCCGAACATACCTAATTTTAGTATATGGGCAAAGAAAAATAAATAAAAGCCACTTACCTCGTCCGCTACGTCCCGGGGCTCCCTCTGCTCGTTCACGCCGCCGTCTTGATAATCAATGCGCATGCACGGCCGCCCGCGCATGCGCATTTCTCACGAGAAATGCACATGCGCGGGTGGCCGCGCATGCACATTGGTTATCAAGACGGCGGCGTGAACGAGCAGATAGAGCCCCGGGACGCAGCGGACAAGGTAAGTGGCTTTTATTTATTTTTCTCTGCCCATTTACTAAAATTAGGTATGTAGGGAAGGGGGGCATGCGGCGCTTAGTGGGGCTACGAGAAGTATGCAGGTGGGCGTAGTTTCTCGCCCACTTTACGTAGCTTCGCGTAGCCCAACTACGCATACTACGCTCAGGGTTAACTATTTCCCCTTGAATACTAGGGGTCCCTGGTGGCCAACTAGCCCACCAGGAATGTCCAGTATGCGCCAGGGGGCTGCATTGCAGAGAGGTGTAATGAGACCACGCCCCTTTTTACAACACTCTGCAACGCATCTCCGTGGTGCTTACTGGAGGTACCTGGTGGGCTAGATGGCCCCCAGGAACCCTCAGTATTCAAGGGGTATTACTTGCCCCTCTGCAAACGCGCCAGGGGGCGTGTTTGCAGAGTGGTGCAGGTAGGGGGCAGGGCTTGAGGTGATGGATTGAACCACTCTGCAAACACTCCCCCTGGCACGTTTGAAGAGGGGGAACTAATTCCCCTTGAATACTGGGGGTCCCCGGGGGCCAATTAGCCCACCAGGAACCTCCAATATGTGCCAGGGGGCTGTGCCCTGGCACGTTTGCAGAGGTGGAACTAATTCTTCTTGAATACTGGGGGTCCCTGGGGGCCAACTAGCCCACCAGAAACCTCCAGTATGCGCCAGGGGGCTGCGTTGCAGAGAGGTGTAAAAAGGGGTGTGGCCTCTTTACACGTCTCTGCAAGGCAGCCCCCTAGGACATACTGAAGGTTCCTGGTAGGCTACTTGGCCCCCAGGGACCCCAGGATTCAAGGGGAATTAGTTCCCCCTCTGCAAACGCGCTAGGGGGCACGTTTGCAGAGTGGTGCCTTAATTTTTTTTGGGGGGGTGGCAGGGAGCCGTACCATAAGCGTATTCCAGGATTTTTTTTTTTTAATTAAAAAAAAATGTTGGGCCTTGGGGGTCCTTGTGGGACCCCTGAGCAGGCCTAGGGACAACGCAGCCCCCTGGCGCGTTTGCAGAGGGGTAACTAATTCCCCTTGAATACTGGGGGTCCCTGGGGGCCAACTAGTCCACCAGTAACATCCAGTATGTGACAGGGGGCTGCGTTGCAGAGAGGTGTAAAAAGGGGCGTGGCCTCTTTACACGTCTCTGCAAGGCAGCCCCCTGGTGCATACTGGAGGTTCCTGGTGGGCTACTTGGCCCCCAGGGACCCCCAGTACTCAAGGGGAATTATTTCCCCCTCTGCAAATGCACCAGGGGGGCGCGTTTGCAGAGTGGTGCAGGGAGGAGGCTCTGCTTGAGGTGACGGATTGCACCACGCAGAGGGGGAACTAATTTCCCTTGAATACTGGGGGTCCCCAGGGCCAACTAGCCCACCAGGAACCTCCAGTATGCGCCACGGGGCTGCGTTGCAGAGAGGTATAAAAAGAGGCATGGCCTCTTTACACATCACTGCAAGGCAGCCCCCTGATGCATTTTAGAGGTTCCTGATGGGCTACTAGGCCCCCAGGGACCCCCAGTATTTAAGGGGAATTATTTCCCCCTCAGCAAACGCGCCCGGGGATGCGTTTGCTGAGTGGTGCCTTAATTTTTTTGGGGGTATCGGCAGGGTACACGTACCTCCCGATTTAAAAATATATATATATATGTATATATTTGGGCCTTGGGGGTCCTTGTGGGACCCCCAAAGCAGGCCTAGGGGTTCAGGGTCTTTCTACCCTGCCCCCTTTTAGCGCGTTTCGCGTTTCTTTTTCTGTTTTCTTGTGCCTTGGTTCAGAGTGTTGACAGACAGTTGACAACCAATCAGCATGCAGCTCGTTCTCGTAATTGTACGGATTTCAGTACGCGTACAGTACTTCGTCTCTAGATATCACTATGATTTTACTTTTGATTTTCTCAGGAACTACTGAACGGGTTTACACCATTTACCAAAAAGCACAATCTGTGAACCGAACTCTACCTCTCTGCCAAATTTGGGGTAATTCCATTCAGCCTTTCTGGCTGTAGCCCTGGCTAAAGGTCCCTATGGTAAATTGCATGGGGAAAACACGTTTTGGGACCCCCCTTTTTTCTTGGCCCCCACTTGACGAATCGGAAAGAGCAGAGCCTAGCAGGCCATTCTCCTGGAGAAATTCACGAAGATTCATCAACCAGCGCCAAAGTTATTCCATATAGAATGTTGTGGATTTCCTATGGAAAGTAGGTCCTAACTAAACTACCTACTGGCGACCGCCAGTAGGTTATATATATATCTATATATATATATATATATATATATATATAGATATATATATATTCACTGAAAAAACCATAGGTTATAGACCATATATAGTTAGGAATTAGCATTTAAAAAACCTTATTTTACTCACACAAAACCATTGAAATTCCATATATAGTTAGTTGTACTAACTATATATCGCGCACCCGCAATCCACTGCTGATCATGTCACATATTACATCATTCATGACATGGTCAGTGACATCACTGATGACATCACTGATGACATCTCAAATGACATCACTGATGACATCACTGATGACATCTCAAATGACATCACTGATGACATCACTGATGACATCATCCAGTGACTGTGTGTTTCTGTAAAGTTTAAATATGTTTTACATATTGAAGAATGAGTAGATGTAGAAGTGTCTGGATGAAGGATTTAGTAGGTGCGTGACTGACTGTATGAGTGAGTGATTAAATGTGTCTCACTGAATGCATGGGTTAGTGACTAAACTGTCTTAATTTGTGCATCATTATGTCTGTTGTTCTGTAAACTGCTGCATGTGTTGATCAGTAGCTATATGAGTAACTATATGGGTTATTGATTGGTTGCCCAAGCATTTGTATGGGAGACTGAGTGTGTGTGTGGGTGGCTGGGAGGTGTATGACTCTGTGCATATATGTGTGAGCAGTTGATTCACTAGATGTATGGGTTCAAAAGTGCATGTGGAAACAGCTGTATGGGCAGTTGACTGTGTGCATGAGTGTATAGGTGAGTGAATGGATATCTCAGTGCTACATGTCAAAGTAAGTACATATGTAAAATACAGTACATGTGAGAGTTGACATATATAAATAACTGTGCATAGGAGCCAGTGAATGTGTGAGTGGCTGTATGCATCATTGTGAACTTGTATCCAGGATTGTATAAGAGAGTAAATATGTTTTAGTATATGTTTGAATAAGTAAGGTGTGTATAACTGTATAGTTGAGAAAATGGAGGTGTGATTGATTCTTTGCATGACTGACTAGGTGTCTGAGTAACTCCATGGATGAGTGACAGTCTGTGAGTGTATGTTTACACTGAGTGTATCTAAGGTTATATTAGAGTCTGAAGAGGTTCATTGTATTATCACATGAATGATGTCATCAGTGATGTGATCAGTAATGTCAAATGAGATGTCATCAGTGATGTCATCAGTGATGTCATTTGAGATGTCATCAGTGATGTCAACAGTGATGTCATTTGAGATGTCATCAGTGATGTCATCAGTGATGTCATTTGAGATGTCATCAGTGATGTCATCAGTGATGTCACTGACCATGTCATGAATGATGTAATATGTGACATGATCAGCAGTGGATTGCGGGTGCGCGATATATAGTTAGTACAACTAACTATATATGGAATTTCAATGGTTTTGTGTGAGTAAAATAAGGTTTTTTAAATGCTAATTCCTAACTATATATGGTCTATAACCTATGGTTTTTTCAGTGAATTTTCAAGGTTTTGTAAATGCTAATTCCTAACTATATATGGTCTATAACCTATGGTTTTTTCAGTGAATTTCATTGTTTTTTTAAAAGCTAATATCTATAGCTGTAAAATGTATTCTTCTTTAAATTCAAAAATGTATTTTATATGTTTATTAATAATTTTTTTTATAATAATTTTTTTGTTTCGCTCCCGGTTCGCGAACTGGGAAGCTTTCCGTTAGCTCAATTTGATGCCGCGACCCGGTCCGCGAACCGGTAAACGTTGCGTTAGCGCAACTGCGGAAGCGCTACGTATCACGTTGTCGCGTAATGCGTCTTATGACGCGCTGCGTTAGCGCACCCGGAAGTGCTCCGGTACGCGATTCGAGGCGCGAAGCGCAGCGACCCGGAAGCGATCCGGGGCACGTTCCGCAGCGCGTAACATAAGCGTGAGAGGTCATGTGACTTGTTAATAAAACTTTTCATTGGTTCATTTAACTTTTGGTTTCATAATCATGTAAGGCTAGGTCAGGTGACCTAAAAATAACACTTTTCATTGGTTTAGAACTATTGTTTTTCCCAAATGATGAAAACCCCTCCTTCTTTCCTCACTCTGACTTTCATCATTGTGAGAGGAAGACCTTTATTCATAGTAGAGCAATGGCTTCAGTACTTGCTTCAGCTGGTGCACCCCCACCACCACCTCCACCTCCTCATGGGAAGAGAGGACCACCTCCCCAGGTCATCACCAACACAGAGGAGGAAGAGGAAGAAATAGAGGAAGAGGAGAGAGAAGGACAACAGTTCTTGGAAGAGGTGCCCCGGGTTTCCCATAGGAAAGCCAGTTTCATTTGGCAGTTTTTTTCAATCCCTCCAGGGCAGAAGAAAGTGAATGCGAGGTATGTCACCTGCCTCATTTGCAAAGACAAATTATCAAGAGGGACTGATAAAAAGTATAGCTATGGGAACTATACCATGCATCGGCACATGAGCAGGAGGTATCCACTCAATTACAGCCGGGCGGAAATTCGTGACATGGAACAAAACCCAACAGCAACTCCTGTGGCCAGGTCAACATCGTTAATATCATTGACAGCAGCAGAGGCACGGGAAACCGTGCCAAACATCCAGGAGAATTTTGGGCATATGAAATATACTTGTCTGCACTGCGGTGCATTGATATCATGTGGTAACATGAGTATTAATTCCATCAACCTGGCTTATAACAATCATAATTGCCCTAACCGCCCCACACAGTAATTTTTTTTTTGCTCCTGTTGAGCCCTTTTCAATGCCTGTTTTTTGTTGTTTCCCCCCCAAAAAAAACCCAAAAAAATATAAAATTGTTCAAAATATACACAAAAAAAAAAAATGTTCAAAAAAAAATAAAAAAATATAAAACAACAAAAACATTAAAAAAAAAAGTTCTTTTCAGAACTACCTCCCCTTTCAAAAAAAAGTGCTAGAATGTTTAGCACTCTAGCAAGCTCTATTTCTTTTAGTTAGCTTCCCAGTTCGCTTCCCGGTTCGCGAACCGGGAGCGAACCCAAAAAATGTTTTTAAAAAAAAAAAGAAGAGTAAGTATAAGGAAAGTAAACAGAGAGTGATGTTAAAAGAAAGACAGCTATAGGGAGTAAACCAGAGATACTGTTTAATAGATCTATTTACCGAAGAAAAGACGGAAGAGGGTATAATTGTGGAAAACAAAATAGATAAGGAAGTGAAAGAAAAAAAAGAGAGTAGAACAATAACAAAGAAGAGTTTCTTGGAGAATGTGAGTGAATGTTCAAAATAAGATTAAAACATGGGGAATAACAGAGAGAAAAAATAGAAAACAGAAAACAAAAAATAACAGAAAAAGATTATTTGAAACAGCAAAGAAATGTAAATAACATAGAGCCATATCATCAACATAGGCAATAAAAGTTTTGCAGCTTTTATCGGCAGAAATATGTCACCAAAGCCGCTTTTGCGGCAGAAAACTGCCGCTAAAACCAGTTTTCTGCCAATAAAAACAGCAATAATTTTATTGGCTGTGTTCATAATATGCCCCTTAGTGTGCTTCAACTACACAGAGAAAGCATTATGAACAAGTAGTGAAAAAGTGATCAGTCAAAGACACTAAGAGTAATAGAGACGGAGTGAGTGAACAAGAGTGAGGAACTATGAGAAGAGAGGGACTGAGAAAAAGAGTGGAAGGAGTTGAGTAAGTAGGTAATAGAGAAAGGAATGAGGAAAGTAGCAAAGGCAGGAAACTGAGGGTTAAAGAAATGAAGCTGTGGAACTAATAGTAGGTGAATGTGATAGAAATGTAACGAAAAGAATACAAAACATTTACCTTATAATTGTCGTTAAATTACTCACTTTTTGTTTTTATACTTTCAATCTGTGAAAGAGAGAACAAACATTTGAAAAATATTAAAACATGTATTTAAAAATTACAAAAGACAAGGGAAAAGATTGAAGGACAAACAGTTTTTCAACAACTTTGACACTGACAGAAGCTTCTGCTTCTCCAGGCCCCCTACACAGTCCTAAAGATATACATTTTAAACTAACAGTATCTTGATGCAGATGAAGTGAGGCCTATCTTAAAACATGGTGCATCTTTTGCACTGCTGTTGTCTCAGAAAAGTGTCGCAAGACACTAACATTTTAAATGATTGCTTCAGGATGCCAATAAGATGTGTCCTATCCAGAGGTTTGTTTGAGGTGAGACCTACTCAGGGTTCCAAATGAAATTTCGAGTTGTTTGAAGAGAACAGAGGACATAATACATGTGAAGGCCTACCAATGAAGTGAGTCATGTCCACTTCACTCTTGAACAAAGGCCAGACCTCTTCTGTGTCCGTGGACAGACCTAAACTTCATCTGCACAATGTCATTCATAAACTTAGGAAACACAGGTGATGTAATTGAAAAATGTGGAGTTTCTTTTCCTCATTTCACAATCACATCACCTGTGTTGCCTTTGCTTAGGTATCTCATAGTGCAGATGTAGTCCAGCATATTAAACAGTACCTAGAAGTGCAGCACTGCATGCAACAACTTTGACACTTATAAAAGCTTTTGCTTCTGCATGCCCCCTACACAATGCTAATTATATACATTTTAAACTGATGGTATCTTGCTGGAGATGAACTGAAACCTATCTTGCAGCATGGTGCATCTTTTACACAAAAGTGACCCACAATGGAGCAAAAGAGGCGCACGGCCACCATAAATCTGACCCTAACATTTTAAATGATTGTTTCAAGATGCCAATAAGGTGTAACCTATCCACAGATTTGTTTCAGGTAAGTCCTACTCAGGGTTGCAGATGGAATTTAGGTTTGTTGAAGAATACAGAGAAGATAATACATGTGGAGGCCTACCAACGAAGTGAGTAATGTCCACTGCACTCTTGAACAAATGTCAGACCTCCTCTGTCTCCAGGAACAGGCCTAAACCTCATCTACACAATGTGGTGTGTAATGTTAGGAAACACAGGTAATATAATTGAAAAACATGCAAATTTTTTTGCTCATTCCACAATCATATGACCTGTGTTTCCTTTGCTTAGGTATCTCATTGTGGAAATGTAGTCTATCATATGAAAGACTACGTAGAATATGAGCACTGTATGCAAGAACTTTGACACTTACAGAAGCCTCTCCTTCTCCATGCCTCCTACACAGTTCTAAATGTACATCATAAATGGAAACAGTACAGAATTAATTATACATGTTAAATGGTTTATTTTTGCTGTTCTCAGAATGTATCAAATTTCACTAAAAACAGTGACTTGAAGGTATTCATCATATAACAGCGGGGAAAAAAAACACAATCAAAATGATTGTGTTTAAAAAACCCATACAACATAACAAATCAGAATTCAGAATTCCTTAAAGTTAACTTACTTTCCATGACGTCAAAGGATGTCCTATGAACAGCTTACACTCTGTTGTGCTGTTATTACTTTCAGCCCGCCACTTTCTGAAAGAAAACCTCCATCGTTTTGAAAAACATGTTACATACAATAAATGACTTCTTGCTCTCTACCACAAGTTTCCACAAGGCCAAATCTTGTCAGAGCCATTTATAACTCTTGGATTTCTTGTAAGCCAATCCCGTCATTTGGCATTTCCGCAACTTTCAGAATTAAAATGTTGAAGATCATTTTCACAATCCTGGACTAGTAATATCTTCCCCTTCTTCCTCAGTCATGTTCTACATTTCCTATGACACTGATACTGCTTACTATGAAGCAGACTTACACTACCTCTATGACTACTACAATTATTTAATTCTCTACATCACTTTTAATCACAAAGCAATGTAAAACAGTAGACAGCATTGCAGACTTACATTCCCTCTACTCTATGTTTTGATTGGCTGCTTCAATTAGCTTATAAAAAGAAATTGTTTTTCTGAACTCATTCAAAGTGCACTTATTTCTCCATGACGTCCATTCTTATGGTTAGAAGTTATGTCTCTGAACTACACTTATCCTCAAGGCCAAATCGTGTAGGAGCCATTAGAACTTCTTGAAATTCCTCAGAGCACATCCCGAGATTCTTTCCCTAAAATTTTGGTTTTAAAAACACCAGGTAAGAGTTTTTAAGGTCATACGGCAATTTTTTTTTGAAAATTAAAACAGAATCATTGCAGAATGACCAGCCATTTCTAGACTTTAAATAAGCTGTGTAATGTCCTGATGTTGTTGAAGGACCGTCATGATATATAATTGCTGCAGTTACAAAAGTCCTTCCTGATATTGACAACTGCGAAGCCACAACATTTTTAATTAAAGTTGTCAATTTTGTTCCATCAGGCCTACATCGTTGGAACACTAAAATGACATACTGGCCATATGTTCGTATAAATAATGTGGACATCATTTCAGATTTACATTGGCTACACTCCATGTTGTGATCAGCTGCTTTTACTAGCTTATTAAAGGAGACTGATTTACTGTCTGGCAAAGTTAAATATATAAATCTTTCTGAGTCTACACTAGTAGTACTTGATACCCTACAGTTCTTGCAGTCATGCTGCCATTGATAAGAAAGCCCAAACAGCTGATCTACATCTACACCTTCAGCATGCAATACATCAAGCATATACATTAAAAACTCCTGACAATCTTGCTGAATATTTTGAGAGAATTGTGTTTGGCCTGAACATCTGTCTAACAGATTTCGAATTTCAGACACACTTTCTATGTTTGTTCTATCAGTGCTACATTTTTCTAAGACAGAATTTAACAAACTGCAAAATCTTTGATCAGAATTGACCACAATCTCTTCTTTTACATTTTCTAGAGAAAACAAAACATTAACCACTACATTAGCATAGCAGTTGACACCAGAACTGTTTTCAAATTGAAAACCAACAACATCTTCAACAGAATCCTTTTTGTTTCTGCTTATAATTTCAGGTTCATCGACTTTTCGTCTTTTTGCTACAACCTCCCCAGTATTGGTCACATTTCTTCGTTTCCGGCCTACCACACGTTTCTCAAACAAAGGATATTGAGGCAAATGTGGCGCATACTCTCTTCTTAACCTATTGTATTCCTTAACACAATCTAGATCCGCACAAATGCTTGTGACATCACACTCAATCAAGTACAATCCCGATAAAGTTCTAACTCGTGACAATGCTACATATGCCATACCCTCCTTGAACACAGAACTGCCAATATTCACCAATGCACTGTCTACACTTAAACCTTGCGATTTATGGATTGTCACCGCATATGCCAAGCAAACAGGAAACTGCTTACGGCGAACATATAAGTCTTTTACAAGCAAAAATCTAGCAGAACAACGACCAATTAGCTGTACTTCCTCAATGCCATCAAATTTAATTTTTAAAAATTCAATTCCATCTCTATTTCTGTATTTTACAAAATCAACAACATTACCCATTGATCCATTTACCAGACCTCTTTCAACATGTAAATTCCTTCTTAAAATTATACGGCAGTTCAAGCACACATTCAGAGTCTTTTCAAAACCTGCAGTTTTAGATATACTCTTCTCTAATGAATCCAATTTTGTTTTCAGATTCTCAGACAAAATATTTGTTGATCCCATATGCTCTACTCTGTCAATAGCTTCCAGTTTCACAATCTCTTGCTTTTCTAAATGCAACATTTTGTTGTTGAATTTGGCACATTCTGCAAGAGTTGGCATCAAACATATTCCAGATTTCTTCTCAGTAATTTTCTGAAAAATATTCTCAGGCACAACATCTTGTTCTGGATATAAATTTGACAGTAATCGTGCATGTAAAGCTTCTTTCCCATGCTCGGTCACTTTTCCAATTCTAACATCTTGTAGAATAGTCTTGTAAACTTCATCCTTCGCCTGACGCATATTTTCATGCAGTTCAGCATAATTGAAGTTTAACCATATATTGACGTTGCCAATGCTGCCTAGGCACTTCCTGGTATCTTCATGCGTGAGCATTTTGAACACAGGTTGCCCTTTCACTGGTGTCAGCTGCAGAAGATCTCCGAAAACAATGATGTGTTTGCCACCAAATAACACATCATACTCTGTTTTGAGAACTTCTTGCATTCTCAAATGCACAAAGGCAAGCATGACATTGGAAACCATGCTTACTTCGTCAATGATAAGAAGTTTCATTTTCCTCAAGATTCTTAAAACTTCAAAACAAGCATCTCCAGATAGCTTGTGATATTGTAATTTGTTGTCATGCTCCACTGGCAGCATCAGTAAACGATGTAAAGTAATCCCTTTAATGTTATGTGCTGCCAGTCCAGTTGGAGCGGTGACAACACAAGACAGCGATGACTCTGTCCTTTCCTGCAAATAACATGAAATTGCTTTAATAAGGAAACTTTTTCCAGTTCCCGCTTCTCCACTCACGTACAGTCGGACAGGCTTCAACGACGTACATGAGCACTCTTTCTTGTCATGACTTAATCCATGATCAATTTGCATGGTAACTTCGTCATATATTTTCCTCTGCTCAACGTTGAGTTGTCTTTCCAACTCTTCTAAGTTAACCGCATCCTCCTGAGCATGTGCCATGGCTCTTTCCACTTCATTCATAGCAGTGGCAGCTTCATTTTCGATAACAGGTCCTCCTAGTGGATCCTGACTCAATGAAGCAGAACTCTGACTGTCCTGAGAACTGTCTCTGGCAATCTCGGCTGCAATCATTGCTTCCTGCACAATTTCCGCATTCAACATTTCTACATATTTGGGAAAAGCAGGACATTCTATGGTCTCCTTGGCGGCATTGAAAGAGTCTTCGTAACAGAGAAAATCTCCAAGCAGTTCCTCTTCTGCACGCCAAGGCTTGAAAAGTTGCAAAAGTGCTAAATAGAAAAACTCCTTTTTTTCAGGAGATTCGCCACTCAATTTTCGATGGTTTACCAAGTGGCATTTTCTTTGCTTGACCAGACATCCCTCACTTCCTATTACAGCATACACTCCTTTCTCAGTATCTTCTTTGATGTTCCTCTTGAATATGTAATTTTGAAGAACCTCATATAAACAAACATTCTCGAGGTGAATGCTTCGATTTGGATAATATGTATCCAACATGTTGGTCTTCAAAATGTCGGTACTGTTTGGCTCCTTTTCCGCCAAATACTCAATTTCCCGCACAGGTTTGAGAACTCGATTACGCGTTGCAGCAAGACCAAGACTCGCCCAAACGATACTCCTGGACTTGGCATAGAGACTTGCTGAAGACAACCGGTCAGAACATTCGTACGCTCCAATTTCTCGATGCGACAACATCTTCAGACTGAAACTGTACAACTTCTTGCTGAGGCTCTTTTCATGGGAAATGTCCTCCCACATATCCTTCAATTCTGTCTTCTCTTTTTTGGTGATGTAAGACGTCACATACCGAGCCACAGCCATACAGTTATCAGCCACAAACTGTATATCCATGTTAGCATTCCACATGGACAAAATCACCGGGTTGTAGTCGTTGATGTACTTGGACTCTTCGTTCCTCTTAAAATTGTATGTGTTTTTAGGTGATTTCTTCATCACATTATGTCGCAGCGAAGACATCAAACTGTTTACTCTTCCTTTAGAAATCACCAGTCGTGGAAAGCCGAAACGACATTTGGTGTAGAACTTGTCCTTGTTTCGGAATTTACGACGACAGTACTTTCCACATCGATGGCTTTGGAAACGCAGAACTTTTTCTCTTAGGCTTTTCTTCTCCTTTGCGTTTGGAACAGCACACGTAGAATACTGTTGTATAAAACTCATCACTGAGTCTTCTGGATCCGTTCCAAATTTAGGTGCATCCTTGATCCACAGCAACATATGTATATGAGGAGCACCTCTTGCTTGGTACTCCTTTCTCCAGAAGAAATCCAACACCTCTCCAAGAGGTGGATTGTTCTTATTCATGATGAAAGACATCATAGCTTCAAATCTATGATTGAAGTACCTACATACATTGACTGGATCCAAAGAGCACAGTTCTCCGGGTGTCTTGAATTCGATGTTTTCTACGTTAGCATTTGCCTCTCGTAGAAATTCAAGTAAGTCTTCCCAGCCATACTCGTCACAGCTCAGAGTGAGGAACCATGTGGGAGTTCCTAAGTTCCTCAGCATACATTTTAAATCACCATGACGACGGTACAAGTACTCATTAGTACCACGCTGACATGCCATGAGATTAATCAGGTGAGAATCCAAAATACTGTCTTGGACATTGACTTTATCCATAAAGTCACTTGCCGAGATGTTTTGCATGTGTATACCACTTTTCAAGATGTGGTTCACTGCATATGACAGTCCAGACAGATCGCTTTCAAACAGGAGATGAAACAAATAAGGAATGCATTGTCGAAACCTAGCATCGCCTGCATACAATCGCAAAGTCCGGTATTCAGAAGCAGGAATTTGATGAGGTCGCTCATCATATCTTCCTCCCTGACCTGTTGGAAAAAGCTGTGGGAAACACCGAGCTTCCAAACTTTCCTCCCAAACACTAATGGGACTCCCTTTGGCTTGTTTCATTTGAAACAACTCAATAGCATTCCCCATGACTTCCTTGGAATGCAAAGGATGAACACTATAATGTTCATATATTTCTTCACTAGTAGAGGGTTCTACTTTCTCAATTTGACCAGCACACAAATCGCTATCCTCTTCCTCACTTACTTCCTCTTCTGCAACATATACATTCTTATAGTATTTATTATTATTTTTCAAATACAATGTTGCCTTTTTAACTTTCCTAACATCCACTAAATCTTGCCATATTTTCTTATTCTTTGTCGGAACCCCATTAACTAAGATAACCAGAGGTTCCTCTTCCACTTTTTCTACTCCAATTGTGTTAATGTTTTTCTTCAAATCTAGAGGCAAATAAACAACTCTTCCCTTTAATCCTCTCTGTAAATCTGATGGAGGCAATTTCCCTGTCTTTGGCTCCATTCTTACAATAGCCTGAAAGGGATGGATACTTTGAATCAAAATAGATTCATAAGTATTTTAATCCTTCAATTCAGAAGGAATCTCAACCAATTCCAGATTATTATGAACTGCTCTAGCAGGCATCTGGTTTTGATTTAATTTGCAACAACAATAAGTACACACACGTTGATCCAATCCAAAATGAAAACAATTTTCTGCCATCAAGTATGTTGCGAAATCCTTCCATTCACTATTATTTTCCCTTTCACTTTTTGCATATAAATCCACTAACTTAGTCTGATTCTTATAATAAGTGCGTCGACAACACACACAAGTGAAATTTGGCCTCTCACTTGATTTGACCTGAAACGTCGCAATTTCCCTCTGGAAATTATCTGTACTGGAAACCTGTACACTATCTTCCACATTACCTGCTTCTTCTTGGTCAATTTCAACATTCTCCTCTTTACTTCCAAAGTAACAAAACTCAATTTCTTCACATATATTCTTCACATCTATTTCAGAACCATGCAAAAGAGCAGCGCATAATTGTTTAAGCATAATTGCTGGACTCTTAGCATAATACAACATTCTAACTAATTTCCTCACTTTATTATGATGCACTGCTAGCATCCTGAAATGATGAAAAACACTCTGGCATACTCTCCTGGAAAGACAAGCCAGTGAATGACCATGCAAACCTGTCACTTCTCTTACTCTGCAAGGATCTAATTCTTGCAACAACCTCATTTTTTGCTTCAAACTTTTCTTATTAAATGACCGTACAAAATCACAAAGCAAATTGATGGAATCCTGTCGCACACTGCAAATACTACTACACTTCCAGGTGTACACAGGACCCTTAGCACGTCTTCCTAAAACCTCATTACCTAACACCTCTTCTGCCTCTGTTGTCACAAGTTTTTCTTTTTCAACTGGACAACCATCTTTCACTTCATAAGCTCGACCACTGGTGTCAACTGCATGCACCAAATCATTATCCTGGAAATAACTCTCCTCATTATAAAATGCCTCACAGCTTGAACTATGCATCCATTCTCCAGAAAAAACTTCACAAAAATTACTACGATTAACTATTCTCTTCCATCTACTATTTCTTTTGAAATCATAAATTGCCTTGTTTAGCTTCCTAATTCTATTGATTATCAAAATAAATAACTTACGTTTAATTTCAAATGCCTGATCAATAACTTTCTCAACTTTTTTTTTTCTCTTATAAAAAACCACTTTCTGTTGACCTTTCTTAATATTTTTTAACAAATTGCCAATTATCCTGTTGCGGAACATTCGTTTACGAATGTCCCTAAACTGTTGTTTCCTTCTACTATCATGCACAGAGTTATCTCTTGCTCTAGCAGTAACATTTTTCATTGGCCTTTCCTTTCCGTTTGAATTGCTTCTCTTTTTCTGGACTGAAACATTTTCTGTAGTAATATTTTTTTTACTACAAATATTTCTTATAAATGTTTTTGTACTCTTACCCGGTGCTTTCTTGGTGACTTGACAAATCTTTTTGTTAGAGGACTGCTGCTTTTTTTCATTAACCTGCTGTCTTTGACGTTTTGCAGCCTTTCTCACTCTTTCTTTGGTTGGCATGCTGAAATCTTGAAATGATCTGCAGTTGAATCTGTGGTAAAATATAATAAAAAATGTTATTAACCACTATTACCCAACAGTAAATCAATAACAGTAATCAAAAACTTAAAACACTACTTGACATTTTTACATAGAAGATTTTTTAGTGCTTGGCAAATTTAGAATACAGAAATAGCAGAAAAGAAATGGAATTTATATTCATGTTACCTGTGCTATTTTATATGTGAATCTGATCTAATTTTATGAGCATATTTTAATATTTTATTGAAGACACTACACATAACCTGTTTTTGAAGTTGTCTTTATTTTTAAATTAAACGGTTTACATTTTTACTTTGTATTTATTATAAATTTTTAAAATAAATGTTTATAGTTCCATAGGCTCAAGCACGTCAGCTTCCCATCCTATGTCATATAATTCGGACAAATCTGCATCCTCATCACGTTCTTCTTCATCCTCAGAATTTAAATCATCCAAGGGATCAACATCCACTGATGTTTCAATTACGAGTTCAATGATGAGGTCAAAATCAACTGATTGCTGATTGTCGCTCATGTTGATGTTGTCTTTATCTTTAAAGAAAGATAACAACAATGAGATGTTGCAGAGTAAGAGACAAATCTCAGAGATTATAATATTAAAATTGTTTAACAAGAGTAACATTTTGCAGCTATTATATAGCCATGTCCAACGATGCTGAGCAGGTGAAGCCTATGTCTAATTTTTCAGTGAACAGGACTCATCTCTTCTTAACCTTGGATAAGCCTCACCGACTCTGTGTCCCCTGCACATACTTAAATGTAAAGGGGCAGATTTATGTTAAATGGCACATCCCCAGGCATGCACCAGTTAACGTGCACCGCTGCTCTGCCACTCATGGTGTGCCGCATTTACAATCAGATAGGAGAAAGCTACTTCAAAACCCTGGGCCTGCTTGAAGCAGGCATAGGTCTTGACGCAACATTGTGGAGATGGGGCACCCCTGAGCCTTGCTGGAGCTGCATCACACTTGCGATACAACTCCAGCAATGCGCCACCTTTACGGCACAGATGCGTCACGCATCTGTGCCATTTTTGCCCCATGCAAATGTAAATGCAGCACACCATGGGTGGCGGAACAGCAGCGCAGGATGACTGGCACATCCCTGGTGATGCGCCAGTCATCATAAATCTATCCCTAAGCTTCTTATCTTGTTAGAGATGAACCGCCATATGTATCATCAAACTATTTTGCATTTCCTAAATAGCGAATTTTAAGGGATAAATAGCAATTCTTTACCATTCCTAATTTGCGATGAGCAAATTGCTAATTGCAAATTACCCATTCATTTCCATGGGCCAGGAGGCCCATAGGAATGAAGGTGCAATTTGCGATTAGCAATTAGCTCATCGCAAATTAGGAATTTTTCCAAAGGTGCAGGGGTGTCTCAAGAACACCCTGCTGCACCCCTGAAAAAGAAATTTGGGGGCATATGGCGCACATACATACCCTAAGGGCATGTATGGGCGTCATATGGCACCTTTTGTTTTTTGGAAAAAAAGCTTTTTGAAAAGAATTCGCAAATTACCACCAACTAGAAGTTGGTGGTAATTTGCAAATCCTTAATGGCATTTTTTGCATATTTTTTGTTTGATACATTGCATTTAAGGAATCGCAAAATTTGCAAATCCTTCAGTACAATCGCAAAATAAGGAATAGCAATTTTTGCTATTCCTTATTTTGCATCTAACTTGTTTGATACATACCATTTGTCTAATTAGCATTCGCAAAGGCCGAAATTCGCAGAATTTTGACCTTTGCGAATGCTAATTAGCTTGATACATATGGCCCCAAATGAGGCCTGTCTTGCAACATGGTGCATCTTTTGCATCACTGCTGCATCGGTTTCATGTGGCACGTTTTTTTTACACCATGACACATCTGCCTAAATGCATCAATTTGTAATTTTGTCGCCTCATAGCAAATCTTTTGCACCGCCGCTGCATCAGAAAAGTGACGCACAGTGGCGCAAAAGAGGCATACACCTATCATAAATCTGTCCCTAGCATTTTAAATGATTAATTCAGGATGACGATAAGGTGTGGCCTATCCAGAGGTTTGTTGAAGGTGAGGCCTACTCAGGATTGCAGATTAAAGTTACGCTTGATGAAGAATACAGAGGAGATAATACATGTAAAGGCCTACCAATGAAGTAAGTAATGTCCACTTTATTGCGCCAGTCATCATAAATGTATCCCTAAGCTTCTTATCTTGTTACAGATGAACCGCCATATGTATCATCAAACTATTTTGCATTTCCTAAATAGCGAATTTTAAGGAATAAATAGCGATTCTTTACCATTCCTAATTTGCAATGAGCAAATTGCTAATTGCAAATTACCCATTCATTTCCATGGGCCAGGAGGCCCATAGGAATGAAGGTGCAATTTGCGATTAGCAATTAGCTCATCGCAAATTAGGAATTTTTCCAAGGGTGCAGGGGTGTCTCAAGAACACCCTGCTGCAGCCCCTGAAAAAGAAATTTGGGGGCATATGGTGCACATACATGCCCTAAGGGCATGTATGGGCGTCATATGGCACCTTTTGTATTTTGGAAAAAAAGCTTTTTGAAAAGAATTCGCAAATTACCACCAACTAGAAGTTGGTGGTAATTTGCAAATCCTTAATGGCATTTTTTGCATATTTTTTGTTTGATACATTGCATTTAAGGAATCGCAAAATTTGCAAATCCTTCAGTGCAATCGCAAAATAAGGAATAGCAAATTTTGCTATTCCTTATTTTGCATCAAACTTGTTTGATACATACCATTTGTCTAATTAGCATTCGCAAAGGCTGAAATTCACAGAATTTTGGCCTTTGCGAATGCTAATTAGCTTGATACATATGGCCCCAAGTGAGGCCTGTCTTGCAACATGGTGCATCTTTTGCATCACTGCTGCATCGGTTTCATGTGGCACGGTTTTTTTACACCATGACACATCTGCCTAAATGCATCAATTTGTAATTTTGTCGCATCATAGCAAATCTTTTGCACCGCCGCTGCATCAGAAAAGTGACGCACAGTGGCGCAAAAGAGGCATACACCTATCATAAATCTGTCCCTAGCATTTTAAATGATTAATTCAGGATGACGATAAAGTGTGGCCTATCCAGAGGTTTGTTTAAGGTGAGGCCTACTCAGGATTGCAGATCAAAGTTACACTTGATGAACAATACAGAGCAGATAATACATGTAAAGGCCTACCAATGAAGTAAGTTATGTCCACTTCATTGTGCCAGTCATCATAAATCTATCCCTATGCTTCTTATCTTGTTAGAGATGAACTGCCATATGTATCATCAAACTATTTTGCATTTCCTAAATAGCGAATTTTAAGGAATAAATAGCGATTAATTTGCAAATCCTTAATGGCATTTTTTGCATATTTTTTGTTTGATACATTGCATTTAAAAATCACAAAATTTGCAAATCCTTCAGTGCAATCGCAAAATAAAGAATAGCAATTTTTGCTATTCCTTATTTTGCATCAAACTTGTTTGATACATACCATTTGTCTAATTAGCATTCGCAAAGGCCGAAATTCACAGAACTTCGGCCTTTGCAAACGCTAATTAGCTTCATACATATGGCCCCAAGTGAGGCCTGTCTTCCAACATGGTGCATCTTTTGCATCACTGCTGCATCAGTTTCATGTGGCACGGTGTTTTTTACACCATGACACATCTGCCTAAATGCATCAATTTGTAATTTTGTCGCCTCATAGCAAATCTTTTGCACCGCCGCTGCATCACAAAAGTGACACACAGTGGCGCAAAAGAGGCATACACCTATCATAAATTTGTCCCTAGCATTTTAAATGATTAATTCAGGATGACGATAAGGTGTGCCCTATCCAGAGGTTTGTTTAAGGTGAGGCCTACTCAGGATTGCAGATGAAAGTTACGCTTGATGAAGAATACAGAGGAGATAATACATGTAAAGCTCTACCAATGAAGTAAGTGATGTCCACTTCATTGCGCCAGTCATCATAAATGTATCCCTAAGTTTCTTATCTTGTTAGAGATGAACCGCCATATGTATCATCAAACTATTTTGCATTTCCAAAATAGCGAATTTTAAGGAATAAATAGCGATTCTTTACCATTCCTAATTTGCGATGAGCAAATTGCTAATTGCAAATTACCCATTAATTTCCATGGGCCAGGAGGCCCATAGGAATGAAGGTGCAATTTGCGATTAGCAATTAGCTCATCGCAAATTAGGAATTTTTCCAAAGGTGCAGGGGTGTCTCAAGAACACCCTGCTGCACCCCTGAAAAAGAAGGCATATGGCGCACATACATTTTAACAACATTCCTTTACCTCAAAAACGATTTTCAAGTCATAATTTGAAAACACTGCCCACGGGGAAATGACTTAAAATGTCCTTAAGACACATGAAAGTGTTTTTTTAAAGCCTTTGCAAGTTTTTGGGTCAGTTTTAACATGGCTATGTAACTCAAACAGTCAAAATCTAAATTTACCATGCACAGGTGGGACCATATTTACAAGGAATGTGCCCCACGGGGAAAGGTCTTTTAATGTAATATGGGAAAAATGACATCAGAGACACTGAAATGCCTTATAAAGAAGCATACACCATTATATCCTTGTCATAAATTTACAAACCATTCCTTTTCCCCAAAAACGATTTTCAAATCATAATTTGAAAACACTGCACATGGGGAAATGACTTAAAATGTCCTTAAGACACATGAAAGCGTTTTTTGATTGCCTTTCCAGCATGGTTGGGTCACTTTTAACATGGCTATGTAACACAAACATTCAAAATCTAAATTTGCCATGCACAGGTGGGAGCATATTTACAAGGAATGTGCCCCACGGAGAAAGGTCTTTTAATGTAATATGGGAAAAATGACATCAGAGACACTGAAATGCCTTATAAAGAAGCATACACCATTATGTCCTTGTCATAAATTTTAAAACCATTCCTTTTCCCCAAAAACGATTTTCAAATCATAATTTCAAAACACTGCACATGGAGAAATGACTTAAAATGTCCTTAAGACACATAAAAGCGTTTTTTGATTGCCTTTGCAGCATGTTTGTGTCACTTTTAACATGGCTATGTAACGCAAACATTCAAAATCTAAATTTGCCATGCACAGGTGGGAGCATATTTACAAGCAATTTGCTCCACAGAGAAAGGTCTTACATTAAAATGGGAAAAATAACATCAGAGACACTCAATTGCCTTATAATGAAGCATACACCATTATGTCCTTGTCATAAATATTATAACCATTCATTTTCCTCAAAAACGATTTTCAAGTCATAATTTGAAAAGACTCCACAGCTCCTATGCACAATAACACCCTGTCAGTACTAATACTTCACATTTTCTCCAATTACATTTTCTCAAAGAAACAAAATCTATTTGTAAAACACTTGAGACAAAGCAACATTTGAAGAACACAACTTTCTTCATAATTTTCTCCTTAAAGCACACTATTCTCTATCTAAATTAAAGAAATCTTTTCTCACCTTAGCAAATACTTTGAGTTTCAAAACAGTCTCAGAAACACACCAATTTGTCTTCAGCAGAGCAAAAGGTATGCACTCCAGAGTCTGCAGCTATCAAAAGCACAGAAATGCTGTAATTCTTCACACATATCTCTCATGTCACCCAATCAAAACTCTTCCCTCACTTTTTTTCAAATGAAAACCCTTCCCCCCTCTGCCCTTTCTGCCTTTTCTGCATGGCAACCACGTCTTGGAAGACCTCTGGTGTTTGCAAGTTCACACAACAATGTTGCAATTGAACTCTGAACTCTCAGTGCACCTCATATCCAGTGCATTCTTTCATTTAATGATTTTTTCTTGACCACTCAAAATACATCTTTCAAACAACTCATCCATGCACCCTAACTTTCTGTTTTCAGCTATCAAAATCCACCAATCACTGTTACTGCTTCATTAACACAGAAACTCCACAGTTTTTTTCATTTTAAACTCTTATTTTTTCAACTGCCATTTCATTGCCACACTTCATCTGACCGCAGGAGAACCTTCTCTCACCATGTTTTCTGTCTGGATTGTTGGACATAGTTACATCTATTGGGCTCAGAGGTATGCTGAGAACAGGAATTTACCTAACCTCAATTTACAAGATGTGGAAATTAAGTGGTTTGGCCACAGAGGATTAAAATGTCACCAATTGATACCATTGGTGAAAACCTTTATGCATTTGCCAAAACCTGACCTGTTAATTGTGCACTGTGGAGGTAATGATTTAGGCACTTTGACTGGGGTAGGTCTGGAAATGCTTTTAAAGGACACCTTTGAGCAATTGATGGCACTTTTTCCTCAGACTGCCTTGGTATATTCAAATATATGCCAAAGACAGAAATGGAGGTGGTCAAACCAATTTTGTCCACAAATTGAGAAGTCGAGGAAGCATGTAAACAAATCTGTTTCAGCTTACATGAGAGACCATGGAATGGGCTCCCTGTACAACAATAACTTGCGTTACTACATGCAAGATATCTACAGAGGAGATGGAGTTCACTTCTCAAATGAGGGCAACAGAATTTTCATTCTGAATTTAAGACTGTGCATTGGTACCTACTTATAAGTACCTAAATGTACCATAAACCCAAAAGCTCTTCTCAGAGCTACCCTACATCTGATCACTCACAATTATTATTTTACTCTAACATTTTTCACTAATTTTCAACAAAGTACGCTCCCTGGGGCGCTACCCGGTACGCGAACCGGGAGCTAACCTCGCTAAATTTTTAAAAAAATGTTTTTTTTTCGCACATATGGGCCTCCTCAGCCACCCTCAGAAAACCTAGGGGGTCAAGATAAGTCTACCGTGCCCCCTTCTACCCATTCTGAACATTATTTGCCCTCCATCTTGTATCTTAATTCGATCGAAACACAAAATGGTGGACTCCCGTAACGCTTAAGGTTCGCGTACCGGGTCGCTCCCTGGGAAGCGCACCATCAAAAAAGGTGGGAAAGTAGTTTACAGAAAAGCGACTGGAGACAATTTCACCAAATATAGATTACCTCATACTACATACCAATGCCTACCATTTTCACAAATTTGATTGAAATTCCATTTAACCATTTAGCCTGTAGACCTCTCTAAATACCCTGAGGTAAATTACTTCACAAAACACATCTGAAGTGTTGGAATTGACAACCAATTAAAATGTTACTTTAATTTTCTACTTTTTTTACCTGACATTTGATTGGCTATGTACCTGAATATATATAAAGGAAGAGAGAGAAACACAGCCATTTTGACTACTACTTCCTGAACTACATTGCAAGATCATTTTCACTCACAACTTAAACTTGTTTTTAGAAGGTGAGATATTATTTTATAAATTTGAAAACATTTTCAGATAGTTATATACTATCCCTCTGTAAGAGTTAGACATTGAGAAAGGCTTGTTTATTATAATTATGGATTGATTTAGGTTTCTGTGGTATAATTATGAATTTACTTAGGCTTCTTCACAGGCACTTTTTAATAGTACTACTTCACGCCTCACAAGTACCTGTCTGAACTTAAACCCAACAGTGCCCTATCTCTACTGATATATTTATTTTTTATGCAAATTACAGCAATAAAATGGAAGGTTAGCAGAATGTTTCCTTCGAAATTGTTCTGGAGAACAACACAGAAAAAGATATTGAGGACAATGATGACTCAGATTTCATGGATGAATCACGGGACCATGAATTAGTTCAATGTGTAGAATCTGTGGATCATTTACTTCATTATGATGACGGTCAAATGTGGGAACTTATGTTCACTCAACAAGAGGACATATCGGACAGTCAAATGCTAGACGTTCTATTAAATTTTGAAAAACGATCCGAAAAATAAAATTGTATGTAATATTAAAAAATTGTTTGAGTCTTTAATCATTTTTATATGTAATTCATAAACTAGTTAAATGTTAGAAATGTTATTAAATTTTCAAACACAATCACAATAATAAATAATTGCTTAAAAAATAAAAAAATTAAAAAATAATCAACAAAAAACCAACAATCAATTAACATACAGTATTTGAAAAGTCTATCATTCTTTTTTCCTTATAGTACGCTGCCCAGAACGCTTCCCGGTTCGCGAACCGGGCGCTACCCACGCAAAAAACCAAAAAAAATTATTTTTTTTTGCCCCGCGGAGCCCTTTTAAAGCCTCCACATTAAACCTAGGGGGTCAGGGAGGATCTACTATGCCCCCTTATGGTCATTTCCCCCCTTTGTTTTGGCCTCCTCTTGTCTCTCAATCCTACCGAGAGACAAGATGGCGGCCGCTCCGGACTGTTTAGAATGTTGACAGACACCGGAGAGCCAATCAGCTTCGCTACGCGAAGTTCCGTTACGCGTAAAGTCCGCGAACCGGAGCGCTGCCCGGTCCGCTGTTACAGATATATATCTTTTTTTGAACGTTAATTTCTCAAAATCCACTGAAGCACATATATTGAGACCTAGAAAAGGCACATCGGGCTACCAGTCCCTACAATTTTGCCAAGTTTTGTGGAAATCCATTCAGCCGTTCGGGCTAAAAGTGAGGCCAACCGCCCTATAGAAAACTCAATGTTAAAAACACGTTTTGGGACCCCCCTTTTTTCTCAGCCCCCCCTTGACGAACCCCCCCCAAATTTCCAGGGGCTGCTCGGAAACAAAATGTTCCATTTTCCAGAAAATTTCAGCCAATTCCGTCCACAAACGCCAAAGTTATTAGACATAGAATTTTCAAAAATCCCATAGGGAAAAAATCCTAACTATATATACCTACTGGCGACCGCCAGTAGGTAATATATTTATATATATATATATATTCACTGAAAAAACCATAGGTTATAGACCATATATAGTTAGGAATTAGCATTTAAAAAACCTTATTTTACTCACACAAAACCATTGAAATTCCATATATAGTTAGTTGCACTAACTATATATCGCGCACCTGCAATCCACTGCTGATCATGTCACATATTACATCATTCATGACATGGTCAGTGACATCACTGATGACATCACTGATGACATCTCAAATGACATCACTGATGACATCACTGATGACATCTCATTTGACATCATTCTTGTGCTAATACGATAAACCTCTTCAGACTCTAATATAACCTTAGATACACTCAGTGTATACAGACACACACACTTCCACTCATCCATGGAGTTACTCACACACCCAGTCAGTCATGCAAAAAACAATCTCATCTCCATTTCTTCAACTATACAGTTAAACACACCTTACTTATTGAAACATATACTAACACATATTTACTCTCTTATACAATCCCTGATACAAGTTCACAATGATCGATACAACCACTCACTCATTCGGTGGCTCTCATGCACAGTTATTTATATATGCCAACTCTCACATGTACTGTGTTTTACATATGTACTTACTATGACATGTAGCATTGAGATATCCATTCACTCATCAATACACTCATGCACACAGTCAACTGCCCATGTAGCTGTTTCCACATGCACTCTTGAACTCATACACCTAGTGAATAAACTGTTCACACATCTATGCATAGAGTCACACACCTTCCAGCCACCCCCACACAAACTCAATCTCCCATAGAAATACTTGGGCAAGCAATTAATAACACATATAGCCTCTCGTATAGCTAATGATCAACACATGCAGCAGTTTACAGAACAACAGACATAATGATGCACAAATTAAGACAGTTTAGTCACTAACCCATGCATTCAGTGAGACACATTTAATCACTCACTCATACAGTCAGTCACGCACCTACTAAATCCTTCATCCAGACACTTATACATCCACTCATTCTTCAATATGTAAGATATATTTTAACTTTACAGAAACATACAGTCACTGGATGTTGTCATCAGTGATGTCATCAGTGATGTCATTTGAGATGTCATCAGTGATGTCATCAGTGATGTCACTGACCATGTCATGAATGATGTAATATGTGACATGATCAGCAGTGGATTGCAGGTGCGCGATATATAGTTAGTGCAACTAACTATATATGGAATTTCAATGGTTTTGTGTGAGTAAAATAAGGTTTTTTAAATGCTAATTCCTAACTATATATGGTCTATAACCTATGGTTTTTTCAGTGAATTTTCAAGGTTTTGTAAATGCTAATTCCTAACTATATATGGTCTATAACCTATGGTTTTTTCAGTGAATTTCAATGGTTTTTTAATAGCAAATATCATAAGCTGTCGAATGTCAAGTACGTGGTAAGTGAAAACATTTTCGTGTTTATGCACACTGATCTGCTTTGAATGGTGCCCCCCCCCCTCATTTCTATTAGGAGTACTCTCTCTTTGCAGATAGTGAAAGGTAGTTAACGCAGGCCTTTGCCACCGTTGTAATCCGTCGTGCCTGCTTCTCTCTCCATTTGATTGATTGTTATCCAAGTATTTACTGTTTTAGAATTAGTTCTCTTTGGTTCATTCTCTATTTACAAACAAACACAGAGTCGCAATACTCTGTTTAGTCTTTGCAGATAACGAAAAATCGTGTAAAAAAAAAGAAAAGGAATCGAGCAAAATCAGTAGGCCACTAATGGGATCTCTTTTTGACCTCGCTAAAATAGAAACATTAGGAACAACCCCTCATGACAAATACAAAACTAGTGAGATGAACTGAACTCCACACAATGATGGCTGCAAAACAGCTCGGCTCCGCCACCCACCCCGCCCAAAATAACGATAAAGAGCGGCTGCCATGATTGGTTGCGGAATGGCCACGACGGAGCTACGAAATGATGCTGCTCTCATGCTAACCCCAGCTTCAGTCTGAAACATCCAGAAACACTGTAGACTACCAATTCGATCAGTTCCGGTAGCGCCCCAATGTAACCCGGTAGAGAAGAACTAGCCCTCCCCTCTTTCACTGATGGTTCTTGTTGCCTGTCCCTTCTGTTCTCATTTAACAGAACTATTTAGCCTGCTGAAAGGGGTTGTGTTCTGACCGCTGGTTGGTGGAGACATTTTGACTATATTCTGGACCTGCGTTGTCGCGTAATGCGTCATATGACGCGCCGCGTTAGCGCATCCGGGGCGCGCAGCGCGTAACGTAAGCATAACAAGTCATGTGACTTGTTAATAAAACTTTTCATTGGTTCATTTTACTTTTCTTATTGTAATGATGAAAGGCTTGCTCATATGACCTAAAAATTACGCTTTTCATTACTTCCGAACATTATTTTTTCTTAAATATATGTTATAATGTTCCAGGCTAATGTACTTTCCCGGAAATTTTACAACTGTCCTGCAAGTAAAATATATTCTTTTTTCGAGAAAAAGAGCGTTTCTTCGTCCCATGATGGAGCCGTTGAGCAAAAGAGGGTCGACCTGCTGTCTTAGTCGCCGATACGCCTGAATATGAGATTCTTATCGATCACTTTATGTTGCAGGAATAGAAAACACAACAGCCCTTGACCATTTATCTTTACTGCGTTCCTTCGTATTATACCTTTTACCCTTCATGTAATTGGTCTGCTTTATTTCACTTGCCTTTTAATGATTCTAAAACAGTGACTATTATTACAAACTTTACCAATGTATATACTACTACCATGTTTTCTTTTAAAAACCTTTATTGTGAAAATTTCATTATACAAATACGAGCCTATAACCACGTGGGCCGGCCACGGAGCAAACTGTAATCGTATGTGATGAGTAGACATTTACACTGTAGAGGAACGTAACGGGCGGGCCATTAGGTTGCAAGAACTAAGGTGTCTAACAGTTACGGAATCGGTGGACGTACATTTTATAATTAAAATACGACAGGGCCAGTTACAATAAAATTATCTAGATATACATTTGCGGGCAAGTACCATGGGTGACGTTAATTCGAACTTTCAACAGTACAGTAATCAATAACACATCAGAACTTAATATCAATAGGGATGTCGAAATATTCAATCAATTCTCGTCCCCGCCCGCCATGTGCTTCAAAACTGCATACGTATCTCGTGATTTCAAGGTTCTGCAACCAGTACACAACAAGGAGTTACGAGTCCCATTTATTCCGGCGCCATTTTGGGCGAGGACGGGCAGGTCCAGGATATAGTCAAAATGTCTCTACCAACCATCGACTATGATGATGTTCATATGCTGTATTTATTAGAGTAACACTCATCTGCCCACATGAAATTAATTTACCACAATCTAAACATGTCATTTTAATCTTTCCAAAGTTCTTCTAAATATTTGGGACCGTTTCCCTTGCCTCTGAAGCTCTCAGTGCCACTTCTTTGATGAATGTACTAGCAGGTCAGGGGTTCTCCTCCAAATCTCTCTTTTATGCAGCACTATAATTAATTGGTACCACCTCTCCATATGACGATGCATGGTATAGTTACCACAACTATATATTTTTTCGGTTCCTCTGGAGAGTTCATCGTGGCAGATGAAGCGTGTAACATACCGGGCATTTACCTTTTTTTGCATGTACAGGAAAGGAAAAAAAAATCGAGCGTTCGAGTTCTTAGGTGTCCCAGGGCCATTTTAGTGGACCAGGCCCAAATCCAAAGAACAGCTATCTCACAGGCTAATGGGGCGACCCACGCCGAGTTTCAGCATTGTAGGATGACCACACAAGTACAGCAACTTGCTAGACATCACCTCGGTGCCATCCGGATCTCGGCGCCCCACTGCAGATGAAGTGCCTCTCAACTATGAAACCACCAGAAAACGCTTGAGTCAGCTTTGTGTGAAGCCGCCATTTTGATTCAATCAATAGCGTCCCCCTGCACACATTCAGGGACCTGGTCGTGTCTTCAGGTCAAACGAATTTGGGACAAGATGCAGAAAGGAAAAGGAAAAAAGTTCCGCCGGACCCCGGGAGGTGGCCGCCTATGTCATGGGCGATCTTAGGCCACACCAGGGCAATAGTGAAGCTGCAGCAGGTGCAAATAAGCTTCAGACAGTGTTACAAGCGCTGCTCAGAACTCTCAACTATGACACCACCTCGGTGCCATCCGGATCTTGGCGCCTTGTGCTGGTTCCGGCCTATTCACACATCGGTCCGCTACTGACGCCACCTCACAGGCCAACGGGGCACCCCACGCCGACTTTCGGCGCAGCATTGTAGGATGGCCACACCAGTGCGGCAAATTGCTGGACACCACCTCGGTGCCATCCAGATCTCGGCGCGTTGTGCTGCCTTCGGCCTATTCGCCACAAGTGCGCACGCAACTCAGCTGCATAGCGAGTGAAACACCAAGGGGCGCCCCACTGCAGCCGAAGAACCTCCATCTTGGGGGCGACGCACAGCATCACATTGCTTTCCAATGCAGTCAGATCCTCAAACAGCCCCCACTGACTGACGCGAACTCACAGGCCAACGGGGCGCCCCACGCCGACTTTCGGCGCAGCATTGTAGGATGGCCACACCAGTGCGGCAAGTTGCTGGACACCACCTCGGTGCCATCCGGATCTTGGCGCGTTGTGCTGCCTTTGGCCCCATTCGCACATCAGTCCGCTACTGACGCCATCTCACAGGCTAATGGGGCGCCCCACGCCGACTTTCAGCATTGTAGGATGACCACACCAGTACAGCAACTTGCTAGACATCACCTCGGTGCCATCCGGATCTCGGCGCCCCACTGCAGATGAAGTGCCTCTCAACTATGAAACCACCACTGTGACATCCGGATCTTGGCGCGTTGTGCTGCCTTCGGCCTATTCGCACATCGGTCCGCTACTGACGCCATCTCACAGGCTAATGGGGCGACCCACGCCGAGTTTCAGCATTGTAGGATGACCACACCAGTGCAGCAACTTGCTAGACATCACCTCGGTGCCATCCGAATCTTGGCATCTCAACGCCTAGTGGTATCTTCCATACAGAAAATATTGTTACGCTACCTTTGGCCCCATTCGCACATCAGTCCGCAACTTAGACATCACCTCGGTGCCATCCGGATCTTGGCATCTCAGCGCCTTGTGGTGTCTTCTCGTCAGAAAATATTGTTGCGCTGCCTTTGGCCCCATTCGCACATCAGTCCGCTACTGACACCATCTCACAGGCCAACAGGGCGCCCCACGCCGACTTTCAGCATTGTAGGATGGCCACACCAGTGCGGCAACTTACTAGACACCACCTCGGTGCCATCCGGATCTTGGCGCGTTGTGCTGCCTTCGGCCTATTCGCACATCGGTCCGCTACTGACGCAAACTCACAGGCCAACGGGGCGCCCCACGCCGACTTTCAACATTGTAGGATGGCCACACCAGTGCTGCAACTTGCTGGACACCACCTCGGTGCCATCCGGATCTTGGCGCGCTGTGTTGCCTTCGGCCTATTCGCACATCGGTCCGCTACTGACGCCGCCTCACGTGCCAACGTATTTTCTCCGCATTTTATACCCTATGCCGCATAACAGGTCATGTGACTTGTTTATAAAACTTTTCATTGGTTCATTTTACTTTTGGTTTCCTAATGATGGAAGGCTTGATCATATGACCTAAAAACAACACTTTTCATTGGATGAAAACTTTTTTTTTTTTCCAAACGATGAAAGCCCCACCTTGTTTCTGGATGTTTCAGACTGAAGCTGGCGTCAGCATGAAAGCACCACCATCTCGTAGCTCAGTCGTGGTCATTCCGCGAGCAATCATGGCAGCCGCTCCCCACCAGAAGCCTGCAGGAGTCGGGGCCCCCAAAACTTTTGATGAATTCTCAAAGCGGAGGGGACGCTTTCGAGAATGGGGTCCAAGACCTAGCAGACAAGCGTCCGATTTCCAAGGTGTCCCAGGGCCATTTCAGTGGACCAGGCCCAAAAAGGAAAGAGCCTGCCGCCATTTTGAGAGTCCTGTGGCAGCCGACTATCGCTGCACCGCAAGAGTGGGCGCAACTCAGCTGAATTGCGGCTTTTGACACAGTGGACCAAAAACGGACGGAATGGCAACTGAAACGGTAAAGGGGCGCCCCACTACAACAGATGACACTCCACCTGGAGAGGCCCGTTCACGCCGCCTCCCCCGGGGCGCTCCACGCCGTTATTCGGAGCAGCATTGTAGGATACCAAAACCAGTGCGGCAACTTACTGGACATCACCTTGGTGCCATCGTTCTGCTGCCTTGGAACTATTCACACAACAGTTTGCTACTGAAGACCCACCCCCCGCGACGCCCCACGCCGTTATTTGCTGGGTGGCAACTTACTAGACATCACTTTCGTGTCATGTAGATTTCAGCGCGTTCTGCTGCCTTGGAACTATTCGCACAACAGTTTGCTACTGATGACCCGCCCCACGCCGGAAATCTGGACGTTGTGCTGCGTTGGGACTATTCGCACAGCCGACCGCTACTTCGTTGTTTTTCCCTAAAAATGTTTATATGTTATTACTATTTTTGTTTTCTTGTATATATTTATAAATTATTAAAGTTTTATAATCTTACTACTTTGTCGGAGTGCTATATATTTTTAATGTGACACATAATTGTAAAAACTTTGATGTACAAAGAGTCATCCCTGGAATCTTCCGCTTCACGCTCGGTCCCCTCCCCAATCACAATACAGAATGGTTTTCAGATAATAGCAACGCTTCTGCTGTGACGGATCTCATCGAGTGTGGGCCTTGATCTACTATAACTCCTTTGAAGAGGGGTGAATCTTTACAGCTGTGGCCATAAACTACATCTGCAGGGCTAGCTGATACCCTAGGACCAGCCTGGACAATCGGACACAGAGGAAAAGGAGTGTCAGAGGGTGCAGTAGTGAATAGGGCGAAAGGGAGGTGTCGGGCGGGCACAGGGTGTGATTCTCAGGAAAGAGCAGCGCAGATGGGGGGAGGTTTATTACCCATGCATAAGACAGAGAGCGGGGGTGACCACTGCCTGGGGGAGATGCTTGCGAGGGTGGGGAGCCATGCTAAGGATCGACAGCGTGCACAGAGTGGGTCTGGTCAAGGCATCTAAAATGGCTGCCGTGCACGACAAAAGTGTGGCATTTGAAAAAAGACAAGATGGCGCGGACAATGTTTTTCAACACTTCCTGATTTCCTTCGAATCGAACGTTAACAGACGTTGGGGCATATTACCAAAGTTAAGCGATATTTATCCCTAACGATGCATTGCAAAGATTTTTTTACCGTCAGAAATTATCGCAGATAAACGTTGCTATTATCAAAGTTTATCGCAAATACGATAAAAACCGACCGCAATGCATTAATATCGCTGAAAACTCAGCGATATTCATGCATTACCGAGCTAATCCTCTTAGCCATGTTATCCACCTCCCATAGGATAACATGGCTAAGAACTGCTCAGGGCAGCTGTTACTTTTTGGAGATATTCGCGCTTATCTCGAATATTTCCAAAAGTTGATAATAGGAGATAGCGATGTTAGCGACTGTTTCCAGTCGCTAACATCTTGGCATGCCCACTTTGCATGTCATTAGTGATAAATATCACTCACATGCAAAGTGGGGCCCAAGATGGTCGCTATCTCCTACTAGCCGTCGCTAACTGGTGTTAGCAACAGCTAGGTAATACAGATATAATTTTATCTCCGCGAAGCGGAGCGCTGTTACAGATATATATCTTGTTTTTGAACGTTAATTTCTCAAAATGCACTGAAGCACATATATTGAGACCTAGCAAAGGCACATCGGGCTACCAGTCCCTAATATTTTACCAAGTTTCGTGCAAATCCATTCAGCCGTTCGATTATTATTATTATTTATTTTTTTTGCCCCGCGGGGCCCTTTTAAAACCTCCACATCAAACCTAGGGGATCAGCGAGGATCTACTATGCCCCCTTATGGTCATTTGCCCCTTCGCTTTGGCCTCCTCTTGTCTCTCGATCCTACCGAGAGACAAGATGGCGGCCGCTACGGACTGTTTGGAATGTTTACAGACACCGGAGAGCCAATCAGCTTCGCTTCGCAAAGCTCCGTAACGCGAAAAGTACGCGAAGCGGTCCGCTGTTACAGATATATATCTTTTTTTGAACGTTAATTTCTCAAAATCCACTGAAGCACATATATTGAGACCTAGCAAAGGCACATCGGGCTACCAGTCCCTACAATTTTGCCAAGTTTCGTGCAAATCCATTCAGCCGTAAGATTATTATTATAATTTTTTTTTTTTGCCCCGCGGGGCCCTTTTAAAACCTCCACATCAAACCTAGGGGGTCAGCGAGGATCTACTATTCCCCCTTATGGTCATTTGCCCCTTCGCTTTGGCCTCCTCTTGTCTCTCGATCCTACCGAGAGACAAGATGGCGGCCGCTACGGACTTTTTGGAATGTTGACAGACGCCAGAGAACCAATCAGCTTCGCTTCACAAAGCTCCGTTGCGCGAAAAGTCCGCGAACCAGTGCGCTAACTGGTCCGCTGTTACAGATATATATCTTTTTTTAAACGTTAATTTCTCAAAATCCACTGGAGCACATATATTGAGACCTACAAAAGGCACATCGGGCTACCAGTCCCTACAATTTTGCCAAGTTTCGTGCAAATCCATTCAGCCGTTCGGGCTAAAAGTGAGGCCAACCGCCCTATGGAAAACTCAATGTTAAAAACACGTTTTGGGACCCCCCTTTTTTCTCGGCCCCCACCGGACGAACCCCCCCAAATTTTCAAGGGCTGCTCAGAAACAAAATGTGCCATTTTCCTGAAAATTTCAGCCAATTCCGTCCACAAACGCCAAAGTTATTAGACATAGAATTTTCAAAAAACCCATAGAGAAAAAATCCTAACTATATATACCTACTGGCGACCGCCAGTAGGTAATATATACATGTATATATATATATCTTTGCAGTTTCTGCAACCAGCGTGCTTACACCACAGAATGATGGACCACCAAACAGCAAGTAATGTATTCCAGGAAGTTTTATTCTCTCCTTTTCTTTTCAAGCATGACGCGTTTCGGTTAACAGGTAACCTTGATCACATAACGATTATGCAGTTACTTCCACCTTAAATACTTGTTTTTTCACACCCATTTGTACCACGTGACAATGAAAAGTGTAAAAATTCTAATATGGATAATACATTTCCCTCTTTCTAGCACGTTATATACTTTTTTCGATGTTATAAATTGCAATGATGATAAAACAATACTTATTGTCTTGACAAGTCATATCTTATGGAATGTGCAAAATATATGCCATACATATTAAATAGACAATACATATGTAAAAATATATTATTTCATAACCATTTAAAATTCATTTCATTTTAGAGCACCAAATATAGCAGCATCAAACACTATTGTGCAAAATTCGCAATTCAGTTTTGAAATTCTAAAACATAAATGTTTTCGAAGAATAACAGCAAAAAATGCTTTAAAACCAAAATAATGTGCAAAATTACGCAAATAAAGTGCTATGTGCAAATGGTTTTTCTACCTGTCATTTAACATCATCAACATCCTTAAAATAGTATAGCATGTGCAATATCTTTGCTAATTCACATGATTCTGATTCCGAGCCCGGGCCCAGAAATCACGTGTGGTATATGTATTAATCCAAAAAGTGCTCTGTGTTTATACAATATAGTGCATATAATATAAATGTATTAAAATGTCTTAAGATTTGAGAGATCAGCTTCTGCATTTAGCATATAAGGACTTTTCTTACTGTTGCCGTGTTATTACTTGTTTTATAGAAATGTGTGCAAGTCCTCCGTGTTATTCAATCCATTTGGAGATTTACTATTTAAATTTAAAATATATCTCGTCTCCAACTGTCTTAAGAGTTTTTCCCTGTCCCCACCTCTTTTGGGTACCGGTACTGCATCGATGACAAAATAGCTCAGGCAATTAATATTTTTTGCGTGTACTGCTTTAAAATGCCTTGCCACAGGGTAGGTGGGGTCACTGTTGATGATTGCACGTATATGCTGCAATATTCTCACATGCACTGGTTTAATGGTGCTGCCCACATATCTGAGCCCACACGTGCAGGTAAGTATATATACAGCAAATTCCGTACGACAATCATATTTGCCTTTGATCCTGTATTCTTTATCACAAAAGGGGGTATTATACTTAGTAGTATTCTTACCGAAATTGCAGGCCCGACAAGTTGTGCATTTAAAAAATCCATGTTTAGGTGGCAACCACATAGATGCAGGAGCCCCTGCTATCTGAGGTTGAGACACATATGCGGCCATGTTTTTACATTTTCTAAAAGTAACCTGGACTTTTTCTGAAAGGTTTTCTTTTAAAATGCTGTCAGTTAAGACAATTGGCCAGTTCTTGTTTAGGATAGCTCTTATCTTGCGTTCTTGTCTACTAAATGTAGAGATTAATCTCGGTGCCTCTTTACTACTCATAGGTTCAACTTCTTCCTCAATATCAGGGGGCAAAAGGTCAGTTCGAGGTTTCGCATCAGCTTTACTCGAAGCTTTCTTGAGTATATCCTCTGTGTATCCCCTAGCTCGCAGTCTTTCTAAGCTTAAGGTTTTGCATTTTTCGTATTCCTCGGAAGTACTGCATATTCTTTTTAAACGCAATACTTCCCCATAGGGTATACTAGAGATTAGATGCCTTGGGTGTGCACTGGATGCGTGGAGGGTTGCATTCCATTCCCTGCAGTTGGTTTTCTATATGCGGTAGTAGTTAATGTATTTTCAACTACCTGCACTTGAACATCCAAAAATTCAATCATGTTCTTACTGCAGTGTGACGTAAAGTACAAATTATAGTCGTTTATATTAAATTTTTCAACAAATTCTTTAGCACTTTGACCATCGCCCCTCCACACAATAAAAACATCGTCTATGAAACGTATCCAAAGACAAACTCTTGTTTCCATTTCTAGTTGGTATTCTTGCCACAGGACCTGCTTTTCCCAGAACCCGACGTGCAAGCACGCGTAGCTCGGAGAAAAGCAGGCCCCCATTGCCACCCCTCGTTTCTGTCTGAATACATCCTTGCCAAAAGTGAAGAAGTTGTTATTTAGACACCAAGTAATTAGTGATATGAGCATCTTGTTGTGAAGCACATATTCTGCAGGTCGTGTATCTAAAAAGTATTTTACACCCATTAGACCTTGTTCATGATCAATGCTGGTATACAGTGATTCTATGTCTAATGTTAATAACATTAAATCGTCTGTCCATAGCATCTTGTCAATCCGTTTTAGGAACTCGCCTGTATCCTTTATGTACGACGGCTGACTTTTTACTAGTTCTTGCAGATAAAAGTCTATGTATTGTCCTATTTGTTCCGTCATACCGTTGATAGCCGAAATTATAGGGCGACCTGGTAGGGGTGTTAGTCCTTTGTGTAACTTTGGCAGCAGGTATAAAAAGGGCATTGCTGGATGAGTGTTGTACATGAATTTGAATTCTTCAACGGTTATCAAACCCTCATTTTTCCATTTTTGCAATTCCTTTTTAATGCTGTCTTTTGCTTTATTGTACACTTTCATTGATGTTTTTTCATAGCAGTCTATGTTATTTAGCTGCCGCTTTGCCTCTGCCTCATAATCTGTTTTGCACCAAAGGACAATGTTGCCTCCTTTATCGGATTTTTTCACCACTACGTCTGGATTTTTATTTATTTTCTCCATTAATTTGGTGAATTCAATATTTTGCTGAGTAGGTCTACTTTTGTTGCGATTGACTTGGCAATTTAATTTCTTCATTTCATCTATAACACGGTCGTGGAATACATCAACTGCATCTTTTGGCATGAGCGGAATGAATGTCGATTTGGGCTTAAAGGGGCTTTCTCCTGCTCCTTTCTGAAGTAAATCCATTTCACGTAATCTTGTTTGTGTAGACAATTGTGGATCACTTTCTTCTTCATTGTCTAGTTGCTGTAAAGCCCATAGTGTAGGTACTTCAGAGGCACGTAAGTTTGAACCTATAGTGTTTAGTGTTTCTGATTTTTTCTCATCCCAAACACTTCGCATTGCAAAGAATTTCCTCAATTTTAACTTTCTTATGAATTTGAAAATGTCAATCCGGGTAGTTGCATAGTTGAAATCAGTGTTAGGACAGTAATTAAGACCTCATGCTAACAGTTGTTCCTCCGCTTTCGTGAGGACCATTGTGGTCAGATTTATCACTGTGTGTGCGTCAACCCTCACTTCTTGCGCCAGAAGTTTTTCTTGTTTTTGGGTTTCCCGCTTGCGTTTCCTTCTGATTGTGCGTCTGATTGTGTTCCGCCTTTGCCGACCTGATTTTGCTTGTTTCGTGGCCTCAAGCTCCTCATCCTGGCAGACGCTAAAAAATCCACTTCTTCCTCCATACTTAGTGCCACAAACTCAGTGTTTCGGCTACTGTTGCTGCCCACTCCATCACTTGAGCCACTTGTCAATGATTCCACATCAGAGTTTGTGTCATCTTCAGTTATATTGGAAGCGCCAGTTTGTAAAGTATTTGGTTTCATGGTCTGCTTCTCTTTCAATTTCCGGAGATTGTCATATTTTTTTGAGAAAGTATAGATTTGCCCTTTTTGGTAATCTTCCAAATCTCTAGCAAATTTATGGATTTTCCTTGCAATTATTTTATCCTCATATTTTTTCAAACGATCTTTAATTTCATTCCTTTTTAATGTAATCCAATCTTGTTTATCCGACTTGCCCAATTCATTTTCAATGCCCTCAATTTCAGTCACTATTACCAAGCGATCAATTTCAGCATATTCAATCAATATATGTATAAGATTCATGGATGCTTGTAAGTTACTTTCCCCCCACTTGCGGAGCATCGCTGGATTAGGTTTTTCAAAACTAGGAGCCAGTAATATACGTAGTCCACGCGGGACTCTTCCTGCGTCTGCATACTTTGTGAGGGACTTATGCTCCCACCATTTCGTGATTTCAGTTTTCATTTTCTTTTCTAACTCCTTTAAAAGCGAATTAAGATCTTTATTAGCACCATCCTTGGGGTTAGTTGTTGCTATATTCATGGCATTTGGTGTTTTCACGGCGTCAAAATATGCGTCCGCATTAGCCTCTCTCTCACGTACTGCGTCGTTAAGCATGTTTGTTGCCATTCTGTATTGCGTTTTTTTCTGTGTTACGTTTTTTTCCACAATTATGCCAGCATGTATATCTGCAATATGGCTTTACGGAGAGACACTTCCTTTGTTAATCACTGCTGCCAGCCCTGTCCTGCTGATCGCTGTATGCTTCACTCACCGAGTATCCGAGTTCGCTCCCGCGGGTCCTCCGACTCTAGCTTCGGCGTTCTCAGTACTTGCCGTGTTCGTCTCAGCAAGCTCGCAGGGGGTTTAACCAGCCAAGATTCTCCTTTCGGATTTGCTGCTTTTTCGGTTGAGGGCGGACACCAACTTCCAAGGCGGGGTCCGTGAACGAAAGCAACCAGACTTCCGTATTAGATATCTTTGCAGTTTCTGCAACCAGCGTGCTTACACCACAGAATGACGGACCACCAAACAGCAAGTAATGTATTCCAGGAAGTTTTATTCTCTCCTTTTATATATTTTATTTATTTATTTATTTATGTATTTATTTATATATATAAATATCGCGATGCAGAAATCCAACAGTAAACAACAAGGAATTCAGACAAGACCACAATGTAGTTGCAGCAGGTGAGTTTATTCCTGGCAAAAAAGACAACGCGTTTTGACCACGTCCGTGGTCTTGGTCACATGACCCACGTCTCCACAGTGCAGGGATTTAAAGGTGCATTACTGTTAGTCATTTACATGGGCATAGAAAAAAGACTCTTTTCAAACATGTTAATGGTCACAGTTTTGGAAGTAGTGTTAACAGTGTATTACATAAAGTGTTTATTACCTACTGGCGGTCGCCAGTAGGTATATATAGTTAGGATTTTTTCTCTATGGGTTTTTTGAAAATTCTATGTCTAATAACTTTGGCGTTTGTGGACGGAATCGGCTGAAATTTTCAGGAAAATGGCACATTTTGTTTCTGAGCAGCCCTTGAAAATTTGGGGGGGGTTCGTCCAGTGGGGGCCGAGAAAAAAGGGGGGTCCCAAAACGTGTTTTTAACATTGAGTTTTCCATAGGGCGGTTGGCCTCACTTTTAGCCCGAACGGCTGAATGGATTTGCACGAAACTTGGCAAAATTGTAGGGACTGGTAGCCCGATGTGCCTTTTGTAGGTCTCAATATATGTGCTCCAGTGGATTTTGAGAAATTAACGTTTAAAAAAAGATATATATCTGTAACAGCGGACCGGTTAGCGCTCTGGTTCGCGGACTTTTCGCGCAACGGAGCTTTGTGAAGCGAAGCTGATTGGTTCTCCGGCGTCTGTCAACATTCCAAACAGTCCGTAGCGGCCGCCATCTTGTCTCTCGGTAGGATCGAGAGACAAGAGGAGGTCAAAACAAAGGGGGAAATAACTATAAGGGGGCATAGTAGATCCTCGCTGACCCCCTAGGTTTGATGTGGAGGTTTTAAAAGGGCCCCGCGGGGCAAAAAAAAATAATAATAATAATAATCGAACGGCTGAATGGATTTGCACGAAACTTGGCAAAATTGTAGGGACTGGTAGCCCGATGTGCCTTTGCTAGGTCTCAATATATGTGCTTCAGTGGATTTTGAGAAATTAACGTTCAAAAAAAGATATATATCTGTAACAGCGCACCGCTTCGCGTACTTTTCGCGTTACGGAGCTTTGCGAAGCGAAGCTGATTGGCTCTCCGGTGTCTGTAAACATTCCAAACAGTACGTAGCGGCCGCCATCTTGTCTCTCGGTAGGATCGAGAGACAAGAGGAGGCCAAAGCGAAGGGGCAAATGACCATAAGGGGGCATAGTAGATCCTCGCTGACCCCCTAGGTTTGATGTGGAGGTTTTAAAAGGGCCCCGCGGGGCAAAAAAAAAAATAATAATAATAATCGAACGGCTGATGACCATAAGGGGGCATAGTAGATCCTCGCTGACCCCCTAGGTTTGATGTGGAGGTTTTAAAAGGGCCCCGCGGGGCAAAAAAAAATAATAATAATAATAATCGAACGGCTGAATGGATTTGCACGAAACTTGGTAAAATATTAGGGACTGGTAGCCCGATGTGCCTTTGCTATGTCTCAATATATGTGCTTCAGTGCATTTTGAGAAATTAACGTTCAAAAACAAGATATATATCTGTAACAGCGCTCCGCTTCGCGGAGATAAAATTATATGTGTATTACCTAGCTGTTGCTAACACCAGTTAGCGACGGCTAGTAGGAGATAGCGACCATCTTGGGTCCCACTTTGCATGTGAGTGATATTTATCACTAATGACATGCAAAGTGGGCATGCCAAGATGTTAGCGACTGGAAACAGTCGCTAACATCGCTATCTCCTATTATCAACTTTTGGAAATATTCGAGATAAGCGCGAATATCTCCAAAAAGTAACAGCTGCCCTGAGCAGTTCTTAGCCATGTTATCCAATGGGAGGTGGATAACATGGCTAAGAGCATTAGCTCGGTAATGCATGAATATCGCGGAGTTTTCAGCGACATTAATGCATTGCGCTCGTTTTTTATCGTATTTGCGATAAACCTTGATAATAGCAAGGTTTATCTGCGATAATTTCTGACGGTAAAAAAATCTTTGCAATGCATCGTTAGGGATAAATATCGCTTAACTTTGGTAATATGCCCCAACGTCTGTTAACGTTCGATTCGAAGGAAATCAGGAATTGTTGAAAAACATTGTGTGCGCCATCTTGTCTTTTTTCAAATGCCACACTTTTGTCGTGCACGGCAGCCATTTTAGATGCCTTGACCAGATCCACTCTGTGAACGCTGTCGATCCTTAGCATGGCTCCCCACCCTCGCAAGCATCTCCCCCAGGCAGTGGTCACCCCCGCTCTCTGTTTTATGCATGGGTAATAAACCTCCCCCCATCTGCGCTGTTCTTCCCTGAGAATCACACCCTGTGCCCGCCCGACACCTCCCTTTCGCCCTATTCACTACCGCACCCTCTGACACTCCTTTTCCTCTGTGTCCGATTGTCCAGGCCGGTCCTAGGCTATCAGCTAGCCCTGCAGATGTAGTTTATGGCCACAGCTGTAAAGAATCACCCGTCTTCAAAGGAGTTATAGTAGATCAAGGCCCACACTCGATGAGATCCGTCACAGCAGAATCGTTGCTATTATCTGAAAACCATTCTGTATTGTGATTGGGGAGGGGACCGAGCGTGAAGCGGAAGATTCCAGGGATGACTCTTTGTACATCAAAGTTTTTACAATTATGTGTCACATTAAAAATATATAGCACTCCGACAAAGTAGTAAGATTATAAAACTTTAATAATTTATAAATATATACAAGAAAACAAAAATAGTAATAACATATAAACATTTTTAGAGAAAAACAACGAAGTAGCGGTCGGCTGTGCGAATAGTCCCAACGCAGCACAACGTCCAGATTTCCGGCGTGGGGCGTCGCGGGGGGTGGGTGATCAGTAGCAAACTGTTGTGCGAATAGTTCCAAGGCAGCAGAACGCGCCGAAATCTAGATGACACAAAAGTGATGTCTAGTAAGTTGCCACCCAGCAAATAACGGCGTGGGGCGTCGCGGGGGGTGGGTCATCAGTAGCAAACTGTTGTGCGAATAGTTCCAAGGCAGCAGAACGATGGCACCAAGGTGATGTCCAGTAAGTTGCCGCACTGGTTTTGGTATCCTACAATGCTGCTCCGAATAACGGCGTGGAGCGCCCCGGGGGAGGCGGCGTGAACGGGCCTCTCCAGGTGGAGTCTCGTCTGTTGTAGTGGGGCGCCCCTTTACCGTTTCAGTTGCCATTCCGTCCGCTTTTGGTCCACTGTGTCAAAATCCGCCATTCAGCTGAGTTGCGCCCACTCTTGCGGTGCAGCGATAGGCGGCTGTCACAGGACTCTCAAAATGACGGCAGGCTGTTTCCTTTTTGGGCCTGGTCCACTGAAATGGCCCTGGGACACCTTGGAAATCGGACGCTTGTCTGCTAGGTCTTGGACCCCATTCTCGAAAGCGTCCCCTCCGCCTTGAGAATTCATCAAAAGTTTTGGGGGCCCCGACTCCTGCAGGCTTCTGGTGGGGAGCGGCTGCCATGATTGCTCGCGGAATGACCACGACGGAGCTACGAGATGGTGGTGCTCTCATGGTGACGCCAGCTTCAGTCTGAAACATCCAGAAACAAGGTGGGGCTTTCATCGTTTGGGGGAAAAAAAAAAGTTTTCATCCAATGAAAAGTGTTGTTTTTAGGTCATATGATCAAGCCTTCCATCATTAGGAAACCAAAAGTAAAATGAACCAATGAAAAGTTTTATAAACAAGTCACATGACCTGTTATGCGGCATAGGGTATAAAATGCGGAGAAAATACGTTGGCACGTGAGGCGGCGTCAGTAGCGGACCGATGTGCGAATAGGCCGAAGGCAATACAACGCGCCAAGATCCGGATGGCATCGAGGTGGTGTCATAGTTGAGAGTTCTGAGCAGCGGTTGTAACACTGTCTGAAGCTTATTTGCAGCTGCTGCAGCTTCACTACGCGCCAAGATCCGGATGGCACCTAGGTGGTGTGTAGGAAGTTGCCGCACTGGTGTGGCCATCCTACAATGCTGAAAGTCGGCGTGGGGCGCCCCGTTGGCCTGTGAGTTTGCGTCAGTAGCGGACCGATGTGCGAATAGGCCGAAGGCAGCACAACGCGCCAAGATCCGGATGGCACCGAGGTGGTGTCTAGTAAGTTGTCGCACTTCTGTGGCCATCCTACAATGTTGAAAGTCGGCGTGGGGCGCCCCGTTGGCCTGTGAGATGGTGTCAGTAGCGGACTGATGTGTGAATGGGGCCAAAGGCAGCGCAACAATATTTTCTACTATATTTCCGGTGTAGAAGAGACCATAAGGCGCTGAGATGCCAAGATCCGGATGGCACCGAGGTGGTGTCTTGCAAGTTGTGGTACTGGTGTGGCCATCCTACAATGCTGAAAGTCGGCGTGGGGCGCCCCGTTGGCCTGTGAGATGGCGTCAGTAGCGGACCGATGTGCGAATAGGCCGAAGGCAGCACAACAATATTTTCTGACTGACACCACAAGGCGCTGAGATGCCAAGATCCGGATGGCACCGAGGTGATGTCTAAGTTGCGGACTGATGTGCGAATGGGGCCAAAGGCAGCGTAACAATATTTTTTGTATGGAAGATACCACTAGGCGTTGAGATGCCAAGATTCGGATGGCACTGAGGTGATGTCTAGCAAGTTGGTGTGGTCATCCTACAATGCTGAAACTCGGCGTGGGTCACCCCATTAGCCTGTGAGATGGCGTCAGTAGCGGACCGATGTGCGAATAGGCCGAAGGCAGCACAACGCGCCAAGATCCGGATGTCACCGTGGTGGTTTCATAGTTGAGAGGCACTTCATCTGCAGTGGGGCGCCGAGATCCGGATGGCACCGAGGTGATGTCTAGCAAGTTGCTGTACTGGTGTGGTCATCCTACAATGCTGAAACTCGGCGTGGGTCGCCCCATTAGCCTGTGAGATGGCGTCAGTAGCGGACCGATGTGCGAATAGGCCGAAGGCAGCACAACGCGCCAAGATCCGGATGTCACCGTGGTGGTTTCATAGTTGAGAGGCACTTCATCTGCAGTGGGGCGCCGAGATCCGGATGGCACCGAGGTGATGTCTAGCAAGTTGCTGTACTGGTGTGGTCATCCTACAATGCTGAAACTCGGCGTGGGTCGCCCCATTAGCCTGTGAGATGGCGTCAGTAGCGGACCGATGTGCGAATAGGCCGAAGGCAGCACAACGCGCCAAGATCCGGATGTCACCGTGGTGGTTTCATAGTTGAGAGGCACTTCATCTGCAGTGGGGCGCCGAGATCCGGATGGCACCGAGGTGATGTCTAGCAAGTTGCTGTACTTGTGTGGTCATCCTACAATGCTGAAACTCGGCGTGGGTCGCCCCATTAGCCTGTGAGATAGCAGTTCTTTGGATTTGGGCCTGGCTCGTCTGCTGTAGTGGGGCGCCCCTTTACCGTTTCAGTTGCCATTCAGCTGAGTTTCGGCTGCTCTTGATGCTACAGCGACAGGCGGCTGCAACAGGACTCTCAAAATGGCGGCCTGTTCTTTGGATTTGGGCCTGGTCCACTAAAATGGCCCTGGGACACCTTAGAACTCGGACGCTCGATTTTTTTTTCCTTTCCTGTACATGCAAAAAAAGGTAAATGCCCGGTACGTTACACGCTTCATCTGCCACGATGAACTCTCTAGAGGAACCGAAAAAAAATATAGTTGTGGTAACTATACCATGCATCGTCATATGGAGAGGTGGCAACAATTAATTATAGTGCTGCATAAAAGAGAGATTTGGAGGAGAACCCCTGACCTGCTAGTACATTCATCAAAGAAGTGGCACTGAGAGCTTCAGAGGCAAGGGAAACGGTCCCAAATATTTAGAAGAAATTTGGAAAGATTAAAATGACATGTTTAGATTGTGGCAAATTTATTTCATGTGGACATCTGAGTGTTACTCTAATAAATACAGCATATGAACATCATCATAGTCGATGGTTGGTAGAGACATTTTGACTATATCCTGGACCTGCCCGTCCTCGCCCAAAATGGCGCCAGAATAAATGGGACTCGTAACTCCTTGTTGTGTACTGGTTGCAGAACCTTGAAATCACGAGATACGTATGCAGTTTTGAAGCACATGGCGGGCGGGGACGAGAATTGATTGAATATTTCGACATCCCTATTGATATTAAGTTCTGATGTGTTATTGATTACTGTACTGTTGAAAGTTCGAATTAACGTCACCCATGGTACTTGCCCGCAAATGTATATCTAGATAATTTTATTGTAACTGGCCCTGTCGTATTTTAATTATAAAATGTACGTCCACCGATTCCGTAACTGTTAGACACCTTAGTTCTTGCAACCTAATGGCCCGCCCGTTACGTTCCTCTACAGTGTAAATGTCTATTTATCATATACGATTACAGTTTGCTCCGTGGCCGGCCCACGTGGTTATAGGCTCGTATTTGTATAATGAAATTTTCACAATAAAGGTTTTTAAAAGAAAACATGGTAGTAGTATATACATTGGTAAAGTTTTTAATAATAGTCACTGTTTTAGAATCATTAAAAGGCAAGTGAAATAAAGCAGACCAATTACATGAAGGGTAAAAGGTATAATACGAAGGAACGCAGTAAAGATAAATGGTCAAGGGCTGTTGTGTTTTCTATTCCTGCAACATAAAGTGATCGATAAGAATCTCATATTCAGGCGTATCGGCGACTAAGACAGCAGGTCGACCCTCTTTTGCTCAACGGCTCCGTCATGGGACGAAGAAACGCTCTTTTTCTCGAAAAAAGAATATATTTTACTTGCAGGACAGTTGTAAAATTTCCGGGAAAGTACATTAGCCTGGAACATTATAACATATATTTAAGAAAAAATAATGTTCGGAAGTAATGAAAAGCGTAATTTTTAGGTCATATGATCAAGCCTTTCATCATTACAATAAGAAAAGTAAAATGAACCAATGAAAAGTTTTATTAACAAGTCACATGACTTGTTATGCTTACGTTACGCGCTGCGCGCCCCGGATGACTTCCGGATGCGCTAACGCGGCGCGTCATATGACGCATTACGCGACAACGCAGGTACAGAATATAGTCAAAATGTCTCCACCAACCAGCGGTCGGAACACAACCCCTTTCAGCAGGCTAAATAGTTCTGTTAAATGACAACAGAAGGGACAGGCAACAAGAACCATCAGTCAAAGAGGGGAGGGCTAGTTCTTCTCTACCGGGTTACATTGGGGCGCTACCGGAACTGATCGAATTGGTAGTCTACAGTGTTTCTGGATGTTTCAGACTGAAGCTGGGGTTAGCATGAGAGCAGCACCATTTCGTAGCTCCGTCGTGGTCATTCCGCAACCAATCATGGCAGCCGTTCTTTATCGTTATTTTGGGCGGGGTGGGTGGCGGAGCAGAGCTGTTTTGCAGCCATCATTGTGTGGAGTTCAGTTCATCTCACTAGTTTTGTATTTGTCATGAGGGGTTGTTCCTAATGTTTCTATTTTAGCGAGGTCAAAAAGAGATCCCATTAGTGGCCTACTGATTTTGCTCGATTCCTTTTCTTTTTTTTTACACGATTTTTCGTTATCTGCAAAGACTAAACAGAGTATTGCGACTCTGTGTTTGTTTGTAAATAGAGAATGAACCAAAGAGAACTAATTCTAAAACAGTAAATACTTGGATAACAATGAATCAAATGGAGAGAGAAGCAGGCACGACGGATTACAATGGGGGCAAAGACCTGCGTTAACTACCTTTCACTATCTGCAAAGAGAGAGTACTCCTAATAGAAATGAGGGGGGGGGGCACCATTCAAAGCAGATCAGTGTGCATAAACACGAAAATGTTTTCACTTACCACGTACTTGACATTCGACAGCTTATGATATTTGCTATTAAAAAACCATTGAAATTCACTGAAAAAACCATAGGTTATAGACCATATATAGTTAGGAATTAGCATTTACAAAACCTTGAAAATTCACTGAAAAAACCATAGGTTATAGACCATATATAGTTAGGAATTAGCATTTAAAAAACCTTATTTTACTCACACAAAACCATTGAAATTCCATATATAGTTAGTTGCACTAACTATATATCGCGCACCTGCAATCCACTGCTGATGATGTCACATATTACATCATTCATGACATGGTCAGTGACATCACTGATGACATCACTGATGACATCTCAAATGACATCACTGATGACATCACTGATGACAACATCCAGTGACTGTATGTTTCTGTAAAGTTAAAATGTGTCTTACATATTGAAGAATGAGTGGAAGTATAAGTGTCTGGACAAAGGATTTAGTAGGTGCATGACTGAATGCATGAGTGAGTGATTAAATGTGTCTCACTGAGTGCATGGGTTAGTGACTAAAGTGTCTTAATTTGTGCATCATTATGTCTGTTGTTCTGTAAACTGCTGCATGTTTTGATCAGTAGCTATATGATTAACTATATGGGTTACTGATTGATTGTCCAAGTATTTGTATGGGAGACTGAGTGTGTGTGTGGCTGGCTGGGAGGTGTGTGACTCTGTGCAGATCAATGTGTACTTGTATCAATGATTGTATAACAAGGTAAGTATGTGTTAGTATATGTTTGAAAATGTAAGGTGCTCTATGTTTAACTGTATAGACAAGAAAATGGAAGTGTCATTGATTCTTTACAGGACTGACTAGGTGTGTGAGTAACTCCATGGATGAGTGGCAGACTGTGAGTGTCTGTATAGGTGTATGAGTGCATATGATAGTGTTGTAAAGATGAGTGATTGTATGTATGAATGATAGTATGGGTGAATGAGTGAAGGTGTGTGTAGACGTAGGAATCAGTGAGTGCGTATGTAGTAACTAGTATTGGTGTGTCAATGGTTTCAAAAATTATATTCTGTATTTAACACTGGGTGAAACAGAGGTTATATTAAAATGTGAGGAGATGCATTGTATTGTCACATGAATGATATCATCAGTGATGTGGTCATTGATGTCAAATGAGATGTCATCAGTGATGTCATCAGTGATGTCATTTGAGATGTCATCAGTGATGTCATCAGTGATGTCACTGACCATGTCATGAATGATGTAATATGTGACATCATCAGCAGTGGATTGCAGGTGCGCGATATATAGTTAGTGCAACTAACTATATATGGAATTTCAATGGTTTTGTGTGAGTAAAATAAGGTTTTTTAAATGCTAATTCCTAACTATATATGGTCTATAACCTATGGTTTTTTCAGTGAATTTTCAAGGTTTTGTAAATGCTAATTCCTAACTATATATGGTCTATAACCTATGGTTTTTTCAGTGAATATATATATATATATATATATATGCATATCTATATATATATGTGTGTATTTATACATACATACATAAACATATATATACATCTGCAGATCTATATAAATACATGCATGCATATACATATATGTATACATATGCATGTTATGTACATGAAAGTTTGAAAAACAATATTAAAAGCAAAGCATATTTATAAATAGAATTGCTTAAACTTTAACGAGGGCGAGACCTATTGTATTTTCAATGCTTGTTTAAGGCAAGGTGAAGAGAGAAACGCCAAGCGCGTCATAGGAAAGGAACTCACATTCATTCTTTTAATGCCTAAATGAGTAGTGCCTGACTCAACGATGGATGCCTACTTGGACCTATTTTATTTTGTTTAACCCGTTGCATGCGGCGCGAATTTTTGCGCTGTGCGGCCGTTTAGAAGAGTGGACGGGATCATGACGGCCCCCAGCCGTCATCAGCATGCAAGGGTTATGACCTAATGTTGGTGAATACGTCACGCGAATGGGACTTTCTTTCCATTCACGAGATTTGTCGATTGGGAGGCGGATTCAAAATTAACGCGCAAGTTGTCATGATAACAAAACCAGTGAAAGCCAGGGGTAAAGAAAACAAACGTGCGTATGCTGCGAAAACAATAAAGTGTTCCAATGTCAGATGTTATGTACAGTAGACCCCCGTCCAGGGATTATGCGAAGTAAGGTAGTTCCGGCGCTCACGGATGCCTCACTTTTCCCTACCAACCAGTAAGAAAATTACAGTTTTGATTTCTAGAAGTCTGTGATAGTGATTATCTGTTCTTCCTGCCATCATTGTTTGTGTTGCATGGTTTAAAATAACTTTTAACCACCTTCATCACATTTGGTCAGGCGTTAGCTATCTTTGTTGACGGTTCGTCACTTCCTTTGAGAAACACTTCCCATACGATAGAGACAGGTTTGCCCGGATTTAAAATGGAGCCGCATAGTAGTCACCTTATTGCCCAGCCCTGATGCACATCATAATATTAAAAAATGTCTGCTACCTGTACTGCCGATAGGAGGACGGGTATTTGTAGCCGATTTGCTGCAGCATTTACGCTCACCAACAATGGTCTTCGTGATTAGTATCGAGCCCTGCAGCACCAGGTCTGTGCTGTTCACTGCTGTCTGCATACGCACTCTGCAGCATCTAGGGCCATATGTATCAAGGAACCATTTTGCGATTCTGTAATAGCGATTTTTAAGATATCTCTATTTCAGAATCGCAAAATGGTATGTATCAAGAAAAATACAATATTTTAGCGATTTCTTGATATTCCTTAATTGCGAATTCGCAAATTGCGAATACGCAATTAAGGAATACTTTCCCATTCATTTCTATGGGCCAGAAGGCCCATAGGAAGGAATGGGAATGTTCTCTCAATTTGCGATTCGCAATTTGCTTATCGCAAATTGAGAATAATTTCAAGGGTGCAAAGGACACCCTGTTGCACCCCTGAAATAAGCATAGGTGCACATGTGGTGCACATACATGCCCCAAGGGCATGTATGTGCGTCACATGGCACTTTGAAAGATGTAAAAATGAGCAGTTTTCAAGGAATTCGCAACTTACCACCAACTAGAAGTTGGTGGTAATTTGCGATTCCTTAATGCCATTTAGCAAATTTTTTTGCCTCCTTACATTGCATTTAAGGAATCGCAAAATTTGCGATTCCTTAAATGCAATTGCAAAATTAGGAATCGCAAATTGTGCAATTCCTTATTGTGCATCGGGATTTCCATCGGGATTTCCTTCATACATATCATTTTGGGAATTCGCTTTCGCAAAGGCTGAATTTCGGCGAATTTCGGCCTTTGCGAATGCGAATTTCAATGATACATATGGCTCCTTGTGTCAGACGGGCTCTGCACTCCTGAGCCCTCCATCCTCCCACGATGTAGTACATATTAAGCTGCCAAGTCTCCTAGGTGAATGAGTGATGTGCAACGGCAGTCCAGCTTTGTTTCTTTGAATTCTGGGACGTGCAGTAATGTTATAGAATAAACTAGACTACAAGTCCCAGAATTCAAAGAAAAAAACCTGGACTTGTGCAGCACACGTCGCATGGACCTTGGAAACTTAGTAGGGCTTGACAGAGCCTCCAGCTGCAGGCATCGCTGCAGGGCCCGTGTCGATGCTGCGCTCACAATGTCCATGACCCCACGCCACAGTGCGCCAGTCCCAACAGCAGGCCGCAAGGGCACAGTGCGCTCTGCTAATCACAGCGGGCCCCCCAAAGCACCGCAGCAGTCACAGCTGTGGAGCCCAAAGCGCTGATCGGGGCTTTCGCAGGGGTGCGGCATTGTAATGCCTGCCAAGAGCACAAGCAGGAATACAAGGCACAGCACTCTTCTGTCTGGTGCATATCTGCCTGCACAACCACGCCCGCCTCTATTACAGGGCCCACTCTAGCGTGGGCGAAACCAACGTAACAATTTATGGCAGTGCCTTTGCTGGCCTGCCCCAACTATGATGGTTCGTCCCCATGAACATTGCTCGAGAACAGACATGACATCCCTCCTTAACGTTAATCAAAACATCATAGCTGCCAAGGTTTCAGAATGCCATGCGGGACATTTTCATAACTTCAGTGTAATTGTAAGTGACATTTCAAGAACTATGAGTGAAACTTTCTTGTGGGCAAAACCAAGTAACGAAGATTAGGGAAACACATAAATATATGAAATGACACCCATTTGAGCAAGGTAGCGCTAAGATCTTGCCCTAAGAATACATTGCCCTACATAGCATATGGAAACCTCAGTGTTATAAGCGTGGTCGGTCTCTTCACTTATGAGTATTGTGTAATCCTTGTCAAATCAGCCGATCTTCATGTACTCTGCTCCGTTACCAAAAAAATGTAAATAAAAAATCCTCTATTGTGCACCTGTTTTGGAAGACCATTGCTGGTTTGTATTGAGGTTTCTACATACATTTTTACCGAGCATAAATGCATACAATGTTGCCAAATTTGATATTCTTTATTCTTCAGTGTGATATATTTTAATGTGGATACTTACTCTGACAATATGCAAATGCTCCACTGCACTGTAGTTCTTTGAATGTTTACTGGTGCTTTATGTTACCCTGCAGCTTGACTATTTGTTTGTGTTTTTGAGTGTACATGGGACAGCTGTATTTCCTTGAATAAGGATTAGTAGAAGCACTTCCGATTTTGTTTTAAAATACTAAACCCATTTGCTTTACCTTCTTTATTGTTTTAATACTATTGCAACCCCGCAGATGCTAAGGGTCGCAAGGACAGTGCCAGGGGTCGCAAAAGACACATCAGGGGTCACAGCTGCGACCATTTTGTGACCCGCAAATGGCATCCATGCACACACTGCGGTATTTGTTTAATCTGTCTCGGAAGGATGTATGACATTACAACGCATGCTTTTACCACGGTATTTACAACGAATACCTTTACAACGCATAGTGCTTTGGGGCGCTGGATAGTGAATAGTTTAATTTACTATTCCAACTCCAGTCCCCGTGGATAGTAGGGAAGGTGTTGGATAGTAAATTAAATCTATTCCCTATCCTAGAGCGCCCCCCAGCGCAATGCGTTGTAATGGTTTGCGTTGTAAAAGTTGCATCGTAAAGTCACTGCATGGTAAAAGTTGCGTTGTAAAGGATGTTTCCCGTCTCGGAAGAATGAAAGCGTATTCATTTTAGAGATCTTAGCAGGATGAAATGCGGAGCTGTACACAGCAGAATGTCACAATATGATGACTGAGGTAGCTTCAAACAAACGCTAACAAATCCATGATCCAGACGACTTCTCACGACACAATGCTTCCTGTAGGAAGAGAATTAGCAGTGAAGACAGACAAAAAAGCCAAGTAAACAAACACCCGCAAACACTAAAAACAGGCCCCTGCTTCTTCTCCTCCACACTTTAAAACCGGAAGTGTAAAAATGAGAGAGTAGGAGGAAGAGGACGGCCACAAAAAAAGAAGGATGTTGTAGACAGAGGTTACCAGAGCTGCGCTAAGAGAGCTTACTGAAGCTCGCCCAGAGGGGGTTGTTTGTGTTTTGCTTCAGTTCAAAAGAGTTTAAAAACAGCCCTGGGCAGAAAAACTTCACCTAATTATACGACCGGCAATGCAGGCAGTAGATAGCGTGCTGCCACTAAAAAGATAATTTAATTAACACACTCGCTGGCTGCACTCACTAGTTGTGAGGCCGCAAGCCACGGCAATGGGTCCAGACCTGGCCGCTGCAACGTTACCGCCGCAAATTCAAACTGAAAATCCTCGCACTTGTGCAAATCACGAATTATAGAAACAATTTCAAACACAAATTAATAAAAAGATTATTTCTTAATGTTTCTTGAAGTTTTTGCTCACCTCAGTATGCAGGTCACATCCGATAATGGGCAGGCCTCGGCGCCCTGGTGAGTGTGGGCTGTGTGTCAGTTTCACAGCCTGGCGCCGCGGCGGGCGGGGCCGGGAATATTAATTAAGGCTACCTGGCAGGCGCGGCTGAGGCCGCAAATTGTAACAAATGTAGCTAGGCTGACTTCCAGCGAGAGCTGCGATCCTTAACTGTTTATGAGCCAGAGAGCGCTCAGCGGCCTGGCGGCAAGTGACTGTGCTGGAAGCAGCAGAGCTGTGGTGTGCTAGTAGTAGCACCCAAGACAGTGGCATTAAAATGCGTGACAAAACATTTCAGTGCGGTGATGCGGAACACCACACTGAAATGCTTTAGTGTTATACATGATGTGTGATACTTGGCAGGACTGAAACATACTAACTCTGCAAACATCACAGCCCCACAAAATACAATCCAGTCACACCAGGCAATATTTTAGCTGGGATGACAATGGGGGATTATCTAGGAGATGATACCTCGTAGGCCCACTCCTTCCACTGGGAGGTGGAGGTCTGGATAGCTTTGGAGAGCTGGGGCACACCTCCGGATGTCCGTCCAGGCTAGGAGGGGTGAGGTCGTAGTTGTCGCTGTGGGTCCGTGACCCTGCGTCAACCTCTCACAACATCCTGGGTGTGAGTTACTCAACTGCATCCGTCTGCAGGCTTTCTCTTAGGGCTCACTTCTCTCCCAGGCAGGTCACCTCAGGCGGGTTTGAAAAATGATGTGTTCCTTGTGACTGATTCTCCTCCCTGTTGAGCAGTGACCATTGTGCCCTGGCATGTCGTGCCAATCCAGGCTGATGTTCAAAGGGTAACCTGAACTTGCTGCCCGGGTATCGGTCCTTCACAAAGACAGCATCACCTGGATGCAGGTACCACTGCTGGGCAACTCATTGAACACTTGCTCTCTGTTTGGTGTTTCTCTGTTTTGTCAGTACGAGATCATTCTCAATGGGAGGTGAATTTCCCTCTTGGGAATTCAGGATGGTGTCATTTATTGCCCACCCCATGCTTGGATGTCCTGGAGCCTGGTTTGGAGTTCGGCAGTCGTGTCTCTGTTACAAACATGGCAGATATCCCTTCCTCCTTCTTACTAGGGTCATAAGGTCTATTAAAATTAAAATAAGGGGTACAGGGTGGCAATCCTATTTGTGACAGATTAACACAGACTCTAAGTCAGTCCTTGACTTCTGTATTCCTAGCACGATGGCCTGTGGTCCAGCCCTGAACATGTCACTGTGGCCGCACTATGCATCGATCAAGCTGTGAGGCTGTACCTGGCATATTTACGAATGTATGAAGCACAGCGCCTAAAAGCCTTCTTATCCTGGTGTGCTACGGAACTCATCTCAGTCAGGTGGCAGAAGGAGAAAATTGGGGACAGAGAGATGCTGGTTTTTTTCATTTCTGGCAGTGGAGAGATTTCTGTTCCTTTCCTGCTGTGTATCTTTCACATGGGCAATGCAGGTGAGGCCTGTACAATAACACACGCAGCAAGCATCACTACAAGAACAGACGGTACCGCCTGCTAGGACAGGGCCACTGGAATTATGCAGCAGGGAGGAAAAAACTCTGTGGCACTTGACTAAATTATTCGGGAAGAAAAGTTAAATTACGTGGCCTAATGCAGCATATTGTGAACTAGTATTACCTTGTTATTTGGGTATTTTTGCACATGTTAACACTATTTCTTTTTGTAAACATAATTTTTATTGGCATTCTTATCTAGATGGATCAACTCGTATCACATTACAGTAACACTTTGCAATTCCAAAGTACATCGCAATCAGTAATATTCATGCCTTTTATGAACTGACCCCCGTCTACCCTCCCCCCAACAGCCCTCCCCACCCCTATCAGTGCACCTCGTTCAACCTATAGTAATGCAATAATCGGGAATACCCTCCTTCTAGTCACGTGTTTCATCAAATCAAGTGGTACAAGGGGGACCGCCCCTACCAGCACTCTCCAATCATACCCCAGGACCCATCCGCCACAAGAGCAGGCCCTCCTCCCAGCCGCCAGCCCTACAGCACACCCTCCTCTTTGTCACTCGAGCCATCCACCGGGCACTGCAGATCCGTCACCAGCGCCTCCCACGCCCTGGCCACTTCCAATGCCCTGTCATTGTCCTGTCGTCTGGCCTGTTGCAGTAGGAGAGAACTCTCAGCCCGCGCCCTGCGCAGGAGGCTCGCCTTCCACCTGACATAACTAGGGCCGGTACGCGACTTTCAATGCATGGTAAGTTCCCGCTTGGCTAGAATTAAGCCCAAGTCATAGAACTTACTAGTGACTTTCATCCGGGGGGTGTGTGGAAACCAGAGCAGCAAGCAAACGCCCATGTCCACTTTTATCTGCCGGTCCGTGACAGCGTTCAGACAATCTACCACCGCAGTCCAGTAAGCCGCCAGTGTTGCGCAAGACCAAAACATGTGGGCAAAGTCGGTCCCCTCCACGCCGCAGCGCGGGCAGGGGGATGCGGTGCCCCCAAAATAACGCAAAATCTTGACAGGCGTCAAGTACGCTCTATGGAGTGTGAAAAACTGGACTAATTGGAACCTGGCGTTCCGCGTGCGCTTCCATGCTCGCCGCACTAGCTGAGGCCATTTGGTACGCAACCCATCCAGGGGCAGCATGGCCTCTGTCGAGAGTCTCCGGTAGAGAGAGGTAACGGCCTTAAAAGTGCCAGCCGCCATGACCACATATTGGCATCCCAAGGAAATCGCTGGTTCGGCAAGCCCCCTGCCCCAGAACTTCGGGATACTGGCCACCAGGGTGGCATGTAAGAGGTAATCCCCACGCAGGAGACCGTAAGCGTCGTGCAGCTCTTGAAAGGTCAGCAGCGCCCAATCGAGATAGAGGTCACCAAGCATGTGCAGCCCGAGGTCCTCCCAAGCTGCCAGCGCCGACCAATCCCCACCATGTGGGAGGGCCGTACACATCCCCAGAGGAATCTCCGGGGCATAGGGGCGCGAGGAGCCCGTGCGCCTGTGGCTCCGGAGCCAACAGGCGAAGGGTGCGTTCCTCGAGGGTGAGGTGGCCTAACTCCAACTTCTGACCCATAACAATGAAAGAGAGGACATGCCTTGGAATCAGCCTGTCCTGTGGTCCTTCTGGTCCGCGAAATTCACGCGCCACCGCCTGAGGAAGCCACTGAAGTTGCGCCGCCAGGTAGTACCACTCGAACCGCCAATCCCCCATCAGCCCGGGGACGCATCAGAGTTGCCAGAGCGACTTGCTGCTGCCCGCTCCCCAAATGACCCCTGTGGTCAAGGATCTGAGTGTGCGAAATATTGACGCCGGCACCCACACCGGCAGGGGAGCACATGTTAACACTATTTGGGCAAAGGTTTCACCTCATTAGTACCAACCTGACACTCGAATGCAGAAATAAGCAATAGAAAGGTGACCAATCAACCTTTACACTGCACAGCAACAAGTGTTGCTGCATTTTTGCCAACTTTTGATCCGTTTGAGTTAGGGTTTTTTGTTGTTACTTAAATCTGCAAGTTATCATCAGATGATGGATTATGTGGCAACTGTGGCGAATCTATAATTATGAGGAAAACGCTACAGCCACAAAATCTGATCATTCCAGTGGCCATTGCTCGGGGGCACCAGAGCAAAGCTGGGAAACAGGTGCCTGCAGCAGAATACTGTTGGAGCTGTGGCCTAAGGGGGTGTGTTTAAACATTTGGCCACAATTACTGCCTTGGAGTGGTTATTTTAACACCCGAGAATGTCCACACAACCTAGGGCCTTAAATATATCTGCCCAAAGAATAATAACTGCCCCGAATATTTTCCATTTAATGTGGAATGACGTGCATTTTGGTGCTCATCGCACAAAAATATGTAACTTTCAGTAAATACCGGTGCGCTTTCCCCCATTAAACTCCGGTAGTTATGACCTGCCGAAGCTTACTAGGGGGTGACCTTCTCCCTCCTTCACCCACCCCTCACACTGGAAATTAGTGCATGCATTAAATAAAGCACACTTGTAACAACTATCGTGCACAAAAAGGTATTTGTGCGGACAGCAGTTTGCCAGGTCACTTTTACTCAGGCCTTTACTTGCACAGAAGCCTCCTCTGATGAGGAGGATCGCCCCAAGGACTGGACGGCCACCGCATGTCTATGTTTCCTTGGCAGTCAGTCCGCGTGCGTGTGTATTCAGGGTACAGTGGCCGCTTGGGAGTCGGGTTGGATGAGCGTCTGGGACTGGAGGTGAGACATGAGTGAGAGAGACTTTCCCACCTCTGATTCTACAGCCTCTGAACCAGTCCAAGCCCAGGCATGACCACTTGATCCCCTCCCCCTGCCGGGATCGGACTGTGAGAAGTCTTGGGAGGCAAGGGGTTAACAGTATTATGTCTGTGGGAAGCTCTAGAATGGGGGAGGAGCGGAGGGAGACGGTCTTGTCCATCCTGGGAACGTCCGAGGCTCCCACGTTGCCCACAGGAAGGAAGGGGCTGATGGCTTGGAGGTGGAAGGGGGGCGGTCACTCCATCTGGAAAGAACATGGACGGGGAGGCAGTTACTAGGGAGTGCTAGAGCTCCACCTGTAAACCCATTCGGCATGGGGGTGGCGGAGAGTACAGGGGGTGAGTGGAGGGCAAGAGAGAACACTGCTGGCTGGATAACACTGTAGGATCTTCAGCGTCTTTCGGAATTTCAGTCTGAAATGGGAAATGAGCGAATTTGGGGTTGAATTCGAACCCCAAAATGGTCGCATTGCGGCCGGCAGAGCCGGAAGCCCACCTAAGTTAACGAATAACTCTGGGAAGCACCAGAGGAAGTGGGTCATGCACTGCTTAGTGCGCATGGCACGTCACGTGCAAAGTCGTGAATTCACTGATTGTTTTACCCCAAGCCAGCGGCGGGGTGGTGCAGTGCACGTGAGGCTGATGAGAAGACGGGAGGCAAGGAACTGAATACTTTTCAGTACCAAAGGAGGCAGGTTCCAGTAAAACCACTGCAAAACCTAGTGTGGATATAAACTGAGGGTAAGTGCTCCCCTCTCATGTAGCATCTTGAGGGGCGAGGCATTGCCGAAGGAAGACTCAATGACTGCATTCACGGTCCTACTCTCTTTCTCGCCTACCATTTCATTTTGGACTTTGTAGTTACATATTCTGGAGTCACCCTGGTACATATAATACGCATACCTAGAGATTGGGTGTATCACCACATACTTAAGGCACAATGTGTTGCAATCATTCTAACTCACGTGGTGATTCATGTACTCACACTCATACCTATAACAATTATACCCAGGGCTGGGGTTTTGTTGCCACATACTTTAGGCCCAATGTGTGTTTTTTTTTTTAAAGAAAGTTTTATATATAAAGCGTGAACCAGACCCAAGACATCTGATATCAGAGCGCTTTACATGAGCACCAATTTCATTACAGATGAACACATTCATTTTTGTTAGGCACAGGGAGATTAAGTGATTTGCCCAGAATCACAGGATGTGGAGCGTCATTGCGGAGACTCAAACCTGGTTCCCCCAGCTTCGAGGTCGACCACTCTGCTACACTCTAACTCACATGGTAATGAATGTCCTCACATTCAGGTCCACTGGAGCTCTTTAGGTGTATTGTAAATATTCTTTTGGTCAAATCTGTCCTTCTAGTTTGTTTCAATCCAGATTCTGTGTTTTGTTCTGTTTGGAGGTCTTCAGGGGAGATCAGCGGTACCACCAGGAGGCTAGCCTCGTTTGCACACTGTATTGCCCTCAGTGCCTGTTTAGTAACATCCTTTTCTGCAGTGAAAGTTCTCAGTTTCCAAGCCTCCATGCCATGGGCAGTGATTGCACCGTTCTGGAAGGTTCTTAAATGGACAGACAAGTCTACAGGGAGAGTACTGGCACTCTCCGATGAGCCACGCCTGTGGCCGGAGTTTAAGAGCACATCTTTGGTCCATCGGCGCCCGCTCCACTGCTCCACCGCTCCACCGCAGAGTACCTTCTAAGTCCGGTCAGGCGGTAGAGAGTGGGATTAACTGAGACCACATGATCCAGTGCACTCAGGCCCCACTGACCCGCCCACGCCGAGCCTGCTGTGGGAGCCCTAAGTGAACTGCCACTTTAAGAAAAGAAGCATTTGGTCGTTAATATATAAGAAGACATGGAAGGGCAACTAGATGGAGGTTCCGAAACAGTTCATGGGCACTTTTAAAGGACATTGGCTGCAAAATGAACCCCCAAGCCCTGGCACAGCCCTTTATCCAGAAATGACAGGAATGTCCTTGTAAACATCACCATCTCTGCTGCACCCTGGCTCGCATGGCTGCAGTATGTACCTCTGGCACCTGCAAGGGCAAGCACCCGAGGTCAGGTGAGTCTAGGCAGGACATGCCATGCCAGCACTGTGGGTGAGAGAATTGGCAGCAGCAGGAAGGCTGGCATTATCCTGCTTTTCAGAACTTAATGGGTTCCAACCCGTAAATGGCGTCATATATCGCAATGATGGGTCGACCGCTCACTGGACATGTTAAATAAAGTCCATGACAACACGGGCACGAGAAGAGACAAAACCTCTCAGCTGCTGCCATACCAAGGCACATCTAAACCCCATTACATAATCAGCACCATAAATGCACCCATTGCACTGGGAGCCATACAATATCTGCTAGCAACAGTGCTTTAAAACTTTTTGGCAAAAATTATTATATTTTCATTACTGTAAAAAATGTTAACACCTGCTGGATATACCATTATAAACCATATTATACCAATATAAACCTATGAAGTAACTCCCCATCTTTGAAATCTTCTGAACTTTTGTGAAGTGCACGAAATTAGGGACATTTTGAAAAAAAAGTCACAATATTTCAGAGGAAAAATCTGTAATGCTGAACACCGCTAAAAAGAATTGATTTGGTTATGACATGATGTTTGCTGGATTATATTTTGATAATGCAGAGCAAAACATAACCCCCTGTCATACCCAATTTGTAAAACTTGCAGATTGAGAAAAACATAGGCTGCATTTTTATAATTTAAATGTTGAAAATGCTCTGTTACTCTAAATCCTATAAGTCTGCATTTTGCTTAAGTCTATACCGCTGGTTTTAGGAAAAGGGTAGCTCTAAACGGCAATACATGGCTTTAGAGGATAGTAGAAGGCTCCAAATATCATAAAATAGCTCCTCACTGACTAATTCTATTTGGAAGTCAGTGATACTTGCTAATTACAACGAATACTGTGGCAGCGCTATATAAAAGTATATATTCAGTGACAAGTTGGCTTAGTGAATGTAATCATTTTTCTTTTTTTTTCACTTTTCATTTGCCTCTTTTGGCGCGCACCGTACTCGGAGGTGCAGCACCGGCGTCCACGCACTGAGCTAGTGTCAGCAAAGGCGGGGTGGGGCTGACAGGGTCCAGGGCTGCAGCAGTCACCGTAACCGCACCGCTCTTGTGTCTGGACTGTCTGCAGCCTGGAGTACAGCCCCGGACAGGCAGGCCACACCCGGGAGAGACGCAGCCAGCACCAACACCGCAGACACTGGTGAGGAGGAGCACAGGTCACCGTGTGAACGCCTCCATTGTCAAACTTCTCCATTGGCAAACCTCCCCATTGGCAAACCTCCCCTGCGCAAACCTCCCCTACGCAAACCTCCGCTGCGCAAACCTCCCCTGCGTAAACCTCCCCTGCGCAAACCCCCCCACAGGAACCTCCTTGCGGGAACCCCCTGCTTGAACCCCCCCGCATGAACCCCCCAGCGTGAACCCCCATGTGAACCCCCTCTGCTCAAACCCCCCGCACATGAACCCCCCGCACGAACCCCCATGCACGAACCCCCCGCACGAACACCCCTTGCGAAACCCCCGAGCGAACCACTCCAGCGTGAATCCCTCCACGCGAACCTCCCCTCGTTTACCCCCCCACACGAACCCCCTGTGCACGAACCCCCCATGCAAACCCCCTTAGTGAACACCCCCCATGTAATGTAAACCCCCCACCGTGCTAACCCCCGCATGCTTGAACCATCCCGCAAGGACACCCTGTGCGTGGACCCCCCGTGTGAACCTCCCCCCCGTGCAAACCCCCCATGCACGAACCCCCCGCACCAAACCCCCTGCGTGCGAACCGCCCCCGCGTGAACCACGCCCCCTGTGCGAACCCCCCCGCGCTAAAAGCCCCCCACCCTCCCTTTCACAATGATTGCCATTGGTATTCAGATATTGCTCACAAAGAATACCACTAGTCTTCAAATAGTGGTCACAATCAATGAGACTAGCCTTCATTTTGCTCTTGAAATAGTACAAGAGCTGCAAATAAACCCTAACAGAATACTACTAAGCTTCAAATACTATTTTTATAGTATACTATTAGTCTTCTTTTAGCAATAAATTGAAGTGTTCATTATGTATTTGAAGGGTAGTTAAGTACAACTAGTATTCCCTCATTTGCATATTTCAGCTTGTAGGCATACTACTTAGTCTTCATGCATACTAAATAAATACTATATTTTAATAGTAAATGAATACCGCTGTAACCACTGGAATCACACTAAGTGAAGATCTTCCATTTTGGTGAGGGATAGGATGCCAATGATCTGTTCTTGAGCCAATCAGTTATTTGTTCTAACTGCTTAATCCAGCCAGCCTAGATACAACAAAAATAAAAATAGTTGTACCATGTAGTTATCTTGTTTCAATAAGGGTTGCAATGATACATTAATCGTTCTTCATATTCTGACATAAAGAGGAATGTGATCTCCAAAGCATAGGAGCATGCCGTTTCAGTTCGTTTTGTTTGACGGTTGAAGTCAGTTTTGAACAGGTGATTTGGTCATGGAAATCTTTTCTAGAGATGTGATGAATTCAGTTAGTACTTAAAGTGGCCTTCGATATAAAGATGAATGATTCCAAGAGCTTCTTCCTGAGGGATATTAGTGTAAAGTGAGACTATGTCAAATGTAACCATGTGTTTTTCTTTGTCAAAAGGGTCACCTTCAATATGTTCAATTAAATCTTCTGCGTCCATGAGGTGTGATGTTGTAGTCTTCACAAAAGGGTTTGAGAAAGAATTCAGCATACTTAAAAGTGGTTTTAAAATGGATTTGTATCCTGATAGTAAAGCCTTCCAGGAGGATCATTGGAGTCATTATGTATTTTGGGAAGAAGATACAGGAGCAACATTCTTGGTGTTTTATTCGGCAGAAATTCACATTCCTTTTGGCTGATCCATCCTACTGCTCTGCCAATCTCCAATTTGAGATAGTATTGTAGATCAGATACTGTCTTAAAACCTTCACTAATGTGTTCATCCTTATTGAGTGTTGCTCCATCTCTTTTGGCATGCTTATGCACAAAGCCCATGAAGTTGGTATCAGGTTCAGTTCTTCGTCTAGATTATTGTCCACAGTTCGTAAATGATCATAGACAGAGCAAGTGTTTTCCACATGTGGAAGCATTCTAACTTAACATGAGGATGAATATAATTACATTACCCAATATATTGTACTTGATGGCAACAAGACATCTTTCATTGTAGATGCTGGTAATACCATTAATGTCACAAAAGACACTGAGTTTCATAAACTACAAGACGACACCAGTCTGATGCTGGCTGATCTCCACATATATTTGCGTGTTGATCAACATAGCCTCTCATGTGTCCGGGGTAGTTCATTCCTGCTGTTACATATGCTTTTCCTAGTTATGAATTTGAGGTACATGCCTTTGAGGCTGCTGCTGGCACTGGTTGCCTGCTAAGGTTTGAATCATCAGTGATGATGGCCCTCCTACGATTGCTAGTCAACTGGTTGCAACTATAACTATTCCTAATGAAAAAGATGCAGCAAGGGATTTTCGTAAACTAGTCTTGAGTATAAGCAAATTAAAGAATCAACACATTCAACAACAAATTGACAAATTAGTTAGTATTTCGTATTCAACAAGTGGAAGATGAAATGCTTTAGAAAGGCAACATTGAACATATACAAGTGCCTAGCTCATTGGTTACACCCAATAACCCAGTACACAAATAGATACCATCTAGCAAGATATGCATCTGTGTGGACATACGTCAGCCAAAATTAAAGAGAGAGGGATTTTGCTACTTGCATGCAAAATGCAATTCATCTTTTATTTGGCTCACGATTTTTCTCAAACCTTGATCTGAACAAGAGATATCACGAATTTGAAGTGCAAGAGAACTTTGGATATATTACCACTTTTTCAGCCCATCTGGACTTATTCAGACACAAACAAATTAGTTTTGGATTAACTTTTGCAGCTGAAAGGATAATACAGACCTACCTAACTACCTGAATAACAGCCACAACATATACTAATAATTGCCAAATCATCTGATGAACATAATGGCACACTGGTAAAAAGTTATATAACTCTACACGAAATCCCAACAAAGAAAGACAAGTGCATTTTTTGGATGAAATTCTTGGAGGTTTATGGTCACATTTAGTTCCACAATCCATGTGTCTAGATCTTGACAAGGTGTCAACCCTCACCTCTGTACCAGTTCTTGATATTGTTTCATCTATTTGGTCATTTCTAGGGTAGCCTGCTTCAGTGACTGCTACATACCTTATGTTGACGTTCATCTGCACACAATTGAGAGAACGGAGAAACAAAGCAATTCAAAATAATTCTGTTGAAAATATCTGAAGCTTAGAAGCTGCTATATTTTGACCCCTCCCAACAAACAGAAATATTAGTTGGTTCACTTTCAGTGACTCTAGCAATGATTCTGGGCCAGGAGGCCCGACAGACACTGATCCAGAAGCAATACAACGAATGGTCGCTTATGCCAGTCATTGTCTGGCTGATACAGAGAAGGAATCCTCACATGCAGAAAAAGAAGCCCTATCTGTGGTCTGGGCATGTGAAAATTTCGACCTCTTCATATATGGAAAGATTTCATTTGTGTTACAAACTATCAAGCTCTCCTAACAATGTTTGGCAACCCAAAAATCAAAAGTGCCCCTGAGAACAGAATGATGGAGTCTCAGACTTCAAGACTATCAACTTGGGGTCATTCTCTGGCTAGAAAAGATCAAAATCCTACTGATTTTGTGTCAAGATTTCTTGTTGCTGTCAATGTCTGCAAAACATTAGTTGTTGGCCTGAAGTGGATAGACATAGAACAATGGTGTAAAAACACCTGCACGGTAATTGGAAGGACTTAAAGAACTTTCAAAATGTTCAAACAGAACTGGCCTGAAATGGTTGGAGAGTCATTTGGAAGGTAGTCGTCCTGTAATTTCACATTTCCTTCGGAAGTGAATAGTGCAATGAGCTCAGGGATGGCACTGTTGTTTCAGTGCCTCTAAAAGATTGCTATGCTAAATGTTGTGGCTGAACTGGTAGAGATGATAGGGATTGTCGCATCTGTCAGAGCCTGAGAAAAGGCAGTCTTCCTGAACCACTACAAATGTCTAACGTATCATCTGAGATTTGGAGCGAATGGGAGATTGGCATGTTGGGTCACATTGTTACTTACCAGCACTATCGAGTTATCATGGAGGATTTCTTGAGTTTTCTTGAGGTCATGGGTGGTCCTAACACCACCAATGAAACTGAAAAATCTGTCATTAATAAACTCATCTCTACATTTGCCATTCAGGCCATAATGAAGCCCAATGACAGACCTCCTTTAATGGATAAAACCTAAAGGATTTTGCTCTTTGCCTAGGCTTCAGGCATGATAAGGTCAAAGGCATTGTAAAGCACGCTATTTACATGTGAAGGAGAAGCTTCAAGTTGCCAAAGCTGCACATTCACCAGTCTCTGAAAGGGTCGGACACGGCTATACGGCAATCTGGCACTGCCCAAGGGGCTTGTCTGACAGGTCAGTAAGTAGTACGTTTTTGTGGCTGTTTATGGGCCTGTGTTAAGGTCTGTTGGGCTGATTTTTACTATTGATTTCCCTGACATTAAAACAAACTGCCTACAGTAAGCTAAAAGCCATGCAGTCTTACATACCTTGCAAAACATGTATACGTTGTGTTTTTACAAGTTCAAAACTGGTCAAATTTGTCTAAGTCACTAACGGGGCCACTTTTATTTTGGTGCCTTGGCCTTTTTTCTGCCCCAGTTCGACCCTGGTCTCTGAGATTTGGTGCAGTTACATGATTATGAGGATGATCCGCACAGTGCCACAGGAGCTCAGTTCTGGAAGGAAACTTCGAACCAGCATTTCTCATATATCAAAGTGAAAATCAACGTCACCTGCAAAATGAGATGTTACATCATGACCTGGTGCAAAGGAGAAGTTGAAGTCAATTGCAGGTCATAAGAGGAAAGTCATCCAGACTTTGTAACTGCGATCAGATGCAGAGCTAAAGATTTCTGATAAGGGCCTTAAACTTTTACCTTAAACTGTGCTATAGTCACTGATATTAAACGGTGTATGATGCCTGCATGGAGAAATGAACACATGATCACACAAAACGCATTGGATTTCTGTGCTCTTAATAGGGCTCTTGTAAACTCTCATTAGCTTATGTATTTTTGTACTCGGAAGCTCTTCTAAAACTTGCTGTCATTTCTGATGCAGCCGATGACTGTCAAATCAAGGGACAGCTCCAAAGAAACTCTTAGTCTCAGTGCTGATGTTTCCCTCGTTGTCATTTTCCTTTTCCTCTGTCTTCTCAACTTGGTTGTGAGGTGAAGGCTCAACAAAACATTGGTGAAACTATGGACTTATAGTTATCATTTAAGTAGTGTGGGACATCATGTTTCCTGCCTTATTAGTGCTTCACATCCAATCATGAGGTACTTCCCCCTGGTCCAAGAAGATGCGGAGTCGGGAAGAAAAGGGCAAAGTGCAAGCAGTCAGGAGGCTGTCTCTTATCTACACTTGTACGAGGGGAGATGCCTCTACACCTACACAAAATGGGTCCTCTGCTACGTATGTGTGTTCCAGCACATTGAGACAAAAGATATCTTGCTCATTGCTCCTCAAAACTCCTCCGAGATTCATTTAAGTGACCAACCGGTCCGTACAGAGATGTGTGTCATCTTAATGCATCTGATCTTTGTCACGTGATTGTTAAGCATTACGCATTTTAATTTTAAAACATGTTTTAGAAGAAAATATGAAGAACCAATGACCCATCCCTACTGGACAACACAGTCCTAATTCACAAACATTTGTTCCTGTCACAGGTAGGCACAAAGCAGCAAATTAGGCTTTTAACTCATAATGATTTCATAGATCAATCATTCCTTTTTACGACATAAAATGTTAAAAGCTGTTAAACCATGCACGCTTTTAAGGAAGTGACAGGCAGAATAGTGGTGAAAGACAACCTTGGCCCTGATTCTAGGCATGGAGGAAAGTTCAACCTCAGCACAATGTCCTGTTTGCGCAGAGATCAGAATTACAATTGTACAACCAACATCCCACCTCCCCTCCATTTTCCCCATGTAAATGAAAGTTTGTCAGACCTGCTGAAATGCACCAGGAAAAAATCCCTGGCCTATTCTGATGCTTGCAAACAATTCACAGGGACAGCAACACCAGACCTCCTCTTAAGAACCACTAGTATATGTCTCTAGACAGCTGGCTGAAGGCTGAGAGCCTTCGCCTTGCAAGAGATGAAATAAAATATACAAGTGCCTTGCTATAATTTCAAAGACAAAAAAACTTTTAAGTTCAGACATGGCTAGATTTAAAAGTAGAAAACTTGTATTCACTTTACTCCAAGTGTAGTCTAAGGGGGAAACAAATGAGCATTTCTGATTCGTTTTTTGCCATGTGGTTCTGATTTTTTGTAAAGCTCTTTTGCTCTTTTGATTATTAAACATACATGGTGTAAAATCATGCATAATGATTGATAGCTTAAGAAACACCATAGGCATATATATGTTAGTTTTTATTTTTGACCTAGATACAGATTTAGCTGCCTCGCCAGCCTTATGTAATTAAAAAGAAAGTATAAAAACACATACAGGTATAGAGGGACTACTGTTCAATCCTCTTTAATTATCCTTTCATCTGCCATTTACAGTTTGCTTAATTCCACAGCAGCATACAGCTTGGTGTAAAAGATAAACCCACTTCAGCCACCGGCTGTTTTGCACTGAGAATAAACCAGGGGCACTTCAGTGCAATCAACGAAATACTTCGGCAATTCATTGTTTTTTTCTTTTCTTATTTGTCTATTTCATGTTTTACTCACCCTTGTATTTTTAAACAATGTTATGAAACTGAAGCAATTCAATGCCAATGGTACCTTTTCTTGGACCGCGTTGAAACGGGTTTTCCGTGACGTGCATAACATTTGAAAACAAACTTTTTGCTTGTTCTTTGCACCCTTGCCTGCTAGGCATCACCTATCATATTCTTTTGAAACTATGACATTTTTTTTCTCTTGACATTTTTTATTGCAAACATGTGGACACCACATTTAGCAGGTGCCACATTTCCATTTTTTGTGGCTCATGCTTGTAATAAACAGTGAAACTACCATTACACCAGCATGTTAATGCCTGAGTTACTGGCTTTGCCAGGTATTGTTTATATACTCTTTAAGACAACATTTTGCCGTTGTTGTGCTGCAAACAACCTATATTACTATTCCCAAACATAACAGTACTCAATTGATTGAGCTCAGATCGAAGCGAGCAACTAACCCATTGGGCAATCTTGTACAAATACCTAAACTTGCGAATGAAAGATTCAGATGTTGAATGCATTTGGGGATCTGATTATTCAACTTCCTATAGCACTATTGCAACAAGTAAACATACTCTGTCTAAATGTGGGCCACCAACAATTTATTAACGATTCTCGTCCTTTTGGATCTCGTTATAGCCTTTAAGAGTGACTCTCACCTCATTCTGTTGCACCTTCTTGCCGAGAGTGGGGCAAGGGGCAGTTCTCTGATCTAGTTGCAATCACCATCTTGTTGCGAGTGAGATAAGAGGCAGTGCTCTTATCTGGCTGCAAACACAATATTGCCGAGAGTGAGTTAAGGGGCAGTGCCCTATTACTTACAGTAATCTTCATTAGTCCTGGTCCCGTTGTCCTCGTCCCATTCCTTAACAAAGTGGACATGACCATCTCCACGACGGAAAAAAAGAACAGAAGAAAGCGTGGGACACCTAACCCCACCCCTTCTCACTGGGAGTACATAAGCTGTACCAACCCAGCATTCGGCTTGAAATACGAAGCCACCAACCAGAAGACCAGCCGTCCGGGAGGGAGGGAGGGGCGTAAGGAATGGGACGAGGACAATGGGACCAGGACTAATGAAGACTATCGGTAAGTAATAGGGCATTACCTCCCAGTCCCTCCAGTCCTCATCCCATTCCTTAACAAAGTGGAGAATACCAAAGCAAAACAACCCGGCCTTTCGAACTCCCACCAACAGCAGGAACACCATGCGGAAAGCAGCGCCCAATAGAAGCAAATGGGAGAACCACAAGAAGAAATAAAGGTAGGCGCACACAACCTGAAAGCCCCCTACCAAATAAAACAGGGCCGGAATCCCAAAACAAGCAGGGGACAACCAGGAAAAGCCCAAAATAAGGAGCCAAACCAAGGAGCCACCAGTCAAGGGGCAGATAATGGACACCGGAACCTCCAAACCAACCACAGAGGAGTAGTACCCAACAAGAAAGGATCAGAGATGGACACCACCAGAAGGACAGCAACGAGGACACCACAGAAGAAGACCCAGAACAACCGGACACAGCAAGGAACACAAGACCCCAGGCAAGGCCAGAAAGGAGGCCAAGCACCCAGAGCCAAGCCCCAAAGGGAACACCCAGAGGGGCGGAAACAACCAGCCACCTCCCCAGAACATACAACAGAAGGGGACCCAGAAGAATTGGATGCACCCACAGGACACAAAATAAATAACAGGAGGGGTACCTGACCAGCGAGAAGACAGCCTAGGACCGGATCACCACCCGGTTCCTGAAATTTATACTGCTGACTTAACATTTGAAGTCCACGTACATCCTCTTTTGATATTTTGAAAACTCATGTTTCGTTCATATATAGATATATGTACAAAACTACAAAGGTTATTGGTAGGACAAGTTTGGCCAAAAAGGAGCTCTAGCTTGATTCACAGCTCCAGACTTAGAAACACATTGAATTAGTATCTTCTGGTTAATTCATTTGTTTCAGGACCATTGTTTTCTATACCGGTTTCTGGAACCCAGCAGCAAAAAAACAGAGTGCGACCCCCAAAAGACAAGTGAAGAATGCCACACACCACTGAAAGAACCCACAACGACCACACCAAAAAGCCAAGGGGAGGGAAGGAGAGATCAAACAGGCCCCACACAAAGCAGCAGACAACGGAACAACATAACCAACCACAGAACCACTCCAACATACCAGGGGAAGCCCCCAGCAGAGCAGCGAAGACTGAAGAGGACGGTGCCCGACGAAAGAACCAAGGGACTGACCCAAAGGACCTACCAAGGGCAGGCTCAAACTGAGCAAACCAGGAAGGGAGGGAGCAGCAACCACTAGCAAGTCCCCGCACAACCTGACAGCACCAGCAACAGCAAGCCCAGAGGAACCAGCCACAGAAACACCCAGAGTTGGCCCAGGCTATGGGGCAGGAATGTCCAGCAGCCAAAACCAGTGCAGGCACCGGACAGCAACAGAAAGGCCCCCAAACCCAGAGAAGAACCCCGGGCACAGGGACATGCAAACAGGCCAGGACCGAGGCCACCCACCCCGAAAGCAGGAGACACCAGAACACAAACCTAGCACCCAACCAAAACAAAGCAAGGGGGAGGCCAAAAGCGCACCCCACCCAACAAAACTAGGCCAGCAACAGGACCCCGCCCAAGGAAAGCCAGGGAGACCCAATGAAAGGGGAGAGGCAAAACCCCACCGCCGAAGGACACCAAAGGCCACCAAGACCAGGGGAACCCAAAGAACGAGCAGGGACAACCTGGATGAAGACATCATAAACAACCCCCAGCAAGGGTGACACGCCAAACCAAAAAAAGCCGGGGCCAACCACAGGGGGGAAAACACGGGACTGGGGAAGACAAAGTCACCGGGCACCGAACAAGAACCCGGAACAGGGAAGGGGAAATCCCCAACCGAACCAGGAGCTGACGTAAGAGCAGCCGCAGATGGGCCAAACAGGAGGGGAAAAAACAGGGAGTCCCAAAACCCAACCCTGCAGACGTCGACCACCAAGGGGCCAAAAGATTCACACCCAAACAAAGTGATGCACCTGCAGACAGGGAGGGCAAGGAGCCGGGCGCCCAACCCCTGACCGACACCATCGCATCCCCTGGGCGGTGGACATGCAGGAGGGACAGGTGCAGTCACATGGGCACTGGCGGGCCCAGCCGTCAACCCGGAAAGCAGAGGCGGGCCAAGGCCAAAGCGAGTGGAGGGCAGACACCCAAAGGTGACCCCCAAGGGACCAATGCCTCACAGCTATAGCCAAACACCACCCAGGAGGAAAGGCACCACCAACCTCCCAGCAGGGACAAACAAGGGGCCAAACACAGGGACAGCAAGGCCAATACAGACAAGAGCGAAGTCCAGGCCCCACCACAGACCCGAAATCACACCACAACCCAAGGAGGGACACGCCAGGAGAATCCAAAGGCGTACCAGCCACCGAGAGGAGAGGGACCGGAAGAGCCTAGGAAGAAATCGAACCACAGCAGACCCTGAAACCACAGAGCCACCAAAAGCACAGGGACCAAAGACACCACAAGCCCAAAAGGAGCCCCCACACCAGAGAGCCAAAGGACCTGGCCCAAATGACAAGCCCCAAGGGGAAAGCAACAGGACCAAACCACCCCACTGCCACCCCACTAAAGCAGGCCGATGGCAACAAGGCACACCAGGGCAGAGGCAAAGCCAGGCCAGAGAAAGAAGACACAGAACAGGGTCATGAAGCAGGAGCCCAAGGGAAAGCCACAGCCAGGCATAAATCCCATGGCAGGACACACCAGTCCAAACCAGTCGCCCACCAACATCCCCAAAAGAGAGGCAGAAGCAACTGAGGAGAAACCAAGGAGCCAAGAGGCCAAAGCGAGGACAGCAACAGAACCAGAAGCAGAGAGACAGAGGACTCCCAAAAGCAGCCCAAGCCCCCGCAAAGGAACCCTAGAGGGGAGAAGGAAACCACAACATGGCACCCAACCCTAACCACCCAGCACCAGGCAAAAGGCAAGGATCAAGAACAATGCACAACTGGGGCACCAGCAGCGCAGCCCGAAATCAACCAACCGACCACGGACAGCCGCAGGAGACCAGAGAGAGATGCACCAGCCAATCCAACACCAAGGGCCAGGTCAGGCCAGAGAGAGGGCACAACACCAACCCCCCCCTCCAGACGAGACAAAGGACCCTACACCGGACCCGAAAGCAACCAAACCCCCCAGGGAGGAATGTAGAGCTGGGCATCTGGAAGAAAAAAAGACCCCAGAGCCCCCCAATGGAAAGGGCCAGAGAGACAGAACAGAAGACAAAGCGCAATGCGACACCCAACCCCGGGGCAACCAGACAGCACCACACACCGCCTGTCCCCACCAGCCAGCCCAGGAACCGTCAACCACCACCACCCTGATCAGAAGGTCAACCAGAAACACCCCAGCAAGAGACAGAGAAAACGAGGGACCCAAACACTGACCAATGAACAGGTAGCCGGGGACCCAAAAGGCACATCAATGAGTAAGAGACCGAGAGGAAGGCGCTCTCCCAGCAAGCCCGGCAACCAGGAGACAGCGCAGAAGTATGCTGAGGATAGCCCAGCAGCCCGACGAAGACAATCAATGAAGACAGCAAATAGGTAAGAATCAGCAATAATCCAAGTCCCATTCTGTCGGAAGACAGAAAAAAGACCAGGCGGAATGCTGGGTTGGTACAGCTTATGTACTCTCAGTGGGAGGGGGTGGGTTTCGTGCCCCCAGTATTCTCCTGTTCTTTTTTTCTGTCATGGAGATGGTCCTCTCCACTTTGTTGAGGAATGGGACGAGGACTGGAGGGACTGGGAGGTAATGCTCTGGTCTGGCTGCAATCACCATGTTGCTGAGTGTGGGGTAAGGGGCAGTGCTCTGATCTGTCTGCAATCTCCATCTTGCAGAGAGTGGGGTAAAGTGCAGTCTCTGATCCAACTACTATCGTTTTTGCAGCAATGCACTTAGGCTTTAGCTATTCCCCACTACTGATCAGAACAAAACTATCCACTGCCAATTAAATCTGCTCATAATTTGGGTGCTATCTTCAATGATGAACTCTTCTTAGCTCATATATCCAAATCTTCTTTACATTGCTTTTACTGTTGTTAATAAAATTGTTTTTTTGTACCAAAGGACGTTAATTTTCAGTCACACATGCTAGAATTTGCTAAAAATTGGATTATTGCAGCAGTTAATTGGAATTGCCCATTTTTTCTAGGTAGTTTAAATAGCACTGCATGAGTGTTGCTAAATCTGCTCCATCGCTCCCACTTTACAGCACATTTGCTTTGGCTTCCGCTTTCAAAAATACCTTTATATATTATTATCAGCTGTTCATAAGCATTTTAACCAGAGGACCCTTCTTATATTCTTCCTTATTTTGGAAGTGTTACTAGTTATTATTAATGTTCTATTTTGAAACCCAAAGAACATTTCCTCAATACACCTGGATCAATCCATTTAATATTGTGCTAGGTGAGTGCAAAAATGTTGTTCCTTCTTTTTACACATTGCAAAAAAGCCAACGGCAGGGATACATACCATGTATAACCACAAGGACCTTTAGAGATAACTGCACTAAAATGGTGCTCCATGCACATTATGCTTTTGTGCCAAAAAATCCTTAGGGTTTGGGTGTTTCCGTTCCTGGTGGCAGCACATGCTTTGTTTACCCCATCCTTGTAGCAAAAAACTATATTTTATAGCTGTTTTCTCTTTGGTTAGAATATTCATAAGCAGTAAATAGGCATACATATGCTCATGAACCCCCTGGCCATCAATTATTTCCATGATGCAGCTCATTGTGCAACATTTATGCACTTCTACTCATTAGAGAAAATTATCATCATAAAGAAGCAGAGCATTAACTTCCCAACTATCCACAATTTCTGTCATGTAGTCAAAGCTGAGATGGATTTCTAAGATAGGCAAAGCTAAAGTTTTCAAACATGCAAGCATTTTCATGCCAACTGGCAGAATGTCCATTTGTTTACAGTAAAATGGCAGATGGTTAGTAGTTAGATGCCATATTGGTAATCATGTATGGTAATACCAGAAGCATTTTAAGCATTTTAATGCATTCTGTAAGAAAATGCTGGCTGGAATGCAAGTAGTGTACGCATATTCAAATCGGATTTACAAATTGTCATCTGGTCTTCATTTGAGGCAATATATGCTAATTTGACTACGATTTCAACACTCAAAATTCAACAAAGTCCAGGAGATACACAGCTGCCATATTTTGTAAGCTACAGTATTAACCACTGCATTTTTAAATACTCATAACACGCTAGACTGTTCATTTTCAAAACATATCACAATAGAAAATGTGGGGAGGCAATTCCACTTCTGCAATTCAGGCCTCATTGGTTTTCGTAGCTTAATAGGAAAAATTAAAACCAGCCATACAAGTGATGAAGTTTTCAACACATTTCTCCCATGAGTCTCTGAGAATTCAGAGCCTGTGGCTTGGTGGACAAAGTGTAACATATTCAGGGGCAGATTCACAAGCCCCTTGCGCCACTTATGCGTCACTTTTCCCTTGTTAAAAGTGATGCAAAAGTGGCGCAAGGGGCTTGTAAATCTGCCCCTCAGTTGCCTCGTTCTTATATGGATAGGTAAGTAACAAGGATGCAGTGAGTCAGGCTGTTCTCACAAATGTAAGGTGAGCCAGTGATTTAAGAAAAGAGAAAGAGTGTGACAGAGTGGGCACGAGGGTGGGAGAGAGAGAAAGAAAGCAAGAGAGAGCGAGAGAGCAGGAGCAAAAGAGAAAGAGAGAGACACACAGAAGGAGAAACAGTAAAAGAGAGGGAGCAAGAGAACGGAAGAGTCTAAACCAAGGAGACAGAAAGCGAGTGATTTCTCCTGGTCCACTTTCTGCCCGAGCAATCAAATGGGCAAGGATGTCCGGTCTATCAATTTATGAAAAAATAACCCTTTCGTGTTTACCATCCACATGGATACTGTCGGTATCCATGTGAATGTAACTACTTTTATGAGTACATTATTAATGAAAAAATACATACTACGAGAACCTCTTAAAGAATTACTCCGCAAAAATGAAATATGTAGTAAGCCCTTAATTGTGGTATAAACCCACTCTACGCGTGGTTGAGTTATCGCATGCATGTTTCAAATATGATCTTTATGATTTTACCATTAACTCGACTCCAGAGAACATAACACAAGAAAAGACGAATTATAAGCCGCAGTATGATACTCTATACCCATAAAGGGTTACAAACAGAATCCATTGGACACATTGCCCTCCTGATCTACTTCACTAGGTGAGTATGGTGATCTATGAATGGACTAAATCAATCTATCCGAATTTTTAAGGCAAGATGTACAAAGGCTTTTAGAGCTCGCAAATAGCCCGATCTGCAGAATCGAGCTGAACGCGACTGTAAAAAGTTTATTTAAATGTACAAACGGCAAAATTTGATTCTGTAGCTTGCTAGCGAATCGCAATTTGCATTAATTATTCAGTGTTTGGAAGGGGAATGTTTAGGGCATCCCTTACAATTATCAATTTCCAGTAGTATATATTAATGTTTTGCGACTGAATTCCAGTCACAAGACAAATATGTTGGTGCTAGATGTAAGTACAGGCAGTGGTCCAAATATTTTTTAAACATTCTCAAAGGAGAAGGTAACCCCTTCCCATTTGCTAATAGGATACCACCAATTTTCAGTTGTTGATTGTAAAGTGTGAATGTTTTGCTACCGCACTTCGATCGCAAAATATTAGTACATTGCACTACAATCGGTATTTGGAAGGGGAGCACTAAACACATCATTTCCAAGTATCAAATAATTATTAGGTTGCAAACCCAAATTGATATATGGGAATGAATTGCCAAATCGCAACTTTGGTATGCTACATTAGAAAAGTCCTTTGCATTCACAAATGGTCTGTGATTTGGATCGTTTGTGACTCCAAAAGGGCTTTGTACTTCTAGCCCTTAACCACTAATTGAAAAGTGATGGTAAATCGTTCGCAAACGGGAATGGGTTCCTATTAGGTTGACTACAACTATGTATCTTGTGAATTATGGGAAGGAATCTGCTCTCTCCACATCAACTGAGCTTCCCCAATGCACTGTGTCCATTCCATGTGCTCTCAACAGAAGCAATGTTAGTTCTCCAACATCTTCCCCATGCTAGGAGTTTAAGTTCAGCTCCACAGATGGACAGCTACTTTCCAGGTTTTGAGTCAAGAGTGGTCATAAGGTGATCAATTATGGCTTGTTGTCCAGACTATTTCACAGACCGTGTTCTGACCCCTGCCTCAATCATTGCAACCCTCGTAGCCATACCTTTCTTTCAAGAGCTAGCAGGTAGGCCCTTTGCACATGCAAGAAGCTTCACTGGCTAAAGAAAATCATCTCCAATTAGAGCCTCGATGTGGATGCCAATTGCCAAATTGTATTTAGATCCAGCCTTTGATTTGCTGCTAAGACTTTTCCTGTCCCAGTGTTGAGTCCTTCTTTAATGTTTGGGTCCTTTTCTTCTAAATGTGAATCATTTTTTCCCCACGTGTTAGAGGTTCTAAAGTTATCGAGGGTTTATGGATTCATCCGAAGGGAAGTTGAAAAATAGCCAAAGTATTGCCAAACATTTCTTTTAGCTGAATAGAGAAAAAGTGCTATGCAGAGAAATGTTTGTGTTTTCCATATAAAAAACATGAACAAAAGAATTGCTGTGATAAAATCATCACCTTCCCAGCTTTCAGGAAGAACCAGAGTTGTAAACAAAACATTTTATACCAAAGCTTTTGCACTTTGTAAGTGGTAGTCAATTTTGTCTTTTTGCCGCTTCAACCTACTGCAGCTTGTGGTGGAAATAGATGTGAAAACCATAGGTGAACCAGAGAAGCTTTACATTTTAGAAAATTAGGCAAAATTCTGATTTCAGCAAGAGGTCATTAGTGTAGCTGGCTCATGATTTTCCCTAAAAAAATACAAAAGTTATATAGCATAAAGTCTATTAAACTCTTATGGTTTCAGAGATATAGACAGTATTTGTTGATTTTCCAATAGCAACCAATAGCTACAGCCAACAACTGAGCTGCAGCTTATAACAATACTTCAATTCATATAATGAAATCTAATGAATGAAAATTGGTAAGAAGGAGACCTCTGCATCTTTAGTGTTTATAAGTTGTTGAGTTTATGAATAGGGGTAATGTGGTCCAAGTCTGCATTTTGGATTACCTATACTATCAAGTGATACAGAAGGCATTTTGATAAATGTGGTATTTCTTGCAAACAGGCTTTCATAAGGAAGTCGAACTTGTAGATGAATGTAATGGATAATGACAAGTGTTCTACCATTCTGTTTTTCTACACTTTTACAACAAAAACATTACCCTACTTGTGTGGGAGTGCTTTGCAGGCATGACAGAATAAGGTCCTAAGATTCAAAGTGGAGGCATCACATTTCTGCCATCAAAATTTTGTAATGAGGGCCCGGCTGCCACCCAAGACAAACTACTACATCAAAATATTTCTGAAAGCTGGATACTCAGGTCAATACAGGCTAACTATCTTTGCTTGGATATCTCTATGCTTTCATACCCAGAATATCCTGCAAACATTAAACAGTGGCTACAAACTTGCATTTTTCTTAGATTTCTATGAGGCAAAAGTCCGAAATATGTGAGCATTCACTGAATTCTTACCACCTATTGTTTCCACTCTTTTTTCAATAAAATGGTACCCCACTTGTTGGTTAGGCCTAGCACTCACAACTGAAATTGATGAAAACCTTTACCAAACAAGGTCAATATGTTCTTCCCCTGTTCCCTAGTTTGATCTGATTCTTTTCTGGGTGCTAGGCCCTGCCAAATAAGAGGGACGTTATTTTTATCAGGAGAAGTGTAGGAATACTGGGTGGTGGATTTTTCTGATTCCTTCAGATTCTGAAACTTCCCCTTAGAAATTTGAGGACAATGTGTGACTTTAACTTGAGGTTTGCAGGACATTTTGGTAATAATTTAGTGGAATTTACTCAAGTCAACCACCCTGGATTCACCAGGGTCCCTAGATTTCAGTAATGACCAAGGTTTGTAGGGTTCCATGGTATCCGGCTAACCTAGAGCACGAATAGTGCACCTATTAACCATGGCCAGTGGGAGAAAATTAAGATTTAGCTCTTTTCTGCTCGGCCACATGTCAAAAATACACCCATAAGAATCACAATTTCCATTCACTTGTCTTGTGGATGGCTTAGGCCCTGCATGGAGGGCAGAAATACTTTTGGGACATTTGGGGAGGAGGTGCAGCCTGATGTAAGGACAGGTCAGCCCCACCCCATTATTTTTTTAAAACATCCATGCATCCAGTTGGCTTTCTTGGGGTAACTCTCCCCATTTGATCCCCGGGGAAATAAAAAGACTGTTGAGCTCGTTCTGGGATGGGGGCATGGCCAGATGACTAGTCAACTCCACCTTTTTTACCATTTTTCTTGATGTCTGGTAGTCCCTTTGTCCATCTCTCTCATCTCAATTTTCTTTTATAAAAAAGAAAAACTTTCTGGTGCTTACAGCAAAAGCATTGATGTATATGGAGCTAATGCGGTCAATATTAACAGTTTGCCCACCACATTAAAGAAGTTGAGGCACACTTAACCCCTTACCTGCGGCTGCGATTTTGCGGCAGTGCGGCACTTCTGCAAAATGGGCAGGTAGCTGAAAAGGTACCTTTAACCGCATGCGTGCGGCATGATTTCCGCCGCACGCTGACAATTTGTAAAGCCCATTATTCATGACGAGCTGGGCTCGTCATGAGCGTGCGAGGAGGCTACCTCATGACGAGCCCAGCTCGTCATGAGCGTCGAAGGGGTTAAGGACTGGCACGAAGAGTTCCATTTATGTTGGTGGAGGCCAAGAGGAGGAGAAATTGGGCAAAAAAAGCAGGTCGAGCATTGCGTAGGTCAATGTTGGTCATTGTGGGCAATCGCTGTTAGTGCAAAGAGCAGGTCTCACTGGAGCTTTTACAATGGCGGGCATCGTGGGCAAAGAGATTCAGCGTGAAGGAGCCCAAACTTCAGGATTTTCACTTTTTTGTCTTGAGGAGCTTCCAGTTATGTAAACCAAGGGCCCAGGACCTGGGGGGGACCTTTTTGCAATCAGGACTCACTCCAGCAAAGGCCAGAAGCAGGGCTGAGGCAGGTCCAGGCAGATCCAGTTGCAGCTGCCCATCTGGGCAGTTGCAGGGAGGCCTCTGAAACATATTGTCTCCCTGTAGTTTACACTGGACAACTGATCCTTGGAGCATCTTGGTAGCATGGGATCAAGGCAAGCAGGTCCTGTCTTCTTTCTTCAGACAGCTAACCGGTCATTCAAGCAGCAGGACAGCCCTCTGACAGCAGGGCAGTCCTTCTTCTGAATCTTCTACAGGGCCAAGAGTGTTTTCTTGAGTGGCTCTGGAGGTCCAATATGTATACCCGGCACCAGCCTTTGCATGGGGGTACTTTCTGTCCTACCATCAACACTGGTGCTGGAAAGTTCTTCCATTAATCGAAGCTCTAAACAAACTGGGAGAACAAAGGGCATTGCTTGCATGGTGTCAGGTTTCTTTGTGTGTGATGTAGGCAAAGCCCTTTCAAGTGTTAATGAGACTGGGTAGAGCCCCTTCCCATCTATCTGTCCACACCTATGCCCCCTTTGTCTCATGGTCTGGAAGCAATACACAGACCTCAGCAGCGGAGCCATTCACAGCCATGTGATCCAAGACACTGCCAGAAAGGCACAGTCTGTTGGCACCAGGAAATGCCAACATTCTAGGTACTGCATTTTCCGATTCCAGACTATAAATCTGTCTTCACCATTAAAGAGGATTTTTAATTGCAACTCATTTTCGTGTAAATAGCATTTTTCTATCTGCTGCAAATCTAAACTTAGCACTTCTTAAATGTAATTAGGTTACCCAGTGTTAGTCAATGGGAGAGATAGGCAATATAACAGGGACAAAATACAGCAGGGAAACACAACTTTACATGTTTTTTCCACTGTCAGGACATGTAAAACATAAACACACATGTTCTACATTTTAAATACATTAGACCCTGTGTTATGATGGTCTTCACTTTTCTCTGTAGCTCACCACGCAGAATTGATAGGTCATCCTTGGATCTCCAGGTTGTTCCAGGTTCTCCGGTTATTCTGGAGTGGAGGTTGCTGAGGCAGGAGTGGAGAATCTCATACTCTCTTGAAAGAATCTTCAATAAAGCTTAGATTTCTTGGAAATTAAACCTGCTGGTTGTCACCTACTTGAACACCCTGCCACTAGAGCATTTAGGGCCTACCCTAGTGGTGACTTCTGAGTATCAAAAGGGAAGGATTAGGCCTGGCAAAAAGTTTATTTTGCCAGGTCGAAATGGCAAAAAATGGCTCCTAACATATGCTATGGAAAGCTCTCTGCTGATCTGCTTGGTCACAAGCTAAAGATGAAAAATAAAGTAAAACAACTTAATACTTCTGATGAAAGAAAACTGGACAGTTCATCCAATCTTTTTAGGTGTGATTCAAAGAACTGTGTATTCGCATCAGAAACGGGTGGCTGCAAGTGGGTCTAGTGACAGACACCTGAACTAACCTCAGAAAGAAGAGCCCCTGGAAATAATAAGTGGAATCAAAAGTAAGAGGCACTGAGGGGACAAACAATGAAGGGTCCTTCTTTTTCTTTTTGACACTTCTTTGTTTCAGTGTCTTTCGTTTTCTCAGTGCACATTTTAAAGAAGCATTAAGAGAAAGAAGGGACAAAGAGAGAAAGATTAGTTAAAAAGTTATAAGGGCCACAAAGAGAAACAAAGGACATAATGTTAAAGATGGGACACTGAGATAAATAAAGTATGACAAGTTATTTAATGAATAAAATAGCTGAAAACCAGAGAGAGACGCAGTACTGAGAGACAAAAAAGGTATTGGGAGCCTGCGAAGCTGAGAGGAGGACAAACAGTAGGAGCACAGACAAAAACAATATGATATGGGACACAAACAGAACAGAAACAGAGAAAGACACATCAGAGAGACACAGTGTTCTCAGAGAAGGGGAGGAAAACAGATAGGACAAATCACGGAGAAAGGAGTACAGACAGAAAATGGACACACATGGAGATGGGAGCACATAGTACCCATGACAAATCTCCCCACAGCAATGTGTGTTTAGTCAAGCACTTGTTACATGTTAGTACTTTTAGCCACATTCTTTACCTCTTAAAGGCAGATGACACGTTGGGAAGTAATTTTGTTGGTTACCAGCTCCATAAGAATTGTGCGATATACAATAAATCCAGGGATATGTGTTGTTTCATCACCGTATTTTGACTTCTTCCTTAGGTGAAACTACTAGGAAAAATAAGGAATTTTGAGGAAATTGGGTGTGATATTTTCTGATAAATCCCATTTCATAAGGGGATGCTCAGTGTCAAACTTGTAATGCAGCATTTTCTCAATCTTAGGTCCTGATTACGAGTGGGCTTTTTATTTGCGACCCCTGTGTTTGTGCAGGGGTCGAATTACGAGTTGGAGTTATTGAGTACATCCTATAAATTATAAAATGTACTAAATACCTCAACCGTCATTAAATTTTGACAAGTCAAGCATGTGGAAATTTAACAGGAAAAACATACTGTATTTACGATATCATTTGGATTTTACAGTGTTAAACACTAAAATCCACATGTTCTTCCCATAAACAGTAGTAGCTGGTGCTACTTATCGCACCCGCTAAACAGCCCACCACTAGGTATCGTTTTTTTATCAGATGCAATAAATAGCACCTATACTCGTAATCTGGCCCTTAGTCCAAGAGTTATCAATATGCTTGGTATCAGTAACTCAGCGGTAGGGGTTGGGCAGAATTATCTTGCCAAAATGCAGTCCATTTCTCATTGGCTTCAAAATAGGAACATGCAGGAGCATTATGCCCCTTGCACTGTCCTGCACACTCTCAGCATGAGTGGTATAGATTTACCTGTGAGTAGTCGGCATTTATTTACATGGTAGACTGAGGACAAGCTGCAATACTGAAGGTGTAATGCATGATACCGATTAAGAAACATGCTTATCATTTGTGATGCTACATCCAGTAAAGTATCTGAACCCTGATGGCACCTCATCCTGAAATTCTGCAATATAGCAATCTAAAGGGGCATTAGCTTGGTAAAATTAATAACCATTGCACTCAAGAATAAATTAGACTAAATTAGACTAAAGGGCCCAGAATGCATAGTGTTTTTTTGTACAAAGCAAGTCTGGGAAAAAATGTTATTCACAAAAGACACAGCCAATTGGCAGCTATTCAATGGTTTTACCACAATGCACCACAAACATAGCATACAAACAAATTGTATTGCTCGCAATTTTTCAAAAATTATGAGGCGGTACATCCACAGCCGCCCCACAGTCTGAAACTTCACACTGTATGTAAATTCTGAAACAAAACACTTCTGGCTACTGCCTTGGGAGATGGTGGGAACCGACAGTCAATTTTTGGGACCAATGCTTATTCTTCATCATCAGACTTAATCCCAGCCCAAAAGATAAAAGTCATAAAAAGGAAAAGAAAAAGATATAACAACTGTGACAAGAGTGGAAGGCATTGATGAAAATGAAACTGCAAGAGTGAAGTAAAGTGATAGGTATTAAGAGCGGAGGTGTCTGTTGAAATCAAACTAGGCTCTCTTGGTGTTCATTGCACAAAGTTGAAGGCAGGCTCCTAATTAAAACTTTGAGCCTCTGCACTTAGGGCAATGTTTAGTACCCAATTTTCCCATAAACACAGAATGGGAAAAACCCTTTCATACATCAGACCCCTATGCCCAGATTTACTAAGGGCTTACGTTGCCTTTGTGCCATGCAAGACAACACAAAACTTTAAGTCAAATTTGCTAAGCCATGCAAAGACACCTTGTGTGCTTCTGCATGGCTTTGTAAATCTAGAGTAGAGTAGAGTTGCTGCCTTTTGTTACTTTGCGTTGGGAAGGTATTCCATTGATGAGGTGTGGTTGTTCCCATGCATTCACCCATGGATTTTGGTGCATTCCTAGGTTATCTGCAGCACACATAGAAATGAGAGAAGGGCCTCTGAGGATTGTTTTTGTGCAGGAAGGCATCACTTCCTGCACAAAAATAATCATGTCTGTAATGAAAGCACCCTTGCACCATGGTGTTAGTGTTTCTGCATTGGTGCTAGGCAGCACTCAGTGCACCAGTGTAGAGACAGAGCAGGAATACACCATCTTAGCAGATATTGCCCATTTCTACCGTCTCCGTTTGACTCAGCGCAGCAAGTTGTCTTACTGCCTTGTGTTGCGTCAAATGTTTGTAAATGTGGACCCTAGTTTTTCACAAATTAGGCACTGAGTATCCATCTATCAAACCACCCACACCCAAAGTCTGTGTAAGACACTGTTTCTTGGTAACTTAATGCGGCACTCTGAATAGCGGCTTACCTCCAGCGTGTGTAATGTGGGCCCTCAGTCACACTACATGCTGTTTTATTATTCATCTAAGCACACAACGAAGCTCCCTTCATTAATGACTACATTTATGCATTGCATTTTAGACTCTGTGGAAGGACAGCTGTGTAGAGCAGTTGTTGTACAGATAAAATAATGCTTGGCCAGGCGTCACAGCACTAGCATTTAACTGCACCAAAGCTACGAGTGAGGATGACAGCTTAAAAACACCATTACATGCCATTTCCCATCGTGGTGCACTGTATAATTTAGAGCCAAGTGAAATTTAGGATTTTTGCAATAAACTCCCCAATTCAAATATTTCATAAAAAGTAGAATTGGCGTTCATAAAAAGCATGTGTAAGAACGAATATGTGCAGAGCACCCAGGTACAGCATCCTTTGTGCTTCAAAAACAAGATAATGTTCCCCATAAATTTTGTTTAAAGGTTTTTGTGTCTCATAGGAGGATATCCTTCTTAGGGGATGGAATTTGTTAATTCAGTGATAGAGCAAAAGACAAATGCAGCAAAAGTAAGAGTGGGAGAAACATATTTGATTGCAATGCTGCGGCATAGGCTGCACGATTTCAGAAAATACATTTGTGGTTTTTAATAATTTGTTGAGGTTTAAAGTGCATAATACATTATATGGGCGAAACAAAACAGTGCCTACTTTCTCGAAGCAAAAACTATTTTTTTAATACATTTGATGGAATGAGGAACAAAATTACCATTTGTACAGCAGCACTTATTCATGGTGTGAAAGACTCCGTGGAGGAAGATATAATACAGTTAATGAACATTATTTAATATTATCACATTTATCTAGGAAGCATAAATCTACACAGGTGCAATCCAGTGCTTAATTTCTGTTACTCTTTGTAGGTAAAGGGCACCAACATTCATCTTCTCATATTTTTATCACCTAACGTTGATCCAAAGCAACGGGGTGATTCATGTGCTTTCAGACGGTTACATTCAACCTGCCCCTCCTCCTCTATTCTTCAAAAATGGAAATACATGCCTTTAAATGAATCAGAATTCGTTTTAAAAAAGAATAAAATAAAGTATAACACAGGAAAACTAGCCACGTGTAACCTCCATGTGCCTTCTGGCTTCCTGTCTCTTGGAGGTTGGCCGGGTTCTCCCGATTGGTCAATTTGGCCCTTAGAGTCACATGACTTAAACAAGGGCTACACAACCAAGAACCTAACATACAATTCTCTGGAGAAAAGGCTTCCACCTGTGCCATATCTAACAGGACTGAGCAAGGTTTTTTATCAATATTTGAGCTAATAGGATATTTCGTGCAACAACCACACTCCACGCTGTTGTATTATTGTAAAAGGTCATTTATTGGGACAAGGTTGCTAACCTACTAATAAAGTTTATTAACAGTAATAATAATTCAAACATATAACTTATGACATAACCCAAACAGTTCCATTCTCCTCGCACCCTTTAAAACTCCCCTGCTTCCACTTCTCCGAAAAGACCGTATCATTTACTTCACTCCTCCCACTTTCACACACCAACCTCATTCCATACACCCAATCTCTCTTTCACTTGCCCTCCAAACATCCTCCCAGTAAAGATCCTTCCATTGCTCATTGCATCCTGCGCACCGCAATCATTCACCTGTGCAGCCTCCTCCCCCCAATGGGTGGATATTCCCGCATGTGATTCACCAGCTCCCCAAACAACCAAAAAACAGGAAACCACCATTGGCAACTGCCTGCCCCATCAGAATAAAACCCACTGTGCACCTTTCGCCTCTCAGCAATAGGCTCTTTGGCACCATATAGACTTGTTCAATAAAGCACTCACCACATCCCACAGCTCCATCATGTAATAAGGGTCCCCCCAATCGCAAAAGGTGCACACCACCATATCTGAATAGCCTTTTAAAAGATCGCATGTGCAATGACCTGAATGTCATGAGCCTGAAAAAAACTTTCATTGCCCTGTTCAGCTTCCGTTGGGCCTCATCAATTGCAGCATGCTTCACCATCCCCTTCCAGAGCCTGCGCGGCCCAAACTCCATCCAAAAAACACAGTTGCCTGCAAAGTTCCTTTTTATCACCTCCCAGTCCCTCTGTATATGCTGTAGCAAAGTCAGGCCAGACAAGTGGACCAAGTCATTTTCCCCAAGATGAATCAGGAGCATATACGGAAGCCCCTCTGCACTACCAATTTTGTCAACCATGGCAACACTCCCCATCGCACTCCCCCTTTTCCCCACCAAACAACGTCATGGTAGCTGCTCCTCACGCCCAGCTTTTGTCCATAAACTTTTTGGTCCGTGTACTTCACTGCCCAGTGTACAAAAGAATGTCCCACAATCCAGGTAACAGATTTGGTTCCTGGCCCGCTCACGCACTATTTAGTACAAAAAAGAGGCAATTAGCTTCTGACCACTTCCCCAAACCCTCCCCCTCCTTTAGGACTGAAACCCACTCCTTCTGCAAGTATATCACTCACAACACCTCGATCTCCATCCACCAATTTGGAGAATTCTACCCCATGTCCATCCCAAGCGCATTGCCACCACCCCAATCCAAAAGGAATGGCCGCCAAAACTAGACAGGTCTTTCCTAAACCTGTGAAATGCCATGCACAACAATGGCAACAACTGAAAGGCGGCGGCTCTGCCACTCTCTGTGTAGGAAAGTAGGATCTGCTTCTTATGGTTACCCTCACTTTTTGCTTGATGTTACAGTTTCTGACTAGTCTGACTGGGATCCTGCTAATCAGGACCCCAGTCTATCTGCTTTCTACTTAAAATGTTATGCATGTACTTAGGTACACTCCAGATTGCATACTGGGATAGCCTTGTCAGTCCTTAGTATATGGTACACATATACCCCCGAGGCCTCCCATGGGCTGAAGCATGTAGTATGCCACCCATGAGAGGCCATGCAAAATGGAACTACAGGCCTGCCAGTGCAGCCTGTGTAAGACGGTGCATGCACCACTTACTTTAGATATAGGTTTACTATATCTATAGGTCACTACACTTAAAACCTATCAGTCACCCCTCTAGCAGGCCTTGACAATCCTGAAGGCAGGGTACTGGGTTTTATGTGAGAGGGTGCCTCTGCATGAGCAGAGCCCCTCTGCATCCGTCAGAGACAATTGTCCCTGGCTATCGGTGATGCAGCCAGACATATAGGTAGAGGTGCATTATATACTCGCATAAAATGCTCTCTCAAAAATGGCTGCAACAAAACATGTTGTGTTTAGTATCAAACACCTTGGAATCATACCTCCACACCAGTAAACGGTGTGGGAGGTATGACTCCCTCCTTCTGAAGCAAGCTTTGTGGGGTCACTGGTCTTTAGGTACCAGCCTTCTCGACCCGGGCAGCACAAAATGATTGCCGCTGACCAGAGACACATTTATGCCCTCCTGCTGCTGAGTCACGCATGAGCAGGAGAAAGGCAGAGCAATAGACAACCTGTCACAGGGAGGTGTGTACAGCTCCCAGACTGGATTTAGTGTTTTGGGACTGGGTGGGTACACTTCCAAGTGCCTGAAAGTCAGCATCTAGGGTACTCTTGGTGTCCCTGTGCATAGTCAAAGGACAGGGGAGTCTCCTCCCCAATGTCCTGACTCTCCCCTGGGAGGTTACCCTTAATCTTTCAAACCCTCTCCTTTGGGTACAAAAGGGCTTACCTGGCTGTAGGACCCTAAATTCGACGTGGGGAAGATTCTGATCAAGAAACCACTGACCTCGAGCATCTGGACACTCTGGACTTCGCTGGGCTTGCACTGGGCCTGACTTTGTCTCCCTCTCCATCCAAAGCCTCTTCTGTGCCCATGCACCATACAAGGACAACTGAAGTATCTTCCTTGGGGTGAAGGAGTCACTCTCCTGCATTCGCATGTACCGTAATGCAACTGACCAGTCTACTAATCCTAACCTCTGGAGACTCCGAAGGCTCCAGCGAAACAGAAGGTGGGTTCCTACATTTCTTTAGTTTGTGCTGCCCTCTCACCAAGTTTGAGGCCAGTATCCCTTGTGGGAACTGCATAACCCAAACCCCTGTGCACCATGTACATTTGCAAGTGCATATGATTGTTGCGATTCCCCAACCAAATGCTTTGGGCTATCAATAGCTCCAATCTTTGTGCACATTTTATGCAAAGGATGTTGGCTTCTTTGCACTCTGTACCCTGCAAGCTGTTGTTTTGTGAAACACCTAGGATCCCCTCACGACTCCTGTGCCTTTGGCCTGTGGGTCCATTCGAGGGACAACTCTGATATTCTTGGGCTCCCCTGGTTCCTCCAGGCCTACCCTGACTCCCCTTGCTGTGGTGAGTCTCCTGGTCCTTGCTGGACCAGGCCATAACCTTCCTCAATCTTCTTCATGGATTGCCGCTGCCAAGGCTTGTTGGTGCTACCGGCGGACATGACCCCTCAGCACTTGACATCCTTTGTGGGACAGCTTGTATCCAGATCCTGGTCATCTGTGATGTCTCCTGGTCCCCCTGGCTGCAGAGTGAAGGTTTCCCTCTTCACACCTGAAGCACCTGACATCAGTGGGCATTGGTCTACTGAGCCCCTGGTCACTCCTGAGTGACCCAGACTCTGTCCCCTCTGCTTTCAGGTTCCTTCCTTCAAGAATCCACCTGTGGGTTCTATCGGACGCTTTTCTTCTTTCCAGCACTGGCGTTTCTTTGAAGACTCCCACTGAGAACGACAGTGGTTTCTGACGACATTTCGACCCTATGCAACCGGCTTCCCTGGGATAGGTAACTCTGGTATGTTGGTATCCACAGGTGGGGTTGCTCTCCAACCTTCTATGTTCTAAAGGGTTTCTTCATAATCCACTGGGAAGGGTCCTTAAACACTAAAACTGCAACTGCAACTCTCCCATTGAATTGTACATAACACACAGTTGTGTTCTCACACTGCTCCCACCCTCCATGGGGTCCCTCCTTACTTGGGTGGTTCCTTGGGGCCCGAGCGATTCTACAACCTCTAGAAACTGTCTTGACTCAAGTCGTGGTTCTTATACCACTATTTTAGTATATGGTTTGGTCTCCCCCTGGAGCCCACTGTTTGTTAGTGCTACTTACGTTTGTGTCTGTGTCACAGTATTGTGTGCTTTGTGTTTATCTGCATGTAGCGGATGCTGTGAGGTGTTTAAGGTGTGTATCACTCACAACACCTCGATCTCCATCCACCAATTTGGAGAATTCTACCCCATGTCCATCCCAAGCGCATTGCCACCACCCCAGTCCAAAAGGAATGGCCGCCAAAACTAGACAGGTCTTTCCTAAACCTGTGAAATGCCAAGCACAACAATGCCAACAACTGAAAGGCGGCGGCTCTGCCACCCTCTGTGTAGGAAAGTAGGATCTGCTTCTTATGGTTACCCTCACTTTTTGCTTGATGTTACAGTTTCTGACTAGTCTGACTGGGATCCTGCTAATCAGGACCCCAGTCTATCTGCTTTCTACTTAAAATGTTATGCATGTACTTAGGTACACTCCAGATTGCATACTGGGGTAGCCTTGTCAGTCCTTAGTATATGGTACACATATACCCGGGGCATAGTTACCCCAGAGGCCTCCCATGGGCTGAAGCATGTAGTATGTCACCCATGAGAGGCCATGCAAAATGGAACTACAGGCCTGCCAGTGCAGCCTGTGAAGGACGGTGCATGCACCACTTACTTTAGATATAGGTTTACTATATCTATAGGTCACTACATTTAAAACCTATCAGTCACCCCTCTAGCAGGCCTTGACAATCCTGTAGGCAGGGTACTAGGTTTTATGTGAGAGGGTGCCTCTGCATGAGCAGAGCCCCTCTGCATCCGTCAGAGACAATTGTCCCTGGCTGTCGGTGATGCATCCAGACATATAGGTAGAGGTGCATTATATGCTCGCATAAAATGCTCTCTCAAAAATGGCTGCAACAAAACATGTTGTGTTTAGTATCAAACACCTTGGAATCATACCTCCACACCAGTAAACGGTGTGGGAGGTATGACTCCCCCCTTCTGAAGCAAGCGTTGTGGGGTCACTGGTCTTTTCGGTACCAGCCTTCTCGACCCGGGCAGCACAAAATGATTGCTGCTGACCAGAGACACATTTATGCCCTCCTGCTGCTGAGTCACGCATGAGCAGGAGAAAGGCAGAGCAATAGACAACCTGTCACAGGGAGGTGTGTACAGCTCCCAGACTGGATTTAGTGTTTTGGGACTGGGTGGGCGCACTTCCAAGTGCCTGAAAGTCTGCATCTGGGGTACTCTTGGTGTCCCTGTGCATAGTCAAAGGACAGGGGAGTGTCATCCCCAATGTCCTGACTCTCCCCTGGGAGGGTACCCTTATTCTGTCAAACCCTCTCCTGTGGGTACAAAAGGGCTTACCTGGCTGAAGGACCCTAAATTCGACGTGGGGAAGATTCTGATCAAGAAACCACTGACCTCGAGCATCTGGACACTCTGGACTTTGCTGGGCTTGCACTGGGCCTGACTTTGTCTCCCTCTCCATCCAAAGCCTCTTCTGTGCCCATGCACCATACAAGGACAACTGAAGTATCTTCCTGGGGGTGAAGGAGTCACTCTCCTGCATTCGCAGGTACCGTAATGCAACTGACCAGTCTACTAATCCTAACCTCTGGAGACTCCGAAGGCTCCAGCGAAACAGAAGGTGGGTTCCTACATTTCTTTAGTTTGTGCTGCCCTCTCACCAAGTTTGAGGCCAGTATCCCTTGTGGGAACTGCATAACCCCAACCCCTGTGCACCATGTACATTTGCAAGTGCATATGATTGTTGCGATTCCCCAACCAAATGCTTTGGGCTATCAATAGCTCCAATCTTTGTGCACATTTTATGCAAAGGATGTTGGCTTCTTTGCACTCTGTACCCTGCAAGCTGTTGTTTTGTGAAACACCTAGGATCCCCTCATGACTCATGTGCCTTTGGCCTGTGGGTCCATTTGAGGAACAACTCTGATATTCTTGGGCTCCCCTGGTTCCTCCAGGCCTACCCTGACTCCCCTTGCTGTGGTGAGTCTCCTGGTCCTTGCTGGGCCAGACCATAACCTTCCTCAATCTTCTTCATGGATTGCCGCTGCCAAGGCTTGTTGGTGCTACCGGCGGACATGACCCCTCAGCACTTGACATCCTGTGTGGGACAGCTTGTATCCAGATCCTGGTCATCTGTGATGTCTCCTGGTCTCCCTGGCTGCAGAGTGAAGGTTTCCCTCTTCACACCTGAAGCACCTGACATCAGTGGGCATTGGTCTACTGAGCCCCAGGTCACTCCTGAGTGACCCAGACTCTGTCCCCTCTGCTTTCAGGTTCCTTCCTTCAAGAATCCAGCTGTGGGTTCTACCGGACGCTTTTCTTCTTTCCAGCACTGGCGTTTCTTTGAAGACTCCCACTGAGAACGACAGTGGTTTCTGATGACATTTCGACCCTATGCAACGGCTTCCCTGGGATAGGTAACTCTGGTACGTTGGTATCCACAGGTGGGGTTGCTCTCCAACCTTCTATGTTCTAAAGGGTTTCTTCATAATCCACTGGGAAGGGTCCTTAAACACTAAAACTGCAACTGCAACTCTCCCATTGAATTGTACATAGCACACAGTTGTGTTCTAACACTGCTCCCACCCTCTATGGGGTCCCTCCTTACTTGGGTGGTTCCTTGGGGCCCGAGCGATTCTACAACCTCTAGAAACTGTCTTGACTCAAGTCGTGGTTCTTATACCACTATTTTAGTATATGGTTTGGTCTCCCCCTGGAGCCCACTGTTTGTTAGTGCTACTTACGTTTGTGTCTGTGTCACAGTATTGTGTGCTTTGTGTTTATCTGCATGTAGCGGATGCTGTGAGGTGTTTAAGGTGTGTTATAATAATAAATACATAATTTTATAACTACTATGTGGTTCTCCTTTCATTTATCCAATTCAATAAGGTTGCATTCTGGTAAAACAAGCTGCTTAACATTCCTTCAAGACTAAGCCTGAAGGCTGCTCTCTATAGCTACTTCTTGGATAGCTTTCTAAGGTTATCTTTGACCTCTTAAATCACAATAAGGGTTGTTTGGACTGGTTCAAGGCGCCCACTTTAATTAGTGGACATCATATACCTGGCCAACTTCTCACACTCTGCATGACAGAATGTTCCCGATAAACACCTCCGAGGCAACAAAAGGAAAGCGCACCATTCCCCGACAAGGTAGACCTCCCCTTCACCACCTTCACACATCCACACCCAACACTCCTTGCCCACCTGATTTATCTTTGACCGCCTCAGCCAGATACCCAAACATACCTCGACATACAACACCCTGCGCTGGCAAACCATCCCAAGAGCTCAGAAGCCCCAAAAAACATCCATTTCATACAAAGTCGAAAAATCGCAACTTCAAATGGATCACAACAACACAAAGGCAAAACCGCCAGCAATTTCTGCAACAACTTGAATGTGATAGTTTCCAGCAATGCCACCCTCGGCCCACCCTGCCCCCCACCCTGTCCCCCACCCCTTCAATACCTTACCCAGAATCTCATCCTTGGCAGTGTCAAAGCCCAAATACAGCTTCCCATAGAAAGAAATCCCAGCTAACTTGCCAGCAATAGTCGTATGTGACAAACCTTTATCAATGCTAAATAGAACAAAATTCAGAACTCCCTGCTCAGTGTCCTGCCACTCAACTGCATCCACTCAGAAGAACGGTCCAAAAACTCCCCAAATTTGTTCCATGAGAGTGTGTATCTTCTCCGAGTGGATTCTGCCAATGACTTCTTGACCAGTCCCACAACTCTCCTCTCCCTACAGGCCCAGATGTCCCCCGGCAATCCTGTCTTGGACTTTTCTGGTCCTGGTGCCAGACAGCAAAAACAATGCCACTGTGAACAAGACAAGGAATCAGCTATATCATTGCTGGCCCCCAGCCCTAGTTTCGCCCTGAACACCACATTAAGCTGAAGCACACCAGCATGAGCCTCCTCAACAGTCACAACACCCTCAAATCTCTTGCACGTTGCCACTTCAGCAGATCCACCACAGTCATATTGTCCACAGATAGAAAAGAACTATCCTGTTCCTCAGCTCACTGCCCCAAACTGCCAGAGCTAAAAAAAGTGGGAAAAACTCTAGCAACACAATGCTACAACCTTGCCTCAACCAATGCAGTGGCCACATCTCCGCACACCAACTCCCATCCCAGAAGAGATTAAAGCCCCAGCTGCATCTGAAAATATCTGGACCTGCCACACCGTAGTCTCCTAAATAAATTCCAGCGGCACCCCATTGAACTCCTCCAAGAAGGTCTGCCAAACACACTGGTCCGCTTACACACCCAGGGAGAATCACACCCTGTGTTGTGGCAGCACCGCTCCCGATATTGCCATGCCTAGACACCTGCAAAAAGTCCTGCCTGCTCTCACAAGCAAGAAAATTTAGGAAACCCAGCAATTTCTGCACTGCCTTCAATTCAATCTTCCATTCCCTAATCACCTGTAACAGAAAACCTTGGATTTTGTCCACTTTCTTCTTTGGTAGAGAAGTTTACCAACCCACCAAGTCCAGCTCAATGCCCAGGAACGCCAACATAACACTAGGTCCTTCTGTCTACTTTGAATGGTGCAAGGCCCTGACACATTTCCCTGACTCTTGTGTACCAACAAACAAAAAATCATCCAGGTAATGAGACACCCCACGATGACCACTGCTTTTCCTGAACACACACTGTAAAAAGGCACAAGAAATAGCACAACCTATCAGGAGCACTTTATCCACATAGATAGCCCCTCCAAACTGCATGCCCAGCAGAGAAAAATCAGCAGGCTGAATCGGTAACAGGCAGAACGCAGAAGTGTCATCACACCTCGTCATTTCGGCCCCCTGCACACACTTCGACACCAGGCATATGGCATCCTCCACAGAGACATACAGCACCTTGGTATCCTCTTCTCTAATAAAATCGCTGACATACCCACCCTCTGGCTAAGAGAGTGGTGAATTACTCTGAACTCTCCCAGCTCTTTCTTGTGCACCACTACCAACGGAGATATAATCAAACCTGCCAGGGGCCCTTCACAGAATAGACCAGCAATCCTACCCTCCACCTTTCCCTTTTCCAATTTAGCTGCTACCATATGAGGAAGATCCCAAGTGGACTTCAATTTTTTTGCCCTCCTATGCCCCCTTTTGCGCTGGTACCCCACCCGAAATCCTTCAGTGAAACCCCATTGCAAATGCAAAGCTGCCTCTCTAGCAGGGTAAATAGCGAGTCAAGATAAATGTAAATTGGTACTTGTATAGCGCACTACTCACCCGCAAGAGTCTCAAGGCACTTTTACGAATACCGCTGTGGAACCCATCCTGGCTTTCCCTGTGAGGTGTCCACTCCTGGGCACCCCCAAGGTGGAGGCCAGGCATCCTTAGCATTGTAGGGGTCGTTGTGGAGATTAATCAAGCTATCGCCCAGAGTTGGACTCCATGATTGGAATAGGCACCGAGGTGAGAATTATCAAGTCCGTGGAATTTTTGAGCCCAAGACCCGCCGAGGCGGGGAATTGAACCCTGGTCCCGGGCTAGACCTCTGCATCAGAGTCTGCCGCTCTAACCATTGAGCCACACTTCTCCACAAGATAAAAAGGCCTCCACATTAACTGTTGTAGGGGCCCTTCGCTCCAGACTTACCCCTACCCCTAGAGGCCTTCCATTGTTCTGTGAGACTGGCCAGCATAAAGCATTGTGTGATTGGGTGGAGTCCTCCACACTTGGAACGTTCATGGTTAAACCTTCAGGGGTGATGCTAACAGAACCAGGTGTTAAAGTTCCAGCATGCCCCCGTGGTGGGTACAGGTGACTTCTGTGCATATACTACCCCCTGTGGAGTGGGACAGGCCTGAAAGGAATGATACGTCATGGGCAAGCCACTGGCAGTTTGCTTTGACACAGAGGATTGCGTGGACAACATCTACTAAATCAATCAATCAGGGACTTGTAAGTGCGCTACCCACCTGTGGGGTCTCAAGGCACTGAGGGAGAGGGGGTACACAGATCTGTTTAGCCAAAGAGCCAGGTCTTGAGAGTCTTCCTGAAGGTGTTAAGGGAGGGGGCACATTTTTAGGCGTGAGTGAGGACTTTGAAGGTGACTATCTCCTCCACGGGGAGCCAGTTGAGTTTCCGTAGGTGTTGGCTGATGTGTTTGTGCCGAGGGATGCAGAGGATGAGTCTGGTAGTGGTGTTCTCTATTGTCTGGAGTTTGCGGACTAGGTACGGTGTAGATTGCGTTTCCATAGTCCAGTCTTCTGGTGATGAGTGCGTGGGTGACTGTCTTTCTTGACTCAGGGGGGATCCATTTGAAGGTCTTGCGAAGGATGCGGGGGGTTTTGAAGCAGCTGGAGGTGACGCGTTGACCTGCCAGTTTATGGTGAGTGGTGAGTCGAGTATGATGCTGATGTTTTTGGCGTGGTCTGAGGGGGTAGGTGGGCATCCAAGGACGGTGGGCTACCCGGTGTTGTCCCATGCTGATGGGGTTGTTCCAAGGATGAGGACTTCTGTCTGGTGTTGTGTTTGAGGCAGCTGTTGATCATACAGACTGCCACATCTTGCATTCCTTTCTGGAGGTTGAGTTTTTCTGTGGTGAGGTCTCTGGTGAGGGAGAGGATGAGCTGGGTGTTGTCAGCATACAATACGATGTTGAAGCTGTGATGTCAGATGATGGTTGAGAGGGGGCCATGTAGATGCGGAAGAGGGTCGGGCTCAGTGATGAGCCCTGTGGGAAAGGGTGGTAGTCTGATCCTTTGGCTTCTTCCGGCGAGGAACAATCAGATCCAGTCCAGGGCTGTTCCTTGTATGCCTGCATCATGTAGTCTGGCAACTGGTGTGCAGTGAGAGACAGTGTCAAAGGCTGCTGACCGGTTGAGTAGGATGAGGGCTGTGGAGTGGCCTTGGACCAAGAGGGTGCAGATGTCAACTGGGGTGGCCAGTAGGGCGGTCTCGGTGCTGTGGTTGCTTCGGAATCCGGCTTAGGACAGGTCTAGGACAGCGTTCTTTTAGATTAAAAGTGTCAGTTCCCTGCTGACTGTGTTTTTTCTGCCACTTTGGCTGCAAAGGGGAGGAGCGAGGTGGGCCAGTAGTTCTTGAGTTCGGTGTGGTCGGCTGTGGGCTTCTTGAGCAGGAGCTTAACTTCTGTGCTCTTTTAGTCATCTGGGAAGGTGCCTGTTTTGAAGGTGGTATAGATGGTGCATTGTGGTTCGAGTGCGATGGTGTCTGCGGCTCTGTGGTAGATGTGCAGGGGCAGGGGTCAGTAGGGGCCCCCGAGTGGATGACTTTCATGGTCGTGGCAGTGTCATTGGTTGTGATTGGTGCCCAGTTGGAGATGGTGGTGGGCTGACTGCTGTCTCTGGGGGACAGGGGGCTGGCTGAGACATCTGTTGGGTGCTCGATGAAGTTGTCGTAGAGTGTTTTGATCTGGAAGTGGAAGTATGTTCCAAGTTTGTTGCAGAGGTCTTGGGACAGGGTGATGTCTGTGGCCCAGCTGCGTGGGTTGGTGAATTCCTGAATGACACTGGAGTTCCTTGGAGTTTGTGGAGTTGTCGAGGATTTTGTTGTGTATGAAGTTCCTCTTGGTGGTTCTGATTTGCTTGTGGTAGTCCGGCATGGCGTCCTTGTTGGTGAAGTCATTTTTGGTTGCTTTGGTGTTCCTCCTGTTCTTCTCCAGGCATCTGCAAGTGCACCTGGCTGCTTGGAGATCGTTGGTGAACCAGGCGACATTCCCAGGGCGCTGTTTGCCGGGGTTGCATAGCAGGGCAAGCTCATCTGCGCAGTTGGCGATCCAGGTGTGGAGTTCTCTGGCTGCGATGTTTGTGTCGCATGTCCAGGTCTGACTGTCTCGGGTGAGGGTGGAGTGCAGTTGCTCTACTGAAATCTTGCTCCAGTTTCTTTGAGGAGGGAGATGGGCTGGTTTAGGTACCTTGGGTTTGTCGACGGTGAAGTATACGCATTGGTGGTTGGTCCATGGCAGTTGCATTGTGTGGCTGAAGTGAACACTGTTACCTACAGCAAAGATGGGGACGAGGTTGTGTTTTGCTCTGTTGGTCGTTGTGGTGAGGAATTGGTTAAGTCCGATGTTGGTGAGGTTGTCACGAAAGGTGGTGGAGTTGGGATTGCTGGGGTTGTTGAGGTGGAAGTTAAGGTCTCCAATGAGTATGTATTTTATTGATGTAATGGCGTGAGGTGTGAGGAAGTCAGTAATGGTGGTGGCAAAGGGTGTTCGGGGGTCTGTAGATGAGGGTTCCTCAGAGTGTGGTGTTGGGGCTGGTTTGGATCAGGAAGTGCAGGTGTTCGGTGAGGTGGTGAGGCAGAGGGTGCTCTTGTGGGCTGTGACGAGGCCTCCTCCCGGGTGGTTGGGGTGATCCTTCCTCTAGATCTTGTATCCGTCCGGGATGGCAGTGTTGATGTCCGGGGCGGAGGTGACGTTGGTCCAGGTTTCCTGTGAAGAAGGTGATGTCGGGCAAGAGAGAGTCGAGTAGGTTCCAGATTTCCATGGCTTGTTTGTGTACGGAGCGCACGTTCAGGAGGATGCATCTGTGGGTGTTGTTGGCAGTCTCTAAGCATTCTGGGGTTTAGTGCGGGGAGGGCGGCAGAGTCATAGCTGTGCAGAATTGTAGATCCAGGGTTCCTGGCCCTGACCAAGGTCGGGTCGCAGACAGGCGCAGACTGGCAGACTGGCTTGCCTTTGGTGCACTTTGGCGCGCCAGTGGCCCACCCACTAGCATGCGTCCACAGCGCAGCTGCACAGTGGCCTCCAATAAATAGGGGAGGGGGAGTGCAGCTGGGTAGTGGGAACGGTGGGAAATGGCGAGCGGGAGGTGGACGGGGCCTGTGGTCTTGAACCCTGCTCCTCTAGCTCAGAGGTGGTGATGGCCAGGCAGAGCTGCGTGGAGGGAGAGAGGTTCCCAGGCCAAAAGGTCAGAGCACTCGCTCGATCCTCTGCACAGCAGCCTCCATTAAATGAGGGAGGGAGGAGGTAAGGTGCAGCTGGGAGGCGGGAAGGGCGGGAAGCAGCGAGCGGGAGGTGGGCGGCACCTGCGATCGACAGGGAATTGCAAGAGAGGGCAAAAAACAAAATACCAAGAGGCAAAAGGAAAAACTAAGCCAATGCAACCAAAATTAAACCAATGGCAAAAACAAAATTAACTTACATCATGCAAAAGCAAAAATAGGGCAGGCACGGAAAGCAGGTCGAGAGCGGGCTCGAATCCTGCTTTTCTAGCTCAGAGGCGGTGATGGCCAGGTGGAACTGCGTGGAGGGAAAGCGGTTCCCAGGCCAGAAGGTCAGGGCACTTTCTCCACTGCATCCAACCCCCATGGCTTATCTGAGTTAAGACTGACCCTGTCTCTTTGTCATGGCTCAGCCAGACATAGCTCCCAAAGTGCATCTGTGCTTTTGGATTATGTCCATGTACTTAAGCAGCATAATCTCCCTCTCCAAATGGCGCTCACAGTATGTGCTGGCATAAATCAAGAAAGTCGAGGTCCAATTCTTCATGTTAATGGGCACCCTCATCCTTCTGGTCAAGTCCCACTCCTCCTACTTGGATCCCTCCTTAGAATGAATCTCCCTATGTAATAGCTTAAAAACATCAGCATATTCCCATTTCCAAATCCTATTTTTGGTTTTGTTGATAAATGAGATCCAAGGGGCATCTCTAATCCCATATAAGGCAGCCGCTTCTTATACTTGTCCTCCTAAGTGTCATTTTTCTCTTTGGTCCCCACGGTACCCTCTGTTTGGACTCCAATACTCACCACCTGTTTACCACCCTCCACTTTCTTCTGTGCCCCCTTTGTAGCTGTTGTGCCTGCCATTGCTGACCTTGAAGCATCCACCACACCATTCCCAAAACCCAACGACCAGCAAAGGATATTTCTTCAGCCCCACATCCCCAACATCCCATGCTGCCCATCAATCACCTTTACCTTGCAGCACAGCACTGCCCATGGCCTTTTCTTTCTGCCATCTTCCGCTGCTTCGTTGCCCGGCATGCTTGCCACTCCGCTTGTCAGCACGTGACACCTGGAAAACACCAACTTTGCTGCTCTCCATCCTCCCAGGCCTCCCCACAGCCTCGTCCCATGCATCACTGTCATTGCCATAGTCAAGCATCAACTCTGCCTCACCCACTGGCTCCTCACACACAGGATCCTGCACCACATGTATCTTCCCTTGTACAGACACACCATGCTGAGTTGAAAGTTCATCCAACTCAACTCCCTAAGCATGATCCTTTGACGGAGGGCAGCCTGCCACTGTCCCCCTGCTGTTTTGAGCCAACTTCATGGGGCCTTTATGCGCCCCGTTGGCATTGCCACCATTCTCCATCCTCAAATGCCAGTCTTGCTTCTCCTTTTTCACATGGCTGCTCCAGCCTGCAGGGTCCAACACACCACCGGGCCCCGTGTCAGGCTGGCTCCCGCCCTGTCTAACACTTGGTCTGAGTCCTTGAGGACCCACATCCACTGTCCTTTTGAGCTATGGCCCCCTGAACCCATGACCTCCCCAATAAGCAGCACCCTGGGAATCCCCCATCTCCTCGAAGAGGGCAGCTACCCTCTCCTTGGCCTCACACAGCAGGGCCCAACGTGTCTCTGTCTCTTGGACCAAAATGCATTATTCCCAGATGTGGGCGTCCAATTAAATTTCTTGCAATCTATTGCTTTGGGGGATCCTGCTGGCCAGGGTCCTCCCACCCTCTTGCACTCTCTAATCTGATCAGTCTGAAAGGCCAGGAGCACTCTCCCCCAGGCCCTGCCACCTGGGACCCAGAAGCAGTCAGCCTAACTTTTTTAAACTCAGGACCCAAACGCCCTGCTTGCCCTGTATGGCATTTTCCTTTCGAGGGGCCGTTGAGATGTCCTTCTCATGGAGCGTGTGACTGTGGGGCCTCCTCTGAAAAAGGCTGGCCTCCTCACCTGTTGGCAGTTGCCACATCTCCACAGCCAGAGACAGACATGCTGGGAAGCTCTTTCTCATGCCCCTGCTCTTGATGGGACCAGCTACTCGTTTCATGCTCTGGCCCGCACTTCAGCCATTTCTCTGACTGGTGACAGATCTGGGATGCAAGCTGCCACCGCCGCCACGACTCTTCCCAATGCGGAACGCATAGGCCTCCGCATCCCAACCCAGGCCTGGTCAAGAACGCCAGGACTGAGGAGGCCAGGCCTGCCTGTGGTGCCCAAGGTGATAAGGGCCACCTAATTGTCTGAAGCCATTGAGTCCAAAGAATAAGGCAGGCTTGAACTACGCTCACAACCAAAATTAATTCCCTCTTACCGATAGTGTGCAGTGTCAGGAAGAGGCCGGATGCTCCTCTCTTGACACTTTTATAACCTCTCATTATTTTGCCCCTCCCTACCAAGCTTGCCTATCCCCACCATGACCCGTGGCCAGCAGGGAGCAGGGAGGGGGGGAACTGGCCAGCAGGGAGCAGGGAGGGGGGGATGGGGGAACTGGTTTGCGACCCTCACTTCCCCCGGGGACCGATAGTCTTAATAAGATGGTGGAGTAAAGCCCATGCAAACTAATCATTCAAAATCTCATGAGCAGGTTACATCATTGTTAGACAGCAGCAGTAGTAGTGCTGTAAAGCACCAATAAATACAATTATTATACCCAGCCAGGGTTGGGCACAATTGTGCCAAAACAGACAGCAATACATAAAGAATCACCAACATGATGCCAGTGCAAACAGTATGATAGCGAAGGGCATGTCTGAGCCAAGAATGCACAATACATCAAAAATGATCACTGCTGTGATTTGCTCCACCACTTCATAGTAATCCTGGCTGCATGTATAGCGTTACTTCATTACTCAGTAATCCTTAGTGTATGTGTACATTTGCCCCACCATTCGGTAATCTTTAGTTGCACATCCAGTTACTAATCTTGAATGCTTGTTCGGATCAGCTCCCAGTCATTTTTAGTGTCAAAGTTTCAGATTTGTATCATTACTTAAAAGACTTGACTGCATGGGGACATTTACAACAATACTCAATAAATTTAGGGGCCCCTATCACCACCACAATGTCACTTTTTCTAACACTGTGGTGGAGATAGGGGCTGTGTCTTATTTACGAGGCAGCATTAAGCCACTTAACCCCGTCCATGCTTGTGATGGAACCACGCCGTCACGAGCCACAGGTGGCATGTGCTCATGACGGCATAGTTCCGTCATGCCGCAGCCGCTCTGCCCGTGCGGCACTGATTCCCCGCCTGTGTGGGCGTATTAGTGAGTGGGCGGAGTCGTGACAGAACCACACCGTCATAAGCCCAGCCCGCCCGAGGCTTGTGATGGCATGGTTCCGTCACAAGCATGGCGGCGCTGCACGACCACCCTCCCCCCTAGCGCCACAGTGGAATTACCGCCACGGATAAGGGGTTAAAAAAGGCACCCTTTCACGCTATACTTAGCGTGAAAGGTGCAGGCAATGAGTGTTGTGGTCGGCGCTCCACCTCAACACCCATTGATTTTTAAGCTGACCCATATTTACTAGGGTGGCATAAATATGGGGCAGCGCCAAAATTAAGACCAGGGAAAAACCTGGTCAACCCTGTATTGAGCATCACACGTAGAAACAGCAAAAAGGCCATTGATTGTTTATGTGAAGGAAGGTGCCTATTCCTGCACATGAACAATCATTAAAAAAAATACGCTTTGCAACTTCAGCTTCAGCACACATAGAAGTTACAAAACGCTATTTCAGATTGTTTATGAGCCGGAAGTGACACCTTCCCGCATATAAACAATCTTCCCCTGCAACGCAGGCACCTTTGCACTTATGGTGCAAGGATGTGTGGATTGGCACTAGGCGGATAAATTAGTGCCAGCACAAGGGGAAATGCAGGGCTGCACTGTATCCTTGTAAATATGGTTCAGCCTTGCATATCAGAAGCGGCAAAGCGCAACGTTAAGCCAAGAAGGCTAATGCTGCCCTCCACCACTTCCTCGTAAATATGCCCTTAGTGTTTGGTCAGACTTGCACCATCACACAGTAATCATTAGTGCATTTTGGGGATTTTCCCCAGCAGCAACTAATACTTAGTACATACACATATGTGTATTCTAACTCATAAAAACTGCTATACTCCATTTGCAAATATATCAACACAATGCCAATTTTACTAATATTGAGCTATTTTCACATGCAAATGACATAGGAATGTATCTGCAGTTAGTAAAGTTGACTATCGCCTGCCATATTTAGAAATCTATGTCAGTCTGGTGGAGATCTCTGTGCCTTCACAATAGTGCCTGACATGCAAGCTCCTCCAAATACATTGAAAGTTTGTTTAGCAACTGCCATGTGTCATGTGGGCACTCAACATACTTTTTGGTTTTTTAAAAACATCCGAAGCATGCATTTTTCCTTCTAAAACAAAATACCAATAACAACTGACACCTTGGGAGTTTCCTCCCAGGGAGTTGGGGTAATTTTTTCTTTTTTTGCTTTTTGCGTCCACCAGGCTTTGACTAAATAGGGTGGACTTTCTGATGTATTTACACTAATGGTCTGTTAGGCCGCCATTGTGTGAGGTTTCTGCAAGTGAAGCCAACAAGATCATCACAGGGGAAAACATTATGATCCGCCTGACTCTAAATAGAGAAGGTGTACTGACAGTTTGGTGGACAGTTTACTATGCCATATTTGTGGCGGAGTATCCTGTTCATCAAGCTCTAAATGAGGTCCTTTTAGTTTATACTCATGACCCTAATCACCTCACAATTATGATGCTGTAGCGAATTTCCTGAGCATTGTCCTCCTTAAGCTTGAACATAATTGGAGGCATACCGCAAGATGCTACTAAATATTTCTCTGAAGTCAGCAAAACAGAAGTAGCGGTTCTTCTTTGAGGTCTCTTTGTAGTCAGCAGAACTTGTGTAACCTCAGGTCATTAGTAGAAATCCCTCCAGAGGCAGTAGAAGAGTGTAGTATTATAAAAGATTACTAGATACCATTTGCACTCAGAAAAGGATGTCACTTCAATTAGGTAAAAATGATGTGCTATAGTGTTTCCTCTAGTATTGTACACATTTAAAGGCAGCAATCTGCTAATATTGCGAGAACAATACATTGTGTGTTCTATATTTTGTGTTCAGAGTCTTCATAAAACCATCTAATGAAAGATCAGGCAATGTTCCAATGCAACTAACTGCTCCTTGGAGCTCCTGTGCCAGATATGTTCGATCAAATAGTCTTCCATAATTCTGCATTTATGACCTTGATACATATTCGATGTCAGTTGAATAACCATATGCTCTTGCACCCTACACAGTAGACTTATGAACAAATAAATGCATTCACACAAATGGACTACAAGAACTTGTATCTACTGGAACACAGCACAATCACAGTAAGCAGAGCAGTAAAAAAGTAAAAATATCTGATCAATCAATCAAAATACTTTATTTCGGCATATGCTATGTTAAATGTTAAATAAATTTGTATCACTCTCAGCTACTTGAAGAGTATCCCGGCGTGTGCAAAGGTAAAGGCAGAAGGTACCAGAGGGTCAGCTAACAGAGGAAAGTTTTAAGCTTTTTCTTAAAAATCGCATGATCCTGAATGCTTCGCAACGCCAAAGACAAAGCATTCCAGGCCAGACTAGCTTTCCTGACAAGTGAGCAACCGCCCAGCCTTTGACAATTGAATCTGGGGGTCTGCAGCAGAAGTTGAGAAGAGGAGCGCAACTGTTTAGCTGGAGTGTAAAAGACACATCTTTTCTGAAGATAGCTAGGGCCCCTGCCATACAAGGCCCTGTGGGCGATGGAAAGCATTTAAAATGTAATTCGAGCATCAACAGGAAGCCAGTGCAGGGAGCGCAAATGAGCACACTCACTGCACCTTTTGGTCAAGCCTAACAGGAGTCTGGCAGCAGAGTTTGAACAACCTGCAATTTACCCAAGAGGTAGCCAGGAATGCCCACATACAGGGCGTTGGCGTAATCCAGGCGAGATAAAATCAAAGCGCAGACCACTGTCTCTTTAGCAGGTCCTGGAAGAAAGGGAAGACATTTTCTCAGGGCTTTCAAGGTGCCGAAGCACGTCCCTACAAGCTTCTTAACTTGTGTGGAGTAATTCAGATTCTCTGAGAACCAAATCTCTAGATTTTTAGCAATATTAATCCCTGCGCTAGGCCGGGGAAAGACAGGGGGCCACAGCTTTGCTCTAAAATCGACCAGAAAGGTCCCAAACAAGAGAACCTCTGACTTCCTTTGTTGCACTTCAGCTGCGACTGGGCCAGCCAGTGGAAAATGGAGGCAAGATGGTGTTGCGCAGACTAGACAGATTCATCATCTCTTCCCCAAAAGAACAAAAGCTGGGTGTCATCAGCATAGGCCATCACCTTAGCCCCAATGATTCCGCTAGAAAAACCAGCGGAGTAACATAGATGTTAAATTAAAGGGGACTAAGGGATGACCCCTGCGGAACACCAGTAGCCATATGCTGAGGCTCCAAGGCACACGGGGGAAGCCAGACCTGCTGTGTTCGGGCTTCGAAGAAGGACCTATTCCAGCCCCAGACGGACCCAGCTACACCAATTTCCGAGAGGCTGTTAAGAAGCAGTGAATGAGGCACTGTGTCGAATGCCCCCAAGAGGTCCAGCATAACCAAAGCTGCCCTCCCGCCAGCATCCAAACACTCTCGGATTGCATCTGTCACCTCTACCAAGGCTGGTTCCGAATGAGCTGGATGCAACAGGCCGGATGCCTCAACAAAGTTAGTAAGCTGATTGGTGACTACTTTCTCGCAGACCTTAGCTAAACTTGTCAGGAGCGAGATTGGCCTGTAATTCCCGGGTATTGAAAGGTCAAGAGAAGGCTTTTTAAGAAGTGAGAGAATCAGTGCAGGCTTCCAAGAAGTAGGAACCATGGCCTCTCTGAGGGACATATTAATGATTTGGTTGACTTCAGGATTAATAATGTCGCAGCAGCAGTCAGGAGTCTGGCGGCACAAGGGTCATTAGGACAGCCAGAATTCAAGGCTTTAAGAATTTTTAACGTATCAGCTAGCTCAACAGGCACAAAGGTTGACAGCCTATTAGACATACCAGCCGTCAGATGGACAGATGAGAAAGCTGTAAGCTTTCCCGCTGGGGTGGAGAAAGTAGCTTGAATGCTACATATTTAGTCAACAAAAAACTTAGAAAAGGTGTTGCAACAGGAGTCTGATACTGGCATTGCTCGCACCAGTGCGCTAGAGGTCATAACATTTTGAACAATAGCAAAGATTTCCTTCGAATTATTATTAGCCAAGGCAATCCGTGAGGCCTTGTAGAGGCTTGTGGCGGCAACAATAGCGGTGTAGTAACTTTTTTGTTTGGGCCTACGTGCAAGTTTGAACGTGGCTCCATAACCACTGGAACGCCAAGCCCTCTCCAAAACCTTGCATTCATGTTTAAGGGCCTTCAACTCCTGGGAAAACCATGGTTTAGAGGGCGAGTCTCTTGCCATCTTGTGTCAACAGGGAACTGCAAGAGCAGACACTGAGTCTGAGATTCAAGTTTGAAACTCCATTAACAAATCCCTCCAGGCTATCTGAGGAGCAGATAAACTGGTGAGGGTCAATTTTTCTATAGGCCGAAGGAAGATGGCAGGCAGCCGACTGAGTTGGCTGTGAGTATTTCAAAGAGAAGAAGATAGGGAAATGGTCTGACCAAGAGACAGGCAAGGGTTTATCAACCTGAATCGCAAAACTTGAGCAAATGGGGTCAAGAGTGTGACCTGCTTGATGAGTCGGATATGAGACCCATTGACTTAGCTGGACCAATTGAAGTGAATCAAGGAAAACAGCAGATTCCAAGGCCTCCTGATGGTGCAAGTGAAGATTGACATCCCCAAAAATCAGAGAATGTGAGAAGCGCAACGCTCGTTCGGCCATAGCGTCTCCACAGGATTTAAGAAAAACATTCCGGGTACCTGGGGGATGATAAATGAGGGACCCCCCAATTTCAAGTGGACTGAAACATTTACACTAAAATCTAAAGCTTCACACTCACCCCAGAGGCTAGACGTTTTGCTATGAAGAGCCCAATTTGCTCTATACATAATAGTGAAGCCGCCTCCCTTGCCGATAGGGCGATCGGCCCGATATAGGTCATAGCCAGCAGGGGTAGCCAGAGTGACAATGGGGTTGGATGAAGCATCCAACCACGTTTCAGTGATAAAAAGAAAAATCAGAGACCAGATCAAAAATATCTACATAATGCTTTCTCTTGGATCTGCCATTAATCAGGGCAGTTTTGAAGGGCAATGGACTAGGTAATGTTTTTGACAAAGTGCTCAAAAGGGCTCACATGTAGGCCTAAACCCGCAATCCAGACAGACAGACAATGTATTCGAAAGCGGAGAGTAGCAGCACTGAGAGGGGCATGGGGGATGTTGGACTTGGCCCTTTTGGCAGGTTCACCCCTAAACTTTTTGCTTTTAATGGTGACCTGGTGATGGTGATTTTTGGGTTCTGCGCACTTTCACTGTGTCCCAGTGGAAAGTGCGTGCGCTCTCTGAGTGCATGGAGTAAGGTTGGCCTGCCCTCCCATAGGAATGCATGGAGAATGTATGTGTCCCTGGTAGTTCCTGATGCGTGGGGTGTACAGGCTCAAGTCTGGTATGTGCGAACTCGTGAGAGTGAATGCTGTGAAATGATGTATGCGGCATGAATGTGTCTAGTGTGGAAGTGCCACTTCTAGACATGGCTGTACGTGTGCTGTGAGGGTGCTGGCGTGTGATTGGCTGGAGCTGGCTGGGATGCCAGGCTCCATGAGTCATGATGGGTCTGCCTGGTGGTGAGTGTGGAGATTAGCATGCTGATGGCTGGGGAGGAGTGCACCTGTGTCTTGAATGGGGGTGGGCTTTCCCCCACACAATGCTGGCTCCGCCCCCTGTGGTGCGTCTAACGACCCTAACCTCCCTAGTGAATGAAAGGGGTGGTTGAGCCATCAAGGGTGCTCCAATACCAGCTGCGACTGGTTTCTTCCCCACCCTGCACCTACAGACAAAGGGATTTTCAGTATAAGAAGGGGCTGTGTCCCCATGAATGTTGTTCTCTGTTCTGCTCCAGGATCCTGCCAGAGGGGGCTGATGCTGTTGCTGGGGCCAGGAGGACCGCCACTTGGATTGTCTCCCTGCCTGGAGACCCAGTGAGCTGGCTCTGGGCCCAGCCTTGCCCCCCCTGCCTCCAGGAAGAACTTTGCTGGACTTGGTTCTCTCTTTAGCGCTGGGGCACTTTACTTTTACTTAGCGCTTGAGAGCGTTTTATTTCATGCCCCTAGCGCTTGGGAGCACTTATTTGCCTGCTAGCGCTCCGAGCGCTTTATTTTTGCTTATAGCGCTGCGAGCGCTCCTCTTTGCCCCTGGCGTTTGAAAGCGCTTCACTTGCTCTTCGCCGGTGCCCACCCGGCATTGCCTCCGAAGGATTGTCACTAGAGACTTCACCACCGCAGCCCAGGAGTGTGTGCAGCCCCCGCCGGGCCGCCGCACTGCCTGCGACAACCCGGTAGCAGCTTGCGGGCTGGCCAATCCCAGCGCGAAGGACCGGAAGTCCCGTCCTCGGCGCCGCAGCGAGACGAGAGGGAGAGCCCCCGTCTGCCAGAGAGCCCCGCTGGTGCCGCACTGCTGTCCCGCCGAAGGAGAGGAGAGCCGGCAGTGTTCCTGCCCCCGCAGCACAAGCGAGGTCCCGGTGAGTGCGGGGACAGGGTCTGGTTACTTAGAGCGGCCCCGGTTGACAGCGGGCCGCTCCGATGCTCTTGGGGGCATTTGTAGTTGTTCCTGAGTCCCCAGTAGTGGGACTCCAACGTCGCCCCGTAGGTGCTCGAGGCTCACGGCGCCAAGTATTTGCAGAGCCCCGAGAGGCTCACATCCCCGCATTTGTTGTCGAGCCCCGAGAGGCTCCAAGCCACAGTTAATCTATGGGCCTGCAAGGCTCGAGGGGGTAATTGCAGTATCGAGTCCCCCGAGAGGGACTCCAACGATGCCCACAGTTGTATTTAGAGCCCAGAGAGGCTCTGGGGGCATTTCCTTTTGTTCTAGAGCCCTGAGAGAGGCTCTTGAGTGCCCATATTTGTTTTACGAGCCCAGAGAGGCTTGAGGTGCCAGTACTTTGCAGAGCCCAGCTAGGCTCTTGAGGGACAGTCAGTTGGTTAGAGCCCTGAGGCTCCCACGCTGTGTTGCATCCCCCTTGTTGTTCTTGAGCCCACAAGGCTCCAACGTTGCCCCATCATCTCCAGCTGCCCAGCACTTCGTGGGCAGCTGCCACGTTTAGGCACCCTTGACTTTGGGACACAGGGCGTCCTAGCCCCACAAGGCCAGTTGGCCTAGGGACAGTCACAGGTGGTGACTTATAAGAGTTTGGCGCAATTGTTCTTTTGCTGCACCTCTGAATGTGTTTTTATGCGTCATGTGCCTTGTTCCTTCTTTACACCGCTGAACGTATGTTATGCATCATGTGTTTTGTGCTTATACCCCTACAGGTATTGTGATACTTAGGTGGTTGTTCTCCTAGTACAGGTGGTGCTAGTGAGGTCCTGGTTACCAGTAGTTACTGGTTGTGTGCTACAGTGATTTTACATTCTATGTGCTATGTTCTAAAAGTGCTGATTCCTGACAGTGGTCCAGGTGGCCCTGTCTTGTACATATCCCCTGTAAATTCTGCCCGTGCCTGTTGGCACATTGTAAAGTGTGGGTTTTTATCTAATGTGTTTTGGTGTAATACAAAGGCTATTTTTATGTAACCTTGTGTGGAGTTTCCTTTGTGGTGGGCCTTGGGTGTTGTTGCTGGGGTGCGCAAATACTTAACTCACATCGCCTCCAAGTTTAGCCTTGCTGCTCGCGCCACGTTACCTAGAGGGTGAGCAGGGGTTATCTTGGCGTGTAACTCCCTTGCCCTGACTTAGGAGTGGTGGTCTCTGACTGACTTTGGCGCAAGCCCTGGCCAGCCAGGGATCCCATTTCTAACATTGGCGGCAAGCGGTGAGGATAAGGATTTGTGTTTGCATTGTACCACAGTGGCAACTGGACGCACTACAAAACTCTGCATTTTAGAAAAACACATTTTGGGGATTATTGTTTGTGAAGTTCCATTAATTTCTTCTCCTGAAGGTATCATTGTATAATTGTGTCAGTACATTTGTCCCCCGCCCTGCGCCCAGAGTTTGGTACCTGTGTCACGTGTGGTCAGGTTGAGAAGTCAGGAGTGGTAGAAACTGCCTTACCAGTCCGAGGGGAGGGTTGTGTGTGGATGAATGGTGTGTGGCACTAGACAAGTGAGTGTGAGTTCTCTGGGATAGAGAGCTAGCTGAATTCTTTGTGAATTGTGTACTCCTATTAAGCTCAGACCCCTAGGTTCCCTGTGTAATCTTTTCTCTAGAACGTCCACCAGAATGGAGCCTGTTTTTGATCTCAGTGATCTAGTTTGGTACAATACGCAGGAGTTGGAAAGGTTCTGTAGAGAGAGAGACATAGGGGTGGATGGGTCAGATACTAAGTACGAACTTAGGAACTACCTGGTCCAATGGTGTAAGGAACAAAGGGATCTTGAGTGCAGTGAGGAAAGGGCCCGGGCCTCACACCAGGAGGGTGGTGGGTCTGTGGGGAGCCCTGAAGATTCAGAAGAGGAGGGAGAAGATGTCAGTACCTGGATGCCAGTAGAGAGTGAAGACCCCATAGAGTCCCTTGCTGGGTCCAGCGCAGGAGGCAGCGCCTCATCCCTTTCCCTGTCCCCAGAAGAGTGGGAAGATAGGAGGAGAGAAAGGGAGTACCAGTTGGCCTTAGAGAAGCTCAGGTTAGAGCATGCCCAGGCTATGGCGCAGCTGGAGGTTAAGAAGCAACAGCTAGAGACTGAGAGGGTCTTAGCGCAGGAAAGGATAGAGGAGGCTGAGAGGGCCTCCACCAGAGGCAAAGTAGCTCTGGAGGGTCGACTATCCCCTGCGCGCAGTGTTAATTTTCTGGACTCCCCAGGGCGGGTTGTGTCCAGTGGTGGCAGCTATATAGAGCCCAGTGCAAGAAGTCCCACCCCCAGTTCCCACAGTCTGGTACCTGTTTCCCCAGAAGTGGAGTATAGGTTGAAGTTCAGGGACAGTAGGAAACTGTCTCACCAGTCTTGGGAGGAGTTTGCAGGGGACTGTCAGTGTGCACTGATTGAGTGGTTAGAGGTTCCCACGGGACCTGATTTTGACAAACTGTTTGATCTTATTCTCAAGGAGCAGGTGCTCAGTCGTTGATGGCCGGAGTTGTGGCAACACCTGTTGAGGTTGGAGACCTTTCATCCTTGGGAGCTTGCAAAAGAAGCAGACAGATTGGAAAGTGATAGAGGTTCTCTAGAGTCATTAGGGAGTGACTCCAAAAGTAGTGGTTCAGGTATCTTCCAGCCCAGTGTGGTGGAAGAGGCTCAGTGTAGCCCAGCTAGATCCCAGGATAGCGAGGAGGGTGTAGGGGCTCACTGCCTGGCTCAGTGGAGCAGGAGTGAGAGGGAGACCGAGGGTCCCCAGACGCCCGAAGCCCTGCCTCAGGACTTGGATGGTTTCTTGAGGGAACACCAGGTAGGGGACCTAGGCTGTCCTGTTAGTCCATTTGAGGAAGATCTCCTAGTGAGTAGAGGACCTGGAGCGTCTGTAACCAGAGCTCCTGTGGTTCTAGAGTCTGGCAGTGCCGCTCCGGTAGGGAGGGTACAGGAGTCCAGCGTGAGGAGTGATTGGGAGATGAGTTTCCCAGTGGATGCACCAGTGGACCAGGGACTAGCCAGTTGGGCTAGATCTTCTTGGGGGGACCCGGGTGGGGCCACTTCTGGTCTGGGGATCTCCGCGCACTGTCAGGTGGACAGGGGACGGGAGATCTGCTCCAGACAGACAGTCACACAACATATGTGTCATTTGTTAGCCTCATGGGGATGGTGTGTGAATCCCCAGAAGTCCTGGAGTGCCAGCCAATTGTTCCACCAAAGGTTTTAGACCAGAGGTTGGGAGGCTAGGTTCAGGATCAGCCTGACCTGAAGGGTAGGACAACTGTAACCAGTGTCCTGACCGGTTCATCTTCCAGAGGAACTTCTCCAGTTGGGAGAGGGCAGACCTCTGGAAGGGGGTGCAGAGGGTGGGAGAACCCACCTCTGACCCCGGTGCAATCTGAGGGGTTAAACCCTGGGTTGGAATGGCGATCTAGGTAAGCATGGGCGGATTTCACGGATCCACGATCCGCGGATTTTGCGGATTTGCGTATTGTTGATCCGCAAAATCCGCGGATTTGCGGATTTTTTTGGCGGAATGCGCTCGTGAAAGTCAAGGATGCAAAGGCCTCTATCCAGCATCACAGCTGATTTTCGACGGTAGATTTGGGAAGAAAGCACACCTGCCCAGCCTCGACAATGCTCACGATTGTTTTTGGGCTGATTTATGCATCACTGACTTTGAGCTTCAACTGTCCATCATAGTGGGTAAATGGCGGGAAGACGGTTCAGACTGCAAGTGTGTGGGCGGGGCCAAACAGACGGGCCTTACATGCGAGCACACATGCCTCTGGTGTGTATAAACGGTCAGAGACCGATCAGAGCAGCAGATGAAGAGAAAGAAGCTCCTGGTCACAGGAACAGCCAGGGGATTGCGCTCGTGAAAGTCAAGGATGCAAAGGCCTCTATCCAGCATCACAGCTGATTTTCGACGGGATATTTGGGAAGAAAGCACACCTGCCCAGCCTCGACAATGCTCACGATTGTTTTTGGGCTGATTTATGCATCACTGAATTTGAGCTTCAACTGTCCATCATAGTGGGTAAATGGCGGGGAGACGGTTCACACCGCAAGTGTGTGGGCGGGGCCAAACAGACAGGCCTTACATGCGAGCACACATGCCTCTGGTGTGTATAAAAGGTCAGAGACCGATCAGAGCAGCAGATGAAGAGAAAGAAGCTCCTGATCACAGGAACAGCCAGGGGATTGCGCTCGTGAAAGTCAAGGATGCAAAGGCCTCTATCCAGAATCACAGCTGATTGTCTACGGTAGATTTGGGAAGAAAGCAGACCTGCCCAGCCTCGACAATGCTCACGATTGTTTTTGGGCTGATGAATGCGTCACTGAATTTGAGATTCAACTAGGGCACATGCTTTATTGATATCTGTAAGTGCTTCCTGTTGAGGTTTAATTTTTGTGACAGGACCATCGTGCCAGAATGAACCCTGCCCTTCATATCCCTTGAGTGAGCTGTCCATCATCCTGTAACTATTTTAGGATGGCGCCGGCAAGCTCCCAGCGCCATCCTGAAATAGTTACTAAGTTAGCTTCAACAGGAAGCACTAATAGATAAAATAAAGCAGGTGCTCGAGCACCAGCTTTATTTTATCTATTTGTGCTTCCTGTTGAAGCTAACTTAGTAACTATTTTAGGATGGCGCTGGCAGTTTGCCGGCGCCATCCTAAAATAGTTACAACAACTTCAAGCTTGAAAGCTTGAACTTTTGCCCCCCGGATCCGCCGCTCGAGGATTTGTGGATTTTTGGTAAATTCGCGGGAGTTCACGGATCGCGAATTTACCAAAAATCCGCAAAATCCGCGAGCGGAACGGATTTTCCGCCCATGCTTAGTTCTAGGCGTACCTCTCGCCGGAGGAGGAGGAACCCTAGGAGAAGAGGTAAGGGGAGGAGAGCCTTCCCTGAGACTCCTGGTCCGCCTGAGGTTGTAGACCCTAGGCTGGAGAACCAGTGGCAGTCTAGTCCTGTCTTGCAGACAGGAAGAGTGGAGGATGGCTACTATGTGCCCGGGGTTACTACCCCCGCTCTGCGAATAGGCAAGGGCCAGTGGCACCTGGGGGGCCCAGGGCCTGGTCCTGGCCGCGGACAGCTCGGGAGTACCAGTGGGGTAGCCCAGTTGGTCCAGACAGTGGTTTGAGAAGGAATCCCATGGGTTCACCGTGGCGTAGAACAGGAGGGTGTCCCTGCAGTTGCGGGCCCGCGTCCGTGTTCTATTGCCCCAAGCAGGGAAGTCCATCACGGTGGTGATTGGTCTACCCTGCGTTTTGGCTGGAAGGGGGTTGTGTTGGACTTGGCCCTTCTGGCAGGTTCACCCCTAAACTTTTTGCTTTTAATGGTGACCTGGTGATGGTGATTTTTGGGTTCTGCACACTTTCACTGTGTCCCAGTGGAAAGTGCGTGCGCACTCTGAGTGCATGGAGTAAGGTTGGCCTGCCCTCCCATAGGAATGCAAGGGGAATGTATGTGTCCCTGGTAGTTCCTGATGCGTCGGGTGTACAGGCTCGAGTCAGGTATGTGCGAACTCGTGAGAGTGAATGCTGCGAAATGATGTATGCGGCATGAATGTGTCTAGTGTGGAAGTGCCACTTCTAGACATGGCTGTACTTGTGCTGTGAGGGTGCTGGCGTGTGATTGGCTGGAGATGGCTAAGATGCCAGGCTCCATGAGTCATGATGGGTCTGCTTGGTGGTGAGTGTGGAGATTAGCATGCTGATGGCTGGGGAGGAGTGCACCTGTGTCTTGAATGGGGCTGGGCTTTCCCCCACACAATGCTGGCTCCACCCCCTGTGGTGCGTCTAACGACCCTAACCTCCCTAGTGAATGAAAGGGGTGGTTGAGCCATCAAGGGTGCTCCAAAACCAGCTGCGACTGGTTTCTCCCCCACCCTGCACCTACAGACAAAGGGATTTTCAGTATAAGAAGGGGCTGTGTCCCCATGAATGTTGTTCTCTGTTCTGCTCCAGGATCCTGCCAGAGGGGGCTGATGCTGTTGCTGGGGCCAGGAGGACCGCCACTTGCATTGTCTCCCTGCCTGGAGACCCAGTGAGCTGGCTCTGGGCCCAGCCTTGTCCCCCCCTGCCTCCAGGAAGAACTTTGGTGGACTTGGTGGTCTCTTTAGCGCTGGAGTGCTTTACTTTTACTTAGCGCTTGAGAGCGCTTTATTTCATGCCCCTAGCGCTTGGGAGCGCTTATTTGCCTGCTAGCGCTCTGAGCGCTTTATTTTTGCTTATAGCGCTGCGAGCGCTCCTCTTTGCCCCTGGCGCTTGAAAGTGCTTCACTTGCTTTTTGCCGGAGCCCACCCGGCATTGCCCCCAAAGGATTGTCACTAGAGACTTCACCGCCGCAGCCCAGTAGTGTGTGCAGCCCCTGCCGGGCCGCCGCACTGCCTGCGACGACCCGGAAGAAGCTTGCGGGCTGGCCAATCCCAGCTCGAAGGACCGGAAGTCCCGCCCCCGGCGCCGCAGCGAGACGAGAGGCAGAGCCCCGGTCTGCCAGAGAGCCCCGCTGGTGCCGCACTGCTGTCCCGCCGAAGGAGAGGAGAGCCGGCAGTGTTCCTGCCCCCGCAGCACGAGCGCGGTCCCGGTGAGTGCGGGGACAGGGTCTGGTTACTTAGAGCGGCCCCGGTTGACAGCGGACCGCTCCGACGCTCTTGGGGGCATTTGTAGTTGTTCCTGAGTCCCCAGTAGTGGGACTCCAACGTCGCCCCGTAGGTGCTCGAGGCTCACGGCGCCAAGTATTTGCAAAGCCCCGAGAGGCTCACAGCCCTGCATTTGTTGTCGAGCCCCGAGAGGCTCCAAGCCACAGTTAATCTACGAGCCTGCAAGGCTCGAGGGGGTAATTGCAGTATCGAGTCCCCCGAGAGGGACTCCAACGACGCCCACAGTTGTATTTAGAGCCCAGGGAGGCTTTTGTTCTAGAGCCCTGAGAGAGGCTCTTGAGTGCCCATATTTGTTTACGAGCCCAGAGAGGCTCGAGGTGCCAGTACTTTGCAGAGCCCAGCTAGGCTCTTGAGGGACAGTCAGTTGGTTAGAGCCCTGAGGCTCCCACGCTGTGTTGCATCCCCCTTGTTGTTCTTGAGCCCACAAGGATCCAACGTTGCCCCATCATCTCCAGCTGTCCAGCACTTCGTGGGCAGCTGCCACGTTTAGGCACCCTTGACTTTGGGACACAGGGCGTCCTAGCCCCACAAGGCCAGTTGGCCTAGGGACAGTCACAGGTGGTGACTTATGGGAGTTTGGCGCAATTGTTCTTTTGCTGTACCCCTGAATGTGTTTTTATGCGTCATGTGCCTTGTTCCTTCTTTACACCGCTGAATGTATGTTATGCATCATGTGTTATGTGCTTATACCCCTACAGGTATTGTGATACTTAGGTGGTTGTTCTCCTAGTATAGGTGGTGCTAGTGAGGTCCTGGTTACCAGTAGTTACTGGTTGTGTGCTACAGTGATTTTACATTCTATGTGCTATGTTCTAAAAGTGCTGATTCCTGACAGTGGTCCAGGTGGCCCTGTCTTGTACACATCCCCTGTAAATTCTGCCCGTGCCTGTTGACACATTGTAAAGTGTGGGTTTTTATCTAATGTGTTTTGGTGTAATACAAAGGCTATTTTTATATAACCTTGTGTGGAGTTTCCTTTGTGGTGGGCCTTGGGTGTTGTTGCTGGGGTGCGTGCGCAAATACTTAACTCGCATCACCTCCAAGTTTAGCCTTGCTGCTCGCGCCACGTTACCTAGAGGGTGAGCAGGGGTTATCTTGGCATGTAACTCCCTTGCCCTGACTTAGGAGTGGTGGTCTCTGACTGACTTTGGCGCAAGCCCTGGCCAGCCAGGGATCCCATTTCTAACAGGGGAGGTCTACAATTTATAAGGAACTCACTGTTAAAGTAGATTTTCTTACTGCTAGCAGGCCCCTCACGGACAGCATTTCTGGCCCTGGGCGCTGACATGGCACGGACGGGCGCAGACGAGCTTGCCTTAGGCGCGCCTTTGGTACTCCATTGGCGATCCGCTGCACGTCCGAGGATAGGCCATTAAGTAGAGGTTGGTTTATGGGGCGTGCAACGTGCAGCGACTAGAGCGCTGCCGGCAAAAGGCGCGAGGCACGTCCAAGATGACTGCTGGGCGGGACTGGCCTCAGAAGTGCAAAATGCAGTAAAGAAGGAGAATAACACACTCCAGTTAATTTAAAGACAAAGCAGCAGAAATTATACACCTAAAAAAACATTCCCCCCAGTACAGCCCCCAATTCAGTATTAACCGCATGCGTGCTGCGGTCTTTTTTGCGCTGTGCGGCTTTTTTCGATTTACCGCGTTACATGACGAGCTTGTGCTCGTCATGAGCTTGCGAGCGGCGCAACGAATGACAAGCTCAGCTCGTCATGAGCATGGAAGGGGTTACAAGATTTCCTGGTGAACATAACACTCCGTAATAAGAAAAAAGGTACCCCCCCAAATTCCCCGCATAAAAGAATGTGCAACATGTTAAGAACAAGCATTTGAGCCCCGAAACGGAGCAAAAGCTAAGCCTTTACCAAAGCGCTGCTCGCGCCAGCACAGCCCATTAAGTAGAGGTTGGCTGATGGGGCGTGCAACGTGCAGCGACTAGAGCGCTGCCGGCAAAAGGCGCGAGGCTCGTCCACATACATGCCATAAATGTTTTTACATTCTCAGCTCACATACACAAATCCATTATTTATAATATGTTTGCTTGATAGATTACAAACATCTTGCAGTTATGACTTTAAATAAATAATTAAAAACAAATCATCTGGGGAAGGAAGGTGCATTACAACATCTATTTGTATATTTCTTTTATATATGATGATGCTAGCAAAAGGTACAGAGATATGGAATATGGTGAGACTTACAGCTGTGACTTGTGATGGGTTCCTGCTTTATATTTGGCTAGTCATAACTCTCAAAGTAGTTGGAGAATGGTGAGGTGAAGCACAAAATTGAGGTTTAAGGCATGTTAGGAGAGGGATTAGTGATTAGGCTACATTCTATGAGTCAGTGAAAAGGTACACTTCAAATGTGACTTGCTCTCTGTCAAGTTTTAAGGTCTGTATGGTGTTGTGACTGAGGTATATCTCTGTTTACACATGTATGCCTCTTTTATATAAGGTGTCACTAGCAAAAGGTACAGACACATGCATGTATGCTTTTATTAATATGGTGATACTTAGAGCAGAGATATGTAAAGGGTTGCTGCTTTATATTTGGCTAGGTGCAACATCCTGCGTAGTTGCAGAATGGTGAATCCCCAGCACAAAAGTGAGGTTTAAGACATGTTGGCAAAGAAATTAGTGAATAAGCTACTTTGTATGAGTCTGGGGAAATGTACACTTGAAGTTTACAGCATAAATGTAGGTGTCTGTTTCAAATGTAAAGAGCAGACTGTCAAAATTTTAGTTTAAGGTCTGCCTGGTCTTGTGATTGATGTATGTTTCTACTAGCATATGTATTCTCATATGTGTTATCTACCTGAAGATGCTAGACGTATAAAACATAGATATATCTCTAGTTATTTATTTCTTTTATATAGGTAATACTAGTTAAAGGTACAGACACATGCATACATGCTTTCAGGAATATGGTGAGAATTATAACAGAGTCATGTGAAGGTTTGGTGCTTTATATTTGGGTAGGCCCAACACTCTGAGTAGTCGCAGAATTGTGAAGCTGAAGCAGAAAAGTGTACAACATGTCGTAAACCTCACTTTTGAGCTGTAATTTAACTACTCTGCAATTATTCAGGATGTTGGGCCTAGTCAAATATAAAGCAGAAACCCAGCACACACTGAAAATGATGTGGTACATTTAAAGTGTACCTTTCACAGACTCGGTCAAAGTAGCCTAATAACTAATTCCTCTCCTAACATGTCTTAAACCTCACTTTTGTGTTGCAGCTCACCATTCTACAACTTCTTAGAGTGTTGGGCCTAGCCAAATATAAAGCAACAACCCATTACATGTCTCAGCTGTAAGTCTCACCATATTCCTAAAAGCATGCATGCATATGTTTGTACCTTTTGCTGCCTGTATGATATTCAAAAGAAATATACAAGTAGATGTATACCTGTCTTTTAAACGACTAGCATCTTCAGATGCATAACACATATCAGAATACATCTATAAGTAGAGACATACCTTAGTCACAAGACCAGGAAGGCCTTAAAACATGACAGACTGCACTTTACATGTCAATTACACACTGAAAATTATGCAGTATATTTGAATTGTAGCTTTCCACAGACCCATACAAAGTAGCGTAATAAATATTCCATCCCCTAACATGCCTTAAACTTCACTTGTGTGCTGCAGCTTCACCATTCTACGACTACTTAGGGTGTTGGGCCTAGCGAAATATAAAGCAGCAATCCTTCACATGTCTCTGCTGTAAGTCTCAGTATTTTCCTGAAAGCATTTATGGATATGCCTGTACCTTTTTCTAGTAGAATCATATATGAAAGAAACATACAAGTTAATGTATACCGTTGTTTTATATGTCTATCATCGTCAGATACATAACAGATATCATAATACATGTGCAAGTTGACACATACCTCAATCAAAAGACTATGAAGACCTTAAAACTTGACAGACTACATTTCAACCAGACACCAAAATCCATGCGGCGTACTTCAAATGAACCTTACCTCAAACTCATACAAAGTAGCCTAATCACTAATTGCTTACCTGACATACCTTAAACATAATTTTTCTGCTGTTGTTGCTTCACAATTCTACTATTACTCAGGTACTGAGCATAGCCAAATACAAAGCAGCAACCCTTCACGTCTCTGTTGTAAGTCTCCCCATATTTCTAAAAGCATCCATGCAGGTGTCTGTACCTTTTGCTAGTGCCAAGCAAAATTGGGGGACCCCCTTTATATAGGTTGAGTTGAGGTCAGGGAGAAGAGTGGAAAACAACAATACAATCTTAAATGACTCCCTCGTGACCTACATTTCTTTCATAAATCAAACAATAATTTTGACATGGGCTAAGCAGCAACAAAGTACAAGAGAGTAAGCAGATTTCTAAATATCAACAATATTTATTTGGTTTCTTTGTTTTATCAAAAATCTTTTTGCTTTTTTTTAAATATAAGTCCATTATTTTCAACTTATACATACAAAAGTACATAATTATTACGAAAAATAGAAAACAAAACAGTCTTTAGCTCAATCACCCCTGTGTAATAAAACAAATGAAAACATTCAATCACACTATCTCACATGCATTCCACTTCATATACACTCATACCACATACACCAATACATATATTTGGAGGGTAGGGAGACAAAAGATTATACAGTCTCCATGACCAACTAAAGTGACTGCATGTAGCAGGATCTGATCAGCATTGGTCAACGTGCATTTCGGTGGCTTAAAGTAAGGTAGCACCACCTTTCTCAGGACCTTAGCCAGATAACAGACCATTATGAACACACCGAGGGGGTACCTAAAAGGTATAAACACAATATATTCAGAGCCCATGTAAAGAACAAAGTCAATCGATTGGACCTTAATATACAAAATACAATTTTTGCCATTTCCCTCTGTATTTATCCATATTTATTTTTTGGGCATTTAATCTGTATTTATCCACATTTATTTTTCCCTCAAGTAAAAGACGACGCTGCAGCTAGTATTTTTTCACATTTATTTAAATTGACAATGCACACATGCACTCGTTTGTTATTGGTTAACACAATACATTCATCTGAAAACTATGCCATTCGCAAAATGTCCCAAATAGGAATAAAAGTGCTATCAAAAGCTATTTGTCTCAGAGTCTTGCAGTTTCTGTCATTGGCACAGAGTGCCACATCCTCTCCCACACTGAACACCATACTGCCCCACTGAGAGAACCTCACACTGCCTTCAGATACAAATCAATTGTGCCCCACTAACACCTGGAAGCAACTCAATTCAAAGTATGCACTAGACAAGAGTAATATGCTGCCTGAAAAAGCATGTCTGTCTGTGCCCAACACGGCTTTCTAAACTTCATGTTATCATTGTTGAACTGGGAAAAATATCGGGATTTTCCATACCCTAACTAACACAGATTGCACAGTGAGGGTGGCTTGCACTTTACTGTTTCCTTATAATTTGATGGTTATTAATATGTTAGTTTTGCCATTTTCAGCTTGAGATCTTGACCGCAATTATTACCAGACACACAGGGGTAAGGGATGCACTAAGAGAAAAAAGAAACCCCATTTTAACAGTACAGGTTTGACTAAATCTGTTCACTGGAGAGTATAAATCGGCACCAAGGGCGGGCTTCTAAGCAAAAACTTTAAACCCCACCATTTATTTGTTCTTACTTTTTACAAAAGATTGTAGACCCCTTTAAGACAAGAGTTTGTGGATTTTCCTAATTATTGAAGGGTTAACGCATGATCCAGAAATAATATTTTTCTTGGAGTGTGTTTTTCATTTTACAATTTAACATATATGATACAAAGCTGCAACCAAGTAAAAACTACTTGAGTGCAGGCATGTTCTTGAAGCGAGTTAAGGTACGGTACCACCAGCAGGAGGCAGCATAGGAAACAATGTCACAGCTGGGGACCATAAATATTACCTTTTTATCGGGAGTGCGAAATGATACGTATTTGCCTGGGTCTTTATAAATCCTTGCACCATTTCCTTTAATGTGCAAACACTGCCTGCACAGTTCAAATCAAATCAAATCAAATCAGGGACATTTGTTCAGCGCACATATCACTCGGAATTCTCGTGGTGCTTGCAGACAGCTCTGAAAGATTGCTTGATTAGTTGTCAAATAGCCATGTTTTTAGCTTCTTGCGAAAGCCATTGTGATCAGTGATTGTGCGCAGATTTATGGGCAGTTTGTTCCAAAATGTGAGGGCAAGAAATGAAAAGGATCTTCCTCCGCTTCTGACGGTGCGTATTCTGAAAGGTGTAAGTAATGATACATTACTGGATCTCAGGGACCTGCAATGCGGATATCAGTTTAATTTTTTAGACCAAAATGCCGGGCCGATACCGTACATGTTTTTGTGTGCTAGACAGAGGATTTTAAATTGAATCCGCTTTCTAATTAGAAGCCAGTGGAGAAATCCTAGGCTGGGGCCCGAAGGGGATCTGGGCAGAAGATTGAGAACCAACCTAGCTGTGGTGTTCTGTAGAGTCTGAAGCCGAGTGAGAAGGGCTTCATTAATTGAGGACAACAAAGCGTCTCCATAGTCCAAACGGTTCATTATTAGTCCCTGGGCTAATGGTTCTCTGGCCTCGGTCGGGATCTATTTGAAAACCATTCGTAGGCTACGCATTGTTCCAAAGCAGGTGCCTACTAGATGGTTACTCTGACTTTGCATTGATAGTTTGTTGTCCATGTTGAACCCCAGATTCCGAGTCTGTTTTGGGGCAGGACAGGGGCCCAAGTTAGTAGACCACCAGTTATGGGACCAGTGTTCCTGGGCCTTGCCAAAGAGTTCAATCTCAGACTTTCCCCCATTTAATTGCAGGTGAAACCTGCTCATCCACCTATCAATGTGGGACATGCATTCTTTAAAACACAGTTTTATTTCAGCTGGATCAGGGCCAAGAGCGACCAAGATCTGTGTATCGTCGACGTATGATACAACATCAAAGCTGTAAGATCTGATCACCTTGGCCAATGGTGTATTGTAAAGATTGAAAAGAGAAGGGCTGAAAATGGAGCCCTGTGGCACTCCCATCTTTACTGGTCTGTTGCAGGAGACGGTGTTTCCCACTTGTACTGTTGTGATTCAGTCTGTTAAGTAGCTCTTGAGCCATTTTAAGGCATTCCCCCTGACACCAATCTCCCAGAGCCGATGTTCTAGAATGCTGTGAGAGATGGTGTCAAAGGCGGCGGATAGGTCAAGCAGGACCAAGATTGATGATTGACCTCTCTCCAAAGCTAATCTGATGTTCTCTGTTAGCCCAACCAGTGCTGTCTCCGTGCTCTGGGCAGCGCTGAAGCCCGACTGAGAGGGATTCAGTAGCCCATGGCTCTCAAGATAGGTGACGAGCTGTTGATTTACTAGAGATTCCAGAATCTTTTTAAAATAGGGGAGCAATGAGATGAGACGATAGTTTAGGAGGAGTTTTGGATTAGCCGAAGGTTTTTTCAAAATTATCCTGACCCTGGCAGCTTTCCATGCTTTTGGGAACTCAGCCTGCAATAGCGATCTGTTAAATAGATCAGTTAGACTATCTAATAGTACCGGTGCGATGATTGGGAAGAATTTGGTGGCACAGAATCGGTAGGTGAGCCCGATTTTATTTTCTGCATAACTTTCCCCACAGCTTCGATGTTACACTCAGAAAAATCAGCCATGATGTGAAGGGGGGCAGGAGACACACTGAGCGTATTCTGTGTGTGGTTGTTATTTACTTTGGGTGGGAAGGAGTTATGGATGGCAATAATTTTGTTATCAAAGAATTTGAAGAGAGAGTCTGTCCATTCTTGGCAGTTGGAGGTTAGTGTCTGGGTGGGAGGTGTTGTAAATTATTTTAGAGTTTGATAGAGCTCCTTACACGAGTTTGCCGCCTTATCTATACTGTTTAGGAGAAACAATTTTTTTGCTTGTCTGATGTCCTCCATATAGCTGTGGTGGATGTTTTTATACGATTTGCGGACGGTTAAGTCTCTTTTAAGTCATTTCCGCTCTGCTATTCTGCAGGATAGCTTTGCTATCTTTAATTGCTCCATAAACCATGGGGTGGTCCTAGATTTGACTTTGACCCTGGTAAGAGGGGCGATTTTGTCTAATGCTGCTGTTATTGCTTTATCAAGGGAGGTTGCTATCTGATTTATGTCTTCCTCCTGGCTAGGGTGGAAAAACAAAAATATTTTGAAAAGAGAGATGGAGGGGCTGTGCACCATGACCTTCGCCATATTAGTTAATTTCTAGGATTGTCTTTGATCATATTTTAGTACATAATTATCTGTCCATAGCGGTGGGATTGGAGATTCTACTGTGGTGTCTGGGGAGTTTGTAAAGAGGAGGTCAAGCGTATGCCCTACAATGTGGGTGGGACCTGTTATTAGTTGGACTAATCGGAGTGTTTTCATGTTTGTGATGAGCCTATCTGTATCAAAGTTCTGTAATGTCTCAGCATGATAATTGAAATCTCCTATTATTAAGAAAAAGAAGTCATACGCCAGTACTTGCGGAGCAATAATCTCAAATAATTTGTCTGGGAAATCATTTTTTGGACCAGGGGGTCTGTATATTAGGGGGTCTGTATATCAGAGCTCCCCTCCGAGCGCCCTTAGTTAGTCCTTCCATCCCGAAAATACATAGCTCAAATTGGCCAGAGTTAATGGTTTCTAGGGAGGTGATGGTAAGTCCAGGGATAGTGGCAATAGTAAGCCTCCTCGGCAGAGGTGTGCTTGTGCAACCAGGATTCTGTAACAAAGCTAATATCTGGTGCCTCCATATCAATGAGGCTCCATACCTCCACTGAGTGTTTCAGGATGGAGCGTGCGTTGAAGTAAATAGCCTTTAATGGGTTGGAAATCAAAGTATGGTTAGGGACTCGAGAAGGTTGGACTTTGTTCGGTAGAGCGGATTCTAATGCACATGATATACATTGAACTTTGTTGATTTCTTTGTCTAGTGTGATTGGTGGTCTAAGGTAAGGGTTGTTTAACTCTTTTAGCTCCTGACTATAGTATTTTGTTAGTGCCATGATAGTTACTCACCAATAGGTGTACTAAAGCCAGAAACCGGGATGGGGCAATAGGTGCAGGGGTCCTGGCAGCAGGCAGCGGTCAGGCGTGGAGGGGCTTGCCTTTGGCATGCTGCTGTGTGCGTCTGCGCCCTGCCCCGCTTTATGTAGGTTAGGAGCTGATCTCAGGGACTAGAGCGCCAGCTGAAAACTTACGGTCGGCAAACCGGAAGTGATATTTTTTGCCTTTGTCGTCGCTCAGTTCAATCGGCACACGCCATGACAGATCGGGGACTAAGGCAGCTAATCATACAGGTGGGTAACACAGGCAAGAAAGATATATGCGACGCAATTAAAAGTGTGTTAAAAAGACGTTATGTCTTAACGGCGACTGTCGGCAGCTCACAGGATTTTTTAAAACATAGGTGTGATGAAGTACAGTGCTATGATATTAGCGTGGCTAGAAATCAGCTGGTGCGATTAACGATCATACAGCCCTGCAGCATGTACTCACGGAGCATCTGCTGGTTGTCTTCTGGTTTGCTAAGGTATGTAGGGCCCGGCTTAAAAAGATAGCAGTACATCTAAGCTTGGAGATTTACAAGTATTTCCGAGAGGAGATTTAGGTGCAAGTTTTTTTGTGTATTTCTGGAAAGGTTGTGTGACATTCCCATAGGGTCCTATTCTTATTTTGCAGAGTTCTGCATAGTGGAGAACTTTTCACAAGGGAAATAGTAACTTGTACAAGCGCAATCTTTTTTTCTTCCAGTGAGGAAATATTTTTTCGCATGGATAACCTCCTTTCTCTAAACGATCACCAAAAATGAGGGTGATTAATTCCCTTTTTCGTTCTGAAAAGGGATTTGCTCAAGCCCTTCTGGAGGGAAATGCGATCTTTTCCAGACGGGAAAGAGGAAAGTAGTAGTTTGTGAATACTGTCAAACACCTGTTTCCATTGGCGTTGGCATTCATATACTTCAAGGCTAATCACTCTTTAGAAGACCCACATTTCCACCCTGTGCCAAGCTCTACACTGTAGGTAGAGAGATTCACACATAGAAATAAATGGGAAAACACCTGCTAGGAACTAATTTCTGACTTTCTGGCTGGCTTAAGTATGGTAAATTACATTGTGAACATAGGTTTAGGAGTTATTTATGCCTGAATTTGCCTTTGTGAATAGGCCCACGAAGGTGTGTTAAAAAAAAATCCACTTTACAACATGTAGCAAGTTATTAAATCAACCTGTTTGACAACTTTAGTTAACATTTCAACTGAGCAATCGTGTGTGTCGGCCCAGGCTGAGACAGCTTCCCGGACACACACACAGTTGTTGAACTGCCAGCTGCACCTGAGTACTTCTCAGGTCTTTAAAAGACCATTCACTTGCTAACAAGGCTTTGTTGTAAATACTGATAACACCAGAAGCGATACTTACTCTGTGAGCAATCACCATACCATCCTGTTTTGCAACTCTCTGCTGGAGCATGGCAGCGCCACAAAATGTGCTAGTATTTTCCAGTTTTTACATGTAAACACAGACAAAGGAAAACTTGTCCAAGATTTCGACAGTGCATTCCATATATATTTCATCTTCGGTTTGAAAGTGACTTGTCCGGACATTCATATGCAGTGTCCCACATATTAAAAAGAGGAGTTCATCTTACACATGTTTGTGCAAAGGAACTTATGGACAAAGTTCAACAAAGAGACGATCATTTAGAATCTGAGTTAATTAATTTTTTGGGCATGTCAAGATGGTACTAATGAGTATTGGTATCATCGTCATGGCAAACTTAAATGTTTGTTAAGAAACTTAGGTACCCATATGTGGTTTCTAACACTTAGCTGTGCTAAATATGCGTGGTATGTTTTACTTGAATTTCTACAACAAGCAAATTCAAATGTAAAAATATTGAATTGAAGACAGCTGGAGAACTGTGTTCCTTGGATCCTGTGAATGTGTGCAGATATTTTAATCATAGGTTTCAAGTTATGATGTCTTATAGTTGCAATAAAAATAATGTATCTCTTGAAGAAGTTACTTATTTCCTTTGGAGAAATGTATACCAAGCAAGAGGAGCTCCTCATTTACACATACTATTATGGATCAAGAGTGCACCAAAATTTGGACCTGATACTGATTAAAGTGTTTTGTCTTTCGTCGCGGACTATGGTACCTGTGCCATTCCAAATAAAAGGTGGAGAAAACAGTTTGAGACAACAAGTTTTACAGTTTCGAAGTCATCAATGTGGAAAATATTGTCGACAAAAACACAAGTGAAAGGGAAAATTGTATACAAAATGTAGTTTCCGGTTCTCACGTCCAATAATTTCAAAAGTAAGAGTCAATAGTTTTATGTCAGTAGTAAGGCATACTATAACTCGAAAATCTCAGAAGAATACATACAACATAAAAAGAACTGAAGATTCAAAGTATATTAATGACTACAATCCAGTGATTTTGACAATGTGGAATACAAAGATGGATATCCAGTATGTTGCAGATAATTCAATTGCTGTTCCTCGCTATGTTACATCATATATAACTAAATCTGCAAAGACAGAGTTGAAAGAAATGTGTGAAGAAATTTCAAAAGAGAAGCGTCTTAGTACGAAATTGTAGTTTTAGCTTGAAAATGCTTTTCCATCAAGAGATTGGATCCTAAGAATGCTCGACTCGGTTGAGCTCTGCCAGTTTATATTCAAAGTCAAGAGGAATCATTTGGGTTAATCTAGGTCTTGCCGCCACACGAAACAGAGTATTCAAATCTCTACAAGAAACTTATTATTTAGCATTGAATGAACGAGAAAGTACAAATATTGTTAAAACTAATATGTTGGATACGTACTATCCCAAAAGGAGTCCACATCTGGAAAACCTGTGTCTCTATGAAGTACTGCAACATTACAGTTTTAAGAGAAATGTTACAGAGAATATAAATAAAGATAAATATGCAGTAATTGGATGTGATGGATGTTTGATAAAAATGCCAAATTAAATCATATTAACCACAGAAAACTCAGATGTGAAACTCCAAATAAAAAGGAATTTTTCTATTTAGCACTTCTGCAACTCTACAAGACTTGGCGTAGTGAAATGGAATAACTTGGAGATTTGTACTGCTGTGAAGATTCTTTTAATGCATGTAAAGCTAGCATTCAATGTACACTTTTCTCAACTTATCTTCAAATGTTAAATGAAGGGATTGAACAAGAAACTACTGTTGCAACTGAAATAGGTAGAGCCATTTCTCAAGATAGTCAAAGTTCTGTTCCACTAAGTCAAGATCCACTAGGACAACTAATTATTGAACATGAAGCAGCAATAGCCATGAATGAAGTAGAAACAGCAATGCAACAAGCACAGCAGGATATTATTCAGTTGGGAAACATGGAAGACAAAATTACTATTGAGCAAAAAGAAATATATCAGCAAGTGACAGGACCGATACAGCATGGTTTGCTGCATGAAAAAATAAATATCAATGCACATCATTTAAACCTATTCTAATGTACATCAGTGGTCAAGCTGGAACAGGAAAAAGTTTCTTAATTAAAGTTTTGACGAGTTATCCACACAAAAGTACTGAATCACATTTATCTTGTGTTGTAACAGTTTGAACTGGATTAGTAGCACGCAACATTAAAGGGAAAATAAATTGGAATATGAGAAGCTATCTGGAGAAGCGTGTTATAAAGTTTCAATATTACTGAAGAAAATGAAACTTCTAATCATTGATGAGGTGAGCATGGTCTCAAACTTAATGCTTGCCTTTGTACATTTAAGCATGCAACATATTTTAAAAACAGATTATGAAAACTTCTAATTGTATTCGGCGATCTACTACAACTTACTCCTGTAAAATGGCAACCAGTTTTTAAAACACTTGTACATGATGACAGAAGGAAATCTTTGGGAAGTATTGGAAATGTGAATCTTTGGTTACATTGTGAATATAACAAACTTATTAGGAATGTGCAACAAGCAAGTGATGAAGATTATGGAAATATTCTTAAAGATATTGGAATTAGTGTTTTGACAAAACATACTAAACAAGCTTTACAAAGTCGGCTACTGAGGAACTTGTTTACAACCGAAAACACAGCACCTGAAATAATGTGCAAAAAACTTGGAGAAAAGAAGTCTATAGTTTGCCTACTGCCTACACTGTAAGAGTGTTCTACGTTCAATCAAGAACTTTTGAAATTGGAAAAATAACCAAAAATGAAAATGGAAGCTATTGATAAAATGGAACACCAACGAGTGACTATTCTCTCAGAAAAATTACAGACAAAATTGGATTGTTTGCAAAAGTCTGTATCTAAGACTGCAGGTTTAGAAAAGTCTTTACATTTAAATGTAGAAGAAGGTTTAGTAAATGGAGCAATTGGAAAAATTGTTGATTTTGTAAATTTACACAACAGAGATGGAATTGAGTTTTGATAGATTACATTTGGTGAGATTAAAGAGGTAAAACAGATTGAATGTTGTGCTGTACGTTTTTTGCTTGTGAATGACTTGTATGTTTGTAGAAAACAGTTTCCTCTGTCTTTAGCATATGCAGTAACCATCATTAAATATCAAGGTTTAAGTGTATACAGTGCTTTGGTAAATATTGGAAGTACAATGTTTAATGAGGGAATTGCATATGTCGCATTGTCTCAAGTAAGAACGTTATGTGGTTTGTATTTTATTGATTTTGATGAAAATAAGATTAGTGCTGATGCAAATTGTGTAAGAGAGTACAATCGGTTAATAAGACTTTATGCTCATAACTTAAGTGAATATCCCATATATGAGAAATGTGTAGTGTGTCCAAAATGGAAATATGACAAACATTCTACTGAGATTCCAAAATTGAAAACAATTAAAGAGAATCATGAGGGTGCAAAGACAATTAAAATGGATACTATTCATGATATTGTAGGATACCAGTTTGAAAATCGTTCAGGTATCAACTGCTATGCTAATGCAATTGTGAATGTTGTGTTTTATTTAGAAGATCTTCATCATGAAAATATGGAAATGTATGAAAAATATTCTGTTCTTTACTACATTATGTATTTCAAAAGTTGGGAACTGACATAAGTAAAATCCATACTGCTTCTGGAATTTGGCATCTTTTGGGATATATGTACTGGTTCTTTAAAATTTACACTCAATATACAACAGGATGCACAATAATTTCTAATCCTTGTGCTTGGTGTATTGGAAGATGAAGGAATACAAATTAAAAAAGTTATTTGGATTAAGTTACAGATGGGATCATAAATGTGAAGAGTGTTCATTTTATTCAACCACTGAAATAAATACCGAAAGATTCACATACTTGACTATATCAGATTGAGCATCAGTATCGTTTAACAAATTAGTAAAGACAGATAATCAAGACCTGAAATGTTCTCATTGTAAATCAGAAATGTTGTCAACATTATATATAGAAAGATTTGGGACATAGCTCATTTTAATGCTACAACATTGTAGAGCAAATGAAAGAAACTTGGAAACCAAAATAAAAAGTTTGTGGCAAGTTAAGTATCAATTTCCTAAAGAACTTTTAAAGCAGTGGCTATTATTTTACATGATGGGCCTACTACAACATCTGGACACTATACTGTGTATTTAAAGTGCAATAAAGGATGGACACATTGCAATGATGCCATTTGGAATTCAAATCTAGGTTGCCTTACGAATTACCAGATTCAGATCTGATATTTTTTTTGCCAAAGTTTTGAATACATCATTCTATTACTATTGGGAAGATGTGAACGCAAATTAACTAGTTTATTTTGGATATTTTCAATGCAAAAGTTTCTGAAACATTATTCGGCCTATTGGGAAGATGTGAACACTTAGTGTATGGATTATTCTTTGTGCTAATTCCTATTGCGTTTGGAAAATTGTGTTTATAAACAAACAGTTTATATATGTGTTGTCTATATTATTTGAGATGTAAATGAGAGTGTACATTTTACAAAATGTACTTTAGAGAAATAAAAGACTTAGGGCCATATGTAGCAAGCCTTTTTTCAATTTGGCCCGTTTGCGAATTGGAAAAATCCTTTTGGGATGTATCATCCCAAACGGCCATCGCAAAATAGAGAATTGCAAAATTTGCAATTCTTTATTTTGCGAATGCAATTAAGGAATTGCAAATTGCAATTCCTTAAATGCAATTCTGGAAGCACCAAAAATGTGCTATTTGGCCTTAAGGAATTGCAAATTACCACCAACTTCAAGTTGTTGGTGATTTGCGATTTTCTTTCAAAAAGCACTTTTTTGGATTTTTTAAAAGTGCCATATGTTGCACATACATGCCCTTAGGGTGTGTATGTGCGTAAAATGTGCACACAGGCATATTTCAGGTGTGCAACAGGATATCCTTGTGGCACCTTTGCAACCTTTAAATTGCATTCTCAATTTGCGATTCTCTAATTGGTAATCGCAAATTAAAAATGTCTTCCCATTCATTCCAATAGGCCTCCCAGCCCATAGGAATGAATCGGAAGGTATTCCTTAATTGCGGATCTCAATTTGCGATTCGCAAATAAGGAATACGTAGGATTTGCAAAATTTTTAGCAGATCCTACATACATTGCATTTTGTGATTCTCTAATTGTGATTCTCTGAAAATCGCAATTTTAGAATCGCAAAACTCTTTTTAGATACATATGGCCCTTAATGTAGTTGAAGAATGAAATTAAGAAACTGTAGATGGGTAAAGACATAGCTACACATAATGTAAATAATGCTCAACGCTAATTTTTTTTTTTTTTACAATCTCATTGATTGTTTTTTTTCCCCCGCTGTTGTATGATACTACATTGCAATCACTGTGTATGGAAATAAGTTTGAAAAGATTTTGAATTCAGTTCACAACAAAACTACTCTAAAATAGTTTCACTGAGTTTTGTATCTACATTAGTTAAAAAGATAAGAACAAATTATGTAATATGCATGATAATATGAAATAATGTTTAGAGCCACTTTTACTGCAGTCATATGTTCCCTCAAACACTACCCATGCACTCATCCATGTACTCAAGCCCTTCCTGTGCACTTCTACAATCACCGAGGCACTACCATGCACTCATGTAATCAATAAGAGTCTACCCGTGCACTCTTGTATTCTCTCAGGCAGTACACATGCATTTCTCCAATCACCTACACAGTACCCATGCACTCATGCAATCACCCAGAACCTACCCATGCGCTCATCCATTCTGTCAAACACTACCCATGCACTCATCCATGCCCACAGGTACTACCCCTGCACACATGCAATCACACAGTCACTACCCATGCATTCCTTCAATCACCCAGGCACTGTCAAAACACACCACTAATCACTCAAACACTACCCATGCAATCATGCAATCACTTAGGCACTATCCATGCTCTCAGACAGTACACATGCACTCATGAAATCTCACAGGCACTACCCATGCACTCTTCCAATCACTCAGGCAGTACACTTGCACTCCTCCAATTGTCGAGGCACTACCCATGCACTCATAAAATCACTCAGGTACTTCTCATGCACTCATCCATGCAATAAGGCACTACAACTCTTGCAATATCCCTGCACTCATGCAATCACCCAGGCAGTACCCGTGGACTGATCCATGAACTCAGGCACTACACATACAATTGCACAGGCACAACCCCAGCACTCTTACAATCACTGGGCACTAGTCATAAAATCACTCAGGCACTTCTCATGTACTCATCCATGCACTCAGGCACTACAACTCTTGCAATCACTCAGGCAGTACACATGCACTCCTCCATACACCCAGGCAGTAGCTATGCACTCATGCAATCACCCAGGCACAACCCATGCACTCATACATTCTCTCAAATACTACCCATGAACTCATCCATGCCCTCAGCCACTACTCAACACTCACCCATCCTCTCAAATACTACCCATGTACTCATCCATGCCCTCAGGTGCTACCCCTGCACTCATGCAATCACACAGGCCCTACCTATGCATTCCTTCAATCACCCAGGCACTACTCAGGAACTCATGCAATCACACAGACACAACTCCTACGCACTCAGGCACAACCCCTGCACTCTTGCAACCACTCAGGCAATAGACATGCACTCCTAAAATCACCCAAGCAGTATCCATGGTCTCATAAAATCACCCAGGCACTAAACATACACTCATCCATTTTCTCAAATCCTACCCATGCATTCATCCATGTCCTCAGGTGCTATCCCTGCCCTCATGCAATCACACCAGCACTACATATGCACTCATTCAATCTCCCAGGTACTACACATGTATATATGCAATGACCCAGACACTACCTATTCTATCATCCATGCACTCATGCACCACCCGGCACTCTAGCAATCACTCAGGCAATACATATGCACTCCTCCAATCACCCAGGCAGTAGCCATGCCCTCATGCAAAAAGTCAGACACTACCCATATAGTCATCAATTTTCTCAAATACTACCCATTCACTCTTCCCTGTCCTCAGACGCTGTCCCTGGATTCCTTCAATCACCCAGACACTACCAATGCTCTTATGCAATCACCCTGGCACTACCCATGCACTCCTGCATTCACTCAGGAACTACCCCTGCACTCTTGCATCACCTAGGCAGCAGCTGTGCACTTATGCAATCACTCAGGCACTACCCATGCACTTATGCAATCACCCAGGCACTACCCATCCACTCATCCATTCTCTTAAATACTACCCATGGACTCATCCGAAGGCACTACCCCTGAACTCATGCAATCACCCAGGCACTACCTATCCACTCCTTCAATCAGTCAGGCACTACCCATGCACTCTTGCAATCACCCAGGCACTACCTATGCACTCAGCCACACACACAAGCACAATCCCTGCACTCTTGCAATCACTCAGGCAACAGAAATGCACTCCTCCAAACACCCAGGCAGTAGCCATGCGCTCATGCAATCACCCCAGCACTACCCATACACTCATCCATTCTCCCAAATACTACCCATGAACTCATACATGCCCTCAGGTGCTATCCCTGCACCCTTGCAGTCACACAGGTACTACATATGCACTCCTTAAATTACCAAGGCACAATCCATGCACTCATGCAATCACCCAGACACTACCTATGCACTCATCCATGCACTCATGCAATCGCCCAGACACTACCTATGCACTCATCCATACACTCAGGCACTCGTCCAATCACCCAGGCAGTAGCTCTGCACTCATGCAATCACCCAGGCACTACTCATACACTCATCCATCCTCTCAAATACTAGCCATGCACTCATCCAAGCCCTCAGGTGCTGCCCCTGCACTCTTGCAATCACACAGGCACTACTTATGCATTCCTTCAATCACCCAGACACTACCCATGCACTTATGCAATCACCCAGGCACTACACATTCACTCAGGCACTACCCCTGCACTCTTGTATTCAGTCAGTCAGTACACATGCACTCCTCCATCACCCAGGCAGTGGCTGTGCATGTATGCAATCACCAAGGCACTACCCATACACTCATTCATTCTCTCAAATACTACCCATGCACTCATCCACACCCTCAGTTGCTACCCCTGCACTCATGCATTCACACAGGCACTACCTAAGCACTCCTTCAATCACCCAGATACTACCCATGCACTTACGCAATCACCCAGGCACTACCCATGCACTCATCCTTGCACAAAGGCACTACCCATGCACTCTTGCATTCACTCAGGCAGTACACATGCACTGCTCCAATCACACAGTCACTACCTATGCACTTTTTTAATCGCCCAGGCACTACCCATGCACTTATGCAATCACCCAGGCACTACCCATACACTCATCCATTCTCTTAAATACTACCCATGGACTCATTCATGCCATCATGCACTACCCCTGCACTCATGCAATCACACAGGCACTACCTATTCACTTCTTCAATTGGTCAGGCACTACCCATGCACTCTTGCAATCACCCAGGCACTACCTAGTGTGGTGTTGGGTTCAAATCAGGCCTACATACTCTACTAAACTCTCGAACACCTTAGCATAGAAGTTGGCACGGACACTGGAAAAGGTAAAAGACAAGTTTATTAAGACCCCATGGGGTGGTGATACATTCCTACAGTACCCTTCGGCAATGTAAGAAGTAGCACACCGAACATTGGTGCGCGACCTCTTTTATACAGTTTAATAGTAATAAAAAGATAGGCGGTTACAAGTTACACATTTTAGGTACATATAAGGTCATTTTTGGAACACAGCCAACATGTGGGAGGAGTTTCAACAGCACTGGTCAGTTAGCATGAACATTCCTGAAGAGTGACCAATTGGTGCGTAATGCGCATGTGCGCTTGACCAGTACTAAAAATAGCCTGTTGCCGAGCAGACTAGTGACCACGGGTATCGAGAAAGGACGAAAGGGCACACTGACCATGAGGCAGCGTGTTCATAGGAAACGGAAGTCAGAGGGATTCAAAATGGCCCCCGTTCGTTTTGGTCAAGTTAACAGAAAAGACCGTGTAGCTGTGCTAAACGCTAACTCAGGAGCTGCCAAAACACGACAGACAGCCCTTTTAGCGTTTAGCAAAAGCTACCTCATAGTGGACATAGTCAGAATGTTCATCCTCAATGTTAATAGCCATTATTTTCAATACTTCATCACTGATCAGTTTCTCTTGTTTAACAATAGCTCGTTTGGACGGAATACAGGCTGTGATACATACAGAACATAATGTAGGGCCACATTGAATACATAGACAAAGGAAAAATAATACTCCAATAAAAACACAGAGAATCGTTAATAATTTCCAACCCCAAGTACTAAGCAGGGTCCAGAACCAACCAGAAAAGGTCCATGTTCCATTTTCTGGGTGGATCTCAGCAGCTATCTTATGTAATTTTGTAATTGAATCATATACAGAAGGTGAGTTATCTGGTACGTACACGCAACAACTACTTCCGATGACGCGGCATGCTCCACCCCTATCAGCTAGTATCACATCTAGAACCATTCGATTCTGGAGTGCTACAATTCTGGTAATTTGTAATTCCTCAGTAATATTCCCTAAAGCAGAGGCAGTTTCATTGGCGACGGCTTCCACCACACGTGTAAGCCGCCTTATCTTCCTGCTATTCAGTGCAGCTCCTACAAATGAAAATAACCCCAAATTAAAATCTACATATTGTTGTAAAGTGGTATCAGTCTGGTCTATTTCATCAAGATCTATTGCTCGTTTCACTCTATTCAATATGAAATCATGGTACAAAACATAATCATTGTGATACATGGGAGGAGCAATAAACACAGGTGGTAATACAAATGCTATATAACACGTTCCCAACCATCCCAATGGTAGACGATGGTATCCCTTATTTCCACAAACGAAATATGTGTTATGTGAAGCTACAAATGCAATTCCAGTTGGTGTATCAAAGGTAAGTGTAATATTACATTCACTGCGGCCTACAGGGATTGTACCTTTATTTCTAATACACAAATCTGCTTTTGTATCGATAACAGTTATTATATGCGAGCTCGTCACATTTATAAGTCTTTGATTCGTATATACACGAGGTGTAGAGACATTGTCCGGCCGGTATTCTTCCCATTCGAATTTAGTTCCTTCAGCGTGTGGATAGCCGTCTTTATCGTTATAGCATATTTTATTCAACCGAAAAAGTAATCCACCTTTCGTCGGCCATCGCAGAGTAAAAAGAAGAGTGTACCAAGCATGACAAGAACCATTATGAGAAAACGGGAGAGGAATGAGTGGTGTTCCTCCCTTCTTCTGGTGTCCGGGCAACATTCCACATACCCAACAATTGGACGTATTGGTCATGTTATGAGTATGATGCAAAATCTTAATAAAACTGTTATTCAAATAAGTCTGCCTATGTCTTTCTTCGTGAAAAGGCAGAGTGAAATGAAAATGTTCAGACGGACTTGGAGTGGTGGGCAGTAAATGTTCTCGTACAGGAAACAACAGTTCTATAGTCCAAGCTAATACTGCGATCACCACTATGGTCAAGACAAACAAAACAACACCAAGAATTCTCCTCTTTCGTGTCGAAGGAGATGCCATAGTTCATAAAACAATACTCTTCAAAAACAACACTAAGCGGGAAAAATAAAAACGATGGTTCTGAACCGAGGCTGCCGTTGATTTGTTCTCCGGGATTCAAGACGGGTGTCGCTACACTGGGCAGAACTGATCCCCCCCCCTTGATATTCCCGGCTTCCGTTTCACAAACCTCAGAGCGGTCACCAACCAGTTTCAAAAGAAAGAGCACAAAAGAAATCTTATTTCCTGGGGCGTAGATTATATTTCACTTTATCAGAAACAACGTGGTCCGGGAAGGCTCCCTCCAATTCATCAGGCGTGACAGCTGGGCTCTTTTCTGTATCCAAAATCTTTCTGTAGTCGGATAGCACCACAGGGCTCACCAGATCCGGAGAGACACGTCGGCAGTGCGTTGAATGTATCCACCGCTTCTTGTTGGTGACTCTCACAGCAGTTCGCGTAGCCAGCAGCACTTGCTCAGGGCCATGCCATCTCGGTTCCAAACTGCTGGATCGCTCAAAGACTTTGACCATCACGTGGTCCCCAGGGCGGAGATCGTGAGCCTCACCAGTGGAGTTATCAGGGAGCGCCTCTCGAACCTGTTGATGAATAGAAAGCAAATCATTTGTTAATCGTGCCAGATAATCGTTCATCATTATACAAGGCATATCATGTATCAAACGAGGTTTTGGAACTCCCCATATATTCATAGGCCTTCCAAACACCACTTCATAGGGTGTGAGGCCAGACCGAGAATGTGGCACTGATCGAATGGACAGCAATGCCAGAGGCAAAGCGTCCGGCCATTTCAGAGATGTCGATGCCACTATCTTTGCTAGCTTCAGCTTCAGAGTTGCATTGTATCGTTCTACTAAACCTGCTGATTGCGGATGAAAGACAGCATGGAATCGTTGTTTGATTCCCAATCCTTTCAGGACATATTCCACTACTTTTCCAATGAAATGAGGGCCATTATCACTCCACATAAGTTTACAAACACCGTAGCGTAACACCTTAGCTGTTGTCAATGCTGTATTGTCTTTCGTAGGGTAAGCCTCAATCCATTTGCTGAAGGCACACACCACTACTAGGACATACTTGAGATTATTACAGCGTTCCAGCTGGATGTAATCCATTTGTAGTACTTCGAATGGTGCAGTAGGTGGGACAAACCCACCTTTAGGAGTATGAGTCCCTTGTCCAGGATTGTGCTGCAAACATATCAGACAGGTCTGCACTACTCTCTTAGCCGTGCTAGCAATGTCAGCATTTTCCCAAACTCGTGTAAGCAATTTAGTAATTGCGAGAGCTCCAATATGTGCCAGTCCATGTGTCATTTGCCCCATTGTTTGTAAATAGGCCATGGGTAGTTTCCATCTCTCCATATCTTTACTACGCCAGCAACCCTCATCATCCAATACTCCCTCGGTGGCCCATTTCACAAGTTCTGCCTCTGATGCTGACTTCTGTATATCGAGTATTTCTTCTCTAGCATCATGCCACCGCTCAGCTTGTGACTTCACCACATACATGGGGAAATTATTTTGCAGCATAGCGGTCTCTCTCGCAATGCGGTCTGCAAAAGCATTGCCCTGTCCTATTTTGTCCGTCACCTTTTTATGTGCGCTGCACTTGACTATTGCAACTTTCTTTGGGCATAACAGTGCATTCAGGAGATCGCGTACTAATTCTCCATGCATGATGTGTACTCCGTGTGAAGTCAGGAATCCTCGTTCCTTCCAAAGTAGGCCAAAATCATGCACTACTCCAAAAGCGTAACGACTATCCGTGTAAATGTTCACACATAGTCCAGCACTTAACTCACATGCCTTCGTTAAGGCTATCAACTCAGCCGCTTGAGCTGATTTTTGGGGTATCCGTGCTGCTTCTACCACTGTCTTAAGTGTCGTGATCGCATAAGCTGCGGAAGTCGTACCACCTGGTAACCTCACACATGACCCATCAACCCACAGTTCCCCATCTACATCTGGAAATGGCGTATCCTGTAAATCGATACGACCCTTTGTCTGTTCCTCAGTCAGAAAAACACAATCATGTTGTTCTTCCTTCTGGGTCTCAGCAACAGGATCCGGCAATAAAGTAGCAGGATTTAGTGTTGCACATCGTTTTAGTGTGATGTGCGGCGCCAACAACGTTAGCTCATATCCTGTCAGACGGGCACTAGTTAGATGCTGTGTTTTCGTTTGATTCAATAACGCATCTACCGCATGGGGAACTAGCACCAACAATTTGTGTGACAAAACTATTCCCTCACTTTGTCGTATCGCAACTGCTGTTGCTGCAACTGCTCGAAAACATCCAGGCAATCCTCGAGCCACAGGGTCGAGTACCGCCGAGAAGTATGCACAAGGCCTCTGTTTGTCTCCGTGTGTCTGCACTAACATTGACAATGCGCACCCATCCTTCTCGTGTACATATAATGTAAAGATCTTCGTGTAATCAGGTGTACCCAACACTGGTGCAGAACAAAGAGCTTGTCTCAATTGCTCAAAAGCATTCTGACATTCATCCGTCCATTCAATGGAAATCAGTGTATCTTTAGACAACAATGCCAACAATGGCTTAGCGATATGCGAAAAACCCAATATCCATTGCCTACAAAAAGACGTCAAACCTAGATAGGCGCGAACATCTTTCTGAGTGCGAGGGACTGGGGTATCTAATATTGCTTGAATTCGATCTGGTGTCAACGCACGGCCCTCCTTAGACAAAAGATGACCGAGGTAGGTCACCTTTGGTCTACAATATTGTAGCTTTTTCTTCGAAACTTTATGATTATGTTTGGCCAAGAAGGAAAGCAAGGAAAAAGTACTCTTCTCACATTGTTCTAAAGTATCTGCAGCAAGTAAGAGATCGTCCACATATTGAATGAGAACCACTCCTTCTTGTAAGCCAAAGGAATCAAGCTGCCTTTTTAATGCTTGACTATAAATGCTAGGACTTTCAGTATAGCCTTGAGGAACTCGACAGAATCTGTACGATTTATTATTTAATGTAAAGCCGAATAGATATCGACTGTCAGGATGTACAGGGATCGAAAAGAAGGCGTTCTTCAAATCGATGACTGTAAAAGTAGTTGCCGTTGGTGGAACCAACGTAAGCAAGGTGGTGATGTCAGATACCACTGGATACTGAGGCACTACTATCTTGTTTATTTCCCTCAAATCAATAATGAAACGGTAAACCTTAGTATCTGTATCTCTCTTAAGGATCGGTAAAATTGGACTATTGCAAACATTGTAAGGAACTTCCTCGACTACTCCTGCCGAAATCAAATCATCTACAATGTGTATTAAAGCAAGTTCACCTTCTCTAGAAATCTTGTATTGCGGGACACGTGGCAGAGATACTCCCTCCTTTACAGTAATACGCACTGGAGGAATGACCATTCGTCCTACATCCGTGTCAGAAGTGGCCCACAACGTTTTCGGTAAGGAGGCCAATACTTCAGATTCATAGAGAAAACACACTCGCTCAAAGTCTGGGTAATTCTCATTCAACACAACTCGCACTCCTTCTGGGGCACAGCGAATAGTAGCTCGAAAGTGTTTTAACATGTCGAGTCCCATAATATTATCTGGTGTATTTGGAGACAACAAAAAGGGACAAGGGGCAGCAAATTTATCGACATGAAATGCAACTGGTTGAGACAATGGGCTAGAAGTAGGTGTTCCATCGAACCCTATTGCTGTAATTACCTCGCCAGACAGGGGAGCCCTTGGAACCAAGTATTTGGACAAAGCGCTACGAGTAGCTCCTGTATCAACCAGAAATTGATCAGTAGAACCCAGAACATGTGCTTCTATGTATGGACCCCTTTGATCAACTGGTACCTCAACCGATTCCACACCCCATCCTACGCGATCCTATGCATAATGCTCATCCCGTAGTTCAGCAGGACCACCCTCATTTATCTGATATTGATTGCGATTATCAAACGTATTATAATCTGACTGACCACGACCCCTTGCTCCATATCCCCCATGATCATTCGTGCCATAACCTCCTCTCGACCCTCCATAATAACTTCTAGACCTTCCACTTCCTCGCCCCCTCAAATTACGCTGCTCTCGAAACACCGGACAGTCTGCAATCCAATGCCCGAACTGTTTGCAGTATGCACATTGATTCACAGAAATGTCAGAACGAGGGGGAGGAGCATTACTGTACGATCCTCGTCCCCCTCTATTGTTCCCTCTCGTAGCCTGAACTTGAGCTAACATTACCTTCGTTTTCAATTCCTTCGCCTTCTTTTCACTACTTTCTTTCGCCTCCAATTCCTGTCGTTCATAATATTGAGCCATAGTCAATAAAGAAGCAGGGGTCGCTGTGGTCCATGAACTTTCACTCGTTTTCAATCGTTTCGCAATCTCCGGTAGGAGATTAGCCACATACTTATCAACAAATAAATGCCTGCCCGTATCTTCTGTCAATAATTGACCACTGTAATCATGGAACGCTTCCTCGAAGCGAGAGAAAAAATCGGAAACTGATTCATCCGCTTTCTGCTTACAAGAGGCTAATATAGTCCAATCAATCTTTTTAGCGGGAGCAAGAGTCTTTAGTTTTGTTAGTATGGCCCCTGGAAGGTCTAATATTAATTGACACGGCTTACATGCTGGTTCTCTATCTAAATCAGCCTGAATAAGATCTTTCCAAGTGGCCCCGAGAGTCGTGAGATCATCAAACCTACGAATCGCTCTCCACATATCAGGGGGCAATATCAACCCAAAAAATAGATCAATATCAACTAACGTCATGATACACGAAGAAATTGCACTTTCAACATTCTCATAAAAAGCCGCAGGATTTTTACGGGGATCAGGTAAAGCATTCTTCAGTGCCATAACATCTGCTCTATTCCAAGGCGTATAAACCCAGTTATATACAAAATACCCTTTCGCGTCTTTTGATCTCTTATCATCATCCGTGCCATCCCCTTTATGAGGGACATATAAAGGCGCAGCTTCTCGCATAGGTCTAACATTAATCGCAGCGATCTTATCTGTTTCAAAGATAGGGCATTCTTTAGATATCCCCGTCGCTCCGGACGTAGACGAATTCTTCGACTTTTCCAACTCCCGTAGTTGTGTCGCCTCATTACGCAGTTCAATCAAACGTTTGAAGAAGTCGTCCGCATCTGAAAGAACAAAAAGACCTTTACGAAAATTCTCACAACCCTTGGATATCTCCTTTGGTTCTAACTCGAGAGAATATTTTCTATACCGCTCAACAACTTCATCTCCAAAATGATCTAAAAAATACAGTCGTTCTTTATCAGGCCACTGTTCCATTTGTTCAGTAACGTCAGAAACAGTAACAGTATTAGTATTTAATTTTCGTGCAAATGAACGTAATTCCGCAGCTCGTTCCGCATGTAACCTGGTACGCTGTGTTCGATCACTATCCTCGTCCGAGTCCTCGTTCGGAGCCGTAGGTACGACATACGGAGGCGGACACCGATCTAGTAATGAAAAATCATCCGTTTCATTAGTAAGGACTGGATAAAAAGGACGCCTGATAGGGAATTGACCATTAACCTGTAAATTTCGTTCTCGTCTCTCCCTCTCTTTCTTTTCCTGTAATTCCTTCTCCTGTAGCTGTAAAGCTTTGTCACGTGCAGCCTTCCGCTGCACTTTCTCCGCCAAGGCTTCCTCACGCTTCGCTCGTTCACGCACCTCTTTCTCCCACATACGCACACAATCAAACATATCTTGTCTAGACCTTCGCTGAAACAAACACTGTTCTACATACTGTACCTTTCGAAGGTCAAACGACCCATATAGTGGCCACTGTAATTCACGATCAGTTTTAGTATACTTATGCCATAATGTACTATACATTATTGGTGGAATACCGAATTTGACATACATTTCATGATTTGGAGTCCCCTCTGGGGGAGCCGGCTGTTTTGCACTTAATCGATAATTGGTACCATTTTCAGAACAGCACATCCTACGGAGTGTGCTAAAAACAGGCATGTTTCAAAAAGTACCACGAAAACGTGATACTACAAAAATGCCACCTAACACGGTGCACTATTCAAATCAAATAAATCAGAGAAATATCCCTACATGCCTGCCTATGTGAGGTGCACTTCACATATTCAAATTCAAAATCAAAGATTCAAACGTTAGCTAACAAATTCAAATTCAAATTCAAAGTTTCAAAAAAAGCCACAGTAAGTGTCAGTAGACTACTTCACCACTCAAAAGCTTACCAAATATTTTCAAACGTCCAAAGTCCAACTGCCAAGTTCCGTGGTCAAATCAGCCAAAACGGCACCTCACGACAATCCAAGATCAGAATCTCAGTCGAGGACCGGCGCCACCTGGAAGGTCAGATCGGAAGGAAGGGAAAACACACCGTGGGTGCCGAGACTCGGGTCACTCAATGGCAGCGATCGCGTCCATGGCGAGTTTCCTAACCTTCGTCACGACCTCTCCTTCGGGCATCCGAGTCGCCGATGAGTCCCTTCGTGGTCGCCAATTGTGGTGTTGGGTTCAAATCAGGCCTACATACTCTACTAAACTCTCGAACACCTTAGCATAGAAGTTGGCACGGACACTGGAAAAGGTAAAAGACAAGTTTATTAAGACCCCATGGGGTGGTGATACATTCCTACAGTACCCTTCGGCAATGTAAGAAGTAGCACACCGAACATTGGTGCGCGACCTCTTTTATACAGTTTAATAGTAATAAAAAGATAGGCGGTTACAAGTTACACATTTTAGGTACATATAAGGTCATTTTTGGAACACAGCCAACATGTGGGAGGAGTTTCAACAGCACTGGTCAGTTAGCATGAACATTCCTGAAGAGTGACCAATTGGTGCGTAATGCGCATGTGCGCTTGACCAGTACTAAAAATAGCCTGTTGCCGAGCAGACTAGTGACCATGGGTATCGAGAAAGGACGAAAGGGCACACTGACCATGAGGCAGCGTGTTCATAGGAAACGGAAGTCAGAGGGATTCAAAATGGCCCCCGTTCGTTTTGGTCAAGTTAACAGAAAAGACCGTGTAGCTGTGCTAAACGCTAACTCAGGAGCTGCCAAAACACGACACTAGGTACTCATCCTTTTACTCAGGTGCAACCCCTTCACTCTTGCAATCACTCAGGCATTATAAATGCACTCCCCCAAACACCCTGCAGTAGCCATGCACTCATGCAATCACTCAGGCACTAACTATACACTCATCCATTCTCTCAAATACTACCCATGAACTCATCCATGCCCACAGGTGATATCCCTGCACTCATGTAATCACACAGGTACTACATATGCACTCCTTCATTGCCCAGGCATAACCCATGAACTCATGCAATCACCCAGACACTACCTATGCACTGATCCATGCACTCAGGCACAACCTCTGCGCTATTGCAATCACTCAGGCAATACAAATGCACTAATCCATTCACCCAGGCAGTAGCTCTGAATTCATACAATCACCCAGGCACTACCCAAAAATCATCCATTCTCTCAAATACTACCATGCACTCATCCAAGCCCTCAGGCGCTGCCCCTGCACGCTTGCAATCACACAGACACTACCTATGCATGCCTTCAATTGCCCAGGCACAACCCATGAACTATGCAATCACCCAGGCACTATCCATGCACTCATCCATGCACTCAGCCACTACCCCTGCACTCTCCCCTTCACACAGGTAGTATACATGCCCTCCTCAAATCACCCAAGTAGAAGCCATGCACTCATGCAATCACACAGGCACTACCCATACACTCATCTATTCTGTCAAATACTACCCTTGCACTCATCCATGCACTCATCGCTATCCCTGCACTCAAGCTATCACACAGGTACTACTGATGTACTCCTTCAATCACTCAGGCACTACTCATGCACTCATGCAATCACCCAGGTGCTACTCATGTACTCATCCATGCACTCAGGCCCTACCCCTGCACTCTTGCATTCACTCAGGCAGTACATATGCACCCTTCCCATCACCCAGGCAGTAGTTATTCACTCATGCAATCAGGCTCTACCCATGCTGTCATCCATTCTTTCAAACACTACCCATGCACTCATCCATGCCCTCAAGCACTACCCATGCATTCATGCAGTCACTTAGGCACTACACACGAACTCATCCATGCAGTCATGCATTACCCCTGCAGTCATGCAATCACCCAAGCAGTACAGATGTACTTCTCCAATCACCCAGGCACTATGTATGTACTTATCGAATCTCCCAGGCAGTACCCATACACTCAGGCACTACACATGTACTCATGCAATCTCACAGGCACTACCCATGCACCCCACCAATCATCCAGACAGTATACATGTTCTTCTCCAATCAATGAGGCACTACCCATGCACTCCGAAATTCACTCAAGGACATCTCATGTACTCATCCATGCACACAGGCACTACTCCTGCACTCTTGCAATCACTGAGGCAGTACACATGCACTCCTCCAATCACTCAGGCAGTACCCATGTACTCCTTCAATAACTCAGGGACTACCCATGCACTCATTCAATTACCAAGGCACCATCCATTCACTCATCCTTGCACCCAGGCAGTAGTACTGCACTCATGCAATCACACAGGTACTACCTATGCACTCATCACATTACCCAGGCACTACGCATGCACTCCTTCATGTACCCAGGCACTACCCATGCACTCCTCCAATCACTCAGGCACTACCCATGCACTCATCCATACACTCAGGCACTACCTCTGCATTCATGCAATCACTCAGGCAGTACACATGCACTCCTCTAATTACCCAGACATTGCCTATGCACTCATTCAATCACCCAGGCACTACCCATGCACTTCTCCAAACACACAGGCACTACCCCTGCACTCATCCAATCACCCAAGCATTACCCATGCAGTCCTCCAATCATGCAGGCACTACCCCTGCACTCATGCAATTACTTGAGCATTACATATATACTCCTCCAATCACCCAGGTACTACCCATGCACTCATAAAATCACCCAGTTACTACCCCTGCACTCATCCATGCTCTCAGGCACTACCCTTACACTCTTGCAATCACCCATGCATTATGCATGCACTCCTCCAATCACCCAGGCATTACCAATGCACTCATGCAATTAATCAGGACTATCTATTCACTCCTCCAATCACCCAGACCCTACCCATGGACTTATGAATTCACTCATGCACTACCCATGCACTCCTCCATATATTACACGTGCCGCAATTCATACAACACATCGAAGTTTGTCTATTGTTAACCAAATGAGCGACTCTAACAATGACCATTTTTTTCTTTTACACTTTTTGGTGTTTTTGAACTCTTTTTTTGTATTTGTTTGGTGTTTTTTTTTTTTTAAAAATTAAAAAATCGACAGAATGAACTGAGAAAACATTCTCAAAAATGTTGCAATTAAATACTTATTGTAAAAAAATAACAACAATGGTTTTTCACAACAACCACAATAGCATCCAGAGATTGCTCTCCATAACAAAGAAAATGTTTGCATATAATGCACCGCTGCTCAAGTTCAGCAAACTCAGGTATTAGTTGGGCTCTTTGGGTTGTTGTTGAAGAACCTGATGAGGTGCTAGGCCCTGTGACTTGATTATCTTTGCAAAGTGTTTTTTCTGTAGCTCGCGACGATGTTGCTCCCGCGCAAGACGATGTGGATGCATTGTCTACAGGTGTTTTAGCATAGATGAAGTGCCACAAGAGTATTTTTTATCACATCCACGAGAGAGGATCTTTTGACATATTGTGCACGTCACCTTGCGTGCATTGACCTTTTTTTTCTCCTGGTGGAATCGAAAACAAAGCCCACACTACACTTTCGTATCGCTGCTTTAAAGGTTCTTCCAAATCTTCTTCTTCTCCAAGTATCTCCTGTGGTGGAATTGAAGAAGCCATTTTTCGAGTGAAAAGAAAATATATGCTAGAAAGAAGAACACAAAGCACAAAAGCTGGGTCTCTGAAGATGTTCTTGGAAGAAATAAAAATGTGGGCGGGGTCCTGCAAGTTCTAGAATAAAAAGCTTCTTAAACAATGAACTGCATTCTTTTGAAGTCACGTGGGATGCACGCAACCGACGCGCAACCAGTGCACACCAGACGCGATTCCCCAAAAATATATTTAACAATAATATATCTTATATATATGATATATATGATATTTACAATTGTGTATATGCATCTTTTAGTATAACATATATAATAAAGTTATATACATATACTTTTAAAACTAAATAGGTTGCTCTGGATTCGCATACCTGACGCGACCCCAGAAATATGTTTGTGCCATTACTCAGGACCGTCGTGGCTCCAGTTACTTGATTATAAGACATTTAATATCCATATTATTTATGTATATATCACTTTTATAAGTCTTTTAGTAAAGCATATACAATTGATTTACTACATTTATAGTATATATATATATATCATGTATTTACATTAAAAAAATATAAAAATGAGAACATCGCACCCTTCGCATACTGTACGCGTATTTTGCGTGACTTAACCAATATGGCAGCAGAATTCTTGGATTCATGCACCCACCATGACTGGTACACGATCGGTATGGGAATCTCAGTTTAAAAAAAATGTAAGTGCGTATTTTAAAAAGGATAAAACATCACATTACCTTTATAAAAGCTTAAAAATTTAGAAAAGGAGTTTTTAATCCATATTGTAAATTATGCACACTGTAATTTTTCAGAAATTGTTGAAAATATAGTGCCATTGTTGTTCTACTCGCAACTAACAAAAACAAGTTGCAAAACTTTAGATTATCACTAAAAAAAGCACAGGTTTTTTGGACCTTTTAGTTAGGAATTAGCAGTTAAAAAACCTTTGAAATTCACTGAAAAAACCATAGGTTTCAGGGACGTTATAGTTAGGAATTAGCATTTGAAAAACCTTTCAAATTCACTGAAAAAAACACTGGTTTTCAGGTTTTTTTAATGCTAATTTCTAACTATAACATAGCAATCGCGTTTCCAGAGTGGTGGAGAAAGGTAAGCGTGGCCTCCGAACACTTCTAAGCAATCCCACTGTTTGGGGTTCACTGGGGGCAACAGGAGGGGTAGTTAGCCCCCAACGTCAACCTTGGGGGCCAACTACCCCTCCCATTACCTCAAGTAAGTCCCACACAGCAGGATTGCTAACTTCTCATACCAGGCCACACCCCCTTTCTCCACCACTCTGCAAACGCGTCCCCTGGTGCTTTGTAAATTGGGAAATTAATTCCCCTTGAGTACTGTGGGTCCCTCGGGGCCAACTAGACCACCAGGTACCTCCAGTAAGTGCCACAGAGCTGGATTGCAGAGAGGTGGTCCGAGGCCAAGCCCCTTTTTACACCACTCTGCAAACGTGGCTTCTGACACACTGCTGCTCAGAGGATGAAGTTCACTTGTGTTCTGAGGTCCTCAGGACACAAGAGGACCTCATTGCCCCACCAGCAGTGCACCAAGAGGCGTGTTTGGAGAGTGGTGTAAAAAGAGGGCATGGCCTGGAATGAGAAGTTAGCAATTCTGCTGTGTGGGTCTTACTGGATGTAATAGGAGGGGTAGTTGGACCCCTCTCAGGCCACTTCTCGCCCCGGGGACCCCATCCCCCAGGGCATGGCCTCACCATTGAGACCAACGGGGGGAGCACCAATTCCCCCACGGTACCGCCAGGTCCCCACCTCCAGCAGAAGCCGGCATTGCTTTTGCACAAGGGGAGCCTCTGACATGCATCTCCCCTTGTGAAAAAAGCAATCTGCTTTGCTTTTTGGACCCAAGAGCAGGTTTCCTGCTCTCACGTCCAAACACCAGAGCAGGGTTTGCTATGACAGGGTGAGGGCTGTGCTCCCGCCCTGCCATAGCAAGCAGTAACATCCCAGGATGGGCACCCCAGGCCAATGCAGGAGCTGGCCCTGGGGAGTGGCGGTCCCCAGGGCCATCAAGGGTTCCAGGAGGGGTACCGCACAGCCCACATCCCAAGTGTTTAAAGCCTCGGAGATGTGGTGGTCCCTGGGCCCAGGAGTCTATGACGGACCCCTGCATTTGAATAAACAGTGCCCTGGGGAGGTGGTGATCCAGGGGTAGTGTGGGGGGGGTTTGAGCCCCCACACACATTATTTATTATTCATTTTAGTCCCAGGACGGTGGTGGTCTCCAGGGATTGGGGGCCCGCGAGTCCTCCCCACCCTATTATGATGAAGCCCAGGGGAGCTGGCAGTCCCCGGGACTGCGGGGGGCTGTTGGGGGCTGAGTGCCGCATAAAATATAAAGCCCCGGGGAGGTGGCGGTCCCCGGGCTACAGAATTCAGTATTGCCGCGGGACCTGGCCCAACCGGGGGCTTTACAAAACAAAGTGCAGGAGACCGTGCTTCGTTTTTTTTTTCATTTTTGAGGGGGTTCGCGCACACAGCGTGATCCGGCAAAAATGTAAAAACAAAAACTTTTATTGGGCCTGGGGTCACTGTGGGACCCCTGAGCAGGCCTGGGGGGTCAGGGTGTTCCTACCCAGCCCCCTTTATTTAGTTTTTTAATGTTTCTGTCACCTTTTTCCCTCTCCCTCGATCTGAGGCACAATATTACTGCCATCACTTCCTGGTTTGAAGTGTTGGCGGACAATCAGAGGCAAGATCGTGCTGGGGAGGGCTCAGCCAATCATATCTCACAATTCTCAAATATAGATATCTGTAAATCTTTAAATAGCTCAAAAACTACTAAACGGAATTACACCATTTTAAAAAATGTGTGCTTTCTGGACCCAGAACTATCTCTCTGCCAAATTTGGTGTAATTCAGTTTGGCAGTTCAGGCTGTAGCCCTGTCTAAAGTTTCCTATGGAAAGCACATTTTGGAAACCCCTTTTTTCCCAGCCCCCCTGATAAATCACCTCGAAACTCTTATCACATGAGCTGACCTGACTGAACAATTATTTTTGAAAATGTTGTGAAGAATTGTCAGACGGCTCCAAAGTTATTGGCAAATCAAAAAAACACTTTCCCTATGGAAACTAGGTTCTAACTATTCCTACCTACTGGCGACCGCCAGTTGGTAATATATATATATATATTTATATATATATATATATATATATATATATATATATATATATATATATATATATATATATTCACAGCACACGTTCTGCAATCTTGAAAGAACGACGTCCAGGCCAGCTAAGTTTTCAAAAACCGGTGTTTATTCACAGCCCACTCAACGTTTCGGGAACCACTTCCCTTGCTCACGAGTGATCATGTCTGTTTACATCCAGTGTTTTATGGTATGACATGTGATCAGAAAAAAGTAAACATAATAAACAGACTCCCAATTCGTTCGTTTTCTGGAGCTGCGAGGACAGACTTCTATACATAGTCAGTAGAACGTGGCACATTTTTCATTCATCATTTAAATAAATGAAATAAGCATATGCGTCCATTAATTGTAAAATATAGTTTAAAATAAATTAAATTAAATCAATTAACAGAATTCCATACTTGCATTGGCGGTCTGCTGTGGCCATACTTATACTGCTCGGGGTTAAACACTGTTTCTCCTTTGTTAACCCTAATGGTGATGTGGTAGTATTGTCACGTGATTCCATGCCCCAGTGGGCAAACCAAACAGACAAATCATTGTCAATTTATACTTTGCATAAGCCATGCAGTGTCAGTTTAGCATACTCCAAGTTGACTCACTCGAGGTAGTTCAAATCCTGCTGCTCACGTCGTGAATACTACTCTAATGTAGCCCAAGTGGGCAGAAAGGTCACCAGTTCTCAGTCAATAGCCAATCATTTACCACTTGACGCATTGTGTCACATTCTTTCCGTGCTGCATTAGTTGTCTCACACTCTCCCAAAATAAACGTTACCTGTAAAATAAATAAATACAGTGATTAACTTGATTTAAGTAATCTTCCTACCAACCATTAAAAACAACAAAATACTTTGAAACAGCCAGAAACATTATTACATGTGATTATCATACACTGTCAGTTTTCATCCAAGGTGGACACTCAATGCCTCATCCGAATTGTGCCCCACCGGTTGCATAGTGTGGTACTTGATTATAAACCTGGACTCTAGTCTCCTCAGTTCCTGTAATCTATTCCCCCCTCTCTCCCTTGTAGGTATTTGATCTAACACTACAAATGATAGGAGGTTACTGTTGCCTTGGTGGTGCGTTGCGAAATGCCTTGCTACAGGGTACTGTTTGTCATGATTTTTTATTGCTCTGAGGTGCTGTAACACTCTATCCTTTGCAGGTTTGATAGTGCTCCCAACATACCATTTTTTGCAGGGACATTTCAGGGCGTATACCACATATTCTGTGTGGCATGACACATGTTTGGTGATTCTGTATGGTTCACATTCATTGGACAATTTGATTTCTTTTACACTATGGCTGAATTTACATGCCTTGCACCGCCCACATACAAAGAAACCTTGGACTGGGTTCTCGTTCCGTTTCTTCTGTGTCACTAGTGTTTGACAGATTCTGTCTTTCAGAGATGCTGGTCTCCTGTATGTTATCTGCGCATGCTCTTGGATACCTGCTTTAATGTCCTTATCTGTCATGAGAGCACTCCAGTATTTGTTAATTGCTCCTCTGACCTGTTTGGCTTGGGGATTGTAATCTGTGATAAACCTAACCCCCTCCTTCTCTGTGTTACTTACTTCTGTGGTAGTGGGATTCAAGTCTTTCTCTTTTATCTTGCGTACTGCTTCACCAATGCACTTTTTACTGTATCCCCTGGTTCTAAATCTTTCACACATAATGCTTTTTTCTTTTTCAAAATCTTCTACTTTGGAGCAGTTTCTCTTAGCTCTCAGAAGTTCACCATAGGGGATAGAGTTAATCAAATTTCTAGGGTGGCAGCTCTGTGCGTGCAGAAGGCTGTTTCCAGCCGTCTCCTTCCGGAATAGAGTCGTTATTAGCCGGTCATTCTCTTTGGTGACCCTTAAGTCTAGAAAATCCACAGATACCTCATCTATGTGGCTCGTGAAGGAGAGATTGTAGTCATTTACATTTAAAATGTCCACAAACTCTTCTGCCTCCCTTGCTGTACCTTTCCAGACGATAAAAATATCGTCTATGTACCGGAGCCAAGTACATACTCCGGTACGAAATTGGTTGAGCTGTCTAACAATTAGTTCTTCCGACCAACCTAGGTAGATTCCAGCAAAAGAAGGAGCAAAGCAAGTGCCCATTGAAGTCCCAAGTAACTGGTGGTAAATGGTGCCATTAAATAAAAAATAATTTTGGGTTAGGCAGGTATGGATCATGTCAAGTAGCATGTCTGTATGAAAGAGGTAAGACACTGACCTGCTTTTGAAAAAGTGTCTACAGGCTTCCACTCCCATCTCATGGGGGATGTTGGTGTACAGACTGTTGACATCAAGCGTCATTAATATACAGTCGGTATCTACTCTGATTTCATTAATCTTATGTAAAAAATCACCAGAATCTTTTAAATAAGATGGAAGGTTCTGTACCATGGGCTGTAGAAAATGATCCACATACCGTGATGTGTTTTCCAAACAGCTGTTCCTAGAGGACACAATGGGCCTCCCTGGCGGGTTTTTAGCATTCTTGTGTAGTTTGGGCAACAGATATAGGGCCGGAATTTTCGGAAATTTACATTTGAGAAAGTTAAACTCTTCTGTCTCAATGAGTCCCTGGTTCCGCCATTCTATTAACTTTGGAGTTGGATATATATATATATATATACACTGAAAAAACCATAGGTTTCACACCAGTTATAGTTAGCTGGACATTTTACTCATACAAAACCATTGGAATTCCCCCGTTATAGTTAGTTGTACTCACTATAACTCGCGCACCCGCAATCCACTGCTGATGAAGTCACATATTACATCATTCATGACATGGTCAGTGACATCACTGATGACATCTCAAATGACATCACTGATGACATCATCCATGTGACAATCAAATACACCTCATCACACACTAGTATAATCTTTCATCACTCACTGTAAAATAGAAAGTGCCACATTTGAAACCATTGACACACCAATAGAAATTTCTAAACACCCACTTAGTTATTCATAGAACTATACACACATCTAATCACTTACCTATAGATTCAGTGTTATATGCAGTGAATAATCAACAGAACACTACCAAATATACTTATACACCTATTTCAACATTACACACCAGCACACATTGTATTCACTGATAAAGACATCCTTCTGACTTATGCAAACAATTGATTATACTTACATTTACTCACCTACACACTTATACAAACACCACTTCATCTATTTATATAGATAGTAACTCACACTTAGTGTGTTATAAAATCACTATTAGAAGTATACAGTTATCTATATAGTGACTCATACAATCACTAAGGGCCATATGTATCAACAAACCCTTTTGCGATTCCTAAATAGCGTTTTTTAAGGAATCGCTATTTAGGAATTGCAAAATGGTATGTATGAAGAAATTCGCTATTTTTTAGCGATTCCTTCATCTTCCTTATTTGCGAATTCGCATTTCGCGAATTCGCAATTAAGGAATAATTTCCAATGCATTCCTATGGGCCAGGCGGCCCAAAGGAATGATTGCGAAATAATTCTCGAATTGCAAATTCGCAATTTGCTAATCGCAATTTGAGAATTATTTCAAGGGTGCAGGGGTGTCTCAAAGACACCCTGCTGCTCCCCTGAAATGTACATGTGTGTGCATATGGCACACATACATGCCCTATGGGCATGTGTGTGCATCACATGCCACCTTCAAAAATGCCATATTGTGCATTTTTTGAAGAATTCGCAAGTTACCATCAACTACAAGTTGGTGGTAATTTGCGAATTCTTAATCAAAATTCGCAACCCAAAAATGCTACATACATAGCATTTAAGGAATCGCAAAATTGCGATTCCTTAAATGCTATGGCAAAATAAGGAATCGCAAATCTTTGCCATTCCTTATTTTGGGAATGTTTCATACATCCCAAAACATGCAAAAAGGCCGTTTGCGATTCGCAAAGGCCGAAATTCTGCGAATTTCGGTCTTTGCGATTCGCAAAAGGCTTGATACATATGGCCCTAAGTCTTAGGGACACTTAATTAGATATAACTGTCACATACACTGCCTATTTTTTTCAAGTTTAAAGGAGATGTACCATTGAGAGAAATATTTCATCCCCACCACACCCATAAACATATACACTCACTGAAATAACTGTTATAACATGTAGTCTTAACCTCATATACCTACTGAATGAACTTTTCACAATTTTTTTGGCAATCACACACCCCCCACCAAACCACATAGACATTCATTTACCCATACAAATAATCAGTTAAGAAACCAATAACAAATATAGTCTTTAACATAGCAATTAAGACAAAGCAATAAAGACTTTCTCAGAGTTTAGTAACTACACATTATATATAGTGAGACTCTACAAATTAGTCAAGGAAACAATCAATGACACTGTTACTAAATCCACCATCGACACATTTATATTTATATATCCACTCATTCTTCAATGCAAAGTAGTGTATTTATAATACATATTTAAATATCAAAGCAAACCACATTCACTGGATGATGTCATCAGTGATGTCATCAGTGATGTCATTTGAGATATCATCAGTGATGTCATCAGTGATGTCACTGACCATGTCATGAATGATGTAATATGTGACATCATCAGCAGTGGATTGTGGGCGCGCGAGTTATAGTGAGTACAACTAACTATAACGGGGGAATTCCAATGGTTTTGTATGAGTAAAATGTCCAGCTAACTATAACTGGTGTGAAACCTATGGTTTTTTCAGTGAATTTCGAAGGTTTTTTAAATGCTAATTCCTAACTATAACGAGACAAATATACAGAACACTGCCCACAAGGCAGTTTGTGTTCTCATTGGTGAAGGTGGAGCAGCAGCATTTTATATGAGATGCATTTTGCACCTTATGAATGCCGGTATCTTTATGTATAGGCTGCTGGCATTGTCAAACTTGAAGACTGTGACTGTGAGGATAGATTGCAGTTTATCTTGGTATGCAAGGAATGAGGAGATGGGACAAAGTGTTTTCATTTTACAGAGGGCACTCTTTGTGATGTGTTAACATGTGGTATCAAGTATTGGTCTGAATCCATGGCAGCCCCTAGGTTTCTAACGTCTCTTGATGGTTGTTGGTGGGGCCTCACATTCCTTAGATCATATGGTGGAATACAGGTATTTTTTCAGTTGTCCATCGATCATAATCTCAGTTTTTTCTCTATTGACCCGTAGATGGTTATTCATCATCCATTTCTTGAAAGGATAAAGGCAATCTTCAAGTTTGGAATTGCAGAGGCCTTCTGGGCTATCTAGCATTAAAATGATTTTGGTGTCACATGCATAGTTTGAATGATTTGCTAAGGGGGTTCAGTTGAAGTAATAGAGAGGATATGGTGGACTGCTGAGGGACGCAACAGTGTAGTGTGTGAGGAGCTATGTAAAAGATGGTAGAAAAACTACACTTTGTTGTTTGTGACATAAGAACCAGTCCATTTTAACCCACTTTCCTGAACTCCAAGACAGTGGAGTCTTTGTAGTGACATATGATGGTGGACAGTGTTATCTGCAGCCAAACTCCAGAAGCAACATGGCACCTACGCTATTCTTGACCTCTATGAGTTTTAAATCATTTGAGATGGATATTATGGCTGACTCTGTGCTTCATCCTGGTCTGAAGCCAGAATGTTGGTCTAACATTAAGTTCCTCATTCCGATACCAGTCGGACTGACCAACATAATTTTAGAATCAGGAATGCCCGTCAAGTAGGCGGCGGTCCTGACTTCCAAATTATGATCTGACTGCCATGTTGGCGGTCGCAAAGTGCCTTTTTGCATTTAGGCTTGTGCTGTGGCCAAGAAAAGGACCACGGCACAAACCTCAATGCTAAAAGGCATGTTTGGAAACATGTGGTGCCTGGCACAGGGTGCATTGAAGTTTCATGGGCACCATGGGAGCCCCCCCAGGCCCCATAGCGGAGGCCCAGGGTTGATAGGGGTGTCGGTCAGTCCATCCGCCTGCTGCCTCTGAGTGCCCACATAATAATGTGGCGGTCCAACTGCGGTACCACATGTCAAATGGACCACCACCACCAGGCCGTCGGTGGCTTTCCATCCAACATCGTAATCGGGCTCTTAGCTGTCATGTTCTGTATAGTTTAGGAGCTGAGTAAGCACTTCTCTATCAAAAATCTTCCTAAGAATGGTCCGGTTTCTCAGGGAAGAGGGATGTGGAGGGAAAGATCAATGAAAGGTTATGAAGAAGATAAGGAAACATGAGCCTATCAGTAGGTCGTTGTTCCAATCCACCAAAATGTAATCCCCCCTTTAACTCCAATCAGAATGTAATCCTAGGATCCTGGCACTTTTACCCATATTCACTTGGGGTAGTGTTATTGAAAGGGCATAATGGGTGTTTGAGTCAATTTTTATAACCCTAGGTCACTTTGTTGGTACAGAAGAGGGGTAGCAGACATTTGTGCAACCCCCTCTGTAATGGCACACATTTTGCACATTTAACACCCCCATAGGACATTTCCTCATTTTAATAGGGCTGGTTACCTCCATACACCTGGCAAAATGCCTTTGCTCTGTGTTTGATTACACACAAAGGGGCACGGGATGCTGTGACGTGCATCTATTGGGTGTCACTTATAGACAGAGGCACTGTAATTACACCCTTTAGCAAGAGGGCTTGGGTATTCCATGGATCTCTTAGGCATCCCCAATGGGCACGTGGAGTTACAGATTGCAGTCCTGTCTCCTCCTCAAAATACTGAAGTACCTCTGCACTGAAAGACAAACTTGTGGTTTGAAACCACCTGTCCTCTGTTCAATGCTGCACCATCCCTGTGAAAATGAGTTCATCTCACTGAGATAGCAAATTAGTTTATTGTAGTATGGAGCACTGTCCTGGTCTGCACCAATTAATTGCACTTGAGGAGGGTGCATCTAGCGCAGACATAGCCAGTACAGCATTTTACATGATATGCCCCTTCTGAATAGAAAAGAGAGAGCTTCTTCAATGGGTTTCATGTTTGGATCTTTAGTTAAGAAAAATGATAATACCATTTGGTCATTAAATGGGCTGATGTTCATGTATACTAGTATAATTACAAGACATATAGAGACAATGTGATGAATCAACCAAAACAAGGAGGCTCTGAGAAAATATTAAACTGGAGCAAAATCAGTTTCTCCATGTAAGTACATGAACCATTAAACAGTATGGTGACACCTAAAAAAAACAGTCCATAAGAATTTTGGGCCATATTTATCAAAACTTCACGCAGGTGAAATGTGGCCTTGAGTGGTTTGATAAATCTGACTTTAGTGTTGTGCCTCCCCTGCGCCCCATTGCGAGGCGCAAGGGCAAAGCAAAAGTATGATAAATTGCGGTCCTTAGACTCCATGAGTTGTCCATGTGAACACTTGGGGGCTTATTTACAAGTCACTTGCGCCCCCAGAGCGTCACTTCTTCCCATATAAAAAGTGACGGACAGGGGTGTGTAAACAAGCCCCCTGTTTCAGGAAATAGCAAAACTGATTTGTAAGTAGCTTCTTTGGCTACATGAACCACTGCAGGACTGTTATGAATAAATCGAAGCGAATAGAACGATGCTCATTAATCTTCATTACATAAAATATGACTCTTTTTTTATCACTTGAGAATGAACTGCCCCTTCAGGGAAGAATACTGGCATTCCAACCAATAAAAAACACGATCCATTTGCATTTCTTTTGACGGTACCTGTATTATTATCATTTGTATTACTTTCCTTTAACTTCGCAGGAGGATACAACTAAGTGTACTCGCCATATCAATTTCCATTGCACACCAAAGCAGAAATAGGATGACCAAAGGTGTATACACACAGATGAGAGGGTAGAATGATTGAAACTCGGAATGTTCACCAGTAACTAATCAGACCATTGCTACTTCATTCATTTTACTTGTCACAGTCCTCAACATTTGAGAATCAAACCAGCAGCAGCGGACTATTGATGATGTTTATTTATGATCTGGTCAAGCAGAGTCAGCTATCCTTCATCCACCACTGTATGCGCGTCAGGCTGATTAGGATAATTTCTACGGAGGTCCTTGTGTCCCCTTCCCCCCACCCCCAACAAAATTATGCAGTTAGATATCATCATCGTACATTTTTAATTATAAACATTGCAAAATCAATTAGATTGACAAAGAGTGTGCCTGGATTGAAGTCTTTTTTCTATATTCATCACCCAATAGAAAGCTTACTGTTGGTCACATTTCTGCAGAACAGAGAGAAGAGCCACACCAGCGGCCCCTTAGCATATATGTGCTCAAAAAAAGAGAGTGTACTGTGCTTCAGTAATTCATAAGTAAATTTACCACAAGACAAAGTACAATTTAAATTGCCAGGTGACCAGCCACGTGAATATACATGTACTAGATTTTTTGTTTTGTTTAAGAAATTTTTAATTGATTTTTCAAGCATATAAGATACAAGAGAAAATGGAAACATGAAAATGAGAAGAGGGTATATGCCATAATAAATCAAACATAACATGAGTAAAATAAGGAGTAATCAACTGACATATGATAAGACTAAGAATATTTTATGTAGGAGGGAAAGAGAGGGAAAAGGAAAGAAAGAAAAAAAAGAGGGAGAGAGAGAAGGAAGAAAAGAAAAAAGGGAAAAGGAAGAAATGAAGAACAGAGATAAAGCAAACAATAGTTTAAAAAGGAAAGAAAAGGTCCTAGCGTAAAAGAGAGTGAGATGAAAGATAAGTAGTGAAAGGGAGCCAGAGAAGATCAGAATTAATTTTTTGGGAAAGAGAAGAAGAGGAGACAGAAGCAATTCTATGTTCATCACAATCAAAATTCCACCAAGTAAGCAAAGACATTTTAGAATTATCTTTCCAGGACGACAGAATAACTTTGAAAGCTAATGCAGCTTTAGGTCTGTGAAGTGAGAATAAGGGGTATAGAGGAGTGGAAGGAGTAATAGATGGTGTGTAAGACGGAAGAGAAAAAGTGGTTAAGTGAGATTGTATGGCATTGACAATAATAGTATATTCATGAAGAAAGGATCAGGTAATAGATAGCTGGTTTGCAATGCATGAAAGGGAGCAATTGATAGGTTGTGTAGAAATTGATGTACAAAAATCTTGCCCTTTTCTTTCCAGTATTTGAAATACAATGACTTGCCTTTATATTTGAGAAATTTAATATACCATACAGTAGAGGATAAAAAACACTGAAGAGGAGTAAAGTCCTTGGAAAAAGTATTATATAATAGATTTTGGGAGTACTTTAAAACTGGGTTATTAGACAAAAAGGTACAATTAGACATATAAATTATATGGGAAAACGAGAAGTCTTTTAGTAAGGTGCGTTCAAAAAGGACCCATGTGGGAATAGGAATATCTACAAAATCATTAATTAGTAGAAAGGATTGCTTAATCAAAAAAGCTGAATGGTATGTTTTAAAGTTTGGAAAACGCACGCTACCTTCACCCTTAGGGCGAATGAGTTTGTTCAGGGCAATTTGTGGATGTTTATTATTCCACAGAAATCTAGAACACACAGAATTAATTCTAGAAAAATAAACATTGGGAATTTTAACAGGGAGCATAGACAATGCATATAATACATGTGGGACAATCATCATTTTAATTGTATCTAATCTACCCCACCAGGAGAGATATAGAGGAGACCAAGTAAGGAGGAGGGATTGCATTTTGTCTATTAATGCATTAAACGTAAATTTAATAGTATCAATTAGGGACGATGAAAACCAAATACCCAGATATTTAATTTTTGAAGGACACCAGGTAAAATTAGTAGAATTAAACATATGTTGATAACACACAGAATTTAAGGGCAAAACTTCCGTCTTTAAGAGGTTAAGTTTGTAACCAGAAATTTTGGAATATAAATGAATTTCACTCATGAAATGGGGTAGAGAGTCAATAGGATTAGACATATAAATTAATATATCATCTGCGTAAGCAGATATTTTGGTTTCTACAGAGTTATGCTTAAAACCAGCAATCCGAGAGTTAACACGAATACGTTCTAGGAATGGTTCAAGGCAAAGGATAAATAATAAGGCAGACAGGGGGCATCCCTGCCTAGTACCTCTAGACAAAGAATTTTTTTTTGAGAAATGGTTATTTACAAAAATACTAGCTCTAGGGCAGGAGTACAAAAGTTTAACATAGGAGATAAAAGAGGGACCAAAGCCAATCCACTGAAGAGTTTGAAACATGAATTGCCAATTAATGCGGTTGAGTGCCTTTTCAGCATCTAGTGAAAGGGCTGCAAGGGGAGGTATATATTTTTTACCATAGGAAATATTGTTGGCAAACATCCGAGCATTATCAGATGCCAATCTGCCTTTCACAAAACCGAGTTTTGATCAAAAGAGGGATAATAGAATCAAAACGGGATGCAAGGATTTTAGCAAAAATTTTGCAGTCATAATTAATTAAAGAGATAGGGCGATCATTTTTACAGTAAGAATGGTCTTTATCGGGTTTAGGTATAATAACAATTAAGGCATCCATAAAAGAGCCAGATACCTTGGCAACGGAAATAAAGGAATTAAAAAGTTGGAGGAGTTTAGGCACAAAAATAGATTGAAAAGTGCCAAAAAACTCTACGGATAAGCCATCAGGACCTGGGGCTTTTGACTTTTTTAAAGATTTAATAGCATTAGTTACCACTTGGAGAGTGATGTCTTTCTCTAATGTGTTGAATTCATCAGGGAGAGATGGCAGGGAAGGGAGACCTGAGAAAAAGGCATGTAAATCGGGATTAGTGGGAAAAGTATCATCTGAATAAAGAGATTTATGGTAGTGATGAAAGACCATAGCAATGTCTTCATCCGATGAAACCAATTTTGAAGTGGATTCATTAAGAATAGGACCAATAGTTTTACGTTCAGACTTAATTTTTAAAAAATTGGCTAACATTTTGACCACTTTATTCTGACCCCCATGATATTTTGATTTTATTTTAAGTAAAACATTACAAGCTTCAATTGTTGCTAATTTGTGAAGTTCTGTTTTTGCCGCAATCAAATCATGAAGGGCAGAAGTAGAGCGAGAAGTAAAATACGTGTGCTCTAAACCTTTAAGTTTTTGTAACTGATCTTCATATTTCTGCCTAGTAGCTCTCTTTTTTTCGACACGTAGGAAATAGTGAAAGCACGGAAAGCAGCCTTAAAAGCGTCCCAATTATTAGGAATAGAAGTGCCCACTGGATTATTAATACTAAAAACTTTGTTCATAAAAGTGGTAGCTTCTTTAATAAAGATCGTGTCGGATAATAAAAAAGTATTAACCTTCCATCAACTAAACTGAGAGGAAGTAAGTGAGAGGTCTAGAACAGCATGAAAAGGGGCGTGGTCTGATATACAAATTGAGCCAATGTCCGAACTTTGAATGGAAGGGAGTAAGGATTTAGTAACTAAAATATAATCAATCCTAGACTGAGTATGATGCACATTGGGAAAAAAAGTACATTCGAGTAAGTCAGGATTACAAGTTTTCCACACATTGTATAGTGGACGAGAGGCAATGGCAGACTGTAAGGCTTCATGAGATCTGTCAGGTTGAAATTTACAACTCGATAATCGATCGGAGAAAGGGTCTAGCCATTGATTAAAATCACCTGCAATAATTATATTGGGACAATCAACCGAAGATATTAGGATCATAACATCACCCCAAAAAGGATCGGGCTTAACAGGGCCATACATATTTAATAGAACTAAGGTTTTATTTTGAAGCACAATTTTTGCCATTACCCATCTTCCATCATCATCATGCTGCGTGGTCAAAATCTGTACTTTCAAAGCTTTATGAAACAAAATAGCAACACCCCCTTTTTTGTTGGATGCAGGAGAAAAAACAACTTGACCCACCCACTGCCTTTTTAATTTAAGAGACTCCGCCTCGGTACATTGGGTTTCTTGAAGAAAAATAATTTGAGAGTTAAGTTTCGATAAATGAGACGGTAACTTTTGTCTTTTGACTGGACTCCCAAGACCTCGGACATTCCATGTGACAAAATTACACATGATGGAGGGAAGGGAGGGTATAACACAGTTGGAGAAGATACACTTCAAGGGCAAAACTACAAGAGAAAACACACCAGCAGAGAGAATTATATTTAGAAAAAAGTATATATACATACAATTCAGTTACGGAATACATACTATCAACAAGTGGAAGCGAAAATGGAAACGTAGATCCTATTACAGACCAAATATAAGAAAAACAGAAAATGATGAATACAATAAAAAACAAGATATTAGTGAGGAAAAAAACAAGAAGCACAAAGCATGGTAAAGGATAAATAAAATTTAGAAGGGTACAAGAAGGAGAAGAAGAAGAAGGAAAGGAAAGAAGAAGAGAGAAAACAGCAAACAGATCAAGGAAAAATATCCAGATCTGAAAGAACAAAAGAAGTCGAGGAGCGAGAAGCATAGTGGCGCAGAGGTCACGGTCCTTAGAGAAAGAAAAGAACAAAAAACATCAAAAGAGAAAAAAAAATACGAAAGCCATATATGAAAATGGGATTAATAAACATTCAAATAACATTAATTAGAACATGAATGGTGAGAACTAAAAAAGAAAAGAGAAAATATATAATGCACAATGAGTTCAAAGGAACACGTCACATCATAACGGAAGGTTAACCATTAGTGTCCATTCCAGCTGTTGAGAAATCACGCAGGTAGAGCTTAAGTTGTTCGGGATCATTAGAGGAGCGTGTTTGACCATTGTGAGTAATCCTGCAGAGACATGGATGTAGGATGCCATATTGGATGTTGAGGTGCCTCATTTGAGGACGCAGTGCTAAGAATTCTTTACGACGATCGTTTGTTGCGTTTGAAAGATCCTGGGAAATAAAAAGGTTGTGACCAGACCAAACAAGGCATCGCTTCAATCGCACAGCCTTCAAAACCTGCATTAGCTCAGTGAATTCAAGAAAAAGCATTATAATTCCACTTGGCTTAGTAGCATTTGAGTGAATGCGTCCCACACGGTGTGCTCTTTGAATATTTAAAGGACTTGATGAAGGCTGTAGATTTAAAAGTTCAGGAAGAAGCTTCTGTAGAAATGACACCATGTCTGGACCTTCAAGATTTTCCGGTAAACCATATAGGCATAAGTTATTTCTGCGGTTACGATTTTCAAGGTCCTCAGTATGGGGTTTTAACTTATGAATCTCCTGTTCCAGGAGTGGTATTTTAGTAGATACATCCTGTATATCACTAACACATTGTTCTAGATCCAGGACCTTGCCCTCCATGACAATCCAACGTTCCTCTATTTGTTTTAGTTTTTCGTTTGTCATAGTCATGAAAGGCTGAAGACCACTGACTTCATCTAATATAGAGTCTAACACTGGATTCTGAGATGAGTGGATAGGAGATGGTGGGTAATTTTTGTGCCTTTTTGGTTTTGTGCCAGACATAGATGATGTAGCAGAGTGAGGATGAGTAGTCATGGTAGAAGATGATCAGTGAGATTATACAGAATTAGTAACAGCTATGATAAGAGCAATATGGAAATCTATAAAATGCAGGAACACTAATGTACTTCAAACAAACGCTTCGTAAAGGAAGAAAAAAAAACCTGGTATCAGCAGAAAATAGCAAAGATTCAGGACATATTAGGGCATAAACAAAAGAGAATCAGATATAAACAAGTAGTGTAACCCATGAGGAAGCATACAGAACGTTCAGTTGTGCTTATTGAAAAAATAAAATTAAAAAAAGCACCATAAATGATATAGCACTAATATTACCTTGTATAGTAAAGTAAGACTAAAGGAGCCTAGTTCAATATATAATAAGGAACCTTTTAGCGTTGGGAGTACCAGCTCAAGGTAGGAATGTGTTAGAATACTATATGCAATAGTTATTTACATATGCCAATGAACAAACATGGGTACACCCAAATGGTGAAAAACAATAGTATTCAAAAACTATGATAATATCATACCCAAAAGGTACATTAAAGGTGGTGACAGGATACTAAGCATGAACGTAGTAGCAGAAACATAAATCACTTATGGGTATATAAGAGAAGTTGTCAGAAATAACAACTATATAAGCAGATATGGCTGAGAATGTAACCAGGTAAGCAGGATATTGATAACATTAGTTCAATGAAGCATATAATGAATTATGTACCTTGTGCAGCTGAAGTGAAAATATGAGAGAAAACCCCCATAAAGATGCTCCTTAGTTAAGGCAGAGAAGGCAACTAAGAGGGCAATTGCCAATACACTGAATAATGTGTGTGGTATAAAGGCACATCTCTGAGATATTTATAAGTAAAAGCAAAAAAGAAAGCCATACACAATAACACCAGCATTGAGCAACTCGTGGTCATCAAATAATGAGTGATGTAGTAGAATTACAGCGCGACAGTTAGTATCACTCAGCACGCAAGTGAGCTCAGCGGCCAAATAAGGCGGCCGCTCACCTGCTGACAAGAGGAGTAGTGCGCATACAGATTTATATGAGGTAAAATTTTGACCAGAAGTTCCAAACGAATTGCAGGCAATAAGTGAGGCTGGTAATTGAAGTACTTAAGGAGCGGCAAAGTCACAGCGGTGCATAGTTGATGTTAGAGGTGAAGACGCGGTAAATTTTAGTCAGGAAAAAAAAAGAAAAACGTTCGCGAGCTCAGCGGGCAAAAATGGCGGCCGCTCGCGTCCAAGGTGCGGAGAAATTACCGGCAGTCTAAAAGGAGTGATTCCGGCGTTGTTTCAGTTCCAAAAGCGGTCATCGGGTGCACTGCATCTGCCAAAGCTCACCACATTAGCGCAAGAATAATCCGTCTGGAAGGCTCGAAGTCAATCTCGAGTTCCGTGAGGTGACGGAGCTCACAGAGGGTCCGCCATGACACCTCGGTGCACAAGCCACGCCCCCCATGTACTAGATTTTATAAAATATTAAACTGGCCGTCCCCTATAGAGTACCAGGGAGCAACAGAGCAGGCAGACCAATCTTAATTCACAGCAGACAGTGAAAGATTAGTAAAATGGTGAGAGTTTCCCCCTAGTTGTGCTGTTTTTCACTGTTATACCCCTTCAGCAAAGCTTCACTTCTCTTGCTGGGCTGCTGAAGACTTGCTCTCATGTTCTAGAAGCTTTCATGAGGCGCTGTAGCCTACATGTTCTTTTGACAATTACGTGACAGTCCAAACCAGGATGTTTCAACAAATCCTCTTGTTTCCAGGGGCTTTCACCTAACTGTAGAGCAGTTTCATCAACATTTCTCATCTACAGAGAAGTGGAAGGCACCAGAATTTATAGGGTCAAGACCGAGGATGCAAGAGACCCCCCCAAACCCCAATCAATCATTCAATTCGAAACAGTTGACCATTTTAGGTCTGGATACATAAGGTTTTAGCTGAGTTTCCCATCAACAGTTTTTCAAAAAGGCACTGCACATACAGAGAAAAAGGAGGGTTTTGGTCAGCCCATTTCATCTATTTGTTTTGATGTGTTTATCATGGTTTTTCATTATTTGGGTGGTCCGTTCTATGAGGCATTTTGGGGATGGTTACAATGTCCCATTCATGCTCCAATTGGACTTTGGTGATGGGTATCAAGTAATCCATCATTTGTTGCACCGAGGATGCATGGAACTGATGGTGTGTTTTCTTTGATGTGTTTTTCTTGCTGACACATCAACATTTTAACATTTTAATTGTCAATTCATGAATTTCTTGTTGAGGAAATGCTTCCTGTCCGGAAACCATGGTCTGAATTAAAGGGACATTCCTATTTACTAATCACTCTTGTGCATTAATTTCTTTTAATTTGTTGTCATGACAACATGAAGCATTCACAAATTTGTATCATTCAGAAGTTAAAGATGTGATTATACATGGGCTGTTGCTGTTGTCCAAGATGTTTCTTGATTATAGGATTTTTTTTCTAGGATAGCTGAGTACAATACAAAGTCATAATAATAAGCACTTCCCAAAACAAAAAGAGCCATATTTACAGTCTTATCAAAGCCAGTCTGTTATGACTCTGTCTGGGTTGTTTGTTCCTTCAACAGATTTTATGGACAAAGGATAAGGGTAAGCATATAATCTTCACAAGGGAAGAAACATTGTATGCAGTGATCATCTCACACCACATTCAGTGACCACAAATTGTCTCATGCTAATTCCAGACAGAGGCAAACATCTTTGTCAGGAATGTCACAATGTCCCAATGGCAAGCAGGGGCTGCTGTGCCCAACTGGGGCGGGGTTGAGGCGGGGGGCTAAGACCTGTTACTCCTGCTGTCCAGGGCACCAAACCTCCTATAGATCCTGAACAGCTGGGCCAAGTACTACTGTTAGAAATTGGGTTTCTGGTTGGCAGAGGTATGCACCCTGTCCAAGCAGGAACCACAATTCTAGCCAGGGTAAGTCAGTCACACACTCCAAATTAACTATTCCTCACCCTCTGGTAGCTTGGCACAGAGCAGTCAGGCTTAACTAAGAGGCATGCTGTAAAGTATTCAACACACAGGGGCAGATTTACAAGCCCCCTGCGCCACCAGTAAGTCACTTTTTGTGACGTCCTGGTGGCATATTTTACTGCTCTATATTTGCAAGGAGAGGAAAGGCCACCCTGCGTGGCTTTTCCTGTACTTATAAATATGACCCCTTTACACGCAGCACGTTGCGTAAAAGGGACGTTCCATGGGTGTTGCTTTGGGTGTTCCCATGCAACGCACATGAAACAAGATACATTTCCAGATTCACGAAGAATCGTAAATCTGGAAATGCTCGTGAATGCTATGCCTCCCCAGGGGAGGCATAGGGAGGCGCAACAAGGAGACATTTTTTTCATTTCTCCCCGTTTCTTTCCTCTTTCAATGCGTGCTGCATTCTACAGCACACATTGAAAGAGGAAAATGCCTGTAGAGATTGTTTTTGTACAATCTGCCTGATCTTAGCTGTGTCCCTGCTCTTCTCCTCTGTTGGTGCGATCATTTTGCTGTAACCTTCTCATTGAAAGTTGCATCCTCTCCTCCAGTGACCTGCCTAGTGCCTGAGCAAAAGAGGAGAAATTGGGCAAGGATTGATGTCCCGGCTCTAAACAAACTCTTAGTTTACAGTAAAGCAGATGCTGAACAGATTTATATTACTGATCTTGGTTCCATCCATAACTGGATTGCACAAGCAGTAGGTACCTGCCTCCCTCTGTCTAACAAGCGTGTTAAAAGACAACTGCCACCAGATCCCTGGTTTTCAAAGAGTTTAAGAGTGAAAAAAAATCTAAGTGTAAAACCCTAGAAAGATGTTGGAGGAAACATTATCATGGAGAAGATAAAGTGGCATATAAAAAAGCCCTTAAGGATTACCACATTCTCTGCAAAGTAGCTCGAGCTGAGTTCTTTACACATAAAATTTCTCAAGCACAGAATTGCTCCAAAACGCTTTTTAAGGTGGTAAAAGAACTAAGCATGGGCGGATCTAGCGGATCTCGCGTACGCGAACTTGCGGATTTATGGATTCGCAATCCGCGAAGATCCGCGAACTCTAGCGGATTTGCGGATTTTCCCGTTTTTTGTGTTGGCGCGCGTTCGCGCTGATTTTGGGACAAGTTCGCAATTGCGAACTTACTTTTCGGCTCACAACGGCCGCGACTATGTTGTTTCTACGTCTGGTTTATCATCACAGGTTCACAGCACCCTCTGTTTCACCACTGCCACCCTCTGGGACACCCATGCCACCCTCTGGTACATCCTCACTGCCACCCATTAGGTTTATTTATCACTGTAGATTATGGTGGTTGAAAAAAGCAAGCACACCTGCCCTTCTTCAACTGCCATCAATTAATTTGTGGGTCATTAATGTGTCAGTAATTTTGAAACTTCCAGTCTGGCTGGCACCTGCTTCCTTCCTTATCTGTAATTTGCTTTTTGTTGCAGTGAAATTTTTTTTCACAGGACCTTTATGGTCTACTTGTAGCTATTCTATGAGCCTGCTGTTTGGGTCATAGCAGGGTCATAGAATAGTTGCAAACTCTGGAGGGGCCCCTCAGGAAGCACTACCTTGAATGTTACTAATGTTAAGTTTGAACTTTTGCACCTGCTCATTGCTTTCAGTTTAGCTAAAATCGTTTTTTTTGCAATTTTGCGCATTTTTTGGGGCTCGAATCCGTGCGAGATCGATTTCGGAAGCCGCGAATACGTGCGAATACAAAATAGTTTTTTGTGCGACGTGTATGTTCGCGTGATCTTGCGCGTGTTCGCGAGGCGCTTCTAGCTATACGTTTGCCAAGTTACCCTATCGGTCGTACACGGGCGCGGCCATCTTGTTGGCGTGACGTAATTCCGTTTCCGGCCGCTATGTGTAATCTCGCAAAGTGTGCTGCTCGCTAGTACAATTTCGCGCGTACTCGCAAGGAAAATCTCGCGCGAACTTACCCACGCGGTCGTGAACGGGCGCGGCCATCTTGTTTCTCATTCATTGCTATGGTTCTGGGCATGCTTTCTCTATCCTCTCTCAATCTCTGCCATCCTTTGCTTGTTTTAAGTTTTTTTGATCTAATTTTACTTATTATCTATCCCTCTATTTTTCTAGCTCTATATTTTTGTGTTTTCTGCAGCTTTTAGTTACTTTTAAACTACTTTTTTAAACTCTTTTCTTTTCTTCTTCACTATTCTATTTCTTGTTTATCATTTAACTCTATTTCTGCCCAGACCATGGTAAAGGGAGCCGGGAAGCACCCTGAGAAGGGGAAGGGTCCCGCACCCCGTGCCAGGCTCCCGTGCGGGCGTTTAAGGGGGGAGCAAGTGGTCCCGAGGGAGATCTTCAGCGCGGAGGAAGTGGCGGCACTGATCTTCCACGTCCAGCGCCGCCTCCCCAAGACGATCCTGGGAGGCGGCAAGATCGCGACTGGCTATGGCATCCGGGAGCGTCGCAAGCGGTGGGAGAAGGTGTGCCGGGCCATGTACAAGATCTCTGGGGTCCGGCGCACATATAACCAGGCCACCCACCGCTGGACCGATGTCATGGACCGGGAGCGGGACTTGCTGGACGCGCTCGGCGTAGAGGTCCCCGGGCTTGGTGAGTAGTAGTAGTAGTACATTTACTACTCTGTTTTATCCTGCTCTGTTATTTGCAAATCTTTGTTCTTTACCAAGAGCAATAATGCTGCCGATTACATTGAGGTAAATTATATTTCAAAATCTTCTATGCATTTCAGGTGCACTGCTCTCCTTCTCAGTAGCCTTGCTTGCTACTATGCTTCTTTGTTTTGTATGTTGTGTTCAGAAGCATTTCATTGGCCTGAGAAATTATGTATGAGTGTAGTGTAAAGATAAGAACTGCGTAATGCTAGACAGTAAGGGTCATATTTTCAATTACCGGCGCATCCCTGCAAAGTAGCAGGGATGCGGCAGTAATTGTGTGCCATGCCACCACCACCCATTGGCCCAAAACGTCACAGAAGCCTTACGCATCTGTGCCGTAAAGGCAGCGCATTGCTGGAGTTGCGTGCCAACGATGGCGCAGCTCCAGCAATGCTCTGGGGTACCCTATCTCCCCAATGCTGCATCAAGCCGTACGTCGGCTTCAAGCGCGCAGGGTTTGAGTCATGCATCATTGTCCTAAAAGTGACTGATTGACATCTTGTCGATTTCCCTCAGCCACTTTTAGGATTCGTTCCTGCGCAGGTACGCCCTCCCTTGCGCCGGAACGCCCCCTGATGGCGCAGGGCTTTACAACGGGATGCATCGCCCATATGTGGTTTTTTTTAATATATACGCCGCACCAACACCATGGCGAGTCTTTTGTTCTGCCGCTGCGTCACAAAAGGCACGCAACAATGGAGGAAAATGAGCCGCAACTTCCGCAAGGGACTTCTAAATCAGCCCCAACAGACTGAAGTCCAGTCCTTCCTTTAGACACATGGCTATAAGAAGAAATAGTGGCGGTGGTGGCGGGTGGATTGATAGTTTGAGTATTCACTGATCTGCAAGCAGGATGGACTTTGTCTGTCACTTCGCGTGCTGCGCACTGCTGCCTGCAGTGCCAGGCCTAGGCAAACCTCTTTAGTAGTCTGTTTATTGAGTTACATAGGAACTTTCTAAGTCAACGTTCCGCAAATCAGGCAATACGAATAACGTAGTATACCACATGAGATAGATCCCGTGGAATAGTTGTCTATCTATTTGCTATTTTTCCAAAATATTTTGTTATTGTTCTTTTGAAATGTTTGATTTGGTTGAAAAATCTCATTCATGTTTTCTGGTTTTTCTTTCTTTCATGTTGTACATCAGCTCCCCCCAAGGGCAAGAGGACACAGGAGGAGGGTGCTGAGGATGCAGGCCAGGATCGGGCAGGCGAGGGCTCCTTTGCTGGCCCCAGTAAGTTTACATTTTAATAAACAGTACCTATTTTTTCCTAGCGTTCCTCATTCGATTTTTTCTAAATCGTCTTTGATCTTCTTGTAGACTGGATATAAATTCTTATCCTGCCTCGAATATGACTCCCTGTGGTATTACTAGACTATTCTTATTAGTCTGTCTGTGTAGCTAACTAAGATTGGACATTTGGCAATTCCATTGGACTCCCATTATATTCAGCAATACCTCTATGCACTGTCTCCTTACTGACTAGATAGTGTGGCAGAGTCATTCAGCTCCCGAAGTCACCGATTATAGATCCCCAATGATCTCTAGATTATCGTACGCAGGACAAGAGAGTAGTACGGAGTCACAGCACAGTCAAGAAGTGTCAGAGGCACTCATGCTTGCAAAAATTCCAAAACCTTTAGCTCATCCACTCTAGTCTGGAGGAACAAAAACCACAGAGTCTATTTAAGTTTAAAAGCTTTATTAAAAGTAAACACATTTATTAAAATCTACTTTGTCATAAAACTATTTAACTGAAAATGGAAAAGTGGTTAGTGCTTACGATAAATTGGACACATTTCTTGTGGTCGAGCCGAGCTCTCACCTGGTTTGAACTTGATCCTGGTCGTGTTCTTAGGAGTCAAGCTTCTGTCTGTTAGGAGAAAAAGTGGTGCGTGTTAAAAATCAAAAGCAAGCATTCATCAGCTGTGCATAAAAGTGCAGCAAGACAACAGCCTTCCCTGGAAAATGGGACATTTTTACTATGGAGTAGACAGTCACAAATTATTACATTGTATTCTGTTTTTTTAACATTTCTCCTAGACCAAATATTATATAGTAGTGAGTGGTGTATTGTAACATTCTTAAATGTACTTCGTAGGTGTAACATCTGGTGACGGGGCCAGCGCGGAGGTGGCTGTGTTGGGCGAGGACTCGGAGGACTCTGGGGAGGAGGCGGTGCAAGAGCCGGCGGACGGTCCTGTGGGGGTTCAAACGGTGGTGGCGGAAACAGGTAAGCTATATATTCCTTACTTATTGAGATTGAAGACTGCATAGTGTGCTTTCTGCACGGGTGTATTACAATTACAAATCAACCAGGTAGTAGCCTCCTCGAAATGTACTTCGACTTAGCTGTGAAGTTTTTGGTGAGAAGTATCCCAATAAGTTCTTAGACGAACGTGATGGAGGGGATGAACGAAAAGCGAAAGAAGGGTGTAAGTAAGTGGGACGCGAACTTGTATGATGGCTGGCAAAGAAGAACGATATGTGTTTGCTTGGACCCGAGGTGGCTGGGAAGGAAAGAATATGGTATGGTGCATGGCTGGGTCAATGATGAAGCAAGGATGGGTGGAAGGACAGCAGCCTGGGTGGGTGAAACAGAAACTGTATGTGTGCGTATACTTTGACTGAATGGATGCCCGGAGCATGGTATTCTCTGAGTCTTAGATAGCACATGTGTATCTAGAGAGAGTAGATGGTCGCCAGGTGAAGTAAGTGTTACCTTGAAGAGCATGTACCACCGCACCCGCACGTCCGTTCCAGTGCAGGGAAGGCAAGGAAAAGAAATTGTAAATGTGTCCAATACTACCATGAATAGTAGCAGTACTTTGTATTGCGTTTGCAATCACAGCATATATCTGGTTATTACGGTGGACACTCCGTACCTCTCTTAATAACTTTAGTTTACTTGTAGTACGTCATTCATGTGTGGGTGTATCACTGTTCACTCAATATTAAGCAAAGCACCTAAAGTCATCTCATATGTCATCAAATACGTCCCATGTGAAGTGATAGATAATCAAATTAGTTAGCTTCTTCATTTTCCTTTTCTAGTACTCATTTGCACTGTAGGGTGAAAGGTAAATTAATTAAGCAGTAGCCCTTGTAACAGAGTATTCTCAGTGCCACCCGTAATAGAAAAGTAATAGCTTCACCACCTGCATGTACTGGACCGGTACAGTAACGCAAGTCTGTCTCACTCATCATGGTGTGCAACTTTTTTTCTCGGGTGCAAGTTCACTGTGCTGTCCAAGTCATTCTGCCGGCTTGCATAAGATAACGTAACAATTTCCCTAAACAAGAGAGAAGAAGAAGAATAAGACTGGTGTACTGTCATAGTCGACTGTAATGGAAGTCCATAGTGGTCGTAGAATTTGTTCATTAAACTACCACTAATGTTAGAGCAAGGATGCAGAAGTGGGAGGTTACATAGATACTGTCCTCAATAGTTATGTACTGTGCTTTCAATTTGCTACTTGTACTCTGTGACCCAACTTTCGGCTCAATCACTTTGTGTTATTAATAAGGAGCATTGGTTACAGACTATGTCTTTCTTTCTTCATATAGTTGCTCCTTCCAAATCAACAACAAGGAGGGAGCAGGCTAGATTGGCCCGGCAACGGAGGCTGGAGGCCACTGTCGCCGAATATCGGCGGCTGGTGGCCCTGGAGGAGGAGGAGGACACGCAGTCGAGCGGGGCAACAACGACATCCTCGACTGTGACCACTGCATCCTCCTCCGTGACTAAGCCAGCAGGACCGAGCCGGGCTAAGAAAGATGACCGCCACCGCCAAGCAACCGAAATACCAGCTGCCCCCCACAGGAGCTGCAAGGACCGCCAACGCCGCCTACGAGTCCGCATGTCCAACCTGGAGCAGGAGGTCCTGAAGTATAAGAACTTGGTTAAGGGCCTCCGCTCCGAGCTTGCCACCCTCCGCAAGGAGTATGATGCCCATGCCGCATCATGCACCAGCACCAGCACCCTCCAGTAGTGGAGTGTCCCTTGCCCTTTTTTTATAGACTTTTGGGGGGTGGGATTTGGGAGTTGGGATCGTTTTGGGACGTTTCAGAGACAATCGTTGGGGTTAGGGTGGGTGAGGGAGATTATTTTGTTAGGGCTAAATAAATATATTTTTAAACTTTATCTGACCATACCTGTTTTTTACTGCTTTTCAGTCTGGTGGGTGGGGGGCGGGGGTGTAACAGTAACTTTGTTTTCCTGAACAGTCGTAGGACTTTAGTAGTACAACCGTCAATCTCTTGTCTACTCCGAAATAATACTCCATTATACTACCTCCCACCAAACGCTTATCTTACCTGTAATTTGTGTTAGAAATTAGGGCTAGGCCCAGGGCTGGCTCCAGGTGAAATGGGGATTAACGTTGTCAATCCTGGGCGGGTGACATTTCCTCATTGCGGTGGTACTAGTGGTGTGACACAGTGGCAGTTGCATGCCTATGGAAAAAAAGAAAACGAAACCTTGTTTGTCCTCCTTACTGTAGCATTACAACGGTTACGGTACGATCGAGAAAATAGCAGGTGACAGTACACTAGAACAGTGCCATAATGTAGCCTAACAAATGGTAAAGTATAACTAGTACTTGCGTTGAATTTATTTGACATTGGCTACTACTACTAGACGATATAGTACTGAAGCTGAGTAAGTCTAGAAGATATCCTCGTATTCCTTCACCAGCCTGTTGCTATGACCTTATCCTCCCCAGCAAGTGTGTGGAATTATTGATGTCATTTTAGTCAGACATCAAGCAAAACAACACAGCCCGGGGGAAGAGGGTTAGGGTTTGTAAAATGGATGGGAATGGGGGTTTCTTTTTGGGTAGGTTTTGTTGAGAGAAGAAAAAAAAAGCAGAGCATGGACAAACAATAATTGAAGATACAGACAATCTTTGGTTACAAACTAAAGGTAAGCACATGCAGTCACACTAATAGAATAAAAGACAACAATGGATACTGTATCTGTATTGCGTATGTTGTTGGAGTTGTCCTGTTGAATTTGGTAAGTAAGTTGCATGCAGCAAACAATTCCTCTTATTGGCGGCACTCCTCCATTCCAGCTGACGCTTCGTCCATCAATGTGGTGACCACTGACAGAAGACATCCTGTCCACTGCCTGCCTGGCGGATGTTGACTGAAACCCGGCCTGTAATTATTGAACGGAAAACAGGAAGTGCTATTACAATACCACTGATAAATAAATAAAAGGTATGTACGCTGTGTGGTTCAAAAAGTGACACTTTGATTTCCCTAATAGACAGTACAATATTTTTTAAATTGCGTGCTCTGTCTGAGTCACCTTTTTAAGGATCAATAAGTATGGCCAAAATATTATAGCGGATCTTTCCCCTCAAGGTAGGTGTACTACTGTGTTTTAGAACAAAATTTGACCTTCCCAGCAATGCTCCCACCAAGACCCTTACTAAAGCCAGTCGCAAAAATGTAGAAGAACCCCAATCAGATCTCCAAAAACGATGCCTAGCAGAAAAATGGTTACAAAACGTACTTTGAAAGTAACAGTAGGCCCAAATACAGACCGTGGATTGTATTCAAACCACTTGCAAGCAAGCAAAAGTATCCATAGCCAGCATCGCTCCAACAGTGCTCTACAACAACAGAACTGCATTGCAATAGAACCCCCCGAAACACATGCAATCCTGCTGCTAGGGCTAACCCTAACGAACCCTAACTTACAAAAAGTGCCAAAACTGGTGTTTCCTTATGGATTTTGTCCAACAAACTTCTATCCGGTATTAGACCTTCCCAGGAATGCCCCAGGCAAGACCCGCCAACCCACCCGCAAAAAAACACCCGACAACACCCCCAAACAGCGAAAAAGCTAAATCTCATACTTACAATGTCTCTCGGCCTTCGGTCCAAACGCGGCGCTGTGCAGCTAGGTCATCATCATCATCATCATCAATCATCATAACTCCTGTTTTCCACCACGGATTTCCTGAAAAGCAAATGCAATCAAGATTAGACTGTCGCAGCAGTGCTTCGACAGAGACCCCGGCCGCAACCCACCCACGAACAGCAGGAAGCCCCCCAAAACGCTACATTGAACAAGATGTCAGAAGAAATAGCAAAAAAAAGGCTGTTCCTTATGGATTTTGTCCAAAACACTTCTATCCGGTATTAGACCTTCCCAGGAATGCCCCAGGCAAGACCCGCCAACCCACCTGCAAAAAAACACCCGACAACACCCCCAAACAGCGAAAAAGCTAAATCTCATACTTACAATGTCTCTCGGCATTCGGTCCAAACGCGGCGCTGTGCAGCTAGGTCATCATCATCATCATCAATCATCATAACTCCTGTTTTCCAGCACGGATTTCCTGAAAAGCAAATGCAATCAAGATTAGACTGTCGCAGGCTCGCAGCAGTGCTTCGACAGACAACAAAAATTACCCACAAACACCCGGAACCCCGCCAAAGAGCACCTCAAAGTCAAGCAAGTCAGCAAAAACGGCAAGAAATTTCCACCTCATATTTCGTCCAAAACACTTTTGTCCATTATTAGAGCTTCACAGCAATGGGCCAAAATCCGTCAACTCACCCGCAAAGAAGTACAACACCCCCACAAGTGCTGAGTCTTTCTTCATTGGGCGTAATCCAGCACTCTGCTTGGAGGGAAATCGCAGTCTGGAGGAGGAGGATAGAGGAGCATGTTCTTCAGAACTTGTGAACCTGAGGAATGTAGACTGCGGCACCTTCAAATCAATAAGCAAACAAGTGAAGACAGTTCTGATGATGGTCTTGTTTTTGGGATTAGGTGATTAAAGTTTGAATTAAATTAACTGTGCAAAACAAAGAAAGAGAGACACAAAGCACACAGGAATAAAAGTGAATAAGGACGAAAAAGAAAGTTCTTGATTGATTGTCTCATTTTCAGGGCTCGGTGTCAGGGAATAAGAACAAGATTTCGTCATCATACTCTGCGAATTCAGGCTGGATGAGGTCAGTGCCACCGAACAGAGAAAAAATCCCCTCATCTACGTTGCCGTCCTCCTCGTCTTCATGCGGCGTGCTTTCTCGTACTTTGTAATCTGGTGGTATGAGGTGCTGATTCATCTTGATCATTGTCAGCCGCTCCACATTTTTGGGCGAGAGGCGGCTCCGTTTGGGAGTTACAATGCCACCAGCAGCACTGAAAACACGTTCAGAAGACACACTTGCGAGTGGGCAAGACAAATAGTTTATAGCCAGGTTGGAGAGCTGTGGCCACAATTGTTTTTTGCCATGCCAATACTGCAATGGCTCCTCATTAAGAAAGACCTCTGTTGAGTCATTCAGATAGTTCTGCACCATCGACTCAAGGTCATCAGCGGTTCCTCCACTTAGCTTACTTTTTGCTGTGCCTGTGACTTTTTTTCGAGAACCATACCCAAGCAAACTTAGCCAATCCTCTACAGCAGCCACTGTTTTTGTTGTGTGTGGTGCAGATGATCCAGTTGCCGGTGTCTTTAACGGCTGAGAGGTCACTTCAGCCACAGGTGCAGAAGTGGATTCTTGTGACTGGGGATGGCCTGCTGATGCTGATGCTGATGTACTGGCTTCTCCTTCAATAACCTGCCGTTCTTTTTCAAACCTCTTGGCTGACCAGGCTAACCAATGTTTGTACTTTTGAACATCTGCATCAGCAAAAGGAAAGAATGCTTCGTCTTCCAGCGCCTTTTTGTAGCGTGGATCCAGAATAGTAGCACAAATGTAATGCTGTTCTGAGTTGATCATTTTAAGACGTTCATCACCACGTAGGCGCTCTAATAATTTCTGAGACAAAATAAAATGGTCTTTTTTTTTTCATCTTTTTCAAACTCAGAAGACACCGCCATCAGTTGGTGCTCCAGCATGCACAACAATGGGATAGCTTTTCCCAAATTACAGTCCTCCTGGCTGACTGCACGCGTGAAGAACTCAAAAGGACGAAGCATGTCTGTCAGGCTTTTAACTATGTCCCATTGCGCCGCACTCATCCGCAGGTCCTCCTTCTGAGATGTACCCTCTGTGAAGAAATAGTGATCGAGTACCGTATACTGCTCATACAGACGCTCAAGCATGTAGAAGGTTGAGTTCCAACGTGTTGCCACCTCCTGGATGAGTGCTTTCACTGGCATTCCACGTTGAAGTAGCGGTCTCCTCAGATGCTTCCGGGCCTTAAAAGAATGGCTGAAATGGTTGCACATTTTGCGGCAGGTGGCCATTACCTCGAACGCTGTACTGCCTTTATCACTCAAGAATTTTTGAACTACCAGGTTGATACAGTGCGCCAAACACGGCACTCTAAAATAGTGACCCTGCAACATGGCCTTAACTACATTGGCGCCATTATCCGTGGAAACATAACCAATCTTGCGTTTTAGGGGGGATAGCATGTTCAAGACCTTTTTGTCAAACTCTTCCAAAAGGTTTTCTGCTGTGTGACTTTTCTCCAAGCCAAACATGGCTAGTGTTGCATGTTTCCGAGCAGCTTTGAAAACTTTGTCCGGGTCAACACCTGCGTTTAGCTTTGCTTTAACACCTGAAAAAGAGACCCAGTGTGCAGTGATGCACATGTAATCAGCGCCTGCGCCACTGGTCCACATGTCTGTTGTCAGATGTATTGTGTGAACAGCACTCTTCTGCAAAGCTGCCCCAATCGCCTCCAGCACATCTTCATGTAGTGCTGGAACCGCAACTCTGGCAAAATAGAACCGGCTCGGAACCTTCCATTTAGGGCAGAGCGTTGCCACTAATTCAAGAAAACCTACCGCTTCTACAAAAGAAAAAGGTAGAAGGTCCACAGCTAGCATTTTAGCCAGCTTAGTGTTATACAGACGCGTCAGTGGGTGGTTGCGTTCATATGGCACGTCTGAAGTAAGCATTGTTCTAATGTTGCCCTGGACCAAGCATTTACGGGCTGATAATGACTTCGTTGACCCAATTTTGCTCGCTGGTGAACTTTTGTGCGTTGGTGTCTCACTCGCTCCAACACTCTTAGTGTGCCTCACATTGGGTGTGCTGCTGACAGGGGTACTGGGTGTAAGGGAAGTGTTTGACACGTCTTCTTCCTGCTCGTCATCATCAGATGAAACATCAACGTTTCCTTGAATTTGGCCTTTCTTGATCGCATCTAGGTGCGCAAACCATTTGACAGTGTGCTGTCTCCTAAGATGACCTCTCTGGCCTCCGGTACCATAGTTGGTACCTGGCTTACCACGACTAACTGCTTGCTTACAAATGGTACAAATGGCAAACTTTGGATTTTTTGGACAAACAGTAAAGAAGTCCCAAACTGGGGACTTGAAGTGTCTGTGGGACATGGAGGAGGCGGCGATACTGGTGGTGGTGGTCATGAAGCTAATGCCAGATGAAGTGGAGGATCTGGATTGCCCAACTTTTGTACGTTTTGCACTTTCACCGCCACTAATTAAGGTCGAGGTTGACGGAGGTCTCTTCTTGCCAGAAAGAAATATGGAAGCGGGACGAGTTGGTGTACTACTTAACTCCAATGATTGTGGTGTTTCCACTGCCTCCTCATCGACAACATTATCATCATCATCACACTCAGCAGCTCTTCGGGCTAGGGTCAAAATGTCTGTTTGCTGCATGCCCGCTGGGGCTGCAGTGACCTTTATGATGACTGGGTCGTCGTTGGCAGAGTCTTCATCAGCAGCAGTATCCGCCACTTCTTGTTGAGACTCATCACACTCCATAACTCTGAGACTTTGGACGAGCTTCCTTTTACGCTTAACTACCTTTGTCGGATCATGGTGTGCCTCACTCTCAGACGGCTGTGGTGCTGGTTCCCAAGTTTGATCCGTATCATCAGAAGGAGGTGTGCTTGAAGAAGATGTAGACACCACCCTTGATCTCTTCCTTGCTAGGGGTGTGGAAGACAATGAAGGATCATCAGGAGGAGTGGCTTCCTCAAATGATACCTCGCCTTGATTGTCGATTTCCTGATGTGCCCCTACTTCGGGAGAAACAACTATTGTGGGCACTTGTTGTGACCCTCCATGCACCTCTGCTTGCGCATCTCCTTGCGCTGCCTCTCCTTCCACATGTACTTGGGCTTGTACTTGCACATGTGATTGTTGTTGCGGCTGTGGTTGTTCAACACTCGTCAGATGAGCTACAACAACCTGTGTTGATTGAGGGACATTGCTGCTGCTTTCTTGCGATGAGCCAACATCACTGGTCGATGGTGATTGAACAACTATACTGGCTGCCTCTGCAGCACTCAAGGGCTTGGACTTAAGTTGGCGTGGTGGTGGTGGTGGCACTGAGCCCAATGGAGCGGGGGTGCTGCTGCCAGCTTGGTCCCCAGCAGATCCCGCTGCTGCTGCTGCAGGCATACCTTTTTTTTTTACTCCCAAAAAAAGGGGCGGGCAGCACACCAGTGTCCTTGGTAACTTGCTTCTTCTGCTCCTTACTGGCACCTTTCTTGCTAGAGGAGCTACGGGTTACTTTTTTGGGGGCCATCTTCTTCAGAGCAGGTCAGCACGGCAGCAGTTGCACGAGTTGCAGAGGGTTCTGTGTCCAGACATGACGTCGCGTGACGTTATGCTGCACACACACACCGCTGCAGGACTTCTTCCTGGCACTGGTGGTTCTCTCTTGAGTCTTTTTGTGCACCTAAAAGCAATGGAAGACAGAGGAACATCAGTTCAGTTATACACCCCAAAAAATCGACAAAACACAGAAAAATGAGCACAATCCCATGCCATCCATGATGTTTACATTGAAGACACCCCACAGAAAGACTAGGGACATGCAAGTATGCAACACTCACTACCCCTGGGCATAATGGATGAAAAGTAGGCAAAATAAGTGCAGGCCTCAGACACTGCCTCTCCTCAAAATGGCCCCTTACACCCCAAGCACATGTTGCCTGTACCAGCCAGCACTCAAGATGGCCACCACCACCACCCACATGGCCAGTCCACATCAACAGTACACCCCCAAAAAACAGAAAAACAGCCAGAAATCACCACAATCCAATGCCATCCATGATGTTTACATTAAAGAGAGTGAGAACACACCACAGGCACACTCAGTCCATGCACCACCACCCCTGGGCAAAAGGCCACACCAGCACCCCCCCAAAAACGACAAAAAACAATAAAATCAGCACAATCCCAGCCCATCCATGGCCTCAATTATGTTTAAATTCAAGAAGACACCCCACAGAAAGACTAGGCCCATGCAACACTCACCACCCCTGGCCAAAGGGCCCCACCAGCAGGCCCAAAAAAACGACAAAAAACAATAAAATCAGCACAATCCCAGCCCATCCATGGCCTCAATGGTGTTTAAATTCAAGAAGACACCCCTCAGAAACACTAGGCCCATGCACACTCACTACCCCTGGGCATAATGGATGAAAAGTAGGCAAAATAAGTGCAGGCCTCAGACACTGCCTCTCCTCAAAATGGCCCCTCCCTTACACCCCAAGCACATGTTGCCTGTACCAGCCAGCACTCAAGATGGCCACCACCACCACCCACATGGCCAGTCCACATCAACAGTACACCCCCAAAAAACAGAAAAACAGCCAGAAATCACCACAATCCAATGCCATCCATGATGTTTACATTAAAGAGAGTGAGACCACACCACACCACAGGCACACTCAGTCCATGCACCACCACCCCTGGGCAAAAGGCCACACCAGCACCCCCCCAAAAACGACAAAAAACAATAAAATCAGCACAATCCCAGCCCATCCATGGCCTCAATTATGTTTAAATTCAAGAAGACACCCCACAGAAAGACTAGGCCCATGCAACACTCACCACCCCTGGGCATAATGGATGAAAAGTAGGCAAAATAAGTGCAGGCCTCAGACACTGCCTCTCCTCAAAATGGCCCCTCCCTTACACCCCAAGCACATGTTGCCTGTACCAGCCAGCACTCAAGATGGCCACCACCACCACCCACATGGCCAGTCCACATCAACAGTACACCCCCAAAAAACAGAAAAACAGCCAGAAATCACCACAATCCAATGCCATCCATGATGTTTACATTAAAGAGAGTGAGACCACACCACAGGCACACTCAGTCCATGCACCACCACCCCTGGGCAAAAGGCCACACCAGCACCCCCCCAAAAACGACAAAAAACAATAAAATCAGCACAATCCCAGCCCATCCATGGCCTCAATTATGTTTAAATTCAAGAAGACACCCCACAGAAAGACTAGGCCCATGCAACACTCACCACCCCTGGGCAAAGGGCCCCACCAGCAGGCCCAAAAAAACGAAAAAAATCAGCACAATCCCAGCCCATCCATGGCCTCAATGGTGTTTAAATTCAACAAAACATGTGTATCATGCACCCCTAACCAACCCTGGTCCTACTGGATACTGTGGCTACCCACAATATAATTTATTTAATGTTCTGAAAAAGTTCCAAAATTTTACTTGCAGCAACTGTAATGCCCCAAACAAACTTACTTGTGAAAGTTGATTTCTAATCCAAAAGTGATCCAAAGACAGTCAAAAAGGCCTCAAATCCAAATATCCAGCAGCACCCACAAAAAGTAATCCTTCCAGCTCCAGATCCAAATGAAAGTGACCAGGAGATGGACAAAGCACTGGGAGGAGCCTGCTGGACAGGAACAGGAAGTTGGAGACTGTGGGGCACTTCCTTCCTCCCCCCCCCCAAAATGGACTCCTTGCAAAAAAAAAGGCCATGCAAATGTCAACCTGAGGAGTGATTCTGATAAAAATCATAATTTTCTGAAGGTTTATCCTGTTTGCTGGTGATTTTCTTGTGCGAAATTGCAAAATCTCTATTTCGCAAGTGCGAGATTGTTCCTTTCCGCCGCAACTACGTGTTCGCAATTGCGAACTCTCGCGAGGTGTGCTGTGCAAGGTGGCAAGCCGCGAGTACGTATTCGCGGGCGCTAAACTCCCGCGGGAACACGCAGCAAGATCTAAAATGGCGCGTCACTCGCAAAGAAAAACAACTCGGCAAACGCTAAATGACGGAAAGTGAACGCCGTGCACCACGCCGCGCGCCGCAACCAAGCAAAAAATCCGCCGCGAGCGGATTCACGGATTTTCGACAAATTCGCGAGAGTTCGCGGATTGCGAATTTGCCGAAAATCCGAAAAATCCGCGAGCGGAGCAGATTTTACGCCCATGCTTAAAAAGAACTATGCGGCGCAGAAATCCAGACTACCCCTCTTGCTCTTACTTGCGCCCAATGTGAAGAACTCGCCCTCTACTTTACAGAGAAAGTTGAATAAACATACTCTGCACTGTTTAGTAAATACTCTCAAAATTTTCCATCGGAGACCGAGACAAGGGCAACTGTCACCCCTGAGTCTGTGGGACTAGGGTCCCACGTTAATAACATTACCTCCGACAAATTGGAAACTTGGACCCTTTTGGAACCTTGCTACTTTGGCCATCTTTTGGCGAACATGTAATCTGGTTCCCCTCAAGACTTACTCCCCTTTTATGTCATTAAACAGCTCGACGCGTCCATACTCTTGATAATTATGGATCTCCGTAATGCCTCCTTATTGAAGGGCGTACTGCAGCGGGAATGGAAAAATGCTATGGTGCTGCAGTGGATCGGATCTAGTCGACAAAACCTTCCAGATTATCTCTGTGTCAGCTAATTCCAACTCTTATCTGTTCCCTTATGGAGTTCCTCAAGGTTCTGTGCTGAGCCCACTGCTGTTCGATGTGTATGTCTGTCCTCTGGCGGAGGTTGTGGAAGAGGCTGGTCTCTCCCCCTCTTCTCCTATGCTGATGACTCTCAGATCATCTTTTCCCTTTCCTCTGTTAAGGGGTCGGTCCCCTCTGTGCTTCAGTCAGGTTTGAGTAAAGTCCCGTCTTGGATGCACAACAATTTGCTTAAACTGAATGTGATAAGACTTAAGTTATGATTTTAGGGAAAAAACATGATCTTTGGGGTCCCCAACATTGGCCCCCTGAAATGGGTATGCTGCCCTCGCCGGTACACCTCGTTCGTAATTTAGGTTTCATCATTGACGAGCATCTTTCTATGAAACAACAAGTCACCAAGGTATCTGCCATCTGTTTTACTATTTTAAAATGTCTGATGTTATTTTTATGGATCAATCTACTCTCTGTTCTGAAATCGGTAGTCCATGCCTTGTTACCTCTAGGCTGGACTACCGCAATGTTCTCTATCTGGGCTCCAATAAAGCTATAATCCAAAGACTTCAAGTGGTGCAGAATGCAGCTGCTAGACTACTGTATAGAGTGCCTAAATCTTTCTTCAGTCACTGGCTTCCTTCGTAGCTTTCATTGGCTCATGGTGGAGAACCAAATTAAATGTAAAGCCCTATGCCACATGTTTAAAATTTAAATTGGAGTGGCCCCCAAATATCTGCAAAAACTAGTACAATGCTACCAACCCTCATGCCTTCTGCGCTCTGCCCATAAGATGAGGGTTCTCCGTCCGAAAATCAAACTCTCTCTCATGCGTGGCCGGTCCTTTTCTTATATATGAATACCCTTGTGAAATTCTTTACTTATCTTACTGCATGAGGAAACTGTATATGGTGTATTCCGCAGAAGCTTGAAGATTTGGTTCTTCAATTCTTAGATTCTTCCTTGCTTGATCTCAGCTTTCCTACCGGCCAGTGCCGGGAAACCACTTGGGGTAGCTGTGTGCCCTGCAAATTCAATTTAATAATAATAATAATAAGGGGAAACCTCTGCTCAAGGAGCAGTCGGTGTTTATAGAGTACGATAAGATTAAGGGCCTGCAATGTTTTTATGTTTGCCTTAAAGCATGAGATTGTGCTCAAATCAGTTAGGGCTTGCAACAGGGTCAGAAGGGATGTGAAGGGCTGTGTTACTGCAACCATTACATCATTGGCATAGAAAGCTATTTTATGATTCTGGCGGCCTATAGTAATACTTGTGATGTACATAAGCTCAGATCTTTTCTGCTATTTTCTTCATATAGAGAGCAAAAAGGAGCAGGAAGAAGGGGCATACCTGTCATTTGACAGTGCTATAGTTAATGCAGGCGAGGTGTGGCCATTCACTCACACTCATGCCAGTGGACTAGCATAGCTGCAATTCACCCAGGTTCAGGAGCAGGCACCCAGACCCACCTTTGTTAGTACCTTCCACAGGTAGGGCCAGTGCACAAAATTGAACGCTTTTTCAGCTTCTATCGACACGAGGAGCGCTGGGGTAAGTGAGCGGGTGGCTTTGTCAATAAGGTGCCTCATTCTTTTAGTGTTATCGCTATACCCCCTTTCCATAATGAATCTGGTATGGTCCAGGTCTATAAAGACCTGCTTGTAAGGGTTGTGATGAGTGACAGGGGTGCTCATAAAAAGTTTGGCATCAATGTTAAGCAGGTATATGGGGTGATAGGAAGTGCATTTTGGTGGGTCTAACAATGGTCAGTGCCACCCACATGGTGTCAGAAAGTGTTCCTGTGTCCCCAAAAGAGTTGTATAGATGAGTGAGGTTAGAAGCCAGCCTTGCACCTAAGAGTTTATAAAATCTTGCAGGGAACCCATCCTTCCCAGGGGTTTTCCCTGATTGAAGCCTGGCAGTAGGCGAGAGGACATTGTCAGTCTGACTGTCTGCTTCTAAGGATATCCGGCTTGGGGAGACGTGTGATGTGAAGTATCAGTCTCTCAGGGCTCTGTTCCCTCTGTAGTGTATAAATTGGCATACATTTGTTTGAGTGCTTGTGGTAATGCCTGGCCCTCTCTGAGCCCTGATTGTGTATGGATCTCTTGTATTCTGATCTTGTGTGCTTGGACTTTAAGCAGGATGACACAGCAACAGCAAAACATTTGTCCTGGTCTTATTTCGTCAGATGAATCTGAGGTTCAGACCTTGGGGAGCCACCTACATACTGAATTTAGAATCGTTACAAGGGGAGACATGCAGTAGCCAGTGGGCTTCTTACCTTTTAGGGTGTCTACACCCTCTAGTGACCACTTCCTGTGGGAAGAGGCACAACCCTAACCCTGATTGGAGATTTACTCACCATGGTGGAATTTCAGCAGAGGGGCCCACCGTGCCTGCCCCACCCTAGGGGTGGTGCAGGCTTAGGGGGCCCTCCTCCCCATGTAACACATTTTCCTGCCTTTCCTCCTGCCACTGCCAAAAGTGGGGCAAGAAAGGGGCTTGATGTTCCTGGGTTGGATTTCAAGGACAACATTGCCTTTGAAGCTTTCAAAGGCGGCATTGCTTTGAAGTCTCACATCCGGGAAGACCAACCTGTCTTGGAGGAGGTGTGAAACACCTTCACCCAGAGCAGGTATTGTTTCTGAACTATGAGAGTACTGGCTTTCAACTTATGAAGTCAGAAACATGTCTGATGGTGACAGACTGGTGACAATCAGCCTGAGACCCCACTAGTATTTGGTTAGGTTTCAGGGGACCCTATAAAAGGGTCTCCTTTGTGAATTTATTAATAAACCCACCACTGACATCAGTGATGATTTATTAAAACATGATATTTGGTGCCCAACATCTTAGAAATCAGTAAAGCCATCATGGAGCTAGGAAACGTATGTTGAGAAGTATCCAGTGATGTACTCTTTATGGCTTCCCTGTTCACTTACAACATCACAGAATGGACTGGACATTGTAGGGGCATATCTGCTCATGGTGTTATGCCCACACATAGGATGTAGTGCACCCTGCCTAAAGGGCTAAAGGCCTACAATAGGGGGGACTTACCTATATCGTATGCAGTGTATGGGTGTCATGGCAAATAGGACTGTGTGCAATGTTGACTCTTCTGATTTTCCTGCACCAGTACATGCAGCCTGGTATGACAGAGTGCACAGCCTTGGTGAGGTGGCCCTGGGGTAGAATAACCAGTGCTGCAGCCCCAGAGGGCCCTTTTCAGTACCCATGCACTAGGTTCCACAGGGTAGCTGAAGTTGTGGCAATCATGGTACAGTGTTTTGGGAAAGAGATCTGGCACTGCAGACCTGGTTGGCAGGGACGCAGTTCACTTACAGTTCAAAATCACTACAATCATCAGTCAAAAAGGGGGGGCTAACCATGCAAAATGAGGCACTTTCCTACAACTACAATTAGCTGGGATGTGACATTCCATTGATGCTGGGGTAAGTGAAAATGCTTTCAGATGTATAGTGGTGCATGCTTATGGGTGAGAATGTGTTTTTGTGTGAGTGTTTGTGTCTATATGCAAATGCGTGTGTAAGTGAAAGTCAAAGCGCATGGCATTTTTGTGAATTGACATTAACGTATCCAGCCTTGTAAATTGAATATGAAGGTGCAGTGGGTGCAACACTCTCCAGCAAACGCAAAAGACAAGCTTTCACCATTGACGCCATCACTCTCTCCTATGCATGTATTATAAACAAAAAACGTGCGCTAACACATTTTGCATACATTATCAGGAACTAAACCTGCTTTACACTATTGTGTACCATCCACATTGTTATGAAAACGCATATGAAATTGTGAAAGCCGAATAAACCTTGAACAACATCAACAACAACAATGTGTAATAACAAATCATACATAACAAGAGGCAAAAAAAAAGTCTTGAAATTTCAAAAAAATAACAATACCTAATGGTAAACCACAGTTAACTTCTCATTTGATCAACAACATTTGCAAGCCATTTTACCAAAATATAAACCAGTCACAGTTCACTTCTGATTTCTCAGTACTTGAATGTCACCAAGAAGCCCCACCCCTTCTCTAAGCATAGAAAATTCTAGGCATTTAAAAAAAAAACATTTTCATATGACACAAAATGTTTCTGGTGGTACAGGGCAGTTAAAATAAATATTCCATCCATGACCAGTTTTACAGTAGTTTGTCAATAACGGTGGAAGCTTTTGTGGAGAAAAATAAGACCGTCGAACACAGTTAATCATCCATCCGGTCGGCTATAGTCTCCTATCCCTCACCTTGTGAAGTACAAAAGCACACTTTTCCAATAAAAGATGACTTTGCCCGGGCCTAGTAACTGACAAGGCAATGCTAATGTAGACGAATGGCCAAATTTAAAGAATTAAACATTTCAGAAAGTATGTGATTGCTTAGTAAGTGTAGTGCAACTACTGTATCATTGAAAAGGTTATCCGCAAGAAGTGCCAGAGTAAAAGTAGTCAGAATTTATTATTTAACGGTTCAATAAATGTATTGCATTTACAATATTAATTTGGACTAAAAGTTTAATTGGATTTTTAATCTGATGCTTGTGCCATGATTAAATTCTCGTGAACATAGATTTTTGTTTGACTGTAGAACCACACAACAAAGGCAATCAAGATTCACAACATGCACCCTTTGCTTAACACCATTAAAGAACCAGCATCTCTAGTCAAACTACTACCCTATCTTTGGAAGTGTGTTTTGGTCTAGAAATGGTTACTGGATGCGTTTTGTCTGTTGTCTGTGACATCTGTTGTCAATGTCATTGATGTCAGTAAGTAGATTTATTTCAGCGCATTGGTACCTGTAGGTATATATGTGTTTGTGTGTACTCATCACTTTATGTCATCTGACCTATGTTCCATTGTACTTAAATATACGCTACTCGATGTATGTCTGTATGCATGTTTGGATGGGTGAATCTGTATAAATATATCAGTTTTCGCTTCTGCTTAGCTTGCTCAATAAAATCTACTGCCTCAGATCGGATTCGTGGAGTCATCTGTCTTTGCCCTGGGGACCCGGACTGCAGTTTGGCTTTTCTTGTCTTCAAGATATATGCCCACTATGGCAATTTTCCATTAAACAGATATGAATGTGTGACAATTAGGATTACTTGTTATCCTTGTGCACCTATTCACTGGTGCCCCACTCAACATATGTAGGGTGCTTTATCCTGATGGATTTTTAAATGGCAATATTTATATGTTAATATTTATAGGTTTTAACTTTTATACTTATTTTTAGAGGTTTTTTACTGTATATTGATATAGTGTTGCCATTTTCGTACACTATGACATTTGGTCACTGAGGTTTTACATTCATGGTTTGGAATATGTATTATACAGACAATTTTAATATTACTGATTTGTATCGTTTGTGCAAGATACTGCATTTATGCAGTAATTAACTTTGTGAAAAAATGGAAATAGTAGTATTTTTTCTCTTTCCATGACATGTGATGGCACTGTTGCACTTTAAATGGGTGGTCAGCCCCCATGACGTGGTCATGTGATCAAGGCTATCTCTAGCCGAAACGCGTCATGGCGGACTGGTGCTGGGCTTAGAAATTAAATAAACAAAATATTGCACCATCCAGGGTCTTGCTGCTTCCTGTTTGTTCGTGTGGCCTTATCTGCTGTGCTTGCGGACCTTTGGAGCTTTACATACCTCATATATATATATATATATATATATATATATATATATATATATATATATATATTACCTACTGGCGGTTGCCAGTAGGTATATATAGTTAGGATTTTTTCTCTATGGGATTTTTGAAAATTCTATGTCTAATAACTTTGGCGTTTGTGGACGGAATTGGCTGAAATATTCAGGAAAATGGCACATTTTGTTTCTGAGCAGCCCCTGAAAATTTGGGGGGGGGTTTCGTCAAGGGGGGGCCGAGAAAAAAGGGGGGTCCCAAAACGCGTTTTCCCATTCATTTTTCCATAGGGCGGTTGGACTCACTTTTAGCTCGAACGGCTGAATGGATTTACATGAAACTTGGCAAAATTGTAGATATTGTTTACCCGATGTGCCTTTGCTAGGTCTCAATATATGTGCTCCAATGGATTTTGATAAATTAACGTTCAAATAATATATATATCTGTAACAGCGCTCCGGTTAGCGCCCCGGTTCGCGTACCTGACGCGTAACGGAACTTCGCGAAGCGAAGCTGATTGGCTCTCCGGTGTCTGTCAACATTCTAAACAGTCCGGAGCGGCCGCCATCTTGTCTCTCGGTAGGATCGAGAGACAAGATGTGGTGAAAAACGAAGGAGGAAATGAAGGAAAGGGGGCATGGTAGACCCCTCCTGACCCCCTAGGATTGATGAGGGGGATATTAAAGTGCCCCGCGGGGCAAAAAATAAAAAAAAATAAAAATTCGATTTTTCGCCTTAGAGGTGCATCCCGGTACGCGAACCGGGCAGCTAACCGGCAGCGTAACGGGTGTCCACCATGTTGTGTTTTTGGAGCGTCCGGTTCGCGTACCGGGTAGCGTCCCGGTAAGCGTAACCAGGGGAAAACCAAGAGAAACAGTAAAAAAAAAATTAAGGGAATAGATTTCCAGCAAACTTGGCAAAATTGTAGGGACTGTTTGTTTGATGTGCCTTTGCAAGGCCTCAAGATATGTGCACGTGTGGATTTTGTCTAATTAAGGTTAAAAAAAATATATATATCTGTAAGCGTGCTCCAGCGCTATATATCGTGCACCCGCAATCCACTGCTGATGATGTCACATATTACATCATTCATGACATCTCAAATGACATCACTGATGACATCATGACACACCTTCTTTTAAAAAAAAAAAAAATTGTTTCGCTTCCGGTTCGCGTACCGGTGCGCGAGCCGGGAAGCGAATCAAAAGAAATAGAGGTTGCCAGAGTGTTAAACATTCTAGCAATTTTTTATAAAGGGGAGGTAGTTCTGAAAAGAACTTTTTTTTAAATTATTTTTGTTGTTTTATATTTTTTGTATTATTTTTCGGAATTTTTTTTTACTTTTTTGTATTTTTTGAACGGTTTTATAATTTTTTTGTTTTTTTTGGGGGGAAACGAAAATGATTCATTATAAAGGGCTCAACAGGAGCAACAAAAAAAAAGATAATTTATTTTCTGGGGCGTTTTGGACATTTATGATTGTCAATAGCTGTGTTGATTAAATTTATGCTACTCTCCCTGTAGCAAATCAATTGGCCGCAAAAAATGCACACTTGCTTGATATTCCCAAACTTCAGCTGGATATTTGGGACCGTCTCCCTCGCCTCTGGTCCCGTCACTGCCTCTTCATTTGATGTACTGGCCACAGGAGGGGGGTTATCTTGCAGGTGACGTACCTGCGCAGCACTATAATTTATAGGGTGCCACCTCTCCATGTGGCGATGCATGGTGAAATTGCCATAGCTGTATTTCTTATCAGTCCCTCTGGACAGATCTTTTTTTCAGATGAGACAGGTAACGTAGCGGGCATTTACTTTCTTTTGGCCCCGGGGAAATGAGTAAAATTGCCAGATGTAATCTTCTTTTACATGGGACCTCCTTGGTTCTTCAGGCAAAAACTGCCTCCCCCCTTGCTCCGCTTCCTCTTCTTCCTCTTCTTCCTCCTCTTGCTGAAGGATAACCTGAGGAGGTGGTCCTCTCTTCCTAGGAGGTGGTGGTGGTGCACCAGCTGCAGCTACTAATGAAGCCATTGCTTATTAGTGAAAATAGGTCTTCCTCTCACAAAGTTGAATGTCAGAGTGAGAAAAAAGGTGGGGCTTTCATCATTTGGGAAAAAAAATGTTCTAAACCAATGAAGAGTGTTATTTTTAGGTCACATGACCTAGCCTTACATCATTAGGAAACCAAAAGTGAAATGAACCAATGAAAAGTTTTATTAACAAGTCACATGACCTGTTACGCTTACGTTACGTGCTGCGCGCCGCGCCCCGGATCGCTTCCGGGGAGCTGCGCTTCGCGCCTCGGGTCGCGCTCCGGAGCACTTCCGGGTGCGCTAACGAGGCGCGTCATAAGACGCATTACGCGAGAACGCCATACGTCGCGCTTACGCGACGCGTCACGATGTTGTTTTCTAACGCGGCAGTTGCGCAAACGGAACGTTTACCGGTTCACGTACTGGGTCGCGGCACCAAAATGAGCTAACGGGAAGCTACCCGGTTCGTGGACCGGGAGCGAAACAAAAAAAAATAATGAAAAAAAAGACTTAAAAAAATTGTATTAAAAACATATAAAATATATTTTTCGATTTAAAGAAGAATACATTTTAAAGCTTTTGATATTTGCTTTTAAAAAACCATTGAAATTCACTGAGAAAACCATAGGTTATAGACCATATATAGTTAGGAATTAGCATTTACAAAACCTTATTTTACTCACACAAAACCATTGAAATTCACATATATAGTTAGTTGTACTAACTATATATCGCGCACCCGCAATCCACTGCTAATCATGTCACATATTACATCATTCATGACATGGTCAGTGATATCACTGATGACATCACTGATGACATCTCAAATGACAACACTGATGACATCACTGATGACATCTCAAATGACATCACTGATGACATCACTAATGACATTACTGAGCACATCACTGATGACATTATTCATGTGATAATACGATGAACCTCTTCAGACTCTAATATAACCTTAGATACACTCAGTGTAAACAGACACTCACAGACTGTCACTCATCCATGGAGTTACTCACACACCTACTCAGTCATGCAAAGAATCAATCACACCTCCATTTTCTCAACTATACAGTTATACATACCTTACTTATTCAAACATATACTAACACATATTTACTCTCTTATACAATCCCTGATACAAGTTCACAATGATCCATACAGCCACTCACACATTCACTAGCTCTTATGCACAGTTATTTATATATGTCAACTCTCACATGTACTGTGTTTTACATATGTACTTACTTTGACATGTAGCACTGAGATATCCATTCACTCACCAATACACTCATGCACACAGTCAACCGCCCATACAGCTGTTTCCACATGCACTTTTGAACCCATAAATCTAGTGAATCAACTGCTCACACATCTATGCACAGAGTCATACACCTCCCAGCCACCCACACACACACTCAGTCTCCCATACAAATACTTGGGCAACCAATCAATAACCCATATAGTTACTCATATAGCTAATGATCAACACATGCAGAAGTTTACAGAACAACAGACATAATGATGCACAAATTAAGACAGTTTAGTCACTAACCCATGCACTCAGTGAGACACATTTAATCACTTACTCATACAGTCAGTCATGCACCTACTAAATCCTTCATCCAGACACTTATACATCCACTCATTCTTCAATATGTAAGACATATTTTAACTTTACAGAAATACACAGTCACTGGATGTTGTCATCAGTGATGTCATCAGTGATGTCATTTGAGATGTCATCAGTGATGTCATCAGTGATGTCACTGACCATGTCATGAATGATGTAATATGTGACATGATCAGCAGTGGATTGCGGGTGCGCGATATATAGTTAGTACAACTAACTATATATGTGAATTTCAATGGTTTTGTGTGAGTAAAATAAGGTTTTGTAAATGCTAATTCCTAACTATATATGATCTATAACCTATGGTTTTTTCAGTGAATTTTCAAGGTTTTGTAAATGCTAATTCCTAACTATATATGGTCTATAACCTATGGTTTTTTCAGTGAATATATATATATATATATATATATATATATATTTTGGGTCGCTGTTTGCAGGCATTTACAATATAGAATCTATCATCTGTGTCCCTGCTTTCTTCTGTATTTCAATTGGTGAAGTTTGATTTCTCTGCATTTTTTAATGTATGCTAAGTAAGCGAAAGAAGCAGACAAACTGTGAAGCTACATGATAGACAATATGAATATCAATCTTTTATTTCAATGCAGTCTGTTAGACCTGGCATCATTGGCGTGGGTCTCCCTTTCATTTTTTTGCTGTTGCCTCCTGTGTTTTTACTGTTTGTCGGATTCCGGTTTGCTGATCTAGATGCTTTGGGCACTTTGCCACTGCTGTTAAGTGCCAAAGTGCAAGTGGTCCCTTTGTAAATTGTTGTTATGGATTAGTGATTCCATGATTGCCATATTTGATTTACTAGTCAGCCCCTAGTGTAGTGCACCGTGGGTGCCCAGGGCATGTAAATCAAATGCTGCTGGTGGGCAACTCGTAAATGTAACTCGGGTCTGCCATTGCAGAGCCTGTGTGCAGTCTGGGACTGCCATGTCGACTTGGCAAGTGCACACACTTGCCAGTCCCTAAACCGTCCCTTTTTACATGTTAGTCACCCCTGAGGTAGGCCCAGGGTACCCCTGTGGGCAGGGTGCAATGTTTGTAAAAGATAGGACATGGTCTGGTGTGTGTTGCATGTCCTGATAGTGAAATACAGCTAATTTCATTTTTCACTATTGCAAAGCTACCTATTCCCATTGGACAGAATGGAGAGTTTGTTTATAACATTTTATAAACATAACTGGCCCAATGAACAAGCTAGAAAAGTTTAGTATGCCTGAACTCAGAATGTTAAAGTGCATCTTTTAGTGAGGGTGACTTTTACATTCTGTGTTTGAAAATACCACTTTCAGAAAGTAGATATTTTCTTGCCTAACCATCCAGTGTGCCTCTGCTAGGTTTATATATTGCATGCTTGGCTTTTGGATGACAGGAGATGGAGAGGGGCTGTGGTTCCAGAAGTCTATTGATTCAGGCCTGGGCTGAATGGACCTGGGTCGCATTTAGAGTAGGGGGAGGAGATTTCTTTCACCAGCATGGGCCAGGTCTGCCTTTAACAATGCTGTTTCCACCTCCTGCCAGGAAGCTGCACCAGTGAGGACAGAACTGGTTTTGGCTGGGTTCAGACACTCTCTGCCTTCAGAGAACAAAGGATTTCTGTGGATAAAAAGATGGGCCCAGGCCCCAGACGTTTAGATCACTTCTGGGAAATCAAGAAGAACCTTTGCCAAGGAGAAGAGCCGGAGAAGCTGAGGAGAACTACTGCCCCAGTGCTGTTTGCTGTCTGGGGTTGGCCTGCAGTGGCCGCTTGCTGCCAAGGAAATGAGAAAAAGGACTTTGCTGTTTTCTTTGTCACCTGTTTGAGGAAAAGATCTCCAATGGCTTGAAACTGAACTTTCTTCCTGGTCTGAAGTCTCAGGTACACAAAGACTTCATCCCTTCTGTCTCTCTGCATCTGGAACTGCTGTTTCAGATGCTTAAGAAAGAAATTGCATCCCTGACACCGGTGAGCAATGCCGTAACCTGCACCCAAGCTGTTGGCACCGCTCTTGAAGAGCACGACACACCGCCCCGACTTGCATCCTAGGCCCGACGCCTCCTGATGCCGTGCCCCATTGACTCCGAAGCCGTTATTGAGGCCGCTGCCTGCACTGGAGCCGAAGACACCGCTTGTGATGTCCACGACGCACCATCCCGACTTGCACCACAGTCTCGACTTCAGCAACGCCGCTGCTTCATCAAAGTGGAGTCAATCCTTAATGTGGGTGACTCAGAATCCATCGACGTCTTACCGTCTTAAGGAACCAATGCCTCACCGCCATTTGTGACTTCTCCTCCCTGTCACAATAAGGGCCGACGTCTCCCATTTTTAACACAGTATTTTGGGGAAAAAAACATAATTCATGATAAGTATAGAGGAAGAACCGAATATCTGATATGGAAGAGATGGGACTGAAGCTACTGTGCTCTATGTCATGAGTTGACTCTAATACAAATGAAGCTAATAGTATCAGAAATGTCCTCTGTGATATATATGCAAAATACTTTCAGTCCATCCAGGGGTTCTATAATGCAAGATAATTTGATAAAAACAACTACAAACTGTTCTAAGTTGGATTTCTGGTTGGCAAAGTATGCACTCTATCCAGGCAGGAACCACAAACCTAGTCAAGATAAGTCACAAACACACCCGAAATTAACTGTGCTCACCCTCTTGTAGCTTAGCACAGAGCAGTCAGGCTTACATTAGGAGGCAATGTGTAAAGCATTTGTGTAAAATGTCAATTAGTAAAACAGTGAAAAAACTACACAAAATAATCCACACTAGGTTAGAGAAATATAACTTGATTTAATAAATAAAACAAGACCAAACAACAAGAATCCAATCAGTGGAACCTGAGATATGATGTTTTAAAGGGTGTGGTTATGGTGCCAAGACCTCGAATCGCATCTCTCCCAACCTAGAGCTGGCTGGCCAGAACGCGTTCAAAAGCATATATATCCCCCGAACCTCTAAAAAAAATGCTGCAAAAAACTTTCAACACAGACTACTCAAAACCCATCCAGAAACCCTGATCTGAGACCCCTTTTTCTCCATTAATAAAGGTGCTACCATAAATCATCTCATCTTATACACTAAATGGCTTGCCCAATGGCGGAAGGCCATTTAATCTCTCCTCAAGATCTCCACTTCCCATAGAATTCCTCATGGTTTTAGATTGTTAGTTGTGCCCTCCTCAGCCTTTTACCTCCACTCAGATGAACAATTCCACTGCGAACGAGCTGTGACAGCACAGTCTTCACAAGAGTCCACATGCTCCCACCCCCTCATGGTTAGATGGTCCACCAGCCGCGAACCCTACATCTGTTCCGAAGGGCCACCTGCTAGTTACCTCCTCTCAAATTAACAATTCCACTTTAACGAGCTGCAACAGCACAGTATTCACGAGAGTCCACATGCTCCCACTCCCTCATGGTTAGATTGTTCTAAATGTCCTAGGTCCACTGTACACAACGCTGCTAGGATTCTCCCCTGGATCCCCTCCCCCAGCCCAACCCACAATTCCGACACGGTCTGACAGGCTGACAAGGGTCCCCTGCTGTCCATCCCCTCTTCCCCTATCCTAAACATTCCCCCAAGCACACAGTTCCATTTCCATGAATCCCCTGCCCCTGAGCCCACTCAGTCGCCACCGGCCCCACTTTCCCATTCCCTCACTAGCTATCCTCTGCCGCAGGGTTTCCAGGACCTAGCCTCACATCTCCATTCACACACTTCATTAGAAGCCCGACTTAACAATATTGCACTCTCCCTACAACAACTTAAGGCAGATGTTCGTAGCCTATCACACATTACTGAGGATCTGTGAGTTAACTCCCGACTAAGCGGCTCCTTTTTCACCAATCTCCATCGACACTCCCTCCCAGACTGCGGCTGTTCCTGGCGCCCTTCCCCCCACTATCCTAGGTGAACTGCATCCTGCTCCACCCACCCCATAGTTGGCCCTCCGCTCTGTACCCTTATGACCCCTCTCGACCCTCCAGGTGTAGAGCCTCCCTGTCTGATAGTGATATTCATTCTCTAATACTTTCATATGATCTGGCACTTCCCTCCCCCTTCAAAGTTGCATGCAATTGAATTAATCCCTACGGTTCCCTTCAGGGTACCTAGGCAAACTTAAGAACTTTAAAAGAGAGCAACCTCACTATAGTCACCCCCACTCTACCTCCACCAAAAGCCCCCTGCCAGTCGTAAATGCGTGCTCCTAAACTGCAGATCGGCTGTTAAACATGCTGCGGATATTGCCGATCTCATTCTGATCCAGGATATTGACCTTGTAATGCTGACGGAAACCTGGCTAAATGACTCAGCCACTCCCATCCTTGAACTTATAATGCCTCCAAACTTTGATATCAGTAAGTTGGACAGAACTAGTGGTCACGGGGGAGGCATCGCATGCTTACATCGTAGTAATTTACTAGTGAAAGTCATTCATGCTGACCTCCTGCCCTCTTGTGAATACCCATGGATTGAATTGACTGGGGGCAACAATCACTCTTGCAAACTGCACGCGTTCTACCACCCCCCGCATGACAACCTTCCCTTCACAGGACAGATCATGGGCATTATTTCAGCCAACAGGGATTTTCAGGGCACTCAGATCTTCCTGGGTGATTTCAACCTCCACTGGAATGATGTAAACGATGTGCTGGTCAATAGCCTTAACTCCTTCCTACTTGATCTTAACCTCATCCAAATATGTGACAGTCCTACCAATATCAAAGGAGCCACGTTAGATCTCGTCATTGGTAAGCCCAACTCCTTCAGCCTGGAGGGGATCCTCCATTGTGACTGGACAGACCACTAATGCATGACCTTCCTCGTCCTTGAATTGGTAACAGCAAGCAGATCCCAACCTAAGAACCCAAAACAGTTAAAAAGATGTTTACAGAACATCAACTCGCAAGACCTGACAGAGCTCTGTGATAACATCTTACCCTCCCCTTTGAACATGTATGATGTCATGACCTGACGGCCCACTATAAACATGTAACGCTTAAAGTACTTGACTCAGTGGCACCACTTCAGCTTAAAAGAGTGCCTGCTAAGCTATCCAAACCATGGTTCAATGATAGTCCTAATGCCAAAAAAAGGAATTTAAGACTTGCAGAAAGGAAGTGCCAATCGTATTCTTCCTTTGAAAATCTTTGCCACCTGAGATCCTTGCGAAGCATATACAACGAACACATCAGATGCTCGGAGGCTACCTTCTTCAGAACTCAACTTGATCCAGCAAAAAAAGTCCGAAAAAATCGGTTGCAATCATCAAGTCCCAATCTAGTAATTAATCATCCTAACCTCTTAGCCTGAGTCAAGGGACACTGCCGAACTGTGAAGAATTTGATGTTTTCTTCACTGAGAAGACTATTAAGATCGAGTCTGAACTACGCTCGGCCCAAGATCACATCTCGAGAGGGGCTGCTGTTCACCCTTTGCCCCTCAGAGTCAAATATCACTGAACCCTAACTGCCCTCCGCCTCAAAAACAATGTATCCTGGAGTTTTTTCCAAACCGTGGATGAATACACTATACATAAAATGCTGTTGACCTTGAAACCTTCCAGTCACTACAACAACCCCATGCCATCAAACCTGTTCCCGGAATTGAAATCCGCCTTACTAATACTCTGGATGACAATTGTCAATATTTCTCTTATGCAAGGGGCTATTCTGGATTGCCTTAAATCAGGTTAAGTTATCCTGATCCTAAAGAAACCAAATGAGGATCCCACAAACCTTCTTAACTTTTGCGCAATCACTAACATCTCCACCTTGGCAAAACTCTCGGAGAAATGTGTGCTTGTCCAACTTTGCCATTTCATTGACCATTTCCAACTCCTGGATCAATGCCAATCTGGTTTCCACCCAGGTTATAGTACAGAGTCGGCGCTAACGCACATTGTGGATGGTGCACTTAGAATGCTGGATCACAATGAGTTGTGCTTACTGATCTGTCTGGACCTTTCGTCAGCATTTGATTCTGTCAAACATAATCACCTAATTGACCTCCTAGAACACAGGATGGGGGTGTCTGGGCCGGTATTAAACTGGTTCTCTTCTTTCCTTCAGAACAGAAAAGCTTCAAGGTAAACCAATCCTTGTCCCACTCTGCACCAGTGACCTTGGGGGTGGCACAAGGGTCAGCATTGTCTCCCATGCTCTTTAACCTGTTTATAGAGCCTCTGACAGAAATCCTAAAATCATCCAGCATTCGCTATCATATGTATGAGGACGATACCCAAATATACCTGAAGATCGCCTCTCCCGAAGACAACCAGTCCCTCAATTCAGTCCTGCTGGAAACACAAAGCTGGTCGACATTAAGCTAAATGCTCTTAAAACGGAATTCCCACTGATCTCACCCCATAACCAATTCTTCGTCATGGAGCAATGGTTGAATCAGCTGACTGCCCTTAACTGGAGACTGCACCTTGTAGACTCTGCATCATCTCTGGGCATCATTCTAGACAAAAGCTTGAACATGCAGAAGCACATCAGTTCCCTCACCAAAGGAGCGAACTTCCAACTCATCTTACTTAGGAAGCTCAAACCCTTCGTCCCTGCTCAAGGTTGCAGTTCAAGCATTAGTGATCTCAAAGCTGGACTATGGTAGTGCAAAACTTTGGGGCCTGCCCAGAGTGAGGATGGCTCCTCTTAGGGCTACCCTCAACTCCGCTGCGAGGCTCTTAACTGGCGCATAAAAATACCACCACAGCTCCCCAGACTTTGAGGAACTGATTTGGCTGCCATATGAAGCACGGATACAGCTAAAAATTGTATGCATCGCTCTCAAAGCCATCCACTTCAAGACACAGTTGTACCTTGTGCAGAAACTGTAAATCTCCTGTGGTTCTAGAGCTGCCAGAAGCGCCAGTTCCCTTTTGCTTAAACCTCAAAAATTCAACAACAAAAACGATATACAACCAAGCCTTCTCAGGGATGGCTCGGAGGATCTGGAACTTCCTTCCCCTTGAAGTCAGGCTGTACCCGTCCACTGTCTTCTTCAAAAAAGAAGTCGAAAGGCTCCTGATGAAGAAATTTCAGCCTTAGCCTGTCACCTTCCTCTTATTTTGGGTCCATACCCGCTGACTCTTGCCCAGCCACCTTGTTCGTGAGTCTGTCGGACAATTGTAGACTGTGATCTTTTTTCTCCCTCTGTTGTTTATGATGTGCTTTGCTGTGCCATCACGAGAATGCTGGACAAGTTTTACTTTGAATTTGTCGTTTTGGTTATTCTGTTTTGTATGCTTATTACCTTGTGATGCATAATCTGTAAAGTGCTCCGATACCCTCGGTGGTCATGTTCCCGCGATATTAATCTTTCAAAATAAATAAATAAACTGTAAAATAGTGCTTAGAAGCAATAAGTGCCTATTTGGGATATCTGGTCGCACTGTACCAAGACAAAGTCAAACTTTCAGGCTGATCAAGCACTGGCTGGATACAGGGGGCCACTTGGGTCTGCTGAACAAAAGTACCTTGATTCTGGTTGATCCTCCAGCTGAGGTGATGCGTTGGTTCCGATCCTGCAACAGAGGGAGATACGTTATCTTTCTCCATGCAAAGGTGGCGATGCATCGGTTCTGAGGCGTTGCACCGATCCTTGCAAAGGCAAGCATGCACCAGTTTTGATGCCGGCATCAGTGAAGATGCACCAGTTCTGATGAAGATTCATGGGTTGGCTGAAGAAGCACCGTAGGCCTCAGTTCCAAGGGTCCAGGACTGGGGCGGCATCACCTGGCAGAGCAGACTCACAGATGGGTTAGTCCAGGTGCAAATGCAGGTGAATTGGAAGTTTTTCACGTCTCTGAAAATTCAATCAGGAGGCTAGCCCTTGGAGACACTCTGGGTTCAAGTAATGCGGGTCCAGTGTTTCTCAACCAGGCTTGGGAACAGCAAGTAGGAGGGCAGCACAGCAAGGCAACAGTCCAGCAAAGCAACAGTCCAGCAGAGCAGCAATCCAGCAAAGTGGAATTCCTTTAGCAGCACAGCAGTTCTTCTTCTTGGTAGAGTCTTCACAGGTCCAGAAGTGTACTGAAGTGGTGGTGTCAGAGGTCCAGTACAGATACCCATGTTAATATGGAAAAAGTTGATGCTAACATAAAACACAGTACATTCATTTATGAGAACAAAATTGCATCTTTATTAACTAACTCACACGTTTTGAACTCCACATCAACCCCAACTCAAAACTACATAGTCAACCAAGCACTAAGACCTAGGCCCCAAGACACTGATTGATAAGCCACAGGTGGAGTGGCACTTAGCCAGCAGACAAATGCATAAACAGGAAACCTTAGATCAATCCCACAGATAGGTGCAGCAACAGTACAATAGTCAAGGGAGATTGGTCCCAATAAAGCACACATGGCTGATGGGTGTACACCCACTCCTAAAACACCTTAAAGTCAGATGCCACATGAGTTAGGTAGATATAGACAATTAGGACACATCTCACGCAGAGATCATGAGCACCTGACATCTGGAGACATTACCCACTGGCAACTTTGTGTCCATGCAAGGTTGAGGACCCCCGTATTTTCCATTAGACAATTTATTTATGACTCCATAGGCAGCAACCTTCATCCCCCACCATGCAATGATCACTGGAAACCTTTATCAGCTACAATGAACTGTGTAAAAGGAGGCCGCAGACCGACTTCAAATTGAGACAGTCCTCAGACCCTGTGCCTGTAAATGTTCTCCAGCTGCTATGTTTAATTAAAACAACTGTTCCTATTTTGCCAAACGCCTTTTGTCTCTTGTTTTTTCAAGGTATTCCATCTTCATGTATAATTTTGGTGAGCCACCATCGGAGCTGATTTGTACCTTGAACGCGAGTGCAGCCACAGGAAAGTGACACCGCATAGACAGATTCACATTTGCACATCAAGGAAGGTGAGTAGACACTAGAATTGGTTGAAAATTCTGCTGAATCCATGTAGTGAAGATCCGTCCTAAAGCAGCCATCACAGAGGGTACTACATCAGAACATAATTTAAAGCATTTGGAATGTGGCATACTAGGGAGAAGCATAAAAAATAACCTGAATGCTCTGCCATTGACAGAATGTAGCATTTTACCTACTGTATATGTCCTAGTCGAGTAGTCACAAGGCAACCTTGGAGGCGATCCCACGGAAGTCACCTTTTTCGATAGTCAGCATGCTAGGAAGGGTGAATATTTATTTTATAGCCCTTCATAGCTCCTAGGACACTATGTTTGTGATTGAGGTATCTTGATTGGGCAGAGTTGCCACCTTAATCTTGTATCTTTTTAGTCTAAAAGGTTTTCTCAGTGCTACTGTTTCTTAACACCTTTGCTACTGGAAAGGAGTGAGAGGTGAGGTTTTGATGTTCCTATGACCTTATCCTCCGGAGACAACAGAAAGCTCTATCCTAAATTCTATGGGACATTAATTTGTCCATCCTCAGCGGTGATAACACATCAGAGCTTCATATAGACTCCTCACTTGAAATCTTTCCTCTATAGCAGAAGCCCTGAAGAAGTCCCATGTTCGGGACGAAACCCGTCGGCTGTACGGTGCTTCGTCTTTTGAAAATAAAGGAACTAAACCGAAGAACCATACTCTGTATGATTCATTGAAAACATAAATGTTGAATGTTGTGGTGCACCTGTGCTGTTATATTTAATGCACTATGTCATGTCTTCTAGGATTATCCCATCATATACACCGCATTTTTACATACATTGTCCTATCCACACGACAATAACGATTCTAAACAGATGACCTTTTACCTGGTAGCTTGCTCCTGTCTCTTCCACACCAGACTCTAAGTATTCTATCATAATCCCTGTATCTGACATACATACACATGTCCCCAGGCACGGCAGAATTATTCTGTATAAGGGTCACAACTTTTTTTCATCCTTGGCCAACAGCCAGCTGTGCATGATCACACTTGTTTTAGAAAAGCGTCGGTGATTGTTTTCAAAACATTTATGATTGTTTTCAAAACATCCATGGTTATTTTAAAAACATATCAATTCTAGAAAAACACTGGAGTGCCCACTTTAGTATAAAAGACCCTCACTCTCCCCTACGAATTATAGGAGAATTCCTTCCAGGCTAACACGGGGGTCCTGCATGCCGAATCTTCGACACACAGTGGTCTGACATCTCTTGCGGGTTGTCATCCTCGACAAAGAGACGGGGTTCTTCATTCTAAACCATCAGGTGAGGGGCTGGTTCTTTCCTAAGGGATTCTTGGCTACAGATACACATAGCTGTACGCATATACACCTACACATCCAGGTTAGGCTAGGTACCTTTAAGCAAATTACTTGGGGCACGCAATTTAGGAGTAAGCAAGCGCTATTGTTCTTATCTGAACAGTTTCTGTTCAGTTATTAGCACTATGATAGAAATGTATCTACTAATCACTATATTGGTACTAGCAATCTCTTTCGTATGCTTCTGTCTCCTGATTGTCGCAGCACACATGTTTTACACAAGACTGTCGCTGGGCCAATATTTATTGAAACGTCCTAATCGCCATCCTGTGTTTTTTCTGAGAGAAAGCAAGCACAAGTGTCTGAGCGAAAAGAACTGTACTGTTTTCCACTATCCCTGTGGAATCAGGGTTGTCATGTTCAATGGTTGCCAGAGACTAACTACACCACTGTAGAATACAGGGGGTGGTAGTGGCACTGTAGAGCTAGCTGATCTAATAGCTGACATATCCTTTGGGGGTGTCCAAAAGCGGTTGGGACTCCAAGCCCTCAGTTTGGGTCATTCAAAACATGCAGGTCATAGGGGACTCCTAGCAACTCCACAACATGGCACTGCCAATGTTGCTTTGGTTCTTATATAAACAGTAAAATCTGAGTAGTTCAGTCATGCTGTCTTAGAAAGCCCTACTCACACCTTTACAGAGACATCTGAAGTGGGAAGGGGAATCCGCCTCAGCTGAGCAGATATATTCTCTGTCTATTGGCTGAAGGTGCATATCCCTACCTCTTAAACCTACTGTTCTCTTCTAAAAATGACTGAACCCGTGAATAGCTTGGGGGGAGACGAATTGGCTAACTCTCTTAACATTACAGAAAACTGCAGACATGCAGTGACTATGAAATTGTTAGAACATAGCGTACCCTCAACAGGTGGCTGTGTTACCTTTGTGATTGAGGCACACCAGGTATTCTATTCTTGGGTTCAGTTGCCACCTTCCAATCCAGTGACTAAATTGTTCCAGACATACATTGTTATCAAACCACCAGATGAATACATTCCTTACGGAGACACTGAAGTCCCCTAACTTACCAGCAGAATAAAATCTGGTTTAAAGGCACCCTCCCACACACAACATCTGTCGTGAGACTCAGTCCGCTTAGCATAGAAGGAGCAACCTGGCAGGTCTTAGCAACATATACTCCTCATCCCGAGATTGATAGACTACCAGTGGATGAAGTACGTAAAATATTCAAAGACATAGTCAGGATATATAGACATATTGTTCAGTTCTTCATGCGAACATTAACAGTCCAACCTACAAGAAATGCACCAACTGGTCTATATCAGACCACACCTACAATAAACCCACAGACACTGAAATCAGTAATAGGGACAATTCCTTCCAAACGGGAGCAAATTACGTTTTTGATAGCACAAAACAAATCAGTATTTCCCCATACTGGTCCGCATGACAAACGCGGAATGATAACCATTTGCTTGGAAATGGGGATGGTTCCCTCAATTGATGATTGTATCGCTTTTGGAACAATCATTGCTGCAGTTTACATCAGAATACATGGTACTCCTTCCTTAGCAGTAGTCACTAGAAGTATTGAAACAAATATAGAATGAGTACATGGCAGGACCTGCCCTGGACTTGGGAATTAAATTGTTGGGTGATTTTGCCCAAGTCTCTGCAATAATGCTGAGTAATATAAAGGGGGAGGCAGCAGCAGTGGCCATGCACAGCTGCCTAAGGGAAATAGCACCTAGAAATAGAGAGCGAGACTTACCAAAAATTATAGAAAGAAACTTACGCTGAATTAGGTAGAGATAAATTGAGAACCAAAGCACGGAAGCCACAAATTATGGGTAGTTCTGACAAGGACAACTCGAAGCAATCACCCTCTTCTTCTAAAAAGAAGTGTGATAACAAACAATCCAAAAATAACAGTACAGAAAATATTTCACAATCAAGGGGTGCGTCTCTCCAACAGGAGTCCTCTGAAAAGTGGTACAACCTGCGGAATCATGATAACATTAGGAAACCTGATAGGTATTAGGACACTGATACAGGTTCCTTTTGTTCCTTTCAAGGTTCTTGAAAACTTAGAGAGGGACGGAGATCAGAACAAAAGCAAGAAGAAAAGAAATTGTAGAAAGCGTATAACCTTTCTACAATTTAATCAGACCTGATTTCACATCGCATCAGAGGACACAGCAACACACAGATACTCTCTGTTCAGTTCAGGCTGACAATATAGCATCTAAACACTTACACAAATGTGTAAGTTCAACAAACTTGGTGATCCGGGTTGTCCCTGGATTATCAGGATATACTTACCTCACGTTCAATGAAGGTGAGACAGCTTCAATTGCATACAAATCACATTTAAACACAAATGCTGAAATGCGATTTGTGGCAACTGAAAAAATATTGACCGTAGTACAGACTGCTATGGTGATAGGAAGAGCACTAGCACAGGGGAAACGCATAACCGTTGTAAACTCGGTACCAACTTTAGAAGCTGCTACCAAAGCAAGCATTCCAAATGTGAAAGCACTACATTCATGATGGATACAATGGGCTAATTCTCTCACTGCAACAGATGTAGATTGCAGATATGATTCTACACTTAAAACACAAGTCTTCCTGCAGTATTAACAAGAATACCCTCTCCCGAATGAAATCTTGCCTCAAGAGAAATATGAATACCTCATTTATACTGATGGTGCTGCTAAGCCTGAAATAGGAAGTAAACAGCAATATAGCGGTGCATGTGCTACACTGAAGGGACGTATGCGGGACAGCAAGTTCCATCCCAGCAATATGACTACGCAAATCTCTAGGGGATTGTACAGCGCAATTGGCAGAGCTGGAAGCACTGATATTGGCACTCGAGTACACAGATCGGGAATTCCCCACAATGATAGTGTGCGATTCATTTTACTGTGTCTAGTCTTATCATGAATATCTCCATTACTGGGGCCAGAATGGATTTAGAGATTCCAAGGGTTACACAGTTAAACATAAATTGTTATGGGAAGAAGTGGCAAAGCTGGCAAATCTTTTGACACTTGCGAAGGGTCCATCACCCAGCAACTCAAGCATCTGGAATGTATTTCTCGAGGAGAACTCAATCAAAGGCTTCACACGTCCACGTTGTTTCAATATCATAAGCTTAAAAGAATTCCTCAAGGCTTGCGATTAGCTATCAAATTCATGCTTTTTCATTTTCAGTTTAATAAACCATTCATGGACAAATGGTATGCAGTGTTAAATAAGTATTCCCTGAATTTAATTTAACTTATTGTGGAAGAGCTATCCAAAACCATAAGGGAACTTGAAGAAGAGATTCACAATATACACCAAGAATTATCAAACCGCATGGAACCAGAAGAATGGTCTGAAACATTGGAACATATCAACACCAAATTGGAAAGGTTTAGAAATTAACTACAAGAATGGAAACTAAGAAAGTTCAAGAGAGACACCATAGATTATCATCTCAATGAAGTATATACATAGGCTGACATATATTCACAACGTAAGCCATTAAAGAATCCACATACTTCATCTGCAGAAAGCATCGTCTCAGACTGTGAAATATTACCTCCCAGGACTCCCTTGAATCAAGATGCAACAAGAAGTGAAACCACTTCCAGCAGCCACACATGTACTGACAACGCAGATATGTGTGCTATAAGCCAAAGTGAGTCTTTTTTATCCAAGAGCCAACATCCAACTCAACCACCAGACCCACCACCTGAAAAACCAATCAGAGGCGCTTCAAAATCCACAGAGGAAAAGGAAAAAGCAAACGAGAAGAGCAGGCAGAACTTACAGAGTCAGAAAACATTGTAATCAACATTTCGTCATAGTCGTTGACACCAAAACTATTGCAAATTTTGAATAAAGGTACATCATTTGTACCCACATATGACAACAACATGCAAGAAACAGAGATTGCTTTGTACAGGTTTATACGGTCTAAGATAGCAAAAAGAAATTTGATAACGTTCTCACCGATCAAAGAACCAAAGAACAGCATGATTATCTGGAATTTAGACCCAAAAGCACCTTCACATCACCTGTGTCTCATAAAATGCTTGACACATTTGAATCTCTGGCTAAACAAGATCTCAACAAATTGGAGTTCAACCCACGCAAGGTTTGGAATTTGTCCAAGTCCAAGAAATCCATCTTAAAGTTAGCTAATAATGAATACCTGGTCTCCAGCAAGCTAATAAAGGAGGTGCTCTTGTGATTAAAGACAACACATATTATGAAAGCAAGGTATTAGAACTTCTGGCAGATGAAACTACATATCTCAAATTGGATCATGACCCTACTATTGAGATCAAACAAGTTCTGCTTGCAATTTTAGAAAATGCCTTAGACATAGACTGGATTACTTCCAAAACTCGAAGCTTTTTGATCAAGCAATTTCTTAAGAGACCTCATATGTATATGCTACAAAAAATACATAAAGACCCTACTGACCCATTGTGTCTGGGTGTGGGTCAGTGTTTGAACCCTTAGGAAAATATATCGATCAGTTTTTACAGCCCATTGTCTGTTCTTGGAAATCGTACATACGCGACACAACTGATTTCTTGTCGCGCTTACAAAATTTGGGCACCACCAACATCAAAGAATGGTTATTATGTACGATAGATGTTACTTCACTCTATACCTCAATTCCTCTTCAAGACGGGATAGATGCTATTGAATGGGCCCTACTGCAACAGCCTCAAATCCATGCTCACAAAGTTTTCTTATTGGAATTACTTCAATTCTGCGTGCAACACAGCTACTTCCGCTGGAGTAAAGAATTTTTCTTACAAATAAGTGGGAACTCCATGGGGTTCAGGGGGGATCCCATGTTTGCAACATCTTTATGGCTGCTTTCAAACAAGCACATGGGATGGTGTGCACACCTTTTACTCAGTTTTAATCTCATACTTTACAGTAATTTAATCTGATTGTCCTGTGCGCGTGCCAGCCGGGGTAGTGCAATGCCCGAATGCACTGACTTTACGTACTCAAAATGGCTTGATAGTTTGCAAGTGTATTTTTGATAAGAATGTTTTTATCTGTATCTGTAAATATGCAACAAATGCATGTAAATATCAGACCTAAAGTACTGTTTTGCAATATTGTTTTTTAGACTCCCCTGACGAAGGGCAATAAAATAACCGAAATGCATTGGGTTCTCGAATAAAAAACTGCTGCTTTGACCCATCTGTTGTACTGAAATCGTATTTGCGAAAGGGAGGCCCGGATGGGCACACGCTAATACTAGAAGTTTTTCAGCTACAAATTGTTGAAATGTGGACTAGTCAAAGAAGAGGAAACGATAAATATTATGGACAAGATTGAAATAAATGTTAAAATTGGATTTAATGAGAGATGAACGATTAGAATCAGTATCCGCAAACACGCTGTGCAGCTAGGGAGTGGAGGGATAACCATACTCTCCCCATATGTTTGTACGTAAAGTCAGTGTACTCGGGCATTGCACTACCCCGGCTGGCACGCGCACAGGACAATCAGATTAAATTACTGTAAAGTATGAGATTAAAACTGATTAAAAGGTGTGCACACCACCCCATGTGATTGTTTTGAACATTAATATGCCCTCCGTTGGAGTTGCACCCAGGATTAAACAATTATGAATTGAAGAATTACCGATTTTGACGAATAAACCACATAAGATTTAACAGCAGGTTCGCAGTAGCTTTGGATATAGGGGATAACAAGTATTGTTTTTATACGTGATTATGTTGCTTATGCACTGGCACAAAGGTTTGAAGCTATAATATGAAGTCATTTAAAGCAGTTTACTTATGCAAACAAGATGTATCACGGGAATTGTAGGACTGTGAGTACGTTACAGGTGTCAGTAATTAAATCTATACCACGTGAGTGAGATGAAACACACGAGTATTTAATACTGAGGTTACACAGAGAGATGTTTTCATGGAAGAATGAAGGCTGAGACTAATGCTGAGTAGAGAATGAAAGTCGAAGGCAGCAGGTACGCTCTACGTGCAATAGCATGGAAACGCGGTGAAAAAAGAAAGCGCTACGCTCATGTTTAAAAATGAGATAGATAGAGTAACCGCTCGCTACAGAAAAATAATAGAGAAGTTTGGTATACTGCTAAGGAAACTGGGCGTTTAAAAACGCAAATGTTATCAGTTCAAAAAACAAAGACGGAAGGATGATGTGTGAAATTGCTCAGTTTAAAGAAGCACTAAAGTGTGTTTTTCAATATGTCACCATCGTAATGGAAGTGAGTGATTTAAGCTTTTGGTTAATGGGGGTTGAACAGCAAATTGAGACTCAAAATGGCTTGATAGTTTGCAAGTGTATTTTTGATAAGAATGTTTTTATCTGTATCCGTAAATAGGCAACAAATGCATGTAAATATCAGACCTAAAGTACTGTTTTGCATTATTGTTTTTTAGACTCCCCTGACGAAGGGCAATAAAATGCCCAAAATGCATTTGGTTCTCGAATAAACAACTGCTGCTTGAACCATCTGTTGTACTGAAATCGTATTTGCGAAAGGGAGGCCCGGATGGGCACACGCTAATACTAGAAGTTTTTCAGCTACAAATTGTTGAAATGTGGACAAGTCAAAGAAGAGGAAACGATAAATATTATGGACAAGATTGAAATAAATGTTAAAATTGGATTTAATGAGAGATGAACCATTAGAATCAGTATCCGCAAACACGCTGTGCAGCTAGGGAGTGGAGGGTTAACCATACTCTCCCCATATGTTTGCTTTCAAACAAGAACACATCTATGAAAATCCCACATGGACTGAACACCTGATTATGTATTGTCGAAGATACATTATTTATTTGGTCCCACAAGAAGAATCTTTGAAAAACAACATCATGCTGTTAAACACCAAAAACAACAGAATCCAATTTACATACACAATCAGCAACACTCAATTACCAATTTTGGATGTTCTAGTCGAGAAAAATGACCAAGGAATCAACACCAGTGTATTTGTTAAGACCACTGATCGCAATAACACACTGTTATTCCAAAACTTTTACTCTCCGCATTTGATTCAGAATTTACCCTATCTCAAATGTTGTGCATAAAAAGGATTGCTTCCACCAGAGACATATGCGACCAGGATATCGCCCGCATTAAACAGAGATTCGTACAATGAGGGTACCCTCTGGAAATTGAACAGAAAGCGGAAAGACGCATCCAAAATATTGATCGCAGTGAGTTACTGATTACCAAACAAAAACGGGTTACCAACCTTATGTTTTTATATCAAAATTTTCCATCAGATCCAGAAGCATAAAAACGGTGGTCAGCAAGAGGTGGAAATTATTACAACATGAGCCGGATTTCGGCAGTGAATTTCTTGAACTACCATTATTTGTCTACACCAGAATCCAAAACGTCAAGGATCTGTTAGCTGCAAAATAAACAAATGCATTACCAATCAGGTAGAGATGAGAAAATGTAGTAATTGCATTCATTGCAATCATGTGATCCAACAGAACTGTATCACACATCCCAGAACTGGAGAAAAATCACCTTGAAACATTCATCCGACTGTAACACCACCAACATGATTTATTGCATAAAATGCCCTTGCAGATTTCTCTATATAGGGAAAACTGAAAGAAAAATTAAAATAAGGATTGGAGAACACAAAAGTATGATCCGGACTAAAAATACCAATTCCAATCTGGTAGTCCACTGGTTAGAGCAATGTCACAATATAGCCCAAGTACGATTCCTGATCATGGAAAAAGTGTAAACCAAAGAGGGTTTAGACCCAAGCAAATTTTTGTCCCAAAAAGAAGTCTTTTGGATAAAGAAATTCAACACAATGTTGCCACTGGGTCTCAATGACAAACTGGACCTAAGATACTTTTTTATAAAGATCCCAATTAGGAAAATGTCCATCTGCATCTTTTCTACCATTTAATTTTTTGAACACCAAACACATTAGGGCCTAGAATTGAAACACATTCGCTTTTGTTTTTGACACTTCATGCCCGGCATAACAGATATGTTGTCTCAATAATGCAGTCATTCGTTTGATCAGTAGACCTCACCATATCTGTTGTATGATGTATGTTATATTGTACTTATTTCATGTCACTTTGTGATTAAATATTTATGACAACCATGTGAAGTCAATATAATAGGATGGGAAAGGACCGCTGACACGTATTTATATTTTTGTTCAACATCATAGTGTAATGTAATGATACCACTTGTGAACTAAATTATCACCATGTAATTTTTCTGGATCATGACCTACACGCTTTTCAACAAGGTTATTTGTTGCACTCACACCAGCATCAGTTTTTCCGCTTCATGTATTTGTCAATGTCGACTGCACGAGGTTCAGCTCACCGGGCTTTCGCTCCAGGGGTGGGTATATTTCATGCGATATAGGCAGTTTGGACGATTCACTTACGAAATTTGGGGTGGTGTTTTTCTCTTCCACTATCATTAGTTCACAGTTTATGTTCAGTTTGCTTCAAGAAAAAATGTTTTGCCATTATAAACAGTTTAACCGCTCTTTGTATTATTGTCACTCTATGCACCTGTTTAAACATGGCCGCAGCAACCTTCAAGACATTTAGATGGTTCTTATTGAGGGCGGAGCATGGATCAGGAGACTTTTTCTATGAAGATGCAGGAATAGATCTTTATATATCCGGAAGACCGAAGTCCCCTAAACTCATCAATTGGTCACTGTTTTCTACAGTAGGCGGTACACAGTATTTTTTATCACAGTATCTGTTATCACATTCCAAAAGACTTTCCACTAAAATATTAGATGCGCAAAACACACCGTATGCTCAAATTCCAGGAGTGGGGGATAGAGTTATACCAAACGGTGATTGAAGATTAGGTTTAATTCTAGCTACACATGAGTGTCTGGACTTTGCACACACAGGAGTCACTGCTACAGTTTCATTACTGAAGTGATGATTCTGGTGGCCAAGCTTGTCTAAACAAAAAAAGGCTTATGTCTTAAAGTGTGACGTCTGTCAGCAAATCGAGGGTTCCACCGTAGCACAGCCACCACAAACACCATTAGTCATTTCAGACAGACCTCTATTTGGATCACTGCGGCCTCTTAAATGCGGACGGGGCTCACAACTACATCTTGGTGACAGTAGAATCATGCTCTAGATTTCTATGGGTTTGGTCTCTACGTTTGGCTGATGCTCAAACTGTTACAAAGGATTTGCGAGTCTTTATCAGGACATGCAATTGGCATGTTACAGTCCTACCGTGGCCCTGAGTTTAGCTCTCGGGCTTACGAGGAAGCCATGGAAAGTATGGGCGTGGTCTTGCAGTGCTCCTCCCCCAACCATCCCCTGGGAAATTCGGTGGAGGAGAGGAAAAACCAGAACCTAAAGCAATCCTTAACAGCAAGGGTATAAGGTGCGGGCGGTCATTGGGTCAATCACCTATATGGGGTCCAGAGGGCACTGAATAATATGCCAAGAAAATCCTTGAGAGGACATGCCCCCTATAAGATCCTGTTTGGGACGAGAATGTGGGTAGCTGACCTGGATTGTGCCAGCAAAGTGGCGGATGTAAAACCATTTGAATTGAATAATCATTTGGCTGTTTTACAGGAACTCAATGAATTCCGGGCATTACGAAGCAACGTCCAAGTAAAACTTACTGCCACTGGGGAAGTAAAACCGGTTCTGGCAAGACCTGTCTGGGTACCAAAGGTTAGGGATCTGGTCACAGAAAATATTGTGGACAAGAAGGAGTTTGGGCCATCTTACAGAACACCTGTACCTGTCCTGGTGGTTCAAGGAACAAGAACAGTACTTCTTCCTCCTCTTGCCGTCTAAAAAGAAAAAATATTTGTCTCCAATGATCTGATCAAACCAAACTATGTGGCCGATTCTCAACAGCAGTTTGGGTGGAATCCTGAGTAGCCACAGATCTCCTCTTGCTACTATACAGGAATTTCAGATGGAAAGACTATTAGCCTTCCAAGACTCCTCTGCGCAAGATGCCGGAGTAGCCAATAACGGAGTACGAATTATACCTGTTGAAATCGAACAACATCCAAATGAAACTGAGACCTTAACTGCAATACGTTCCAATAATGAACTTTACATCAACGTGCCTTCACAAGAAGCAATTGCCAGTTCTACAAACACTGCTGAGCTCCCAAGGATAGATCGAACGGTGTCTGGATACTTTGTCAACTTCGATGACTTCTCTTCAGCTCCGAGTGAACCTTAGCAAATGCCACCCGACTCTAAATAAGAACAACTTCGACTATTCTATATCTGGCTGAAAAAGACTTACTTAGTATAACCTTGGCTGCATCTTTGGTTTGCAATAGGGATCCTGTTCCTATTCATTTGGATTGGCATAGTAGCAGTCTTTTTCCTACTACTAAATGGACGGGCAAGCCCGTCTGCGCCCATCCGCGCCTAGACAACACCAGACATGTTAAAGGTCGGACAGACGCTAAGCGGGTGTACCCTCGGGGAGAGCTGGTCTCCACGCGATTGTTTCGATGCATGCACCTCATCTGTCTAACGATCCAGAAGTGGTCACAAGTGCCCTCTCCAACTGGATCCTTCACTCCCTTGATACCCTTATTCCCGCCAGGTGGGCACAGAGCCGGAATAGACATTCCAGCACATGGTTTAAGAGCACTCTGGCTGCAGCCCGGAAATTCAGCAAAAGTATGGAGCAGGCGTGGAGGCGGGAATGTGATGCAGTTCTGAAAGGGAAATATAGGGCAGTTATCAAAGATTACCATAAGGCCATTTATAGCGAAAGAGCTGCTTATTATGCAGAGGCGATCAGAGAAAGTGTCAACCCAGCCAAATGCATGTTCACCATACTTAAGGATCTTAAATCGTTGCGTCAACCAAAAGCACCCTCCCTTTCTTCTAATCAGCAATATAAGGTTCTGGCTACCTTCTTTGTTAAGAAGGTAGAGAACGTCTACAGCACCTTTCCTCACTCTGCGTTTAGGGATAGCCATGCGCATGGGCCTCCTGTTGCCCAGGCTCTTTTGGCCTTTCCGGCACTCTCAGAGGAAGAAATGCTCACGATTTGTAGGAAAATTAAATCAGGTTCTCCTGCAGACTCTATTTAACCTTAACAATTTCTTAAATCCCTGCCTTTGCTCCTCCCCCGTTCTGCAAGTTCATCAATATGTCCATGTTCAATTTGGTTGTCCCTTGAGCCTGGAAGCTGGCAAAGGTGGTTCCTCTATTAAAAAAGGACACATTAGATGACTCTAAGCTAGAGAACTACCACACCATCTCTCTTCTTCCATTTGCATCCAAAATTACTGAAGCGCACATTAATTCTATCCTCACACAGTTTATTGAAAGCAATAACCTGCTTGACCCCTCACAAAATGGGTCCCGCCCCCGTCACAGCACGGACCTGGCTCTCCTGACTGTGACTGACCATCTAAGGGGCACACTGGATGCAGGGTAGACTCTGCTCTGATATCATTAGACCCGGGCGCTGCATTCGATACAGTGTCCCAAAAGATCTTGCTACAGCGCCTGAAGGAGGCTCGTATTGGGGGCCTGGCCCAGGGCTGGTTTGCTTCCTTCCTTTTCGAGAAAACTTTCCAGGTATCCGTGCCTCCTTTCAGCTCCAAAGTACATGCCATCCAGCAAGGGATCACACATGGGTTCAGCTCTCAGCCCTACCCTTTTTAACATTTACCTCCAACCTCAGGCTGCAGTGGCGAGGAGCAGAGGACTAACTGTGGTATCATATGATGAAGACACACAGTTAGTCGTGGCACTTTCTAATGATCCCGTGCAGGAAGCGTTAAAATTTAGGAAGGACCTAACAGCCATAGCAGACTGGATGACTACCAACTGCCTCCAATTGAATGTGAGCAAATCAGAAATCCTGTTGGCCAGGAAGGATGCTTCAATATGGAGTGAGCAAAGGTGGCCATCTACTTTGGGCAGCCCTCCTGTCCCTAAGCAGACAGTAAAAAATCTGGGAGTTTGGTTGGATTCCGCCCTCTCTCTAGGTTGGACTATGCCAGTTCACTCTATTTGGGGATGAATAAAGCTGAAATTCTCTGCCTACAGAGGGTGAAAAATGTAGCAGCCGGATGCTACTTGGTCTGCCCAGAACATGTCCTACAACCAGCGCTATTCGTAAACCGCACTGGCTGCCAGTGGCAAATCGCATTGATTGTAAAAACCCCTGCATCGCTCACAGAATTCTGAATCTGCAGGCCTCAGATATCCTGGTGAATCTCCTCTCACCTTATGTACCCATTTGCTGCCTAGGCTCAATGGGCCAAAATGTGGCTGTTGTCCTGAGGCTGAGAAAGGTCCGAGCAGGGGGACACTCTTTCTGCGTTCTCACTGCTAAACTCTGGAGCGCTCTCCCTATGAGCATTAGGAGCATCAGCAATCATGCCCAATTTTGCAGTCATTAAAACCTATCTTTTCCCCATTTGAAGGGGCCTTTGGCGCTGGTTCCACAGTCTCCGTAGCAATCTGCAGTAACAGCGCCGGGACGCCCTTTTGCAGGGGCATCTGTGCGCTATATAAATCAGCTAACATAACATAACATAACATTACCTCCCACAACACTCTGCAGTCCAACCTGTGAACTTGGTCCACATATGTCATCACATCACGAACAAAGAGACTTGTCCTTAGTGAACATTTCAGAAATTCCAATACCGGATGGTATAATTTGGGATAGAGTTTCATATGATGTATTTGGCCCTACTGAAAAATTGAAAATTCCATATGCATTTAAAATTTCAATGGATGATGTCATTACCCCGATTACACTCTCTGATGATTTGGATATTGAGAATGTAAATACCATGCTTCAGATTTAGACCAATCTGATGCATTTTCTTACAGAGAATTGTATGAAGGCACCCCGAACATTGATATGTTTTGTCAGCATTATGGTCATCACTTTTTGCATAGAGCTGTACGCACTTACCATCAATAGGAACATTGCACAACACCACCAAAAGGTAGTTCTACCACATTCGCACAGAAATGTGCATACTTTTCAGGGTTCAATACATCAGACCCAATTTCATACTATTATAGGTTAGTTCAGACTATTGCAACTGCAATGAAAATGATGCTGACTAACACAAAGCTCAAATATTCAGCACCTTTAATCTCCCAACTGTCTACACAATGTTTCGACTATTGGAGGGACACGATAGACCAAAACCCATCTGGGAGACGAAGGAGTGGCAGGTTCAGAGAACAGAGGCTTTATTTAGAGCTTGTCTCATACCGTTACAGATAATATTCCTGAACAGAACAGTGCAAAAAACTACCTGCTACAGGTATGCAAAAATTAAAGACCTGAAAATACCACGCATCCTCATACCCATACCTATTGCAGGTATATCGAATAACACACTGATAAGTGAGGAAAAGCTGGGTACAATGACACAGAATGCTACATACAATTCTTCAACTCCCACTTGGAAGGGATGGTTGGTTTGGTCTGTCGACACACACAGGTGTCAAGCATGATTCAAGGTTACCACCAGAGGGTTTAATATCCATAGGACTGACCCACACTATGTACACACAGATGATCTAGTGGTAGTGACTTCTTATAGTGCTGGGAAGTTGTGCCTTGAATGGCTAAAAACCTCAACATCACAACAACACTTGTCTCATATAAGAGACAACATGAATCTTCTTAATTTCTTGATAGGTCCCAAGAAATCGTGTAAGAAACACTTCTTATATGCCATCTACAATGAACTGTAAAAAGTCTCCCAGTAGGATGCTGCTGAAGAGATTATGAGAAATTGACAGAATTACCCTAGAAAAGGCTTTGGCTGTGGTAGACAATGGTATGACCACACTTTCTTCATATATTTATTCACGGGGAAACATTGTATCTTCGGCGATCGACATAATGGAACTAGATTTGTCTATTCTACAACAAGAGCAATCTCAATTGCCCTCCATTATGCTTTTAAGCTGGACGCTACAGTCATTGCATTCAGGCCAAGTGCCATGGCGATACATTAACACCTGTTCCACAATAGTCTGGCCTGGTAGGGCCTTGACAGGGGTAAAGAGGCCTCCTGAGGGAAATGGGAAGGGATATATCCTTCCTGAATAATTCGTTTTACAAAACGATAGCTCTCCTGGGACCTCATAGGGCCCTCTGGTGGTGAAAATGGGAAGAAATAAGAGTAGGTGAGAACAACTGTCGATGATGTGTGACGGGGTGTTCTAAAAAATAACACAACACCTAGGAGAGTCTGTACCTTACTGAATCAGTACTGTCCCTGGGTTGTAACGTGGGAAGGGAGGGAAGACCCTTTTGTTAGTATAGCCCTCACTCACTCTAATAGTGACATGCTTCATCATCAGGCTCACTCTGGCTCCTAAAGGTCAGGGTGTGCTCTACTGTATTCCAGGGAACACTTGTGAAGATTTTTGGGTATGGGGGCATAATGTTAAAGATAACATTTCTCTCTCACTCCTAAAGTATCCTTTATTCGTGGAGTGAGGGGGAAGGTTAAAAAAGACTATGGTAGGGTTGGAGGATATGATGGTCCTTTTGTCAAGGTGGGATGCGATGAGGTCACTTCCCCCAGAAACGTGAGTGCTGTGTGGTCATGCAATTAACATGTAACACTATTATGAATGATGGACTAGTCTAATACCTGCCACTGTTCTCTTTGAGGAATTACCTGAAAGAAAAAAGTGGAGAGACATGGACAAACACATAAAAGACATGTAGTGACATTTGTGCGTTCAGGCCTGATTTTGCTCATACCAAATGAAACTAGACCGTTGTAGTACCTCTATAGTAATGTGCCGTGAGGCCGACTGATATCAAATGTAGGGCAACAGAGAGTGAAAGTGTTTGGTGTTGGCCATTGAGGGTCTGTACCAGTGGCACACATTTGCAGGTTTATTGTTAAACTATACATTTATGGTGAAGAATGCACGCAATAATACTATTTCAATTTTGCCTCATGCCATAATCATTGCTGGTTAGCGTCATACATCCAAATATGCATACATACTGTTACTTGTACTGTAATAGTTATTGAATGATTCATAATAGTGAGGTAAACAAACGCAGTTTGATGACTGGATGATCTGGGCACTCACCCTGATAGGACAAGACGAAAGCTCCCAATGGGGGGCTTGGAGGGGGAGGCCTTGTAGTCGCACTTTGTTGTCGATAAAAATGAAATAAAGAAGCCGGCATGGTGGGTAAGTATAAGGAATAAGCCATGGAGATCGTGATCCGAGTTCTCCATGTAGCTTAATGGGTTGCCGGGGTGGTCTATGAGGGATCACTTACTTTGTCAAAGGTCCATCCCCATAGGAGGCCTACTGGGTTCCGCTCCTCTGCTTGTCTGTGGAGGCAGTGGGGCACCTCCACAGACAAGCAGATTGTGGTGTGTGCGCCATTTCTGCATTACGTTCGTGTCTCTGGGTGATTGGCTGGTGAGCTGGGGCTCGGCATGGCATCATGTGCTGCGTGGTTGCAGGTACGTATCTAAGGCTTGAGGTCCCGGTTGTCATGGGAGCGGCAGACACCCTGCTCGTTCTCCCATGTATGGGCGCAAGTGTCCGTAATCTTGCTAATGTTTGCAGAGGATCGGAAAACATTATTGGTAGAAAACAAAAAGGAGCGTCAGAGCTGCTGCTCATGCTCCCATGTCTGGATGTGAGTGTCTGTGTTCCTGATAAGGGTTGCAGCGAATTAAAAACTGTATTGGTATACGCCAAATGGGAAAGTTGCAATGGGAATGTCCCATTTTTATATCTCATTAGGTCGAGCCCTGAGCCAGCACACAAGCGCTGCTGTGGGGTTGATCTGTGGTAGTAGAGTGTGGGGGAGAGGCTACGCCCACTTTTTCATTGTCTTGGGTCTTTGTCCTTTCTAAATGCTGCCTTCCGATTGGTTTATAGGCTGTTAGTCCCTCCTCATGACGGCCATGTTGCCATTTGTATCCTTCCATGGCTACTGGCCCCTTTACATCGAGTGTTGAATGATATGTGTTATTTAGGTTGTGAGCACTTTTTTCTTTAATGAGGTTCTCTTTCTGCCACTGCCTTCTCCCCCCTCCCGCAGTCCATGCCTTCTCATCCGTGCGCCCCACCTATGCCAGCACTCCCGTGTTTGTGCCTTCTTGCCCCTGCCCGCAGCCCGTTTGCAATGCAATAGGTCTTGCATCAATGCGAGTTCTATTGCATTGCAAATGCTTGTTTTTCTATGCAGTCACGGTTGAAGTACATCGCTCCCCAGCATCACTAGCTCTCACTCTGCAGGACATTGCTGTTAAATTGCATCTTGCAGTCAGGTTTTCTTGTACAGCTGCTGATGTCACTGCAGGCGTACGCTGAAATTGTTGGACCACTTATAACTTCAATGGTTTTAAAGATTCAAATAATTTCAACACCAGTGTTTGCGCTACACCCCTCACCCGCTCTCACGGATCCCAGAAGGGTCAGCGGTTTGCAAGTTCACATTTGCTGCATGATACGTGCCTTTGGTTGTCTACGCACAACTCACAATCTTCCAATGCATCAACCCCTTCTACTATTACAAGTGATGGAATCTGAGACCCCAGATCTGGTGCATGTCTTATAAAAAGAGGAACTGAGTTTTACGAGACTCTCTCACCAGGGGAGTAACACAAGCCCCAGCAGGCCCCCGCAGCCTCCCGCGTTGAGGGGGACCCCCGAGTGGCAGGGGGCCCCCTCAGCACAGTTCTCAGGCCTGATAGCTCCGGATTTAATCCGGAGCGGGGGCCCCTCGGGTTACCTTGCAGGGGGGCCCCTTCAACTTTTGTTTCGCCACTGTCTCTCACACATAGGGTGACCAGATTTTAAGAAATTTGAAAAATAAACATTTCGCACAAATAGAAGAAGGACTGTATTTTTTCATCAATGGAAGGGCACAGAATAACTTAAAATGACAGAGCTCATCAACCAAGGCACACGGAGAACGAGGCTCTAAGTGAATACATCCAGGATTCCTGGTCACTCACACAGCATTCCACTGCTTGCAAAACATTGGGGACTAATGTCCCCCTGTTGGTTAATAGCAAACAAAACTGCAAAGATTGAAGTGCAGTACGTGCCCCCTCCGACCCATAGGCCCCTTGTCACTACACCTGCTGTCGGGCCGTCTTTAGCACTGGTGGTGCCTGGTTCGACAATCATTTTTGGCACTCCCACACCCCATGACCGCCTCTTCTAATTCTCTCACAAACAAAGGGCATAAATACCCCTCATCTCTCCAGGGGCAGCTCTAGGCTCATGGCGGCCCTGTGCAGGGAGCGTATGTAGGGGGCCCCGTAAGAGGGGGTCCAGGCGGGTCGGAGGCCCCCGGAGCTCAGGAGGGTGTTTTAATAAAACGTCCAGAAAAGGCGTTAGATGACAGTACCTGCAGCTGCTCCTACCCTTCCGAATTCGCCTCAGAACGATAAAATTTAGGAGGAGGAGGGTATATTGTGACACACGACATGAGGGACTGGCACAGACGGCTGCAGTGCCAGGGCAATGACAGGGGCCCCGGACCCACAGCCCCCCACGGAGAAAGAATAGGTGGCCTCTTTGCCCGGAAACATCCCTGCCAGGGGCCGCCACGAGTATCATTCTGCTCATGGATATCATCATTTTTTTGTTCTTGTTTATGGTCGTCAGCGCCTGTTTTACCTAGTGCATCAGCAGTAATCTGGCTGGAGAATTCTCCATCTTTAGGTTTCCCTTGGGTGATAAAGTTCAGGATTGCTCCTTCCTGTGATGCTACGAAAGCCTGCTGAGCCGCCTTTCTCTTTCGTTTCGAATAACCAGATTTGTGTACTCGAATTCTCTTCATTTTGCTTGCAATGTTATATACGCCTGTACCAGCGGGCCAGCAGTGGGTAGGGTAAAAAAGAAGCCAATCAGGAACCAGGAGGAACGCAGGCGCGGAGGCCAGTGAAGAGGGGGGGTCAGGGTGTTTGGAAGTGGAACAGAGCCGGAGGCCGCCAAATCCCTGCCAGGGGCCGCCACGCAAATTTGTATCCATCCTCAGAGGATTATTGTATTAAGGATATATATTGGCATGGCGGCCCCTGAGGTTTGGTGGCCCTGTGCAGGTGCACACCTTGCACGTGGCTAAGGCAGCCCCTGATCTCTCCAACCACATGTTATTTCTAAATACAGCACATCCTGCTGAAGTCGCCCCCACCTCCCCCCCACAGGTCAGTTCCCAGTGCGGCCGAACCAGTCGCACTGCCCTAAAGCTGGCCCTGTCTGCTGTGCTACTGAATACCATGCCCCTTCAGCAGAGCAGTGCCATAACGCAAAACGAGGGTGCCACACTGGACAATGTGAGGAGAGCCTCCCCCCCCAGTCCTTCATGTTGCACAGATATTCATTGGCCTCGGGCCAAATTGGGGGCCCGCCACACGAGCTGGAGTGCGCCAGCAGGGACCCCTATCAGGGGCCCCATTACACCACTGCTTCAGAGGGAAATATAAAAACTGAGTCAAACTGATTTATCAGACCCTTTTTAGACAAACACACATTACCCACCCGATCCATACAACACTCTTAACTCACCCAGATATTACCACCATTCCCTTCTCTAATGTATGAATGGCCCAAAAAGAAGCATAGTGGGTCTATTTAAAACAAATAAACAAACGAGTAAAGCGCTGGTTGTGCAAAAGGCAAGCCTGATGCCACAATATCAAGAGTCCCCTGCAGATGCAGCAGCGTCCCCGCTGTTGTGCAGTGTAATGGAGAATAGTAGACAATGCGTATCTAGAAATTACTTTTGGTTACCTGTTGCGTCGGCACGTTAGTAACGTGCATCGTTTGGAAAACAATTGGTTACTCCTAAGTGCCCCCTATATCTTCGTAGGCCCGTCTTCCTGGACCGCATTTGCCGATGGCTGGCACACACGCAGCCATTCCTGGAAAGAGTCCCAGGAAGTTTAATCTTTATCAGCATGTGGGAAATTCAGTAACTTCGAGGATAACAAATTAATCGTGCCTAACATTCATTATTCTCCTCACGAAACGAACATCACATTTTCTACTGTTTTACTTTTTTTTTTTTTTTTTTGGAACACAGCAATGTTCCCTTTCTCGTTCTCACGTGTATAGGAACAGCCTTTCCACTGATGCAACACTGCATTCCGTCTTGCACTGAGGAAAAGATCTCTTATATGTCCTGGTTTTCCAACCCCCTTAGCCTTAGAGCAATTTATACAGCAGCATTTTATTTTATCGGTAAGAATGGAAAGTCCTGACACATTGTAAAGCTTTCCCACTTCCGCATTGTCTTCATTTGTCTCAATACCTCTCCCTGAATTCTTCGTTTTACCAACAGTTTGTGTGTTCCTAACTTCCAATAAAGCCTCAAACTGCATACTGGAGGCTCTCAAGTGTCACCCTTGTTGAGATCCCTGAGTTGCGAGACGATAAATTGTTATCACTACTCCACAGTCTTAAGTAAGTAGTCTTCCTGCATTACTGGTAACAGTTTCTTATTGTTTAGATGTTTAGAAGCACAGAGGGAGTTGCCTAACAGTCAGACCATTAATATAAAGTGCATAGGTGTGGAGTAGTCGTGCAAGAGAGTAGATAGAAAATTAAAATACCTCCACTTTAAACCAAAGCTCTGATATCACAAAGAAAGTGAAACAAGTGAGCCAACCCTGCCCAGACCAGCTTCAATGTATCTTCTATCTAAATATCTATCCATGCATCCTTTCACCCTTCAATCCACCCACTGATATCCACTATTTCACCTTTACTTTCTGTCATCCATTCATTCTTCCATCCAGCATTCAGTCTTTCACCCTTCCTTTGACCCATGTATCCTGTCACCCATCCTTTGACCTATCCGTCCTTTCACCCATACACCCACGGCCCATGCATCCTTTTACCCATTCACCCACACATCCTTTCATCCAACCATGCATCCTTTCACCCATCCACCTTTTCACTCATCCTTTAACCCAAGCATCCTTTTACCAATTCCCCCACCCATGCATCTTTTCACCTATTCTCCCACCCATGCATCCTTTCACCTATTCTCCCACCCATGCATCCTTTCACCTATTCACCCAACCATCCATTGACCCATCCACACTTTCATCCATCCTTTAACTCACCCATCCACCCTTTCATCCATCCTTTTACCCATACAGTCATCTTTCCACCCATCATTTCTTTAACCCATCCTTTCTCCCACAAATCATTTCACCATCCACCCTTTCACCCATCCTTTCACCCTCCACTGCATCCATTCATCCACCAACCATTTCATCCATCATTTCAATCACCCATGCATCCTTTTACCAATTCACCCTTTCACTCATCCATTCATTCACCCATCTTTTCACTCACCCATGCATCCTTTTACCCATCCACCCTTTAACCAATCCTGTTATCAGCCAAGCACTATTTCACCCATCCGCCCTTTCACCCATCCTTTCACCCCATGCATCCTTTCATCCAACAACCATTTCATCCATCCTTTCAGTCACCCATGCATCCTTTTGTCTATCCACCAGTCAATCAATCCTTTCACGCAGCACGCACCCTTTCACCCATTCAATTAAACCATCCGTTCACCCCATGCATTCTTTAATCCATTAAAAATGTTACCAATCAATTGACAATCATGCATCCTTTCACTCATCCTTCCTTTTAACCTTCAATCCTTCTTTCTTATTTATATCAACCCATCTTTCTTTGGTTAATTATCAGCTTTTATCTGCCGAAATGCACACAAAAGAGGCCCATAAAAAAAAAACCCTACTGCAGCTGCTAAAGCGGGGGGGGAGGGGTGTTCACATCGCTCCTGTAGACGGAGGTGTCACCATATTTAGTTTTTTGAATAAATGTAATATTTTCAAACAATATATGCAATTATCACTGGAGTATCCGTCACCTTTAACTGATTGCAACATAGTGTAGCAGTGTTTGCAAGACGGAGGATATATGCTGTCAATAGAGGTTATTCCTATTCCCATTACTTGCTGCTTTTTTCTGTGTCCATGACTGTCTTAATGGGAGCCCACCAGAGGGTCCACTGGATGAAGGTTTGCCAGGGACTCCCAGACTCCTCTCTGAGGAGGCACAATCAGATCCTTTAAAAATGGAAATTGATTGAGAATGGGAGTCTTGAAGAATATAAACTGGGGCTGTTCTGTGGCTTAGTGGACTTTGCTTGGACCCAGATATAACTAGACCTAGCTGCTGCTGTTTGCTTACTGTGTGCGTTCCCCAGGATAGGGCTCTGATTAAGGCACTGTGAAACTCTGCTTGCCTGTCCTGCCTCACCAAAATGGAAGATCTTCATTTAGTGTGATTCCAGTGGTTACAGCGGTATTCGTTTACAATTAAAATATAGTATTTATTTAGTATGCATGAAGGCTATGCAGTATGCCCACAAGCCGAAATATGCAAATGAGGGAATACTAGTTCTACTCAACTACCCTTCAAATACATAATGAACACTTCAATTGATCGCTAAAAGAAGACTAGTATTGTCGCAGGGATCCTGCTCTCACACAGAACTGTGCATAGAGACTTGGAACCTCAGTAAATTAGGGTGTTCCAAAACACACCTTAGTACCCAAAATCCCCTACCAGACTAGCAATCAGTGTCTCATTGGTTCCTACAAACTCCCAATGTTTAGACAACCCAGAACATGGACTTAGAACACCTCAGGTAACGTGGAACACATGAACACTCTTTCGTTATTCGAACATATCAATCCAGAACAAGGAGTAAATGAAGACACATGCATGTTTGAAATGTTTATTTCTAATGCGGTGTTCTCAAGCGCAGTATCTTAGCTAATACAAGCAAACATATTATAAGAAACAAAGTAATCAGCATAGTTACTAGTCCATAAAATACAAAGGGAGAAAGCATGTTAAAATGCTAGAGGGAAGAAAGCTAAATAGCACCTAAGTCTTACCCTCCCTTGCTATTATATTATTTTATATCTAAGAAGGTCTCTTTGGGTTTTAGAAGGGCGGCCCCATACCTCTGATCCTAGTGAAAAGGGATCACATCATCTTCCACCAGCTCTCTGCATGCGAAGCATCATCAAGTTTTTGGTATGCTCTGTGTAGTGCAATATTAAAACGTGCCTAAAGCCAGAGTTGGCCGCAGCTGCATATATGTTATGTCTAGGACGTGCGAAGATCAGACCTCATAACAACCACTGTGTTGAAATACCCTTGAAGGCCTCGGCACTCACTGTACAGACATAGCTTACCAAGCAAAGCTGATACAATAGCAAAACATATTATTCCCGTGTGAAGCAAAATATTCTACTAGGCTCAAAGCTCTAATAACAATATGTGCCGTGTGCAGAAGCAGCAGAAAGGTAAAATGGCGTTTAAACTCCTAATAAGCTCATGCTAACTTAACACAGTGTGAAGGCAAAGCATATCTACATGACACCTTCCCTTGATCCGAGCACGGATAAGAAAAGATAAGATAAGATAAGATAAGATAAGATAAGATAAGATAAGGGGCACATTTTTGGAATGCAGAGTTCAAGAACGACAGTCAGCTCAAAATTGCGCAAGTGAAAAAAAATTCACCCAAAATCAAAATCTCATAATCAAGAAAATTTAGTCAGTGGCTTTAGCAAAGTCAATAGGCCTGAGGCAGAAAAAATGTTGATATGATTCAAAAAAAAAAAATTTCAATGTCCAATAAACGGTGATGACATACTTCATCCTAACATTGAATATGCAAAATATGAAGCAACAGCTTCCAATAGGAAGTCACTGTTCTCATCTGAAAATAGTTCAGCCATTCAATTTAATAACGGGAAAGAACATACATGCTCTTCAATTACCGGAGCCTCTAGTACCATCAGAGGACAACTCGTGGGTTCTCAATGAAGCTGTGTGCCAAGAAATCTTGCGCCGCTGCAAATACATTCCAACGACCCAGTATTCCATGCATCGCTGCAAAGGCCATAATCCCTCCGTCAGAACAAAGCAATTCATGAGCAACTAATGGGCTTATGAGCTGGTTATAATCCACATCAGGAGACACCGTATTGTAGAGACACAAATCCAGGGCCCAGTCGAAATCGCAACTCAGGCAATGAAAGACAGGCTGGACACATGTAAAATATGAAAATCGAAACGATAATCCATAAGCTGCACTTAAGGTGGCAAGTAACAGCGCTCCACAGTACTCAAGCATTCTGTTGCGAAACAGTGCCAGTCGTGACAGCTCGTCTTGAAACACAGGACTGGCATCCATTTTGAAAGGAACAAAACAGCAAAAGAACACCTGCAGCCAGCGCCAGTAGAATGGGAAATCCACCAAATAGGCAGGAAAAGATCGAATGAAAGAAAGCAGGAATGACCCCAAATATACTTTGAAATGAAGTCACAAGGCCGCTGCTCTGTGCGGGTGTTAGCTACGTGAAGGACAAATGTTTCACGAGCAGATGTGAGGGCAACTTATTTTTGGGACAATAGAGCTCTTATGCGACTCATCATATTGAACTCTTCTTTCAAGGTCGGAATCTTGGGCAAGATGGAAACATCCAGTTTCCCATCCGTGGGTGGATACATTACATTCTTACAGCAAACCACATGCTCACTGACGGTAACGACATAAGCAATTCCTTTCATTATCCCACACCAATCCTCATTGTTTAATAGTAAATAACTCCCATTTGCCAGTAATGTGAAAGTGGGAACGATAGCAGGCACGGGGGTACCTTTCAAAACACAGGCTAAATTGGGCTTGTTTTGATTACAGGAGCCATGTAATTGGATATGTCTACACATTAAAGAGTGATCCAGTGTTTCAGTGCATTCTTCACCATTCAAATAAACTTCCTTGCCCTCCCCAAGGCATCTATATGTAAAAGGAAGCGACCAGGTTTCCTCGAGATAAGAACTACCTAGAGGCTCGTATCTGCCATACAGTTTTTAAACTCGAATAGAGGAAACGGGAGAGTTATCAATCCATGGATAAGCCACGTTGCAGTAGTGGCCTCTGCCACAGACAACGGTAAGGACTCTAACCGTTCAATGTGTAACATGGAAAAAGATACACCTTTCATTGAAAGTAAACGTTGCTTGTCAGTCAAATTAAACGGGGAAAATAGGGAAGAGGTTTTCATGTAATGCCATGGCACTTTTCCTGCCTTAAGCGTCTGCAGGGTCCATACAAACTGCATAATAGAACGCAATAGATTTTGACCGTGGTACAATACAGACACATCATCTTGCACAATATCAACAACAGATGAAACAATGTTATCCAATGTGTAAATGCGGGCAGAAAGCGTGTTAATGCTATTATCCACAGCTGCTAGCCCTTTTTCTAAATTAGCTTGATCTATAGCTCTAAGGCGGGTAGCCGCCTCAATCTGGGATGTTTTCCAGAATTCGTTATAAACTGCATATATCCATCTTTTAGATCTGCCTCAAGCTGGGCCTTTTATGAAATCATTCAGATCAACATCGTCAGTCAGTTTAGATAAATGGTGTTTAACTGACACCAAGGTAGAATGTTTGAGCCAATTCTGACAAAATTTGCCTACAGAATAGGTAGTCACAGAATGGTCACTTTCAAAATGGGGATCCACCCTGACCTGTGTAAAGCCGTGAGCCAAACCCAGAAAATGATGCTGGCACGAGTCAGCACTTCTGTGCCAGAGCAACCAGCCATTGGGATCCAAACTGGATATGTTAAAAGAAGAATTTAGCAACAGAGTTTGCAACTCTCTGATGCAAAAAATTTTAGTATTACCCCAACTCGAATATTCCTCTAAATCAGGGAAAGAAGGAACATTTAATTTTTTAGAGGTTGCCAATCCAAAGCATGGTGTCTGTGAAATTGTAGAATTCAAAAACAACATATGATTCGGGATGAGACATGCACGGTGCAAAGCCTCAGTGCCTTGCACCTGCCAACTTTTAGAACCCCAAACAGATTTAAGGTCAACTGTTTCCTTCCACAACTCGTAGCCTCCAACAGCTAACTGGTCTAGAAAGGACTTCGAATACAATAATTTAGTATCGGTAAGTCTAACTTTGGATATGGACTTTTCAGTCATTTTAAATAAAATGCATTGGGATTGGACTGATTAAAATCGGTAAAATAAGTGAACTTTTAAAAAAAAGGAAGCAGAACTGCCTTGTATAGGAGCTGGACAATGCTCCCATTGTGGATAATTTACAGTGTACCTCCTGGTATTAGATTTATGCAGGTAGTGATTGCCAAAATGTTGGTAACAATATAAATCACCATAATTAGCAGAATCTAAATACAAATCTTCAGGATCAAAGGCAGCATAATATTTCAAATCAGAAAACAACGCTTCTACGGCCTGAACATCCCAATCATTAGAACGTATATTTTGTTTAACTACATCCCCCATGTTAACTCTAAGCACATTAGGGACATTTATAACCTCAGAGGGGCCATGGATTTGAAAATTAACAGCATCCCATACAATCCCATCCAGGACAGGCCAGGCAGTAAAGTTAACAAAAGCCAAGTCTCTCTTCAATCTGTGTGATGAGGAATAGGGTGCCAATGTTCCATTGATATGTCGAATGCATGTTCTCTCCTCGACATAGTGTCCATTGACGAGACGGAAAAACTAAAACACAAAACCAATTGACATAAAAAGGTAAATCAAAAAAAGCACCAGCCAAATATAGGTCCAAAGGGGAATCAAACATTTTTTTTAAACAGTCTTGCATAAACAATAATCCTTGAAGGCTTTCTTGATGTGTGTGAAACAGTGTCAAATGAAAATCTGGATTCTGTGGCCAAGCGAGTTTGTAAATCAGGCATCGATAAGTCAGTTGGGTAAGTGTAATCAGTTTCATCAAGCTGAGTACTAAGCAGTGTACTCAATAAAGGACTAGATATTTCAGGCATCTCGAAGGCAACCTCAGGCACTGGATTAGAAGCCGGGGCTAAAACAGAATTTCTCACAATCAAAGGACATGAGACTGCCGGTGTCATACTAAGAAGAATCGGCCAATCTGTGTATCTTGACATTGTCAATGGAGATATACCTGTTTTCCTTGCGACCTGGAAGTGGTGGTAAAATGACTGTTCTTGTGCCCTTTACTCCAAGCATTGGAACTGCAGCTCGATAAGAGGGACCAAATTCTTTCTTGTTTTCGATCTTCTCCCGAACCAGTTCTCCAACTTGTGGCAGCCAGCCAACTACCGGGATCTGCAACGCATCACCCAAGGTGGAGGGCAAATGTTCCTTTGCAAGACTGTCTCTCGTCTCTTGTAGATTCTGTAAAACATTGCAATGTTCATCTGCGTCAAAGGAGGCAGCAACAGCCGCCGAGTCTAGACCGTCAAGGTCCGGTACATACATCTTGATACCAAAGAGCATCTCATATGGGGTCCACCCACCCAGAGACCTTCTAGGGAGATTATTAAGAGCACGCTGCACGCCATTGAGGTGGGCCAGCCAGTTCCTGCCAGTTGCCTATAACTCGAGCTGTCAAAGACTGCTTAAATCACAGTTCTTCCGTTCCACAACACTATTACCCTCAGGTCTGTATGGAGACGAAAACTTGACTTGGACCCCCAACGAAGTCATGGCATCCTTATACGCCTAAGAGGCGAAAGCCGGACCCTGATCCGAATGGAAGGTACCACAGGCAAAAATCCCTACAAAGACACGCAAGTCTCTTATGACAGTTCGTGAATCAGTGCTGCGTTGAGGCCACACCCACACAAAGCGTGTGCATGAATCAACTGCTACTAAGATGTACTTATACGCAGTATCAGAAGAAAAAGGACCGCAGTGATCTAAATAAACACAACCTAGGGGTTTATTAGATATGTGCAACTGTGTCTGGGGCGGGCGCGCAGCAGTTGAAGGCTTAATCTGCTGGCAAATGTCACATTGAAGGACATAATCACGCGTCTGTTTGTACAGTCCCCGCCACCAGAAACACTGTTGTAACTGAGCCATAGTAGCCGAAACACCCGCATGCGCAGACGCAACTCCTTCATGGGCCACTGTGAGCAATGTGTGCCTGCGATCTGCGTTGGGAATCAACCTCTCACCAACGTTAGGTATTTTCACATAAGGAAGTTTATCAGGACTTAAGTGTTATGAATACTTAGAAGGGAACCCCTTAGGATATTTACTTCCCTTCTCAGTCGCAGCAACAGCTGCCAAGATCTCATCATCAATCTTACTTTTGGACTGTGTAACTGCTGCAACTAAATATGATGATACTGCTGATTTCTCAGCTTCATCTGCCAACGAATTGCCAACAGCGTGGATTTCTACGTGCTGATGACCTAAAGTGTGAATTACAGACACGAGTGGCAACTGCTCTTTTATCTCAGCCACTCGGACCCAGATCTTTTTATGTTTTATTGTGCTACCTTTGGAATCACGAAAATCATTCTGAATCCAAAAGAAGAGGTTCCCATCCTAAGACTGTACACAGTAGTAAGAATCACTCACAATAAGAGTCGTCACAATAGGATCAGCGTACTCCAATGCAAGCATCAGAGCATGAAGCTCTGCCAATTGTGCGGTGCAGTCCCCTAGAGTCTGCGTGTGCACAACTCTGGACTTGAACTCATCATTCACCATGGCACCTACCACAATGGCGCAAGCGGAAACGTATGCGTGCTTAGACCCATGCGCAACTTGCGCTGAACCATCAGTGTAAATGATACAATGGAAATCCTCCAAAGGCCACATAGCCAAAGGTGCAGGATGAACGAATTCATATTGCAAAAACTCCTGTGACTGTACTGAGGCATCAAAAATAAATGTGACATCCGGAGATGTCAATGATGCTGCCTATTGTATCCACCGGGGGTGCAAATCTTTAGAATTTGGTACACTGGCTTTCGTAACTGCCTCCAATGCAGGATACGGGGTAACAACCAAAATGTGGTTTCCCTGCGACAGTGCACGTCCCTTCAGAATTGCCATCTGTTGTCAAAACCTTTTCCACAGAGGAAAAACGCATTTCAGCCGATGTGTACAAGTGTGACTTATAAGCAATAGGTACTGTGTCTCCTTCGTTAAAAGTAAGGAGAAGCGTGGCTCAGTGGTTAGAGGCGGCAGACCCGGAAGCTGAGATCGACCGTGGACCAGGGTACGATTCCCCGCCTCGGCGGGTCTCGGGCTCAAAATTCCACGGACTCGATAATTCTCGCTCTGGTGCCTACTCAACTCACAGGGTCACACTCTGCGACTCTGGGCAATAGCTTGCTTAATCTCCACTACGGCCCCTCGCGGCGGGATGTCTGGCTTTCACCTTGTGGACACCCTGCTGGGGTTTCTCACAGGGGAATACCAGGACGGGTTCCCTAAGCAAGCGCCGGGACGCTTACGGGCAGCTGTGCGCTTTACAAGTCCAACACATTTACATTTACAAGGTAATTGAAACCCACCGCCCCAGGGATGATTCTTATCACCAGGTTGGTGTGGTTATCACGAGTCAGTAAGAATTTAGATTCAAGAAGATCAGCCTGCAAAGATTGCAAAATAGCTGAGTGTTCTGGCAGCCAACACAATCTGGTAAAAGTAGGTTGTATCAAAGCATACAAAGGCTTGATACGCTGGGCATATTATTTATGTACGCCCGAAATGTAAAAATCCCAGCAAGGACTGTAATTTTTTCAGAGTTGACGGAGCGCGCAGTTGTGCGCATTTCTCCAAGAAGTGAGGAGCCAATCCTCGACCTTCATGGTTGAGCTCATAGCCTAGGAACAACTGTGTACTCTGCAATGTGAGACTTTGCAAAGTTTGCAAAGTTAAATTTGTAGCCGAAGTCCGCAAAGCTACAAATTATGAGGTCAACGCAACACAGATGCGCCCAAAGTTCGTCGTCTGTGAGATAAATGTCATCCACATACGAACACTCATCTGGGTCTACTCTCTCCAAGAGAGAGACTATGCGGGCAGCAAACACGCCTGGACAATTCTTATAGCCCGTTGGTAAACGTTTGTTTGCTGCCGCTCGTAAAACTGGTCCATTGGGAACTTAGACCATCCAAATGGTGGGCAAAGAAAACATTGGATATGTCAAGCGTGGTTTTGAACCGCTTATGCACAAGACTATCCACTAAGGCAGAGCCGTGAGTATTCTGTACTGCACAGGTACGGCAATCCGAGTTAAAATGCTGGTAATCCAATACCAAACGATATGATCCGTCAGGCTTGGTCACAGTAAAAAGAGGGTTATTCATCGGTTACACACATGTTTCAATTACACCTTGATATTCCAATTGTTCAAGGATTTCTGCAACGGAAGCCTTAGCTTCGCGTCTGATGGGATATTGAGGTTGAGGTTGTGGCATTGACCGTAAGGGAATCTCATGATGTGGGGAAAATGTATCACAACCTCAGTGTGTACGGCGCAAGGGCTTTAGCCCACTTTTCTGCAAAATTCAGCGCATGCTCCTTCGAGACAGTGTGCGCGAAACTAGGGAGGATTACCTCCTCCCCTCTCGGAGCTGTGAGGACAAAAGGTGGGGGCCAGTCAGCCTCCGCTAACAAAATGTCATAGGTAGTTGTAAGATTTTCCCAAAATACCCCTTTTATGGTATGTTGTATGTCACCTCCAACTAAAAGGACTATTTCATAAAGTCTATCGGGGGAGCTACTCTAGTGTCAGCTGTCTCCACAACAACATAACGGTCAGTCGCTGTCACCTTCAGTAGCGGACGCAGGGCCTCTCGCACTATGGTAATCTCTGCCATGCTGTCCAGCAAGGTCAGAGCCCATGTCTGATTCCGAAGCTGCGTTCTCACTATTTGTGGCATATCTCGCTGTTAAAGCGGCAACTTTCTTTTTCTGAAACTGGGGTCTTTTCGGTGTTGAATCGTCCTGCTTGCCTTTACCGTCTTTCGGGCGGGTTGGTCGCGTCCCTGCTGGCCGTCCCGACCTCTGCCGCCTCCTCCGCCACCGGTTGATGAGGCGGATGATTCCTGAAAAGAACGAGGAGAGCATTGTTCAGAAACCTGAAAACGATCAGGTGATTTTATCGTCTCGCGATCGACAAATCATAAATACGTTCTGTAGGTGTTGGCACTGGAGACGCAGGATGAGACTCTTGTTTCTGATGTTGCTGTTTATCCTGTTTTTGTTGTTTTTGCGGCCAATTTAGCTTCTTAGCCTTGGGCTGTTCATCAGTTTCTGACTTCTGCCCTTGGGGTTGTTTTTCTCTTTTGTTGAGAAAGGCTTGAGTCCCAAACTGTTTCGGCCTACGGTTTTATAAGCCGCCACAATAATTCTTACTAACTGTCGGGGTTTGGCGACATCGGGCACAGCCTGCAAAGCATTAGACACCTGAAAGTTCACTGCATCTCCCTTGACATTCGCAAGTACGAGATCGGAAACTACATCAAAAGTGCCGCATATGCGCACACCCAAGCAACCGCCGCCCGGGCCTGTGCTCATCTTGAACACACTTAAGGACCGTTGGAAGGACAGTCATTGACGGAGTGCCGAAGCACCTCGTATACACTGCCGCAAAGGTCCTACCCCATGTCTCACAGTCACCAGGTTCCGGGACCAAGTCTTTTGGCATGCTAATTGTCAGAATCCTGTGTTTTTCACCAGGAGTCGTGTTAGGAAATACTGCTTCCAGCTGGTCAAACTTCTCGGCAAGCCATAAAGGAAAATAATCCTTATTCTGGGGGCGCTTGCCCATTACTGCGTTCACCATCACAGGACTGAGCTTCATTCCGCCCTGTCCGGCAGGAAGCGCCACAGCACCCGGGGCCCAGTCCGGGAGATTGCGGGTAATGTACTGCACTAATGACCGAATTACACTAATTGCGACCGTATGTAACAGCCGTAAATCTGCAACGGGAACCTCTCCATGTCTAGGAAGCGGTGTAAATCCAGCCAAAACAGGCCAAGTTGCGCCTGGAATGGACAAAGGACCTAACCTCGGAGTTAACAAAGAGTGGGGTAGGGCGCCACTAAACCAAACTCGGTGCTGCCAAGCATTAATAGGAACTTCCTGTGTCCTATAGGGAACATATTCCTGTGGCATGGCAGTCGGAGTGTACGTGTCGAACACATAAGTATTTGCATTCACAGCCGGGAAGGTCACCCACAAGCAAAAAATTTCGTACGGGTAAGCTACTTCCGCACTCACCACCATGATCACAGCCATGCCATCCACAGGGACATCATGAGCCTGTAAATGATTTGTACCGCAATCCGACTATGCTGTGGAATATCAACGGCCATAGCGACACAGCAAGAAAGAGAGACAACAAAAACTACGTAGCACAACTGGGTAGTAATTCAAAAAGAAACCGTTTGAAAAGAATCAAGCTTGAAAAGACCTATGTAACAATAGGTAGGTTTGTCCGACACCACTGTCTTCCGGAAACAATGGTGAAGGGTGTTAAGGACTGATAGAAGCACTACTCAAGTGTCATGTAATAAGACCACCAACGTTGGGCGCCATGTCGCAGGGATACTGCTCTCACACAGAACTGTGCATAGAGACTTGGAACCTGAGTGAATTAGGGTGTGCCAAAACTTACCTTAGTACCCAAAATCCCCTACCAGACTAGCAATCAGTGTCTCATTGGTTCTTACAAACTCCCAATTTTTAGACAACCCAGAACATGGACTTAGAACACCTCAGGTAACGTGGAACACATGAACACTCTTTTGTTATACCAACATATCAATCCAGAACAAGGAGTAAATGAAGACACATGCACGTTTGAAATGTTTATTTCTAATGCAGTGTTCTCAAGCGCAGTATCTTAGCTAATACAAGCAAACATATATTATAAGAAACAAAGTAATCAGCATAGTTACTAGTCCATAAAACACAAAGGGAGAAAGCATGTTAAAATGCTAGAGGGAAGAAGGCTAAATAGCACCTAAGTCTTACCCTCCCTTGCTATTATATTATTTTATATCTAAAAAGGTCTCTTTGGGTTTTAGAAGAGCGGCCCCATACCTCTGATCCTAGTGAAAAGGGATCGCATCATTTTCCACCAGCTCTCTGCATGCGAAGCATCAAGTGTGTGGTATGCTCTGTGTAGTGCAATATTAAAACGCGCCTAAAGCCAGAGTTGGCCACCGCTGCATATATGTTATGTCTAGGATGTGCGAAGATCAGACCTCACAACAACCACTGTGTTGAAATAACCTTGAAGGCCTCGGCACTCACTGTACAGACATAGCTTACCAAGCAAAGCTGATACAATAGCAAAACATATTATTCTTGTGTGAATCAAAATATTCTACTAGGCTCAAAGCTCTAATAACAATATGTGCCGTGCGCAGAAGCAGCAGAAAGGTAAAATGGCGTTTAAACTCCTAATAAGCTCATGCTAACTTAACACAGTGTGAAGGCAAAGCATATCTATATGACAGTAGTATTGTAGAAGAATAGCATGTGAAGCTTAGTAGTATTCTTTTAGGGTTTATTTGCAGCTCATGTGCTATTTAAAGATCAAAATGAAGGCTAATCTCATTGATTGTGACCACTGTTTGAAGGCTAGTAGTATTCTTTGTGAGCAATACTTGAATACTACCGGCAATAATTGCCAGGGGTGGGGGTTCGCACCGGGGGTGGGGGGCTCGTAGGGGGAGGCTGGGGGTTCACGTGGGGGGGTTCGCGGGGTTATGGCAAGGGGGTGGGGGTTCGCGCGGGGGTTCCCCCTGCCCCGCATGCACCCCGGGGTGTTTAGCACGGGGGTTCGTGTAGGGGGGTTCGCGCGGGGGGGAGGTTTCATGGGGAGGGGAGATGCCGGTACGGTGGGGGTGCGGGGTTCGCGCGAAAGTGCCGTATCGGATTGTGCATTGTGTTGCCCTTGTAAATTGAAAAATGAATGTTTGAATACTAAATATGGCCAAGTTGTAAAGTTACTGAGATCGAATGACCAGTCTATTTTAAAACACCTACCTTTGCCTTTCCCCAACTCACTTCTGTCATCACTTGATCTCCACTTTCCTGCATGCTCTCAGGAGTAACCTCCCCTATGTACCACATGTGTCTATAAGTAAATGAATTTACAATTTACTGCTTTAAGACTATGGAAATTAAAACCCTTTGGTTTTCCAAAAAGGTTTGCTCTTGGTTGTTGCATTATCTATTCTAATATTTATATTTAAATATTATGAGCAATTGATGTGGAAGCCCAATAAGTGAAGGAATTTATGATTACAAGTTTGATTGATTCTATTTTGAATTTAAGTCTAGGACCACTGTTTTCCATAACGAATTGTACTCAGGTTCAGGATCATTTTGGGTCACCCCATTTTTGATAATGATTTTTTTAACAGATCAACTGCTGTTTACGGACTCCTTTCACTTTGCAGTCAGAGAAAGTAAAGTGAATTATCTGACAATCCTGCTGGGGTACATGAAGTATGTCTGTCTCCTTCCTTCCCTCCGTCGGTCTCCCTCCCTCTCCCTCTCCCTCCCCTGACTCCCTCCCTCTCTGTCTTCCTCTCTGTCTCTCTCTCTGCCTCCCTCTCTGCCTCCCTCTCTGCCTCCCTCTCTGCCTCCCTCTCTGCCTCTATCTGTTTGCCCCTGTCTCTATCTCTCTGTCTGTCCCTGTCTCGCTCCATCTCTCTCCCTCTCTGCCTCTGTCTGTCCCTGCCTCGATCTGTCTCTGTGCCTCTATCTGTCTCTGTGCCTCTATCTGTCTCGGTCCAAACAGGAAACTTTCCAAAAGGCTCTTTTAAAAGTCAGCTGTAATAGCACTAACAGCTAACTTTTAATGGGCCTTTTGGGAAGCTTTCCGAAGGTGCCCTGAGGTCACAGAGGCCATCTGTAAACACAGAAGATGTCCGCAGGAGCATACGTAGTGAATACCTATTTAATAAGTATGCTCCTGCAGTCATCTTCTGTGTTTACTGCCGGCCGTGTAAACTGCAAGGCAAGGTCCATGGGCTGCCAATGAAGGCCTGCCGGGCCGTACTATGAGTACCACAGGTGTAAAAATTGGTAAATAGGGTGGCAAGCACATGTGCAGTACAGAGAAGATGCATGATGTGGACAACAATGTGCACAGTATAGATCGGATTTGGTGAGTGGAGATAGCGGATAAAAGGTTGGAAAGTGGAATTACAAAGAGTATAGGCGAGGAAGTAGCCAGAAATTTAAAATGCCCCCCACATTGAACCAAACTCTTATGACACCAAGCAAGTGAAGCAAGCCATCGGGACCATCCCAGAAAGGCTTGCTTTTCTCTGCATCCAAGCATCTATCCATTTACCTATTCATTCTTCCATCCACTTGCTGATAATCATCATTTCACCTTACATTCTGTCTTCCATCCAATATTCAGTCCTTCACCATTCCGTCCATCCATATACCCGTCTACTTGCAAACCTATTCATCCATCATCAAACCTATCCACAAAACATATCTATCCATTCACTCAGTCATCCATCATTTCACTTGTCCATCCCCACTTTCTTCCATCGATCCTTTCATTCATCGATCCTTTCCTCATCTATTCATCCGTTTACTCCATCCATCCTCCCTTTCACTCATTCATTGACCGATCCACCCTTTCACTCGGCGATCCAACCTTTCACTCATCCATCTACCCTTTTACCCATCTATCCTCTCATCTATCCATATACCCTTTCACTCACTCATCCACCCATCCTTTCACTGAATTATGCATCCATTCAGCCTCTCACTCTTCATGTGTCTACCATTTAATACAGCCAGCCATCTACCCTTCCTTTCACGTATCCATGCATACATCCTTTCATTTAGCCCTTCCATTCATCCATCCACTCAGTCCTTCCATTTACTCTTTCCCTCATCCATCTACCCTTCCTCTCATCTATCCATCCCTCCGTTCACTCATCCATCCCTTTTTAGGTCTTGCTGTAGCCAATGCGCTTGCGCATTGCTTCTGCAAGAAATTATGTAGGGGCTCCAGGAAAGCCTAACAAGAGGGCTTTGGAATGCGGATTATGACCAGTGCATGTGAGGCATTCAAGCGCGAAGCTGGCATCTGGACTGCATTCACCAGCGTGCGCTCGACCTCACTTCCTACTCCCCCTCTAACTTTCGTTATCGCTCACACCCCATATGCTCGTTCCCTCCCACCCTTCCTTTGATGCCAGAGGGTTTTAGAATGCGGATAATGGCCAGTGCATGTGCCTCACCATTTGCGCCCCTGCCCCCCATCAGACTTCAAAGGCTGCCGCTCCCCCGCCCACGCCCCCGCATCAGACTTCAAAGGAATGCACTCCCCGCTATCTTGTTCTTTTAGCCCTACACTCACCATGTATTAGCTAAACCTCACCAGTGGGCCTTTTGCCCCTCACTAAAAGCTCCTCTCCTCACGTCTCTTTCTTGCTCTCGCACCCACGCTCTTTCTGTTACTCCTTGCTCTCTTTTTCTCCATTCCTCCCCTGTAGTTCTCTCTCATTCTCGCGCTCTCCCTCACTCTCCCCGTAACATCCCTCTCGCTAACCTACTTTCCCTTTCAATGCTGAATATTGAAAAATATAGGAATCCTACTCAAAGTGGACAAGGATAGTGTTGATCACAGATGTGGGAACACTCGGTGTTTTGTAAAATACCCCTCACACACCAACAGGCCCCTTGGTGTCATGCTTCATCATTGGGGTCTTCGCACCCCTCTAATGGGATGCGGCGTGCTACGACCTACGACTATGCGGGAGCACTGAAAGTATAGACTATGTGTGGTGTGTGTGGTGCAAGTGATAGGGTATTTTAATGTGAGTGGTGGGATATAGTGAAGGTTTAAAAAGTACCTGGCTCGTATGTATTCAGGAAAAAAAAATTATTCACAACCCCGGGCTGGTACTGTTAAAAGAAGTGCAGTTTGAGGTAGTTAACTGTCGTAGCTATGGACAGTACCTCTGGTGTGCGTCGACATGTTTCGGAGCTTGTGCTCCTTCTTCAGGACGGGGGCACAACTTCCCCACCTTACTCACGTTTTTCTAATTAAAGTGTAAATAACCAAAAGTGCAGGACTATTTACAGTGTTTCAATGATAAATTAAGGCTATAATGTGCCTACAGCGGTATAAGACCATGCAGTTGCATGATCTGAAAAACAAAAAACAAAAAAGAAAATTGGTTACCCTCATTAGGGTGGCTCAAACAGGTGCAGTCACCTGGAACACCAATAGTACAATGGCTCTGTAAAGAAAAAAGACACACAGAACACACAACGAAAAATAACACACATAAAGTTAATGGAAAAACCATTGGTCATACTCATTGTGTAAGGTTGTCTTGCTTCATGAGCATTTCAAGAAACGTCTGGGGTTGATTGCTAATTTTGCAATCTAGATGAATAAAGAATCGGTTTCAGTATTTTGTACTCACTTTTTGGGTGGGAAATGGTGTTTTTGTTTACCCAATACTTACAGACTCGGATCGAGTTTTCCTCCGTGTTACCCCATACGTTGCTCCGCTGGTGATGGCTGTCGAGGCTAGCCCTGTCATATTTATGCTCGAGTTCTGTAATTGATTTGGTAATCATTGGCTAATTGTCGGATGCACACTAAGCCCATACATGGACCATCCGTTCAGTGACTGGTTAAATTGCACACCTTATTTGGTATGTCCGGTTCGCGTAAGCAATCCGCTTCGATGTAGTGAGGGTGGCTTGAAAAGCGCACGCATGAAGGTACATCGATGTGCGCATGCGTATGCGAAGTAGCCACTTCTACCTGCAGCGTCTCGAGAGGCGCATGCGTTTAAAGACGCATCTATTCCTGTCCGTGGGATTTTGTAATGAGCATGCGTGATTCTTAAGACGCTACTCATAATGCAGCGCGAGTATGCCTTCAGCTCGATTGTAGTAACGTATTTGCGCTGTTTCAAAACAAAGAATAAATTGACAATTAACCTGTGTCGGTCACGAGTTCAGGACCCACATCACAGGGGAGAATTTCAGGTTTACTTGAACAGGGTGCCACTCTGTGCTACGCGGGTTTGCTATGGTTATAGTAACACATTGGTAGGAGGTCACTTATTTAAGCACGAGGTAAAGAAGGGCATAATGGTCCTTTGGGTAACACGTTAGTGATGAGCCTGTAAGGGATAAGTGATTCAGGACCCAAATTGTAGGGGAAGGTTAGAGTAGGCTGGACAGCTGGCCCCAGGGAACATCATCATTCAGACCATGGATATGTGTGCCCAGGCGGAACACCCAACGTTGTTCTTTCTGAAAAAGACCTATTTCTGATGGCATGTGTTCGATTATAGTCCATTTTAAATCGTTCACACAGTGTTGTTCCTCCAAGTAATGAGTCGCCATTTTAGTAGTGGACTTTTTGCAGCGTACGTTACTTTTATGTTCACCCACTCTAATTTTTACAGGCCTTGTGGTCATTCCCACGTACTCCAAACGACATGGGCATGTGATCATGTACACAACATTTTTAGTATTGCAATTCGTAAATTGTCATTGTTCCCAAGTTGTGCCATTCCTGAGTGTTAAGTTATTGCTTTTCTGCGTAAGATGACAACTACTGCAATTGCCGCATGGAAAATGTCCCTGAATTCCAATTGTGGTCTGCCTTGTCGTGTAATTTCGTTTGGGTCTCGTATGAACCAATAAGTCTTTGAGGTTCCTACCTCGGCGATGTGCATGCATCGGTTTCTCTAGATTGAGACTGCCACAGTTTAGTATCCTCCAATGTTTGTTTATAATTCTGGACACCTCATTGGACACTGTGGAATAGGTCGTGACACATATTGGTCTTTTGTTTTCATCCTTACTCTGCGGTTTGTCTTCCAGGAGTGCCTACCTATGGGTTTTTTTGGCTCTTTTCATCGCCTTGTCAATGATCCTTGTGGCTCTGCGTCAATTTCTTTTTGAAGTCACCAGCTTGTGACTTAAATTCATTCAGTTCTGTGCAGTTGCGTCTCCATCGTAAAAATTGTCCATATGGCAGATTCTCCATTAAATGTCTGGGATGAAAACTATCATACCTCAGAAGGCAATTCCTAGCAGTTGGTTTGAAGTGAGTGGTGCTCTTGAGTCTGTCACCCTCAGCATAAATATTAAGATCTAGGAACACCATGGATTGATTTGAAATTGTGCTAGTGAATTTTAAGTATGCATTTTGGTTGTTCAGTCAGTTTACAAAGTTGGATGCAGTTTCTAATTCACCGTCCCAGATATGAAAATGTCATCAATATACCTTTTCCAGGTATTGATGTGGGCTCTGTATGGATTGTCCGTATGTAATATCCTGTTTTGCTCTCCATGGTGCACGTTCAATCCAGCTAGACTTGGAGCAAAAGTACTGCCCATACTGGTACCGTGAATCTGTAGGTAAATGGTCTGGTTATACTGTAAAAAGTTTCGTTGTAGTGCCAGGGAGATGCATTCAAGCACTAAGCCCCGTGGAGTTTGGTACTTCCATGAGTTGGTAAAAAGTACTTCTTCAATGATTTGTAATGTCTCATCATGTGGTAGACTTGTATATAAACTCTCCACGTCTAAGCTCAGCAGGAGTTGTTTCGTAGGGTCAAAGGTTTTCTCCTCAAGTAGTTGTAGGACTGACTTCGTGTCCTTCAGGTAGGTGTTGGTGGATTGTACCAGAGGACGTAGGTAGGCATCGGCAAACTTTGAAAACGGCTCCAGGATGAAGCCGATCCCTGATACTATGGGTCTTCCAGGTGGGTTGTTGATGTTTTAATGAATCTTAGGGATGCAGTAGAAGTATGGGACCCGTGGTGAGGGTTGTTGTAGAAACTCTGCTTCTTTTTTGCTTAGCCAGTCGTGAGCTAAACCCTCCTCTACCATGCCTCCAATTCTGATGGGTAGCTTTTCAGTAGGGTCTTCCACCAGGATTCGATAATTTCGTTGATCCGATAATAGCCGCATACATTCAGTGTTGTAAGTGTCTAGGGTTTGTAGGACGATGGCTCCGCCCTTATCTGCCGGCTTTATGATCAACTCCTTGTTGTTAGTCAGCTCTCTGATAGCTTTCTGTTCGTCGCCACTGGTATTGTAGAAAAAGTTGTTATCTCTCACGTTTAGTTTATTACCTTCAGTGATGATCACCTTCTCAAAGGTGAGGATTTCAACTGGTAAGGCAGAGTCTGGGGGTGTAAATGTCGACTTCAGTTTTAAGCCAGTATCAGTTGTTTCTGTGGTGGGTGGTTTGTCATGAAAAAAGGCTTGTAATTTCAATTTTCGTGTGAAATCCTGAAGTTCCATATTCAGTTTGAAGATATCAGGTTTCTGTGTAGGCACAAAACCTAGTCCTTTGTTTAATACTTTATTTTGGGTGTCAGTCAACGGCCAAGGTGTGAGGTTGACCACTAGGTCCCTCTCTTGCTTGTCGATGGCTGGTTCGGGAGGGATCCGGTCATACTCCTGGTTGTTCTGGAGTTGGCTTGGTCCTGATCTTCCCATGCGACGGTGTTGCCCTTCCAGTTTCTTCCCCGTGTTGCTGGGCGCGTGCCTAAAAAAGGTTGTTGTTGGTCATAATATCCCTCATTGTAGTCAGGGTTCCATTGTTGGTAGTTCTGTCCTCCAGACTGAGGTCCAAAATTGAAAGGTATGAATTGTGGTGGGCCCATGTATTGTGGATATTGTGGTTTTTAGGCACACGCCCAGCAACACGGGTAAGAAACCGGAAGGGCAACACCGTCGCATGGGAAGATCAGGACCAAGCCAACTCCAGAACAACCAGGAGTATGACCGGATCCCTCCCGAACCAGCCATCGACAAGCAAGAGAGGGACCTAGTGGTCAACCTCACAACTTGGCCATTGACTGACACACAAAAGAAAGTATTAAACAAAGGACTAGGTTTTGTGCCTACACAGAAACCTGATATCTTCAAACTGAATATGGAACTTCAGGATTTCACACGAAAATTGAAATTACAAGCCTTTTTTCATGACAAACCACCGACCACAGAAACAACTGATACTGGCTTAAAACTGAAGTCGACATTTACACCCCCAGACTCTGCCTTACCAGTTGAAATCCTCACCTTTGAGAAGGCGATCATCACTGAAGTTAATAAACTAAACGTGAGGGATAACAACTTTTTCCACAATACCAGTGGCGACGAACTAGAAAGCTATCAGAGAGCTGACTAACAACAAAGAGTTGATCATAAAGCCGGCAGATAAGGGCGGAGCCATCGTCCTACAAACCCTAGACACTTACAACACTGAATGTATGCGGCTATTATCGGATCAACGAAATTATAAAATCCTGGTGGAAGACCCTACTGAAAAGCTACGCATCAGAATTGGAGGCATGGTAGAGGAGGGTTTAGCTCACGACTGGCTAAGCAAAAAAGAAGCAGAGTTTCTACAACAACCCTCACCACTGGTCCCATACTTCTATGCATCCCTAAGATTCATAAAAACATCAACAACCCACCTGGAAGACCCATAGTATCAGGGATCTTCAAAGTTTGCCGATGCCTTCCTACGTCCTCTGGTACAATCCACCAACACCTACCTGAAGGACATGAAGTCTGTCCTACAACTACTTGAGGAGAAAACCTTTGACCCTACGAAACAACTCCTGCTGAGCTTAGACGTGGAGAGTTTATATACAAGTCTACCACATGATGAGACATTACAAATCATTGAAGAAGTACTTTTTACCAACTCATGGAAGTACCAAACTCCACGGGGCTTAGTGCTTGAATGCATCTCCCTGGCACTACAACGAAACTTTTTACAGTATAACCAGACCATTTACCTACAGATTCACGGTACCAGTATGGGCAGTACTTTTGCTCCAAGTCTAGCTGGATTGAACGTGCACCATGGAGAGCAAAACAGGATATTACATACGGACAATCCATACAGAGCCCACATCAATACCTGGAAAAGGTATAATGATGACATTTTCATCATCTGGGACGGTGAATTAGAAACTGCATCCAACTTTGTAAACTGGCTGAACAACCAAAATGCATACTTAAAATTCACTAGCACAATTTCAAATCAATCCATGGTGTTCCTAGATCTTAATATTTATGCTGAGGGTGACAGACTCAAGAGCACCACGCACTTCAAACCAACTGCTAGGAATTGCCTTCTGAGGTATGATAGTTTTCATCCCAGACATTTAAAGGAGAATCTGCCATATGGACAATTTTTACGATTGAGACGCAACTGCACAGAACTGAATGAATTTAAGTCACAAGCTGGTGACTTCAAAAAGAAATTGATGCAGAGACAATACCCCACAAGGATCATTGACAAGGCGATGAAAAGAGCCAAAAACAACCATAGGGAGGCACTCCTGGAAGACAAACCGCAGAGTAAGGATGAAAACAAAAGACCAATATGTGTCACGACCTATTGCACAGTGTCCAATGAGGTGTCCAGAATTATAAACAAACATTGGAGGATACTAAACTGTGGCAGTCTCAATCTAGAGAAACCGATGCATGCACATCGCCGAGGTAGGAACCTCAAAGACTTATTGGTACATACGAGACCCAAACGAAATTACACGACAAGGCAGACCACAATTGGAATTCAGGGACATTTTCCATGCGGCAATTGCAGTAGTTGTCATCTTACGCAGAAAAGCAATAACTTAACATTCAGGAATGGCACAACTTGGGAACAACGACAATTTACGAATTGCAATACTAAAAATGTTGTGTACATGATCACATGCCCATGTGGTTTTGAGTACGTGGGAATGACCACAAGGCCTGTAAAAATGAAAGTGGGTGAACATAAAAGTAACGTACGCTGCAAAAAGTCCACTACTAAAATGGCGACTCATTACTTGGAGGAACAACACTGTGTGAACGATTTAAAATGGACTATAATCGAACACATGCCATCAGAAATAGGTCTTTTTCAGAAAGAACAACGTTGGGTGTTCCGCCTGGGCACACATATCCATGGTCTGAATGATGATGTTCCCTGGGGCCAGCTGTCTAGCCTATTCTAACCTTCCCCTACAATTTGGGTCCTGAATCACTTATCCCTTACAGGCTCATCACTAACGTGTTACCCAAAGGACCATTATGCCCTTCTTTACCTCGTGCTTAAATAAGTGACCTCCTACCAATGTGTTACTATAACCATAGCAAACCCGCGTAGCACAGAGTGGCACCCTGTTCAAGTAAACCTGAAATTCTCCCCTGTGATGTGGGTCCTGAACTCATGACCGACACAGGTTAATTGACAATTTATTCTTTGTTTTGAAACAGCGCAAATACGTTACTACAATCGAGCTGAAGGCATACTCGCGCTGCATTATGAGTAGCGTCTTTAGAATCACGCATGCTCATTACAAAATCCCACGGACAGGAATAGACGCGTCTTTAAACGCATGCGCCTCTCGAGACGCTGCAGGTAGAAGTGGCTACTTCTCTTACGCATGCGCACATCGATGTACCTTCACGCATGCGCTTTTCAAGCCACCCTCACTACATCGAAGCGGATTGCTTACGCGAACCGGACATACCAAATAAGGTGTGCAATTTAACCAGTCACTGAACGGATGGTCCATGTATGGGCTTATTGCGCATCCGACAATTAGCCAATGATTACCAAATCAATTACAGAACTCGAGCATAAATATGACAGGGCTAGCCTCGACAGCCATCACCAGCGGAGCAGCGTATGGGGTAACACGGAGGAAAACTCGATCCGAGTCTGTAAGTATTGGGTAAACAAAAACACCATTTCCCACCCAAAAAGTGAGTACAAAATACTGAAACCGATTCTTTATTCATCTAGATTGCGAAATTAGCAATCAACCCCAGACGTTTCTTGAAATGCTCATGAAGCAAGACAACCTTACACAATGAGTATGACCAATGGTTTTTCCATTAACTTTATGTGTGTTATTTTTCGTTGTGTGTTCTGTGTGTCTTTTTTCTTTACAGAGCCATTGTACTATTGGTGTTCCAGGTGACTGCACCTGTTTGAGCCCCCCTAATGAGGGTAACCAATTTTCTTTTTTGTTTTTTGTTTTTCAGATCATGCAACTGCATGGTCTTATACCGCTGTAGGCACATTATAGCCTTAATTTATCATTGAAACACTGTAAATAGTGTGGAAAAGTAAATTTTGCCATGTTCTGTGTCCCTACGTGTCCTCCATCTTATGTTATGTGTACATGATTAATATGCATATGTATTCCCCATGTTCGATTAAAGACGCAATTACAGTTGTGTCCATCTCTAGTATGCCAGTTTCCAATTCTCGTGAATACTACGAATATCAGGCCTGTGTAAAGCTACGTTGCCACGTTTCTCAGTGTGCACGTTATTTCATTGTAAAGTCCCCGTTTCTAGGCCTCAAAAGGGCCCGGACACCAGATTCAGCTCCTGTCTTCTGAGTCCTCGCTGAGGAGCGATACAGCCCCCACCTGTATCCTCGACCCTTCACTTACTTCCTGCCTCACAGTGCCCGGCTCAGCCTGGCTCTGCCTCTGAGTCTGCCAAGAGTATGTTATGATTCTAGTTATCAGTCCAGCCCTCCTTCTCTGCATTCCTAAGCTACTGAATCGCATCAATAGTTTCCGTCACAGTCTAGCCTTTACGTCTCCATGTAAGAGAAATACTGCATTTAATGGTCATTTAATACTCTTCATCACGCACTACATGTAGAATAATGCATGCTCCAGTCTTAGAGTCCGTTAGCCTTTACCCCGATAACTTTTGGATTCTATCAACATGTTCTCTAAACATCAGATACTAGATACTGTTTAGGTACATGTCGCCCTGACTCTCCAGACTTCAGTCTCTGCTCCTAGCACAGAGTTCATAGCCCCCAGCTTCTCCTAGTAACACGTCATTGTCAGTTTGCGCGCACCATTAGGTTAGAGGTCCCGGCTCCTTAGGTAGCCCCCTCTAGCCCCCCTCCATGTTTCCGCCCCATTTATGACATATTCTGTTACGTTTGCATCACATGTCTATGTATACGCCCCTGTTACACCCATTTTCACCCTTATCTTTCGCGACTGCTATTGACCACACCCACTGCTCCGCCTACTGTAATTCATTGTAATGTAACTGTTTTAGTATATATATTTGTGCACTGTTATTAAATGTTACGCCGATTCTGATCCTGCCCCTGGCAGCGCTGTCCATCCTGTTCCCGTGCAGGTTGTCCTGTTCCTGTCCTTTATGCTGTATTAAACCTGCAAACTCCTACTACCTCGAATCTTGACTCTTATTTATTGAGCTATCTGTTATTGCTATGTCCAGTCAAACCTAGATCCGGTATTATTTATTTATATACCACATAATGGCGCCCGAATAGGGACTTGCCCTTTCCCCACGCGCCGGTGAAGCCACGCCGGCCCCCTGACCCTCTGCAGCCGTGACGGAACCATACCGTGCACGTGCAGATATTTCTGCTTCAAGTATCCCTCAGGCCCACGGAGGAGACGGAGGTGGCGGTCCAGCATCCAGACGAGGCGGTGGAGGAACGCGGCGAGTCCCGACCAGAGCCCAAGCCGAGAGTCCAAGGTCCGAGGTATCCGGAGGCCCACCCGTAACAGAAGTCCGAAGTTCGTCCGTCCGGCGTCGAAGCAGTCCAGTCCAGTCCGAGGCCTTCCGTTCTTGCTGCCCGGTGAGTACCATTGCTGGGGTAGTATCTAGACAGGGTCAATCTAATTGACTCTGGTCCGTGGGTTGGTGGTACACAGACCCAAAAACGAAGTGTCCACTTCGGTGGATGCGGGTCCTGACGTGTCTCTTTATGAGACCGGTACGTTTCGTACTGTTTCAGCAGTGCATCTAGTTTCTGTTCTAGTCAGTTCTGTTCCCGAGAAAATTCAGGTATTCTGTTTTCAGTATTCCAGGTAGTATTCTGTTCGAACTGATATTTTAAATGTTCTTCATGTATTTTAATGTCGTGGTATGAATGTGGAGTAATTATCGTGTTCATTGTGTATTGTATTGTGTCTAGATTAACAGTTCAGTCATGCCGTTATTTTCCAGACTACGTCAGTTAAGAACTAGAAAAGGTCTGTTAGAAGAAGCAGTTCCTGTCCCGCCTAGGGACAGTCCAGGTCATTTTATGTATCAGAAGCATGGCATAAGTGCCATATTATATCTAGATTTATGGGTAGAGTATACCAAACAGTTAGAAGAAAAGTATAGATGGCCCGTATCGGGTACATGGGATGCCGAGTGCATCATGCGAGTAGAAGAAGCATTATGGAAAAAGAAAGCCAGACAGTCACAGAAAGATGCCATCGAGTTATGGCGCAAAGAATCTCATAAAAGAACCGAAAAAGAAATCAGAAAGTCAGAACTAAGTAGAGAATCCTTAGAACGAGCCCAAGAAAGGGAATTAATCGAGATAGGTGAACGAGTCAAAACCGAACAGTCAGACAGACAGAGGCATGCCCTCATTAAGGGTATGTATCCTCTTCTTGCCGAGGGCTTGCCAAAAGCGACCCCGGAGGCATCCAGTAATTTTCCGCCACCACTAGTTCCGACTAAGCTACGTCACAAACCGACCGCAGCTGATATTTTCATCTCGTCCTATTTGGACGACACAGTCCCGGAATATGCAAATCCTGTTCCGCCAGTCCCTGTAAATCAGGAAATTCCTGCTCCCCCAGACACCGGGGCACCTCTTGCAGTACCTGCTACGGTACCCCCGGTCCAGCCTACATTACAATTTCCCGCCGCGCTAGTACGAAGAGTATCAGTCGACGATTCCAGTTTAGGGGCCGCAGGAGGAGGTCCTCCTGGTACCCCGCCACCGCACCAACGTAGAACGTTGGCCGAGTTACATGAATGTGCGTTACAGCGTACGCCCAAATTTAAGTCCGTTGCAGACATCCGACGAGCTCTCACTGAATGCCGCTATGATCCAGTTGCAGGTGATGATAGTACAGTAATATATTCCATCCGTGTAAGACGGGTGACCGGGTATTTGGACACCCTACCAGATATGAAAGGAGATCTAGACAGAATATATCGTTTCATCCGTACAGGGGATGATCCAGAAAGTATTGGTGAAGCCATGTCCCAAAGGAAAGCTGAGATCCAGCTCATGATATTAAAGTTTCTGATTAATTGTCTAATAAGAGAACAAGATTACCCAACTAAAGATCCGGCCGAAATGAGAATCCTGACAAGGTGGAGTGATAATATAGCCGAGGGTAAGCACAAGACTATCAGTAGTATAGAGAGTATGTACAAGAGAATTCGTAAAGAAATAATAAAGTTACATGAACAACGTAAAGCAGCACAAGTAAGCGAGAAAGAAAATGACTCTTCTACTGAAGAGGTAGAGGACGAGAATCCCACTAGAATAGCGTATGTAGGAAAATCTAGATTTCCAGACCGACAGTCACGTCTAGACTACAAGAAAACTGTTCCTCATCCAGCACCAGAACAAGGTTCTCTAGAACAAGTATTTCAAGCTACCGATCACATTCTGAAATCACGAATCGGTTATAGTGAGTTAAGTACTATGCATGAACAAGAACTAGTCCGATCAGCGGTCCGATGGATTACTGATTCTACCACTTTTCCAGATGAAATAGTGGCACAAATGTTCCTGAAATTGCCCCCAGCCGAGCAGCGACTGGTGGGTATGTATATGATCCAACACCTCATTACTCTGTATGAGGGTCAACATTCTGATCCAGGTCCGTTACACGATGTCCTGAACGAGTTACTCCAGTATAGATGGAAAGGTTTAGGTACCGATTTAATTAGTGTCATTCTAGAACAGCGTCACAAATATAGAACGTTTTTGAACCCGCATTTTGTTCATGTCTCACCCCCAGAAAGTAAACCCTTTTACATAGATAGACAGAATCCGTTACGAGAAGTACACCCAGTCAGGACAACAGATGGTGAAATGCAACGAGTGTTTGTTTACACCCCGATTACAAAGATGGAACTCTTAGAGATGAAGAAATTAATTCCCTGTCATGACAAAGATCCAGCAGGGTTCCACCGAGAATTAAAAGACATGCTCCGTATGGGAGAATACACGTATCCAGATATAATTAAAATGTTAAAAGTCCTGTTGCCCGCAGGGGTATACGAAAAACTCAAGGAAAAAGATTGGGAGGTGGGAGAGAAAAAGATCGATTGGGCAGTTCTAGAAGCTGAAGATAAGATACGAGTACCAGGTACCGGTCTTGGAGAGAAATGTAAAGAATTACCAGAACTGTTAATACAAGTTTTGCCAAGATTATTAGCCACTAAAAAGGAAGACTGGGATGCAATCTCAGCCTGTAAACAGAAACAAGACGAAGACACTAGTGATTTTTCTTCTAGATTTGAAAAATGTTTTATCATAAACAGTGGCCTCAAGACAAGTAGCGAGTCATACCCTCATCTTTTTGTTACTAAATTAGTCGAGAATTCAAGTCCACAAGTGAAGAATTGAGTTTTGAAAGTCGAAAGTACCTGGCAAGCTAATACCCCGTCCCAGATGTTACAGATGCTTCAGTATCACCAGAATAGAATCAGAGAAGAGCAAGATCATGAAAGAAAACGTATGAAAGACACGAAAATGAAAGTACTAGTTGCACAATCTGTTCCTCAAGACAGTCAGAAGAGGGGTCCGAATCAAGCCAGTCATCCTGCAGTTCCCGTTAAAGGGACATGCAATTATTGTAAACAGCCAGGTCATTTTATAAACGAGTGTGCAGTTCTGAAACATAATATAGCCACTGGTAAGACTAAAGAAAGACCACGTCCGCCTAGGCAAGAACAAGTTTCACAGACTTCTCAGCCACAGAATGCACAACAGACAGTTCCAGCACGGCAGCCTATTGCTGCAACACAGCATGTTACACAGCAGATGTACCAGTATGCACAATCCGAGTATCCAGAGTATCAGCCATATTCATGAAACAGCCTAGAGAGGGAGGTAGGCTTGCCTCTCATCGAGATACCTGTAGATCAAGAGGGTCCCTATGTCCATAGTCAAGTACTAGGGAAAGACAGAAAGTTTTTGATTGATACAGGGGCAAGTAGGACCACCATCAGCCACGCCGAAGTTCCAGGGGCTCCGCTCTCAGGCTCAAGAAATGTTTCCCTTGGATTTTCAGGAAAGCCTATTGTAAACGAGATATCTAAGCCGGTTACTCTAGAAGTAGGTCCATTGTCCCGCACTACTGATCTGTTACTTACGAAGTCATGTCCAGAAAATCTGTTAGGCATTAAAACACTGAAAGAATTAGGTACAGTTATTTGCTGTTCCCCAGAGGGAATACGACTGTTCCTACGTGACTTCAAGGGTCACTATGTATTACGAGATTTTGATCCGAGATTGTCTAATGTTCCACAGCATTTATGGGCGCAAGGTCCAACTGATGTTGGTTATATGCAAATCACACCCCATCGTGTGACTCTCAAGCCAGGTGTAGTGTTGCCACGAATCAGACAGTACAGATTGCCACCTGAGGCTGTAGCAGCCTTATCCAAAATTATTGACGAGCTCATGGCTCAAGGAGTAGTTGTAGAAACTGACTCCAATGTATGTAATTCTCCGATCATTCCAGTCATGAAACGTACTGATCCAAATGCACCCCCAGTATATCGATTAGTGATTGACCTACGAGAACTTAATAAATGTATTATTCCCCAGTATCCAGTTGTCCCAGATATTTCTTCCCTATTGACAGCCATTGATTCTGAAGCCTCATTTTTTTCAGTCATAGACCTCAAGAACGCGTTTTCAGTGTCCCCATTCATCCAGACAGCCAGTTTCTTTTCGGATTTTGTTTAAATGGAAGGAGCTATATGTTCACACGAGCTCCTCAAGGTTTCACAGAAAGTCCTAGTATTTACAGTCAAGCACTTAAGAGACAACTAGACAACATTCACATGCCAACTGACACTGCCCTGCTCCAGTATGTCGATGATCTACTGATCACAGCCCGTTCTGAACGTGCTTGCGAGCGAGCATCCCTTACAGTCTTGTATTTCCTAGCAGAGATGGGACACAAGGTGTCCCCTTCTAAGCTTCAATTCTGTGTCCAGCGAGTGATCTACTTAGGCCACTTGCTGTCCAAGAGGGGTAGGCAGTTGACACCTGACCGTATCCAGTTAATAGCGAGTCTTCCTCAGCCCAAGACCCAGAAGGAGGTACGTGCTTTTATCGGCCTCACTTCTTACTGCAGACAATGGATTCCTCAGTATGCATTTCTAGCTAAACCACTGATACAGTTAACGACACAGGAGGCAGCCGTATCGACTGTCCTCCCTTGGACATCTGAACATACACTTAGTTTCAATGAGTTAAAGAAAGCTCTATGCCAAGCTCCAGTTCTAGCAACACCGAACTACAGTAAGCCTTTTACACTTTTCGTCACTGAACGTGAAGGTACAGCATTATCTGTTCTCACACAAGATCAAACAGGACAATACAAGCCCTGTGCTTATTTTTCGAGCACACTAGATCCTGTAGCCCAGGCTCTGCCTGCGTGCCTCAAGTCAGTTGCAGCCACAGCTCTAGCTATCAGACAATGTGATTCCATAGTATTAGGACATTCCTTGACAGTACAAGTTCCACACTCCGTGGAAGTTCTTTTAAACCGAACACAGACTCAGCACTTGACAATTGCACGTTTAACAGGTTATGAACTGACACTGTTCCAGCCACACATAGAAATCAGACGCTGCAACGTTCTAAATCCTGCAACACTGTTACCGTCAGTTACTTCAAATCCTGCCACACACGACTGTGTGGAAGTAGTTAACATTATGACAAAGCCAAGACAAGATCTGACAGATATTCCATTACCAGATCCCGACCTGACACTTTATGTGGATGGTTCATGTATGAGAACGAGTACAGGAGAACTAGTAGCCGCGTATGCAGTGATGACTGACACTGAAGTTATTGAAACACACCGTATTGACACCCTGTCTGCTCAAGCAGCAGAGCTAGTTGCTCTGACACAAGCCTGCATACACGCCAAGAACCTGAAAGTTAATGTTTACACAGATTCACGTTACGCATTCGGAGTTGTACACGACTTCGGAGTGCTCTGGCAGGAGAGAGGTTTCATGACTTCTCATGGAACCAAGATTCAGCATGGTCTCCTTATTCAAGCTCTGTTAGATGCCATACACTTACCGACATCCATTGCTATCATGAAATGCAAAGCACATACGAAAGTTACTGACACTATTTCCCAAGGTAATGATCTAGCAGATCGCACAGCCAAGCTTACAGCACAGACACAGGACATTCCAGTTAACAAGACACCGACATCCACTCTAGAACAGACTACATGTATGACAGTTAAGGACCCTACTCAAGATGTCATAGATATCCAGTTACATGCTACTCCCGAGGAAATCAAGAAATGGTCTGAACAAGGAGGGGTCCAGACAGACCAGGGATGGGTAACGAAGGGTAAAGCCACATGGTTTCTCCCCGATTCTATGGTTCAAGTCATTATCAATACCGCACATAGTCCAGCACATTTAGGAGAAAAAGCTATGTTAGATAGTATCCAGAACATTTGGTTCAACAAGCATTTACGAGCTGCAGCCAAGCAGAAAGTCCGTACCTGTATGATATGTTGTCAGTTTAATCCAGGTAAAAGTGTTCCGGTGGAACAAGGTGGATTCCAGCCCCCTGACCACCCTTTTGAAGTCCTCCAGATAGATTATATTCAGATGGAGCGATGTCGAGGTTTCAAGTATGTCCTAGTAGTTGTATGTGCTTTGTCCAGATGGACAGAGGCATATCCAGTCCCAGATTACACAGCCACGACCACTGCCAAACAGTTGGTTCGTGAGTTCTTCCCCCGTTATGGACTCCCTAGAGTCGTATATTCTGACAACGGCCAGCCATTCTCATCTGAGCTTATGAAACATGTTTCCCTTTTGTTAGGGTACCAGTGAAGTTCCATTGTGTACGCCATCCAGAAGCAGCCGGTCTCGTAGAGAGACATAATCAGACCCTGAAAATCCGCATTGCTAAAATATGTAAAGAGAAAGGTGTGGACTGGCTAGTAGCTCTGCCAGTCGTTTTATTTTATATGCGCATGGTCGCACACTCCAGATCAGGTCTGTCCCCGTATGAAGTCGTTTTCGGCCGCCCCCCTAACATGTGGGGTACACCTAGACCTCGAAGTATTACCGATGTTTCAAGTAATATGCTGACAGATTACCTAGCTTCCTTGATGTCTGCCCTCAACTCTTGTCGTTCACAGGTTGCTGCCGCATTTCCAGACAATACCGAGGTGGCACCGCATGACATCGTTCCCGGATGCATGGTTCTTGTCCGGAACTTTGATCGTTCAAGTCCGCTGGAGCCCCGCTGGAAGGAACCCCGACAGGTCCTCCTGGCCACCCGTACTGCCGTCAAGCTGGAAGGCAGGAAGGGCTGGGTCTACTTGTCACATGTGAAAAGATTTTTTGGACTAAAGCCTGTTTCAAAGAACATTTCCGAGAATTCTAAAGACTGCCAAAGTACTATTCTTAAGGACTGTCCCGCAAAAGACATTGCTACGAACCCTTCCCTGTTAGAGAAAACTCTGCAACAGGAGTATAAGCTTAAATTAAGGTCTAGTAAAATAAGTCAGCCAGTTTGATTGTCTAAGTCCTCCCCTAGGTGAAACGGTTAGACCGGTTTCTGACATGTATATAATAGACCCCCACAGAGAGAGAGTTAGTGAGAACTCTAGAAATTGCACTATTATTTTATGTTTTCTGCTATATTTTAGCATTATGATTTCCTGCACCAGTTATGCATTTTATTTGTATTTTCCAGTTTCTCATGTAAATAAGTCTGTTAATGTTACAGTAGAGCACACGTTTAGTGATCTGCCTCCTCATGAACTTTCTTATCGTCTTGCTATGCGTAATAACTCCTTTATCCGCATGTTACATTATTCACACCAGACCAGCAATGCCACAAATTGTTGGGTGTGTGGTCGACTCCCCCCTTTCCAGACACCGAAGGGAGTTCTGCCACTCTTTCCTTATCCATTTTCACATAATGGTTCGTGTGGAGCATGGTCCACGTTAACGTCATCCTCAACAGATATGTCTTTTCTTAACAGTACATGTTTTCCAGACAAGCAAGGTCTTCCCCACAGAACAGGGTTAGATCTAGAAAATGAAGTTTATAATTTAGGTAATTATTCTTCGAGTTTTATGGTCCTGAATGTTCAGTCTGATTCTACTCCAGACTTACCTGCTATGTCAGTACTACCAGTTAAAGGCGAATTATGTGTCCGAAAGAATGGTTCCGTACATGTAGGCCATAGTGATTGTACTACTATCGTCAAGTATAGTGACAGTGGGAAATCTATTTTCAAAGCTTCACGTCATTCTTATTTTGTTTGTGGTCAGACCGCATATGTTCGTCTGCCCCTTGATTGGGATGGTACATGTTACATTGCCTTCCTACTGCCACCAGTTTTCCTAGCCCCACCTGACTATCATAGGAATTCCCACCTAGTACATACTAGACACAAGAGAAACCTCCCGATTGTCGATTATACTGAAACTGCTCTAGAACAATACATAGATATCAATAAAGGTGTCTTCCCCTACTTAGGTACTGTCGTGAATAGTAAACTGATACGTAGATTAACCAGAACACTTGAAGCAGTAGTGATCGAGACTACTTCTGCTCTAGGTAACTTAACCGAAGAACAATCCTTTATGAGAATTGTCGTGCTCCAGAATCGTCTCGTCCTTGACGTCATACTGGCCGATAGGGGCGGGGCATGTAGAGTCATCGGATCTAGTTGCTGCATTTTCATTCCTAATAACGCGCCGTCTGTTTATTCAGCTATAACCAGACTCCATAAAATTGCCCATATGTTACACCAAGATCCAGGCACCTGGACATGGTCCGGTTGGTTCTGGAATATAATTTCCGCCTGGGGATGGAAAGTATTGTCATTTCTGGGTATTGCAGTAGCGATCATATTCAGTTGCTGCCTCTGTTTACAATGTGGCCCTGCGATTTGCGGCATTTGTGCTACCTCTTGTATTCCTAGTCCCAAGTCCCGTCCTAAATCCCGTTCCAAGAAAATTCGAGACGAGCAAATGATACTGTATGAAATGATAGATGGTATCATGAATATTGATGTTTCCTGATGGAAACGTAGTGACAAGGAGGGAATGTGGAAAAGTAAATTTTGCCATGTTCTGTGTCCCTACGTGTCCTCCATCTTATGTTATGTGTGCATGATTAATATGCATATGTATTCCCCATGTTCGATTAAAGACGCAATTACAGTTGTGTCCATCTCTAGTATGCCAGTTTCCAATTCTCGTGAATACTACGAATATCAGGCCTGTGTAAAGCTACGTTGCCACGTTTCTCAGTGTGCACGTTATTTCATTGTAAAGTCCCCGTTTCTAGGCCTCAAAAGGGCCCGGACACCAGATTCAGCTCCTGTCTTCTGAGTCCTCGCTGAGGAGCGATACAGCCCCCACCTGTATCCTCGACCCTTCACTTACTTCCTGCCTCACAGTGCCCGGCTCAGCCTGGCTCTGCCTCTGAGTCTGCCAAGAGTATGTTATGATTCTAGTTATCAGTCCAGCCCTCCTTCTCTGCATTCCTAAGCTACTGAATCGCATCAATAGTTTCCGTCACAGTCTAGCCTTTACGTCTCCATGTAAGAGAAATACTGCATTTAATGGTCATTTAATACTCTTCATCACGCACTACATGTAGAATAATGCATGCTCCAGTCTTAGAGTCCGTTAGCCTTTACCCCGATAACTTTTGGATTCTATCAACATGTTCTCTAAACATCAGATACTAGATACTGTTTAGGTACATGTCGCCCTGACTCTCCAGACTTCAGTCTCTGCTCCTAGCACAGAGTTCATAGCCCCCAGCTTCTCCTAGTAACACGTCATTGTCAGTTTGCGCGCACCATTAGGTTAGAGGTCCCGGCTCCTTAGGTAGCCCCCTCTAGCCCCCCTCCATGTTTCCACCCCATTTATGACATATTCTGTTACGTTTGCATCACATGTCTATGTATACGCCCCTGTTACACCCATTTTCACCCTTATCTTTCGCGACTGCTATTGACCACACCCACTGCTCCGCCTACTGTAATTCATTGTAATGTAACTGTTTTAGTATATATATTTGTGCACTGTTATTAAATGTTACGCCGATTCTGATCCTGCCCCCGGCAGCGCTGTCCATCCTGTTCCCGTGCAGGTTGTCCTGTTCCTGTCCTTTATGCTGTATTAAACCTGCAAACTCCTACTACCTCGAATCTTGACTCTTATTTATTGAGCTATCTGTTATTGCTATGTCCAGTCAAACCTAGATCCGGTATTATTTATTTATATACCACAATAGTCCTGCACTTTTGGTTATTTACACTTTAATTAGAAAAACGTGAGTAAGGTGGGGAAGTTGTGCCCCCGTCCTGAAGAAGGAGCACAAGCTCTGAAAAATGTCGACGCACACCAGAGGTACTGTCCATAGCTACGACAGTTAACTACCTCAAACTGCACTTCTTTTAACAGTACCAGCCCGGGGTTGTGAATAAAAAAAAATTCCTGAATACCTACGAGCCAGGTACTTTTTAAACCTTCACTATATCCCACCACTCACATTAAAATACCCTATCACTTGCACCACACACACCACACATAGTCTATACTTTCAGTGCTCCCGCGTAGTCGTAGGTCGTAGCACGCCGCATCCCGTTAGAGGGGTGCGAAGACCCCAATGATGAAGCATGACACCAAGGGGCCTGTTGGTGTGTGAGGGGTATTTTACAAAACACTGAGTGTTCCCACATCTGTCGTCAACACTATCCTTGTCCACTTTGAGTAGGATTCCTTTTGTTTATGTAAACAGTGCCCGTGGAGTAAGAATCCTATCTCTGTACTCTACCTCCCCTCTGTTGTTATTTTCTGTATTGAAAAATATAAGCAGTCCCAGGTGTTTTTAACTCACTTTTTTCAATTTCTATGAGAGCACCACTCGTGTTATTTTTTTCTCCTCCTACCCCCCTCTCTACATCTCTTTCTCGCTTTCGCACCCACGCTCTTTCTGTTACTCCTTGCTCTCCCTCCAACTCCAACTGCACCCTCCAACTCCAACTCCATCCTCCAACTCCACGCTCCAACTCCAACTCCAACTCCACCCTCCATCTCCAACTCCACCCTCCACCCTCCAACTCCACCCTCCAACTCCAACCTCTAACTCCACCCTCCAACTCCACCCTCCAACTCCAACTCCACCCTCCAACTCTACCCTCCAAATCCAACTCCACCCTCCAACTCCAACCTCCAACTCCAACCTCCAACTCCAACTCCAACCTCCAGCTCTACCCTCCAACTCCAACTCCACCCTCCAACTCCAACTCCACCCTTCAACTCCACCCTCCAACTCCATCCTCCAACTCCAACCTCCAACTCCAACTCCACCCTCCAACTCCACCCTCCAACTCCACCCTCCAACTCCAACTCTACCCTCCACCCTACACCTTCCAACTCCACTTTCCACCCTCCAACTCCACCCTCCAACCCACCCTCCAACTCAACCCTCCAACTCCACCCTCCAACTCCAACTCCACCCTCCAACTCCAACCTCCAACTCCAACTCCAACTCCACCCTCCAACTCCAACTCCACCCTCTAAACACGGTCCCCAGGAGTTAAGAGCATGAGGCACTTGAACAGGGACGCAGTCCCTAATGTGCAGGGCCCCTCGTGCTGAGAGTTCCGCTGCTTCAGTGTTTAAACTTTGTTGATAAATGAAGGAGACTTGCGAGGGATCCCAATGTGCTCACCGGAGGCCAAGAGTGTCAGGTTCGTGAAGGCCCGGGACTGCAACCCTCTCCTGTGAAGGCACGCTATCAGTGGTATTTCTCAAATGGCCCCAACAGTAACGACAGTCTGCCCGGCCCGCAATGAAAAAGGAATATCGCCCACCGTAAATAAAGGCAGCCCCGTCAGGCCCGCTATGCAGCCACATGGCTTTTGCTTAATTGTGGCGATCCCCGGCCCCGAGATTCACTTGCGGCCCACACACCCCAGCTACCCGCCCCCGCCCCCTTTGCTGAGGCGTTACCTGGAGAGGGGGTTGTGGCGCAGGAGTTTGTTTCGGGACGATCCTCCGCCCAGAGTTCCTCCCTTCTTGTTGGTGCCATTCCGAGGGAGTAAAAGCAACTTTCAGGGGTCCGGTGAGGCAGGCTCCTTCTCCCGGGCCCTCCCTGGCCTCCTGCACCGCTCTTCCTGACCCGGCCAAAGCGTGGGGGGAAACCCTCGAGGCAGGGCCAATGGTAGCTCGGCACGCCGGTGACGATGCAGAACTCGTGGGAGGCTGGAGCCAATCCCAGCGCGGCCCTGACGTCAGCGGTGCAGGCAACGGCTACCCGAGGCTATCGGCTGCCAGCTGGGATTTTAAAAGTGATCCTGGTGCACTCTCTCTCGGGCCCACGGCGGTGAAGTTGGGGGGCAATTTTTAAGGCACTTTCCCCACAGATCAGCGCTGATGATGGCTGGAAGCAGATTAAATCGTGGATCACTCGTGCCAGCAGTAGGGGGTCCCGTAGCACAAACAGCGCTTCACCTTACAGCGCTTCAGTCAAAGCACAGTGCTCCTCTGCGCATTCCTGTCCCGGGCAGCGGCGGTGATTTCACGCCCATAAAGCGCTCATTTCCCCAGCGCTTCTCAGGTCACATACAGTCCTCACAACGTGATTGGGTCCCAGGGCAGCAGCAGTGATTGCAGGAGCACAGCGCTACTGGGGTGATTTAAATATCACGCTCAGCTCGGGCTAGTAGCGGTGACTTCAGTGGGGGGATTAAAGTTCTTTTACACACCCAGTGCTGCAGAGGCAGTAGTTACATGGGCATAAGAAGTGTGGGGGACGCAGGGGATATACCCCCCTTAGATTTGGAGTGAGGGGACAAGGGTGGGGAGGACGAGGGGACAAAAGAATTTCCCCTCTTCCTTTTGTTATTCGCAGGGCCATTAGCGCGCGAAAGCGCTACCTAATGGCACTGCACTTGACCTGCCTGGAGTCAAAGAGGCAATTCGCCCTCTGCCCTTTGTTATGCTGCTCTGCCCTTTGGTATGCTGCTGGAATGCTAGCCGTCCTGGGAAGGGCAGTGAAGGGAAAAAAACTCTGTCTCTTTTCCTTCATACCAATTTCTGTCTCTGTCTCACTCCTCCTTAAGTTCTGATTTCAGGAGCTTTTATGTACTCTCTCTTGCATCTCCTTTTCTTTATTTGTTTCTCTGTGAAATGGATCCAAAATAGGCGGACACATTGGCTGGATATTTCCTCATTTACTGACAGTTTTATAATTCCAAAGAAAAACCTCGGGACGGAGAGAAAAAAAAAATGAAATACCTAAATTAAGCAATACTGAGTGGTCAGCAGACAGGCCAGATTGTTATTTACACCCACACACATTAGAACCACTTTACAGAGTTTGCCAGTGAAAGTGCTACTTTCTTTTTTTCTTCTTTCTTTGAACAACATTGTTTTCCCATAGTGGGGAAGTGCACCATTTCTAAAGGGACTGCAATACCTGGTTTATGGGTGGAGTGGAAATGTTTAATATGATCGTTTTCAACTGTTTTAATTATTTTAGCTTATAAAATGTGTACTGTGGTTCTGTGTTCGGGGATGTGATTTTGTTTTTAACCAAACTGCTTACATTTTGAAAGGATATAAGCAATGGACATTGAAACGGGTCCCTTCCGGGTCCTGTAGCCATGTCCTGATTTTTTTCAGGCAAAATCACTTACTGATTTCTGAAAAATGAGTTTAAAACTGTTAAGGTAACCATGTTGTTCCTGAATACATTTCACACGATGTGCTTATTCTTTCATTCCTCATGAGTGTTTGCTTTTTTCAGGGTGTTATTCATTTATTTTTTCAGGCAGCATTTTACTGTTGTCTAGTGCATAATTTGAATTTAGTTGCAGCACAATTGAGTTGTAGCTGAAGGCAGTGTAAGTTTCTCTCAGTGGGGCACTACGGTGTTCAGTGTGGGGGAGGATGTGGCACTCTGGCTAGAGCTGCTGAATTTGGAATTGGAGCACCATTTTCAGTCTTCATGACCAGTCTACCAGACAGCACTCCTGACAGAGCTGATTCTGATGCTACACCTTAGAAGGCCTGACAGACCTCAGAAACCCTGGTGTCTCAGCACCCGCAGGTGGACCCTAATGGTGGCAAGTGTGAGTTAACCTTGACGGCCTGTCCACCACAATCCATACTGCAGTTCACCTCCAGTCTTGCGAGCAGGCATACAAAGAAGCACGCCCTAGATTGACAGTCACTGAGGTCACAAGATCCTTGAGGCCATTCCACCGCACCCATTGGTACCTCCATTGGCCTTTTTCAGCAGTAGTGGTATAACTTACCAGGGGTTGGCAATGTAGAATTTGCATGCATACCAAACTTAGGGGGTGATTATAATGGAGGTGGAACTGCCACGTCACCCCGTCAGTGGCGTTCCCACCGCCATCGGTGACTGCATCAACACCAACCATATTACAGTGGCGGGTGGTTCCCTGGCGGTCGGAAAGACCAACCGCCACGCACCTGACTGGCTCCTTGAGCCCGCCAGTGTGGAGGAGGGGCTCGTGGTTCCTACAATACTGGTGGTGCCTACTAGGCACCACAGTAGGGATTATGATACCCCTTACCCGCCAGTCATCCATGGCAGTTCACCTGCCATGGAAAAGTTGGCGGAAAGGGACATTGGAGGCCCATAGTGGGCCCGTTTCCTACCAGCCCCCAGACATGGGACCTGGGGGCATCTAAGAAGCGCCCCTACATATCACTACACCATGTGGTATGCACCACATTGTGCCTGCCAAGTAGTGCAGTGATATATGTAACATGTCAGTTTTTACATTGAGGCAGATGATGCAGCCTGCATGACCCACCAGCACTACCCTAAACCATAAACCACTACCCTACACTACACAAACACCACAACACTACCCTAAACCCTAAAACACTACCCCCAGCAAGACCCTCCGCAACCCCCAGTCTGGTCCCTACACTCAATCACTGCCCTGCACAACCCTAAACCCTACAACACTACCCTACAATACACAATATACAATACACAAACACCACGACACTACCCTAAACACTACCCCCAGCACGACCCTCCCCGACCCCCAGTCTGTTCCCTCCATTCAAACACTACCCTGCACGATCCCCCAGCACTACCCTAAACACTAAAACACTACCCTATACTAAAAAAACACCACAATAGTATAATAAATAAGGCATAAAAATAGTATAATAAATAAGGCACCATTAATCTACCATTCAGTATGCAGCTTGAATAGAATGTTAATAGTAGTCTGGCTAAAGTCCAGTAATATTCCAATTGTTTGTATTCACTAAATGTTCTGCATTAAAAATGAAGACTAGGCGATTACAAATAGGTATGTGCTTAGTATTCTGTTAGTATTCAAGAAGTACCACTCAAATATCAGTAGTCTTCATGCACTAGCCTTCCCAAAAAGAATACTACTGAATACTAAAATTGGCATAAATTAGTCTTCGAATGCTATAAAAAGACAGGTTAACCACTAAATGTAGTATTCCACTTCAGTACCCTGTGTGGAATCCGGTAGCCAGCTCAAAGGCAACAAATTGCGCATCTGGTGCCGTGAAAGTATGCTCAACTACTCGCTACAAGCATGGAGGTGGGCTGCTAGAGAAGTACCTCGATGACTATTGGTGTTCACGCTACTGGGTGCAAGTTGCAACTGAAGGTGTGCAAAATTTGGATCATTTGCATTCACGTAACTACAGAAAATCTCAACAAAATAGTGAAATTACATATGATTACACATAATTATGTGGCATACTAGGCTGTCATTTCACACTATATTTTAGAGCGAAATGCCTTCTATCATAATTTTTTTTCACGAGGACCAATTTAAACTCATCACCATAAACAACTACTGACCACCTTCTAATTTTCTTGCGTATTAGAGGTCAAATGTTACCATGAACGGTGCCTTTGTGGTAATATTTCCCACAAATGGTGTGTAATTATGTTAAGTGGGGTAATGGCGTAAGTTTAGCATTTTTGCGTAATAAGCGTAATGCGAAAGTCCCAAAATTATGATAATTATGCTGGCCCAAATTGTTCTACTGCGTCATTAAATGGTCGGTGGTTAGATGTGTGTTATCCATATACAAATATGTATTTTGTTTGTTAAAATTCTTTTTATCAGCATTTAGCAAAGTATATCAACAAAGATAGGCCTGCCAAACATTCACAGTTCCCTTTCAAGAAGCAACAATATGCCATTGTATATTTACAGGTTCATGAAAACATGAAAGAGCGATGCAGCCGTAATCTCGTATATACGTAGGACCACACCCTCTCTTCTATACCTCTGCAGAGTCTCTTGAATATAAACAAAACAAGCATTTGCAATGCCCTAGGTCTCGCATTTATGCGAGTTTGAGCTATTGGCATTGTAAAAGACAATGCCTTTTATTTATGTTTTGATTTTTAAAACATAAATAAAATGCATTGTCATTTACAATGCTAATAGCTTAAACACTCACAAATGCGAGACCTATTGCATTGCAAATGCTTATTTTCATATCGCATGCCATGTACACTGGATAAATTCGGAAAAAAGATGTATTGCCCTCAATGAACGGAAGTGTTAGCCTTGGTAAACATGCCTAGGTCCTTCGCTCTTCCGGTATGGGAATATTGTTACTATTTTTGTGTAATGTACACATGTCCTATATGGGGACATGTATCATAAGAAGATGTGTAAAGAGAATTAGCCGTCTCTTTTGAGCCAATTAGGTGGGCCTGTCTGTCATATGTTGTAGAAGTTGATGTGTTTAACGTGTCATAATAATTGGGACTGCTGTAGGGGGACAAGGTGTGTCCTCAACGACGACATACCCTGGAACCACATTAATATTCTTAATATATGAACCTATGGTTTCCATGCCAAGACCCACAATAGGCACAAACAGACCGCCCTGAATATGAACCTCCATAGAGACTGTTTCCCATACAACTGTATATCTCTTCCTCACAAACAGAAAGGCAGTGCAGACATCAACCAGCAACTGCACCATGGATGGCTAGAGAACTACATGCCACCTTTTGTGTGGGACAATCAGCATTCTGGCACAGCTACCTATCTGTGCCTCCTTGTCCCTCTACAGCAGTGGGGTGGCGTAGTGGGCAAAAAGAAATATGGATTTAACTCTGATCTCTTGACTGGTGGTGAATGTTTGAATCATTCAGCATTCCGTCCATCATTTGTTGCAGTTACACTTTTGGCCCTATGTGGGATGGGTATGCCCAGACGTGGGTCCCTTGATCACTATGCCACTGGATTCATGCTAGCCTGGCTGTTAAAGGGTGACATGTCCCGAAACCGGTCCCAGGATGCTTATTTCAATTCCAGGGAGGACCTGGCTTGGCAGTTTGGTCTGGGATGTTCCCATGAGGCACAGGGTTAAGACTGATTTGCATGTAGCTTAGTTCAAACTGGGGTGGCATAGTGGGCAAAAGGACAATGGATTTAACTCAGATTTCTTGACTGGGGGAGAATGTTTGAATCATTGAGCATTCCATCCATCATTTTTTGCAGTTACCCTTCTTGCCCTACCTGGGATGGGTATGCCCAGAACTTGCTCCCTTACTCACTGTGCCACTGGATTCAAGGTAGCCTGGCTGATGAAGAGTGACATACCCCGAAACTGGTCCCAGGATGCTTGTTTCCAGTCCGGTGAGGACCTGGCTAGGCAGTTCAGTTAAACGGACAATGGATTTAACCCAGATCTCTTGACTCTGGAAGGATGTTTGAATCATTCAGCATTCTGTCCATCATTTGTTGCAGTTACACTTTTTGCCCTTAGTGGGATACAGATGTGGGCCCCTTGCTCACTGTGCCACTACATTCAAGCTAGCCTGGCTGTTGCAGTGTGACATACCACAAAACCGGTCCCAGGATGCTTGTTTCCTGACCAGGGAGGACCTGGCTTGGCAGTTCAGTCTGGGCTGTTCCCATGAGGCACAGGGTCAAGACTGATTTGCATGTGGCTGGGTCCAAACTGGGGTGGCGTATTGGGCAAAAGAAAAATGGATTTAACCCAGATCTCTTGACTTGGGGTGAATGTTTGAATCATTCAGCATTCCATCCATCATTTGTTTCAGTTACACTTTTTGCCCTAAGTGGGAAAGGTATGCCGAGACGTGGGTCCCTTGCTTACTGTGCCACTGGATTTAAGCTAGCCTGACTGATGAAGGGTGACATACTCCAAAACGGGTCCCAGGATGCTTGTTTCCAGTCCAGGGAGGACCTGCCTTGGCAGTTCAATCTGGGCTCTTCCCATGAGGCACAGGGTCACGATTGATTTGCATATGGGTGGGTCCAAACTGGGGTGGCCCAGTGGGAAAAAAAACAATGGATTAAACCTAGATCGCTTGACTGGGCGAGAATATTTGAATCATTCAGCATTCCGTCCATCATTTGTTGCAGTTACACGTTTTGACCTAAGTGGGATGGGTATGCCCAGACGTGGGTCCCTTGCTCACTGTGATACTGGATTCAAGCCTGCCTGGTGGATGAAGGGTGACATACCCCAAAACCGGTCTCAGGATGCTTGTTTCCAGTCCATGGACTCTATGCACTAACACGTCCGCTCCCGCATCCATCTGTGGACCAAGGGTGACCCGTAGCGCATCTGGGGCAGTCTTCTTTAACAACAAGTGGTCCCCCAACATGGAGTTCCTGTGTAGGGCCCAGCAAGCTCAAGGACAGAAAGGGTAATCAGTAGCATGGGGACGGTTGAATGAGAGCATGACCACCCCATGTCAGGATATACGGGACACTAGGGTGGGTTAATGCACTTGCCTAGAAAGGAAGGGGCAACCGCTACTTGTACGGCAACTTACACTCTATTCCTTATGTTTCAGAGGTAAAGGAACACTTCCAATGAGCACAAATACTAACTGCTGAGCGATCCTGCATGTTCCAGATAAGCAACAGCATGGAAGAGGGCACTTCAACACTGATGGATTACTACTGGCAATACATCGAGTTTGCCTACACTCAGCTTGTCCCCGGGTGGTGGAGTCTCTGTTCCCTGGTCCCAATACATACACCCACACTGGTCATTCCTGGGAAAGAACTATCAGACTTATACCAGCACCTGTTAAGGAAGAAGACAACCTTGCTGCACCAGACTCATGAGAAGAAGCCTGCAAACAATTTTCGCTGGGCTAAGTACAGGGACATTCCAGAAGAATTCAGACTGTTTACCGATGCACAAGTGTCAGCTGGAGAGTTGATACTTTTCCTCATCCTGCAGACACAAGCCAATGCCCACTGGTTACGGATAACCAGCAGGGAAATGCTGAGAATGACTAACAGCACTAAGCTGAGCCTCAATTCGATCAAGGAAAAACTGCAAGCAATCTGCCTCATGGAAATGTACCACAGATATGTATTGGACTTAATGTCCGCAATGGAGGAAGGGGTGAGTGCCAAGATCATTGTGGCCTGATGCACATTTATTCCAGGGATTGATATTGATAATGGGACATTGACAGTTGCTATCATAGCATTGCACCACTTACAAAGAGATATGCATGAGAATGGATGTGCCCCTGAGCAGGCGTGGATTTCGAATTGGTTCTCCTTGCTGCACCAGTGGATCTCCGGTTTGTGCAAATCAGTGTTACCAGTTTCCATTGTGTTTCTATTTTGTCTGTACAATTGGGGATTACCTGATGTAAAAGTGCAGTCCTCAAACTGTTAAAAATGTAAGTAACTAGAAAGGTAGTATATGTCATGAGGGGGCATAAAGAGCAACATGTCACAAATAAAGTAACTGTCAAAAGGTATGAGTTAGATAGTATAGTTGGAAAATCAACTAGAGGCAGGAATGTTAATATGGAAAAAGTTGATGCTAACAGGAAAAATTATACATTCATTTAAGAGAACAAAATTGCTTCTTTAATAATTAATTCCAAATCAACACCCACTTGCAACTATGCAGTCAGGCAAGCACTAAGACATTAGGCAGGAGGTCATTGATTGATAGGTCACATGTGGGTGGCACATAGCCTGCAGAGAAATGCACAAACAGGAAACCTTAGATCAATCCCACATATAGGAGAAGCGATATTGCAATGTTCAAGGGAGATTGGCTCTAATAAAGCACACAATACCGGAGGGGGTACACCTGTTCCTAAAACACCATAAAATCAGGCGCCACATGAGTTATGAACATATAGACAATCAGGACACAGCACATGCAGTGATCTGACACTCTCCATGCCAGACATCAGGCCACATTCCCCTTAGCTACATTGCGTACATGCAAGGTCAAGGCCCACCTCTATTTTACAGTAGATAATTATTGTATGACTCCAAAGGTAACAACTTACATTCCTCACCATACATGGATCACCAGAAAACTCTATTACCTGCGATAAACTTTATAAAAGGAGGCAGCAGACCAATTGTAAATTGAGCCTGTGCCTGTAACTGTTCTCCCGGCCGCTACGTTTAATTAAACAAACTGTTCCTGTTTTGCCAAATGACTCTTGTCTCTTGTTTTTTCAATGTATTTCATGTTCAAGTAAACCCTGGTTGTGCTTTCGAACTGGAGAAGACCTCAAAGAAAGATCCTTGAAGTGTGCAGAGATCCTCCCTTTCTGCCCTGACTTAAGACTCACTACAGGGGGACATGCAGCCCTTTGTGTGGGGATAGGCCACCCTTATCCAGGTATAAGTATGAGACTGTGTACAGCTCCTCCCTCCTATCCTGCCCGGGATCACCCATCAGGCACATCTAAGCTCCCTTTGTGTGTGTCAGTCTAGAGGGACTGCACAAAGTCCAGCTGCCACTCACCCCAGACGTGTATTCAGAAACAGGCAGTTGGCACAAAATGGCTAAAGCAAGAAAATATCAACTTTCTAAAAGTGCCATTTCCAGACTTGCAACTTGAAATCCAATGTCACCATAAGCTGTGATTTTAAATTGTGAGTCCAGAGACACCAGACCTGAAAAGTCTCTCTTCACAATTGGGAATTATACCTTAAAGATGTGATAAGATATTCCCAGTGTTATTATAGGGGAGAGATATGCCTTGCAGTAGTGAAATACGAAACTGGGATTTCTTTCACTTCCAGGGCATGTAAAAGTTAAAAGTACATGTCCTGCTTCTTAAATACTTTGCATCCTGCACTCTGGGTTACCCAGGGCCTACTTTAGGGGTGATTTATATGTATAACAAGGGAAGGTTAAGGCTTTGCAAGATGTTTCTCATGCCCGGCCGAAATGGCAGTGTAAATTGCACTTACAGGCCCTGCAATGGCAGACCTGAGCCATTGTTAGACGGCTACTTAGATGGGTGACACAATGAGCAGCATACCACTAGTAGAATTTAATTCACAGGCCCTGGGCATGTGTAGTGTATTTTACTAGTGACTTCAAAGTAAATTAAATATGCTGATTGGGGATGAGCCAGTATTACAGTGTTTAGGGAGTCCTATGGCCAACAAAAGCAAGATCATAAAAATGTAGGAGGTAGGCAAAAAGTTGGTGGGAAGACCCCTGTGCTGAATTGATATGCACATATATTACTGGTGTCAAAGTGCACTAGCAAGGTATTGACAGAGACTGTCAGTTTGACATTTGCATAGTGCATGCACGTAATGCAGACACTCAACAGCCACATACACTTTGCAAATATGCATTAAAATATGCAAACTGCACAGCCTACTCACGGAAATACATTCACATACAGATCTCCACACACCTACACCACCGGATACCCATGCACACAGACAGGAGACCACATACATATAAGACATAGCATTCAGTGGTTAGACAAATTGCACGTATTCCTCCCATCACCTTTTGTGTGTTTCATGTACAGCCCTAAGTGGCATGGGTATGCCCAGACATGAGTACAATGCTCACTGTGTCACTGTAGCCAAACTGAACCTGATTAATGAGTCCTTAACTAGGGCAAAAACTGTCCTGCTTGTGTTCAGGGAGGATCTGCCTTGACAGTTTGGGCTGGACTGTTCTCATGAGGAGCAGGGTCAAGGCTGATTCGATCCAAACTGAGGTGGCAAAGTGAGCAAAAGAACTAATAGGTTAGGATGCCAACACAAGTGATTGCCAGTGGTGAGACAACTTGCAAGCATGCCTCCCATCAATGTGTGTGTGTTTTGTGGCATGCAGACATCCATACAGAGGTGTTATGTTATTTTGTTTTGCCATGTCATGCTGTGTCATATTATGTTGTATTGTCATATGTTGTTCCAAGTTTAATATTTTATGCTACGCTACGGCATACCAAAGTGTTAGGTGTCAGACAGTGGAAAGTAAGGATTAAGAGAAGGGAGGTGAGGAAGGATCCTTGGGAATTCAATGATCTTCCCCAAAATGGGGAAGTTAACCCTAGCCATCAATTTGGAAATGAGGAAGCAGCAATGGAAATCAAGTTTCAAGAGAGGAAAGGAAGGATCTCAAAAGGGCACACGGTATAGACCTAGACAAGAGCAAATATTGTGAGGCCTAACAGAGTGTTGGGAATGGTAGATTGTTATAATGATGTCAGGGAGAGGCATAAATCCATGTCCACAAACCAACAAAGGCAGTCTGACAGACGCAAACATATAAGCATGTCACAGAGTACAGTGGATAGTCACACAGCACAGAATCAGGGATACAAAGACCCAAAGGGGGTTAAATAAACACAAAGAATGCACATTTCATAACCTGCTAATAATCAGAGTTTTTAGTGATGAAAATAATTTGAGATAGAGTAACGATTTGTTTCAATAGCCAATCTTAAGTCTCTCCTTAGAGAAATAACCATTTAATCAATGCCGTATTTTTAAAGGTCATCTGTTAGTAACAAAGCAGCCCTCTCTACATATTCATTCCATCGTTTCTAATTTTTGCCTCTATGGTATACGAAGCATTACAATTCAGTACCTTCATTTCTTCAAAAATAAGATATGACTTACTGTTAGACCTGTCAGCATTAGGGTGGTCCTCCCCCAAACTTTTTGCTTCTCCTCCTCTATTTTCCTTCATTTTTCTTTGTTGGCCTTAGGACTCTGTCCACTTTATCACTTCTATCCTGTGCTAAAGTGCTTTTGTTTCCTCTCCTAAAACATAGGTAAACTGGCTCATACACAATTGACATACTTAATTTATGTGTAAGCCCCTCGTATAATGATATGCTATATACACAGGGCCTGTAAATTAAATGCTACCAGTGGGTCTGCACCACTTTTTGGCAACCCACTTAAATATCACCTTAAAATAAGTCCCAAGTCTGCCACTGCAGCTTGAATGCAGTTTTGAACTTCCATGTCGACTTTGCATTAAAACCCACTTTCAAAGTCATAAACTCTCCTTTTGCTACATATATGTCACCCCTAAGGTAGGCCCCGGGTAACACAGAGGGCAGGGTATTCCATAAATAATATTTTGGACAAGTATCTTTAAGTTTTACATGACCTGGTAATAAAAAACTCCCAAACTCTTTTTCCAATTCTATAAGGTCAACCCCTTCCATAGCATAACATTGGAGATTCCTTATTACATTTAATAAGCTGTCATTTCCATTTGGAAAACAGTAGCTATGTCATGGTTGGTGTCTTTGGAATTGTAATGATAGCTCCTTATTTAATGGTAAAGTCTGTTTTTTTATTACAATTTAAAAAATGTCTCTTTTAGAAAGTTAAAGGAACAATTGATGGATGGAATGCTGAACAGTGCAAATATGTACCCCAGTCACAAAGATCTGGGTTTAGTCCATCGTTCTTTTGCTCAACATACCACCCCAGTTTGGCCCCAGCCATATGCAAATCAGTCTTGACCCTGCCCCTCATGGGTACATTCCAGCCCGAACTGCCAGGTCAGGTCCTCCCTTGTCCAGAAACAAGCATCCTAGGACCAGTTTTGGGACATCACCCCATATCAGCCAGGCAAGCTTGAATCAAGTGGTGCAGTGAGCAAGGGACCCACGTCTGGGCATACCCTTACCACTTAGAGCGATAAAAGCAAAAGGTGCAAATGATGGAAGGAATACTGAACAATGCAAACAGTAACCCCAGTCACAAGGATCTGGGTTTAATCCATCGTTCTTTTGCTCACCACGCCATGCTAGTTTGGACCCATCCATATGCAAATCAGTCTTGACCCTGCCCCTCATGGTAACAGTCCAGCCCCAACTTCCAAGGCAGGTCCTCCCTGGACCAGAAAGAAGCATCCTGGGACCAGTTTCGGTTCGGGGCATTCCCTCTCATTAGGCATGCTAGCTTGAATCCAGTGGTGCAGTGAGCACGGGACCCGTGTCCGGGCATACCCTTCCCACTTAAGATAACAAAAGCAAAAAGAACAATAGATGGACGGAATGCAGAACATTGAAGAAATTAACCTTCAGTCATAAGGATCTGGTTTTTATCCATCGTTCTTTTACTCACCACCCCACCCCAGTTTGGACTCAGCAATATACAAATCAGTCTTGACCCTGCCGCTCATGGGAACAGTCCACCCTGAACTGCGATGCCAGGTCCTCCCTTGACTAGAAACAGGCATCCTGAGGACATTGTTTCTTATCTTTTGGTCCAGGGCCCGGCTGCTTAGAAATTTAATAACATTAAAAGAATGATAAAGTGGATATAAATAAAAAAGAAAACTGTACTACTTAAAATTTTATACGTTTTGAAATGGTGAAGAAATCTGAAATTGAAGGCTAAATATTTTGGGTCGGATTACGAGTTTGGTGGTCTCACTGCCATACCACCATGGGGGCGGTCACAAGAAACCCGCAGGCTTAGCCGTCTCCCACCCGCCAGCTCAGTGGTCTCCCACCTGCCGTATTATGTTGTTTCCGATGGACTGGCGGTCTCTTGGTTGTGGTGTACCGGCAGAGTGATGTTTCACTGCTGGAGAGTTAGGTAAGTAAACATGTGTATATCTGAAGCACATATATATGTTGTGCATGTGTCAGAATGTATATGTAGGTCAAATTTACTATATGTTTTGTTGTATGTTAAATATAAAGAACAATTACACTGCTATATATATGGTGAGGCCTACCTTTGTGTGTGGCAACAATGGGGTTGCAGAGCATCATGATCTGTTGGCAGCTGCACAGGAGGAACCTCAGCAATTGCATCTGACACAAATTTCCAAGTGAGACCCCAAAAAATATTTAGTTTTTGGCTCTTTTTGTGCCTTTCAGCCGACATGTGTATGGCAGTGTCCCCGCCAGGCAAATCTCGAAGAAAGAGCAGTTCGTAATCTGGACAGTGGGAACCTTGGTAGGACTGCCTTCAAGTCCCCCCTATAGCTTTTCTGCCATTGATGCTGTAGCAGGAGTCTCGACAATGGCAGCAGTTCAGCGGTCCAGTGGCGGTCTTGTACCCAAGTTCAAGCGAAGATCGTATTCAGGTGGTCAGACCACCACGGCAGTGGTCAGTAAGACCGCTGGAAAAGCGACGGTGTTGCCTTTCTACCAAACTGATAATCAGGCTCTAATTTAGTATCCCCAAACTGATTTGTGGGAGCAGTGCAAGTTCATCAAACAGAATATAGAATTTGCAATAAATGGGATCAACTGAATTTAGAAATGATCCACACTTCCAATTGAAATTGAAATTATGATTTTTTTGACATATAGGGGCGGATGTAGGTAAATGTGAAATATTGATTTCTTAATACCGAATTTTACTGATTTGGTATTAAGAAATCGGAATTTCCGATGTAGGTAAAAAATCGGTAATTTTTACCGAATCAGTAATATTTGGGAAAAAAATTCTGAATCCTTAATACCGATATGTATTACTGAATCTGAATTACCGAATCACTTAATACTGAATCGGTAATTCAAAATTCCTGCAATTGATGAATAAGCCAATCCTTTGCATCCTATTTACTCCCAACAAGGATGTGGCCACACCCAAGCAGCTGCACTGACCCTGAAGCTGTTGGAGAGGCAGGCAACAGAGAAAGACAAACAGGAGCAACTTTACTACCTGACATCAAACACCAGAATTGACGGCCAGGACAGGGAAACTGATGGTGCAGAAAGGAAGAGAAAAATGAAGTTTAGTGAGAGGGAGCTGGAGATCTTAATTGAGGAGGTGGCAAACGAACACACCGAGCTCTTTGGTAAAAAATTCCTACAAGTGCCAGAGTCACAAAAAAGAAAAATATGGATTGGTATCCAGGACCTCATTAATGTAATAGGTGTGACCCACCGTGATGTGGACGACCTAAAAAAAATGTGGTATGACCTCAGGAGTATGGCGAAGAAGAGGATGTCTGAAAGGAAAAAGCAAGCAAACCTGACAGATGGAGGAAAAATAGAGCACCTGCACCGACTGCCCTGGAACTGCTTGAGGAGTCCACCATTGAGGTCGAGAGTGTCAGCGGCATTGGCGATGCAGACACCCCCATTCCCTAACCCCATTCTTCAATAAGATAGTGTGAATCCCACTCCAGTACATGTTTTACTAAACACCAGCAATGCATCATGGGAGATGTAGTCAGTGTAACACCTATCATAACAGTCAGCCCACTGAACCAAACGGCATGTGACGCACATCAGCGAAAAGCAAGCATAGGACAGTCAGATTTATTGACAGACATGAAATTTATTTGTAAGCAAATGCTGCCAGACAAGTGAACTAATATACAATCTGTCTACACAGGCAAAACATTGCGCAGGGCTGCGCCAGGCAAGGCAGGAAAGACACCCTGGAGAGATAGAGCGGAGGAGGGGGATATCATTTTGCCTGCGTGCCACACCACAACACCACCACCGTCAACACCACCACCATCAACACCACCACAATCAACAGCACCACCATCGGAATAAACACTGGCATCACGACCGGCATCAACAGCAGCGTCACCAACGCCATCAACTCCAAGACCCAGGAGGCATGCAGTTGCCAGCCTCCAACAGATGGAGTTGTCCGACGAGGACTGCACGGGGAAGAACAGCCAATGGTGCCACATGATGGCAATAATGTCGGTACACAGTCCCCCACAGAGTGACCACACACAGGTGCCAGACCCCGCAGGGCTAGGGCACACAGTCCACTTTCGCAGGGCGAAGATAAGAGTATCTATGCAGGCTAGGAGGTGAACATGTTGAAGGTGCAGCACCTGCAAGGAAAGGCAATCCGATCAGTTCAGCGGCAGATAGGGCACATGACAGCACACTTGCAGTGCATAGATAAGGGCATCTGTACAATGAACACAACACTGGCTGAGGGAATGAGGGACATGGCTGAGGGCATGAGGGACATGCCCGACTCAGTGAGGCTGCTGTGACGAGGACAGAATGGCAAGGTGCAGGAAGAGGCACAAAATGGAGAACTACACCAATATGGTGAACCGCCTCTCCACTGCCACTTCTCTGCTCTGCAGGCGCTCGGTGGCCATGCAGGAGGAGATGGCACACTGCAGCCGGGATGTGGCAAGGGGGTTGGTGACAGTGACCACTGCACTTGAAGTTCTACTGAATAATCAGACTACCAATACTGGTACAGGTGATGTGGCGAACAGTGAGGAGACAAATAGCTGCAGTAGTGAAACGCCCCCTGCTACAGAGTCCAGGAGGCGCAGCGGATGACAAAGTGGTGGCACAGGACAGATTGCCAGTGAAGACAGTGTACACAGAGGAAGCAGCCACGTTGTGCGTGGGTGCAGGAGGTAATGCCAGGCACACGTGTGTTTGATACATGGGTGAATTAACCCATGGCAGCTTTGTAGGCTGTTTGGAGTTGGGACTGCTATATTAAGCCCTTCATGACGTGGCGTAGTGACATGCTATTAAACTACGTCACTCACACACAATTACTGGCTGTGTCTCCTTACTTACCTAGAAATAGTTCAGTGTAATCTCAGCCCGTCTTTGTCTCCCATCTGCTGCTGGTGCGCTCCTGCTACGCTGGGCTCTAGCTGTGGACAGTCATTGTCATCGTCCTCAGAGTCAGTCAAATCGACTGCTGTCCCTTTCTTAGTTGCCAGGGTATGAAGCATAGCACATGTAGCGAGCGATGATCTTGCAGCAGATCATGAGCCAGTACTGAAGGACGCCTCCGCTTTTGTGGAGGCAGTGGAACCTGCTCTTCAACAGTCCAAACGTTCACTCCACCACGTTGCGTGTTGATTTGTGCGCAATTTTTGTGGATAGCAGCTAGGTCAGCATTGGGATGGAGACGGATTAAGACACTCGGCAGCCCGGTCTTCACAAAACGAAAAAACGGTCACGGCGAAACTCCAAAAAAGACATACAACGCGCCTGACTCGCTCAACTAGACAGTGGCGAGCCATGCTGGTCCAAACAGGTCAACTAACACTTCCAAACTGAGATTCCAACAACAATTCCAGTTTTTTCTGACGAGTGCGAGGTAGATATGGTCCTGATGAGAACTCCGAAATAATGGTGGTTCGAAACGCGTAGACTCCTTATAAGCCAAAAGACGAGAAATTAATAATTTACGCAGATAAAATTGCTCACATTTATTTTGTTGTAAAACAAACATTGGCTTTTTGTTGTGAATATCACGATTCCAGCATTTATTGAATCATTTATGTTTTGTTTTTGTTGTTTGTAGTGGTTTGATTGATGTATGAATGAAGACTGAATGTTTATTGGGATACATTGTCTTGTAAATAAGTAAGGTTTGTGTGAGAAAATGTACATTATATTTGTTGTGTATACCAGGTTTTAATATTTGTATAACACATGTAAAAAATCATTCACTCAAATAGAAGTGGTCAATTGAAAATCTAAAATAAAATAAAACAGCAGAATTAAATTCAACAAACACAGTGTCTTACCCGTGTGTTTGGACCAAACAAAAGTCTGATCTTCAAATTAGCGGCATTGGCACTTTTTCTTGTTTATTATATGCTTGTGGCAAGCGATGCCGGTGGGAGCCCATACCCAGTGGTTTTGTTTTCATTGATTTGTGCGCAGCATTATATCGTCTTTCACTTGGGGTTGATGGGTTCAGGTAAGGAGTGAGGATGAATGCCCGCACGGCATATGCGCTATCACCTAGGTGAGAAAGAAAGTGACATTAATAAGATATTCAAACACATTCATCAGCAGTATACATCAGGGTGTGTCACAGTGATTTACCTAGCAGGTATCCTTCTCCAAAATCTCCCCCAGCCAGACGTGTGTATATCCCACTGTTGCGGAATATGTAGTCATGGGTGCTCCAAGGAAATGTTGCCACGATGTCAGTGAAGATGTTGGCCACATCATAGAGGACCTGCACATTGATGGAGTGGGTGGATTTTATGTTACGGTAGATGTACTCGGCTGCAGGTGGGCAGATAGGTATGTGTGTCCCATCAATGCACCCTATAACATGCCGGAACTGTGCCTTTTTGGTAGAAGTTTGTTTTTGTTTTCAGCAGTTTGGCCTGTGTGGTGGGGAAGCTTTCGTAGTGATGCATCCTTTGCATCCTGGCATCCAGGAAATTGTTGAAGAACCAAGACAGGCAGCACTGTGACACACCACCTACCGCGGCTATCACCCCCTGGTAACTTCCTGATGCTAATAGTTGGAGGCTACAGAGATCCTGAACATGTGGTGGTATTGCGTGCGTCCTTGGTGTAGGATGCTCCAGGAGTGGGTGCACGTCCTGTATCAGGTCCAGGATAGTTTGGGGGTGTAGCCTGTACCTTTCATGAATTTCAGCCTCAGTGAGATGAAATAGTGTGATGCGCTGTCTGTATATGCGCTCCTCCCTTCTCCAGATCCTCATTCCTGCTGCCTGTAGTCGTAGCCACCTTGCAATAACTTAGAGGGCCGCCATTGTGTTGAGACTGTTGCATTTTGGGGTGTTTAAATGCTGTGCACATGATTACCACCTGCTTTGAGTCAGTGGTAATTACCGACTCATAAATACCAAATTTCATGAAATTCGGTATTACCGATTTTTGGTACATCTCTTTTACCGATTCTTATTTACCGAATCGGTATTTGGGGGTTTCGGTATCTCCGAATTGGTAATAAGGAATCGGAACCGCTTCCTTATTACCGAATCCATTCGGTATTACGAAAATTGCAATTGGCTAAATACCGGTCAGTAACGCTGAAATTTACCGAATTTCGGCGTTACCGACCGGTATTTAGCCACCTACATCTGGCCCATAGTTATGTGAAGTGAATAAAGTATTTCATCATTTGTGTATTTGTTTGATGTATATTTGTTTCTGCATTTATTGTGTATTGCTTTGGGGCTCAAATCATTGAAAATGCTGAGGATAGGGTCTCCAATTTTCCATAATGACGTAGGGTGGGTCCCCAGATTCTATTGTGGAGTGGTGTGGCTCACTGGTTAGAGGCGGCAGACCCGAGAGCAGAAGTCGGCCCGGGACCAGGGTTCATTTCCTGACGCGGCAGGGTCGTGGACCAGGGTCAGCGGACTCGACAATTCTCGCCTCGGTGCCTACTCTAACCTGTGGTCCCACTCGGCAACTCTGGGCATTAGCTTGCCTAATCTCCACAACGGCCCCACCAACGCCGGGGATGCCTGGCTCCACCTTGGGGATTCCCAGTAGGGACCATCTCACAGGGAAAGCCAGGACGGGTTCCCCAGCGGTATACAGCGCCGGGACGCCCCTTTGCTGGGGCAGCTGTGCGCTTTACAAGTATACGACATTTATCATTGATTATTCAGTTGGGGTCCCCAGGTTCCAGTAGTCATTAGGTGGCAGCCCTCAGAAGTCATAATGTCAAGATCTACGGCTTAGGACAAAAAACATGCTGTTCATCAAGCATGTAGAAAGCTGGCTAAAACTCAACTTAATTTCATATTACTGATCTCAAATTAAATCCGTCCTTGTATTTCAAAAGATAAAAAAATTCAAATCTATGCAAGCATTTGAGTTCTAATCGTATTTAACATGTATTTTGTGTTCATATTGTAATCTTTTCATGTTCATGCTCTCACAGGAGTTAAATAGTTTTGTAACTTGCACCAGCTCTTCTTTTTAGAGCCAGATGTGCCAAAGTATTTAGCATTTCTTGTGGAGAAGTGTGGCTCAATGGTTAGAGCGGCAGACCCTGATGCAGAGGTCTGGCCCGGGACCAGGGTTCAATTCCTGCCTCGGCTGGTCTCGGCGGATCTTGGGCTCATAATTCCCCCGGACCTGATTTCTCGCCTCGGTGCCTACTCTAAGCATGGGTCCCACGCTGCAACTCTGGGCAATAGCTCGCTTAGTCTCTACAGCGCTGGGGATGCCTGGTTGCACCCTGGGGATGCCCAGGAGTGGACATTTCATGGGGAAAAGCCAGGAAGGTTTCCCTAGCGGTATGAGTACAGCGCCAGGACACTTAGTAGTATCAGTGCGCTTTACAAATACATCTATTTCATTTCATTTCTTAACGAATGAAATCGCAACTTCGGTCCATTAAGAAAGGCTAAATTGCCTTTCTATATGTAAAAAATCAGATAGGGAATCCCATAATGCGATTTCTAACTAGTACAAATTGTATTTGTGATTCCCTAAATGTGAAATTGCAAATAGGGATTTCCTATTCGCGATTTCTTAAGCACATGTACAAAGCATTTCCTAAAGGCGAAATGGGCATTTAGGAAATGCTATTAGCATCGACTCCAAGTTGATGGTAAAACCATGTGCAATTTAATAAAAGAACCCCAACATGCTTTTTTAAAGTGCCGCAAAGTGCACATTTGCCCCTAGGGCTTTCGTGTGCTTGACACGTGAAACCCTTTTTTTTAGGGTGCATCGAGGAAGGGCCTTAGATCCATTTTCACCCTTGGTGCTACATTTCAAAACCTGCAATTTGGAAATGCAAAACCATTTGTGCCTTTAGAAACGAATTGTTTAGCATTTCCTGAAATAGCGATTTCCTAATAGAGATTCCTACGGAGAAGGAATCGCTATTAGGAAAACTTATTTTTATACATTCAATTTCCTAAATAGTGATTTCTTAGGATTCCCAATTTAAGAAATGCAAAAACTGAATTTCGTACATCTGGCTCTTTTTCAGCAAGCGCAAGTGACCCACAAATGAAAACAACAGTTACTTTAGTTGCCTGCAAAATATTTAAACTTTTTTCCTGAGCCATGACACATGCATGCATCAGGTACACATTGCAAAAGAGGACCAGAGAGCTATTAACGCATGGATACATCAAGGAAAAAGCTTTACTGGCCCTATCAACATTTACATATCTGCAATGCTAATTTGCTCTGTGTACTGTAACCACAATATGAAGGTCCTCTTTTCACAGATGGAACCTCTACAATGCTGGGGTTTGGGTGAGTGAGGCCTTTCTATGTAGCTGATATACTTAGGAAGAAGCAGAACAAGCTTCTTCATTTTTGTTGGCACTCCTCTCCAGTATTACAGTGGCTGTCGGGACACTGCAGGACTTTAAATATGAATCATTTTCAAGAAGTTATCTCCCATGGACACAGTATTGTAGTAAACCACATACATGAAATATAATGGTCAGTTGAAGCCAAGCAATGGGCAGAAGACCTTCTGGCAGAAGAAAACAAAAGACAATGGCCTTTTGCAAACACACATAGACAAACACGACTCTGCACATAATAGCCCTCACAGATCCATTAAAACTCTAGCATTTAACAATACCCTGGTCTATTAAAATGTTGGAGGCGACTATCCAATATGACTCTTTTTTAAACAATACAAAGCACAACAAAAAACGTCAATAAAACACTATGACCTAAGTCAACAAGTACTTGATAATAGTACAGGGCTCCCTAATTGCAAAATCTGTACTAAATTGCTAAGCAAATGCAAACATTCATTACATAACAGGAGCACAACCTAGAAAATGTGACTTAAAAGCGACGTTAGTTTGGGAATTATCTGGTTGCCATTATGCGAGTAATTCCATGTAAACGTCCACTGTTTCATTTTTGTGAACACAATAAATCCTGCTTTAATTGTAAGTGTAACTTTCCCCTGAGAATTCTACTTTAAGTTACACCTAAATGGCAATGTAGAAAATATATGTTTCTGCAGTGACAATTGCCCATTTTTTTTTTGGGAGAGTTAGGCCCACATGCATCATTGTTGCCGTTTGCGAATACTTAATTGTGAAAATTAAGGAATCGCAATTAAGAATTCACAAACGGCAATGCATGAAAAATTCGCATTTTTTTGCGATTTCTAATTTTTCCTTAATTGCGATTCACAATTTGCGAATCGCAATTAAGGAAAACCCTTCCCATTGATTCCTATGGGTCCAGAGGCCCATAGGAATCAATGGGAAGGCATTTACAATTTGCGATTTTCAATTTGCAAATCGCAAATTGAAAATGCAATTTCAAGGGTGCAGGGGGGTCCAAAGAACCCCTCCCTGCACCCCTGAAATTAAACTTAAGTGCAATTTACTCGCACACATGTCCCAAGGACATGTGTGTGTGTAAAATGCAACTTTCAAAAATGCATTTTTGTGCATGTTTGAAGGTTTTCGGTAAATTAGCATGAAGTTCAACTTCATGCTAATTTAACACTTCCAAACTGCAAATTCGCAATTTAGAAATGATCATGCATTGCATTTAAGAAATCTGAAAGTGCATTTTCTTAACTGCAATCGCAATTTTAGAAATCGCAACATGATTGCAATTCCTAAAATTGCGAAATACATGATGCTATTGCTACTTGGTGATCTCAACTTCTGATGTGTCATAGGAATTGATAAAGATTTAGCAATTCCTTAAAATTCACAATCATAATTTGTAATTACAAAAATAGCGATTACCTAAATTCGGTAATCTAATCGCAATTAGGTAATCACAAAATTAAGAATGTAGCATTCTTGGGACAGCTTAATGAAGTGAGTCAATCCAGGCTGTTTGCATGACCCAGAGCCAGAGGAGGAAGCAGGCTGTTGCAGCAGAGTACTTTGGTGACTGGAGTGACTTTTTGTGTTCTGAACTTATCATGGCCAATGAGGAGAATGACAATGAGGCTGGAGGGCAGTGGTGTAGCTAGACATGGGACATCCCGGGGCGGTACATGCATTTGCTGCTCCGTGGCAGGACTCCTTGAAGGGGGGGTGCTGGCAAATCCACAGAGTGCCGCTCCGCGACAGTGACACACTGAAGACGGCAGGTGAGAGCTGGGGGGAACGGAATTTTGCCATTATGTCACCAACCTCAGTGACATTTTGTCACCATCCTCAGGGATGACGCCCGGGGCGACCTGCACCCACCGCCCCCCACTTACTACCCCGCTGCTGGAGGGCGAAACAGAAAATTTTAATTCAGCGTGCAAGAACCGGAGGTGCTCACAGAGGAGGGGGTGAAGAGACATGATAAGCTCTTTGGAAATAGCTCACTGGAGGTACCAGAGAGTGAAAAAAGTAAAACATGTAAGGATATCCAGGCCAAGCGCAGTGCGGTGGGTGTCACACAGTGCTCAGTCAAAGAAATTCACAAGCGCAGGTATGACCTCCATATAAGGGCCAAGAAGAAGGTAGCAAGCAGGCTTTCCGAGGCAAGGTGAACTGGTGGAGGATCATCCACCCGGCCACCATCCACCCCTTTTGAGGAAATGGTAGGGGCAAATTTGCAGCCAGAAGCCATTGTTGGGGTTATAGACATTGACTTTTCAGCCACACCCAGTACCAGCAAAGGTAAGATAAACAAATTGCTGCATATTCATTTTTTTAATGAGATTACTAATTAGGAAGACAGTGTAAAACTTTCATCCAAAAAGATTCCAATCCACATTTTATTAGCAACCCACCAATGCATTATGGGAGTCATAGTTAGTAATACAACAGTGAACATATGGAAACTAATGCTAAACTGTGTAGTCCCATACAAATTGTTGTGGTAAATGACAAGTAGAACCACCATGTAAGGGATTTTCTTAGGTTCAAAAAATCAATATAAACTGAGATACTCAAGTAATTTCTTGAACTAAACTATGTCTTATTCATGTCACAGAAATGCCTGCACTACATCCAGAAGAAACTGAAGCTGCAGTAACTTAGGAGACTTTGCCACTGACAGAGTTTGAAAATATTGTGTTCCTACGACACCTGCACCAACCAGACAACAGACAACAGTAGCTTCAGTCCCTGATTTTGACATAGAGACTGATGATATTCCAACAGACATGCCTACAGCTCCATCTGAGGATAAACCCTCCCCTAGATGGGTCCCTTGTTCAGCGCCAATGCAATCCCCTCATTAGGTGTAGAGTGGCTGTAAGACAGCCATCAGAGGAACGTGACGGCTCAGCTGTGTCTAGTGGTCTAGATGCATCAATATTAAAGATGCAACACCTACAATGCAATGCCTTAAAGTCAATGCCAAATCAGTTGGGTTACTGAATGCCAACATGTGTGGCATCAAAGATGGTATCAAGCAGCCGAACACAACAGTGAAGGAAGGGCAAAATGCCACAGCAGACAATTTCAAGGAGTTGACAAATGCCATCAAGGAACCATGCACAGTAATGCAACAACACAATGTCTCACAACTTAGGCGTCATCACCATTTAAAGTGGAGATTGGATGGGTTTACCAGATCTGTCAATCACTTAACAAATGCCACTGCATTGCTGTCATGACGCCCTGTGACCATGCAAGTGGAGATGTCACATTGTAGTAGAGACGTTGCAAGGATTTTGGTGCAAGTCACAAATGCAATAAAGAACAGGCAGGCTGCTGGCATTGCAGGAAACACTGATTCAAGTGTAAAGGATAGTGAGGAGCTCTCCAACCTCAGCTATGTCACTGCCGCTATGATGGAAAATAGACATTGAATTTCAAGACATAGTGCAGTTTCAGAGGCCCCACCAAGAGATAGTAAACAGCTCACTGGATGGCCTAGTGGTGTGTGGAAGGAACAAGTGATATGGCCATGTATCTTGTTGCCTTTGGAGATTAAAAAACATTTGTCGTGTTTGTGGTGACACATTTGATTTTACATATAATGCGCACTATTGTACGACTTTTATTTTGGTGATGACATATTTAACCTGAATTTAAGATGAGAAATATGAAAATCAGCAGCAAGATCATGAAATGCATCGACTCATCATTGCTTACTTCATAAATAATTGTGCATTATTTCAGCACGTCTTTGTCTGCCTTCAGCTGCCCTTGAACCATCTGCTTGTTGATGGGGAAGACATGGCTCATCGTCATCATCTGAATCTGAATCAGGCAGGTCCAAGGATATGCCTCTTGTTATGGCTATGTTGTGCAACATAGCGGTACAAAAGGGGGTACAGCTATGTACCACTATGTTGTGCAACATGGCCCATGTAACCACAATTTTATAGCTGGTTTAAGGACTGTACTGTACTGCACTGCCACTCTATGGGCTGCATTGTAATGGTGCTCGTTTGGAGTGGATGGATTCAGATATGGGGTGAGGATGAATGAGTGCACTACATATGCCCTGTCTCCCACAATGACAAGAGCAAAAAATTATTCACTGCCATGTAAAAAAGATTTGCCTTGTAAATATCCTTCTCCGAATTCACCACCAATTAGCTGTGTGAAGATTCTACTAAATATGAAGGAATTGTGTGTACTACCAGGGAATCTGGCCACTCTATCAGTTATGATATTTGAGGTACTACATATCACTTGTATGTTTAATGAATGGCTACATTTCCTATTTCTGAAGATATACTGATTTACAGAGGGAGGAATATTGCTTAAAAGTAATTAGCATATTTGACTTCTCTGCAAGACTGCCAAAAGTGTTTATAAAAGATGTAGGCAATGTTAATGTAAAACATTTAGGGCATCATTAGCTTGGCAGGCGGCCTTTGTCCGCCCGGGATCCTGTCATAGAGAGGGACCGCCGGCCATAAGTCTTGCGGTCCCGTGGGAGTCATTAAGATACGCCTGCCACACTGGCGGGCGCATCCTGCATTCTTGACATTGCGTCGGGCAGTGCTTTCAGCACCACCTGCGGCAATGCCAAAATGGCATGTCGTCCTTTTTTATGCACAACGTGGCAGGCACCATGCGGTGCCTGCCATGTTGTGAATGAAACTACAGGGGGGTACCAAAGGTACCGTTCATGTGCACCACCCACCCCTCAACTTCCTGGGGGCCCACTCGGGCCCCCAATAGTAAAGACTGCATGCCATTGCCCCTACTGAATGGCAAATCCCCACATGTATTATAATATGGATGTCTGTTAGACACCACCACCATATTAACACTTTTTCCGCCTGGTCCACTCATTGACCAAGGGGGAAACCGGTGGGCGGCCTTTCCGTCCGCTGGGGTCCCCCTGACATATTACTATTGCGGGGGGACCCCAGCGGACAGACAGGCCATCTGCTGGGGTCCCCCCACCATAGTAATATGGCGGGTGAATGGCATGCGGGCGGGAAAGAATGTCGGGCGGATCGCCTCCGCCTGACATTCTAATGGGCCCCTTAGTTTGTTTCCAACTAAGCTTTTTCGACACACATTTGGTGAAATAATCTATAGCGTATGGGCTGGGAAATAGCCATAGGCTGTTGCCAGTCATTAGTGGGTGTACAACTACAATCTGAATCCATTTTTAGCAATTTAGTTCTAAAGGTGATATTAAATTAAGTCTGCTGCCCTTGTGCTTTTTAAAACTAAGACCCAGTGTTCAAATTTAAAATATGTGAGCTTCACCTGTGTCATTTTTTCAACGGGCAACAGGGTCAAAGTACCATATCACCAGTAAGGCATTAACAATTTCACATTTTGATAAACTTGCCCTATGTCAAAGTTACATGTGCACTAACTTTGTTTAAGAAACAGCTAGAATGTCATTCATGTGGCATATGACTAATTAGCAAATATATAAATTATTAGCCAACATGTTATAATATTTTATAATCCAGTAGATGACTTTCATAATGCTACTTTCCTGCCTTTAATTTATTGGGTTCGAAACTGATGACTTCCCGTGCTGCCATGTTTGGGCTCTCTGTAGGGTACTGCTAGTTTTTGCCACATCTCCCATTAGCCTGGGAAAAGTATGAGAAGGAGTAAATGGTCAATCGATCTGAAGATCTTCTAGGAATATTAACTTCTAAATGTAAATCTCCAACTGTTTGACAGCCTTCTTTGGAAAGAAAAGATGTCACTACGCAAAGGATTGGCCAGACATAGGGCTGGTTGTCTGCCACTGTCATCAGGCTCGGCTAACTCCTAAAAGGGGAAGCTTTCCACCATTCAAATGCATGCTTGTCTGAGGCATAAAAGACTATTGTCAAACCCTTTGGGAGTGTGCTCAGACGGAGACTTTGCGATATGCTAGTGTGGTGTGGTGGATAAAAACTCATCCCTCCTATCAAGTCCGAGATGGCCCAGCCTGGCAGACCTATTCCCACTTTGTCTCACTGCCTGGGGGCAATACACAAAGACCAATTTACAGATATACCTATTGAGAACTTCTCATTAACTAATTTTACATTGAGCCGGACGGCTGTTTTATTTCTAATTGTGCTGCAGATCCTACTGTTGAATTACCCTTTGTGTCCGACCCCCTCCCCTGTTTTTACGCCGGAGCCTGCATAGCGCACCCTAAATTTTGAGGACAGATAGTAGATTGCTCACTTTACAATCTGTGGCATTGACACTTTTGTGGGGGGCACACTCGAGTACAGACACTTCTGGCCGATTCTAGGGCCATTGACACGGGTCGGACGAATTGACGGCGGCCATCTTAGGCAGGGCTATCCTCCCACGGCGCTCTAGTTGCCGCTATAAAAGCCGGAGCAAAGAGTTAATCGCGAGAACTCCTCATTAACTAATTTTACATTGAGCCGGACGGCTGTTTTATTTCTAATTGTGCTGCAGATCCTACTGTTGAATTACCCTTTGTGTCCGACCCCCTCCCCTGTTTTTACGCCGGAGCCTGCATAGCGCACCCTAAATTTTGAGGACAGATAGTAGATTGCTCACTTTACAATCTGTGGCATTGACACTTTTGTGGGGGGCACACTCGAGTACAGACACTTCTGGCCGATTCTAGGGCCATTGACACGGGGCGGACGAATTGACGGCGGCCATCTTAGGCAGGGCTATCCTCCCACGGCGCTCTAGTCGCCGCTATAAAAACGTTTAGGCATGACTCCGCGCAGCGGACGCGTTCAGCGAGCGCGCCGGAATCACGCTGGAGTCAAGCCTGAGTCCTGCCCGTCTGCTCCCGTCCGCGACCGGACGTGGCCCAGGGCCACCCCTCCTGTACCCAGCGCTCTGGAGATATCAGGTAACATTACCTATTCGAGCGCCCAACTACGTTATCTCTGCCCCACTACATCAATAGGGTGCAAACACTCTCTCAATCCTGAACAGCTTCCCCTCACATGTGCTGCATGTCTATTTACACCCCCTCTTGTTAATACCTCACAGAATGATACCGCCGTTAAAATGCTTCTGCTAAACTGTCGCTCACTGCGTAAACATACTACTCAAATTCATGATTTGATCATGGACCATCAGCCTGAGGTATTCTTTTTAACGGAAACATGGTTAGATGAAACCTCCTCGCCTGAAACACTTGATGCTATCCCGATGGGATATTGCTTACTTAGATTAGATCGTGAGAAACAAAGAGGAGGTGGGATTGCGATCATTTATAGAGAGGAACTCACATGTACCCTCGAACCTGTAAATATTACAAAATGTGAGGCTGGTGTCTTTTCTATCATGATTTCCCCGAAACTCACCATAAATGGCTACTTGCTCTATAGACCACCTGGACCTGCTGCAACTTTTTGCGACAGTTTATTGGACGCAATTATTCAACCAGCAGTTAGATATAACCACTTTCTCCTGATGGGGGACTTAAATATCCATTTTGACAATACAGAGTGCATAGAAGCACAAATTCTTCTAGGGGCACTCAAATCCCTGATGTTAGAATTGCAATTTACTACGCCCACACATCAATCAGGCCATCTACTTGACCCGCTCTTTGCTAACTGGAATTCCATTCTGACTGCCCCTCCCTTCACAATTCCTTGGTCAGACCATAAACTTATTGTCTTCGAAATCTCTCACCTCCCTAACACTACGAAACTCCATAAATCCTCGTCCCATAGGCGTAGGAATTGGAAGAGATTTACGCAAGAAGCTTACAGGCAGGCCTTATTGGAAAATCCTCCTCCCCTGAGCAACAACCTGTCCAAAAGTTGGGTGGCTTATGAAGAATGGATGGAAAAGGCATTGGATAAAATCGCACCGTGGACTACTAAAATCCCAGTAAGAAGTAATAAAACAGCTCCTTGGTTCACTGACGAATTAAAAAGGGCTAAAGCCACATGCAAAAGATTGGAACGCTTATGGAGAAGAGATTATAATACAGGGAGTAAACAACTTTACAAAACTGAACTAAGCAAATATTCTAAAATGATCAGAGCAGCAAAGAGTAAATGTTTTAATGACAGAATTTCAAATGCGAACAATCCTGCCAAAGAACTCTTTGCCATATATAAAGAAATAACGGTCCCCAACAGATTACTGGCTCAGGATACGCTGTCCAATGAACTATGCAACTCCATAGCAGATCACTTTATAAACAAAGTGGACACAATACACGCTTCATTTACTAAAATACCTGCGATTCCTACGCAGGTGAAGATGACAGATAGCTGCCCGGACAGAACTATGCCCTTAAACAGTTTTGTGATGCCAGACCGTCAGTCAATGCTTTGCATTATTAAAAGTGTGAAATCGGGCTCACCTAACGATTCTGTTCCACCCAAATGCTTCACTGACATCACAGATGTTTTATTAAATCACATAAGTCATCTCATCTCCCTCTCTTTCCTTGAAAAGCAGGTACCTGAACCTTGGAAAAGAGCTCAGGTTATTCCATTAAAAAAGAAAGCTAACTTGCACGTGTCTCAACTTCAGAATCTCCGCCCAATCTCTCTGTTACCCTTCTGTATGAAAGTGGCAGAAAAAATTGTAAATATACAGCTCATGGAACATCTGGAGCAAGGGCGATTTCTTCACCCTACTCAATCTGGCTTCAGAGCTCAATACTCTACCGAATCGGCAGTCCTTTACTCAACAGAACTGATGAGGCAAATAGCTGATAAAGGCCAGACAGCAGCGCTTGTGTTACTTGACTTAAGCGCTGCTTTTGACACTGTGTCACACTCCACGCTGCTGTCACGTCTATCAGAGACTGGAGTTGAAGGAGATGCATATGAGTGGCTAAAGTCATTTCTGGAAAATAGAAGTTTCCAAATTCATTGTCCTCCATTCAAGTCCACTCCCAGACAGCTGAAGCACGGGGTTCCACAGGGCTCAAGCCTGAGCCCTACTTTGTTCAACCTGTATATGGAACCCCTTGCACGTATAGTTGAGTCCTTCGGTGTTAATATTATAACTTACGCCGATGATACGCAACTAATGATCACACTCAGTCAAGATGGAGAAGAGACAGCTATCAACTTTTCAGCTTGTCTCTCAGCTGTAGCGAGTTGGATGAACAACAACTGTCTGCGTCTGAATGGAGACAAAACTGAGGTGTTGCTCATTGGTAAGGCTCCTTCAGCGTGGTCATCAGACTGGTGGCCAGCAGAACTTGGTCAGACCCCTGTCCCAACGGATTCAGCCAAGAATTTGGGAATGATACTAGATACCAAACTCTCGTATACGAAGCATATCGTAAAGGTTACTGGCAAATGTTACGCAGTTCTCAAAATCCTGCGCAAGGTCCTGGACCTAGTACCGATGAATACAAGGAAATCCCTTGTCCATGCCTTAGTCACCCCACATCTTGACTATGGCAATGCCCTACTTATAGGGCTGAGCCAAAAAGGTCTGAAACAATTACAAAGAGTCCAGAATATGGCTGCCCGCCTAGTTCTCAACCTCCCACGCAGAGCTTCAGGAAAAGATGCACTATCTAAATTGCATTGGCTTCCTATAAAGGAGCGTATACTTTTCAAGGCCATGTGCATTTCCCATCGAATTGCACAAGGGAAAGGACCTCCTTATCTGAACAAGCTCCTCAGCATCCACCGCCCAAAACGTCATTTAAGGTCAATGGGCAGTATGTTGTTTTCAGTTCCTCGCATTTTTAAAGCCAAAATGGGCGGCCGTTCTTTTTGTTATTTAGCAGCCTTCTACTGGAATAAACTACCCCTTGAATTGCGGATGGAACCCTCCGAGAGGAGATTCCGCTTGAAACTTAAGACGCATCTCTTCCCTAAAGACTAGCGGTCTGTGTTTGCTTAGAGATTCTACTGGTTTGGCTGGTCTGATGTTTTAATGATGGGGTTCTTTAGCGCGGGGACACACTGGTCAGTGTAACCAGGCGCTCAATAAATGGTTTTATTATTATTATTATTATGTGAACCAGGATACAGGCACCAAACGGTTGGATAAAAAAATGCCAAATTTCCAGAGGTGACAATTCTACAGCTCGCGCGGCTTGATGCTGGCGGACAGCACAGCTCGACATCGATGCAGCGCCTGCCTCACCAATGAGTTTGACACCAGAGCCGATGATGAAGTTACTCCTCGCCGCGAATCTTTGACATCGACCAAAGCTCCATCCATGATATGTCTCCTGGATCCTGTAGCCGGGCGGACATCAATTGCGGTCAGCCTGAACTTTGACTTTGCACAAATCCCTCGTGACCTCAAGTAACCTTTTGACTGGTAGTGACTTTTAAGCACTGTTTTCACATAAAATCTTTAAAAATACATTTCTTGATTTCTACTGATTGGATTTTTGTTGTTCTGGACTAGTTGTAATCAGATACATATTCTCCATTGTTCTAAACCTGCCTGGAGTCTTTTTCTTGTGTTATAATTGAGTTATTGTCATTTAAGTGTTACACAAATTCTTTACACATTGCCTCAAAGCTAATCGAGAGATCAATGAGGACTCTGAGGGGGAGGACCCCTTTGGAAATCTATTGCAAAAGGAGATCTGCACCCACCATACATTCAAATCATTATTTAAATCTCACATTGAAGAAAAAATATTATATAGGGAACAGACTCCTTTTCAATTTTTCATCAGAATTTCCTTTTTTTATATATTCTTGCTTTTCTTATAAAATTCCCTGAAGCCACTGGAATTCTAAAGGGTGCAAGGCCTTGGAACTTCATGGACGATGCCAAATGAGAACCCCAAGAAGGCCGTGGCCCTGAGAAAGAGGAGCAGAAGAATGACTTGGCAAAGGCTCCAGAAGAGCGAGGGAAGCCCACAAAGAGGGAGTTCCCTAATGGATCCTATTCTGGGAGCAATGCCTCTTCCCAAATACTGTCCCCTGAGGAGCTGGAAGAAAGACAGTCTGAGAGGGACCTGTGGCTGCAGCTGGCCTAACTGGCTGCAGAGGAGACAAGAGCTGAGGCTGACAAAGGCCTGGCAGAGGAGAGGATAGCTGAGATTGAAAGGGCCTTAGCCAGAAAAAACATGCTCTCGAAGAGAAGAAATTGCCCCATGAGCTTAGTTTGAAAGAGCTTATCTTACCAGCAGAGAAAACAGAGTCCAGTGGTGCTAGCTAAATAATTGTACCAATTGTTAAAAATATAGTAGACATACTCAGAGACTTGGACCTAACTTCAAGGAGGGGGGTGACATACAACAGTGGTTTCAAGCACTGGTAGGGAAACAGGGTGGGGCAGCTGCCACAAGCATCCTGACAGTTCAGTTTTCAGTGGAAAACACTCCCAAAAGGAGGGTGCGGAACTTCAGACGGAGGTGCCAGGGGAGGTACAGACCCAGGGCTGGAGGACCAGATGCAGGATACCACCCCATAACTGGTGGGAGATGGAGTGGAGAACGGATTCAAGATACCCGGAGCCCCCCACTCTGAGAAAACACAGAGGACACAGACCCCTGAATGGCCTGGTGCCTGACTCTAAACAATGACAGTTGTCAGTGGCCTTGGTTGGTTGCTGTCCTTGTGGATAGAGTTTTCCTTGGGCTGGGGACAGAAGTCAGACCCAAGGGATGGAATGGGTCACGTCACTTTGTTGGCCCTGGTGGTACTGTCTGCCTACTGTGATGCCTTTGTGAACAAATTAAAGTTCGGTGCTTCACAGATGGGGTCTACAGGTGAGCAGAAGGAGTCCCCATGGACTAGCGCAGTGAGCCCTGAGAGAATAGACAGAGGGATTCAACTGGATTCAAATTGGCATAGAACTGGCCAGTACCCATATAGTAGTGGGCCATTGTCCACGTTCTATCACCCTAAGCAGGGAAGTCCATCAAGGTATTGATTAGGCTACCCTGGCTTTAGGCTGGGTGGGGGTTGTGTGGGAAATAGCCCTTCTTTGCAGGAAAACCCCAAACTTATTGCCTTCCTCCTCCTATTTTTCTGAACTGCTTTTCATTTGCTTTAGGACTCTGGGCACTATAACCCTGCCTGAGATGCCTCCTCCTGTCCTGGGCCTAAAAAGTGGGTTTCTGCTTTTTCTTTATCAACACAATGCAGTAGAACCTTGTGCCAGTTGAAACGGAGGCATTGCTCCTCGATGCTGAAGCTGCTCGACGACAGCAATCTACAGCTGGCGTGGCTCAGCACTGAAGGATAGCATGCCTCGACATCGACATCACCTGCATCGTCAAGGGGTTCGACACTGAAGCTTCCATCGATGGTGCATAGTAAAGCATACACAAGATATTTTTTAGCTTGTGGTCGATAGTCAACTAGACCTGCTATTTATAACAGAAACTTGGCTCAATGAGTTTGTGGCTCCTGCTATTGCATTAGCCATTCCTGCAGGCTATAAAACAGCAAGAATGGATCGGAAAGCAGGCAGAGGAGGTGGGGTGGTAGTAGTATTTAGGGATAATTGGATCTTTACGCAGGAAGATTCCCATGATATCAAGGATGGGCAAGCATTGGACTTCGCCCTTACTATCTCACCACATTTTGTTCTTGGGGCTACACTAATATATATGCCGCCCAGGCCTGCAGGCTCCTTTCTAAAATCTTTGGATGAAGCCATTTTACGGAGGGCTTGCACTATACTAATTTTTTGTTACTTGGCACCACAATATTCATTGGGACAGCAAAGAGTCGGCTGATACCAGTGAATTGAATGACACCTTATGCCTTGCCCACCTGATGCAATGGGTCAATTCCCCTTCACACAGCGAGGGCCATACTCTTGATGTGATCTGCGCTAACTTCTCCCTAATAGTTTCAGTATCCCTTCTGGTTACATGGTCTGATCACTCTCTAGTCCACTTTTCCTGGTCGATTACACCTCCTGATTCACCCTTGAGGCTAACTGAAGACAGACCTCCCCCCTGCCTAGAGCCGGCAGCTTTTGGCAGGGTTCTGATGGAATTACGTCCATTGGCTGGGGAGGGACTGTTGGAGGCAGTAGGATGCTTTCACAATTGGATTGTGCGAGCAGTGGATCAATTGTCCACACTACAGGACCACAAGAGACTACGAATGACCCCGTCCAAACCCTGGTTCTCCAATGAACTGAAAGAACAGAAAAAAGCATGTAAAGAATTAGAACACAGCTGACGACAAGCTCATTGATGGACGTTTTTAATTGGTTGGCGCGGGCCGAATTTAAATTCAATGAGGAAAAGTCTGAGGTCCTCCTCTATGGGACCTTTCTGGCGAATTTTCAGGATGACCTGTGGCCCGAGGGCTTCCCCATGCCAAAAACCTTGGGTAGTCCAGCAAAACACCTGGGGGTATGGTTCAGTGGGGACCTCAGATTAATAAGTTGGCAGGAGTGTACTTTGGTACACTGAAACTCCTCAAGAAATTTCTGCTGCTCCTGCCACAAAACAGCCAAATAAATGGTGACCCACACTCTCATCCTGTCACTGCTTGATTATGCCAACTCTCTCTACATCGGCCTCCCTTGCTACCAGATAAAAAAGATGCAGACTATTCAGAACGCGGCCCCTAGAATGCTGTTAGGCATTCTGTGAAGCCTTGGAATCAAGCAGTTTCTCCATGATTTGCACTGGCTTCCTGTTGACCAGCGCATTTTATTCCAGGCACTATCCATCACCCACGGTGCCCTTTACAAGTCTGGACCCTCTTATCTTAGGAGGCGTTTCAATTTCTATTCGCCATCTAGGCATCTTCAGTCAATGGGACAATGCCTTGTTGCCATCCTACGATGCTGCCTCGCCAGAAAGGGATGGATCTCCCTTTCCATAAGGGCGGCCAGGGCCTGGAATAGCCTGCCCTTCGAGTTCAGGAACAACCACGATCTTAGGACGTTTAAGAAGCAATTGAAAACTTTACTTTTTGATTAAGTCGTTTAGCTACTGTTTCCACTTCGGCTTACCCTTGCATAGGCTTATCAAGCCGGGTGCCGTCGATCACAGTCAGTAACATTCCTGACGGTGGCTGATCAAAAAATTCCAAAAATATCAAAAAATGCTCTACAAAGCCCACCGCCGCAAGCTGATTAGAAGATGGGCAAAAGGATGCAGCGGAACCTTAATTAGGATGCCTACCAGCAGCAGAGGGACAAATCTTGCAATAGGCAGATTCAAATTGAACGATGCGACAAATGGGCAAGCACTGCTGGAGTAAAGAAAATTTGAGACAAGCACTTTACAGCACTCAGCGACCCAATGACTTTCCTTAACTAGCACAACCTAACTGTGATTTTAAACTGTAATGAATTCTCCTTTTTTGGCTTTTAATTGATTTTAACAACAATGTTTTAGAAATTTTTTAGTGTCACTATTGCAATGGTTTTAACTAACTATTCAAAAATAAATAAACTTAAGCTTAAACTTACTGGGATGCCTTTGTGAACAAATTAAAGTTAGGTGCTTCAAGGGGGGCGCTAGGTGGCGACCTAGTGGAATGGCCACTAATCTGTGAGGCTCCCGCTGTCCGGTTGTTTATTCGGCAATTATCCTGTAACTACGGTATCCAAAAACGGTGTTATACATACTTGGTCTATAAAGTGAAATTCTAATTACAGCACTCCAAATAAGTAAGTATCAGTAGTAGGCTCTAGTGTATAGCCCTCAACACCAAAAATTAGTTGAAACAGTTGTTGAATGCTAAACAAACAACCACACAGATGAATCGAAATAAAAAAACATTTTTTAATTTTTTTTAATTTTTCTTTATAGTAAGGGATCAACAGTTATCAAGCCAATTTAATTCGGAGTCCAAGTCTGTGTTCTTCAATTATTTCTTTATTCAAATTTCATAAAAGATTCTTCCAGCATGGCGAACAACATGCTGGAAGAATCTTTTATGAAATTTGAATAAAGAAATAATTGAAGGACACAGACTTGGACTCCGAATTAAATTGGTTTGATAACTGTTGATCCCTTACTATAAATAAAAAAAATGTTTTTTTATTTCGATTCATCTGTGTGGTTGTTTGTTTAGCATTCAACAACTGTTTCAACTAATTTTTGGTGTTGAGGGCTATACACTAGAGCCTACTACTGATACTTACTTATTTGGAGTGCTGTAATTAGAATTTCACTTTATAGATTCATTTTTGGCAGGCACTTTTTGTGTCAGCCTGTAGCACCTTTGGATAGTAGGTGCGTTGAATTTCTTTAGCACCCAAGAAATTTTCACTGTTTCTTATGCTCTCCTTTTTTACTTTTCGTGTACCACTTGAACATATATATTTGTGGCCTATAGAATAGTGCGGACATTTCCTTCGGGAACACTACTATCCATTCAGTTTGTATTATACATACTTGGTGTATGCCCGGAAGGTAGCGGACCCCAGAGGCTCCCACAGCGGATGTGAAAGCGGCCGCGATGCGGCAGAGACACCGGTGCGGAGCTCGAGCCTGGGCGCAGCAGGTACGCGAGGACCGTGGTCCCCACAAGGCAAGGGTGCCGCGCTGAGGAGTGCAGGGACCCGACCGAGCGGGAACCGGCAGTGACACGGAGGCGATGGGGAAGCTAAGACCCCCCTCGACTGCTGTGGGCTATGGGAAGAAGTGGATGCCTCACGAGTGCCAGCGCTGCATGATATACGGCCGAGATAGCTGAGTTTGCTGAGTCTGGAGTTGTGCTGGTGGCGGCCATTTGTTTACAATTGGAAGGAACTGGGGATAAAAAACGGCGGAGAAATATACACGTCATTGTGTGCCCTGAACTGACGGCAGCCTCGTGGAGACGTCGCATTCTATCCCGCATGGTGACAGATTCCATTGGCGAAAGGTAACACGCTGGTAATGAGGCAGAAATTAAGTGGGTGATGCCAAGGCAGGAGGCAGCGATTATTTGAGTGACGTGGCACTAAAGTACGGAACAGGCCGCATGTATACACAAGACGGCTGTAAGGGGCAGGTATAGGCGATAATCCCCAACACGCACTGAGTGCTTCAAAAGCGTCGAGGGAACTAGAGGATAGCTCTGAGAGGCTAACAGAGGACCCACAGCCGCGGCGGTAAATTAGTAGCAAGGTCTGACCTCATCTGCGCGAACTTTGGGATTGCTGGTACCAGAAACGCAATGGGAGTGCTCTGGCCTAGCGATTCAGAGTGCGAGGTGGAAGACGACAGGGATCCATAGCACAATGTGTGTTATTGAGCGCCAGCGCTATATTGTGGAATACAGGGCCCGCTAGCTTCCAACGCACGCCCACAGTAACGCGGCCTACAAGTCTACTGACCACTGACCAGAGCTGTCACAACTGGGCCGACGGCCCATTGGTGATGGAGCTCTATTGAAGACCTAACCCTTGGACGCAGACAAGTGAGAGCGGAAGTGCAGCCGAGTCTCAACGGAAGTGTTCCTTCCACTGAAACATCAGAACTAGGTGTAGTACATCTATATAACTGCGGAAGAGACTGAGTGAAAAACAATTTGCGACTGAAGTACTATACATATAACAGTTTACCAGAGACTATCATACTAAATAGATAAATTCCCATACAACCCAACTGCTTGATATTTGACTGGCCTGTGGTAGAAAGAGCACAATGGGTCGCTTAGACTCCCGCCAGCCGCGCCTCACCTTTGACACAAAGAGGAATACTAAGAAAACGCCGACGGAGGATGAGACTGCAGTTCTGGAAAGGCCAACGGGCGGCATTCCCGGAGCTGGTACCGACATGCATACTATACTCACGGAAATGAGGCAAGGATTTGCGACGAATGCAGAAAAGGTTGGTATGCTAACGACCCGCATGGATAATATCGCACGTAAGCTGGACAATCATGACACAAGACTGAAGGAAGCTGAGCAACGGATATCAGACTCGGAGGACGTCACAGAGCAACTGAAAATGGCAGTGACTCAAATGGACAAGCTCGTGCGACTCATAGATGCTAAGAATGAGGACATTGAAGCTCGCAGCCGCCGCAATAACGTCCGCATTTTAGGAATACCAGATAGTACCAACACGGGGAGGCTGGAGCAATACGTAGAAAAACTGCTGACGGCGGTCACTGCAGAGGGCGCACTCTCAGCGCAATTCATAGTGGAAAGGGCGCATAGATCGCTTGGCCCGCGACCACCTCCTGGTATGCCTCCCCCTCCAATAATCGCATGACTTCTAAATATCCGGGACCGCGATGCCGTTCTCAGGGTGGCAAGAGAGAAGAGATAACTTCACTATGAAGGAGTGCCCTTCACCACATTCTCGGATTTCACAGTACGGGTACAAGAGGAGAGGAGAAAGTTTAACGCTGTGAAGCAGAAGCTACGGCAAGAACAAGTAGGCTATGCTTTACTTTACCCTGCGCGGCTCCGAATCACCCATCAGCGGAAGCAAACCATACACATGACGCCGCAGTCAGCGGAAAAGTTTCTGAAAACACTGAAGCGGCGGCAGAATGCCTCTGAGGATCAGGACAAGCTGGAAGAAGTGCCACTATCAGAGGTCGAATGAACATGGGAGATACGGCTGTCACGCACTCTACGATGGCGTGAAATAGAAGACTGCTGATGAGAGATATGCGAAGGATCTTCTGAACCACAACATGTTGTAATGTATATGTTATTGATGTTAGGCACACTAACGTTGGTGTGGAGTTAACGCAGTACACTTAGTGATTTTAACTGGACACCCTTGCTGGTCTTAGGGATTACTGAGAAAGCCGGATCCCGGACCTAAAGCAAGGTTAAGTTGTGCCACCGGGTGAGATTACCCCAATGGGAGTATCCCAGTTGACTCTTAATGCGGGAAGATTTGGGGGGGAGAGGGGGTGGGAAGGGACATAACTGGAATGCACGGGATGCTTCAGTGGGAGGGGGTCGGAAGGGGCGGGATGTTAAATGCATACTGAGGGATACAAAAATGTTACTATGTGAGTTCCAGGATTGCGCATACGTTCCGAGAGGATGGACTATCAATGATTATATTGCAGGGATATGTTGTGACGATGTTGCAAACGATGGGAGGAAACGGGAATGACTCGTCCTTGACAATACTTTCTTGGAACATACGGGGGTTAAATGATGCACGTAAAGGTAGGACTATATTGGCATACCTAGATCATCACCAGGTGAATATAGCACTGTTACAAGAGACAAATCTACGACCTCACGCACAAAACCCATATGCGAATAGATGGGCAAAGGTACGACTATTCTCCAATTACTCCTCATATGCTAGAGGCACTGCCATATTGATAAAGAAAACCATATCATTCACGGTGCTAGGAGAAGCCATAGATTCTGCAGGGAGGTATGTCATTGTATGGGGCAGATTGGCGTCTGACACTATCACGTTTGTGAACTGCTATGCCCCCAATGTTGATACTCCTGAATTCTTCACGGCATTATGGGGGAGGGTTGTAGATGCAGGATCTATGCACATTATTTGGGGGTAGGATTTCAATGTTGCTATGGTGCCAGGGCAGGACAGGGCCGATGGACATACACAATACCAAATACGATCTAGAGAAGCACTGCAGGACATTATGGAAGAGGGGGGATTGATTGACAGTTGGCGTTTTGTTCACCCCCAGGAGAAAGAAGGTACACACTTTACTTCATACACTGGCACATGGGCCCGTTTGGATTATTGTCTAATATCTCGAGGACTCGGCACGGATATATCAAATGTTATGCACCTGGCCAGAACATTTTCAGACCATTGCCCCGTTCTGCTTCAGGTGAGGGTGCCCGGTTACGATAGGCCGAAACCGACATGGAGATTACAACCCACGGCCTTGTTAGACCAGGTGTTCAAGATGGAACTTGGGGAGGAGATTGCGGCATTTTTTCCCCGCAATAAGGATTCCGTTGACAGTGTTGAAGTTGTGTGGGAGGCCTTTAAAGTGACTGTTAGAGGATACTGCATATCCAAAAGCTTCTGGGTGTTGCGAGACATACAAAGAACGATAAGGACCTTGGAACGTGAGCTGAAAGAATTGGAGACACGTATGGTGCGAGGAGAGGGCGGGGAAGTACAAAAATAATTTAGGGTCAAGCTATCAAAATATGAGGAGGAGGCTGTAAGGGAGACTAAATTCCGGGGAAGGCATTGGGTGGCAAGAAGACATATCGAGGGAGAAAGACCAGGAAAGGCATTAGCGGAAATTATTAGACACCCAAGGTTCAATACTAACATTTTAGAAATCAATAGACCAGAAGGTGGGATATGTCAAGATAATGAGGGTATTGTGGATACGTTTAGGAAGCACTACGAACAACTGTATACCACGCAGAGTGCGGGAGAGATACAAGTCGGGGACTTCTTGAGGAAATAGCATTGTGTAGGTTGAGTGATGTCCACAGATCTTTCCTTAGCGCTCCACTAGAATTAGATGAGATCAGGGAGGCGATAATGTCGCTAAAGAATGGTAAGGCATCAGGACTAGACGGAATTCCTGCGGAATTTTATAAATGCTACATTGACATCATGGCCCCGGTACAGTGGGAGGTGTTCGAAGAGTCGTTGGAGGTGGGGGAGCTTCCCTGTTCAATGCGTGAGGTGGTGATTACCTCTCTCTTAAAGCCTGGCAAGGACCCAGAGACGTGCGACTCATACCGCCCACTGTCGCTTATCAATTGTGACGCAAAAAAGTTTAGCTAAAGTATTGGCTACTCGCTTGTCCCTTCTAATGACGAGGATTATACTCTCGGATCAGTCCGGATTCGTCCCTGGTAGATCCACTACCCATACTTTGCGCACGCTTTTCTCCTTGGTTCAGACTGTTGCCCCTGAATTTCATGTCGCCGCGGTTTTTCTGGATGCCACAAAAGCATTCGATTCGGTCTAATGGAACGATCTATTTACAATCCTCCAAACAATGGGGTTTCCTAAATTATTTATATCCTGGATACTACTACCCTATACTAGCCTACTGCTCGAGTCCTTATAAATGGCCGTCTATCAACCCCATTATCTATTACGCTGGGAACCCGGCAGGGGTGTCCGCTTTCCCTCCTGCTTTTTGCTATTGCAATAGAGCCTCTAGCGTGTCGCATACGACAACTTCATAGAGACAGTGCATTTAAATGCTTTCAGCGTCAAATTGGAATATCGCTTTATGCGGATGACTTGACGTTATATATTAAGGACCCTCAACAGAATCTCAACCCGATCTAGCGAGAGTTTTTGGTATTTGGCAGATTGTCAGGGGTACAAATCAATTGGGGAAAGTTGCAACTCTTCCCGCTCACAACTGCAGTGGCAGAATTCCCACTGGATTACCCTCTAGAATGGTGTCAAACTGAACTCCGGTATTTGGGGATTCAAATTTCCCGCAACAAGGAGGAGACGATCAGACTCAATTATGGTACTGCTATTACCAAATTATCTGATAATGTCACAAGGTGGATCTCTCTACCCCTATCCATGGCGGGTAGAGCCTCGCTCATTAAAATGGTAGTGCTGCCGCGTTTTCTATATCTATTCTTAAACATTCCCTATTATCCGGGCGCTTACTTCTTCAAAACACTGAGGACAGAGCTGACTCGATTATTCTGGGGGGGCTGCAGCCACGGCTTCAATGGTCAATACTGATGCAACCCTACACTAAAGTCGGATTCGATATTCCCGATCTTGAGATATATTACATGAGTGTGCAGGCGCACTATGCCTACCACTGGATGGCACAAACACCTTTCATGCCGCAGATAGCGGTGGAAGACTGGGTGGCACATCCCTTACCCTTGAAAGGCCTCGTACATGGCCTGGTCATGGCACTAGAAACGCCGCCCACAACAGTGTCGTGCATGATGGATGCTTGGAGGCGCATTGCGAAACTATTACAAATTACATTGTTATACTCGGCACGAATGCCGCTGATATATCATCCCAATATAGTCTTGTTACAAGAAACGGGATTTCAATTAATGTGTCAGCGCCATAAGATAGCTAAGTGGGTCGATTTATTCTTAGAGGGGCAATTTTGATCCATGGATCATTTCTTTGGAGATGCGCAGCCCACACCGTTAGAAATCTTTTATTACGTGCATCTAAGACAAGGCATGCGAGAAGTGTTGCCGGATTTCCCCAAGGAGCCGGAAAACCTGCCACTGCTGCATGACATGTTTCGGTCCACTGACGGGCGACACCTAGTTTCTAGTATATACAGTAATGTTAGGACACTGCACCAGGGGAGAGAGGGCACAGCTTGTAAGCATTGGAGCGCGGACATAGGTCGGGAAATCACAGATGCCCAATGGAGTTATTGTTGTGGAATAACCGCCAATATTTCGGCCAGTTGTAGGCATAAGATAATACACTATAGGTTTATACAGAGACTCTATTACACACCGGCTAAAAAATACAGATTCCATCTGTCGGATAATTATAGGTGTGACAGATGCCGGGCGGAAGGAGCTGGATTTCTCCATCTGGCATGGGAATGTCCTGGAGTATGGGACTATTGGACGCAAGTACACACAGCACTTCAGGCTATGCTAGGGGTTGTATTGGACAGAGACCGGTGACTTATGCGTTTGGGATATACCATGCAAGTGCCTAAACAGTGCAGGAAATTCCTTGACATTACGTTACTACTGGCAAAACGTCGACTGGCATGTCGCTGGGGGAGGGGAAGGGCCCCGAAATTTAAGGATTGGCTAACAGATATCCTTTATTGTCAGGAACAAACTGCTGTCTATGCAGAAACTCAACCTTTGGCATATAGGCCTAGAGACATCTGGGGGCCGTTACAAACCTACCTACTAAGCAATGTGAAATCGACTGATGAGGATGGTGGGGACAGAAATGGAGATGGAGTGCCTTCCACAGAGTAGTCAGTTATTATATACATACAAGGGGATACCTGTGAGAACATTCAATGTGGCTGTAGAAGACTATGATATTGAAGTTTTGGACGACGGGAAAGTACACATGTATGTTGTAGTATGATGTGATGTGGTGCACTATCAATCCTTGGACAGTACTTTGCCTATAATGAGAAGTTAATATGTGTCCCTAAGTAGATACTATCATTGCTAGATGACACTCCCTAATCCTCCGAATTGTAATAGATGGCTATAAGAAATGTTATGGTTTTTTTTCCGTCATCTCCTGCTGAACTCACTGCTCCTATTGTATGCAACCAATGGAACGTTTTCGAATGGATCTATGTATTTCTATTGAAAAACGGTATAAATAAAGGTTTTTTTTTTTTTAAGTTAGGTGCTTCACAGATGGGGTCCACAGGTGAGGAGAAGGAGTCCCCATGGACTAGCGCAGTTGGCCCTGAGAGAATAGACAGAGGGATTCAACTGGATTCAGATTGGCGTAGAACTGGCCAGTACCCCTATAGTAGTGGGCCATTGTCCACGTTCTATCACCCTAAGCAGGGAAGTCCATCAAGGTATTGATTAGGCTACCCTGGCTTTAGGCTGGGTGGGGGTTGTGTGGGAAATAGCCCTTCTTTGCAGGAAAACCTCAATCTTATTGCCTTCATCCTCCTATTTTTCTGAATTGCTTTTCATTTGCTTTAGGACTCTGGGCACTTTACCAATGCTAACCAGTGCTAAAGTGCATGTGCTCTCCCAAACCCGTGCCTGAGGTGCCCCCTCCTGTCCTGGGCCTAAAAAGTGGGCTTCTGCAGCTTTTTCCTTATCGACGCAATGCAGTAGAACCTTGTGCCAGTTGGAATGGAGGCATTGCCCTTCGATGCTGAAGCTCGACAACAGCAATCTACAGCTGGCATGGCTTGACATTGAAGGATAGCATGCCTCGACATCGACATCACCTGCATCATCAAGGGGTTCGACACTGAAGCTTTCATCGATGGTGCATATCGAGCCAACGAACGCCTCCATCTACGGATCAACATTGTCCCTACTCAACTCTTTGCCTCAAGTCTTCTACATCAACCAGAGCTCTATCTAAGATATTTCTTCAGTGAAGCCTGTCTGGATCTTGGAGCCAGCTGCTGTCGATCACAGTCGGCCTGAACTTTGACCTAACACCAGTCCCTCTCCACCTCAAGTAACCTTTTGACCACTAGTCAGTTCTAAGCCCTGTTTTCACAGTTAATCTTTAAATCATATCTTATTTTGACTTCTACTGATTGGATTTTTGTCATTTTGATCTTACTTTAATCAGATAAATATATTTTTTTCCTAAACATGTGTGGAGTCTTTTTGTGTTGTTTTGTTGTTTTCATTGAACTACTGTAATTTAAGTGTTACACAAATACTTTACGCATTGCCTCTTAAGTTAGGTCTGACTGCTTTGTGCCACCCTACCAGAGGATGAGCACGGTCATTTAGTGTGTGTATCTGACTTACCCTGACTAGGGTGGTGGCCCCTACCTGGACAGGGTGCAAACCTCTGGCAACCGGAGACCCCATTTCTAACACAGGGTATTCCAGAGGCAACGTGGCTAACGGAGAGTCCATCTTGCCTTGAAAGTTTGAAATGCAGCTTTTTGGCCAGTTTAAGATGAGATGAACAAACACTGCATGACGATATGTATTTGTAGTATAAGCATACAGGACCTACAATAGCAAAGTCTCTGTAAATGAATGGGAATTTTGAAGGTAGCCCACTTGTATCAGGGGAGCCAGTCTAGTTTCTTATGAGGATTAGATGCTGATTGATATTGAGTGATATTAAGTAAAATGTGGCCACTGTATTCTGGATCTCCTCATGGCATTGCAAGAGATAGTTGGCAAGCCCGAGAAATATTGTTGTGATAGCCTAAGCTTGAGATGACAGCATGGATTACTGTTTTCTTATAGTTGGGAGAATCTCTTGTAGAGTTCTCAGAAGGCTTAATCAGGTAGCGTCCGCTTTGGAGACTTAGATATATTCAAAGAAGTCCCCTCTGCTATTGATCAACACAGTCAGTTATGTACAAACAGCAGGCATCTGAATGTACACGATGTATTGGTCATCACACTGATTTAATGTTTACGGCAATATAAACTCATGAACACTCACAGTGATGGAGCACCTCATATACAGTTAGAGGCAACCAATCATTTCAACTTGAAATTCACTTGATTACAACAATACACCACACATTAATGATATTGGCACTAACTATATGTGGCTTAGCCTGTGTTACTTTTCCTGGCTACTCTTCCGCTGCATCACATATAGAGCACAGTTGGACCTAGTTGCAGAAAACGGGGGAGGGGGTCATGGTAGAAGGTTATTGCTTTGAAATTGTACACCTATTGTATGGTGACGCACAATAAGTGCCACAGGCCACAGTTTAGTTGTGGAAGTACAGCCTTATGGAGATTATCAGTCACATTGGTTACACTTCTTCCCTGTTGAAATAATACTGTTGCATCAACCACATAAACATGAGCTCGCTTTCACGTGGGCTTTTGTAGGCGAGAGACTATAGTGGCATGCTTCTATTTGGATAGGAGTACGGATGAAGCGAAGGCCGGTTTGAAAATGTCCTTTTTTGCTGAACCAATGCTTGCTGCTCCTAACTTGGAACTATGTCTAGTGAGTTCAGCGGATAGAGGAGGACAGACAGATATTTTGACTAATGCAGAAGGCTTTGTTAGGGATTTAGCTATTGAAAATATTTTCCGAAAAGAATTTGTGGCTGCATCGTCGTTTTAATGAAATGTATGAAACGCGTGGGCACAGTTGTATTCTCTAAACTCTGCCTTATCCATCAATTTGGCCACGTCATCGTAATGATTGCTCCATTTACGCTGCAGCACTTTGCAATTTATCTTGGTAATCCTAAAATAAGATTGTCATTGAACCCTGGTGCTGACGGACGAGCCACGCGTGATAGATGAGATTTCAGCCGGACATTTCGTCGATCGATGAACTAAACCAATTATTAAAAGCTTTGGCTGCTGAAAAGGTGTCTTCTAAGGGTGGATGGTGATTATCAGGAAGTGCTCTAGTGAGGACGGATGGATTGTGATTGGACAAGGAAGGGAAAGACATGGGTATGGAATTCAAACTGGTTGGACCGAAAGGCGTGGCCAGTGCGTCATGGGCCCTGGTGCAAGGAAGGAAATGGGCCCATAACCACTTTTCGAACTGTGAAATACAGCTATAATCAGGTGTTGGTCTTGCCCCCTCAGCCTTCTGGTCACCGGTGCTACTGCACCTGCAGCATCACTGGAAGCTGTGTTGCTGGATGGACCAGTCGCACATTATAAAGAATAAAAGGCATGGCAAAGTGGTGAAACCATAAAAAGGAACTGGTGGAGAAACATGTGACTCCTTAGATTTGAAAAGACAGCATCCCGGATGTGACCCATTAGGAGACTGGGATATGCAGTAATGTGAGTCAGCGATAGGCAGACATAGGAGTGAAAGGAATAACAGCATCCAGAGAAGCCATATCCTCTAGATGAAAATGCAGGTAACCAAGAACCGTAATGTTGACATCTTTTGAGAGACTGGGTGAAATAAGGTTTACTAGATTGTTGCGGATGTTATTTTGGGATCAGGAGGGAAGGGGAAGTAAGTTAGGATCCGGGAGGAAGGGAATGTATGGGCCAGGTTTAAGAGGTGAAAAACAAAGACGCCCCTCCCCCTCCCCCCAGAAAGGGCCGAATCACTAACGAGAGTGCAGTTATAATGAGACTGATAATGAGTAGCTAGTCCTCCACCCAGGCTGCAGGAGGCTTTGAAGTGCATAGGAGGCAATCATTCGGTCGTGCGGCTGCTATCTCTGGGGCTGTGGTGTTAAGCCACGTTTGTGCCGCAAATTGCGCATCTGATTTGTGGGTAGTGATCCCACAAGTCCAGGCACTGCTTAGGTTGTGACCTGACAGTAATGAGAAAGTGTTGAAAGGAGCTCTCGCAGGAGGTGTCAAAGAAGGGCTTTGCAGTATTAAGACCTGTATGAGCGCCAGCTGAGTCTGTGCACATGTTCACGTCACAGCATTGATATGATCCGGCAGCTTTACGATTATTGAGCTCCTTGGCGGCCCTAAACACCTTTAACAGGAGCAGCACCGAAGCTGGAATCACACACTGACTGATGCGCTCACATTCAAACCCCTTTTGAAGAGTTTGACACCTGCCTCAACTGTTTGTGTTCTCTGAGCGATGAAAGGCTGTACAACTCTGCAATGATGGTATCTGTTCTGAGGAAATGGAAGATTGCACTTATTGCCTTCTCTGCGGTCCCTATTCCGTGAGGCGCTAAGCTTGAATTGTTACATTTGCAGCTGTTTAGCTGATGCTACTCTCCTGTACCTGTCCTCTGAAAGAGGAATGCTTGAACTGTTTCTCTCCAAGGTGTTGCTGTTCTATGGAGATAGGCTTTTCCACTGCTGTTTCCATTTATTTTAAACACAAACGATAACATAACATAACATGCCTTGGCCAGTCAGCAGTTTTTATTGGACCCCAAACAAAAATATTTGTGGGGCCTTGATCCAGAATCCCTGCTTTCAGTTTCAATCACAACTTCTCAGCTTGATTAAACTGTGCAACCCAGGGCAATTACTTTTCTTCCCTCTGTTTCCTTTTCACTAGTCATCATATTTTAAGGCAATGTGTAATAATTTGATTCAGGATGTGCATTGTACAAAAACCCTGCTTGAAAATATTTTATAGACTATAATGTTGCTCCCATGGATGTATGACATTACAACGGATGTATGACGTTACAACGCAGGCTATTGCAACGCCTGCCTTTACAACGCGGTTTTTACATCGCATACCATTACAACGCATAGCGCTTTTGGGTGTTGGATAGTGAATAGTTTAATTTACTATTCCAACTCCAGTCCCCGTGGACACTAGGGAAGGTTATTGGATAGTAAATTAACCTATTCCCTATCCTAGAGCGCCACCCAGCGCAATGCGTTGTAATAGTTTGCGTTGTAATGACCGCGTTGTAATGGTAGTGCGTTGTAAAAGTTTCGTTGTAAGTGATGTTTACCCATTACAACGCATGCTTTTACATCGCATGCCTTTACAACGCAAGTATTACAACGCAGTCCATTACAACGCATAGTGCTTTGGGTGCTGGATAGTGAATAGTTTAATTTACTATTCCAACTCCAGTCCCCGTGGACACTAGGGAAGGTTATTGGATAGTAAATTAACCTATTCCCTATCCTAGAGCGCCCCCCAGAGCAATGCGTTGTAATAGTTTGCGTTGTAATGGTTGCGTTGTAAAGGCTCTGCGATGTAAAAGTTGCGTTGTAAAGGTTGTTTACCTGCTCCCATCTATGACAATGGTAAAGGTCCTAGGAGGCATACAACAACCGACTTGCTTAGATCACTAACACAATATTCATCAGGCCAGAAGGGGGAAAGAACGGGATATCCATCTAGGAGCTGAAATGCACAGCATCTAATCAGGTAAAATATGGTTTCAATCCTGGCTTCCAGGCTTGACCAAACAACATGACCCAAGACAATTACTTTTCTCCACTGCCACTGTGCCTCCTTTTCCATGGCCACCACATTTGAGCGCACCTTGTAATAGTTCAGGATGCACACTGTACAAGAACCTCTCATGTATGTTTATTAGATTACAATGTTACTCCAATTAGAAAAATCAAAATGCTTATACAGGAGGAAACAAGACAACCGACTTGCCTCTTGTGTCATTAATAAAATTGTCAGAACAGAAAGGGTGTGGTTCACTAATTTTAATAAAGGTTGCCCGGAGCAGTAAAAGAATCTAATGTGCTAAAAAAAAATCATCCAAAATCCACTTTTTTATGTAAAAGTTCGTACTTAAGCCCTAAATAAAGTGGCAGTTACTGACATTTGCAGAAGAGCGGGCAGTCCAGGCTGAGCCAAGAGCTGTTCTCGTAAGCCTCCACGGTCCTGCTTTTCTTGACAGAATGCAGCATAGCTGGGACTGCAGGGAATTATGAGAGCCAGCGGCCACTGTGCCATTGGTGCTGCAGCGAGGCAGGAGATTCCTTGGTGTTGGGCGTTTAGTTTGCAATCTCAAGGCCTATGCATTCCCACTGCCCACACCCAACCAGTTGCGAGTGTGGCTAGGCAGGATGGGTTTCTCATGGTTTGTTTTGTAGTGCAGGGTGCAATTGCAAAAACTCACCCAAGAAACATGTTACATACTGACAACCTCACCCATAGCCTGTTTTGAAGCCTTCCCCATCGCCTCTCCCCTTTCTGAGGGAGGTGAACAAGACCTTTGAAGTAGGATTGTTTCTCAGTATTTGATGTGGGATACCTTATATTCCAGAATAAGACACCAGAGCCCAAAGGGACAATGTTTAAACACCAAAACATGTTGAGGGAAAAGAGAAATAGCCCTCCTGTTTTAAATTGTAGTGGTGAGACCCCAAAAAAAACATTGTTAGCTCACCCACATAAAATTTGAATACAGTTCTGACAGAGTAACAAAGGAAGTACATAAATGTCGATATAAGTGACATAACCTCACTGTAACTTGGGAACCCATTACTGAGAAACTACATACAGTGGGCACTAGTAGTCATGAATGCTTCTCGGTGTAAGATGTAAAACCCACTGATGAAGCATACCACACTGGGGAGGTGAGCATTCAGCATCCTGTACATGAAATAAATGTTAATTCTATGACAACATTGGCTGGTTCTTGCAGGAGTTTTGTGTTTCCTATATATTGATGTCTGTTTCCAAAAATCATACTGAAGTCCTTTAACTCCTCTTGCTAACTATTTAGTGTGTTAGCTACCCGTGTTCTATCTGTCCTGCACATGCAAGAAAATCATGCAGTGTCCTTCCTGCTGCTTCCGACTACCCTTTATTAATTATATGTGTTAGGGAAGGTTGTGTTGTGACTGTCCTTGCTGTACCTTCGTTGTGTTGTGAAGCACAGTATATAATCTTTCCCTCCACATAGGAAAACCTTTTCCACATTACCATGCTTCCTTTCATGCATGATGTGAGTGAAAGAGTGTACCCTCATATGTGAGCAGAGTTTGCTTTTGGTTTTATGCGTGAAACAAGCAGTTTTTAAAATTAAGTAGGTGACTTTGAAAATGTTTATATATGGCAATATTGTGTGTATAACACGTTTAGGCAATTTTGGCATTATTGCAAACAGCACTCTGCATGCTGGGGCTTTGAACTAATTACTTACTTACGTATACCTCCTACCCCTCCTGGGGTAAAGGCTATCAAACAAGACCTCCCAAGCTATCTCTTTCATGGGCTTTTCTTTCAATCTGACTCCAGGTGTAATCCTTCTCCTTGCAGTCAGCCTCGAGGCCTCGGCACCAGGTGTTACTTGGCCTTTCTCTTTTCCATTACCTTTAAGGGTTGTAGGTCAAGGCTTGCCAGATGGGCTTTGAAGTGGGCTTGCGGAGGTTGTGACCTATCCAGCCCAGTGTCTTTTCATGATTTCTTCAAGAGTGATGTTTTTTGCTTAGTAGACGAGGTTATAATGCAGAACACCACTTGAGAGTTTGGGTTGGCACACTTGCCTGAGGACTGGGATGGCTACGGAGCACCACGCCTCCATGTAGTCACATGTGACCCTCGATCCCACCCCATGTAATGGTGGCATGTACCTTTCGGGAGAAGGTAGCGCGTCGTCCCTGGAGAAGTTGATGCAGGGGATTCCTTGCGAAAATACGGCGTGTGTGGCTGTCTTTCCTGTCATGAGGAGCTTACAGCGACCTTCGGCGGCTTTGAGATAGCTGCGAGGCGAGAAGTTTTTACACGCCCGGCTGAAGTGGCGCGGTCGGCATGACCTGATTCCCTTGGTGGCTGTTTTCATGGTGGCAGCGGAGATGCCTGGAAAAACTGAAATACGCTGCAGAAAAAAAACGGGAACCAGGGACCTAAGAGGTAGCAAAGGATGTGAGCAGGTAAGGAGGGACTGAGCTGGATTTGGGAGGCAGCACTGGCTCTGGCTCGAGCTCAAGCAAAAAGTATTTGTGAGCTCAACTATAACATAGAGCAAATTGGAAGGAAAGAGGATACATGGGGGGGCAGACATACAACGACTCATAATAGACTGAAGAAAACAAAGGAAAAAGGAGAGAAAATGGGCACCCCACAGAAGGATGGAAACACTGTCAGTAAACCCAGCAAAGCGGACATTGCCTTGGCGAAGAGAGAAACACTTCGGGCTGCTGAGGACAAAGATAGGGGAAACATTGCCACCCCCGTAGGTCTTGACACCAGCCCGGAGAGTTCTGAAGATGAGCTCCCCCAGCTCTGTCTCCTTACAAGGCATGGGGCAGTTTGATTTAGTGGAATCAGGGGCTGATCAGGCGAGGGTCACATCGGAGTTGTTAGAAGCTGTCGTTTCATCAATAAGTCCGACTCAAGACGGCCCAATGAAAAGTGTAAAAGAAATAAAGGAATTTCCATTGTTCATAAAGAAACTACCCCATATCCTGTACACCCACAATCCTCCTCTCTAACCTTGGGATCAGCCTCCAAGCCATCCAATGCCTCATCGTTGGACATAGGACTAGTCTCATAAGGATTAACAGTTCCCAGTGATCAGGTTACAATGCAACAAAACCCCAAAATGAACTATCCGGGGTCCACCAGCAACAGCAGGATCGGACTCACGTACACGCTCAAGTACAAGATTTGGCAGTGCCCATCATACTTTCAACCTCCATGAACGCAGCTGAAAACATAATATCTAGACTAAATTCCTCTCAGGTGCAAGATTCAGCTGATAAAAGTAGTGAGACCATGATTGATACTCCTGTGAACTTGATGTCACTACACCCCCATTTACAGTCTCAATCTCAACAAGGACCTCAAGGACAACTAAAAGTACTTCCAGAGGCTCCATCGGTCGGGGTAGATCCTAAGGTGGGAAGCATGAGTATTGACACTGATGCCTTGTTAAACAATTCCTGCCCAAACACGGAGGCTAAGGGGATGTATCAGTTAGTCATCAGAGATATGCTGAATCTAATTCTAGAAGAGAAACGCGAAATGAAAAAAATGCAGCAAATAGAGATCGCTGCCCTTCATTTAAGATTGGGGAATATTGAAGAAACAATGACTGGGTTCCTATTAGATTACAGGAAGTTGAAGCTAGAATTTCTGTCTTAGAGGACCAAATGAATATGGCGAAGGGAGAGGCAAAGGAGGAGGCAAAAAATAATTTTTTTCTTGAGAACAAACTGGAGGAACTCGAAAATCACTCTCGTGGGTCTAACCTCCTAATTGTCGGGGTTCCTGAAGGCATAGCAGGCTCCCAACCCCTCCAATGGGTGAACTCATTTATTAAACAGAATGTTCTGCCTGAGTTTGAGGGCGACCTCACTGTTACAAGAGCCCATCGAGTTCCTGCACAACGCTTCCCCAACTCCACCATTCCTAGAACTATCTTGCTGAATTCGGATCAAGGAGAGAATCCTGACAAGAGCGATACAGCAGAGACAGTTTTTTGTGACTGAGACTAACAAATGTCACATATTTTCTGACATGAATGCGCTGCTGCGTGGAGGAGAAAAGAATTTGTGAATTCTCCATCTATTTAAAGCTCATGGAGCTCAAGCATCAATTGCTCAGCAATCAAAACTGGGAGTTTTAGTTAAAGGAAAGTTCTTCATGTTTTCAGATTTAGAAGAAGCACAAGCCTTATTGAAGGAGATCTTGGTAGAGTCTAGCACTTGAATATTCGTATACAGGTAGATTTACCAATGGCAAGTAAAAGCTGGGCTGGCTGGCTAGCCAACTGACTAGTAATGATAATCTTGCAGGGAGCTACGGGATCAAGTATTTAAACATAAACATGGATATATAGCTAGATCTACTAGATGGCTTTCGTTATCTTTAATATAAGATGTGTCTACTAGCTAGTTAAAATTTTTGGTTTGAAAGTACTGTGGGGGGCTTGGGGGTCAGCGGAGTCACTCAGGGTGTAACTTTATGACACCCATGACGGTAGATGGGAGGAGCAAAATGTGATCAGCGTGGTTGTAAGGGGTTCTTCCACATTTCGGGGGGCTGTCTTTTCAAGGGTGGGCAGGGGGGGTCAGGGTGTATTGCCAAAAAATAAGAGTAAGAGCAGAAGATACTGAGAATATACATTCGAAAATGTCGACAGAAAAAAAATGTAATAATGTAAACCAGTAAATGTAATATCCTATCAGTAAATTTAAATGGAATTTTAAACAAAAAGAAGTATGGCGCTTTGATAGGATGGTTGACATCCTTCAATCCCCAAATGCTGTTCTTCCAGGAGACACACTTAAAATCTAATTCTCCTAAATTATTTGTCCCAGGGTCTTTTCTAATGTTTTATTTTGCATCTGCAGGTCTTGCCATGAAAGGAGTTGCCATTTATTTCTCTAAACAACTCTCCTGGGAATTTTTAGAAATACATAGGGAAATACATAGGGACGTACATGGCAGATGGATTTGGGTGGTAGTAAGGCTGCAGGGGAAAGTCATAAATTTCACAAATTACTGTGGTCCTGTGTCAGATGATATCTCACCCTGGTCGAAATAAAATGAAATAAAAGAGCTTATGTTAGGTGCCCCTGGGTAGTTCATTTTTTGAGGGGATTTTAACTTCATACAGGACCTGAGAAAGGATACTTCTAATAAAAATAAAAAAAATTGAAACCCAATACCACAAAAGTTAGTGGAAGCCATTAGAACAGAATATCAATTGGTAGATCCATGGGGGGAAATTAATCTTGATAAAGAATATTATACTTGTTATTCGCATCGTTTTGGAACGGTGTCACAGATTGATTTTTTTCTTATGTCTAGATCTCTTCAAGTTCTTAAGCCTGATATTGGGTGTAATCCTTTCTCAGATCATGCATATGTGGGGCTAGAAATGGTGTTTAGGGGAAAAGGTAGGGAGCGGCCCAGGTGGCAGCTAGACCGACTCCTCTTGCAGGATCAGGACTGGGTGAAAGAATTCAGAAAGTGTATATCTGAATATTTTAATATCAATGAGAATACAGCAGAGCCCTTCTCAGTTTGGGGCGGGTACAAGGTGCCTCCCCGCAGTCAAATAATTGCCTTTACGGCTGCTCAAGCAAATACCCGGAGGTTAAAAATAGCTGAACAACAATTTAAGGTGGAAAAGGAATATGCTCTCCAACTTCAGTTGCTTCCTAATCATCTGGAGTCGGCAAGAACAGCACTGAGGGATTTTTTTGTTTTAGAGGAGATTTGTAGTTCTCAAATGTTCCAACAAAGGGTTTATGAGGAAAGCGAGTTAATAGGTAAATTCCTGGCTAACTCAACTAGAAAAAAACAAGAAGACACCCTAATATCAAAAGTGCTCGACCCCTAGGCAGGTCGGGATGTAGTCGATAGTAGCGAGATTCCCCAGATATTTCTGGAACATTTTCATCGACTTAACGCTACTGAATATCTGGTAGAGGAGCAGAAGATCCAGGAGTATTTTTTGAATATGGATATCCCCAAACTTTCAGATAATAGGATCAGTTTAGTGGGATCAGATGCCGAATCCGATGAGATCTCAGCAGCCATTAAAGCAACAGCTGGGGCTAAGGCATGTGGACAGGATGGATTCCCGATTGAATTCTATAAAGTTTTTTTAGGGGAACTGATCACTTTCTTGAAGAAATTATTTATTTATATAAAAGGAGGCGGCTTAGTTCCAACAAGTTTGAAAGAATCGATAATTGTATCCTTTATTAAAAAAGGTTAAAAAACGGCGGACATCAATTCATATAGGCCCATTAGCCTTCTTAATTCAGATTAAAAAATTCTAATGAAAGTGTGGACTGAGCGCTTTTAATTTGCAGCTCAGGAGACTATTTGTAGTGATGAGACTGGTTTTATAGCGGGCAAATTAATGACAGCGAATACCCAGTTTTTAATACATGCCTTGGATTTTTTTAATACGAACTCTATCCCGGCCAGTATTGTTAAGGTCGATGCAGAGAAAGCGTTTGACCTCGTCAACTGGAGAACCTTGTTTTTTGCTCCTGAGCAGCTTGGTTTTCCAGTTCAGGTGGTCAATATGCTTTGCAAAATATATCAGGGGGCCACGGTCTAGGTAGTCATCAACTCTAAACAAGTAGAGACTATAAAAATAAACTGTGGGACCAGGCAGGGTTGCCCGCTTTCGCCTTTACTTTTTACTTTTTTTATTGAGCCACTTGCAATTAAAATACGTAATAATATGGCGATTAAACCACCTATTTCTGGCATGGCAAAGTTGAAACTCTTTGCAGATGATATAATTTATTATCCGACCCCAGACAAAGAGAATTTCATAATGGTTTTAACAGAATTTAAAAGGTTTGAGCTAATCGGTGGTTATAGAATAAACTCAAATAAAACGGAAGTTCTTGCCCTCAATGGAGACTTAAATTCTTTTTCATCTTGCTTGAGGATGCAAGCAATTAAACCGGATCCAATTAGATACCTTGGGATATATGTGTCGAGCCAATACCACCAGCTATTTAATTTGAACTATCTAAGGATGAAGGAGAAAATTAAGAAACTACTGGAACAATGACTTTTACTCCCCCTATCGATAGTAGGAAGAGTTTCGCTAATTAAAATGTTGATACTTATATTTCTTTATACCAATGTCCCAATAAGGATAAACATGTCTTTTTTTTAAAGAACTAGAATGTTTATTTAGAGAATTTGTCTGGGGAAAAAAAGTACCTAGGGTCAAATTGACAGTGGTTCAACTACCTATTGCACAAGGGGGCTTAGCCGGGCCTCATTTAAGAACGTACTACGAGGCAGCCTTTATAGATTTTATATCTGGGATCTAAATGTATCAAAGATAGCTTTTTTATAGATAAAATGATTTGCAAACCCGAGTGTTTTTAAAAACTTCCAAACTTCCGAAAAAAACTAGGTATAAGACCTTGAAGGATGTGGCTTCTAGACTTCAGTCATTTTTTAAAAAGACGGGCTCCTCGGGTCTCCAATATTTAAAATTGAGAAAAATTTCCAGTTTTGGTCTCCAGCTTCGATCTAGACATATTAGTAATTGGGAAAGCTGTGGACTACTTGAATTAAGGCATTTTATAATTCAAAATAGGGTGATTTCGTGGCAAGAGGTAATGGCCAGGGCAGAAAGCCATCGTTAACCCTCTTTTTTGAATATTTACAAATTGTCCACTTTTAAAACAAAATGAACGGTATTTTGGGCACCCCAGATCAATTGATGGTAGCTCTCCATGGGCCTGAGTGAGCGGTGTGGGGAGCTGGTACCGGTTGATACATAAACAGGGTCAAATCTCTGTGTTGGAGAGCCATTTAGCTAAAATGGATCGCGAGACAGGGTGTACCCTCTCCCTGAATGACTGTGCCATCAGACTGGAAAGAGGGATATCTCATCAATAAAAGGATGGCCTTATTATCACGATGGCTCTCCTATTTAACTCTGGCTGCTTTAAAATAAAGATTTCCGGGAGCTGAGGATAAGTGCTTCCGCTGCCAAGCAAAAGGGGAAGGTGGTTGGCATCATATCTTTTTCGGGTGTCCTCGGCTGAGGCCCTTCTAGGAGGCAATTTTTGTTGATATTGAGTTAACAATTGGGAGAGTGGTTCACTCAAGGCAGAGGCCGCGTTATTCAGATTCTGACGAGATAGAACGATTTTAACGGAAGCTGAGAAAGTCGTCCTATTTATTTCTTGTACTGTAGCCCGTTCATTAATTCTCCAGAATTGGAAATCTAGTGAAGTCCCTTCGCATTTGAAATGGTTTAACAAAATTAAAAGGACCCGAGAATTCGAAAAAGCTTACACCAGAAGCATCCAAGAAATTTGAAAAGAATTGGATCTTTTTTATTTATTTTGAAAAGTCTAACACGGGATTGTAGTATTCACTTTATATATCGATGCTGTAGCTGTATTGTACTGCACTTTAGAAGCATTTTCTCTTTATACTGTTGCACTTTATTGGTATTTCAGGAACATTCGCAACTGCATTGGTTATCGCATTTTAGAAAAGTCTAAGGAGGAATTGTAGTATCCACTTTTCATATCAATGCGCTAGCTGTTTTGTATTGCACTTTAGAAATATTTCCACTTTATACTGTTGCACTTTATTTAAACTTATAACCGCATTGGTTATTGCACTTTACCTTAAATGATTTGCACACGGTCAATGTTTCATGATGATGATATTTGCTGCTGCAGTTAAATATTTTTCTTTTGAAAGTTTTATCTTGAAAATAGAAGCTTTCAAATTGATTGTACTACTGGTTTTTCTTCAATGTCTATTAAATAGATCATGTATCTATGTATCTAAAGCTCTGCTCAATAAAAAAAAGATGTGTTTAAGAGCAGGGAATTAGAAAGTCTGCTGCCATATAGGTAGTTGTTGCTGATGGCGTTTGGCCAGCGGATTTTTAGGATTTTCTCAAACAGGTGTTGATGAAGGAATGGACTATGTTGGTGGTCTGCTCCATGCAGAAGGACTTATTTCATGTTGGCGTTAAAAAGCTTGATTTTTGTTTGCAGTGTTAGGTCCTTGGAGCTCCAGCTCTTCTTTAGCTTGAATGAAAGCAGCCCTTACTTTGCCAATGCTTGCCTTGACGTCAGCGTGTGTGCCACCCTGCTTGTCTGTGACACTACCTTCAGGATCTTGGATATCTCCTTGTGGATGTTGGGGTCAATTTGTGCTGATGTGGCTACCACATTGCCATTCTTCTCTTGCATCTGCAGATGGGTAGAGAGGCGTAGGGCCAGGTTGTCTGCAAAGGTCAGGTAGTTGAGCTGCTTCCGCGGTGTCCAATGGATCCCATTTCTTCTCCTTGCTGTGGATGTCTTCATGTTTCAGTCAATGGTCAGCAGAAAGAAAAAAGGCGAGAGCAAACAACCCAGGCAGACTCCGTTCCTCACTTGGAAGGCTTCCGTGAATTGACCTCCATGGACTATCTTGCAGGTCACTTCCTTGCTAGAGTTACTGATGAGTCTTACAAGTTTATCTGGAACACCGAAGTGGAGGAAAAATGTCTAAAGGTCTCTCTGTCATTGCTGTTGAAATGCCTTCTCATAGTCAATGAAGTTGACATAGAGGGGGTATATGCACAGTGTTGCAATCTGGTCTGTGCAGGATTATGTTAGCGGAATTAATCTTGCTACTCTTGCAACTGAGCATAGACCTGTTCCTTGATTCTGCTCAGGATGACTCTGTTGAACATTTTGTCTGGGGTTGATACAAGACTAATCCCTCTGTAGTTTGCACAGTTAGTCTGGTCACCTTTCTTGGGGATCTTGATGAGATATCCCTCTTTCCAGTCTGATGGCACATTTTCCTCTTCCCAGATCCTTCCAAACATGGGCCAGTCCAAAGCCAAGCTGCAAAAGAAGGAGGGTTATGCATGGGGCTAGCTAGCACACCATGTCAAACAATCCTGGCTACAGAAAAATCAACTAATAGACCAGAAGACATCCAGGCTTTGGGGAGAGAGGAATCTCCTTCACAGAGAGCTATGACAACTTGTGGTGTAAGCAGAGATCCCTGGAAGCCACAAAAGCAATCCACCTGCTTTCGACCAAGAAGATTATCATCTGTACTTGAAACATGAGGACCATGTACAAGAAAGGCAAGGCAGCCCAAGTGGCAGCAAGGATGAAAAAATACAAGCTGGCTCTACTTGGTATGAGCAACACCAGATGGACACATGCCGGACAGAAAAGACTGGCTCCAGAAGGAATGCTGTTTCATTCTTGACACAAGGAAGATAATGCCCCACATACTCAGGGAGAAGCACTGATGCTAACGCCAGCATCCAACAGACGTCCTATTGGATGGGAAGCCGCGGCCTCATCACAGCGACCTTCTGAACAAAGAAAAAGATGATTACCATGTTCTCCTGTGCCATGCACCTACAAATGGCAGAAAAGAAGAGAGGGGAAAACAGATTTACAGCAGACTGCAGTCCATCCTAGGGACCCTCCTTGATAGAGACATCACTATAATCATTGGGGACCTCAATGCCAAGACTGAAAGCGACAACACTGGGTACGAAGAAGTCATGAGCAACTATGGGCTTGGTGACATAAAAGAGAGTGATAAAAGGCTCACAGATCTCTGTGCCCCTAGCAGTCTGGTGATAGCCAGTGGTATATTCCCACACAAAAGAATAAAGAAGGTAATGTGGGAGTCACCAGATTGTTCAACAGAGAATCAGATCAACCATGTCTGCATTGCCAAGAAATTCCAGAGGTCCCTGTAGGATGTGAGAGTGATGAGAGGAGCCGACGTGGCATCAAACCTTCAACTTGCCATGGTCAGGTTAAAGCTAAAGCTGTAAAAAGCATGGATGAAACTGGCAAATCAACACCAGTGTTATACCACCTCCCTCTCCAAAGATGCGCAGAAATAGAGTTTGCACTCTCAGTAACAAGTTTTAACACTTGCAAGAACTAGAGGATGACAGAGGCCCAGTAGAAAATCAGTGGGAGAAGGTCTAAGGAGCAGTGACATTAACCTAGTAGATGGTACTGGGTCTAAAGAAACGCCAGCATTAAGAATGGACCTTCCCCAAGACTCTCTGCAAAATCCAAGAGAGAAAGGGAAAGAATGATGCAGTCAACACCAGCTGAACATGAGCAGAAAAAGCAAAAAAGCTCAAGGTTATTACACCAAAACCAACAAGGAAACAAAAAGAAGCTTATGACCAGACAAGCAAAGATTCATTGATGGTTTTGACATAGAAGCCCAGGAAGCAGCAAGTCATGGAAACTTGAAAGAAATATTGGGTATATTTACAAAGAAGTGACGCAGAGCGACGCTGCAAGCAAATTCGCTGCACCACGCTGTGTCATTTAAAAAACGCACGGAGGCACCTTATTTACAAGAATATAGCACCCTGTGTTTTCCCTTACACCGGTGCTAAAAATGCTGCCTAGCTCCAATGCAGACACCCTTGTGCCATGATGTAAGGGTGCCTGCATTGCAGGGATGATTGTTTATGTGCAAGAAGGGACACCTTCCTGCACGTAAACAATCATTAATTCTCCTTTTATGTGAGCTGCAGAACACAGCACACAGAGAAAGAGCAAAAAATGAAGAGAAAGAAAAGTATTTCTCCTAGTTGCGCCTGCTTTTAAATTACGTTAATTTTTGGCACTGCTTCAGATTTATACATCCTTGTAAATCTGGGGCAGAGTAAAAAAGCAATGGGTGTTGCTTTGAAATATCTTCAGCAATACTCATTGCACACCCCTTTGACTCAGATACCTACGTTAAAAGATTTGATATTTACAAGGTGGCATTAAGCCACACAAAGTGGCTTGGTGCCACTTTGTAAATAGGGAGCAGGGCATTGCGCCACAGGAGCATCAGAAAAAGTCATGCTCCAGTGGTGGAATGCCCTTGTAAATAAGCCCCTCTACCACATGACAAGGAAACTCTCCAGCAGATAAAGAAAGCCAGAAAGACCTGTTAAAGAAAAGCTGGGAAGACAATCAAAAATTATTAGTTCCCATAATGAAACTAATAAAAGCAAAACTACAAGCCCCATAATGCAACATTCTGTTGGCTGAAAAAAATAGAAGATGATATCCCATGTCAAAGTACCAAAGTGCAGAGTTTTGAAATGCAAAACAATTGGTTCAGGGCTTCCTGCCTTTTTTGGGGAGAAAATCATAGGTTAAACTGTCCACTGGGTGAGTAAGTAAGGGTAGCCTTTCAAATTGATATGGGAGCATGTCCTGCTAATGGGCTAACATTATTACTCCTTGGAAAACCAGCCAGCTAAAGGGACATATTTACCAGTACAATGTGAGCATTAGCAAGTTAGAAGTGTCTAGAGACACAACAAAAAGAAAAATAAAGACCTTTCACACCCTCTTGTCTCTTTGATTTAGGTGCGGTGCTTACACCCCCACTGTGATGCACCCCACCTCAAATAAGTGCAACACAGCTGCAGCTGCTTCTTCAAGAAGGCCTCTACTGACTGAGCTCATACGAATCACAGTACTTGGTCTTACCTGTGTGACTCAAGTGTGAGGATAGAGGTCAAATACATAATACACTTTCAAGAATCTGGTGAAGAAGGCCAGGGAGTCTGGTGCTGGGCAGGGCCATCTTAACGCATGGGCATGGTGGGCAATTGGCCGGGGGCCCACGAGCATAGGGGCCCCATGCAGACAAGAATTTTACACTAATTTTCCAGGGCCCTGTGCACTAAAATTTGACAACAGTTAAAATAAATGCATGAAAACGAACCAACAAAACAATGAAAACATGGTGAAGCACCATTCACAGAAGCAAAACCAGGCACCCCTAAACAATACACGTTTTCAAATATGGCACTTAATATGGTCCAAGGTTTTAACTGCTGTTCAATCTAGTGCTGTGAATCTATAACGTATGTATTCAGTCTAGTGATGTGAATCTATATCTTACGTATCTATCATTTTCTTTTACCTGTCATAGTCCTGTGTTATTCATTGCCCTACTTTCATGCCCCTCATGTCTCCTTTGTAACCCAATTTACAAATCTCTCTTGTTCCTTCCATTCATTTTCACTTCTATATTTCACCAGGTGTGTAGACAGTAGGCTGGCCCTGAAATGCCAATCGGAGGAATGCAAACACTAGAATTTGCTGTGGCTGCTCAGATATTCTGATGCTGGCACATTCTGTGCAGATTTTGCTATTTTAGGTAGAACCAATGGGTGCCTGCATCAAAGCACCATGACCTTCTCCTCTACCAGTAGCGGCTGCTACGAAACGGGGGTGGGGGCGAGGGGAGAATAAGAAAAAGAAGCAAAAAATGACTTAACTGAAACGGCTGTCCGCCGCCTCTCCTCAGTCTTCGTCCTCATCATCTTCCTGTTTCCAGTCCCGGCTGGCAGCAGGAAGTACCAGGGCACACAGACTCCCCTGGGCCAATCACAATGCTGCAATGTAGCGTTGTGATTGTTCTGAGCACTATGGTTTGGTTCCCAGACAGAGACAGGGATCCTGTGCATGTTCCTCACCAGGCTGTGTAATGCAGCCTGGTGGGGAACATGCAAAGTGTGCACGACTGTTTGGCCTGTCCCAGAGGGCCAGCCAAACAGTCATGAGCACTCAGGGAGTGCAAAACGCTCCTCCCACTGCTCTAGCCAGCCCCTCCCTGCCATTGACTGCAATAGGAAAAATAAAATTATAATAACGTTATGTTATTATTCTTTTATTTTTCCTTTTGAACAGTAGGGCGATACTCTTCCGTCTTAGCGGAGGAGTCGCCACAGTCCTCTACACGGACACACATCCTGGGCAAAATTCATGCCTAGTGGTGATACAATAGATACACGGTACACATGCTACACTAAAGTGCAGATAGCTGAGTACTTGAAAATAATTGACCTATATTTAGAAACTCTTCATTAACTGTTGTCTGGCTCAGTCTATCAAGCTACATAAGAGAAATAACCCCTCACCTTCCACCCTGTGAAAGGAGTAGTCTGACATATTTACCTGATGTTGCCAATAGCTCATTGATACATCTCTGCCCTTTTGGAAATTTCTCAACAATCACAATGCTGAATAGGTAATAACCTTAATTAATCCAACTGATCTGCATACTCCAGGTATCGCCCCATCACCAGTCTCTCCATCATTGCAAAAAAACATTGAGAGCATAACGAAAGCTACTTAGTGGCTTAGTGGTGAAGTACCAATCAAGCTTTAGAATGAGCAGCAGTACAAGGACCACCATCTTCCAAATATTTGATCATGCGTTGCACAACTTTGACAAAGGAGAGTCTACCTTCACAACATACTGGAATTGGTCCAAAATGATCCAAAATGCATTCCTTTCATATTTAGACATCCCACTAAAGGTGATCATTTTTCTCACTGCGTATGAAGACTTGATGAGCTCATAAGAAACATGCACCTAATTAATTATTCACGATTATAGAAATGCTACCCACCACATCTGCAGACAGAAATTTGCAAAAGGTATCCCCCTATCTCCCCTTTGCTAGCTGAATAAGTAAATTACTTTTTCTCTTCTTTACTCCTCTATTTTACCCACTTAGAAATTAATTTTGGATCATGGAATTTTCCCTCCACTACTAAATCATAGAATTTGCTCCAGGCAGAAACTTAAAACTTGCTCTGGTTATAAGAAATAAGCAGAAACTTATTAAATGTCAGACCTACCTGTTAAAAGAAATAGAGAAAAAGAAAACAAAATAAAACACATAATTCTAGAATAAGACAGACACTGAGGTGTACAAGACCTTTGCGCTGCAGGAACATCACTTTTTGGACATTCTGGCAGCTCACAGGGCTTAGCCATATCTACAAGGTCACATAAAGCTGCCCTGCGTGGCTATTTATAGCCTTGTAGCTATGAAGTGAGGCAAAGCAGAGCAAATCACTGCGTTGTCTCACACTACAATGGGAAGTTGTGCCATGGGCATTACAGAGGATACTCCCATGTAACAACAATGGCATTTGACACATTCCCAGATTTACATCAAGCTGCAAACCTGGGGAGGCGTCAAAAACGTAATTCTCCCCAGGGGCGGTGTAGGGGAGGCACAAAGAGGAGAAATAACATTATTTCTCCACTGATGTTCCCTTTCTATGTGTTTTGCAACACCCATAGAAGAGGAAATCACCACCATGGATTGTTTTTGTGCAGGAAGAGATGCAAGAGTTCCTTTATTGGTGCATCGCAGCCAATTGAGCACCAGCACTGGGAAAGAGGACATGGCTGTGCTGTATAGGATAGATATTGCACATTTCTGCCCTTTTCTTTCCCATAGGGCAGCGCAGCAAGAAGCTTGCAGCACTGTCCCATGGCAAAGTATTTTTAAATAAGGTCCTGAGTGTTTCAGACCATGGTCCTCTCCGAACCAGGTTTCCTAGCAAATCTTCCAGCAAAGTCTCTGCACTGTTATATGCCACATAATAGTTAACATATTTACAACAAGGGGTGGTGATGGACATAATAGTTAACAGAACATTTTGCCTTAGGCACACACTATTTCGATCTTTGGCACCCGTAATATCAAATATATTGTCCTTAGGTCAGAGGATTTATATTCCAGGTGGCCTGAGGTTCTCCACCCCTAAACGAGCCATCAACTAAATTCTTTTAAGAATATGGATGATGATCTTGGGAACCTTCAATGCTCTGTGCAGCAAATTAAATTGTGTGGACATCAATCAAGAAATCCAGAGGAAGCAACCTTGAAGTCTAGGATCTGGATGGATATGAAATTGTAACTCTTTACCATGACTGCATTGTTGCCTATCCCTCTTCAAGTTTTAAAGTGGTCTAAAACTGTTGAATTTTAGAAAACTTTTCACAAAACGTTTCTAATTCTGCGATCTAATCTCCTGCCAAAAAGCTCCAAGAACTGATAAAACTGATAATATGCTATGCACATAAGTGCCTATTGTCTCATTGACTCTGATAATATCTGTAAAATGTTGATTAGGTCTTTGAAATTTGTGAAATTTGAGAGAGTCTGCATTTTTCATGAGTCAGTAATTTGAGAAAAGGTTTTGCAGCAGCTACTGGTTTGAACAGAAAATGCCTCCTCACAGGAGGCTATTTGAAGCCTATCGTCTTGTCAGAATTTTCATTTGACTTTTGAATGTGAGGCCTAGGCTTAGATTACTAGTGAGGAGGTAATTAGGTGATAAACAAGCACAGCCAGAATAACCTTATTGGCCAGCAATTCTGATTGCCAGATCCGCATGTATGCCCAATTCTAGTTTTTATCGGGTCCTGCTGGATTAGAAATGCATGATGTAATTTTTCCACCCCTGTTTTTTCCAATCATAAATAGATTTCCCAGCTGGTATTATTGAACAAAAAAAATCAGGCATGCCTCGAAACTGTGTGAACAGGAACAGGAAATACAAAAGAACCAGGAAATATGTAATTTCCTGGCACCACATCTAATGCTGATGCAGAGGATAACCCACTGATGGCAGCCACCACCACCCAAACTTTGCTCCTGACAGTAAGCTTCATTTGGAACACCCCCTACAACCAGCTTGTAGATTTACTATACACTTCCTAATGGGCCATTTGTTACACATGATCAGTATCAACACTGCAGTGAACATCTGGCACCAAATAACACAGAAGTTGAATGCAGTTTCTGCAATCAAAGATTGGAAGAAGCAGGTGGAGTGCAATGGTGCTAATTCCTCATATGCAAATGGTTACCACCCATCTCGTAATTTTTTTCTTTTCTTCATGTTATTTTACAGTTTGGTCATTTTGAGTGTGTTTTTTCATGTGAGTTTTAGTATGTGATTTACAGCTCAGTTATTCCGCATGGGTATAAATCACATGCAATGTTATGGATCAGTACTTTTAAATGTGCTTTCTGCTCAAATGGAAGACTAGATCATTCACTCAGCGTAATATACGATATGTTTGTGAGAAGTGCATTTAAAATGTAAATTTGCTAAAGGGTGCAGCGCTAAAATAACGATTCTCATAGCTGTAGTGAATAGAGAATCTTGATTTTCTTAAAGACAAGAAGGCTAGCGTTACACAATAACCTTTACTCATACGTTTTTGAAAGCAGGTGAACAGTTTAAACAAATTATCGCAATCTAGGGCTACAGCAAACATCTCAGAAGAGTCCTCAACCTTTTCTTAATCCAGCACTTTGGCCACCCAAACCTCAAACTAACCCAGAATGCGAAATCTTTCGGCCAGACAACCACTGCTAGCCAAATTGTTTTTAACAACCTCACGCTCATCACCCATCCGAGCAGTGACAATCTCATGACCAATAACTAAAAGCCGAAGAGATGAGGGCCCAGGAGCAAATGGCATTCCTATAGCCCTTTTAAAGATGACAAATCACTCTGGTCAGCCCATTTGGAAACAGCCTACGAACGTGTAACATTTCAAAGAAACAAGAGCAGCCCCTACATCCATGCAAACTGGGTATTGACTAATAGCTAGCAGCAATTGTTCACATGGAACTCATTTTCAAGAATAATCTGTTATCACTAATTCTTACTTTGTGTTGGTTTAGTCAGGGAAAAGGAAGGAATAACAATAAGGCAGTGTCTGTCTGCCGTAAATAAATTGCAATAATATAATACATTTGTTTGTTTTGGAAAGCAAGTAACCACCTGGATATGTTCAATTGTACTCAATTCAGCCGAAATGAGTACTACATCTATTCATTAGTTAATACATATCATATGGCACCTGTTTTTTTTAAATACAATGCACAAAAAACAGTAAGTAGTATGTTTTTATTAAAAAAGGAAAGAAACTGACAGATGCAATACCAGAGAAGTCACCACAACCAAAAATACATTTTTTATAAGGACGTATCATGACTTAAAATTTAAAAACGGGTTATTGGTATGACATAGGATTTCTATGTAGTTTTGTTTTAATACTCCAGAGGAGGAGCCAGGCTGTTCTCTGGAGCTTTATTCGACTATCCTTAGGTGTAGCCAATGACGCTTCTCCCTTACTAGGAATTAAAGGGTCTCTTCAGGACAAGAGTTTCCTGGGTAATGCAAGATGCATTGAATTAAAACGTAATTTGCAATAGTGGTGTCATTAAAGAGGGCTACTGTTGGTGAACTGGTTAGGCTTACCTTTGAAGCACATGTGCTCCCCGTTGTAAGCACAGAGCTGGATTATTAGACTAAAACTGGATAGAGTCCTCCTGTATGACAGGCCTGGGATAATCTAAGGGGGGAAAGGAGGATGGAATTGTAGTTAGACTGAAACTGGAACTTTACAGTGTGTGCAGGTGTAGTGGGCTGCTTTACTTTGTTATTTTGAATTCTATGATGTAATGTTTTACTTTGAATGTTAACATGGAGTACTCTTCGGCTCGAGGTTCGAAAGGCTGAGTCATTTGCCGATCGAGCTTCAAGTAGGAGGCGCTCCGTGCTGTGGGTGAAGCTTTTAAAAGAAATACTTACTTTTGAATGTAAGAAGACGCCTCTTGTGTTGGAATAATGATCTACTATATATTGGCGACAATTGGGAGTTTACTGGCTTCACTCACTGGCCCACGCTACGAGGATCTACAACGTTTAACCTTGCTTCGTTCCTGGACTGAAGGCCGGTTCCAGTTTAATTCTTCACTGAGGTTACGGTAGGATTTACCTGCGCATAACTGCGATTGTTTTCTTTTACCGATCATTTGTCATCGCTTGACTCATTCGTGCCTGCTTTGAGTCTTCGCAACATTTGGGAATCTTTGTTTCTGTTCTGCTTGTCCTTGGCACTTGGTGGGAGTTTCCGTAGGCTGAGAGGCGTTTTTGGACTTGATCCTATCGGCCCATACAGGCTCGTGCATGTGCTCGCGCATTGGTTTAACGGAGCCTACGCTTGAGCGATAGCACGCTCCGTTTCCATGGTAATGCGCGACATATGACTTCTAGTTCAAGTCTCCTTGACAACGTTTGACCCTACTCAGCGCGTCTCTGTTTCAAAGACAGCATTGGTAATGCATGACAAAGCGCATAAGTTTCACAGACATTGAAGTGTAGCACGAAGGTCACGGTGATGTGCACACCACTCTGCACATCAAAATTTGTGTTTCATGGTGATGCACACACCTGTAATTCTGCGCATTCAAGTTTATATTCAGGCAACGTTGGGCACTTGTTCTACGGACAATTTTGAAGCACTAGGGAGCACTATGGAGGTCACGGTGATGCGCACACCTTTATCTTTGCACATTCAAATTTTTGTATATGCTTGGTGAACAAAAGATAAAATTAAAAAAAACCTTCAAGTGAAAAGCCAAAACTTTTGCTACAGATGCAGTTCTAAATTTCACATTGGCAATTTTAAAGGGTGTCCAGCTTTAGGTAAATGCTGCTCCATTGGTAAAAAAGTTTGTCATTTTCAGAAAGTCTGCAGAAGTAAAAAGAACCCGGTGAAAGTTGGAAGCGTAGATGTTGAAGTTTGTTCAGAGTCCCTTGACAATTTGTTGTTGACTCTCGATTATTCAGGCGATCCAATGGATATAAAAGGTCCATTGTGTGAGGCTACTATCAATGGATTGGAACTGAAAGTCATGGCAGACTCGGGTTCGCCTATTACAATTCTCCAAGATTCTATCTTTTATGAAATGTGGGGTAAAGAAAATATTTTGTCTAAGTCAGATGTGAACCCCAAAGCTTTCGGGGAAAAGGATATCGATATGGTGGGATTTTTCATGGGTGATTTACAAATTTTGAATAGAAAAATATATACTAAAGAATACATAGTAGTTAAAGGAAAGAACACGGTAGGATGGAAAGGCCTGGCTAGAACGGGTCTATACTTGGTACCTGGTGATGAGAATCCTATAAAAGCAAGAGAAATGTCTCTGTGTAATGTATATGAATCTAAAATTGACCGTATGAGTCTGTTGGCTGAATTTAGAAATGTATTTACTGATAAGGTAGGTGTGGTGAAAGGTGCAGAATACAACATTTGATCGGCTACATGCTCTTCACGCCTTTGCTGTAGCCCATTGCATGAAGATTAATATTACCAAAAGTAAAGTCATGTGTATAGCTGGTAAGAAGAAGTGCCGATCTGTAGATTTTGGTTGGTTTATCGGGGGCCAAAAATTGGAGGTTGTAAATTCCTATACTTTCCTGGGAAAAATCATCACGGCTAACTTGAGTGAGAGGCTCCATATAGAGCATTGTTCACGCAAAGCTCTTGCCCATGGCAAAGGTTTAAATTCCCTATACCACGCAATGGGGAAACGGCACTTCCCGAGCTTATTGGAAGTATATAGAGCTAAAATCCCCGCAACAATACTGTATGGTATCGAACTTATAGAGGTGAAAAATTGGGACTTTTGCCATAAGATTGAGGGGAAACTTCTAAGATCTCTTTCTTCCCTAAATACTGCGTGCTCTTTGGCCGCTTGTAGGCTTGACTTTGGTCTTAGGAGTAGCTGGGTACAGGGATTATGTGCCCTAGTAAGATGGGTGGCCTGCCTTGCTAGAGCGGAAGTAGGGACTATGAGAGCTCTCCTCAGAAGTGAATTATTGGGTAATTTTAACGAGTTTTCTCAACTTGTACGTAATTTTAGAAAAGCTGTATCCCTTCTAAAATTAGATGAAAACGCTCTGTTTTTGTACTCCCCCTCACAGTTAAAACTCGTCTTAAAAGCAGCCTCGTGGGACCAATGTTTTCAATCGGATAAAAAGTTAATCTGTGAAAAAAGGAATGTAGACCTTCTCCTTAATTCCTTTGTGATGAAGCTACCGCAACCCTATGCTATATGGATCCTACCGCATGGTATTCGCAGATTTTGGTTTCTTTTACGTTACGATTTAATACCCTTAAATCTACTGTTATCCAAATGGTATGGCTCCTCTGCTCTGTGCAATTTATATAAATTGAATATCCAGGACTGTATGCATGTTTTACTGATTTGCCCTGCGCTCCGTAAATTGCGCTCCAGATGGTTAAAAGTTATTTGTCTCCGCCTTGGCATCGTCACTTTGAACGGCTTTCTTCATCCACTTTACTGCCCTCCTAATGAAATGTTCTGCTTCCATATTTTTAACTTTTTTAAAGGTTTTCTAGCTATTTATTAATATGTCCCTGGAGATGTTTTGACTTGCCGACCTCTTGTGGTTTTGGTTTTGCATGTCAGTTTGGTATTTAACCTTGTTTCTTAAATGGCATATTTGTGCAATGTATTTGTTCTGTTTTTTTATCTTGTATATTTTATGTGGCCCTCTTCTGAGAGCCAAAACATAATAAATAAATTGAATTGAATTACAACATTTGATTATTACCTGTAGCTTGCCCTGTGGCACACAAAGTTCACCCCATGCCTTTAAGCGTGAGAGGTGAGTTTAAAACTATGCTAGATGATTTATGTGCTCATGGCACATTTCAACCCACAGAGTCATCTCAACGGGTCTCCCCAATTGTAGTTGCATGAAAAAAGACAGGTAAGAACAGTTTGTATGCTGACCTCAGAGGTCTGAATAAAAACAATAAAGTGGATTATCACCCCCTTCCAAGGATTCATAAACTTTTAGCGAAATTGGGAGGAGCTAAATGGTTTTCTTTAATTGATTTAAAGTCCGCTTACTATCAGGTCCCTTTGTCCAAAGAGTCTCAGGAGCTGACAACCTTTGTTACTCCGTTTGAGGCATACAAGTTTTTGAGACTCCCATTCGGTTTAGCATTGGCGGCCAGCATCTTTCAAAGACTTATGGATACTATGTTTCAGAATCTAAAAGGGGTGCAGGCATACTTGGACGATATTATGATATTTGCGGATAACATAGAAGAACATAATCAATTAGTGAAAAAAGTCCTAACCATCACTCCTGCGAGTGGGATCAGATCCATGTAGCCCTGTCTTACCGCAAGATACAGCAGATATGGAAGAAGGGTGGTGGAACCAGTATGCTGCAAGTGTGCTTGAGTGCATATATAGTATAATTCTAAATCGGGAGCTTTAAAACCTCCTTGCGAGAAGGGTCTAGTTATTATTTCCCATTTCAATCTGGGCTGCTTGCCTATCTACACTACTCGGGTTTGACACACTTTGCGTTTTCAGAGCTTCAAAAACAGTTCAGCTGGGATTGTATGGTATATTGCTAAACAGGTAGAGCAGCTTGGGAAGTATCACCATTTAAATTAGAGATATTCTAACCGACAGTGATAAAGGCAAGGCTATCCCTCATGTAATGGAGTCAGTTAGTGATGTGAGTGCCATTCCATAGTTAAGTCATATTCATTCTGCACGATTTCTGGTAACCATGATCCCCAGGTATTTAACCTACGTGGTGCACCAGTCTATCAAATAGTGTAGGGTAGTGTAGCTTTTATGAGTGGGAATACCTGGGATTTATTCCAGTTGATATGTTTCCCTGAGAGTTTGCCAAAAGCAATGAATTCTCGCAGTATGGGGTTAAGATTTTTTTTACAGATTCCTGATGCAAATTGTGACATAGACTGCATACAGGAAGACTAATATATGATGTGCGGGTTAACAGAGGGTGCGTTCACAATGATGTTGTCTTAGCTAGGCCGCAAATTCTAATATGTCCCAAAGGGATGGACACAGATATATCATGAGAATTTAAGCACAAAAAACATACTATACAAGGGTTAAACCATACCAAAGTGTTTTTTTGAATACATTTTTGAAAAAAAGAAGGAACTAATCCTTCATTGTGTCAGCTAACATCAGAATAATACAAATAGACCCACATCTGAGTTTGTCAAGAAATATTTTGTACAATTTATTACACATAAATTGGTTAAAATACAATTTCCTCATGAAGTTCATAAAAACATAAAAACATAGATATTTCATACATAAAATAATGTTTAAAAAAACAATAGTCGACGCGGCGTTTTGGTGATATTTCAATGATGTTCACCTTCTTCAGGACAGTTTTCTAAATAATGGAGAATATTTGTATTATTATCACATCCCTGAGTTGCTGACATTACTAATTCATACCCTAATACACTCTTTAATTTTACATAATTCAATTTAAACATACCTTGCAATATCTCTCTATCTCCGTAGAGTTACAGCAATGCTTGACAATCAGATTTCTATCTTGTCTGAGGAAATATCTCACAGTATAAGTCTAAAGGTAATAGACAGCACTTGATTACAGTCATACTATCCGCCTTATGACTAAATCTTTATTTAAGTCATGAAGCCTGTTACGGTCAACATATGAGTCACGTTTAGATGTTGCCAACCCCTCGAGGTACCGTCATGGGTGATTTTCATGGGATTTTTCGTAATCTGAATAAATGTTATATATAGATTTAGAGAGAAAAATTGCGTATATCCTAAGACAAACTTACGAATAATGTCTTGCTTGCCCTAATGAGCAGAATTGATTATTTATCAATTTACCTGATCTTGTGGAGACTCAGATAATTCTGTGCAGGAGAAAGCAAATGTATAGTACTTTCTTTCGAGGACCTGTGAAGAAAGAGGGGAAATCTGATGTCTATTTTACCTTTATTCTTCACCCGCCAAAGAAATAAGGCCATTTTGTGTGCAGTTTTTATAATTATCGATTTTGGATAGGAAACCGCCTCATATTATTATTATTAGACTTTTCTGTCTTTTTCCGATAGCTGTGCATCCTAAATATTCATTACTGTTTACATCGAAGGGTGCCTTGTGATTAATATACATTGAGTAGTGTGGACATACACTATTCCCAAATATCCGGGCCGTTTCTATATTAGTACCCTCTCCCCAGTACTAGTATCGCCCTTCTAACTACTAAATTATTTTATAGAGTGAACTAAGATATACGAAATCGTCAGAGGAGAAAATCCACAGTTTGCACCAGAATTCGATATTCTGGGTCAAACTGACCCCTTTTGCTGATACGAAATCGTTCGCGCCACCGGGCTTACCTTAAAGGTATGATACGGCCTCACTGCATCCAACCAGCTTCGCGATCCGAATAGAGATCTCAGCTGTTAGTCGACTCCTATTTACGTCATGGCGCATATGTCGAAGGTCACCGCCTTACAAATTTGTGAACCTTCTTTTTTAGTTTTTGATAGGTATAGGGCATCGTTTTATACTCATCTGTTTCTTTATTGTGTTATGTTTAGTTTATTATTATTTGTATTATAACGTGATGAAATTTAGACAAAAAAAATGTTTAAACGACATGCCCATCACTTGACACATAACTCTACTTCTCGGGTATTGTTTTTCTTTATAATTTACCCGCTTTTGTACTGTAATCAAGCAATCTTTTGTAGAGTGGTTATTTTATAAAAAATATATATTATTGTTCCCATCGAGTACTTATTGGGCACGATGTGTATGTTCCATAGTGATCTCGCTAACGTAATAGTAGCGGCCATCTTGAAGTGCCTCACCTACGGTTATATCCCTTCAGTGTGGCAACCCCAAAGGTGGCTGAGGCGCCGTTTAGATCTATTATTTTAATAAAAAACAGAGCTTTTTTTGGGGATGATTTATTAAAATGTATTATATTCAATTACGACTATTCCCCGTATTAATGGCATGTAGTATGTGTACATCAGTAAGATTCCTTGGTCATATATAAACTCTATGCTACAAACCATTGCTGCCCGATTATCATCTGCAGTCTTCAGCTACCCATTTTGTGTTAAAGAGAATTTCTTGTTCGTACATTGGGGCAAATGGTTGGTGTATAGTTACCCAATGTGGCAAACCCTTTCTATTCTCGAATAGTATCAGATTTGATAGTCGAGGGGAAAGCGATTTTCTAGCTTATCTGGCCAGTATCATTATACAATTATGAACTGATTCTATTCTTATGTATAGCTGACCACATAATTCTTATTTCAGGGATGATTTGATAACTTAGTGAATTAGTTTTTCCCAATCTTCCCGACTATTAAGTCCTTTTTTCACTGTATTGAAAAGGCACATATAGTATTGTTCTTGTTTCTTTCTTTTAACAGATTCATTGCCTCGTCTGAAGCTAGTTGTTATAGCCTCAATACCACACCATTTTAGTTCGTCTATGGTGTGTTTCTGATTTTGCCAGTGTTCGACCAATGGTGCATTTTTCTTATTAGTTCGTATGGCCGATTTATGTTCTGTAATTCTTGTATTTATTTCCCTGCCTGTCTCCCCTATGTATCCTTGCTGGCATGGGCACATGATTAAATAAATTAAGCTTTTGGAGTGGCAATTGATAAAGCTCCTTACAGTATGTTTTACCTCATTTACTGTTATCAAGGACCCTTTTATGATACTAGAGCAATTGTTGCATCCGCAACATGCAAAGGTGCCCGTTGGTAAGCTGGTGTTGAATATATGGGATTGATCACTTTTTTTAGATTCCCTATAGGTGTGTACCAGGCAGTTTCTAATAGTGCGATTTCTCCTAAAGTTAAAAATAGGTTTAGGAGGTGTTACTCTATCTTGATCCAATATTAGGTGCCAGTTTCTGTTTACAATGTTCTTAATTTTATTACTTAGGTTAGAGAAGTTAGTCACAAAAGTGATAGGTCTAGCTTCATCTATTTCCTTCTTTTTCTCTTCAAAAAGACTGTCTCGATTAAAATACTTCGCTCTTTTAGATGCTCGTTTTATTAGTTTTTTTGGGTACCCACGCTCAATGAATTTTTGAGTGAGATTGGCTGCATGTCTATTAAAATCCTTAATGTCAGTACAATTACGTTTTAATCTGAGAAATTGGCCAAAAGGGATATTATCCCTCTGGCTTGCTGGGTGGTTACTTCTGTAATGCAGCATCGTATTTCTATCAGTGCTTTTTGTGAATAATTCAACGTTGAGGGTACCTTCCACATTTTTAATTAAAATATCTAAAAATTCACATTGATTTTGACTGATATTAGATGTGAATTTCAGATTAATATCTCCAAGATTAAGCCATTCTATGAACTCTACAAGGAGATCTCGGCTGCCAGTCCAGATAAAAAACACATCATCAATGTAACGTGACCATTGAGATATGTTTTCAAAAAAAGGAGTAAGCTCATTAAAAACATGGATCTCCTCAAAAGCTGCTACATAGAGGCATGCCAGACTGGGGGCACAAGTGGCCCCCATGCTGGTCCCCTTCACTTGTTTATAAAACTCATTGTTGAATAGAAAAATATTATTTTTCAGCACTATGCTCACACAATCAATAATGAAGGTTGAGTGTGCAGAAGAGTCCTCATCGTTATGAGTTACTAGTTTCTTGATCATCTCAATGGTACTGTCTTGAGGAATATTTGTATACAATGCCTCGATATCTAAAGTAACGAGGCATTGTGTTTCTGGACAAAATTTAAATTTTTCAATCTTTTTAATCATTGCGGTTGTATCTTTTATGTATGATTTTTGCTCCTTTACACTAGTTTGTAGGAAAATGTCTGCATATTGACTTAGCGGTTCAGTAAGGGAGTTTATTCTCGATACGATGGGCCTCATCGGGGGATCAAGTATACATTTGTGGACTTTGGGAAGTCCATACAATGCCAGGATTACCGGACTTTCATTTAGTAAGAATTTGAATTCCTCATGACAGATGATTTCATCATCCCTGGCATAAGTAAGCGTATTTTTTATTTTTCTAGCCAGGTCAAGCCATTCGGATCTCTTGGAACGATGATAGTGATTTTTATTGTCAAGCATTTTATACATTCTATCGTTATAATCTGCGGTGTCCATGATCACGATACTCCCTCCCTTATGTGCCGGTTTGACAGTTAGGGATGAGTCCTGTTCTAGATTTTTGAGTGCTAAATATTCATTTTTCGTTAGGTTTTTATCTTGCCACAGATTTTTGTTTAAAAGGTCTTCAATGCTCTTACTTACGCTGCGTTCAAATACCTCTATATCCGTGCTATGGGGGATTGTTGCATCACTCGCAATGCCCCTCTCTGTAGCACACTTGTCCCACCCAGTACAGCCCTTCTGCTAGTTAGCACTGGGTAGAAGTCTGGATGACCTAGACCTGTAGCGGGTAAGTGGTCCTTTGTCTCCTTTTGTCCACTTTGTCTTGTCTAGTTCTGTGCTTCCATTTCTCTTCCCCCTTCCTCAGCAAAATCTGGGCCTTCTGGACTGATCGGAGAGTTCACGTGCATGGATATCCCAATCGTTTAGCGTTGCAGTCATTAGTGGCATTTTGCAATGGTATTTGTAGGCTTTCCTTTGGTATTATGAACATAGAATAGCACTGTAATCCACTGCATCACTCAGCATTTTGAGGATTGTCAAGACTCTGTAGCGATAGCATTCTCCTGTATGGCTACAGTTTTTATGTGTATGGAATAGGGGCTGAGTGCTTGCTGGAGTGTTTATGCCTTTTGATTATTGCCTTGTTTTGTTGTTGATCGTTATTTGCCTAGTGCCTCTCCTTACCTCCTCTTACCATTGCACTTCCAGTGAGGTGAGGCCTCTCCTAACCCAGACACTGCAGGCTCTAGTGATTTCTAGTCCTGCAGCTGTTTCTCCATTGCGATTCTTGCCAATAGCGGCCACACCTCATGGTATATGCAGGCTAGGGAGCTGGTTCATCTGGTCCAAGGTCTATAGATTTCAGTACTTGAGGGGTGGGGCCTCCTTACCCCAAGACGCAGTGGGCTTGAGTCACCACTAGCCCGGCGATGTGACATCTCTCTCGATACCCCTCCTTACCCCCTGCTGCTGTGCTTCAGTGAGGGGGTATTGGGAGGTCTCTCAGCTCCCAGACACAGCAGGCTCAAGAGACTTCCTGCCCTGCGGGTGCGTCAGCTTTTCTATTCTTGCCAATCTCTGTCACACGGAATGGTCTATGCAGGTTTGCGAGCTGCTTTGTCCAGTCCCAGATCTGTAGATTTTAGTATTTGAGAGGTGGGGCCTCTTCACTCCAAGACGCCGCAGTCTTGAGTCACTGCTTGCCCAGTGATGTGTCATCACTCTCTGTGCATGGAGGCCACTCGGAACAGGTTATAGCTACATCTCTCGACTCCAGCGCTCCCATGCACCATGCTCTGGCTCATCTGGTGCCGGGCACTTGGAGTGCTTCACTGCTATCTATTTGTAGCACTAGCGGCAGGTATTGGGGAGGATATTGCAGGATTTATGTCCCAGGCCACCAGAGCCTCACTGATGTGTGGCCATCTTGCATGTGTGCCGCCTAGCCCTCCTCCTACTTTTTCACTTTTTAAATACAAGTCAACAGTCTGTGTTTGAATCTTGTAGTGAGTGCATCAACAACATCTACAAACATATTCCAGTTTTTGAGACCACATTGTGTTAAATTTTGTAATCTCTTTTTCAGAACTATCAACTGTAATATCTGTGTCCCGTTCTGCAACTCCTCCTTTTAACAACTCTTCATTTTCTCTAGAACCCTGCTCAGAACCAAACAAATTAAAATGCCCATCATCAGAAACCTTTTCTATATCTGCAACAGTACCATGCCAAAGTGCTCTATTCATTTCTTTAAAACACAAAGCAGGAGGTTTCACATAGTACAGCCTCCTAACTAAAGTTTGCATTGTTGAGTGGTGTACAGCTAACATTCTGAAATGATGAAAGGTGCTTCCGCACACTTTGTTTGATAAACATGCTAGTGAGTGCCCCTGGAAATTTGTATGCTTTCCAATCTTGCAAGGATACAATCCGTGTAAATTTCTTATTTTGTGTTGTAAACTTCACCTTGGAAAGAATATGTAGAAGTGTCCTTAATATATCAATGGATTGCTGTTGAATACTACAAACACCACTAAAATTCCATTTCTATACAGTTGCCTGCCTCTGCCTTCTTGTATCTCTTCTCCAATAATTTGTTCTACATTTCTAGGTACCATTATAACTTTCGCTATAGGACTGCCATTCTTAATTTCATAACATCATCACCATTTTGTCAAGAGTCTTCATTCTATTTAGAATCAGCATGAAAAGCTTCCACGTCAAAGAAAAGATATTATCAACTACTCTCTCAACTCATTCTTTCTGTTTCAGTGCATCTCTCCTTCTTCTTTACTTCTTCACATTTCTCAGTAGATTTACAACCACTTTACTACAAAACATCCTGGCTCTGATGTCCTTAAACTGCTTCTGTCTATTGGTTAAGGTGTGTCTATCTTTGTTACAATCTTTTCTGTTCTTACAATGTACACTTTGTCCACTCTTATTGTTTCTGATAGTCAGAATTGTATTATCTTTATTTTATAATATTTGCAAATGTCCACATATATTTATAAGAAAGGACTTTGTCCTCTTACTAGTAGCTCTTTTCCTTTCACTACTTTTCCTGCATTTTGCCCCTTTTGTAACTTATTTCTGCAGAGATACTGTAGTTTATTCTCTTGCTTTTTCATCTGAGCTTTTGTAGGCATTCTAACTGTGTGTAGTTATGCAGCTATTGGTCTGTAAATAAAGAAGTATATTTAGATTTTTACCCTAGTGAAAGAACAGCTTATCCCTTCTGTAGCAAATTATAAAATGAACATCAAGCCAAGGGAGCATACTTACAAGTTCCATGCGCAGCTGGTGTGTCACATTTTTTGACACACTGGTGGCGTAATGTGGTGCCCCTTATTTGCAGGGCCACGTAAAGCCACTCTGCGTGGCTTTTCATGGCCTTGTAAATACGGACCCTTTTCACGCCACACTTCCTGTGAAAGGAGCGTGCCATGGTTGTTGCTGTGGATGTTCCCTAAACTATCGGGAAACCTTACGCTGTGCAAGGTAGGTCTCGAGCACTGTTGCACTTTTTCCTCAGTTTTCTCCCTCCGCGTTTTTTGGATCTGGCATTCTTCTTTCACCCACCATTGTTCAAGCATGCATTGTTTGATATTCAATAAGCTGAGAACATGATGTTTTCCTTCCTGGGTCAGCAATACACAACTTTTGTTTTGGTTTGTTTCTTGTAAAATATTCCCCGTGAAGAAGAGCTGCGGCTCGAATGCATCGGGGTCGCTCTATTTAATGTTGATGAATAAAGAATATGGATAATTGACCAGCAACGATGTCTTACAACTTATTGATTCAACCATGGATGATGTATCATATGACAAAAATATGATTGAATTATAGACTGAATTAAAGTTGCCATTATCTGGTTAAAAGACATTTTGCTACACTTGTTTTTTCTTATCATTGAAGGATAGTGAGTGCGTCGCTTCACGGAGTGCTCGAGACCTACCTTGCACAGCGTAAGGTTTCCCGATAGTATTTCACTTAGCACCTCTTGGAACAGAAGGTGAACATCTCGAGCACCCTAAATTACGGATAATTCTATTACCAATTTACACTTGAATACTGGGAGTGCAGCAGTTCCCATTTCTTTATTTCGGTGTTCCCTAAACAACACTCTTGGATTCTGCAGGATTCCCAGATTTACAACAATTCATAACCCTGGGAATGCGTCAGAATCCTATGCCTCCCCAGGGGAGGTGTAGGGATGCGCAATAAGGAGAAATACTTTTATTTCTCCTTATTTTTTCTCTTTCTATGTGTGCTGCATTCTGCAGCACACATAGAAAAAGTAAAATACCGCTTGTGATTGTTTTTGTACAGGAAGGTGTCTTTTTATGCACAAAAACAATCATCCTCGCAACACATGCGCCCTTGCATCATGGTGCAAGGGTGCTTCGGTTGGCCCATGGCAGCCAGTTGTGCACCAGCACAGAGAAGAGCATAGGGATCTATCACGTTGTTGTAAATATGACGCATCCAATGTGCTTTGAAAGTAATGCAGCATGGAGCAGCCAAATGGCTTGCGGCTTGCGGCTCCATAAATTTAGCCTCAAGTGTAGAAGTACATACAGTGTCTCACAGAGCATTAGAGCTATTTGTGTGCCTGTCTCCCTCTGTGCCACTTGTGACTTTAGTATCTAAGTAATTTTCTGCTTAAATGTAGCTCATCTAAATTTTGGGAAACTGTGCTTATAACAATCTGCATTATTCTCCATGAAAGTATATAGGGAAGAGCTAGCTGGGGCTTAATTATATCTGTGGAATTAGAATTATGCAAAGAGTTGTAGATTCTAAAGAGGAATTTTCCAGGTGTTCCAGCGCATAACATTGCATGTAGGGAGAGAGCCCTCATTTGTTATAATCAACTTTTATAATACGAAGGAGGAAAAGGGCTGGCCTTCTAATTTAAATTCTCTAAATTGTGCCCTAGACTCACTAAAGGATGAAGGTTTTGGACACATGAACCTTATTTTAGAGGGGGATTTTAATTGTCACCTGTGTTCATCTTTTGTAAAGAATCAATCTACTGCACAACCCTGCCTGCTCACAGAGGATCTGCACATGGAGCTTACTACGGATGGAAAGGAGTTAAATAATCTCTTACTCACTCATAACCTGGTACACACCCAAGACCATTGGTACACTGGGTTTATCTCACATTTGCCCCTTCCTAAAAAGGTTGGGGTTCTGCTACTATTTTAAATTTCATTTTTGTGACAGCCTCCTTGGGCGTGGACTCTGGCTCTTTTAACATAGAACATAACCCATTTTGCGACCATAATTCTTTGACACTTATGCTGAGGGGGGTGGGCAGACATCTATTGGGTCCCCAAAAGTCTCAGGCACGCCTAATTCCGACAGACCAGGGTAGGCGCCTGGTCAAGCATAGATGCCAAGTCCTTTAATCATAGCCTTTTCTCCTCCTGGTCAGCTTGAAATAGGCCTTTGTTTGAATCCCCACACCTCGAGTGAGGACATTTTAAGTTTGTTTACCTCCATCGCCCAACTAGTTTCTGGCCTTTTAACCACACAGACATCAAGGCATGACCAGGCTACCCATTCTTGGTTTGATCGCAAGTGCTCATAGGCATTGAGGAGGATAAAGGTAGCTCTGAGGCAGGTGCCGCGGGAAAAAGATAGAATGTCTCAGTGCCGGTGCCTTTACAAAGAGTAACTGAATTGCGCAGGTACCAGTTACAAAAACAGGCATGGAAGTATCTAAATAAAGCATGTGAATTGATGGACTCAGCCCTGTTTTGGAAGATTATTAATAGTCCCTGCTTTGCGGTACCAGCTAGACCTACCATGTGCCATCACATTACGCCAGACCAGTGGGTTACCCATTTTAAAAAGGTATACAACGCAGGTTCTTTGGTGAAGCCATGGATAGATATACCTCCTAGTCCAGATGTAACCCCCATTAACTTCTGAATGAGGTACAGTCAAGTATATTGCTAAATAACGCCCCAGGCCCGATAGAAGACCTCCAGATCTCTTCCGCGATAATATTGAGGTATGTGTCCCTATATTGACCCAAGTCTTCCATGCGATGGCCTAAAAGGGGAGGTTGCCCTCCTAGTCTACTGCTGCAAGAGTACCAATTTAAAAAAAAGGGGATAAGGACAGCCCACAATCTTACTGCCCGATCTCTTGGTTTCCGTGAAGGCATGTAAACCACAGACCAATGCCTCAATTTTTATCTTTTGACATCTAAATACACACTGATACAACCGGGTGTTTTATATCCAGCCTTTGTGGACCTTACGTCTGCTTTTGAAGGAGTTAATTGGACTAAGTTGTGGGACATTTTTATTTCAGTGGGAGTTGACCCTTGCATTGTTTATTTACTTAAATCACTTCATGCTCAGACGACAGCGGCAGTGAGATACACACATATGGGGGCACTTACAAATCATTTTAACTGTACACAGGGGTGCGCCAAGGTTGTATTTTAGCTCCATTTTTATTCTCGGTTTACATTAGTGGTCTTGAGGCTGCCCTATTGGCACTTCAGTCTGAATCCCCTAGAGTGGGTAGGAGACCCTTGCCAGTCCTAGTCTACACCGATGACGCAATGCTAATGGCCCGTACGGCCGGGCCTCTGCAGACTTTAATAGATGACTTTGTTGCTTTTATGGACAGGCTGGACCTGTCTATTAATATTACTAAGTCCCATGTATTAGTTGCCAGTCATCGGGGCTCTTGGACGATAAGTTTTAAAGCTGGTCATTATATTCCCGCTAAGGTTCCGGTCTTTCCCTGCCTAGGAGTGTTATTTGATGATCAATTACAGTGGAGAGCCCTCTTAGATAGGAAGCTTAGCAAGTTGAACAAATCTGTCGGAGATATTACTAGCTTTGCTAGCAGACTGGGCTCATGGGCACTGGAGGTCACTTTAAAACTGTATGAATCCAAAGCCATTGCGAAAGTTTCATACGGCAGTGAGGTCTGGTTAGTATGCCTCTTCTCATAGGTTACAGTTGGTGGAAAATAGGTTTCTGTACCGGATCCTGCTAGTCTACTACAACTGTTCAGATGGGAAAAAGCATCTCAAGTGAAAGACTTGTTAAGATGGGAGTGCCACAGGGCTCTATTTTGAGCCCAACACTTTTTAACCTGTACATGACCCCCCTGGCTAAGTTGATCAGAGCCTACGGATTTGATGTCATATTGTATGCAGACAATACGCAGATCCTGGTCACCTTAGGCCCGGACCCTATTGAAACCAAGCAGCGTTTCCAAAACTGTCTGTCCCACTTGGATCGGTAGATGAGATCTAATCACCTTCAACTAAATGGAGGTAAGTTGGAGATTATGCTCTTTGGCAAGGCCACAGAACACTAAGCATATGACTGGTGGCCTCCCAACTAGGCCACGGCCCAATCACCAAGGAAACGGTCCGCAATCTTGGTTTTTACATGGACAACCAATTGTCAATGAAAAGCCGAATAAATCATGTCATCGGCACCTGTTTTGGTGTAATGCGCAGTTTGCGGAGGGTTTCCAAATGGATCCCTATTGAGGCGTGGAAACCATTAGGGATTGATTATAAACAGAATGGATTACGGCAATGCCTTATTGGTTTAAATACATGAAAAACTTCGTAACAGGCTCCAGATCCTGCAGAACACAGCTGCTAGGCTTGTCCTAGATCTTCCACACACTCCCACCTGCTACTTGTTTAAAAAACCTTCACTGGCTTCCTGTGAAAAAACAAATTCTTTTTAAAACTCTTTGTTTGACTCATAGGCTCATAGGCACATGTACGGAAATGGTCCAAGATACTGGTCAAAAAAATTACGTTGGTATCAGCCACGTAGGGTACTCAGATCTAGTAATGATGCTCTGCTTACTCCCCTCAGAATCCAAACTGCTAGAAAAGGGGGTAGATCTTTCTCCTTTCTTGCACCAGCATCCTGGAACAAAATGCCCCCACATCTACGCACCATCTCTGACCATAGTTGCTTCCGCAAGAAGTTAAAAATATGGCTATTTGATAACTAAGCCAGCAGTTCGTTCAGAGCCGTCTACAAGCACCATGAGACTCTTGGAGTAATGTGTGCGCTAAACAAATGTCCCTGACTTTACTTGACTAGTCCCCCAAGGCACACCAGCTTGATCTGTGCACAAAGAGCTAGGGGTTGATTACTTGGTGGACCAAGTGCAATTAAACCCTTACTCTGCTGGATAAAGATATGGACATGTGAGGATAAGGGTCTAAACCGCTTGATCCTTTCGGATTGTCTGGCCTTGGAACATGGTAACAAAATTCCATGGGTACGTTATGTAAAGAAAACTTTCTAGGCCATAGGAAGGCCAGACAATTTTTTTGCCAATGCCACTTTAAGCCCTGGGTATTTTAACATCACAAAAGACTTACAGCATAAATGTTCCACTGCACTACGTGAAAATATTAAGCTCATTAAACTACATTGAGGGCTTACGCTTTATTAAAGTCTGTGTCGGGTATGGAACCATACCTTCTGCACATTCTAGCGCTCATGAATTGAATTGATTGACCTCTGAATATCCTGCACTCACGAGGTCACTTTTAGCTTGATGGTGTGTATAGTTTTATCAGTCTGTAATATTTTAAAAGCTGGCATCGTTTTAACAGTGTGTAATGTCTTTTTTATATTGTATGATTGTATTATCGTATTTTCGATGAACGCATTTGCATCTGAATAAAGAAAGTAATTATAAAAGTTTATAACTCACTAATTCTTCCAAGGACTTGAGAAGAGTGTGTCACAGCTTGCAGATATAATTCACCAGATGGTTCTAAAAGAATACATATTCCTCACTAAAACTTGCAAATACATGTGTTTGTGGCTGAGTACATGAATACTCCCTGGATGATTGAATTTGTGCAGCGGTAGTTCCTAGGTGATTCTCGAAGGATACCGGCTGTGCCTGGATGATTACCTGAGTATATGAGAACTCCATGGGTCATTCTATATCTGCATAGTTATTGCCTGCATTTTTGCATGAGTATATCACTAATATATGGGTGTTTGGATGAGTGATTCAGTAGTGCCTCAATGATTATACAAGTGCATGACTAATGGCTCAAGAATTCAATACATAGATAGCACATGCATAGATAGTGGTTGGATTATTAAGGGAGTGCAAGTCTAGTGCCTGGATGATTGCAGGAGTGGCTATATAGTATAAAGGTGATTTATAGAGTGCATACATGATTGTTTAACACCTTCGCAGCGGCACAAATTTCACCACGGTGCAGGCAGGGCTAGGGGTGAGCGCTGCGGTGCTCATGATGAAACCATGCCATCATGAGTTACGGGTGGCGTGTGTTCATGACGGCGTGGTTCCGTCATGACCCCGCCCGCTCATTAATTCGCCCGCACAGGCGGAGAATTAATGCCGTGTGGGCGGAGTGGCAGCAGCATGACTGAACCACACCATCATGAGCAAACGCCGCCCGTGACTCATGACGGCGTGGTTTCGTCATAAGCACGCAATGGGTAAAGTACATGCACAGCACCAAGGATTGGATGAGTGCATGAGTAGTGTTTCAGTGATTGGATGACTACATGGCTGCTGGGCATGTTTTTTTGGTTCAGTGAATAAGTAGTGCCTTGGTGTTTAGATAAGCACATGGGTAGTGCCTGTATGATTGAATGAGTGGATCAATAGAGCCTGATTGATTAGATGAGTGCGTGACTAGGGTCTAAGTGATTGCATGAATTCATTGTTAAAGCTTGAAAGATTGTATGAAAGTAAGTGTACTGCTGGTGGTGATTGTATTAGGAAAAGAGTATTGCCTCAGTAATTAAATTAGTGCGTAGGTACTGGATGGATGATAGGTTTGCTACAATGGTTCTCTCTGTGTAAGTAGATGAGTGCATGACTAGTGCCTGAGTGTTTGCATGAGTGCATGTGTGTCCCTCAGTATGTCAATGACTGCATGGGTTGTACGTGGGTGTTTAGATGACTGTATAGGTTCTGCACACATGTTATAATGACTGCATAGTTACATCCATGTTAATTACATAAGTACATTGTTAGTGTCTGGGTGATTAGATGAATGTATAGCTAGTGACAACATAGTTCCATGACTACATAATTTCTGCCAGCCTGATTCCAAGAGTACATGTGTGGTATCTACATAAGTGAATAACTCCATGGATAGTGAATCACTGATTAAATGGCTGCCTGACTAGTGGCTGGGTGATTGCATGAGTGCCTGAATACTGCCTGACTGACTGTGAAAGTACCTTCATTGCTGTTAGATACATATCTCAGACTCATTGGTTATCTCATTCTGTCAGTATCAAACTAACTATTTTACTGTATATATCATTTTCTACTGATCTATGTGTTAGTGAAGTCTAGATATCACACTTGATATATAATTGCCTACATGGCTCTCTAGTTGCATACATTGCTTTGTTACTGAGCGTACCATACATCAGTAAGTTTCTAAAACGGAAAAAAAAATAAAAAAAATTCCAAGCACAAAACCATTTGTGAATGGCATACCTACATCATTTCTCAAATACTTCTTCTGCTTCTAAAACATATATTCTGCATTTCTCAAACCAGTTGCACCCCAAATGAAGCTAGCAGAAGAACTCTTGAGGCATTCTGCACTAGTAAGCCTCATCAAGTTTAAACAAACCATGTTTGAATAAAAAACACTACCGTCACCATATACATGACTTTTTTTACAACTTCAAGGTATCTTTTCAAAAATATATACCTTTCTGCGACTTTAAGTAATCTCAAAAGTCCCACAGTATGTATAGCTAGGTTCAACCACAAGAACCATATCTCACCATGTACAACTAATAATGCTATCTAACATAACAAATAAAATGAGTTTTTGCTATTTGTATTATCCCTCAAATCACTCAGCCTAGATGATATCAATGGCCTGGATTAGTGAAATAATGACATAAAAAGGGATAAGAGTACCCAGCAGTTTACTGCAATTTTCTTTAAGTAATTGAATTAATACAAATATATCCGCTTGTGATTGATTTCTCAAAATTGTGTTCTATCAATATAAACAAAAAGTCACAAAACATTTTCAATTTTATTTCAATTTTTGTATCCATACCAGTCAACTCACATCAAAAGAAGGACATCGGAAGGCCATTGCCAAGAAGGCATGGACCCTGGGGGTCTCCAAGTGGTGCAGAATTCACTGCAGGAGTTAATGGGAGGAACTACAATGCTTGACCGAAAAGTCAGCAAAAGTCCAGCCTGACCAGTCTTCCCAACAGGCCAAGCATGTGCGCCACACCCTGACCCCCCCTAATGGTACCTTTCAGCAGCCTATCCCCAGCTTGGTGATCAGTGGTGAACCTGACAACAGCTTCAAGGGTGTAAGTTAGTTTTAGAATTTTTGCATTGTAAATAACTATTTTTGTTACACTAATAAATGATGGCATCAACATAAAGGTGGACACATGAAGAACTCACAAGAGGACTTCTTGATGGTGTACGTTTTGCAAAAGGTGTATGAAGATGTGTTTTGGATTATTTTGTGGAAAATGATAACAATGTATTTCTGATCGCTACCAAAGAACTGTTTTCAGCAGACATATACCTGCATACAAAATATTATAAATTAGCTTGTTTGAGGTTATAAGGGACAGTTGTACCAAACAGGCCAACAATTTTAATTGTGCCAGCTGTGATGCTCCATCAGAATTGTAAAGTATGTTACTTTAGCCCTATTATAGGTGACTTGATTAAAAACATATCACAAATATGTTTTTGATAATAAATATAATTTAAATGATGTTAAAACTGACAGATTTGCATGATGAACTACTCCTTCACAAATGTGCATGTGATTCAGTGTATTTACAATTTGCTGTAATGTTGCACCCCTTTTGACAAAAATGAAAGCCAGAATAGTTTTACTTTTTTTCACAATGGTAAATCAAACTAAAAATAATGTAAGATATTTTAGAGTCAAATCAATTTTTCTTAGCTCTGTACTAAAGTTGATTAGAGATTTATTAAGCACTATATGTTTACTTATGCTGAAGAATGAACTATAAAATACCAATAAAGCTATTATTGAATTTCTTCAATAGCATAAGTAATTACATAGGGTGTGAAACAGTAATGGGCAACTTAAGTACTAAATCCCTAAAATCATTTTTAACATTTGATAAATACTTAAGTTACTTCAATTAAGTGCTAACGTTGTGTAATGCCCAATCAAAAGAAAACAAATTCAGTTTATATAGATATTGGTACAGCATTGCAGTAAATGTTAATACACATCAATTCATATTTGCAATTTAAAACATAAAAAAAAATCCTTTTGGTTTTGCCTTGTACAGACAATGTACAAAGGGATTTTTGCTTATATTAATTTTTGTGATATAAGTTCCCTATTCAAAACAAAAAATCAGAACCATTCAGAGGTGTTAAACAGTTCCTGGAGAGAATTGAAAATAGTTAAGAGAAATAATCACAATTAATATCTGAGCACCAATGGGAAATAACAAAACTGTGACCAAATGGTTTCCGAAGACCTTCACTACATGCAGGAGAAAATGATAAAATTAAACCAAAGTTTAAAAGCCTTGAAGCAGATGAAACTTTAAAATTTGGAAAATGTTTTAAGAAATAAATTCATGATCAGTTATATTTACACAGATACAATAAAACTTTTGTATATGTCTTTACAGCACCTTCAAGAGCAGGTAAAGGGGATGTGGCCCGAGAAGGTTGGGAAGAAGCTAGCTTATGTGTTTCGGGTGGTGAATCATCTGACACCAATGTACACAGTTATTTACAACAAGGGGTGGTGAGGGACAGAGTCTCTGAATTAAGCAGAATACTCTCACCCAGTCAAGAGATCAGGGCTAGATCCAACACCGTTTTTTAGCTCATTGCACCATCCCAGTTTCAGAACCTGGCTGTATGCAAATTAGTCTGTTCCTGTCCCAGTGCATGATGGGAACAGGGCACACCAAACTACAAAAGCCAATTCTTACACTGGGAAGGAAACAAGCTTCCGGGGACCAGTTTCTGGCATTACAGCCGTCTTCGGCCCGGCTTGCTTGAATCCTGATGGTGCAATGAGCAAGGGACTCATGTCTGAGTATACCCTTCCACGCTTAGTGTGGACAAAATTATTTACAACAAGGGGTGGTGAGGGACAGAGTCTCTGAATTAAGCAGAATACTCTCACCCAGTCAAGAGATCAGGGCTAGATCCAACACCGTTTTTTAGCTCATTGCACCATCCCAGTTTCAGAACCTGGCTGTATGCAAATTAGTCTGTTCCTGTCCCAGTGCATGATGGGAACAGGGCAAACCAAACTACAAAAGCCAATTCTTACACTGGGAAGGAAACAAGCTTCCGGGGACCGGTTTCTGGCATTACAGCCGTCTTCGGCCCGGCTTGCTTGAATCCTGATGGTGCAATGAGCAAGGGACTCATGTCTGAGTATACCCTTCCACGCTTAGTGTGGACAAAATTATTTACAACAAGGGGTGGTGAGGGACAGAGTCTCTGAATTAAGCAGAATACTCTCACCCAGTCAAGAGATCAGGGCTAGATCCAACACCGTTTTTGTACACAGTGGCATGGAGGGTAAGGGGACTGGAACATAGGCCACCAGCTCATCATCATCTTTGGAGGTCTCCACAAGTGACCAGTCCCTAGTGGTGGTGGACCTACAGGAATGTTAACAACTACATCCTTGGCCACCACCCAGAGACCCATCTTCACCCTCCCTCTTGCTCCCCACAGTTGACTAAACATGGCCCCCTAAATGGACTGGGGTCTACTTTGCCACACGCGCCTAACCCTCAGACTCTGTCACCCCGGCTGGACTGAGAATAGAGGCTAATGCCCTCTTACGCAGCATTTCTGTAGGCCAGACTAAAATAGTGAAAGGCATCCAGGGCCTTAGTTGATGATTCGATTGTTTCAATATACTTTATTCGTTTTGTTAGAACATCCATAAAAGTGTTTACATGAGTTAAAAAACACATTTAAAATCAATTATATGATTAGTCACACATTCCAAAACCATACAAGACAGTAATGGTAACATATCTTCTAAAATTAATACTACAGTATCATACCAAGTTCGATAACCATTCAAAAACAGTAGCTGGTCATATCAACATTATGCGGTATCACACACATATATATATATATATATATATATATATATATATATATATATATATATATATATATATATATATATATATATATTACCTACTGGCGGTCGCCAGTAGGTAGTTATAGTTAGGATTGATTTCCATAGGGAAATCGCAACATTCTATTGGGAATAACTTTGGCGCCGGTTGAGCAATCTGCCTGAATTTTCCAGCAACTTTGCCTCGCGGCTCTCCGCTCCTTCTCTGAAAGTTTGGGGGGGATTGGACAAGCGGGGGCCGAGATAAAAGGGGGGTCCCAAAATGTGTTTTCCCCATGGTTATTTCCATAGGGCGGTCTGTCGCACTTTTAGCTCGAACGGCTGAATGGATTTTCACCAAACTTGGCAAAATTGTAGGGACTGGTAGCCCGATGTGCCTTTGCTATGTCTCAAGATATGTGCTCCAGAGGATTTTGAGTAATTTAGGTTCAAAAAAATGTATATATCTGTAAGCACGCCCCGGTGCGCGTACCGGGGAGCGCTCCGGGCGTGCCACGCGACTTGCGCACGGAAAGCTGATTGGCTCTCGGGTGTCTGTAAACATTCAAAACAGTCCGCAGCGGCCGCCATCTTGTGTCTCGGTAGGATCGAGACACAAGAGGTGGTAAAAAACAAAGGGGGAAATTACCAAAAGGGGGCAGGGTACACCTCCCCTGACCCCCTAGGTTTGATGTGGGGGCCATAAAAGGGTCCCTCGGGTAAAAACATTTTTTAAATTTTTTTTCGATTTTCGCGGGGGGAGCGCCCGGTACGCGCACCGGGGAGCGTACCAGGGAGCGTACTTTGGTGAAATTAAAAAAAAAATCTTTTTTGGGGGGAGCGCGCCCCGGTACGCGTACCCTAAGGACAAAAAATTGACAGAGATCCTTTAAAAGTATAGGTTTAATTTTATAAATGTGAGGTAGTTCTGAAAAGAACTTTTATTTTATTGTTTTTGTTGTTTTATATTTTTTTTATTATTTTACTGAACATTTTTTTTTTGTATTTTTGAACAATTTTATATTTTTTTGTGTTTTTTAAGGGAACAAACTAAAAACAGGGAAGTGGAAATGGCTCAACAGGAGCAAAAAGAAAAGAAAAGAATTAGTGCTTCCTTTTCTTGTTGCATTGGTGGTTGTCCACAGCATAATTTATTAAGGTGACACTAAGTTCACCATAACATAATGTTTTGCCACAGAAAATGCAAACATGTTTTATGGTGCCAAATTTTGGTTGTATATTTGGCACCATTTGGCGTGCTTCAGGACCAGAATGTGAGTTTTCAGTGGAGGAGGTGCTGGCCACAGGGGGTAGGTTGTTCTGAAGTTCCTGTAGTTCAGCGTGGGCTAAGTTATTTGGATGAAACCTCTCCATGTGGCGGATCATGGTAAAATTACCAAATGAATATTTCTTTAGGGGGTTGCCCCTGGAGAGGACTGAGCCACAAATTAGACAGGTGACTTTGGGGGCGTTCACCTTTTTTTGGCCTTCAGGGATGGAAATTAATTGCCAAACATAGTGCACTTTAACGTGCCTTTGCCTTGTTTGTTCAGGCAGGAAGTGCCTTGATTGTTGCTCCTCCTCCTCTTCTTCCTCTTCTTCTTCTTCTCCTCCAAGGAACTGTGGTGGTGGACCTTCTTTTCTTGGTGGTGGTGGTGGTGGTGGGGGTGCACCAGATGCAGCTACAAGTGATGCCATTGCAGTGATCAAAAATAGCTCTTGCTCTCTCAATAAAGAAAGTTAGAATGAGGAAAAAAGGAGGGGGCTTTCATCATTTGGAGAAAAAAATGATGAGAACCAATGAAAAGTGTTATTTTCAGGTCACATGACCTGACACATGACCCGGTGCGCTTACGTTACGCGCCCCGGCGCGCTTACGCTACGCGCACCGGGCCGCGCCGCGGAGCGCTTCCGGGTGCGTTTACGAAGCGCGTCATAAGACACATTGCGCGGCAACGCGATACGTCACGATTACGCGACGCGTCACGATGTGGTTTTTTCCATCGCGGCAATAGCGCTAACGGGACGCTCCCGGGTACGCGCCCCAGGGCGCGCCGTAACATTGCGCTTACCCGTGCGTTCACCGGTACGCGCCCCGGGAGCGCCCCAGGGCAAAAAATTCAAAAAAAACAAAAAAAATTTTTTTTTTAACATAATTATACAATATAAAATTCGTTATAAAAAATATTACTTTTCATACCTATAGAGATTTGCTATTAAAAAACCATTGAAATTCACTGAAAGGACCATAGGTTTCACACAAGTTATAGTTAGGAATTAGCATTTAAAAAACCTATTAAATTCACTGAAAAAACCATAGGTTTTACACCAGTTATAGTTAGCTGGAAATTTTACTCGCATAAAACCATGGAAATTCCCACGTTATAGTTAGTTGGACTCACTATAACTTGCGCGTGCAATGCACTGCTGATGACGTCACATATTACATCACTCATGACATGGTCAGTGACATCACTCATGACACCATCCTTGTGACAGAGTGACAGACCACCTTTCACTGTAATGTAACCCTTGAAACACATATTCAAAAATAGAAAGTAACATTTTCAAAAAAATGGAGATACCCATACCAGTTACAACAACCAATTCAATAATTCCACCATCTATATACACATCCACTCATTCACCAACAGTTCTACATAGTCACTCATACATATACTCACTCATCATATGTAGTGATACACCTATACATCCTGTTACACACCGACAGTCATCCAAAAGATACTCTCACACATACTCACACATGCAAATAAACTATTGAACATCTATTTATTTGCATATACAGATATACACACACTACCACTTTACTTCTGAGGAAACTTACGCATTCTTACTCTCTTAAACAATCACTTATAGAAACACATACTAATTTAAACAGGAACTCTTACAATCCCTCACTCTCGCATATACTCACTTATATACATCAATATTCACATATACTAGATTAAAGCATATGTAGTTACTGATAAAGACACTAGTGAGACAGTCATTCACTCACTAACACACACATATACACACTCATCCACCCATACAGTCCTGCACATATGCTGTCTTCAAAACACATACAAAGAGAGAGTCAGTCATTCATGCATCTATGTGCTAAGTAATACCCCCACCAAACCATACAAACACTCATACTGATACTAAGAAAAACATCTAATAACCCATATACATACACATGTAGCTACTCAGCAACCCATGCAGCCACTTATACACAAAGTGAAACACTAATACATATATTTAAATATTTAAACATTACTCACTAATATTTATTTTTCAGAAAGACATACATTCACTGGATGGTGTCATCAGTGATGTCATGAGTGATGTCACTGACCATGTCATGAGTGATGTAATATGTGACGTCATCAGCAGTGCATTGCACGCGCAAGTTATAGTGAGTCCAACTAACTATAACGTGGGAATTTCAATGGTTTTATGCGAGTAAAATTTCCAGCTAACTATAACTGGTGTAAAACCTATGTTTTTTTTCAGTGAATATATATATATATGCCCTGAGGTGATCCCTTCCAAGGATTGGTTAAAAAACTCACGGGGTTTCACCAAATGTCATTCATGCAAGGCATGTACTTATGGTATCAATAAAACCAGTTACCGTACAGCTTTCAGTAGTAAAGAAATCAAAATCTCCAAATCCCTCCACTGCAAAACTGAGTACGCCATCTACATCTTAGAATGTACTTGGCCCTTACGGTACGTGGGAAGTACCAAATTACCAGCTAATGTTAGGATATTGCAGCACATTAGGGCAATCACCAACTCTGACCCCACCTATCCAGTTGCGAGACATTTTCGGGAGATCCACAATAACAACTTAGTGGATCTCAAATATTATGTCATCGACACCATTCCCAAAACGAAACAGGGAGGTGACCGTGAACATCTAATGCGTAAGTTGGAGACGAGGTACATTTTGAATTTCAACAGTAAGAGCCCTGGAGGGTTGAATAACACTGAAGGTTTACACACATGCCTATGATTGCAAATACTTCAGTGAACCCCCAAGAAGTGACATTTGGATTGAATTTAATTCTACTCAATTCAATTGAATTTCAACTTTATTTCAACTCCTTCTCCTGATCCCAAACTGTATAGAGAACCTGTCCCCTGTGCCCTTCTCCTTTTTGTTTTTGTTTTTGTTTTTGTTTTCCTTGAAATTTACTGTTTACTGATTTAACCTTAAACCTTATAGTTACCTCGTCTTGTTAAGTGGCATGAAAATATGTTATTTAAACTACACACCCTTTTTGGACTTTGTCCCTGTTGGCTGCCACTCTTCTCTCTGTTCATTTATAAAACCCTCACATCGAGGTTTTTTTTATTTAAGCACTCATTCACTTTATGCACTTAGTGACTGAACACTATCCTTCGATCACCATCAACTATGGGTTTTGAACAAACTATTTATTAAGGGGGTCTTCCTCTAAATTTACTGGTATACTCAGATTGATTATCATTAAGCATTATGCTTCAAATCATGTTATGACCAACCGACTGTTATTTTAGGTAAAACATTTGTGTACATATATGAAATGATAAAGTTTTTATACAGAACTATATTTTTTGTATGACAAATAAGGTTTTTTTTTCACATATATGTCAATTTGCACGTTGCACTTTTCCCCCAAAAAATTAATGCTGCAAACATATTTGATGTGCGCATTTTAGTTTAAGGTTCCACATATATACATTTATTGTGAATTATGTTGGTCAACAGCAGATGTTAATTATATGTAATTGTTATCTGAGTTATTCCAAAAAATACGTATTAGATGCTGAATGCCTTTGCCCCCATTATTTTCAGTTTGTGAATTTAGTTTTTGTATATTTTATACATTAATCTTTTATCGAAGGAGAATTTTTAGTTGTATTTCATGCTTTTCTTTATGTCTATCACTATCACAGTCACGTGCTCAGGGTGCTAGCTGTCTTAATGGTCCATTCAATGTCGGAACGTTGTCATGTGATCAAGCCACTTTTGTGGTGAAACGCGTAAAATGGCTGACTAGCGAGAAATAAACGCTACTTCCTGCACTTACTTTGGGTTCGTGTCTGCTTTTCGTTGTATGCTGAAGGATAATACGTGGCATCCGATTTTTCCAAGCAGCCTTTGGGATATATATATATGTATATATATATATATATCTATAGCTGTGTATCTAAATGATAATGGGGATGCACAATATAAAAAGTCCAGGGAAACAGAAAGTATATGAAAATATCTCTTCTTTATTTAGTCAAGTTCTTTTCAAAAAATCTATTGCATCAAGCTGAAATTCCTGAAATGCAATCGCAAAATAAGGAATCGCAAATTTTGCAATTCCTTATTTTGCGTGTGGCTTTTTGTGAGCTACATAGCACACTGCCCTAATTGCAATTGCAAATGCTGAAATTCTGCGAATTTCAGCATTTGCGAGCGCAATTAGGCTTCCTACATATGGCCCATAGTCTGATCATGTTGCCTAGACAAGCCTACTCTATCTAGAGTAATTCTTGCCCATCTTAGTTTTTTAAAATTTGTGATGATACAATCCCCTTTATAGGTCTTACATAAGGGGCCTATCCAACCCACTTTCTGCGTTACCAGTTTTTGATCAGCTCCTTCCACTGGAAATCTACTGTTCTCATTTAACTAATACACTACTCTGTTCTTTAGGCTATCAGTGGACTCCTTTTGTCCTGGCTGCAGTGGGGCAATATTGACTAGCAATTCACATAGGAGAAGCATTCAGGTGGAAGATTTAGAGATACATCTGCTCTATTGTTAATATTATTGTCCCTATTCTCCACCCTTACAGAGTTTATAGTGTTTGGTTTGTCCAGGCCAGATCTATACACATGGTCTTGCTCCACTTGATTTGCCTCTACCTCCTGTATTTTGCTGCTGTTATTTACTAATGTTGATCTCCCAATTATTTCCTTTGAGGTTGATGGATCTTGTATACCGCTTAGTACATCCCTTTTTTGTCATTATTCAATCCCTTTTTTAAAGGGTCAGTTATTTGTGATAATGAACCAATTGCGTCTTCCTTTTATATATCTTTCTATTTTTTAATATTAATGCTTATATCCTTAAACATACCACTAATCTTAGAAACGTCTGTGGAAAATGTATTAAGTTTATCATTAATCGGCATTAGCCTTTCCTCTATTTTGCCTAGAATGGTATCTGTAATTTGTGTCATTTGTGCATTTATAAGCACGTTTTGCCCAGTTCTTTTTTCTCCAGGCTACGGTGATTAGTCTTGTGAGAGCTCTCACAGTAGGACCCTTCAAATTCTTACTGGCGCCCATTGTCACTTTCCTACCCCCTTTCTTTCTCCTTGGAGTAGGTGTACCATTTAGCGTTTGGGCACAGCGGGTGTCAGCTTGTACTCTAGGCTCATGATCTAGCACAGTTACCAGGGCTTCGGGGGCTCCTTGTCCATGAGTAGGCGTTAGATTTTCCAGAATGATACCACCTTCCATAACTAACCCAGTATCCTCTACTGGAGACCCTCCCACCGTTCTACCTAGATTAATATAGAGAGACTGCGTTCAGTTCTATCTATTGCATCAGTTATTACTCTGACTGCAAGTACCAGGAAAGACTCAATGGTTGCACAGGGGATATTAGTTACAGGAGTTTTTGCCAGTGTCTTCTTATTTACCATCTTGAGGCCTTATAGTAATTATATTCTAATAATAAAGTGTAAGTGCAATATAGGGCCTTGGATTCATTTAGTAAAGTGCAAATGCAAGTGCAATATGGGTCTTTGAGATAATAGTATTTTGTAGTAAAGAGCCAATGTAATTGCAATATGGGGCTTTGAGATAATTGTATTTGAATAGTAAAGTGGCAATGCAAGTGTAATATGGGGCTTTGAGCTAATTGTATTTGAATAGTAAAGTGCCAATGCAAGTGCAATATGGGGCTTTGAGATAATTGTATTCGAATAGTAAAGTGCAAATGCAAGTGCAATTAGGGCTTTGAGGTAATTGTATTCGAACAGTAAAGTAATTAGAAAATGAAGTCTCATTTAGTCAATATGATCGATAAGGGACTAATAAATCCTCCAATTATATTCTCATTATTGCCCTGGCACAAAAAAGAATGATTAATGGCAGGTGGTAACATAAAATCATCAAATATTTGCTGAATACTGCCTCTGTGGAATGAAACAAATGAGAACCAACTGTATAATGCAAAATCCTACCCACAAGACATCAAACTGGATCAGAACCAAGGGGGTCGTCCTGTCCTGCCTCTGTCTTCCGCTGATGGGCGCAGACAAGCCCTTCTTTGGCCCGGGCAAGCCTGTGCTTGTCCCACACTTCGGGAGGCCCAAGGATGTTTAAGTGCACATCCGGGCCCGAAAAGACAATGTCGTTGGTGTCCCGTGTTGCCTACTGGGGCTTGTGGCCTGCTAGTGCCTGGTGCAGCATAGTCAGGCTCCCGCGCTATGGGACGCCTGAGGATGTTTAAGTGCACCTCCAGGCATGAAAAGACTGCGTCATTGGCGGCATGCCGGCTGCCTTACCTACTGGGGCTTGTGGTCTCCGCGGTAAGTGGTGCCGCAAAGTCGGGGTCCCGCCTTAGTTGTTAAATGCAACAAATGGTTGCATTATGGATATCATTCACAGTTCAATGTCTGACATGCAGGGATCACTTGCTAAAATAGCCTCCCAAACAGCCCACAATTTTGGCCTTACTCCGGTCCCTTCCTCAACCCTATTTTCAATTCTCACCCCAAGCACAAGAACACTCACTTCTTTTCAGGCACCACTCCAAAAGACACACATAAACACAAACACATGAACAACATACACACACTATTGACAAGACACATAGAACTGCCGAAACGACCACTATACCCAGAATCACTAACGAACCCACAAGTGCCACAACCACCACACCCAGAACCTCGTAACCACCACCAAACTTTCCTATGATCGTGATACAATGTACAAAATAGGACTAAGTGCATAGTAGATTGGACAGAGATGTTATCGCAAGGGCACAGGGAAAGGGTACAAGACCAATCATTCATTTTTGGGAATGTCATCAACCTGTGGATAAAACCCAACCTAGTAAGAAAGAATCTATCAAAAGTTCCATGTACAAATGATAAATAGGGCTCCATTCCTAAGGTTGTACGTAACAGCTTATGACTTCTCACTGTTGATCTAGATGCAAATTCTCCGTGTAGTCTTTTGACTTCTAAGAACTGAATACCCTCGTTCTTTAGTATCTTTCTTGAGATAACTATCATTGAGGATGGGGTGGTATAATATTCGAGGTTACCCAGTTTTCTCATAAAGTCAAGTACAAATTTAATCCAAGGGATTCTATGGGCCCCATCCAACTTTAAAATATCTTTTAAGATCGCTCTGTTCAGCTCCTTCTGATCCTTACACCAGACTATATGCTACAGGAGAATTGGCTCTAATTTTACCAGATCTGCTATATGGCAGAGGGCCAGCTCCTCATGGCAAATAAAGGTGGAAGTGCTTGGAGGGACAGAGAGAATGTACCTTATAAAGGCATGTTCTATCTTTTGCAGAGAATTAATGTGGGCAAAGCCCCACACCCCGGCTCCATAGGTTGCCATGGAGACACACTTGCCTTTTTATCCTCATCACTGCGGCGCAAATTCCGCCGCAGTGCTGAGCATTTCAATCGTGGGCGTGGTCATGACGGCTCCCGGCTGTCATCAGCACACGCCTTTCGTGACTCACAACGGGCGGGAGCCGTCATCAGCTTCGAAGAGGTTAAATGTAACAGCTCCTTGGGCGGTTTTCTACCTAACTTCTTTGCAAAGTTTGAAAGTGCTGCTGTTGATCTAGCAAATGCAAAAAAAACAGTTGATGGACAGAATGCAGAATAATTTCATACATTCACCCCAGTACAGAGATCTGGGCCTAAATCCATTATTTTTTTGCACTCCACACCACCCCAGTTCCGACATGGTCATGTGCAAATCAGCCTTGGCAGTAATGCCAGAAACCGGTCCTAGGAAGCATGTTTCCAGTCCAGGGTAGGCATGGCTTGGCAGTTCAGCCTGGACTGTTCCCATGAGGCACGGGGTCAGACTGATTTGCATATGGCCATGTCTGAACAGAGGTGGCAGAGTGGGCTGAAGAACGGTGATGGATCAAACCCAGATCTGTTGACTGGGTGTGAGTGTTTGATTGGTTCAGATGCTCCGTCCATCACCATCCCCTTTTGTACCGCTTTGTTTGCCATAGGTTGGCAGGGTATGCTCAGACGTGAGTCCCTTGCTCACTTTGCCACTGGATTCAAGAAAGCCTGGCTGAAAAAGGCTGTAATGCCAGAAACCGGTCCTAGGAAGCTTGTTTCCGGTCCAGGGAAGGCATGGCTTGGCAGTTCAGGCTGGACTGTCCCATGAGGCACAGGGTCAAACTGATTTGCATATGGCCATGTCTGAACTGGGGTGGCAGAGTGGGCTAAAGAACGGTGATGGATCAAACCCAGATCTGTTGACTGGGTGTGAGTGTGTGATTGGTTCAGATGCTCCGTCCATCACCAACCCCTTTAGTCCCGCTTTGTCCGCCATAAGTTGGCAGGGTATGCTCAGACGTGAGTCTCTTGCTCACTTTGCCACTGGATTCAAGCAAGCCTGGCTGAAGACGGCTGTAATGCCAGAAACAGGTCCTCGGAAGCTTGTTTCTGGTCCAGGGAAGGCATGGCTTGGCAGTTCAGGCTGGACTGTTCCCATGAGGCACAGGGTCAGACTGATTTGCATATGGGCATGTCTGAACTGGGGTGGCAGAGTGGGCTAAAGAACGGTGATGGATCAAACCCAGATCTGTTGACTGGGTGTGAGTGTTTGATTGGTTCAGATGCTCCGTCCATCACCACCCCTTTTGTACTGCTTTGTTCGCCATAAGTTGGCAGGGTATGCTCAGACGGTGAGTCCCTTGCTCACTTTGCCACTGGATTCTAACAAGCCTGGCTGAAGACGGCTGTAATGCCAGAAACTGGTCCTAGGAAGCTTGCTTCCGGTCCAGGGAAGGCATGGCTTGCAGTTCAGGCTGGACTGTTCTCATGAGGCACAGGGTCAACTGATTTTCATATGGCCATGTCTGAACTGGGGTGGCAGAGTGGGCTAAAGAACGGTGATGGATCAAACCCAGATCTGTTGACTGGGTGTGAGAGTTTGATTGGTTCAGATGCTCCGTCCATCACCAACCCCTTTTGTACCGCTTTGTCCGCCATAAGTTGGCAGGGTATGCTCATACGTGAGTCTCTTGCTCACTTTGCCACTGGATTCAAGAAAGCCTGGCTGAAGACGGCTGTGATGCCAGAAACCGGTCCTAGGAAGCATGTTTCCGGTCCAGGGAAGGCATGGCTTGGCAGTTCAGGCTGGACTGTTCCCATGAGGCATGTTCCCATGAGGCATGTTCCCATGGCCATGTCTGAACTGGGGTGGAAGAGTGGGCTGAAGAACGGTGATGGATCAAACCCAGATCTATTGACTGGGTGTGAGTGTTTGATTGGTTCTGATGCTCCGTCCATCACCACCCCCTTTTGTACCGCTTTGTTTGCCATAGGTTGGCAAAGTATGCTCAGACGTGAGTCCCTTGCTCACTTTGCCACTGGATTCAAGAAAGCCTGGCTGAAGAAGGCTGTAATGCCAGAAACCGGTCCTAGGAAGCTTGTTTCCGGTCCAGGGAGGCATGGCTTGGCAGTTCAGGCTGGACTGTTCCCATGAGGCACAGGGTCAGACTGATTTGCATATGGTCATGTCTGAACTGGGGTGGCAGAGTGGGCTAAAGAACGGTGATGGATCAAACCCAGATCTGTTGACTGGGTGTGAGTGTTTGATTGGTTCAGATGCTCCGTCCATCACCACCCCCTTTTGTACTGCTTTGTTTGCCATAAGTTGGCAGGGTATGCTCAGACGGTGAGTCCCTTGCTCACTTTGCCACTGGATTCAAGCAAGCCTGGCTGAAGACGGCTGAAATGCCAGAAACCGCGCCTAGGAAGCTTGTTTCCGGTCCAGGGAATGCAATCTTGGCAGTTCAAGCTGGACTGTTCCCCTGAGGCACAGGGTTAGACTGATTTGCATATGGCCATGTCTGAACTGGGGTGGCAGAGTGGGCTATAAAACGGTGATGGATCAAACCCAGATCTGTTGACTGGGTGTGAGTGTTTGATTAGTTCAGATGCTCCGTCCATCACCACCCCCTTTTGTACCGCTTTGTTCGCCATAAGTTGGAAGGGTATGCTCAGATGTGAGTCCCTTGCTCACTTTGCCACTGGATTCAAGCAAGCCTGGCTGAAGACGGCTGTAATGCCAGAAACCGGTCCTAGGAAGCTTGTTTCCGGTCCAGGGAAGGCATGGCTTGGCAGTTCAGGCTGGACTGTTCCCATGAGGCACAACGTCAGACTGATTTGCATATGGCCATGTCTGAACTGGGGTGGGAGAGTGGGCTAAAGAACGGTGACGGATCAAACCCAGATCTGTTGACTGGGTGTGAGTGTTTGATTGGTTCAGATGCTCCGTCCATCACCAACCCCTTTTGTACCGCTTTGTCCGCCATAAGTTGGCAGGGTATGCTCATACGTGAGTCTCTTTCTCACTTTGCCACTGGATTCAAGAAAGCCTGGCTGAAGACGGCTGTGATGCCAGAAACCGGTCCTAGGAAGCTTGTTTCCGGTCCAGGGAAGGCATGGCTTGGCAGTTCAAGCTGGACTGTTCCCATGAGGCACAGGGTCAGACTGATGTGCATATGGCCATGTCTGAACTGGGGTGGCAGAGTGGCTAAAGAACGGTGATGGATCAAACCCAGATCTGTTGACTGGGTGTGAGTGTTTGATTGGTTCAGATGCTCCGTCCATCACCACCCCCTTTTGTACCGCTTTGTTCGCTATAAGTTGGCAGGGTATGCTCAGACGTGAGTCCCTTGCTCACTTTGCCACTGGATTCAAGCAAGCCTGGCTGAAGACGTCTGCAATACCAGAAACCGGTCCTAGGAAGCTTGTTTCCGGTCCAGGGAAGGCATGACTTGGCAGTTCAGGCTGGACTGTTCCCATGAGGCACAGGGTCAGACTGATTTGCATATGGCCATGTCTGAACTGGGGTGGCAGAGTGGGCCAAAGAACGGTGATGGATCACACCCAGATCTGTTGACTGGGTGTGAGTGTTTGATTGGTTCAGATGCTCCGTCCATCACCACCCTCTTTTGTACTGCTTTGTTCGCCATAAGTTCGCAGGGTATGCTCAGACTTGAGTCCCTTGCTCACTTTGCCACTGGATTCAAGCAAGCCTGGCTGAAGACGGCTGTAATGCCAGAAACCGGTCCAAGGAAGCTTGTTTCCGGTCCAGGGAAGGCATGGCTTGGCAGTTCAGGCTGGACTGTTCCCATGAGGCACAGGGTCAGACTGATTTGCATATGGCCATGTCTGAACTGGGGTGGCAGAGTGGGCTAAGGAACGGTGATGGATCAAACCGAGATCTGTTGACTGGGTGTGAGTGTTTGATTGGTTCAGATGCTCTATCCATCACCACCCCCTTTTGTACCGCGTTGATCTAGCAAAGGCGTTTTTTTATCCAATATGGCAGGGGCCCAAGTATCTTGATAGTTAAAAAATACACCTAGGTAAGAAAAGTTTTTGACGGACGCTAACTTTTTCCCATCAATGAACATTTTGTGAGTCTTCTGCGTCCCTTGCTTACACCTCATGACATACGTCTTGCATATATTGGTTTGAAGACCAAGATCGCCCATAATTATACTACAAATGTCCAGGGCTCTCTGGAGGCCGTTTTGAGTATGAGCCATCAAAACGGCATTGTCCGCATAAAGGAGTGCGGGAATTGATCGGCCGCCCACTTGAGGAAAGTCTATGCCCTGGGAAAGCAGTGCATCTTGAAGTCCGTTTTTTTAAAGATTAAAAAGGAAGGGGGCTAGCACACAACCTTGTCTGACCCCTCTCCTAATTGGGAAGGCTTCTGTGCATTCTCCCTTCTGGCCGAAACGAACGCTTGCTGATGCGTCACTATACAATCGGCGTAGGAGAGTGATAACTTGTAAGTCAACCCCCACGCTTGCAAGGACCTCCCACAGCCTATTATGCTTTACTGAGTCAAAGGCCGCGGTGAAGTCGACAAAGACCAGATGGAGGCTGCCTTTTTTCGCTCTAGTGTACTTGCCTATCAGTAATGTAAGGTTTAAGGACTGCTCAATAGTGCCAAGACCCTCGCGGAACCCATACTGTAGATCTGATAAAAATCTTCTTTTCCTCGGCCCAATCTGCTAAGCGTTCAAATATAACCCTCCCTAGTACCTTGACCATAGAGTCTAGGAGGGAGATGGGTCTATAGCATCCTGAGCCTTCGCGATTTCCCTTTTTAAAGATTGGTATAAATATTCATTTTGCCCATGTGGGGGGAAGGGTAGACCTTATGTTGGCGTTAGAGACCTGAGTTAATATGGGCCTCCACAGGGTAATATTATGTTTATACAGGTCAACTGGTGCCCCATCGGGCCCTGGTGCTTTGCCGCCTGCGCTTTGTGCCAAAGCCCTGGTCACCCCCTCTGAGGTAATTTCCCAGTTATTTGAGATCCGATCTTCCGGGTAGCTATCTAAGTTACCCTGATCATTATATAGATCGTTATATAGATTGGACAAATGGGTAATCCATTCTTTTTCCATGATGGCTATCTTCACTGAGGGACCTACGCTAGAGGCTAAGAAAGGGGTGCTCAGGACCATCCAAAAAGCAGTACTATCTTTCTGCTCTGCTGCATTATGTAGGGAATCCCATGCCTCATTACGGAGGGTTTGTTTTCTTTCTCTTATAGCCCTCTTGTAGTCTAATCTAGCTTGTGTAATGTTGGGCATCGATCTTGGCTTACAGTGCAGTACCTTCTTTAGGTTGTAATATGCTCTAGTACACCTACTGTTAAACCATCCATAATGTTTTGGTTTAATATCAAACTGTACTCTCATTAGGTTACTTGCCGCCCTAATAATTTCTAAAGAGCAGTTCACTATTGATGTGTCTGGGGATCCTCACGTAAGCAAATATCTATCTCTAGGACATTTCTAGTTAACAGATCTGGATCGACCTTAGACCACTTTAATGTAAGTCCATTTACTGAGTTCACTTCTACCGTTCCCTGCATGCGGGTGTTTACATTGTGCTTATTCTGAATATACGTGTGTGTATTGAGTTTTAAAAGAAGGGGAAATAGATCGCTGAGAGCGATATCACCCACCACACTAAAAAGTATCATGTGAGCACGTGTAGGTGAGATCAGTATAAAAACAATTGTGGTTGCATGGCCTCTCCCATTAAATGTAGGCACAAAACCAACTGGGGGTTTGAGATCTCATTAACAAAAGCCAAATCTAATTTAGAAATGATGTCATTAAATATATCCCCTGTCTTTGAGTGAATGAAGTGTGTGCAGCTATCCACGTCATTATAGATGCCACACAATCTATTGTCTGCATTATTCCATAACCCACAGTTAAAATCCCCCAGCAGTAGAGTCAATATGTCTCTGCTTTTCCCATCCAAGATATTAGTTACTGTGGCCAGAATACCTTTTACTACTCTTTCCAGATCATTTTGCATGGAGTTATTATACAAATCGATCAAGAGTATAATGTGGGTTGCAGTAGGGACTAGCTCAACCATGTGAAAATAGTTTCTCCCCTGGTGAAGGTTGATCTTAGTCTGATGTCGAGACACCTCCTTTAGGCCTCCCTCCCAGACCTTTCACTGCCGGAGTATTAAATGTCTTATAGCCATTAAAGGTGTATTGATTCTATTTCCCAGGTCTCCTGCAGGCATAGGATTTCTATATTTCCCACGAAGGCCTCCCAAACTGGGTTCTGAACCTTAGAGCATAGCCCAGCGATGTTACAAGACACCACTGTGCATGTTGTAGGATCTGATATTGCCAGGGATATATTGCTGGATGGACCTGCTACATTAGGGGGGTCCAAGGTGGATGATTTGGGTATCCCCGATAGATCCATCTCCTGGTCTGACGGGTATGCTGTGCCCCCAATGCCTCCCAAACTGTGTACACATCCCTCACCCTGTCTGGGACTTGAGGTCCTTGTTAATTCCACATTCCACGAGGTAGGATCATGATTAATGTCATGTGGAGTGCTATTTTGTAGCTCCCTTCTGCGTTACCTGGGGCGGATGCCAATCAATCTACCCCATCCAAACTATAAAGGGGTCAAAGAATTTAAAAGTTGGAATGCCATATCTACAGTGTGGTGTGTTTCTGTCGTTATCTGATAGAGAGGCCTGCTCAGACCTTAAAGGAGATTGGTAAAAGAAACCTAAAGGAGATATACCCATCTCCCCTTTCTCACCATGTGGCATCTGGACTGTTGAAGGATACTTCCGACCAGTTCTGGTGATCTAAAAGTAATCACTACACAGTCCCCTGTTGGTGTTTTGGGTGCAAAGCCAACCCAGGGGATTCAGCAAGCCATTTTAAATTCTGAAAACAGAGCATTAGTATGGCCTGTCTTGATGGCAAGTGCGTGCAGTGCCTTGTTTTTTAGGGAGGACCAGTGCTCAAACACTCCCTGTTGTAAGGGGGGTACATTAGTTAGGACAACAGTATAAGGTGTGTCCTCTGGTGGAAGGTGTAAAGAGGTTGGCTACAGTAGATAGTTGTCTATCTGGCTTCCATTAAGCCCCCTAATTTGCTCCCTGGACTGTGGCCTAATAGAATTTGCCTGGTTTGTCTGTGTAATGGGGCAAGATGGTGTTATCTCGCTCCGGCTCACACCACCAGTCTCTATAATAGGTTGGATAGAGCACATACTAGAAGCCATTGGGACTGCTTCACGTACTGGATTAACTATAGGCCTCACTTTTGGGACAGTATTAACTGAATGAATGTTGTACTGGGTGCTTGGACCAGGTTGACACTAAGAGTTATTAGAACTGAGGGCAGTCTCGCGGGAAACAGCGGAACTGATTTTGGGTACTCCAGGGAGCATTTAACAGCCCCCTCCAAAGTCAGTAGCCTTTCTTCTATAGCAGATAACTTGGTTAACACTGGTCTAATTAGGGTTGAAATGCCCTCTAATTTGTCCCAGAAGAATGGCTGGATCGTAACGACTGTCTCCCCCCCTACGAGTGTACTCCCTGTGCTTATTTTGGCTGCTAGGGTATTTGCTAGACTTGCATTTTCTACCTCTATCCCCATGTTGTTTTGCCTATAGTGTACGTTTTTGTGTGTGGTAGGTCCATTCCCACGTCTTTTTATAAAAGGGGGTACTGGGCCCTTACCATGACTGATCTTCATTTTTTGACCTCTTGTTTGAACATTAGATTTATTTATTGAAGGTTGATAAGTTACTTTCCGTGCAATCACGTACTGGGCTGGACGTCCTGTCCTCCCCCTGGGGTGCTATCAGCAATGGGGCTTCTTTATCTAGGTCAGGGTTTGGCATTTCCCTCAAGGTAAAGACTAATTCCTCTGGGTTTGTAATCAGTGGACACGTTGGACCTACTAGAGGCTCAAGTAATAGCCTACATTCTGTGAGAATAATTTCATGCCTTAGGACCGATTCAGCCCTTTGCAAGAAGGCATCCAAGGTCCCAACTACCCCTTGCCCTATGAGGGATTTTCGCTTACTCATCCTCTATTCCTTTCTTATATTGAAAACCCTAGTACAAGTTGATATATTCTCAATTATCACCAAGTTCATGCGGGCAGGCCTCTTATCTATATGCAGTATAACACGATCAGATAGACAAAAAAAATCCCTGTATATGCAAGGGTGAACACAACAATACAAAAATAAATAAGAAAAAAGAAAATACATCTACTAGTTGCAATATAGAAAATGTCAATACCGTGGCCCAGCCCAGCCTCCTCCAGTCTCGGACGGGCTCAGACGGGCCCGGCCTTAGTCCGGGCTTCGTCAGCGCTTAGTCCCGCCTTTCCCTCGCTCGGGGCACTCACAGCAGCTGGTGGAAGAGTGATGCACTCTGGGGGTAGTAGTCCTCCCCAGAGTGTGGCCAGTAGCTATGGTTCCACGGCATGTCTTCAGGACTATCGTGGCAGCGGAGTCCCGCTCTGAAGGTATGCAGAGATGGCAGTAAGGGTGCGTTCAGAAAAGGTTCCCGCACCCCGGGGGAGCGGCAGCGCTATAAGCGCGATGACCCTGCCTCCCCCTCGCTCGTGGCACTCACAGCAGCTGGTGGAAGAGTGATGCACTCTGGGGGTAGTAGTCCTCCCCAGAGTGTAGCCGGTAGCTCAGGCTCTATTGCGTGCTCTCGGGACCCTCAGCCCTCCAGGTGATCCTTGGTTGGTGGCAGCAGAGTCCCGCTCTGAAGGTATACAGATTTGGCAGTAAAGGTGCTTTCAGAAAAGGGTCCCATTGATAAATATATGAAATTATTTACATTTAGAACTAACATTGATTTGACATTTAATAAAAAAAAAATGTTACCTTCTCTAGTGCAATTTCTTAATTATATTTATTATAAATTATTCCAATAATGTGCAATACATATGTCAATATCGTTTATGGTATTTCTATATGACGAATAAAGATTGTATTATTATAATTATTAATTTGATAGTATGCAAAAAATAATTGAACACACCTGCATAGACACATTTTGAATTTTTGATTAATGTAAATTTTTGTTTTAGTGTCCATTATCACGAAGGCAGCTTGCACTACATTTTTTATTAAAATGAAATTATACATGTGTTTCTTTAAATTTCTTAAATGCCAACATTACACACATGCATTACACATTAGTAAAATATTGCTTGTAAGAGAAATTTCAAAATGCATGAGTCAAGAGCTATTGCAAGCAGACAATGCAACAGAAACAAGTAAAAAAGAATCTTCCGGCGATGACAGGGTTTATTAGCTCTGTAGTAAAGTAGCAGCACCAAAGAAAGGGCTTGAATGATTGGGTTTATATAGGATACAGAAGTGTAAAAAGAAAAAAAGGTATGTCTCTACCTTATATACCCTCAACACAGCCAACTCAGGTGTGGAGGTTTACCTGGCAAAGTTACATCAGCGGAAAGGCACATTGGGATTGGCCCGGCGGAAATGGTGACTGGACTCCCTCTGACAGCCTGTGGGGCCATCAAAGTGGGCATAATATTCTGACAGAGAGGGCGCTACTAGGACCGACTATTGTCCAAAGACCTGCCAGCATCTAAATTGAGCGTGCTGACCCGCCAGTAGGCAGATGGAAAAACCAACAGAAAGGCAATGACGGGATCTGATCTGCCAAAATCGAAATTAGGCCCTTAATGTTCATCATCAAACTTTAACAAAAGGAAAGAGAGAGACAGAAGAAGGAAAAACATGATAAGAAAACTGTGAGAAATGGAGAAAGCTGCAATGAAAATGAACATTGTAGGAAATTAGACCTCTCTGCATGGTCGCACCAGAATATTTTGCCTTTTGCTGGATTCTATATTTGTGCTGGCTGCAGAAATCTGTGCTCTCCCTTTCAATATGTTAAAATTTGCATACCCCAAACTGGCATATTAAATGTACCTGTAAGACCCTAGTATATGGTTCAAAGTGTGTCCATGGCCCATAAGTTAAATATCTCAATGGACTACAGCTCCCATTGTGCCATCAACACAGTGACAGTGCAAACATGACTTCAGGCCTACCATTTATAGCTTGACTGTTACAGTTTTAAACTGCAAATTCAACCTATCAAATTAACACCTTTTGAAATGTTAATACAATCCTTTCAAATATTTATAAGTCACCACTATGAAGGTCTTATTGCCTTGAAGGTAGGGCGCATGGTATTTAAAAGTGGGACATAAAGGAATTTAATGTTAAACATGTCCTTAAAGTGAAAAAGCCCCAAAAGCTGTTTTTATTCTAGCAAGGCTTGCTGTTCAATAAGAAAACACTGTGTTATATTATTACATTTAATAACACTAATTGTGATTAGGAAATAGCTAAATACATTTTTATATTTTTACTAGTTATTGAGGTTATACGGAATCCAATTCAATGGAGAAGACACATTTTTGGAAATGGAAAATGTACTTTTAAAAAGTTACCTTTTCCCTTCTGAAAACCTTGGGAAGCCCATTTATATTTGCTCTCCTACTTCTGCCACCCAGTAATTAACATTTGATAGGTGTAAATGGGTGGAAAAAGCCAGAGATGACTCCTCTAAATCTGACAGAATATGCAAACGTTGGACTGTGAGCATCTGTTTTGACATTTCAGTGTCAAATCTTAATAGAATGTCAAATCATGCTTGACAGGTCTCCTGCAGTTCTGTAACACTTTGGGCACACTTCACAGATGTCTCCATATAAAAGGCAAATGTTATCTGACAAGTGGGCAGAGCTCTTCCTTTTGCTCCCCCCCATCAAGACAGGCTCCAATCACAATGGGCCTCTTTTTGACACAGCAGTATCAAATGCTGCAGGAGTGTCAAATCCTACTTGTTAGGTCTGGTGACACTTCAAGGAGAGAGAACAGGATGCCAAAACAATTCTTGGTTACCCCTTATCTGGTTACTGGAAACCCTGTTTTATTCTAACAGATCTCTGTATCTGGGCTTCTTAGGGGTATAATGACTAGACCACATTGGATTTTAGAGTTAGATGTTGGAGGACACACGATTACTATAGAATACTCCCCCCCTACTCCCCAGTCATCAGAGCCCATGTTTAAAGGTTTTTCCTAAGGTTTTCCACCATCATGAGAAATGTTCAAAGTGGGTAGGTTTGGCCCCTGGGACTTTTACCTCATTGGTTAGCACATGCTCAAGAGTTATTCCCCCTCTTATCTCCTGCCAAGCACCCACTTTACAACACACCTGAAGCTGAGGAATATCAAACAAGGACTGAGCAAACTGTTTATGACCTGAGAAGAGCCATAAAACAACTGCACCTGCTCCCTCTTGTATCCATGACAAAGAGGTGCCTTCTAAGTGTTATAAGGCTGAGCTCCTGTTAAAGATACAGGTAGACAACAAACTAAAAATAGGCCTTTTCCTGCAGCTGCTCAGCTCGCCAGTGTTAAATAGGCCTGGACCAAACCCTGCTGTTTGGCCTCTGTTAGAGGCCCTGTGCTTCTCTGATAACTTTAGAAGTGTACTCCAATGGTGGATTGGGGCTTAAATGACTAAGTCAAAGGTGAAATATTTGAGCAGGACAAACCTGGTTGCTGTGTCGGATCTGCGCTTCGTCACAGTGAGCATTAAATTCATACTAGGTTCTGGTCTCTCTCGAGTTTTGATTATGAATGGCACTTTAAACCTCTTGGTGCTATTTTTATTCAAAAGTAAAAATAATAATATCTCTAGTTCCCCTTATTAGTGCTTTGTCATTTTGGGGTCCTTTTGTTTATAACATTTTATTCTGTTTTCATAATTCAATTTGGGGTTTTATTGTTCTGCATTTTGAATTTATAACTCTTTTGGTACTGCATAAATATTAGTACTGCATAAATATTTCACACATTTCCCTAAGTTAAGCCTGTCTGGTCTGTGCCATAGCTGCCAGGGTGTTGACTTTAGGCTAATTTGGGGACTGTAAGGGTTCAACCTGTCCCGGGTTGTGATCAATTCTTGAGTTGGGTAGTCACCCACCCCATCTAATTTCTTTCAAATGTGCAAAAGGTAGATAACATGAAGGAACTGTAGGGGCATATTATCAAGGGGGTTTATCTCCGCTTTTTTGGCTTTAAGAGCCAAGAAAGCGGAGATAAAATTATCTCCCTATTACCTAGCTGTCGCTAACACCAGTTAGCGACAGCTAGTAGGAGATAGCGACCATCTTGGGCCCCACTTTGCATGTCAGTGATATTTATCACTAATGACATGCAAAGTGGGCGTGCCAAGATGTTAGCGACTGGAAACAGTCGCTAACATTGCTATCTCCTATTACCAACTTTTGGAGATATTCGCGCTAAGCGAGAATATCTCCAAAAGCTAACACCTGCCCTGAGAAGTTCTTAGCCATGTTATCCAATGGGAGGTGGATAACATGGCTAAGAGCATTAGCTCGGTAATGCATGAATATCGCTGACTTTTCAGCGATATTCATGCATTGCAGCCGTTTTTTATCGCATTTGCGATAAACCTTGGTAATACCAAGGTTTATCTGCGATAAAAATCGCCGCAGCTCAGTGGTAAAATGTTGTGTCTAACCAAGCAATAGCGATAATTATTGCTATTGCTTGGCAATATGCCCCGTAGTGAGGTAGAAGATAGATGCATGAGGTGGAATAATTTCTAGGAAGTCCTGAACTTTGGCAACCCTGGCATTAGGAAGCTCCGGTACAGGGCTTCTAACAAAAAGTTTGCACCCCAGAAAAAAAGTCAGGGGCATATTTACTAGGACAGCGTTAAATAAACGCAAAGAATGCTTAGAGCTTGTTTATTAATCATTGTTTGTCGAAGGAATTTATCGCCCTTGTAAAGCGTTATTAACAACGCGTTACCCCAGGGCGATAATATTCCGGGAAAATGGGCCAATATTGCTGGAAAACCAGTGATGTTGCACCAAAAACGGAGATAGCCTTGGTGATACAACCCTGTGGTCGTATCACCATAATCCACCTCCCATGTTAACTATGCCTTAGTCAGGAATTTAACAGACGTTAAATTCCTGTGTTAAGGCATAGTTAACGGGATTTAAAAAAACGCTCGTTGATGATTTCACAAAGCTGTGGTAGCGATATTTTCACTTGGTGTTTTGGTAGAAACGCCTCCTTTTTATCTCATTAGAGACGCAAAGCGAGGCTTGAACAAAACAGGAGCTGATTCAAAGAAACATGTGCTAATGTGTCCTTGCAAATAATGCGATATAATTATCGCCGCTTTTCGCCCAAAAACGGACGCTAAAGCGGCAATAATTATATCTTCAGCCCTTGATGATATGCCCCTCAGTTATTTATTTATACTTAGAAAAGTAATCACACATTTGAGCGGGGAGCCTGAACCATAGCAGTTGTGATGAATAGTGGAGAACAGAGCTTTTAGGCCGTTTAATATTTTGAAACACTGCCTCGGTCAATGTGGCCTCTGCATCAAAACAATTTCAAACAACCCGATAAAATATGTATGTTCAACCACCTCAGAGCTGATGGTGATAAGTCGATTTCTTCTAAGTTATGGCTACGAAATGAACTGTTCCTCATGTATTGTCAAACCAGTTGATTGCTCTGCACATTCTCTTAACACCTGCCAAGATGGAGACGATGTTCCCATGGCGATATTTTACTCACTGTCCTGTATTTTATGTCTCTCGTCCTCTTGTGCACTGATTTGGCACAGGATAGCATCATGATATGTTAAGAGCTGCTCATGCTCTCCCGGCAGGGCCTCCATTCTGTAGAATCTCATCTCAGGAAGACACCACAGAGACTCGCGAGTATCCTTCAGTCTAAGCACTGATCTCAGACATATAAGAGAACGTAGCCATTGTACTTTTATAATCTACAGGGAAAGTGACGGGGAAATTCTGGAAAAAAAGACAGAATGAGCAATGATCTGTGTTTAGTGCAGTTTCTTACAATATAATTAATCCATTTAAGATTAATTTTCTGCTCTAATTTCTTCTCCCAATTACCATTAAAAACATATATTTTCAAAAAACAAGGATTGAATTGCACAAAGAAATTTGTGCCAGTTGTTGTCTATACTGCCAATCACTTCAAAAGATATGTGTGTGGCATTAAAATGTGTCGGCGGAGTCTGTGTAAGGGAAATGTTAACGTGTCAGCAGCAAACTGAGCAGGGCTTGATTTTGACTCTGAATGGCACCATATGATATATTTCTCATTGCTGGCAATGTGATTTTATTCGTAATTTTTTACCAACAGAATAAAATATTGTTAACAAGTTTTATTTCTGAAAAAACAAAATATCAGTGACGCAAACCTTTTTTGCGATACTTCTAATGTTAATGACAAATTCGAATTCCCCCATCTCAAAGTTCTTGAAGTGTTATGCTCCCTGAGTGTAGAATGCATACCCAAAATATACTATGAGTTGTTTGCTTTTACTGATTGTAAACAGTTTAGACATAATGCAATACATATTTTCAGTATTAGACGTTTTTATTCGTCCTTTGTAAATATGTTCAAAATACGTGCATGATAATTGCAAAACTAGTAATTTTGCTGCCTTTTTGCAGAAAGCACCAGAACAGTGGCACGTTTGTAGGATACATTCTATTCTCTCCACGAGCAGACATTGACACTGAGAATGGAATTCAGCAGGTCAAACCTGTTTACTGAAGAAAGCTTTCGGGAAAACTCCATGAGGAATTTGATCCAATAACCACCAATTACTCAGGTAATTAGGCAACCTTTTTAACTGGAAGTGACATTCTCGGATGCTTCATTATACAAGTCATTTCATCAAATAATACCTCCAGGAGGAAAAAAAGAAAGCCCCTTTGTTCCCGGTGGTGTCAGATTGTTCCACAAAATATACAGCTGCTTGGAAGTATCCTTGGTACAATTCCAGAAACTGCTTTCCTCCAGTGTAGGTTGATGGATTTGGAAGGAGTAAGACCCACCCAATGTAAAAATAGTTACGCCAAGAGAGCAGGGGCAGCTTGTCTCTTGTAGGTTCACCCAAGTTAAACTAATCACTCCAGTTGATGGCCACAGACTGAGTTGGCCTAGGAACTTTTGTAGTGTAGGCTAGGTCTGGAACCACCATTACTCTCCCAGCAATTACCTTCAGTTGTGACCAAATGGTTTCTGAAGACCTTCACTACATGCAGGAGATAATAATAACATTAAACTAAAGTTTAAAAGCCCTGAAACAGGTGAAACTTTAAAATTTGGAAAATGTTTTGAGAAATAAATTCATGATCAGTTATATTTAAAAAGCTACAATAAAACTATTGTATATGTCTTTATAGCACCTTCAAGAGCAGGCAAAGGGTATGTGGCCCGAGAAGGTTGGGAAGAAGCTCGCCATTGTGTTTCGGGTGGTAAAACATCTGACACCGATGGAAACAGTGTCTTGGGGGGTAAGGGGACTGTGACCAGTACCTAGTGGTGGTGGACCCTACAGGAACGTTAACAACTTCATCCTTGGCCACCACCCAGAGACCCATCTACACCCTCCCTCTTGCTCCCCCCAGTTGTCTAAACATGGCCCCCTAAATGGGCTGGGGTCTCCTTTGCCACATGCACCTCACCCTCAGCCCCTGTCACACCAGCTGGACTGAGTATGAGGTTAATGCCCTCTTATGCAGCCTTTCTGTCGGCCAGTCTGAAATAATGAAAGGCATCCAGGGCCTTAGTTGTTGATTCAATTCAATATACTTTATTTGGTTTGTTAGAAAAACCATAACAGCATTTACATGAGTTAAAATACACATTTAAAATCAATGATGTAATTAGTCACACGTTCCAAAACCATACAAGACAGTAATGGTAACATATCTTATAAAATTAATACCACAGTATCATACCAAGTTCCATAACCATTCAAAAACAGTAGCTGGTCATATCAACATTATGCGGTCTCACAAATATATTTTTTCTTGGTCAATTATTAGTAACAATACCTTTCCTGACATTAATTGCTTTTAACCGCATGTGTGCTGAGTTTTTAAAAAACCAGCGGTGCATGACGAGCTCAGCTCGTCATGAGCGTACGAGAGGCGTAACTCATGACGAGCTGAGCTCGTCATCCGCCTCGAAGGGGTTAATATAAATAACTCTACATGATAGCAGGTTCCTGGATCATTCAGTGATAAAAGCAAATGCATAGCAGCATGATGCGACCTTACATTGTTTTTTATAAAAAGTAGTTTCAGATAAAAACATCTAAAATACAAATAACATTTACAAAAGAACATAAAGTGCACAGTTCTTTCTTTAGGAGATTTATCGCAAGGGGTAGAATCCAAGGGGCATGTTTTCATAAGTGGGAATGCGACTAGGTGATGTACTATGGCTAATCGCAGTCTAGTCAGCACATAACGATGCAAGGAATCTTAATTTCCTTTTTGTTCAAGGAGACCAGTGTACCCGGGTTATCAGAGATCTGGATATTAAATGACTTGCTGTATGTATCCATAATATATTTTAACCACAGGATATGTGATTTTTTCTCAAGGAGTAAGCAATATTTAATGATAGATCTAGTAAAAACTGTCTCATCTTCAGCCCATATCAGCAGTAGCCGCATAGAGGTTAAATCTGCTAGGTATGTCAGATCCACCTCCCGATGTATTAGTTCAGTAGAAGCTGAGGGAGATGGATTTAGGAGATGTTTTAAAAAGGCATTTTCTTCTTGTTGTAGGGCCTGGCTGCAATGATATCCCCATACTCCAGCACCATAAAAGGCTGTAGTAACACATCTCGCCTTGTATATTGTCAGCATTTCCTTTATGGAGTAATTACATAATTTAGAAGCAAATCTAAAAACCCCATGTGCATTCTTAGCCATCTTGGAGCAACATATAAGGTTTTACTTTTCGTTGTTTTGGTGCCACATATCATGGTAAAAGTTTTTGTTTTATTAATTAGCAGTTTTCTTTCCCCTATGAACATGATACATTTTTACATGGCTGCCCGGGTCCTAGGCTGTAGTACTGCGTTGTCTGCATACAATAAAAACAGTATGGGATTGCCAGATATTAACGGTGCATCTGCCTTCTCCAGCTGAAACAATTTTTCAATCTCATTTAAAAAGCAAAAAAAGTAAGAGAGCAAGGACACAACCTTGGCGAATGCCACGTTTTGGAGTGCACTTGTCCATATCTCACTTTACAAGATAACGTTTCATAAAGGCTTGCAAGAAAATAAATAATGCCTTTAGGTGCCCCAGGTTAAGTAAAGTAGGCCACAAAATGGTATGATCAACTATGTAAAAGGCACTACTTAGGTCGGCAAAGGATAGGTATATTCTCCCTTCTTTAGCATGTGTGTATTTGCCTATTAACAATTCTAGATTAATACATTGTTCTATAGCCCCTAAACCTCTTCTAAAACCATGTTTCCCTGGGGAAAGTATATCATTGACATTTACCCATTCCTCCAGTCGAAATCTTAAAACTTTACTCATCACTTTGAAGGATGAAACTTAAAGTGATATGGGACAGAAGTTTTTAGCTTCTGACCTATCTCCTTTTTTGTAGATGGGAACAATAACTGACTGACCCCATTATGCGGGTATACACTCTGTCGCCGCTTGATTAAACACCCTCGTGAGAATTGGCACCCACAAATCGGGCTCAGCTTTATATACATCAACAGGTACTCCAATAGGGCCCGGAGCTTTCCCTCCCCTACTGACCCTCCTTCCTGGACTTCTTCCACTGTAACATTTAATGGTATGACATGCAAATCACTCTTTTTTGGATTAGATGCCATGGATGTATCAACACCCGTTGGATTAGAAATACCCCGAAAGCGTGTTACCCAAGCTTCGCTTGTAACATGTGGTAATATTTCCGGGAGTGAATCATCCTTCAGAAATGGCACATTTAGAATATCTCCAAATAGCTTAGTATTTCCCGTACTTGCGGCCATGGAGAGTTTGTCCCATGCTATCTCTTGTAGCTCCCTTTTCTTAATATCAAGGGCAAGTTTATAATTATATCTTAGTTTTTTAATTAATACATTGTGTCTCTTCTTGCATTGTAGGGCTTGTTTCAGTTGTTTTAATGCTTTAGTGCAACTATGGTCGAAACACCCCTTCCTTTTTTACCTTCCCTCCCTATTGCGAGCTGTTAAAATCCTGTCAATAATTGTATTAATCTTTGTAACGTTAGCAATCAGCTCCCTATTCTCTACATCTTCTTGTAAACAAAAGGTAATCTAATCGTTATATTTTAAAACAATTTCATTTATAACTTTTTGAGGTTCCACACCATCCCATCTAATACTGATCCCATAGTGTCTATGTGAGGCAATGTTTACTACTGTACCTTGATGCATTGACTTTTTGGGCCCCACATTTCAAATGACTTAACAATACAATTATGATCACTTAGTGATAATTGGGCACATGTGGGTAGCATTAGTTGAGATTAAAACATGATCAATAATCGAATTAGTATTCTTCCGAATAAATGTTGGTATCAGGTCCCCGTCAATAACACAAGCACACTGTAGTATTTCAAGATAGTATTTAGCAATCACTGTGTTTAACATTTTCCCCTATACATTGCTTATTAAAACTGTACAATTGTCCCCTTCAAAACAACCAAGAGAGGGAGGATAGAGGTTTCTAATGAATAGAATCTACCTCCAGTCAGACTGTATACAAATAATGAGATTCTGTCCTGTTTATCTAATTTTTACATTTTCTGTGGTCAGTGAAAAAGCTGTTCCCTAGAGATGTAAGGGAGAAGCACTATGTGTTTTTAAAATACCCCTCACACACTATGAATCCCATAGTGTCATGCTTCATCATAGCGGTCTTCCCGTCCCTCTACGGGGCAGGGCACTTGTTTTTATGTGAATAGACTATGTGTGTGGTGGATTGTGAGATTTGACCCACTACACCAACTTTTGATAAGTTGTGATGTTGAAAGTCTGTATACCAGCCTTCCACACAAGGAAACCTTAGACATCATTGAGGAAGTACATTTCAGCATTGACTGGGAATATCAAACACCCAGGAATGTCATCATGGAATGCTGCATTCTGGCATTGAAAGAGAACGTCTTTGAATACAACAACACCCTATCCCTCCAGAAGCATGGGATCAGCATGGGTAGCACCTTTGCTCACTTGTAGAGGATGAAAATATTACATCCAAACAATCCATTTCACAATCATATTCACACCTGGAATAGGTATACTGACGACATTATGATCATTTGGGATGGAGATGAAATGACAGCCCAAAATTTCATCACCTGGTTGAACTATCAAAACGATTTTTTGAAATTCACCAGCACCATCTCCAGGGACCATTTAGTATTTCTGGATCTCAATATAACGCCTAAAGATGGAAGACTTATAACAACTACGCATTTCAAAGCTACATTAAAGAATTGTCTCCCCATGTACCAGAGCTTCCACCCGAAAGATCTTAGAGACAACCTTCCCTATGGTCAATGTTTGCGCCTTCGAAGGAACTGTACTGAAATTGTGGATTTTAAAACACAATCTCATCAACTTAAAGAGAAACTTCAGATGCGACAGTACCCTAACAAGGTAGTGGAGAAAGCATATAAGAGAGCACGCAACAATTGCAGGGAAAGTCTTCTGGAACCAACCATCCCTAAACAAGAGGAAAAGCGACCTTTCTGTATCACAACTTACAACACAAAATCCAAGCAAGTAACCAAAATTGTCAATAGACATTGGAAAATTTTGAATAGTGGCGGACTGCAACTCCCTAAAGCTATATTTTCCCACAGAAAAGGAAAAAGCATTTGAGACATGGTTGCTCATACAAGGCCAACAAGGAACGCAGTATCCAACCTATCTACGGCAATGAGCAGTATACACAGGCATCACCATTGCGGGAAATGCAAGGTTTGCCATCTGACATCTAAGAGCAAGGAAATCAAATTCTAAAACGGAAGTACTGCGGAACAAAGAAAGTTCACTACATGCAACTCCACAGGTGTAGTATATTTGATCAGATGCCCTTGTTTTCTGGAATATATTGGCATGACCACTCGAGACATGAACATGAGAAAAGGAGAGCATAAAAGCAACATTAATTGCAAAAGGAGTACCACCAAAATGGCGGCACATTTCTTGGAGAAAGTTCATAACCCTAATGACATCTATTAGGCAGTGATAGAGCAAGTAGCTAATGAGAGAAATCTTGTTGAAAAAGAGCAACGTTGGGTGCACAGTCTCAGGGCTAATGAGAGAGGTCTCAATGAGGAGATCCCCTGGAGCCAACTGTAAAATTCCACAAATCTCGCTATCCAGTGCTACAGTTAAGCCAGTATGACTCTTGACTCAGAATCACTGCTGTTACGCCACCTATGAACAATCGGAATGCAGAGACAACATAGAAAATGCATACCCCCATTAACCTGCAGACTATGCAAGCAAAATGTATACTAGCATTTTCAGTGACTGAGGCGGTATAACATATAGCATGAATCATGCAATGAATTACAGAAACCAAATTTATTGGACCTTCTATGAGACCACCCCAGCACAAGTAAGAAAATCCTAAGATGCAATGATGTGCACCAGGGATGCATCACTCGACACAGCGAGGGTGTATCTACTGCATAAAAGTATGTAAATCAAACTGTCTGCAAACAAAAATAAAACTCTCTGATAATACAGACCGCTAAATACCCAAGACCGTCCACTTTGGTATTAAAGATAAGGAATTGTAATATGTGCATTTGGGGCCAATGAAAAACGAACTATAATGAGCTCACTATTCAAGCACATCCGTAAAGACCCGAGAATGTTTACAAAACAATTTTAATGAGGGGAATTTTGAAAAACAGTGTTCATATGCTGCTCGAAACAGAAAGTGTGATAACGATTAATGATATCGAGAGTTCATTGCCGGAACAGTTTTTTCATTTTAAAGACCATCATGAAGTTGGGTCAAGATCGTCATTACAATGGTCCCGTACAAGGCGGCCATTTTTGTTCTTACACTAGTTTCCACGAGCCAGCCGTGCTCTTCCGGGTGAATTGAGAAGCCAGCGACCATTGAATGGTCCGGATCAGTTCTGCCATTTTTTGTCTTCTTACTAGTCTCATAGCCGGCAATACTCTTCCGGGTCAATTAAGGCACAGGTGTATGGCATTAAGAAAATCCGATTAGGCAGCAGTGGCAATTAATCATGGCATAAATAGCTGATCCCCAGTCTGCCATACACAAACCACGGAGCAGCACGGAGGTATTATGCGGGCAAGGGATTACCGGCTTTCACGTAAGTCAGACTTTTGCCGAGTCTCTTTCTCCCCGCTCCTAAGAAACGAGTCCCGTTTTATAAAATCACCCAACTCCACATTTTATGTTATTTTATTTCGTTTTAGAATGAAAAACACTTATTTATAAAAGGAATCCTCCCCCCGGCGCTAGCTCAAGTGGCACATCGATCAGAAAAAAAATTATGTATTCTCTTCAATCCTAACTGAAATGATTGTCGAAATCATGTATTTGTGTGTAAATACCATCACATCTAGAGTGTGTACCATCGCATCTAGAGTGTGTATATGAATGTATGTCGGCCAGTACAAACGTGTGTGTGTATATATGTCCAGTCTAGTTCTAAAAAGGAAATGCCCTTCACATGAAGGAACGGCGGTATTCACAGCCAGAAAATTGAATTGAGAAAAATATATCACAGTTTTTGGAAAATTAAAAAAAAAAATCTTTCTAAGTACATCTTAAGTAGCAGTCCACACTATGATGATGTGTTATGCAAAACAACCAGTCGGTTGTATATTGATGTGTTATTTCTCTCTTTTTTCTCCCTTTTTCACAAGTACCAATTTGGTAATTTTTAGGGGCCATTCAACCTCTTTTTCCAAACTGACCAGCCTATTTTTGCAGTCAGTCAACGTGAGATAATGGGCATACTATATATCCACATCAGTATCCCAGAGTGTAGTAGGGATCGTATTTAGGTCCTGATGAGTAAAGCAGTGGGGACTGCTTTCGAAACATGTCGACCAAGTAGGGAGTAAGATTTACCCCCTATTTACTTCTTTCCCAATTTTTAAGGTTTCCAGCTAGGGAACTGAATAACATTTATTTTTTCCACTAGCCAAGAAATTGTAAAACTTTTTTGTAATCCGCACTTTCCCTACCACTCTCACTATCCAACACACACATAGTCTCTTCACATAAAAACAAGTGCTCCCGCGTAGTCGTAAGTCGTAGCACGCCCTACCCCGTAGAAGGTCGGGAAGACCCCTATGATGAAGCATGACAATATGGGATTCATAGTGTGTGAGGGGTATTTTAAAAACACATAGTGCCTCTCCCTTACATCTCTAGGGAACAGCTTTTTCACTGACCACAGAACATTTAACAATAAGATTAACAGGATAGAATCTCATTGTTTGTATACAATTGTCCTCTTCATCATGCTTAATGCCACAAACACAAGTAGCTGCTATGTAACATGTTTGGATGTTAAAATCTCCAACCCATATAAGTACCACATCATTACTAATGGAGTTTATAAAGGTATCTAGCCCTTTATTCAGCTCAATTACAATGTTACTCTGTTAGTGTCAAACACATTATTATAGTAATTGATCACAATCACATACCTCTCTTCTTTACAGTGCAGCCATATAATCTGTGAGTGTGCTCCAATACCAGCAACTTTTTTAACGATTACTTATAGATTATTCGATATTAGAGCAATAGCCCCCGTTTTGCTCTTCTAGCGCTTGATAGTACAGCCTCTAACCAATATGACGAAAATCCATCTGTACATATTGGGTCGAGGAACCAGGTTTCTTGCAGACAAATCACGTCTAACCCATTAATAAAATCTTGCCATCCTAACGTGTCTCGTTTACTCATAAAGCCTGCAATATTACAAGTTGCTATTTCATAGCCATTTCCCATACTGCTCTCTGAAGTAGCAGTCGGGGTCTCCAGATAACTATCTGCATCCCTATTTATATCATTTAGATTATTAGGAATACTTTCTCCATTTATAGTAACAAATGAAGCTGTATCAGGGTGGTAACTACCACTTGTGATACCATGCAACTGTTAATATCACAAAAATCTATTTGAGAACCATCAGTAATTATGATATCATGTAAAGCCCTATCGGAAAAAAGCATCTACAGCTTGTTGAATTCTACGACTGTCTGCTATCCCTATTCCAGTAAGGTTAGTATCACTACTGGACAGATAGCAACCCTTTTGTCAGTCGAATCCTTGAAGATTGCTCAAGGCCTGTAATCTATTTGAAATCGGTAATGCATATTGGGGGTGAGTGGACTTATGAAAGTGTGCCCCAGGTTTGCTGTATCCTCCTTCTAACGTAATTTGGGTCGACCTTAAATGCCTATAAAAACCAAGAGGTAATAGGGATATACTCTCATAATTTTGCCTAGACAAGCCTACTCTATCTAGAGTAATTCTTGCCCTTCTTGGATTTTTAAAATTAATGATGATACAATCCTCTTTATAGGTCTTACGTAAGGGGCCTATCCAACTCACTCTCTGCTTTAGCAGTATTTGATCAGCTCCTTCCACTGTAAATCCACTGTTCTTATTTAAACAAATGCACTACTCTGTTCTTTAGGCTATCATGGGACTTCTTTGACCTGGCTGCAATAGGACGATATTGACAAACACTTCCACAGAGGAGCAGCATTCAGGTGAAAGATTTATAGATACATCTGCTCTATCGTTAATAATATTGGCCCTATTCTCCTCCCTTACAGAATTTATAGTGTTTGGTCTGTCCAGGCCAGATCTATACACATGTTCTTGCTCCACTTGATTTGCCTCTACCTGCTGTCTTTTGCAGCTGTTATTTACTAATGTTGGTCTCCCAATTATTTCCTTTGAGGTTGATGGATCATTTAAACCCCTTAGTACATCCCTTTTTTGTCACTATTCGATCACTTTCTTAAAGGGTCAGTTATTTGTGCTAATGAACCAATTGCGTCTTCCCTTGTTATATCTATCTCTTTTTTATTATTAATGCTTATATCCTTAAACATACCACTAATCTTAGAAACTTCTGTGGAAAACTTAATACGTTTATCCTTAATCGTCATTACATTTCCTCTATTTTGCCTAGAATTGTATCTGTAATTTGTGTCTTTTGTGCATTTATAAGCACGTTTTTCTCAGTTGTCTTTTTCCAGGCTACGGTATAGTCTTGTGTGATCTCTCACAGTAGGCCCTTCCACATTCTTACTGTCGCCCATCGTTACTTTCCTACCCCCTTTCTTTCTCTTTGGAGTAGGTGTACCATTTGGTATTTGGGCACAGCGGGTGTCAGCTTGTACTCTAGGCTCATGATCTGGCACAATTACCAAGGCTTCGGAGGCTCCTTTTCCATGAGTAGGGGTTAGATTTTCCAGAATGGTACCACCTTCCATAACTAACCCAGTATTATCTACTTGAGACCTACCACCATTCTACCTAGCCCAATATAGAGAGATGGCATTCAGTTCTATCTATTTCATCAATTTTTACACTAACTGCAAGTACCATTAAAGAGTCAATGGTTGCACAGAGGGTATTAGTTAAAGGAGTTTTTGCCAGTGTCTTCTTCTTTACCATCTTGAGGCCTTAGAGTAATTATATTCTAATAATAAAGTGTAAGTGCAATATAGGGCCTTGAGTTAATTTAGAAAAGTGCAAATGCAAGTGCAATATGGGGCTTAGAGATAATAGTATTCAAATTGTTAAGGGCCAATGTAAGTGCAATATGGGGCTTTGAGACAATTGTATTTGATTAGTAAAGTGCAATGCAAGTGCAATATGGGGCTTTGAGATAATTGTATTTGAATCGTAAAGTGCCAATGCAAGTGCATTTGGGGCTTTGAGGTAATGGTGTTCAAATAGTAAAGTGCCTATGAAAGTGCAATATAGGGCTTTGAGATAATAATATTCAAATAATAAAGTGCAGGTGCGAGTGCAATAGGGTCTGTTCTATTAAAATCACAATCACAGAATAAAACACAGTAGGATCCAGCTAAAACATCCAATGAAATCACCATAGGAGAGAACTACAATATTAACCCCTTGGCCGCGGCGGTAATTCTGCCGCGGCGCTATGGGGGAAGGGGAGCCTCGCGGCTTCACCATGCTCGTGACGGAACCACTTTGTCACGAGCCGTGGTGGCTCTATGCTTGTGATGGAATGGTTTCGTCACGGCCCGCCCGCCTAATAGAATGCTCAGCACAGGCGCAAAATCAGTGCCGCGCAGGCGCGGCGGCCAGGCCGTGACGGAACCATTCCGTCACCAGCACAGCACCACAGTGGCTCATGACAGAATGGTACCATCACGAGCATGCAAGAGGTTAAAACAAGTCACATTAATGCAGGATAAGAACAACAATATGCCTTGTATACTTTACATTACATCAAGGTTGGAGATATCAGCTCTTCTAGAATACTTGAACGGTAACCAAAATTAACTGCTATCCAGGTCTATTAGAAAATTAAATCTTAATTAGTCAATATGATCGATAAAGGACTAAAAAATCCTCCAACTTTATTCCCATTATTTTCCTGGCACAAAAAAGAATGATTAATGGCAGGTGGTAACATAAATGATGCAAAGGTATAAACCCAGGTAAATTAAAAGCAAATTAGCTGGCAAGAACAAATTATAATTATAAGATAACACAGCATAAGGAGAAAGGCACTAAAACAAACAATGATAACATGAAAAATGTAATTATACTTATAAAAATTGATATGAACATATTCAATGATACACATAATTAAAAAAATATATATTTTTAATAAACAATTCTTCAATTCAATTAATATACAGTAATCAGGGAAACAATAAAATATTGATGATTCCCGAAAATAATCGAAGAAGCTGATTCCTGTCAACGCGTTTCGACACATTCATTGTGTCTTCATCAGGACAATTTCAGCAAAATTCTAAAATTTAAACAAGATTATTACCAATACAATACATTCATTACTTATTCAACACAGTGGAGTTACCATCTGTTGCCAGAGAGAAAGTGATTTGTCATGGTACATCGCTAATATAAAAAAAATATACATATTTTGGTTTATAAAAAACTTGGTACACAACAAAGTCATATACATTCTGGAGACTAATATCAATGTTTTAAAAAACCATGAAGTAGGAAAAAAACAGATTTTAGATGGAAGCATAGATAAAGAAAAACAAGTTAAACAGGGGTGTACTGGTGCTCTTCTCTTAACTAGTTTTGGATTGAATTCCTAAATTCTTATATATTTTCCATACACTTCCTATGAATACCACCTGTTGTTATCTCTAAGTGACACTGTCTTGTAATTATCCTTGAACATAGGAGGAACCTGTTTTTCCGTAGTAAACGAAAAATAAAATTAAAATTAAACCTAAATCATTCATGCTTTGACTTTTCTAATTCTATAAATCTTACCTTTAGGCTTGAAAAAGTGGATTTTCTGCAGTTAAAAAATTCTGACTTGTAAGGATGATAATTTCATCTTTATAACTACATAAAAATAATGACATACAAAAGAGCTGGTTAGTATATTTTAGATTTAGAATTAGGGTCAACACTCTCCTAGCGTGCTTTTTTACCTATTTATTTTTTGTCTTATAGAAGTGCTTCTTAAGTTCTTTACATATATCATTTTCTAGTAGGCCCCAAATATCACACATTTTCAAAGAATCGTTAGTATAGGCACAACCTCACATTTCCGTACTCTAATTACCTTTTTTGGTATAATAGTGATTGCAGAGACGGTATTGTTCACTATAGAAGGCAGCTACGGCAACACGTGTATTCCGAAATGCATCCGCAGTTCTAATGATGATAAGGAATCGTGTCAAAGATTTTATTTACAAAAGTGTACAAGCCACTATATTCAGTTTCAAAATATCCTCATTTTAGGGCGTACCTATTCTTTTCTTGGCACGCTTTTCATAGGATGTTTTTCAAAGTATGCCGCATTTTCTAGGTGACACTTTCAATCGAAGCTGTTAGAGATATTCAACACTATCAAAGAAAAAATAAATGTCTAAAGAACTGATCAAGGTGCCAGAGACAGATCACAACCTCAATAACATAACCCTAACTAGGAATCACCATATTGTCGCGAGATTTTACCTTTAGTGCACAAGACAGTATTTGCCGAATCATCTATTTAAAATGGTGATTCTTACGGGTTCCTATTCTGGTTTTCTAAAAACACTTCTCATTTACAGCTTTCTAAAAAGAAAACTTAGAAAAGATACATCGTATGTCAGAGCTCCTCAATCTAACGAGAGTTGCTATGTGCTAGCGTTTGGCAAAAAAGTATTACCTTCAGTTAAAGATAACGCATTCGAAGAGGCCAGCTCCAGACGCCAAACAAAGCCGATCACGAAGAAAGGTCTCTGCTATTATTTCCCTAAAATGAGATAGTGTCCAGGTTTCACATATTAGCCGCCATGGTATTAACACTATTTTCATCTAAAAATGAACGGTAGGCTGTAGATTTTACCTGATAATATAAGCCGTTCAAGTATGCTTTACGATCTGGAATCTTACGGTGCTCTTTTAAAAGTTGTTACAGCAAAGTTTCACACATAAATATGTGTTTTCTTGAATCTATTAATAAATTATTAAAATGGGTTTTAAATAGAGTCGCTTGTATGAACTAAACGTTATTTTGGCAGCTGTAGCGTTCGTTCTTAACGTACATACCTTCTGGAAGCTGAGTGTTTGGCGATATATCTGGCGTCTGGTAGCTCGTCCGTTTAGAAGGGTTCGTGTGCTCGAACCAAAAACGTTTATATAGGCATGTGACCTCTTGAATGGCCAGCAGCTGTGAGAACTTTCTCTCTTAAAGGGCAAGCTAAATTATATATCTCGGATGTATGTAACGAAGTCAAAGTACCAAAATCAGCGGTAAATGTACCTATGATATTGTCCTTTCCTCTGACTTCATTAACAATAAACAGAAAACGGATTAACGCCACTAAATTTTATTACAGATGATATATTTATCATCATTATTATATAAACCTAAATAATGCCATAGATACAACGATAAAGATAAAACAAACTGAAGGGAGTATCAAAAGGGTCATTGCAATCTCCTACTTGAGGAAGGATTTACATTATTGCATTCTCCCATGGGAGCTCATTATTTAACCCCTGAGTAAAAGTACCGAGGGAAAAAATCCAAAAGACTTCTCTCTTTTTTCTGATCTTCTCTCCTCCTTTGTCGTTCGGAATGTGGATTTTCTCCAAAATCCTCCATTTTGCATCTGAAGGTGAATGTTTATATTGTACAAAATGATTCACCAAAGGGGCTGTGTATTTCAAAGTTTTAATTGCAGACCTGTGCTCTGTCATGCGTGTCTTAATAGCCCGTGAGGTTTCCCCCACGTAGCCCAAATTGCAAGGGCATACGATTAGGTAAACCACATTTCGTGTACTACAGGTCCAAAGTTCTTTAGCATGAATGGTACTGCCATTAAATATCATAGTTTCACCAGTGATAATTTGATAACAAGATTGACAAGAACCGCAGCGAGAGGTACCTTTCACTCCATTAGTTCCATCAATAGATTTCTGTATATACGGGGTATTATTTGTGGACTTATTGAAGCGTGATCGCACTATGAAGTCTTTTAAGTTTTTATTTCTGCGATGCGCGAACATAGGTTTGGCAAGTTTACTGTGGGTCTGGTTCACATTAAGAAGATGCGAGTTTGAATTAATTATCTGTCTAACAGTGGCATCCAGAGTTGAATGTTTAGTTATACAGATTAATTTCTGGTCTTGTTTTTGCCTTTGCGCATTAAACAGGGAATCACGGTCATAGAACCGTGCCCTTTTGAAGGCTTCCCTAACTAGGCAATGGGGATAACCTCATTCCAAGAACTTCTTCTTCATCATTATGCACTGGCTATCATAGTCCTTCAGATTCGTACAATTCCTTCTTACCCTAAGGAACTGTGAAAAAGGAATGCTATCCTTTTGGCACCTAGGGTGATAGCTCTTAAAGTGCAGCAAGGTGTTTCTTGCTGTTGGTTTTGTGTATAAATCAACCTCTAGGCAGCCTTCGTTGTATCTGATGTAGATATCAAGGAATTCCACCTGAGATGAATCTATATGGGCAGTGAACCGAAGATTGACATCGGTAAGATTGAGCCATGCCAAGAAACCCTTCAGGGTCTGTTCCCCATCGGTCCATACAAAAAAAGATGTCATCAATGTATCGGTACCAATGGGAAACAGACTTTTAGAATTTTGCTGAAATTGTCCTGATGAAGACACAATGAATGTGTCAAAACGCGTTGACAGGAATCAGCTTCTTCGATTATTTTCGGGAATCATCAATATTTTATTGTTTCCCTGATTACTGTATATGAATTGAATTGAAGAATTTTTTTTTTAAAGAATTTTTTTTAAATTATATGTATCATTGAATATGTTCATATCAATTTTTATAAGTATACTTACATTTTTCATGTTATCATTGTTTGTTTTAGTGTCTTTCTCCTTATGCTGTGTTCTCTTATAATTATAATGTGTTCTTGCCAGCTAATTTGCTTTTAATTTGCCTGGGTTTATACCTTCGCATCATATTGCTTTACCCTGACCCAGGAAACTTATCCCATTCAGGGGGTCCTTGTTTATTTCTATAAAAAAGGTGGTAACATAAAATCAGCAAATAATTTGCTGTAAACTGCCTCTGTGGAATGAAACAAATGGGAACCATCTGTATAATGCAATTTCTTACCCACAAGACATCAAACTGGATCAGAACCAAGGGGGGTGGTTCTGCTCTGCCTCTGTCTGCCGCTGATAGGCACAGACTAACCCGGCCATGGCCTGGGCATGCCAGTTCGCGTCCCATGCTGTGGGAGGCCCAAGGATGTTTAAGTGCACCTCCGAGACACGAAACGATAACGTCGTTGGCGGCCTGCATTGCAACTGGGGCTTGTGGCCTTCCGGATGCCTGGTGCACCAAAGTCAGGCTCCCGCGCAGTGGGAGGCCCGAGGATGATTAAGTGCACCTCTGGCGTGAAATGACTGCGTCGTTGGTGGCACGCCAGCCTTGTTGCCTACTGGGGCTTGTGGTCTCCCCAGTACCTGGTGCAGCAAAGTTGGGCTCCTGCCTTAGTTGTCAAATGCAACAAATAGTTGCATTTCTGGATATCATTCACAGTTCAATGTCTGGCATGCAGAGATCACTTGCAAAAATTGCCTTTTCACTCACCTCAGCCTCCCAAACAACCCACCCTTTTGGCCCTACTCAGGTCCCTTCCTCAACCCAGTTCCAAACTCCAACTCCAAGCAAAAGCACAGTCACTTTTTTTCAGGCACCACTCCAACAGACACACATAAACACCAACACACAAACACCATACACACACTTTTGACAATATACCCAGAACTGCCAAAACGATCACCATACCCAGAATCACTACCGCACCCACAAGTAGCTCAACCACCACACCCAGATAAACCGTAACCACCACTACACCTATAACCACTACCACACCCACACCCAAACCACCAGCATACCCACATACATCACAACCACCTCTACACCCACAACCACCAGCACACCCACAGCACCACAACCACCACCACATCCACAACTACCACCACACCCACAAGCACCACCACACTCACATGTATCACAACCACAGCAACCACCTCAATAGCACACTCATCAAATTAAACACATTCACACAAAAGCACACCTACACCCAAAACAACACCAACCAAAACCAAATGCACATACTGAACCGAATACCAAACACCACCCAAAAAGAACACATCCAAACATACAAAACATACTCCAGACTAACATGCAACTGCCAAATATACAGACACACGCACAGTACGCACTCCAGCTTCCTATACCTCCAAAACCAAATCCTCTCCCACCCCTTCTACCCTTTCTTCTACCAAATTCACCTCTTACTTGTCCTTAACCCCTGTCAAATTCAAACCCACCCTTCCTAAGAAAGGTCCATCAAGTGCCTGCTCTGTACCCCATAGAAGCCCCTTCCTCAGGAGGTTACCCTTTGGCAATCTGTTTAGGAGGCAAGCTATGGGCTACAAAACCACAGCCTGTTGGGCTTGGATATCATTTAGTTCTTCATTTATGTTATTTCTTTTAATACAACTTTGGGAGAAGTATCTCATTTATGAATAAAAATATTTCAATTTGTCCTAACATTATTATTCATTTACAAGTCATTGCTTATTTAAAATGTTGATGATAAAAATGTGAAATACATAATCTTACATTTATGATAGAAAATACAAAATGTTTTTTTCAAATTACATATCTGTACAGTCCAAACATTAAATTCTGTACTGGACATTAAAATGTTGGTGCAAGCATTTATTGTTATAGTGGTTACTTACACTAAATAAACCAATATGTTTCTATTAAGTGTTAATACAGGGGTGTGTTTTTTTAACTTGAGTAAAAGAAATGAAAGTTAGTAAAATACACGAAATGCACTAGATAAGGAGAAATGTTACATTTATAAATATATGAAATGATTTTAATTTAGAACTAATATTGATTTTACATTTATTTAAAAAAATATTTTACCTTGTCTGGTGCAATTTCTAAATTATATTTAATATAAATGAATCTAATAATGTGCAATACATATGTTTATAATTTAATAGTTAGTGAAAATAATTGAACACACCTGCTTAGACACATTTAGAATTTTTGATTAATGTCAATTTTTGTTTAAGTGTCCATTATCATCAAGGCAGCTTGCACCAAATTTGAATTTAAAATAAAATTATACTTGTGTGTTTCTTTAAATCTCTTAAATGACAACATTACACACATGCATTACACATTAGTAAAATATTGCTTGTAAGAGAGATTTCAAAAAGCATGAGTCAAGAGCTATTGCAAGCAGGCAATGCAACAGAAACAAGTAATAAATAATTTTGCCTTTGATTCCGGAAATGACAGGAATGATTAGCTCTGTAGTCAAGTAGCAACAGCAAAGGAAGGGCTTGAATGATTGGGTTTATGTTGGAAACAGAAGTGTAAAAAGGTAAAAAAGTTATGTCTCTACCTTATATACCCTCAACATAGCCAACTTAGGTGTGGAGGTTTACCTGCCACAGTTACATCAGCGGGAAGGCACATTGCGATTGGCACGGCGGAAATGGGAACTGGACTCCCTCTGACAGCCTATGGGGCCATTGAAGCGGGTATAATATTCTGACAGAGATGGCGGTACTAGGACAGACTATTGTCCAAAGACCTGCCAGCATCTAAATTGAGCGTGCTGACCCGCCAGTAGGTGTATGGCAAAAACCAACAGAAAAGCAATGACAGGGCCAGATCTGCTAAAATCAAAATCAGGCCCTTGGTTTTCATCATCCAACTTTGACACAAAGAAAGAGGGAGACAGAAGAAGGAAAAACATAATAAGAAAACTGTCGGAAATGGAGAAAGCAGCAGTGAAAATGAACATTCTTGGAAATGTGTCCTTTCTGCATGGTCACACCAGAATATTTTGCCTTTTGCTGGATTCTATATTTGTGGTGGCTGCATAACTCTGTGCTCTCCCTTTCAATATGGTAAAATTAGCATACCCCAAACTGGCCTTTTTAATTTACCTGTAAGTCCCTAGTATATGGTACAAAGTGTGCCCAGGGCCTGTAAGTTAAATGTCTCAATGGACTACAGCTCCCATTGCGCCACCAACACAGTGGTAGTGCAAACATGACTTCAGGCCTACCATTTATAGCTTGACGGTCACAGTTTTAAACTTCAAATTCGACCTATCAAACTAACACCTTTTGAAATGTTAACACCTTCCTTTTAAATATTTATAGGTCACCACTATGAAGGCCTTGTTGCCTAGAAGGTAGAGCATATGGTATTTAAAAGTGGGACATAAAAGAATTTAATGTTAAACATGTCCTTACTGTGAAAAAGCCCCAAAAGCTGTTTTTGTTCTAGCAAGGCTTGCTGTTCTATGAGAAAACACTATGTTATATTATTACATTTATTAATGCTAATTTTGATTAGGAAATAGCTAAATATATTTTTATAGTTTTACTAGTTATTGAGGTTATACAGAATCCAATTCAATGGAGAAGACACATTTTTTGGAAATGGAAAATGTACTTTTATAAAGTTACCTTTTCCCTTACAAAAACCTTGGGAAGCTCATTTGACGTTACAGTGTAAAATCTTAATTGAATATCAAATCATGCTTGACAGGTCTCCTGCAGTTCTATATGTAACCCTTTGGGCACACTTCAAAGATGTTTCCAGTATAAAAGGCAAATGTTATCTGACAACTGGGCAGAGCTCTTGCTTTTGCTCCCTCCACCCCCCATCCAGAAATGCTCCAATCACATTGGGCCTCTTTTAGACACTGTATTATTAAATCCTGCAGGAGTGTCAAATCCTACTTGTTAGGTCTGGTGACACTTTAAGAAGAGAGAACAGGATGCTAAAACAGTTCTTGGTTACCCCCTATCTGGTTGCTGGAACCCCTGCTCTACTCTAACAGATCTCTGTATCTTGGCTTCTTGGGGGTATAATGACTAGCCCAAATTGGATTTTAGAGTTAGATGTTGGGGAACACCACAATTACTATAGATAACTCCCTCACCACACCCCAGTCATCAGAGCCCAAGTTTAAAAGTGTTTCCAAAGGCTTCCAATATCTTGAAAAATGTCCAAACTGGGTTTGAGTTGGCCCCTGGGACTTTTACCTCATTGGTTAGCACATGCTCAAGAGTGGTTCCCCTCTTATCTCCTGCCAAGCATCAATGTGGCTTTTGAAAGCACCCACTTTACAACACCCCTGAAGCTGCGGAATATGAAACAATAACTGCGCAACCTGTTAACGACCTGAGATTAGCCCTGAAACAACTGCACCTGCTCCCTCTTATACCCATGACAAAGAGGTACCTTCTAAGTGTCATAAGGCTGAGCTCCTGTTAAAGATACAGGTAGACAACAAACTGAAAAAATCCTTTTACTGCAGATGCTCAGCTCGTCAGTGTCAAATAGACCTGGACTGAACCCTGCTGTTTGGCCTCTGTCGGATGCCCTGTGCCTCTCTGATAACTTTAGAAGTGTACTCTTATGGTGGATTGGGGCTTAAAGGACTAAGTCAGAAGGTGAAATCTTTGAGCAGAACAAACCTGGTTGCTGTGTCGGATCTGCGCTTCGTCTCAGTCAGCATTAAATTGATACTAGGTTCTGGTCTCACTCGAGCCTTGATTATCAAAGGCACTTTAAATCTCTTGGTGCTATTTTTATTTAAAAGTAAAAAAAAAAATATCTCTAGTTCCCCTTATTAGTGCTTTGTCATTTTGGGGTCCTTTTGTTTATAACATTTTACTCTGTTTTCATAATTCAATTTAGGGTTTTCTTGTTCTGCATATTGAATTCATAACTGTTTTGGTACTGCATAAATAATGGTACTGCATAAATATTTCACACATTGCCCTAAGTTAAGCCTATCTGGTTTGTGCCATGGCTGCCAGGATGTTGGCTAATTCGGGGACTGTAAGGGTTCAACCTGACTGGGGTTGTGATAATTTCTTGAGTTGGGTAGTCGCCCACCCCATCTAATTTCCTACAAATGTGTAAAAGGTAGATAACATGAAGGAACTGTAGTGAGGTAGAAGATAGATGCATGAGGTGGAATGATTTCTAGGTAGTCCTGAACTTTGGCAACCCTGGCATTAGGCACCTACGGTGCATGGCTTCTAACAAAAAGTTTGCACCCCAGAAAAAAACTCAGTCATTTCTTTATGTTTTGCAAATAAACACTTAAAAAATTTTTATAAGTAATCACACATTTGAGCGGGAGCCTGAACCATAGCAGTTGTGATGAATAGTGGAGAACAGAGCTTTTAGGCCGTTTAATATTTTGAGAAAACTGCCTCGGTCAACGTGGCCTCAGAATCAAGCGATTTCAAACAACCAGATAAAATATGTATGTTCAACCACCTCAGAGTCGATTTCTTCTAAGTTATGGCTACGAAATGAACTGTTCCTCATGTATTGTCAAACCAGTTGATTGCTCTGCACATTCTCTTAACACCTGCCAAGAAGGAGATAATGTTCCCAAGGCGATGTTTTACTCACTGTCCTGTATTTTATGTCTCTCGTCCTCTTGTGCACTGATTTGGCACAGGATAGCATCATTATATGTTAAGAGCTGCTCATGCTCTCCCGGCAGGGCCTCCATTCTGTAGAATCTCATCTCAGGAAGACACCACAGACTCGCGAGTATCCTTCAGTCTAAGCACTGATCTCAGACATATAAGAGAATGTAGCCATTGTACTTTTATAATCTACAAGGAAAGTGACGGGGAAATTCTGGAAAAAAAGACAGAATGAGCAATGATCTGTGTTTAGTGCAGTTTCTTACAATATAATTAATCCATTTAAGATTAATTTTCTGCTCTAATTTCTTCTCCCAATTAACATTAAAACATATATTTCCACCAAACAAGAATTGCATTGTGTAAAAAAGTTTGTGTCAGTTGTTGTCTATATTGCCTATCACTTTAAAAGATATGTGTGTTGGCGTCGTCTCTGTAAGCGGTATTTGAACCTGTCAGAAGGAAACTGAGCAGGGCTTGATTTTGGCCCCGAATTGCATTGCATGATGTATTTCTCATTGCTGGCAATGCGATCTTATTCGTAATTGTTTACCATCAGAGTAAAATATTGTTAACAAGTTTCATTTTTGAAAAAACGAAATATCAGTAACACAAACCTTTTTTGCGATACTTCTAATGCTAATGACAAATTCTAATTCCAACACCTCAAAGTTCTTGAAGTGTTATGCTCCCTGAGTGTTGAATGCATACCTAAAATATACTATGGGTTGTTTGCTTTTTACTGATTGTCAACAGTTTAAACATAATGCAATAAATATTTTCAGAATTAGACGTTTTGATTCGTCCTTTGTAAATATGTTCAAAATATGTGCTTGATAATTGCAAAACTAGTACTTTTGCTGCCTTTTTGCAGAAAGCACCAGAACAGTGGCACGTTTATAGGATACATTATATTCTCTCCACAAGCAGACATTGACACTGAGAATGGAATTCAGCAAGTCAAACCTGTTTACTGAAGAAAGCTTACGGGAAAACTCCATGAGGAATTAGATCCAATAACCACCAATTACTCAGGTAATTAGGCAACCTTTTTAACTGGAAGTGACATACTCGGATCCTTCATTATACAAGTCACTTGATCAAATATTACCTCCAGGATGAATAAAAAGAAAGCCCCTTTGTTCCCGGTGTTGGAAGATTGTTCCAAAAAATATACAACTGCTTGGAGGTATCCTTGGCCCAATTCCAGAAACTGCTTTCCTCCAGTGTAGGTTGATGGATTTGGAAGTAGTAAGACCCACCCAATGAAGAAATAGTTACGCCAAGAGAGCAGGGGCAGATTGTCTCTTGTAGGTTCACCCAAGTTAAACTAATCACTCCAGTTGATGGCCACAGACTGAGTTGGGCTAAAAACCTTTGTAGTATAGGTCAGGTCCGGAACCACCATTATTCTCCCAGCAATTACCCTTCACTCTTGATCTCCACAATGATTGAAATTATCCAACAGATCTCTAAACATAGAAAATGGCAGGCTCAATCTATCTTTTCCTCCCAATTTGTCCAAAACCACTTGGAGGATTGGTAAGGCCAATCTTGTCGTAAGGGTCAGTTACCTGTGTGTATCCATGTTTCTGTAAAACATGTGTAATTGAGCTCCTGTTCAAAAGAAATCACCAATTAATTGGACTTTGATCAAGCATAGGTGAATATATTTGCATTTCATGACTTGCTCTAAATGCATGTTTTGGTAGCTGGGACATAATACCACTTTTTAGACCAAGGGTCTGATTTATCATTTGGTTGACTCTGACTTCATCACAACCGGGAGAGATATCCCTTCCACTTTATTATAGGCACAATAGATTTTAATACACAGTTAATGAGACCTGTCTTAAAATAGCCTCCATCTATGTGGTCTATATTATTAACTGCATCCACTCTGAACTGCATTCGCAGCATTTCTACACCTAAAAGATGGCAGCTGCAGCTTTATTGTAAGAACTTTTTGAAACCTGTCTTTGAAGACTGCACTAAGTACAGGAAACAAGTTGTCCACATTGTCCAACTCATAGCCTCTTCCATGTGTCTCTTGCCTGTCCTTTGATCCTGTGGTGAATGGGTGTTGACCCAATGTAAGCCCTGTAGACGTTTTTGCTTTTGGACCATCTGTGTTCTGAATCACTGCCGTGAGTCTCACTGAGCAGCACTCACTGTCAGCTCTTCTAAAAAGGAATTCAATGCAAACCACAAGTTTCTTCATTTTAAAGCACGGTCAGCTCCTGTGCAACCAAGGTAAGAAGTTCTGTGCTTTTTACATGTGATCATCTGTGCACAAGTGTGCCTAGTGAGCAATGGGCCTAACTCAGCCTGGTATCTGCATACTGGTATACTGTCCAGATAGGACCTTTAATACATAGATTATGGTTTGTTCAGGCCTTATAATATAGCTGAGCATTCAAAAGGCAGAGCCTCATTTCCTTTTACTATAATGTGAGTCTGTAGTCTTTTACTGTATTCACACTTTAAGTGAATGCTGTACCACAATAATAATTCTGCTTTGGCCAAGCCTACAGAGGTTCAACATCTTTTTTTAGGTAAACAAAGGTCATGAACACAAGTATAATATAAATTCAAACATATTTAGGTTTGGTTATATATTACTGAATCAACCCTTATTTATATTTTTACTTTGAACTGCCATGAGAGGGCAAATTAATTGTGTCTCTGGCCTTCTGGTGGATCAAAAGCACCTCTAGACAAGAGGATAATTTGGGTTTTTACCCTTCTCCGGTAAAATGAAGTGGGTGGGGCAGGGTCTACATAGGTTGTTAAGTTCACACTGACTGACAAGCCCCTGCATGTCTTTCCCAGAGGCAGCTAGACTTCTAATAACATTCTTTCCGGAGGGCCCTTTTGAGATTTTAGTAGGATGGAGCCAGTTTGGCAGTGACAGTTAATGGTGATGTAGGGATTTGGGTTTCTGGTTGAGGGGGTGAGCCCTACTTTAGCAGCAATTACAATTCCTATCAGAGTGAAGTCACAAGTAAGACCCAAATTAACCCGTGCTTAACCCCCTGGTAGCTTGGCACAAACACACTCTGGCTTAACTTAGAGACAATGCGTGAAGTAATTACGCAGCACTTCAAACAGTCGTAAAGTGAAAACTTCATACAAGAAAAATCTCACTCTAATTCGGAAACATAGAGTAGAAATTAACTGAAAAGTATTTGGGACAAAAACTACAAAAATTCAATTAGTAGAACTGGAGATAAGCAATTAAAAAAATGTAGGTAAAGATAGTGCTTAAAAGCACAAAGTGCCAACTTTGCTTTCTGGTTAAACCAGACTGAGAAAAGTCACACGTTCAGGCTGATCACGAGGGAGCACAGGCCGGATACAGGGACCAAGTTAGACCCACTGAACAAAGTACCTTAAATCCTGATTGTGGAGTGTTGTGATATCCCATGTTGAGGATACATCATGCAGAGACGCTTCCAATGAGCTGTGGTACTGCGATGCAAAATCCTGTGTTAAGGTTGCACTGCACAGCGGCCATTATGGGCAGCTGCAGGGCTGCAATGTGAGTTACTGCATTTTGCTGCAGTGGTTGCGAGGAGTTGGGGATGAGATGCAAGGTCCTGAAACAAGGAGGCGTAAGGCAGTGGATGTGCCACACAGCAATGGTTCCGATGTGGAGCTCCAAGTAGATGCGTCACCCTACTTCAATTCTTTCCAAATGACCAAAGATGGCTGAATGAGCACATTCAGGCCCTCTTCCAAGGATCCAGGCCTGGGGTGGTACGACTTGGGCGACAAGACCCATAGCAGGTAGAGTCCATGTGCAGAGTACTGAGTGGCTGAAGCCTTTTCTGCCCCTGACCATCTGTTCAGGAGGCCAGCCAACAAGCCATTGGATTCACTCTGATGGTCCTGAGTTCAAAATGCAGGTCCAGTCCTCCTCACTCAGGCTACAGAGCAGCAGGGTAGCAGTCCTTCTTGCAGCACAGCAGTCCTTTTTTTGCTTCTTCAACAGATCCATATGTGTACTGAAGGGTTGAGGCTGAGGGTGCACTATTTATCCCTGGTGCCAACTTTGAAGTAGGCGAAGTTTCTGGAGGGTTCTACCCCCAAAAGTGTTTGGAATTTCCTTCTTCTCCGACCTGGCCCAAGCTTTTCTGGAGGCAGAAAGGACTAGTGTGAAACTGTTTGCAAGTGTGCTGAGGCAGAACCTTTGTGATGTGGCAATGTGGCAGTTCTGCCCCATATCAAGGCAAGAGGAGATTCATCCTGTCAACATCTATTCCCCTTTCTCTCACTGTCTGGGAGAAATTCACAAAGATCAACTGCCAGCTATACCTAGTCATATGACCCAAGATACAGGCTCCAGCACTGAATCATTGGGACAAGAAAACACCAACTTTCTAAAAGTGGCATTTTTGGAATTGTGACTTAAAATCCAACATTACCATTAAAGAGTGTTTTAAATTGCAGTTGTTTACAAACGAATCATTCCTGCCTGTTATATACCTATTCATGAGCAGGAGGGCCTCCAGGTACATTGCCAAGCTGAAGATATCCCACCCAAGGGACCTGTGGCTTCTTCAGCCCGGAAAATTTAATCTCAGGTAGGGGTGGGCGGAATTTGCAAAATTCACTTTTGCAAACTATCGCGAAAATGTCAAAAATCTTTGCGAAGACGCGGAAATATCACGAAGACGCGGATGTTTTTTCCCCGCCCGTTTGTGGTATTTTCTGCATGATCACGTTTAAAATGTCTCGCTAACTTAACCATGCGGTCGCTCATGGGCGCAGTCATCTTGTTTTTACTTGTCCCGCCCGCTCGCGCTGCTTACTTCCTGTTCCGGGTCACGCAATGCATGGTCGCGCCCATTCGCATTACGTATTTCCTGTTCGGGAACGCTTTTACGTGTTCGCTCTGCTTTTTGCGTACTCGGGGGGGAACATATCGCGCAAACTTGCGCACGTGGTCGCAGTGGGCGAGGCCATCTTGTTTTTTACTCTATTGATATGGTTCTGGGGCCTGCTTTTGAATCCTCCCTCTATCTTTTCAATCCTTTTATTTCTAGAAACTTTTGTTTTGATCTTTTTTACTGATTCTATATTTTTTGTTTTGTCTACTTTTTCTGTGTTTGTTAGCTACTTTTTCACTCTTTTTCTATTGCCTGCTATTTTCATTTCTTTCACTTAGTTTTTTAATTTGATTACTTTTTATTTCCCGCCCCACTCTCCCCAGAACCATGTCCATGGGTAGGGCTCGCCGCAGCCAGAGCCGCGACCGCCTTCCTTGTGGAAAGTGGCGCCCACAAGGGGTGCAAGCACAGGCCTTATTTGGGGAGGTGGACTTGGCTGCACTCATTTTCCTTGTGCAGCGCCAACTCCCCTTAACCGTGGCAGCAGGTGGCAGGCCTGGGTCCGGGTACAGGCTACTAGAGCATCGGCAGCGGTGGGGGAAGGTGCGCCGGGCAGTGTTCTGCAGCTCTGGGGTTCGGCGCACCCAGGCCCAGCTGACGCACCGGTGCTCCGACATCCTGGACCGGGAGCAGGACCTGCTGGACCTGCTAGGAGTGGAGGTCCCGGGTCTTGGTGAGTAACTATTTAATTATTACTACTTTGTATCTGTTCTTCTGCTTTGTGTTATATAATTATATTGCGAATATCTTTTTTTTTCAACCAGCTAGAATGCTGCTGCTTACATTACTGGTTAATTATTACGTTTAAAAGTCTACTGTGATTGTTATGACACAGGTGCTCTTCTGAGCTACTACTAATCTTACTTGTTTGCAACTTTGCGTTTGCGCTCGCTTAGCGTGATTATGTAAGAGTTCATTTTAGAGAAATTAAGTTACGTAATGCCATAGTAACTCTTGCCCTTACTTTGTCCTGTCACTAAGAGATAGGGTCGGATTGATACTTAGGTTTAGTTACTTTGTAGGAGTTTGTAATTTTTTTGTGGTATGCGTGATGTCCCCTGTTACGTCATGTGCTGCTAGTACCCTAGTCTTATTAGAACCTTTTCTAGTTTGTTCAATTAGTGGTAATAGGCTTAGCACTAGCAGAACATCAGCATCAATCAATCAACCAAATATTTGCTGTATACAAAAATTTAGTAATGTGTCCTCCATTTGACCATATGCATTGTTGAGGACTAAAAGAAGTGGAAATGCATACATAATGTACAATTGGCACACATGGAATAGCTGGGCTAGGTCAGGTGGTACGTCATACTGAGGCTTAGTCAGTATTCTGGAATCAGAATGGAAGACTGGATTAGTGTTGATAAATAGTAAGTAGTCAATCCGCGAATCTCCCGATACTACTTGCTGACCAGATGAGATCGGTCAATTTAGTTATTGCAATTGGTGTTTACATAAGTGTTTTTTGACCGTTCTTTACAAATATTTTTTATTTGTTTGACACCATCCAGCACTGTTTGTCTCTTTCTTATATCATTCCTGTTCAGCACCCAGGGGCAGGCAGACAGGGGCGCAGTCGACTGGATATCCTTACCAACATCAAGAGGAGGACACAAACGCGGGCTCTTCTGCTGGCCCTAGTAAGTCTTCTGGTTTTTAATAAAAATTCCTATTCCATAACTTTTACTGCTCCATATTTTTCCTGAACTATAGTTTCCATTTCCTAATGCTATTTTTTCCAACAATTATCCTTCGATCTGTACGGTTTCGAAAATCTTGTTATCCCTGCATCTGCTATGAATACTCTCTGTACTACTACTACTATTAGTCTGTCTGTACTGTAGTAGCTAAGCTTGCCCAGTTGGCCACTCTTTATTTAAAAGGTTTTAAATAAAACTCAGATTCACCAGTAGCTCTAGCCATTGAGTCCAGTCCTTTTGGTCGTCCTCTTGTACTACTTCTAGTCTTATTGATCTTTAGTCTTTGTTAATCTTGAGGCTTTGACAATTCACACCAACAAATGCCCAACCAGATTTATTTCTATGATATGATAGGACATACTACTACTGTTGTAGGGATTTTGCACATACAGAACTTTGCACAAGAAAATAGGATGTTGGTGATGGGAGGTAGGACCTTCCTCACACACCTCAATCAGAAGTTCAGAACCCACCACAATCCCCTGCCCGACTAGTTATAGTAGTGTCTTGTCATAACTATTAGCTCTCCGAACCCTCCCCCCAAGATACCCAACAAGTAGACAACCCAGAACATAACACATCTAACATTTCAGTTGTGGAAGCAATGCACATGCTTCCTTTCGCTCGCTCACTTGTGTAAGTCCACACCAAATACCACCGAGTCTATGTAAGTTCAAAGTTTTTATTTTGAATTGACAAGCTCTGTACTTTGTTCTATAATTCAGCACCAACAGGAACATCGATAACATTAAAACAATAAACATTGTTACACTTACTTACAGTCGGGAAATAAATCATGATAACTGAACAGTGGTGGAAGCACCACCATCCCCTAGGTAGGAATATTAGTTTAAGTAAATTTATAAATGAAGATCTTTAAGTGAATTCTGGGGACCCCTCACCTTAGAAGAACCTAGTACTGGTAGTTGTTGCATCATAAGCTCTGCAAAGCTCTGGTTCGTAGAAGGGAATCTTCCGTCTGTAATGGGAAAAATGAAATGGAAATGAAATTCAGAAGATTATAGCAATGCATTTGGTCTTCATGCAGGGTACTGAGTGAGAATTTTTGACTTTTCACTTTATGATAAATGACTGTTGCAAACTTCCCACAGTTTTCTGTGTCTTACATGTACTAGCAATGGCCTGAAAGTTGATAGCCTGTTTCACTATTTCACAAAAATGTTAGGGTTTGCTAGACATATATCTGAATATGATATAGGTGCTTTTTACCTCATAAACATAGTGTTTTTGTATTGCTTACACTATATGTATAAATTCCTTTGGGGTTCCATTCAGGGGTTTTGACACCATTGTCATTTTATGATTTTCAAACAGAATAAATTCACCCACTGTCCCTGTCATGGTCTTTCAATAGTGTTGAGAGAGTAATGATTCCTTAAGATCTCCATCACTGAGTTGGAGTCTGTTGGTGACATTATATTCTTAGGTGAATAAATAATAAAATTAGAAATAAACTATGTCAACAGGAAATGGGGTGCCCCAGCAAGGTGCCTGTCGTGGTCAGTCAGAAAAGGAAGGCAGTGCAAAAGCAACAATAATTTCCAATCACAGATGCCTGAGAGAAGCAGGGAATAACATGAGGTTAAAAGGCTTGATGTGAAAAAGTATAGCCAAACAGAGGTAAAGTTATGGTAATCCACATAGAGAGCCCACAACCTAGTAATAAGAGAGGAATCACCGCTACACTCAGGGAAGCCATGAAACGGAGAGGATGCTGATAGCACAGTGACAGACACTCCCCACCTTCGCAAAGACAACAACACTGAATCCCTTTAGCAGAAGCACATTTGAACCCCCAGGTTCACAAAAGGAACATTGGTTGCACAACTCGAGAACACCAGTCATCACTGTGGACCAGATGGCCAAAGAAAAAGGCCCTTATAAGCAAACCTCCAAAACAAAAGAAATATCATGTCCTCAGTTTGAGGGGGTCTGATGATTGCGGTTTTGGGTATGTCGACCTGTGGTCTAAAAGAGATCATGATATATACTTACCTGAAGCTGACCCACCGCCATGGCATCAGGCAGGAACAAGGGAGACAAATAGTAATTTTTTTTTTAAGTAGGGCACCAATAATAATCTTACGGGCCTATGACAAGCAACTGAACAAGTCAAGTAAAGGGATTGAGATATAAAAAGACCTATTTGGAAAACACATAAGATGAAAGGAACTGGAACTAGATGAGTATAGTGTCAGACTTATCACGCTAGGCGAGCAGTTCATACTCTTCCAAGACGAACAGGAAAAATTACTCCCGGAGATGCAATCTTTGTATACAAGGAGTCCCACAAGGAAAGGAAGGGAAAGATCATAAAATGTCTGTACTAGACCTTCGAGATGCAATCCTTTAGCATAATAAGGACACGCCCCTCTGTACTGATAGAGTTCTAATGAGCTTGACGGAAATGGCTGTAGACCAAAAACACTGCCAGACATCCTGTCATGTATGCACCACTTCGAAGATAAGGAAATAGTTATGAGAGCTGAGTGAAAGGGAGAACCAATCCTCTACAATGGAGCAGCCCTACAGATTTATCAAAACTTGTCACTTATCACCCTCCTAAACAGATGATCATTTTAATAGGTGACCTCCTTCTCACATGACAAAGGCATCAAAAGCAAATGGGGCTACCCATTCTGCATCTTCTTGGAGTGTCAAGGGATGCACTGGGCAATAATATTGCTAACTGAAGCTATTGTGATCCTGTGCCTGACCCCACCAAGTGAAAAAATGTAATACAATCCAAAGTGCAATGTGAATAAATACAAACAATCTGGTAGACTGATATTAAAAAGATGTGATTACAGTTAGCTATCGACAGAAAACAGACTAGTATTCAAATATACTACAGAACTTTTCATATTTCTTAAGAGCCCCTGATCTCAATGCATATTTTCCTTCCCTGCCCTGGATTCGTAGTAATTTTACCTTCCATGCCTGAAAGGTTGGAACATGATCTGTTTTCCAGGACTGCAAAATGAGGGATTTAGCTATTAAAGAGGCAATAAAAAGGGACTCATCGTATGGAGTATGACTCAAAGAGCAGCCTAGGACAGGGATTAAATCATCGAATATTATAGTGGCTTTGAGCTCAATGGAGAGGTATTTTTCTATTTCCTTCCAGAATAACTGAATTTTTGGGCATTCTCAGACAATATGTTTCCAGGTGCCTTTTTCTTCACATCGAAAACATTTGTCGGTGACATGGGGAAAGATACTGTGGAGGAAAGAGGGGGTTCTGTAAATTAACCGTTTATTATAAAATTGCATACGTTTGATATTAGCGCCGCGGAAAATGGTTTTATTCAATTTATTTATCTTATCCCATATCTGCTGGCTAATTTCAAAGTCTTCCCTCTTTTTACACCTCTCAATGATCTCACTGGAGGATACCTGCCCTTTGTTTTCTTTTAGTATTTTAATCCAAGTACTGATCTTCTTTAGTATTGGATTATTCAGAGCTGTAGAGATATTTTTTTATGGAATAAATTTCCTATATCGAGCTCTCTGAGTTTTGGATTGAGCATAAGAAATGACAGTTCAGAATTGTGTGGGAGTGTTATATCTGTCTAGAAATTTCATCCCAGGACCTCCACCTATTGCCCATAAGGAAGTCTTCCATTTTCTCAAAGCCATTTTCCTTCCATAGATTTATTATATTATTATCCATGCAGCCCTCTTCTCCTAAACTAAGGTTGGTTAAATCCGTTGTATTGCCTATTTTGGGGATAGATTAAAAATTCAAAAACTGAGTTTTCTGTTTAAAAATCCACTGTTGGGACTTATAGCGAACTTTCTTTGGATCTTTCGTAATTCTAACCGGGTCAGTGATTTTTGATTCTGACAGCATCTTCTTCATGAAAAAATTGTCTACCTCGTGGGTTTCTGAAGAAAAAAAAAACCTAAAACTATGGTGTACAAAAGACGCAAAATAATATTCTCTAATATTTGGAAGGGACAACCCTCCTTGTGCAGATGGGAGATATAAAGTGCTGAGTGCAAGTCTAGGAGATTTTTTTGCCCAGAGAAAAGAAGAGATCAAAGCATCTACTTTTTTAAAATAGGAGGCCTGGATTTCATAGGGTAAGGAGCTAAAAAGAAAATTGAAAAGAGGTAAAATTGACATGCGTACTAACGCTGCCCGTCCCATTTAAGACAAGGGTAATAAATTCCAACGATCTAAAAGAGACCCAGCCTTTTTTAATAGAGGTAAAAAATTCAGCGAATACAGGTCTTCCAGATTGTCCGATATGAATATTCCCAGATATCTCTTTGGGCATGTGTTTTATATCTGTCTGAATTCCGGTACTAAGGTGTCTACAGTGCAGTTGGTTAAAATAATTTCCGTTTTGTTAACATTAATCTTATAGCCGCCTAATTTTTGGAAATCGGAGAACATTTTTAAAATTTTCAATTGATTCGACGGTTTGGATTCTAAAAAAAGAGCAATATCATCCGCGTCTAATTTTATATTTGTCATTCCAACCACTGGGGCAGTGTCGGTCCTTGTATCCCTAATTGCGATCGCCAACGGTTCAATAAATAACGTGAATAAAATTGGCAACAGGGGGCATCCTTGTCGCGTGCCCCTAGTGACCTGACATGTCCCAATATTGGTATTATTAATAATAATCTGTGCTCTAGAATTCATATAAAGTTGTTTTAAGAGAGAAATAAAAACAATCAGGAATTTAAAACTGTGCAAAATAGCAAAAAGGCAGTAGTTAAAAAAAAAAAATAGCAAAAAGGCAGTCCCATGACACTAGATCGAAGGCTTCTCCGCGTCTAAAAGCCAAATTTGAGCCTTCACCTTATTAATCTTAAAATAATCTAGTGCCTCCAATAAAAATTTTGTATTTGAATGAAGATGCATACCTGCAATAAAACCACACTGATCATGGGCTACCAGAGACCCCACTATTTTATTTAATCGGTTTGCTAAAAGTTTTGTAAAAATTTTATAACCTCCTCGAAGTAAGTAATTGACTAAAATCAGAAGTTCTTTACGTAGGGCACCTCCACATTTTTTAGAAAATTCACTAGGAAGACCATCATCGCCATTGGCCTTACCATTGGGGAAGGGGCCAATCACCTCATCTAGTTCTAGCATTGAGAAGTCCTCTATAAGATATTTCTTGCCCTCATCTTCTAATTTGGGTATTGTGAGTGACTCTAAAAATTCCCCAATGGGATAGGGTGTACCCCCTTCAGTTGCTTGATAAACTCCCTCGTAGTGTTTCAAAAACATCTCACCAATAGAGGCAGTAGTCTTAACATGTGATTTAGGGATGGGGTCAGTTAGTTGGTCTATCTTATTTCGGGCCTGCTTTTCTTTGGCTTGCCAGGCCAATAGCTTCCCTGTATATTCACTCTCCTCATATATCTTTTGGGCATAGAGCTTGTTATTAGTCTTGCCTAAGTCATAATAAAAATCCTTCATCCTGCACTTTGCCTCAGACAGCTTTTGCCCAGAGAGCGATGACCTAACCCTGTAGTGTTCTTGGGTTGCCTGCGTGAGTTCAATTTGTAGATTGATTTTCTCCTCCCTTCTTGCCATCTGCTTTGGTATTTCTTTAGACGTAATTAACCCCCGTAAGGTGGCCTTAAATGCATCCCAGATCGTATTTAATGGGGCTGTGCCTCTATTCTGTGCAAAAAACTGTTCAATCTTGTCTTACATATCTATACACCATTGTGGGTCTTGGAGGTTCAGTTTGTTAAAAAACCATCTTCTTAAGGGCCTTGCGTCGTGTATCCCTTATTTCACCTCCATACAGAGTGCCGCATGGTCTGAGAAGGCATTTGGTAGATGGGTGTAATTATATAACTCTAAATCGTGAGGTGTTAAAAAGAAATCTAGCCTAGATGCAGAGTTATACTTTGCTGAATGGTATGAGTATTCTCGTTTGAGGGGATTAGAGAATCGCCAATTATCAATGACGTCAAGGTCTAGTTTGCAGCTTTGGATGGCCATAGCAACTTGGGGTTTGTTCTGGTGGTGATCTTTTTTGGAGGAGTCCAATAGAGGATTTTGTAAAAAATTAAAGTCTCCCCCCCATATTATTGGTCCAAGAAGGCCTGTTATAGCATGCTTTAACTGTAAGATTGGCAGAGGGTCATCTAAGATTGGTGCGTAGATTGTGGCAAAGATTATGTTTGCAATATTTAATTTACCATGCGCAACTTCCCATCTACCTCAGGGGTCTATAAGTGCCCCTTCTAGATTAAAGCCTACGTGTCTTCCTATTAGTATACATACTCCTCTCTGTGCCAGCCCAGCTGTTGAGGATATCTTGTGGCCAACCCAGCCCTTAAGAATTTTATCTTACTCAGCCTGGTCTCTATAGCGGGTTTCTTGTAGGTATATAACATCTGGGAGAAGATTTTTTAACCAGCACTCAATGGCGTTTTTTCAACATACTGTTTGTTCTTCAAAATGTTAAAACGTCTATAACAACAACAAGTAATAAATAAATAAATATATCCCGGGGAATTTTAAACCTCAGCCTGTGCAAAAAAGCAATAAGCAGCGTACATATGTTATAGCAGCAAAAAAGTAAAAGGAAAACTACAACAGATTTTTTACTAAACCTCTCTTTGTGCAAAATAGACAGAGAAGCAGCATATATGTGCAAAAGAGCAGATCTAAATCTCTCTTTGTGCAAATATGCAAATAAGCAGCACAATTATACAATAGCAGCAAAAACGTATTAGTTTAAACCTCCCCTTGTGCAAATACGCAAACGTGCCAATAAACACAGATATATAATAGAAACAGAAAATCAAAAAGAGCAGCATCATGTTCTTCTAAACCTCTCCCTGTGCAAATGAGCAAATAAGCAGATGAGCAGATAATAAGCACACTTGAACGACAGCAGGAAAACATATTGTTCTAGACCTCTCCATGTGCAAATACGCAGATAAGCAGGAATTTTATAATAGCAACAGAACAGGAAGGAGAACAGCAAAAGCATATTGATTGATCTTTAAAGTGATAGGTGCAGGATGGCAAAAATTGAATCGCCATTTTGTGCAGAAAAAAGCCTTTTTAATGTGACATTGTCCGTACCATAGGTGTGTCAGTATTAAAACAGATAATATATGAACTCTCTTTTTTCCCCTGCAACACCCCCCTTCACCCCCCTCCCGCCCCCCTAGAGTGGATGGGAATCCCCAGTGTCCCACTTCCGTCTTTCTCTGATATTTCTTCTTTTTGGATGCCATTTCATTGCATCCTTGTGTGCTTCCTGTCTCCACCATGGACCCGTCCTTAAGGTAATTGAAAACTCAACAGCGGTTTATGCTCCAAGACCTTCAAGGAAAGACTGAGCTTCATGCAAATCCGTAAAGATAAAAAATTTCCCTTGGGCCAGTACTTTAAGTTTCGATTGCTGTACCATCATGGCTTGAGCTCCCTTGCTCTTAAAAGAGAGAGTCAATCAATTTAACAAAGTCCCTGCGTCTATGGGCAGATGCCGCCGACATATCAGCAAAAATCCGAAAGTTATTTGCCCCCTCCGCTTTGAATATTTACTTTGAAAACGCAGTGTTTAGAATTTTCTCTTTTACCCTAAAATCTGAGAAGTTGAGCAAAATTGTGCGGGTGTATTTCAAGTTACTGGGTTTATACGCCGGGACTCTGTGGGCCCTTGTGATCATTAGGTCGCCTTCAAGCTCAGGTATAACTTTTTTCAGGAGGGACTCTGACCATTTAACTACATCCTTATCTTCCAGTCCCTCTGGTATGCCTACTAGTCGTAGGTTGGACCTCCTGTTATAGTTTTCAAGGTCTTGCATTTTTTCCGTTAGTTGAGTGTTCTCTTTATTGGCCACTTGAAGATCTTTATGCATTACCGTAAGGGAATCCTCTAAGGACGAAATCCGAGCTTCAGCTTCAGAGACTCTCAAGGGGAGATTGCCAAGATGTTCCTCCATTTTCGTAAGCCTGCTGTGCAGCTGAGAAATTTCCTGAGCCTGGGAATTTTTAAAGTCTCTTAGTTCCTGAAGGATAGTTGCAAGCATGTCTTCAATTGAGTTCGATTTTGTGGCATTCGGAAGAGAGAACAAGCCACCCTCTTGGGAAAGCTGAGGTGCTTGTGAGCTTGAGTCTTGGCTTAGAGCTTTCATAGTTAGCTTACGGTTTGGGCTTGTAATCAGCTGCACCGGAGGGTGGGAGAAAGTCTGGGGCAACGCAACAGAAGGGGAAACTCTGGTTAATGCAGTTGATACTGCCGAAACTGCTTCTTCTACGCCTTCAGCGGCCTCTTGTGCCGCCACTGGTGACTCAGACGTTGTGGGGCCGTTTATATTCCCTACAGCGTTGGAAACATCTTGGTACGTCATGCCACTTGACCCTCCTTGATTGGTCTCTCCCCGTGTGGGAGTACTCGAAAATTGCCCCTGTTGGAGAAGGGGTTTCGAGAAGAGAGGGTATTGCTTGAGGGTTGATTGACTCTCAGATCCCTTAGGCAGAGGCATGTTGTCAGCTTTGACCCCTTTGTCCACCGCTTTGTCCACCCGGCCTGTCTTTGTTCCCTGGTCCTTCCCATGCTCCTCCCCTTTCTCACCGACAGCTAGCAGGCTCAGTTCTGCCGAAAGTCCAGACAGAGTCAAACTCTCTGCATCTTCATCCTCCTCACCCTCCTCCTGGTCATCTTCGTTATCCTCGTTATCTTCATCGACTTGTTTTCTTAGGACGTTATATTTATTTTTTCTGTATATTTCGGCAGTTTCTGTTGCTTTTTGTTTCAGGGCGTTTTTTTGTTGAGTTTTCCTTCTATTTTTTTCTCTCCCTTGGCTGCTGCTGCCGCTGCTGCTGGTGGGGGTCTAATCGGTGACTTTAGTAGCTCCCTCCCCAGCTCCGGCTTGGCCTGCCTTTTGCTCCTGCCACCATAGTTGCGTGTGGTTTATTGGTTTATTGAATTTTAGCTCACGGTATCGTCGAATTACAAAATACGCTGGTTTTCTCAGTTTCACAGATCAAGCAAAAACACTCCCCTGCTTATTATCCACTTTTTCACGCAAGGGAGAGTGTGGTTTTATAGCCCGGAAAAAGTTCTGCCGGAAGTCTTATTCACGTCAGCCTCCCTTCGCACTGCATAGCTCAGCTCCCTTTTCCACGCCCCAGTTTCTACCCCCCCCCCCCTTCGCTTGGACCTTGCCTCAAAAGTTTTAGGCTCGCAGAGCATTAGGAGAATAGCGAGGCTCCGCGGTGAGGGACAGCTTGGAGCGCGGAGCTTGTAGCGCAACAAGGCGTGATGAAGGGCAGGTATGAAGAAGAGTTAAGCGAAGGTGCGGGCAAAGTACCTCAGCTCTCGATGTCTCGGCGTCTCAGAAATCCGACGCCAACCGCCGAATCGTCGCAGTGGCAAGACCGACTCGGGAATTAAGCCTTCCGTAGGCAGCAGCGGAGCAGCAGCGGGACGCCACATCGATCCTCCCGGAGATCTTCAGCGGAGCGGCAGGCTTGGATCCAGCGCCACAGGCATGGGCGGGGCCACGAGGAAACAGGAAGCACTACGGCGGCGTGCGTGGGATCACATCAGCCGTACCATCTGGTTACCTAGCAGGATGAAAATCAACATTAGAAAACCTGTAAATGGTCATCATTAATCAAATCCTGACTATGCCAGAAGTTGAATCCAAAGAGGACAGGATCAAAGTACAACAGCCTAGCATAGAAAACAGAAGGAGGGGAACAGACATTGTCTAATAGATGGCTGGCAGTATCCGTTGCTTACTAAATGCAAGAAATAAAATCTCCCCTTTGATCAATTAGAACTCAATTAGTCAAAAATCAATAAAGATAAAATCGAATTGAATCAGACTGCTGTGCCAGCTGTGCAATAAAACCTCATAAAAATCGCATATATACAAAAATATGCAATACATTATTTTTCCCAAACAATATCTGTCACAATGTACACATATAAATAAATACACAGAAAATTAAAGAGGACACTATACAGGTTATGAGTGTTGTAACCTATTTTCACTTCTCATCATTAAAAAGTTGAATAGGTTAAATTTCCCTATTTGAAATACACAAAATGGGGAGGGACAAAAGTTCTTAGTATTCGTCAACTTATTTCAGTGGCATATCTTATTATTATCTACCGTCTTCAGACAAATATCTAGTCATCTTCCGCATATAAATTCACATGGAGATGTCCACATATGGAAAACATTTAATACTCCTAAAACCAAAATAAAAGCACAAATACATGTGACATTATTTGTACAGAGAGCGCATCACTTTAACATCCAAAATAACATTGTACACACAACATAGTCAGGAAGAAAATGTATACAGCCCAATGGACAACAAGACCTCAACGTTCAGTCATGTTATCCAAACTCAGGTGTTTTAAACTGGTTTCATGTTGGTTTACATTCTGCATTAAAGACATGTTGGACATTGAAAGGTTTTAGTTTTACTATTATCATCCAATCTAACCTACAGTGGGTAATGTGTTAGACATTGAGAATTTCATCCTATGGGAAGGATGGGTGGAAAAATAAGCGAGGAGGCGGAATAAGTTTCTTAATGTTGACATATTTTATTGTCAGGTAGGGAATATGTGGGAAAGAAAAGAAAACGGTCTTGTTCCATTTTTCATTCTTTTTTCCATCTTCCAGGTCGTCTGCTTCATCGAGGAGGGTGTCACCCGGAAGCTCGGAGAAAGAAAAAAAGGATGGAGGTAAGTAGTTGTATATCTGCTTCGATTTGGCTAGATTAGAGTCCTTCACCACAAAAAAGGTGACAATATACTCTGTTTAGAGATTAAAAGTGAGAAAGAGAAATGGAAAAATAAATAAATAGCGTTTTCCCTGTATTATGATTTGTCTGACAGTTTCTTATTACTTCTGGAAGGGCCACCCTAAAGGAATACATCTTTACTACCTAGGGGCCTAGGGGCTTCTTTCTAGTGGTTCTCAGGTTCTATGGGTACTCCCTAATATCTCTCTGCAAGTACGTTCTCTAACACCTCTGTGCAGGTATTAGTATCTTTGAGACAAAGTAAACTTATATATTGTGATCCTAACAGACAGTAAGGTCACTTTTAGGGCTGCTGACATTACTTTATAAATGATACCAATGCAGGTAAACCCAACAACGAAAAGAAAAATGAAATGAAGAGGCAAGAGAAGAAAAGATCAAAAGAAACACCACTGTCCCGCCCTCCTCCTGAACTTCTACCTGTATCGTCAGAGTCCCCCCCCAGGTCACGTACTACGACTGCCTCAACTCTTCTGAGTTGCAGCAGCTTATAAGCATCTTCTGGATGCAGCCACCACTCCTCACTCAACTCTTCTGGGGTCTCGCCAACGTGGACATCTTCGATCTCGGGCTAATCCAATAGAGGCTTCTCGGCGTTGTTGGCATTCTTCTCTGCTCACTCCGCGTTCTCCATCTCTTCTGAGTTTCCTTGGCCACAGCTCCAATATTTAACTTCCTTCCTCTCTTTTTCACACCCATTGGTCTCCTTTTCTTCCCCTCCCGGGCGTCCTGATTGGTCACTACTCCATCCTGCTCCACCTTATGCCTGTAGGGGATGAGGAGAGTCCTTCTTTAGTCTCCTGACTCTTATCCTTTGTTTTTCTTGTGTTTTCCAGATACGGCTTGATGACGTTGGAGAATGCACCGATTCCCAAGGTAAGTAAGGGGGATTCTCCTCAGGATCCCTTTGTCTTCCCTCACATGTCCTCACTTCAATCTAAACCACATTAGGGATAGTTGTGGACATTGAGAGGTGTGAATGTGCTATTTTCATTCCATTCAATGCTAAAATTGGGAAAAGCAATGGACATTGATTGACTTCACATTGATTAGTTCCGCACCAATCTAATCGACATTTAGAAAAGTGTTGGACATTGATGGGTCAACATTTACTATTCCTCCTCCATTCTAACTTTAATTAGGGAAGGTTTTAGACATGAAGTTGTTCATATTTACTATTCCACTCCAATCTATGCTACACTGGGGAACGTGCTGGACATTGATGAGCTCACATTTACTCGTCCCACCCCAATCTGAGCTGCTTTGGACATTGAGGGGTTTATGATTTACTATTCCCACTCTAATTTAACCTTCTTTAATAAAGGTGGGGTATTCTCAGTATATCAATCATTATGGCCTTGAGTTAGCAAGGCCTGTGTGCAGTGGGTGGCAATTAGGAAGGGCACAAGGCAGTTCTGCCTTCAATCACCCCTTCTGTTTACACTGATATTGGAACTACTAATCCAAAGAATCAGGTACAACACAGCAATCCTAAGGATATAATAGGGAACACAGGAATTCAAACTCACAATGTTTTCCAATGACATCATGCTGTCATTGGTGGAACCCCGCAGATCCTTACCACACTTAATGATAAAAATACATGAATATCAAGTATTGTTAGGATTAATGACCAATTTTATTAAATCAGAGATTTTAAATCTCTACACCTGAAGAACAAATCCACATTTTATTAGAGAACCCAATTCCTGTGGGCAGACATCTCAGTTAGGTACTGGGAATAGACTTGGCAATTTCCCTGACTAAATCTAGAGATAGTACCCGCAATCAACGAAATGAACGAAAGTGGACGTAGTAAGCTGGCACCATAAAAGTGACTGTCCCTAATGTGTAGAAATAATGAATCTCTCTAAATTATAATATATTTTAGAAATGTTAATATAACAAATTTGAAAAAATGGCCGGGAACTATAGACTACCTGAGAGGGGAAACAACCTTTACAATGCAGTCATCACATCGCAATACATTTACAACGCAGTCATTACATCGCAACATCCTTTAAAATGCATGTCACTACAACGCAACCATTACATTGCATGTCACTACAACGCATGACACTACAACCCATGACACTACAACGCAGGCATTACATTGCATGTAATTACAACGCATACCATTACAACGTATAATACCCCTAAACTATTCAACACTTACCCTACTGTTGCAGCCCCTGGAGCTAGAATAGTAATTTTTACCCCTACACTATCAAACACTTACCTTAAATGCAATGTATTAGTATGCATTGTAATGGTATGTGTTGTAAAGGTATAATACGATGTAATGGAATGTGTTGTAAATGTAGTTTTAAAACATTTGTTGTAATGGCATGCAATGTAAATGTATGCATTGTAAGGGATGTTGTGGTGTAAAAACTGCATTGTAGAGGCATCTGTTGTAAATGTATGCATTGTAACATCATACATTCCCTGAGAGGGACAGGTAGTTGGAGGGGGTGTGGAGAAACCTGCTCCCTGCCACATGTCCTTTGGTCTTGTCCGCCTTTGCAACCCTGCTGGCAGAAGGCAATACACACAATTGAGAAGATTAAAAGGGTCTAGAGTGGCAAAATGCCCAGTAATAATTATTCTTGGCTAACCTTTGGAGGAAATATATCCATCATATGAGAGGAAGTGAGAGACAATCTTTCACATGCTTCTTGCAAAGCAAACCATCCAGGCAATGTAAGGAAAGATGGGGGGATCCATGCAAAATAGGTTTTCCAAGAAATGATTGGATACTGGGTATGGACAAATTAGCCAAAAGTTCTCAGGGCATTGAATACGTTTTTGAAAAGCAACAAGGACCTCTGCGAGAATATTTTGGAAAAGATTACAAGGAATTGCTGTATTCCCAGATTTTTTTTTTCTTAGGACCTTATTTAGATCTTGATGGATTGAGTTCAGCCGTGGCTTTTTCTGTGGTCTTCATGCCCGGCGGCTTGGTGGTCTGCCCACCCCATTTACATGTTAGCAGGTCCATAGCCGAAAGACCACTGCGATCCCGCCTCCACTGCCAGAAAATCTTGATCACGTCGATGGCAAGATAAGCAAAAGCAGGTGTTGGAAGGAGGCCTTTCATGTTCCTCGCCAGGCCAATCATGATGTGTCTTCCCACCGACTTGACTTTGGTGGTAAATTCTCCACACCTGAGTTGGTGAAATGGAAGCGATAAAAGGAAGAAACTCACCTTTTCTCACATTCACACTTCCTCTTCCACTTTGAATCCGATCTTCCAAGTCCTGGTGCTGGTGCTGCTTCTTCATGACGAATAAAACGAACATCGTAGTGGACGCAATCAATAGTAAGTTCCCCTTTTACTTGTTACCTATTGAATTGTCTGTTAACATTTGCACAGGACTCATGGATTATAAATCTCTCTTAAAAGCAATAGCAAACCAATGTGCAATACATATGTCTCTTATGTTGAAGTGCAAAAAATGTAACGGAACACATCTGTCTGATCACATTTTATGTATAAATTGGTTCAAGCTGCTTTAAAAAAAAATGGACACTTGCACAAAAAAGAATACCAAAATAAAAATCAGAAAAGTCACCATACATGTATGTTTAAAGACATTTCTAAAATTCCCACATTAAAACATATGCCACACATATGATACTTATAAGTGCAGTGTAACATGATATAGCAATTGCACTAGACAAGGTGTACCCTTTACCACAGAAATTAACAATAAAATCAAATTAGAATTATTCAACATATACATTCATGAAATATTTCCCCTTGTCTAGTGCAAGTCCTGTACTGTATCAAATTTCAATAGTTACAAATATTTTCACACCGATCAATAAACGAGGCGAAAGATACACACCTGAAGTAACACATCAAAAAAAATTAAATATCAATTAGTTGGTGCAAGACGCCATTACTATGATAAATATCCTTACCTAATTTCAAATGACATTCACATCCTATGTTAAACAGTGTATGAACTTAACAAAGTAGACATTAAACAAATCAGTTGTATTACTTGCCATCATAATAAAGTAACATAGGTCCGAAACATCATACCTAGAAATATTGCTAGGAATCCAACAATTGCTAAGGAAAAATAATGCCAGGGCTATTTTAGAGAAATGAAAAGTGTGGATTTATTTCACAAAATGAGATAAGGTTCTCATAATAATATTCAAGCCAAATGGAAGTCTATAAAGTCCAAACTTCTGCACTGTTGCGCAGTGGCACACAGCTTGCCTCTAATTCACTGACAAGGGGAACCTCCTCATGAAGGGGCTACTAGTGGGTGGAGCAGGCTACTCAAAGAACTCACATGGAAGGGAGGGGCTGGGTTTGGGAGAGGTGTCTTTGGGTTTGGTAGGGATGCCCATGGGTTTGGAAGGGGAGGAGTTTTAGGTGGGGGTGCTCCTGCGTTTGGCAGGGTGGGTTGGAATGTGGAAGGGTTGAGTTTTAGTGTTTGAAGGTGTAGATTTGCATTTGGTAGGGATGGGTTGGTATGTGGACGGGGGGATGGGTTGTGGGAGGTATTGATTTGCCTTTGATAGGGGTGAGTTGAGGTTTGGAAGGGGTTCTGCCAAGGATACAACGGACATCTTCAATCGGAAAATGGCTAGGGTGTTCCGCAGTGAGTTAGGTTTGGGAGGTAGCGGGAGTGGCAGTGTTTAATGTGCATGTGCCTGTTGAGGGTGCCTGTGGGTCTGGTTATTGTCTTGCTTGTGAGGTGTCTGTTGTTTGCTTGAGTGTGGGCGTTTGAATTCTTTGGTTGTGTATTCTAAGGTTTTGTGTGTCTGGATGGGTGTGCTGTGGAAGTGATGGGTGTGGTTGTAGTATATGTGAAAGTCATGGTGCATGTGGGTGTGGTATTTGTGGGTGTGCTGGCGGTGCATGAGGGTGTGGTGGTGGGTGCTTGTCTGTTGGTGCGCTGGTGGGTGAGGTGTCTGTGGGCGTACTCTGATAGTAAATGTGTCAGGTCCGCTCCACAGGATCCGAGTGATGAATATAAAGCCCACCTCCAAACGTCACAAACACTCTGACTTTGAGTTAACAGAGGATTTGAGCCATTAGGTGAGGGGAAAAGTAAAATAACAAACAGGGAAGGGAAGGAAGGGGACAGCTGGGAAGGGAGGTACCTGTAACGACAGAACATATAAAGGTAAGGCCACCTGTCGTACAACACCGTAACATCTAAGGTATAGATAGGTAGTCTGAATACCTGTGAGGAAAAAGGCAAGTCTTTCCCACTGGTTGTTTTTGGCTGTTCTCTTTGTAGACATATATGAACATGAAACCTATAAGGAACACACATAGATTAGACACATTGCATTTCCCATACACTAACACGCTTATCACCCAAACAGAACCCTCCTCTATACCTTGAACACAGCCTATGCCTGTAGAATACGGGATTCCGTGGAAGTTTCGCCACCATAAAAGAAAACCAACGAAATGATATTGCACTAGGCAGCTGTGTACACGTCTGAATCCAGGACACGGTAGTGCGTGGGAAGCAATAACCACTGCACTCCGCTCCCTCGAGAAAAGCACCCTCTGAACACCAGGCAGTCCCCAGATACCAAGGAAAAGAGAGCAAAGTAAATAGGCAAGGGGCTTGGGAAGAAAGCGGAAATGTTCCAGTATGACACCACACACAATCCCAAGAGGACTGCTCCTATGGCAACGCGTAGTTGCGACCACTACAGCGCTCCTTAAGTACTGAGCATACTGATTGTTCCATAAACCATAAGTAAACACACAAGCGCTTGTACTGGTTGCCTGAAGCTGCGACCACCTCAGTGCACCGCCTCCTTCAGGAGTATCACCCAGGTCGAAAGTAAACACAAGAAAGAAGACACGGCAACGTGTGGCATCCTACCACTCCGCTCCGCTCCTCGGAATAATCCCAAAGCAAAAAGGCAACAAACGCAGCAGTTACTTCACTGCGCGCTCCTAGCAACAAACGGCAACGCGTGGAATCCCCACAGCGCTCCGCTTAATGACGGAGAAGACACCGGCGAGGGGCCGTTCCTACCTGACCAGCTGAACCACAGCAATCGTCCAGGACGAGCCCCTCCGCCAGCAGCAAGACGCGACTCCTTTCTCCAAAAACCGGATACCAGGAAACGGAATAACACGCAACAGGATGCGTGTCGCCCTGACTGATGTAGCCTCAGCTAGGGCATCTGGGTAATGTAGTTCTTACCCCGTATTGAGTCTGAAAAGGCATCCGTCTCGCGGTGCGCTACACTGCAGGCGCCCCGACGAGACCTGACAAAATGTGTGTGTGGTGGTGGGCAAGGTATGTGTGGATGTGCTGGTGGGTGTGGTGCATATGTGTGCGGTAGGTACAGTGTCTGTGGGTGTGCTGGTGGTGGTACATGTGGGTGTACTGGTGGGTATGGTGTCTGCATGTTAGGAGGTGCATCTGTGTTTTTTTGTAGGTATTTGTGTTTCTATGTGGGTATGCTGCTTGTGTCTGCTTGAGTGGGTGTGTGCAGAGGTACAAGTGTGCTTGGGACAGGTCTGGGAATGGGGAATTTGGATGGAGAAGGGGCAGGAGGTGGGGGACAAGGTTGGGATGGCTAGGAGTCTGCGGTCAGTGAGGAGGCTGGACCTTGAAAAGACTTCTGTCGGCAAGACATAGCACTGCGAATACTGTCAAGGTAGGCTACCATTTGTTGCAATTGGCAGACAAGCCCCTGGATGGCATTCACTAGATGTTACGGAATAGCCTCCTCACTCAGCGCAACAAGGGGTGACTGAGGGTGAGTTGCCTGAAGCAAACGTGATGCCACCCCTTTTAGGGTACAGGTTTGGCCAACTGATGGAGAGCAAGAGGGAGGGTGGAGATGTTATTCTGGGTGGTGGACAAGGATCCAGTTGATAGACTTCCTGTCAGGTCGGCCACTACGGAGGAGTGCTCACAATAGCAGGCATCTGAAGAAGATGTTAGGGAATTGGACAACTCCATTGCACTCCTCTCACCATCCATGCCACTGAGTCCCTCTGTATAGGTGGATTCTGCACCCAAACTACACTGGCCAGCTGCTTCCCCGCCTATGTTGGCAACTTTCACTTTGCTTGCTCTTGGTGATGCTGAAATGACATATACAATAGTTTGATTGAATCTGTATAAACAGAACTCATCGTGATCTTTGATCAAAAAACAGTTCCCAAGTTTTCAGATTTCACTTGATTCAAGGCTCTCAAACTTTGGTTCCACATTAGCGTAATCTCATGCATGTAGGCAACGTTGTAAAAAATCATTTGGCCACAGTTATACATGAGAGCTCCTATATCACGTATGATCTTGTTTCTTATCTAGTATTCTGTCTCTCTGGAACTGTTTCACATCTGTGAATGGTGGGCCTTTGTAGTTCAGAATAGTGAACTGATGTCACTGAAAAGGATATCAACTAAACATTCGTATGTGTGTTCTCAAGGCCCTGAAATCTGCATACTTTTCATTCTCAAAATATGAATAAATGTGTATCAACAAATACTGCAATGTTGTATCAATATTAGCAGATCTGAAATCAGGTTGCCTTTGTTTGGGCATTTAACAAATGTAACACTTACTTCAAGTCCCTAAAGTATACATCAAATGTCAAAAATTATAACATAATTCTGTACTGAAGTAACTTAGAATTCATCACATACTATGTAGATACCTATGCTGTTGAAGACAGTAAGAAAGAAACATTTGGGTGGATTGACAAATGACTTATACAGCATACGTAAATAGATAGCCCTTGAACCATTTCTAATACACCTAAGTACAAAGCAAAAATATGTTCACATTTAGCTCTTAATCATCTCTAAGTATTTGAAGTTTGTTGTATCATTGTGAAATTGCTTCACTAAATATGCTTGTTTTCACTGTAGTCACAAATTTGTAGAGCATCACAGTAATTATAACATGCAATGATTCATATATAATAATTACCTTAAAGATTCAAATGTAAATCACAATATGCAACATATTACACCTTGATGCATTTCAACAGTTGCCTAATGAATCACAACTTTGGCCTAATTCTGAGTTTTCCTGAAGGGATACTCCTACATATATGTGATGGAAGGTCCATCTTCAAAAATCCCTTTAAGTTTCCCATTTTTCTCCATCATTAATTTAGTATCTGGAAATGACCAAGGACATTGAGAAATTGATATGGGTGTGTATTACTTTGCTACCAATGTGTACACATTCCTGTCTGTGTTTCAACCCAAATTATATGCCTATCACAATTATTTGTCCAAAAACAGACTGCCTTACACATGCATTTGTGAAGGGTTAAGGCATCATGCTAATCTGTCACTTGTAATATGTATGAAACAATATTTCTGATGCTTAACACAAATTGGATATGTTTTTATTCCAAAATATAGCCATTCATTCTGCTGTCACTAGTCATTTTGGGTCAAATGCTCACTCTTGTTTGTGTTGAATCCCAACTTATAAATGTTATATTTGTGACAGCCACTGTATCATAAGTGCCTATCATACTGTCCCATATGTAATAGTGCTACCAATAAATCATCGTTAACAGTGAAGGAGCATCACACCTGATGCAAAAACAGACTATTGGCCTGTTTGGTGCAACCGTCCTTCATAACATCAAAGAACCTGATGTATAAGTGGAGTTTAGGCAGCAATGTGTCTGCTCAGAACAGTCCTTTGGTTGTGAACAGGAATCAGGTGAGATCCTTTCCAACAAATTTAGGATAATAGGGTAGGATAATATTTATAGAGCGCACTTATACCTGAGGCTGTCAAGACGCTGTGTAGACAGACGAGGAGAAGAGAGAAACATGCCTATAGCCATCTAAGATGAAAAAAGCCAGGTTTTCTGAAGTTTTAAAACAATTTTAAGCTCTGCGTTGGAAATAAAGGTGGGCAGGGAATTCCAAACCTTTGTGCGCACTGCTGAAAAGGAGCAGCCACTCCTTCTAGACCTGTGAAATCTGGGAGTCACCAGTTTTCTCTGTGAGGAGGATCTCACGGCCCTCCTAAAAGAATTTTCGGATGTGGTGTACCCTTACTATGCTTGGCCTTAAATATCATGCTCAGTAGCTTAAAGGAGATACACTTCCTAATGGGGAGCCAATACAAGGAAAAAATTCCATTCCTGGCTGACTGATGCTTTGGAATATTAAGAATCAGCCGTGATACTGCGTTCTGTACCACCTGGCGCTTTTTAAGGGAGACCGCATTGCAATAGCCCAGCTAAGAGCTGACGAGTGCGAGGATAATAGACTGGTGCAGTTCGGATGGAATAAAAGGCAAAACCTTTCTGAGAGTCCTTAAAATATAAAAGCAAGTACTCAATGTGTGGCTAACCTGTGCGTCAAAACTTAGACCTTCGTCAAGAATGACCCACACATTTTTTGCTGTCCTAAACGGGACAGGGAGGCGACTACAAACTGCCGGCCATCAAGCATTTGACCTGATGGAATTCTGCAAGCCAAAACCCAGCACTTGTCTTCAGTGAACTGCCCTTCATCCAGCAGATAATGCTGGACATACACTGATTGATTATTAATAGACAAAGCACATCATCAAACACATTTTGCAAAACTTATACCTTAATAACCTCTTCGCCGTGGCGGATATTCTGCTGCGGTGCTGAAAGAAATGGCACATGCGCATTTCGGATGGCCCCCGGCCGTACTCCACACACGCCCCCCAGCCGTCTGATGCATCAAAGAGGTTAGCTCTTCTTTTGCATTGGACATGGGTCACCCTTAATGTTGTTGGGAAAAACCTGGCTGTTACAAAACTAAGTCATGTAACATGTGAACGCACCATCTTCTTGCTGCTGTTGGGCCCTCAACTGCCCATCAAGCTCCCGAAAGGCCACTGCATGAATGCAAGTTGTTTGGGGAGTCAGATTGCTGTGCATGTGTATCCCACATTGGGATAATTGCCTGAGCTGGACATTAGCTGACTTTCTAGTCCAGCTACGTAGGTCCTACCACCTCTGGCGGCAATGGGCGCCGCATTAGTTGTTGACCCCAGGGTCTGCACCTTCCTGGTGATGACCTGTATGGATACAAGAAATTAAAGAAAAAACAATGTTTTTGTGACTTTTTGTTTGTCTGTATTGATGTTAGAACATATTTCTACATCTATCACTCATAGGTTAGCATACAACATGCGTATTTTCACATACTGACCAAAACAAATATCTTAATGCACACTTTTGTAGTGACCTTTTGACTACCCTCATTCCATGCCATGGCCTAAACTCATCAATCTGGGCATGTGACACAATCTAGCCCAATGGGCTCCTACATGCTCTGTGATCTACTTCTAATCAGTACAAATCATTGTGAACTGCTGAAGGCTAAACATAAATACTGATGGCACGGTGAATACTGGCCACTGCGAGTAAGAGGCCTGCATGTTGGACATGACACAGTTTGAATATGGAGTTAAATGAAATGAAGTGCTAGCTCAAGAAGTTAGGTAACTCTCCCTTTCAACTCTCGTCCATTTAAAAGCTTTCAGGAGCATATTTTTAAGCAGACCTCGAAATATGACTTGCAAGTATATATGTTTATGACAGATATACCTCAGTGCTTCAGTTGTTTGTCCCTATGACACAGCCCCAGCCTGGCCCATGATTGGGACTGAGCACTGCTCATTGTGAGGCATTGCTTTCTGCCGCCTGATGATCATGTTGTCACATGAACAAAGCCTTCCCTTAATATTTACATGAAAAAAATGATCTTGTGCCCATCTAATATGTGATCTCAAGGCTAATTGCTACTCTGAAGGGGTTTGGTAGCTACTAGAATCTCCCAATAACAGTTTGGAGAGCCCTGAGCCGGGCTGAATTATTTGTGGGTTAATGCACATAGCTACCATCATTTTTATTTGGTTTGTATGGAATACGTATTTTTAGATTGAGCATAGGGACCTCTTGTATATACATTGGCATATACTTATATGTGTATGTACTTTATGGGCTCTGGAGAAAAGCCCTAGGACTTGTCTGCTTCCGCTTAGGGACTTTTTTTTCTGTTCAACTGCCTCTATTTAACTGTCTTATGAGAAAACGGCCAGTAGAGGTTAGTAAAATACCAGAATTGCTTTCTGCTTCTTCACCTGCCTCTATTTAACTATCATGATAGCAAATGACCAGTAGAGGTCAGTAAAATACCAGACTTGATTTCTGCTGAGAGGCTTTTTTTTTCAGGCACTTACCTCAATTTAACTATCCTGATGGAAAACAGCGAGCAGAGGTCAGTAAAATACCAGAATTACTTTAGCATTCTCTAGATTCCAGTCCATAGAAATTGTCTTCCACGAGCACCCGTAGACAATATTTTTTTCAAATCTTATATTTTCAGTGATATGACCACAGAAGGCCCTGATATTATGTTAAAAACAGAGCTATGGACTATCCCATTTCCCACTGAAAGGCAATATTTCTCTCCATGGGTTCCCATACCAGGCACGTCAAGCAGTTTGGTGCTTACTTTCCCCCATGTTAAACAACATTATATATTTCAGCACCCAGGCTAATGTGCTGCATAGCTAAACACATATGAGGTCCCAAAGCCGAGACCGATTAAATTGCAAATGCTTGTTGTATTGTTGTAAAGAGTATATAATGTGTTTGAAACTAGGTCTTTAAACACACAACACATATTAATTCCCAAACATTCTTGTACTATGTAAGGACCCTAAATATATGACACTTAACATCAATTACTACACTTAACTCAGGAACTTAAAGCTACATTGTATCCTGTGTTAATGGATAAAAACAGTTAGACAGATTCACATATGCATTTCAAACATGCAGCCGTTCCTCTGGTGAGCCATAGAACTGGCCAAACAGGGAAAGGACATACTTTGCCAGCAACTTCAGATCCTCTGGCTTGAAGGACAGGGCCCTCTCACTTGCACGACCAGGCATGGTTGCTGCTAGATGAGTTAAAGAGCAGAAAAGTTGAAGAGGTGTTGATAGCAGCAGTGTTAGGAGGCAAGTGAGCTTTTTTTACAACTGCCATGTACATGTGCACAACGTAGGCAATAATCAGTGGAGAAAGATACAGTCATTGGCCTACGTATGTTTAACTTTCACCAATGTTAGCCTATGGCTGTGTCCATCATGAAGTCTACTTACCACTACGCAGTCAATTTCCGCAGCTCCCAGCCGATTCCAAATGTCCTATCGGCAAGGCCAGGCAACTGCGATTTTAGAAGTTCAAAATAGTGTATTTGTGACAGTTAAGTATATTACCACCACTAAAATTGTGGACTAGTTTGTTTACATATTCCAACTTCAATGAACATTAATTTTTTTTTAAAATAAACATTTATATGTAGTGTGCTACTGTGCTGAAATGCGATATTTGTGCGCTGTTGTTTATACCTCAGTTGACAGTATTTTTGGTGGAAAAAAGAATGCGTAAATAATACATTTGAAATGTATCTTTACATTGTTTTTATTTTAAATTTATTTTAGGCTACAAATGTCATTTGTGATGATTGCAGGACTAAAGGCAAAAGTTTTATTAAAACATGTAGCAAACCATGTATGTTTTGTAGAACTACATGACCTTAGGGCTAATTATCAAATATGTGCGGAAAATGTGAAAAATGTTCAAATGTTTTTTCAGTGCAGACATATGAAGGCTGGGATAAGGAGGAGATTTAAGACCACGGCTTACTACCCATTTCCAGACCTTTCCACCGTGGAAGAAAGGGACATAATGAAGAAGTATAGATTGAACAGGCAAACTAAACTGAATTACGGCATCAGTTGAAGCCAGATCTTTATCCTCACAACAGAAATGTCACATATATTACACCAATTGTCAAACTCATGGCAGTACCTCATTTTGTGGCCACAGGATCCTTCCAATACACCGTGGCAGTATGTAGTGGAATGTCACAACCAACTTTCAGTGGTGTACTACAAGAAGTTATATCTTCAATGATGAGACATATCAACAGCTGTATTCAAGCAGAATTTAGTCAATGTGAAGGTGTACTTTTATGGTTTGGATCACGTACCACTTATGATTGGAGCAATTGATGGCACATATATTGCCTTAGTGGCATCACATGCCAGAGAACAGGTCTACTGGAATTGGAAACACTTCTATTCAATCAATGTGAAAGTTGCCTGCTTACCTGATTTGTACATCACAAGCATATGTGGGTGTTTCCCTGGCTCTGCCCATGATTTATTTGTACTATGGAACAGCCCCATAACCCTGTAAATGCCACAACTTGGACCTAAGAGTGCCTGGGTTGTTGGTTAGTACAATCTTTCATAATATTGTTTGTGGAAATTCTAGTTGAATAATCTGAAATTGTTACATTTTTTGACACTTTTGTTCGTCTTCCATCTAAGAGACTCAGCTTATCCCAACTGGCCATGGTTGTTGGCACTGCTGAGGAATTCAACAATGTCTGGGGAAGTCAGCTTCAATGAGGCCCATGGAAGAATGCGACTGGCAGTCAAGCAGGCTTTCGGGCACCTAAAGTCAATATTAATATTTCATGTCTGGACAAAACTGGTGGAGCCCTCCTCTACTCTAAAAAAGGTGTGCAAAGTCACTGTGACCTGCTGCATGCTCCACAACATCACCCTGTGACAGAACATCCCTTACATCACAGAGAAAGAGACCATGAAGAGCCACCAATTAGAATCATGAAATGTCAAATGAAGATGATAGTGATGAAGAGGAATGAGTTGACTTATGCCAAGAGGTCATTGACAACTTCTTCTCATGAGTATAAGTATATCTTTACTTGTTATCACTTTCACCATTACACCAATAATTGATGTGATGATGAGAGTGGTATCTGGTTGCAATTTGTTAGGAAGGGCAAGTTAAGGGAAATACAGGCCAAAGCTGTTTATTGATAACAGTTTTGACACAATGACTACTGTGATCAGTTACATTGTTTATCCCTGATTGTTTTGAGAACCTGTGTCCTCAAAAAGTTGACTTTGTAATGTGTCTATTATGTTATGTTTGATTAGTAATCTTTTTGTTTTGATCTGTTTTACGTTCCTTCACCGTGTCATCTACATTTGGACATTTCAGGATTGTGACATTTGCAGGTATTTTGTGCTGTTTCGAAGTACAAAGGGAACATGGGCTGATTCTGGGAAAGACAGACACCGATTGTGGGTGTACAAATCTTGTACCAAGGCAACTTGCACTGTGATTGAATGGAAGATTTGAAAGTTACATTGGACTTGTTTTCTGTCATGTATTGGCACTGAGGCAATACGTGGGCCATCATTAGCTCATACCACATGTGGTAGTGGAGCGAAATCATGTTAATCTACCTTCAAATTGGCAGCACCCTCATTGTGTGTAAAGTGTATGTAGCTGTTGATGTGCCTTATTATTCTAGAACATACTTCTTGTGGCTCAGCACTGACACTTTGTTGTGACATTCCATCAGATACTATAACAGTGGATTGCCATGATCCTGTGTCAACAAAATGTATTACTGACATGGTTTTGTCAATTGGTGTTATTGATGTGGGATTCCTTATGTGAGCCACAAGTTATGACTCCAGCTGATGACAAGAGTCAATGATATTTTGCCTATTCAATTTGATGACTTTGGATGTATCCCTTTCTTCCATGTTGGCAAAGTCTGGAACTGGAAATGTGAAAACTGGCAATGAGTTTTAGTGCCATGTATGGAATGTTATTTTAGTAAAAATTTTGACAGACAATTATTGGTCAAATGGAATAAACATAGTAGTAGATGACTGAATGGTATATTTTAGGGGGAATCAAAATTGGGAACTTGGCAAAAACATTTCCTACTTGGAAATCATCTATGTTTACACAATCATTTAATTTTTGTCATTGAAAAGTTATGATGGAAGGAAATGAATGTATTGATAGAGTTGAAATATACAGCACCAGTCTATGAGTCTTTGAGTTGTGAATTTATTGAGATGAACATGAAGAAATTAAACAAGGTGAAAATGAAAAAAACAAACCAAAAAGTGCAGAAGTGGTCTTGGTGAATGAAACCATTGTTGATATTGATATTGATTAGACTTCTAAAGCATTCAAGTTCAAATTGCTTCTTGGAGCTTGTCTCAAAGCACTGTCTAATGAGTAATTATGGAAACAAGGCCTACTGAATAAACTTATCATATTGAGCCAGAAATTAGCTGTGTTTTAAGCTCCTTCCAAAATCTAGGCAGATTTGCCTGGCATCTCAGACGTTCAGGGAGATTGTTCCACATACTTGCAAAGGCAAAATTGTTTGAAGGCCAATGTTTAAAATACGGCTGGCATCAGAAAGGTAAATTTGTCCAGAAATAGCCCACAGAGTGATTGGTAGTCACACACTGAAGGAAATTAGGATAATTTAAGTTATCACTCCTGTGGGTGAGGTGGGATCCACAGTTATAGCGCCGAGCTGATATAGATGAGCCAGATGTTGTAGGACCACAGGGAAGGCTAGATGGTGCTGGGAAAGCCCTGCGCATATGGGTGTAAATGTCCTATAGCACCTCAGTCAGGGAGCGAATATAGGATGTTCTGAGGATGTTCTGAGCCTCCATCTGACAATTGAGCTCCCTCTGCAACTGCTTAATCTCAAGGAGCTTGGTGAATACCTGGCCGATCATGTCTTGAGATTAATGGTAGGCTACCAAGACTTCAATGGCTTTACTATGCTGGCCCACAGACTCCCTCCCACTACCCCACCCCATGACCTTTGGCCCAGTGTGCCCCATCCCACTGGTTTTTGGCTGAGCTGGAGCTGGTGATACTGTGGTCTCAACATTAGCTAGTACTGGGGGGCACACAATCAGTGTTAAAGCGGTAGACGTAAGTGGACGCTTTGGTTAGCTGAGGTGTTACAGCACCACAGTGGAGAGGTGATATGTGTAATTGACAATTAGTGAGACTTTGTAAAGTTTAACTTACCAGACTCCACTCACTTTACCAGTAAGTGGACGCTTTGGTTAGCTGAGGTGTTACAGCACCACAGTGGAGATGTGATATGTGTAATTGACAATTAGTGAGACTTTGTAAAGTTTAACTTACCAGACTCCACTCACTTTACCAGTTATTCCTGTCAAGCCTCAGGATGTAGGATCTGCAAGAGCATCTCCCCCAGGGCATGAGTTGTAAGGGGGTCCTTGGAGAAACATCTCTAGTCCTCTGGGCCTCCTGAAGATGGTTGGTGGCCAGGGAACGTACCCTGCCCCTGCAGGTCATTCCACATTTGCCTAATTTCCTCCTCTGTGCACAGGTTATTTGCTATAGCATGCACTCTGTCGAGTATTCTGGCCCACATTTGTGGTTCTACTCTTATGATTCCATCCATCATGACTGATGATTTTTCCTCAGTGAAATGAGGATTTTTGGGGAGTGACATTGTGTAAAAAATATGATGAAATCAAATTAACTAACCTCAACAAAATAAATGAAAGAAGATAAAGGGACAAGTAACAGGGAAAAGCAACAAAATAACCTCACTTAACTGTCATAGGTTCTGCTAGAAAATGTTGTGGTGCAGTGAAATGGCAAAGGATAATGGTCTGAAATGGAGTGTGATTTATAGTGTAGTATGCAGGTGTTTGTATTTGGTCAATGGATATCAGGTGTGTTATACTAGTATCCATCCAATGGGCACAGTGGTAGTGTGTTGTTGAGTGCGCACCGTGACAGACTCCCTCTGTCAGGGAAGCGCCGATAGGAGACCGCCAGCACAACTGTGAAATCTATATCTGTTCAGCTGTAACCCGCCGCCCTGACGGTGACTGAGTACTATTCACCAACATTGGAATCTGCTGCACCGGTTAGCAGGGGTGGTAGCAGGAAACACTCAGTCAACGCAGACTGAGCCTGCAGGCTTCTAAATACAGTGGGCAAAAACATCAGCTTGGCGGAGTACTCGGGACAGCCACTGCGGCAGGATGGCGATAAGACCAGCAAGATCTAAATCAGGCCCTTAGTGTTCAGCGGATAGGTTACTCAATCAAAACTTTGACGGATTTTCTGTCCTATGTATCTCAAGTGCCATTGTATAGAATGCTCCTGTAATATAGCGGACATAAGATCTGTCATGTTTGTGACGGAGTAAATCATCTGGCAAACTCTAAATCAGGCCGTTAGATTGTAAAGAATACTAGACAATACAAAGTTGGACAAATATTACAGAATGGTGCATGAAAAGCTGTAATAAAACTGAAATGTCATTTGGAGCTACTATAATTCATTGATGAAAATGAGAAATAAAAAAGCTGAAATGTTCAATAAGGGAAGTTAGAGAATAGAGGAATATGTTATTGGTGTATGACTGGGAATAACAGAAAATGTACTGAACACAGAAATGTTAGGTGTGCTAATATACTATGAATTCAAAAATACAAGTAAAAAGCAAATCATAAAAGGTGCCACATATGCTCAAAGTGAAAGATCGCAGTGCTTAAGCAAATGATAAGCGCACAACACAAATGAGTAACGTTTTTAGACAGTCCAAAGCCTTGACGTTAATTTTTTAATACATCATGGTCATTTACATGCGCTCATCATCAGGACAGGGCCATGTATAGATGAAGTAATTGGAGTAGCCTCCCCTTTTTTCAGTTGTTATGTTAGTTGACTTTTGAAACCCTCGCTGGCTTATGCATATTTGAATTGTTCAAGTCTGACCCTCACAAGGGTGAATATTTCAAAAATTCACTTAGGCTAGTTCAGCCAAACATATTTCCATACTTCCCCATGAAGAATGGGCATTGTTGCAAGCTACATGACATACATTTTGACATACATTTTGAAGTGTGAGGAAAAATATCCTGCTTGATAACTCTTTAACAAGATAAGGTGAAAGAAATCCGCCGTACAGCATTTTTAGTTGTGCCGCACACTGGGTTACCTAGTAATATTTCTCATGTCTTTCAGTGTCATCCAAGAGTTCTTACAAGCAGTCTGGACATGTTGTACAGGCAGAGCCTTGATGTTTCCTATTATGGGCCGGATTATGAGTTTTCCGGTGCGGTAGCTGACAGCCACACCGGTGAGTCGGTCCATCCCGCCGAACCCATGTGCGCACCACCTGCCACATTACGAATATCGTCGTGTCTGGCTGGCTTTTTTTGGTGGTGCCTCTGAAAATGGGCACCACAATGGGAGTGCCCAAAAAAGACTATAAAGGCCATGCAGTGCTGGAGCTAGTGTCAAAGCACACAGGGAAACCCATGTTGTGCCCCCCGGCATTAGCCTCATGCACACTGGCAACAGGGGACATTTGTTTCAGGAACACCAACCTTTTCATGGGGTAAAGACCTCCATGACACCGCTGGTGGTCCTGAAACTTGTAAAATGCATGGCAGTGCTGCAGCAGCACCACCAGCATATCGATGAGCCTATGACAAAGTTGTAATTGGGCGGTCAGACCACCGGTTCGGCAGAGGCTTGACCACCATTGCCGCACTCCTGCTTGTCTGCCAATCCTCGTATCTCCAGACTCATTATTAAGCCCTTGGCATCTTCATAATTTCTTCGCTGTTAACAAAATTGATTACATAAAAGTAAAAGTTGATGGACATTGAGGTGAACAGGAGGAAACATTTGAGAATTATACTTTTATTAAAAAGTAATGACTGACTAGAGAAGTAGAACATGATTACAAAATAGATAACAAAAAAGATGTGGTTGACTAGAGAGAATGGAAACAGAAAATCACAGGTAATTTTTCTCCCCCAACTTTGAACGAGATCTAGGAGTGAAGCAACAATAATGTACACAATATAGTGGTAAGTACTGCTAATGGTATTTCCTATTTTAGGCCCCTTCTAATGCAAGAACATCAACACCACCTGGCACAAATATAATATGTTAGAGTATTGTTGTTGTAGAATAATATTGCATTGTAAAAAAAAATATTTGGAGACTACTAGAGATGAGGCTCCGAAATATTAAAAGAAGTTTTGTAATAACATTTTCACTCTAACCAACACTGAGGAAACAAAAATAATGAGAAAAAAGTTCGCAAATTTTGAGCTCCTGGTCCAGAAGATAATTTAAAAAATAACAAGCAGTTCAAAATGCATTTAGATATTTTAAAATGGAATGTAGAGAAAATAAATATTATAGGGTAATGGAGTCCTTTTTCTATTTCTATGGCATAATAAAGAGCAGAAGGAGCATGAGTTGTCAACAATAGCAGAAGAAAAACAGGGAGGGAAAAGGTGAGTGGGATGGGGTAATGGGGTTGCTGAGGAAGGTGGAAGGGATGGAAAAAAATATCTTTGGGTGTAGGGAAAGGATTCCCTTCAGTTAAAAAGAAGTGAGAGAGAGGCGTGGCCACGCAAATGTCTGATCTGATGTGATCCGTCTCGGCTCTGTCACCACGAGGCTGTCAGGGACAGTTGTAAAGCCCCATTGTAGCCCAATTACTATTCATCCAATGATAATTGCAGCACAGAACTCCCTGCGACCAGGGGGAACCGGCAAGGAGCCAGCATTAACTGAGGAGAAGCATAAAATGTTAAGGTGGTCATCCGCCAAAACAAAACACAATGGGGTTGCATTACTGTTCCACAACAACACGAAATTTCAGACAGAAGGCATCCGGACGGACAAAGATGGGCGGGTAGTAATGATGAAAGGGAAGCTTAGGAGTAGAGATGTGACTCTGGTCTCGGCCTACGTTCCCAACACCGTGCAACCAACTTTTGTGAGCTCACTATTGAACAAGGCGAGTGAGTTTGCAGAGGGTCAAAAAATCATCATGGGGGACTTTAATCTCACCTGGCATCTGACGGACAATATCTCACATCCACATAGGTCCGTGGACCGAGGTCCCCAAATCCCTGCAACAAGCATTTCTCAATCTGGAGCACTTTGATGCTTGGAGACTTCTCAACCCCTCCACCAAACACTGCACGTTGTACTCACATGCCTACCAAACATACTCCAGGCTGGACTACATTTTTATGTCACAGGAACTGCAGGGCTCTCTCCAGGGGGCCAAGATTCTTCCCATCACTATATCTGACCAGAGCCCAGTAATGGTTGGCCTAAACTGGGGAAGAAAATTGCAGGGGTTCTCGAAATGGTATTTTCCTGCCTCATTGACACAAGACAAGTCCATGCGGGACGAACTGCGACTTGCAATTAGAGAGGTTTTTCAAACGAATAACCCCGGGGGATACTTCCCCCCCCAGAACAACTGGGACGCCTTTAAGGCGGTCATCAGGGGGAAGTGTATGGAGCTGGTATTGGTGATTAACAAGGAAAGGGCTAAGGAACAGGAGGGCTCTGGAGGCAGCCCTGTCACAAGTGGATCAGAAATTTAAGAAGAACCCCAACCACAGTCTAAAGTAGCAGCTGAGTACTCTCAAAGGAAAATTGGGGGCAATCTATACAAACAGAGCTGAATTTACACTGCTCCGGCATTAGCGAAGTGCATACGCTAAGGAGAATAAGGTGGGCTCCCACCTGGTGTGACAGCTTAGGGAGGAGAGGACAAGGGAGTATATTGTGAGATTATTCAAAGAGGGGGAAACCAGAATTTGACAACAGGGGTAAAGCCTCTCTGGTGATTTTTACCAAGATCGCGATAAAGCAGCGCCTCCAGACACCGCGGTACAGAGGGCCTTCTTGGACGCCCTCATCCTTCCTAATATCCCAAACTCGTGGGGGGACCAATTGGATGTTCCAATCTCTCATGAAGAGAAGTGCCTTGCGATTGAGGTGCTTATACTTCATAAATCCCCGGGGACCAACGGACTAACGGACCTTTTCTACAAAACTTCTACAAAACATACACACCCAAACTAGTGCCACATCTGACAGCCCTTTTTAATGGCATAGCAGTGAGGCAGGCGATCACCCCACCATGGCAGAAGTGCTCATCACAGTAATCCCCAAGCCTGAGGGACCCCCAGCATTGTGCCTCATATAGGCCGATAGCTCTTCTAAACCTAGATGCCAAGTTTTACTCAGCTATCTTAGCGACCTGTTTAGAAAACCGACTGCCTGACATTGTCTACCCAGATCAGTCCGGTTTTATAAAAAGGAGACAAACACACAACAACATCCGCAGGATACTCCACCTTATCGAAAAAGCTAACAAGTTGAAAATCCCGTCAATAGTGTTGGGCTTAGATGTGGAAAAGCATTCAATAGGATGGACTGGTATTTCCTGTTTCTCACCCTGGAGAAGTTTGGCATTGGGGATAGATTTTTACAGATGATAAGAGCCAATTATTTAAACGCATGATCTAGGGTTCAGGTTAATGGGCTCAGCATTCTTTGAGTTGGGACGGGGAACTTGGCAGGGGTGCCCCCTATCTCCACCGTTGTTCACTCTGAGCATTGAGCCTCTGGCGGCCCGTCTTTGCGCGAACCCAGACATTCAAGGAATCGGATTTGGGTGGGAGGAACATAAGGTATCATTGTTCTCAGACAATATTTTCTTATCCCTCACGATTACTAGCTCTTCCCTCCGAGCACTACAACCAGAACTGCGAGCATTTGAGGATGTGGCGGGCTTTCGGGTTAACCTCTCTAAATCTTCTATACTGAACATTATATTACCGGAGGGGAAGAAGTGAGTAATTCCGGAGGAATCCCCATTTGCGTGGGCTAAGCATGGTAAGCCCTTGTTTATCTCATGGTTTGGTAGGATCCATGCGGTTAAAATGGCCCCTCTCCCTAAGCTGCTTTATCTATTCCAGGCACTTCCAATAGAAGTAGATAAGAACTACCTGAAAGAGGTGAGCTCCGTAATACTTTGCTATGTATGGCAGGATGGCAGGGCAAGACTACCCTTTCATGTATTAAGGAGACCTAGAGTGGAGGGAGGGGTGGCTCTCCCTGACATAGAGCAATATTTTAAGGCAGCACAGTTCAGAGTTATCACTGAGTGGTCCATGCGAGCATCAGATAAGCACTGGCTCCACATGGATCGGGCCATTGTGGGCAGGACAATATGGGATGTGGTATGGAAACCCAAAAAGGATAGACCAGCTAATGCATACCTAAGCACCCCTACCAGGACCACACTTAAGACTTGGTATGAGGTAAATAGGAACCTCGGCTGGACCTCTTTTCTGTCCCCCTAGACAACTATACACTTTAATCTAGAGTTCCCGCATGTACTCAAAGAGGGGCCATTTCATGCCTGGAGAGAGGGAGGGTGCAGAATACTCTTCGATCTATTCAACAACTAGGATATTCTCTCCTTTGAGAATTGACAATGAGATTTTGGCGTACCAGCTGCAGAACACTTTCACTATATGCAACTTAAACATTTGGCACTTCTCCCGCCGGTCAGGGAGGCAGCGACTAGGGTCTTGACCCCGATAGAAACACTGGTGCAGAAGGGGAGCTCGACAAAGGGCACATTCTCTTTTTTATACAAACTGCTGGTTTCCACTACATGCGCATCACAACCCCGGTACAGAATGGCATGGGACCAGGCCCTGGGATGGGAGAAACTGAGGGGGAGTGGAAACACCTATGGTCAGACATCACTAAATGTAATCACTCGCTTGACCTGAGGGAGTCACATTACAAAATCTTATTCGACTGGTGCCTAGTCCCTGCCAAACTTAGATTTTCCCTCTCACCTTGCACCTCTGCACGAGGGGTTGCGGTATCCTTGGGGATTTCTGCCACATTTGGGGGGACTGTCCAATGATCAAGACATTTTGGGAGGAGATTCTGGCCCACATGAAGGACATGTTAGGTTACACCATTCTCGAGCTCCATAGATGGGATCCTCCGGGGCTTTAGAGACCCCGCGCTAGAACACCAAACCAAGGCGGTTAAAGCAATTATGTGGGCATGCCTAGGAGCAGCGAAAAGGCGATAGTGGCTAACTGGGAGTAAAAAGAAGCCCCAATCCTGGTGCATTGGCACTCTCACCTATGGAAAATACTCACAATGGAATGCATGTCGGACATTTTCAGAGGCGAATATAAAAATTCTGAATTTAAGTGAGGTCCACTGGTGTCATATCTTACAAAAGGGCTTCCGCTTGCAGTGTGTCCACCCACACTAAGAGGGCTCCACCTGTTCCAATTTTAGTCTGGGCAATAGCGCTAAAACAGAAGGTCTTTCACAACGAACGACATCACACTCCTCAGACATCAAGCAGAAAAACTACATTCCACCAGTCAACCCTGAGTAGTAGCTAGGGGAGGAGGGTGGTTCTCCATCACAGGGAGGGGGGAGCGGGAGGGGATGGGGCTTGGGGGTTTTAGTTCTTTGATGTTCTTTTCTTTTTGTTGAAAATGCAATAGCATTAAGGGCCAATGTGGAGCTCAATAAGAAAGTAATTCCTGTATGATAAGATACTGCTACAAAATTAGTGGTGTATCGCTTACAGGATATTGAGAAGGCCAGGAGCCACACTGGATATGTTTATATTAAAATGCCAATCAACAAAGCTTTGACAACAAAAAAGAAGTGAGAGAGAATGGGGGAAATGGGGGAAATGGATGGGCAGAAGGAAATGGATTTAGTGGATTAAAGTCCCGTAAATATAGGCAAAAAGAAGAGAAACAAAGAAGATAGGAGGGAGGTGAAGAAGCAAGAGTCAAAGGGGAAGAATGAAATTGAGAAGGAAGAATGATGGCAGTCTGAAAAGAAAACAAAAAGGGAGATTTGGTGTGAGGTGAATTGGAATCCCAGGTTTGGTATTCAAAAAGTTTGTTTTCCTCAGAAATCAAAAGCAACCTTTTTTCCCTTTGTTTTACAATTCAGGTCTAAATGTTATCAAATGTGTTAAGGATAATTATAAAATACCCAGGAATGGCTCTTCCACTAAGAGTGTCACCCCACTGCTCTGCAAGCAGTAGTTAAAGGGAAAGTAAAATCATAATACCCAGTGTTATTATCATTTTAGTTTCCTGGTGTGGGAGGGGCTGTTCCGCCAGGGCAGGGGCCAGTAGGATGATTGGTTGCCCACTGTAAAGTGTGCAAAACTGTTTGGCCGGCCATGACAGTCATGCGCACTTTACATATTCTGCACCCTGATCTACAGCCTGGGTGCAGATCATGCCCAGGCACCCATTCCCCATCTGAGCGCCAAACCACAGTGGTCAGACCAATCACAATTCTGCTTTTCATTGTTGTGATTGGCTAGGGGAGTCAGGAGGCTGGGGGCTTCCTGGTTCCAGCTCCCCTGGAGCAAAATTGACGGCTAGTCGACCGTGAGGCGGGGCAGACAGGTTGCAGGCCTGAAGGATAGTACTTTATTTTACATTATATTAATTTACGCACACCCTCTCTCTCCCCCTGCCCCTCCACCCCAGGTGAGAGCGGCCACCACTAGAAATATCCCAATATTGCTGAAGCTTTTGAAAATGCAGGAATGATGGCATTGAGGGGTGGAGGAATTTAGCTCCACGTGATCTTAGGTGTACTTTGATCAATGTCACTTTTGCACATTCAAAATGAAATCAATCATTTTATTTGGGAACAGGTTATATTGAAAGCCTTTGAGCTTGTCAGACTGCATAAAAAATGTTGACATTGATCAAATATTTTTACGTCCAGCTGAAGCTTTCTTGTCATTTTAATCGGTGTTCTTGATTGTAAAAAGGACTTTTTAAGTAGGCTTGAGGACATTACAGTAGTTTAGAAATAAGGGGCGGGAAGTAATTATAGAAAACTATTAAGATGTGATAGAAATAAATCCTGGAACCTGTCAAATAATTTGCAACAGAACTGATAGAGATTGGAAGTGAAAGAACATGCAAATCCAACTTAAACCTGGCTGTGCTTATATCTATGTGATGACAGAACAACAGTTCTGCGTAAAATGACTGTGTTAGACCGAGAGTGTGCAAGAAAAAGCCAAATGTAAAATAAAGTACTAAATGATATGTGGCTCTTCATTTCACAAGAAACAAAGAACATATAAGCAAGATATTATCCAGTCCAGGAAATGTCTGGTGCAAAATTACCCCCATCGAATCCACGCATGTTTAACTCCGCAAAGAGACAGCTAAGCAAAATAACGTATGACTTAATTTTGCAAGTGAAAAGCGCAATGGCCATTGGGCCAAATCTGTCAGAGTCTATTGTAAATACATGGGATTCTGTCATTCCTGTATAAAAAGCTGTATCTTTATAATAAGCGACTTGTGAGTACCCAGTCACCTTTTAGAAACAAATGACAACAGAACTCAACTGTAATAACTTACTAACGTTGAGTTCTCACCTCTCAATGCCTCCTGCCACAGTTATCAGCAAGGGAAAGGCAGGTCAGGTCTTGGAGCATATTAAAGCAGTCTTTTAAATGAAGGAAAACAAAGTGTGGCTTTTCTTTCCTCTGCTCTGGCTTTCTAGTTGTACAGTGGCAGCAGAAATAAGATATCTATGACATGTCTATTTTTTGTTATGATTAGACCATTACAGAAACAATTTTGCTGCATGTTTCTACACAATCCATACTGACTTGTAGTAAACAGAATCTTATATCTTTTTGCAACAAATATCTAACAGCTTTTTTGATGTGTTTAATTTCACACTAGAAGATTCTATTTTTATTGTTCATGTTTGGAAACATGTTCTTTCTTTCATCTGTAAGAGCTACACAACAAGTATTTAACCCCTTTGCTGCGGGGGTTATTCCCCCGCTGTGCTGGGGGTCAGGGGGGCGCGCACAGCGCCCCCATGCTCATGACGAGCTGAGCTCGTCATGAGCTACGGCGCACCGGTGCTCATGACGAGCTCAGCTCGTCACAGGTGTATTACCTCCCGTGGAACGCTCAGCACAGGAGGGGAATTCTCCCCGCACCTGAGCGTTCCACGGCTCATGATGAGCTGAGCTCGTCATGAGCACCGGAGCGCCGTGGCTCATGACGAGCTCAGCTCGTCATGAGCCTCGAAGAGGTTAAGTAGTTTGTGGCAAAAGTGAGTGTGACCATGTATTATACGGGAATACAGTACCCCCTGCTGTACTTGATAAAGATATTGTAAGTCACCTTGGAGTTCAGTATCTTTATAATGAAACTCAGTGTTTGGCTTTATCCATCTTTGTTGTCATGGAACTCCTCTATGAGTTGCAATATCCTTATAATGTACGGCAAGGGGTACTTTATGCCATATATGATCTCATGTGATCCATTGTGTGAATGCAGTTACCAACTGTTCAATGTAAAGTGTGTTCAATTGTTTACATTTGCGTATGGACCCCTTCAAATGGCAGAATGTGTCTGCTCATGCACTTCTGATTCATTTCAGGGACAGGTGCAGATATTGCAGAATTTTCACAATTTTGGACTGGGATCGTCCCTTTATTATCATAAGCCCATTATCATCAATCTACTCCAGTCTCATTTGATGGGTATCACCAGAGCCAGTTAAGAAAGGTTGATAGTGAATAATTTATTTTCCCTCTTGCATACAATCACCAATGGACATATCATGAAGGATGGCGAGCCTGTTTCATACACCTGCAGTGTATAAAGTGGATTCCATCTAGCACCATATATTTCTGAGTCGGAGATTGATTTTCACACAGTACAGCTCGAAAACAGTGAGCAGGGATTGACTCTTTCTGAGCTGTGGTACAAAAGGGGGTGGTGATGGACGGAGCATCAGAACCAATCAAACACTCACACCCAGTCAAAAGATCTGGATTTGATCCATCACCGTTCTTTAGCCCACTCTGCCACCACAGTTCAGACATGGCTATATGCAAATCAGTCTGACTCTGTGCCTCATGGGAACAGTCCAGCCTGAACTGCCAAGCCATGCCTTCCCTGGACCGGAAACAAGCTTCCGAGTTTCTGGCATTCCAGCCGTCTTCAGCCCGGCTTGCTTGAATCCAGTGGCCAAGTGAGCAAGGGACTCTCGTCTGAGCATACCCTGCCACACTTATGGCGGCCAAAAGCGGTACAAAAGGGGGTGGTGATGGACAGAGCATCAGAACCAATCAAACACTCACACCCAGTCAAAAGATCTGGGTTTGATCCATCACCGTTCTTTAGCCCACTCTGCCACCCCAGTTCTAAGCTGTGCTATCTAAACTAATATGTTAATTTAGAGAACTGTTGGGGTAAATGAATTCAGTTTATGCACCGCTGAGGCATACAAATAGGTGCTTTGCTCTAGGACGAGCCAGTCATGCCCTTCATAATAATAGTGGTTTTCACCAGCTTTGCCTTCATAGAGGAATTCTCTCATAGTTTGAGATCCCCCCACAAGACACCTTTGCTGCTGGTTAGAGTTATATCAGGCTTCTCACAGCAGACTGCAGTTTGAAGGGATAGACATAATGTAATGGGGTGCCGCTCGCAGTGGGACTCGTGAGGATTCCTTTTTCTGCTGCCCGTGAGGCTCAAGTGTAACTGTGCATCTGACTTGGGAGCCCGTGTGCTCAGTCAGCCTTCCGATCCAGGAAACCACGTCCAGCGACTGGGAGCGGGACTGCGAGGACCAGGAGCGCTTGCAGCAAGATCATTCCGCGCACCTGGTGCCTCTTCCCGCCCCCTCCTCCCTGTGAGCTCAAAACACCTCGCGGCCCCCGCTTCGCGGGCGCCGCTCGCAGTGGGACTCGTGAGGATTCCTTTCTCTGCTGCCTGTGAGGCTCAAGTGTAACTGTGCATCTGACTTGGGAGCCTGTGTGCTCAGTCAGCCTTCCGACCCAGGAAACCACGTCCAGCGACTGGGAGCGGGACTGCGAGGACCAGGAGCGCTTGCAGCAAGATCATTCCGCGCACCTGGTGCCTCTTCCCGCCCCCTCCTCCCTGTGAGCTCAAAACACCTAGCGGCCCCCGCTTTGCGGGAGCCACTCGCAGTGGGACTCGTGAGGATTCCTTTCTCTGCTGCCCGTGAGGCTCAAGTGTAACTGTGCATCTGACTTGGGAGCCCGTGTGCTCAGTCAGCCTTCCGACCCAGGAAACCACGTCCAGCGACTGGGAGCAGGACTGCGAGGACCAGGAGCGCTTGCAGCAAGATCATTCCGCGCACCTGGTGCCTCTTCCCGCCCCCCTCCTCCTACTTAGCCCAGCCTCCAGACGCGAACGCGGGACGCGCGCGGACGAAGGCGCGGGCGAAGACCGGGCAAAGAGCGGGCCGTTTGAGGCCGTTCGAGATTGTGAGAGACTGGACTGGGCCACCCCATATACATCAGGTACTATTATAAAATCTACCTTCCAGTTAAAAAGTATCACGCCCTCATTTTAGTTGCAACTGAGCCCTATTGCCAATTATGAGCCAAATGGAGACCAGGAGCAAAGCCAATCAGGCAGCTACTGGCCCCACAGTAACGGCCTCAACCCAAGGTACTATCGACAATTACTTCCTGAAAGCAGGCTCTTTCTTGATAGATTACATCAATCTCCTTGAAAGACGAATCTCCCAGGAAATAGAGTGGGTTAAGAGGTCATCGATGGGCGCAATAGCTATGGCAAAAACCCCCGAAGACAGGCGGATTAAAAACACATTACAACATGGTGCCCATGGTGGGGCTCAGCAATCTACTAACATTGATCTCTCAGAGGCAACAATAAGTGATTTAGAGGATATGAGTCTCCTCCCATTGCCTACAATGGCAATTACCCAACCACCCAACCTAGAAAACACGGGGGAGGTGACTGCCATAGTAACCCAATGCCGCACTTCACTTAGGGAGGAATCGACCACGACAAACGATACCCCAAATTTAGCAGGGACAACAAGTACTACCCGGGGGATAAGGGAGGGTGCCATTCAAAAAAGGATACCGGGGAAAAATAGCACTAGTGAAAGGAAGATCAAAAATGCAAAGGGACAAATAGGGAAGACCTCCATCTCAGTCAGCCCAGACTATAATATTCAGGAAATAATCTCACTAGTGATAGCGATTGACACTTCCCAGCAATTGCACAATAACATCCCCACTGATCTTCCACCTTCCACCATTGAACACAATTCTGAGTTACCAGAAGAGGACATAACCCTAGCTGATATAGGCCACCTTTTGAAGTCAATTATAGGTCCTTTAGAAGCACGGCTGATAAAAATGGAGGCGAGAATAATTAAAATCGAGAAAACAACTTTGCAGATTATGGACAGTTGGAAACCTGGGGCTCTTGGCCCCATGCTTCCCAACATTGACCCAAAACATAACAGTAATTTGGCCATTCCCAAACCTGTAACAGGTAATGAGGCAGGAACAACATCTACAGCAGGTAACAATAACATTAATTCACGTAGTAACCAACCGCTAATATCAAACCCTAAATTAGCTGTGATATCGACCTCTGGTCCTACCAAACAATCTCATGTTATAAAACAGCGATCTACCTCAGACAAGGACAAAGTGCAGCCTAATTTACAACTCACGAATTCCCCCATACCTTCCTTGATTACCAACCATGATATGAATGACCCGAAACATACAAAGGTAAAAGCACCTAGAACAGTTACGGTCAATCTCCCACCTGAGGTTGCTCCATATACTGCTATTCTAGTTGGGGTACCCGAATTAAAATCGGACTCACACGAAACTGAAGAATCTCTGAAAAATAAAGTCATCAATTGGCTTTCAACGCACAGACCCCTCCCTAGAGGCATGACCAGCGATATTCGCATGGTCAGAAGGGTCTCATGGGTAGGTAAGAGACCCAAAACAATTAGTGGTGACTGCCTATTGGTGAGTTTCGGAGATCCAAGAACAGTCACATTCGTTTGTAATCCGTCATTGGAAGATGAAGGTAGCAACATTCACCCAGTCTCCCTCTCGTTTTTCTATCCACCTAATGATCATGTAACTAAAGCCCAGAGCAGGGGACATCATCAGAATTTAAAGGACAACTGGCAGGGTAATCAGGGAAGGAGGAGAATTCCCCCCACTCAACCACGAATACCCCTGTTCCGCTCTAACACATATAGTGATTCCCACGGATGGGAAACTGTCCAGAGAAGAAGGATGGGAGGGGGTGGATTCGATAGAGATGAGCCATGGCCCCCGAGATTTTATCAGCCACCACCTCTACCTCTATTCAATTATTACGACTGCCTCGATATGGTGGATTGATAGCTGGCCTCTAAGCACAATTGACAGGGAATGAATGTGCAAATTATCCCCCCCCTATCTGCAGGCAGGAGAAGGCTACATCTGGGATTTTTGAACCATCTCAGGCTTCACATAATGGGGAAATTAATAGAGTTGACCCGCTAATGGACGAGGGGGAATTGGAAAGCCCGCCTCGGTTAGAAAATATAAATCCCACGCCCAAGCAACCGGACAACCAGAAAGCCCCACAAACCCTAAAAATTCTTTCTTGGAATGTGGCTGGCCTGTCCAACAAAATAGACTCGGATGCATGGGCCAATCTAACGCAATTAAATAGCGTTTGTCTCTTTCAAGAGACTTGGTCAAGGGATGAGACCTCCTTTCGGGGCTTCCATACATTCTCAATCCCTGCTGCTTGGGGCGGGAAAGGCAGACCTTCTGGAGGCTTAGCAACCTGGGTCGCCTCGGATATAGGATGCCGAGCCTCAAGATATCCAGTAGATTCTGTAGACATTTTGGCTGTTTTACTCGAATGGCCGGGTCTTTTCAAATTGTTGGTCATTAATATCTACTCAAGGCCAGTCAAAAATGGGTCCACTTCCAAAACTATAGAGTGTCTCTCATGCCTTCTGGAAACTATCCCTGCGGACATGTCTTACCTAATAGGGGGGGACTTCAATTCACATTTCGAGCCTTTACCTGGTTTACTTGATGGACCCTCCCTAGAGGAGGATTCAAGTTGGCAGATTCCTCGGACTGAAGCACCTCCTCCAAGAGCATGGACAACACTTGCCGTACAGATAAACACCCTAAATCTCACCCATGGCTTGAGAGCCTGTAACGGCCGCACTAGGTCCGACATTCCATCCAAATGTACATTTAATAAAACAGGGAGGGAATCCAGAACAGACTATTTCCTGGTACAGTTGAAGGCATGGAAAAGGGTGGTTGATTTTAATATAACACCCAGACATGATAGTGACCACAATGCCTTGGAGCTAGAGTATACCATCCCTTGGGTGAGAGTGATAGGTGAGGAGAAACCGAAAGGAGGAAATTTCCTAGAGAACAATAGGAGGCGGATAAAATGGGAAAAGCTTGCCTCCAGCGGAGAAAAGCTTGCCTCACTATACGCTGGGATTATCCCCATCCTTGAGGAGGCCTTTGACCTGTGGAATCCACATTCCATAATAGATAGAAATGAGGACCTAGCTCAAGTTCACACTCATCTAATCAAGAAGCTTGAAGCTGACCTTTTCAGCAAGGGCCGCCCGAAAGCACAGGGACAAATTACAAACTCTTGGTATAATAGTACCTGCCGTTCGGCAAAACGAGACCTCATTTCCATCATAAAAGAAGGAGGCGCTAGGGCAGAGATCCGTTCTAAAAGGAATGCCTATAAATCACTTATGGCTAACGCTAGAATGGAGTGGGATATACAGCATTGGGAGAATCTATCAAAGTCCTTAGCCAAAAGGGACTCCCGTAGATTCTGGAGAATAATCAATCATGGGAGCGGGGACCTCCCATCTGCAATTGAACCCAACATTGCCGCCAACGTCTGGCAGGATCACTTCCAAAGGCTATATGCCCCTGAAATTGATGAGTTAGTAACATCAGCATCTACTAGCTTCACTCCATATACATCTGCCCCTTTTAGTTTAAAAGATATTGAGGTGGCTATAGCGGGGCTAGCTCCTGGAAAAGCCCCTGGATTAGATGGGGTGCCAGGTGACCTCTTTAGACAGGAACCTGGGATCTGGGCACCATACTTGATGGTTTTATTCAATGCAGTGCTTGGGGGAATGAAGTTACCAGATACTTGGCTGGGAGCAGAGGTGGTACCGATATATAAAAAGGGCTCGCCTCTGCTCCCCGCCAATTATCGCCCGATCAGCCTCATTGATGTTACTCAAAAGCTGTTTGGAAGGTTAATCCTAGATAGGCTGCAATGTTGGATGGAAGAGACAGAGATCTTGAGCCCCCTTCAAGCGGGATTTAGGAAGGGTGTCTCAACAGTAGATCAAATACTGAGATTAAACATCCTATTCTGGAAAACAGCATATCTAGAAGGGGGGTCACTGTATGCGGTTTTTGTGGACCTCCGTGCCGCCTTCGACTTGGTCCCTCGGGCCAGGTTGTGGGCGGTATTGGAGGACATGGGTGTCCCTGGAGATATTCTCCAGATTCTTATCAGGCTTCACACAGACAACTATGCCCGGGTAAGATATGGAAAGGGAGGTAGACTGACAGATAGGTTTCCTGTCCAACGCGGGGTAAGACAGGGTTGTGTGCTGGCGCCGACCCTGTTTTGTCTATTCACGAACGGGGTGATAGAGCACCTGTGTAGAATCTCCAACATTGATGCGCCGCAATTGAACAGCAGTAGGGTGCCAGCGATCATGTTCGCGGATGACACCCTGCTGCTGTCAAAAACACCAATGGGGCTACAGAGGATCCTGGATGGATTCTTGGATTTTTGTAATAAAAGGGGACTAGAAATAAACCCTGTGAAGACCAAATTCATGATCCTGAGCCATAAGCATAAAAGCTGCCCAAATCCCCGCTTGGGATCCACACCCCTAGAGAGAGTTCAAGTGATTGAGTATCTGGGCATAACACTCAATCAACATTTAACCTGGTTGCCACACAAAACAAAAGCAACCACTAAATTAGTCCAGAGGGCCGGTGCCATCACAAGAATCGCTAGAAAATCCTCCCTTCGTCCTTTGGCACCTGCCATACACATTTATAAGGCCCAAGCACGAGGAGGCATCACCTATGGGGCTGAACTATGGGGACACACATCACTTCAATCTATACAAGTGGCAGAGAACAATTTTATCAGACATTTGACGGCCCTTCCCTCGAGCACTCCACTACTTCCGTTGAGAATGGACTTGGCACTGTGCCCAATCACCGAAGAACTGAGCCTCAAACCCTTGACTTATTGGAGGCGCTTGTGGAGCAGTCAGGATTTGGGCCACTATAGAAGTGAATTACAGGAGCTCCTTAGATCAATACAAGTGTCCAAAATTCCATGGCTTAAGTATATTAGGGACATGTGTATGACCCTCGGAGTTCCAGAGCTATGGTGCAACCCCGAACTTATGTCTGTAAGGCTTCCTAGGAAAGAACTTTCTAAACTTTTCTATGGCTTTATGCTGCAAAGATCTATTAGTTCAATCCGGGAGGGTTCTCTAACTGATATATTCACTAAAGTAAAAGACTTTTATAGTCTTGAATATGTCCTAGATGCTATGTCCCCAGTGCACGTGAGAAAAACTTTCCTCCAATGGAGATATGGCTCTCTCCCTTTGAGGTCACTCACCAAAAACTGGGATGGTAACCAAGACTTGGCCAACTGCCCTGCGTGTAATTACAAGCTGGAAAGTGAGATACACATGGTCTTATTCTGCAAAGCCTATAGCAAAATTAGGAGCTATTGGCTCGTCCCCTACCTAAGGAACTTGGGCTTTCGAACTTATGCCCCAGCCTACAGAGTCCTTAAAACTGACCTTACATCTCCAACTGTGTTTGTTATGGCGAAATTTTTGACGGCAATGTGGAGATTACGCGCAAGAATTATAAGGGAATCTACCGCGGCACGACCAATCTGTTCTTAATTAATTTAAAAATGTATTTTGAAACTTAGAAAATGATTTTATGAATTGTAAAATTGATGAATTTATTCTTAAATTGCAACTTTTATTGTTATTGGGCCAACGTTTGTCTATCTGTACATCTTTTAGGATCTTAATGATCGAAATAAAGATTATTTTGATTTGATTTGATTTGATAATGTAATGAATTGAATGGCGGTACTTTTGAGACCATTTTTAATCATGTTTGGGTGAGGGACTCTGAAGCATTCTCTGTTTAACCAATCAATCCTACATGCCTTCACTATCACGTTTGTAACCAGGAAATTATAATCAGGGCCACTGGAATTATGCAGCAGGGTAGGACCAAATTAAGCAGCAGGGTTTTCAATATAATGCTGAAAGAAAATGCTAAATATGTAGCATAATGCAGCACATTTTGTGATAGAACTCCTTCATTATTTTGCCATTTGTGCACCTATTATCACTGTCTGGGCAAAGGATTCATATCAGTAGTACTAGTTGGCTTAGCACCAAAATATAGCAATAAAAAACTGAAAGGAGACCAGTCAAACTTTATGAAGGTGCTTCCATTGTACGGCAACATCAGTCAGCGCATTGTTTGTAACTTTTGACCAGCTTGAGCTAAAAACTAATTTTTGTTCAAATCTGCAGATAATGCGGCAGGTGATGAATTAAGTGACCAGTACATAATCACGTGGAAAATGCTGAAGCTGTAAAATGGCAGACTTCCAGCTGCACTGATCACAATAGGCTTCTGAAATAGTCTCATCGGCAGGACGACGCTTCTTCCATTTAAACCTTTGGTCCCACACTATAAAAGTTACTTATTACTCCATAACACTCCAATGCAACCTGATGGCAGCAGAGAGTGTTAAGAAAAATAACCCAAATAATTTTTGGGGGTGATGAATATTGGATGACATGGCTAAGAACTGGTCTGGGCAGGTGTTAGTATTTGGAGATATTCGCGCTTAGCGTGAATATTTCCAACGCTACGCCTGCCTTGCTAATAGACGTTAGCGACTGCTTTCAGTCGCTAACTGGTTGGGTATGCCCACTTTGTAACCATCGCTGACATGCAAAGCGGGCCCCAAACCGCTCGCTATCGCCTAAAAGCTGTCGCTAACATCAGCTTGCTAATAGGGCGATAGAATTATCGCCACTTAGCGGCCGAAAACGGCTGCTAAATCGTCGATAATTGCCTATCCCCCCCTTGGTAATATGCCCCTAGATGAGGAAGAAAGAGGCATTAGATTAAGTAGGACCATTTTCTGGCTCCAACAGTCTGTAAATGCATGGAAGGAAATGAGCTAATGACTTTGCATCACAAAAAATAATCAAATGAGTCAAAATGGAATCAAGTAACTTTTCTCCAAAGTAGGTTCACTAGGACAAGTGAGCCTCCTCCTCACTTCATCAAATTGAGACCATCCAAAGCTTGAAAGTTTGCATTCATGCAGGGCGGGGCATTAAGATTTGATCTGGATTATAATGAATGCTTCAAATCATGTGTGTCCACCACATTGACAGTTCTTTAGAGATATCTGGGACTGCATTGTGCATTGGTGGATCCTCGGTTGATTTACTCTCTTTCATTGAAGTTTAACATACATATTAATGAATTTAGAGACTTTAACATGGATAACTTACTTTGAATGTTTGCACAGAATCATCGGAGGGACTGATTAGAAATCTAACAGCCAATATTTCGTAAGGGATTTTGCTGCCGCAAAGTAATTCAAAGTGACACAAAGCAAGATGTGGCAGAGGCATTCCCTCCAGTAAGTCCCTTAGTCACCCCAAGGCAGATGAATATCTGTGACATATAGGTGTCTCAGTGGGCTCGTACTACATTCTGTGGGGGGCCATATCAGTTTCTGAGGACACAAATCAACATATTTGGTTTATACTTTCCAACACAAAGGCATTTTGTACTAGAACAAAAAAATTGTTGTGCTGCTCTGCATCACTGTGCATCATTGAGTGGCAGGTTATAATGTTGGGTTTCTTGAGTAGAACAGTGTAAAAAAGCTACTCAGACAGCCAGACCAGGATTTGCCTCAATAACAAATATCTCCTTGGATCTGACATTAACAGGGAGAAATATTTTAGGTTTTTCAAACATTACATGCATTGTATGTGTACTGGAGTGCACTCTACACAAGGTATGCTTCCTGAACAGATCCTAAGCTAAACATGGCACACTCACCTATGTATAATGGTGTAATGCTATGCATTTTGCAAGGCAGCCTAATTTGACACCAGTCCAGGGGATGACAGTGCCAGAAGTCAATCTGAGTAGATATGGCTCTGCACTGTGGTTTTCCCTCTTGCCAACACAACACAGCAAATGTTCTTACTACGTTCCATTGCATAACAAATTAGTACATTTGCCCCAGGTCTTTTTTCCAGTTAATGATACATTACTTACACTCATGTCAGACTAGAAGCCAGAATCACAAATAATTGGCTGTGAGTAGTTATTACTTTCTCCTTAAATCTCCTTACATCCTCCTGGTTTACGACTGATTTCCAGAATTGAGCATTGCTTCTAATAAAGTTGTCATTTCGAAAGTGGAGTATGGTGAAAGGTCAAAGGGGATGCCATCATGCCGCTACTCAAAACCACGTAGGTGCCTCACGATAATAAATGAGTTTTAATAGAATTGGTACACTTGGAGTAAGGTACTGTAGGACAAAAATGAGAAGACATTGCATATTTCTATTAACTACATTTATAAAAGCCTTTTATGATATTGGAAGGTTTTGATATTAGCTTCCAAAATCGCATAGTATTCAAATAAAATTCCCAGTGCATTGCGGTTTTCCAGCAGTTATGTTAAGTTAGAGAACTGAGGAATCTCTTTGTAATAAAGTGACTGATCTGCTGCACCGCAGAGATCTTTATTTATCTGAAAATATTGTTCAAAAATCAAATGTTTGTGTCTCAGTACATTGCTCATAGGCAATCAGATTTTACAAGCGTAAAATGTGTTGGATTGATTGATTCTGTGGATCAGTATGGGGCAGATGTATCAACAATCTGTTTTGCGAATCCTTAATTGCGATTTTTTGCGAATCGCAATTTCGGAATCGCAAAATGGGATGTATGTACATTTTTGCGATAAATTAGCGATTCCGTAAAAATCACAGAATAATTTGCGAATTTTCTGCGATTTCTTAATTAGCGAATTTCGCAAATTAAGAAATCGCAAAAACGGGAATCTGCAATGCAGGAACAGGCTGATGACATCACAACCAGGAAGTTTCAGTGAATGCTTGCACATGCTTGCCTGAGCCACACCCAGTGGCAGTTGGAAGACTGTTGTGAGGAAGAGCAGACCTGTTTGGAGAGCAATGGAGTCCCAAAACACACAGGAGGAAATGTCTGCAGAAAATAGGAAAAGGAAGCAAAAATTCTCTGAAAAGGAACAAGATATCCTCATTGAAGAAATGGTTTGTAACCATGAGGTTCTTTTTGGCAAGAAAGCACTTAAAGTTCCTGATTCAAGAAAAAGAAAAATCTGGTTGGAGATCCAGGAACAAGTAAATTCAGTTGGAGTTACCACTCGCTCCATAGATGAAATAAAGAAGAGATGGTATGACATGCGACTAAGATCCAAAGAGAGGCTTGCAGAAAGGATCAAAGAGGCAAATAAAACTGGTGGTGGTACATCATCTGCAGACCAACCTACACCCCATGAGGAATTCATTGAATCAACCCTGCTTCCAGAGAGTGTGAGTGGAGTGGCTAACATTGATAGCTCTGACCCTACACCAACTACACAAGGTAAGATGCATGCAAAGAAGTCCTTCGAATGTGTGTAATGCATGTGTGTGTGTCCTGTGCTTATACTCAGTTTGAGAAAGGTAGAAGTCTAGTGAGACTGTTAAACCTGTAGCAAGCAATGCATCATGGGATTTGTAGTGCAATCATCATTGTCACACATATCATCATAGAAACACATGAGTTGTTTGCAATTACTAATGAAGGTAGAAAAACAGTGTAGTCCAAGTTATTGTTATCAATGAAAACACTTTATTTATTAGAAACACAAACTCATATATCTCACTCTACATCCACAGAAGAATCAAGGGAATCCAGGGAAGAAAGTGATTTGGATAATTCACCTCTCCATGTTACAACTGATACAGAAGGAGGAGGCACTGATGTCACTGCCTCAATCCAAATATGCACAGAAAGCACAGACATTTTGCTCCTCTGCCACCAATGGAAGATGATGGAAGATGATGATAATGTAGATTCAGGTACAGTACCCAGTGAGACTGACGCAGTTTTCCCTCAAGACTCACAAGACCAACCACAAATACCAAGGAGGCCATGGTCATTCAGGTTGGAGACATGTAGGAGCAGCAGTGGGCAAATTGAAGGAGGCACTATTTTTGCTGGCCTTGAGCAGGACATGCTTTATGTACAGCGCCTGCAACACAAGGCCCTCAGGTCAATCAATAGGCAGCTTTTGAAATTAAATAAAAATCAAGAAGGCATGGCTGCATCAATAGAAAAACTCTGCCTGACCCTTGAACGCACAGAAAGTGCTCGCAACAGGGCTGCACAGACAGCACATGTGAGGATGCATGGGTACACAAAGGCAATTAACAGGCTTTGTTCTGTCACTAGCAATTTCACCAGGTGCAGCATTAACATGCAGCGTGAAATGAGCGACTGCACATGTGACATGGCTAAAAGCTTGATCAAAAAGTGACTCCTGTGGTAGAAATTATGCAAACATCCAACTCTAGCGCAATCGCTCTCCTTGACTCAGCTGATAGTGAGGACACCTCCAGTAGGAGCAGTAGGAACCCCACTCCAACAACTCAATTGACCCAGCGCAGAAGTGGAAGGCGTGCTAGTACAGGACCTGAACAAGAAGGCATGCAATCACAGGAACAACATGCTTCAAGCCGCCAGCGCAAGAAGTAACATTTTGAATTGCAATTTATTCAGCATTACTGCATTGTGTCTTTATGTTCCACTTATGGCTATTTTCATTTCCTTCATTCTAAATTTTTGATTTTTGCACAATGCACTATGGTTTGTTTGTTGTGGATTAAAACAACAATTGCAAACATGAGTCTGTAGTTTGGCTTTTCTTACCTAAAAATAATTTTGTGTAATCTCTGTCCTTCTTTGTCAGCCAGCCATTGCTCCAGCTCCTGCCATTCTAGGTGGAGGTATGTCATCATCATCAGATGAGTCAGACTCACTCACTTCAATGTCTGTGCCTTTGCGCAAGGCCATGTTGTGCAGCATTGCACATGTTGTAACAATTTTACAACAGGTTTCAGGACTATATTGCAAAGCTCCTCCACTTTTGTGTATGCATCTGAAACGGCTTTTTAAAATTCCAAATGTACGTTCAATGACCCCACGTGTAGACCGGTGTGCCCTGTTGTACCGTCTTTCTCTTGCATTTGCAGTATTCAAGTATGGTGTTAGGATGAAATCACGCACTGTATAGGCACTATCACCTGCATGTGAGAAAAAAAATTGTAACTGTATGTTCCATTTTCAAATGATGGATGGATGGATGGGTGGATGTTTGCATGAGTGTTACTCACCTAGCAGGTATCCATCTCCAAACTGACCAGCACTCAGACGTCTATGAATTGCGCTATGTCTGAAGATAAAGGAGTCATGTGTGCTCCCTGGATGCTTTGCCACAATGTCACTGATAATGTATTTGGCATTGCATATGATCTGGATGTTGAGAGAGTGGTAGCTTTTCCTATTACGAAATACATATACTGTAGCTGCAGGTGGAGTGATAGCAATATGAGTTCCGTCAATGCATCCAATCACATGTTGAAAGCGTGCGATTTGATAGAAATCCAAATTTGTTTCCTGTAAGGCTTGTTGTGTATTTGAGAAATATATATGATGTTGGAGTCTCCTCAGCATTGCATCCAGGAACACATGAAAGAAGCGTGACAAGGAGCTTTGTGACAATCCACCAACCTCTGCAATGACACTTTGAAAAGACCCTGAAGCCAAAAGGTGCAGTGAGCACAATACCTGCACATGTGTTGGGATTGATTGTGTCCTGGCCGTAGGATGTTCCAAAAAAAGTTCCAATTCATTCATGAGGTCCAAAATGGTGTGTGGATGAAGTCTGTATTTGTCATATATCTCCTCCTGAGTCTGCTGGAACAGCGTAATGCGTATTCTGAAGATTCTCTCCTGTCTCTGTCTCCTCTGGGCAAGAGCTTGAATGCGCAGCCTCCTGGCAATCAGGTATGGTCCAGCCATTTTGGAATTGAAAATAATGCATTCTGGGTGCCTTTTTATACTTTTTTTTCTATTACCACCTGCTTGTATTTGGTGTTAATTGCGATTTCTGATTTTGCGATTTTAGAAAAATTGCAAATTGCGATTTTTACATACATCCTGTTGCGATTTCTTAATCTGCGATTTCTTGTTTGCGAAGTTCGCGGAACTAAGAACATGCAAAATAAGGAATCGCAAAAAAATTCTCAGAAAAACACTTCTCGCACACTAAGAAATCGCAAATAATGCGATTTCTTAAAATGTGATGCGATTTTTTTGATAAATGCGAATTACACTTTATTTTGTCGCAAACGCTGCGAAATTGCGATTCGTAGCGTTTGCGACATAAAAAAAGCTTGATACATCTGCCCCTAAATGTCTCCCTTTCTTTGTTTAGGAATCAGCTACGTCTATCGGGCTCCCATTGGCAGTATATTTTGGGGTCCTCACATACTCTATTCAATCTCAAATATTGCTCATGATTGACATTCGCTCACTGGTTTCTCTAAGGGGTCGCTGGGGTGATTTTTAGCTGTCTAGTTACTGTAATAATCAGGATTATGACGAGATTTGTATGGGCCTCATAATGCATCTGCAGTTCATGTGAAACAAAGAGTACTACTGAAATGAATGAGAGCAAAGTTTGACTAAATTAAAAAAGTTGAGGGTTGCTGGTCATGAGAGTCAGCCATTAAATGCACGTGTCCAGTTTCCTCTTTGGATTTTAGCCAAACCAGGTCTTATACTTTAACAAATGTATTTATTCCATTTTGGTTCGGGAGCAGGAAGTGGTTACACCAAGTAGATTCCTAAAATAAGACAAATAAGAATCAAAACACAGCATTTTGAAGATCATGCTATAGTACATCTTAAAGGAATAGGGAATTAACTTGATCAGTAAGAATAGCAAAATAAGTGTAATAGATATAGGTAGTTATAGTTCGGACCATGTTTCCATCGGAAAAGCGTTTTTTAACTTGCCTATATTTTTGGTGCTGTTTGTCGAATCTTCATGAAATTTTCTAAAACAAAATGTAACCTCGTGAATTTTATTCTGCATGGAAAGTTTCGGGGTGATATGAGAAGAGGGGGCCAAGAAAAAAGGGAGGTTAAAAAGTGCATTTCTCCTGTTAATTCCCATAGCACCTTTAGACAAATCTGCAGCCCTAAGCACTGGAGAGAATTACACCACATTTGGCAGAAAAGAAGTTCTATTTACGCAGATCACGCTTTCAGTTATTTGGTGTAAGTCCATTCAGTAGTTGTTGAGAATTTAAGAAAAGATAAGAAAACGAAGATAGTGATATCGGTGGCCACGTGTCCTTTGTGATTAATTATGAAAAATTATGAGCTGGTGCAGAGAAATGCAGAGCTCTGATTGCTGTGTTACTGTGTCGGCCTAAAGGATGAAGTTGGGCCTGTACTTTATACAGAGATATTATACAGGAGATGGTAGTCCTGCCGTGCTTCCAAGATACCTCATGCATAATGTATGAGATTCGAACTAGGGAAAAACCCGCGTTCTGAATGCAGTGTCGTATCTAAGTAAAGGGTCAGTCCCTAAGAACCGTTTTGTATGAAATGTAGGGAAGAATATAGGTGAAAAGTTGCAATTTCACATGCGCCTATATAGGGTACCTATATGCAATATAACAATAGTATCACTCATTAGTTGTACACCTAGTATACTAACTTAACTTTTGTAGTAGGTTATTACATATGTTTAACATACATAACCATTTAGAAAAAACTTTCACTCACTGGATGATGTCAACAGTGATGTTATTTGAGATGCCATCACTCATGTCATAAGTGATGAAATATGTGAGGTCATAAGCAGTGCATTGTGGGGGCGTAAGTTATATTTAGCTCAGGTAACAACAACTGCTGAAATTCTCTGGTTTTGTATGAGTGACATCTGAGTCTAACAATACATATCAAGACAAACACTTCTCTCAACTTCTTAAAGAAAATATATATATATAAATATATAGATATACGTACCCAAATATAAATATACACACACACACGTTTTTTGTTTTGCCAACAACTTTGCCACCACTTGACGAATCTTCATGAAATTGTCACAAAACTTTCAATTTTTGATTCAGCAGTTGTTTTGAAAGTTGTGGGGTAATCCATCAAGCAGGGCCCGAGAAACAAGGGGGTTCCCATAAATTGGGTTCCCCATGTTATGTCTGTGGGGATTTTTCATTTTTTGAACACAAATACAGCCTTAACTGCCGAACGGAATTACAACAAATTTAGCAGAAATCAAGATGTTGCCTCAGAAAGCTTGTTTGTTGCGATTTGATGTAAATTCGTTCAGTAGTTTTGGAGAAATAAAAATGAAAAAAATATAGATATCTGGGGATGCGAGTCCTTGCAGTGGACTCATAGATCCTACTAAAATTTGATTGTCTAGGAACACTTCAACTAGGAAGTGTTGGCAGCCATCTTGGGACTTGGCTTGAAGCTGAGTCCCAGAAGAAAGTTTAAAAAGAGGAAAAGAGGGCAGGCTTGGAATACCCTAATGCCCCAGATATGTTGGGGGGGCTCAGGGTCCCCATAGGTCATAAAAAGCATTTTTTTAAAATATTTTGCTGTGGACTTAAAGGTGGATCCAAAAATCTGCAGCAAACATGCTTCATTTACTATAGACCCCAGGTGTGCCAGGTCCTGGTGGCATTATGGAAATGAGGGTGGGGCGCACAGGACCTCCCTCCTTGCACTACTCAAAGCCCCGGTGACCACCACCAGTGATCTAAATATATGCAGGGGAGCCGTGACTTGCTAGAGGTACCAGGAGGGGCAGTTGACACCCAAGGATGTCCTTGGGGGCCAGCTACCCCACTAGTTATCTCCAATAAGTCCCACCAGAGGGATTGATAAGAGACCTTTGGAGGCCATCCCCCCTTTTCCACTACTCAGCAAACATGGCTTGTGGTGCACTACTGGTTTGGGGATGAAGTCCTCTTTTTTCACGAGGGACCTTGGGGGCCAATAAGCCTTCCTGGTACCACATGTAAGTCCTACACAGTGGAATTCCTGAGAGCTGGTTGGAGGCTCAATGTCTTTTCTCCACCACTCTGCAAATGCAACTACTAGTTAAAAAAAACATCGAAATTCACTGAAAACAACAAAGGTTTCAGGGACGTTATAGTTAGGAATTAGCATTTAAAAAACCATAGAAATTCACTGAAAAAGACAAAGGTTACAAGTACGTTATAGTTATATCACTGATGACATGGTAGGTGACAGCACTGATGACATCTCAAATGACAACACTGATGACATCACTGTACATCAGGCAGAAGCCGTGTTAAAAAACTGAAAAATCCCAATAGACATAGCAAAGGGAAAACGTGTTTTGGGACCCCCCTTTTTTCTTGACCCCTGCTTCATGGATTTCCCCAAAACTTTCAAGAAAGCAGATGAACTAATTAGGGTGTGTTTTCTGAAAACTTTGTGAAGATTTGTCAAGCGGTACCAAAGCGATTGGCAAAATAACAAATGCTTTTCCTATGTAAACTTTTATTGAAATATAACTACCTACTGGCGACCGCCAGTAGGTAAAATATGTATGTGTGTTGGGGGGTTTGTGTTACTATCCTTGTGGGGACTTGGGTGTGATAACACACTCACGCTGTGGGGACTTGATTGTACTGGGGGGACCTGTACCCAAGTCCCCACAAGGTAAAGTCTTGTAAATGATTGGAAATTGTGGGGACCTGTGTTTCACCATGTGTGTTTATTTATTTGCTCAGCTCAGCCCCCATAGACAGGAGGTGGTACTGGAGCCCTAAACACACTTAACATATTAAACACACTTCCGTAAATGAATCCCAAACAGCAACAGAGGAAAGGGATTTTGAAGGAGCACACCCATCAGAAAAGACTGCTGTGGCATGAAATATATTATCGGTCTCCTATATAGTCACCTGCTGCAATAATGTGTTTCTCCCCCTATCGCACACTGTCTCTGAAGTCTCGGTGTGGACTACAATTCCAACTTTGAAGGCAGAGTTTAACAAGCTAAGCTGATTGTTTCAAAAGGATGTGGCATTAACATCTGCCTGAGAAACATTTGGACTGCAGGTTGCAAGGACATCTAGCGAAATGTAGCCTTATTGAATAACAACCTTCTATTAAACTTCGGCAAGCTAGTGCACCGAATATGTAATGCCTCGAATACGGCTGGTATAGCACATTTCTTTAAGTAATCAGGACTGGCTTACTCAAAACACTAGTACTACAAAGAAGGCTGGGCTGTTCCTCAAATGGGCGAATGTATGTGTCACACTAGTGTCTGGATACTGTTGGTCTCAGTGAGTCCTACAGTTGGGCATCCATTTTGTTAGATTCTTCAGGACCTAAGTAAAGAAAAATATTTTTTGTGGATGACTGTCATCGTTTACAGGATCTACCTAAGTATCTGGTGTACTGTTCTAAAAACCTCACAAAAAGGAAATGTGCTTCATGTGGTAATGTACCTGTTTTGCGCTGAATCTGCCTAATGTGTCAAGTATCCAGGCAACAACAGTACCCGGCGGACTGTACATCGGGTTCAGACTTCCATAAAGTATGGTTCTGGTATCCCGTGTGTCCAACAGCTCGACCTACCTACGCCGCAGGGCCCGGGTACTCAAAACACTTCCAGGAGATTTTTGTAGCAATACCTTTATTTATTCACTTATTATTTTCCAGTGTGTCCGGAGGTATACCCTTGCTGTTATTCCTCATTTGCAACAGTTTGCTTCTATTTTTGCTACTCTGCAATGGATATTCCATTTTGAAGCCCATTACTTCTTGAACTACCACCAATCCAGCTGTGCTGTGAGTGCATAATATGACTCTTTGGAGGACCATTGTGCCAGGAACTGAACACTGACTGGTCATTGTTATTTTGACCCACCGTTGTTCACCTGTGTACATCCCGTGTTTCATTGCCTATGGAAAGTCTGCTTGACTCTGCACTTGCATGTTCCTGTGGACAGGAACCTGTTGATGAGTCTTATAATTACCCATTTTCAGAATTGTCCAATGAACTTGCAGCTGCTTTAGGAAGCATGGTACGAGCCATTCCCTCCAGGAGAGATGGGTGTCTCAGCAAAAGGAATACTGAACTTTGGCTCTAATAACACAGATGTAGGTTGCCTAGCTACTTGCTCAGCATTGGCTGATAATGAGGATCATGTCTGCTCTTTGGAGCTTTTACATGGGGCACTTACGGAATCATCGTTTGCGGAGATGGAGTCCGTTCTTGATTCACTAAACATTATTCTTGTGGAGGAAATCACTTCAATGTGGGCACTATTCTCAAAGTGTCATTTTGTATTTTTTTATTATGATTATAATTATTCTTTGTACAGCATTTCGCATTGAATTTGCTTAGCTTCAGCTAATGTTTTTTTTTATTTTGTTAGTCTTTCAGTTACTTTTCCAACCAAGGAGGGGGTGTAGTAGTTTCCCTTCTGGGCTAACTTTGGTTCTCCACTGGTTGCATGTATTGGCAGCTTTAGGCTGTCTTTGCTTCGTGCAGCTATACATAATATATTTGTTTTGTGATGTAATATTATTTTAGCAATATGTGGCACATATTATTTGTTCTACAGTGAATCTTCTGAAGATTCAGTCTGAACGGGGGGGTTTTACAGCAGGGAAAAGAGCAGGGGCAGAAAGTTCATGAAGGTTGGTAAAATATAATAAGAATAGTTAATTATGGACGATAGTAAATGCAAGATCCTATCAGCCAATGTAAATGGAATACTTAACAAAAAGAAGTATGGCGCTCTTATAAGATGGCTGTCCTCTTTAAATCCCCAAGTCTTGTTTTTACAGGAGACACATCTGAAATCTACCCAAAATATTTTCTAAAGTATTGTTTGCATCTTCAGGTCTGGCAGTAAGAGGTGTAGCAATTTACTTCTCAAACAAACTTCCCTGGGAATTCTTAGAGGTTCATAGGGATATATATGGAAGGTGGATATGGGTAGTAGCTAAGCTGCAGTGAAAAATATTACATTTTATAAATTACTATGGACCAATCTCAGATGATATAGGAGCCTTGACAGAGATTTATGATTTATTGGTAGGAGTTTCTGGGCAGGTGATATTAAGAGGGGATTTCAACCTTATACAGGATATTAATAAGGATACCTCAAACAGAAATAGAAAACAATTAAAATCAAATACAAAAAGAATATTGGAAGCTATTATACAAGTGTATCAATTAGTAGATTCATGGAGAGAATCAAATGAAGTTAAGTAATTTTATACTTGTTACTCATGCCGGTTTCGGATGGCTTCTCGAATAGATATTTTTCTTAATTCCAGATCCCTTCAGATTTGAGATGTCTGTCTAGGTGGCCAATCCTTTTGAGATCATGCATACGTTGGGATAGAAATTTTACTTGGGGGAGAAAGTAGGGAACGCCGTGGGTGGCAGCTAGTTCGGCTTCTTCTGAAAAATGAGGAGTGGGTAGAGGGATTCATAGAATGGATTCGGGAATACTTCCAGATCAATGAAGGCACTGCCACTACATTCTCTGTATGGGGAGGGTTTAAGGCAGCTGCCCGAGGGCGGATAACAGCTTATACGGTGGGTTAGTCGCACACCCGAAAGGTTAAGATAGCCCAATTGCAATTAGAAGTGGATCGGGTTTATGCTCTTAAACTCCAGTTCCTCTGAAATAAATATGAACAGACAAGAGCCATGTTGAAGGATTTTTTTATCTTAGAAGAAGTTTGTAACTTGCAATTATTTCAGCAGAGGGTCTATTAGGAGAGCCAGCTAATTGGCAAACTCTTGGCGAAGTCTACCAGAAAGAAACAAGAGTCAGCTATAATATTGAAAATCTTGGATCCTCTGTCCGGTCTTTGTAGTTGACAGCATTTGGTGAATTCTACCAGAAAGAAACAAGAGTCAGCTATAATATTGCAAATCTTGGATCCTCTGTCCAGTCTTTGTAGTTGACAAAGCGAAATCTCTCAAGTCTTCATGGACCATTTTCGCCGGTGGTATTCTACCGAATATTTAGTGGAGGATGAGTTAATTAAGGAATATTTTTAACATGAATATCCCAAAACGTTCGGAGAATTGGATTGGCAAATTGAAGGGGGAAGTGGAGACTTGTGAGATTTTAGCAGCTATTAAAACAACAGCCGGGGTAAAAGCTTGCGGACAGGATGGTTTCCCCATTGAGTTTTTTAAAGTTTTTGCAAAAGTACTTTTGACTCCTTTGCGGAATTTATTTAATTTTGTTAGAGAAGGAGGTACAGTTGCGGTGGCTTTTAAAGAAGCAATAATCGTTTCTTTTGTTAAGAAGGATAAAAATCCGGAGGACGTGAACTCATATAGGCCCATCAGTCTTTTGAATTCCGATTATAAACTTCTGATGAACATATGGGCAGAATGTTTTTTATCGGCCGCCCAGGAAGTCATACATAAAGATCAAACAGGCTTCATAGCGGCTAGATCAATGGCTGCTAATACCCAGTTCCTAACACATGCCCTAGATTATATTAATACGAATTGTATTCCGGTGAGCATTGTCACGGTCGACACGGAAAAAGATTTCGATCTAGTGAATTGGAGAACCTTGTTTGCCACCCTTGGACGGTTTGGGTTTCCCGTACAAGTAGTAGATATGCTGCGGAATATCTATCTGGGTGCTACAGCTAAAGATTATTATTAATGTGAACTGTGCGGGAACCATTAAAATGAACCGCGGCACCAGACAGGGCTGCCCACTTTCGCCCCTACTTTTTACTTTTTTTATTGAACCTCTGGTTTTAAAGATACAAAATAATGCTGCTATCCAACCCCCAATTCCTGACATGGCCAAACTCAAATTATTTGCGGATGACATCATTTTGTACCTGACTCCGGAAAGGGTGAATTTTGAAACAGTCCTGAGGGAATTTCCTGAGTTTGAAAAAATAGGCGGGTACAAAATTAATGCACAAAAATTGGAGGTTCTAGCCCTTATTGCTGATCTGAATTCTTTTCCACCTTGTTTGAAACTTCAAGTGACCAAAACTGACCCGATAAGATATCTCGGGATATATGTATCTGCACAGTTTAATCAACTATTCGAGTTAAACTATTTGAAGATGAAGAGTAAGATTAAGAATTTGTTGGAACAATGGACATTACTCCCCTTATCAATAGTGGGCCGAATATTACTAATTAAAATGTCCATATCACTGCTGCTTGTCTTCCTAATCTCTTATATCCCTATAAAAATAAACCAGTCATATTTCAGGGAAATAGATATCTTATTTAGACAATTTATTTGGGGTAAGAAAGCTCCAAGGGTCAAACTAAATGTCTTGCAATATCCTATAGAGCTAGGGGGTTTGGTGCTGCCGCATCTAGGAACCTATCACGTAGCTGCCTTTTTAGAGTTGGTGTCGTGTTTGATAGGATAACATTTTGCTTTTTTTATAGATAAAATGACACATGAAATTGGATCACTAACCCCAGTATTTTTAAAAACTTCAAAACTTCCCAAAAAAACACGTTACAAAACATTAAAAGATTATCTTTTTAGACTTCAGTCCTTTTATAAAAAGACGAGCTTGTCGGGTCTCCAGTACTTAAAAATTAATGAATGCACTAGTCTTGGCCTCCAGCTACAATTGAGACATATAACTATTTGGGAAGGTTGTGGATTGTCTGAGTTAAGGCATTTTATAATACAAAACAGACCGATCTCCTGGCAAGAGGTATTGGCAAGGGCAGAGAACCATCAGAAGCTGACCTTTCTTGAATATTTACAAATTGTTTCTTGGTTAAAAAATACTAGTGGTATGCTGAATTCCCCTGACCTCTCAGTGGCTGCTCTTTATGTGGCTAAAATAAGAGGGGTAGGAAATTGGTATATGCTGTTGCACAAACCAGGACAAGCCCCCGTGCTACATAATCATTTGGAGAAAATAAATCGGAAAACCGGATGTGAGCTGTCTGGGAAGGAGTGGGAGTCTGTTTTCCTACTGGGAAGTAAATCATTACGTGCTGCAAAATATAAAAGGATGGCCATTTTATCCTGATGGCTCTCCTACCTAACTCCGGCTACCCTAAGTAAAAGATTCCCGGGAGTTGAAAACAAATGATTTTGATGTCAAGCTGAAGGGCAAGGTAGGTGGCATCACACCTTTTTTACCTGTCCAGGCCTAAAGATTGTCTGGGAGACAGTTTTTTTAAATATCGAGTAGGCGATTTGGAAAAGAATTCCGATCGAGGCTGAAACTGCCCTATTCGGAATTTGTAAAGGGGAAATAAGGCAATCTTATTCCGAAACAGCTTTTTTATTCATTTCAAGCTCAGTAGCCCGTTCCCTGATTTTACAAAATTGGAGATCTAGGAAAGCTCCTTCCCATCTGAAATGGTTCAATAAAATGAAAAGGACTCGAAAATTTGAAGAAGCCTACGCCAGGAGGATAGGAGCTACTAAGAGATTTGAAAATAATTGGAAGTTTTTTAATGAGTTGGAAAAGATCAAAGAGAGATCATAATACTGGAAGATTTTAACAATTATAGCAGCTCTTTTCTTCTTGCAGGGGACATTTGCATTTTCAGGTGATTGTATTAAAGGTGTATTAGTAGGAATTTATTGTTAAGAGCACACTAGCACTAGCACTATATTGATATTGCTCTTTAGGCCTACCAAAATGTCTTGATATTATTGATATGTAATTTGGATAAATTGTATTTTTCACTTTGTTTTATGAATAGTCATGGGATTAGCTGTGTTAACTCTTTATAAATTAGCACTTCGTACTTTCTAGGCAGAATGATCATAGTTTTTGCTCGGTAAACAACTATAGGAATATTGGCTATAGCTTTTTACAGATTTGCACTTGGCACTTTATAGGACGAATGATTATAGTTGGTCTTTGCACTTTAGGCATATTTGGAAATCTTTCTCTTATATTGCTGCTATGCTAAAAACGTAAAATTTTCATTTTGAAGGTTGTCTTCTAAATGATTATGAGATTAACTGCTTGTGTTAAAAAGCTGTATTATTGTTATTGTTATTGTTTTTAAGTATACAACCTATCATGAACCATATGCTCTGCTCAAATAAAAATTTTAAAAAAAAGATTCAGTCTGAACATTTCATACAAGGTCAAACAACAAGGTGAACTGCCTGGTCAGCAACATTGCCTAATGTTTTAGACACAACACAGTAGCACAGCTGCAGACATCCAATATAACAGTTCTTACAATATAAACTGTGTCTCAACCCCTTGAAGGTTAGAGGGGAGAATTCCAGCAGAGAGACCAGTCTTTGAATGGAGCGATACCAAAGGGGATGATGGACTGAGCGCTGGCGCAAATCAAACACTCACCCGCAGTCAACTGATCTGGGTTTAATCCATCATCATTCTTTAGCTCACTCCGCCACCGTGGAAGAATGATGATGGATTAAACACATATCAGTTGACTGGGGGTTAGTGCTTGCATTGTTCAACACTCCGTCCATCATCCCCTTTGGTATTGCTTTATTCGCCCTAGCAAGCCTGCCTGATGACGGCTGATTAGCCAGAAACAGGTCCCAGGATGCTTGTTTCCGGTCCAGGGAAGACATGGTTTGGCAGTTCGGGCTGGACTGTTCCCATGAGGCACAGGGTCAGACTGATTTGCATATGGCCATGCCTGAACTGGGGTGGCGGAGTGAGCTAAAGTATGATGATGGATTAAACCCAGAGCAGTTGACTGGGTGTGAGTGCTTGCTTTGTTCAACACTCCGTCCATCATTCCCTTTGGTATTGCTTTGTTCACCCTAAGTTGGCAGGGTATGCCCAAACGTGGGTTCCTTGTTCACATTGCCACTGGACTCAAGCTAGCCTGGCTGATGACGGCTGATTAGCCTGGAACCGGTCCCAGGATGCTTGTTTCCGGTCCAGGGAAGACATAGTTTGGCAGTTTGTGCTGGACTGTTACCATGAGGCACAGGGTTAGACTGATTTACATATGGCCATGTCGGAACTGGGGTGGCGGAGTGAGCTAAAGAATGATGATGGATTAAACCCAGATCAGTTGACTGGGGGTGAGTGCTTGCATTGTTCAACACTCCGCCCATCATCCCCTTTGGTAATTCTTTGAATGGAGGTAGCAGCCATTTGTAAATTGAGTGCACATCTGTGATGTGGACCTCATAATGACACATACCATGTATGGGTTCAGCGCTAATCCAGAGATCACTAATATATCCCTGTGTTCACATAGTGAGGAAAGGCTTATATAGATATATTAGTTGCCGATGTCAGGTTGTTCATAGTTTACAGCCTGTTGGTCATGTTGGTTACTTTACATAGGGGCATATTATCAAGGAAGGTGTTAAAAATTAGTGGAAGAAAACTGCGGCAAAAGCGGCGATAGTGAGCTTGATAATAGGCCCTTGAGAATTCCAATAGAAGTCTATGATCTGGTGTGAACATGGGCTTCTATAGGAATTCTCCGGGGCATATTATCAAGCCCATTATCGCCGATTTAGCGGACGTTTTCTGCAGCTAAACGGGTGATAATTTTAACGCCGTCCTTGATAATATGCCCCTTAGTTGTATATGTCTAATAATCACAGCAAATCTGCTTCCAACTATACTACAATAGTTTCAATAAATATATTGTAAAATCCATTTGTGTCTTTCCTTTTTTTACTATTGACATGCATGAGTGAGAATGAAAGGTGATGATCTGTTTCCACAGCTCCCTTGGAGACTAAAGGTTCATGTTCTAGGTTTGCCAAAATCACCCGCTACTCTTGAAAGATTAGGAGTGCAGGTGAGGCACTGTAAGCTAGTCAGGTTTGGGCCTGCATGTACTGATGTGATAAAGAGACTCAGGGCCATATGTATCAAGCCAAGTTGCGATTGAAAACGCTGAAATTCGCAGAATTTCAGCATTTGCGATCGCAATTTAGCAGTGTGCAATGTATCACACAAAAACCCACTCGCAAAATAAGTAATCTCAAAATGTATGATTATCTATTTTTCGAATGCATTTAAGGAATCGCAAAAACTGCGATTCCTTAAATGCAATGTAGGAAGCACCCAAGTTGTGCCTAATGGGTACTCGCAAATTGCGAGTGCCTTTTCTATTCATTCCTATGGGCCTAGAGGCCCATGGGAATGAATTGAGAGGTATTCTTTAATTGCGAATCAAAATTTGCGATTCGTAATTACAGAATATGTAGGATTCGCAAATGTTTTTGCAAATCCTCAAATAGCGATTCACAAAAAATCGTTATTTGAGAATCTCAAAACAACATTTTAAAACATATGGCCCTCAGTCCCTACATTCTGACGTCCTAGTCTCCCAAGGCACAGTTCTGTTTCCAGACATTATCCCTGCAACAAAGTTATTTATTTAAATGTTATCAAAATGTGATCATACATTCATTTTTAAATTCAAAAGGGTTGTTAAGCTTTGTTATAATTAAATAATAAATGCATTCCATTTTTATTTATATTTTTAATATACATTGTATTTGTTTATATTTTTAAGAATTCTGAATAATTTAAATTCCTTTAACATATTTTCCTATGGGGTTTTATTTTTAATGCATGTTAGCCTACACAGACTTCTTCAGGGCTCCAATGTGTGTACAGAAATCTTTTGTTGCAAATTTGGGAATAAGTTCTGGAATTTTTTGGGGTATCAAATCCTTCTGTATAATAATGTCCCTGGCATATTCGTGGATCAAGCTTGATCCAGGAATATGCCAAAGAGGTTTCTTGCAACTTGAGCACACAAACTAAAACTTTTATACTAAAAAGAAGGATTTGATACTGAAAAAAAAATCTGGAACGTATTTCCAAATTTGCAACAAAAGATTTCCGTACACACATTGGAGCCCTGAAGAAGTCTGTGTAGGATGAAACGTGTTGGCTACTATAATCACTATGCGCGTATCAAGAGAGAGAGAGAGGACTAGAAAGCTAGTCCGAGTCCCCGTAGTTTATATATGTTATCAAAAGAGACTAGCTTAAATATGACCAATATTGTTAGGACTCTGATTGGATTTGTCATGGGCACCTCATTGGTGAGTTCATGAAGCCCTCACCCACCAACCTGGTTGGTGGCATGCTTCATCATCGGGGCACCCAGTGACACCTAATGTGTCCCGGTGTGCTGCGACGCCTGGTTACAGCGGAGCTGGTATTTAACTGAGAGTGCAGTGTGAGGTGTAAAATGAAGTGTGAGTTAAAACGGCTTGGCGAGGGTCACAGTACCCGAGGGTAAATTACATTTTAATAACTGGGCCCCCGTCAGCGGTTAAAATAAGGCTTGGGGATGTTTAAGGGAGGCGAGTTACTACCTCCTACATCCATCAGTTGGTCGACATGTTTCAGCCAGTGCCAGTTCCTCAGGACCTTTTTAAAATAGAGTGAAGTGCAGGTTAAAAAGGAGTGTAATCCAGGCTATGTGTTACACTCACTAATGTGTTTCTCTAAGTGTGAGAGGGGGGATTCCCTTCTCATATATGCGCTTAGATTTTGCAGCCAATGCTTCCAGGAGTGAAGTGGTAAGGGGTTGACCAGCTTTTCTGGTCAGAGCCTGCCTTGTACCTGTTACACCGTCCTCGTACTCCGGTATATATGAGAAGGGAAGAAAATGAATAAAGAATAATTGAATTGAGATGCTTTCATCAGACGCAGTGATTTACGTTGTGTATCATACTTTCGGATGTGCGTTCAGTACAAATCATTGATGAATATATGTCGAACTATCACTAACTGGATATACTGTTTACAATATTGTTGGTGCTCGACCACTAGTGAAAAAGAATTGCTGCCAAGTGTTGAGGGCAGCCCTTGTGCCAGACCTGGGCTGCAAGTGGCTGCCATCTTGGGGGTAGCAACAGGTAGCGGGCTAGTTCTTTCACCCCTGATTGCATAAATGACTGTGATAGCACGCATGCGCAGCACCTAGTGTTTCCCGAGGCGGAAGCCGGGAGTCAATGTAATTATTTGCACTCGCACTATTGTCTACTTTTTGAAAACTTGTATTGTCTTTTTTAAGTTGTGTTTCTGCCATTTTACGCACTCACCGTACCAGCCGAGTTAGGTGCTGACCGGGGGGTAATTTGGCTGCATCATAGACTGCCGGTTGAAGTGGCCACCATCTTGGGGGTAGAAACAAGTAGCGGGCTAGTTCTTTCACCCCTGATTGCATAAATGACGGCGATAGCGCGCACGCGCAGCACCTAGTGATTCCTGAGGCGGAAGCCGGGAGTCAATCTAATTATTTGCGCTTGCACTCTCGTCTGCTTTTTGAAAACTTGTATTGCATGCACCTAGTGATTCCTGAGGCGGAAGCCGGGAGTTAATCTAATTATTTGCGCTCGCACTCTCGTCTGCTTTTTGAAAACTTGTATTGTCTTTTTTAAGTTGTGTTTCTGCCATTTTACGCACTCACCGTAACAGCCGAGTTAGGTGCTGACCGGTGGGGTAATTTGGCTGCATCAGAGACTGCTGGTTGAAGTGGCCGCAATCTTGGGGGTAGCAACAGTTAGCGGGCTAGTTATTTCGCCCCTGATTGGATAAATGACCGCGATAGGGTGCAGGCGCAGCAGACGCGCGGCGAGGGCGTGCCAAAGGCAAGCCTATTTGTGCACGTCCACACCCAAATTATCCCAGAGGCAGGGAATGCTACACAAATCAGGGTAAGCGCTTTAACCACAAACCGACTAACTTACTCCGCTAAAACCTTGCTTAATATTAGAACTAGGGAATTAACCAAACACTCCTCCTACACATGCTGCTCTAGAAAGTTTCCAACTGTCCTGGAGGGGCCGGTTGCTTGCAGGACCTGCTTTTTTCAAAGAGATCTGATTATGATGAGCACACTGCATCATAATAATGAAATTGACCAAGACATAACTAGTCCTAATAACATTCTATTTAATGTAAAATCTCTAGCAAAACATCCCATTGAAATATGGGATATGATTACCACACACTCTGCAGAACTCTGTTTTTTCACTGAAACTTGGTTAAATCCCACAAACATCCATCGATCAATCTAACCATCCCGGATGGCTAGAAATGTATTCCTCTGGATAGGGATGGCTAATTGGGGAGTGGCATTGCTATAGCTTTCAAAAACCATCTTAAGGTGCAATGGATTTCCACCTGAAGCAATAACAGCTTGCAACTGGGTATCTGTAGAATAACCATGTCTCCAACTGATAGTTGGAATGGAGCGCTGATTTATCAGCCTCCAGGACCTAGAGCTAATTTTTCCAATTATTTGATTGAGCAAATAGCCATGCAAGTATTAGCCTCCAGCAAATTTATCCTGCTGGGAGATTTTAACTTTCAAGGTGAAGACTTCTCCAATCCAGAAGTGAATAAGCTTATATCTAGTCTTAATCTAATTGGACTTTCCCAAAGGGTTACCGGCTCTACACATCGGGCTGGCCAAGCCCTGGATGTAATCTTTACTAATATTGATCACTTGACCTGTATCTCTCCTTATCCCCTAACATGGACAGATCACTCTATGGTCATGTTTACCATCCAATCTCAGTCTACTATGAACCTAGCAGGGAATGCGGGACGGAAAAAGGAGTTGCATAGAAATTGGCATAACATATGCCAGGAAACTTTTAAGGGGTATTACGTTCTTACACATCGGAGAGTGGCTCTGACATCTCTGGGCTGTTGAAAGGCTTTAACTCTGCCTTAGCGACAGCACTGGACTCCCTAATTGCTAAAAAAAAGTAAAGCTCAGCTCAGCGGCGGCAATCAGACCCCTGGTACACATCGGAGCTAAAAATTGATAAATCCAAGTGTAAGACATTGGAGAGACGGTGGAGAGTCAGTAACGATTCGTTAGACAGACAAGCATATAAACAATCTCTGTCTAGTTATCATCAGAGTATAAAAACTGTTAGGCAAACCTTTATTATGAATCAAATTGACCAGGCCAGTAACTCATCCAAAGTCCTGTTTATCATAGTCAAGGACTTTGCGTCACCTCAAGCTTGCAGACAATCCCCGACAGAATCTCAAGAACTATGCGACTCATTAGCAGCCTATTTTCATGAAAAAGTTACACATATTTATGCTAACGTTCCAACTATGATGTCCCAGAATCCTGAAACCCCTACTGGACCTGGAGAATTGGGAACGCCGACAGCCAGCACCCTCGATCAGTTTCAAACAATTACGCTAGATGAGGTCAACAATTTACTATCCTCTGCTAAATCCGGCTCGCCATGCGATCCTTGCCCCCCTCCAAATAATAGCCCTTCTATCTACTAGTTGTGCTCCTGAAATTAAAAAAAAATGAATTGCTCAATTCAATCAGGTATCATCCCCACCTCATGGAAAGAAGCATATGTACGACCAATATTAAAAAAACTAACCACCGACTCTCAGGTACGTAGTAATTATCGACCAATATCCTTGTTACCCCTGCTGGGCAAACAATTGGAAACTGCAACAAATAGGCAGCTAAGTTCATATCTCGAGTCTAACAAAATTCTGGACACCTCACAATCAGGGTTCCAACCAGGCTTTAGCACTGAGACCGCTATCTTGGCTGTGACTGATTCCCTTAGGCAGATAATGGATGTTGGAGGATCAGTAGTCCTTATCCTACCAGATCTCTCCACGGCATTTGATACCATTTCACATTCAAAGCTCGTGGAGAGACTACACTCCTGTGGTATTCAAGGCACAACCCTAAAATGGCTGCATAATTTTTTGTCACTTAGACGTCAAACGATTATGCTAGGGCATTACCTTTCAGAGAAAACTCGCTTAGACAAGGGTGTACCCCAGAGATCTTGCCTAAGTCCAACATTATTTAATGTTTACATGGCCCCTTTGGCAAAAATTGTAGAGCTACTAGGGTTCGAGATAATTTCATATGCTGACGATACTCAGCCTATTTAAACAATCGGTTCCAACTCAGAAGCTGAGAAAATCCGATTTTTGGCAGGTGTGCTCACCATCTCAAACTGGATGATGGAGAACTGCCTTCAGTTGAATCCTAGTAAAACCGAGGTTATGCTAATGGAGAAAGCATCAACCATTTGGATGGATGATTGGTGGCCGTCTCAGCTGGGAGTTGCCTCCACCCCCAAACAATGTGTGAAAAATCTTGGATTAAAGCTTGATCAGACATTATCTATGAAAGATTACATTGTGGCTATTACTAGTTCCTGTTATTATGGCTTACGTCTCCTACGTAAGATTTTGCCTTATCTGCCCACCAAACATTGTAGAACCCTGGTCCAGGCCATGGTGATTAGTCGCCTGGACTATGGAAACGTACTGTTGGCTGAAGTAGGTGAAACGTTGCTTGCCAAATTGCAAATGATTCAAAACACCGCAGCAAGAATGATTTTGAATCGCCCGGCAGGTTTCCCCTCAGGCCCCTTGCTGAGAGAGCTTCACTGGTTACCAGTGAGGAAGCGATCCAACTTCAAGATCTGTTGCCTCACCTATAATGCCTTAAACAGCAAAGGCCCCTACTATCTGCAAAAGAAATTCACTAAACAGGTAACTGGTCGTAACCTCAGATCTAACTCACTAGCTCTCTTAAAGGTCCCCCGAATATGTCTTAGTCGCACTGGGGTCAAAGCTTTCTCGTACCTTGCTCCACAGTACTGGAATCAATTGCCTATTGCTCTGCGTGAAAGTACCCCATATAGCATCTTCAGGAAACAATTAAAAGCCTTTCTGTTTTGAATCTATGCATCGATTTTGACTCTGGTTTTTTCCACCTTAAGCCTCTTTCACTATGTAAGCGCTGAGATGCCCCCGGGTGAGTCGTGGGCTATAAAAATACGCATAACATAACATAACAAGTGCAATGTCAATTCTCTGCTGACCCCTTGCTGACCCATAGCCTGCTCCCCATACCCCTGCTGTAAGACATCCCAAGTGGTCCTTAGGCAAGGGAGAAAAATGTTTACAAGAATAAATATAGGCTAAATAGAACTATACTGTTTGGAGACATGTCCAGCCGGACAGTTTTAATATCTCAATAAAAAGTATTCACAAAGAAATTTACACAAAGTGTGGTGGAAGTGGGACAACAGCCGATGTCCGACTAACCCAATAGACACACAAACATTACATACACAAATAATAGGCAAGAAATGGTCATCCGAATATCATAAATTATAAACAGATGATCCACAGTATACACATATGCATAAGCAATGGTTAACAACTATGCAATTAGTGCATTTCTGGTCGACGACGTTTTGAACCGTACAACATTTTGGTTCATCCTCAGTACAGTCAATTATTGCCTGAAGAAGAGACAATCTGAATTTTGTCCCACTTATGAAAAATTACACATGCCAACAAAAGTTATTTATGTCATACAAAAACATGAATGGTAACAGAAATAAAAAGGGGAGAGGGAGACAAAAGGAGATAAAACATGTCAGTTGAATGGAAACTTATTGTGGCTGCTTAGAACTTTTTTTGTGTTGTGCCAGACTCCTTGTGTTGTGCCAGACTATTTTGTGACAGGCTCATGCCGTGACATGCCGTAGTGACAACGGAGGAATTGGGGTGTGCACACAAATTGCATACAATGTGCTTAACATTGGCTAATTTCGGCGCAGTAAAAAACCAGTGTGAGGCTTAGAGAGAAAAGATATGGGCGTGAACATGTAAATAATCACGAAGACGTCGCATTGCGAGAACGCATGCAGGGAAGGGATGCACATGAAGCTAGGATCGTGCGGGGGTGTACAGTATGGACTCTTCGTGATCGTAGAGAAACTGAATGCGAGCAGAGCCCCGTGAAATGCTTACCTATGGGGTAGAGCTAATGCTTTATATTAGCTCGAAGTCGGAATTTACAGCCAGCAAAAATTAAGTCACGGTAGGTTTACCAAGCGGAAAGTCCTCGGGTAATATAATGTAAATCTGCGTGCAAAAGGAGGAGGGTAGTTAGAGGTGCAAGGGCTTCAAGTGATATCACCCTAGCGATTGACAACTAACGCAAATTGCGCTTACCAGCAGGGTCGATGCCCAAGGGATATGGTCTAAGGGAAAAAACAGGGAGGAAAGAGTAAGAGTAATGCCAAGTGGAGCGACTGGGCGGGCAAAGTGGCGTGGATAAAAACAGCGGGCTTACCAGAGTGTAATAGCGTAGGTCCACAATGAGGGTCCTTACGGGAGGAGAAGGTCCCTGCACACCTCGCGGAAGCGGCGTCTTTACATAGTATGGCAAAGGGTTCCGATCACATGGGTACTGGCGTCCAATGGGAGTGCGCCAGGATGGATCGGCCATTTTGGGATGGGAAAGGAAACCGAGCCGGTATGTTCCGAAAATGCTCAGAGTGGGGGCCGGTGCTTTGTATGCTAATAACGGAATGATAGTGATTCCGGAAGTAGGCATGCAATATATTAAGGAAAATTGTTATAGTTATAGATCAGTGCACGAACATAGTGGTTAATCCATAATGGGCCACAATCCAAGTGAATTTTTTTTTATAGTACTCGCATGCTTATGAAAGAGGGGTGTGGTGCATAGTTGGCAGGTGTAGACAAGAATCCAACACAAGCAGTTATATAACCCAAAAAGTTTAAAAAGTGCCATCGTCAGGAGAAGCAGTTATACCGCAATAGAAAGTACAATAGTCTAAATCAAAGAGGTCCAATCCTCAGTACGGTTCAAGCCCGTGTGTAGGCTCTTGGTCTTTAGTATCCAACGTAGATCTTCTTTATTGAGTATTTGCTGTAGATTGCCACCACGGGTTGGAGGTTTGATCACTGAAATCACAGTCCAAGTAAAATCAAGTTCAGTGTGCGACAGTTCAGTGAAGTGTTGCAAAAGAGGAGCATTAGGGGTACTGCAGCGTATTCTGCTCCTGTGTTGGCACATTCGTGTGCGTACTTTCTGTGTCGTTTGCCCTATGTAGATCATGGAACATGGACAGACAATAGCGTAAATCACGTTTGTACTGTTACAATTTGAAAACTCCCTACGATCATGTTTGATATTTTGGTGTATGAATTCTTTGCCTTCAATGGTACTGTCACACATGGAACAGTTGCCACATTCCGCGTGCCCAGTACGTTTTGGGAGTCCCCACAGTGTGTCAATTGTAGACATTTGAGCGGGGACCGGTAATGCAGCTCGCACCAAGTGGTCTTTCAAATTTTTTGATTTCTTGAATGCAAACAGGGGTTTGTCTAATTGGAGTACTCCCACATTTAGCACTGGCCAGTGTTTTTTTATACTCTTCGTCAAGGAATTAGACGCTGGCGAAAAGGTGGTAACACAGACCCGCCGGTCCTGTGTTTTTTTGGGTTTAGGTTCCAACAACACCTCACTAGGACAAAACCAAGCTCTTTTGAGCGAAGTTCTGATTAGTCTACGTGGGTAGCCCCTAATGCTGAGTTTGTCGCTAAGTACTTGTGCTTCTTTAAAGTAATCATCTTTAAGGTAACAATTCCTTCTCAGCCTCAAGAATTGTGAGTATGGGAGGGAATCGCGAAGCGCTCTAGGGTGATTGCTTTTATAACTTAACAAAGTATTGCGCTCTGTAGGCTTTCTGAACAGACTGGTGATAAGTCTGCCCTCTTTGTCCTGTATATTGAGGTCCAGAAATGGAATACTGGAATGGCTTGAAGTTAGGGTATAGGTCAAGCTACTGCAGTTGCTGTTTAACCAATGCAGGAAAGAAGATAACAATTCTTCAGACTCAATCCAGATCATAAAGATATCGTCAATGTACCTCTTCCATAGGGCAATGCCACTATGGAAGGGGTTGGACGTAGTCAGAATTTGTCCGCATTCAAGGCTGTCCATATACAGTACGGCCAAGTTCGGGGCAAAAACAGCCCCCATGGATGTCCCTTTGATTTGGCCGTAATATTGGCCGTCGAACAAGAAATAATTCTTGGATAAGCAAATTTCCAAAAGTGGTAATATGAACATAGTAGGCATACGGTGGGGTCTTGGGCGTGTATTCAAAATCTCTTGGATAACCAACATTGAGTCGTTCTGGGGTATGTTGGTATATAAGGACTCCACGTCCAGGGTACAAAGTACATATGACGTGGAGTCGAAAGGGTATTCCTCAATTAGGTTTATCATGTGCATACTATCCCTTATAAAACATTTCGTTGTAGGCACAAAATCTCTGATAAAATAATCAACAAAAAGGCCCAAGGGTTCCAAAACCGAGCCACATCCAGATACGATGGGCCGCCCAGGGGGGTGTTCGGTGTTTTTGTGCACTTTCGGCAGCGTATAGATTACCGGAGTGCGGAGAGATTTGGCGTTGAGAAAAAGGGATTCTTTTTTACTGAGGAAGCCAGAGTCTAATGCTTCCTTAGTGATCAGTTGTATCAATTTCTGTATTTCTGCAACCGGATTTTTGGAGAGTTTGACATAATGTGCAGGGTTGTCAAGTTGCCGGATACTGCGGCCATGAACCACACACGGCCAAGGACTGCCCGGCTCAGGGACAGACCTGTGGGAACTGTGGGATCCCAAACCACTTCGTGTCAGTCTGCCGCAGAAAGAACCAGACTAGAAACCCCAAGAAGTCATGGACACCCACTAAAGCAGTCCGCCAACTATCACTAGCCGACCCGGCCCCGGAGAAGTCAGAGAAACACCTGCCCATGGTCTATGATGATTCAGATTCGGAAGACGAAGAGGCGCACGTCGTCTCTTTCGCCCGGGAACTCAAGCAGCGGCGACGACCACAGCCAACCTGCGTGGTACAAATGGGACAAAGCGAAGTGAAGGCGATCATCAACACGGGGGCCACCGTGAATGTGATGGGACTGCAACAATTCAACAAGCTGCGTCCCCGCCCCGAGGTTCTACCGTCCAAAATGAGAATCTTCGCCTATTGTGCGGACACACCCCTACCTCTCAAGGGGAAGATCGTGATACCCATCCGAGCAGATGAGGAGGAAGTAACGGCAACAATCCACATCGTCAACCGGGAAGCGGACACCCTACTGAGCAGCCATACGGCAGAGGATCTGAAATTGATAGCCTTCGCCAACCGGATCCGAGCTCACCAAGTGGACGAATTGCTAGAGCGGTTCCCTGAATTGTTCAAGGGATTAGGGTGCATCAAATGTGACCCCATCAAGCTCCACATTGACAAATCGATCTCCCCCACAGCTTTGCGCCACCGCCGGATACCCTTCCACCTCCGACCCCTGGTGGAGAAAGAACTTGAGAAACTAGAGAATCTTGGGGTCATTGAGAAAGTGACGGGACCTACCCCATGGGTCTCACCCATGGTCATTGTCAAAAAGCCTAAACAGCCGGGCGAAATCCGTTTGTGCATCGATATGCGATTACCGAACACAGCCATCCGGAGAGAGAGACACCTGACGCCCACAATGGACGACATAGTAGCCGACGTGAATGGATCAAAATGGTTCTCCAAAATTGATCTTAATGCTGGATACCATCAACTACCCCTTGCGGAGGAGAGCCGATTCATCACCACATTCAGCACTCATCTCGGCCTCAGGCGCTACAAACGCCTCAACTTCTGCATATCGTCAGCAGCTGAGGTGTTCCAAAACACCATCAGAGAGCTCCTATCGGGGCTGCCAGGAGTTATCAACGTCAGCGATGACATCCTAATACACTCATCCACCGCATCTGACCATTACAAACATCTGCGGAACGTCCTGAAGAGACTAAGTACATATGGAGCGACACTCCACAAAGACAAATGTCAATTCTTTCAGTCATCTATTGAATTCTTTGGCTACATATTTAACCAGGAAGGAATTCAGGTCGACTCGAGGAAATCCAAGTCCATCAAAGACGCTCCAGGGCCCAAGTCACCAACGGAGGTGAGAAGTTTCTTTGGGATGGCCACATACTGTGGCCGATTCATACCGGGTCTGGCCACGAAAAGTGAACCCCTACGAGCCCTCACCAAAACGGATGTCGCTTGGCAGTGGGGCACTAAGGAAAATGAAGCATTCCAGAGCATCAAGGATGCCCTACTGGAAAACGCCACACTGTCCTACTTTGATCCTGGGAAACGCACCGAGGTCATTGTCGACGCCAGCCCGGTAGGCCTGGGGGCAGTCCTGACCCAGAACACGAGCCCGGACAATGGACAGCACTAGCGTTCGCTAGCAAAGCTTTGACCCCCACCGAGACCAGGTATGCCCAAATCGAGCAGGAAGCCCTGGCGATCAAGTGGGCCTGCAGCCATTTTCACCTTTACCTACAGGGCCACCCATTCGTTATGGTCACAGATCACCAACCCCTAGTACACCTCTTCAAGGGCACAGCCCCGCATCCACCACCACGCATTGAAAGATGGGTGATCCAGCTGCAATCGTATGGAATGGAGGTGGTGAATCGGCCAGGAGCCAAGAACCCGGCGGACTATCTATCACGCCATCCACTACCTCAGGAGCCGACCTCCACCGATGATGACTGCGAAGAGTACGCCCGATGGGTGGCACTCACATCCTGCCCCCTGTGCATGATCATCAGTGAAATCAAAGAAGCGGCTGCTGATGACAACCTGTACATGAGATCGCTACAAGCCACCCAGGAAGGGACCTGGGCCAATTACCTACACCCCCCCAACACCTGGACGGCAGCGGACAAGGAGGCCCTCACAAAATTCTGGCATGTCCGTCATGAACTCAGTGCCACCGACGATGGTTTGCTACTAAGGGGAACACGACTGGTGGTACCACGACGCCTCAGGCATCGAGCTACGCAGCTCGCCCACGGCGGCCACCAAGGCGCCACGAAAATGAAGGCCCGCATGCGGGAGAAGGTGTGGTTTCCCGAGCTGGAAACTATGGTGGAAGAATATGTGAAGAACTGCCTATCATGTCAGCTGACGGGTGATCCGGAGAGGCCGGCCCCGATCATCACGGAGGAGGCCTGCACCACACCGTGGACCAAAATAAGTGTGGACTTCGGAAGTTTTCTGGGAGAAGGACACACACTAGTGGCTATTGATTCATACTCGAAATACCCATTCGTTGAAAGAATCGACTCCACTGCTTTCACACACGTGGGGCCAGCATTAGAAAAATTATTCTCCATGTTTGGATACCCAGAAGAACTAAAAAGCGACAACGGACCACCGTTCCAGGGAGCAGAGTTCGCAACTTTCCTGAAGGCCAGAGGCATCACACACCGGCGCATAACACCCCAATGGCCGCAAGCAAATGGGGAGGCCGAAAGATTTATGCGAACTCTAAACAAGACATTCCGGATAGCGATGGTAGAGCAAGCAGATCCGGAACAGAGACTACATGACTTCCTACGGGAATATAGAGGGACCCCTCATTGCACCACCCAGAGAATCCCGTGGGCCCTCATGTTCCAAGGACAACGGAGAGATCTCCTCCCCACTGCCCCGGGGATGGTACCGACCCCGAATGACACAGATGAGACCCAGGAGCGGAGGCGACAGAACAATCAGCGAGCAAGTCAGCGTCGAAGAGTAACACCACGACGGCTGTGCCGGGGAGACCAAGTGGTCATACGGAATAGACGCCCTGGAGGGAAGTTCCAGACGCCCTACGAACCGGGACCGTGGATTGTGACAGCCACCAAAGGAACTATGGTGACCGCGCGCAAGGAAGGGGAAGAAGTGTCGAGGAACACCTTGTGGTTCAAAGTGGTATCCCCTGGGCTGGCCAACAACTCGGAATCGTTTAACAACACTGGGGCATCGCCCAGGGCTCTAACGCAAGAGGATGAAGACAACTCGCCAGCAGGGACACAAGAAGTAATGCCGGAGCCAGAGAGTGGACCATCAACGACGCAAACCCCTACCAGGAGCACCCCACACCACCGAGAACATGGTCGAAGCCAACCCCAGCGATACAACCTACGGCCCAATCCACCCCCGAGTCAGAAGCTAAAGGACTATGCCTGTCAGCTGAGCCCCTGAAGTCGTCAACAAGGGACACGCATGTACAGCGCTTCATATTGAGACTATGATAGACTGATCACCCAATTCAGGAACATTTGCGATGACAAAATCAAAGTTTGTAAAGTTGGATAGGGATGTAGTGCTGTTAACACTCTAGCTGTTGCACGCACGCATCCACTCATCCGCAGGCCAGGCGTGGCCTGCGGGGCACCAATAAATGGAAGGCGTGCGCTCGGGCACGTGACTTCCGACTAGCATTGGGTGTGAGGCTGACTGGTGTCCGTTGCGCGCCTCCACCCCTGCGCTAGCGATCAGCATAAGGCCTGGTCCCACACCTTACACTATTACACGTATCAGACAGTTTAAGCTGTTAACAATCGCCCTGCTTTCTAATGTGGAAACTGAAAGATAAAAACGAAATTATTGCAAAAGCAGCTGTCAGTGCACGTCTAGTAGGACATTCTGCAGTTCCACTTCTATGTTGTAAAATAAACTGTCGCGCGCCACTCTGTAGGCACAGTAGTTATGCAGTCATATGTTTACAAAATACTTTTACAGAGACTCATCGAAAAAACAGAGCTTGAAAGAAATTGCTAAGTAGACCATTTGCGTGTTTACGTCACTCAATTCTGCTGATTATCGGTGTCTGTTTCACATACGTAGCCGTGAAGGAGGGATCTCAACTTCGTGTTCCTTACTGAAAGGACACAGCGTGTTTTGCACTATGCATCTTTCTTTAGATAAATAATGGTTTTAGCAATGACGCTTTAGAACATCACACAGAACATGTCATGTACTTTCCACGGGAGCACCGACACTAGGCCAGACAATCTTTCAATTCAAAGAATGCTGTCCATCTTCCACCCTGCTGCGCAAAATAAAGTCTTGTTTATATATAAATCTGTAGATTTCCCATTGCTTTACTCCGCATTGATATTGCCACAATGAGGATGCTATCTGTGCCATCCTGATGCAGCTGTTAAAAGACTGCCAGCTTCAATCAGTCCACTAGTGTGTTGGGATTCGTTCAAAACACCTCATGCTGGTATTATAGATTCACGCAGAAAACCCATCTGTGGCAAAGTTCTCTGGATGCAGGTTTTTTGTTTGTTTTTATCGCCAGAATGAAATTGCTTTTTTTCTGCTTCTGTGAGTCTTGTTTTTTTCTGCGTCTGTGAGAAGGCTGCATGTTTTTTTCATCATGAATCTTTAAACCACGAGTAATAATTATTTTATCACAAGAAAATACCAGAATCGGTGCTGAAGTGGCAGAAGAACTAGCCAGTCAAAAATACAATGGAGAAATGAAACTTAACTAGTTGGTGGAATCAATTCTTAAACCCCTGCACCCTCACCTCCCTCGTCCTCCTATCACAGACGATATTGGTTGCTAAAAAGGTGACATCAACCTGACTGCTTTGAAAAACCTTTCTCTCTGATGAAATATGTGTATCGTTCTTCTGAGTATAACGAGATCTAAATGGCAATAAAATATTAATACCTCAACTGTAGATTTGCTCAGATTCCAATGACAACGATCTCTCTTTCTAGGTATGACAAACTTCTATATATCTCACAAGAAAGGGGACAGGGGTGCAAGAGGAACACACTCCCTAAATATTTTGTCATAACACAATGAGCCAAATGTATGAACACTTTGCGGAAGGGCAAAGTTTACAAAAAGCGAGCAAACTAGCCCAAAGTGTTGATTTTGGAAATTACTTTCCAGTGCAAAAATGGAAGTTGCCTAAAGTAATGTCAAGTAGCGCTTTGAAATACTTTGCTCTACTTTGTGTTATGGAGGCGTCTCATGGGTCCTACATGGGTGTTCCCTTGAAACCACCCATGGTTGTCTACGCAAAGCCTATCTACTAACATTTGTAGAGAAAGCTGTGTGAAAAAATGTCTTCATGAGGCATGCACAAAGAAAAAGTGTTATTTTCGCCAAACTTTCCTAACTGTGCATGAGTGTTGTACTGTACAGCACGCATGCAACGTGAGAAACATTTAAAAGTTAATCTTAACACTCAGTATTTTGTACTGGAAGGATACCGTTCAGTAAATTTGTACTAGAAATACTAATTCATCTCTTAATTTGCTGCTCACTAATGAAATACCCCAAGAAAAATATTTCTGCTTCGTTTTCTAACCCCCAAATACAGAAATATTCTCTAGAACATAGTACAATAGTACAATCTCAATCAATAGAAGCAGGCTTAAGACTATGCAGGAAATGATCGTACTTTTGTGAAACTTTTATCAAGAGCCATATACGTTAGTACACTTTCAGAAGCACACGTTACTATAAACCCATTTACACCATAAGTAGTCTTAAGCATGCTCACGACTTTGATATTAGGACTCAACATTAGCTGCAGTCATACATTCAAACTCATTAGTATTGGGGCTGTATTTTCAGATCTGATATTTGAATGGTGTAAGGCCATCTGTTAGGAGCTTGATGCAGAGAAGCTTTCTTAAGTGTCCTTCTAGAGTGCCCGAGAAAAGGATGCCTCCTGCAAGTAGCTAGGGTCGCTTTCACAGAACAATATGCATGAAAGGCCTTTAGTGTCTTCTTTAGAGGGTCACAATCAAGAGGAAAAATGCACAAAAGGGAAAACACATCATTTAGCAATCTTGTAATTCTTGATTGAAGCTAAAGGTGGTGCTGGATAAATCACCAATACACCACACTATTTCTTACATCAGGGAGGGGGAGAGAGCAAGGCTAACACAAGAAACAAAGAAGCAGAAAAGTACCGAAGCCCGCAGGGAAGTACAATAGCCATTAAGTAAAGCAAGTAAAAAAGTACGCTAAGGTCAAAGTTGTGTTTGTCGCGATTTATTCTTTCCACAGTTATTCATATTTCTTGCATTAAAGACATCATACCCAATACAGACAGGCAGCTGACATGGTTTATCACAGAGACTTTGTCAAGGCTGCAAAAGGATATACATAGTATTTTACACAGTTGTTCTGATGAGATTGGGATTAGAACTGCAACTGTTAGATCACCATATGGAACACGAAAGATACCGTAATAGTCCCGAACAAACCCAGTAAAAGATCTGTGTGCATAAAGTGAGATGCTAAGAGGCGGTTGTTCATCATTGACTGTCCATATTAAAATTGTGCGAAGTACTATCGAGTAATGACAAGTATATACATCAGATCAATCAAGGTGATGAGAGAGGGAACATGCTGCTTGGATGGTAATAGTGAACAGCCCAAAGGAAGGGGGGTGAAGGTCGAAAAATTACCCCACACCGTAAGAGGCTGACATAGACCAAACCAGAAAAGAAGAAATTAACATGCATTGTGCATGCAAATTCGACAAAGCTGTACCTGAAGTATATATCTGTTCCAATGTTCTGTGCATGAACATAAAAAAGTGAAAACCACTGAAAAATTGAAAAATATATATATTTCATCCAAATTGGAAGGTGGAATTGCACATGTCACAAGACGTTAAAAGGGCCTCCCAAAGTGGCATAACAAGATAAGGGTCAAGGAGGTAATAACAACCTCACTGCCATATATGGCGTTTAGTGCTGTTGTGGAAATCAAGTAAAGAGCAGCACAATATGTAGAATAGGACTATCAAAACTAGCAATGGATGTATGACGTTACAACGCATACTTTTACCACGCATACCTTTACAACGCGGTTTTTACCACGCATACCATTACAACGCATAGCGCTTAGAGGTGCTGGATAGTGGTAAGTATAATTTTCTATTCCAACTCCAGTCCCCGTGGACACTAGTGAAGGTGTTGGATAGAAAATTAAACTTATTCCCTATCCTAGAGCACCCCCCAGCGCAATGCGTTGTAATGGTATGCGTGGTAATACCTGCGTTGTAATGGTAGTGCGTTGTAAACATTTAGTTGTAAACGTTGCATACCCTAGCAATTGCCTACACAGATTCATGCAATGCTATCAGGGGCCTGGTGAAGGGAGGCAAGGAGTATGCTACAAATGTGGAGAATGAGAGAATATCACACTGTCTGGAAAATAAAAATATTGGTTCTCACCCGTATAACGTTCTTCGTTGCAAACAAAAAGTTTCTATACTAGTGCTGACAATTAACATAACCTTCTAGAACCTGGAACATATCTACAAGAAGGGAAGGGTGTGTTATATGTAGATAAATGAACCAAAGCCCCAAGAGTAAACAAGTTGAATGTGGCTGGAAATCAGCCCTATGTCCACCTCATTTAAAAACAAAAAGGAAAATGAAGGTCATGTATTCACGTACTGAGTTAAGAAGTGTCAAGTGTGGAGGCATGTTGAGCAATGAGAATATGAGAAGCGTCCTGTATCCGTGAAAGCGATAATCTGAAATCAGTTGAGATGGTGCGACTAGACAAAGAAAGCGATGGCCAACCACTGTGTCAATGCAGTACTTAAATATGGGAAGCATCTGCCTGGCCAAAGTAGAACATACCTGGTAAATACCACCCTTCAAGAAAATGATTTAACTTGTTTGAAGCAAAATTTAGGGACACAAATAATAGCATGGGGAGACCATCTCATCAAAATATCCTAGAACCAAATGTATTGCAACTTATCTTCTTCTCTGTTAGATCTGGGGGTCTCTAATTGGCAGAGGTAGGTACCAATGTCCAAATAGGGACCCTTGCTTCTCGTCAGAGTAAGGGAAATACACTCTTTAGATAATCCCTGCTCACCCCCTTGGTAGCTTGGTACGAGCAGACAGGCTTATCAAAGGCAATGTGTAAAGTATTTCTACCAACAGTCACAGTAACACAGTGAAAACACCACAAATGGACTCCACATCAGTTTAGAAAAATAAAGTATCTTTATCTAAACTACACAAGACCAAAACAACAAAAATCCAACATACACAGTTCAAGAATAAGAGTTCTAGGGTTTGCGTCAAAATAATCCACAGTTGCGTCACGTTTAGCCCAAAGTACCTGTAGATGTGACAAAAGTTCCAAGTGGAGGCTGCAGTGTTGAAAAACAAGCGATGCGTCACTCCTGAGACCCTGGGGAGGTGATGCAACAGCCCTGCTGCATGCTACGGGCGTGTTGCGACGAATCCGGTCTGTATGGGGAGGGATGCGATACCCTGTATGGATTCCCGTGCGCAGGTTCTGTAGGAAGCGTCTCGCACAGGCACGATGCAACAATTTTCCGGATGGCGACGATCTCCGGTGCGGCGACGATGCGTGGCGCTGTGTTGATCTCCTCTCGCGGCCCCTCGATGAGTTGGCTCTGCGAAAATGTTTGCAGCGATGTGATGCGGTCCGCAAGTAAGGGGTGCGATAAACTCACCTAGCGACGACAGGCTCTGCAACGATACTTGCTGCAACAGGAATCTTCCCGCACCGGGGCGATGTGCTCCGCAAGCTAACGATGCGTCGGTTCTTGCAGAGGCAACAGGCACTGTGACGATCTTCGCGGTGATGGGAATTCTCTCACAATGTCCACAAGCGAGCAATGCGTGAAAATTGCAGATCTTCTTCTTTTCTTCTTGTTCAGCTCCCCAAACAGTAGGCAACAACTTCCAGAGGCCCCACAATTGGATCAAGCACTCTAGGAAGGTAGAACTCACTCAGCAGAGTTCAGGGGGAACCTGGGGGTGAAGTCCTTTTGTTCCTGGGACTTCTTAACAGGAGGCCAGCTCTCCTCAGGCCCTTGGAGATCTCTTCAAGCAAGGGGATACAGCAACATCAAAGTCCATCCCCTCAACTTGGCAGCAGAGCAACTGCAGGTCAGCCCACAAACACACAGCAGGACAGTTCTTCCTCTTCAGTCTTCCTGCTTTCTCCTTGGCAGAGGTTTCTTCTTGATTCCAGGATGATCTAATCTTCTGAAGTCTGGGTAACCCTTTTTATACCAATATTCTCTTTGTTCTCTGAGGGCAGAGATTCCTTGGCTTAGTCAGAACTTGACTTCTTTCCTTTGCGAGAGAGGGACAGGGTCATCCGCCGCCCAACAGGAGGTGGAGCCAGCATTTTTGAAGGCAGGCTCAGCCCTATTCAGGCCCAGGTGCTATCCCCTCCCACCACTCAAGATGCAGATGGAGCTATTCAGCCCAGGGATGACTCATTCAGCCTCTGGGAGCCACCCCAGCCCCTGTCACTCACAAACCAGACAGTCAATTCACAAACAGGCAAGGCAAACAGAAAGGTCAGACAAGAAAGCAGCCACTTTCTAAAAGTGCTTGTTTCAAATACAGGACTTAAAAACCATCCTTCCCAAAAGTTGTGTTATTAAATTCTGAGTTCACGGATACCAGACTTTAATTTTCTATCTTGCTCCTATGGAAAGATATGCAGGTAAACATTATACACAGCATTCCCAATTATAGCCTATGGGCAAGATAGCCTTTGAATAGTGAAAAACGAAAATGGCTGTAATTCACTACCAGAGCATGTCACCCACACTAGTACATGCTCTGCCTCGCACATACACTGTACCGTGCCCAGAGGGGTACCTAGGGCCTTCCATAGGGGTGTCCAATGTGTACAGAAAGGGAAGGGTTAGGCCTGGCCAGTGTGGACAATGGTCAGGTCAGCATGGCAGTTAGAACTGCACACAGGCACTGTGGTGGCAGGCCTGAGACACCATTTTAGGGCTACTCCTGTGGGTGGCACAATCAGTGCTGCAGGCCCACTAGTAGAATTTGAATCACCAGCCCTGGCACACTCAGTGCACTTTACTAGGGACTTCCTGGTAACACAAATATGCCAATCATGGATAACCAATCACAATAACAATTTACCTAGGGAGCACTTGCACTTTGACACTAATCAGCAGTGGCAAAGTGCCCAAAGCATCTAAACCAGCAAAAAATAAATCCAGCACAGCGTCAAAAATACAGGAGGTAGAGGCAAAAAGTCAGGGGAAACCACGCCAAAGATGCCAGGTCTAACACTCTCATAAAGTCTCCTTCATATATGCTTTAAACAGGAACTGATATCACAGGGAGAGATGCTCACAACATCTTGGATTGGAAGACTGATATCTTCCAATGAACAGGTCACCATCTTGGATAGGGTGATATATAATGTTTGTGTTTGTTTCTTTAGAAGAGACCAAGACATTTGTTTGACTATGAAGAAGATGCCCATGTTTGACATCCTGCAGCCGGTGCTGAAATCTGGAGTCCCGCTGCTACTGTTTCATGATCCACTCATTTTAAGACTTGCAGGAAATCTCATCTGTGTCATCCCGAGCATTAAGGCCAAGGAATCACTCAGTCGATGAATATGCTCAGCTTCGGTCTGAGCTACAAAGAACGGATTAAGAGCACATGAAAATCTTCATCCGCCTCTGAAGCCAGACATTCTCAGGTGAATCCTTAGGACTGTCCTCATCACTAATCTTAGCATTATTGTAAAATCATCCTTCAATAGCATTTATGTAATTTGCTCAGTTTCTATGCAGATTTATCGTGGACCTGCCTAAAATTCAAATATGCAAATTTGTGTTTTTAATCAAGGTCATGCTTTAGGAGTAGAACACATGCAATGAGAGGTAGATTAGCAATCTCTCACTGCCCTGGTGTCCAAATACTCTAGTTACCAGGCCAAGTAAAATGTTAGGAACAACTTAAAAACACACATTTTCTTGCGCCTACCAACAGCTATGCCTATCAAGTGTCTGATAAATTAATAATTTCGTTTTTACACAGCGGGTCCCCTCTCTCACTCACATGACTAATAACTGAACTAGTCTCTACTTCCTCCATATACCCGACCTTGAGAACTAGGACAAACAACCCTTATGAATCCTGGTTAGATGAATACCTCAACCTATTAATTTTACTAAACACAATCGTTCCTCAATTTCTCTGCATCTTGATCACTGAAATATGCCTTTTGGAATATAGAAATGTCAATTATGACAGCAAATAATTCAGTTCCATAGTGCAGTGATCTAACGTATACAAATTGATATCGCAGTATCTTTGCTGGATTTATTATTGTCCCTCCTATTTCTGGAACCCACAAATAACTTGACATTTAGAACGATACATTTCACAATTAGCTATGCTTACCATTGAATTGTCAATCTCTGTAACACACACACCAATAATTAAGGTTTTACAAATCTACAAAAGTGGTATTTTTAATCAATACATGTTTGGTTCTCATCAAGTTGTGCAGCACCCACACTCTTGAGCTGGAAGCCCATGTACTCTTGTTTGTTTCTTTTTACACAGTTTTCATCTATATCTAGTAAAGTGTCTTGTGAGTAAACTAATCCTTACATATTTAGTCGGTGTGCAGTACTGCAGCAAAATGAAAGAATTAAGAATACAGGATAGCACACTAATAAGTATCTTATGCAGCAAGACCTCCAACCTGATGGTGCATTGCTGCTCTTCATAGAGGCCTTCTTTCTCAAATCCCGCTCATAGCACTGAACTTAAGGGTCGATTACGATGGCGGACGGAAGGAGGACTGCCGGCCTGGAGTAGGCGGAAAATGCCTTTTTCCAGTCCACCTGCCGCGGTCACTCCGTCCGCCATATTAGGATGGGAAACACTGTCAAATGTCCGTACGCGGCGGAAGAGCACGCACCGCCGCGGAACTACACCCAACCCCGCGGCGGACGGAACCAATCCAGAGACACCGCCGTACGGAATGACGTCTCCGACCGTCCTCCAAATCACGATGGCGGAAAACACACATCAAATCGCTGCGGAAAAACAACCTGCCTGAATACGGCGGATTCCCCACAGCGGAGAGACAACACATTTCAGAGATACCAACCACAAGCATATCGCCGTCATGGACCCAGCACTGCACGCATTTCCGATACTCTTCGTGCTCCACCACCAGCAAGTCATGGCCCATCGCCGCCGACAACGCAGGTACGTCAAAAAACCAATTGCTGTCGGAAGGGGAGTACCTGCCAGGGCTGTGGCGTAGGGAGGGGGAATTTCATGTTAGAGAAACTGCATTTACGATTGCACCAATATATCAACTATTCAAGTACACAACTAGGAATGACAACGCCATATGATTGACTTGCTTTTTTAAACATAATAGGGGTAAAATCTTACACTACCCAAGAGCATGGGCACTGGGTAAAACAGAGCAGGTACATTTGAAGCAGCACATGAGAGGGGCTATGTGCATCAACAGTCCATGGTACAGAACCGGTACATCAGAGACAGCACGTGAGAGGGGCTAAGTGCATCAACAGTCCATGGCAGAGAACAGAGCAGGTACATCTGAGGCAGCACATGAGAGGGCACAATGCAGTATCAGAACAGCAACAGGGCAGTGTTCAGAACAGAGCAGGTACATCTGAGGCAGCACATGAGAGGGGCTAAGTGCATCAACAGTCCATGGCAAAGAACAGAGCAGGTACATCAGAGGCAGCACATGAGAGGGGCTAAGTGCATCAACAGTCCATGGTACAGAACAGGTACATCAGTGGCAGCACATGAAAGGGGCTAAGTGCATTAACAGTCCATGGTACAGAACAGGTACATCAGAGGCAGCACGTGAGAGGGGCCAAGGGCATCAACAGTCCATGGCAAGGCACAGGTACATCAGAGGCAGCACGTGAGAGGGGCGAAGCGCATCAACAGTCCATGGCACAGAGCAGGTACATCAGAGGCAGCACATGAGAGGGCACAATGCAGTATCAGAACAGCAATAGGGCAGTGTTCAGAACAGAGCAGGTACATCAGAGGCAGCACATGAGAGGGGCTAAGTGCATCAACAGTCCATGGTACAGTACAGGTACATCAGAGGCAGCACATGAAAGGGGCTAAGTGCATTAACAGTTCATGGTACAGAACAGGTACATCAGAGGCAGCACATGAGAGGGGCAAAGTGCATCAACAGTCCATGGCAAGGCACAGGTACATCAGAGGCAGCACGTGAGAGGGGCTAAGTGCATCAACAGTCCATGGCACAGAGCAGGTACATCCGAGGCAGCACGTGAGAGGGGCTAAGTGCATCAACAGTCCATGGCACAGAGCAGGTACATCAGAGGCAGCACATGAGAGGGGCTAAGTGCATCAACAGCCCATGGCAAAGAACAGAGCAGGTACATCAGAGGCAGCGCATGAGAGGGGCTAAGTGCATCAACAGTCCATGGCAGAGAACAGAGCAGGTACATCTGAGGCAGCACATGAGAGGGCACAATGCAGTATCAGAACAGCAACAGGGCAGTGTTCAGAACAGAGCAGGTACATCAGAGGCAGCACATGAGAGGGGCTAAGTGCATCAACAGTCCATGGTACAGAACAGGTACATCTGAGGCAGCACATGAGAGGGCACAATGCAGTATCATAACAGCAACAGGGCAGTGTTCAGAACAGAGCAGGTACATCAGAGGCAGCACATGAGAGGGCACAATGCAGTATCATAACAGCAACAGGGCAGTGTTCAGAACAGAGCAGGTACTTCAGAGGCAGCACATGAAAGGGGCTAAGTGCATTAACAGTCCATGGTACAGAACAGGTACATCAGAGGCAGCACGTGAGAGAGGCCAAGTACATCAACAGTCCATGGCAAGGTGCAGGTACATCAGAGGCAACACAAGTACGTGGGTCAAGCGCCCCGTCCCAAGGACAGTAACAATGCAAGGGTGCTTACAATGGACAATCTAGACACCAAGTCAAAGTACATTTGAGTGATGGGAGCTACACCTCACAGCACAGAATCTGGTGGACTGTTTGAACTAGTCGCCTCGGACACACTGCCAGCTCCAGAAACAGGAGTGTGAGACACAGCAACAGCTTGATGGAGCGAGATAGAAAACAAAATTTTGTTTAAACTCGCAAAGTCACATTTCCATAACATGAATAAAATTATTAATGATTTGTGATATGTCGTGCTAATACAACTTAGATTAAACTTTACACGTGGGGGGACTAACATGTGTGCTCATAAACGTGCATAATTGTTGCATCTTTTTGTTCGTGCAAAATAATAAAATAATTTATTGTTTTCGTTTTTGTCATTACTAATTGCTGCAAACTTTAAATAAGCATGTGCTTGTTTTGCTTTTCCTTGTTGGTGTGATGTCATTTCTACTATTCTAGGTGCATATGGGTCTCATAGAAATACGGAGACTGGTAAATATAAACGCTGCTTTATTTGTTTCCAATGGCTAGGTAACATTTTGATTAATCGGGTGGGTTAATTGATTAGTAAACCATGGGGTGGATACAGAATCTACTTTATTTCTTACATTAATACTTTTCTTGTGTTTGTTTTATACTAGAAAGCATAAGTTGCCTGCTTTTGGGCCTAGTCATTTGAACCGCAGAAAAAGAGCTGACATATAATTCTGCAGAAAGTCACGAGACGCCCATTCTGAATTAAAACGTTTATTGAAGCTGCATTCACAAAGCAAAAACTGATGAGCTGACATCATTCTGTCGGACATGGCCAAGGTCGAAAGTGAACATTTTGTCAGTCCTTAACTTGGCATCCGCGGAAGCTGTAATGAATGTCTATGGAAGCTGTGAGGATGACTTAATACAAAGTTGCAAACGCAGGAAGCTTCTGGCTTCACGTGGAAGAGACAATGGTCTTTATGTGATATGATTTTGTGGAACTTTTTGAGAAACGGGTGACATGTCACTTGTCACTCTCAGCCAATGGGACGTCGAGGATTTCTGAAAACTTTCCTTTGCGTAGTTTAGTTAGCGTAGAAAGGTATAAAAAGTCATGCCCTTAGGGTTGGGCTGGCTGCTGCTTTCTGACTTTCCGATGAGGGTGATGTGCTGCTGGACTTTGCGTGGAGCACGTAAGAATCCTCAAAGAACTTTACTTTAATTTCTATCTATTTAGCTTAGTTAGGGAATTAGGTTTTAGAAATGCTAAACTTTATATATTTTCTTTAAATTTGATTCACTTGCTTAAATTGTATTTTTCTCATATTTCATTACAATCATGCTTGCTTTAATGCTAATAAAATTCATTTATAAAACTTTCAACTTATATACCATAATTTAGAAAATAAAATCTTACTTTTGACAAACAAGCTGGTCTTGGTTATTCAGAAGTGTAGGTTACTATTAGCTAGATCACGTCGCCTATGGTGGTCGTTTAAATGGTTGGGTTTTATTCTAATGACAATATTCTTTCTGCAAATGTATAAATATGTATATAGTTTGTAGATAATGTGTATATAGATTTATTCTGACCACCTGATTCAGTAGGCCCAAAATATATCAGGTTCATAAATGGGTCCATATTTAGTATAGAATTTTGTTTATAGGTTATGAAGTTGGGTAGCGTAGTTTATGATATATTTTCTATAGCCCGCTGGATCAATTCTCTGGTAGCAGAAATTGATGGTTGCTAAGAGGTAACCAAGGTAATATGTTGGTTGCTAAGGGTTACGTCATGGTATGGAAATAGGATCGATGTTTTAACACATGTTAAGTTCGTTTTTCGTGCCTATCTGTAAGCTATACCGGTATAGATTGTGTGGCGAGAAATTAGTCACGCAAGCCATCTGTTCCGTTTGTAGTGATATCGCCGAGTATCACAAGAGGTATCGCCGTGTACCATAGTGTTGTCGCCGAGCAGCACAGTTCTAGGGCTAGGTCTGAATCTTGTATAGTGAGGGTTTTCTAAGAAATCAAAGCAGCATGAGAATAGGGACAAAGCGCCTTCCATAAAACTCACTGTGATGAGAGTATTAGTTATATCCGAGCTTGAGTGAAGGGTAAAATTAGCGTCGGTGCATGATTATCTATAAACAGGTTAGAGTCCTGTACGGGTACATGTTTCATATCTATAAACAGGTGAGAGCCCTGTACGGATAACGTCGTTATTTTGCTAACGGTGCATGATTTCTATAAACAGGTGAGAGTCCTGTACGGATTTCATGTGTGTTTGAAATTAGGGAATTTTCCGTGTAAAAGTGCGAGTTTGAATTGTATTTTATGTTCAAGTGGAACTCTTAGAACTTTCACTTCGCGGTGGGTTCAGAGCAAAGCGAGTACATAATTATACTTGTTAGAAGGGTGGGGTAAGGTTACTCTACTGACAATTGAATATTATCCTTAGTGTGAATAGCGCCGTCTATTCCGAAGTGTGGATACTTGAATGTATGTAAACTATCCTAAATAGTGAAACGAACAGATGTTGTCTTTATAGTCATTGTTAAGAATTAATTTACACTGAAAAGTGTCCTTAAAATGGCGCTGTGAAAAGATTTTGTGAAGGAGGGGTAAGCGCCAGGAGTGAGAAGCGAGAAACCGCAGCTGCTGTGTACGTCACAGAGCCGCGCTGGGATTGGGTGACCTACGTCACAAGCTGTATTCTGATTGGCTCTTGAGTCTCTGACGACCTGTGAGCTGATTGGTCGTTCGGAAAAACTCTAAATTTATTGGTTGAGCAGAAAAGTGACGTAGCTCAACTGTCATTGGCTTGTTGGTGTGTTTTGCGCACGGATTGGTTGTTTTGCGGAACATCCCGGAAATATTTTACGAACGATTTTGTGAATTAAATTTAACTTTTAAAAATGAGTTATCATTTTAAACATGTTGAGAAAAAGACAACATTATTTCAGAAATTTAAAAATTTATTTTCACCTGACAAGAAAGTCGAAACGCGAGGTGGTAAACTACTTCATAAGTAAAAAACACCTGCAGCGTACATGGAAGGTGAATACGGATATCATACTGTCTTATGGTTCGACAGTTGGAAACGCTATACTAAAAACGACGGTGTTTTAGCTTGGCCTGATGATGGTTCATTTAATGTAAGAGTCTTAAGAAACTTAAGAGAGAAAATGAATGCTCTTGTTCCAAAACCGAGACCAACTCAATTTGAAGCTTTAGTTGAGTGGGAAGACGAGATGTATCAGTTACAAAGAGAAGCTAGTGGAATTAAAAGACCTTCTAAAAATCCATCTTGGAAAAGAGAAACACATGAAGATAGATTGCGAATGTGGAGACAGGGAAACATGAGTGAAGGATTGTATTTAATTCATGAAATGGTAATGGGTTCTCCTACAGGGAAATCTATGGAAAGTGAATCTGAGGATGCAGTTATGGAAGAAATATATACAACTGCTAGAAAGAAACAGCCTAATCAGCCTTTGAGACCTCCTAGATCATGGTCTACTCCGGTGGTTTCTACTGAAACTTCACCGAGTGCACCTCCAATTAGTGAAGCTCCTAAACTTTATCCAAATAATTGTGAAATCACTGAAACTCCTAGAAGATCAGAATTCGAGAATGCTCGAAATGAAGGTAGACATTTTACAATGACTCCAAGAGCAAGGGAACCTCCTAAAGATTATACAAGAGAGACAAGAAACGTTGAGGATGTTGATTATAATGAATATTTAAGATCTAAAGAAGAATTAATTAAAAGAATGACAAAAGGCATGGAAGCTGTCACAGTTCCAGTGACAATAGGTCCTGTTCAGCCTGTATTTGACCAAAGAGATACAAACAAAAATGGATTAACTATTCCTTTAAATACAGAAACTCAAAAGGCTACTGAAAAATTTTATTCAGACTTAACTGAACTAAACACTTCTAGATCGAGAATGCCTGATTTAACTTTTAATGAGGATTTATCTCCAAAAACACCAATGGGTGCTATGTCAGATGTAGGGAGTCCTGAAGTCAGAGTAACCACACCAAAACTTGATGTGGCCAAATTAAAAGCGAATATCGAAGAATTAATAATTGGAACGATTGGTCCTGATAGTTTAAATTACTATCGAGATGATGAACTACTGTTCATCTGCAAAAGCATCCAGTGGAAAACGAAAAATAAATATGATCAACTAGAGGATCTAGCAGCAGAACTTGAAATTGATGTGAGTAAACAAAAGAATTTTGCAAAGCATTACAGATTAGACTTTTCAGAAAGTGACATTGAGAGTTTGAACTCAATGGGAAGAATAGTTCACATTAAAGATTTGATCGTCTATATCAAAAAGCTAGGAGAACTGAATAAATGGAGAGTAAAATGGACCAAAAAGAAGGAAGATGAAAGATTGGAAAAATTGTCAAAACAATTTCCAATGAGAGAAGTTGCAGGAGGAGGATATGTTCATGTCCCTTGGTCGAGACAGGACATTCTGTTATTCACAAATGATTTTCCAAAATTGAGAGAAAAACCAGTCGAGTGGTACAGGCAAGTCGATAGATTTATCAAAGTGTCAAAAGTTCTGTGGATTGATTTAGATGGATTTTTTGATATTGTAGTTCCATCTGATCTTTGGACAGAATGCAAAATAACGATTAGTTGGCCAAAAGCAGAACCTGAACGAATCAAAGAAACAGGTGCCCCAAATCCACTTGTAATGGATTTTTATGAAAAAGTAATTGTCTGGATGAAAAACAAAATTCCACCTAAAGAAGTTGATTGGGTTAAAATAGAAAGAACAGAACAGGAAACAAAAGAATCAGTTCATTCCTTTTATGAAAGACTACTGTTAATCTTTAAACAATACAGTGGTTATGAAAAATTAGATGAAAAAGACATAAGTCATTTTATCTATAGATTTGTTTATGGACTAAAACCTGAAATTGGAGAAATGATCAGAACTAGTATTGTCGGATGGCAAGCACTATCTGTAGATGATATTCTAAGAAAAGCAAAATATTGTAGCGATGAAATAGAAGTAAAACAGAAGAAGCTGAAGGAGAAAGCCATGTGGGCTCAGGTAAAAGTGGCTGAGCAACAGATTGCCAGCATGGGAAATAAGAACACTAATTTTGTTCAAACTGGAAGTACAAACCAGATACAAGGAAAGTTTAAAGGTAATAATTTCCCAAAGAAATTTAGCCCAAAGATAGAAGAGCTGAAACAAAGATTACCTTGTTTTAATTGTGGCGAAATTGGACATTGGAGGGACGAGTGTCCTCATCCTCCTAAAAACTTAAAGAATCCCTTATTGAATCCACAGATGCAGAATGGTGTTAACCTGCAGCAACAGCTACAGATGCAACAGGGGTTAAATGAATTTAATATTCAGCGACAGTTACAGCAACAGCAACAACAACAGGTGAATAATCGTCAAGACCAATTGCCACAACCACCTTTTCCGAATTGTGGGGGAGTTCAAAAATATAATCCAAACGTGGGATTTCAGGGATGTGAACAGGTAATAAAACCACAAAAACAGCAAAAGCAGCAAAGGGTTCAAATGCAAAATGCTTCACAACAATTTTTATTAACAGAAAGTCAAGACAGTGATTCTGATGATTATTGCTGACGGTGCCCGAGAGAGGAGGAAGAGTGTGTTGTTGGAGCCACTCTTGAGGTTGACCAGTCTGGTCCTTATGTAAACGGGAAAGTTAATGATGTAGACATCACTTTTCTAGTGGACACTGGTGCTACCCGTTCTACTGTTAGATCAGTGGAAATTGAAAACCTACCTCTCTCTGGGGATACCATCCAAGTTGTGGGAGTAAGTAATCAGCAAATTAAAACAGACTTAACTGATCCAGTACCAGTTGAAATTGGAAATTACAGAGACAAACACAGATTTGTGGTTTGTAATAGTAGTCCAGTGAATCTATTAGGTAGAGATATCCTATGTAAAATGAATTGCAGAATATATTGTTCTCCTGATGGAGTTGAGTTACAAACAATGGAGGAAGATGGTTTGTACAGAATGACAATGATGATGATGGAAGCAGAAGAAACAAAATTGTTTCCTGCATTTGAAGAAAAGGATTTACCTGAAGAGCTAAAGGAAACAGTGAAATCTGAAATATGGGATTTTACTGGGAATGAGATGGGTCTAATGAAAAACGTAGATCCTGTAAAAATTTGCATTGAAACAGGGAATAGAATTTCCAAACACTCCACAGTATAAAATGAAAACAGAAACAATTGAAGGTATTACACCTATAATTGAAAAATTAATCAAGCAAGGTGTATTAAAGGAAATGAAGAGTAGCTCTTGTAATTCACCAATTATGGGAGTTAAAAAGTCTAACGGAACATTTAGGATCGTACAAGATTTGAGAAAGGTTAATCAAATTGTCGTTCCATGTTGTCCTGTGGTTCCAAATCCAGCAGTAATTCTATTTCAGATTCCACATGATGCTGAATGGTATACAGTCATTGACCTTTGCAATGCATTCTTTACTGTTCCCTTACACCCAGACAGTTATGAAATCTTTGCTTTCAGATTCCAAGGTAAGACCCTTGGATGGACAAGAATCCCTCAGGGCTATACAGAAAGTCCTTCAATCTTTAACGAACTGTTAAAAAGATCATTAGAAGATTTAGACTTACCAGGTAGGTCTACGTTGGTGCAGTATATTGATGATTTGCTAATAGCTGCAAAGACAAAAGAAAATTGTGTAACAGACACAATAATTCTGTTAAATCGCCTTGCAGAAGAAGGACATAAAGTGTCCCCAGCAAAACTACAGTTTTGCAAACAAGAAGTAAAATATCTTGGTCACAGAATTGCAAAAGGAAAAAGACAAGTAACAATAGAGAGAATAAAAATGATTCAAGCAATGTTACCGCCAAGAACACAAAGACAGGTCAGAATGTTCCTGGGAATGGTAGGTTACTGTCGACAATGGATAAGTGGATTTTCAGTAATTGCAAAACCACTACAAAGACTGACCAAATCAGATGTAAAAGATCCGATTATTCTCAATGATGCTGAGATGGAATCTTTTGAGAACCTGAAAAAGAGCTTATGCCAAGCTCCTGCTTTAGGAATGCCAAATTATGAGAAAGATTTTGAACTGTATTGCAGTGAGAGAGAAGGATGTGCATTATCTGTGTTAATTCAAAGACATGGAAATTTAAAGAAACCTATTGCATACTTCTCTGCAGTTCTTGATCCAATTGCAAAAGCATTACCAGGTTGTTTGAAAGCAGTTGCAGCTACAAGTATCAGCCTCGAACAAAGTGAAGGAATCATTATGGGATTTCCTGTGAAAGTTTTTGTGCCTCATTCGGTTGAAATATTACTGACAAGAGGTAAGACTCAACATTTAACAAGTAGCAGATTGACAAAGTATGAGAAAATCATACTGGGAGCAGATAATGTTTCGATTTCAAGATGTTTGAATCTGAATCCTTCGACATTACTGCCTGATTCTGAAATTGTTGATGACATTGAAACTGAACATGAATGTTTAGATGTCATGGAATTCTGCACTAAACCAAGAAAAGACATCAAAGACAGACCTTTGTCTGAATCGGATTTTGTCTACTTTGTAGATGGCTCATGCTTAAGATCCGAAGGAGGTGTCTTGAAAGCTTCATACTCAGTTTGTACAGTTGTAGATGTTGAAGAAGCATCATGTCTTGAAGGAGTTCGTTCAGCACAAGTGGCTGAATTGATTGCTTTAATTCGTGCATGTGAAATATCTAAGGATATAAGAGTTACCATCATTACTGATAGTCAGTATGGGTACGGAGTTGTACATGATTATGGACAACTCTGGTCACAGAGAGGATACATGACATCAACAGGATCACCAATTAAAAATGCAGTTTTCATTAGAAGATTAATTGAAGCACTACAATTACCAAAAGAAATTGCAATTGTCAAGTGTGCAGCGCACACTAGAGGAACTGATTATATTTCCAAGGGAAATGCCTTCGCAGACGAAACAGCAAAGTACTGCGCAAGGAAAAATTATTCATACAATCGGGAGAGGAGTAAAGAAACTGATTCAAATTCATTAATGCTAACAACTGTTGTAGAAACATGGCATGAGATTAGAGATTTACAAAACGAAGCAGATGAAGAAGAAAAAGACCTATGGTTAAGATCAGATTGTAGACCACGTGAAGAAGATGGAGTGTGGGTTTACAAAGATGGCAGAATAGTCTTACCAAATTGCTTGATTGCTGACATGGCCAGATTATATCATGGTCCTGCACATCTAGGAAGAGATTCTATGGTCAGACTTTTTAGAGAAACATGGTTCAATACCAAATTTAGAACCATTGCAGAATCTTTTTGTCAAAGGTGTTTGTCATGCCAACAAATGAATCCAAACAGAAAATCAGTGGTGGGGACAGGAATAATTGGTCGAGAGGGTGGTCCCTTTACCAGGTTACAAATAGATTTCATTGAAATGCCCTTACACAACTGTTTGAAATATGTACTTGTAATTGTATGCTTATTCTCAAGATGGGTAGAGGCTTTCCCTACACGACATTGTGATTCTATTACAGTAGCAAAACTAATGCTCAGAGAAATCATCCCAAGGTACGGTTTTCCAGTCACTATTGAAAGTGATGGAGGAAGCCATTTTGATAACAAACTGTTGAAGTTAATTTGTGAAGCTTTGAGCATTGAGCAGAAAATACACTGTGCATACAGACCAGAGGCATCAGGTGTAGTTGAACAAATAAATGGAACTATCAAAAACAGAATTGGAAAAATGTGTCTTGAGACAGGTATTAAGTGGACTGATGCTCTTCCACTTGTTTTGATGTCATTAAGAAGTACACCAGATAAAAAGACAGGTTTGAGTCCTCATGAAATTTTAATGGGAAGAGTTATGAGGCAAGTTTTTGTACCTGTAGGTAAACTGTTGAGCATAAATGACAGTGCAATTTTGGATTACTGTAAAAGGTTATCTGATATGGTAACTTCTGTGTCTAATCAGGTGGGAACTGAAGCTCAATCAAATGAAAAAGTTTTGACTCATGATCTGAGACCTGGCGATTGGGTCAGAACGAAAGTACATCGGAGAAGGAATTGTCTATCTCCTAGATGGCAGAAACCTAGGCAGGTAATCTTGATCACTACTAATGCTGTAAAGTGCAGAGGATTGAAGCGTTGGATTCATCCAAGTCATACTATTCCAGTACCAACTCCTGAGAGTTCTGATGTTGAAAGTGATACCACAGATGATTCTGATTCTGAAGCAGAAGACAGAACAGAAGGTGAAGTAATTCCAGATTCTGAAGATCGACAAGAAAGTCGACATCTGGAAACTGTGCCAGTGAATGGAAATCTGACAAGAAAAGACTTGGAAATAATTGAAATAGATTCTGAAGGTGAAGAGAATCTGTTAAAAGGAAAGATAACTGAGGATTCGGTTGTCTCTATTGAAGACAAAGAAGCTGAACCAAAAGAAGTTTCAGACCAGGAGAGTATCGAAAGGCAGAGAACAAACTCTGAAGTAAGGAACAAAAATCCGAAATCTGGGAAGTTAGAGGTAATTGAGGAAGAGGAGGAGAACGAATTACCGAGTACCAGTGATGGAAGACAAAGTGAAGTTCCTGAAGGAGTGAAATTGCCGAATAGAGAAGTTCCTGAGTCAATAGAAATTTCAGACTACGAAACTGAAGAAAGTGACGTGGAAGGTGAAAGTGAAAACGGAAAGAAAAGGACTTGGAAGTCAGAATCAAATAATTCTGAACCAAAGAAGAAGTACGTGAGAAAAGCAGACTACTGGCCAGGTGGAAGATTGAGAGTAAGATTGATCAAAAAGCCAATAGAACAAGTTGAAGAAATAAGTAGTCAAAAGAGTCCAGGAAAAGAAGTTGGAGTTGGAAGAAAAATTGAAGTGATATCGAGAAAAGGGAAGAGAATAATACGACCAAACCAGAAATACAAGTCTCCTGAGTGGACTTACTTAGTAATTCCACCTGTTATTGACATATATGATAGTAGTGAAGAAGAAAACGAAATACAAGAAATTAGTGACAATGATTGAAGTACAGAATTATTAATTTGGCAAAAGGCTGAAGAAAATCTGTTAGTTGACACAAGGTCGAAGAAAAACTGTTTAGTAGAAGAAAACTTATGTATGACATAAGGTCGAAGAAATCTTGTTTAGGGTTATAAAAGAAAAATATATTTTAAAAAGGGGGGTATATATAAATTTTAAAATTTATTTTTATTTTTGAGGCTAAAACTAACCTAAAAATGCCTTATGTTAAGGAGAGCACTTCAAAGTGTTCTGTTTTTAAAAGATGCTGTAAGATGACTCTGGTATGTCTGCTCATTTTAGTTCTGCTCTGGTTGGTACTAGCTGTGATCATCCCTTTAGAAATGAATAGAGAATTACACAAAGTTAACATAACAAGCAAAGCTCTGGTTAGCCAAATTAAACATAGTGCATCTGCAAAAGTTATTGATCATCAGCCTAACATTCATCAAGATAAATCAATAGGTGATTTTTCAAGTAATACATTCACAAAGCTATTGAGTGAATATGTAAAGGTAATGGATGCAAAAGACTGCTATGTCTGTGTTAAGTTACCTGCTTCTGTTTCTGAGGGAGTAACATATAATATGCTTCCTCTCACTTATGCTGTAACATGTAGTGTATTAACTAGTTTATTTTATCAAACTGGTCGTTTAGAATATTACTATTCAAATTATGATGAAATTTTTGCTAATGTTAAGATTGATAATGCTTTAAATAAGCATAAGAAAGCAAAACAAATGAGAGAATATTTCCTTATTACTAACGAACTCACTTACGAGTATGCTTACAAGAATAATCTAACATGTAAATTAAGTGCTGAAGGAAAGAAATTTTTGAATATGGTTGAGGAGAGAAGAGCAATTTATAAGAGAAATGAATTAGTCAAGCAGACTAAGTCAGCCTTCTGGCAAAAAGAGGATGAGAAATTAAATGGCAAAATGCTTGAAAATATTGCAATTCACATAGACAAACCAGTTAGTGGAAAGCTTTGCATTAGAAGAGATAATACACTTTTTGATAATTATTTTGTAGGTGCAAGTAACTGTGAAGATACTTATCAGATTATGGGAGGTTGGGGATTTAAAGGTGGAAAAGATCCTATCTTTCCTGGAATTTATTTTGTTTGTGGTGACAAAGCCTACTACAACCTTCCAGACCATTGGTATGGAACTTGTTATGTGGGAATTGTTTTTCCTAAAGTGTTTCATGTTGACAGAGATTCAGAAGGATTGTTTAAAATTCATAATTATGTAAATAGAGCTAAAAGAGAAACTTTTACTGAAATTCTGGGAGATATTTTTCAAGCAGTAATACCTTTTGTTGGTATAACCCTAAATGCAGGAAGAATCAGAAAATTGTCCACTATAGTTGATAGATTATCAACTGACACTGCTGATGGGTTTCAATTAGTGAATGTTGAAGTTATTGCAATTAGATCCATGGTAATTCAAGATCGTCTTGCATTAGACATACTCCTAGCAAAAGAGGGAGGAGTCTGTGGCATTTTACATGTCCAACATTGCTGTACATATATACCTGATGAAAGTAAGAATATTGAAATGTATATTAAGAATATTACACAAATGCATTCAGAGATAATTCCTTTAGAAGAAGAAGATTTTACAGGGAAACTTTCAAAAAGGTTTCAAGCAATTAAAAACTGGTTTCATAATATCGGAAGTTCAATTCTTGGCAAGATTCTGGCACCTTTGATTATAATAGTATTCATTTTTATTTTGACCAAATTAGGTTGTTTGTTACATAAAAGAAAGAAACAGTTGAGAGAAAAGAAAAGAATCTATAAACTCAGAAAAGAAGAAGAAAGGGAGATCGAATTACAGGAGTTACATAGAGAGCGTCATGTTAATTGCAAAGATTATGCAGAAACAGACTTTTAGGTTTACTGATACAAATGAATTTGAATCGATTTCTTAAAAATTTAATTTACCAAAATTTTGAGTGCTGGTGTGGTGATTTGTTAATCACCAGATGAGGGAGTTGATGGAGCGAGATAGAAAACAAAATTTTGTTTAAACTCGCAAAGTCACATTTCCATAACATGAATAAAATTATTAATGATTTGTGATATGTCGTGCTAATACAACTTAGATTAAACTTTACACGTGGGGGGACTAACATGTGTGCTCATAAACGTGCATAATTGTTGCATCTTTTTGTTCGTGCAAAATAATAAAATAATTTATTGTTTTCGTTTTTGTCATTACTAATTGCTGCAAACTTTAAATAAGCATGTGCTTGTTTTGCTTTTCCTTGTTGGTGTGATGTCATTTCTACTATTCTAGGTGCATATGGGTCTCATAGAAATACGGAGACTGGTAAATATAAACGCTGCTTTATTTGTTTCCAATGGCTAGGTAACATTTTGATTAATCGGGTGGGTTAATTGATTAGTAAACCATGGGGTGGATACAGAATCTACTTTATTTCTTACATTAATACTTTTCTTGTGTTTGTTTTATACTAGAAAGCATAAGTTGCCTGCTTTTGGGCCTAGTCATTTGAACCGCAGAAAAAGAGCTGACATATAATTCTGCAGAAAGTCACGAGACGCCCATTCTGAATTAAAACGTTTATTGAAGCTGCATTCACAAAGCAAAAACTGATGAGCTGACATCATTCTGTCGGACATGGCCAAGGTCGAAAGTGAACATTTTGTCAGTCCTTAACTTGGCATCCGCGGAAGCTGTAATGAATGTCTATGGAAGCTGTGAGGATGACTTAATACAAAGTTGCAAACGCAGGAAGCTTCTGGCTTCACGTGGAAGAGACAATGGTCTTTATGTGATATGATTTTGTGGAACTTTTTGAGAAACGGGTGACATGTCACTTGTCACTCTCAGCCAATGGGACGTCGAGGATTTCTGAAAACTTTCCTTTGCGTAGTTTAGTTAGCGTAGAAAGGTATAAAAAGTCATGCCCTTAGGGTTGGGCTGGCTGCTGCTTTCTGACTTTCCGATGAGGGTGATGTGCTGCTGGACTTTGCGTGGAGCACGTAAGAATCCTCAAAGAACTTTACTTTAATTTCTATCTATTTAGCTTAGTTAGGGAATTAGGTTTTAGAAATGCTAAACTTTATATATTTTCTTTAAATTTGATTCACTTGCTTAAATTGTATTTTTCTCATATTTCATTACAATCATGCTTGCTTTAATGCTAATAAAATTCATTTATAAAACTTTCAACTTATATACCATAATTTAGAAAATAAAATCTTACTTTTGACAAACAAGCTGGTCTTGGTTATTCAGAAGTGTAGGTTACTATTAGCTAGATCACGTCGCCTATGGTGGTCGTTTAAATGGTTGGGTTTTATTCTAATGACAATATTCTTTCTGCAAATGTATAAATATGTATATAGTTTGTAGATAATGTGTATATAGATTTATTCTGACCACCTGATTCAGTAGGCCCAAAATATATCAGGTTCATAAATGGGTCCATATTTAGTATAGAATTTTGTTTATAGGTTATGAAGTTGGGTAGCGTAGTTTATGATATATTTTCTATAGCCCGCTGGATCAAGCTCTAGTGACTGGCACATGAGCCATAGACCCAGACACACTGCCAGCACCAGAAACAGGAGCGTGGGAAACAGCCACAGCTCTAGTGACTGACACATGAGCCATATACCCAGACACACTGCCAGCACCAGAAACAGGAGTGTGAAACTCAGCCACAGCTCTAGTGACTGACACATGAGCCATAGACCCAGACACACTGCCAGCACCAGAAACAGGAGTGTGAGACACAGCCACTGCTCTAGTGACTGACACATGAGCCATAGACCCAGACACACTGCCAGCACCAGAAACAGGAGTGCGAGACACAGCCACAGATGTAGTGACTGACACATGAGCCATAGACCCAGACACCTGCCAGCACCAGAAACAGGAGTGTGAGACACAGCCACAGCTCTAGTGACTGACACATGAGCCATAGACCCAGACACACTGCCAGCACCAGAAACAGGAGTGTGAGACACAGCCACAGCTCTAGTGACTGACACATGAGCCATAGACCCAGACACACTGCCAGGACATGTCCCTGTACAGTGACCAAGAAATACCATGCCAGCATCTGACACATGAGAGTGGCAGACACACACAGTGCTAGTACCTGAAACAGGAGAGGGCACAACTGACACAGTGCTACTACATGATGCATGACAGCGAACAACAGACACAGTGCCACTATCTGACACATGAGAGTGAACTGCAGCTGAGCCACTAAGACCACTGAAATGATGAGCCACAGGGCTGTATGGGCCAGGAGGCAGGGTGGCTCTGGGAGCTGGGGACAGCTGTACTGGAGCGACATTGGGGTGGTCATGTCTCACTGGTGTGTGTCTCTGTTTCTTTGTGAAATGTAGGGGCACCCTGGACATGACTGGACTGGTAAGTACTGTGTCCTCATCAGACCTCAAAGGTGGATCATGTGCTTGTGGTGGTCTGCTCTCTGGGGACGTGCTGGATCCTGCTTGACGTTTGCTGTGGCCCTGCATTCTGCCCTCTGCATCATGTGTAATGGGGGATGCCACTACAGTGTACTCCTTCTTCTGCTTCTGCGGGGTGTGGATGGGAGTTGAGGTATGTGGGGACTCCACCACTGACACATGTGTTTTATGTTCCTTCAACAACATCAGCCTCAGGGCAGCCAGGGGTGATGTATGCCTGTCCTTGATGGAGCTCGTGTCCATGGGAGAACCCTTTGCCCTGGGATGTGCCTTGGACGTAGGAGGTGTCCTGTTTCTGGAATGTCCCTGATCCCTGGGCGGTGCCCTGTACCTGGGAGCAGACTTGTCCATTGTAGTGTACCTGTCCTTTGAAGCGTCCTTGTCCTTGGGAGTGTCCCTGCTCTTGGGAGGTGCCCTTTCCTTTGAAGCGTCCTTGTCCTTGGGAGTGTCCCTGTTCTTGGGAGGTGCCCTTTCCTGTGTAGTGTCCTTGTCCTTGGGAGTGTCCCTGCTCTTGGGAGGTGCCCTTTCCTTTGAAGCGTTCTTGTCCTTGGGAAGCGTCCTTGTCCTTGGGAGTGTCCCTGCTCTTGGGAGGTGCCCCTTCCTGTGTAGTGTCCTTGTCCTTGGGAGTGTCCCTGCTCTTGGGAGGTGCCCTTTCCTTTGAAGCGTCCTTGTCCTTGGGAGTGTCCCTGCTCTTGGGAGGTGCCCTTTCCTTTGAAGCGTCCTTGTCCTTGGGAGTGTCCCTGCTCTTGGGAGGTGCCCTTTCCTTTGAAGCGTCCTTGTCCTTGGGAGTGTCCCTGCTCTTGGGAGGGGCCCTTTCCTGTGTAGTGTCCTTGTCCTTGGGAGTGTCCCTGCTCTTGGGAGTTGCCCTTTCCTTTGTAGTGTCCTTGTCCTTGGGAGTGTCCCTGGACTTGGGAGGTGCCCTTGCCTGTGTAGTATCCTTGTCCTAGGGAGTGTCCCTGCTCTTGGTAGTTGCCCTTTCCTTTGTAGTGTCCTTGTCCTTGGGAGTGTCCCTGGACTTGGCAGGTGCCCTTGCCTTGGGAGTACCTTTTGAGGCGGATGCGTGTGTTACATGTAAATCCCTTTCCACCAACACCCCTTGAGGATCCTGTGTGTCAACTCCAGTGTAGCTCATGTCATGATGGGTGAAAGATTTCCCTGTCCTAGGGGATGGTGTCTGTGCCCTCCGTGCCCTGCCTTGCTGCCTGTGGCTGCTTCTAGTGCAATACCCCGAAAATGACGCCTGGTCTGAAATTTCACTTTCCCCTGAGACATCTAATGGTGTGGATGGGGGAATAGAAGTAGCACCCTGTCCATGCGACTGAAGAATGGCTGAAGACACAGTGTTTGCTAATGACTGAACTGTTCTGTGGAGACCAGCAACATCGCAATGCATCCCCTCCATGAATGCTACCACCTGCCCCAACTTCCTATCGTGGTCTTGGAATGCATTGATCATGTTGGTCTGCCCTACACACAGCTGTCGCAGCAGATCAACAGCCTCAGCACAAAGTGCACTTTGTGGCACAGGGGCAGGGGCAGTGGTGCCTCCACCGAAGGCAACTCTGCTCCCCCCTGTAGGAGAGTAGGGTCTGCAATCCTATGATCACCCAGATTTTTGCTTTTTGCTTCACTGGTTTACGACTTTCCCTGGCTGTGGGCCTGCTAATCAGACCCACAGCCTAGCTGTTCTCTCTACTCCAAATTGTACCCAGGTACTGAATTGGCACTGGGCCCTCTCCAAGTCCCTGTACCCAGGGCTGAGGTGCACCCAGAAGTCTCCCAGGGGCTGCAGCATGTATTATGCCACCCCTGGGTTGACTAACTAAATCAGACACAACTGGCTGCTTGACAGCTGGGGCAAGGTGGTGTAATCACCCTTTGCTTTAGATATAGTATTCCTATATCTAAACCTACAATGGACACCTATATTCCTATCAGTCACTCCTATGGCAGGCCTTAACAATCCTGAAGGCAGAGTGCATGGAATAAGGTGAAATGGTGCTCTGGCATGAGCTGAGCCCGTTTGCAGCTTGCGGAACCAAGTCCTAATAGCTGTTCCATGATAACGCATACCATATACTCTTAAGTGCATTATAATCCTCGCGGTTATATGCCAACTCTGGTATCGCTTTATCAAAACATGTCAAGTAAGGTGTCATACGAATTGGAATACTAACCCCTCACCAATTCTGGCGACGGGGTTAGCATTCCACCCTTCTAGAGGGACACGACATGTATGTAACCTGTAACCCCGGTTAAAGTCAGACATAGCCTCAGCTCCACAAGATGGATGCTGCCACCGAGACACAAGTCTGCCCTCCTGCTGCTGGGAGTCATCCCAGCACAGGAGGCAAGGACAAAGGGTTTCCTGCCAGGGGCGGTGCCAGCACCGTCCCAGACAGGATTTTGTGTATCCTAGGTAGGCAGGGCTTTAGAGGAAGGTGACTACAAGTGGCACCCCGGTGCTCACTGTGCATAGGCCGGCTTGAACCAGTTCCAGGGGCACTCCAGCCCCATATCTGGGGAAAGCCCGCCAAAGGAGAGGGGTGTAACCACCCCCCTCCTAGTCCCACCCATAGGGCAGGACTTAGTTGCGTGCCAGCCCCCTTTTGCAGGATAAAGGTAGGAGCAGGCCCCCTTCCAAATTAGATCATCTTTGAATCCTGAAACTACTTTCCACGAAAGGAACTCAAGACTTCTTCCTAAGATTTCTCCCTTGTGACTAAGGAGTAGTCACCCTGCAGCAGCAGGCACCAACCAAGCATCGCGGTCTGCTGTAAGTCTCCTCACCGGATCAAGACTGCCCAGCTCAACGAGAACCGGCTTCCCTGGCACCTCTGACCTCTACCTGCATCATCAGCCCAGCTGTGATTCGTGGGTGTGACGAGACCTCGAGGGACCGGCCATCTTCCAAGACTGCACGACGCTTGACCAGCACGACTCCCGAGTGACCCTCGACCGAGTGCTTTGGGGTAAGAGAAGCCCCAACCCTGAGCAGCTCCAGCACCGAAGTTCAGCTCCCCTGCATCCACGAGATCTGCGTGGGGCCCTTCTGCTCTTTGCTGCTCACTGCGTTGTCCAGGTCGCTTGCCCGTTGGCTAGTGGCCCTCTGACGACGAATTTCGACGACAAACACCACTGGTCTGGTTGCTCCAGACTGGCCCTTGCTCCCCTCCAACAGAGGAGCACCCTGGACCCTCCTGGTCCACTCCAGACGCCATTTTAAGTCCACCGCGTGGGCTTGCATTTGCCAAGACTTGTTGCCCCAATCCTGGGTCCAGCGACGTCGAAAGCAGATATCTTCGTGGGACAGCTCGCACCTCCATCCTGGTCGCCGACAACGCCTCCTGGTCCGAGAGACTGCAGAGCCCAGCAGCGCCCACTCACCTGGTTGAGGTGACTTCGCCCGGTGCCACTCTGGTGCCCACCTAAATCACTGGCTAGTGATTCAGAACTTGGTCCCCTCTGCTTACAGGTCTTCCTCTTCCCCGATCCAGACTTGGATCCCCAAGAACTTCTTCACTGGTCGCCTGCCAGCAACTTCTTTCTTCCGGCTCCTGGTTCATCAATGAAGAAACCCGACGACATTTGAACCCTATGCAGCCGCAGCCCCTGGGCTAGGTAAACCGAGTACTCCGGTGCTCCAGCGTAGACCAACTCTCTAAGTGTCTAGATCCACTTTCGTTTTTGACCTACCTAGTCGGGTTCGCCCGAAAACACTAACTTTGCTTTTACTAGCCTCCATAGACTTTTTCCCGCCTTACGCGTGAGAGTTCCCACTCTGCACACGACGTCCCTAGGCCTCCTGCTTGAAATCTAAAGGTTCAGTAGTCCAGTCCTAGCGATTCTAAAGCCTATGAGAATAGTTACTTACCTGCTAGTATTTCGCATTCCACTTGTATAGTATATGGTTTTTCGTGCCCCTCGGGCATTTGTGTAAATTGTGCGACTTTAAGTATTTCTTTAAGAGTTTTGTTGTGTGCTTAGCTCCCTGTCTCATAAAGAGCCAGGGTAGTCTTGTTATAAATAAATATACTTTATTTTTCATAACAACTTGTGTGGTGTCCTTTCACTTGGTGTTCAAGGGGTATATGTGATGGTAAAACAGCTGGCTTAACACGCCCTCTAGAGTTTAGCCTAAAGACTGCACGTGTCCATGCTACTAGGATAGCTGGTCTATCAGGTTGACTTACAACCAAACATCAATAAGGGTTGTTTGGACTGATACATAGTGTTCACTAGAATAGTGAGCACTGTATATCAGGCCAACTTCTCACATTGGTGAGCAGCGGTTGGGATTTCAGCTTGCTGTTGTTTTACCACACGTATCCTAAGAATATCATTTGAAAGATCACATAAGTACTAAGGTACATAAAACTGAACTTAGAATACTCTGAGTTCTACTGAACCAGCTGTTGTAGCTCCTAGGGCCTAGCACACCCTAAACTACAACTCTAGCAAGGGATCAGTAGGTAAACAAATAGTGTAGGTAAGTGCACCACTTACACCTCACTAGAAAAGCATGTCTACCCATGGAGAGTCTACTGAGACTCCCCTTGTGGCTGTTGACCCTCCACAGGTCAAATCAAGATATGCAGCTCTCAGTTTCCAGTAGATGAGACAAGTGTGTACCTCCAGGAAACTGAAACAGGGGTCTAACCCCACCATTCCCTTTCTGATAGGTCTCTTAGAGACATATGATGCTAGGAAAGCCTCTCATATAGATGGGAATATGCCAGCCTTAGAGGGTACCAGTGGTGATCCAGACCTCCTTGACACTCAAAATGCAGTTGAGGAGGAGGATCAAGAGGAACTCTCTGGGGATGAGGCAGACAAGAGGTCGGAGTTAGTCAGCAGACTTACTAGGGCCAACTTAGACCTATTTAGGGAAGGAGCTGGGGGACCCCCAGTGCTGACCCTAATGAGGCCTAACCTTGGAGTTAGAAGATATAGATCTCATTCTAGGGACTCCAATAGATCTCTGCACTCTAATGCCTCTTCTCAGAGGAGAAGGAATTCTCCCCAGAGGAGATTGACTTCCCCTCAGAGAATAGAGCATGAAGCAAGGATGAGACAGGCTAATCTGAGGATTGAAAGGGAAGAACTTGCCCTGGCCAAAGAGAAGCTTGCCTTTGCTAGAGAACAGCAGATTAGTGGGGTAGTCCCCACTGGTGGCAGCAATCTCCCAAGAGATAAAGAAAGGAGTTTAGATACTAAACACCTGAGTAAGATAGTGCCCCCCTTTAAGAAAGGGGATGACATCCAAGAGTGGATGGCTGCTTTGGAGAGGGCCTGCACTGTCCAGTGCATCCCCCAAAGTCAGTGGGCAGCTATATTGTGGCTCTCCTTTGAAGGCAAAGGTAGAGATAAGCTCCTCACTACAAGAGTGGAGGATGCTAACAACTACCAAGTCCTGAAGAACACACTGGTTGATGGGTTTGGCTTAACCACTGAGCAGTACAGGTTGCTGTTCAGGGATACCCAGAAAATTCAGTCTCAGGATTGGTCTGACTTTGTGGATTGTGCCACTAAGGCTTTGGAAGGCTGGTTGCTGGGCAGTAAGGTTACTGATTATACAGGGTTGTACAATCTGATCATGAGAGAACAGATTTTAAATAACTGTCAGAACCAGTTGTTGCATCAGCACCTTGTGGACTCAGATCTGACCTCTCCCCAAGAATTGGGAAAGAAGGCAGACAGATGGGTCAGAACAAGGGTCAAGCAGAACCAGACTCAGAACCAGGGTGGTCAGAAGAAAGCAGACCAGAAGGGTAGTAACAAGAGTGAACAAAATGACCAGAAGTCTTCAACAGGTCTCCAACAAACCAAAGAGGGTGGGGGTCAGGCTTCACAGCAGAAAAAGAAGACTCAAGAAGGCCAGTCAAAAAGGTGGTGCCAGTACTGTAAAAGTAGTCTCACTGGTTTAGTGAGTGCACCAAAAGAGGAGGGCAAACTCCTACCACTACAGCCCCTAAGGCAACTGCACCCCCTAGTACAGTCAGTAGTGGTAGTGCACCTCCCAAGGGAATAGTTGGGTTAACCTTGGGAACTGAGGGGTCTGACAACTTAGTTGGCACACTCACTCAGGCTGTCCTTGTCTGTACAGGGGATATGGATATGTCCCCTGATGTCAGTCCCAATACTTTGGGCAAATACAGGCAGACACCTTTGATAAATGGCAAAATGGCTCAGGCCTATAGGGACACTAGTGCCAGTGTCACCATGGTGACACCTAACTTTGTGGACCCTGGACAGATCATGCCAGGTACAGATTTCCTGGTGACCAATGCCAGCAACGTCACTACCAGTCATAGTATGGCGATTGTTGCTTTCTCCTGGGGAGGGGTAAGTGGCCAAAAGAAAGTTGTGGTTTGTTCAGACCTCCCAGTGGATTGTTTGTTGGGCAATGATTTGGAGTCATCACTATGGTCCGAAGTGGAGCAGAAGACTCACATGGAAAAGTTAGGCTTGCCAGCACATGTGCTTGCTGTGACTAGGTCACAGGCCAGAAGATGCCCCACTGAACAGATGCTGGATCCTGGAACAATGGACCAGACACCTTCCAAGAAGAAGAGCAGTAGGGCTAGGCATTGCCTTCCCCCTTGCCCCAGGTTGAGGATCAAGTCTCTGAGGAGGCTGATCTGAGAGAGCTGAGGGAAACTGAGCCTAAAGAGCTTGAACTTGATCAAGTTGAGTTTCTGGGCTCAAGGGGACCCTCCAGAGAAGACCTGGGGAAGGCACAGTTAGACTGCCCTTCCCTTGAACCCCTCAGACAGCAGGCTGCTGCTGAGGCTGCAGGGAACGCCACAGGTGCCCACAGGGTATACTGGGAAGATGGACTCCTGTACTCTGAGTCAAGAGACCCCAAGCCTGGTGCAACCAGGAGGCTGGTCATCCCCTTGTCTCAGAGGGGGTTCCTTCTCACCTTGGCCCATGAGATTCCCCTTGCAGGTCACTTAGGTCAGACAAAGACTTGGGACAGACTTGTCTCACACTTTCACTGGCCTCACATGAATGAGAATACCAAGGAGTTTTGTCGCTCCTGTGTCACTTGCCAAGCCAGTGGTAAGTCAGGTGGCACAACAAAGGCCCCCCTCATACCACTACCTGTGGTGGGGGTTCCCTTTGAAAGAGTGGGGATTGACATTGTTGGTCCAATGGAACCCCAGACAGCATCAGGGCACAAGTTTATACTGGTGGTGGTGGACCATGCCACCAGGTATCCTGAAGCTATTCCACTTAGGGCCACTACAGCACCTGTAGTGGCAAGAGCCCTAGTTGGAGTGTTCTCCAGAGTGGGCTTCCCTAAGGAGGTTGTTTCTGACAGAGGTGCAAACTTCATGTCAGGATCTCTGACTGCAATGTGGAAGGAATGTGGTGTCAACTACAAGTTCACCACACCCTATCATCCACAGTGCAATGGGCTTGTTGAAAGATTCAACAGGACCCTCAAAGGGATGATTCATGGACTACCTGAAAAGCTCAGGCGTAGATGGGATGTCCTGATACCCTGCCTCTTGTTTGCTTACAGAGAGGTCCCACAGAAGGGGGTTGGCTACAGCCCTTTTGAACTTCTGTATGGGCATCCTGTAAGAGGACCCTTGTGTTTGGTGAAGGAAGGATGGGAGAGACCTCTCAAAAAGCCTGCAACCAACATAGTGGACTATGTACTTGGTCTCCGCTCCAGGATGGCTGAATACATGGAGAAGGCATCTAAAAACCTTGAGGCCAGCCAAGAACTCCAAAAAGCTTGGCATGACCAGAAGGCTGTCCTGACTGTGTACAAGCCTGGACAGAAAGTGTGGGTGCTGGAGCCAGTGGCCCCAGCAGCACTCAAAGACAAATGGTCTGGGCCCCACACCATCATTGAGAAAAAGGGAGAGGTCACCTACCTGGTGGACCTTGGAACTCCCAGGAGCCCCCTCAGGGTGCTCCATGTGAACAGGCTTAAGGCATATGTCGACAGGAAGGACATGAGCTTGCTCATGGCCACAGATGAGGGACAGGAGGAAGAGAGTGACCCTCTCCCAGACCTGCTCACTCAGAATCCTGATGATGGATCAGTAGATGGTGTTGTCTTTTGTGGCAGCCTCTCTGAACATCAGCAACATGATTGTAGACAAGTTCTGCAATCCTTTAGACATATGTTCTCTCTGACCCCCAGTCAAACTGATTGGTGTACCCATGAAGTTGACACTGGAGACAGTCTGCCTGTTAAGAGTAAAATCTACAGACAGCCTGATCATGTCAGAGACTGCATCAAGACAGAAGTGCAGAAAATGTTGGAGCTGGGAGTCATTGAGCCCTCAGATAGCCCTTGGGCTAGCCCAGTAGTTCTAGTGCCAAAGCCTCACACCCAGGGTGGTAAGAAAGAGATGAGGTTTTGCGTAGACTACAGAGGTCTCAATGCAGTCACTAAGACTGATGCCCACCCAATACCAAGAGCAGATGAACTTATAGATAGATTGGCTTCTGCCAACTACTTAAGTACATTTGACCTGACAGCTGGGTATTGGCAAATCAGGTTAGCTGAGGAGGCCAAGCCCAAGACAGCATTTTCTACCCCTGGTGGGCATTATCAATTTGTGGTAATGCCCTTTGGATTGAAAAATGCACCTGCCACCTTCCAAAGGTTGGTGAATCAAGTTCTCACTGGGTTGGATGACTTCTGTGCAGCATATCTTGATGATATAGCTGTCTTTAGTTCCACCTGGTCCACCTGAGGAAAGTGTTAGAGGCACTGCAGAAGGCAGGTCTCACTATCAAGGCCACTAAGTGCCAGATAGGGCAGACACAGGTTGTATACCTGGGCCACCTTGTAGGTGGAGGCCAGGTTCAACCCTTGGAGAGCAAGATACAGGCCATCAAGGACTGGGCTCCTCCAACCACCCAGACTCAGGTTCGAGCTTTCTTGGGCCTGACTGGGTACTATAGGAAATTTGTCAAGAATTATGGGTCCATTGTGACTCCACTTAATGACCTGACAAGTAAGAAGATGCCAAAGAAAGTTCAGTGGACAGCAAGCTGTCAGAAAGCATTCAATGACCTAAAGCAGGCCATGTGCACAGCACCTATCCTAAAGAGTCCAGACTACTCCAAGACCTTCATTGTCCAAACAGATGCTTCTGAGTTGGGTGTGGGAGCTGTTCTATCTCAGCTGAATTTTGATGGTAACGACCAGCCCATTGCTTTTATTAGCAGAAGGCTGACCCCCAGAGAGAAAAATTGGTCAGCTATTGAGAGGGAGGCCTTTGCTGTGGTGTGGGCCCTGAAAAAGTTGAGGTCATACTTGTTTGGCACTCACTTTAAGATTCAGACCGACCATTAGCCCCTCTTATGGCTAAATCAGATGAAGGGTGAAAACCCCAAACTACTTAGGTGGTCCATTTCCCTACAGGGGATGGATTTTACAGTGGAGCATAGACCTGGTACTGATCATGGCAATGCTGATGGGCTCTCCAGGTATTTCCACTTAGAGCAAGAAGACTCACCTGGTCAAGGTTAGCTTATTGTCCCAAAGTTTGGGGGGGGGGTCATGTAGGAGAGTAGGGTCTGCAATCCTATGATCACCCAGATTTTTGCTTCACTGGTTTACGACTTTCCCTGGCTGTGGGCCTGCTAATCAGACCCACAGCCTAGCTGTTCTCTCTACTCCAAATTGTACCCAGGTACTGAATTGGCACTGGGCCCTCTCCAAGTCCCTGTACCCAGGGCTGAGGTGCACCCAGAAGTCTCCCAGGGGCTGCAGCATGTATTATGCCACCCCTGGGTTGACTAACTAAATCAGACACAACTGGCTGCTTGACAGCTGGGGCAAGGTGGTGTAATCACCCTTTGCTTTAGATATAGTATTCCTATATCTAAACCTACAATGGACACCTATATTCCTATCAGTCACTCCTATGGCAGGCCTTAACAATCCTGAAGGCAGAGTGCGTGGAATAAGGTGAAATGGTGCTCTGGCATGAGCTGAGCCCGTTTGCAGCTTGCGGAACCAAGTCCTAATAGCTGTTCCATGATAACGCATACCATATACTCTTAAGTGGATTATAATCCTCGCGGTTATATGCCAACTCTGGTATCGCTTTATCAAAACATGTCGAGTAAGGTGTCATACGAATTGGAATACTAACCCCTCGCCAATTCTGGTGACGGGGTTAGCATTCCACCCTTCTAGAGGGACACGACATGTATGTAACCTGTAACCCCGGTTAAAGTCAGACATAGCCTCAGCTCCACAAGATGGATGCTGCCACCGAGACACAAGTCTGCCCTCCTGCTGCTGGGAGTCCTCCCAGCACAGGAGGCAAGGACAAAGGGTTTCCTGCCAGGGGTGGTGCCAGCACCGTCCCAGACAGGATTTTGTGTATCCTAGGTAGGCAGGGCTTTAGAGGAAGGTGACTGCAAGTGGCACCCCGGTGCTCACTGTGCATAGGCCGGCTTGAACCAGTTCCAGGGGCACTCCAGCCCCATATCTGGGGAAAGCCCACCAAAGGAGAGGGGTGTAACCACCCCCCTCCTAGTCCCACCCATAGGGCAGGACTTAGTCGCGTGCCAGCCCCCTTTTGCAGGATAAAGGTAGGAGCAGGCCCCCTTCCAAATTAGATCATCTTTGAATCCTGAAACTACTTTCCACGAAAGGAACTCAAGACTTCTTCCTAAGATTTCTCCCTTGTGACTAAGGAGTAGTCACCCTGCAGCAGCAGGCACCAACCAAGCATCGCGGTCTGCTGTAAGTCTCCTCACCGGATCAAGACTGCCCAGCTCGACGAGAACCGGCTTCCCTGGCACCTCTGACCTCTACCTGCATCATCAGCCCAGCTGTGATTCGTGGATGTGACGAGACCTCGAGGGACCGGCCATCTTCCAAGACTGCACGACGCTTGACCAGCACGACTCCCGAGTGACCCTCGACTGAGTGCTTTGGGGTAAGAGAAGCCCCAACCCTGAGCAGCTCCAGCACCGAAGTTCAGCTCCCCTGCATCCACGAGATCTGCGTGGGGCCCTTCTGCTCTTTGCTGCTCACCGCGTTGTCCAGGTCGCTTGCCCGTTGGCTAGTGGCCCTCTGACGACGAATTTTGACGACAAACACCGCTGGTCTGGTTGCTCCAGACTGGCCCTTGCTCCCCTCCAACAGAGGAGCACCCTGGACCCTCCTGGTCCACTCCAGACGCCATTTTAAGTCCACCGCGTGGGCTTGCATTTGCCAAGACTTGTTGCCCCAATCCTGGGTCCAGCGACGTCGAAAGCAGATATCTTCGTGGGACAGCTCGCACCTCCATCCTGGTCGCCGACAACGCCTCCTGGTCCGAGAGACTGCAGAGCCCAGCAGCGCCCACTCACCTGGTTGAGGTGACTTCGCCCGGTGCCACTCTGGTGCCCACCTAAATCACTGGCTAGTGATTCAGAACTTGGTCCCCTCTGCTTACAGGTCTTCCTCTTCCCCGATCCAGGCTTGGATCCCCAAGAACTTCTTCACTGGTCGCCTGCCAGCAACTTCTTTCTTCCGGCTCCTGGTTCATCAACGAAGAAACCCGACGACATTTGAACCCTATGCAGCCGCAGCCCCTGGGCTAGGTAAACCGAGTACTCCGGTGCTCCAGCGTAGACCAACTCTCTAAGTGTCTAGATCCACTTTCGTTTTTGACCTACCTAGTCGGGTTCGCCCGAAAACACTAACTTTGCTTTTACTAGCCTCCATAGACTTTTTCCCGCCTTACACGTGAGAGTTCCCACTCTGCACACAACGTCCCTAGGCCTCCTGCTTGAAATCTAAAGGTTCAGTAGTCCAGTCCTAGCGATTCTAAAGCCTATGAGAATAGTTACTTACCTGCTAGTATTTCGCATTCCACTTGTATAGTATATGGTTTTTCGTGCCCCTCGGGCATTTGTGTAAATTGTGCGACTTTAAGTATTTTTTTAAGAGTTTTGTTGTGTGCTTAGCTCCCTGTCTCATAAAGAGCCAGGGTAGTCTTGTTATAAATAAATATACTTTATTTTTCATAACAACTTGTGTGGTGTCCTTTCACTTGGTGTTCAAGGGGTATATGTGATGGTAAAACAGCTGGCTTAACACGCCCTCTAGAGTTTAGCCTAAAGACTGCACGTGTCCATGCTACTAGGATAGCTGGTCTATCAGGTTGACTTACAACCAAACATCAATAAGGGTTGTTTGGACTGATACATAGTGTTCACTAGAATAGTGAGCACTGTATATCAGGCCAACTTCTCACACCCCCACTCTGGCGAGCACGAGCAGTACTTGTTGCAGTTGGTGGCAGTGTGGGCCCTGTGTGCTGTGTACCAACTGAAGGTGTTAATTGCCCACTCCCTGTCTGTGACAACAGTGCTGACTCACCAACACTGTCTGAAGATGAGGATGATGGTGTCTCCACATGTGAGTCCTCAGGGACGGTTCTGTCCCCCTCTCCGGGGCTGCCCTCTTCAGTGTCAGTCTACGTGTGTGTGATCTCGGATCCGGATGCATTGCCACCACTCATCTCCGTCATTTGTGGGTCAGTGCCCTCAGCGAAAGCTGAAAGAGATGTTAACCTAAGTGCCACACTCACGTAGTGAAGGTTACAAATTCACAACTTTCCTTACAGTCGAATAACATGTAGCACCCATCCCGCACACGAACCACCCCTACCAGCCATCCTCATATCAAAGAACCGGGGGTGCCTGTGAAACATGTACATCATACAAACATGGCATGGGACCACAGACCTCAACGGCATGTCCTGGAACCCTCAACTACAAATCAACTGGTATGTCCACCTGGCGGACATGGATGCTAACGCTCACTCCGCTAATGGCACCAACATGCAATTGCTGCAAAACACACACACCACGGATGTCACTACCATGTCTGAGCACCAATACATGCATGCATTCACAAGTTACAGACACATACAGTCTGCTTACTGCTAGTTTGCTGTTGATCCCCTCTCAGCCGGGCGGACAGGTCAGGATGCGTCACAGCAATTATACGGTGCATTAGAGAGGTCATGGTGCGTCGGGAAAGGCCGGTTGTTCTTGGAATCATCACCAGTGTCATCTCCGTTACATTCTTGCTGAGCCTGGATATGTCATCCCAGCGCTTGTGGCAATGTGTTTGTCGTCTATTGCACACCCCCACTGCCTGTACATCACGTGCTATGGTCCTCCACATGGCCTTCCGAAGGTGAAGCTTGACCTACCAGGATGGGAGACAAGAGGGGAACGTCAGTGGACAGTTTGACATTCACAAACATCGTAGAAACACGTATCTTCATGCATCCATGCTCAGTACAACACATGTGAAGGTCCCACAGCACACCGCCAAGCTTGCAGAAGCCAGGTGTCAGTGATTACCTCATGCCCACCAACATGTTAACCACTGCACTTACCACCTGTCCGGGGGCACCGTAGAGCCGGTCATAGTGGCTGAGCACACCGTCCACAAGGACATCCAGCTCCGCAGCGGTGAAGGGACGAGACTGGACCTCTCGCACTCTCTGCATGGCAAAGTCCAGGACTGTGGCACTACAGCAGCAGTTGTTGGATAGCTCAGCAGCAGCAGGTCGAGGTGACGGTCGCAGGCAGCAGTTGTTGGCTAGCTCAGCAGCAGCAGGTCGAGGTGAAGGTCGCAGGCAGCAGTTGTTGGATAGCTCAGCAGCAGCAGGTCGAGGTGACGGTCGCAGGCAGCAGTTGTTGGATAGCTCAGCAGCAGCAGGTCGCGGTGACGGTTGCAGTCAGCAGTTGTTGGATAGCTCAGCAGAAGCAGGTCGAGGTCACGGTCGCAGGCAGCAGTGGCTGGAAGCTGTGAATGTGTGCAGAAGAAATTCACACATATATAGGGCCCTGGACTTATATCTGTGGCACACGTCTGCAGCAATTGGTTTTCCCTGGATGCATCATTCAAAAAGAGACAATGACTCGCCCTGGTGTGGCGGTGCACGGCTTCCGCTATTTTTGAATGCGCTTACACGCCCCGCGTAACCTGTTTCCATTGGCTACATGTGTACGGACCATCACGGTCACACACCGGCAACCGCATGTGCGCGCTACCGCGACGGTGCATCATTTGAATATAATCACTCACTGGCGTCGCTATGGCGGTGCACGCATTCCGCGAGGGCGGTGCAGACTAACACATACATTTGAATATGCAATTCGAAATGGCAGTTGACACTGCCCCTTACAGTCACATTGCAGCACCCACCGCAGCCCGCCGGTCCTGGCCGGTCACCCACCGCCGGTCCTGGCTGGTCACCCACCGCCGTGTGCTGGCTGGTCACCCACTGCCGTGTGCTGGTGGTGAGTGAGCGGCCTGTGCATTGAGGTCACCATGGCATGGATGGCCCTGGCCGGTCACCCACCGCCAGTCCCAGCCGGTCACTCACCGGTCCTGGCCGGTCACCCACTGCCGGTACTGGCCGGTCACCCACCGCCGTGTGCTGGCGGTGGGTGAGCGGCCTGTGCATTGAGGTCACCATGGCATGGATGGCCCTGGCCAGTCACCCACCGCCATTCCTGGCCGGTCACCCACTGCCGGGTGCTGGCCGGTCACCCACCACTGGTCTGGCCGGTCACCCCCCGCCTTGTGCTGGCGGTGGTTGAGCGGCCTGTGCATTGAGGTCACCATGGCATGGGTGGCCCTGGCCGGTCACCCACCACCGGTCCTGGCCGGTCACCCACCGCCGGTCCTGGCCAGTCACCCACCGCCGGTCCTGGCCGGTCACCCACCGCCAGTCCTGGCTGGTCACCCACCGCTGTGTGCTGGCGGTGGGTGAGTGGCCTGTGCATTGAGGTCACCATGGCATGGATGGCCCTGGCCAGTCACCCACTGCCGTTCCTGGCTGGTCACCCACTGCCGGGTGCTGGCCGGTCACCCACCACCGGTCCTGGCCAGTCACCCACCTCCAGGTGCTGGCCGGTCACCCACCGCCAGTCCTGGCCGGTCACCCACCGCTGGTCCTGGCCGATCACCCACCACCGGTCCTGGCCGGTCACCCACTGCCGGTCCTGGCCGGTCACCCACAGTGGTCCTGGCCGGTCACCTTCCGCCGCTCCTGGCCGGTCACCCACCACCATGGGTTGAGCGGCCTGTGCATTGAGGTCACCATGGCATGGATGGCCCTGGCCGGTCACCCAGCGCCAGTCCTGGCTGGTCACTCACCGCCGGTCCTGGCCGGTCACCCACCGCCGGTCCTGGCTGGTCACCCACCGTGGTCCTGGCCGGTCACCTTCCGCCGGTCCTGTCCGGTCACCCACCGCCATATGCTGGCGGTGGTTGAGCGGCCTGTGCATTGAGGTCACCATGGCATGGATGGCCCTGGCCGGTCACCCACCGCCGGTCCCGGCCAGTCACCCACCGCCGGTCCTGTCTGGTCACCCCCCGCCGGTCCTGGCCGGTCACTCACCGCCGGTCCTAGCCGGTCACCCACCGCCGTGTGCTGGCGCTGGATGAGCGGCCTGTGCATTGAGGTCACCATGGCATGGATGGCCCTGGCCAGTCACCCACCGCCGTTCCTGGCCGGTCACCCACCGCCGGGTGCTGGCCGGTCACCTACCGCCGGTCCTGGCCGGTCACCTACTGCCGGGTGCTGGCCGGTCACCCACTGCCGTTCCTGGCCGGTCACCCACCGCCGGGTGCTGGATGGTCCCCCACCGCCGGTCCTGGCCGGTCATCCACCGCCGGTCCTGGCCGGTCACCCACCGCCAGTCCTGGCCGGTCACCCACTGCCGTGTGCTGGCGGTGGGTGAGCGACCTGTGCATTGAGGTCACCATGGCATGGATGGCCCTTGCAGGTCACCCACCGCCGTTCCTGGCCGGTCACCCACCACTGGGTGCTGGTCGGTCACCTGCCGCCGGTCCTGGCCAGTCACCCACCGACGGGTGCTGGCCAGTCACCCACCGCCGGTCCTGGCCGGTCACCCACCACCGTGTGCTGGCAGTGGGTGAGTGGCCTGTGCATTGAGGTCACCATGGCATGGATGCCCTGGCCGGTCACCCACCGCCAGTCCTGGCCGGTCACCCACTGCCAGGTGCTGGCCGGTCACCCACTGCCGGTCCTGCCCGCTCACCCACCACCGGGTGCTGGCGGTGGGTGACCGGCCAGGAGTGGCGGTGGGTGACCGGCCAGGAGCGGCAGTGTGTGACCGGCCAGGACCGGCGGTGGGTGACCAGCCAGGACCGGCGGTGGGTGACCGGCCAGGAGCGGCGGATGTTGACTGGCCAGCACCCGGCGGTGGATGACCAGCCAAGAACGGCGGTGGGTGACCGGCCAGGACCGACGGGCTGCGGAGGGTGCTGCAATGTGACTGTAAGGGGGGGTATCAACTGCCATTTCGAATTGCATATTCAAATGTATGTGTTAGCCTGCACCGCCCCCGCGGAATGCGTGCACTGCCATAGCGACACCAGTGAGTGATTATTTTCAAATGATGCACCGTCGTGGTAGTGCGCACATGCGTTTTGCGGGGTGTGACCGTGATGGTCCTTGACCATAAAGCACATGTAATGCTTAATTGCTGTATCAACGATCATCTTCTGTGTTGGTGGAAGGCGTCCCCAGATGGCGTATGTACACACACTGCATGTCTCCGCACACATGTAATGTTCATAGTTGTACATGTGTGTCAGGACATGTCCGGAATGCTACAAGAATAAGTATGTCAAGGCAATGGCCCGTGTCCACGTGTGACATTCATGTCCATTTTTTGCATGTGTGCTCATACTGTTGACCTTGCCAGTGGTTAACAAAGGCTAGTGATGTGCACCCAAGTTGCGTCAGATGTGCATGGCAACGTGTTGACGTCTTGGTTTTGTGGACACACGTTTCCATTTGTACACATCTACACAGTACATCAAGGGTGTGTACCCACATTCAGAAGCTGTTGTGAATGTGTGGTTTGTGTGTGCAAGTAACAATGATGGGGGTGTACATGCATTCTGTGTATGCTTGTCTGTTGTTGTGTGCCCATGCATGTTATGTGAGGATCCGCAGCATTGTAGGTGGGGTCATGGGTGCGTGAAGATAAGGAGGGTGTGTTCCATGTTCGTGTTGTGTGTGCACGTACATGTGTGTCTGTGGGGACGCTTGTCCACATTTGGTCCTCAGTCATGTGTTGATGCTAGATCTTTCAACATGTGTGCACGTTACATTGGACATGTTTGCACACAGGATGTTGTTTGTGGGTGAACATTGTGTGTGTAGTTAGCTGTATTGCCTTATATATTGGTTACGTCACACATATAATGACTGTCTGCAACATGTGTTATTTGCATTGTGTTTGTCAAGATGTGATAGTGTGGCACAACTATGCGTTGTTGGTCAATTGACATCTGCTACCATCTACTCCCACACAGGAGGGCTCCAAATGTGCATCGAGCATACACTGTGCTGGAGGACATGGTTAACAAGGAGGTGATCCGCAAATTCCAGCTTGATCGACGTAGATTGCAGGAGCTTGTAGCACAATTGTCACCCCATCTGCAGCCACACAGGACATATCCAGGAGCTATTACACCCACAGTAAAGGTGATGGCGGCACTTCACTTCTTCGCAACTGGCACTTTCCAGTACACAGTTGGTCATGCCGGGGGGATGTCCCAATCCATGTTCAGCATGGTACTGCGTGATGTTCTGAATGCCATGATGCATTACAAGGATGATTACATCCATTTCCCACGGCCGTCAGAGTTGGCAGCAGTCAAAGGGGACTTTTATGCCCTGGCCCAGATACCACACGTAGTGGGTTCCATTGAGGGCACACATATTGGTCTCATTCCACCCCAGGCACGTGAACCTGTATATCGCAATCGGAAGCACTACCATTCGATCAACGTGCAAGTGGTGTGCCTGGCTGACAACATCATCTCCCATGTGTGTGCCAGATTTCCCGGGTCCGCCAATGACTCACACATCCTGCAGAGCAGCATTGTCCCCCAACTGATGGCTAATCTGCGTCCAGAATGTGCGTGGCTTGTAGGTGAGTGTGCTGTGAGGACAATTGTGTTGTATGTGTGGCATGGTGTTCCCACCAATCCTGGTAATGATATTTGTGTCTGTCATCCCCCCACCTAGGTGACTCTGCGTACCCAAACCGGCCGTGGCTGCTGAGCCCCATACGGAATCCTACTAACCCTGGTGAAATGCGTTATATTGATGCCCGTGGGAGGACACGTTGAGTGATAGAACGTATTTTTGGACAGCTGAAGTCTAGGTTTCGCTGCCTGGATGAAACCGGAGGGGCCCTGCCATACTCACCAGGCAAAGTATGCCAAATCGTGATAGCCTCCTGCATGCTCCACAACGTGGCCTTGCGCAATAACATTGAACTGATCATGGACCCTGAAGACCAACAGGTTGCTCCGCCCCCCATCCCACCCATGTCCACTGATGAGGATAGTAGGGAGGAAGAAGGAGTGGACCAGAGGCGTCAGCTCTTTGATCGCTATTTTCCCTTAATGTGAGTGACTACCTCTTGTGCAGCTAGGCAATGCGTGATGTATGTTTGCTGGTGATGTGTGGGTGTGGTGTATCTATGCTGCCTCTTCTGGTATGTTCTGTTTTCAAATGTGTGTGGGAGATGGTGGACATGCAAAGCTCCCTAATTGGTGATGAGTGTGGTTTGTGGGATGTTGCAGTGTGTTGTGATGGGTGTGAATCACTTTCCTGACCTGTGCTTGTTATTCTCTCATTATCCGTAGGTCACTCCCACAGAGGCATGATTCTCCAGAACATTGATCCCTGCACCTGGTAATGGCAATTTATTAGACAAACATGTGATTAAAACATGGAGGTCACACAGCATAGAGTGTTTACGTGGTGTTTATTTACAGGTTGTGGATTGATGTTGGTGCATATTTACAAGTAGGTGTTGGGGGAAGTGAGAGTTGAAGGTCATGGCAGATGAAAACACCGTGGGGACACCACATTGTGTGATGTCCACCTAGTCCAACAGACGTGTGCCAATGCTTGGCATTGTGGGGCAGGATAGTTGACAGGGTAAATGTCAGGCTCAAGGAAGGGTGAAGTCAGTGGCGGCCCCTCTTCGATCGGGTAGATGGTGCACTTCCACTGCTCTCAGCTGCATCCAGCCTCGGACGGCCCCTCCGTCTTGGAGCCGGAGTGGAGAGAGCAGTGGGGGCAGGTTGGTCAGGGGCCATCTCCCTGTCCGTGGCCTCAGGTGATGGTGGCGGTGGTGATGGTGACCCGTCCTGCTGGGCACTTGGGGGAGGGGGTGGTGGTGTGGCACGGGATAACCACTCCCTCCAGAAAGCAGTTTGCTGGCCCATGAGGTCCACAATTTGGCCAATGTGAGTGTCGATGGACCGCAACAGCTGGCTGCTCTCTTGCGAGTCTTGGTGGGCCTGATCGGCCTGTGCCTGCGTCCGTTCATAGGGGGAATTGACTCTGGCGATGGCTTCCAGGCTCTCGGCCCCAGGATGGGGTGGGTCTTGTTCCCGACCTCGCCTAGCAACTGCAATCCTGGTTGTGAGCTGTGGCCTCACCTGTGTCCTCTCCCGCCCACTCTCCCTGCTAGCCTGGGATGTCGATGGCCCATCATCGGGCACAGGCAGGAGTGGGGGTGGTGGTGGTGGTGGTAGCTGCACAGCACACAATGGCAGGTGTTGGTGTAGTGACACAGGCCAAGGTGATGGAGGCCGGGATGTCCTGGGAGCCTGATGGCCCTGGGAGTCTGCTTGGGCCAGCCTCGTCCTCTGCACCCGAGCTGTCAATGAGATCGTCCCCAGAGAGTCCTGGCTATGAGGGGGGCGACTGGTGCTGGCGGTTGCTGCTTTTGCCGGTCAAGTTGCGATCACCTGAGGGACAAGATTTTCAAAATTAATGCAGTGGACATGACATGTTTTTGGTAGTAACATTACAAATCACTATGGAATCAGGACATGGTTGTTGTTGTCATCATGTTGTTGTGGTTGACAGTACAGGGCAATATGGTGGCGTGGAGGTGGGAAGGCACTACTTGGATATGTGTGGTCCTGTCCTGCTATTGGATGCTCCCCCTGAGAAGATGTCTATCTACCTGTCAGTTTGCAGGAAGAGATGCACTGGTCAGCAAATGGTGGGCGGAATCAATCTTGCTCTGGGTGAGACATGGGTGGTGGTCTCTCACACCCCCCACCCTCCTCTCTCACACCCCCCACCACCCTCCCTGTAGACATGGGGGCCTGTGGGGAGTTGTAGTGCTGATATCTCACACCCCTCACCCCCACCACCCTCCCTGTAGACATGGGGGCCTGTTGGGAGTTGTAGTACTGGTCTCTCACACACCCCACCCACCACCACCCTCCCTGTTGACATGGGGCCTGTTGGGAGTTGTAGTGCTGGTCTCTCACACACCCCACCCACCTCTCTCACACACCCCACCCACCTCTCTCACACCCCCCACCACCCTCCCTGTAGACATGGGGGCCTGTTGGGAGTTGTAGTGCTGGTCTCTCACCCCCCCACCCCCCACTGCCCTCCCTGTCGACATGGGGGCCTGTGGGGAGTTGTAGTGCTGGTCTTTAACACACCCCACCCCCCCACCACCCTCCCTGTAGACATGGGTTCCTGTGGGGAGTTGTAGTGCTGATCTCTCACACCCCCCACCACCCTCCCTGTAGACATGGGGGCCTTTTGGGATTTGTAGTACTGGTCTCTCACATACCCCACCCATCACCACCCTCCCTGTAGACATGGGGGCCTGTTGGGAGTTGTAGTGCTGGTCTGTCACACACCCCATCCACCTCTCTCACACACCCCACACACCTCTCTTACACCACCCTCCCTGTAGACATGGGGGCCTGTTGGGAGTTGTAGTGCTAGTCTCTCACACACCCCACCCCCACCACCCTCCCTGTAGACATAGGGGCCTGTTGGGAGTTATAGTGCTGGTCTCTCACACACCCCACCCACCTCTATCACACACCCCACACACCTCTATCACAACCCCCACCACCCTCCCTGTTGACATGGGGGCCTGTTGGGAGTTGTAGTGCTGGTCTCTCACACCCCCCACCACCCTCCCTGTAGACATGGGGGCCTGTTGGGAGTTGTAGTGCTGGTCTCTCACACACCCCACCCACCTCTCTCACCCACTCCACCCACTTCTCTCACCCCCCCCACCCCCCACCACCCTCCCTGTAGACATGCGGGCCTGTTGGGAGTTGTAGTGCTGGTCTCTCACGCACCCCACCCACCACCACCCTCCCTGTAGACATGGGGGCCTCTTGGGAGTTGTGGTGCTGGCTGCTTTGACAACACGCAAGGCTGGGAACGTAGGAGGCAACATTTGTGTTTGATCATGGTGGGTGCATTTGAGCCCAGGACTTCACATTTGGGTGACTATGTGGCACACATGCATGGATTGGAGCCAGGGAGATGTGTGTTGGCAGTTGTGCAAGGCAGACCATGGCAGTGTGATAGTGGTCATTGGTTTGTACTTATCAGCCTCTAGTCCCTCCTCGATTCCTTCCAGGCTCTGAGGATGCAGTATGCCCAGCACCTTCTCCTCCCATTCTGCAAATGGTATGGGCTCCGGGGGAGTGCCGCCGCCAGTGTGGTGTGCCCGCAGGTGGTTCTTCGCCCTGATGCCTTTCACCCTTGCCTTGAGGTCGTGTCACCGCCTCTGGATCTCGTGTTTGGTGCGTGGCACGGTCCCTGACGCATTGACTCTGGCCACTATCCTGTCCCACATGTTGTTTTTGGTTGCCAAGGTGGTCTGCTGGACTAGGGTGCTGAAAAGATGTGGTTCGACACAGATGATTTCATCCACCATGACCTTCAACTCACTGTCTGTGAACTTGGGATTTTTCTTTGGTGCCATCGTGTGTGATGTGCAAGGTATTGGTGGGGTGGGGTGGGATGTACAGGTGTGTGGTGTGTAGGGATGGTGTTGTGGGGGTTTGTGTGGTGGGTGTGTTTGTGTGCAGGTTGTATGTGTGTTTGTGTGTGTCTGCTGTTAGTGGTATTCTGGCTCTTGCTTGCAGCTATGCTGTGATGCAAAGGACTGTGGTAGTGGGAGGGATTCATTTTATACTCTGTATGGTGGTGGTGTCCCAATGGTTGTTGCCAATCAGGTGTTCTGTGGGTGTGGTGATTTTGGTGCATTTTTTGGTACTTCGGGGGGTGTCATTGGGGCGTGTAGTTGCTGGGGGTGGGTGTTTCAGGTGGTTGGGTGTCCTGTTTAGTGTGTTTTCTATTTACTTCTGTCGGCCATTTTGTAATCGGTTTGACGGCAGGGATGGTGTTTGTGTGGTCCTTCCGCAGTCATGGTCCGTTTGGCGATGCATTGTTTCTGCGGCGGTCGAGGACGGTGGTGAGTTCCGTTGGAATGGCGGCGTTATCCGAATCGCGCGGCCGGACCCTCCGCAGGTATCGCGGCGGTTGGGCCTGTTCCCGCGGTCATGTTCGACCACGGAGGAGGGTGTTTCTTTGGTACCGTCCACTTACGGCGGTCTTTGGTGTGCTCTGTCCGCCGCGGATGGTGTTTGATGTGATCCGTCCGCCGCAGTCGGAGTTTCTTGACATAAATATCCTAATCACAACCGCAGATTCTCTGTGGTGCGGTCGGGAGTGATTTTGCCGCAACCATGCCGGACGGAACCCGTTTCCGTTCGCCATCCTAATAGGCCCCTTAATTTCCTATGGAACCCAGGGCCAGATGTGCAAAGCATTTTTGTCATTGCAATTGCTCCGATTCTGATTCCCTTCCAGAAGTGTGAATTGTTTTAGACTGAAATAGCGGTAATAAACCATTGAAAAGTTACCAGCGACCAATTGGAGTTGGTAATCAATTCTCCAAAGTGAAAGGTTTTCTTGGAATGCCTTCTTTTTTGTGATTATTACAGAAAGCTTGTTGGGGAGTAGGCTATTGCCTATGGGACCGCTGCCAACTGTAAACAAACTTTTTTTTTAAAAAGTCAACAAACACAGTCCTGTTTCCTTTATGGAAAATTGGCAGCATTTAGAAAAAGTTTACTTCATTGAAAGATATTGTGGTCTATAGACCTCTGCAAGGAACGATCTATGTGATGGCCTTCAATTGGAGTGAGTCACATTTTCTGATCTACCTCATGAGTATTAATGAGGTATGTCAGAATGTGACGCACTCCGAATCAGGATTTTTCCAAACTAACCTATTTGAACATGAGTTGGCTCAGAAAATTGTTTACTGGTCACAAAACGTGTCTCAAATTTTGAATAGTATTTTGTTGAGCAGTAAATAGTACATCTCTCCGCTTTAGCTCAAGAAATGCAATCTCACATGCACATTCAAGAGAGGACAGCTGCGTGTGGACTGCTGAAATCACCAGTTTCCTGTGCTGTCAGCTATCTTACATAGTCCCTCATCTATAGTTCATTTATTTATGTTTGCCTCATTTCATATAGACATCCAACTCACAATCATAAGTACTTAAGTGTCTTCCAAGGAGAACTCCTGTCCTCAGCTGTCTTCCTCCTTTAGAGAAAGTCCACTCCACAAGCTGAATTTATTGCACTTCAGGCAAGATTCTAGGCTAAAGTGAAAGCTCTCAAATCAAAAATGTCTTTGTGCCAATTCAAATTTTTAGTAAGCAAACATTTCAGGTTAATGAAAATAAAACAATGTACAAATAAAATTATTTAAAAAAAATCTATCTCAACACAACATAAAGACGTCAGTAGTCCCTTGTGTTGCCTCATTGGCTGAACTTTGAAGGATAACTCACTGCCCAGTATTTCCTTTCACCTTGTCGTGTTTTGACAGCTCCTGAGTTAGCGTTTAGCTCAGCTACACGATCTTTTCCGTTAACTTGACCAAAATGTACGGGGGCCATTTTGAATCCTTCCGACTTCCATTTTGTATGAACACGCTGCCTCGTGGTCAGCGTGCCCCTTTGTCCTTTCTCGATACCCATGGTCATTTATTCTGCTCGGCAACAGGCTATTTTTAGTACTGGTCAAGCGCACATGCGCACTATGCATCGACTGGTCATTCTCTAGGAATGTCAGCATAAACTGACCAGTGCTATTAAACTCCTCCCACATGCTGGCTGTGTTCCAAAAATGACCTTATATGTACCTAAAGTGTGTAACTTGTAACCGCCTATCTTTTTATTGTCATTAAACTGTATAAAAGAGGTCGCGCACCGATGTTCGGTGTGCTACTTCTTACATTGCCGAAGGGTGCTGTAGGAATGTACCACCACCCCATGGGGTCTTAATAAACTTGTCTTTTGCATTTTCCAGTGTCCGTGCCAACTTCTATACTAAGGTGTTCGAGAGTTTAGCAGAATATGTAGGCCTGGTTGAACCCAACACCACAATTGGCGACCACGAAGGGACTCATCGGTGACTCGGATGCCCGAAGGAGAGGTCGCGACGAAGGTTTGGAAACTCGCCATGGAAGCGATCGCTGCCATTGAGTGACCCGAGTCTTGGCATCCACGGTGTTTCTTTCCTTCCTTCTGATCTGACCTTCCAGGTGGCGCCGGTCCTCGACTGAGATTCCGATCTTGGATTGTCGTGTAGTGCCGTTTTGGCTGATTCGATTACAGAACTTGGCAGATGGATCTTGGACGTTTGAAGATATTCGGTAAGCTTCTGATTGGTGAGGTAGTCTATTGACACTCACTATGGCTTTTTGAATTTGAATTTGTTGAAGAGATGTTGTAAGCTTCTGATTGGTGAGGTAGTCTACTGACACTCACTATGGCTTTTTGAATTTGAATTTGAATTTGTTGAGTTAGCTAACATTTGAATCTTTGAATTTGATTTATATGTGGAGTGCACCTCACATAGGCAGGCATGTAGGGATATTTCTCTAATTTATTTGATTTGAACGGCACACCGTGTATGAAGCACATTAAGTGCCATTTTATGTAGTATCGCGTTTTTGTGGTACTTTTGAACATGCCTGTTTTCAGCACGCTCCGAAGGATGTGCTGCTTTGAGAATGGTACCAATTATCGATTAAATAAATCACAGCCGGCTCCCCCAGAGGGGACTCCTAATCGCGAGATGTATGTAAAATTTGGCATCCCGCCAATAATGTACAGCACATTATGGCACAAATACAGCAAAGCCGATCGTGAATTACAGTGGCCACTACATGGGTCATTTGATTTACGAAAGGTTCAGTATGTGGAGCAGTGTTTGTTTCAGCGAAGGTCTAGACAAGATATGTTTGATTGTGTGCGTATGTGGGAGAAAGAGGTGCGTGAACGAATGAAGCGTGAGGAAGCCTTGGCGGAGAAGGTGCAGCGAAAGGCTGCACGTGACAAAGCTTTACAGCTACAGGAGAAGGAGTTGCAGGAACAGAAAGAGAGGGAGACTCGGGAACATAATTTACAGGTTAATGGTCAATTTCCCATCCGGCGTCCTCTTTATCCGGTCCTTACTAATGAAACAGATGATTTTTCATTACTAGATCGTTGTCCGCCTCCGTACGTCGCACCTACGGCTCCGAACAAGGATGCGGATGAGGACGACCAGAATACACAGCGTACAAGGTTACATGCGGAACGAACTGCGGAATTGCGTTCGTTTGCACGAAAGTTAAATATTAATACTGTCACTGTTTCTGAAATTAGTAAGCAAATGGAACAATGGTCTGATAAGGAGCGAATGTATTTCTTAGATCATTTTGGAGATGAGGTTGTTGAACGCTTTAGAAAATATTCTCCAGAGTTAGAACCCAAGGAGATATCCAAGGGTCGCGATAATTTTCGTAAAGGTCTCTTTGTTCTTTCAGATGCGGATGAATTTTTCAAACGTTCGGTTCAGCTACGGAATGAGGCGACACGACTACGGGAGGTGGAAAGGTCATCGGGTCCGCCTGCGTCCGGATCGACGGAGATATCCAAAGAATGCTCTATCTTTGGAACAGATAAGACCGCCGCGATTAATATTAGACCTATGCGAGAAGCTGCGCCTTTGTATGTCCCCCATAAAGGGGATGGCACAGATGATGATAAAACATCTAAAGACGCCAAGGGGTATTTTGTGTATAACTGGGTTTATACGCCCTGGAATAGAGCAGATGTTATGGCACTTAAGAATGCTTTGCCTGATCCTCGTAAAAACCCAGCGGCTTTCTATGAAAGTGTTGAAAGTGCAATTTCATCGTGTATTATGACGTTAGTTGATATTGATCTGTTTTTTGGACTAATATTGCCCCCTGATATGTGGAGAGTGATTCGTAAGTTTGATGATTCCACGACTCTTGGGGCAGGTTGGAAAGATATAGTTCAAGCTGACTTAGACAGGGAACCAGCCTGTAAGCCTTGTCAATTAATATTGGACCTTCCAGGGTGCATACTAAATAAATTAAAAACGCTCGTTCCCGCTAAAAAGATTGATTGGACCATATTAGCCTCTTGTAAACAGAAAACGGATGAATCGGTTTCAGATTTCTTTTCTCGCTTTGAGGAAGCGTTCCATGATTACAGTGGACAATCATTGACAGAAGATACAGGCAGACATTTATTCGTTGACAAATATGTGGCTAATCTCCTACCGGAGATTGCAAAACGATTAAAAGCGAGTGAAAGTTCGTGGACCACGGCAACCCCTGCTTATTTATTGACTATGGCTCAATATTATGAACGACAGGAATCGGAGGCAAAGGAAAGTAGTGATAAGAAAGTGAAGGATTTGAAGACGAAGGTAATGTTGGCTCAGGTTCAGGCTACGAGGGGAAACAATCGAGGGGGACGAGGATCGTATAATAACGCTCCTCCTCCTCGTTCCGACATATCTGTGAATCAGTGTGCATACTGTAAACAGTTTGGACATTGGATTGCAGATTGTCCATTGTTTCGGGAACAGCGTAATTGGAGGGGACGAGGAAGTGGTAAGTCCAGGAATAATTATGGAGGACCGAGAGGTTATGGGGCAAATGATCAAGGAGGTTATGGGACGAATGATCGTGGAGGACATGGAGCAAGGGGTCGTGGTCAGACAGATTATAATACATTCGATAATCGCAATCAATATCAGATAAATGAGGGTGGCTCTGTTGAACCACGTGATGAGCGCTATGCATAGGATTGCGTAGGATGGGGTGTGGAATCGGTTGAGGTACCAGTTGATCAAAGGGGTCCTTACATAGAGGCACATGTCTTGGGGTCCACTGATCAATTTTTGGTCGATACAGGAGCTACTCGTAGCGCTTTGTCCAAACACTTGGTTCCAAGGGCTCCCCTGTCTGGCGAGGTAATTACAGCTATAGGGTTCGATGGAACACCTACTTCTAGCCCACTGTCTCAACCCGTTACATTTCATGTTGATAAATTTGCTGCCCCTTGTCCCTTTTTGCTGTCTCCAAATACACCAGATAATATTATGGGACTCGATATGTTAAAACATTTTCGAGCTACTATTCGCTGTGCCCCGGAAGGAGTGCGAGTTGTGTTGAACGAAAATTATCCAGAAGTTAAGCGAGTGTGTCTCCTCCATGAATCTGAAGTATTAGCCTCCCTACCAAAAACATTGTGGGCCACTTCTGATACTGATGTAGGACAGATGAGTATTCCCCCAGTACATATTACGGTAAAGGAGGGAGTATCTCTGCCACGTGTCCCACAATATAAAATTTCGAGGGAAGGTGAAATTGCTTTGATACACATTGTGAATGATTTGATTTTGGCAGGAGTAGTTGAGGAAGTTCCCTACAATGTTTGCAACAGCCCAATTCTACCGATCCTTAAAAGAGATACAGATGCTAAGGTTTACCGTTTCATTATTGATTTGAGGGAAATCAACAAGATAGTAGTGCCTCAGTACCCAGTGGTGTCTGATATCACCACATTGCTTACGTTGGTTCCACCGACGGCAACTACTTTTACAGTCATCGATTTGAATAATGCCTTCTTCTCGATTCCTGTACATCCTGATAGTCGATATCTCTTTGGATTTACATTAAATAATAAATCGTATAGATTTTGTCGAATTCCCCAGGGCTATCCAGAAAGTCCTAGCATCTATAGTCAGGCTTTGAAGAGACAGCTTGATTCCTTTGAATTGCAGGATGGAGTGGCTCTTATACAGTATGTGGATGACATCTTACTTGCAGCAGAAACGCAGGAACAGTGTGAGAAAAGTACCTTTTCCTTGCTTTCCTTCTTAGCCAAAAACAATCATAAGGTTTCGAAGAAGAAGTTACAGTATTGTAGACCAAAGGTGACCTACCTCGGTCATCTTTTGTCTAAGGAGGGCCGTGCATTAACACCAGATCGAATTCAAGCAGTGTTAGATACACCAGTTCCCCGCACTCAGAAGGATGTTCGTGCCTTCATAGGTTTGACGTCTTTCTGTAGGCAATGGATATTGGGTTTTTCTCACATTATTAAGCCTTTGTTAGCATTGCTGTCCAAAGATACACCGATTCCCATTGAATGGACAAATGAATGTCAGAATGCTTTTGAACAATTTAGACAGGCTCTCTGTTCTGCACCAGTGTTAGGTACACCTGACTATACGAAGATCTTCACATTGTATGTACACGAGAAGGATGGGTGCGCATTGTCAGTTTTAGTGCAGACACACGGAGACAAACAGAGACCCTGTGCATACTTCTCGGCGGTACTCGACCCTGTGGCTCGAGGATTGCCTGGATGTTTTCGAGCAGTTGCAGCAACAGCAGTAGCAATACGACAAAGTGAAGGAATAGTTTTGTCACACAAATTGTTGGTGTTAGTTCCCCATGCGGTAGATGCGTTGTTGAATCAAACGAAAACACAGCATCTAACCAGTGCCCGTCTAACAGGATATGAGCTAACGTTGTTGGCGCCGCACATCACACTAAAACGATGTGCGACACTGAACCCTGCTACTTTACTGCCGGATCCTGTTGCTGAGACCCAGAAGGAAGAACAACATGATTGTGTTTTTCTGACTGAGGAACAGACAAAGGGTCGTATCGATTTACAGGATACACCATTTCCAGATGTAGATGGGGAGCTGTGGGTCGATGGATCGTGTGTGAAGTTACCAGATGGCACGACTTCCGCAGCTTATGCGATCACGACACTTAAGACAGTGGTAGAAGCAGCACGGATACCCCAGAAATCGGCCCAAGCAGCTGAATTGATAGCCTTAACGAAAGCATGTGAGTTAAGTGCTGGGCTATGTGTGAACATTTACACGGATAGTCGTTACGCTTTTGGAGTAGTGCATGATTTTGGCCTACTCTGGAAGGAACGAGGATTCTTGACTTCACACGGAGTACACATCATGCATGGAGAATTGGTACGTGATCTCCTGAATGCACTATTATGTCCAAAGAAAGTAGCAGTAGTCAAATGCAGTGCACACAAAAAGGTGACGGATAAAGTAGGACAAGGCAATGCTTTCGCAGATCGCATTGCGAGAGAGACCGCTATGCTACAAAATAATTCCCCCATGTACGTGGTGAAATCACAAGCCGAGCGGTGGCATGATGCTAGAGAAGAAATATTAGATATACAGAAGTCAGCATCTGAAGTAGAACTTACGAAATGGGCCACTGAAGGAGTATTGGATGATGAGGGTTGCTGGCGCAGTAAAGATATGGAAAGATGGAAACTACCCATGGCCTATTTACAAACAATGGTGCAAATGACACATGGGCTGGCACATATTGGAGCTCTCGCAATTATTAAATTGCTTACACGGGTTTGGGAAAATCCTGAAATTGCTAGTACGGCTAAGAGAGTAGTGCAGACCTGTCTGATATGTTTACAGCACAATCCTGGACAAGGGACTCATACTCCTAAAGGAGGGTTTGTTCCACCTACTGCACCGTTCGAAGTATTGCAAATGGACTACATCCAGCTGGAACGCTGTAATAACCTCAAGTATGTCTTAGTGGTGGTATGTGCCTTCAGTAAATGGATTGAGGCTTACCCTACGAAAGACAATACAGCATTGACAACAGCTAAGGTGTTACTCAAAGAGTACTTCCCGCGCTATGGTGTTTGTAAATTTATGTGGAATGACAATGGTCCTCATTTTATTGGGAAAGTAGTGGAGTACGTCCTGAAAGGATTAGGAATCAAGCAACGATTCCACGCTGTTTTTCATCCGCAATCAGCAGGTTTGGTAGAAAGATACAATGCAACTCTGAAGCTGAAGCTAGCAAAGATTGTGGCATCCACATCTTTGAAATGGCCGGACGCTTTGCCCTTGGCATTGCTGTCTATTCGAACAGTGCCACATTCTCGATCTGGCTTCACACCATATGAAGTGGTGTTCGGAAGGCCGATGAATATCTGGGGAGTTCCTAAGCCTCGTTTGATACATGATGTGCCTTGTATAATGATGAATGACTATCTGGCACGATTAACAAATGATTTACTTTCTATTCATCAGCAGGTTCGAGAAGCGCTCCCCGACAACTCCACCGGTGAGGCTCACGATCTTCGTCCTGGGGACCATGTGATGGTCAAAGTATTTGAGAGATCCAGCAGTTTGGAACCGAGGTGGCATGGTCCTGAGCAAGTGCTGCTCGCCACCCGAACAGCAGTACGAGTGACCGACAAGAAACGGTGGATCCATTCTACCCATTGTCGTCGTGTTTCCCCGGACCTGGTGAGCCCTGTGGTGCTGTCTGACTACAGGAAAATTTTGGATGCAGAAAAGAGCCCAGCTGTTACGTCCAATGAATTGGAAGGAGCCTTCCCGGACCACACTGTTTCTGATGGAGTGAAGTACAATCTACGTTGTAGGAAATAATTTCTTTTTGCATTTTTGAACTGGTTGGTAACCGCTCTGAGGTTTGTGAAAGGGAAGCCGGGAATATCAAGGGGGGGGGGATCAGTTCGGCCCAGTGTAGCGACACCCGTCTTGAATCTCGGAGAACAAACCAACGGCAGCCTCAGTCCAGAACCATCGTTTTTTTTTTTTTCTTAGTGTTGCTTTTGAAGATCATTTGTTTTGCGAATTATGGCATCTCCTTCGACACGAAAAGGGAGAATTCTTGGTGCTGTATTGTTTGTGTTGACTATAGTAGTGATTGCAGTGGTAGCTTGGACTATAGAACAATTGTTTCCTGCACGAGAACACTTACTGCCTACCACTCCAAGCCCGTCCGAACATTTTCATTTTACTTTGCCTTATCATGAAGAGAGACATAGACAGACCTATTTGAATAATAGTTTTATTCAGATTTTGCATCACACTCACAACATGACCAACACATCAAACTGTTGGGTATGTGGAATGTTGCCTGGACATCAGAAGAGAGGAGGAACGCCACTTATTCCTCTCCCGTTTTCTCATAATGGTTCTTGTAATGCTTGGTACACTCTTCTTTTTACTTTACGATGGCCAACGAAAGGTGGACTACTCTTTCGATTGAACAAGATATGTTTTAATGACAAAGATGGTTATCCACAAGCTGAAGGAACTAAATTTGAATGGGAAGAATATCGTCCGGACAATGTATCTACACCTCGTGTTTATACGAATCAAAGACTTATAAATGTAACGGATTTACACGTGATAACGGTTATTGATACAAAAGCAGATCTTTGTATTAGAAATAAAGGTACAATCCCTGTAGGCCGCAGCGAATGTAATGTTACACTTGCTTTTGATACGCCAAACGGAATTGCATTTGTAGCCTCGCGTAATACATATTTCATTTGTGGGAATAAGGGATACCACCGTCTGCCACTGGGATGGTTAGGGACATGTTACATAGCTTTTGTACTGCCGCCTGTATTCATTGCTCCTCCTATGTATCACAATGATTACGTTTTATACCATGACTTCGTACTAAACAGAGTTAAAAGAACATTAGATCTTGATGGGATAGATCAAACTGATACTACTTTACAGCAATATGTAGATTTCAATCTAGGGTTATTTTCATTTGTAGGAGCTGCGTTGAATAGCCGAAAGATTAGGAGGCTTACACGTGTGGTGGAAGCCGTTGCTAATGAAACTGCCTCTGCTTTGGGAAATGTAACTGAAGAATTGCAAATTACTAGAATTGTGACGCTCCAGAACCGAATGGTTCTAGACGTGATACTAGCTGATCGTGGTGGAGCATGCCGCATTATCGGTAGTAGTTGCTGTGTGTACGTGCCAGATAATTCACCTTCCGTGTATGATTCGATTACAAAATTACATAAGATAGCTGCTGAGATCCACCCAGAAAATGGAACTTGGACCCTTTCTGGTTGGTTCTGGACCCTATTTAGTACTTGGGGTTGGAAATTATTAACCATTCTATGTATTTCTATTGGAACACTGTTTTTCCTCTGTCTATGTATTCAATGTGGCCCTACTTTATGCTCTGTATGTATCACAGCCTGTATCCCGTCCAAACGAGCTATTATTAAGCAAGAGGAATTGATCAACGATGAAGTGCTAAAAATAATTTCCATCAATATTGAGGACGAAAATCCTGATTACGTCCGTTATGAGGTAGCTTTTGCTAAACGCTAAAAGGGCCGTCTGTCGTGTTTTGACAGCTCCTGAGTTAGCGTTTAGCTCAGCTACACAATCTTTTCCGTTAACTTGACCAAAATGTACGGGGTCCATTTTGAATCCTTCCGACTTCCATTTTGTATGAACACGCTGCCTCGTGGTCAGCGTGCCCCTTTGTCCTTTCTCGATACCCATGGTCATTTATTCTGCTCGGCAACAGGCTATTTTTAGTACTGGTCAAGCGCACATGCGCACTATGCATCGACTGGTCATTCTCTAGGAATGTTAGCATAAACTGACCAGTGCTATTAAACTCCTCCCACATGCTGGCTGTGTTCCAAAAATGACCTTATATGTACCTAAAGTGTGTAACTTGTAACCGCCTATCTTTTTATTGTCATTAAACTGTATAAAAGAGGTCGCGCACCGATGTTCGGTGTGCTACTTCTTACATTGCCGAAGGGTGCTGTAGGAATGTACCACCACCCCATGGGGTCTTAATAAACTTGTCTTTTGCATTTTCCAGTGTCCGTGCCAACTTCTATACTAAGGTGTTCGAGAGTTTAGCAGAATATGTAGGCCTGGTTGAACCCAACACCACAACCTCTTCCTACCATGTGCTGACATTCCATCCTTGCATCCCTGCCCACTCTCTGTTCTCATCTACTCTATCTCAAATTAATCTCGCCTCCTGATCCCCTCATTTTCTTTCTCAGTTTTTAATTCTCTGTCATCTGTATCCTTACACGTACACCTATTCAAAGTCTCTGACCCTCTCTTTAAATTAATTCACTATATATTCATTTTCTCTCAACCAGCCTACTCTCTCTCCTCCATCCCAACTCTATCAACTCTTTTACACCCCCACATCCTCTAGACTATGTACTGTGTTTACCATTCTCCAGATCTTCACACTATGTCTATTATGAAAGATCATTTGCTGTCACACCTCCTCCAATCTAACACCCATCCTCATTATTTCAATTTATAAAACCAAAAGAAAAACCAAGCATAAGATGCCTTATTAACCAACAAATTTCAGAATTAGGAATCGGATGTGCATTCAAAACATTCAAAATTGGATTGGTGTTTTCTTCTTTTCTGATATTGCAGAGTACTGTGAAGAACATACATAAGGCACTTGTCCATACGTAAATTTGTGGAACATTAATACTAGATTAAAGAGCCTGGCTGGCCTATAGGGAATTAGAACATTGGAACATTGCAAGCTCCATTGTGAACAATGGAGTAGCTCCGGGCTTATAATGGCTGGTATAAGCCCGGAGCTCCAACATTCCAATGCTTCTTTGTGGCTGTGAACAAAAGCTTCAGGGTGCCTGAGGGGATTTCAATCCCCTGGCGCTCCCTGAAGCCTTTGTTTAATTTGTTAGAAAATTCTGCCCTCTAGTGGCAGAATATTCTAATATCCTTATAGCCCTTCGTAGCAGGGCTATACCGGCTATTAAAGTCCTGCTGCCTTGTTAAAGTCCCTTCGGCTCTGGCCTTTAACGCTGCAGCAGGCCTTTAATAGCCGGTATAGCCTGCTATGGTGGGCTCTAAGGCTATAATCCACAGCATTCCTTCATTGTATACACAGTATACTTAACATGATTTGTTAGTTTAAGAAAATAGGCATTAGGTTAGTGTTGTATTTTTTATATTTAAGACTGTAAAATAGTTCTTGTGAAGAATATTTGAGTCTGCTACCATCTTCTATATTTCCTCAAGTGATGAAAATGTCATACAAAGCTTTAATTGCTCTTAATGTGGCTAATTATGTAATTAAGTATAACAATTACTTTTCTATGTTCCTCGCGCTTTCTGCCACACATGAGCACTTCAGATAAAATGTGTTTTCACTTCTTGAGTACGTATAATAAATGCATGCTGGCAAGGGATCAAGAAGATCGGAGGGTACTTGCTGTGTTGGGGTTTGGGCTAAAAAGAAATATGAACTGAAGTGATTTTTTTGTAAAAGCGACTCTCCTTAGAATAGTCAGTAGTCATCGGTAGGCCTACATGACATGCCAACTGTCACATTCAGAATCTGAATATACATAAAGCAGCAATGGCAATAACCAGGCAACACTTTTCTCAAAGTTTGTGTTGCAGCACATTAACTAATTTAAGACTAACTGACAAACAAAGTTGTAAATCTCTTCATAGCCACATTTATCAAGTTCACTCACATTTTGGAGATCACATATATCAAAATAAAACAGTAGAACACAAAAAAAATTCATCAACTTTAAATGGCATATTCTAGCATAATCATTTCGACAAATTACACTTGGGGCCAGATGTACAACCCTTGTAAATTGTGCCTCGCAATTTGCGCTCGATTGTGAGTCGTAATTTGTGAGGTGCAATTTACAATGTATTACAAGTCAGAGACACTGATTGCGATCCCCAATGGGTAGCAAAATGCGAGGCTCATGAATATTAATTAGCCACTGGCAATTTGCGACCCCATTAGGAATAGCTGGCCCTCCCAGGGATGGTGGCCTGCTGGGCTCAGCAGACCTCCCTATCTGGGACTGCTTGTCAATAAAGCATGTTTTTTTTCATATGCAGACCCAAAAACGGGCTGCATTTAAAAAACAATAAAAGCGTTTTTGTTTCATTTTTTAAGGGCAGGTAGTGGTCCCTTAAATGGGAAGGGTCCCTTAAATGGGAAGGGTCCCCTGGGGACCCTTCCCATTTATGACTGCATTACCACCCTCTTGAAGAGGGTGGTAATTTGGGAGTGTTTTGTATCCACAATTAAGGTCAAAAAAATTGGTACATGGCTTGTGACTCGCTATTAGGAAGGGAACACCCCTTTCTAATACCGAGTCACAAAACACTATTTTGCGAGTCGCTTATTTTTTGCGACTTGCAAAATAGTGTTTGTACATGGACCTATCATCATTAGCATACGCAAATGGGTTGCAAACCCGTTTGCGCATGCTAATTCTCATGGTAAAACTGTCCCTCGCTCTTTGGGGCGTTGTCCAACTTATTGACGGCCAATGGCCAGATGTACAACCGTTTTTTACAGTCGAAAACAGGTAATCGGCACATTTGCGACCACATAATAGGTATGGCCAGTGTACAAACCCTATTTTGCGAGTCAGTAACCTATTACCGACTCACAAAATAGGGTTTGTGACTCCCTATTAGGAAGGGGTGTGCCTTTCTAATAGAGAGTCTCAATGGTATGTGCCATTGCTTTGGGCCCGCAATTGTGGTCTAAAAACGCTTGCAATTTACCTTCAAGTAGGTGCTAAGCCATTCGGAAACTGAAAGAGGTCACCAGGGTACCCCTTACCCTTTGTGACTGGCATTAAAAATATTTTTAGGAGTAGGCAGTGGTCTTGAAAAATGAAACGGTAACGTTTCAGAATGCAACCCGTTTTCCTTAAACACCTTTACCGCAGCAAACATTCCGCCGCAGTGCAGGCGTCTGCCAACGGTCGTTTGCCGCACCCAGCAGGTAGTGCTTGCGTCGGCCAACTTAAGGGGTTAAGGAGAATGGCTTCATTTAAAAAGCAGTCACGGTCATGGTGGTCTGCTCACCCCAGCAGGCCACCATCCCTGGGAGTGCTAGCCATTCCTAATGGGGTTGCAAATTGCCCTTGTCACCTGAATATTTATAAGGCAGGCAATTTGCGACTCTGTCAGGAATCGCAAACAGTGTCTGAGACACTGTTGTACATTCCTACTTGCGCGTTGCAAATTGCGAGTCGCAAAACGACGCAATTTGATACTCGCAAATTGGTAGGGTCGTACATCTGGCCCCAAGTCTCTTATTCAGCTGCAGCACACGTTTGTCCTTAATTACCCTCCAGAGAATAGGCATCATTTAATAGGAGGTGGAGGCAGTTTGAACTCCCATTGAAAAACTTCACTGTTGTTTTATTATCCCTTGCAGGGCCAAACAAGCTATTTTCTGAGGCTCACCATGAGAGGAGACTTATTTAAACGTTGTATTCTGTCCTTTAATGGATCATTTTACACCTTATAGCCTTTTGTGACAGCCTTATGTCAATAAATTGTCTCAGGAAATACCCTAATATTTATTGATGTGACAGCTGGCAAGCATTTTCATGGCAATTTGTAGCCTTTCCAAATGGATGGGGTTGTATTTTTCCAAAGACTTCCAGTTCAAAACCTCCATAATATGACAGCATACTGCAATAAAGGTATCTGGTCCCTCAAATCCATTATGAATTTTGTCTGCTTCAAGTGTATAACGTTGACTGACGTCCAATTTTCTCTCTTTCATCTTTGCTCTCAAGGCAGACTGTAATTATTCTTCAATTCACTTTCATAGATCACGATCTTACCCCTTGCTATCTCAAATTGAAAAGTAAGCACTTTAACCTCTGTTCACAAAAGGGATATTCAGAGTCAAATATTTTCCTCTTCTACCAACATTGTTTTCTAGATATTTAGCAGCCTTTGTTCACGCATACCAAACTTCTGTGTTTTAGGATGTGTGAAATTCACGTAATTTCTGCTAGTGTAATCACACAAATCATCAAACAAATATGAAAAATATGCATTATCAAGAGAAATGTGTCTCTCGCGCCCAGCCCACAAAAAAGTACTTTGCCTTATAAACATGTGCAGCCATTGTGCTTGGGGTGTGATACTCCTCATGCCAACCTACTCCTGCCTAACTCTTATCTTGTGTTCTCCAGATGATCTCACTGCAAGTTGAATCTTTTTCTATATACCGCTCTCATTTTTCCACCATTCTATTCATATTTTGTCTACTTTCCCTGTTGCTATGTTACATTTCATGTTTTTCCCACTCCACCTTGTAGTGTAGTTCCTATTATCCCAATAGGCTCTGCGCATTGGAATAATATCTTCAATAGTATAGACCTAGGGCAGAGGTTAACTAGGTCTTCTACCGACGATATTAGACTTAAAGTTTTGTGTTTGCCAGCTAGCTCAGAGTTCACTAGAAACTTTCTCGAATAGGCAAGGAGGATTTTAACCTCCCTGGATAGACAAGAAGGGATTTAGTTTCTGACAACCATAGAACATGACAACTTTGCTCTCCCCTAATCAAGAGTGTATCTCTAGAGTCGTGTGAAAACAATAGACAACTTATTTTACTCAGTCAGTACGTGCATTCTTAGTTTCACCAGTTTGTAGAGAAATAAGAGATGGGCCTGGTTCAATAAAAGATGTTATTTATTGATCAGTCTCTTTTCACATACAAGAGAAATGAATCGCTATTATTGCAATACTTGTAGTTAAGTAAAGTGGATCACTGAAAGAATATCGACTACCAAAATATCGACTACCCAAAATATCGAGGAAAAAATATCTACAGCAAAAATTTTGAGTTTGTATGTACAAACAGGTAAGTACAAAAATATCGAGTACAAAATATCGTTTACAAAAATATAGTTGTAAAAAATATCGTATTTACTAAAAACAGTGTTAAATTAAATTAATATTAATAATTAATTACTAAAATATACTTAAAATTACTTAAATTAACTTATAATAATTAAATAATTAATGAAAGTTAAATAAATATTTTTTTATTTCATATTTATTAAACATATCTATATAGTAATAAAATATAATAAAATAATACCCAAAAACTGAAAACTGACCCTGAACCCTAAAAATACCCCTTTACCCAAAAACTGAAAACTGACCCTGAACCCTAAAAATAACCCTTTACCCAAAAACTGAAAACTGACCCTGAACCCTAAAAATACCCCTTTACCCAAAAACTGAAAACTGACCCTGAACCCTAAAAATACCCCTTTACCCAAAAACTGAAAACTGACCCTGAACCCTAAAACTACCCCTTTACCCAAAAACTGAAAACTGACCCTGAACCCTAAAAATACCCCTTTACCCAAAAACTGAAAACTGACCCTGAACCCTAAAAATACCCCTTTACCCAAAAACCCAAAACTGACCCTGAACCCTAAAAATACCCCTTTACCCAAAAACCCAAAACTGACCCTGAACCCTAAAAATACCCCTTTACCCAAAAACCCCAAACTGACCCTGAACCCTAAAAATAAAAACGATATTACTTCACTTACCTTAAAAACGATATTACTTCACTTACCTTAAAAACGATATTTTGGCTGTCGATATTCTGTCCTGTCGATATTTTCTCCAAACGATATTTTGGAGTCGATATTATGTCCAAATGATATTTTGGAGTCGATATTATGTCTGTGTACCAAGTAAAGTGCATACAGTAGAGACAGAATTATAAAATAATACTGTAAAAGCATTGATATGGTTTCTGAGCCATATGGTACTTTAAAATGGATAAAATAGATACATACATATATACATTTGACTAATCATACTCAACTGGTGCTTCTAACCACGCCTACCCCAGTGTACCTGACCTAAGCCTAATACGTGGGCGGGAGTAGATAAGTAGCAGTTTAAGTTAAGTTTGTTTTGCCAAGGGACTGATTCGAGAATTCTCTGCAAGGGGTTATTCAGTTCTGTACCTGAGATCTAGAATGATGGAGGGCTGGTATCTCTTATCCCAGGTCTTGATATTCCAGCTGCCTGCGAGGGCTGCTTGGAAGCGCCGGAGCTGGATTTCTCGGCAGGAGAAAGGCAGCGTCTCGTTCTCAGCGCGTCAGGAAGGCAGGGCAGCGTCTGTGGGCTTCGCTCTCTGCTGGGCTCCTCAGCACGTCTCGCTGCTCCGATCTCGTCACCACCGCATGTGTTTGCTTAAGGCAATGTCGGTAATATTTATACCTGAAAGGTGCCGAGATTGACGTAAGGATGGACATATATACGTCAATAAGGATGTCATATGAACGGGCTCGTTCGCACATTCTTTGCTGAAGTTCTCGGTGAAATCAAAACAATGGCTATGGGAATTTCCCAGGTCGCAGTAGGTTTGATTTGTTTTGAGAACTCCGTATGCCTTATCAGGGGCTGGAGGAATATCGCTTGTCTAATTAGATGGCATGCGTTATGACCTAATCAGATAACGCGCTTCTGTGCCGTGGTGTGGCTTAATCAGATAATGGTTTTTGCACCGTTGGATGGCTGCTAGTTAATTATTAACCAGACCAGGGTCAGGAATGGGGGAATCGATACAGTACCTATAGGAATACATCACAACCTCCTGTCTAAGTGTTATCACTCTCCATCTCTAGCCGTCAAGGCAGAGGCAGGTAGTCGGACACCAGACACAACCATCAGCTCCTGTAGGCACCTCATGACAGTGACCCCAAACATCAATATTTGTGAGGAGGAGGTGGCAGTGCTTCCGCTTCCATTGCAGCACCATCTACCTCTAATGTTGGCAGCAGGCAGCAAGCCTGGCAAAGGCTAGAACTTCCCAGAGAGAAAGGGGCACTGGGAAAAGGTATAATACAGCATGTGCACCTAATCAGGGTTTCACACACCCAGTCGTAGTGAAAAAGGTTGAATTCCAAGTCATAACATGTTAGGGCCTTTCACATGAATAAATCCACTTTTCGCATCGTGTCCATTATCTTTGTTACAAAATACACTGCTAAAAATGCAAAAAGTGCATGTTTGTGAATGATTCCTATACTTTATGGCTCCGAAACGAGGCTTGTTCACTCATTTCTCTTTCATATTTCTCCTTTCCTGTTACTTTACTTTCCTTTAAGAATTGTTTTCCTAATCCTTTCATAGCCATTTTCCTTTATTATTAAAACTTTCTTTGATAATGGTGAATTTTTTACAATTTGATTAGTAAATGTAGAATAAACCTAGCAAAGTGAAACTTTGGCTAGCAATTCATTTGAGATTTGTAAGGTGATGTCTTTAACTTGTGCAAAGACTGTGGTGAGCTGTGCTACTACTAACGTGCGTTTTGATTTAGTCTAGAAGCTGTTAAGTCTGACATGGTGAAAGAGAAACATTTCAGTGGTCCTAGGGACTCAGCAACGCTGTATGGCTGTCCGTACTAACCCGTTTGCAGTGGGTATGACAAATCAAGTCAAGTCAAGTCAAAGATAGCTTTATTCGATTTCATATAAAAGCACATACAAAACAGTTTGAACAATTCAAAATTCAGTTGTACGATAAATACAAAACAAAATATATAACAGGATTTAAGAATGCATACTCTGACTTCATCTATAATACATTTAGTACAACTATACTACTCATGAACGAGAAAAACACTACAGCCTCATACTAATATCCTGTTTACAGTACAGAATTTCATTTAACCCATAGTTGATCTGCATCTAATTGTACATTTTAAAAACTTGGAAACAGCATTTATAGTCATTGCGTCCAGCAGCCGAAGGATCTTAAATAGGGCCGGACTACATTGTCTTAGGCCACAAGTCTTTAACAAGGGTATTAAATATCTTGTCCTTCCCCATGCATAGAATTTGCAGAAAAGGATACAATGAATTGTTGATTGTACGGAAGAGTCGTCACATGGGCAATTAATTAGGTTTTTGGAACAGTCATTAATGACTGGAAAGGTAACCAGCCTAAAGTAACTGGCCATTCTCAACCGAGCTAATAACATTCTATCATAGCTAGACTGCTCAGGGGATAAGTAGAACTGCAAACCAGGGCCCTCCAATAATAAATGATGTTGAATAACAGAGGCCTTCTTCCCCTCCACTAGCCAGCGTTGATCATCCAAAAAAGCAGAACATAATTCCTTTAAAGCTTTTTTAGAGATAGAGGATAATAGTACGGGCGAATTAAAGAACTCTGGATACCCTAAATGTGTTAAAAAATCCTTAATGTAGGCAAGCCACTGAATGTTTTTAGACCTCTCAAGTTTCATACAGTCCGCAATGATTGCCTTGTTAAAGACTGTTTCAGTAGAAGTCCATAGCTTGTGCCAAAGCAGCACTGGACTGATCCTAATTAAGTCCGATACATATACCAGGGCGAGTTCCTTAAGACAGACATGGGTTGAGGTAGCCTTAGGGACAGCCAACAAATATCGAAGAAAAGCATTTTCTTTTACTTGGATATCCTGACAGTTAGCAATGCCCCAAATGCCGGCCCCATATATGGCAGTTGACACGCATTTGGCTTTATAAATATCAAGCAAAATGCGTATTGGCCTACCTCCTAGCCTATTGGCAAACTGTTTTAATGCGCCAATAGCGCGTGAAAAAGCTAGATTCCTAGTGGTAATAGCTGTAGTCCAAGTTCCTTTTTTTATTAAAAACAACCCCCAAATAAGAAAAAGTATCAGTGGTTTCTATCCTTGACTGATCTAAAAAGGTGTTACAGGAAACATCATTTTTTGATGAGCAGCACATGGTAAAAGTTTTCCCAATGTTAATCTTAAGGCCCCTAGATCCCATATATACAGAGAAACTAGCTAACGCCCTTTGGAGGCCTATTTGGGTTCTAGCCATGATAACCGCATCATCAGCGTACAGTAAAATCGGGACTGCGGCACCATCAATTTGAGGGTAGTCAACATCTAATTTAAGTAGGTGTTCTGCAACACTATTAATATAAAGGTTAGAAAGAAAAGGTGCCAAAATGCAACCTTGTCGTACGCCTTTCATAATTGGAAATTTTTCAGTGCATTCGCCTTTCTTGCCATAGCACACCTTGGGCACTACAATCGCATCCTGCCAAGTGGAAGGAAAACCTCTATCATTACAAATATTGAGCACATTTGTCATAAGCGGTGCCCATAGGGTAATATTATCCTTATAAATGTCAATTGGAATGCCGTCTGGGCCCGGGGCTTTGCTATTTGAACTATCTGTGATGGCCAATTCCACCTCCGACATGGAGAAAACTATCTCCAGCGGAAACAAATTAGGAGGGGCAGTTTCTATGGCTATCATCTGATCTAAATTTGGACTTTCTATACTAACCAGGTCGTCTTTGTTATAGAGCTCAGTAAAATGATTGACCCATACAGTCTCCTCTATGGCAATCTCTATCAGGTCGCAGCTCTTCTCAGAGAAAGCGGTGTTATCTCCCAAGGAACATGCCTTAAGCAGGGCTTCCCAGGCAGCCTCTTTTAGTTCGTTTTTCCGTTTCTGCACAGCAGATTTGTAATATGCTCTAGCAATCCTTATCTCAGACATGTTTTGGGCGTTTTTTTTTTAGAGTTTGTTTTAATTTAGAGTGTGCCTTACTACACTCAGAGTTGTACCAGCCCTCAGCCTTATGTCTCACCCCTTCCCATGCAGTTCCTGTTAGTTTGCTGCAAATATGCGCAGTAATTCTCTGGAAAGCTGCAATAACCTCAGTTTGATTAGGGTTTTCCGCAAGGCAAATCATATAAAATCAGAGAGGTGGTCCGTTACTAAGCAATGCAGAAAACTTTTAGGATCAACTTTACTCCATTTTAGTGAGTAACCATTAGTTCTATTCAGAGAAATCTCGTGACTATATAGGTTTTCAACTGCATTTGATACATGTCTGCCACTCAACCCGCTAGCGAATTTTAAGCTAAACGGGAAATGGTCATAAAGTGCAATGTCCTCTGTTTTAAATGACATAACATTGCAATGATAACTTGAGGTGACCAAAATATAATCAATAACAGACTGTGATCCCCATCCATTGAATGTAGTTTGAAAATTAACCTGGGGATAACAGAGCTCATTTGCAAAACCTAAGTCCCCCTCAAAGAGTAAGTTATTAAACTGATTCCCGAGCGTAGAATACTCAAAGTGAGTACAGGGATCTCCCTTGAGGTTAACCATGCCACATATATCTGTGTTTCTATGAGGACAAAGATGACAGTTAAAGTTCCCCATCACTATAGCACACCTTCCTTCTTGCTCAGGTCTAATTTCACTGCATAAAACATAATTCAACTCTTCCTGGACCCTTTTTTGCTCGTCCCTTGGGATATTATTATAAAGGTTTATCAAAGTGATATGCTGGTTGCCTCCCACCAAAAGTGAGAGTGCCTGATAGTAAAAGTTTCCCCTATTGGTCAAACACTTTACTGTCACATTGACTGTATTGGATATAAAAGTGCATAAACCACCTGAACACCTACCCCTACTAGACTGCTGCGCTGGGGTAAAATAAGTGCGGTATCCATTTAGATGTATCTCGGACTGTTCCCAGCACTCCCGGAAGCAGATTATATCATAGTTGTCAATGAACGCTAGGAAAATAGGATCCTTTACTTTGCTTGACAAACCAGCTATATTCCATGATAATAAGGTCATCCCTCCCCTTTGGTCAACCCGTGAAGTACCTCTGGCAAATGATGAAGGAATAACCTTAGGTTTACCATCTATCTGAGCCACGGATGCTGTGCAAACGCCTGTGCCCCCTATTTCTTCGCCTGAGTGATTAAGCTGAATTAGCGCTTTTCCTTCCTCATCTCCAGTGTGGTTAGTAGTTATAATGTCACGGCTATCTATCTCCTTGGCTGTATGACAAAGTGTAATGGCGGCTACAATTTTATCTTTATCCCTTACCTCGGGTGTGGAATTAATATTACCATTTCCCGCCTGTTCTTGTCTACTGGTAGACATAGTAGAACACATCCACCCTCTCTTCTGAGATTCATTGTACGTTGACCGTCAGTCAACCATCTCAAGACAGCTGAAACTGTTGGCCAACGTGATTCCTCCCCAGTTGTCCCTAAAAGCTAGGTCCCTACTATGGTTACCCCCCGACTCCCCCCGGGCTCCACGCCAATCTCGATGCCCTACTCTATGCCAGTTCCCTTCCCGATCTAAGTCGTGGTTAAAACGGCTCCTAGGAGGATAGAAGAAAGAGAGTCGTTTCGTTTCTATGCCCTCATGTCTACCTTGCATGTTCCATGAACATATGTATTCGACTGTACGTGGATCTTCAAAGTTAATCAGGACACAATCACCTTGTATAATTTTCCTCTCATGTCCCACCCAGGGCACTCTGCGTACCATTAGGATCTTACTCGAGCAATGAGGTGGCAGTGGCCGATTTAAATTAAGCCAATGTTGGACCTTGTTTTTTAAAGACCAACTAGGTTCTTCCATGGCGTCTACAAGTTCTGGGACCCCCGTCATAACCACCAAGTAAGAGCTTGCCTCAGGCAGAAGATTGATCACATGTCTCCTTTCTGGGGCTCCCTTATTCTGATTTCCTTTAGGGTGCAAGCTAGAGGCCCTAGGTGAATTAACCTTCTGTCTGATAGGTGCGGCAAGATCTTTAGTTTTATCCGCAACCTTCTTAGCTGGGACTTTGGTAGCCTTTGGTTTTGCACTAGCCATTGGGACTGGAGGGTTTATGATTACTTGTCCTGCAGATTTGGGATTGCTAGGTTTGTTATCCCCTACTTTTATTGGCCCATACATTTTTGGATTCTTGGAGAAAGCGCATAGATCGGCTAGCTGTTTTTCTATATGTATTAATCTTGTCTCAATCGGGGAGAGGTAATTTTTAAAAAGCTCCCCCATTTTTAAGAAAAGTAGGCTATCAACCTCATCAGTTACGTTTTCCCCTATCAGGCTAGGACTAGCGGAAGCTTCTACGTTTCCTATTCTCGTCACCTCCTTTATCACTTGAATAAGGGATTGGTCTTCTTATGTGGGGCAGTTGCCTTCACCTTTTTTGTCTTGGATTTTTTTGAGATAGCCCCCTCCCTTCTTCCCCTCAACTGACTAGTGCTTATGTCATCTGGAGTAATGTTAATAGCTAGTTCAGGAGTCTTTTCTAACTCCAGACTTAGTTGAGAGTCAGTTAATAGCTGGGACGTGGATAGATCCACCATATTTGGCAGACTATGCACATCGGCGTGAGCTACTAAACGGTCCGCTTCCATAACTTGTTCGGGGGTTTTAGCTAGTGCAAAGTGACCCATCGACAATCTTTTTGCCAAGGCGAGATCTTGGGATACTCTGCGCTCCATAAGGGTAATGCCTTGGTCTATGACTGAGTTTGCCCTTATGATAAAATTATCTAGCGTGCCTGTTAACAAAGCCCCGCCTGCAGCCGTTTTACTTCTACTTCCGCGAGTAGACATAATAGAAAAGATGAAGACAATGGACAGTAGCAAGTCAACACGATTGAAATATGACTACAGTAAGACTTTAATATACATACAAAATCAGGTGATGACAGGAGTTAGAGGGGGGGGGCCGGTCCAGTCTCTATCGGTCTTTAACGGGCTAGAACGGGCCCGTCCTTGGCCCGGGCTTCGCCCGGCGCAGCCCGCGCGTGTCCTGCGTCTCGCGGACGAGGAAGTGGCTAAGTAGAGGAGGAGGCGGTTGGGAAGAGGACCAGCTGCGCCCTCACAGCCCTGGTCGGCGTCTTCAGTACATCAGCAATCGATCCCCAGAACGGCAATGGCAGGTAGGGTAGGTCAAAGTAAAACAGGAATCTCTGTCCCTTGATAGCGGCTACAAGCGTCACCCGAGGAGCGGGGCCCGCGAGCCGGCTTTATGCTTCAGGGAGGAGGCGGGCGGGAAGAGGACCAGCTGCGCCCGATAACGCGCACTGCTTGCTGGTCCTCGCAGTCCTGCTGCCTCCTGTAGTTCGAGTCTCTGCAGCGTCGGAAACGGTGGCTCCTGCCCTCACAGCCCTGGTCAGCGTCTTCAGTACATCAGCAATCGATCCCCAGAACGGCAATGGCAGGTAGGGTAGGGCAAAGTAAAACAGGAATCTCTGTCCCTTGACAGCGGCTACAAGCGACAAATCATGTTCTTTTCTTCATCCTTCAAACCAACATCCGTCCCTGCTGTAGACCCAGCCCCAGAGTCTGGGGGTAATAAGGATAACCAGCAGGAGATAGCTGCTTGGTGTGCTGCCAAACTATGAATGAGGAGGTAGTGGGTGAGTTCTCAGGGCCCAGTCGGCAGCACCTAGAAGATATCTCCATTGAAATAGCCACTGCAGGTGGCCAACCATACCATCCACCAAAGCAGCTCACCCGTCTTCCCTTTGTCTGCAGAGGTCCTCTAACTGGAGACATTGCTTTGCCTGAAGGATTTCAAGAGGGGATTTTACGTAGATGCAATATTTTAGAGGGACATTGTAATTAAATTAGGGAGGGCTCGGGTCAGTTGTGGGTGGGAACAGATGTGGAAGGAGCAGGAAACAGGAATTAGGTGAGATATTTTAAGGGTTTAGGGAGAGAGGTGGGGCTTTTTGGGTGATGTGGTTGAGAATATTTGGGGAGGTGGTTCTAATTAGATGTAGTGTTTTAGGGTTTAGAGAGCATGGTAGGTCTGCTGGGAGTGAAGTGGGTGTATTTTTGTATAACGTTTGTTTACATTTATTGGTGCTTGTTCTTATTAGAATTTGATGTTTTCTGTACTATTTCAGTTAAATCAGGATGATCCACTTACCTATCAACAGAGACTGAAATCCAAACCTGGCCAATCACAAAGTAATTATCCAATTGTCCACTCACATAATCCCTCTCTAATCTCTATTTGAGCTGAGCTCCCTTATCAGGCTAACCCCAATGCAGGCCTGCAGTCAACCCACCTGCAATCGTTCTTGGAAAACAGACACTGCACAACCTTTGCCTCTCCCCTTTATGAATCCATGTCAACTGAGCATTAACTTTCCTTTAAGCAATATCTGTGGACCGTCAGACCCTCTAGACCTTGTCACCACTCACTATTAAGGAATACTAATAAAAACAAATCATGGCAAAGAGATTTGAGCATACTATGCATAATGCAAAGTCCCAGCCTGAACCCAACCATTCCCTTCCAGTTCTTACATTAGTAGAAATGTATTGTCTGGACCACCACCAATTCCTCTGGACATCTATATCTTGATGCAGGGGTTTTGCTGAAGGAATTAACTGCTGGTTGGTCTAACAGGCCCATACAGGGAAGACGTCACAGGAAAAACAGGCATCTTCTTATACTGAATAGAGAGGATGAACCATCAAAAAAGGATTCTCATTCTGCAACTTGAAACAAACAAAAAATACAAAGCGAGTGAAAATCCAAGACAAAGACCAACTGAAGTCAAGTCAGTGTAAGAGACATTTCCGAAAGTAGTGTCGTTAATAAACACTCAAGTCTATGGATGCATTTACGTTGGATCAATCTTCAGGTACAATGATTTTGTGGAGGGCAAAGATTATCGGGAAAAAAAACACTACCTCCAATAGGCCTATTATTGTTATAATTTAATTTCTGCATTAATATGTCCTTTTCTTACCAGGGTAAGGTGGATGATGTGATCAAGATTGCATTTTTTAAACTCCTTGTGTAATGGTTTTGCATTGCTTACAGCAAATCCGCCCACCAATTGTGATATCCCTTGATGGTGGAAATAGTGTTGTGTGTGCCGCTTTTGCTTTGCACATGTTAAAAACTATCAGGCCTGTTTTCCTGAGATCAGTCAGAACATCTCATGCAAGGTCAAACAACACTACTTCTTGTTATTCGCTGTGGTCGAGCAATAGCACCTAGACGTAATAGGACAATCCAGCTGCTGTTTTGGAACGCACAGGTTTTATCATATAACCCGGAACTTTTAATTTTGAAAATACACAGGGGCCTATTAGGATCACGGGCAGATCGCCACCGCCCGACTGGCGGTGGCTATCCGCCCGCCAGAACTCCCTGCCCGACGGCCATTTACTCTTGCCACAATAGCATGGTGGGGGGTACCGCTGCGGACAAAAAGACCATCCGCCGTTTTTCTGCCAGCAGGCAATCGCCACGATTGCCTACTGGGTGGAAAAGGCCCACAATATGGTGGCAGTGCCTTGCAGGCACCGCCATCCATATTAGGATGGGTGTGTGGGGCATGCCGAAAGGCATGCATAGAATGCCTTTGGGGGCCCTGTTGCGTGCCCACAGAGGTTGGAGGGGGTGGATGCCTGCACTTGGAGGATACCAATGGTATCCCCCTTCATTGGTATGCTCAGGGTGGCAGGCCCCACGCGGTGCCTGTCACGTTGTGCATACCAATGCACAACATGCATATTTTACATTGTAGCAGGTGCTGCTGACAGCACCGCCCGCCGCAATGCATATTATGCAGATGCGACCCCTCAAGAAGACCATTGGCCAGTCAGAGGCCGTTCATAATCCCCTATGTTCGCCGATTCCACTGTAAGGATTATGATGCCAGTTTCCAACAGGTTTTTCATGCGGGGCTTTCCAATATGAAAAGCCTGTTAGAAAGCGACTTTGGGGGGCCCCTATCATGGCCCTCTTGTCACACTGACCTATGGCTGGAGGATTGGGGGGCACGGATGGTGCCCCCCTATTAATCCCTGTACCACATGGCAGGCACCACTAGGTGCCTGCCACACAGGGCAGGGATTACAAAAAACACCAATTTTTCAATGGGATCTTGTGCTACGGCCGGTCTACCTCTTGCAAATGGGCCTGCAGCATTTCAACATTCTTACCAAGGGAATGGGTTGGCTCATGATAAAATCCTCCTTGTTGACATCCTGTGTCTAAAACTCAATATGCAGTAGCTTCTCGATCAGACAGTCCCCAACCCCTCAAGTCTCAACCTCCAATGCAAGCTCCATACTCACGGTGCACAGTCAAAATATCTATTTTTTTACATCGACCTACATTTTTATCGAGTTTTAAATTTCGGAGGGACAGAATATCGATAGCAGGAACATTGGTGACCAGAATATCAACTTTAAGGTAAGTAATATCGTTTTTATTAATATCGAAGTAAGTAATATCATTTGCAATAATATAGATGTCAATAATATCGACATTTATATTAGTGTTATGTATTTTAGTATGTATTTTATATGTATGTGTTTAACATTTTTTGTTGTTTTTTATTAATTTTAAATATATGTATTACATGTTTAGAAGTTATTAATTTTCTTTAAAGGTAATTTTGCGTTTTAGTATTGTAGCGTGTTATGGGTTTATAGAGGAATAGGGTGGGAAGTAATTTAAATATAATAAATTGATTCATATTTTGTTAAAATTATTAATTATTTTAAATTAAATTTTGCATTTTAGTTCTGTAGTGGGTTGTGGGTTTATAGAGAAATAAGGTGGGAAGTAATTGAATTATAATTATGTAATTCATATTTTATATTTATTGGTATTGATAATTAAATTATGCTGTATCAATTATGAATTGGTAATTATTAATAATTGATTAATAGATAATTATATTAATAGTGTAAATATTTTTACGGAGCGTGGGATGTAGGTTTATAGGGGATCAGGGTGGGAAGTAATTTATTATAATGTATTTATTATTTTCATGTATTTATTGTTATTGATAATTAATTTATTTTTCATGAATTATTAATTGATAATTAATTACTATACATTGATTAATTGATAGTTATATTAATAGTGTAAATATTTTTACAGAGCGGGTTGTGGCTTATAAGTCAATAGGGTGGGAAGTGATTTATTTTAATTAAATCATTATTATTTTGTATTTATTGGTATTAAAAATTAATTTATTTTTAATTAATTATTAATTGGTAATTAATTTTTATTAATGTATTAATTGAGAATTATATTTATTGTGTAAACATTTGTACAGGGTGGGTTGTGTGTTTATAGGGCAATAGGGTGGCAAGTAATTTATTATGATTAATGTAGCATAACTTTTTATTTATTGGTATTTATTTTTAATTTATTGTTAATTATCTATTAATTGATCATTAGTTTTTAATCATTTATATATTATATTAATTTTGTTAAATTATTTTATGAGCATATTGCGTGTTCATAGGGGAATTGGGTGGGAGGTATTTTATTGTTAGTTAATTAATTAATTTTTATTTTGTATTGGTTTCTGTTTTTTATGGGTAAATAATAATTATTTTTTTACTTATTTAAAAAACCATCTTTAATAAGTGTTTTAATGTAAACCCCCTGCTCTCCAACACTTTCCCAGCTGTTATACTATCCGGAGCGGTAACAGTAATTTTTACCCCTTCACTATCCAACAGTTTCTCTACTGTTGCACTCTCTGGAGTGGGAATAGTAATTGTAACCCTTACGCTATCCAACACTTTCCCTACTGTTGCACTCAATGGAGTGAGAATAGTAATTGTTATCCCTACAATATCCAACATTTTCCCTACTGTTCCACTCTCTGGAGTTGGAATAGTAATTTTTACCCCCCCCCCCCCCCTCTAACTGGAGTGGAAATAGTAATTTTAACCCTTAGGCTTTACCAACACTTTCCCTACTGTTGCACTCTCTGGAGTGGGTATAGTCATTTTTACCCCTATGCTATCCAACACTTTCCCTACTGTTCCATTGTTTGGAGTTGGAATAGTAATTTTCACGCCTACGCTATTCCCTCCGCTCACTAATATTTTTTGAATTGTTTTAGTTAATGTAGTATATCATTGATTTTAAAAAGATTAAAAACAATTTAATTTAAAAAAAAATTGTTATATATATTTATTTAATTTGTATTTCTATTATTGTTTTATGTGTATAGATGTATTTATAATTTATAAGATATGGTTTAATAATGTATAAGTTATTTAAAATATGCATTAGAAAATATTAATAAGTATATATATTATGTATTATATGTATATGTTTAACTTATGTTTACATTATATATATATATATATATATATACATTACTTATAATTTTTAAACTTTAAAAAATATTTTTAACTATGTTTATTTTAATTATATGTATTATTTACTTTATTTTACATCATGTTTTTACTTGTACTTACCATAGTGTAAATAGGATGTCGCTAATCTTGACTTCAATATACTTGCGTTAATATTTCTGTAGGTCGATATTCTGACTCTTGATATTCTGTCAGTGATTCCATTCTCACAGCTTCGGCAGTTTCATCCCCTTTCCTTTGAAGTATGTTAGCATTGATAGACTTGTACTGCTTTCGCAGAATGTAGAATGTGGAGTTCCAATAAGCTGGGACCTCCTTATGCCAGTTCCCACTGGGAGTATTTTGTCAAGATGAATAATCCTCAGTTTCTTTTGGGCTTTGAAAGAATGACTGAAATGAGTGCATCTGTGAAAAGTGACCAGTATGTTGCTGACTACTTCTTTTTTTGATGACGTCTTGCACATAGACATCGGATGTATCCTTTGTCAGCCATTACTGACAAAGGATTACACTATTACTGCCCTTTCCGTGTGGCAACTAATTTAATGAGACCTCTAGAATTAAGCCATTCTTAGGTGTCTATTGTGATTTAGGGTGGATCGCCTCCACTCGGTGCCTGCCACTTTGTGCATGCAAATGTGCACATGCCTTTTTTGCATTGCGGCGTGTGCTGCTGACAACACCGCCTGCCGCAATATAAAAAATGTGGGATTCGCCCACCAAGGTGGCGGGATGCGCTCGCCAGGGTGGCGGGATGCGCCCGCCAGGGTGGCAGGATGCGCCCGCCAGTGTGGCGGGCGCATCCTAATTGTCCATGCGGGACCACTGCACCATTAGCGGGCGGTCCCATTTCCTGGGGCGATAGCGGGCGGACAAAGTCTGCCCGCCATCATATTGGACCCCCTTAGACTTTGTTATTAGATTCTTAAGGGATGCTGGCAGCTGTTTGTAATTTCTCAATGGAGACTATTGCAGCAGTTTCATGCCAAAGAAAGTCTTGAAAGCATCAATATTGGTTAGATCATCAGCTAAGCTTCAAGTAACCCACTTGACGTAGACCCAATTGAAGTGAAGTGCTGCACCTTTAATCTTGGGCTTGACAACTGGTTCAAATGTCTGTTGTGAAAAGGGTGGCTTGAACAGCATCCTTCTTCATTGATTCTCCAAACTATTCCAGACTTTGATGGTAAAGTTCTGCAATAGCAAGTGTTAAAAAACTTGACCTGACTTAGAACCTTTCATTTTTGACAGAGGGTCTCTACAAATTTCAGAAGCCCTTCTCCTACCACTAAAAAAAAAAGGAGTAGTTCAAGCTCTAACATTTTAGCCAGCTTCTCATTGTATAAATGGACTATATGATGGGCTTGATGGAACAGTGTACTGGTACTGAACATAGAACTAATAGTAGAGTTGTTAAGGTTGTTTTTGTTTTAATAATCCCATGTGATCAATTGGTAGCAGGTAGGCTGCCATGGACACCTTCTTGTGAACTTGTCCCTCATTTAATTGTGCCATGTAGTGGTTTCTATGTATGATGACTTCATACTACCAGCGTCTTCTATTGCTTCAATTACTTCTTTTCTCTCTGCATCAGCTATTCTTTTCAGATGCTGTTCTCTCATGGATTCTAGTTGTTTTTTATATGGAACAGTTGGCCCCGGTACTAGAATGTCCACATAGCTTCCCACCAAGCAGTGGTTAGCAGCAGTAAAGGAGTCCCAAATAGTTGATGAAAACTTCCTTATTGAGCTACATACTGAAGAGTTGTTGTGGTGGAGCTAGTTGGTTGCATTTACCTTTCCATTGGTGGGCTATGACTGTGGTAGGGAGGGTGGTTGATGCAGGTGTTTGGGTTCCTAAAAAGATGAAAGCAGGTGGTGTTGTTGATGGTACTACACGACTTACAGCAGGTTGTATATGACTGATCTGCACATCCACTGTTTTACTCTTCAGATAAAAAATCACTGGATCGTCATCCTAAATTCCAAGGCTTTTGATGACCTTCCTTTTCCCTTGTCTCCCACGACAGTGCTAAGGGACCAATCCATGGCACAATCATTTGATGGAGGCTTGGAGAAGACAGGGGAGCACACTCTCTTTTCTCAGAGGAGATAGTGGAGATGATGTGTCCAGTGAAAGAGCAGTCAGAACACCCTGAACTGCAGAAAAATTCCTGCTCTGCTCCTTCCCCGAGAAGATCAAGTGTAGCAGACTCTAGTTGCTGTTACGTTTCCTAGAAAGATTCAGGTTGCCTCTAAGATAATATGTAATCAGACTCACTTCACTCAGCCATAACTAGTGCCCATACATATACCTCCACTTTTGTTTTGGTGCTGGTGGCACTGTGTTGATCCAAGGGTGATCTCTCTCCAGCAGCTTCCTGCCCAGAAAAGGATACAGCTTGGATATGGCATGTTGCCACAAAAAGGATGAGGGCTTGATGCTAGTAGTGGCAACGGACTACTCTTCACTACCTGGTTTCTTAGCAGGAACCTGCTTCTTTGGGGCCATCTTCTTTACATGTTATGTTATGTTAGTTTACCTTTCTTACGTTGTTATGTAGAGATTTACCATACCATTTATATATTCATTTGGAGCACTTGGATTTTGTCTGGGAATTGGGATTGTAATTTATTTTAACTTTGAAGTGTTATAGGTACCTTGTAATGTTTTAAATATTTATTGAGGTGTTGTACTATTTTTCTAATAATTTTGGTATGTATTTTAATGAACTTGTTATGGCAAATGCAGAGAATAATAAATAATTGTGTTTGTTATTTTATGTTATGTAATGTTTGTGTTTTTCTGACCCTGTTTTTGTTATCTTTGGGAATCTGGGCACTTTATCACTGCCAATCACTGCTAAAGTATGATCTCTATATAAAATGTGAATATGATTGGTTATCCATGATTGGCATATTTGATTTACTGGTAAAAAGTGCACTATGTGTGCCAGGGCTGGTAAATCAAATGCTACTAGTGGGCTTTCAGCACTGATTGTGCCACCTGCATGAGTAGCCCTGTAAATGTGTCTCAAACCTACCACTGTAGTGTCCGCATGCGCAATTGTATTCTGCCATGTTGCCCTGGCAAGTGCACCCACTTGCTAGGCCCAAACTTTCCCTGTACTTACATGTAAGGCACCCCTAAGGTACGGCCAATGTGCCCCCATGGGAAGGGTGCAGTGTATGTGAAAGGTAAAACATTTACTGGTGTGTCTTACATGTCCTGACTGTGACATACTGTCTCTTTCATTTTTCACTGTTGAAAAACTGTCTGTCCCATCATTGGGACTGCACTGTAACTTTTTTCATGTGTAAATTTCAATTGGGATAAGATTGAGAAATGGAGTTTAGGCTCTCTGAACTCCGAATTTAATAACACCCCTTTTAGGGAAGGTGGTTTTTCAATTGCATGTTTGAAAATGCCACTTTAAGAAAGTGGACGTTTTCTTACTTGACCATTATGTGGGCCTCTGACCTTTTGTGTATTCAGCGTCTGGTTTTGGAGTAATGGGAGCTGGGAATGTTCATTCTCTCTAGACAGTCACAAGGGGGGATTGAGGCATGTCCGGCCTTGCCTGGGTAACTTTACTCATTGCTAGGCTGATTAGACTTGAACTCCATTTAGAGTGGTGAGAGGAGTTTCGCTAGTACCTGAATAGGCTGTATCTCCTTATCACAATGCTTTCTGCACCCCCTGTGGTCATGATGCGCCAGGGAGTGCAGGACTGGTTTGGACTGGGATCAGAGACCCTATCCACAAAGAGAACAATAACAAAATGGGGTATAAGTATTGGATCTAAAACCCCAAGACTTTTGATGACTTCGAGAAAACAGAGGACCCTGCCAAGAAGAAGAGCGGAAGGACTGTGTAAGGAGTGCTGCCACTGCTGTGTGTGGGGTTGGCCGACCTACAGTTACAGCTTCTGCAGGAGAATGACTGGGCTGTACTTCCCCTTTGTCCTAAATTAAAAGCGTATGAGGAGCAATTTATTTTTTGAAGCCTAGAGCTAGTGGAGCGCTTTTGAAGCCTGCCATTAGTGCATTGTGAGTGCTACTCCTAGCAATAGGATCAGCACGTTGCTGATCCCCTTGGTGTCTCAAATTCCTTCCCAGGTCCCAGGTCAAGAGCACATGGTGAGTGCTGACCTCAGGCTCCCAAGAAGCAACACTGAGGGCTTTGAGGGATTTCCTCTCCAGTGGGAGAGAGGAATGTCATGACAGCGGGTGGAATAGCCCTAGGGAATTGCCCATGAAGAGCTCTGCTGTCATCCTGTTGTGGGTGGGCTTGGTGAGAAAGTCAGCGGCCGCTCTACACTGTACCTTTTGGGAGAGGGGGTCCAGGTCCTAGGCTGCCGGTAATCCTGCGAGTGCTTCCTCAAGGAACTCTTGTCATGCTCTCAACCATGGCCCCCATTCTGCATGATGGACCACAATAGGCAGCGGTCCGGGAACAGGCTGAGGCCGAATTTTCCGGTGTTTATCTGTGAACCACGGGCTGTGAGGAAGCACCCCCCAGTGGCATACCTGAGAGCAGAGTTTGGTGCATACTGACCTCCCAACTGGCAGCAGTGGACCGTAGGCTGTCACCTGACTCCCATCAGCTTTGGAGGAAGCCAGCACTGAACAGATTGGTGAGTTAGGCCCCAGGGGGTTGATTCAATTGCACCACATGGCTTTCGTGGGCAGTCCCCATCCAGCCTGACTCTAGTCCCAGCGAGTGGTCTGAGATTCCCTGGAGGGATCCGGACTTGGTGTAACTGAGAAGCAGAACCTCAACGCAGACCCAGTTTGCCACTGAGGAGTGGTGGCTCATCTTGCCAGGAACTTGTCCCAATCATCACCCCAAACCACCACTGGAGCATAGAACTAAGGGTGAGTTTTGCGTTATCGTCACTAGTGCCCCCAGAAGGGCACGGCTGGTACCGTATAATGTCAAGGAGAAGCACAGGTGTGCTGTCTTGCTGAGTTCTCTGCATTTGTAAATGATTACCCTAAACGTTTATGGTTTTTGCAATGATGTATGGTGATTTATATCCTTCAGTGAATTATGGTGATACCTGGTGACTTGTGTTTCCCATATTGGGATGGCATGATATGCACAGTAATGGTGCCTCCCATAATATTTTTGTGATATGTACAATTTAGAAGCATTTACTTTAGTGCTCTACCTTTAATGTTATGACATTGCCTAGTTGGCAAAGTGATTTAGGATCTACATGATGTCATGACAATTGCCTAGATGGCAAAGTGATTTCTGTGATTATGGTTAATGTGTTTTATGTATAATACAAGGAATATTTTTATATAACCTGGTGTGAAGTCCCTTTTATTGTGTGCTTAGTGTGTCACTGGTGTGTGTGTCTGTGTGTTGCACAAACGCTTTGCACATTGCATCTGGGATACCACTGACTGCTCTGCCAAGCTATCAAGGGGGTGACTAGGGGTTATCTTGAAGGTGCAACTCCCTTACCCGGACTTGAGCGGTGGGTTCTACCTGGCTTAAGTGCATACCCTAGCCAAACAGAACCCTCATTTCTAAACATTATGTGTATTTGTAACGCCCGCATATCACTCAGGAAGCTATCCTGCCACCATAAGAAAGGGGTGCTGACCTGGTTGGGGCCTGTAGAAAGAACCTGGTTTTCAGTTTGTTTTTCAGAATTCTAGAATTTAGCTGTGGGCAGTATTATGACGGGGGAGTTGTTCCAGGCTTTAAAAGATAAGTACTAATGAGCTTGGCTTCTGGCTCTTTTGACGCGTGGAATATGGGTAAGCAGCAGGGTATTGATGAAAGATGTAAGGTATGGATGTGGAGGCTGATGTGCCTGTCTAGATATGCAGGTCCTACATTGCACAGTGCTTTGTTAGTGTGTGTGAGTAGTGATTATTTCATCTGTTGTTGGTCAGCAGCACAAATGGATGCACTTGCCAGAAAATTCTCAGAACTCTGGTTTCTACTGTATCACAGAATTCTCTTCATTTCAGTATCCGTTTGTGCACTTGAAATGTCCTCCAAAAAGTGAAGATTCAAAAGTGCAGACAAGGGATGAGTGATGCTTTTTCTCCAAAATTCCAAACCCAAAATGCCAAAAGGATGGCTGTGCAAAGCACTGGGAGGAGTCTTCAGGCCAAGAAGAGGACTTTGAGGCTGTAGTGATGTAGATACAGTAGCATCACTCTGTCTGGTATACTTTATGTCTGGGTGGAGTTAGCAGAATTCTGCTACGCGGCAATATGCAGACCTCCGCAAGTGGCAGAGTTCGTTGGATAAATGCTGTTCAAAATCTCGCCGGTAGGTTGATTTTCCACGCTTGCGCTCGTCAATTTGATGTTGTTGGCAAACAAGGAAAAATCTCGCCAGGAGGTGGATTTTCCTCGCTCACACTTGCCAACTTGATGTTTACGAATGCAAGAGAGGGAAAAAACTCTGCTCCGAATAGGTGAGCAGAGTTTTTCGGACCTCTGTGAGCTCCGTGTAATGCAGCGTGCCGAGATCTCCTCAAACTCCGTGAATCCAGACTTAGTATACTTCCCCTTTAAACAAAACTAACATTTTCCAAAAGATACTTTTTGCACACAAAAATTGCCAGAACAGTCCATTCGAGTAAAAAAACAACTCAAAAAGAAATTTGAAGTTAATTTCATCATTGCCTGCATTAAAAAATTGCCAATTGTGTTGTTTCCATGCTCCAGTAATAGGAACTTTTGTACCGAATAGACACCTTATTTTGGCACCGCAGCGTAATGGCATAATCTCTGGCATTTGTATCAATTTTGGAATGCAAAATGCCAGAGATTACGGGAGATTATGTCAGCATAATGAAAATTATGCCCAGTCCTAGTTTGAAAAACCCTTTTAAAAAACGAGTTATTTATGTTGTCCACCACTCTAGTTGCCTGGAGTATCTCATTTCAATAACAAATATTCTACATTAGAAATGCCCAGATGTAGTTGAAATTCATTTTTTCCTATGTCTTGTTTCTTCCTTCTGGGTAATCAAAAGAATATTATACAAGATAACTCTAATAGGAAAGCATTGCTTCACTAATGACTCATGTCAGATATATATTATTGGTAATTCAATTGCTAATGCAATTAATGCTTCAAATGCCACATCTAGCAGTTACATTTTTTTATTTACAAATATGTGCTTAAGGGATGATAGGATATGTGTGCTGCCCTGCGCCACCATTCCCATAAATATGCCCCTTAGTGTCAGTGCAATAGTCATCCTCAATCTTTCTCCCTATTCTTACGAATGCTGTTTGTTATTGTTCTTATTGAGTGGAGAAGTGTGGCTCAATGGTTAAAGCGGCAGACCCTGATGCAGAAGTCTATCCCGGTACCAGGGTTCAATTCCCTGCCTCGGCGGGTCTTGGCCTCAAAAATTCCACGGACCTGATAATTCTCGCCTCGGTGCCTATTCCAATCATGGAGTCCCACTCTGCAACTCTGGGCAATAGCTTGCTTAATCTCCACAACGGCCCCCACAACGCTAAGGATGCCTGGCTTCCACCTTGGGGGTGCCCAGGAGTGGACACCTCACAGGGAAAGCCAGGATGGGTTCCACAGCGGTATTCGTACAAGCGCCTTGAGACACTTGCGGGTGAGTAGTGCGCTATACAAGTATCAATTTATATTGAGTACTGTGAATCCCTTCTGCTCTCCACTTCAAGGGATTTCTGCATAAATTAAAGCATTAGGAGGGCACTCGTACCTGGTATTTTTTCTAAACTACTGATCAAAGACAGCAATAGCTTACAGATTTATGACTCAATCTATCGGGGTTACCAGACGAATGCTCAAGGCATAGACCATAAACATTTCAGACTGACGTTTCATCACTTGCACATACACAAGAAATTGCAAATATTTAGATGTTTTAAACTACCATTGATTATGCTTGTATTAGTCCCTAGAAAAACAGTGCTATTTTTAACTGATTGCGCCCTACCAAATTGTTTTTTTCGGGGAAATCAGGCAAATAGGGTTAATTCTGCCCACATTTTATGATACTGAGTCACTCGCTTTAGAAATATCTTTGATGTCGCAAGAGTGCAATGTGTTCAGCCACGTGTCTTTGCTATTCATACCAATTCGAAATGTTCAAAAACAAATGTGCACCTACGGATGTGCTTAACCACCTTCCAAAACATCTGCTCAACTGACAAACATTTTAATTTCATGGAGTGTGGCCTGGAAATTGGAAGGTGATTTGATTGGATTTTTAAACTCAAAACAAGACTTTGGCCATCTCAGAAGTGAGGACTGGTTTGGTTTCTTCTATCAATACTACAACATTTTTAGAAAGTTGCAGAGAGTGTAGACGATCTGTCCCGCACTGCTAGACACACATATAATACAACAGGCCGTGTGTGTATTTTTAAATCACTGGTCACCCAAAACCCCAATGGTAAGAATATGGTCCAAGAGGTGGAAGGAGGTGAATGGCCAAGCAAGTTTATCTGTCATACTGCAAAACTCGGAGAACTCTGTGGTCAAGAAAGTCTCACTATACGATCATAGCGAGCTTCTTCAAGTATTCTTGTATCATCCTTTAGATACATGGGCTCTGAAGAAAAGCGTCAACACCTCAAACGAGCAAAGTATCTAAAGAAAAAAGAGTATAAGTTACAAACTATAACGCAAACCTATCAGCTAATTACCAAAACATTTTGGAACAATAATAAAGAGGGATGGAGGAAAATTAGATCAATCATTTCAAAGTAAGTCAATGACTGTAACAGTTAACATGGTACAATCTTTGGAACAGAAAGTCAGGATTCCCAGAGATGTCATCACAGTTATGACCACACGTTTGCACTGTTAATAATCGATGCAACTATTATCAAATGTATGGTATTCGATTTACCAAGCTTAGGAGGATGAAGGGCAGAGCCTGTTTTGCTGGGATTCAGACTCATGACATCGAGAACATCAGCATTATCAGAGTTGGGTGTACAGCTCAATTAACCATCCTGCCAGCACTTCGAAAAAACTACAATCACAATCAGTCATTGGGAAATGGGCGTCTGAGTATTTCAAACGTGCAATTGTGCTGTAAGAAATGAATTGCAAACCATACAACCACTGCTTGATCATTGAGTATGAAGTAAGAAAGAAAGGGTGGACCATTAAGGCCAAGAAACAATCTGCAAATTGTTGGGGTTAATATGTTGCAGGGTAGTAACAACACTAGTATTTGAATTCTAATGTGGCTTTTTGCTCTACTTTAGAAGAGAGATTACACAAAACTAAATTCAGAATTGTAAATCTTACTGAACAGTTTGATATTCCTTTAAACTTATATGTCAAAGGGGAATAACGCAAAAGAAAGCTCAGAAAGTTATGCATTGGTAATAACTAAGAGGCTTATCAGACTTAGGGGCATATTTATCAAAGGTTTTTTGTCACCCTTCTGCCACACAAGAAGAGACAGGGTGATACAAAAACTAGAATGAGATTTACTAACCTACGCAAGTCCACCTTGCATGGCTCTGTGTGGAATAGTAAATTTGAGGTAATGCAAGGAAGCACAAGTTGCTGCCTTGCAGTAGTCTGCCCCAGGGTTAAGTTCAATGGGTTGAGCGAGGGTGGTCCTACGTATCCACCCATGGATTTTCGTGCATTCCCTGGTTTGCTATGAGAGACAGACCTGGGAATGCGTCAAAATGCTACGCCTTCCTAGGGGAGGCGTAAAGAGGAGAAATATGTTTATTTCTCCTCAGCTTTTCCTCTTTCAACATGTGCTGCATTTGCAGCACACAGTGAAAGGTAAAAGCTTCTGCGGTTGTTTTTGTGCAGGAAGGTGTCTCTTTCTGCACAAAAACAATCCTGACTGCAACATGGTGTATGGGTGTGTCTGTTGCTGCTAGACAGCACATAATGCGCCAGAGTAAGGAGAGGATATGAATGATCCTTATAATGATAAATATGGCACATCACTGCCCTGTCCCAGAATGCAACACAGCAAGGTGTCTTGCTGTGCTGCGCTGAGTTGCATGACATTTTGGTAACTATGCCCCTTGCTGGCTAGGGCTTAAAGTGCTGCATGTGTGGTCACATTGTAGCACACAGGCAAACAAAGCACCTGTGGTAGAAATAAAAGTTCCCACCATTACCTTTTAAAAGTTGATTGCAGTTGGAATTGAGTGCTAGCCCTCATTCCAGAAACACAATGAAAATGTGAATTTTATTTATTTAAATATTCACTTTTACAGACATGTAGGGTTCTACAAAAGAATAATGAATAAAAGTGAGTATTTGGGTTTGAAATCCATCATATTTGCAGATATTCTTGCTGCTTTTTCCTCACTGCGGCTTCAAGATACAAGCCTCAAGAGGACATAGGATCCTTACGTTGAAAGGCATAATAGAACATGAGTTTAGCGTCTGCATCACTTTCTACATGGTTCCATCATAGTCTACGGCAAGAGGGTAAACAAAAAAGGATACTTGTATTGGAGAAATGAGACCCTTGACAATGCAGCCGATTACAAATATTTAGGAGTGTGGATTGGCGTAAGAGGAAGACAATCCCGGCAAATGGAGTCAATCATTTGCAAAGTACAGGCTCTGCAAAGTGCTTTTAAACCTGCTTCTAAACATCTATGGGGCTCCAAATTAGATCCAATGTTCCAGGTTATAAGGGCAAATCTACTGCCAACAATAACATATGGGAGAGAAAATCCTGATGGGGAAGGGTGCTCACCTCTTGAACATTTTGGTGGCCAAGACATATATATCTGTGTTTTGTCTTCCTAGGACTGCTTCTCCTGCACAAATACGGCTAGAGAAATTGAATCCATCCTGAGCAATTCACTGCACCGTAGGTTCCTGGAAACATCCTTAGACACTTTCGAGGCGGGGGATTTACGAACCAGCAGGTGTTACAGGCAGCGTTTAAAAAATGTGTCACCATCAGCCCTTACAAGGTTACCAGGTTAGAGGATAAGAACGTGCTAGCACAGCGGAGGCCCGCCTGGATGTGTTAAATACATACAATGCGAAAGGCAACCAGGTACTTTTAAACACAAACTACTCAAAGTATCTCAAACTGAAGTTTATGCATTATTGATCTGGGGCATACCCAACATTGGAAAACCCAAGTGGCTTACCCAACCCACAGACTCCATCTTTTGGCTGTGAGCAACCGCTAAAGAAACACACATTTAGTCTATTTGTGCCCAGCTCTCCTCCGACTGAGCAGAGACATCTTGCATAGAACCTTCAACACTCTTAGTGTGCGGTCTTGCAGACTGGCTATTATCATGGCAATTAACCCAGTCAACACCTAAATTGAACATCAGGCTGGTAAAGTTTTTATCTAAGTTCAGTGAAATGGTCCTACATAATGGACATTTGTCCTAAATCATTTTTATGGTCATAAATGAATCATACATTGCAGTTTAAATACATCCAGTTATATAACTCTTTACAACATGCACTTTATGTTGAATTGTGATTGAAAATGTTTAAAGTCATGGAGAATTCTTAAGTAATGCATGATAATTATGAATTACACACTTTACCATTTTTATTGTCCTCCAGTTTTATAGCCCTATATAATTACCACTTTCCAGCGCGGCTGTGCTGTGATTTCACATTCTCAACAAAATAGCTTTTTTATGTAATGTTTGATGAACATGTTCTGCAAAGATTCGCACTCCTGTACGCATTGTGATTTTAAGTGTGTAGTATTTCTAGACAATATTTTGTGTATTCTTTTTTTTTGCAAAGACTTTAATTAACAATGCGAATACAGATTTTTCAACTTTTTTGTACTGTAATATGGGAAATGGAGAGGCTTTCTTCAGACACAGCATTTTAGTAGACTGTTGCTATATCACGATCCTTGGGTAATACTAAGAGCCTGGCCTTTGAGACGTGTGTTCCATCTGGTGCGTCTGCTGGGCTTTTAAGAGAATCTTGGTGTTAGCATTTCATTCCTGTTTCTGCTGAAACCCTCCATTATGATTCTGACATATGCTTAATAACAGATGAAAAATTGTTGCTCAAATAATTTATTGGAGCTAGCTTAAGTACTTGCAAAGAATCGTATTAATAAGTATAGCATTAAGTAGCTTGAAACATTAAACAGGCCGGGCAAAAGTTTTAGAAATGTTCATAGTATTCCAGCTGTTGAGAAATAAAACTATGTTAATTCAGTAACTCAGCGCCTTTATTAACACTGGTTTATGTAGTGCCAACATATCATCTTGGAATCCTTTAAGCGCTGTCATACACAATTAGTGTATTGTAATGGAGAGATATTTGGGTGGGGAAGATCGCGGTACTGTAATGGGTATGCCTCTAATCACAGTTGCCTCTGGGGAGCTGTTTAAATAGTTGGAACTGCAAAGATTTTCTGCAGAGTGGGCAATTTGTGCTCTAGTGGCTGCCATAGGGCATTTCATAAAATCTGCTAGAACAGGTCGCATGGCATGTTTCTGTGGTCTAAGCTTACCCAGGATGATGTTCACCCTTTTGCTGTGTGGAAGTTAGAGTCAGTATGCTTACGCCTCAATGGCGAGTGCCCTGGAGATAGCTGAAGCATTTACTAACCCGCTAAATACCGACACAATCGGCTGAGGTATTTACCGGTTTCCATGATTAACTCCTATTCTAAGTTTGCACTCAAAATTGGGGCATGCCATACAAAATGAGTTACTTACTACAAGAAATATCACGTCTTGGTAATTATAGGGCTATTTTACCCTAGTCAATTTTGTGACGTTTGAGGTGCCAAATTTGAACTGAGGAAAACTGGGGATGCACAATTTATTTTGCGCTTCACCGGGGAGACTTGCCAGATAACCTACTTGCCTGCCAGCAGCAAACACAGACTCCAGGTCCCAGGAGACCCACGCTGCCACACCTGAGGCGCATCAGCTCCTCCCTGCTGCCTCTTCATAACTGCTCGTGGCACCTGCTGCACGGGACGTGCATGGGCGCACACCAGGCGAAGCCCGGGCCAAGGACGGGCCGGTTTGAGCCAGTTGGAGACCAGAGGAGGCCGGGCTGGGCCCCCCTCTAACATCTCTAGTTTGCAAGGTTAGCCATTTTGTTTAAATTGTGCTTGCCAACCATTGTTCATATCCTATGTTAAATTAGAGTGCTTTATTCAGTTTGCGATGTCTGGACGTGAAGGGAAGGGGAGGAAAGCTGCAACGGGCGGGTATGTAGCCGGGACACTTGATCAGTTTATAACAAGGGCTAAGTCAGTGCTGGAACATGAGATCGCAATCACCGAGCGTCGCCTTTCACAAGACCTGGTATTCTCCAAACGCTCATCCCTGGGGGGCCTGATGTTGGCTCGTACTCCGGAGCAGCATATACATACAGATACTGACCCCGGGAATCTGAGTCAAAGCGGCAGACAAGTGCTTCAGGAAACAGCGAATACTTTGTTGGTTAGGGAACTTCGTCACTCTATTCAATCTACACATAAATCTCCGATAAACATCGATACCGGGGCAGCCTCCAATGCATCTATGGGGTCTGTTCCCAAGGATTTTCCCCATCCACCAGAGCATACATTGTGGGCAGCTTCTAAGAGGAAGCGAGGAGGGGGTGTCCAGAGGGGGAAAAATTCAAGGATGCCTAAATTGAATAAGACTGGTGACTTGGTGAACACTGTTCTTCTAAATATTGAGGCACCACAGGTGATTATTTCCGTACCAAATACTTCGACCACGATTCCCTCTGACTGTTCCCCGTTTCCGGTGGAAGAGGGATTCTGGTTAAAAATAGGAGGTCTTATTACATCTTCTATGCAGCCTCTACTTAAGAGGTTGTCGTCAATTGAGAACAGACTGGTGAAATTTGAACAGTTGACTACAACCAATCTTGAATGTATTAAGAAGAATCTGGTGAAGAGTGTTAGGGCTAATTAATTGATGATGAATGGGCCTCAGGCCCCCCTACCATCAATCTCCAAGTACCACATCGGTCTGTTCCCAACTTAATGGATGGCACTTCGTGCGGGAATGCTGTAGCTGGACCCAGCAGTGATGATGGTGTAGATATACAGCAAAATATGGACTGTTCCCAGAGTGAGAGTGTTGCACAACAATCATTGGGAGGGGGTCTGGCCCACAAATTACATGGAGGTTTGAATGTCAATGAACCCAAGGACAACCTGCCACATATTGATTCGCCTCCTGACTCCGTACCTTAAGTGGTTGTTTTGACCGGGGTCCCTGAATTAGATAAGGGCAGGGTTGAATCTTATACTGAACGAAAAAATAAAACCATTTATTGGCTGAACAGTAATAGACCCCTCTCGCCGAATGTGCAAAGTCAAATCTTGTTTGCCCGCAGAGTAAGTTAGGTAGGCCATAGAAAGAAAGAAATAGCGGGTAATTTCATAGTTATTATGCATAGTTATTATTTTTAGAGACAGTTGGGTGGTGCGTCATATTTGCGAGGGGCCCCACCAAAACATGAGAACTAGTATCCAGACCTTTGACTTAAGCTATTTCTACTCCCCCCCAACTCATATGGAGAAATTCGGATACCTGGGAAAGACCTGGGAAAGGTGAGCCTTGCCTGGCAATGCCAGCAACAGAGCAGGGACAGATGGTATTGGCTTTGCGCCTAGTATCCCTCTCAGTAATAGATTCAGTGTGCTTGATTTGGTGGACTGACTAATTCCAACTAACATCGGTCCATCCACTTCGGTTAATCAGTCGTGTGATAGCACCTTGGACCAGGGGGTGGAGGTATCAAATCGACAGCCAGAGCAAAGTATTGTGTCGGGGTTCGAAGATATTCTCAAAGATTCTACAGCTGGTGTCTGTGAGGAGGTGGGGACATTTTTAGATGATTCTAAATCTAATAATTCCACAACTTGTGAGGTGGGATCACCTCCCCAAATCCTAGTGACTCCCGTTAATAACTTTGAGCCCTTTGAAGCCATTGGTAGTCGAGAATTAGAGGTGACTGTTGAGAGTGGGATGGAAGTTAGATCAAATGGCCCTAGGATCCTGTCATGGAATATTGCGGGATTATCGACTAGATTAGAGCTGCCCGATTGGGGTGATTTCATAGACTCCCATGAGATTTGTCTATTCCAAGAAACCTGGGCCTTAAAACCTTTATTTAGAGTTGGCTTTGCAGCGTATAGTGAAGCAACAGTGAAGGGTGCCAGGGGTAGGCCTTTGGGGGGTCTATGTAAATGGGTGGGAATTCACCTAGGATGCACAGTGAAGAGAATAGAAACCCATTCACCAGCTATCTTATGCATTCTCCTCACCGACAGAGATCTCCCAAAATTGGCCATTATTAATGTCTACTCTAGGCCAGCTAAGTACGGGCACACATCTCCGACATTAGAATGTTTGGCTGCCCTCCTCACTTCACTTTCAAGAAAAAGCATACTTTTTAATAGGTGGGGATTTTAATTGCTATTTTGAACCCCTTAATGGGTTGTCATTATCCATCACTAGTGATGAGGATTCAATATGGTCAATCCCCGCGTCTAACGCCTATCCGATAAGGGAGTGGACCCCTTGTTCCTGCAATTGACCTCTCTTACCCTTACCCACTCCTTCAGGGTTTGTATTGGTCGGTTCCCTGATGACAATCCTGGGCATTCCACTTTTGATAGATTGGGTCAAGCAACAATAATTGATTATATTTTATTAAGCATTGAAATCTGGCATAAAGTTGCGAAGTTCTGTGTCCATCCTCGGGAAGAAAGCGATCATAATCCTCTGGTCGTAACGCTAGAATCTCAATTGGTAGAAATAGGCCAAGTCTTGGATAACCACACATCAGAGAATTTAGTAGTAGTTGATGGAGGTTGAAGAATCTGTTGGGGTACAATAGTCCAATCACCAGATACAATGGCGGATATGTATAATTGCATTATTCCTCTCCTAAAAACAGTGCCAATATAGAATCTGATATAGACCTAGGAAAAATCCACCAGGACTTGGTTGCAATTCTGGTGGATTTCTTTTATAGTAGCAAACCCACTAAGAGCAACCATTGTAGAAAAAAACCCTGGTACAATAGGTCGTGCAGGGATGCAAAGAGAGCCCTGCTGCTATGTCTTGGGGGGGGATGATAGTTCGCATATAAGGGAAACTAGGATTTCTTTAAAAAAAGCTCTTTTACAAGCAAAATCTGAATGGGAAATGGAAAGATGGTAGGCCATTAAGAACGCCTTGGACCATAAAGACAAAAGAGGCTCTCGAATTTAGTCCATACTGGAAAAATTGAGGGAAGGACTACCATTGAACCTAATATTGGCGAGGAAGCCTGGCGTCTTCATTTTAAGGATTTATATTCAAGCACACATAATGGTTCCAGTATGAGTGGGATCACGGTCCACTGTCAAATTTTTTATTCTCCTGGGGATACACCTCCCTGCACGTTGTCTGAGGTGTTAGCTGCCATAGCCAAGGTACTACCAAACAAAGCTCCTGGGTTAGACAGAATTCCCGGGGATCTGTACAGAAATGATCAGATAGTGTGGGCTCCATATCTCCAAACATTATTTATTGCAATCCTTTATGGCATGCCACCCCCACCTACGTGGGAAGGCGCAGAGATTATCCCAATTTACAAAAATGGTCACCCATGGAGCCCGTAAACTATAGGCCAATCAGCCTTATTGATGTGACCCAAATTTGTTTTGCTAGAGTGCTATTGGGTAGACTCCAGGGATGGATGGAAGACCTTAATATTTTAACTCCCTTGCAAGCAGGCTTTAGATCTAAAACATCTACCATAGATTAGCTATTTAGGCTTCAACTGATCTATTGGAAGCACATTGTTTTGGAGGGTGGGAGTCTGTACCTTACATTCGTGGATCTTAAATCAGCGTTTGATATGGTGGACCGCGATCAGCTGTGGGGTATTATGCTGGATATGAGGGTCCCACCATATCTCTCCCACCAGTTCAAACGCCTCCACGAGGGAACATATGGTAGAGTAAGGTTCGGCAAGAATGGGAAACTAACGGCATCTTTCCCCGTTGAAAAGGGAGTGAGGCAGGGCTGTGTGCTTGCTCCGACCCTCTTCTCGCTTTTTCTTAATGATATAATTGAAGACCTGCTTGCCGCTAAGGATATCGACTCCCCAAAACTTGCCAACCGCAAATTTCCCACATTAATTTTTGCGAATGACACACTGCTCCTCTCAAAATCATCTATGGTGATGCAGCGTGTGCTAGAGGAATTTAGTCAGTTTTGCAAAAAGAGGAATTTGGTGGTAAATATTAAGAAGACGAAATCTCTTCAATGCCAATTCTACAAATTGCCCTCACCCTAGAATGGATGATAGACCATTGGATAGGGTCCCTATCTTTGATTAATTAGGTCTTACCTTAAAAGATAAAATGGGGTGGGGACCGCAAATCAATAAAGCAAACTTAAAGCTAACTCAGGCCATTGGGGGATTTTAAAATTTCACAAAAGTTGTGCCTTGAAGGTTATAAGTCCGCCAGTCGAAATCTACAAAGTTCAAGCATGGGAAGCTACCTTATATGGGGCAGACCTGTGGGGGCATAGCGCAGCTAATGCCCTTACGGTAACAGAAAATAACTTCATAAGACATATTCTGAGCCTGCCCAAAAGTACACCCTAGTACCATTAAGGATGGATCTGGAAATCCTCCCGATTGCGGACCTAATTTCTTTGCACCCACTGCTGTATTTGCAACAGCTGTGGAGCACGACGGAGTTGGGTCACTATAGGGAGGAATTAAAAGTGGTACTGTCCACTTTTGGGGTTGGAAGTATTCCGTGGCTGTCCTTTATTAGGGACTCATTTCGGGCAATAGGGAGGGAGGATTTATGGACTGCACCTGAGGAGACATGTTTAGCGACTACAAAAAAATCTTTAGCTAGCGGTTTGAAAGAATATAAACTGATACATATTTTACAGACGGTTAATCCCTCAAGTTTAGCCTACGGGTTCTTGGACATCAAGCTCCAATACAAATGGGAGCAGGTGTTAGATTCTATACAACCACCATTAGCAAAAAAGTTGTTTTTGCAATTTAAATATGGGACGCTACCACTCCATGCTTTAACCAGCAAGTGGGCGGGTGCTACCTGCTGTCTCTGCCCTGGGTCCTTAGTGGAGGAAGAAACTGTTATCCATGTGTTGTTCTTCTGCTTGGCATATAAGCGGGCTAGGTCCAAGTGGGTGATCCAACTTTGCGGAAACCTGGGTAGCAGAAATTACATAGAATTTTATAGGATTTTAAAATCAGATACTAACCCGGTTTTTGTTGTAGCTATTTCTAAATTTTTATTTGCTATGTGGTGCAAACAAAGGCATTTACTTAATAATTGATATGAGAATATATAACACCGGCTCCTACTTGTTATCTGCTGTGATTATGGGTTCTGTAAAATCTCAGTCTGTAAGCGCAGGTATCTGTCGACTAAACCCTTGTGAGATATAGTAATACCTGTATAATTGGCTCCTTATGTGATTTTTGGTTTCAGAAAAATGATGGATGTGAATCCTTGTTTGTTTTTAATATTCATAGTTTAAATTATATTTTTAATGAATGTTTTAATTAATCAAGTTTCCTATAGTGACGATTTTTATTGGCCAATTTCCCAAAGTGTAACTTATACTGCTATGTGTATTATCTAGTGCTCCCATAACCATTGATTCCTTTTCTGACATGAATTTTAAGATGTTGTACATTTTTATGTGCTTTTATGGCTGTAATAGCCGAATTAAAGTTTTAAGAATGAATGAATGAATGTATTGCACCTTGCTGTTAGCGCTTGCGGAGAGACCTGCAGGGCTCCGAATTCCGAGTCCTGCACGAACAGTACTTGTGCCAGGATCAGAATTCTGCCCAATATTCGTAATCTGCCCTATCCTTAGAAATGTCAATTTCTAATTTGTGAGAGATAGGCCCTTCTTTTTAAGTGATCGGTGGGGCTCAGAGTTTCTCTATGAATGCGTGCATGCTCAATGTTTGTAAAGGCACCTATTTTTAGGACTAAGAGCAATGCTACATTTGTTAACAGTGCAGTGAGTTTGTCTGAGTAGGAAATGATATTGGAGCATATTACCAAGCAATAGCGATATTATCGCTATTGCTTGGTTAGAGACAAAAATGTATCGTCGACCTGCGGCGATTTTTATCGCAGATAAACCTTGGTATTACCAAGGTTTATCGCAAATGCGATAAAAATCGGCCGCAATGCATGAATATCGCTGAAAAGTCAGCGATATTCAGGCATTACCAAGCTAATGCTCTTAGCCATGTTATCCACCTCCCATTGGATAACATGGCTAAGAACTGCTCAGGGCAGGTGTTAACTTTTGGAGATATTCGCGCTTAGCGCGAATATCTCCAAAAGTTGGTAATAGGAGATAGCGATGTTAGCGACTGTTTCCAGTCGCTAACATCTTGGCACGCCCACTTTGCATGTCATTAGTGATAAATATCACTGACATGCAAAGTGGGGCCCAAGATGGTCGCTATCTCCTACTAGCTGTCGCTAACTGGTGTTAGCGACAGCTAGGTAATAGGGAAATAGGGAGATAATTTTATCTCCGCTTTCTTGGCTTTTAAAGCCAAAAAAGCGGGGAGATAAACCCCCTTGATAATATGCCCCATTGTCTTTTATTATGTGTGGGATCTAGATATTTTTCAGACCTGTTACAAGCCGATTGCCGGTCTGATAAATAGCTACTATCATGAAGTAACCCGGTTTAAGTGGAGAACATTATGCGATTTTAATCCTATCGGCACCTAAATCTGCATGCACCGGTATTTACTGAGCAGTGATCACTGCTAAACACGTGATTGCTGGTACAGGGATAAAAAAAAACAGGTCCTACAATGAAGGACAGTTGTAGAAACTGTACATACCGTTACCGACATCCCAGCTCATTGCCCTATGCTTTAGAACTGAGCTTTTACTTCTCAAGTAATAGTCACAGGCGACGCGCACCATTTTGAGTGATGAAAGGCCAAACATTGGCCCGTGTACGAAAATCAGGGGTGAGATGGCTTAGAGCAGATGGAGGCGCCCAAGTCCCTAGGTCCAGAAGAAATATAGTCGTTCATGAGAAAGGCCACGTATGTGAGGCATCGAGGGCAAAGCACAGTATCAAAATCCTTAACACAGTGACTCATCTAAGTGGAAAGTAAATTCGTGTGATTAATGCTAATGGGCCTATTAGAAGGTTGTTGCTAGTATAAATATTGAAGGGCAAACTGGAAAAACGCCAGCATGAAAAAGGGATTTGTTAAAGTGGTCGACGTGCATGTATATTATTTATCTGAAGTTACAGCTGCAGTGAGTGACTGAAAGAACATTACAGGTACTGTGCTAAAAAGGTGAGCCTAGGTGCCGCTTTCCTGGCCTCTCAATCCAAGAAGCACGTTTACATTCTATTTCAAATGAGAGGCCAGAGAGATGTTTTCTTCACAAAGTTTCTTTTTGTGCTTTAATGTGCTTTTTACTCAAGCTCGGCACATTTATATTTTATCTGTATAGGACCCTAGTTTATAAAGTTTCCCGGGAAACACATTACATTGCCTAGGGTTCAGAACTCTCTGTTTTCTCAAACCCCAAGAAATACATTTTTAAGCGCCATGAGGGGCCGGCAGGCACTGTTCAAAGCCATGCAGCCTTCAGTCAGTATATTTTATCTTCAACATTTATATTTGGTTGATATCTGCATGATGAAGCCCTGTAGATCAATATATTGCCAGGCGAGTCTATGCAAATGATATTCAGCGTGGTGACTCTAACCCCTGTACAATACCTGAGAATGTATTTAAGAACTAATACATATTTTCTTCTTCTTGGGCTTCTTCAGGGAATTTACGTGACATCCATCAGAAAACACTTTCATCTGTGTGATTTGATAGAATGGTTTCCACTGTAGTGAACATTACAGACGTTTTTCCCCCTAATGTTAAGCCCACAGTGCCGTCTCCGGCAGCACAGACGCTGTGACGTGTATTTGTTTTAAGACCAGTGTGCTGGGGAAACTTTTACGCTTGTGGAACTGTTTGAAACTTATTAAAATTGGACTACCCGCTGGCACTGATAAGAAATGCTGTAGAAACAGCCCCTGCCGTTCTACTGCGATGAATTAAACTTTCTGAGATAAATGAATCGTTCGTTTGTTTATTCTTAAAATGTTTATGGTTGCTCTAGGATAAAAAATATTCTGAAAGTCTGCAATAGAAATGTTGATGGGTTACAGTATACGTGACTAACTGCATATCGGGTTACACACTTTTGCAGTGTGCATTGTCGCATATGGCGCCATATCTCAAGCCAATGGGGTGTGCCCAGAGCTGCAGGTTTGGAAACCAAGTTAGAGGCCCGGCCTTGACTGAACATTCTATAATCGCGGGTAAATCACCTAATCTGTCCATGCCCCAAAAAAAAAAAACCCTACAAAAATCGGGGTAACGTAATTGCAATTTCTCCTAGCTAGTTGGTGAAGGAGAGTCCTGATTTTATTAAAAACAAAGGAAGAGAAATATAACATAGTATATTTTCCTGCTGTTTATTTCGAATAGCAACTTTGAATTAGATTACTGTCTTTTTTTTAAATATGTTTTTATTTTTATGCTTAAACCAAAAAAAGTAATGCAGTCATGTGCAACATGCCTTATTTTCCACGGTTGCTCATTGATGCCACATATAGTCACATTAGTCTGTGTTGATCAAATCGGAGTTCAACCAGACATGTAATGAATATAAAATAATAGATTTAGGGCACAGTTGTACATCCCCTAAGCAGTTCGTATCTGAGTGGCAGTCGGGCCTGGTGTTGGACCAGGACTACCATCTGCAGAAAGTGCATTACAATCTCCATAATCCCCTGTGCAGGAGGTAGCAACATAGAGAAACTACACCAACAACCTATAAATAAGGTCAGTCCAATCCTCTTTTTCTAATGATTATAGTTCACAGTCAATGGAATACTAAAACAGTACACATACATAACAGATCCCAGAAGAAACCAAACAACTTATTTTTAGTGATGAAATTCCATACAGAAAATGTCCTCCATCCATAATGCCTGGTTAGAGTCCAATACCACTAGGAACAACCAGAAAATAAAAACGTGTTAACACCATTGCCAGGGTGGGTATACGCACTAATGCTGAGATAATATTTGTCTCCTTTTATTTAATTAAATCAGGACTCTCATTCATCAACTAACCAGGGGAGTCTGCAGTCTAATTACATGACAGGAGGCTCCTAGTATGCATGTTTGAAGCACATTAACAACTGTCATTGCCGCATGATGAATTAGTTTTCAGTAAAACGTTTTAAACGTTGGCACCCTAGACCAAACTGTTGACTTAAGAATATCCTCTAATCTAGCCCCTCCCAAAATGCCGTTAATGTCATGGCACCCCAGCCCGAATGAATCCCATACTTCCCCATTTCCACCCTCTCATTGGCCATTACCCTTTTAACGCCCTCAGAACCTCTGTCACCTTCACTTAATGCTTAGGGCACCTCACCACACTCAATTTAGGATGTGACAGAAATGAAGAGAACTCTGTAGAGGTAGAAATCTTCTTGGTATGTCTTGTAATGGTAAAATGGACCTGCTGAGGAATGTTGAAGCAGACTCCGAAAGTGCTGGTTTAGTTGCAATCCACTTTAGAGGTTCCATGCTTCCATCGTCAGGTTGCCCTTTAGAATGAGCGTGTGATGTGGGCCATGAGGGCCTTCAATAATTGTGGTATGACCAGCAGACAAATTGGACAATTTGCTGTGAGTTCCAAGTGGGAGGAATAATAAGGCTGTGCTGTCGAAGGTGGTACTATCAAGACCACCTTTGCCGACTGTCCTTTGCACTTGTGCCACACCTGGGGATCATGATGAAGCGTGGAAAAGACATAGGGCCAGATGTAGGTAAAACTTATTTACCGATTCTTAATTACCGAATTTTACCGATTCGGTAATTAAGAATCGGTAAATAAGAAGTGGGGGTATGTAGGAACATCCAGATGTTCCAGTTACCGAATCGTTAAGAATCGGTATTTACCGATTCGGTAAATACCGACCGGTAATGCTCCATTCATTCCTATGGGCTTTGAAGCCCATAGGAATGAATGGGGCATTACCGGTCGGTATTTACCGATTCGGTAAATACCGATTTTGACAAGGGTGCAGGGGGTGTCACTTTGACACCCTCTAGCACCCCCACAAAAGGTTCGGGGGCCATATGGCAGGCATACCTGCCCTAAGGGCAGGTCTGCCTGTCATATGGCACAGGTGTGCATGCACACATGTGCATGCACACCTGAATCGGTATTTTAACATCAAATACAATTTGATGGTAAAATACCGATTTTGTAGGCCTTGTGGGACTCAGAAGAGTCCCACCTACATATCAATTTTACCGATTCTGTAAATATACCGGTCGGTAAATTTACCGACCGGTATATTTACCGAATCGGTAAAATTACCGATTTTCCCTGTTTACCTGCCCCTACATATCAAATGCCAAATACCGGTCGGTAACGGCCGAATTCGGCCGTTACCGACCGGTAAAACCCTACCTACATCTGGCCCATAGTCATTTCCATTGGACCAGTTTCAAAGAAAACTGGATCTGGGCCTAACCCTGTAACTGAGTCGTTAGTTGGGAGACAAATAGGTTTATATTGAATTAAACTGTATTCATTGTCTAGAACACATGAACATCCTGATGCCAGTTTCTGGCATCATAGAGGTTCCTTGCGCCCAAGTCTTCCATCTCATTGAATGGCCCCGGAAGATAATCTGCCTTCAATGATATCCCTTGGCAGAGACAAAACTCCCACAAAGACCTAGCAGATTCTGCTAGGGTTCTTGACTTCTTTCCCCCACGCTGTTTATGTATTTCACTGTTGTAAGTTTGTACATGCATAGGAGGACTGAACATCTGACCATGGCCTTTGCCAAGCTCTGAACTGCAAAGGAGACAGCAAGGAGCTCTAAACAATTTACGTGCATTAACAATTCCCTCCTGCACTATTTTCCTCCACTGGGAAAGGTGCCATATCTGCCGCCCCATCCCCAGAGACATGCATCTGATTCTAATAGTGGATCTGAGGTAGCTGAAAAAATTTCCCTTTAATCAACTTACCTACATGGTACAAGTCTATATCCTCCCTAGCCATGACATCTTGAGGAAGCATCAGTTAGTACTCTTGACACCTATGAAAGTGCCTGTCTTTAACAATTGGAGAGCCCTGAAATAAAGGGGCTCTGAAAAGATATCCTGAATCAAGGACGACAGAAGGTCCACCAGTCTTGCCAAAAACCTGAGAGAAACTGGTTGTAGAGATAGTATCCCCCTCAATTTCTTTTAGATTATCTTCTGTTTCACATTTGGGAGTAAAATTACCTCCCTGTCTGAATCTTCTAAGAACCCCAAAATGTAAATCCTTTTTGAGGATTCCAATTCCGACTTCCTTACAGAATTCTCCTGCTATTTGCACCTGGCTCTGCAAAAGATCCTTATTTTGATCCTGGATTATCACGTCATTCAAATTATAACAATCCTCAGTCTGGATTTCAGAGCTGTAGCAACTGACTTTAACAGCGTACTAGACCAACAAAGAGTTAGGGACTTGAACCTGTTTCCTGCCACTGCTACTGGAACAGTAGATGCTTCTTGTGAGTGTGACAAAATTGAACTGTAAGATAAGCGTCCTGCAAATCCAGATGTATCATCGAGTGCACGGAGAAGAAAATATCTCCAGGACTGACCATGATCTCCATTTTGAAATGTCAACAGGAAACAATTTGGTTGAGATCTTTTACATTTATGACTGGCTGAAACTTGTTGTAATTCTTTGTTACTAAAAATCTATTGCTCCCAAACCCATCAGAGTATACAAAACATGACGCTGTACCACCCTTCTGGAGCAAGTTCTGTACTTTTAGCTTGTTTAGCCAGGCACAAAATATTAGTGATCCCAAGGTGTCCAACATCTTATGTTTAAACGATGATGCCTAGGCTCTGTCCACACCCGTTCAGGGTTATCTACTGCACAAAAAGACATTTTTAGCATTCAGCACCGGAAGCATAGTAGCCATGTTTGTAATAGTTGCTCTACAGCATTCTGCTATCATTTTAGACCTCGTAGCCTTGTCACCGGGAATTCCGTATGTTATGGGCATCAACAAAAAGTGAAGGAAACGATTCATCTGAATTTTGTTGTTGTAACAAACCAAAGTCAAACATAGGCATTCGTTCTGCATCCAAAACAACTGTGTATGTTTATCATTCGCTGTTAATTTTTTGGGGAGAACTAGAAGCATCCTTGCAGCATAATATGCATCATTATCATACCAGTTATCAGAAAACTGATCATTCAAATCATCATATGACCTCCTGTATGTTCTACCCAAATCACCCATATTTGTGTCCAGTAATAGAGACAGTAAGTCCTTCCAATACTGCTGGATTGAAATTTCACCATCCGCATTATGTTCAATCTTTTATAATTGTCCTCAATCAGCATTTTTTTCATTGATCTTGTGGCCCCATTAGGTGCAGACAAAGTAGGTGATATAGCTGTTGCCCCTGATTTACCAAAAGCATTAGCCAGATATTTGAAAGAGGAGGAGAACTTCCTCTGAGTCTCTATTATTACTGCCATTATCGATTTCATTGATAAGGAAATGTTCTAGGAAATAGGGAATAGAACCCCCTCCAAAATGTAGTTACACTGAAAAAGTTTCAAATCACAGTGTTAACGTTTCTTTCAGACCATTAAAAGCACGTTTTAACATCACTTTTTACTATATTTCTTGAACATTAAGGGCCAGATGTAGGAGACCAAATACCGGTTGGTAACGGCCGATTTCGGCCGTTACCGACCGATATTTGAGTCTTGTAATGAAGGCGGCCTATGATTTACAGAATCGGTAAATTTACCGATTGTGTAAATCAGTATGTAGGTGGCACAGTAAACAGTGCCACAGGCCCCTAAGAATTCGTTATTTACCATGCAATACTATTGCATGGTAAATAACGAATACCTGTGTACATGCACATCTGTGCATGTACACCTGTGCCATGTGGCACACAGACATGCCCTAAGGGCATGTCTGTGTGTCACATGGCACACAAGCCAGAAACAGGGGTGCAACAGGGTGTCAAAGTGACACCCTGTCCCCCTTGGCAATTCGGTATTTTTACCTATTCGGTAATTACCGAATCGGTATTTGCCATTGATTCCTATGGGCTTCAAGGCCCATAGGAATGAATGGCAAATACAGATTCGGTAAATACCGAATCGGTAAATACCGAATCCTACCGATTTGGTATTTGTTACTGAATAATTACCTACATCAGATTTACTGATTCATGAATACCGAATCGGTAAAATTCGGTATTTATGAATCCGTAAATCTGATTTACCTACATCTAGCCCTATGTCTGTACAATTTACCTGCCATTGAGATACCATGCCTTGAACTCCAGACTTTCAAAGTAAGAGGCTAACATCTTTATCATAACATAACATGTGCATATGCAAAGCACACATTCACCCAGAGGCATCTTGGCGCTGAATAACAGATGTTTATTGTTACCGAACTCAATGGTAACAACTAGTTTACAAGTGACTACATTCTTTTCCAATGCAAAAGTAAAAAAAAAACAGACTTTACTGATACAGAAGCAGGCTCACTTTCAATGCTTGAATAGATATACAATGTAACTGTTCAGTTTTTTTAAACTGACTAGAACTCTGATATGCACTCACTCTTTCCCACTGCTAGAAATAAAAATTAACAAATAAACACGATCTTTACACTGTGCAGCACATACCCAAGAGCAACAATGTTTCTAAAGGTAAAATGCCCAGCTGGCGAGCACCTAAAACAAAGAATATTACCCAGATTTAACTATGTGCTACCCTGACTACAGCCATTATCCATTATTCCAGGCATACAGCAGCAGTTTACAATGATTTTAACAGAATAGGGCCAGTTTAAAAACAATTATAATAACTGCTGGAAAATGGCCCTCTCTGAAGTGTATGCCAAAACGTTATACCTCCTCTTTTTCTGACCTTGTTTTTGTTGATTTTATGACTGTAAACACATTACCACTACTAACCAGTGTTAAAGTGCATTTTCTTGTCCAAAAAACATTGTTTCATTCAATATGTATATGTAATTTATCTGTAAGTACCTAGTAGAGTGCACAACCTATGCCAAGGGCCTGTAAAGTAAATGCTACAATTGGGTCTGCAAAAAAGAACAAAAGATGGACAAATCATATATTCACCCCCAGTCACAGATCTGCGTTTAAATCATCATTCTTTTGCTCACCACGCCACCTCCATTTGGAACCAGCCACATGCAAATCAGTTTTGACCCTGCTCCCTGGGGGAGCAGACCATCCCGAATTGCCAGGCCAGGCCCTCCCTGGACTAGAAACAAACATCTGAGGACCAGTTTCAGGATATCACCGCTCATCAGTCAGGCTATCTTGAAACCAGTGGCACAGTGAGAATGGGACCCACGTCTGGCCAAATTGGTCTCCTGCTATTAAAATAGGGAAAAACTGTAATATATGTAACTTTGGCATTTAGAACCTCACTCATATTCTGTTTGTTTGTCCAGCCTTGTTCCCATATAGTCTTTGGCTGCTTCGGCCAATGTTTATACAGAATTGTAGCTCCAGTGGAACCAATGCATCCTCTGCTGCTTGTAGCAGAATCAACACATTGCCACTCTTGTGGGATTCTTTTTGTGGTGTTTGCACTGTGTTACTGTTTGAAGTCTTGCACAAATACTTCACACATTGTCCCTTAAGCGAAACCTGACTGCTTTGTGCCAAGCTACCAGAGTCTGAGCACAGGTCATTTGATGGAGTGTTTCTGACATACCCTGTTTAGGATTGTGATTCCTGCTTAGACAGGGTGCATACCTCTGCCAACCAGAAACCACATTTCTAACAATAACAAAACTTCAGCTCGCCAATATTTCAGGCAATGAAATACATAGGAGTAGCATGTAGTTAATAGGGGTGGGCGATATATTCAGCTCTTCCTGTGGAATTGGGGCAATGTTGACTACTCCAGGTTCTGCCAAATTCCGTCAACCGTCGCATGGCAGAGTTTTTACTAACACACAGCTCGCTAATAGTATATTGGTGTGCCCAAGAGAGATTTGGGGGCATAATATCTACAAACCGCGATAAATATTGCAAAACGCACTTAGCGCATTTTACATTATCGCCCTCTATCGCTGAATTACATTGCCATGTTAGCGGCATATTAGCAACGCTTTGCTCACAGGCGAAGTGTAATTCCGCGATAGACTGCAATAATCCTCATTAGCATGTGAAATCCAGTGATGATTTCACAGCGCTAATTAAAAGCTTGGTAATAGGGGAGTGTGTACTTAAAAATGCAATCCGCCTCCCATAGGCAATAATGGTAAGTCAGGTTTTATTCAGGCGTTAGGATCACGCGTTGATGGGGGCTTAGCTTGCCTTTTCTCATCTCTAGGCTGGTCAGGGGCAGCGTTGATAATACAGCAAAGTAGTGTTTGCGACGTTTTTCAATGCAGCAATTGTAAGGAACGCCTACTTTGCATCTCATTAGCGATATATATCGCTAAGATGCGTAGCGTTAGAAAATCAGTTGCTAACGTGCGGGGATGCATGTTAGCGCCGCCTTGTTAATAGGGTGATAAGAATATCGCCGCTTTAGCGGCAAAAATTGCCTTCTAGGTGGCACCCAGTGAGATTTCTCCAATGTATTCAGTCTCGGGTTGTCGGATCAGAAAGTTGCTGCTCAAGTAGAACATTTATTCTCGCGGCAGCTTAATCAACTTGAGACGGAGCACCATCTGATGCATGCCTTGGTGTCGTTTGCGTAGATATTTCAGTGCGTAATGACTTTCCAATGCTAAATTACAGCGTATGTAGAGAAACATGCCTATTTCCACCTCTTCTTGGAATTTCATGGAATCTGGTGTTTTTTTGTAACTTCGTGGAATTCCATGGAGCGAAACTCTGTGAGTTTCGCCCAGGCCTAGTATTTAACTCAAGCTGAAGGAAAAGAGGACATGCTTGGTGTTGATGCATTTTCTCTATGTTGTTACTCCCTGCCCGCGGAGCAGGATTATGAGAATTGTGGTGCACTTTAAGGTGCAATTCAAATAAACAGCAGAAAGGAGGCTTCATATAGCAGAACTGTCTTGTAATGAGATTTGATGTTCATTTAAAGCACACCTACTGTCTTTGGGCCAAGTAGGCGCCATATAAAACGGGAAAAAAAATGATAACAAGATGTATCTTTCTGTTACATCTTGAATTAGGTTGGTGTTAACAATGCTTGACAGCACAATATTGTGATTTTACCTGGTCTGCATTCACAATGTTTATTGTGTTATGGAAGTGCCAGCCCTTCAGAAGAAGATATTCAAATGCTCCTTTAGAGATGATGTGCTGTCATCAATACCTCGATGTTAAATCCCAAGTGACAGACTCTGTCTATTAAAGAAGACAGAAAGTTCAGGTAGATCCGTGTCTGGGGACATTTTCTATGTATGCATGGCATAAGGGAATGCCACCCATCTGATATGATTTATCTTGCAAGTCTCAACAAGGAAACACTCCTCCGAGAGCAGAGTTTCTTAGATTTCTCATATCTTTTGTTAGCATATACATATATCTCAACCTACATGAAGTCTAACTGGGTGTTTTACCATGGATTTTCATATTTGCACTGAAAATCATCAACTAAATGTCATCTTCACAAATTTCAAAGAGACTGTCTTCTGACTGCCATCAGAGTAATTAGGAATGTCATGCACCCTTGACCCTCATACTAATTCATGCATTAATCCAAAATCAGGAGTTAGTACCAGTTCAGGATTGCATAGCCAAAGGGTTTCTACCCACGTGTTTTCTCTGGGAAAAAAAATGAATGAAATTGGTAGGGTAAATTGGGCATATTTCTGGTTTGTGCACCCAACAATGTGTACAATGTTCAAATAGCATGTTTGAATCCATTCTCAGACCACACGCTCAAAATTATGTGCACACCTGCCAATTATTGCCTCAGGGTACCACAAAGCAAGAGCACTAAATGACCCGCCAAACCACAAATATAATCACTGAAGGACATTGTGAGAAATCTGTGTCACAGGCTGCCATGACAGTCATAAGTTACTGGGCTCCAATTCAGACAACTGTTGGCTTTCACTTCTGGGCCCAGATTTACTTTTTAATGCAGGAGCGCTTTATGGAAATTTACAGCACTATGCTGTATGTATACAGGCAGATAATAGCACGGCATATGATTTAGTGAGAGTTGCCTGCGAATGACATTATCAGTAGTGCTTATGCTAACTCTGGCTGCTCCCCGTGACACTCATACTCACACTCTTAATTTCTAGCTGACGATTTAGACCGGAGGGGCACACTCTATTACAAGGGTCTGGCATGTAAAATGTATGATTTAGGCTAAGGCACACAAGACAAGTGTCATGAATGTTGAGTCATTAAGATACCAGGAGTAGCAGAAGTGACATCACACACTTTGGCACGCCCCTTCTGACATCAAAGGAAGTGATCGCATGACCCTCAAAATTGGTTATCTTTCCAGAAAGTGAGGTCAGAGCGTGAAAGGCCTGCAAAAAAAAGCAATTTACCATAATATCTGATAAGACATTAAGAATATAACCCATATTTAAAGCATGAAGCTGCATTGAATGCCCGAGGCACAACCATAATTATCAAAATGACATGCCATCATAGGCGCATCCACCTAATGCTCAAGTACAATCATCATATTTTCGGACATAGTCTCAAGTATTCAGACATAAAATCTTATGTCAAATTCCATCATTATAGTATAGCCTGACTCTTCTCTGTCTCAAAATCAGTCTTGCAAACAGGCTTCATGGACCCCAACCATGGATACAATTATTGTTAGTAATATTATTATAATTATTATTAATAATAGGAGGAAGAAGCATACCAAAACCACCGTAGAAAAGCCCGTTGACCAGTTATACATTTTTACAAGCTCAGTTTATGTTTACAATGTTTTTTGGGCTAGTGTAGGTAGAATAATTCTAGAAGTATATCTTTGTTTCTAGGTACGAAGCGCTGTTTAAAGTAAAAGCTAATTTTATTATGATTATTATTGTCAAGAATAATAACTTGTTTTTTTATATAGCATTTTGATCCTCACTCCTGCAATTTCTAAGAACTGCTTTACAGTTATTAATATTATCAACTCAAGACAATAGTATTTTCCCTCAGTTAACCCATAAAAAGCTGAATATAGCTGACCCAAAATACCCAAAGTTTATGTCTTCTAGTTATTATTTAGGTACTCCATTTTCATAAACATGCTTGTTTCAGCACTAATTAAACTGTAGAATTACGAAAAAAAGATCATCCTCAACAGTTGCTCTATATTACTTTAAAAACAGGAACGCATTCTGTGGGTTGATATATTATTCTTAACAACAGTGCTAGTTTGGCCATGCAAGTCTTAAAACCATTGGTCAGCTCCTCTCACCTTTCAGCATACACACCCCCATGGGCTGAGAACACTGGGCAAAAGAAGAATTTTTTCCAGTGATGCAGACACATACACTGAGAAACCAATCTCTGTTGTGCGAGGCTCCTAATTAGGGGTGGGCGGAATTTGTATAGTCGCGCTACGCAAAGCTCCGCGAAACGGTAAAAAATCTTTGCGAGCACGCAAAAATTAGGCGAAGACGCAGAATTGCTTGTTCCAGCCGTTTGCAATGCATTTTTTCTGTTCGCTAACGCTGTTGGAATGTTCAGGAAGAAATATCTTGCAAACGCGCATATTAAAAGTGCAAAGAAGCAAAAAATTCCACAAAGCCACGGATCGCTGAATTTTTGTCAACTCCGCGTTCTCCGCGGAATGCAAAATTACCTCAATTCCGCAAATTCCGCCAGCGGAACCAAATTTACCGCCCAGGCCTACTCCTAATAAGTGTTTTTTTACATGAGACCTGACAGTACATTTCTTTTTGCAGCACTTCATTTAAGCACGTAACTTTGGCTGAAAACAAAAACGAAAGCTAACGTTATGTTCAATGCTTTTAAGACAAGCAAGCCACACTACATTGATATTCTTGTTTTTCTTTTGCATGAGTTAAGTATCACTCAGGGAGCTCCATAAATCAGGGGTCTCAGGGAATCTGTCAGGGTATCAAAGGGCAAGCAAGCGGGTCACAGCTGTGACACCTGATGACCTCTAAATGACATCCATGAGTATAGTGCTTGCTCCCTAGCTTGCACTAGTTTTTACTTGGCATTTGTGTTTGGAACAGAGGCAGATCACACTACTTTAGAAATGTGACTTTTCGACAAAACCTATTCTTTATGCATTGACCTGCCTCACACACACCCTGTTGCACACATTAACAAGAGTATAGTGCAAAGACGTTTGGGTGCTGCTCAATGTTCATCCTTCAGTGCAAAATAACGTTTGGGTGCGATCACTGATCTATGTCTAATGTTTGCACTGCTTTTTGTCACAAGAGTGCCAGCACAAACCTTTAATGACTATGGGACCTGGTGTACTGGGACCTCCATATTTAAGACTCATAACCTAGAGGTCTCCTATTGATGAAATTAATTCTCAGTGTAGAAAGGCAGAGCAGTCCAAGGCTTTCTTATGGAAGTGCTGTGACTAATAATTCAGAATTAATCAAAATATAACCTTTGATAAATTATCACCTTGATAAAGGCTTTTAATTGGAACGCTGCGCCCTACACTGCCTGTGCGCTGTAGTTAGCTATTTGTAAGCAGAGTGCGGTTTTAAATATAACATCCCCGTTTTGTCTATTTTATTTGAAATTGGTTTTTTATACCCTGATTTTAGCAGGATCACCCTCCACATACCTGCACTATAATCTGTGCCCCTCACCGCTGCTTTAGCCGGCTGACCTGTGGCTCCTCGCGTTTTCCGCCATCTTGGGGGTAGCTGGGGAGGTCTGGTGGCGCCATTCTGCTGAGCGCTCTAGTGCTCAGGCATCCAGGTGAGGTGAGCTCGCTATTTAAGACGACTGTTCTTTCCAGTCGGTCTTGGGAAAGGCTTTTAATTGGAACGCTGCGCCCTACACTGCCTGTGCGCTGTAGTTAGCTATTTGTAAGCAGAGCGCGGTTTTAAATATAATATCCCCGTTTTGTCTATTTTATTTTAAATTGTTTTTTTATACCCTGATTTTAGCAGGATCACCCTCCACATACCTGCACTATAATCTGTGCCCCTCACCGCTGCTTTAGCGGGCTGACCTGTGGCTCCTCGCGTTTTCCGCCATCTTGGGGGTAGCTGGGGAGGTCTGGTGGCGCCATTCTGCTGAGCGCTCTAGTGCTCAGGCGTCAAGGTGCGGTGAGCTCGCTATTTAAACCTCCCATGCAGACGCGCAGCGGTGACGCGCAGCGGGCTTGCCTGACTCTCACCGGAGTCAAGCCAGAGTCCTGCCCGTCTGCGCCCGTCAGCGCCAAGGAGGCGCCGGAGGCGGGGATCTCTGCGCCGCTCCTTGCCCCTCGTAACGGCAATGACATGTCAGGTTTGTCCGGGGATTTTCTTCGTTCTTACAACATCCCTCATATGCACTGTTATAAGGTCATAAATGTTGACAACTGGTATGGACCTGTGTGCTGTAGTCAGTGTAAGTCTACGCTGACTCCTGAGTCTGCCCCGGAAACACCCTCACAACCCTCCGTGTTGCGAGGAGGACTTATTAATGCCCGATCTCTTTGTAGTAATGCCCAAAGTATTAATGACTTGATTGTGCATACCAATTTGGATTGGCTCCTGGTCACAGAAACATGGCTGAAACCTTGGTGTAATCCTGATTTAGCTGTAGCTCTCCCTCAGGATTTCCTGATACAGCGTCTGGATAGGACTGAACAACGGGGGGGGCTTAGCAATCATTCATCGTAACTCACTCAAATGTTCCACCTATGAGGTGACAGACATCAAAGGGGCAGAGGCCTTGGCCTTCTGCTTGGGTATCCACGACTCTTACACCTTTTCGGGCGCCTTGATTTATCACCCTCCAGGGTCTCCTACAGAGTTTTTAGAAAGTATAGGTGATGTTCTGAGCGATTTAGCGCTTATATTCTCCCACTTTACGGTGTTTGGGGATCTGAATCTACATCTAGATTCCCCTAAAGAGCTAGGAGTGGGTGTTTTCACAGACATCATCAACATTCTTGGTCTTACGCTCCTTAAAAGAGAACCCACACATATTGCAGGACATTTATTGGACTGTATTCGTTCCAATTCATCTAGACTAATAGTTAAATCCCCCCCCCGTCCTTTAATATGGTCCGACCACTATTTTATCCCTTTCGACATTACGTTGAAACATAATGCCTTGATAAACTCTACAAAAAATAGAAAACCTGATAATAATTATAAACCTAACTGGAAGAAACTATCCAGTAGACCAGATGTTGTAGGAATGCTAAGAGAAAACACGCCGGTTCTTACGGGCGATACCTCCACTGACAATCAGAAATTCTGTGACTGGATAGCAACTGCCGGTACTTTATTGGGTCCAACTGGCAAGAATAATTCTGGTGTCTCCACTGGTAAAAGGAGGGCTCCATGGTTCTCGCCAGCCCTGAAATTAGAACTAGGGAAGGTAAGAACATTGGAGCGGAGGTGGCGCAGGAATTATGATATAACTGCCCGCAATGTCTATAAGCTGGCCAGAAGGCAATATCACGCAGGGATTAAGTCAGCTAAGAAAGCCCACTATTCACAGGCTATATCTAACGCGGGAAATGGACAAAAATAAATTTTCAAAATAGTAAACGCTTACACTAACCCTTCAGCTTTATCGCAGGAGATTCCTCCGTCTCAAAATCTTTGTAATGCGATTGCTGACTATTTTGAACATAAGATCCTCGACATTGTGAAGACTTTTCCCCCGGTATCCCCTACTTTAGGAAATCCAATATTAACGGAGGGGGTGAAGTCATTAACTAGGTCCCCTCATTTTGACTCATTTGATCCGGTTTCTCTTGATGATACCTTTAAGGCCATTTTGGCCAGCAAATCTGGATCTCCTTTTGATCCCTGTCCACCTTCAGTATTGCAGACGCTAATAGAGGTGATTAACCCTACCATCAACAGCATCATACATTCATCACTAGCCACAGCAGAAATCCCCAATGAATGGAAGCTTGCAGCAGTCAAGCCTCTCCAGAAAAAGGCCCTATCTGATCCAACCACCCTCTCCAACCTGCGTCCCATTTCCCTGCTCCCATTGGTCTTCAAACTGGCTGAAAAGTTCGTGAATAGCCAACTCACGAACTTTCTGGAGGAGAATAACATCCTGCACCCAAACCAGTCAGGGTTTCGGTCGAAACATTCTACCGAGTCTGCCCTGCTATTTACAGCAGAGACCCTACGAATGGCCATGGACCAGGGAAAGAAGGCTGTCCTGATTTTACTTGACCTGTCCGCAGCCTTCGACACAGTCTTACGTACCATCTTAGTGGACCGGATGGTTATGGCTGGAATAGGAGGAGTGGTTCTGGACTGGCTTAGAAATTTTCTTAACAACAGACGCCAAGTCACAGTCCTGGGCCCATTTCAATCTGAAGCTAAAGTCATCAGCTCTGGGGTCCCTCAGGGCTCCAGTTTAAGCCCTGTACTCTTCAACCTGTACATGGCACCCCTGATTGAGCTAATCGTGTCATTTCAGATTAGCACAATCTCGTATGCTGATGACACACAGCTTATTCTGGTGTTGGATAAGGAACTGCCTGCTGCCGAGGAAAACTTGAAGAACTGCCTGATGGCTACGTTTGAGTGGATGACCAACAATCATCTCAAATGTAATTTCGGCAAGACAGAAATCTTGTCGTTCGGAAAGCAAAACTTGTTTTCCCCGAAAAACTGGTGGCCTATTGATGCTGAAATCCCCCCGAACACCATCTCGTCTGCCCGAAATCTGGGTATCAAATTTGATGACCAGCTGTCTTTTAAACAGCAGGTGGTGACCGTAGCTGGTATGTGCTTTCACATAATCAAATCCTTGAGGAAGTTTTTTGAACTTCTTCCCCTGTCAGCCAGGAAAACAGTTGCAGTCGCTCTAATAACTTCAAGGCTGGACTATTGCAATAGCCTATATGCTGGAGTGAACAAGTCCATACTCCATAGGCTTCAGATGGTCCAGCACGCGACCGCCCGGCTGGTGCTACGGTGGCCCCGTAAGTCATCTGCCTCTGCCGCGCTCAATGTGCTTCATTGGTTGCCAATTGGTAAAAGGATATTATTTAAGATCCTTCTGATCACATTTAGAGCTTTTCAACAGAAAGGGCCTAAATATCTATCTAATGGTTTTAAACGGTATCATCCTACCCATTGTTTGAGGTCTGCTGGTCAGAATTTATTAATTATTCCCAGATTTAGTCTGGCAACTAAAGGAGGGAAATCTCTTTTTGTCCTGGGCGCTAAGGCCTGGAACAAGCTCCCGCTGCACCTTCGGTCACTGTCCTATGAAAAACACTTTAGGAAAGCCCTTAAAACCTGGGTATTTTCCACTTACAGATGCTGCGTGTAGAGCACTAGTGTAAGGTATGTTTCATCGAGCTGTGTCTTCCCTCCAATCCATTTTCATCTGGGTTGGTTAAGCGCCAAGATACTTCTTGGAGTGGTAGTAGCGCTATATAAGTGTCCATTACAATTACAATTACCTAACCAGTGCTCTATCTTTAATTCATGTTGAAGTAGAAAAAACAACGAGAACACGCTCTAAATGTCCTTGTGTACTAGAGAAAGGTCATATAACTCAACCAACTCACTAAATACAAAATTGACCTTGTAGGTCTGAGGCTTTCACAATGGTTGTGTGGCTGTAGACCTTAAATCCTGAAACAAAATCACCCCTTCTGTTTCTAGAGCAAATCATGTAATATGCAGCATTAAACAGTCAAACCCAATGGCTTTGTCACTGGAAAGGAATAATCCCTAGACAATGAATGCTGTTGTGCACCTATAGCAGACATGGGTTGAGTGATGCCAGATGTAGTGGAAAATGGTGTGAACAAAAACACTTTTTTTTTGAATTATAAAGAAAGTTTACAAAAATAAAAAAGTAACCAATTTTAGAAAATTGAAAAGAATCAAAATTAAAAAAATTAACATAAGTGAAGTTATCATCAAAGATATACTATTAAGTTATTAAACTGCTAACTCATTGCTTAACCATCCATGCAGCCTATGGCAAAGGGCCACATTTGGTTGGACGCACAAAATGGCTGCCAGATAAGGCCACATTGTCAACAAAAAGACTGAGCAGAAAGGCATTGGGAACAAAGAGAAGACATGCAGGTCTATGGGGAAAGCACACTGGCTGGCTAGTGGTAACACAAAATGGCCGCCAGCCACATGGTCACAACAAGAAGCAAGAGGTCTAGATCAAAGAACGCATGCAGGCCTATGGCAAAAGCATACTGGCTGAATACACAATAGCTAGTGGTAACACAAAATGGTTGCCAGCCACATGGTCACAACAAGAAGCAGGAGGCCTAGAACAAAGAACATGTGCAGGCCTGTGGCAAAAGCACACTGGCTGCCCACACAAAATGTCCACCAGCCACATGGTCACAACAAAAAACAGGAGGTCTAGAACAAAGAATGGATGCAGGTCGAGGGCAAAAATACACTAGCTGGAAACACAAAATGGCCACCAGCTGAATGTTCACTCATAACAAGAAGCAGGAGGCCTGTAAAACAAAGAGCACATGAAGGCCTATGGACTGTCCACTGACTGTACAAAACTGACTGTACAAAACAAGGCATCTGGAACAAAGGCAAATGGCGGCCTACTGCAAAAACACACACACACACTGGCCAGAGAAGGGAGGCATGGTAAAACAGAGAATGCAATAACACACATCCTTCAAAGGCATTACCCCACCTAGTCCTAAACACTGTTCGCAGGAAACAAATATCTGAACTATTACAAATAAAACACATTTTGTATTCAATCCAAATCCACCCATGCCCTAAACACTGTTTCAAATTCAACAGACACCTACAGAAACAGTTGTTTCATTCTCCAATGACAAGCACTGAGCCTACACCCAGGAATCCCAATTGGCAGACTAGCCCACAACGTGAATTAAATCAGTACTGCAAATGTATTAAAAAAACATGGAGTAAACATTACAAAAGAAGAAAAATTAAATGCAAAGAAATCACTAGGACTCTACTGAAACAACAGGCCACCCACCCCAGTACATTTTAGAAATCCATTAAAAGGATAAATACATCCAGGAGCATGTCCCCAATCAAACAAACAACATCAGTTTTTCAACTTACTTGTGAAATAGCAAATACAAAAAGTCCTTACATCCAATGGGATATGCAGCAGACGCAAAGAGTGATCCTTCCAGCTCCAAATCCACATGAAAAGTGACCAGGAGATGGACAAAGCACTTGGATGAGCCTGCTGGACAGGAACAGGATGCTGGAAACTCTGGGGCACGTCCAGTTAGAAAAAAAGTTTTTTTTAAAAGACTCGGCGCACAAAAAAAACAACACCAAATGTCAATTCAAGGAGGTTTTTAACTCCAAATCATCAGTTCGGTAAGATTTTGATGCTTCTTGAAGAGATAGTCTACACTAGATTGCAGCTGCCATAGATCCTGAATGTTTGGGATATATATGTAGAGAGAGAGAGAGAGAGAGAGAGAGAGAGAGAGAGAATGTGGGATGGATGGAGGCCATAATGGTAACATTTGGGGCCTTTTTGGACTATTCTATTAATAAGGAGAGAAAGGTGATGGTGTGGAATTTAGTAAGCACTTGGATGCGCTGCGAAAAAGTGATTGGGTTCCTAGGTATTTCAGTTTTACACAAGCTAGAAGAGGTATTATTCTCTAGATGGGGACATCACCCTCTGACCCTGTATGGTAGAGGCAATTTAAGAAAGATGATAGATGGTGATCCTTCCCAAGCTAACCTATTTGTTTGATAACATCCCTTTATCTTTTATTTGGGACAGCTAAGATGAGATACAAGGGAGAACAGTGAGCTTTATTTGGGCCTCAAAATGTCCTTGACTTAGTTGAAAGAAACTATGAAGGACGCTTGTTAAGGACGGGATAGCCTTGCCAGATGTCTTTCTTTACTACTTCTAATTTAGGAATTACAGAATGCTCTTGGGGATTCCTGATGATTCTGGCATGCATAGAATATATACTGGCTGTTGAACCTGATTGGGAAGGATGGTTTATTGTATAAGTTCGGACCAGAAGTACTTCAAGAAGGTCCAGTTAAAAGTACTGCAGGCCTTCCTGGAGGTTTGGTATTGTATGAGAAAAATCCTTGGAATTGATTACTAATCAGCGTTCGCCCCAGTTTGGAATTCCTGCTTTATTCTTGGACAAGCTGAGCATCCCATTGATTAAGGCAGGAATTATTTGCTGGGGGCAGTCATGCGAAGGTTCTGGGGTCATGTTTTTGGAGGCGTTAAGTGCAGAAACCAAGGGTACTCTGTCATTGTAAATGTACGTGCAACTGGTCTCGAGAGCATTGGACACAGAAAGGCCAGTATGGGGAGAAGGGGTTTAGAGAGCAGGTTATAATACTCCAAGTCTGTAAAGAAGAAAATCTCTATTTGGTATTGGGAGTTGGCGAAGGCTGATTATGAGAGATGTAAGATCCCTGTCCACCCCTGGGGTGGATATCAGCTTGTAAAAGACCAGCTTGAAATTTGCCAGTCCTCTTTACCCCTCCTATATTCCACAGTTACATCAGATCCACTTAGGAAGAACCGTCTTTTCACTTGGCATGGAATATACTCCCCCCCCCAAAGCACCCCCCAGGGACACGCAAAATTTGTTTTAGGTCCTCTGACTTGCTGCAATCGTTGCGGTAAGGCAAAGGCGGGTGATATTCACATGTTTCTGTCTTGCTCCGGACTGAGTGGCTTTTGCGGAGAGCAATTTCTGATATTATGGGAGATCAAATCATAGTGTGTCCTCTTCTGATCCTATTTAGAACCAACATTCATCCTGACTGGTGTATATCACATAAGCCAGGAGTCTTCAAACTGGGGGAGCTCCAGGGGGGGTCCTCGAGTGATCCCAGGAGGGGGAGTGGGCGCCAGGTTCTGGCCAAAGAAGCACTATACTGATAACAGTACTTTGTTTTTGAGGACGGGGGAATGAGCAGCAGTAAGCAGCTCTGTAATGGCCATCACTAACATCTTTTGTCATTTATATTCTGACCGAAAGAAGGTGTCAAAAGAGAAGGGACTCCAAATATTCTTCAAACCTCCACCTCCATTTCTAATAAACACATTATGGATACTTTACACATTAGTAAGGCCTGCTTGACCAGAATAGTTTGGCAATCATGTAGTTGATATTGCATTTTTAAAATGGTACAGAACTTAACTGCAATATTTAAATAAGCCTAGACACATCCAAACATTGCCAGTTTAATAGAACAATTGTGAAACTTGTTAAGGGGAGCCCCAATGATTTTTTTTTTCAAGGGTGGACACAGCATTAAAAAGATTAAAGAACACTGACTTAGGCAGATGCAGTTTCTCTTCTACTTCATCTTGATGGCAAGGAGGGATATCTGCATAAACTGGCTCAGGTCCACCCCACTGGCTCTCAGAAGTGGGCTGAAATCGGTAGACAGAGTTAGGAAACCGCATTTAGACTGCAGGAGAAGTGGGAAGTTGGGAGAGTTTAGGACAGCTTACACTTTTTCCAGAGAGGGAAATATCAAATTCTTTATGTCCTGTGATTAAGCCTAACAATAACATGCCATGGGAGGTGGGTAGGAGAGTTCTTTTTTTCCCTGTTTCCCTTTAGCCTCGGAGGTGAAAATAGCAGACAGTTAAAGAACACCTGCCGGTGTGTGACTTTTGTGTCTATTGGCATTTGTGGACAAAAAAATGAAAGCATGAAGGCTTTATTGTTCTTGAGTAAAGACGTCCCACGCATTCATTATTACTACATGTCAGTCAACAAGGTTAAAATAATAAATCTGCTATGATGTTTAGGCTTACAGATACAGGCTGCAGGTGATTTTTGGCTCACTTGTTCACTTTGGTATGAATTTCACTTTGGTTCCAGAAATTAACTCTTGATCTTTCCATATTATTAGTCATAAACTCCAAATAAGGACATCTTTTTACGGGATCATGTGACTAAAGTTTCTATCATAGTTGTTTACTGCCAATAACTAATTTCTACGATGGAATACACAAATGAGGGTTGACACATTTTTAAAAAGCATTGAACTGTGCAATAAAAACCCACTAAACATGATTTACAAATGCTCCGTCACTTACACCTGTTGAAATAAATCTGCCCTTCTGAAACCTTCCACATCAGACACAGCATTAAGTGGAAAAACTCTTTATTAAATAAACTCACCAGCTCTATAATGAAGAAACTTAACGGTCAAAGTCAAAGTCAAAGATGCTTTATTCGGTTTGTAAAATAACACAACCATATAGCAACAGACATAAAATTTTACACATATTGAAACAGCTATAGAGAAGAGAAATAACAAATAACGGGATTGCGCTTAAAATAAAGACATTTAGCAACAATAATAGTACAAAATCATAAGGTCATCTAGAAAAATACATTTGACTGTAGTATTGATAATTATACGACCATTGATAATATGCAAATAAGCAGTTAAAGTGCTAAGTATCATCTCTGTAATGATACAGATTGATAATTTCTAAAGGGAATTCTGCAACATACTTCCTAAAGTGCAATATGCATATAACAGCGTCTAATCAGGCTATTCACAAGGAATAACTATGACAAAAGTGCAGGTGCTGGATCATTCCAATAGTGGATATTGTACCATAGCAGCAAGTACTCAAACATATGTGTGCAAATTAGCATGATAATACATGATATCAACAACATCCTGTTATAGAGTGCATAATACATTTAGCAGCTTGCAAAATTCATGTAATAATTGATTTTCTAGCAGAAATACATTTTAAAATATAACTAGCCACATAAAAACATACATCTGGGAACTCTAGATTAAACACTAATTTCATTGCTGTTTGTAAATGATGCGTATCATATTTTAAAAAGATGGGTTTCAAATAATATTTCCTAAAAGACGTATAAAAAGTGCAAAATAGCATAAAGTGACATACGCTCTGTTTTGATTTGCCATCACATGGGCACAGGCACGTTCCAGGTTGTTTAGGCACAGGGAAGGCCACGAGATGATGCACAATTCCTAAACGGAGACGGGTTAACACAAATCGATGGGAGGGAATACTAACTATTACAAGATAAAATTGGAAACCTACATTAATGTTATATTGTTGGTAGAGATTGAATGTACTTTGTTTCTTATATTTTTCCACTCTAATCTCTGCTGAATATTTCAAAAAAGAGGCCTTCAGCTCCCGTTTTGATAAAATAGGATCCATTTTAAAATCTTTAAAAATGTCCAGACCATACAATGTTTTATACCAATGATGTATATGGTTCAGCCAAGGAATTTTTGATCGATGGTCAAGATTAATACAATCAGTTATTACATCCTGTGTAAACTTTGTCTCCTCCTTTGCCCATATTGAACGCCATAAGGACAGAGGACGGAGCGCAATTAGATCTTTGACATAATACAGGTCTAATTCCTTGTGTAATAACTCCGTTGAAGCCGTAGCTGGGGCACTGATTAGTCTTTTTAAAAACACATTTTCCTTCCCCTGAACAGTTTTGGCACTCTGTGCATCATACCCCCAAACTCCAGCCCCATATATGGCTGACGAAATGCATCTGGCGTTAAAAAGGGTCAACATGTCAGGAATTCTGCGATCCCCTAGTTTCGCAGCAAATCTGAAAATACAGTTAGTATCCTAGCCATTTTAAAAAGAACACTTTTTTGTTCATTAATCCATTTCCCGTCTCCTGAGAAGGTAATACCTAGATAACAGAAACTATTAACACTTTCTAATTTCCCCCCTTCTAAGAAAAAAAACTTGTGTTTTCTTTGTTTCTTACCACACACCATGGTAACTGTCTTCCCTTTATTAATTTTCAATCCCCTGTTTTCTATAAATACGTGGAATTGATTAATTAGGTGTTGCAGTCCATTATGAGTCCTAGAGAGGAGGACCGCGTCATCCGCGTATAAAAGGATTGGGATAGGGTTACCTTTTATAGTTGGTGCATCTACATTGGTCATTCTTAAAGTTGTATCAACATAGTTAATAAATAAGGAAAATAATAGGGGGCGAGTACGCATCCTTGACGGATGCCTCTCTTGACATCAAAAAAAGGGCTCCATTCACCATCTGTTCCACACCTTACTTTGCTTGATAGATTATTGTACAAACGGGCGAGCAGATGGATAATTTCAGTAGGGGCGCCCATTGCCAGTAATGTGGGCCAGAGCAATGCGTGGTCCACCAGATCGAACGAGGAACTCAAGTCGGCAAAGCATAGGTAAAGATTACCAGGTTTAGCTTTGGTATCCTTGCCGACTATGAGTTCCAGGTTCACACACTGCTCCATTGTTCCTATTCCCCTACGAAACCCATACTGCACAGGGGACAAGATGTTATTCTCCTCGGTCCAGGCTTCCAGTCTCACTAATAGGACTCGACTAAGGATTTTAACTGTCGAGTCCAGAAGCGAGATTGGCCGATAATTCCTAGCCTCTGATCTGGAACCTTTTTTGTAAAGGGGTATAATGATTGATTGGCCCCATGTCGCTGGTAAATTACCTTCCACCGCTGCATTAAAATAGCGAGTCAGGATTGGGGCCCATAATAATATCTCATGTTTATAGAAGTCCATGGGTACCCCATCGGGCCCAGGTGCTTTTCCCCCTTACTGTTTTTAATTGCATCTGTCACTTCATTTAATGTTAAAAACAACTGCATTTTCTTCCATTTAAAACATAAAATAGACCCATCTGGATTAAAATCAGATTTAAAAATCTCAGAAAAGTGTGCAATCCATGCTAGACAACTAACGTGGGAACTGACCTCTGGAATATTTTCATTCTTTAGAAATGGGCCATTTATAGTATCCCAGAACAATTTATGATTTTTAGTTGTAACAGCCATATCAAGTTTGTTCCAGGCATCGTACTGTAACTCCCTTTTCCTCGTTGACAAGGCCATTTTGTAATTAATACGTTCTTCTCTAACTATTTCTTTATCTCTGGGTTTAACATCAAGTACACTTTTCAACCTTTTCAAAGTCTCAGCACAATGTTTGTCAAACCAGACAGTTTTTTTTCTTTTAATCCTACTATTTCTTCTTAACAAAGTATTTTCAACTGTGCATGTAATTTTCATAAAATTAGAGAGAACGGCTGTTGCTATCACATTAGGTGCAAGACAATATTCAACCTCTCTAGTGCATTTACAAATAACATCCTTCATTAACTTGTCAGGGTCAATTTTAGCCCATTTGATTCTCGTACCATTTGGTCTCACAGCGGAAATCCCATGGACAACTTAACGGTCATTAACAGAAATATAAAATAAACAGCTTACTTGCAGCACAGATTCATTTGTAAAAGGCTTTACATAAGGGACCTTATTTCTCAGGAGCTAGTTGCTCTTTCTTTATTGCAGAATTGTTTTTGTATCATCCTATCTCAGTTTTACACACAGATACAGTTAACGTCTTTATTTTGAGACTGGGATGGAATGGGAAGATAGACAGAGATTAGGGACAATAGTTTCGAAATTAGAATTTAATGTTCTCTGCAAAAGATCAACTTTATATCAGAAAAGATTTGGTTAACTATTTAATAATATCGCAGACAATTTGCGCTGTATTTTACACCTAAGTGAACGTTCAAAGGACCATGCTGGTGAAGAAACTCACATATTTGCAACATGTTCCTTAAGAGTTTGATATTCAGACTTTGCAATGCTGATCATGGTTATCAATCAGTCTATCTTCGCTTCAACAAAAACAGTCTTACTTGGGAAGGCAGATGAACACTGCCAGGAATACATGTGTGTAGCCATGGTGATAGAGCACTTACGTTTTGCTAAACAATGGATCCATGAACTAAAACCTGTTTTTAGTCAATTTTATAATCAAATTGCTGATAGCTTGACCAATAAGTCCACTATGTATTGAACTGATGTTCTGAGTTTGTTTTTTCCAGGATGTTTAATTTTCGACACTCATACCTTAATAAACTAACTGATGAATTGTAAATGGTGAGTGGTGAAATGCCATTAAACGAACATAATATGTGATATTTATTTCTGTGTTTTTTTTCAAGAATTACAAAAGAAAATGATAGTAACAGTTAATGTTGTGTGCTGGCCAAATCGCTCAAGTGCATCAGCCATAATATCTCGGATAGTTACTTTGAAAACCTCATTGCCAATGGAAACAGGCCAATAATTCACAGGATAAAGAACGTGTACTAAGCAATGGTGATGGCCCCAAACAGCATCGACCGGTCCAATCAATACTGGCATTAGGCGAGCAGCAGGGGAGAGAGCAGATGTTACAGACAAGGTACTGACGCACTGCTGCAGGGATGGAGATTGTTTACTGCCCCACGTGAATGTGGTTTGTAGTTAAACATAACCTACAGTTCCGCCTTTAGCCATGGACTCTCCGTGGTATACCCCAAGTGAATCGCGCCAACCTGTTCAAGGAGCTTATTTGTGTTGCTGTGTAGCTGTATTGACAAGAATGCAAAACATTTTACATCAGAAGTTGTGTTTTTTACTGTAATTACTTTTCTGGAGAAGTGCAGACTGCTTCGGCTTGGCAGCAGATTGCTTTGCGTGGTGATCAAAGCAGCAAGGTGCAATCCAGTGCATGCCTTTCTCTGCCGTTACTTAGACGGGTGCCTGTAAAGGACAATAGACGTTCATGTAACTAAGGGACTCATTACGAGATCGGGGTTAAAGTCAGACAGACCCCATGCAAACCCGTGTTTGCACAGGGATCGGAATTAGGAATTGTGGGGCATATTATCAAGGGGGTTTATCTCCGCTTTTTTGGCTTTAAAAGCCAAGAAAGCGGAGATAAAATTATCTCCCTATTACCTAGCTGTCGCTAACACCAGTTAGCGACAGCTAGTAGGAGATAGCGACAATCTTGGACCCCACTTTGCATTTCAGTGATATTTATCACTAATGACATGCAAAGTGGGCGTGCCAAGATGTTAGCGACTGGAAACAGTCGCTGACATCGCTATCTCCTATTACCAACTTTTGGAGATATTCGCGCTAAGCGCGAATATCTCCAAAAGCTAACAACTGCCCTGAGCAGTTCTTAGCCATGTTATCCAATGGGAGGTGGATAACATGGCTAAGAGCATTAGCTCAGTAATGCATGAATATCGCTGACTTTTCAGCGATATTCATGCATTGCGGCCGTTTTTTATAGCATTTGCGATAAACCTTGGTAATACCAAGGTTTATCTGCGATAAAAATCGCCGCAGCCTAGCGGTAAATTTTTGTCTCTAACCAAGCAATAGCGATAATTATCGCTATTGCTTGGTAATATGCTCCTGTGAGATTATTATTATATCCTCAGAGTTTTTTTCCTGATAAATTCCGACCTGCTGCAACTTTTCCGAAAAAAATGCTCTGGGATTGACCAATGCGTGCGAATTTTGGTGCGGAAAGTACCATCAAAAACTTGTAATCAGGCAATAGATTCGCACCCAATAAATTCCGACTTTTTGGAGTCGGATTTTATCAGATGCGCTAAATGTCACACTGTTTATGGGCCACAAGTAATGAGGGCCATAATATTTTACAATCTGTCTGCAATGAGATGCTTTCGCGTTTGGAGAACATGGTCACGATACCTCAAAAGTGGCAAATTGTCAATGGGACGTCGATGGAAGGTTCATGGAATGGTCTTATGAGGCTATTATTTATCCATTTCGATGGCAACCATTTGCGCACATCATTTAAGCTGTCAGGAAGCAACACCTCGACAGTCAGCAACAATTTATTGGTTTGCGAATACAGGAGAAGAATTTGTGTGTTTTCTTGTGAGTTGGGCGAGGGAAGACAAATCTGGTCGCCACCCATACCCTTTATGATCTGCAAGGATTTGCATTTGCAATCGCAAAGACAGCTGCAAAGTTGAAGTGTATTGGACATCTGTGTCATTTGGTCAGCATGTGTCTCCTTTACATTTAGTTGAATGCAGATGTTTCAGCGAAATTGTTGGTAACCAGTAGTGTTTTTGGCAGTCATGTGTTTGTTAAGAGTAACATCCTTTATGCACTACTCCTACTTGTAGTACATCAGTTATGTGCTTAATATTATGTATTTTTGTAGGTTCTTCTTTTTCTTCTTTTTGTTCTTCTTCTTGTTCTTCTGCTACTTCTTCTTCTTTTACTTATTATTATGGTGATTATTTTTTAATAAGAAGGCCCTCTTATGACAATTTTCAGGTATGTTGATTTTCCATCCTACAGTATCTATTATCCCACATAGTTGCCATCATCCACTGACCAGGCACCCAATGTTGGCCCAACTTTTCAGTTTTATTATTATTTATTTTAATTTGGCCTGAGGGATAATACTCATGGGCCTTTATTTTGTGGACAGAAAGACTCTTTCCCAGAGTCTGGGTGTTTGCATTATGCATGAAGAGTAACACTGTTTGTCCCTGTAGAAAATTAGTTAAAATTAAGTCCCTCGACTAGATGGGACAATGGTCTAGGGTGGAGTGTTCTAGCTAGATGGCTTTTGTACATTCCAGGTATGGTGGAGTTCACACAGGCACAGCAGAGTTCTGAAAGCACAAACAGACAGTAATGGCAAAAGAAGGCATGCAGAAAGAGTGAAAACCATGTTCTAAGGCGGTACATTCCTAAAGGAATTTATCAGGGCAACAAAACTTTATTTAACATCTTGCCATTCCAATACTGACCATGAGGTTATATTCAAGAATCCAAAACAACACTGATTTTGAGAAGGAATTCATTATTTGCACTGCTTCTAACTAGGCACTTAGTTCTTGTTAGACCTGTCAGTCATAGGGTGGTCTTCCTTCAATCTGTATCATCTCCTCCAAAATTTTTTGATGATCTCGCTTTTGCTGGCTAAGGACTGCACACTTTGCCACTGCTACCAGTGCTAAAGTGCATGTACTCAGTCCTTAAAACATGGTAACCTTGGCTCATCCCTAATTGGCATATTTAATGTACTTGTCAATCCCTAGGACAATGGTACACCATGTACCCAGGGCCTGTAAATTAAATGCTGGTTGTGGGTCTGCAGCACTGATTGTGCCATCCACTAAGGTAGCCCTTCAATTATCTCTCAGGCCTGCAGTAGCCTCCGGCATGGTTACTGGGAGTGGGTGCAGGCAGCCGGGGTGGTCATGGGGGGTCGCTTTGGGGTCGCAATTGTGCCTTTGCGGGAGGGAGCACAATTTAAAAAAGTAAATAATACTCACTAATCTTGCCCCCGCCAGGTCTGCATCTCTGCTCCTGCTCTCCTGCCTCCTACTTCAGGAACAGGAAGCAGGCAGCCAGGCTCCCTCCCCTAAGCCAAACAAAACATTGTCAATGGTCTGAGCGCTCAGCCAGGGGCTAGAGGGGTAGGCATGGTCTCCGTGCATGCTGTACTGCAGCCTGCATGGAGAAGTGGGAAAGTGCACATGACTGGTTTGGGCTGCCTGAGAGGGCAGGCCAAACAGTCATTGCACAATTAGAAGTGGGCAAACCACTCCTCTCCTGCCCTGCTCCATTAGCAGAGCAGCCCCGGAAACCATCCCGCCCACAATGGAAACATAAAATTATAAGCGGAGGAGCCGCCACTGTAGGCCTGCCATTGCATCCTGTGGGTGCAGTTTTAAACTGCAGTTCAATCGAGTGAAATACAACTTTTGGCAGACCCAAATCTTACTTCCTAATACACATAAGTCAACCCTAGGGTAGGCCCTGGACAGCCCAGAGTGCAGTGAATTAAAAAAGTTAGCCACATACTTTTACTATTTTTTCATGACCTAGTAGTGAAATACTTAAAATTAGTTTTTCACTACTGCAAGGCCTACCTCTCCCATAGGATTACATTGGAGTCACCTTATTACCTTTAATAGGCTGTAATTTCCAAATGGGAGGAGGGGACCAGTTCATGTTTGGTGTCATTGGAATGCTAATGAAAAATCTTCTTTCAGGGTAAAGTCGATTTTAAAATACAATTTTGAAAATGCCACCTTTAGAAAGCTTTATAACACAATACAAAGGCAATCACACTCAAAAGGAACCAGGGCATTAAAAAATACCAGAAATAACAATGGCCCCTAATGGTATAATAAATTTATACTTGCTGCAAAAATATGTACAATTGCATGGTGTAACTGTTTGGAGGATGCAAATAGAAGAAGCAACACAGAATAGTGAAACACCGATTGTGGCAAACAGAATAGTAAAATATATTTTACAATCCCAATATGCAAGGTGCATGACGCCTCATGTGAAAAGGAACCAGAAAAATGGGTAATGAAAACAATACAATTATAGAAACCATACAAAAAAAACTATAGGTTTCCAAACTATAACAAACGTCCAAAGAAATATATATATATATATATATTACAGTTATATTTAGGATATAGTTTCCATAGGGAAAGTATTTTGTGACTTAGCTATACCTTTGGCGTTGTTTGACCAAACTGCATGAACTTTTGCCAAAAAAGTGTCACAGAGGATACTATTGATTGGGAACGTTTGGGGATGATCCATACAGTGGGGACCGAGAATTTGGAGCATGAAATAAGGTTGTATTTGTAATGTTAAATCTCGTAGGAACATTTAGCCATCTCTACAGCCCGAACCGCTGAACGAACTTACAACCAATTTGGCAGGGATGTAGATGTCAGGTCAAGGAAGTGCCTTTTGCTTATTTTATGTAAATCCGTTCAGCAGTTATTGAGAAATGTAAGTTTAGAATTATAGTCTTATCTCTGCCCGCAGATATTTTGAAGTGGTTTCACGATGAATCGCGAATGCACGCACCAACGGGAATGCTCTGATTGGCTTATCACAACCTGAATAGAAAGTTTATCTATTGGGAATGGTTTCCGGGGCTGAAATTGTGCGTGAAAGCCCGCATAAGGGGTCAGAGTGGAGTTACTCTGACCCAATGGTTGAGAAATGAAGGTGTTAGTGACACAAGTTATGTGTCCAAAATAGTTTTTTTAATTACACACCTTTTTTGTGATGATGCCATTACCGTTAGCATAATCCCCCCATATACCAATGTGGGGACATCATGACTATCAACATCATCAGGAATATTGGTGAATCATTAATGCACATTCTTACAGAGATATTGAAATTCTGATAAATCCTTTTATAGGGTTATATAGTGAGTTATCTACTGTGATGATTGCAATTGAACATGCTTTAAAAGAAGTGTGTATATAGTAATATGTGTAGGGGAATGTTCAGAATGGATTTTGTACATATTCATTTTAGGATGTGTTGGTGGTCATTGAATGTCTGCTTTTGTTTTCCACTTTCACAACATAACCGCAGGGACCGCGATGAGCAACGTCATTGCAATATCCGGAGTCACTGCGAAAACGGAAAAAGGTTTTAGAGATGGTTGTTGAAAAAATAAACTAAACAAAATATGAGTTTGAACCCAATAAAACATTTTTGAAAAAAAAATATGAGTTTGAAGTGTAGAGTAATACTACCCATGCAATCACTCAATCACTATGTTTGCACTCATCCAATCACTCGGGCACTACTTATACACTCATAGATTTACTCACGCACCACTGCTGCACTCATTGTAACATCCATGCACCAGTTTTGCACTAATTCAATTATCTATTCACCAGCCATATACTCATTCCAGCATATATACATACTCTATCTTTTTTTAACTGTTAAAGGCGCTTTTTTTAAAGACTTTTCTAAAGTTTTAATTTCTCTTGTTGTTATTTATAATAACAAAAATGGCAACTGGGACAGCAGGAATTGAAAAAACATGCACTGAAAATGTGCATAGCATATAAAAGAGAAAACAAATTAGCATGTATGCTGTTTCGCAGCATTGTTAATAGCTGTAAGAGACTCCTCACCAGCACTTAATGCAGCACTACAGTCCATGCAGTACATGGCCATTCTTGCTAACTCTGGAGCCATATATATTGCAGTACTCTGCACCTCAGATGGGAGTTTTTGAACTGGAATTGCTGCTGCTGCCACTGAAGTAGATGGTCCTCCAGCTTCCCTCTTCTTGATCACCCATTGGAGAGGTTTTTTTTTATGATAGACAGGTTCTTACCGCAAATTGTGCTTTGCACAAGTTTGGTAGTTGTTTTTGATTCATCAGATGGGATTGTAAAAAAATTGAAAGGCAAGCTGGCTTTCTTTTGTGGAGGTTCTAATTTTTCCAGACCTTCATTGTCCACCTTCTCTACATCCTGGTACAGCTGTTGTTCCTGCTCACCCCCATCTCCTTGCTGTGTTGCCATTTCTAATTGAAAAAAAAAACAGCAACACATTTCCAATGCAAACTGAATCCATCTGCTTAGAATGAAGTTCTATGAAAAAAGATTCAAGAAGGAGCAGTGGGTGTATACTTCCTATTAATTTTGCTGAAAAGTATATTATCCAATCATATTCCTTGCTTTCCCTGTCATGTGGTATTTGCGGTGACCGAAATAGTTGTGGTTACCAAGGTGCAGTCGAAATGTAAAATATAAATTTAAGTAGTTTTGTTCAAACTGGAAGAAAAGCAGAACTTGTAATATTATACTGAAGAGCTATACCAAAGTTGTTCACAGTACCTCTACATATATATTTCAGAGTTGTTGAAATATTTGAGCAATCCGTGTCTACTGACGTCATCACAACTTCCTCTGTCTTCACAGAAATGGGAAAAGTGTTTGGAGGCGATTAATCTGGAAACTCACCAGAATAAAATGTGCTCACTGAAAAAAACATAGGTTTTAGGGGTGTTATAGTTAGCTGGACATTTCACTCGTACAAAACCATTGAAATTCCTACGTTATAGTTAGTTGTACTCACTATAACTCACGCGCCCGTAATCCACTGCAGTTGATGTCACATATTACATCATTTATGACATGGTCAGTGACATCACTGATGACATCTCAAATGACATCACTGATGACATCATTCAGTGAATGTGGTTTGGTTCGATATTTAAATAAGTATTATATGTACAGTAATCTGCATTGAAGACTGAGTGGATGTATAAGTGTTTGGATGGAGGATTTGGTAGCACTGTGATTGACTGTCTAAGTAACTAATTTAAAGTGTCTCACTAAATATATGAGATAGTGACCAAACTGTGTGAATACCTGTATTACTCTATCCCTTGTTGTGTAAACTACTACATACGTTGGTTACTAGCTATGTGAAAGTCTATATTAGTTAATAATTAGTTAAGTGAGTATTTCTATGGAATAGTGAATGTGTGTGTGGTTGGGTGGGAGGTGTGTGACTATCCAAAGATGTGCAAATAGTTGATTTAGTAGGTATATGAGTTAAGACTGTATGTGGAAACAGTTGTTTGGGTGAGTGAATCTCTTTATGGGTGTGGTAATGAGTAAATATATTTCTCAATGATACATGTCCAACAAACTAGAAATATAAAAGGCAGTGTATGTGACAGTTGTTGTATATAAATAAGTATACATAAGATTCAGTAATTGCATGAGTGACTGTATAGAAAACTGTATACTTATAATAGTGATTTTATCGCACACTTAGTATGAGTTACTACCTATATGAATGAATAAAGTGGTGTTTGTATAAGTGTGCAGCTTAGTAAATATAAGTATGATAAATTGTTTGCATAAGTGAGTAGGAGCACTCCATAACTGAATAGGATGTGTACTGGTGTGTAATGTCGATGATGGTGTATAAGTATATTTAATAGTATTCTATTGATCTTTGTTAGCATGTATGAGTGAATGTATAGGTAAGTGTTTAGATGTGCGTGTAGATGTCAGAATCACTGAGTGGGTTTTTAGAAATTTGTATTGGTGTGTCAATGGTTTCAAATATTGTTCTCTGTATTTTATAGTGAGTGATGAAAGGTTTTACTAGTGTATGATGAGATGTATCACATTTTCAAGTCAATTATACTTTATTTGGTTTTTAAAGGTAGAAAAACCATGTAAGTTTAATAATAAAAACAATTTCATAAAAGTAATGAGACTTTTTAAATCTATAATACAATAAATACGTTAAAAAGAGAATAAAACATGATTGATATTTGCCAATTTGCTAAGAGGACCACTTCATATCACGAACGTTGAAATATACAGAATGTCCAGGTGCAAGAATAAATCGAAACATAATAAAAAGATAGGGAAAAGTAGGCGAAAGATGTCCTATTTTTATATAAGGTACAGTTACTTCAACACAATGATTCTAAGTTTGGTCTATGTTTTAAACAGAGTTTTAGGAATCTGGCCAGGCTCTTTGCAAAACACTCTGTTTCCAGATATTGGATTGCCAGAAAAGCTGGACGGCATTGTCCCAGCCCTAGAATTTTTAGTATTGGTATGACCCACTGTAACCTTGCTTTCTGGTAACATTTACAAAACATAACCACATGAAATGTGGACTGAGAAAAAACACAGTTACAGGGGCAGGGAGTCAGTGGATTTCACCAGTCGTTGACCTTAGGGAATCTGATCAGGCGATGAAATGTGTTAATTCTAAAATGATTTAGAACAAACCTATCAAATCCATTCAGTTTAAAGGTCAAGTAAGGCTGGATGTTCAAAGTAGTTTGAACCAGTAGAATGTGTTGGGCTGAACTTTTAGTGGACTCAGTGGCCAGTCGTAGTTCAGCCATGTGTGCCAGATATAATTTCGTAAAGTTTTTTCTGGGGAATCTCAATAATCTGTTGTGGGTAGTGATAATACCGAGTTAGATCCAAGTCTGACAAAAAGTTTTTAATGTAAGCCAGCCAGGCTATTTTGTGTACCTTATCGAGGGCAAGGTAATCGCTTATGAGTTCCCTGTTAAACGCTAATTTTGGCACTGACCATATTCGATGCCATAATAGGAGTGGTTGGAGTTTGGCTAGATAAGTAACGTATGGGAGACCCAGTTCTACATGGCAACTAAAGGTGGAGGTGCTACGCGGAACCGCTAAGAGGAACCTAAGAGAACTATTCTCCACCTTTTGGAGTGCCTCCACTCTTCAATGGCCCCAAACTCCTGCTCCATAAATCGCCACACTAAGCATTTAGCCTGGTAAATCTGAATCATTTCTACGGGTGATCTTTTACCAAGCCTGCGAGCGAAATTAACCAGGGCGGTGGTAGTCCTAATAAACGACAATTTCCTTGCCTCTATTGCCTGCTTCCAAGAAGATTTAATATTTATTAAAATACCAAGGTAGGGATACGCAGTAGTGATTTCCAGTTTAAGTTGTTCAATAAATATACTGCGTGTTTTCCTCTTCGCCGGCCCCTGCAATCATGACGAAAGTTTTTTTAATATTTACTTTTAGATCTAGTTCGGCCATGTAGGTATATTATCTGTCAACCGCATGTTGGAGTTCTAATGGGGTTTGGGCTATAATTACGTCGTCGTCCGCGTAGAGCAGAGCGGGTATTGGTCTTTTTCTCACGCAGGGTAGGTCCTGGGACCCTTCCGACATTGCCCGCTCCAGGCCATTGGTATAGAGCAAGAACAGGAAGGGGGCCAGGACGCAGCCCTGCCTGACCCCTCTTTCCACTCTGAACGGCGCTGTAAGATCACCCCCTATTCCGTACCTAACTCTGCCCGTAGCGTTTGAATACAGTTCTCTCAGAAAATTTAGTAAAGGAGGATCAACCCCCATTTTACTCAGTACCTTCCACAACTTGGAATGGCTTACGCAGTCAAATGCTGCTGACAAGTCTACGTAAGCCATGTAAAAACGGCCCCCCTTAGCATTAGTATATTTAGCCATCAGTTGGGCAAGGTTATGGGCTTGTTCTGTTTTACCCATACCCTCCCTGAACCCAAACTGAAGATGGGGTACTTTCCTTAGTCGCTATTCTAAAAATCTGGGCGAAGTGATCTATCCATGTTGTTTCGTCTATGGCTACTTCTTTCTTAGGGATTTCTCTGTCTTCGTTTAGGAAAGGCATTTTAACGATTTTCCAATAGGACGTGCAGTCCTTTTTGGAACAGCTCTTGTTTAGTTGATCCCAGGCCTCGTTTTTTATTTCAAGTTTCTTTGTTTTTATGGACTTATTGTATGCTTTCCTCAGAAGTGCTATTTCATTTTTATTTCTTCTTGGTTTACGTAGGGAGTCTTTTAAGGCAGAATATGCCTTTGTGCATGTATTATTGAACCACCCCTTGGATGTTCTTAGATGCTTCTGTTGCGCAGTAAGAGCATCTTTTATTATTCTAACTATGGCTTCAAAACTTGTTAGAATCTCCATATGAGAGGGAGAATCACTCAGACAGACCTCTATAGAATCAATGGAGTTTTTTTAAGACTGTCTCAGTTATTTGTATTGGATTAATTTTTTCCCATTTCAGGGAGTATCCATTTAGCCTATCTAACGTCAATTTATCTTGTGCTGGTTCTTTAGACCTGTGCTTCTGCCTAAGTGTATTTGGATTATTTAATTTTATACTAATCGGGAAGTGGTCACTAATCCCGTTTGTATGAGTTTTAAAATGTAATATATGGGAAGCTGCATTTCTGGATACGAATATGAAATAAATTATAGTGTTTGCTCCTCTTCCACTAAACGTCTGTGTCAGCGGGACCTGGGGTATGACCAGCTCGTTAGCTATTGTGAGGTCTACTAAAAAAAGGGTTTCATTTAGACAGTTTCCAATTATCGTATGGGGGAAATGAATTAAGTTTTCCCCCTCCTCATCAATCAAGCCACAAGCTGGGCCTTTGCTATTGCCACAGGGGGATAAATTAAAGTCGCCTCCCCAGATTATAAACACATTTTTGGAGCTCTTAAATTTGAAGTCCAACAAAGTGGACCTGATCTCTTTCAAGATAGGAATCAGCTGTTCATTGTAAATGTTGTTATAGAAATAGATCAAGAGATAAGACTCTTGTTTGCTTATTCCCAGAGAGATTATTTGAAAGTTTGGCTCTAATTTAAGGGGGACTATATATTTAAAGTCTAAGAGGTTGGATATGAGTGTTATCAGGCCACCTTTGGCTCTTCCAGATGTGGTGGGAATAGCAGAAGAAAAATAGGTTTTGTATCCCTTCAAGTGTATGGGAGAGGTGATCCAGGTTTCCTGCAGAATTGAATTGAATTGAAATTGAATTGAAAGAGTATTTATATAGCGCCAGACTACCCGGAGGTCTCGTAGCGCTTCAGAACCAAGACTGTCAATTCAGTGAAGACGCTAGTTGAAGAGATGTGTCTTCAGATGTTTGCGGAAGACAGTCAGGCTACGTGTCTCTCTCAAAGACTGGGGAAGGGCGTTCCACAATTTAGCCGCTAAGTGTGAAAAGGAGTGGCCCCCCATCTTGCTTTCTTTATCTTTCTGGTGGAGGCTAAAAATTGGTTACTGGATCGAAGCGGTCTAGATGGTAAATAAAGTGGCATTAATGGGTGGAGAATTTTAGGGCCTGCTTTCCAAATGGCTTTATAGGCTATGCACAGTGTTTTAAATTGAATTCTGGCATTCATTGTCAGCCAATGTAGCTGATGCAGAGCTTGTTTGGCCGATTGTCTCCTAGGGACTTGGAGGAGTAGTCTGGCTGCACTGTTTTGTACCACCTGTAATTTGTTGATGGTGGACAGAGGAGCTCCCAGGTATAGTGAGTTCCCATAATCCAGCCGGGAAAGAATTAAGGCCTGAATCATAATTCTTCGTGCTACAAAAGGGAGGAGAGGGAGAATTTTTCGTATCATCCTTAACAGGCTGTAGCATGTTGATGATAGTATTGTGGCCTGGTGATTAAAGGTCAATTTGTCATTAAGCCACACTCCCAAACTCTTTATATGCGGTTTGGGTAGTGGAGCTAGACCCACAAATGTGGGCCATGAGGGCATGGTGGAAGCAGGGGCGGCATTGCCCAACAACATGATTTCAGTTTTTTCTCCGTTAAGACGGAGGCAGGAGTCCTTCATCCATCCGGCTACTGCTTCAAGGCAGGGTGTGAGCCTATCAGACGAACCCGCATCTTGGCCCAGCGATACCACCAGTTGGGTATCGTCTGCGTAGCTGACGATCTTAATGCCGAATAGATGTACCACAGCTGCCAACGGCTTCATGTAAATATTAAATAGTGTTGGGCTCAATGCCGAACCCTGTGGAACCCCACATTCCAGCAACTGAATAGATGAAACTATATCTCCCTCGAAGACTTGGAAATGGCGATCACTAAGGAAGGAGGCAATCCAATTCAGTGCAGCGCCCGACACCCCGCTCATTCTGAGGCGGTTGGTCAAGATGGAATGTTTGACAGTGTCGAACGCTGCGCTGAGGTCCAACAGAATGATTGCTGCCCTTCCTCCTTCGTCTACCAATTACCTTGCCTCTTCTGTTACTAGCAACAGTGCAGTCTCCGTGCCATAGTTAGGTCGAAACCCAGTCTGGGTGTCATCCAACAGACTGTTCGATTCGAGATGATTGGTGAGAATGTTGTTTACATGTTTCTCCACCAATTTACTGAGCCATGGCAGGAGGGAAATCGGCCGATAATTGGATAGAATGGAGGGGTCCAGACTAGGCTTTTTGATTAATGCTTTCACCATTGCACACTTCCATGATGGGGGGACTATACCGGTCGATAAGGAGAGATTTAATATGTCCAGTATGATAGTTTGGACAGAATGAATTATTGCTTTTAGCTGTTTGGGCGGTGCAGCATCTGTCGGAGAACCTGAGACTACTTTACTAATGATTGTATCAAGTGTCTCTGGCGTCAGAGGGTCCAGATGGTCTAAGATGGGTACTCCGGTTGAATTAGTAAGATGCTGACTATCTGTATCATTTTGATTGGAGGGAAAGGTGTTATATATCATCTCTATTTTCTCTTTAAAGAACGCTGCAAGTTTGTTACAGCGTTCCAGGACTCCTTCTTTAGCAGGGGGTGTTTGTGTCGGATTAATCAGAGTTTTCGCTATTCGAAAGATCTCTTTGAGAGAGTTAGCGGCAGTGGCTATTTTTTCCTCATAAAATTTAGCCTGTGTTTCTTTTATCTCCTTTTTGTAGCTCCTAATAGCTTGTCTATATGTATCTTTTGTGTCTTTCGAGGGAGAAGCTCTCCAGGTTCTTTCAAGTCTACGGGAAGTTTGTTTTAACAATCTTAGTTGAGGGCTATACCATGGTGCAGTGTTTTTCCTGTGTGATAACTTTTGGGAGAATGGAGTCCAACGTATTTTGGATCCAGATATTAAAGTTGGTATTTGTCTCTTCAATGTTGGTACCTATTACAGGTTGAGTGGCTTTTAAAGAGGTTTGCCATTTATCCAAGGGTAGCTTACCCCACTTTCGGTCGTATATCACATTAAGGGGAGGTACCTCTCGCGTATTTTTAGTGACCCAGAACAGGGGAACTAAAAAATGGTCGGTCCAAGGTAGAGGAATAGGATCTCCTGAAGTAAGATTTTGCAGGTTACTGAATACAGAATCCAGTAAGTGGCCTTTCCCGTGAGTAGGAAGTGGACAGTTTAGGTCAAGACCTAAGGCCTGAAGGCCAGATAGGAGATTATTGGTGGTGGACAGAGAGACATCATCTAGATTAATATTAAAGTCTCCTAAGATGGTGTAATTGGCCATGGCTATCACTTGTTCAGAGGCTAAATCAATCAGTTTTGGAATGAAATCCTTAAGCGCCTCCGGGGGGCGATATATCAGAGTGCCAGATAGACAGTCTGTAGAAGATAGCTATAGAGAAAAAATAAGGTTTTCTCCTTCTATAAAGGTTGAAGGCAGGAGGCGACAGCTATACTTGTCCTTAAAAATAATGGCTAGCCCTCCACCTCTTCCTGTGCTGCGGTCTATTCTACAGATATTGTACCCTGGAGGAAGGGTGCGAACGATGTCTGGTTCATTTCCTGTTTGGAGCCAGGTTTCGGTCAGGAATATGGCATCCAATTCAAATTCTTCTATTAAAAGTCCTATTTCTGTGCAGTGTTTTGGCAAGAATCTACAATTTAGAAGTGCTAGATTGTAAAGTGTAGTGGACGTATGGTCTCTGTCCCGGTGCTCGTGCTTTTTAAAATGCCTATGACAATGTTGTCATAATAAAAGAGACTTAGCAGGGTCCAATGTATGTTGACATTTCGCTATCTCAGTAGGTTTTAGCCAATATAATGTAGTGTTATCATAACTCGTAGACTTTTTGTTTGAAGGATTAGGGGTAATGGCCCCTTGCCCCGTCCAGCTGCGGACGGGCGCAGACGGGCAAGACTCTGGTACGACTCCGGCACAGGCCCGGCGCGTCCGCTGACCGGTCCGCTGCGCGGAGGCATGACCGTGGCCTTTTATCTGCAGCTGGAGCGCGTCACCGCGCTCGCCCACACCCAATATGGCCGCTAATTTGGGATCGGCTGCCCGAGACGGCTCTCAGCATCGGTACTCAGCTTAGAGTGGCCCGGTGGCGAGGGGAAGGGGAGAGAGATCTCTAGGAGGTCTCCACAGAGTGTCCTGAGTTCAAATGCTTTTTAATCAAGCAGAGACACACAGGTTCAATGAACTCAGTATATATTTTAAAATAGACAGGTATCACGAATATCGCAAAATATCACAAATTAAAATGGAAAGAGAGACCTCCCGGCTGTTGCCTCAAGAGGGTGAAAAGCGCACTTCTTACAAAGGACCGAAAATGTACTAGAGAATTTAAGCCATATATCGTTATCTATTTTAGTTCGGAGTCCCGCTACATTCCAAATACTATGTCAATCCCTGTCCTATCCCAATCTCCCTTCTCGTGAAGTCCCAATTTATCATGATTCCTAGGGTGCGGAGGGCTATCCTGTTTTACCACAACCGCTAGTTCCATCTGTACCTGTGGCACGGTTTTACATGGGTTAGAAACTGCATTTTTTTACGAATGGGGAAGGTGGTTGTCCTGGGCTCTAAAGCTCTCTATGGCTGTGGGAGGCTGTGGGAAAAGAGAGGGTGAGGTCACTAATGGGGCGTATATATCCTGGCCTCAAGTTTTTTCTTGTTGGTCAGTTTTCATCCTATTGAGTCAATCGGTGTCCTCCAGGCCCGATAGAGCACTAAACCTATTAGTTAGATGGAGATTCTGACGGTTTCCAGGATGGGCACCATAAGTACTGGTGTTTATGTTCGTGTTATTGAGATCAACCCAAGTACAAGGTGGATAAAAGACTCCTAGCGACAGAACGTTAATGTCGCCTACATCTAGTGTGTACCCACGTTCAGCCCATAGTATGTTCTTCACTAATTTTGGGGTTTTAAACGTGAGAAATATACAGTCACCGTAAAAGGTTTTACCATGATACCCAACCCATTGTACCCTCCTAGCCATCTTAATCTCACTAAACAGTTGGTGGGTTAGTCCCATCCTCTCCCCTAACCAGTAAAGTGATGTGTTCTTCAGGGAGTCCCAATTTTCTTTTTGCGATTGAGCTAATTTTGGGACGTTTGTTAGGACAACTACGTACGGAGTTGCCTCCGATGGTAAATGTAAGTGCTGATCTATACTAAGTTTGTCTGGATGTTCTCCGTGGGGAATGGATCCAGGAGTAATCTTTAACTGTTGGGAGGGAAGGTTAGATCTACTAGTGGTTCCAATTGTAGTGATTGCCCTGTGCTCGTTCCTTAGCCCTATGACAGGTAGTAAATTTGGAGTGTTCTTTTGTAGGTATAAATCTTTTGCTATCCGATGTGTATTGTTTGAAGGGTTAGGCTGGTTCAGTGGATTTGTTGTATTGGTATCAGTGTCTATGGGATGTAGCTGACTGGTTAATATATTATTCCCTGTAATCGCAGGAGCTTGCTCGAGATTGGCTAAATCTCAAGGGTTCGCGAGCTCAGGGTCAGGGTTTCTTGCAATAGTTTGCTCAATTCGATCTAGTCTGTCACTCATTTGATCTAATCTGACTCTAAAGTAAAGATCCAGTCTTTCCACCAGTGTTGCTAAGTTTCTTATTTCGTTTGAATTATTTTCGCTCTTTCTATTGTTATCTTCCTTCCCCTTATAAGAGACCTTTCTAGTTCCCGCTCTCTTTTTTCCTTGGTGACCCTGTTTCATTGCTAACAGCGAAGTGGGCTTCTGTGATTTTTGGGAATTGTTATTACCTTCTCTCTGATTCTGGGCGCCCGTTTTTTCCATGCCTTGTACTGGGTTCTTCTGGGGGGGCTGTTTCGGGGAGTCCAGGTCACTTACTACTATATCATCTTGGTGAAGCAATACACAGCCATTTAAAGCTAGTTTTGTTTTTGGGGCTACCGTCAAGGTTTCTGGTACCTCAGTTTTGTCCGGGGGCAAGGCAGAGCCTGCTTCCAGTGATTCATAAACGGATGATATTTGCTTATCTAAAGCACCCATGGCACCTGTAAGGTAACTTAATAAAGTTTGCTGTGTGTCACCCGAAATTCGGACCAGTCCCCCCACCTTGGGGCTAGGCATCTTTCTCTTGCCCATGGCCCTTCTGGAAAAGTTAAATTAATAAACAGGATCTTATATGATACGAGTTAGGTATGTGATTCCCGTAACCCTCAGCTGTTAATCTTGGGGGAAAACCCCGAAGTTCTGCTGATTAATTAGAAAGAACTTAGTTAGCGAGGTAAAATGGGCTACACGTTCAGTTTTAGTGCAATAAAGTTTCAGAAAAGGGCAAAATCACGTAATTAGTCAATCTGTACACCGAAAGTGGCAGTTTTTCCTTACTGTCTATTCTTCCTTTAATGCAGTCCCGGAAGTGGGGCTTAGGGAGTAGGCCCAGCCGGGCCTCATCCGGCCTCAGATGGGCGCAGACGGGCCCGCCCTTGGCCCGGGCTTTGCCCAGGCACGCCTGCGCGCGTCCCGTGCTGTGTGAGGGCTCGGGTGTTTTTGAGCACCTCACGGCGCTCCCAGTGAGGCGCTAGTCCTGCGCCCACCGGACTTCTGGGCAATGTAGTCCCAGAACTGAGGGAATTATTACGGCGTGGCCACGTCTGCACCTGCAGTCTCCCCTGGGCCACAACAGTCTCCCCCAGGGCAGCAACGGCGAATCCAGTTAGTAGCAGCGAGCAATGGTACACCAGCAAAGCGTCCCGCGCCGCGTGAGGGCTCGGGTGTTTTTGATCACCGTACGGCGCTCCCAGTGACGCGCTAGTCCTGTGCCCACCGGGCTTCTGGGCAATGTAGTCCCGGAACTGAGGGAATGATCGTGGTGTGGCCGCGTCTGCACCTGCGGTCTCCCCTGGGCTACAACAGTCTCCCCCTGGGCAGCAACAGCGAATCCAGTGAGAAGCAGCGAGCAATGGTACAGCAGCAAAGCGTCCCGCTGTCATTGTCACGTGAATGATGTCATCATTGATGTCATTTGAGATGTCATGAGGGATGTCATCAGTGACGTCACTGACCATGTCATGAATGATGTAATATGTGACATCATCAGCAGTGGATTGCGGGCGAGGAAGTTATAGTGAGTACAACTAACTATAACGTTTTTTTCAGAGAATTTCAAAGGTTTTTGTTCACTGATAATTTTTAAATGTATTTATTTTTATATTTTTTTCATATTATTTTACTAAATTTTGTTAATTTATGTATTTTTAGATATCTTATTTTTTAAATGACATTACACATATTTAATAAAAATATATTTAAAAAAAAGTAAAAATATATATATATATATATATTTTGAAATATATTTATATTATCTTCTTTATTGTTTTTTTCTAATTTTTTTTGGAATCGCGCACCCAGAGCGCACCTTTCTCGATCATTGTGCGGAACCTAGCCACCATTTTAGGATTGTTGTGTAGGATCCGCGTAGGCTGTGCGACGGGTACTAATTTTCCTGCACGATTGCTATGCGATCGATCCGCAACTTCTGGCACATATGCGACATTAGGCTACGCGATGGGCGCGCGGTTTCGCGTGATATCATATACGTGTTCGATGCGGTGGGTGCACGACTTCCGCAAAAAATTTTAATGTCCAAAAAAAAAAATATATATATATATATATATATATATATATATATATATATATATATATTCACTGAAAAAACCATAGGTTATAGACCATATATAGTTAGGAATTCGCATTTACAAAACCTTATTTTACTCACACAAAACCATTGAAATTCCATATATAGTTAGTTGCACTAACTATATATCGCGCACCCGCAATCCACTGCTGATGATGTCACATATTACATCATTCATGACATGGTCAGTGACATCACTGATGACATCACTGATGACATCTCAAATGACATCACTGATGACATCTCAAATGACATCACTGATGACATCTCATTTGACATTACTGATCACATCACTGATGATATCATTCATGTGATAATACGATGAACCTCTTCAGACTCTAATATAACCTTAGATACAATCAGTGTAAACAGACACTCACAGACTGTCACTCATCCATGGAGTTACTCACACACCTAGTCAGTCATGCAAAGAATCAATCACACCTCCATTTCCTCAACTATACAGTTATACAAACTTTACTTATTCAAACATATACTAACACATATTTACTCTCTTATACAATCCCTGATACAAGTTCACAATGATCCATACCGCCACTCACACATTCACTGGCTCTTATGCACAGTTATTTATATATGTCAACTCTCACATGTACTGTGTTTTACATATGTACTTACTTTGACATGTAGCACTGAGATATCCATTCACTCACCAATACACTCATGCACACAGTCAACCGCCCATACAGCTGTTTCCACATGCACTTTTGAAACCATACATCTAGTGAATCAACTGCTCACACATCTATGCACAGAGTCATACACCTCCCAGCCACCCACACACACACTCAGTCTCCCATACAAATACTTGGGCAACCAATCAATAACCCATATAGTTACTCATATAGCTACTTATCAACACATGCAACAGTTTACAGAACAACAGACATAATGATGCACAAATTAAGACAGTTTAGTCACTAACTCATGCACTCAGTGAGACACATTTAATCACTCACTCATACAGTCAGTCATGCACCTACTAAATCCTTCATCCAGACACTTATACATCCACTCATTCTTCAATATGTAAGACATATTTTAACTTTACAGAAACATACAGTCACTGGATGTTGTCATCAGTGATGTCATCAGTGATGTCATTTGAGATGTCATCAGTGATGTCACTGACCATGTCATGAATGATGTAATATGTGACATCATCAGCAGTGGATTGCGGGTGCGCGATATATAGTTAGTGCAACTAACTATATATGGAATTTCAATGGTTTTGTGTGAGTAAAATAAGGTTTTGTAAATGCGAATTCCTAACTATATATGGTCTATAACCTATGGTTTTTTCAGTGAATTTTCAAGGTTTTGTAAATGCTAATTCCTAACTATATATGGTCTATAACCTATGGTTTTTTCAGTGAATTTTCAAGGTTTTGTAAATGCTAATTCCTAACTATATATGGTCTATAACCTATGGTTTTTTCAGTGAATATATATATATACATACATATATAAACATATATCATCTGTATATCTATATAAATACAAACATAAATGCATGCATACATATACTTATATGCATACAGATGCATGTTATTTACATGAAAGTTGAAAAAACACTAATAAAAGCAAAGCTAAAAAGCCACCTCATTACAAACAGAATGGCTTTAACTTAAACGAGGGCGAGATCTATTGCATTTTCAATGCTTGTTTACTTTGGTTCCATCAAGAAGGCATTCAGATCTGTCACACATTTGCCATAAATTCTGAATGTTAGCACTCTAGTTGCACATTAGATCACTGTAGTAAAGCTACTGCTCACCAGGGACGTCTGCTGCTGGTATTCAAAGTGCATGTTTCAGTCTGCATGTCAGAATTTTTTTAATGAAATTGAAGAGGGTTTGAGAAGTCACTCAAAATGTGCCCTAATTTTTCTTTCTGCAGCACTAATCATAATTCATATGGCAAAATATACCCCCTCATTTTGTTCCTTTTTAAATTAAATGTTTTAAGAGTTACCACTTTATTCCAATCAAGATGGCTTCAGGTGTGCCATACCTTTGTAATAAGTAGGACTGTTAGCGCTCTAGTTGTTCTTTAGAACTCTCTGGGACATTCTGTCATTGGGCTATACTTGGGCTACATCTGGGTGATATTTGGGCTACATTTGGGCTCTTTTGTCTCTGGTGGCCATTTTGGGAGACTGCATGTCAGAATTTTTTAATGAAATAGAAGAGGATTTGAAAAGTCACTCAAAATGTGCCCTAATTTTTCTTTCTGCAGCACTAATAATACCTTCTATTGCATAATATACCCCCTCATTTTGTTCCTTTTTAAATTAAATGTTTTAAGAGTTACCACTTTATTCCCATCACGATGGCTCCAGGTGTGCTATACCTTTGTAATAAGTAGGACTGTTAGCGCTCTAGTTGTTCTTTAGAACACTCTGGGACATTCTGTCATTGGGCTATACTTGGGCTACATCTGGGTGATATTTGGGCTACATTTGGGCTCTTTTGTCTCTGGTGGCCATTTTGAGAGACTGCATGTCAGAATGTTTTAATGAAATAGAAAAGGATTTGAAAAGTCACTCAAAATGTGCCCTAATTTTTCATTCTGCAGCACTAATCATACTTTCTATGGCAAAATATACCCCCTCATGTTGTTTCTTTTTAAATTAAATGTTTTAAGAGTTACCACTTTATTCCAATCAAGATGGCTTCAGGTGTGCCATACCTTTGTAATAAGTAGGACTGTTAGCGCTCTAGTTGTTCTTTAGAACACTCTAGGAGGCTGCAGTAGAACACAAAGGAATCAACTGACAGTCTCTGTCCTTGTTGGATGTACATGTTTTACTGAGAATGTCAGACTTCATTTTCACATGACTGAGAAAGATAATGTGAATTTACAGAAAATATGCTTTCAGTTTAGCTTATAGATCCCCTTCCAAACCACTGTGGGAAAATCATGAGATATTAGTTTTCTTTCAAACAATATTCATGATATCACAGCAGAAGGTTTTTTCACATGGTAAAATCACCTTAGAACCCACCACAATTCCTAAAACGAGTATGGTACCATCAACAAATGATTTATAATGTAACTAAAGTCCTAAAACCCTCTATTAACTACAATGCTTTTTAATGAGGTGCTATCATGTATATTGGTCCCAAGATGGCTGCCAACACTTCTTGGATGAAGTGCTGACAGCCAATCAGATCAGATGTGTGGTTAGGCTCCGCCCAGATATATATCTTTTTTTGAACCTAAATTACTCAAAATCCACTGGAGCACATATATTGAGACCTACAAAAGGCACATCGGGCTAACAGTCCCTACAATTTTGCCAAGTTTCGTCCAAATCCATTCAGCCGTTCGGGCTAAAAGTGAGGCCAACCGCCCTATGGAAAACTCAATGTTAAAAACACGTTTTGGGACCCCCCTTTTTTCTCGACCCCCCCTGGACGAACCCCCCCCCAATTTTCAGGGGCTGCTCAGAAACAAAATGTTCCATTTTCCTGAAAATTTCAGCCAATTCCGTCCACAAACGCCAAAGTTATTAGACATAGAATTTTCAAAAATCCCATAGGGAAAAAATCCTAACTATATATACCTACTGGCGACCGCCAGTAGGTAATATATATATATATATATTTTTTATAGATATTAAGGCAAGACATTATCTGAGCTAATCATAAAAATAGTATTCTTTTACATTTAATGAGGTTATATTACTTTTCAATGCAATTTTGTGAAGTCTCGCTGGGTGCGAGCTGCATTTGCGCACCCTACGTGGATTCCATGTGACCAGAAAAAAGAGATTTGATTGGTTCATAACTTTTCCCATTGTAACTATTGAAGGACCCCACTCATTTCAATCATTCTTCTGAGATCTTCTTTGGAGACAGATCTCTTAGCTGAGAAGAACTTCTTTTGGATTATTTATTTTCTGATATTTTCCAATTTGAGGAAAAATGGCGTCAGGACAACAGCCACCAGAAGAATTGAACCATTCTTCAGACGAAGAATTTGTTGTGGAACCTCCACCTCCAAAAAGACCTTCTTCAGTGGTGTGGATGTTTTTTACCTACCCTGAAGGACAAAAGAAGGTGAATGCCACAAAAGTCACCTGTAAAATCTGTGGTAACGTGCTTTCAAGAGGCAGTGCCGATAAAAAGTACTCTTGCGGCACTGCAAGTATGTACAAACATCTTAAGAGTCTGCACCCTGTTAATCTGTCTTGGGAGGAGTGCAGCATACTTTGAGACCACCCTCAAACTGCAGTCCCAAGTACTTCTGCCAGTTTCTCTTCGCCAGCACGTCAGGACATATGTTTTGAATTTGCACACATAAAAATACACTGCATCAAGTGCAACCAACTTCTGTGCTACGGAGAGTAGTCTGTGGACTTTGTAGAGCAAAACAAAACCACTGCTGTTAGACTATTTTTTCTGGCTGTTAGTTTCTGAAGTTCACTGGTTTTGTTGTCCATTTTTCTTTTAAAAAAACAACAAAAAAATCAAAAAATTGTTAAAAAAACTACAACAAAATATAAAACAAAAAAAAAAGTTATTTTCAGAACTAACTTCTCTGGTTAAAGAAAGAGCTATATCTGTATGATAGTGTATGAAAGTTTGTTTGAATGTATGCATAGTGCATGATTGACTGAAAGAATACATTAGTACTGTATGCTGTATGTAAAAGTGCAGAACTATAAGGAAGTACTGTTGAATTACACTTTTAGCTCTTTAGCTGCAGTACATCCGAAGCACAGAGATGCAACATATGTACAGAAATATGTTGCAAGTATATGCTTCCCTCTGCACTGCTGCTTAAACTGCAGCCATGCGATGGCACAGGCACCCTTGCACCATGGCGCAAGGATATCATTGTCATGCAGAATTTGTTTTTGTGCAGGAAGACACAACGTCCTGCACAAAAACAATCTGTAAAGGCATTTTTCTCCTTCAAAGTATGCTGTGCATTTTAGCATACATTTAAAGAACAAAAATGAGGAGAAATTAAAAGAATTCAATTCTCCTTGTTGTGCCTTGTTGTGCCTTGTTACACCAATTGGAGGATGGAGCAGCATTCACACACATGTCCTGATTTATGATTTCTAATAAAACTGGAGATGTGTCTTGTTCTATGAGTGTTCTGTACAAACACGTACACCTATGGAACGCCCCTTCAACATAGGAGTTTGAAGCACTCCGTGCCCTAAAGCCTGGCTCACTGCATGAGTTCATGCATACTGACTGAATGATAACAGTACTATAAGGAGAGACACTGGGTGAATTCAGAATTGGTTGAGTTTTACTTTAGAGAATGGATTAGTACATGGTACTGAAAGAGTCACTATGGGATTGCAAGAGCAGTCACAGGGTGTTTGCTGAAGTGTATGGATACTGACTGTTGAATTGTAGGCCTGAAACACAATTGTGTACATAGGGGTCCATTAGGATGACGGGCGGACATCCTGTCGTAGTAGGGGACCGCCCGCCCTAAGGGCGGGGGTCCCGTGGGCAGCATTAGGATGCGCCCACCACAGTGGCGGGCGCATCCTGCATTCATTCCATTGTGGCGGGCGGTGCATTCACCACCTCCCGCCACAATGGCAGGCACCACGCGGTGCCTGCCATGCTGTGCATGGAACTGCTGGGGGGTACCATAGGTATTCCCCCATGTGCACCCCCCACACCCCCCGAGTCCTTGGGGGTCCGCAACGGGCCCCCACAAGCAATTACCGCATGCCTTTCTGTGGCGGCATTGCCACCACGGAAAAGCAGCTGCAGACAGACATCCTAATATGTTATGCTATGTTATGTTATAATTTTGTTAAGCGCGCAGCTGCCCCAGCTAAGGGGCGTCCCGGCGCTGTCAGTCTAATTGTACATGATAGCGGATGCAGGCCAAGAAAACAGAGTCCCTAAGACAGTGGAAAAAGGAAGGGCTTAATGGCTTTCCGGAAAATCAATATGTCCTCTATACCACGAATGAAGATTGGCAGAGAATTCCACAATTTAGCCGCCAAGAGCCGAAATGAAAGGCCCCAGACACGGCATAGTTTAGTCCTTGGTATAGTTACCAGATGTTGACCCAAGGAGGGCAAGCTACGTTGGGGAATGTATGGGGTTAGAAGAGGTCGAAGTAGCTCAGGGCTGGTACCTTTTAGGATTTTGAACGCCATACAAAGAGTTTTAAACTGGATTCTTACTTCAATCGGTAGCCAGTGTAAGGCTCTGATTGTGGCTCTGGCAGAACATCTACGTGGGAGTCCCACCAGTGCCCGGGCTGCCGAGTTTTGGACTTGTTGGTGTCATAAAATCTCGGCTTTGTTTGCACCTAGAAGTAGAACGCTCGCATAGTCCAGATGCGATAAAATAGTAGCCTGGACAATGAGCTGCCTAACTGACGCATTAAAAAACCTCAGGATAGGGTACAGACCTCTCAACAGGCCCACACAAGTCGCTGCCACCTTCTTCGTGTGGGTCTGAAAATTGAGACCCGCATCTATCCAAACTCCTAGGTTCTTAACCACTGGCTTGGATGTTGGCATGGTGCCCAGCGAAGCCGGCCACCAATGCTCATTCCAGAGGGAGATGTTTTTCCCTACCAGCATCACTTCCGTTTTACTGATATTTAGTTGCAAACAGTTGTCAGCCATCCACTGAGCAACTGCAGCCATCCCATCTCTAAACCTCGTGGCTGATATGGAAAGGCCTTCTGCTAAGGTAATAACCAGCTGAGTATCGTCAGCATACAATACCAGCGTTAGGCCCCAATCTCTTGCCACTACCGCAAGCGGTTGTACATACAGATTGAACAAAGTCGGGCTCAGCGCAGATCCCTGCGGAACCCCTTGGCTGATGGAATGGGGTTGAGATAAGAATGGCGGTGCCGAAACCCGGAAGGATCTGACAGACAGAAATGCCCGAAACCATTCCAAGGCCCAGCCCGTACTCCCTATTGCCTCCAGGCGATACAACAGGATGTCATGAGACACCGTATCAAAGGCAGCGCTGAGATCTAATAATATAAGCGCTGCACTCTGACCGGCGTCAAGAATCGTTCCTAAATGCTCAGTGGTGGCTAACAAGGCAGACTCGGTGCTGTGACCCGATCTAAAGCCGTTTTGCGATGGATCCAGGAAGTTATTAAGGGTCATGTGCTGGGATAGCACCTCGTTCACATGTGCCTCTGCCAGTTTAGCAACCCATGGAAGCAAAGAAATCGGCCTGAAGCTGTCTGGAGAAGATGGGTCCAGTGTGGGCTTTTTAATGATGGGAGAGACCCAAGCCTGTTTCCAGGCCATGGGTACTCTGGCCGTGGCAAAGGATAGATTAAGTATATGGCCTAACGGCTGCTGAACAAGCGCCATAGATTCCATAAATTGCGCCGGCCTCATGGGGTCTAATGGAGATCCCGATTTGACCTTTTTACAGAGTTTCACGAGTTCCTCACAAGAAATCTCGGGTATAGCTGTCAAAGTAGAAACCCCCTCACTGACCATGACAGAGCTCGGGACAAAGGAAAGCTGCGGGAATGTATCATAAATTTTCTGCACTTTATTTATAAAGAAAGAAGCAAGCTCCTCGCATTGCTGTGCCGATTTTACATAGGAGCCCGAAGCTTTGATGTTCTTCAGCTCCTGAACAATCTTAAAAATGCATTTCGTATTTTAATTTAGCCAAATAAACAGTTTTAAGGCCATCTTCATAATTCCTTCTCCAAATCCGTTCGGCTCTTTTAGACTGTCTGATAGACACCGCCACCATATGGTCCCATTACCGCCCCGGCCAAAAAGCGACTGGGGCGGAAAAGCGGTGGACGGTGTTTTCATCCGTCGCAGTCCCCCCCGCCATCCTAATATGGCGGGGGAAATCCGCCCGACATCCTAATGGACCCCTTAGTTAGTTAGTCAGAGTCCTGCACCCAATGCGCAGAAGACGTGCACCAAACGCATTGCAGTCGCGTACCCTATACGATATGAGTCGTGCATCCAACGTGTGCACACCATGGGGCCACACTGAATGCTGTGCTGGTTGTGCAACTCCTAATTTTACCATTAAAAAAATATCCCCTATCACTAATTTCTATTATCCCCAGCCACCCCATCCCGCGGGGCTTATATAAAACATTGGGGACCGTAGGGGGAGCCCCAATGCCCCAACGGTCCCAACCGGCTCCCTGCATCCTTAATGAGCCGGCATTGCTTTTCCACATGGGGAGCTGCTAACATGCAGCTCCCCGTGTGGAAAAGCAATTTGGTTTGGATTTTGAAAGGGAGAGCAGGTTTCCCGGAAGTGGGTACCCCGGGACACTGCAGGAGCCAGCCCTGGGGGATGGCGGTCCCCAGGGCCCTCAAAGGCTCCAGGAGGGCCACATAGCCCTCCTCCCACAAAACACGTATTTTCCTGGGGGGGCCTTGTAGCCCCCCAACCATTTATTTTCAACGCCCGAGGGGTGGTGGTCCCCGGGGCTTTGGGGGGCAGTTGAACCCCCATCCACGTATTTTGCTCGGGGGACCTTGAAGCCACCCCAATCATTTATTTTGTAGCACTGAGGGTTGGCGGTCCCCGGGGCTGGGGGGCCCTTTGGGCCCCCCATAAATTTGAATAATTTTGCCCCCTGGGGCTAATTATTAAAGAAGCTCCGTTTTATGTTTTTTACGGCAGAATCGGCGTACCCTGCGCAAACTTTAAAAAAAACACATTTTGGGGCCCTGGGAGTCTTTGAGGGACCCCCTCAGCAGGTCTAGAGGATCAGCGTATTTTTACCCTGCCCCCTTTATACGTTTTGCACACTTGTTCCACTGACTTCTTCAGCCTCACATCTACTGAGGCGCAAAATGGCTGCCAACACTTCCTGGTTTTAAATGTTGACAACCACTTGACAGCCAATTAGCATTCAGCACGCGATCAGGATGTGCGAGTCCTACACGGCCATAGATATATATGTACTTTTAAATCTCATTTTCTCAGGAACTACTGAACAGATTTACACCATTTAAACAAAAGGCACGAGTCTGAACTAAAGACTACCTCTTTGCCAAATTTGGTGTACTTCTATTCAGCAGTTCGGGCTGTAGCCGCGATGAATGGTTCCTATGGAAAATCGCATGGGAAAACATGTTTTGGGACCCTCTTTTTTCTCAGCCCCCACTTCATGAATCACCCCCAGACTTTCAGTACATTTTTCTGCACTTCTCTACCCTATTTTTGCACCTTCGTTCATTCTGCACTGCACTGCTCTTGCTTCTTTCTGCACCTCTATTGCCTCTTTCTCCACTCCTCTTGCTTCTTTCTAAACCTCTGGTGCTCATTTTAGTAATTCTCTTGCCTCTTTCTGCTCTTCACTTGCTTCTTTCTGTACCTCTCTTGTCTCTTTTTGCACTTCTGTTAATTCTTTCTGCACCTCTCCTGCCTCTTTCTGCACCCCTCTTCCCTATTTATCCAACCATCTTGCCTTTTCCACACCTCTCTTCCCTCTTTCTGCATCACTTTTGCCTATTTTTGTAGCTTTGTTGCTTCTTTCTGCACTTCTCTTGCCTCTTTCTGCACCCTTTGTTCCTCTTTCAGCACCTCTGTTGCTTCTTTCTACACTTCTATTGCCTCTTTTTGCACCTCTCTTGTTTCTTTCCGTACCTCATTGGCCTCTTTCAGCTCCTCTGTTGCTTTTTTCTGCAAATCTCTTGCCTCTTTCTGCACCTCACTTGCACCTTTCAGCACCTGTTATTTTTGTCTGCAGATCGCTTGCCTTTTCCTGCACCCCTCTTTTCAGATGTGACTAACTGTATAAGTGAGTGATTATATGTGCCTCAGTTAATGTATGGGGAATTGACTAATTTATGTGAATATCTGTATCAGTTTGTCTGTTGGTGTGTACGCAGCTGCAATGGTTGGCGAGTAGGTACATGAGTAGTTGTATGTGTTATTGATTGAATTAGTGAGTGAGTGAATCACTGGTTGTATGGGTTTATGAGTGCATCTGAGATGGGCTGTATGGGTGAGGGAGTGTGTGTATGGCTGTGTCGGTGTGTGAATAGATGTCTCAGTGGTATATGGATGAGTAACTGCATATGTGAAAATCAGCGTATGTGAGTGTTGGAGTATATCAGTGACTATATGAGAGTGAGTGATAGTGAGAGTGTCTGTATGGGTAAGTGTGTGCTTGTGTCAGTGACTGTATAGATGAGCAAGTATGTGTGACTATCTGTATGAATAAGTGAGTTGGTGTGTGTATAGCTGTACAGGTGAAAAAGTGGTAGTGTGATTGACGCTATGGATGAGTGAGTAGATGTGTGAGTACCTCTATGAGCATCTAGCAATGTATGAGTGGCTGAATGCGTGTATGAGTGGATATGTCAGTGGCTGTATTAGTAAATGAGTGGGTATAGGAGTGGCTGTATGGGTGAGTGAGTGGATGCTGGTGTAGACCTAGGAATGAGTGAGTGGGTATGTAAGCATTGGAAACGGTATATAAATGGTTACATAGGGGTGTGACTGGCTGCATCAGAGATTATTAGGATGATGTCATCAGTGATGATATTTGAGATGTGAACACTGACATCACTGACCATGTCATGAGTGATGTCTTATGTGAGGTCATAAGCAGTACACTGCTGGGTCAGAAGTTATAGTTAGCTCAGCTAAGTATAAAATATAAAGTATAAATGCTGAATTCCTCTGGTTTTGTATGCATGAAATGTCAGCCTAACTATAATGTCCCTGTAACCTTTGATTTTTTCAGTGAATTTCTAAGGCTAATTGTTAACTATAACATTCCTGAATCTTTTGTTTTTTTTAATTTAAAAGTTTTTTCAGATTCTATTTCTTAATTGGAGAAGTGTGGCTCAATGGTTAGAGCGGCAGACCCTGATGCAGAGGTCTAGCCCGGGACCAGGGTTCAATTCCCCGCCTCGGCGGGTCTTGGGCTCAAAAATTCCACGGACCTGATAAAGCTCGCCTCGGTGCCTTTTCGAATCATGGAGTCCCACTCTGGGCAATAGCTTGCTTAATCTCCACAACGGCCCCCACAAAGCTAAGGATGCCTGGCCTCGACCTTGGGGGTGCCCAGGAGTGGACACCTCAGAGGGAAAGCCAGGATGGGTTCCACAGCGGTATTCGTACAAGCGCCTTGAGACCCTTGCGGGTGAGTAGTGCGCTATACAAGTATCAAATTACAATTACAATTTACAATTGTAATGTCCATTTTTTTGTAAGTGAACCTGTAAGATGTCCATGCTTTTTTTCAATAATTGAATATTGTGTATCATATTTATATAATACTCCAATGATTTTTTTTATTTCAAATGTCTTTATCAGAAAATACATTAATAACAGTTTTTTTATGTTTAACAATTTTGTAAGTTGGCACAACATTGTTGCTTTTACAGTGAAGAATCTGTCATCAGTAAATGTATTTCACCTACTGAAAAATACATCTTAAGAGAGAGGCAGGAGAGAGGCAGAAAGAAAGAAGAAAAGTGCAGAAAGAGGCAAGTGATTTGCTGAAAGAAGCAACAGAGGTGTAGAAAAAAGCAAGAGAAGTGCAGAAAGAGTCAAGTGAGGTACAGAAAGAAGCAATAACAGTGCAGAAAGAACCAGCGGAAGTGCTGAAAGAGGCAAGTAAGGTACAGAAAGAAGAAAGAGTGTTCAGAAAGAAGGAAGAGAAGTGCAGAAAGAAGTAACAGAGGAGCAGAAAGAGGCCAAAAGGGTACAGAAAGACATAATATGGGTACAGAAAAAGGCAACAGAGGTGCAAAAAGAGGCAAGAGGGGTACAGAATGATGCAAATGAGGTGCAGAAAGATTCAACAGACGTGCAGAAAGAGGGAGGAGAAGAGCACAACGTAGAAGAGATTTTCAGAAAGAGGCAAGACACCCACTAGTACTAATTTAACACTCAAATTTAGCAATAAGTACAGGTGACCATTCTAGGTTAGCATAGGGCCTTCCACCACGCTGTAACACTTGTCGCTGCATTTTTGGTAATGTTTGAGCTAGAAACAAGGCTTTTCTGTTCAAGTCCCCATGACCCCATGAAGTGCCTCGTGACCCCATGAAGTGCCCAGTTTTTTTGTGTGCTGATTCCGGAAGGGCGCGCTGCTGCTGGGGCCCAGGGTGGGGGCTGCCAGGAGGGCTTACCTCCCTGGGCCCTGCCTTGCTCCATGATGCCTAAAACATTTACTCTTGGGATCCAGGGCTTTGGTTGCATTATTTGGTGCCCTGTGTGTGCTTGGCTTTTACCTTTAAGAGCACCTGGCTCTTTTCTACAGAGGGACATCGTGGGGGCTGCGCAGCGCTGGGCTGCATCCCCTTCTCAGAGGGAATCTTGACGTAGGGATTCCCCCCTTTATGTCTAGATGGCTGGTGCCCACCCTGCTTGGCTCTATTTCAAATAGAGGGAGCCTACTCCGCTTTATGGTGCTTTTACATTTGCGGGTGCCTACCCTGTTTCTCTTTAATTGCGGGGGCCCACCCCGCTTATTTTGCTATTTTTCTTATGGCCTGGAGCCTAGTAGGAGCCCACCCCACTTTATCTTTATTTAAATTGGCGGGTGCCCACCCCGCAGTTTTGCACTTCTGCGGGTGGCCACCCCGCCTTGACTAGTTGTTTACTTAGCGGGTACCCACCCCGCTACAAAGAGAGATCACCGCAACGACCCAGGGCAAAAAGCAAAAGACAAGCATGTCCGCCTAACTCGGGCGGAGCTAATCCCAGAAGGAAAAGCGCTGTGGCAGTTCAGCGGGGCTCCCGTGGTAAAGGGAGAACCCCATGTGTGCTGCGCTGACCGAAGGAGCCGGCAGCCCATGGTGTTGGAGGCAGAGGGGCCTGAGACACATTGAATTTGTCTGGCCCCGCCACATGGGTAAAAGCACCATCCCGTCTGGCTGGAGGATGTCTGCCCCACTGGAGAAGAGCCGGCAGTGAGGGAGAAGGACTGGTGAGAGAGAAGCTCCAAGCCGGTGAGTGGAGCTCGAGGGAGCCTGGGTTGGGAGAGGCAGAGTCAGAGCGGCCCCGTCTGGCAGCGGGCCACTCCAACGTTGTTGAGCCACTTCTTGGGTGCAAGAGAGAGCCCCAGTGGGCCCCACAGTTCATTGGGGGCAAGTTTGTTTTGGTGCTGGTCAGTGCCCCACTAGATCTTCCCAGCTGCACCACGAGAACGTGGGCAGCTGGGACAAGATGGATTCCCTGAGTCCCGGAGTGAGGCCCACAAGGCACGGTCAGTGCCAGTGTTACATTTGTTTTTCCCTACACAGCTGCCCCACCTGATAGCGGGCAGCTGCCCTGATTGGGCAATTTAGTATTCCAGAGTGCCCGGGGGGGGCTCCTACAGCATGTATAGTGTCAGCGCTAGTCCTCAGGGCTGATCCCAGCTGTCCTGCGAGAGCGCAGCCAGCTGCAACGTTGGGGCAAGTTTTATTTGGTCCCTAAGGTGGGACAGAAGAGGCACAGTGGTGCCATCCTTCGCTTTGAGATACACAGCTGCCCAGCAAGTAGTGGGCAGCTGCATCGTTTAGGCCCTTACTTGACATTCCCAGCTGCCCAGCAAGTAGTGGGCAGCTGCAACGTTTAGGTCTGCGCAGATTGCGCACCCTTGACTTTTGCTGCTTTGGCAGCGCGCCCTGACTCTTGGGACATAGGGCATTTAAGGCCAGGGGAACTGTTAGGATTATAGGGCGCCAGGCCCTAGTGTGAGTTATAGGGTGCTAGGAAATGTCATGTATGTAGTATGATTTACGCACCCTGTGTTATACCTCTAAATGTGTTTTTATGATTATGAGGTTGTTTTGCATATCATGGTTTATGCTAGTGAGATTATGTTCTCTGTGATTTATGCCCCTAATGTGAGTTACGCTTAGGAGATTTCGGTCTAATGTGTTTAGACTTGTGAGAGGATTGAATAATGTGTTTATGCTGGTGAGGTTGGCGCAGAATGTGATTTGCACCTGATGTGATACTGTGCATAATGTAGTTTATGTTACAGGCTGATGCTAGGTACAGTGATTACCAGTGGTTACTGGTTGTACGTTTATGATCTGTTTCACTTTTACTAAGTTCAGTTTGTAATGGTTCTGACAGTGGTCCATGTGGCCCTGTCATGTGTATATAATCCCTTGTAAATATTGCCCAGTGCCAGTTGGCACATTGTATATTGTGTGATTACTATTCTAATGTGTTATGAGAATACAAAGGCTATTTTTGATATAACCTTGTGTGGAATTCTTTTTGTAGTGTGTCCGGGATGTTGTTGCTGTGTGCATGCGCAAGTGCTTTACACATGGCCTCCAGGATAAGCCGGACTGCTCGTGCCAAGCTACCAAGGGGGTGAACAGGGGTTATCTTTGGCGTTTAACTCCCTTGCCCTGACTAGAGTGGTTGTCTCTGCCTGGCTTTGGCGAAAGCCATAGCCAACCAGAGATACCATTTCTAACAACTATTCTATTCAATAGCATCACCTCCATGTAACAAGTTACTCCCTCCATGGGAGAAGTGATAGTGGCAGTGCTTCCTGAGCCTGGTAAGGATCCATCAGCTTGCTCTGCTTACCGCCCGATTGCTCTTCTGAACCTAGATGCAAAAATGTACTTGGCCACTCGTCTCAAATCAGTTCTTCCTGATCTTATAGATCCGGATCAGTCCGGATACATTAAGGGTCGTCAGACTCATAATAACTTGCGACGCATCATCCATATCATTGGAAAGGCCCGCAAGAAAAACATCCCAAGAGCGCTTCTCTCGCTAGACATGGAGAAAGCCTTTAATCGCGTGGAGTGGACTTTTGTATATAGAGTGCTCCAGTGCTTTGGCTTCAATAAAACCTTTATAGGGATGATTCACAGTAACTATCATTCTCCCAGCTCTTGGGTTCTTGTTAATGGAATTGAGTTTTCCCCCTTTAGTCTGTCTCGTGGGATGAGACAGGGCTGCCCCATATCCCCCCTCCTTTGTGCCTTGAGCATAGAACCCCTGGCCCACAGGATTAGGGGAAACCACAAGATCTGGGGAATACGTTTTGGCACAGAAGATCATAAAATATCGCTATTTGGCAATGACGTGCTTCTCCCAGTATCAGACCCTATTGTCTCTCTTTTGGCTATCAATGAGGAACTGGAGCCATTTGAACGGGTGGCGTGTCTCAAGATTAATCTGACCAATCCTTCCGACTGAACCTAACAATATCAAAAGACGATTGGCGAAGGGTTGAAGAGGTGTCACCTTTTCGCTGCACCACTAAGGAAATCACATACTTAGGTGTTAAGGTCACCCCTTGAATACGGGATCTGTATAACGCTAACTTCCCCCCCTTCTGCGACAACTAAAGATTGATTTGGGTAAATGGATTGTGGAATACCCCACCTGGTTGGGTAGGATTAATGCCATTAAGCTGAATGTTCTCCCTCGCTTACTTTACCTTTTTCAGGGGTTGCCTATTCCAGTGGAGGGAGGTCTCTTTAGGGAGCTGCAAAATATACTTAGCAAATTTATTTGGCAGGGTAAAAGGGCCCGCCTTCCCTATAATTTGCTCATATGACCGCGCAAAGAAGGCAGTCTAGCATTACCGGACTTCCAGTCCTATTACAGAACAGCACAAAAGTGGGTAATCACGGAATGGTCACTGCGGGCTTCAGAGAAGCACTGGCTACATGTAGACAGACAGATAACAGGGCGCACCATCTGGGATCTTCTATGGAAACCAAATCCTCAACAAAAGATTTCACCCATCGACCTTCCCCTCCCCTCGCATGCCTATACATTTTAACACTGCATCCCCCCATGTGCTATAAGAGGGTACCTTTGAAGCCTGGAGGGAGGGTGGTTGCCACATGATCTCTTACCTGTTTGGCAGAGGAGAACTCCTCACTTTTCAGGAATGCAAGAAGCAATTCGCTTTGACTGCTAAAGAAGAATATCACTACCTGCAGCTGAAACACTGGGTGCAGCAGCCCCTGGTGTGGCTGGCTGCCACCAGGGAGTTGGTCTCCATCCAGAAGTTCGCTCAATCTGGGTCCTCTTCCAAAGGATGTATCTCCTATTTATATGCTCTCAGACAAGCGATGAGTCCCAGAGCGATCCTGCATTTCAAACGCTTTTGGGGACACACTCACAGCTCAATGTACCTCAGGGAGGCACACTATAAAATTATATATGATTGGTACCTGTACCCTCAGAAACTTCACACGTTTTTTCCCAGTTCGTCGGACAGCTGCTGCAGGGGTTGTGGGATGTTAGGCGATTTCAGACATATTTGGTGGGACTACCCCTCCATACAACCATTCTGGAAGGAAATGTTGTCCCAAATTAGGCTTATCCTAGGCTATCCATGTCCCAGCTCTATGGAACAGGTCCTGCTGGGGGTCCGAGATCTCAATTTGAATGCCAAACACAGGGTGACAAATAAGTGATGTCACATCACAGTGACGGGATCACTGAACAGTGTGATGCACACTAGAGTAGAGGCACCGGTAGCCCATTCGTCAAGCTCATTTTATTCGAATTGCACCATGACATCGCAGTTTTGTTCATTTATAGGTATATTTAAGTTTCCTTTCTCTGGTACTCTCTTGGGAGGGTTGATTGATGCTCAGAAACATGGGCCTGAAAGCAATACATTATGAGGATGCTTTTTTCTGTATCATAGTTCATTCGCCACGGACCTTGTGGAAAAGCTGTAACCTTCATGAGCGAACTGTACTTCCGGGCTGAATGTTTTTGTGACTGATGTTGCCTATGAAATGCTTTTTGTCGCACTCTCCAAAGAAAAATGTAAATAAACAGATTTTGAAATAAATATTTAACCAGAAAAACAAATAATTTGTAAAAACATGTAATTTAAAGAACTTCCAACCTTTACAAACCCTCATGCAACTGAAACATAAACTAGTAATTAAAATCTATACAAAAATAAAATAGACAATAAAAATCACAAAATACACAACAAATGTATAAAAATCAATTAAACAATTTACATAACAAATCACAAATGACATATTTAATTAATATAAAAAATAATGTAAAGAAAAATAATTTATAATTTGAGTAAGCAACGCCTAAAATAATATAATAAATAATATATATTAAGTCAATTTAAAACAATATGTATACATCCATATTAAAGCAAACAATATAAAAACCACTCAATTTAAAAAAATGATATTATGTACGTAAACAACTATTTTCTTACTTCCTATATTCTATTTTTCTATATTTTTGGAGTGACAATATCTTTGACACGATAGTTAGGTAACACGATATTTTAAAGCAATATTTGTGTTATTCACTTAAGAAACAGGACGTATGCAGGTTGTCCATGGCACTGCTAAAAGGACCCTATAAAACTATAATATTAAACGCTCTTGTGCGGATTGTCAGCTGAGAATTCCAACCAATGACGCCAGGCAGCCGTTGACTCTTTGTCCAACACATGGCTCTCTTTTTAGACAACTCGCACTATGGTCATGGCCTTGTGCTAGGATACAGTGTTCCCCCGGGAGCATCCTCCTGAGCTTCCTTCTTATGTATTCCAGAAGGTTGTCCGCTGCTTTCCTTCCAGGTCATGTTCTGCCCCCTTTAGAAAAAATGCAACATATAAGGAAAAGCTAGTGTCCTGCCATAAACTTAGATCATCCACAGGAATGAACTCTGGACCTGTACTCTTGGTTTATTTCAGTTGAACACACTTGGGTTTCACACTTTAATAGAACAATTTTTGAAGCAATGGCCAGGACAAGACATTGTGCCCTCTTGACTTGGAATCAGTAGGAATCACATGCTGTTACCACAACAGGTTGCAAAATTGTATAAAATCTCAGAAAGCCTTCTACTGCAACTCAGCTGATAATTTCAGAGTTAGTGCTGGATTTCCATTGTATTTTGGTGAGCTACCTTGATAAAATTAGCAAACTTGATTTTTAAAAGTTAATAAATACGCGTAATACCCTCCCTGACTGCTTTTGTAATATTTTGCTATTCTAAACACAGTTCCATAAATCATGATTGGTGATATGTGCTGTCACAGTTTTTGCTCGATAGATTGTTCTCTTTCATCTGCGTTTTTTGATTGCTCATGGAGGTGTTAAGAAATATATTTCTCTATGAAAGCTAGTATTTCAACTTTTCACGATAGATTGATCTGTTTTGTTCTCACTACGTTTTAGCAAGAACAGTTATAATAATTACATGAAACACATAAAAAGTCGGTTTCTAGTTTTTATGGCACTCTTTTTAGAGCCTTAATTGTTGAATGTTCTGATGTTTCCTCTAAAGTCATTTGAGTACTTCTCCCATTACGCTCTGATTTTTCTTTTTAGTGTTTAATAAATAGTAAAGTCGTTTCGATAAAATTTATTTTTGTAAACATGCTGTCATGTTTGTTGTTTAGGGAAAGTATTGACTTCATATGATACTCTGCTGAAATACTATGAACAAGGTTTGGCGACCTAATGTGATAGGATAGTGAGTTCCTTTTTGGGTACTGGCAGTATGAAAGTTATTGCTCGTGGCACGTTGGCTAGAACAACAAAGCGTTACTTCAGATTGAGTTGGCTTAGCTGTTTCTCAGACAAATAGCAGAGAATGAGGAATTGCAATCTTCTTTCATTTGGCAAGCATATGCTTTTGGCAAATAAATGCATGTGAATGTCAACAGGTTCACATGTGTAGGGTTCGCCACTGACTAATTGTGCCAGTCTTGGCAAATACGTATGCAGCAAGGGAATCGTATTCGCCTGACAGGTATGATTTCCTGGATAGGTGCAAACAGAGCTATTTTAGGTCATAAACATAGGTTTATAGGCTAAATGGCTTCTTGAATCAGGTCCAAAGAGTTCCCTCTAGGAAACAGAATTACATATGAGCAGCTCTTGTTAGGGTAACATTTGCAGGGCTGTTTATCTCTTTTTAAATTCTTTACTTTCTTTCGCTCAACTGTATAAGAGCTGCTTTCCTAAATTGTGTTAATATCTGGGAAGAATGTGAGTCCTTCTCAAGTAGTAGGTCTGCAATTGCCTTGTTACTGGGAACCAAGCAACGGTTGTAGCACGTGACCGTCTCAGGTTTACATAGCAGAACAGTTAAAGGACAATTCAGGGGAGATTGAGAGGGCTAATAGCTCCATTCACAGGAACACAACAACAACATTCAATAAATTATTATCCAGAAGTGCTTTTTCTTTTAAAAAGGAAAAGTACATTTATTACACATACACTACTAAATACTATACAATAAATCACCAATATGCACATAAGGTAGCAGAGTCGCACTAGGAACCCAAAGAAACCCTGAAATTTTGGCAGACCTGCCGCCGGCAGGGGATGGAGGGGGGACCTGCAAGTGTGAAGCACTGCTGCTTTTGTTAATGGGGGCCAATATTGCAGCACCACTCTAATACCCTCCCCCAGTAACAAAACCTGCCCCCACCCTTCCAGCCTTCCGGGGAAATGCCCGATGGCTGCTACAGGCAGTCCAGCCATGTAAGGTAGATAGAAATCCTATGGTAACACCCTCATATCATATTACATATGGCACCCCTAGTGGTACCTGAACCCTATATTCACAGCACCAACCAATCTATACCAGACTTACCATCACAATAAAAGCGGGTGTTATTGTAATAAGGGCAGGCCTAATGGCTTCCTCAAGGGGGCTCCAGATCAATATATTTATAATAATGGCTAATTGGCTTAATCTAGGGGTCAGCACACTAAACATAAAGCATGCCTGTTGGACGTGTCTAAAGGATACCACATCAATATATATATATAATTCAGGTTTACTGGCCTTGTCAAGGGGGTCACCACATTAATATGTATAACAGCACGTGATATAGGGATATGGTCATAAAAACCAATAGGAACAATAATCATAATTAATCAATAACAAACATGTGTTGCAGTCTTTCTTTTATACTTCTCAGGTCACATAATGTAGCGATAGGACCAACCACTTGGAGTGCCTGCTAGAGAGTCTGAGACCAAAGGCTCTAGCTCTTGGAATGTTTGAGACCAATGGTGTACCTCTTGCAGGGTCAAGGATGTAATTCCCTGGGAGAGGTAGAGTTGCTTTTTAGATGCACATTCCTGGGGCAGCTGTACCTTATGCAGCTCCCACATTCTGTTTACAGTAATGAGTGCAGCATCCCACCAACAGTCTTAGGTCCTTTTCCTTGGTCCAGAGGATGGGGTCCCAGGACACACACATGGTGTGTCAGCACTGCTGGTTTCTTTGCATCTCCCCTGGAGAAATGAGGGACTCTCAGGGCAATTGACATTCAGGGCGAGGCAACAGCCACTCCACCTGAGAACGTAATTCTCAGGAGTGCATTGAAACCCGGGCCTTGGCCCACCCCAGAAGTATGAAGGGGATATCTCAGCAGAGAACTACATATTCGGCTTCATGTTTTTGCTTTTTAAAAGAACAACTCTTGAAAAAAATCATAACTCTGGCCCTTAGGGTGGATTTTGATGATCTTTGGCTCGTTTTGCTTCTGTTGGCCAGGCCTACTGGTCTCTGAAGGGTGTACTTTGTGGGGAGCTGGCTTTTCTGGCTCCCAATACTAGCATCAGGAGAAAAGAGAGAATTAGCATTCGGAGAGGCGCCCCAGGCACTCCCCATGAGAATTAAATACTCAGGAGTGCATGAACACCCGGTCCTTGGCCCACCCGGGGGGTATGAAGGTTATCTCAGCAGAGAACCATATGTTTGGCATCACGTTCCCACTTTTTAAAAGAATAACTCTTGAAAAAAATCATAACTCTGGCCCCATAAGATGGAATTTGATGATCTTTGGCTTGTTTCATTCCTGATGGCCAGGTCTCCTGGTCTCCAAAGAGTACCTTTGTGGAGAGCTGGCTTTTATGGCTCCCAGTACTAGCCTTTTCTTCTGCCTGTCTCCTGGTGCTCCTCTCCTGGTGATGAGACATGTTGTACATCCCCTTCACCACCAGCCAGCACAACACCTGTTCCTGCACTCACCAGGTACCAGGGACTCCAGGCAGGCTTGAAGGACTCCAGGGTGAAGTGAAATCCAGGTCTTCACCAAACTGATCTTCAGGGGCATAGGTGGGACAGTGCCACTGGTCCTGGAGAGATCCGGCCATGAACCTGGGGTCAGTTGTTAAAAAGTCCCTAGTCCATCTTGCAGGGCATCAGGTGTTCCCCTTTTCTGCTGGTCATGCCTCAGTTGTTGTCACCTTCCAGGTCCAGTCTGTGATCACCCAGTTTTGGACTTTTTTCTATGAGTGAGACTCATTACTTGTGCCTTACATGCACTAATCACATGGTAAGCACACTGCGTGTGTTTACTCTGTGTCAACCTTTTATGATAAAGTCTCTATGATGCAACTAGGGTAAAGGACACTTGACTGGTTACACTTGAACATGTGCGCACACATGTGTGGACACGTGTGTGGCTGTGCATGTGAGACTACTGTTGTTTAAAGCCAAGTAACTGCCCCCAGGTTGCCTGGTGGAGTGGGGACTCTGAAGGGTTGGATATTGACCTGTGTTAGGCCTTATAATATTAGTGGGCACTCATAGGTAACATCAGTATGATTTACTGTTGTGTCTGCAGTGACACTTTATTATACACATAGCGGGAAACCTGTCTTAGAGTGCAGTTTTGCTTCCCTTAGGCCAAACAAAGGCATGTGATGTATGAAACTGGGATGAAACATGTGCACACAGTTGAACTATGAATGTCCAAAGATCATATATGGGCATCTTAAGGGCCGTCCAGAATGTTCTAATTTTCCCAGCTGAGCTCAGGGTCAGAGTCCAAAACTTTTGTCACTCTGTTGGGCCAAGTTAATTACTCTGCTCCCAGCAGAGGAAACAAAGGTCTCCCCACACAAAAACAGTAAGTAACAGTGCTTCCCTCAGCTCCTGAGGAGGAAAGGATGGTCAAGAAAATCTGCATCTGTTAATTAGTCATCACACTCTACCAGAGCTGGGGAGGGCCCAGGCCTATTGAACCAAGCAGGAAGCCCAGACAACTGGAGACAACACATGAGGGGGCTCCTCTTCGAAGGCTTGATGGGAAAGGCCCTGTCAGTGATGTCAGTTAGTGGCAGAGCTGAGGCTCCCAGAGGAGATGTGGCTTGTGACTTCTGGAGTGTCCCAACATGCTGGGTTTAGAGGTGATGTGGAAACCTATAGTTGGCTAGGGGTGCCTGGCTTCTAGAACCTTAGACCCCCATTTAAAAATGTCGACATAAAGGTGAGCGGTTGTTTTTTCCTGTGCTTTTCATTGGAACTGACAGCAGTAAAAGCAATGGACAACTCAAAGGACAAACCCCCCGAATGCTCTAAGGGACGGAGAGATCTGCCCCAGTTGACTCTTAGACAAGTGGGTCTCTCCAAATGCCAGTGAGACTGGTCACCTTACACCACCCTGAGCGCCATTTGGGTGAAAGGTCTGGACTTCTGCACCCCAGAAGGAAGAGCACCAGCGACTAAGACCAGGAGGAGAGCTAGCTCATGGAGCCAGAGGAACCGGTTCCCTGCAAAGTACACCACCCTGGAGGTGAGGTGATCTATGAAAACTGCACCTGGTGGCTAGAGTTCACCAGCAGGAGTAAAATGAGACAAGGACATTCAAAATTGATCTATCGGGGCTCGAGGTACAGTCCTGTTAAAGAATTTGACCTTTGACCCCAACGGAAAGCCAAGCGCATAGCATTCCGCTGTTTGTATTTTGAAATACCCCCAAGGTTGGCCTAGTCCCAGGGTTCAGCGCATGTGTTACTTATGTATGTTTAAGGAAGGAACATGTGTGGGGCTTTTTGCCACCTTCTCCCTGGTGACACTATCTCCTCAGGGGCCAATAGAAAACAAATACGGCCTGCGAGAGTACAGAATAGAATCCCGGATCCCTGTGCCCCAACCCCAAGATCCTGAGCAAGGATTAATAAGGGGGGGTGGTGTCAAACCCCCACAATTGTGGTGGCCTAGCTCCCTCTCTCCCTGCCCATGCCTGATGGAGCAGGGCATCCGCCAACCATCCCAGTACCCTGCCTGCACATAACATGCAGTGAGAAGACGGCTGCTTGCTTCTGTGGTGCCAGTCGTGCAGGAAATTGACGGGTCACCCAGGAGTGGGATCCCAGCACGGCCCCATGATTAAGAAAACGAGGGTGTCCAGGTGGGACGAGGCAGTGCCTTTGAAAAATAAAATAATAACCATAAAAGGAGGCACATGGCACCACAAGGTTGTATGCCAAACAAAGAGGAAAACAGCTCTCCTCAGTGCAGCAGGGGAGGCACTCATTACTCAGAAACATCTTTCATGAAGAAGCACCTAATAATGCCCTGTGGGGCTTTAAACAGAAAGTGTTTTTCACCTGTGGTGACCCCAGAAGTGGAAGGTTACCACAAGCAATGTCATGGGGGTTGTAGGAGGTGCAGAAGCCCCCCCAATAACATTTTAATTAATGACCCTAACTTGCTGGGTTACCAGAATTTAGGACCCGCAGGATTTCCATTCATGTTTTCATGCATTCCCGTGGCTGGAGCTTTTGCTCTTCAGATGGGAGTGCAGCGTCCTCTAGGGACTGGCACTGTGGCTGCATGTTATGTGGCCTGAATGTTTATAAAAATGACACAGACATACGTTATGCTAATTTTTAATGCATTATTAACCATTCATGCTGACAGTGATTGTTAAAATGTTTGTTGACAATAAGTATTGCATTTACACATGGTCATTACAGATTATAGTGAAATACAGGTGAGTTGCCTTATTTGAAGTGATACCCCCTATATTGTGATGTGCTACCAGGTATAGGAGGGTACTGTCATTTTCATGGTTAGGACTCTTTGGTGGTCAAAAATGACAGAATGTCCTCTCAGGTATAAATGTGCCTTATTTATATATTTACAAATGAATGCATAGTGTGTGTTTAATAAATGTACTTTTTATTTTTGAAAGGAAAAACACAGACTGGACATTCATTTATAAAGTTTTATTTTTGAGTGCCAGCGAATGGTGATTAGTAGCCCACACCACCTACCCTGTGTATTCCTTGGACAGCTATGCTTCACTACCCTGAGTGAGTCAAGCACTACAATAGGGTGCTCAATCCTGGTAAGGGGAAATTGCGGTTCTACTACTTGCACAGGCATCACATCCTGAACAAATAATAACATAATATCCTACAATGGTTTTTAAGTGGGGTGGAATGTTTTAGATGCCAACCCTAGGATGCCACATCATCCCTTCAGCCCTGCCTTAACCCTCCTGCACAGCATTCTTTAGCTATTCAAAATGGCTCCGTCAAGTTGTCTCTAAAAAGCGAACTTCTGAAGGTCTCAGCTCTGCCCCTAGCTCAATCATTCAATCAATCAGGGAATTGTAAGCGCGCTACTCACTCATGAAGGTCTCAAGGCGCTGAGGGGGTGGGGGCATCCCCAGATCTGTTTAGCCGAAGAGCCAGGTGTTGAGGGTCTTCCTGAAGGTGTTCAGGGAGGGGGCGCGGCTGATGTCTGTTTCAACTTGAAGGTCTTGAGGAGGATGCAGAGGGAGTTCAAGCAGCTGGAGGTGACGGCATTGACCAGTCGGTTCATGGTGAGTGATGAGTAGGTGGGCTTCCAAGGGCGGTCGGCCACCAGGTGCTGTCCCATGCAGAAGGGGTGGTACCAAGGGCAAGGACTTCTGTCTTCTCTGTGTTGAGCTTCAGGCATCACTGTCTGATACCTTCCCACAACCTTTCTCCTATTTTCAGTGGGAATAGGCAACCCCACCCCAGCAGTCCGACAAGCTAATTATCAGATGCAGATTTTGCACACACTCCTTTCCTCACCTTGGAACTAGCTCAATCATTGCTAATTGATAATTGCTCATTTTATATGGGAAGGCCTTTGTTCCCTCTGCTCGGGAGCAGAGTAACTAACTTCACCTAGTAGGGAGGGACAAAGGCCTGGATTTTGGATATGAACTGAGCCAGAGAACTATGGCAAGTCCTAAAGTCCAATAAGGTGTTGATTTAGAATATTAAAAACTGCAAAATAAAACTTGCAATGCATGTTTTACCCCAGTTTAACATCTGACTGGACTGTATAGTCCTAAATGTGGCAAAACTGCACTTTAAGACAAATCTTGCATATATGTATAATACAGTGAAAACACAACAGATTTCCCAATAAACCCTACTGACGTATCTATGAATGCCCAATAATATTATAAGGCCTACCCCATGTCAGCATCAATCCTTGCACGGTCCCTGTGTCACAGGCTGGTTGTGTGCAGTTATTGAGCTCTGTACTATGATAATCTCAAATGCGCAGCTCACACATATGTACACACGTATTCATATGTAATCAGCATGGTGCCGCTTACCTTAGCTGTGCAGCAGCCTTATCTTCTTAAAAGGCAGACAGTGGAAGTTAACATGCCATGTCCAAGTACTGTGAAATGAATGTAAATGTAAATGTAAATGTAAATGTAAATGTAAATGAGACTCAGCTAGTGAGGCTCATCTACAATAAAGATGCAAAAAGCGGGAAGCCCTAAGCAAAAACTCCTGATGTACTAATAGAGCGGAATACATTTGCGATAGGTGCCATATGCAAATTATGCAATATGATCTGGGTCAACTTTCTAACCTCCTGGGGCAAGGAGTTTGTTAATTTACCAAGAGAAAATAAAAATCTAGTTGGACTGGTACCCACACTCAACTCACTGAACAATACTGGGCAGGAAGTGTTTGGTGGTAATGATCAGTCCCACAAGATGAGCTCAGGGACTGAAACTCCAAACCCCCTTTTGAGAATCAACAACACACTCAAACTAGCTCTAAGAAACAGGGCATGTATTTACAAATATTTAATTGAAAATATTTTATTTTAAGGTACAAAATGTGAATGGTGAGCGCCCAGAAAGCAAAAATGAATGCACTGAAACATACCATGATCAACGAAAATAGCATGACCATTACTAACATGGTTATTGAGTTGTTATCATCCTAACACCCTAAGACTATTATTACCAAGCGCTACACTAAGTTTTAGCTAAAGCAATAAATAGCAAGATTGTGCTCGTTTCTGAGATCGATCACACAACATACCTATGTTTTCGCTATAAAATATCAAGTCAGCTATTATCTATCTCAGATTGCTCACAGCCTTAAAATAAAAAGCAACAGACTAAAGGCTACTTCTTCTCACTGTTCCTAAGTTGCCCCAAAAGAGGATGGCTTGCGCTGCAAACTGTCATGACATCTGGCTTGATAGTCCTAGCTCAAAGCCCCTTACTAACAATAGTTATTATAGTATCTGATTAGCAGTTTTATCTTATATTGTGAAATCAAATGCAGGGCTTTCAGACACCAAAGCATCAACAAGACTAAAAGATCATGGAGACAACTAAGTCATCTCAATTATCATATTTATCATAGGTAACCAGGGTAATAGGTAACCCACATTATAAATAACAAAAACATTTCTTCCTAGATAGCACACAGATATAATACAAACGTTTATACACGTCTTGAAAACTTCACATTTTTTATCAGAGAGATAGAACAGTCGGAGCAAAGGCACAAAATAGAAATAGTAGAGCCTCTGAGAGCCAAATGATGGAAATGGAAAAGCTGGAATAGGAGATGTTAGTGTTGACAACAGGCAAATGCAGCAGATGTCAGACAAAGTTGATCTCATCACTTCTTTATGACCACTTATGTTCAAAGGTGTTGAAAATGTAATTGAATCAATGAGTATGGTTTCCACCTGGTGGTGTGCCTAAGGAATATGGAATCAACAATTTCAATAGGGCAGAATATTGAAAAAGGCTAGATTTTGTATACCTAACCACATATTTGTACCCATGCAGTGCGTATATCTGGAAAGTATGTGATCTGCAGTCAGGGATAGATAATCAATGTTTCCATATATGCACTTACCTATCGATATTTTGTCCCTCAATATTCTCAATATTAGTATGCTGCAATATTGTTGGTGTCGATATGCAGAAGTAGAATCCCCCTGGCAGATTCCTATAGGTCAAACCTATCAGGAGAAACAGGCTATGAAAAAGGAAAAACATGCAGAATTTGGCAAGCTAAAAACCTCTCTTGTTTGTCATGCTTCATTTTCAAGTCGAAAACTTGAAATAGGAGGTATTTGCAACATCCGGAAAATTATATGAATGGTTTCAAGATAAATTGAGGTCTATACCTACGTTTTACCTTGCAAATTATTGTATTTGGAGAGGTCAGGTCACAGTGTATGTATTTAAAAGGACATATACATTTTCAAATTAAGTGTTTGCATCTGGAGTTATGGTATTTACCTCACCCTGTTCTGTCTAGCTTATAACGAGGGTCTCAGTGTTTTTTTTCTAGTGGGCAGGAACAGCTCTTTTTCATTACAATGAATCCTAGAATTACTGTCACAGATGCGCGACTGCACTACTGACAGGAATGTCTTACGAGGGTCTTATTAGTTAGCTACTAAAAGCAAGGTATAGCTAGATGTAAATAGCGTGTAAGAAGGTATTCACATGTGCTGACACATGGCTGAGCAACTTTGCACCAGTCGTTTCTTACAACTGTAAGTAAATCAACGTAATGCTTTGCGAAAATTCTGCACAAAACTTTAGCAAATAACCCCCACAGTGGCACTGTTATAAGTCACATGTGGAATGTACTTCTAATGTTAACTGTCTTAAAGTGATTGTGATCTTTCACTTTGCTGTTTATGAGCATATGCGCTCCTCCAGTCCAGTGTTAACTATAATCAGGCAATTTAACTAATATTTTTGGGGACGTCTTTGATAAACTTAACATTGGTAAATGGACTGAATGTTCTAACTGATACAAAGGCAATATCAAGTGCTTCCTCTCCTTCCTACATTCTCATCTGACATAGCTTCTGAACAACATGATAGCTGCACAGACGTCATAGCAGAGTGTCTAAATTACACAGAACTAACATTTCACAAGGCATTATTCTACACTGAGAGGTAAATGTCACAGAATGTGAGTGGTTAACAAGACTGGCATTATATGTGCCTTGCCAATTGCAGCTGTTCCTGAATCAAATACATTTAAGTGCCTGGACCTGTGAGGTGGGATCTGTGACATGCATACAAATCAGCCTGAGTCTGTTAAGGAACTTTGTGCTCTCTTTAATAAAATTGAAATTGATATGTGTGTGGAAATTGACTCTCTAATGGCAAACATAAGAATGGTTAGTGAAGTCATTTAAAAGTTCTGGGAACATTTATCATTATTCACTTTAATAATTTCTGTTAACATCTTGCATTTAGGAAAGTGAATGTAAGATGGAGTTCTGTCTTTTTTTCACATTGTCTTGCTGCCTCGGTCCTAGTGAGCGAATGAGCAAATGACTTGCTCTGATTTCAGGGTGATTTCTAAATGCAGTTTAAAACTAATGCACACCAAACAGGCTTTGGGTCTCACAGAAAGATTTAGGCAAGATTGAAAAAGTTTCAAAAGACAAAGCAAAGACTCTCAACCTGCAGTCAAATATTTACTAACAAATGCACCTAAAATCCTTAGTGCCGCTACCGCAAAGGTGGGCTGGAGGTGTTAGACGATACAGAGATGAAAAAGGGATGTTGACTGGGAGAGAATAAGGAATTTGGCTCCAGGGTCTCATGTACTAAGGGTTTCAGCATTCACAAACTCTCTAGTTTGGAAACTCAGAAGGTTTATGGATGCTAAAATCCTTTTTGAAGTTTACTAGGCCAATTTACAAAATTAACAAAGGTATTATGGATTATTGAATTGGTTTAGGAAAGCATACAAATCAGTATTTGGCAGCGGAGTGTTAAGGATGTCCCTTCCAAGTACCACGTCATTATGGTATGTATTAATGTTTTGCAACCGAAATCCAGTAACAAAACATTGGTATTTTGCTGACACCACAAAGGAGGTGTGTAGTGAATACACTTAAGCAGATTAATTGAACTGAAGTATTTATTTCAAAAACTTAACCGGACATCACCACCTGCGAGTAGCACCACAACTCCGCAAGGAATAACTGTCCTTAAGTCGTTAATACTTTAAACCTTAACAAATCGGTTGTATACTGCGCGTGGTAAACAACGCGCGAGCACTACATTTGAAAAGTAACACAGTCTTGTTTCTGCTTGTCCTCGTGATCTCCCTAGCAGGTCGAGTCACGTGAACAAGCAAAACACTACAAGGTGGTAACCCATTGACAAATGGGAAGGGGTCATCATGGGACCACTGCTTATTTAAGAAATGTTTGTAAAAGCTTTTACTTTTTTTAACACATCACGTTTTCCTTTTAATGGCTTCTCTTTTTGACCAGCGCCATAGCTCCATGGAAGCTCCGTGGATCTTTGAAAAAAATGAAATCAACCCCCACCCCCTGGTGAGCCAAGGCTCAAGGGGAGGGTACCTTTGTATTATTTAGGGAGGGGGCATGTGGCCCCCTTCCCTGCATCACTCTAGTGTTTGGGTCCCTATCCCCTTGAGCAGTTTGTAAAATAAAGTGGAGAGGGCATGTGGTCCCACTCCCTGAGCCACTATAGGGCCCTGTGACCCTATCCACAGGGCCAATTTCAGTTAAAGGAGAGGGGGGCATATGGCCTGAAGTGTATGGAGACCATTGCCCTTAATATAAAGTAGTACACCTGGTTTATGTATCTCAAGACATATTCATTAGGTATTGTAATGTAAAAGAAAGTGGCAAGATGAGAATATGTGGATTGATCGTATAGCATTTATCCTTTTTAACTGTTTTTTGTACATGTATAGGGAATCAATATAATAAACTGTTGACTATTTTTGCATATATAAGAGTTCAGTGTGTTGAGAATAGTGAGTGAATGAATGTCCACAAGAGTTGACTAATAGTAGTGATTGTAACTAGACCTTACATAGTAGGGGATATTTCCTTGTTGAAATTATAGAGATTGCAGCAGGACATCTTTCTTATTCATAAATGAATCTGATGAACTAGTTCATCACAGCCATCAACTATATTAAAAGAAAAAAACAGAAAGAGTGAAAAATCCAAGATCGTGACTACCATGATGAAACAATAATTATCAACATAGTGTTGTGTTACTATTGTAAGCATAATAAACACCTCAAGTCTCAGCAGGACTCAGTGCAAGGTTACTTCAGGAGAATATATGGGGTGTAACTTGTGGAAAAAAGTGTACACTACCTATCTTTGTTGAAAACTTATTTTAATTAACTCGCTGTTCTATGAAGTTCCTTTCATGCCTGGGCAGAATGAGTGGTGTGGTGAAATGTCAATAATGGTATTAATCACCTCCTTGAAACGTTGGTGTCGCTTTAACCACATCTGTTAAGCTAAGTGAGATCCATTGATGGTGGAAACTAACAAACAACTCAACTGATTACACAGCCTGTGGAAGAGGGTTAGGGGTTTTACAAATTAAGGGGTAGCAGGAGTAAGGGAAAGGGGAGTGATATACAAAGTTAAAATTCACCAAGTTGATGAGCCTATCACATCTGTTGTGGAAGGAAGATGAGAGTTAATTTACCAAAAGCAAACAGTCCCTCAGCCCTCAAACTACCAAGCTATCTAATAATGTTTCTATCTATGGCTTAAAAAAATGCAAAAAAGGGAGGACCCTTACAGTTCACAAATTAGTTCTAGTTATGCAAAGAAATATAATAATGTATACAAATGGACGATGCATCTGCATTCAGCTGACATTTTCCATCTTGGGTCCAGGACTTAATTGCCAAGCTGGAGCGCTAAGGAGGCGAGATGGCCTATGGAGTGTAAAAAAAAAGGCCAATATTGGAGAGTTAAGGTAAGCATGTTGAACGTGAATAGCAGGAGAGCATGGGCTGGGTTAGTAGTGTGCCATTAACTAAGAAGTGAGAAGAACCTGTCTAGTACCACCTATCACAGACAACCAATTTCATATATCCGGTTGATCCCTCTAGCAATCACTTATATAGAGTTTGTGATTTGAGACACTAGTCTGCATTTTCCTGATCAACACACCACTCAAACCTCCAGGGGTAGGCCTCTTTCAGTCCTCTTGTTTCCCATTAAAGCAATTATTTGGCAATATTTCTTCTTTTGGTAATTGTTAATGGCACTTTAAGATTTATTTCAGCCAAAAAGAGATATATCTGAAGTTTTGACAAGAAGATGAAAATAATTTGGAGATTCGTTTTTTCTTGAAAATATACTCACTGCTCTTAAAATAATCTCAAAATGAGGGACTTTTTAATGATTGAAAATTCAAATATATAAACCCATTATTTGAAAGGCAAGCATTGATGGACAATGATCCCCCCAAGCGTTACATTATCAAATGTGGCTTACAAGACCCTCCCATCCTGCACAACATGATGAATCATTATTGGGAATACTCAGTCAGAATATCTTTATTCGACTTATTCCAAGTCATACAAAGAAACAAAAAACAATAAAAACATAACATGGAAAGCAAACATGACTTTCCTTTTACCTTTAAAAAAGAAAATAAAAAGCTTCAAACTAGCTGTGCATTATAAATACTATATACAAAATTTAAAAAGATACATTTTATATAAAACAATACATCTTATCCCATTAAAAGGAACGTTTTTAAGGCGGAGTTTGGCCAACGGTTTTCACCCTCGCAGCGGCCACTAGAAAATTTGCAATACTAAAAGTTGTGCGTGGATTTGACAGGAGCTGTAAGTAGAGCAGCGCAGGGCGCACCTGTGTGAACCCTGCTTCTTTCAAAATGGGGAACAAATATTTTTTCCTCTGCTCATGATACAGACTGCAAAACATGACAAAATGCATTGTATCCTGCACAGAAAAATGGTCACAACTGCAAGGGGCGGCTAGTTCTGGCTTCTGCCAGCCCTTAAAGGAACCAAGGTAAAAATGTAACAGGTTAAACCTGAATTTGGTTAATAAAAACCTGTGATAAGGGAATGTAACAAAGCTGAGATAAGGTGCGAGATTGGGTACACTCACCAAAAGATAGTGGGCCCTAACTGCTGGTTTCTGCAGTTCGACTGCCTCACGGCACGCTTCCTTCCTTTCAATGAATAACTTTTTTATATGGCCTACGTCCTGGGCCCTAATTTTTTCTGGGCACAAGAAAAGTTCTGGGCGACCCAATTCTGAGAATGATTTAGTTAGGTAGGCCAGCCATGGAATTTTACTATAATTATCCAATAATTGGACGTCCTTCAAAATTTTGTGATTCAGTGGAAGGTCTTCATTTAACCACATTTTCAACCACAGGGTCAAGGGCGCTAAACTCAGTAAGTCTGACAGGTAAGGTAAACCCTCCTCCTTATGGATGGAATAAGTTGGGGTTGACTGGGGGACAGATAGGAGAGATCTAATGAATCTGTTTTCTGCTCTCTGGATGGGGTCAAGGTTTGCATACCCCACAAGGGAGATCCATATAATGCAATGGCCACAGGTTTACACTTATAGATTTTTAACATCGCTTCCATAGGCCTGGCTCCCAACTTACCAGCAAAACCCAAGAGCGCTGAGGCAGATCTAATTACCGCCAGCCTCTTTGCACTTATCTGTGGTCCCCACGTTCCTTTTTGATCGAACAAAACACCCAAGTAGGGAAATGTGGTTACCTTGGAGACAGAGACCCCGCTGCAAAAAAATGATTTGTGTCTTTTTTTAGTACACTCACGCCCCATGACCATCGTGTGTGATTTGGACACATTAACCTTAAGGTCCAGATTTTCCATGAAGGAACCAAAGGCATTCATGAGAAGCTGAAGACCAACACCAGTGCGGGCGATCAACACGGCGTCATCCGCGTACAGGAGTGCCGGGATTTGGACATCTCCTGCACGTGGAACGTCCGTGCCCTGGCCTCGCAGGTGTGCCCCCAGGCCGTTAATATAGATGGTGAAAAGCGTGGGGGCCAAAATGCAACCTTGCCGTACCCCTTTTAAGGATTTAAATAGAGGGGTACACCTGCCGTTGTTTGACACTCGAACGGCTGCAAAAAGCTCCTGATGCAAGGTGGCCATAAACATGACCAAGGCTTCATCAATGCCCAATTCCAGCAGGGTCGACCATAATTTGGATCTATTAACGAGGTAGAAAGCCGAGGAGAGGTCCATAAATGCAAGATACATAGAACCCTCCTTGGCCACCGTGTACTTAGAGATGAGTAAATGCAAATTAATACATTGCTCGATGGTCCCTTTTCTCTCTCTAAAGCCATATTGCAGTTCGGATAGCCCACCACAACCCTCAACATTCTCCCTCAATCTAAATAAAAGGACTCTACCCAAAACTTTTATGGTTGAGTCCAAAAGGGATATGGGCCTATAAAATGCTGGATCGTCCCGCTGCCCTTTGTTTTTATAAATGGGGACGATGGTGGATATTGCCCATGATGCGGGAGCTGAATTGCCATTAACTGCATTAAACACGTTAGACAGAACCTTCGACCACAGTTTAGGCGAGTGCATAAAAAAGTCAGCCGGGACTCCATCTGGTCCAGGTGCCTTATGTTTGGTTGTTGCCGAGAGTGCTTTCTCCACTTCTTGGGGATTAAAGACGATAGGATGTGCAGCCACATTGGGCAGACCCATATTAATGCCCTCCTCCACTTCGTCACCCCCATATACATTTTTGAAAAAAGACAGCCATTTTTCATCACTAATCACGCAGTCCATGGGTGCATTGCTATCTTCAGAGAATAGGGGCTGCTTAATGATCTCCCAAAATATCCTACTGTCCTTCAGCACCGCCGCTGAAAGGAGGTTATCCCATGTTTCGCGTTTAATGGATTCTTTGCGATTCTTTATGGCTGTCTTATAAATTTTCCTTAGCCTCACAATGTCATCTGTTACCCTCGGGACAATTTTTAAAGCCACCAACAAATCTCTATGGGCCTTCGAACATGCTGAGTCGAACCATCGCTTGTGTCCTTGGGCTCCCTGGATGGGTTTAGCTAAAAGATCATTAGAGACCTGGACACATATTTCCTCATAAGCTGCTACAATATGATTCCATTGAGTGTCCGGATTCTGACAAAGCTCAACCTGGTCTTTAATTTTAGGGTAGCATTTTTCGTAAAAATTATCCGGAATCACATTTGCCCACTTCACTCTTCTATCTTGATCAGTGGTCCTCAGGGGATGTGTCGATTTTACAATTGATGGTGATACACCCATCTGAGCACCCCAGGCCACTTCGAGTAGTACTGGATTATGATCACTATAGTGAGTTGCTACTGTGCGATAAGCGGTGGTCCGATTTAGAATACCAAGAGAGACAAAAATATAATCTATCACCGTACCATGGTGGCCGCCAGTGAAGGTTGGCGTTCTCAAACCATAATCGGGTTCATATAGATTGTAATTTGCAAGTAGGTCTTCAAGCTCCTGTCCCTCTACAGAATGTTCGAAGTGAGGCCCTGTTGGGGCCGCATTGTCAACTTCGTTAGCTCCTCTTCCCATACAGGATAATTTACATAAATGAATATTAAAATCACCTAATAAAATGAACTCAGAAGCAAATGAGATATTCTGTAAGACTGTGTTTAAAATACTGTCCAGACTGGCAATATTACAGCCGCCATAGTCACTGTTCCCAGAATTATAAAAATTGACATATAAAGTCCTACTAGTTGTGTTAATCACCCTTTCAACTATTAAGATATTATCAGAATCAGAGACAATCTGCCTGTAACTTCCTTTTAGATCCAAGGCGAAAAAGAACGCCAAACCACCTTTAGACCTGCCCATTCTACTAGGGACTGCAGGTCTTGTGAAACTGGTAAACCCATCCCACCAAATATTACTGGATGTGTCCCAGGTTTCTTGCAGAGCAATGATGTGATGCTTTGAAATAAAGCTCCGCCAAACGGGGTCCTGGCGTTTAGCATTTAAACCTGCTACATTCCAGCTTATGATCTTACACGAGTCAGTAACTGTCCTTAACTCGTTACCACCCTCTGAGTCTCCTTCCGCTATTTCTTGCGGTAATAGTACCTCGCTAGTTACCGCTTGACCGCAGCTCTGTGTGACCTCTCCGATAGGACCCGGTTTAGCACAGGCCACAGTCCCAGATAGAATTAATTGCTGGTCAAAGTTTGTAGATAATTGAGACTCAGCGGCTACATTAAACATTGGAAAACTAGAATGATCATCAATGCTAAAACCACCACTACTAGTTTTTGGGTTGTTCAGCCCCACACTTTCTTGATCAACTCCTGTTTCAAGTCAATCACAGGTATTTAAGTCAGATAGAGGGCCAAACCTATTTCCTGTGGCGAAACCCCACGCAGATGGAGTGGCTAACTGAACCTGTCCATTTAGAGCTGGATTCCACATGGAATGTGGGGTATTTGGGCGGATCAAAAATGGATCAGTTCTCTGCCAATGTGTTGGCCTTATACCCCGCACACTATGATCATAACCCAGGGGACCAGGCCCCCACCCGTTTGTTCTTAACTCATACGGGTGGACAGACTTGATATTTTGCTCATACGGGTAAATAGCTCTTCCTAACTCCCGATGTGCAATAGGCTGAAACCAGTCATTTGGATGTCGCGATCCGGTGGCCCCTCCCCAGCTACTGGTATTAATAGGCTTGTTATATCTGTTGGTGTTGGGTAAGGTAGCAGACTGACACTCATCATAGAAGAACTTGAGAGTCAATGGAATTATAGAGCCACTGCGACGTTGGGGTGGAAAAACGTTACTCAGGATGTCTGGAAGGACCTCGGCATTAGCAAAGTTTAAAATAACACAATCGCCTTTAAACTTTTTAGGCTTACTGCCAATCCAAGATACCCTCCTAGTCAGAACTATATCCCCTGCCAGTTTATCGAACCCTTCTTGAGCCATATGCATATTGTTTGAAAGCCAATGTAAAGCTTTATCTTTTAGACCCTGATTGGACTCTGTTTTATCTTGTGATAGAACTGGGACGTTAGCCAACACCAAAACTACCGGTGAGGCTTCCACGATGAATTGGACTGAAGCATCCTCTTGATGTCTTACCGCTGTTGCATCAGTTAAACTGATGTGAGAGACTCCAGTTTCAACATTCTGACCCGGGACAGTTAGTGATGGTGGTGAAGGTGAAGGCGACAGCCCTTGTTGGATGGGCTGTGAGTTGCTTTCGGTTGGGGTAACCTCCTCATCCGTGGCTGTTAAATCTGTGACGAGGGAAGATAGATTCTCTACCTCCTTGGCCAATTTACTATGAACCCCACCCAACTTCCTAACTTCAGCAGTTAGTTTATCCACTTTCCCGATCAGAGGTTTAATTATGGTCCTAATTTTGATGTCTATCATGTCTTGAATCCTATTAAAGAGGTCATCATCGATAATGCGTTTGGACTCAATATCTACCTCGGGATCTACATGTTTGCCCACCCGTCTAGAAGGAGGGGTGGCAGGCTTTTTCCTACCTAGTTGTTTCCCCCCTCGTTTCGCTGGAGGTTTTCTACACGCTCTAACAGCACGTATTTCTAGCTGCGGGGGTTGTAGGTCTTCGTCCGTGGCAGCTATCTGGCTGTTTGAATCAATAATGGCGTTGTCTGATAAATCTATTAAATCTGTTCTATCCGTTACAGGATCAGAGTCATCGGCTGCCTCAATGCAGTTATCTAAAGAATTAGAGTCAGCTAGATTAAGCGGAGGATTATCTAGCAATGAATCAGACATTGCTGTGCTTAATGCACTTGTAGATGGGCTTTCTGCAGGCAACACAGGTGATTGGCTTAGGCCCAAAGATTGCCTTCGCTTATTATTGATGCTGCTGACCACTTGAACAAGATAAGAATCTAAGGTATTCAAAGTCTCGGCAGGGGCAGGTACCAGTTTTTTCCCCATACTCTGGACTATGACTCTAAAGGGCCTATCAAAACTAGACTCAGACCAAGTCAGTGGATGACAATAACACGGGGTGGTGTAAATTTCACACAGCTGCAGTGTAATAACGATTGAATGTCATCTATACGATGTAGTATGCCAAATATCGAACTGGGAAAAGTACCTTAGTGTCCACACGGTAGATGCCAAGGGGATAGCTTTGCCTGGCCTTCTCGTGCCTCGGAGGGCCTCAGAGGGCCCGCCCTTTGCCCGGGCTTAGCCCCGGGCGTCCCGCTCGCGTCCCGCGTAGCTGAGGGCTTCCTGATTTTATCTGCCCCTCCTGGCGCATTGATGACGCGTCAGGGAACGCGCCTCCGCCGCAAAGGCTGCCGGGACCTGAAGTCCCGGGGCGGCGGTGTCGTGCCTGGTGTTCGCGGTGACTGGCGCCTGGTGCGGCGTTGCTTAGGACTGCTGCTCTCCTCAGGTCAGTGCCGGCTCCCAAAATGCTCCACCAGACAGTGTCTAAATGTTGCTCCCCCCGCTCCACCGAGGGCTTCCTGATTTTATCTGCCCCTCCTAGCGCGTTGATGACGCGTCAGGGAACGCGCCTCCGCCGCAAAGGCTGCCGGGACCTGAAGTCCCGGGGCAGCGGTGGCGTGCCTGGTGTTCGCGGTGACTGGCGCCTGGTGTGGCGTTGCTTAGGACTGCTGCTCTCCTCAGGTCAGTGCCGGCTCCCAAAATGCTCCGCCAGACAGTGTCTAAATGTTGCTCCCCCCGCTCCACCGAGGGCTTCCTGATTTTATCTGCCCCTCCTGGCGCGTTGATGACGCGTCAGGGAACGCGCCTCCGCCGCAAAGGCTGCCGGGACCTGAAGTCCCGGGGCGGCGGTGGCGTGCCTGGTGTTCGCGGTGACTGGCGCCTGGTGCGGCGTTGCTTAGGACTGCTGCTCTCCTCAGGTCAGTGCCGGCTCCCAAAATGCTCCGCCAGACAGTGTCTAAATGTTGCTCCCCCCACTCGACCGAGGGCTTCCTGATTTTATCTGCCCCTCCTGGCGCGTTGATGACGCGTCAGGGAACGCGCCTCCGCCGCAAAGGCTGCCGGGACCTGAAGTCCCGGGGCGTCGTTGGCGTGCCTGGTGTTCGCGGTGACTGGCGCCTGGTGCGGCGTTGCTTAGGACTGCTGCTCTCCTCAGGTCAGTGCCGGGAATACTCATTATAGAAAGTAGGGTATCCATTCCAAGTGTGTGCTGTATCAATGTCTCTATCTTCTCCTATACACAGTATAGAATAGCCTCAGTTTTATATCCTCATTGGCAGCCCCAAAGGAAAGGAATGACACAGAGGATAGGGATGGGAGACGTCATCTTCTTATTTAAGCTCATACGCTGGTTTTGCCACCGGTCCTGTTCAGTCTATCCAATTTCATCTCCGTGAGGGGAACGGCTTTACTTTGCAACTAACCTATACGACGTGAGGGGAACGGCAGGAACTACGAATCCCAGTAGCCTTGCACCATCCTGATGCTGCTCTCGTGCCCAACAGAGCCATAAAAGCCACGCCCACCTCGCACATCACAGGATGCTCACGTGCTGGTTTTGCCGCCGGTCCTGTTCAGTTTATCTAATTTCATCGCCGCGGGGGGGGGGCGGCTTTACTTTGCAACTAATTGCCAGGAGGGAACGCCAACAGTCTCACCTACGGTTGTGAGGGGAACGGCAAGAACTCCATGTCCGAGCAGCTTCGTGCAATCCTGACCCTTCTCTCGCGCCCAGAGGCACAATAAAAGCCACGGCCACCTCCGCATCGAGGGATGCATGCAGGCATGCCCGGACCGCATGCAGGCATGCCCGGGCCGCACCCAGGCCGTGCCTCGACAAAGGGCAGACTCATCTCGCCCGTCAGCGACCGGAAGAGGCTAGGATGGGCCACCCTTCTGAGAAACGCCTCACTCTCAGACCGTGCAGTAAGACTTTCAGACAGTGCCCTAAGCTTTTATGCTACCTGATTGGGACTTATACATTTTAAAGTTGATTTAAAGCGTAAAGGTGCTGCAGGCACCCTAGATGCCTTTATTATCAGGGCGGAATCCCTATTGCCGCTCAAAATACAAATAACAGAGAGGAGCTCGTCACTTGACCCCTCAAAACTCCCAACACATAAACAAACACGCTTTCTGAATCTGAGTGATTATCCACAACTGCTTCCATTAATTCGAACAATAATAGCTCAAAATAAGCCAATGACACCCGCTCCGCCAAATTCACCTTTTACACCTTTGATTACAGCATTAGATGATCTAAATAGATCGGGCATAGCAACCAGACTACATGCTCCGAGGACATTATATAGAAGAGCCTAAGGAGAAAGACCATCAAATCAAGCAGAAGTGAGATGTTAGTCACACAAAACCCGAAACAAAGAGAGCAGGGGGATCACGGCCTCTGACTAATCTAACTTGTCATATAGATGAACAAGATGCAATGTTGAACAAACCTTTACACAGACAGTAGGAGATTCTCCCCTTTTTCCTTTACCAATGAAAGAGGGCTTTGGGGATTTAGATCATGTCTTAACATTGACATTAGAAACTTTACTTCGATCTATGTTAACCCAGATCAATGAACTAATGGACAAGAAATTTAGTTTAATGGATAAAAAGATAGAGCAGCTGAACATTGCTTTAGGAAATTTGAGCGGTAGCAATGGTATTACTCACTCTGATGCTGTTGAAGGGGCGAGCTAATCAATACATGCAGAAGGCCCATTAACTAACAGCCAAGTCAGAATGAGTAATATGGGGAAAGATATGTCTACGATAAATCCCATGATAAAATTGAGCAATAGGGGGAGAAGCACATGGGGTATATCCCATGAATCAAATGACAAACAAGGGGAAACACATGACACATGTTCTGCACATGCAGCTTCTAATCTATCGGTGAGCCGTATTGGTTCGGCTGTAACAAATGGCCCAAAAGGTACCGACTCGAAACCAAACACTGCTGTCCTGGTCCTGCTACCTGCTTCATGTCCCTATGTGCTATTTCTAGCTGGGGTCCCCACTCTTAAAAGTGAGCAGAATTAATCTTGGCCCAACTTACGGAATAAGACTGTTGATTGGTTGACCAAATTAAAAATTTTTAACCCACAGAATATGAAAGACATTCTCATGATTCGTGGAGTAGGGTGGGTTGGCGAATCCCCCAAGAATATAGCTGGCGATTGTGTAGTAATACATTTCCGCTGGCCTCAGATGGTTCGAAGTCAATTAAATATGCAAGAGGAGATATCTTCCCAAAGTACTTGTATTTGCGCTCTTCCCCTAGGCTATTTTTGCAAACCACCACCAAGGAAACCTGTCTATGATGGTGCCTAGTTTGTACTTTCAAATAGGTTCCAGGCACTATCTGTCTTAGACGCTTTAGATTGACAACCAACCCCTTTAGAACATGGAATACATCTTCCTGCTATTATCCAGACAAATTGCAATATGGATCAGACAGGTTCTTTAAACATAAAGGGCCTAGATGAGACCCAGGGCATTTCAAACACTTGTGAGACATTAGAGTCTCATGAAGAAAAGGGAAAGAAGACCTAAATGTTTTCTCTTACTATTTTAGAGCCCATTCCTGATTCAACAATTAAATCCCCTACGACAAATATAACTAACCATAAACCGATCAATAGCTTATACTTAGATATAGAAGCAAATAAGCAGTCAGAATTCCAACTTACTTCGTGGAATATTGGGGGACTTAACAGGAATCTTAGAGACACTGAATGGCTCAAATATATATAACAACGTGATATTTGCCTTTTGCAAGAGACTTGGGCACTAGAAACCCCTCACAGGGTTGGGTTCAAGATATTCAGTGTCACCGCTATTCCATCAGCAAGAGTTAGGCCATCAGGGGGTCTTGTCATATGGGTAAGAATTACTCTTAAAATTACCACAACCCAGTTGTACATATCATCCCAGGATATGGCTGGCATAAAAATTATCACACATGATAAAAAATAAATATATGTAATTAATATTTATAATAGACCAAGTCCAGCTACGAAAGAACCCTTAGTAATAGAGCAACTCAATTATTTTTTAAACTCAAAGAGCAGAGGGCAATGGTAATTGTAGGGGCGATCTAAATTGTAAATTTGAACCAGTAAGGTAGCCCGATAGTGTTGTGCACCGTAGCTGTTGCACAAATTATGAAATTATCATCAGGGCAGGGATTTAGAGCTTGTAATGGCCACTTACCCTCGGACAGACCAAATGCTTTTACATTTTGTTGAAGTAATTGCCAGAGTAACATATACTACATAATGGTATCCATTTAGTTCTGGCATAATGTACATGATTTAATAGTAGACACCAGAACTGAGAGTGACCACCAACCTCTACACTTGACACTAGCAACTCACCTTTTTTCTCCCACCGTTTTTGAGTAGTGGAGATAATAATATCTCCATGGATGACACCTTAGTGAGCAACAATCGCTGAGCCTTAAAGTGGCCTCACATCTTAGTAAATGATCAGTCTATGATACTTTTGTCGATATAATTTCCCCCCACTACAGCAGTAGAGATTCCAATACTGGCCGTACACAATGCCCTTTTAGAAGCTTTAGCACCGATTGTGAGTAGAATACCAACGGAGTGTAGCAGAAGAAAAAATGATTCAAATGTAGGAGCTAACCCCTGGTATAACAAGGAGTATCTCGGAGCAAAACCTGAACTTATATTGGCAATAAAAAATAACAACATAATTGTCATAAGGGAAAAAAGGATTAAATATAACAGAATCCTTGCTTATGCAAAAAAAAACCTGGGATGATAATATTTGGACGGACTTAATTAGAGCAGCTAAGTCCAAAGACCAGGCAGCCTTTTGGCGACTAATAACAAAAGGAAATACGACAGGTAGGGATACTAAGGATCTCTTCCTTAATTCTAATACTCGGGTTGATCACTTTTCCAGCCTTTACGCGGTCGCTGAAATTGAACAAACATTTACTATTGTTGATTTTGTAACTAATCCAAATGCTATTCATCTACATTTTAGCTTGCAGGAAACACTGACGGCAGTCGATGCAGTCAAGCCAGGGAAAGCGCTCAGCCCCAACAAAATACCAGGAGATTTGCTGAGACATGACAACAGTGTCTGGGCCCCATACATAAACTGCTTGTGCAATGCAATAGCCTTGGGCGCACCAATACCTGAATCTTGGAAAGGGGCAGAAATTACTATGATTTTTAAGAAAGGCAATCGTTACAACCACGCAAATTATCGACCAATTAGTTTAAATGATATTTTACAAAAAAAAATAGCTTGGCATGTTTTAAACAAATTGAATGATTGGCTTGAAGAGAAGAATGTACTCTCAAAATTCCAGGCGGGATTTAGTATTAAAACTAGTACAATCAATCAGGTTTTTATATTCATATGCTTATGCTGGAAATACATACATTTAAAAAAGGGCCACTTGTATATTGCCTTTGTAGACCTAAAGGCTGCATTCGATCTTATACCCCGAAATTTACCTTGGGATTTGTTGAAATGCCAAGGGGTGCCAGACGAATTACTTGTGCAAATAATTAGATCACACAAGGATAACGTCGCCAAAGTAAGGTGGGGCCCGAGCGGCGAACTCACCGAGGCTATCCCTGTAAGAAGGGGTATACGCCAGGGGTGTGTACTGGCACCCACCTTATTTTCATTGTATGTAAATGATATCTTAAGCCATCTGCACGGATGTGCAAACGATTCGCCTAAGTTGGGGGGGACCTGGTGCCAGCACTTTTATTTGCTGACGACACCATACTGATATCACAAACCCCCAAAGGACTACAATGCTTAATGGATCCTTTCCATGCATATTGCAATACCAAGGTCCTTAAAATAAATTACAGCAACACTAAGTATGTGGCAATAAACCCACATTGATCTTTTAAAGAGAATTTAGTGATTAATAACCAAAAGCTAGAGTATTTGCACAGTTTTAATTATTTAGGTATAACCCTAGATACAAAACTATCTTGGAAGCCACAATTGGAAAAAAACAAGATTACCTTGCTTCAAAATTCATTGCAGATAATAAAGAGACACAGGAGCAGTATCTCAAAAGCGGTGTCCCCCGCATTGGAGGTATTTATTTATTTATTTATTTATATGCTTATAAAGCGCCTGAGTCAATTTCCGAAGGGATATCTCTGCGCTTTTGCTTGCACTGGACAATTCGCTCTAGAAATACATCTTTGGAAGGGAGGGTAGGCTAAGTTTATGACAGCGTAAAAAGGTGTGTTTTAAGTTTTTTCCTAAATGATTCAAGATTCCTGATCTGTTTCAGTGCGGAGGGTAGGGAGTTCCAAAGGATTGGTCCTTTATATGACAGAGCTCGACCGCCTTGTCTAGCTCTTCTTATTTTAGGGACCTGTAGCAACTGATGGTTGCTTGAACGTAGAGTGCGTCCGGGGATGTAAGGGACAAATTTTTCTTTTAGGTATTTGGGGCTAGTTCCAAACAGGCATCTGTGTATTATACTACATATTTTAAATTTGATGCGCTGCTTTACCGGCAACCAGTGAAGTTGGCGGAGTAGAGGGCGGGAGGGTGTTCTGGGAGGAGCATTGAGGGCCAGTCTTGCAGCCATATATTGGACAACCTGTAGTTTATCCAGCTGTTCCTCATTTGCCGATAGGTGCAATCCGTTGCAGTAATTCATTCTGCTTATAATTAGAGTCTGAATTAGTGTTTTTCTGTGATTGTCTGGCAGGAATGGGAAGACGCGTCGGAGTAGCCCCACCACATGGAAACAGGCACCTGCCACTTGGGTGGTGTGTTCCTTGAGTAGGAGCGCTTGATCTAGTTTGATGCCCAGGTTTTTTGCTATTGGTTTGGGGCTAGGGACAGGACCCAGTTCCAGGGGCCACCATTCTGGGGACCATAAAAGAGTCGCCCCCCCGAACAGCATGACCTCGGTTTTGGATACATTGCATTGGAGGAAGTTCTAAGCCATCCAGTGCGCCACTGCTCTCATCCCATCCGCAAAGGTTGATTGAATTGCCGGTGTGAGAGTTTGGAATGGGAATAGGAGTTGGGTGTCATCAGCGTATGACACCGGGGAGAAACCATAAGATCTTATCAGATTTGCTAAGGGTGCCACATATATGTTAAAAAGCGTGGGGCTTAGGCATGAGCCCTGTGGCACTCCCTTAGTTAGCTCCCTTGAGGGTGAATTTAAACATAGAGCACAATCAGCCTCTCTTTATGGGCTGAAATATGGGGGCCCTATTGAAAAAAGGGTTTTGAACTAGGAGAAAACACATTTTGTAGAAGATTATTAAGCCTACCGGTACGAATACCCTTAATTCCCATTGTTATGTGCCTAAATGTCAAATGTACAGACCACCATGCTATATTAAGACCTCTGCTATTTTGGGTGCGACTCTGGTCAACCATATATATAGACACACTATAAGGAAGATTTAGAGGAGATCCTAAAGATTGATGAGAGCAGGAGTATCCCGTGGCCTAAACATGTTTCTTCTTGGTTTGTGAAACTAGGTCTATCTCATTTTTGGGAAGAACCAACCCAGTTGACATTATATTCCAGGAAACTGCTAAAATCCACTTTCTGCGCTTACATTCAAAATAGTGTGTTACATAGCTCGGAAACTGGTACATTAAGAACAAAGTTCCTTCTTTTTAAAGAAGTGGCAAGCTTTGCGGCCTTTCTGGATGAGGTGCGCCCACAACTGACCAAATCTCTATATGTTAAGTTTAGATATGGTGTGTGTTAGATTTGGGGGTCTCTATTTGGCACAGGTAGGTACTTGTGACAAATAGGGACCCTTGCCTCTAGTCAGGATGAGGGGATTATACTCCTAAAATAACCCCTGCTCACCCCCTTGGTAGCTTGGCACGAGCAGACAGGCTTATCTCAGAGGCAGTGTGTTAAGCATTTGTGACCACATACAGTAATCCAGTGACAACACTACAAATGGACACCATACAGATTTTATATAAAAAATAAATATTCTTTATATAGAGTTACCACAAGACCATAACTGACACAAATACACAAAACTGTTACTTTAAGATGGTAGATTTAGCTTAGTTCAGTTCAGTTCTTAGATGCGACACTTTGCGTCAATGTACCATAGGTTGCGTTGCGCTTCCACAACAAGCAATGTCTCAGCAAGGGAAATGCGGTAATGTTCAGGTGCAAAGAAATAAAGACGTGAAGATCTTCAGATGTGGCACACTTCTCCCGGGATGCGAGAAGTTCTCGGTTTGATGCGCGGATTGCAGCGGCGACACCCTTATTCAGCCTTGCAATGGCGACAGCTCCAACTGCGACACTCTTCTCTCATGATGCGTGAAGCTTCTGCGCAATGCGGCAACTTCAGCGGCGACATCCATGATGCGACAGCAGCAGCTTCAACGGAGGTGCGCTTCTTGGGGATGCGAGGTGCGTTTCTTCGATGCAGTGCGGTGCGAACGTTCCAGCGGCAATGCCTTCCTTCGGAGTTGCGACGGCAGGCACAGCGACGGCGACACGCTTTGACCTTGTTGCGAGACTCTTCTCTCGATGTGGTGCAATACGACAACTACAGCGGCGACACCCTCTTTCAGAGTTGCGATGGCAGCAGCAGGGACACACTTCCTCTTTGTTGCGGCACGCTTCTCTCGATGCAGTGTAGTGCAACAGTTCCAGCGGCGACACGCTCCTTCGGAGTTGCGATGGCAGGCACAGCGAAGGTGACACGCTTCTTCTTCATTGAGTCCCGCTTCCAACTCCTTGCAACACGAAGTCCCTCAGAAGGCCCAAAACAGCAGCAGGCACTTCCAAAGAAATCTAGGGAGCTGGGGAGTGAAGTCTGGTGGCCCTGAGACTTCAGGAGGAGGCAAGTTCTTTTCCAAGCCCTTGGAGATCCTCCATAAGGTGAAAGCAAAGTACACAAAGTTCCTTTCTCCTTCCTTTGGCAGTAAGACAACCACTGCAAGCCAATCCCCCAAGCTGCACTTCAGCTTGGGAATAGTCTCTCCTCAGTTTCTTCAGGTTCCTCTCCTCAGTAAAGGTTTCTTCTTGTAATCCAAAAGTGATATAATTTCATGGGATCAGGGTCCCAATATATATACCCCAACATTATTTGTTCTCTGAGGGGAGAGGGGCCTTTGCCCAGTCCAAACCAGATCTGAAGCACTTTGTTTACCAGACTTCTCCTTTCCTTTCACAGTGCAGGGCAGGCACATCAGATGCCCCACAGGAGGAGGAGTCAGCATTGTGGAAGGCAAGTACAGTCCTGGAGCACTTTGTTTACATGACTTCTTCTCTTCTTTCAGTGTGCAGGGCAGAGACATCAGCCGCTCCCCAGGAGGTGAAGCCAGCATTGTGGAAGGCAGGCACAGCCCTATTCGAGGTTCAGGTGCAACTCCTCCCTCCCATCTAGATGCAGATCTCTCTATTCACCACTGGGCTGACTCATCCTGTCTTTTGGAATCCCCCAGCCCTGTCACTCACAAAACCAGACAAAGTAATACACAACGTAGCAGAGGCAGGCTTGAAAGGTTAGACAAGCAAATACCTACTTTCTAAAAGTGGTATTTGCAAACACAGAATGTTAAAACCAACTTCACTAAAAGATGTATTTTATCATTCTGAGTTCAGGCATACTAAACTGGAATTTCTACCATTTTCTCTGAGACAGGTAGGATTATAAACATGTAATAATGTAACTGCCCATTCTGGCCTATGAAGAACAGGTAGCCTTGCAATAGTGAAAGACTAAACCAGCTGTAATTCACTATTAGGACATGCCACACACACCAGGGCTTGTCCCACCTTATACTTACAATGCACCCTGCCCTTGGCCCTACCATAGAGGTGACAGATATGAAGAAAAGGGAAGGTTTAGGGACTGGCAAGGAGGTGCACTTACCCAGTCAGCATGACAGTGCTAGCCTGCACGCAGGCTCTCCAATGGCATACCTTAGACACAGTTTACAAGGCTGCTTCTGTCGATGACACAACCATTGCTGCAAGTCCTCCAGAAGCATCTGGATTTACATGCTCTGGGCACACTCAGTGCACTAGACTAGGGTCTGGCAAGTAAACCAAATAGCCAAACATGGAACCACTGATTAATACATCAATTTACAATAGGGAGCACTTGCACTGTGGCACTGGATAGCAGTGGCACAGTACCCAAAGGATCTAACACCAGCAAAAACACATGAGGCAACAGCAAAACAAATGGAAGGGAGACCCATGCCAATGGTGCCAGGTCAAACAGTGTGCTACAAATAAATGTGGACAAATCAAAACGGGTTAGTAACTACGACTGAGAAAACAAAGAATTTTGTGTATTACGTCAAAATAAGACTAAAGAAAATGATTTACATGTATTATTTTTCTGCCCAGCATAAGATAAACCCAGGAACCAATGGATTAAACCCAATTTTAGAAGCGCCAAGTGACCACTGGTTTCCTGTGACTTTGCTGCCTTACCGTTGTGCCTCTGTGGGTCCTTGGGGAGAAGCTGCTTTTGTGCCAGAATACCCTGCCATTGCCTTTCGCGCGGACTGCCGGGGTGCTACAATCCCCAGAAGGCAGTGCGGCCGCGCGGGAACACCCGCAGGAGTTGAGTGCCACCGATAAAAGACCTGGTGAGCCCCCGTGGCGCGGGATGCGCGGGGGCAAAGCCCGGGCCAAGGGCGGGCCCGTCCTGCGCCAGTCACCGCCTGGAGGAGGATGGGCTGGGCAATCCCCCTTACATCTCATAAAAAACGGTAAGGAGACTTGAAATTGTAAAGTGCTTTCCTTGCTCTGGACGTTGTCGATCGTGCACTTACCTATTAGGAAGCGATTTGGGAACATTTGCCTGTATTTTGTATAGATATGGCGAATCGGGCGGGAAAGGGGAGGAGGGCTTTGGCGGGGGGATCTATAAGCGGAACGCTTGATCAGTTTATCACCAGGGCTCGATCGGTCCTGGAACACGAAATAGTTCTGACAGAACGTCGTCTGTCAGTGGACCCAATGTATGCAAGAAGATCGTCCCTAGGATCCATAGGGTCAGCAATCTCCCCAACCGTTCAGAAAGGCAAAATATTCCCACACAACATAGTAATGAGAGAGGTAGTAGTGGCCATGATGCGGGGGATGTACAAGCTAACTTAGCACCTAATGAGGTTGACCTGGTGAATACAATAGTGATTAAGGAAACACCCGCTAATGTCTTACTACATCCCCCATCAAGTTCTTGTGTGAATAATACTGTAGAAACACAGAAGACTGAACAACTCACAGGACAAACTGCCGCTGCTAAGAGGAAGCAGGGAGGGGAAACCCAGAGGGGGAGACAACCAAAGCTGCCAAAAACTGTGGAAGAGGTTGATAATGTTGATAGCAGTGCTGAGAAGGTTGGGATTCCCAAAGATACTGCCGTACCACATCAGGAACAATTGTTGATTACTGCACCATTACCCTCGCCATCAAGATTTGTGGATTTAACACTCCCCTTGGCCCAACCATTGGAGAATCTCATGCCCCAAATGGAACAATTGATAAAGTCCTTATTTTTACCATTGTTGCAAAGGATAAAAATGATTGGTTAAGGAATGGAGAGTCTTGAACAGAATACTGTTGAGCAATCAGGCATGGTAAAAAAACTGATTGAGTGTCCAGTAAGAGTTAAGGGGAGGCAAATGTATCATTTGCCTTGGGAGCAGCACCAACTCCAGTACCAAACCCAATGGTCGCTAAGACAGTGCAGGTGGAACCTGCTAGAGAAAACCAAACCCTCACACCACTGGAAAATGCAAGAGGGTTGGAGTCTGGTAAAGAAAAACGAATCCCTGGACCACACTCCACCCTTTCAATAGCAGAAAATGGGACAAGGGAGTTGTTAAGAAGTTCCCGAGGAGGGAGGGAGGAGACTCGGGTGATTGAAGCTAGATCCAGGGGACAGAGTGAAGGCATGATATTGGGGGCAAGGGAACATACCAACACTGGAAAGTGTAAAACGGGTTTAAATCGTATTGATCTTCCACCTGATTCTTTTCCTTATGTAGTTGTTCTCACTGAGGTTCCAGAACTAAAAAGCAATAAAACAGAAAGCTACCCAGAACTCAAAACAAATTAATATTTTCCTCTAACAGGGTGGCCATACAGGAGTTCGAAGGGACTGAACCCTAAGGACTTCTGAGGCACCTCCCTGTAGGCAAACAACAGGCATGGTAACAAGACGTCCCACTTCCGTCTCATGGGCTCCGCTAGGCCCATTATCATACCTTTTAGGGTCCGGTTGAACCTTTCAACCAACCCATTTCCTTGAGGGTGGTAAGGAGTGGTGAACTTATAAGTTACCCCACACTCCTCCCACAGAGACTTCATGTACCTAGAGATGAAGTTGGTACCCCGGTCGGAGACCACCTCTCTGGGGAACCCCACATGGGAAAAGATCCCCATCAATGCACGGCCCACCACGGGTGCTGTGATTGACCTGAGAGGGACTGCTTCCGGGTACCGGGTGGCATGGTCCACCAAGACCAGGATGAACCTGTTGCCTAAGGCTGTCTTGGGGTCCAGGGGCCCTACAATGTCTATGCCCACCCGCTCAAAAGGGGTGCTCTCCACTGGAATGGGTTGGAGGGGTGCCTTCAACTTCATTCCAGTCTTGCCACTGGCTTGACAGGTTTGGCAAGATCTGCAAAAGGAACCAACGTGCTTCCTCATCTGGGGCCATTGGAAGTGGGTGACAAGCCGGTTTAGGGTCTTGTCTTGCCCCAGATGTCCTGCAAGAGGCACGTCATGAACCAGACCCATTAGGAAGTTTCTGAAGCGCTCGGGTACCACCAGCACACGGGCTGCACCGGGCATAGCAAACTTAGGCTCACTATACAACTGGTCATCTTCCCAGTAGATAAAGTGATCTCTGGCTGCTCCACCTGCTGCCTGGTCTGTTGCCGCAGATCAATGAGGGAAGGGCATTCTTTCTGCGCCTGGCAGAATTCCTCCCTGGAGGGACCACCTTCCTGCTGCCAATGGGTCAGCCCGGGGAGGTCTCCCAGTTCGGCCACCTGTTCCCCTGTAGGTTCCAGGGCATCCTCCTCAGGTTCTGCTCCTTCCTGGACCGTGGGAACTGCTGGGGCGGTTTTACCGCACCCCCAGGCTCTTCCTCTCCTGGCAGGTCTCTGGGCCACTGTTTCAGGCTCCAGTTCTGCTGAGTTACCCTTACTGGCTGCCATAGCACGCGTGGTCACAAAGATCCATGCAGGCAACCCCAACATCTCCAAGTGAGTTCTGTGTTCTACATCCTTCCATGGAGAACTCTCCAGATCGTTACCTAACAGACAGGTTACAGGCAAGGCATCACTGACAACTACTTCCAAAAGACTAGAGACTCCCCACCCATTCAAAGGGAACACGTGCCAACTTGCAGGGGCGCACTGAGCTGTCGGCTGCTACTAGAGGGTGGAGTACATTAGGGATGATTTGCTCTTCTGACACTCACTGACACCTCACGGATGTCACGCTGGCTCCTGTGTCTCTCAGAGCCTCAACCTCCCTCCCATTGATGGTCACCTTCTGCCCATACTTCTTAGTGTTGGAGGGCAGTAAGATTTCCTGGACCATCTCTTGGTCTCCTAGAGAGACAAGGGACTTAACTGCTAAGCCCACCTCCCCACTAGAAATCAAATCCCCGCCCAAAGCTACACTTGCTAACCCTGGGGCTGGAGCACCAGTGGGTGCTGGATTCTTTTTGGGACATTTAGGAGCCATGTGGCCCACCTCGTTGCAGTGATAGCAGGTAGGCGGAGCTCTGTTGTCTCTGTTGTCTCTATGGTTCCGCCTGCCCTTAGGGGGCCATGGCTGTCTAGGTTTGGGGGGTTGGGATTCCTTTCCCTGAGAACTATTTTGGGGCCCTTGTGAGAACTCCTTTTGGTTACCCTTGTCCCCCCCACTCTTCTGCTGGGGACCCTGCCCACCTTTGGATGTGGTACCCACAATTCCTCTGTGGACCCTGGTACTGGTCCAGCAGTCCGCATCCTTAGCAAGCTCAATAGGGTCTGTCAGCTTTCTGTCTAAAAGATGCTGGCGCAGCTCTGGAACACAAAGACTACTCAAGTGCTCCCAACTGATTAAATGCAACAACCCCTTAAAATCGGTCACTTTACTGCCCTTCATCCAACCTTCCAGTGCACGTGAGTACAAATTCACACACTCCATCCAATTCTCAGACTCTCTCTTCTTAGAGTTTCTAAACTGCAGTCTATACTGCTCTGGAGTAAAGCCATACCTGAGACATAAGGCCTCCTTCATATTGGGTTAGGTCATGGCACCTGCCATCTCTAAGGGCTCTAGAGCACTCCTCCCAGAAGCCTCAAAATGTTTCCACAGGCCCGCCCCCAATGCTGTTCAGGCATACCATTCATTCTCAATGCAATCTCATACGAAGTGAACCAGGCATAAATATCCTCACTCCTATGGTAATTCTGCACCAGGTCCTTGGGAATATATACTTTACCCCCATGCACTGGCTGCGCGCTGCCACCATTTGAACTGGCATCCACCTCCTTGGTTTTAAGATCCAGTTCTCTCATGCTCAACTCATGAGCCAAAAGCAATTTCTTTTCCTCCAAGGCGCGGACACTTTTGCTCTCCTTCACCGCCTTTTCTCTCTCTTTATCCATTTCTAATTGCTTCATTTTCATTTTCAGAACTTCCAACTCATATTCTCTTACTCCCTGATTTTCTTGTAACTCTTCTGGGGTGGAGGCCCCTGCTGGAGTGGCAGGCCTGAGACACCATTTTAGAGCTACTCCGGTGGGTGGCACAATCAGTGCTGCAGGCCCACTAGTAGCATTTGTCATCACCAGCCCTGGCACACCCAGTGCACTTTACTAGGGACTTCATGGTGATACAAAATATGCCAAACATGTATATCCAATCAGAATAACAATGTACATAGGGAGCACTTACACTCTGGCCTGATCAGCAGGGACAGAGTGTCCAAAGCATCTAAACCAGCAAAAACGAAATCCAGCACAGCATCAAAAAAATACAGAAGGTAGAGGCAAAAAGATAAGGGGAAACCACACCAAAGATGCCAGGTCTAACACCCGGGGACTCTGTTATTGTCAATTTTAGGGATCGAAGGGCAGTGGAGTACATTTGTGATTGTTTTTATGCAAGTGATGGGAGTGGCATACAGCCTTATGATTTGACCTATTTTTATCGCCCACCATCAAGGACAAAGTCTAATTATCACCCCTTTGGGAGTCAACAAATGGGGATCAGGGGTGAGTCCAGGAATCATTACACTATCCCCACTTTGAACCGATTTGAGTTGCTATCTGGCCTCGAAGGCATAGACTGACTGCCCCCACATGGGATGGGGGAGGGCTTACACCGGGGCGTTTCCAAAGACAAGGAGGTAGTGAATATTGAATCTTTTGCTGGGAAAGGATGGGAGAGTAACCATGTGGATAGAATATCACATGTAACTCTACCTGTTCCATATCCCTCATCAGATAATGTGAGTACAACATTAAAAGGTAATTTTTTAGAAAATAGTGTCCAAAATACTAGTATTGAGGATGGGCAAGTAGTTGAACCTACCTTGACAGAGGATATGACACATGATGTATTTGTACCTGCCTAGGACCCCCTCCTGTTAATATCAGTAGAACAATAAAAGGCAATAATGTAGATGAAAGTGTTCGACATGATAGCACTGAGGTGGTACAAGCAATAGAAACTAATCTGACAAATAATGAAGTACTAATAGGGGTAGAACCAAGTTTTAAACTAAGTCGTGGAACATTGCAGGAATTAAAAAGAATTTAAGTGATCCTGCATGGCTAAATTTTGTGGATTATTGTGAAATTATGCTATTCCAAGAAACCTGGGCTGTTGAAAGCCAGTTTAGAGTTGGCTATAGATCATTCTGTGTACCTGCTATCGCCGGCCCAAAAGGAAGACCCTCGGGAGGCTTGGTGATATGGACAGAAATTACACTAGGAATTGATTTTAAGCAAATTGACTGTAACAGCTCGGATATCCTGGGAATTAAGTTTAATGCTACAAACAAAAGAGAAGTTTGTATCCTGAATGATTATAGCAGGCCCTCGCCGGCCAATAAGGAAGCAAAAGTTATCGAGCAACTAGATAATATCATCTCTACGCTCGAACATGGAACATTGGTAATTGTTGGAGGTGACTTTAATCGGAAATTTCAGCCGATAATAGGCTTAAAAACTATCCTTGAACAAGAGGACAGCGCCAATAAAATCCCAGGAATTGAGACCTGCAGGGCGGTACCATGCTCAGGGGCATCAGCACAACTACTGCGTCTATCCACTACGCATGGCTTACGAGCTTGCAATGGGCGCCTCCCATCAGACAGTCCAAGTCAACCTACGTTTAAGAGGGGTAGCTGTAATAGTCATATTGATTATATTATGGTGTCAATTTCCCTTTGGCCAGAAGTACACAATCTATTAGTAGAAAATCGAGTTGAAAGCGACCACTAACCGCTTACTTTAAAGTTCAACAAGACATTACTCAATCTGCCGGGGAGAAGTAGTTAAAAAAATACCGAGATTGAACTCCTGACCTCTAACTACCGTAGAGCATTGAAGTGGCCAATAGTAATGGAAAATTATAATATAGTTAGAAAAATGTATGAACTTTATGTTCACCAGCTCTCCCCGTACAGTAATTCCCCAGCACAGGAAATACCTATTATGCAAATTCATGATAATATCTCCTTAGGACTGGGTGTATTGCTGACCAAAAAAAACAAGCAAATGAAAAAGGGACAGCTAAACTCAACGAAAGGGGATCCATGGTATAATAAGCGCTGTCGAAATGCCAAAAAGGAGCTCATAATGGCTGTAAATAACAGTAATGTTCAGGTACTGAGGGAGAAAGGGAGGTGTTATAAGAGCTTATTAGAGAGGGCAAAGAAATGCTGGGAGGAAAATAACTGGTGTAAATTATTGGAAGCATGTAAGGCAAATGATCAGACCTTATTCTGGGGTCTTGATTGCCAAAGGTTCCGGAGTTGGAATTCCGAGCAGGGATACTTTCCTCGAAGCAAATGTTTGGGTTTCCTATTTTTCAAAATTATATCCTGTTAGCGATGTAGAACCTATACCTACCATTAATGATGCAAGACCAAATCTTGATACTACCCTCCTGTCTTTTAGTCTGACTGAAATCATTGAAGCTATTAATGCTATCAAACCGGGAAAGGCACCCGGACCTGATAGGATCCCGGGGAACCTATGGAAGCATGGAAATATGCTGTGGGCCCCATATGTAAATTGCCTTTGTAACGATATTGCCAAGGGCGCCCCTATTCCAGAAACGTGGTGGGCGCTGAGATTGTAACAATTTTCAAAAAGGGGGACCGTATGAATTTGGCCAATTATAGACCAATTAGTCTAATTGACGTTCTACAGAAAGTATTTGCAAGGCAGGTTTTAAATAGACTTGGTTCTTGGATTGAGGAGACTAACACCTTAACCAAACGACCAAGCAGGTTTTAGAGAACAAATTAGTACAGTCGACCAGGTGTTTAGACTTTTATGTATTATTTGGAAATACATTAAAATTAAGGGGGCTCACTTGTATGTGGCCTTTGTCGATCTTAAGGCAGCTTTTGATTTGATCCCCAGAAACTTACTTTGGTAGAGACTAAGGGACATGGGTGTTCCTGGGGAAATCTTAGAATAGATTGTCATACTGCATGTCACGATCGCGCTTGGTGAAGGAACTACAATTCCCAGCAAGACGCGAGTCGGGACTAAGACTCACATGCTCCTTCGCGAATCTCGCGAGACTACGATCCAGAAAGCATAAAGAGGAAGCATTTCCCGAGCTCGGCGTTGGGAATTCCTCCTGTCCAGCGCTTTCTGGTGGCCGTTGCTGATTGTCAGTGGGTGTGGTAAGGGTGCTTGCACCAGGAATTTTGGCCGCTTTTTGCTATATCTAGGTTTTTGGTTGTGTTGGCAAGGTTTGCCTACACGCGTTTTTCTGGATCTTCTTTGGGTAAATTCTCAGTCAGTCTGGAACTTGACCCGGTCGGTATTGTCGACCGATGGAGATGTGGATGTTTTGAGATCCACAAGTATCTCCAGTTATTTTGGATGTTCTAATATTTGATATTCAGGAATTAGGAGCAAGGAGCTCTTAACTACGCTAATGAATTACTCGAGGGAATAAGACTCTGATTCATTTGCCACGAGTGTTGTTAACTACGGGGCAATTCAAATACAGTTACTTTCTTATTTCGTGATGGATATTGTGTTCAGGTTGTATGGTGTATTACCCCAAAATGTCTCTGGCTCCCTTTATTAACAGGGGTTCTTAATGAGTGGTAGTGGACTACACTCAATCCATGTGAAGCGTAAAAAGAGTGAGTTAGGGGTATGTTAATGCATCATTATAATCTCCTTGCTTTATAGTGTGATATGCTTCTAATAGTTGTTATTATATGTTTATGTTGGTTTTGTATCACTGCAGCAACACCCTTTATACCACCATCTACATAATCAACCATCACCTACCTCTCCCTGGAGTCTATTTTGCTTTACAGGTATTTAGAATGTATAAGGGGCTGAGTGAGGATTGACAGTATGAGCAGTGCAATTAGAATATCAAGGTATTCATGATATACGCTCTCTTTGTGTTTTCCAGATCTCCCTCCCAGCTGTCCCCTTCCTTTCCTTCCCTTTCCCCAAAACACCCTTACTCCCCCACTTAATCATTCCAATGTACTGTGCCATTACGGCAACTCAGACGTTGGCTAGATTTAGAGGTGGAACATAATACTTCAAAACGATCCCGAGGACATCCAGCATAACAGAATTCCCGACCCAAGAATATTGTCCTCTCTGTCGGGTTGATTATTATGGCCACCTTAGATGAGGTTATAGCTGTCTTGGCCAATCTCCAGTTAGAAGTGGTTGCTACTAGACAAGAGACGGCGGACCTAAGGGCTAGATTTGATGGTCTTCCACGTAATCCGTTTGATGCGGGGGCACCGGCTCCTTCCCCGTCAGTGGTGGTAGAGATGCCTGTCTCAATACCGTTAGCATCACCTGAACGCTTTCAGGTGGATGCAGACAAGGTGCAGGTGTTTTTAACCCAGGTGGCGCTCCATTTCTCATGTAAACCGAAATCGTTGCCTACCTACCAAGCCAAAGTGGCTTTCTTGATCTCTTACTTAATTGGGAATGCAGCGCAATGGGCAGTGCCTTTAGTTAAGTGCAACGATCCGCTGTTGCATGATTGGGAAGCCTTTCGGACAGAATTTCTGAGAGTGTTCGACAGAAGGGCTGACTCGTACAAAGCAGATCGTGAATTGCTAGAGCTACGTCAGTGTAGTAACGATTTGGTGGTTTATTTGAACACGTTTCGAAGGTTAGTGGCTGAGACCAATTGGCCCGAATGTAAACAAGCCTCTCTGTTTCATCAAGGATTGAGGGAGGAGCTAAAAGATGTCATAGCCCAGATTGATCCTCAACCGACTACTGCAGAGGATTTGATTAATTTAACCTTGCGTCTTAACCATAGACTGAGCGAAAGGAGAGGAAGCCCCCAGGCGACCGGGGTTAACCTGTTGACTTTCCTACAGCCGCTACCCCTGAACCTATGGAAACAGGAGCTGTTAGATCAGCCTTAACACCATCTGAGAGAGAGTTGTGTCGCAAGCAGGGGCTTTGCCTATATTGTGGTAAACGTGGGCATTATGTCAGGGAGTGGCTAGTGAACCCCAAGGTTAATCGCTTCCGTACCACTCGAGTAGCCTCTGCTAGTGCTGATGTGGGGTCGGAAAACTGACAGACTCTAAGATTCAGGAAGGGGTTTCTTGGAGTCCTTTATACGTCCCTTCGTTATGTGATGGAAAAACTGTTGCTAAAGGTCATCTCTTTATTCCTATTATGGTGATGCTTGCAGGTGAAAAGGTGTTCATGTCTGCTATGGTTGACTCCGGGGCCACTGGGATGTTTATGGACATTCAAGAAGCACAAAGTAAGGGTATCGCATTGATACAGAATGAGACCCCTGAGGAAATCTATGCTGTGGATGGGAGGAGGCTGTGTACTGGCCCCATTGAATACATAACAGAAGAATTAGAGGTACTTTATGGGGATTCACATACTGAAATGATAACGTTTAGTGTTATCAGGGCCCCACAGTACGAAGTTATTTTTGGCCTACCTTGGTTAGAGAAGCACAACCCTAGCATTGATTGGGACACTAGAACCCTGCTCATGGAGTCTGATTATTGTGTGGAGCACTGTCATGTGACATCTATGAAACCTGCTAGGGCTTTGTCATGGGGTTCCAGTATTGCTACTGCTGCAGAGAAAAGTGTTCCACTCCCTGCTGTATACAGTACTTATGCGAGGGTTTTTAGTGAAGTCTATGCTGAGGTGCTACCCCCACATAGGCAGTATGATTGCCAGATAGATTTGATACCTGGGGCAGTGGTTCCTAGTGGCCATATTTATTCATTGACAGAACCAGAGACCAATCATTTGAGGGCCTATCTTGACAAACTGTTGGGATTGGGTTTCATTTGCCCGTCTAAATCTCCTGCCACCCCGCCCCTTTTTTTTTATACCTAAGGCCAATGGAGAATTGAGGGCTCGTGTGGATTTTCGCGCTTTAAACACCATAACGGTAAAGAACAGGTACCCTTTGCCTCTTATCAGCGTTTTACAGGAGCAAGTAAAAGGGGTCACTATTTTTACTAAGCTTGACTTGAGAGGGGCCTACCACTTGGTCCGGATGAGGAGTGGGGATGAGTGGGAGACTGCATTTAAGACCCGGTACGGTCTTTTTGAATACCTAGTGATGCCGTTCGGGCTATGTAATGCCCCTGCGGCTTTTCAGTTCTTTCTTAATGATGTCCTTCGTGAGATACTGGAACATTATGTGATAGTTTACATTGATGATATCCTGGTGTACTCTGAGTTTGAGGAACTTCATTGTTAACATGTGAAATCAGTGCTGGGCATTTTGCAGTGGCACAACCTGTTTTGTAAGCTGAGTAAGTACGATTTTCATGTCCGGTCAGTGGAATTTCTGGGGGTAATCTTGAGTCTTGATGGTCAGGAAATGGCAGAAAGGAAGGTTTCTGCTGCTATGAACTGGCCAGTTCCATGCAATGTTCGTGATGTACAGGGTTTCATTGGCTTCGCCAATTTCTACAGGCGATTTATTAATCAGTTTTCGAAGCTAGTAGCTCCCATCACGCAGTTGTTAAAGAAATCCAGTGTTTTCAGTTGGAATGACAAAGCGCAGATGACTTTCACTGCTCTTAAACTTGCCTTTGTGTCAGCTCCTGTACTGGCTCATCCGGATCCAGACAAGGCATATGTGGTCGAAGCCGATGCTTCGGATGTGGCAATTGGGGCCATATTGTCTCAGAGAAACGCCGAGACTGGTCAGCTCCACCCAGTTGCGTTTATGTCATGGAAACTCAACACTGCTGAAAGAAACTATCATATATCTGAGAAAGAACTTTTGGCTATCCGGGACTCCTTTCAGGAGTGCAGGCATTTCCACATGGGTGCCAGACATTTGGTCACTGTTTTCACGGATCACAGGAACCTGCAGTTTATGACTGCAGCACGTCATCTTACCCCTAGACAACTGAGGTGGATGATGTTTTTCTCTGGGTTTCACTTTGTCATCACGTACCGGCCTGGGGCTGACAACCGTAAGGCGGACGCTCTTACTCGTCAGTCATCAGTGTCTCATCCTAATGGGGCTCCGGCAGCCAGCATCATTGACCCAGGAAAGGTCTTATGTGCCATGCAGCCAGATACATTTCTGAAAGATGTTAGGAGAGGAGTAGCATCTTTTACTTCGAGATCATGGCTTCGGGGACACCCTGAATGGAGAATGCATGGGGGTCTCCCGTTGTTCAATAATCGGTTGTTGATACCCACAGTGCAGCTGAGGAAACAGGTTTTCGTATGGTGCCATGAATCCCCCTGTGCGGGTCATTTGGGGGTAGCTAAGACAGTGGAGCTTATTCTCAGACATTTCTGGTGGCCATCCATGCGGCGCGATGTTGGGCAGTGGGTTTCCGCCTGCGAGCAATGTGTGAGGATGAAGTCTGACCATAGTCGTCCACAAGGCCTCCTACAACCTCTTCCCACTCCATCTGATACTTGGGATAGGATCTCATTGGATTTCGTAGTGGGTCTGCCAAAAGATCAAGGGTGTACAGCGATTCTGGTGGTGGTCGACTATTTGACCAAGATGGGGCATTTTATCGCTTGTGCACAAGTACCCTCAGCTGGTCAACTGGCGGTGATGCTCATGACTAATGTGGTGCACTTACATGGCTTGCTGAGTGTTATTGTATCCGACAGGGGTTCCAAGTTCACTGCCCAATTCTGGAAGAAGTGGTGTTCTGTGCTCCACATCAACACAGCCCTTTCCACTAGTTTTCACCCGCAAACGGATGGGCAGACTGAACATCTGAATCAGACTTTCAAACAATATCTGAAGTGTTATGTTGACCAGAGCAGAGACAATTGGGGGACCATCTATGGTTGGCTGAGGTGACTTATAACAATGCCACGCATGGCTCGACCAAGGAGACGCCCTTCTATTGCAATTATGGTAGGCATCCCAGGTTCCTTTCTTTTGTCCATCCAAGGGCTGATACTGCCTGAGGTTGCACAGAGAGTGGTGCATATTCGTGAGACATTGTCTAAGGCTCAAGCGCATCTTGAATTGGTCAAGCTCAAGTACAAGGCTGCTACTGATAAACACCGGAGGCAGGGTGCGTTGTATTGCAGAGGGGATGCTGTGTGGCTGTCGACTAGGAATTTACATTTCAGGAAGCGCAGCGTGTTTAACCCCCGGTACATTGGGCCTTACACCATTGTTAAAAGGGTGAATCCTGTAGCTGTAAAGGTGAATCTCCCTTCGCATATACGTATCTACCCGGTCTTCCATGTGTCATTGTTGAAACCTTCACGGGCGCGAGGTCGATCGCGTCCTCCTCCGGTGATGGTGAACGGTGAACTTGAATATGAAGTCAAGAGCCTGTTGGATTCTAAGTACCGAGGCCGCAAACTGTGGTATTTGGTTTCCTCGAAGGGGTATGGCCCAGAGGAAAACTCGTGGGAACCTGCTGCTGGAATCCACTTGCCAGCCCGGGTGGCAGCCTTTCATCGGAGGCATCCTGCGAAACCCGGGCCTTGATGTTGCCTTCCCTGTGGGGAGGATGTACTGTCACAATCGCGCTTGGTGAAGGAACTACAATTCCCAGCAAGACGCGAGTCGGGACTACAACTCCCATGCTCCTTCGCGAATCTTGCGAGACTACGATCCAGGAAGCATAAAGAGGAAGCATTTCCCGAGCTCGGCGTCGGGAATTCCTCCTGTCCAGCTCTTTCTGGTGGCCGTTGCTGATTGTCAGTGGGTGGGGTAAGGGTGCTTGCACCAGGAATTTTGGCCGCTTTTTGCTTTATCTAGGTTTTTGGTCGTGTTGGCAAGGTTTGCCTATATCCGTTTTTCTGGATCTTCTTTGGGTAAATTCTCAGTCAGTCTGGAATTTGACCCAATCAGTATTGTCGACCGACGGAGATGAGGATGTTTTGAGATCCACAAGTATCTCCAGTTATTTTGGATGTTCTAATATTTTGATATTCAGGAATTAGGAGCAAGGAGCTCTTAACTACGCTAAAAAATTACTCGAGGGAATAAGCCTCTGATTCATTTGCCACGAGTGTTGTTAACTACGGGGCAATTCAAATACAGTTACTTTCTTATTTCGTGATGGATATTGTGTTCAGGATGTATGGTGTATTAACCCAAAATGTCTCTGGCTCCCTTTATTAACAGGGGTTCTTAATGAGTGGTAGTGGACTACACTCAATCCCTGTGAAGCGTAAATAGAGTGAGTTAGGAGTATGTTCATGCATCATTATAATCTCCTTGCTTTATAGTGTGATAGGCTTCTAATAGTTGTTGTTATATGTTTATGTTGGTTTTGTATCACTGCAGCAACACCCTTTATACTACCATCTACATAATCAACCATCACCTACCTCTCCACTGGAGTCTATTTTGCTTTTCAGGTATTTAGAATGTATAAGGGGCTGAGTGAGGATTGACAGTATGAGCAGTGCAATTAGAATATCAAGGTATTCATGATATACGCTCTCTTTGTGTTTTCCAGATCTCCCTCCCAGCTGTCCCCTTCCTTTCCTTCCCTTTCCCCAAAACACCCTTACTCCCCCACTTAATCCTTCCAATGTACTGTGCCATTACGGCAACTCAGACGTTGGCTAGATTTAGAGGTGGAACATAATACTTCAAAACGATCCCGAGGACATCCAGCATAACACTGCATGAGGCTAATTATGCTAGGGTGAGATGGGGCCCAAATGGAGAACTTTCAGATCGAATTAACATAAGCAGAGGTGTCAGACAAGGTTGTGTGCTGGCGCCAACATTGTTCTTCTTGTACGTCAATGATATACCAGACACACTCTTGGGCTGCGAGCAGGACTCTCCCAAGCTGGGTAGTCTCCACGTGCCCGCACTGTTATTCGCAGATGACACCATTTTACTTTCACAGACACCCAAGGGACTGCAAAATTTACTCGATACCTTTTATTCTTACTGTAAAGTCAAAGGACTGGAGATCAACTTATCAAAAACCAAGTACATGGCAGTTAACCCCAATAGAAGTTTTAAAAAGACATTAACTGTAAACATGGAATCGATTGAATATGTTTCGAATTTTAACTATTTAGGTATTACAATAGACGCTAAATTAAGTTGGAAAACCCAGATACCTAGAAGTAAAATGATATTTACGCAAAATGTAGCACCAATAATAAATCGCCACAAGACTAACTACTCAAAATCTGTCACTCCGGTATTGCAGTTGTATAAGTACAAAGTTCAATCGGCCTCACTTTACGGGGCCGAGCTATGGGGCGATATCGCCAAACATGCCTTCATGTTACAAGAAAATACTTTTTTAAGGAACATCTTAGCGATCCCGCAGCGTACACCACTCCTCCCACTAATAATGGATCTGGATATCCATCGTGCCGATGACCATGCTGTTTTACGACCCCTGTTGTACTGGGTCCGTTTGTGGTCAACAGAGGAAATAGTAGACTACAGGGAATGTCTGAAAGAGATTATGGAAATAAAAAATACCATGAAACTGACATGGTTAAAATACATTGAGGAGTGGTTGTTTAAACTTGGGCTGAACCATTATTGGGTGGATCCTGCGGGTCTTACTTTGAGTTGCAAAAAATTGCTGAAGGAACGTTACTGGGCGTTTGTCTCAAACTTAAAATTGCATAACCCAGACTTGGGGGCTTTAACCCTCAAATACCTGGGTATGAAGACTGAGAGTAGGTTCGAACCCTTTATGGATGAGATCCTACCGGGCCTAGCTAAATCATTGTACTTAAAGTTTCGATATGGTATACTGCAAATTAAAGCTAACACTGTGAGGTGGGTACACCATGAGCGTGATGCAGAGAAGGATGACCTGGCAATATGTGAATTATTCAATTGTAGCGCCAGAGAGGACGAAGCACACTTAATATTCTTCTGTCCTGCATATATTGACCAGAGGAAAAGGTGGATAAAACCAATCTGCCGCCTCTTAGGGTTTAGGCGCTATTGTGAGGCGGAGAGAATTTTAAGATCAGAAACATCCCAATAGACAGTGTTTAGTGTAAGCAGATATCTTTTGTCAGTGGCGATAGCACGGAAGAGACGGGGACTTAAATTGTAATATCACAAACAGGTTTTATATAATGCAATTGCACTAAAATGTGCACTTTATATTCTGTATTAATTGCACAAGGCAGTAATAATCTGTATATATATGAACCTTTAATGATATATTAATTTCTACCTTGTGAGTGCTTATATTTTTCTATGAATGATGAATTGCAATATGGTTTTAAACCTAATCTTGTAAATATATTTATGGATTTAAAATCGCAGCTAACTTTTTGGAATGAACTATAATTGGTCTATAATGAACGGAAGGAAAATGGCCAGAATGGATAAAGTGGCATCGTTTTAATTATCGTCTTTTATGGTTGTATTTTAACCGAAATAAAGATTTAAAGAAAGAAATATGAATACTAGGATTTGTCTAGAGGCGGAAAGAATATTGAAATCAGATACATCCCAAATATTTGTTTCCAGTGTAAGCAGATACTTATTTATTATGAGTTTCATAAGAGCTAAAGCTGGGCTGAAGTTTTAACAATTTACAAATATGTGTACTCAAGCCTGTGGTTTTAGCAAGCCATGCATGCACATGTACGACTTAATGGTGGCGCAATTTAATTTTGTGATCTTATATTTGCACTAAAAAAGTATCTATAGTTTTTAAAAGATCATATAAGGAATTGCACTGAAATGTATAAATAATGGTGGACACGGTTTTATTGAATAATGGATACTGATTCAAGCACTCCATATAAATGATTTTATAACACAACCAATGCCTAGTTTTAATGTATTTATTTTATGGTATATTTTAATTGCGATATTGCGCTTAGGTCATTCTATTGTCTATTATTATTACTGCCACCACCTTGATGAAGTGATATTAATTGAAGACAAAACTGTATCAACTGTATTTAAATAACTTGAATGTGATCTTTATGATGTATCTTTTATGGTTTTAATTGAACCGAAATAAAGAATTTTTAATTTGAATTTAACTTCTTATTAGAAAACAGTGGATTTCTATTACAAAAGACTGTCACCATTTGCTCATTTGTCACCGGTTTAACCGAAGGTGGATTTAGTGTTTCTTAGATCTCACCACTCAGCCCCTAGGCCAAATAATTGCTGTGTCCTACTTGATTGACTATCTGTACCACGCGCACAAGGCCACTCTATTTAATTGTAGTGAGAGGTACTCAAGCAAACCCTGATTAAATTTGTTTTATCACTACATTATGTTTTCATCTTTGATAAATAAAGTCATTGTAATTCTCTACTTTCAAAATCATTGCAGAGTATTCTAAATATGTGTTAAATTGAACAGGAAGTTAAACACTGTTTTCTGTCTAAACCGATTTGCGTCGTAATAGAAAAACTATTATTGAATTAATTAGCATGCCGAGGTTTACTCTTATACTAGATGTCCATACTGGATTCTTCTGAACCACAGTAGGCTGACACCCGAGGTAGTGGGGTGTATGTTTCTTACCTTGAGGGGACCGATACTATATTTCAATTTTTAAATGCACACTAGGGGGTCCATTACGATGTCGGGCGGATCGCCACCGCCATGGTGGCGGTGGCGATCCGCCCGACATAAATGCCCGCCTGCCACCCTTTACCCCCCCGCCACATTACAATGGCGAGGGGGACCGCAATGGAGGGAAACACCGCCCGCCACTTTTCCGCCCCGGTCGCCTTGCGCCCGGGACGGAAAAGGAATAATATGGTGGCGGTGTCTAATAGACCGGCACTGCCGCCACGGAAAGGCATGCGGTCTTCACTCTGGGGGCCCCCTGTGGGCCCCCAGAGTGAAGTACAGGTGGGGGGTGCACATGGAGGGTACCTGTGGTACCCCCCTTCATTGTCATTTGCAAAGCGGCAGGCACCGCGCGGTGCCTGCCGCTTTGCAAATGACAATGTGAAAGTGCATTTTCAGCATTGTGGCGGGCGGTGCAGAGAGCACCGCCTGCCACAATGCTGAAAATACAGGATGTGCCCGCCGCTGTGGCGGGCACATCCTAATGGCACCCCCTTATGGCGGGCGGTCCCGATTTACAATGGGATGACGGGCGGGCAAAGTCCGCCCGTCATCCTAATGGACCCCTACGAGTGATGTGCCACCATTAGAACCACCACTACCATTTGTAAATTATTGTGATGATGGATGATATCCAGAAACACGTGTCTAGAGATTTACAGCACTAACCTGCATCAACTTTGGTGAAATGCTCCAGTATATATTCAAGTAAGCATTTACCATGGACTGCATTTACCATAATGCTAAGGGGTGAACTGTGCTGGGAGGTGAAGCGGTATGCTCCCAACACCCTGGACTAACTACAATAAGGGGTATAAATAAGCCACACACCAAGCACAAATTATGTATAATTATGTATTTATTTTTAGGCTGTCCTCCTTTATGTAACTTCTGTTGTATTAGTCTAGAAAGTGGAGTTCATTCTCAAACTCATGGGGGTCCTGCAGAAGATAATCACTGACCAAACGTATGATATCAGACCAATTGCCCTTCTCAGCCTTGGTTGATTCAGGAGCACTATAATCCTTTGGAATGAAGTGCTTGTTTATTTTAATCAGCAGCGGTCTCTCCACATTTTCAGGTAAGACATTGAACTTTCAGTCTGTGATAGCAGCAGCTGCCCTAAGAACATGATTTGAGGAAATACTGGCTAATGGCCACTTTATTGCAGGCATGCTGAGCTGTGGCCACTGTGCCCTCTAGCCATACCAATAGATTAATGTGCTTTGGTCCATGTCCAATACTAATCGGTCGTCCAGATAATCCATATTGTCTTAAACTATCTTCTGAATTGTCATTGGTGCTTCTACTTGCTGAATGAAACAAACCCATGTTAGTTAGCTGTGATCTTGAAGTGGTTGCTGCTGTGGGTTTTGAAGTAGCTGGTGATATTGCTGGCTGCCGCAGCAGAGACTGTGAGCCAGTATTACCGCCTGTGTGAAGGTTGAAGTTTGCACTTTAGCACCTTTGCACCAGCCTCAAAATTGCAGTTGTTCTTCTTCTAGATAATTTACTTTAGTGATGATCCAAATCTTGTAAATGAAGACATCCATTTGCACTTCTTTGTGTAAATGGATTCAGTATTGTGACACATAGGTAGTTTTTGGAGGACACTATCTCTTTATGCTGCCTTTGACTAGTGTTCAAGTGAAGGATTAAGCTATCTACGAAAGAAGATGCTTCTTCGTTGACAACGGTGAATGTGTGTTTCACCTTATTCAACTGATCCTGTAGCAGAGGCAACAGTATGATTGATTGGTTGATGGTACTGGCTTCCTTGCTGAAACCCTGTGTCATAAACTCAATAGGAAATAGCATTTTTATCAGGCACTCCAATAGCCCTCATTTGTTTACTTTCATTGTCATGGTGTTGGCAGTTGCATCCCCTCTCCTTTAAATTATGTATTCGTTGATAGACTTTTGCCAGACAGGCATTCCAGCATGTAGTATGTTGATTTCCAATGTATTGGCACCTCCTGTACAAAGGCTTTTACAAGTAGATTATTAGAACACTAAAGTATCCTCAACTGCTTCTAGGCTTTGAATAAATGACTGAAATGAGTGCATTTTCTTTGGCAGGTGACCAGTATGTTGGTGGCTACCTCTTCTTTCTGAGAAAATCCTGCACAGTTAGATTGATGCAATGTGCTAAACACAACTCTCTAAAATATCCACCATCAGCTGTGCCTTTTCACTATATTACTGGCAATGTCAGTGGGAACAAATCCAAGTGTGAGACTTCTGAGTTTAAGACATTCGTAGACCTTTGTCCATGGCCAAAAGCACAACTGATGCATGCTTCTTAATACCCTGAAAAGCATCCTTAGCAGTGAAACCAGCAATTAGCCTTTGCCTAACTCTCTGTAATGCGAACCAGTGTGCAGTGATGCACATGTAATCTGTTGCTTGACAACTGGTCCATTTATCTGTCTTGAGGTGGATGGACTGACCAACGCTCTGTTTGATAGCGTTGGCAATTGCAGTGCTTCATGATGCACCACTGGCTCAGCCACTCTGGCCTAAGAGCTCTGGTTGGGAACCTTTCATTTTGGGCAGAGTGGCTCCACAATATTCCCAGAAGCCCACTCCTTCCACAAAACAAAAAGCGGAAGAGGTCAGTTGCTAACATTTGAGATAGTTTCCTTTTGTAGAAACATGCTTTTTTGTGGTTCCAGTGGTACAGTGACTTTTTGGTAAACATGGCCTTAGTAGCAGGCTGTTTGTATTGTGATACTACTGCCACAAGTGACCTATGGGTATCAGTAGGGGTCCAATCCATGTCCAGACCATCTGAAGGGCAGCTTGGAAAAGATGGGGCAGTACTTTTTCTTTCCCTTGTTGGAGATTGTGATTCTGCTGAGGGAAGAGCTGTCTTCTCAATAATGTCTTGCTTAGGAAGAACCTCAACCTTATGTTCTGCTCCTATGTCCAGTAGGTCTTTAGATGACTGCAGCTTCTGTTGCCCACTTTCCTGAGAAAAACAGCTTTAGATTTTGTTGGTGGTGGTGCAATTGATGTACGTGGTCAGACGGTGGCTAGTGAAGACACCGAATTCCAAAGTATCAGTTTTGTAGCCGCTGCTTGTAGTTTTCCACATTGGATCCACCCTGCAAGGAGTGCTCGCATCTCTACAGGACCGGTTTGCTCTCCATACGTTTACCCTAGACCGTGTCCTTCAGGGATCAAATTTCATTTCATCCCCTCCCAGCACCATGCCTTCCTACTATTCTCTGATGGCAGTGACCTCTTTAATTTATGATCTTCACATTTTCTAGAGGGGCTCTAAATATCATCTTAGCCATATAGAGGGCATGTTTACCTCTGGTGTCACCTTTGCAGTGCCAAATATTGGAATTTGGCCCAGCCATTGATCATAATAGATCCCTTTGATGCCTTGGACCCATCTACATAATTTTTTGCCATCAATTTGTGGGCACATAATGTGCCTTTAGATATTGATGAGACTTACTTTTAGAGGCAGTTTTGCCAAAATGCACCGTCAGTTACCATATTGTCAAGCTATCCACAATATGATCTATGCCTTTGTTTAAGTATGGATTGATTACACATGGTTTTCTGTTTACAGCTTTGTATAACAAAAGAACTGCTGATTGAACATGTTGTCCCTTCAAACTTCATGTATACTAAATGATTCTAGCGAATGTTATACTAGTATTGACCCATGAATTTATCAATTTCAAGGATACTCTTTAAACAAATGTGTAACATATTCTCATTACTTTTTATATTCTAATATCGTTCCTTTTTTAACATTGTATATATTTTGTAAAAAAGAAAGAAACATTCTGTAGTTATTTTGTTTTATCTTATTGTATTTTTGTTTGAATTATTGTATAATTGCAGATGCATGTTCAATGTTCCCTGCTCAAGTATGTTTTCAAATATATAGGTGGTGCAATTGATGTCTTAGCCTATTTCTGTCCAGACTCCATAGGAGGGTGCAGCAGGTACATCACATGTCCTGAAAGAAAAGATGAGGGATTGATGACAGTGGTGGCAGCTGGCTCCTTCTCCTCTCCAATGGTCACTTTCATGGCAGGAACCTCCTTCTTTTGGGCAATTTCTTAGCACTAGCAGTTAGCAGTGAGTATTAGGAGCATAATCGCTAAGCAAAATAGGGCTTAGATGTCACTATTCAGCTGATTCCTTCACATACTTCTCTCTATATCAGTATTATGGGTGATCAGTGAAACCTGGGCAAGCAGACAAATTTAGCCAATGTAGCATAAGTAAAGTCATCATCATCATCATCATACCAAATGCTTAATAAAACTGTACTCAAAACATGCATTGACTTAGTTTGTGCCCTTCCAGATCAATGGGGCCTCTATAGGAGGCAGGGTCTATAAGTAAAAGTATAATAAATATTTGCTGTTGCCCCACCAGGGCTCATTGGTAGCCCAAGAAAGTCAGGAGGAGGCAGACAGAAATCGAAATAAATACATTACATAATTCTTAGTGCCCCACCAGGTCCCCATAGAGACTCTATGGGGGGGGGGGAGTGGGAGGCAAGCCAACATAAAAAAATAATAAGAAACAAGAATACTATACTACAATTAGACACAAGCAAAAAGAAATATATCAGGATAAAAATAATAAAAATGTCATAGGTGTCAACAGGACATGTCAAAGGAAGCAAAACCTTCTGGCACAAGATGTCCTTCAGGGGGAAATGGGTTGGGAAAAAATAAAAGAGAGTGCTGTACTGGATCTGCTCAACATCTGGTCAATTCTGCGTGACAGGTTTTGTTACTTCAGAGACCTTCTGTGTCTGGGAGGTATTTACGCACTGGACCTGAGCCTCTGGGTTTGCGCTGATGCAATGCACTGGAAATAACAAGACGAGACAATTACCATCAGTACACTAACAGGTCGCAACATAGAATGACCTTTCAATGACTTCAGTGACATACACTTTCGCCAGCTGCAATACATGCAAGCAGAACGACCAAAATCAGAGTTTGGAGTGAGGCACTCCCAAGGTAACATTCAATATATGGGTTGGACTTTCTGGCATACCCAAGGTTGCTCTCTAAACATGAGTTGGGTTTTATGGAACTACCAAGGTTAGACTCAAAACATGGGTTGTAGTTTCTTGTGCTCCCAAGGTATACTAGGCACACAGATTGGAGTATTGCTCTCCCAGCGTATACTAGGAACACAGGCTGGAGTATGATGCTCCCAAAGTATTCTATGAACATTGACCTTGGTACAAGGATCACACAAGAATCAAACGCTCTGAGGAGAATTCTCTAGGACCTACTGTTGTTCAGAGAAACACAGAGCAAAGGCTCTAGTCCTTGCATAAACACAGTTTAAAGGCCAAGGTTGCAGGAAGGGTCCGGAGCAAGAAAAAAACTAGGTGAACTGGAGGAATACACTGAGAGAACGCTTGAAGAGAAGTTCATAGACTTACAGACGCTGATACTATATATGTTTTTTTTCAATCTCTATTTATTAGTTTAGTCTGCAATCACAGTACAACACTTTGAAATATCCTTTTATACCATACCATTATAGAAAAGAGATATGTTCTGGAGGATATCTACCATTCTAAAACATAACAGTAGGTACCCCATCCCCCCACCCAAAGTCACATAAGGAAAAACACTATCCTGATGTTACAGTTACAAGCCAGATACAGATTATGACTGGGAATGTTTTACAGTACGTCCTGAGTGCGTGAGACCTGGGGACTTGCTCCCTCCTCAGAGTTGCCACCTCCATTTCTAGGTTCTTCCAGTACTGGAGATGAGCCATCCTTCCCCCGTGCACCTCCGTAATCATGACATACCAATCCTCTTCTAGTTTATCATGTTTTCGGACCCGCCTCAATCGTATTAGATCAGCCGTCACCCATTCCTTTAGATCACCAATCCACTGCTTCACTGTAGGGGGCCTCATACTGATCCAACTGATCGCTATCCTCCTTTTAACCAAGACCAACCCCAACTGGATACATTTACATGTAAGCTTTTTTCCTTTGGGTTTGTGGAGCAATCCTTACAGAACCCCTTTTGAGGTAGTATCCACCCCAACACTCGGCAACGAGCTTCCAGTATTAACCCCCAGAAAGGACCCAATTCTGAGCAACTCCATATCATATGGAGGAACAGGGCATCATCGTGTCCGCACCTAGGACATTCAGCAGGACGGTCCGGGTATATTTTATGTAGAACACTTGGTGTCAGGTAAGTTTGGTGCACAATATTACATTGTGTGAGTTTAAATCTAGTATTTGAACTTATAGTTTTAACCCCTTCGTGCACCTTTTGCCATTCTGGGTCTGTCAGGGGCTCCTCCAGCACCGCATCCCATTTAGCCTGAATAGGGAGTAAGTGCATGTCCAGATCTCCTCTCAGTATCTTATAAATATGTGATACCAGCCTTCAGCCCCCCACCATGGTCATGAGAGCTTGGAGCATAGCAGTGGTAGGTGGTTCCTCCGGGAACGAAGGCCACAATACTCTGGCATGATTACTACTATTACAGGATAGTGCGCACTAACCTAATATCAAGCACTTAGCCTGGTAATTTAATTTGTCCTAAGTATGAAGAAGGTCTCGAGGTCTTGACTCCAGAAATTGCAGAGGTCCTGGAGTAGAAGAGCAGGAGGTGTAGATGAAGGATTGCTGGATTCTGATGATGAGAACCTAGGCTGCAGGCGAGTACCATCCTGCATGCCTCCATGGTGTTACTCCCGTGAGCCTCCAACACTCCATTTCCACACTTTTTTCCTCCACTTTCCTTCTCCGCTCACTTCAAGACATTCTTGGGGGGAGGGGAGTGTTGTATATAGAAGGAACTATCTTGGCAAACAACACAACCAGTTTTTTTTAAAACTTCTTTTTGGTAAAATGGTGACCCAGATCCAGTAACGCGCGACGGAAAATTGATAGCCGCTGCCCTGCACCTACATAATGATAGTAGCAGGCCTGGATTAGGAGGACTATATTCACCGTAAGAACAGGTCCCGAGTTGTATATGACATAGTGAGAGGTGGATGACCTGTTCTTTATCCCCTTAGCTCCTTGTTGAAAGCCTTCTTGTTGTTGTGTCTGTTGGAGGGATTCTTGATCGGGGCGAGAGTGTTGGCAGAGTGGGTGGGTGTTGTGACGAACTGTCTGAGTCTGAGGTTGGTGAGGTTGGCGATCAGGGTGGTGGAGTTGGTGACGTTGTTGTTCTCGAGGTGGAAGTTCAGGTCCCGCGGAGGATGTAGTCTGTGGATGTAAGGGCGTGCATACTAACGAAGTCGGTGATGGAGTTTGCTGAACTGTGGCCATGGTCCAGGGGGTCTCTAGGCGAGGGTTCCTCTGAGGGTGGTGTTGGGATCAGTGTGGATCTGGAAGGGCAGGTGTTCGGAGATGCTGGTCGAGATTCTGAGGGTGTTCCTGTGGACGATGGCAATTCCTCCTCCTGGTTCGTTGGTGCGGTCCCTGCCGATGATCTTGTAGCCGTCCGGGATGGCTACAGCGATGTTGGGTGCCGATGAGGGGTTCAGCCAGGTCCCCGTCAGGAAAGCGACATCTGGGGAGGTGGAGTCGAGTAGGTCCCAGAGTTCGATGGTGTGTTTGCGGGTGGAGCGGGTGTTGAGTAGAATGTATCTGAGGTGGTTGGGACCTTTCTCGTGGCTGGCTTGTTGGATCAGATGCTGGTGAAGCTGCAGCTCTGGCAGGAGAAAGGTCCTTGGATGCGATTTGGGGCGGCCAGGAAGCAAGTGTGTGATCGTCCAGTGTTGAGTGTGTGGAGGGTGCTGGCATTTTAGCAGTGATGGGCATCATGGCGTTCATGGGGGACAGGGGGTCTGGCGCTGGGCACGGCCCAGGCATGGGCAGTCTTGCCTTAGAAGCACCTTCGGTGCATCAGCGGCGTGCCCGCTGTGTGCTGCCACCATATAGAGGAACAATAAAAATAAACAGTGCAGAAAACAGAACAGAAACCAGAAAAGGGCAAAATCCCTAAAACAAAATACAGGAGCAGAGGCACTAAAATAAAATAAGGCAGTAAGGCTGCCAGGAGAGCGGGGCAACAGTGAACTTACAGCAGCTGCAGCAGTGGTCTGGAAGGCACAGACACACAGGTGGTGCTGTGCAGCGTGGGGAGCGGCCTACCTGTAAACAAGGTCAAGGGTCCCTGCTGCCAGATTTCTGCTGCCAGCCAACAATAGAAACGGATTAGAATAGTAGGGTTTTAATGAGTCTTCTAAACTGTAAATGATCCGAGCAGTGTCGCAGGTGTACAGGGAGTGTGTTCCAGAAGGTAGGAGCCAAGTGGAAAAAAGCGTTTCCCTCCAAGCCCTCTGTTTTAAAGCGAGGAGCATCAAGAAGAGATTTGGATCCTGATCGGAGCGACCTGGGCGGCAGGTAGTTGGTAAATTTCTTCGCTAAATAACTGGGGCCTTTGGGACCTTTGCCTTTGCCATTCAGAGATTTGTGCACTGTACAACTGACCAGTGTTTGTTGTTGACCCTGATAGCGTTACCACAGACCTTGTCAACAACCAAAGGATCAGAAAACTTCGTATCACCTTTCCTGCTGTGAACAGGAATCTTCACATGTACAGATTCACCAACAACAATCGAATGTGGAACAGATTTCTTTCTGGAATCAAAATAAGATTTTTGGCTGAGCTGGGCTTTGGAAACATTCTCTCTAACAAGATCGTCAACTCCCAAAAAGGCATCCATCTAGATCTACCTGGACATCCAACCAGGACACAACTTATAGGAAGGCTTCATTCCCCGCAACAGTTCAAAATGAGAAACCTTTGTGGACGAGTAGGGTGTAGTACGGTAGAGCCACAGCATTGAAAGCACAGCGTTGTGAACAACGCACTTACTAGTAGTTGTTTAGAACCCTGTTCATGCATTCCACAAGCCTGTTAGTCTGTGGGTGATAAAGAGAGCTCTTGAAGTGAGTAATACCAGTCTGGATTAGAAAATCTTGAAGTTCTTGACTGACAAACTGTACCCCATTGTCAGATACAATATTGAAGGGAAACCCTCCTGCAGGAAAATGTCCTTGAGAAAATCAATAACATTTTTGGAATTTGGTTCGCCAAAAAACTAACCTCAGGCCATTTAGAATGATAATCCATGGCAACAACAGCAAAGCGAGAGGAGGAAGAAAGGAGATTAAAAGGCCCAGTCAAATCAGTACCGATTTTCTCCCAAAGCCTTTTTGGAAGATCAATTGGTTGAAGAGGAGGATTCTTCACTTTAAGACCTTTTTCTGCACTCAAACTCACACCACATTCACCCACAAAAACAACAATATCTTTGTCCATAATGGGCCACCAAAAACACTCACGTAACCTGCGCTTGGTGAGTGTCCTCCCCAAATGACCTTCATGTGCGCCACCAATTTATCTACTTCTAAGCTACTCAGGAGGGATTAACCTTACATCACACATCAAAATGCCATCTTCCACAGAGAGTTTTGAAGAGACTTTGACAAAGGTTTCTCCTTAGGCCATCCTTTCTTGACAGACTTAATGACTTGGCAAAGCATAACATCCTTGGACAACTCACACCTCCACTCATCCTCACTAAAAGTACACTTGCCATCTGTGAGAAGTTGGCCTGATGTGCAGTGTTCACTATTCTAGTGATCACTATATATCAGTCCAAACAACCCTTATTGATGATTGGTTGTAAGTCAACCTTATAGACCAGCTATCCTAGTAGCATGGATACGAGCAGTCTAAGGCTAAGACTCTAGAGGGCGTGTTAAGCCAGCTGTTTTACCATCACATTACCCCTTGAACACCCAGTGAAAGGACACCACACAAGTGTTATGAAAATAAACAGTGTATTTATTAGAATCACAACAACCCTGTACTCTTTATGAGGACAGGGTGCTAAGCACACAACAAAACTCTTATGAAAATACTTAAGTTAGCACGTTATACACAAATGCCCGAGGGGCACGAAAAACCATATACTCTAAAAGTGGAATGCGAAATTACTAGCAGGTAAGTACAGTACTAATAGGCTTTGGACTCGCTAGGACTTGACTATAGAATCGTTAGATTACTTCTAGGAGGCCCAGGGGACTCGGGTGCAGAGTGTGCACTCTCACGCGGGATGCGGGACAAAGTCTATGGGAGCTAGTAAAGGCAAAGTTAGTGTTCACGGGCGAACCCGACCTGGTAGGAAGAAAACGACAGTGGATCCTGACCCTAGGATAGTGAGGCTATGCTGGGACACCGAAGTGCCGAAGTTACCTAGCCCAGGGGCTGCAGCTGCATAGGTCTGAAAAGACGTCGGGAATCTCGTTGCCGGACCAGGAGCCTGGAAGAAGGAAGTTGCTGGCAGGCGACCAGTGAAGAAAAGTTCGATGGATCCAAGCCTGGATCAAGGAAGAAGAAAACCTGAAAGCAGAGGGGACCAAGTTCTTGAATCACTAGCCAGTGATTAAGTGGGCACCAGGATGGCACCGGGCGAAGTCACCTCGACTAGGTGAGTGGGCGACGCTGGCTCTGCAGATCTCACAGACCAGGAGGCGTTGTCGGCGACCAGGATGGAGAGGCGAGCTGTCCCACGATGGATGAAGCTGTCGGCGTCGAAGTTACCCAGGATTGGGCAACAAGCCTTGGCTAATTCAAGCCCACGCGGTGGACTCAAAATGGCGTCTTGAGTGGACCAGGAGGGTCCGGGGTGCTCTTCTTTTGGAAGGGAGCAAGGGCCAGCTTGGAGCAACCAGACCAGCAGCAGAAATGTCGTCGGGCGTCGTTCAGAAGGCCACAAGCCAGCGGGCTAGTAGCCAAACAACGCGGTGAGCAGCAAAAAGCAGAAGGGCCCCACGCAGATCGTGGAGATGCTGGGAGGCTGCACTTCGGTGCTGGAGCTGCTCAGGGTCGGGGCTTCTCGGACCCCAAAGCACTCACCAGGAAATTACTCGGCGGGCTTGCTGTGCAGAAGTCGTGCAGTCTTGAAGATGGCCGGTCCCTCGAGGTCTCGTCACACCCACGAATCTCAGCGTGACTGATGATGTAGGTAGAGGTCAGAGGTGCCAGGGAAGCCGGTTCTCGTCGAGCTGGGCAGTCTTGATCCGGAGGAGAGACTTGCAGCAGACCGCAGTGTTCTTAAGATGGTGCCTGCGGATGCAGGGTGACTACTCCTTAGTCACAAGGGAGAAATCTTAGGAAGAAGTCTTGAGTTCCTTTCGTGGAAAGTAGTTTCAGGATTCAAAGATGATCTGATTTGGAAGGGGGCCAGTTCCTACCTTTATCCTGTAAAAAGGGGCTGGCACGCGACTAAGTCCTGCCCTAGGGGTGGGACTAGGAGGGGGGTGGTTACACCCACTTCCTTGGCGGGCTTTTCCCCAGCACAGGGTCTGGAGTGACCCTGGAACTGGTTCCAGCCAGCCTATGCACAGTGAGCACCGGGGTGCCACGTGCAGTCACCTTCCTCTAAAGCCCTGCCTACCTTCAATACACAAAACCCTGTCTGGGACGGTGCTGGCACCGCCCCTGGCAGGAAACCCTTTGTCCTTATCTCCTGCTCTGGGAGGACTCCCAGCAGCAGGAGGGCAGACTTGTGTCTCGGTGGCAGCATCCATTTTGTGGAGCTGAGGCTCTGTTTGACTTTAACCGGGGTTAGGGGTTACATACATGTCGTGTCCCTCTAGAAGGGTGGAATGCTAACCCCGTCGCCAGAATTGGCGAGGGGTTAGTATTCCAATTCGTATGACACCTTACTCGACATGTTTTGATAAAGCGATACCAGAGTTGGCATATAACCGCGAGGATTATAATGCACTTAAGAGTATATGGTATGCGATATCATGGAAACGGCTAAGGGATGGGTCCCGAAAGCCGCAGACAGGCTCAGCTCATGCCAGAGCACCATCTCACACGATTCCAAGCACTCTGCCTTCAGGATTGTTAAGGCCTGCCATAGGAGTGACTGATAGGGGATCTGTGTGTCCATTTTAGGGTTATATATAGGTATACTATATCTAAAGCAAAGGGTGAGTACACCACCTTGCCCCAGCTGTCGTGCAGCCAGTTGTGTCAGTTTAGTTAGTCAGCCCAGGGGTGGCATAATACATGCTTCAGCCCCTGGGAGACTTCTGGGTACACCTCAGCCCTGGGTACAGGGACTTGGAGAGGGCCCAGTGCCAATTCAGTACCTGAGTACAATTTGGATAGAGAGAACAGCTAGGCTGTGGGTCTGATTAGCAGGCCCACAGCCAGGGAAAGTCGTAAACCAGTGCAGCAAAAAGCAAAAATCTGGGTGATCATAGGATTGCAGACCCTACTCTCCTACATGACCCCCCCCAAACTTTGGGACAATAAACTAACCTTGACCAGGTGAGTCTTCTTGCTCTAAGTGGAAATACCTGGAGAGCCCATCAGCATTGCTGTGATCAGTACCAGGTCTATGCTCCACTGTAAAATCCATCCCCTGTAGGGAAATGGACCACCTAAGCAGTTTGGGGTTTTCACCCTTCATCTGATTTAGCCACAAGAGGGGCTTATGGTCTGTCTGAATGGTGAAGTGAGTGCCAAACAAGTAGGCCCTCAGCTTCCTCAGGGCCCAGACCACAGCAAAGGCCTCCCTCTCAATAGCTGACCAATTTTTCTCTCTGGGTGTCAACCTCCTACTAATGAAAGCAATAGGCTGATCATTACCATCCATCAAAATTCAGTTGAGACAGAACAGCCCCCACACCAAACTCAGAAGCATCTGTTTGGACAATGAATGGCTTGGAGTAATCTGGACTCTTTAGGATAGGTGCTGTGCACATGGTCTGCTTTAGGTCATTGAATGCTTTCTGACAGCTTGCTGTCCACTGAACTTTCTTTGGCATCTTTTTGCTTGTCAGGTCATTAAGAGGGGTCACTATGGACCCATAATTTCTGACAAACTTCCTATAGTACCCAGTCAGGCCCAAGAAAGCTCGAACCTGAGTCTGGGTGATTGGAGGAGTCCAGTCCTTGATGGCCTGTATCTTACTCTCCAGTGGCTGAACCTGGCCTCCACCCACAAGGTGGCCCAGGTACACAACCTGTGTCTGCCCTATCTGGCACTTTGTGGCCTTGATAGTGAGGCCTGCCTTTTGCAGGGCCTCTAACACTTTCCTCAGGTGGACCAGGTGATCCTCCCAGGTGGAGCTAAAGACAGCAATATCGTCTAGATATGCTGCACAGAAGTCATCCAGCCCAGTGAGGACTTGATTCACCAACCTTTGGAAGGTGGCAGGTGCATTTTTCAGTCCAAAGGGCATTACCACAAATTGATAATGCCCTCCAGGGGTAGAAAATGCTGTCTTGGGCTTGGCCTCCTCAGCTAACCTGATTTGCCAATACCCAGCTGTCAAATCAAATGTACTTAAGAAGTTGGCAGAAGCCAATTTATCTATAAGTTCATCTGCTCTTGGTATTGGGTGGGCATCAGTCTTAGTGACTGCATTGAGGCCTCTGTAGTCTACGCAAAACCTCATCTCTTTCTTACCACCCTGGGTGTGAGGCTTTGGCACTAGAACTACTGGGCTAGCCCAAGGGCTATCTGAGGGCTCAATGACTCCCAGCTCCAACATTTTCTGCACTTCAGTTTTGATGCAGTCTCTAACATGATCAGGCTGCCTGTAGATTTTACTCTTGACAGGCAGACTGTCCCCAGTGTCAACATCATGGGTACACCAATCAGTTTGGCTGGGTGTCAGAGAGAACATATGTCTGAAGGATTGCAAGACTTGCCTGCAATCCTGTTGCTGATGTTCAGTGAGGCTGCCACAAAAGACAACACCATCAACTGATCCATCATCAGGATTCTGAGTGAGCAGGTCTGGGAGAGGGTCACTCTCTTCCTCCTGTCCCTCATCTGTGGCCATGAGCAAGCTCATGTCCTTCCTGTCAACATATGCCTTGAGCCTGTTAACATGGAGCACTCTGAGAGGGCTCCTGGGAGTTCCAAGGTCCACCAAGTAGGTAACCTCTCCCTTTTGCTTAATGATGGTGTGGGGCCCAGACCATTTGTCTTTCAGAGCTGCTGGGGCCACTGGCTCCAGCACCCACACCTTCTGTCCTGGCTGGTACACAGTCAGAACAGCCTTTTGGTCATGCCAAGCTTTTTGAAGTTCCTGGCTGGCCTCAAGGTTTTTAGATGCCTTTTCCATGTACTCAGCCATCCTGGAGCGGAGACCAAGTACATAGTCCACTATGTTGGTTGCAGGCTTTTTGAGAGGTCTCTCCCATCCTTCCTTCACCAAACACAGGGGTCCTCTCACAGGATGCCCATACAGAAGCTCAAAAGGGCTGTAGCCAACCCCCTTCTGTGGGACCTCTCTGTAAGCAAACAAGAGGCAGGGGATCAGGACATCTCATCTTCTCCTAAGAGGTTCAGGTAGTCCATGAATCATCCCTTTGAGGGTCCTGTTGAATCTCTCAACAAGCCCATTGCATTGTGGATGATAGGGTGTGGTGAACTTGTAGTTCACACCACACTCTTTCCACATTGCAGTCAGATATCCTGACATGAAGTTTGTACCTCTGTCAGAAACGACCTCCTTTGGAAAACCCACTCTGGAGAACACTCCAACTAGGGCTCTTGCCACCACAGGGGCTGTGGTGGTCCTCAGGGGAATAGCTTCAGGATACCTGGTGGCATGGTCCACCACCACCAGTATAAACTTGTGCCCTGATGCTGTCTGGGGTTCCATTGGACCAACAATGTCAATCCCCACTCTCTCAAAGGGAACCCCCACCACAGGTAGTGGTATGAGGGGGGCCTTTGTTGTGCCACCTGACTTACCACTGGCTTGGCAAGTGACACAGGAGCGACAAAACTCCTTGGTATTCTCATTCATATGGGGCCAGTGAAAGTGTGAGACAAGCCTGTCCCAAGTCTTTGTCTGACCTAAGTGACCTGCAAGGGGAATCTCATGGGCCAAGGTGAGAAGGAAACCTCTCAGAGACAAGGGGATGACCAGCCTCCTGGTTGCACCAGGCTTGGGGTCTCTTGACTCAGAGTACAGGAGTCCATCTTCCCAGTATACCCTGTGGGCACCTGTGGCATTCCCTGCAGCCTCAGCAGCAGCCTGCTGTCTGAGGGGTTCAAGGGAAGGGCAGCTCAACTGTTCCTTCCCCAGGTCTGCTCTGGAGGGTCCCCCTGAGCCCAGAAACTCAACTTGATCAAGTTCAAGCTCTTTAGGCTCAGTTTCCCTCAGTTCTCTCAGATCAGCCTCCTCAGAGACTTGATCCTCAACCTGGGGTAAGGGGGAAGGCAAAGCCTTACCCTTACTGCTCTTCTTCTTGGAAGGTGTCTGGTCCATAATTTCAGGATCCAGCACCTGTTCAGTGGGGCATTTCCTGGCCTGTGACCTAGTCACAGCAAGCACATGTGCTGGCAAGCCTAACATTTCCATGTGAGTCCTCTGCTCCACTTCTGACCATTGTGATGACTCCAAATCATTGCCCAACAAACAATCAACGGGGAGGTCTGAACTGACTACAACTTTCTTTTGTCCCTTCACTCCACCCCAGGAGAAAGCCACAATTGCCACACTATGACTAGTAGTGACATTGCTGGCATTGGTCACCAGGAAATCAGTACCTGGCATGATCTGTCCAGGGTCCACAAAGTTAGGTGTCACCATGGTGACACTGGCACAAGTGTCCCTATAGGCCTGAGCCATTTTGCCATTAATCAAAGGTGTCTGCCTGTATTTGCCCAAAGTATTGGGACTTATTTCAGGGGACATATCCACATCCCCTGTACAGACAAGGACAGCCTGAGTGAGTGTGCCAACTAGGTTGTCAGACCCCTCAGTACCCAAGGTTAACCCAACTAATGCCTTGGGAGGTACACTACCACTACTGACTGTACTAGGGGGTGCAGTTGCCTTAGGGGCTGTAGTGGCAGGAGTTTGTCCTCCTCTTTTGGTGCACTCACTAAACCAGTGAGATTTACTTTTACAGTACTGGCACCACCTTTTTGACTGGCCTTCTTGAGTCTTCTTCTTCTGGGAAGCCTGACCCCCACCCTCTTTGGTTTGTTGGGGACCTGGTGAAGACTTCTGGTCATTTTGCTAATTCTTAACATTACCCTTCTGGTCTGCTTTCTTCTGACCACCCTGGTTCTGGTTCTGGTTCTGCTTGATCCTTGTCCTGACCCATTTGTCTGCCTTCTTTCCCAATTCTTGGGGAGAGGTCAGATCTGAATCAACAAGGTGCTGGTGCAGCAACTGGTTCTGACAATGGTTTACAATTTGTTCTCTCATCATTAGATTATACAATCCTGTGTAATCTGTAACCTTGCTACCCAGCAACCAGCCCTCCAAAGCCTTAGTGGCACAATCCACAAAGTCAGACCAGTCCTGAGACTGAGTTTTCTGGGTGTCTCTGAACAGCAACCTGTACTGCTCAGTGGTTAAACCAAACCCATCAACCAGTGTATTCTTCAGGACCTGGTAATTGTTAGCATCCTCTACTCTTGTAGTGAGGAGCGTATCTCTACCTTTACCATCAAAGGAGAGCCACAGTATAGCTGCCCACTGACTCTGGGGAATGCACTGCACAGTGCAGGCCCTCTCCAGAGCAGCCATCCATTTCTGGATATCATCCCCTTGCTTAAAGGGGGGCACTATTTTAGTCAGGTGTTTAGTATCTAAACCCTTCTCTCTATCTCTTGGGAGATTGCTGCCACCGGTGGGAGCTAACCCACTCATCTGCTGCTCTCTTGCCAGGGCAAGCTTCTCTTTGGCCAGGGCAATTTCTTCCCTTTCAATCCTCAGTTCAGCTTGTCTCATCCTAGCTTCATGCTCCCTTCTCTGAGGGGAAGTAAATCTCCTCTGTGGAGGATTCCTTCTCCCCTGAGAAGAGGCATTAGAGTGCAGAGATCTATTGGAGTCCCTAGAAAGAGATCTATCTCTCCTAACCCCAAGGTTAGGCCCACTTCGGGTTAGTACTGGGGGTCCCCCAGATCCTAGCCCAAGTAAGTCTAAGTTGGCCCTGGTTAGCCTTCTGACTACCTCAAGACCTTTGTCTACCTCATCCCCAGAGAGTTCCTCCTGATCCTCCTCCTCCTCAACTGCAGTAGCAGTGTTGGGGAGGTCTGGATCCCCAGAGGTCCCCTCTAAGGCTGGCATGTTCTCATGTAACTGAGAAAGCTTTCTGGCATCATATGTCTTTAAGAGACCTATCAGAAAGGGAATGGTGGGGTTAGACCCCTGCTTCAGTTTTCTGGAGACACAGATCTGTCTCATCTCCTGGAAACTGAGAGCTGCATATCTTGAAGTGACCTGTGGAGGGTCAACACTGACCAGGGGAGTCTCAGTAGATTCTCCCTGGGTAGACATGCTTTTCTAGTGAGGTGTAAGTGGTGCACTTACCTACACTATATGTTTGCCTACTGATCCCTTGCTACAGTTGTAGTTTAGGGTGTGCTAAGCCCTAGGAGCTACAACAGCTGGTTCAGTAGAACTCAGAGTATTCTAAGCTAAGTTATATGTACCTTTAGTACTTATGTGATCTTTCACAAGATATTCTTAGGGCATGTGTGGTAAAACAACAGCAAGCTCAAATCCCAACCGCTGCTCACCAATGTGAGAAGTTGGCCTGATGTGCAGTGTTCACTATTCTAGTGATCACTATATATCAGTCCAAACAACCCTTATTGATGATTGGTTGTAAGTCAACCTTATAGACCAGCTATCCTAGTAGCATGGATACGAGCAGTCTAAGGCTAAGACTCTAGAGGGCGTGTTAAGCCAGCTGTTTTACCATCACATTACCCCTTGAACACCCAGTGAAAGGACACCACACAAGTGTTATGAAAATAAACAGTGTATTTATTAGAATCACAACAACCCTGTACTCTTTATGAGGACAGGGTGCTAAGCACACAACAAAACTCTTATGAAAATACTTAAGTTAGCACGTTATACACAAATGCCCGAGGGGCACGAAAAACCATATACTCTAAAAGTGGAATGCGAAATTACTAGCAGGTAAGTACAGTACTAATAGGCTTTGGACTCGCTAGGACTTGACTATAGAATCGTTAGATTACTTCTAGGAGGCCCAGGGGACTCGGGTGCAGAGTGTGCACTCTCACGCGGGATGCGGGACAAAGTCTATGGGAGCTAGTAAAGGCAAAGTTAGTGTTCACGGGCGAACCCGACCTGGTAGGAAGAAAACGACAGTGGATCCTGACCCTAGGATAGTGAGGCTATGCTGGGACACCGAAGTGCCGAAGTTACCTAGCCCAGGGGCTGCAGCTGCATAGGTCTGAAAAGACGTCGGGAATCTCGTTGCCGGACCAGGAGCCTGGAAGAAGGAAGTTGCTGGCAGGCGACCAGTGAAGAAAAGTTCGATGGATCCAAGCCTGGATCAAGGAAGAAGAAAACCTGAAAGCAGAGGGGACCAAGTTCTTGAATCACTAGCCAGTGATTAAGTGGGCACCAGGATGGCACCGGGCGAAGTCACCTCGACTAGGTGAGTGGGCGACGCTGGCTCTGCAGATCTCACGGACCAGGAGGCGTTGTCGGCGACCAGGATGGAGAGGCGAGCTGTCCAACGATGGATGAAGCTGTCGGCGTCGAAGTTACCCAGGATTGGGCAACAAGCCTTGGCTAATTCAAGCCCACGCGGTGGACTCAAAATGGCGTCTTGAGTGGACCAGGAGGGTCCGGGGTGCTCCTCTTTTGGAAGGGAGCAAGGGCCAGCCTGGAGCAACCAGACCAGCAGCAGAAATGTCGTCGGGCGTCGTTCAGAAGGCCACAAGCCAGCGGGCTAGTAGCCAAACAACGCGGTGAGCAGCAAAAAGCAGAAGGGCCCCACGCAGATCGTGGAGATGCTGGGAGGCTGCACTTCGGTGCTGGAGCTGCTCAGGGTCGGGGCTTCTCGGACCCCAAAGCACTCACCAGGAAATTACTCGGCGGGCTTGCTGTGCAGAAGTCGTGCAGTCTTGAAGATGGCCGGTCCCTCGAGGTCTCGTCACACCCACGAATCTCAGCGTGACTGATGATGTAGGTAGAGGTCAGAGGTGCCAGGGAAGCCGGTTCTCGTCGAGCTGGGCAGTCTTGATCCGGAGGAGAGACTTGCAGCAGACCGCAGTGTTCTTAAGATGGTGCCTGCGGATGCAGGGTGACTACTCCTTAGTCACAAGGGAGAAATCTTAGGAAGAAGTCTTGAGTTCCTTTCGTGGAAAGTAGTTTCAGGATTCAAAGATGATCTGATTTGGAAGGGGGCCAGTTCCTACCTTTATCCTGTAAAAAGGGGCTGGCACGCGACTAAGTCCTGCCCTAGGGGTGGGACTAGGAGGGGGGTGGTTACACCCACTTCCTTGGCGGGCTTTTCCCCAGCACAGGGTCTGGAGTGACCCTGGAACTGGTTCCAGCCAGCCTATGCACAGTGAGCACCGGGGTGCCACGTGCAGTCACTCTCCTCTAAAGCCCTGCCTACCTTCAATACACAAAACCCTGTCTGGGACGGTGCTGGCACCGCCCCTGGCAGGAAACCCTTTGTCCTTATCTCCTGCTCTGGGAGGACTCCCAGCAGCAGGAGGGCAGACTTGTGTCTCGGTGGCAGCATCCATTTTGTGGAGCTGAGGCTTTGTTTGACTTTAACCGGGGTTAGGGGTTACATACATGTCGTGTCCCTCTAGAAGGGTGGAATGCTAACCCCGTTGCCAGAATTGGCGAGGGGTTAGTATTCCAATTCGTATGACACCTTACTCGACATGTTTTGATAAAGCGATACCAGAGTTGGCATATAACCGCGAGGATTATAATGCACTTAAGAGTATATGGTATGCGATATCATGGAAACGGCTAAGGGATGGGTCCCGAAAGCCGCAGACAGGCTCAGCTCATGCCAGAGCACCATCTCACACGATTCCAAGCACTCTGCCTTCAGGATTGTTAAGGCCTGCCATAGGAGTGACTGATAGGGGATCTGTGTGTCCATTTTAGGGTTAGATATAGGTATACTATATCTAAAGCAAAGGGTGAGTACACCACCTTGCCCCAGCTGTCGTGCAGCCAGTTGTGTCAGTTTAGTTAGTCAGCCCAGGGGTGGCATAATACATGCTTCAGCCCCTGGGAGACTTCTGGGTACACCTCAGCCCTGGGTACAGGGACTTGGAGAGGGCCCAGTGCCAATTCAGTACCTGAGTACAATTTGGATAGAGAGAACAGCTAGGCTGTGGGTCTGATTAGCAGGCCCACAGCCAGGGAAAGTCGTAAACCAGTGCAGCAAAAAGCAAAAATCTGGGTGATCATAGGATTGCAGACCCTACTCTCCTACACCATCCGAGACCAAAGAGGCAATGAAACAATCTTTCAAATTGTCACCATCATCATCTTGACAAGAATCAACATCAGAGACAGGAAACCTAGAGAAGTAATCCGCCCTGCCGTTCTTGTTACCCGGAAGGTAAGAAACATCAAAATCATACTGAAGCAACTTGGTTGTCAATCTGGCAATTTTACGAGTGTGCTCCCTGTTCCCATTAACCAGACAATATGGAAAAAGGAGTGAATGATCTGTGCATAGTACAAAATGGTTACCCCAGATGTAAGAATGAAACTTCCTGATGGCCCACCAACACAGCAAAAGTTCCCTCTCAATGACAGAGAAATTATATTTGGAACCACACCACACCCTCGACACAAAACCCAAAATGTTCCTAGTGCCAGTGCTTGTCTGAGTGAGAATGGCACATAAACCCACTATACTAGCATCAACTGTGATGGTGCACAGGAGATTAGGATTAAAATGTTTGAGAATATTGGGACCAACTAACTGACATTTGATCCATTCAAACACTTCTTGACAGAGGTCTTCCCAGCCAAATTGGACACTCTTTTACAACATGTTGGGGAGAGGCTGTAGCTTATAAGCATAATCATGAACACAATGTGAGTAAAACTCATAGAGACCGATAAAAAACTTAAGACCTGTTTTATCAGTGAGTGCAGGACTGTCAACAATAGCCTTGACCAGACCAGGTCTAGACTCCACACCATGTTCCGACAAAATATGACCCAAGTACTCCACCTTTCGAACAGAGAAAATACACTTTTCTTTTTTAAGAATAACACCCTTCTCAAGCATGATATCAAAATCATGCTACAAAGAATCATTGTGCTCCTCCTTAGATTTACTAAAAACAAAACATCATCCTGAAAGATAACAACACCTTTGACCCCTTTAAGCATCCGGCACATCCTTCTTTGAAATACTGCCGCAGCAGAAGCAAGACATAAAGGCATGCAACAAAATTGAAATGAGCCAATAGGGGACACAAATCTAAGACAACCTTGTGGCAAGCTGAAGCTAAATCTAATTTTCTAAACCATTTGGAACCATTAATCAAAGTAAGCATCTCTGAAATTTTGGGGAGAGGATGGAAATCAACCCAAATTATTTTGTTGAGACTGCGTAAATCAACACAAACACAAAGATCCCCATTCTTCTTAGCCACAACCAAAGGAAAAAGCCCTTCTGACACATGTCATGAAGTTCCTGTTCAAGCTGATCCTAAACACTAAAAGGGACACTCCTGAGCCTGTTCTTTTCAGGAATAGCACTGTCCTTAAGTTTGATCTGATGCATAAAATCCGTGATCTATCCCAATGCCCCACCAAAAACAGCAGAATAGCAACGGTAAACAACCTCGTAAGATCGTTAGTTGAGACAATGGAGACCTTTTCCTTGCGACTCAGAACCATCTGGAAAAGACCTTGATGGAACCATCCCAGAATGGACAATCCCTTGATTGCACATACACTTTGCCATGAATCTTTCTACCTTTAAATTCAAGAACATCCTCAAAATACCCTGCTAGCTCTATCCTGCGTCCTTCATAAGAAACAGGAGCCCTGTTAGGGAGTTCAAGGAGGAAGAACCGCACACTTTGCTAAAGTCCTCTTGAGTGATCATGGTAATTCTACCTAAATCCACCAGAAGACTCACCTTCTTGTACCCAATACCGATTTCAACATAGGGATCAACACAAGAAGAGGTGTCATTGACTACAACCACTATCTCACCAACAGCCATTACCATATCTGTCAGTTCATTCTGAATACAACGGTCGATTGTCAGAATCAACACATTCAGAATGCAACACACTCAGCATCCAACACATTAGCAATAGCAGGGGAATTCTGTTTGACAAACTGGGACAGCAACCCAGTGCGTTTGCCACTTTGACAACCATTAGCAAAATTACCCTGTTTGCCACGTAACCTGCAAGTCACAATTTTACCTGGACACCCCGTACTAGTTTTTAAATGAGGAGGATTACCGCAGTGAAAAAAGAAAAGCCAGGACATTGCCCAACATTATTCTTGACCTCCATGGCTCGAACCGCCCACACCAGTTCACTGGATTTGTCTTCTAATTCTTTCAACAATGCTTTAGAAAGCTTCATGCTTTGTAGTGTGAATAGTCTCCTTCAGAGAAGAGTTACCCATAGGCAATAACTTTTTTAGATGGTCTTGTCGGAACACTTGCAAATGTAATGGTCCCTGACTAATTGCTCTGGAAATGCTTCAAACTGACAGTCGCAAAAACAACAGTTGATGGACAGAATGCAGAACAATGTCATACATTCACCCCAGCACAGAGATATGGGCCTAAATCCATCTTTTTTGCACTCCACACCACCCCAGTTCCGACATGGCCATATGCAAATCAGCCTTGACCCTGTGCCTCATGGGAACAGTCCAGCCCGAACTGCCAAGCCATGTCTTCCCTGGACCGGAATCAAGCATCCTAGGACCGGTTTCTGGCTATCAGCCGTCATCAGCCAGGATAGCTTGACTCCAGTGGTGTGGAGAGCACAGGACTCACGTCTGAGCATACCCGTCCCACTCGGGGTCACAAACGCAAAAACAACAGTCGATGGACAGAATGCAAACAATGTCATACATTCACCCCAGTACAGAGATCCGGGTCCAAATCCATCGTTTTTTTGCACACCATACCACCCCAGTTCAGGCATGGCCATATGCAAATCAGCCTTGACCCTGTGCCTCATGGGAAGTGTCCAGCCCGAACTGCCGAGCCATGTCTTCCCTGGACCGGAATCAAGCATCTTAGGACCGGTTTCTGGCTATCAGCCATCATCAGCCAGGATAGCCTGACTCCAGTGGTGTGGAGAGCACAGGACTCACGTCTGAGCATACCCGTCCCACTCGGGGTGACAAATGCAAAAACAACAGTTGATGGACAGAATGCAGAACAATGCCATACATTCACCCCAGTACAGAGATCTGGGCCTAAATCCATCGTTTTTTTGCACTCCACACTTCCCCAGTTCAGAAATGGCCATATGCAAATCAGCCGTGACCCTGTGCCTCATGGGAACAGTCCAGCCCGAACTGCCAAGCTATGTCTTCTCTGGACCGGAATCAAGCATCCTAGGACCGGTTTCTGGCTATCAGCCGTCATCAGCCAGGATAGCTTGACTCCAGTGGTGTGGAGAGCACGGGACTCCCGTCTGAGCATACCCGTCCCACTCGGGGTGACAAATGCAAAAACAACAGTTGATGGACAGAATGCAGAACACTGTCATACATTCACCCCAGTACAGAAATCTGGGCCTAAATCCATCGTTTTTATGCACTCCACACCAACCCAGTTCACAGATGACACAGCCGTCATCAGCCAGGATAGCTTGACTCCAGTGGTGTGGAACACTCACAGTCAGCACTCAACTTGCAGAGAGCAGAAACCAAATGTATCAACATCTTCTCCAGATCTCTGTTCCCTTTTATAAAATGTATGCAGAAGAACAACCAGACAAGGTTACATATCAAAATGCAATTCCAGTTTTTTCACTGCTTCAGCATATTCATCAATGTCAACTTCGTTGCACCAAAGGTGATAAGGGTTTGAAAAACGATCTTCCTTTGAACCCTAAGGAATAAAGCAAGATACATTTTTTCCTTTCTGCCCTATAATGAGAAGCGCCAATGGCACCCACATAAGTTACTAATGTGTCATACCCCTTTTTTCAAGTTATAGGTGGATTACCAGGCATTTCAAGAAATGGAGGTGGAGGTGACGCCGACTACATGGTGACAGAGAAAACAAAATATGCGAAAGGATCTAACAGATCACACAAGAAATGTCAGTGTAAAAGGAAAATCAACAAAAATTGAATAGTGCTAATAACACAGTAACAGACAGATTACCGAGTATACCACTACACAAGCCTAGTAAACATGCTGAAGAAGACTGTCCTAAATTTCCTAAAAAAACACTTCAAAAACTACTAAGACTTCAGGTTTGCTGCACATGATACTCCATGACAACGTGGCCTATATTCCATCCACTGTTATGTGTAATGCGGTGACTGTAATGCACTTGTCAAACAGCAATCAGAACATCTCCCATGCAAAGGTGTCAAGAAGGCCAAAGCTAGTCAAAGATTTACTTAACTACACTCTGAAAGAATGCTTGCTGACTGATGTAGTGGCCCATGGAAGATATTTATCTCTGCACAGCCACTGACAGGTAAAAAATAAAACAGCTCCAATTCAATTTCATGTCCTCCACAGCAGATGAAGACTGGCTACTGTTTCTGCAGCAGTAAGACTTTCAATGATGGTCAACTAAACATCAAGGCAATACATCAGTCTTTCTGTGGTGGTATGATGGTACAGAGCATATGCATTGTATTTGCCAACTGGATCAGGGGGAGAACCAGCTACTTACAACATATGCAGGTTTTATGACTTATGTTGTGTGGCTGAAATACCTGGTCATTCTAAATCCATTTTGACATGTACTTTTTGAAATCAAGTATATAGGAGGGCTTGTGAACTTGGGCCAACTGACCCCAAACCATGACAGGTGTAGTGCTCTCATCATGGATAATATTGAGCACAAACACATACATCCCTCCTATCAAAGAATTTGACTGTGTGCAGTTTATTGGAATGCAACACAGTGCTCTGGGATTTTCGGAGCTTCTTTTAAACAAGCTCCTGTGGGAATCCTTTGCAGCAAAATTGAACTGTATTGTGTGCCACCGTGCCAGCTTTGAACAGCTCGACTCCTGCTTAGAAGTTGTCCAAAAAAAGCGTATAATGTTCATGAATAAGTAAATGGACATGCCCCCATAAGACCCCCCAGGATATAGCGGCATGGATTAGCAAATTTAGCGGCACAAATATGGAAATTTAGCGCCAATGTTGCTGCATTTTATTTGGCCATTTTCCTATAACAAACACAGATATCTTTGATTTTGGAGTTAATTAACAACATGAAGCTATGTATATTTGGTTTATTTACAATGGAGACACTTTATTTGGCTTCAAGGCTACATATGGGACATAAACATGTTAATGAATAAATGCCCCAAAAGCAATGCCCCCCAGGGCCCGCCACATGCTCGGCAGTGGATATAGATATATTGGGAAAAGTGAGTGCTAGTTTATTGATCACGGAAGAAATCTGAGCATTGAATTGCTTGGATGGTGCTCTACCTGAGTTTTTCGGCTCATCTTAACTTTGGTGAACTTTTTGGTGAAATTGTATGGATGCATCCAGGGTGATCAAATGTCCTAAGTCTAAATTGAGTTGTTTTGCTAATTTATGTTTGCCCCCTATTTATAAGAGTATTTAAGCCATATACATACTTTTTTTTCAAAACTCTATTCACACACGTATACAACTACCCATTGTCATTTCTTAAGTACCAATCTCCTTTACCACTAATATCGTCTCCTTAGAGGAAAGTGGCAACTTAGGTTGAAAAAGATTTGCTTTGTATGCAGCATCTCTAAGAGGGTACTGTTATGTTATCAATTGATATAGACATTAAGACTTCATCTTCAGAAATCAAATACGTTTGTTTTTTCTCGACATTGTCGAAAATGAGAAAGATGCCATCACCTGCATGAAACAGAAAAACGTACTCCTCAATTGCACACTTAATCTTGCAAGATACACTTGGAATCTTGAACTTGAATCAACCTAGGTTTCCTAATGAACCGCAGCTCTTTCCTCCTTTGCAGCATCTCAAAGAAGAGGCCTGGAATAACGTATATGCTCTTTACTTGTGATGCGATGTCCTCTACTGGACTGCTACTCTTCCTCTCCCTAACACAGCATGTGCTTCTTCCTCCTTTTCTCAATACTTCTGACGAGAACCTTATACATCTTTCTAATAAGGACACTAGTTATCTTGAGAGGCCTAAATTATAGCATTCTTCTGGATGGATTGAATTCTTCAGCTTGAATCCCTAAAACATGTAGTTAGGTTGCTATCCCTGAATTCCCTGAAATGGAGTGCACAATTGCCAGATTCTGATGTACTTGCAGTATGTAGCGTTCACCTATTCCCTTTTGTTTTGTGTATGGCCACGTGTTTGGCTACTGCTTTCGGCTGGGGATGGAGCCACACTGGGCATGTCTGGATTTCGCGGGCACTGATGGTAAAATCGCGGCATTTTTACAAAAGTGCCGATTTCGCAGGCACTTTTGTAAAAATCGAGGCATTTTTACAAAAGTGTTGTTTTTGCACCAAACCCCAAAATCGCAAAATCACAAAATCCTCGAGGGTCTGAATTAGGAACCGCTCAAGGATGGGGCTAAAGGGGCATAGTCCTTTGCTCCTATTTTAGTAGCCGTTAGTGTTACTCCAAGGCTGCACATGGGGTGAGCTGTAATAAACCAGATATGCCAACTGACAGGAGCCCTACTCAAAATGCATTAGGGTGTAGGCCACGTTAAAATACTATCAAATGTGTCCTTGTTTACAACATACGCAATTAGTGATTGAAACGAAACATCAGCTTCCAGGTTACAAAGAGGTGCTCACAGTTTGAATTGGTGAGGCACAGCCATGCCCCATTAACATGTGACAAGAGAACGTATAAGTGAAAAGACTAGCCAAAAAATATGATGTAGCAGGTAAGTGTGGGTCTGTGAGCGGTTCATTGGGTAGCAGTCCAAAACTCTAGGATGACTTTCCTTGCTTTATACACCTATCTGTGACACTGTTTGCACGGCGCTCACGGGGGGCTTGCCAGAGACCTTTAAAAGAAAGGGAATCACCGTCTCGCTCAAAAACAATCTCCTGCTCCAAGGACATTTGCTATTTGCGCTTGCATCAGCTATAGTGTGTAAAATATATTTTTTGCGGGAAAGTTGATCAATGTGACTTTTGCAGGTTTTTGTTTTCCGAGCACCCGTGTAATACAAAGTGAATTCCAGCCAATATTTCACAATTAGGTGCTAAATGCACGCTTAGCACAATTTACGCCTCCAAAATCACATAATGCAGACAAAAAGTTTTTTGTTGTTTTTGTTTTTTAGCCCACGAGCTTGCCATTCTTGGTGACACAATGAATATTACGAATATTGTACAGCATTGTTGTTGTTATGAAATACAATGAAAGTACAATACACTTCAGTGCCACAGAGGTTTTTGACAACAAAACATAACCAGTTTACTTTAAGAGATATACGCAGACATGATTCTTGCTCTGCAGCAGCGTTAGAAAGATATCTGAAGGCTGCAAACACAACACACGGATATAACAGATTTTTCTCGTCTCAAAAATAATGCACTTAAATCACGCAAATGAAAAAAAGTTGATGTTAAGTCCAGACAAACACACATTTTCACCATGGTAGAAAGTCTTTGCATGCATAATAGCTCAAGTTCTGGGCAATAAATAACACACATCGAATTTGAAAATAAGTCTGCCTACATACAGGGTAGTTGTATTTTTACAAATTGTGTTTTTTTGTTCCGAGATTTATGTGACTGTGTCTTCAAACTTCCAACTACAGCTTGAAAATGTTGACGGCTTTCAAACAAATGTTCAAATTTGCCGACACTGACCATATAAAGGGGAAATCCTCTGTAGCATGATCTGAGGAGCAGAAACAGGCATCAAAATCACCAGAAAAACAAGCGCAGCAGCAAAAGTGAAAGCGACCATGGACGTGACGGAGAAAAGACAGCCTCCGATTTCGCAGGCACTTTAGTAAAAGTCACGGGATTTTTACAAAAGTGCCGATTTTGCGGGAACCTTTGTAAAAATCACGGCATTTTTACAAAAGTGCCGATTTTGCGGCAAACCGCGAAATCCCGAAATCCTGGAGGGTCTGCATATATTCTTTGGCATGACTCCTAACATGCAAAGGCAACCTAAAGGATTGGACTGGAGTCCTTCACAGTATACAGTCTCAGGCTGTATACATAACAAGTTCTCATTCAGCATTCCTGTTTAGATGCCATACCTCTTTTGCTGAGTATGTACTGCCTGAACAACAGCCACCCTTTGTGGAAGGTCAAGGTCTCATCAATGGCTATATTCTTTCCAGGAGTAAATCTCTGGAAACCTGGCAGACAAATACTTCATGACAGACCACATTTTTAAGATTCTGTCATGGTCTGGATGGTCCCAGGGCAATGACGCAGAACTATCATTAAAAGGCAACATACGGTGCAATAGCATAAGTCGATCTCTGCCCATAACCGATGGGAAGCTGGATGTTACCCAAACCATGTGAGTAGACAAACAGAACTGTATGACTGGTTTGTGCACTATCCTCATTTTGAGCATATGAACCAGAAATGTCATGACCCCCCCAAGTGAAATGAGTGTCGACGGGTATGCCTTTGAATGAGGGCCAAGTATGACTCCATGTTCACTCTGAAACTGTACAATACACACATTTGTTTGGTGCACAATATTCTCAAGGAAGTCAACATCCAGAAAAGGTAGATATTGTCAATGGGAAAAAATGTTGATGTATTCACATTACATTCAGCATCTGCCTGCAGTGAAAAGGGTGGGTCGGAGCTGCACTAAGTTGGGGGAGGGGGATTTCCAAGACAGTACTAGGTGTGAGTTTTGTTTGTTTGCCACCATTCGACCTGTATCTCTGACTTGGTCCCCCATCTGCTGTTTCTCCACTGAACAGTACTTGCTAAGGGACATCAAAACTACCATGACTATTTTCCTTAGAATAACTGGAAGATGAGTCATCCGATGGAATTTGGCCAACTGAAAAATCGCTTCCAGATTCTGCTCCATTTTTCTCTTCCTTGGATGCTGTCTCAGTATCTGATCCTGCCTCAGAGCTGTCCTCCATTAGTCAAATTACAGCCTGCCAGCAGTCATCAACCAATATGCCATTTCTGTTGACTGTATAAAACCTGCCTATAACCTTCCTTCTGAAACATCACCAGCCTCATCAAAAACTTTATTTTGATCACTGGGATCATAAACGGACAACACAGACATCACATATACATAAAAAATACATACATAATTCAATAAAATAGCAGATATTATGTATTAGAAGGCACATAAAAAGATTTAAAATATAAGAGAAGAAAGCTAAAAATGAATAAATCATAAAGGATCTATCAGCCATTAGAGTAACAGTAGCCATCCATAGAATGTAAAATGTATGCTAGTTTCAGTAAAAGGAAAACATGTATGCATCAAAAAGTGTCTGAGAGCTAGTAACCCATTTAGTGTACAAACGTGACGAACCATCAATGGGGGAAGATGCTACAGTAAAGAATGACCACTAGGGTTCCATTGTAGGAAATTAGAGCCTTTGTAAAGAGGAAGATTTATAGGATCTTCTCCCCTATACTTCTCTTCATTGCAGGCAATCAAATCTATAACAGTGGCAAGTTCCACAATCATGCGGAGAGCTATCAGAGATAGAGTTGCGTAATAGACATTTTGAACATCTGATCTAGAAGGCCATTAAGAATGTGGCTAAACCAAAGACCTCCACTCTACTTGTGTCAGTTTATAGTAGTCTAAACACCTCCTGGTACTTTCTAGACTGCATGTTTCTACACAGGGCCACAATCCACTTCCATCCGAGGTATTGGAATGAGCTGCAAAAAGTAATACTTGGGTAAGTGATTCAGGACTCCCTCTGCATGTAGGGCAAAGATCTTCAGCAACGCCTTTCTCCTGCCATTTAATACTAAAAACTTTGACAGGTAAAGATCCATACCTAAATTATTATTAAAGTTTTCTTGCCAGTGCGGGAACAATTTCATCAATTGCGTGCTCATGCTGCGCAAAGGGTATAAAATCAGTAAAGGCTAAACATAGCGTACTCTAGAAGTGCACCACAGTGTCAACAGTGACACAGTCCCAGAAATCCACCTTTAACCTTGCCCTAGGAATCGTGCAAAGCTTCTGCGGGGGTGGAGGTGAGGAGGGACAAATATAGATCTTGGCCCAATTTCTGGAGTAACATCTTAACAGTACAAAACCATGGATTTTTTTTGCTCTGTGCGAGGTCATAAAAGACCACCCAGTAAGATTCTAGGACTGGAGTGAACCACAGCCGATGCCAAAAGGTTAAGAGTCTTCAGTCAGTTTTGAGAGCAATCCTTCTTTGGGAAAAATCAGGGTAAAGTGGGGTTAGTGGAGTACTCACTGGAAGATTTATCAAAGATCTTAATAACCTGTGCTGCAAGACTGAGGAACTCTGTATCTTCATACAACCCCAGAGTTCTGCTCCATACATAACCAACCCCAAAGCTTTGGTACTGTAAATCTCAAGGGATATAACCACTCTTCTAGACACAGGAATACCACTCCCGACATAGAAGGCTCAAGTATGCAGCGGGTAGGTTTCTGCATGTGATCTGTCAAAGTGGAAAAGCAAAAAAGTGCTAAGCTTCTGGATCCTGTGATCTTCAGAAATTCTTCAACGAATTTCCACAAAGGCACTAAAAGAGACAAAAAAGTATTACTTTATCTCTACATACCCAAAACTACAGCATACTTCAATACACAATGGGTGAGCCCATTCCAGTTTCTGTTGATTCATTATGGCACTCATATGCATCAGAGACAATTATAGGTGGGAGACAACTAAAACAAAGGTACATCAGAGTTAGATAGGGAAAAAAGAAGGCCCGGGCACTACAATACAAGTGTCCCCATTAGCAAATCAGATAGCCAAACAACCATTTACAAAGCAATTAGGTTAGACATTTGTTTGATTTGGGGTCTCTAGTTGGCATCGGTAGGTACCTGTGACAAATATGGACCCTTGCGCCTAGTCAGGGTAAGGGACTACATTCCTAAAATAACCCCTGCTCACCCCCTTGGTAGCTTGGCACGAGCAGGCAGGCTTATCTCAGAGGCAGTGTGTAAAGCACTTGTGAACACATACAGTAATACAGTGACAACACTACAAATGGACACCACACAGGTTGTATTATAAAAAGAGGTATTGTTATATCGACTTAACACAAGACCAAACGACAAGAAAACACAATACTATACTCAAAAATAGTCTCTAAAAGGTTATAAGTGAGCTCAGTTATCTCAAGTTGTAAATGCGACACTTTACTTTCCATGTCCCTTAGTTGCGTAACGCAAGGAAAACAAAAGGGTCGCAGGGAAGTTGATGCGTTGGTTCCTTACACGCAGGGGAGTGGATGCTTCGGTAACTTACTGCTGCGCAGGGGAGTTGATGCTTGCTTTCTTACTGTATGGAGAGTTGATGCGTCAGTTTCTTACTGCTCTCCGGTGTGATGAGACAAGATGGCACCTCGATGCGATACTCTTCTCCGATGCGATACGACAAAATGTCATCTCGGTTGCGATGCGATAACATTGGTGTGATGCCTGCACACCCGACGGCCATGCGGCGACTTGATGATCTTTCGAGCTGTGACAGGCCCTGCGACGCTCTTCTACGATGATGCGACGATGTCCTCTGTGGTAGCGTCCCGCTTCTCCGGCGATGCGCTGCGCTTCGGCGGTGCGATGATGACAGCGGCAGCAGAGGCTCGCTTCCTCTGCGATGCGATGACAGCGGCTGCGGGGGCGACACGCTTCTAATGTTGCGTCGTGCTTCCAGCTCCCAGTGACACGCAGTCTCTCAGAAGGCCCAGCACAACAGCAGGCACTTAAATTCCCAGCAAGGGAATTCAGGGGGGAGCTGGTTGGTGAAGTCTTGTATTCCTGAGACTTCAGGCAGGAGGCAAGCTCTAGTTTGAGCCCTTGGAGACTCTTCTTTAAGTTGATAGAAAGGACAGTCTGTCTTTTTATCCTCTCTTGGGCAATGAAGCAACCACTGCAGGCCAACCCCCAAACACACAGCACAGGGGTAGTCTCCTTATTCAGCTTCCTGGCTCTTCTCCTCAGGAAAGGTATGTCTTGATTCCCAGGCGTGATCTTAAGTTCTTGGGTCTGGGTCCCAATATTTATACTCCTTTTCCCTTTGTTCTATGAAGGCAGAGAGGCCTAGTCCAAACCAGTTCTGGTCAGTCCTGGAGCACTTTGTTGACAAGCCTCATGCTTTCCTTTCAGTGTGTAGGTTAGGGACATCAGACACACCACAGGAGGTGGAGCCAGCATTGTGGAGGGAAGGCACAGCCCTATTCAGGTCCCAGGTGTAACTGCTCCCTCCCATCTGCATGCAGATCTCTCTACTCAGCCCTGTGCTGACTCACCCTGTCTCCTGGAATCCCCCAGCCTCTGTCACTTAAACTCCAGACAGGGAATAATACACAACCAAGCAGAGGCAGGCTTATATAGTTAGCCAAGAAAATACCTACTTTCTAAAAGTAGTATTTTCAAACACAGAATGTTACAACCAACTTAACTAAAATATGTATTTTATCATTCTGAGTCCAGGCATACTAAACTTGAATGTCTACCTAGTTCCCTGAGTCAGTTAGGATTATAAGATATAATAATCTAACTGCCCATTCTGGCCTATGGGCGATAGGTAGCATTGCAATAGTAAAAAACGAAAATTGCTGTAATTCACTATTAGGAGATGTAACACACATCAGGGCATATCCTACCTTTTACCTACAATGCACCCTGCCCTCTGGCCTACCCTAGGGGTGACTGATATGTATAAGAGAGAAGGTTTAGGGACTGGGACGTGGGTGCACTTGTCCAGTCAACATGGCAGTACCAGACTGAACACAGGCACTGCAATGTCAGAACTGAGACACACTTTACAAGCTGTTCCGGTGGGTGGCACAATCAGTGCTGCAAGCCCACCAGCAGCATTGGTTGCAAGCCCTGGGCACCCGCAATGCACTGTACTAGGGTCAGACAAGTAAACCAATCAAGCCAATCATAAAGTCACTAATCCATACATCAATTTACCATAGGGAGCACGTGCACTGTGGCACTGAACAGCACTGGGTCTAGTGCCCAACAGCATCTAAAACCCGCAAAAACATAAGAGGCAACAGCAAAAAGTGGAAGGGATACCCACGCCAATGGTGCCTTGTCCAACAACATTCAATGCCAGTTGTTTGGCTTTGTCAATACCTGCTTTGTAATGTTTTTGCTAAACTTTATTGTTGAGGGAGCTGCTGGGCCATTGTCATTATAAAAATGTTTGCCTGAAAGCATTATTCTAGTTTAACTCTCAAGAAGCACACATTTATACATTAAACCCCAGGATCTAACAATACCTACTTTGTGTGCGGACATGTACCTTGTAATAGGTGGAACAGTAATGTGAATGACACAACAAACCAATGGATGAAGAGAATATATATATTCTGCAATCTTTGAGCAGGATGCTGTTTGAGGTGTTATCAGTGGAATAGGGAGACTCTTCTCTTTCCACAAAGCCTTCCTCAAACTCCTCAAAGTGCTTTATGTGCCCTGAAACCCAACTAGACATGAGAGAATCACTGACCTGCAAATTCCTCCTCATCCAGCGGGGGTTTGTGATTTCTGCACACCTCATGGACCACTGACATTACAAATGGGCATGGCAAGGGGTGAGGGTCAAAATGGAAAGGGATTTCACTCAGGCCTCACCTCTGATTTTAGGAAAAGAAAACCTCTGGTGCAAGCACCATAAGTTCCTTTTCAACCTTAACCAGCATTGGCCAGGGGCTGGCTAAAGCACTGGGGAGGGAGTGCCGCCAACACCTGCACATCAAGGGTTAAAATGTACTCATTTTTTCTAAACTAGATTTGAATTTTTTTCGTTAGTTGTGTTTTCATTTTATTACTGTTTTAGTACTGCATAAATACTTTACACATTGTCCCTAAATTAAGCCTGATTTCTTTGTGTGCCAAGCCACCAGAGGGTTAAGCACAGCTTGCACATAGTCCACTTATGTTTCACTGTCCGAGGGGAATACACAAAGCCCAAAAGCAGAGCCTTTCACATTCATGTGATGTAGGACACTGGCAGAAGTACAAATTGGTTAGGACAAGAAAATACACATTTTTTAAAATTGGCATTTTCAAAATTGTGACTTAAAATATGACTATACCATTAAAGGGGATTTTAAATGACTATTTATTTGAGTCTAAACATGACATCTCCACCTGCTCCCAATTCAAAGTTAGCATATATTAAATGTAATAAGGTAACCCAGTGTTAGTCAATAGGATATACCTACAGTACAGTAGTGAAAAATGTTTGTGGGTTTTCAATACCAGGACTTGTAAAATCTAAACCCACATGTCCTATTTTTTAAATACAAGGCACCTTACCCTACAAGCCTTAAGGGTCTACCTTGGGGAGATATATGTATTAAAAAGAGAGATTTAGGCCAGGCAAAAGATTTGCTTTTCAGGACGAAGTGGCAGATTAAACCTCCATCATAGACTGCAATGATAGGCATAAGACATGTTTTAAAGTGCTACTTTTAAGAATGGCACAGTGATTGCTGCAGGCCCACTGGTAGCATTTAGTTGACAGGTCCTGGGTACATGGAGTACCATGTAGTAGTGGCTTAAAGGTAAATTAAATGTGCCAATAGGTCTAGTCCGATTGTACCATGTTTATTGAGGGACCTCAAACACTATTGCACTGATTAGAAGTGGTCAAGTTCACTGAGTCCAAAATCCAACACAAATAAATTCAGCAGGCAAGGTGAAGGCAAAAAGATTGGGGGTGACCCTGAAGAGAGGGCCAGGTTCTACAGATTTACTAGACAATGAGAAGAGTATACTTCTGGACTCTTCCTTACTAATGAGAGTAAAGCCCCCAGAAACACCCCTTTCCACTTTACCGCACATTCTGTTTGCAGCACTGCAAACTACTGGTTGCATGCTTCAGCCACAAGAAGTGTTTTTATGAACACTCCTGAACTCTTAATATTTGGTGTCAATTTCTTGATGTTTTTATAGCAGTTCACCCTACTGCTTACTTTATGGAAGCTGTACAAAAGGGGGTGGTGATGGACGGAGCATCTGAACCAATCAAACACTCACACCCAGTCAAAAGATCTGGGTTTGATCCATCACCGTTCTTTAGCCCACTCTGCCACCCCAGTTCAGACATGGCTATATGCAAATCAGTCTGACCCTGTGCCTCATGGGAACAGTCCAGCCCGAACTGCCAAGCCATGCCTTTCCTGGACCGGAAACAAGCTTCCGAGGACCGGTTTCCTTTTTCACCACCCCCTTTTGTACTACTTTATGGAAGCAACAGTCTAGACCTTCCCATCTGTGTAGTCCATGGAAGTGTCTATACTTATCTTCTTTCAGCAGCACCCTATGATCCTCATCACCACTTACCTTGTGCCTGTTTGTTCAGCAGAAGCCTCTGGCAGCCACTAATATGGCACATAGAAAGAGGACCAGGGCATAGATGCCCTTTGAGACCCTCTTCCATTAGGGCCCCTAGCACATTCACCCCCCACTGTTTTTGAGAGGAGGTACGAAGCTAGTGCCACTAGCTCTGGAGACTTAGTCCGACAAATTCCTTGAAGTACAATTCAGAGCATCCGTCAACTCCAGTCTGAAGTTCATCCACATTGTGATTCTTCTGTTCATCTTCTACACAGTTGTTCAATATATAGGAATTCCCTCCCTTTGCCCCATGTGGGAACATTCTTCCATTTCTTGAAAGGACTAACAGCCTGATTCATGTACATGCCGTTTTGCGTGTCCCTAATAGCGAATCATAGCGACTCGCTATTGAGGACACGCAAAACGGCATTCATGTAGGAATTGCTAATAAAATAGCGATTCCTACATGTTCTTTATTTGCGAGTAGCAATTTGCTACTCGCAAATACTCCCCATTCATTCCTATGGGCCAAGAGGCCCATAGGAATGAATGGGGAGTATCCCTTATTTGCGAGTAGCAATTTGATACTCGCAAATAAGATAGCGATTTTAAGGGTGCCAGGGGTGTCCAAAGGACGCCCTGTAGCACCCCTAAAATGCACATTTGAACAGGTGTTGCGCACACACATGTCCAAAGGACATGTGTGTGTGCAACATGCAACTTAGAAAAATGCTTTTAAAAGCATTTTTCTGAGTTTTTGCTATTTACCGACAGGTCTGACCTCTCGGTAAATAGCGGCCCCAAAAGTGCAAAATCGCAATTTCCTGATGTGTCATGAATAGCATTTGAGGAATCTCTATTAGAGATTCCTTAAATTCCATTCCTCGCAAATATGCGAATTCTTAGATAGCGATTTTTGCATTTGGTATCATGAATACCAAATGCAAAAATCGCACTCGCAAAGGGCCAGATTCTCAGAATCTGGCCCTTTTGCGAGCGCTAATGGCTACATGAATCAGGCTGTATGCATCTAATTGCCTAATGGAGGCTCTATCCCTGCCCCCTCGTCTTCCAGAAGAAGGTTAAGGTCTGAGGATGGGTCTATTGTTTCAGACAGCCATCAGACTTATGTTAAATTCAAGACCATTGGAAAACAAACAGCTTGCCTTTTTTCCCAAATGTGGACACAAAACTAAATCAAATGTGCGGAAGGAGCTCATTAGATTTTCAGGCAGCGTACAAAAATAGTTTATTTATTTCATTTATATTTGCAAAAGTTGTCATTTTACTTTTAATTACCATGTTGAAGTTAAATGCAGATGTTTATGCCTATCTGTCTTCAGCTACAGTGCTACAAAGCATGTACATGATTCAAAACAGAGGTCTCTCTGGGTACTAAATCAGGCCCAGCAGAGGCAAAAAACTATAAAATCAGTCAGAGCAGGCCTGATTGAATCACAAAGGTAAACTTGGACCTGAAGTCTAGGCTTCAGATCTAAACTGAGACTTTAGGTCTAAGCTTAGACTTCAGGTCTAAGTTTACCTGTGTGATTCGGGACCTTACTTATTAAAGGTTTGAAAGTTCATCACATGTCCAATGCAATTGTTGGAAATTGGGTTACTGGTTGAGAGGGTTGAAGCCCTACTGAAGCGACAACCACAACCTCTTTCAGAGTGAAGAACAAGCAAACCCCAAAGTAACCTGTGCTTAACACTCTGGTAGCCTGGCACAAAGCAGTCAGGCTTAACTTAGACTCAAAGACTAAAGTGTTTATGCAGCACTTCAAACATTAACAAATTGAAAACACTACACAAGAAAAATCCCACACAAATTTAGAAAAAAAATAGTAAAATGTAATGCATTATTTGACACCAAAATGACAAAAATGCAATCAGTAGAACTGGAGATATGCCTTTTAAAATATTTAAGTGAAAATAGTGAATAGACGTACAAAGCGGCAATTGAGGGTATCTGTCCTGCTGGACAAAGGCACAAGTCCAGGCCGACCGTGATGGAGCATGGACTGGATACAGGGGCCAATTTAGTCCCACTGAACACGAGTACCTTAATACCTGATTGTTGAGCATTGCAAGATTCTGTATTGAGGAAGTGTCATGCAGCTGCATTTTTGAGGAGCTGAGAGGCTGTGATGCGAGATCCTGCTTTGTTGTTGAAGATATCATCAACGAAAGGCTTGCCATGGAAAGCCTGGGTTCATGATGCTCTATGCAGCATTGGTTCCGAGGAGAATGAGCGGTGCGAAGCGAAGTCCTGCATCTAGGATGCATTGCGCGGTGCAGATTCTGAAACGGAGCTCAGAGGAGATGCGTCGCACTGCGTCTGTTCTACCCACAGGACCACAGCTGGCTAGCAGAGTACCTTCAGGTCAGCTTCTAATGGTCCAGGACTGGGGTGGCACCACTTGGAGGACAAAACTGAGCCCTGGTGCAGGGTACAGGTTTTTTTTAGCCTGTTCTGTCTCTAAGGCTCTGGTGAGGAGGTCAACCAACAAGTCACTCTGGTGGCCTGGTTTCAAGATGGCGGTCGAGTCGGTCTCACTCAGGAAGTAGGACAATAGGGCAGCATAACAGGGCAATACAGTAGCTGTCCTTCTAGCAGCAAAGCAGCCCAGCAGTCCTTCTTCTGAGTCTTCCACAGGCCCAGAGGTGTCCTGAAGTGCTGGGACTTAGGGTCCATCAATTATACCAGGTGCCCACTTTGAAGTAGGAGACGGATTCTGGAGGTTTCTATCAACAAGAAGTGTCAGGAATCCCCTTCCTCCCTGCCCCAGCCCCAACTTGTCTAGGGACACAAAAGACTAGTATAAAACCCTTTGTGAGTGTGCTCAGGCAGGGACTTTTTTATGTGCAAGTGTAGAAAGTAACTGCTCTACCCCTGTGTTAAGTCAGAGTGACCCATCTTGCCAACACCTATCTTCCCTATTTCGCACTATCTGGGAGGTATACACAAAGACCAACTGACAGCTACACCCAGTTATGTGACAAAGGAACAGGCTACAGGCACCAAATGGCTAGGGCAAAAAATTACCAACTTTCTAAGAGTTGCATTTTACAGAATTTTAAGTAAAAATCTGGCTTCACTCTTAAAGAGGGCTTTAAATTACAATTCTTTAGACACCAAACTCGACATCCCTACCTTCTCCCAATTGAAAGTTCTCATTTATTAAGTGTAATAGGTTAACCCAATGTTATCTTATGAGAGACGGAGGCCTTGCAATAGTGGAAAATTAATTTAAGTGCCTAACCTTTACATACACTGCACTCTGCCCACTGGGCTGATTAGGGCCTACTCTAGAGGTGAAGCATATGTATTAAAAAAGGATGGTTTAAACCTGGCAAAAGGTTTATTTTGCAGGTTGGTCAAAATATCAGTTTTGGAACTGCATACACAGGCTGCAATGGCAGGCCTGTGACATGTTTAAAAGACTACTTACATGGGTGGCACCATCAATGCTGCAGGCCCAGTAGTACCAATTAATTTACTGGCCGTGGGTACATGAAGTAGGTGGAGAAGTGTGGCTCAATGGTTAGAGCGGCAGACCCTAATGCAGAGGTCTGGCCCGGGACCAGGGTTCAATTCCCACTTCGGCGGGTCTTGGGCTCAATTTCCTCGGACCTGATAATTCTCGCCTCGGTGCCTATTCTAATCTTGGGTCCCACTCTGCAACTCTGGGCAATTGCTTGCTTAATCTCCACAATGGCCCCAACAGCACTGGGATGCCTGGCTTCATCTGGGGGGTGCCCAGGAGTGAGCATTTCACAGGGAAAAGCCAGGAAGGGTTCCACAGCGGTATGCGTACAGCGCCAAGACACCTCAGGGTATAAGTGCGCTATACAAGTACGAATTCACATGGTCAGCGACTAGCTGCCGCCTCCCCCCCAATCCGGCACCCAACACCCAGGAACGTGGACACGAGACGTCTTTACTTTTTGGAAGGCGGGCGCTAGTCGCCCGGCCGTATTTATTAAAGTATGAAATTAAAAAAGGTTTTTTAATTGCATCATCAACAATTTATACAAAAATCAGCAGGACATTTAGATACACAATTATTATCAACAAGTTTGAGAGCCTGACCTTAACAAAACTCTAATACATGTTGTTTCCTAACCGAGACTAAACATCCTCATCTTGATTTTTGTACATTTCTGGCCATATGGCAGGGTCACTACCGGTGTCAGGTCCTACAAGCTGCGCCTCCCCCTGAGACGTGCGCATGCGCAGTGTTACCCCGGGAATTGCCCGGTCTACGCCCTGAACTCCATTTAACCACTGAAGGAGGGCCCTTACTCTGCGCCAGCCGGTGACGTCATGAGTATACGCGCGCGGGGTGGCTACCAGCCTAAGGAAAGCGTGAACTACTCCTACCCGCGCTCCTTTGCAGCATGAATTACCTTGCCCCTGGAGTTCTAGGAGTGGCCCGCAGGCCCCTCCCCCTGGGCGGGAACCTCCATAGGATGATGCCCGCCCCCTCAGACCTCAAATATGTGCTCACCGATAATGACCTTACCGCATGCCCCATACCTAATAAATACGACGACCTATGGGAAAAAATTCTAAAGGACAGCTACACTGGCTAATAATTAACAGTATCAACGTATAGCTACAAAGGGAAAAAAGGCCTAAAGACACTTGGCATCAAATACAATTCATTTCACACATGGTTTGCTAAAAAAGGGGAAAAATTCCTAAACAAAAGCATCAACAAAATATACCAACAGTTCCATTTCTACTACCCTGTGAGACATGTGGACAGTACCTTCAAAACTTACCATTCAACCAGACATAAGAACTGCTACAAGACTTTGTTCCAAGGGATGGTGGGTGGGAAAACAAAGAAGCCCCGAGCGCGGGGCACACCGTTCAGCGAGGGAGCGTCCAGGGACAAGGGGGTCTCCTGGGCGCTCCCCACCTCTTTATTCCCGAGGGGCCAGGCGGCCCCTCCTATAGCCCGCCCCCCCTGACCCGGACCTTCTACCTTGGATCCGGGTCAGGGAGGCCGCCGGCCAATCGGCGGTGGGTCGCGCCCCCCAGGGCACGCCCCCACCGCCGAGTGACAACAATGGGGAAAGGGGGGGCGACGGTCGCCGCGCCGCCATGCGTGCGGGGGGGCCGAGGGCCCCCCCTTTTCACATGGTCAGCGACTAGCTGCCGCCTCCCCCCCAATCCGGCACCCAACACCCAGGAACGTGGACACGAGACGTCTTTACTTTTTGGAAGGCGGACGCTAGTCGCCCGGCCGTATTTATTAAAGTATGAAATTAAAAAAGGTTTTTTAATTGCATCATCAACAATTTATACAAAAATCAGCAGGACATTTAGATACACAATTATTATCAACAAGTTTGAGAGCCTGACCTTAACAAAACTCTAATACATGTTGTTTCCTAACCGAGACTAAACATCCTCATCTTGATTTTTGTACATTTCTGGCCATATGGCAGGGTCACTACCGGTGTCAGGTCCTACAAGCTGCGCCTCCCCCTGAGACGTGCGCATGCGCAGTGTTACCCCGGGAATTGCCCGGTCTACGCCCTGAACTCCATTTAACCACTGAAGGAGGGCCCTTACTCTGCGCCAGCCGGTGACGTCATGAGTATACGCGCGCGGGGTGGCTACCAGCCTAAGGAAAGCGTGAACTACTCCTACCCGCGCTCCTTTGCAGCATGAATTACCTTGCCCCTGGAGTTCTAGGAGTGGCCCGCAGGCCCCTCCCCCTGGGCGGGAACCTCCATAGGATGATGCCCGCCCCCTCAGACCTCAAATATGTGCTCACCGATAATGACCTTACCGCCACAGGCCAGCATTGTTAACTGACGATCTGGCCTCCCCCCTCTAGCCCCTACCTAAGGAACCCTCCTACTTGCAAATCCCTCTAGCCAGGCCCAGATATTGTCAGACCACAAGACATTCCCCTCCTCAGTTAAATGAACTCCGTCCCTCAAGTAATACTTGTCGCCCCAGATGCACCCATGAGGTATTGACTGTAACAAGGGGGCTCGAAACAACCTATCCAACCGTGTGTTGATCCTCTTTACCGAGTGATTCAACGCCCTGACCGAATGTCCCCCCCGCCACTGTAATCGGGGTATGAGTTGTGACCATACTAGTGTGCAACCCGGGCAGATCTTGGCCATCCAACCCGCCGTTGAGATAATCTCCTCGATCAGAATGCGCCTACCCAGTGTTGCCAAATCATTCTCCCCAAGGTGAAGTATCACCACTGACGGTGGAGATCGCCGGCGCGCTAAAAGCCCCTGGAAGAATCCCCTAAACTCGTGCAGACACAACCCCCCTCTGCCAAAGAACGTGATGTCCAACCCTAGTTGTGCCGCCCTTTTCCCCCTGTCACCTGACATAAAGACACATTCTGCTCGTTTTACATAGGAGTGACCCACAATCCAAACACTGTTCTTCATTGTTTCCTGGCTGCCACTCCGTGCTGATGTATGTTGCTGGTGCCCGACGACCAATTCCTCCCCTGCGTAACAGGTCTGAGAAACTGTAAGAGAGCGGAAACAAACCAAGCGTGAGCGCCATGTAATCACAGCATGTCAATTCGTACATAACGTTTGTAGCATTCTGAGGACCATCTCCCAATTGTCTTCACTCTCTCCACTGGGAGGCCCCCCGCCACCGCCTCAGTTGCTGCCCCAATCCTAAAGGAATGAGAGCCAAACTCTTTAGGGTCAAGACCTGCTTTCCTGACCCCCATCTCCAATACCTTCCTGAATTGATATCTGGTCAAGGGGCTCCCATCGGCGTGACAGAGCAGTGCCCTGCCCGCTGAGCCCACCAGCAGTCCGTGCAATAATTCCACGTGCCTCACTGGGCAGCAAGGGTTGGCGGGGGCCCGTTGGAGAACTATGGTGTGGCCCCTAGACTCCTGGTCGGTCTTTGACTTCTGAATAGTCACCCACATGGTGTCCTCCCTTATCGTCACACTAGCCCTTTGCAAGCCGCCCAGTAGGTCTGACTTAGAACCTGCCACAAGTTCGCTAATTCTCAGCGCCCCATAGAATGCCAAAGAGAATGCTGCCTTAAAAAAAAGCACCTCCCACTCCGAGCTACAAACAGTGTCCAGCGTGCCCAGTAAAGCTGTCAGCCGGGCTAATCCTATGGGCTTTCTCTTATCCTTATGATGGCCCTGAATACGGCGCCATCCCCTCAAAGCCTTACGTATCATAAAGGTATTAGTGGGATCCCGGAAGCCCCTAGCTTGAGCGAAGAATGACACCGCTGCCCTATGTCTGTTTGCCGCTGCCACCGAGCGCCCCTCCTTATGCATCCATTCTAAATAGGCTGCAAAGCCATCCTCCTGTGCCCAAAGCACTTCCCATTGTTGCCCCAAAAAAGAACAATAAGACAAAAACGCCCCTTCGTAAGCCGTCTTGGTCCTGGGGGCTAGGCTAGCGACCACGAGGTCCTGTAATCTGGGGCACCAATCTGCCAAAGTACTGCTGGGAAGTGCGCTGGCGAGGGGTCTGCTGTAGGAAGATGCTCCCTGAAAACCTGCATTTTGAAGCGAGAGAGGGAGTCAGCTGCATTGTTCAGAACACCTGGGACATGTTTGGCCTTAAAAATGACATTCAATTTAAGGCACTGCAAAACAATTTCTTTGATCAGACGAAGTATGAAAGGACACCGTGCCCCCTGCTGGTTGATACATTCCACCACCGTCATGTTGTCTGACCAAAACACCACTGATTGATTACATAGGTGTTCGGGCCAGACCATCAGTGCCACCCATATTGGGAAGAGTTCCAGGAAGCCAATATTGGTGTTCAGACCCCATGTTCGCCATACCTCCGGCCACTGTTGAGCGACCCACCTGTTCCCTAGGATGGCGCCAAAGCCCACACTCCCGGCCGCATCCGTCCACAGGCCCAACTCTGCTGATGTTGTCAGCGGGCCGGGCCAGACCACCCTGCCGTTAAAATCCTCCAGGAACGCCATCCATATGAGCATATCCTGGCGAATTTCAACCGATAGCCGAGTGCGGTGGTGCTTCTCCCTCAGCCCCTTCATTGCCTGGGCAATGGAGCGAGAGAAAGGGCGATCCATGGGGATGATCCTCAGTGCGAAGTTCAATTGCCCTACCACCTCCTTTAATTGCTGGAGGGTGACCTTATCCTTCCGTAAGCATAAGCGTAGTGCCGTTTTGAATTTGTCCACCTTATCCCTAGGCAATCTAAAACATCCTTCCACTGAATCAATCTCAATGCCGAGGAATTCTAAGCAGGTAGTCGGGCCCACAGTCTTCCCGGGCGCAAGCGGGACACCAAAAGCCCGCATGAGCACGCAAAATTCCTGCAATGCTAGTGCACACTCCTGAGATCCCGCTGTACCCAGGAAGAGGAAATCATCCAAATAATGCATGACCTGCTGATGGCCCGTCACCTGTCTCATGGCCCATTCAAGAAAAGAGCTAAACATCTCAAAGTAAGCACAAGATATAGAACAACCCATGGGCATGCATTTATCCATGTAGAACATATCCCCAAAGGTGAAGCCCAAGAGATGTTGATCCGCTGGGTGTACCGGGAGAAGGCGAAAGGCTGATTCTATGTCTGATTTCGCCATTAGCGCCCCGGGGCCCGTGGCCTGTAATAAGTTAACTGCCTGATCAAAAGAGGCGTACTTCACGCTACAGATACCCTCGTCAATGGCATCATTCAGTGACGCCCCCCTAGGTGCTGATAAGTTGTGGATTAGTCTAAATTGCCCTCTTTCCTTTTTGGGGACAACTCCTAACGGGGAACAGACAAAATCAGGTACCGGCACTTCAGTGAAAGGGCCAGCTATCCTGCCTAAAGATAGCTCCTTGTCAATTTTTGCGGCCACCACAGCTGGATTGTGTCTTACAGACAACTGGTTTTTACAGTGCGCGCTGCCCGTGTATCCCGCTGCCGGGATCCTAAAGCCTTTAGAAAAACCTTCTTGGAGTAGGGTGGCCGATGTGTGGTCCGGGTATCTGTTCAACCATGGAATCATTGCCACCACATCCACTGGAGTGGGGGGGCCTAACTGGTTTGTCTTACAGTGGCTTTCCCCTACCCCTCTGTCCCGTGTTTCCCTGCTTGGACCTACAGGCAGTTTCTGGATGAGAGGGGTGACCACAGGAGGAACATGCATGTCTAAACTTACACGCGGCCCTCGTGCAGGTGCGCCTATTAAAATCCCAGCACACCCCTTTTTTCTCTGGCCCACTGGCCCTAAACTTCCCAGGTACCTCACTCGTTTGGGGGGGCCGAAAGGGCTGTTGAGGTCTAGAGAACACCTTGACCGAACCGAACTGGGGGGGAGGTGCAGTATCTGAGAACTGTTTGTGCCATGCCATGGAATCTACCGTGTCCCATGCCAATGTTCTATTAAATTCCAATGCCTTCCTGAAATTGACATCATACCCTTTCCATGCCTCCCCAGAATACTGTTCACTCCACCCCACAATCCTGCTCGAGTAGCATGCCAATGGTGCCTGTAAATCTGGAGGACGCTCAGCTTTAATAGCAGTGAATACAGCCCATGCTTTCATCCAGTTGTTGAGAGTTTCCTCAACCCTAAATCTCGCACACTGCACCCTCCATTCGCTTGGGAGCATCCACTCTTTTAGTGTTTTCGCCTGCTCCATTTCCCTATTATCTAACAACAAAGAATAAATATAAACGTATTTGTCAGCCCAAATCATCTCTTTCACAGCTAATGACACATGCTGAGCCAAATTCTCGCTCCTGGAAGCTAGAACACCGTCCCCCAAGAGCGGCAATGCCACTTCCTTACCAAGTGCGGGCCCCGGGGGCGGCTGCCCTTTAGCTCCGTCCAGCTGGGGAACACTTGGACCTGCAAGGGGAGAAGATATTGGCAATGCAACACTGTCGGCGACCGCTGCCGATCTGATTTTTTCCACAAACCTCGCCGCCTCTGCTGCATGGTCTGCAGAATTCGGGAAAGCTCCCCCTTTTTGGAGCCATGGCATCAAGGCCGTTATCTGGGATAACAATTCAGGGGGCATTGAATCTAAATTACCCCCCGGGACAACAGGTACCACTGGGGTTATGCCCTGTGGTACCGGCGCAGCCGGCAGGGCGGGTGCCGGGTGTGGCAAGTCTGTACCCGGGATTGTGGGCACCGGTGGGGGAGCAGGCCCAGCGTCTACTGGTTGACCTACAGGCACCGGCACCACGGGGGCAAGGGGTGTAGGCATAGGTATATGCGGGGGTGGAACGACCGCCGGCGGCACGGCAGGTACCGGCTCTACTGGCCCTGGGGTGGGGGCAGCATCCCTGGGTCTCTTGGACTTAGACTTCCTAGGTGGGGTGACAAAATTCCCCCTTGGCACTGGTGCCACCCTCTTGCGGATAGGCCTACCCGATGGGCCCGGGGCATCCCCATGCCTCTCATTCAACCGTGCTTCAAGCTCATCTACTTTCCCTAGCTGCTGCTTAATTTCACTCATCTCACGCATCATGGCCCGCATCATAGCCTCCATGTTGGACCCCCTTTTTCCACCCCGCGGACCTGGCATGATACCCCCCCAAAAACCGCAGCCTACTCTCCTAATATCACAACAGGCCAACTCTGTTGTACCTTTTTGATGGAGGGTCACCAGGGGGCTTTCAGCACCATGCAATGGCGACCGCAACACTAGCGGCTTGTCCGCTTATGTAAGGGGGTGAGTAAACCTAATGTAGACCCACCCGGCGGCCACCTGGAGCAATGAATGCTAGCCCCCCGTACCCCTCTTACCGATCCCTCCTGTATCCTCGCCGGCGATGGTGATCTGCGGTCACAGCCCTCACCACGTTGCGTGCCCTGTCTGCTGAAATGTGTCAATAATGTAGTTAAGGTTGCCTGAAATTAAAAACAAGTATTAGTACCGTGTAATAAAGGAGGAACAAGTTGTAGGACACCCAACTTAAATACAGGGGACGGTTGAACCCTCCCTGTGAACCTCACAGGTGCTGTGCGGTACCCAAACACCTTGCCTCAATGACCTTAAAAACACACTTATGCAAAAGGTTGGTACACTTCCGGGCAAAGACTTGCACTTATTCCCCTCTATAATGCGCTTCTGTGCCACTACTTGACCAAAAGTTATCTAATTGTAATACCCCACAGTAATGAGAAACACTTTATGAAATGCCACCTCGTTTGTATGCTTGATCCACAATTCACTTATAAACTTATACCATATAGCAGAGAAAACACTTTAAGCGATGCCCCTTCGTTTTCATACAATTCATTAACTGCAATTACTTCCCTAAAATTGCTAAGCAGTAATCAAAACAATGACAAACATGCACCAGCAGTCTCCCTCCCAGGCGCTGCCCTGGTGGACCCTGCTTCTCCCCCTCCGCCACTCGTGGTCAAGTAGCCCCCGCTCCCGTTCTACTCGAAATTGCCCCACACCGGCCTTATTAGCCGTTCGTAAACAATTAAACTTGGCCGGTACTGTGATTGAACCTGCGACCTTGGCGTTATTAGCGTTATTAGCACCACCTTTTTTTTTTAACCAACTGAGCTAACAGTACACGCTTAGCGCTTCTTTTCTGTGTCCCCCTCCCAAGGCTCGAACGCCGCTCTACGGAGCTCTACCCCCGTCCACCACCGCCCGCACCCGGTACCTGGCGGAGCCTCACGCTTGCTCCCACTCCGCTCTCCTAGACAAATTCACTCGTACGCCGCCTTCCGAAGAAATGGCGACGCGGGCGCCAAGGCAAGACCGACGATCAGCTGGCGCCTTTCCGCCTCCGTCTCCGGCGCGAAATTCCGCGTCCTGGCACCCTGCAAGGAAAACGGGAGAAAACCAAAAACCGCTGCCTCGCGTCCCAGGCCGATGTCGATCCCTACGACGGCTGGCTCGACCTGAAAAATAAAAAGCGGGAAAAATTTATCAAACAAAGAAGCCCCGAGCGCGGGGCACACCGTTCAGCGAGGGAGCGTCCAGGGACAAGGGGGTCTCCTGGGCGCTCCCCACCTCTTTATTCCCGAGGGGCCAGGCGGCCCCTCCTATAGCCCGCCCCCCCTGACCCGGACCTTCTACCTTGGATCCGGGTCAGGGAGGCTGCCGGCCAATCGGCGGTGGGTCGCGCCCCCCAGGGCACGCCCCCACCGCCGAGTGACAACAATGGGGAAAGGGGGGGCGACGGTCGCCGCGCCGCAATGCGTGCGGGGGGGCCGAGGGCCCCCCCTTTTCATTTCATGTAGTACCACTTTATTTGAGACTTCTCACTAAATTAAATGTGCCAATTGGGGGTAATCTAATTTTACCAGGTTCAAGGGATAGAGCACAGCACTTGAGCACTCGTTACCAGTGAGTTTGCAGAGTCCGAAAAGTCAACAAAAATGGGTTTAAAAATAGGAAGGTGAGGCAAAAAGTTTGGGGATGAGCATGTAGAAGGGGCCAAGTCCAACAATAATGTAGTGCTATCCACATTAACCTCTCAAATGATTGATACGGTCTTTTGTGTCACGGTGCTTCACATCAGTGCCTACTCAAAGCTTTAGTACATAACGGTAAACATTGCATGGAAATACCAGCTTTACATTGGTTGGAAACAGATACAAGGTCAATATGGCTAACCGCTAACAGCAGGTTGGCGTACCCTTCACCCAGATAAGCCTTTATTTTTTACATTGCCGTCGATTGATTTATTTGGTTGATTTATATATTTATACTTTTAAGACACAATTAAACAATAAATACATGTCTGTTCAAACCTGTCCCTCGGAAAAACAGCCTGCATTCCCCAGATACAGTGTTCTTATTTAATAAACATTTGAACTTCTCGTGCTAAAACAATATCGGCGTCACTTCTGTGCTGTTATTTAATGTAATATGTGAATAATGGTACTTGTACTTCCCCATGTGAATTATAAGCGTTACGCCACTATTGTAAGCCATACATGTGAAGCATTCCAGAGATTCCATTTTGCCCGCTGAGTGGCATTTATTGCCATCTGGTAAAAGCTGAGTGGTGACCCTTGCTGCGCACCGGCTGTTTGGCAGCGCTACGCATCACCCATATTGTGTTTTGAAGAACACAAATATTTGGACCTTTTCCCTCTGGGTTTGTAATGTTGTTCCTGCTACACAGCCGTCAGTGAGAAGCTCAGTGAAAAATAAACAGAAATGAAAAAGAACATTTGACGTAACATTTGTTAACTCCATAAACCCGCCGTGAGAGAGAGGATTTTTCACGTGGGTCATTCTTGCGGGAGATTTTACTGAGTTTAGGCAGAATGTGATGACATCTTTCGCTTATACTAAACAAGTTTTTCAAACAAATGTTTGCAGTTCCCCTGAGTACACAGTGTGACAGTTTCCAGAGTAAATGTTATTCTTGATGCCATAACAGCATGTGCTGCTCTGGTGCTAAGGATGAAGTGTGATACAAAAAGATGACAAAATGTTTCATTATCCCGCAATGCAAGCCCAGATTCGATACATCTGAAGACAAATAGAACCCATGTCTCCTCTAAGCTGTAAATACATGTGCCTGAACAAAATCGTAATCAAATAATATGCTCAGTGTGTGTAACAGGAATGTGAGTGAAATCAGTCCTGATTTAAGGTCACCGAAGAGTAATCCCCTTAAACCACCACACGAGGAATGAACTGCCAATTCCATCTAGGCATTGGTTGTGCCTTTGATGTTTTTCAAAGTGATTTCATTTGATCCTTTGCAACATGAATTCTTGATGCAATAGGCTGCACGTGGCTTGAGTAAACTGAATTAGCATTGCTATGTATTTTGCATGCTTACATTCATGTCCCTGTCATCCAGAGATGAGCAGTAACTGAGTCTGCGCCAAAAACCTGCAGGTACATTGCCCGCCAAATTCTCACTTTCCCTGACTGATTTAGAGGTACAGGATGCTTTGTTTATCTGATGAGGGAGTATGAGCCAGCTTTGCTTTCAAAAGCACCTGGACTTCCTCTAATCTGCCACCAAGAATGACGTCGGAGCGGCCATCCTGTTTGGGGTGCCCTGTCCAACATCATTCATTTGTGCTGTCTGGGAAAAGCTATGTACATCATGGAAACCCTGATAGGACACGTTTAAAAATGTCTCCGAATTCTGGGAGATATCTCCCAGTGCGTCACGGATTTTGTTTTAAAATAAACAAGGGCTATGGATAATGAAATTGTTTCCAACCGATCTGTCAAACCACCATGACATGGCTGGCAGACCATTAATATTTATTATTGCTAAAATGCTCCAATCATCTCTGCTGAAGCACTTTCTGCAAGCTAACCCTCCAAACACGTGGCGGAGTGTAAATGGAGTGTGCTCAGGGCCAAATTGTCCATTTATTCTCGAGAGAAGCAACAGGACTCCTCTCTCTGAAGGTCAAAGGCCACTGCCTTACTCTGTCTCTAAGCCCGAGGTTTTATGGCAGCAGATACTTCAAGCAAGGAGAGAGAGAGAGGGAGAGCGAGGGAGAAGGAAAAGGGAGGGGAGTGGGACGGAGAGGGAGAGGGGGAGAAAGAGAGAGAGAGGAAGGAAAAGAGCGCAGCTGGTTTGACCGTTTTAGCAGGGAATGATTTCAGCATTTTAGGTGGGGCTGGTTTAACATCTTTGCTAGGACTGCTTTTGGTTCCCAGTCCAGCCCTGGGTAGATCAGCAATAGCTGAAGGACGTGACCTTTCTGCCTCAGCCCTTTATGGTCGGGCCATTATGCCCTAAACGAGGGCCTTTATATACGCTGGCAAGATGGTTCAGTGAGTTAAATGCTCACCACCGATAAGTGTTGTTTATTTACTTAATTTCATATATTTCTTTATCTAAATGCTTTCTATAGGGCTGCTGAACCACAGAAAGTATTAGGATGCTTAATAGATAACTGATTTGAAAACCTCACATCCATGTATTGCAGTTACTGAAAATAAAGGCACCTTTAAATAAATATGGAAACCATTAATTCAAGAAGAGATGGAACAGTTAGGTACATATTTACAAGCCCCTATTGCCACAACAATGTCACTTTTCAGGCCATAGTATTGGCGATAGCGGCTTTGCCTTATTTACAAGGAAGCGTTAAGCCACTTAATACCACCTTGTAAATAAGGCCCCCTTTCACGCTCTACTCAGAGTGAAAGGGAAGGGTAATGGGTGGTGCGGTGGGCGTTCTAACCCAACACCCATTGATTCGGATGCTGCCCCCTATTTACAAGGGTGGTACAAAAAGGAGGTAGCGCCAAAATTAAGAACAGGGAAAATCTCGTCTTGACCTGGCGAAATGTGGAGAACTGTTTAATTTCCCCTCATTTTTGTTTTTTTCCAGGTCTGCTCCGTTGTGCATTACTCATAGAAACAACAAAATGTCATTGATTATTTATGTGAAGGAAGGTATCCCTTCCTACACATCAACAATCATTTAAAAAAAAATATATGTTTTGCAATTTCTATGTGTGTTGCATTAGGCAGCACACAAAGAAGTTACAAAACACCATTTAAAGATTTTATATGTGTAGGAAGTGACACCTTCATGCACATAAACAATCTTCCCCTCAACACAGCGATGCTGCTAAATTTAGCGCCTGCTCGGGGGGAAATGCAGGGTGGCACAGTTTTGTTGTAAATATGGTGCAGACCTGTGTTTCAGAAGTGGCAGAGTGAGGCGTTAAGCCAGGAAGTCTAATGCTGCACTCTGTCACTTCTTAGCAAATATACTTTTTAGTTTTCTGCAATCTCCCAAAAGAGAGAAGCTTGAATTGAATTCTGATGTCAAAAAGTGTGTTAGCCTTGGCACCAGCAAAAGAATGCTTCTGAGTAAGGAAGATTTTACATTTCTTTGCCTCAAGTACTCTTTGACCGCCTGGATGGTTGAGATGCTTGGCCCAGTATAGCTGTTTATTCTGGTGAATAATTTAGCAGGAGGCAGCATATTTTGAATTTTATTCTTGTCTTTGTTGGTTTTATATGGAGCTCAAGTTGTATACGTGTGATGTGGTGACATTGTTTGAGGCAGCGACTAGTCTGACCTTAGAAAACATTATAATCTTCCTTATTCATTTATTTATTTATACTTTTAGGGTGAATGTTAGACCTGAGATTGTCAGAACGCTCTACAGAGGAACTGTTTCAGCTGCATGTAAACAGTTTACTATGATGATACTTTTATTTAACGGTGATGAGTTACTGTTTTGTTTTTTGGGGCATGTCACGCATAAGCCATCAGATCAGATTTTTGATTCACAAAAGATATTCAGGACTAATTTGTGTTCTTATATATATTGAGCACTCTAGATGGACCTAGGATTTCTGCATTCCCCTGGAGCGAACCCAAGAAAATAGCCAAGCTATAGCAGAATTTTGTGTTTATTTAGAAAAATTGAAAAAAAGTGCTGTGCAACGAAGCATGTGGCACTTTTTCTGAAAGTGGCATTTAGAAAAGGTTTGATGTTCTAAGATCACAATCTTCCCAGCTTTCAGGAACAACCAGAGATGTAAATTTTTTTTGTAATCCGCTTTTTCATTTTTCATAGGTGCAATTAATTTTAACAATTTTTTTTGTAGTTTTAGCCTACATGCACTTTGTGGTATAAACAGGAGTGAAAGACATGGGTGAGCTCAGAAAGCTATATCTTTCTGTAAACTGGACAAAATTCCTAATTCAGCAAGGGGTCATTAAGTAGATTGCTGAGGTTTACCCAATAAATAACTGAGGGCCAGATGTAGGTAATTCATATTTACCGACTCTTAAATACCGAATTTTACCGATTCGGTATTTAAGAGTCGGTAAATATGAAGGGGGGAGATGTAGGTATTACAGAATCTGTAAATACCGAATCTTTAAGATTCGGTATTTACCGATTCTGTAAATACCGAATCGGTATTGCCCATTGATTCCTATGGGCCTTGAAGCCCATAGGAATCAATGGGCAATACCGATTCTGTAATTACAGAATCGGTAAATATCGATTTTAGCAAGGGTGCACGGGGTGTCACTTTGACACCCTCTAGCACCCCAAAGATGGGCATGTTTGCCATGTGGCACACAGACATGCCCTAAAGGCATGTCTGTCTGTCACATGGCTAGGTGTGCATGCACACATGTGCATGCACACCTGGAATCGGTATTTTACCACCCAATTGGATTGGGTGGTAAAATACCGATTCTGTAAGGCCTTAGGGACTCTGAAGAGTCCCACCTACATCTGGAAGGTACCGAATCGGTAAAAATACCGATTCGGTATTTTACAGATTCTGTAAATTACCGATTCGGTAAATTTACAGAATCTGTAAAATCTGCCCCCCTACATCTCAAGATGCCAAATACCGGTCGGAAACGGCAGAATTCGGCCGTTTCCGACCGGTATTTGCCACCTACATCGGGCCCTGAGTGTTTAAACATTACTTGAATGATGACCACTTAAAAAAGAACTTTTAATGTTATCTGCTCTATCACCTTCGCACAATATAGTAATGTATTAGAAATTTTACTATTTTAGTATTACATTGTTAGGCCTATTTGTTTTCAATGTTTCATCCAGACCACATATCGTGACAGTTTGCATATAACAAAGATTCCTTTAATTTTGTTATCATTTTTGAGGAAGTGCATTTCAATAAATTTGTTTTAGCCTCAGCAATTGCATAGCTGTGCCTTTTAAGAACAGGTAATAATATAATAAGTATATATCCTGGGCACACGTGTATATTTGACAGTTGATACAATGTTGAAAATTATAATACAGTCGACACCGGTGGTTTTCTTAAGGGTTGGAATTCTCACCGGTCCCTCGGTGAGTTTTCGTTTCACGCGGTATTATTAATATTTGATCCGTAGGTGCTACCTCCTTTTATACGTGTTTTGTACTTACTCACGACGAGATTCCCCCCACTTTTTTCTCTCCCCTATTCCACCCATACTATTTCAACGTGACTTAAGGTAAAAGTTTCCCTACAGCAGGCTCGCTATGTCTCCGACAATTACCCTCAGCATGCTCTTGTCACACTGGAATGATTAGCCGTACTTCACTCGACTTACTGGTCTTCAATTCGACTTTCTGGTCTTCTATTCTCCTTTCCAAATCTTTTTTCAACACTGCCTCAGCTCACTTTGATAAATATCAGTACGCCTCTGTGTATAACTGTGTATTGATGCATGGCATGTCTTTTGAATCCTTTATAACTTACTATGCAACACCAGATAGCCATTGTCGGACTATTGAATTTTCCTTAGCATGTAACGCATTAGCTGTTGGTCCCTGACCTTTTCAATGCCACACTATCTGTTTGAAATGTTTCACTGTTCCCGCACTCGTGCTCCCACAATTGCACTTTCAGTTACGGGAATGATGTGTCCAATTTTAGACTATTTCTGGCACTTTTTTGCCGCATGTTTTCTTGATTATGTACATTTACTCGACTGTTCCTTTTATTCCTTGAGAGGCACTACCAGGTGCATGCTCTCCAAGAGAATCTGTTCAATTACCATATTCCTTGAGAAGCACCACACGATGTTTGCTCTCCAAGTGATTTGCGCCATTTTCTGTTGTATCTTTTCTTTTGCTTTCCTGACCAAGTCCTGCTCTCAATCAAGAGGGCCAGGTTACTCCATGGTGCCGGGTCTTTTCTTTTCTTTTGTTTTTTGCTTTGAACCTTTTCTCCACTGTAGGTCTCAATTAGGGTTTCCACGCTAAGAATGGTGTTTCAATAGCCACCCCACTTTAGTCACTTGATTTATAACCGTTTTAATCATCTAAACAACTATTTGCTCTCAAAGTTTGTTCTTTCATATTATATTGTTCCCAGCCCTGAAGAGTCACAGGCATTGACCTGTTGACGAAACACGTGTCGGCTGGAGTTGCTTTTCTTATGAACATCCCTACATAAACAACCCTTAAGAAAACCACCGGTGTCGACTGTATTATAATTTTCAACTTTGTGTCAACTGTCAAATATACACGTGTGCCCAGGATATATACATGTTTGTCTGGCGATGGGCTATTAGCTCTTTCCACATTCAGGGGTTTTGGTTCTTCCCCTGACCTGGCAGCACCATAAGCTTTACTTTGTTAGTACCCTGTATGGTTACCTGCCTGAGCACCCCTCACCTGCTACGCCAAAACCCTGTGCAGAAACCATATTAATATAATATGTTTACTGTACATAGTACATTTAATAATGATACCTAACTGTGAAAGTATTGTTCTTCTGACTTGACAAAGGCTCTATATAAATATTTGAGTTAAAACATGCTTAAGATACCAATTAGCTGATTTTCCTTAAATTAAAGTACTGGAATCTGATCTAAATAGTTTGTTGATGTATTAGAACAGGTCTTAACTAAAGCAACACAACAGTGTTTTATGTTTCTTCTGTGTATATGAACAGTCGTTTTATGCAGACTGAATTCCCCAAAGCAATCACTTAGTATCATTCACTGGTATTGTCATCTATGATCTATGAAGTGAAATTGCTTGTGCATAATTTATTTATCACTTAAGTATAAATTGCCAACAGCTATTCCTTTAAAATAAACTATTATTTATTATGCTCAGGTGTGTAGATGGGCCAGTCAAGTGACTGAGGTATTAAATGTTAAGTTCAAAAGCGGACTCCCTGTGATTTTCTTTGTGCAGATATAGCTGAAGTGCCCAGGTCACCTAAAATGACAGATTCATTTCACATTTCATAAACAATTTTGTGCTAGCTAACGAACCATACAAAAAAGTTATGTTTCTATTTAAGAGTGAAATTGATGCAATTGTAATTGTATTTGTAATTGCATTTATATAGCACGTGTTACCCAAGATGAGCTGTCAAAGAGCTTTTTTTGGTGACTAGCATGTTACTCCAGAACGCAAAGAGGAATTAGTTGTGACTTAGTATAGGGAGAGATGCAATACATTTGACTGGTGGACACGCTAGTTTGTTATTTGGATTGAAAAAGGATAGTGGAGTGAAAGAGGAGGGAAGGGTTTGTATTTAAACACCGCTCGCTACCCCTGATGAGACAGGTAGCATGCCACTCCGGAACTTAAACAGGATTGTTAGGCATTCTGATTAAAATCATTGGAGGAGTTACAAACATGTCTGGAAGATAAAATATAAGCTGCTGTAAGTCACTCCTTAGGCAAAGGTCAAAGGCCTCTTTACATTGTCTTATATTATATAGCCAGAATATGGGTCAGAGAAATTGCTTTTATGTCTAATAATTTGAGGGCAAAGAACAAAAAGTGTGTTATATTCTCACTGCTGCCATATTCACAGTTACAATATTCCAAAATAATCTCTGATGTTGACCATTCTCAAACAAAGGTTAGAAATGAGAGAATCCCTAATTTAAATTTAATTTAGAGGGTTCGCTTAAATTTAGGAGTCCCTCTGTCCATGTAGCATTTCATGTTGGACAGGGTTGCACACTTTTTTGACACACCTTTTCAGCCTGTGCATATTTGGATTGGTAAATAAATATACATTTTTGCTAGGTAAAATTATAATTTAATCTTGTGTCTTTCTTAGTTTTTCTTTGCTGTCCATTATCAACTGTTAGAAGTATCACATGCAGAGGCTATTAAAGAAACGTACTCACGTTTCTGCCTCAAAAATGTACTGAAAAGTAGATAATTGAGTATCCTTGATAATCTATGTTCTTCTTTTTAAGCAAGAATATTTAACACTAATGAAAATAAACATTACTCTTTATTGATCTGATTACAAGATCACCACTTTTAAATCCCTTTCATATCTTCTTTTCAGTACTGACAACATTCCTTACAAATGAATAGACAAGCAGTGTTCTGAAGACCCTTGAAATAATATCTAAATAAAACCTGATCCATCTTCTATGGGACCTAGACTGCAAAGGAACCAGTGTGATACTGGTGGAAGATCTCAGGCACTTCTAACTTTCAGGAACTAAACTGCTTAATGGATAACTGGCTCCCGTCTTTTTAAAAGCCAAAGATCAAAAACCATTTAAATCATAGTACTCAGTATTTTAACACTACCAATAGCTGACTAAGGAGGCTTGAGGAAAAGAGGGGTAATACTAATACCCAGTAGACCATGCATATACAGTACTACCAAAAGCCGCATAACAATCGGTTACTGTGTTTGCAGACAACATAAAATTACAAATCCAAAAGCAGGTAACAATTCTCCTAACTTTCTCATTCTTTCAAGGTCAATTCTGAAGATGAATTCTCATCGTCAAACCTCCAATGCCCCTACCTGGATCAACTGCATATGGGCCATATGCATGAACACATTTTCCCATAGACACAGAATGGGCAAAACGCTTTGATGCATCTGGCCCATAATCTTTAAAAATTCTCATATGGTCCTCTTTATATGACATAAGCAACCCCTGAACATCTTCTCACATATCAGCCCTCCTCATATCCAGGCAACTCAATTGAAATGACGTGATCAAAATGTGCACATCAAGGTCACTGCATCATAATCAACATGAACATTCCTTTTTTCAAGTACTGACCCTGCCCCAACAAATCAGAATAGTCGAAGTTTCATGGTTCCAGATGTACAAAGTCTTTTAGCAGTTACAAGCCCTGTCGCTCACTTAATGGCTTTCTAATATTTGCTAAGCCCAGTTTGCAATTCGTTAAGTGTGGAGTGAATTGCAAAATTAGTTAAAAAAATGCATACCAAGTTGCAGTTGGAAGGATCATATTTTGGACTTCCCTTCAAAATTGGAATTCAGAATGCTAGAAATAAATGATTTGCAACCGTAATACCAGTCACACATCATTTAGGGACAGATCCAGTAAGGCATTTAGGGGCTCATTATGATGGCAGAAAAATAGCCATCGCCGGGCCGGCGGTGGCAATCGTTCTGCCATTGTCATGAGATTTACCCCAGCCACATTCTGATGGCGGTGGGTATCACGGGGGATGGAAAGTCCATCAGTCACGTTTCCGCCGTTAACAATCGTCATAATCGTCACGATTGCCTCGGGAAGCGGTCAGAATGCTCCACCGGCACAATTATGATGCCGGCGGAAGCCAGCCTTTCCGTGGCGGTGTTGATTGAAAGGCTGGCAGATAATGTCTTCAGGGGCCCCTTGCGGTCCTCCCCTGTGTTGGGGGAGGTGTGGGTGCACTGGGGGGGGGGGGTACCCCCCTACATTTCACTGCACCAAGTGGCAGGCAAAATGTAGTGCCTGCCATGTAGTGCTGAAATTCACAACATGCTTTTTTTAACATCACAGCAGTGCTGCTGTCAGCAGCCACTGCCACAATGTTAAAGGTGCGGAATCCGACTGCAGCAGTGGAGGTCCCATCATAATTGTATATGCAGGACCGCCGCACGCATGGCGGTCGGACCCAATCACTGCTACAGTGGCAGGCGGACCAAGTCCGCCCGCCATCATAATGAGCCCCTTTAGTGTTTGCAAACCCTAAGATTTGGTAGATCAAAGGGTCTTCGAATGCTAAAACCCTTTTTCAAATGTACCAACCCCATTTAAAAATTAAGAAAAGATTTTCAAAATCAATAAATTAGCTTAGGAAATCATACCGCATCTTTATGTGGAAGAGGTGTGTTAATAGCAATTTTTATGGGATGTATTAATGTTTCATAAAACATCAAAGGAAGCTGTAACACATTAGAGGATGAGATGGGGTCCCCAAGTGACCCGTTCTCCTTTGTTAATATTCACAAAAACATTTTTGGGAGTAGACAGTGGTGCATTGGATCAATGCCTACTTCCAGACAAAGTTTGTAAAAAGTTTCATACTTTTTAAAAGCATCCCGTTTTTTTTCAAGGAAAACAGTCTGTATATAGAAAATTGCTTTATTTAAAAGCAATTATTTTATTTTATTTTATTTATGTGTTTTTATATAGCGCGGACTTTACCCAAAGGTGTCAGAGCGCTTCACAATAGGAACAAGGGAACAAATTACAGAAGCAAACGCTAAGTTACATGAGGCAAAAGTGACAAACGTGAGCAATCAAATACAAGAGGTAGCAAACGGTGCATTACAGGAGGAAAAAGTGACATGTGTGCAGGTTACAAAATCATATAAAGTACAAGTAGAGGTAAAATACTGCAATACATGGCAGACACTCAAACACAAGAACAAACAATGGTGGCACTTGTGCAAGTATCGAAAGCAAACAAAATGTAAGAGGTAGCAAACAGTGTGTTACAAGAGAAAAGTGACATGTGCATGTTACAAAAGAGTACCAAACACAGGTAAAAGGGTAATACTGCAATAAATGGCAGACTCACAAACCACAAGAACACACTGGGAAGACACTTCCATAGTCAAGGAAAATATAATTTTCTATAATAAAAGGTCTTCCTTCAAATAATAGAGAGGGCATGAATTAAATTTGGAAGTGTCTTTGAAGGAGGAGAACTTTGAGATCAGTTTGGAAGGCCTGGGAGGAGGAGGACGTTCGGAGCTGGGGCGGAAGTGAGTTCCAGATTCTCACCACGTTGCCTGAAAAGGATTGGGCCATCGATCTTTCCTTCTTGAAAGTGAGAGGTTCAAGCAGTACATTTTCTGCATTTCGTGATGGTCTAGAGCCTCTAGAGACTTTCAGTTTAGTCACCAGGTAGCGAGGAGAGGAGGAGTGCAAGGCTTTGTGGGTGATGCAGGCAGTCTTGTAGATAGATCTTGCCTCGACGGGAAGCCAGCGGAGGGTGAATAACATGAGTGTGATTTGGTCGCTTCTTTTGGCCCCATAAATGAAACGAGCTGCTGGATGGAGAACAGACTTAAGGGGATAGGTGGGATTTGGGGAGGCCAGTAAGAAGAGAATTGCAGTAGTCCAGTCTGGAGGGTATACAGCCTTTACAACGAAACTTTTACAACGAACTACCATTACAACGCAACTTTTACAACGCAAACTATTACAACGCATAGCGCTGGGGGGCGCTCTAGGATAGGGAATAGGTTTAATGTACTATCCAACACCTTCTCTACTATCCACGGGGACTGGAGTTGGAATAGTAAATTAAACTATTCACTATCCAGCGCCCAAAAGCATTATGCGTTGTAATGGTATGCATTGTAAAACTTGCGATGTAAAGGTAGGCGTTGTAAAAGTATGCGTTGTAACGTCATACATCCGTCTGGAGAGAACCAGCGATTGGACCAGGGTTTTAAGGTCATGCTCCGATAAGAAGCGATGAATCCCCCAAAGAAGGCGCAGTTGGTATCGAGCAGACTTTGCAATTGAATTAATGTGGGAGAGTAGATTGAGTGTTGTGTCGAGTATGACACCAAGGGATTTTGCGCTATCGACAATGATAGGCTTATTGTTCAGTAGATTCATCTGGGCCATCCATGATTGAACCAGGGAAGGAGAAAGTGAGGAGGAGAGGACGAGGAATTCAGTGAAGACACTGTAAACCTCAGATGAATTTAAATGATTTTCTGAAACAGAATATATACATGAATATGCATTGTTTGTGCACAGCAAAATTAAAGTGTACTCTTTTTAAATTACTGCAAGCATTCTGTTAACGTGGTCCAATGCAGCTTACTTAAGCTAACTATAACAAGCCCCAGTTTGACACTATTATTTTTATACAAATATGCACTCCCAAAATGTCCTCTCTGATAATATCATTATCACCATTTAACTGATTGCAATTCTGTTGTAATTTCTTCATGTGTCTCATCTTCTTTCTACAACGGTCGCAGGTTATTAAAAAAGTCAGATTTCTCTTCATCAATAGCAAAGCCTTCCTTCATCAGTCACCTCATTTTCTTATTGTGCCTGCAATTGCATCTTAAACACCTAACATAACATATTGCATACAAATTAAATGTTAAACAGTTGCTCATTGTCCCTATTGTTATTATTATTATTATTATTATTATTATTAGTGAAATGGCAATCTTTATTGTTAAATCTTTATCTGGTCCACCTATATGTGAATCAATTATTTCTCAAATTCATGGCTGAATGCCATTCACTATGTTAGGCTCAAGATTCAGAGTTCAGTGAAGCGAGTTAGAATCTAGCTAACTTGGAGGTTTGTGAGTTATTGAAATGTGTCATGAAAATTTAAAAGTGTCTTGAATACAATGGATTTAGAGGAATTTCTTGATTCAGTTATTAATCATTGTAAAATTCAGAAATTGCCTTTGGGTGAGTTTTTGTTCTTTAATTTGGAAGCAGTAAATAGAGCACAAAATGTACATGAGAAAATAAACTCTGCGGTCAAAGACATGGGTGTGGAGCTGTTTGCATGGGGAATTCAAAACTCTTACAAAATAAATATAACAAAATGTGAATTGCTTAAGGAATTCTTAATTCAGTTGGCAGCAAACTTTAGAGAATTATAGAAAAAATAGGATTGGAATACAAACGCATTGAAGAATAAAATAAAAGCAGAAGTGAGTGATTTAGAATGTGATGTTGTTAAGTGAGATTTCAGATTAACAGAGGTTCCAGAAATAATGGTCCGACCTATGTTCATGTTGCTTGGTCCAGACAGGATTTGTGGACTTTTGCAAAAGATGTTCGAGAGCTAACAGAAGATAATGAAGAATGGTCGTAGAAGTAGAGAGAATTGGTTTTGTATCTGAAAGAAAGTGGGTTATTGGTTGAGGGGTGTGCAAGCGCCACAGAAGAAACAACCGCAATCCTTGTCAGGGTGACCCGCAAAAAGTATCTAAATTAACTTGTGCTTAACTCTCTGGTATCTTGACACAAAAGCAGCCGGGCTTAATTTGTAGGAAATGTGTAAAGTATTTATGTAGTACACGAACAGTGATAAAGGGAAAACAGAACAGAAGAAAAATCTTACATCAATTTAGACAAATAGAGTAAATTATAATAATAATAAGGAAATTTATAGAGTGCCTGGTTACGCCTTCCTGACGTGTCCCCGCGCTGTGGAGAGAGCCAGTCCAGTAGAAGAAGAAAACGCAAGCCCATCGCTGATCACAGAGACTAGTTGGTGAACAGGTGAGTTTTAAGAAGGCTCCTAAACCTGGTCTCCGATTTTTCCATCCTCAGACAAACCGGGAGTTTGTTCCAGTTTTGCGCAGCTAAGAAGCGAAATGAGCGGCCACCCATTCTCGCTTTCTTAATCCTAGGGATTTCTAGCTGCCTTGTCCCGCCTGACCTCAACGTTCTGCCCGGTACATACCTAGTAATCAAGTTTCCCAGGTACATTGGAGCCTTATGCCAGAGGATGCGATGACAGATGAGAAGGGATTTAAACAGCACCCTTTTCTTAACTGGAAGCCAATGAAGAGCTTCAAGGGCTGGTTTAGCCGCCGCCCTTCTGGGTAGTCTTAAAATCAGTCGCGCTGCAGCATTCTGCAGGACTTGTAACCATCTAAGATTCTTTTCTGGGGCACCCAGATATAAAGCATTCCCATAATCCAGACGGGAAGTAATAAGAGCGTGCGTCATCGTCTGTAATTAATATAATTAATAAAGTGGTACCAGAATGACAAAAATCCAGTCAGTAGAACCAGAGCTATCCAATTTTAAAACCTTTAGTGAAAATAGTGCCTAAAACCACAAAGTGCCAATAGAGGTCATCTGGTTATGCTTGACCAGGGAAAGTCACAATTAAAGTCCAACCATGATGCAGCGTGAATCAGATACATGGACCAGAATTGTCCCATTGGACGTTACTAAGCAAAGAATTACATTCACTTTGTAGGAGGCTTAAAGGAGCAGGAAAAGCGTCGCGACTGGTCGTCGCTATAGCACAAAGAGCTGGCCAGCAATTGGGAGCCTTTGGCGCTGTACGCAAAGAGCTGGTCAGGCATTGAGGAGGGTTGTTGCTGTACCTACACATTGGCAGTCAACACAGGGTGTTGTGGTTGTAGGTCACAGTTCGGCTCTTTCATTGCTGATTGTTCCTGGTTATCACTATAGCGCGAAGAGCAAGCCTCACTGGAACTTGTGTTGCCCGTCGTCGCAGACAGCAGAGTCTAGGAGCCCAAACCTCAGGATTTTCACCCTTACTTGTAGAGGACTTTACTCTGATGCCAGCCAGGGTTCCACATCCTGGGAAAGCCCCAATGGGGATTAGGGACTCACTCCAGGAGAAGCCAGTGGGGCTCAGGGAGATCCAGTTGAATGTCCAAGCCGGTCATGTGCAACAGATCAACTGGGTAGTTGCAGGGTGGCCCCTTGAGCTTGTTGTTTCCCTGTAGCTTACACAGAAGGTCAGCCAACTGACTCTTAGAGAACTCTGGGTTAGCCTGGGATGTAGGTAACAATGCACAGTCTTCATTTTCAGACAGCAATTTCGTCTTTAAGCAGCAGGGCAGTCTTACAGCAGCAGGCCATTCCTTCTTCTGTACCTTCCACAGGCCCAGAAGCATTCTGAAGAGTGGTTCTGGAAGTCCAATATCTATACCTGGTGTCAGTTGTAGAGTGGGGGTGGGGGACTTCCTGTTCTACCATCACATGTGGTCCTGGGAAATTCTTTTCTTTCACCTGTAAAGCTCCAGACTGCCTCGTGTTGACAAAAGGCAGGCAGGTCTGGTATCAGATTCCTTTGTGTGGGAAGAAGGCAAAGCCCTTAGAAGTGTACGTGAGACTGGGTACAGATTCTCCCTTGTCATCCTGTCTGGATGGCCCATCCTGCCCACACCCAAGCAACCTTTCTGTCACTGTCTATAAGGAATACCAAAAACCCTAACAGTAGAGTCATTCACACTCATGTAAAACAGGACATTCACAGAAGGCACATGGTTGGGACAAGAAAATGGCAACTTTCTAAATGTACAAAAACTGGGGGGGGGGAGTTAGTCCCAAAGGACTAGAGCCAGGTAGGGTCATATTAAATTGAATACAAAAAGGAGAACCTGGCTCCATTTGACGTTATGCTCTTATTATTTTTGAGCAACAAACAGAACACTATCTTTTCTGTTTGAATGGAATTTTTATTAAACCATTCCTTTCTTTGCAATTGTTTATATTTTCCAAAAAGATTGTAGTTCCATGAGAAGTGAAGAGACACACATTTTTCAAAATAACATACACAACATGAAAAATACTGATGACAATTCAAAATAGACAGTGCATGAAATACTTATGTACAAACACATTTATATACAACAACGTTGGACTTTTGCATCATAACATCAGAAACTAGAATACTCTTACGCTATCTTGTTTTTGGGGGCCAAACATGTGCCAAACATGGGAAAGTGTTTAGAGTGTGTTCATGGGGCATACGATTCAATGCAAATCCCTCATGCCACACCAAGTTTATTCAAATTTCTCTGTGTAGAAAAAAAGTGATGATGCGTTTCAAGACCCAGTCCTCTGGTACCGGGACTCTCATCAGGGCTTCATGTTAATGGTCCGCAATTTCTAAAAACATAAAGGAATGATGCAAACTCTGCATCATAAGGCACCAGATATGTCCCATCTTACCCTTGCAGAAGGCAATAAACCTAAAACGGACTGGGTGGGTCACGTCATGCATGCCAGTATCCTGTCCAAAACAACAATGACAGTTGAAGAGACAGCAAGCCCTTGGAAACAAGGTGTTGTAATCTTGCTGCATTAAAATCTCCCATTTACTTTACTGCATATATTGGCAGACGTAGAAAGGAGGTATATATTTGCTAAACACAATATTCTAAATGTATACATTATTGTTGGCTCTATCTACACACCAATAGGTGACAAGTCCATAATGTTCATCAAAATCAGCAGACTACTCAAATCCTTTGTCTCCACAAGAGTGCTAATAAATGGGACTGGAATGTCACACTTGACCCTATTTTGGTGAGGACAGGTAAATCCAATGTGCACCCCGATAAACATAAAGGTACCCTGTTAAATATTATTCAAGATAATTCACTGCATGGACCCTGGTGGTTATTACACTCCCGAGAGGGATTAAACCTTTAATGCCTTCACTCAGAATTTGAAAACCAGGATTGACTAGTTTCTACTTACACCTTTCCTCCTTCAACACTTGATTCATAGCTACATCGTCCCGTGCAGGGTGTCTGATCAGGATCCCATCAATGTCCACTTAGACTGAGATCTCTAACCCCCCACCCCCATGGTGCATTAAATTTTGTCATTATAAAAATTCTTGTTACTGATGTTGACTGTACTCACACATGAAACAGTTTATAAAGGACATAAAGACTCTTTTACACCTGTTCAAATATTTTGGGGCCTGCAATCAGTGGTGTCACTAGGGTCGGTGTCACCCGGTGCGAGTAACTCATGGTGTCACCCCCTCACGACTTACCGCATGGACCTCCTCCGCTCCGCCCCGGCCCACAGTATTTTCAGGGGCTGCTTGATGTGCATGAGACCCGCCAGGCCCACAGTGATACCGCGGGTCGGGCATTTCCATTGGAGCTGGTAACTCCTGCTATTGCCCTATCTTAGTAGCGCAGCATTTGGAATGGGGGTCAGAAAAGTAACTTTCAATCAGAGTTTTAGTAAGACAAACGAAAAGGAAAATCATCTCTAGTTGCACTCAATACATGTAAACTATCACTACGGTGGAACAGAGACAGAAAGAAAGACGCAAGCACTGGCGCCCTATTTCACAGAAAAAAAAACAGTTCAAATGATGCTGCAAATGGCGTCCCATCATCAGCGTGAGGTAAGGTTCACAGTCAGGGTCTTGTACTCGGGCCAGGGGACCACCGTGACATCACCGCCCCGGGAGCAGGGGTTTGGGACCGGTGCTACTCTCCTGTGATGCTCAGCATGCATCCCTGTCACTGCATTTGTAGCATCTTGTCCTGTTTGCAGTGACTGCCTTCTATGACAGTTTACTTTGTCAGGAGCGGCCTCGCGTCACACTATTCCTTTGTTCCCCTCCTTTCATGTTGCCTTGTACTTTGCATGCGTGCCTTGTTCCTGCTGTCAGGACCTTGCTGGGTGGCATCAGCTGGCACCTTTTAGCCCTTTTCTTCCTCTGTCCATGAGCTGTCTCTGTTGGCATTTCCTTCCTTCGACTCTGAGTTCCCTTTGCTGCTTCTCTTGGCCCGAGACGTGCAGTTGTTGCCCCAGGGTCTGTGGGTACAGTTTGCTGTGATCTCCGGTTTCTGCTCACCAGGCCCCCTCGTGGTTTCTGGTGTCACGTGTCTACTCTTCAGTAATACCTGCTGTCTCGGGTCTCTGTCTCTAGTTCGCCCCAAGTTTCCTCATTCCTCCTTCAGCTGTTCCCTCTCCTGGGTTCTGCTTTCTCTTCTCACTACGACGCCCAGTACCATTCATTCCCAAACTGCCCCTTACTCTCTGTTCCAAAGAGGGCCTGAAGCTTCGGGTGTTGCATCTCCACCCTCTAAGGTCGCACCTGCCTCGGCCCTCTTGTCAGACCTGCTCCAGCTTCACACCGAGGAGTCGAGATGCAACACCCGAGGCGTCTTAGTGAGAGGGCAGAGACTAGGACTGACTACTGGCACAGCATTCATTCTCAGGCCCTTCTTGGAAGTTCGCTGTTCATTGTAAATTTGTACTTTCCTCACCCCTGCGTGCTGTGTTGGATTTTGTGTTTATGTGCCCTTCATTTTTAGTCTCCTGTTTTTCTTTGTAATGTTCTATTTTGAACCACTTTTCTCTTGTAACGTAACTAGCTCTATTGTACAGCACCCTGACACCTTCGGGTAATGTCCGCGCTTTATAAAAATGCACTAAATAAAATAAATAATTAAAACGGCTTCAAGCATCCTTCAGGGACCAACCAGAAGACCCCATACCAGGACATCCCCTAATCTGAAGGCTCCATACCCTATACCAGGACATCCCAAACTATGAAAATCCCAACCATGCCCTAAACCAGGACATCCCTTACTCAGAAGACCCCATACCCTCGACCAGGATATCCCATACTGCCATCAAACCTGGGGGCATATTATCAAGAAAGGCAATAACATTATCGCTGCTTTAGCAGCAGGAAACTGCTGCTAAAGCGGCAATAATGGGCTTGATAATATGCATTTGAGAATTCCCATAGAAGCTCAGGTTCTGGTGTTAACATGGACTTCTATTGGAATTCTCAAGGGCATATTTCTTGATAATATGCCCCCAGGTTTTTCACATGTCTTGCTTCTTTCCTGTCACTCTCTCTCTCTCTCTCTCTCTCTCTCTCCTCTCTGTCTCTTTCGGCCTCTGTTTCTCACTCCTCTCTCTCCTGTTCCATCTGCCCCTCTCTCTCCTTCTCTGTCTGTCTGTCTGTCTCCCTCTTCCCCCTCTCTCTCCCCACCTCTCTGTCACTCTCTCTCCTCTTCTCTCTGTCTCTCTCTATCTCCCTTTGCCCATGTCCGCCGAACATCCTCCGACCTCCATGTTCAGCTTCCAGTCCGCCTGGCCTGTACCACAGACCCCTACACCCCCCCTTGACATCTACAGACATACAGAGAAGACACACTGTTGACAACTGACAGGGATGGGGGCTGAAAACAGGGAAGATGCACAGGTTATTGTATGGACAGATGAGTAAAGACAGATGGACATGTCACAGCCGGACATGCAGTGTATAGATCACTCAGATTGGATACAACATTGATTGTTGGAAAGAACATTCTGAAATAAAAGTTTCACCACGTCAGTAGGTGGGAAGATGTTATTAACAGCATTTCATGATTTTGCCCCCAGTCAGCACTTGAACTGCGACTTTTTAACACAATTTGAAAGACACACAAAGAACGTTTCTGGTGTATGCTGAGTCGTGGTGAAAGTGTCCGATAATCAATATTTGGTTTATTAAAATCCTGCCATTAGTCTGTCTTCTGTTTCTACACCCCTGGGTGGGCGCCCAGCGTTTGAGGGGGCGGAAGAGCAGGTGATAACAGGGCCCCCCTGGCTGCCCCCCCAGGTGTGAACATTGAACACACCTGTGGAGTCGTGTCTTCGGCAGAGGGGGAGGGGGCTTACAGCCCTCTCCTCGCCCATGGACGAGGCTGCACCCAGAACTGGCATACTTTAATAAACCACAGACCACCTGTGCCCCCCACACACAGCACTCAGCCTTAAAGATCACACCAGAAAGGAACGGAATGCATAGCCACTGGAAGAGAACGGAAAAGAACCAAATCAACCCATGATGCAGCAGAAAATGATTCTCCAAAAGAAATAGCGCTGAGTGGCCCTGAAAAGAGAGGCGAGGAGCTTTACCACTGTGTAAACCTTGTCCAAGTACACTGGCTCCACCTTGAATAAATAAGAACATACATGTTGAATGAGAGTACATGGGGACGGGGTCACGTGCCCCACGGAAGCGCACACATCAGCGCTGCTTTGGGTAATGAGTTATCTGACTGTGTAGTGTGTACCTCAAATATTTTTATAAGTGCTGATTAAAGGACACATTCTGGAACTCAGGGGGTGACACCCTCACACTACCCCCCTCTCACGAGGAATACATCTTTGCCACCTGGCTGGAACTACAAGTGGCAATGGGGCAGCCCTAGCCCCCGCGATGCTGGGTTGAGCCGAGCCCTGGGGGCCCCTGGCCTGAAAGAGCTCCTGACTCAGATCAGCACACAGCCCCAGTGACGTGTATATTTGTTTCTCACAGTCACACTCAGTGTGACATCTTACGTTAGACTGCACCGTGGTGGTGGCTGGCCTGGGCCCCTACCGTAGGGTTCTGCAAATCGCCTGGCTCGGCAGCACTGACTTGTGACTCCCCTGCCGTGCCAAGACTGTCTGTGTCTCCCTCCACTCACTAGTCTAAGGGCGTGGTGGTGGCGCGGGCCAAAAGAGCACAGCGCGGGGGGTAGCCCAGGGCCGTCATTGGTAGTGCTATAAGATTGATGGCCCTGGGACCAACAAACTGAGTACGCCGCCACGCATCGCACCATCATCACCACTGCTAGTAGGTAGTGGTGCGTGGCATGCACTGACTGCAGTATTTGTTCTAAGCAGCAGGTGCGCTTGCTCAGTGCAGTAATAACTGCCCCCGGCCCCACCGCCCCCTCCCCATCCCAGATACGCCATTGGTTGGGTTCCGTTCCTTTGGCCATCAAATAAGGGAGACTCAACTATACTTGGGATTCAGGTAATATATAAAAATGTATTGCTGCTGTCTCTGGGCCACAAGTCTACTCAAACATTCTTTCGTTTTCACCCTCTCTTAATCCAATCCCGTCACCCAGCAGCCAAACTGAATGTGCTAAAGTACTCCACCACTATTATCGTCAGTAGTACATTCACCAAGCCCCATGTGGGCATCTTCCCCAGAGGACAGACCAAAAGGTCCGAAATGCAGTGAGGCTATTTTGTACGCTGGCAGATAGATTTCTAATCGTGATGAATATTTTCAGTAATGAGTGGTTAAGAAATCCTCCTTTATAAATATAAAGCAGAGCAGTCTGCAGAGGCGAGGCTGCACTGAAAGCTGTGTTCACAGCGTGACCAGATTGGTGTCACCCCCCACTGATGGTGTCACCCAGTGCGGTCCGCACTCCCTGCACCCACCTAGTTACGCCGCTGCCTGCAATATCCAAAGTGAGAAGCATTCTGATGAGGGACTTAGCACTGGCTAAGGCACAATCAGCTCAGGACTGATTCAAGAAACTGCTTTCTTTAGTCACCTGCTGCTGCGTAAACTCACCCACAGTAAACAAACTGGAGTGCCAAATCACAGTGGAAGAAGTTATGAAAACAATTGATGTCATAGCCAATGGAAAGGCACCTGGTGAAGATATCTTCTCAATGGAGTTTTATAAAATGATCAGTCTCTAGATTTGGTATTTAAGTAATCACTCAAAAGGAGCCACCTAAATGAGTACTTTCTCAGACTTAGGATCTTGATAATCCCCACACTAGGAAATTACCTGCTGGAATGCCCTATCTATTGACCTTTTTTGCTTATGAATGCTGACGCAAACATTTTAATTAGTGTATTTGTGAACAATCTGAACAAAATAATCATATTACTGCTTGTCAGAAATGGGTGTCTCTAGTTGGCAAGGGTCTGCACCTTTGTACAATTAGGGACCCTTCCTTCTAGTCAGGATAAGGGAGTTATACTGCTAAAATACCCCCTGCTCACCCGTGGTAGCTTGGCATGAGCAGTCAGGGTTATTCTAGAGGCAGTATGTAAGCATTTGCATGTAACCAATAGTGATACAGTGAAGACATTACAAAAGGACACTACACCAGTTTAGAAAAATATCCAATATTTTTATATATCCAAAACGAAATCAAAACCGATAAAAAAAATCCACCATACAGTTCTCAGAAATCTTCAGCAATCAAAATAGACTTAAAATACAGCTCCTTGAAGTTGATAGCTCCGTCTGGGTCTATCACTGTGTCGTGAACAACAAATCAAAACAGTTATGGCTGACTGTGGAGTCACGGGCCACCTACGGTGTTGGGAAGACCTGCAAAACACTAACTTTAGAAATGTAAAGTGTCGGTGACCGCTCAATGAGCCCCGAAGGGCCGGTGCCCACAGGTGTCAGTTCCGGAGGTCTGTGCAGGAGTCATCGGGAGCTTCAAGTCACGAATGTTGCAGATCAAACTTCTTGTGGTTGAAGTTGGGAGCGCCATGTCAGCAGACATCAGGGCTGCGGTGCAAAGTGCAGTGGTGCGGCATGTGGTGCCATCAGGTCGCGGTGCAGGCAGCTGCTCGGTGAGAGTTGTCGAGGGGCATTGGTGAGACCAGGGCTGCGCTGCGAGGTGATGCGGTGCTCGTCACGGTGCTGGCAGGTCATGGTGCAAGCAGCGGCGTTACCGTTACTGAAGCGCTGTCATCGGCTGACGAACTGGAGTCGATGGCACCGGCATCAGTGGGCCAAAGCTGTGGTGCGGGATGAGGATGGATGCGTCGTGTAACTTAAAAGTGGTGCCCTCGAACCATGGTGCAAGCAGTGGCACTGATGTAGGCGTGGAGCGGCGTAATCGGGGAAATCAGGGCGATGGTGTGAAGCGAGGCGGTGCCCACAGGTCGCAGTGCAAGCAGTGGCTAGTTGGGGGCATCAGGTGACGTGTTTGGTGAGACCAGGTTTGCAGTGCAAAGGAAGGTGGTGCGCTCTGCGGTGCTTTCAGGACAAAAAGTCAGCAGCAGCATCATAGAAAGCGCTGGGTTGCTTTTTCTTCTGGTGTTGCACAATACACACAGTCCCCAGTGCTGATGGCAGAAGAACTTGAAATCTTTGCTGTTCCTGAGACTTCTTGAACAGGGGGCACGCTCTACCTCAGGCCCTTGGACAAACTCACAAAACTTGAGTTGCAGAAAGTTCAGTCCAATCCTTTCACTGCCCAAGACAGAAACAGCCACTGCAGGCCAACACAGCAAAGCACACAGCAAGGTGGTAGTCTCTGCTCACTTTTCCAGCTCTTCTTCTTGGCAGTAATTTTGGTTCCAAAAGAGTTCTACAGTTTTAGGGTTTGGGCCCCATTATTTATCCCCCAAATTCCTTGGTGTTCTTCGGCAGAGAGTGTCTGTGCTTAGACCAAACCAGTTCTGTCCTCTCTGGCCCAGCTTCCTGGCAGGGGGTGGAGACAGCATTGTGGGAGGCAGACCAGGCCAATTCAGGTGCAAGGAAATCTCCTACTACTCTAAATGCAGCCTAGGTCTATTCATCCCAGCTCTGACCCATCAGACTCTCTAGAGCCACTGCATATCCCCAGCCCCTGTTACTCCAAAGCCATGCAGTCAGTTCACATCCTAGCAGAGTAACACAGGATGACTAAGCAAGAAAATACCTACTTTCTAAGCACAGAATGTAAAAATCATCTTCACTAAAAGATGCATCCTTAGATTTTGAGTTCAGTCACACTAAACTTTATTGTCCTATCTGGTCCCAAAAGGAAGTTATATTTATAAGATGTCATAGATTCACTCCGATGCTTTCCTATGGGCCAGATAGCCTTTCAATAGTGAAAAACAACATTTCCAGTAGTTCACTATCAGGACATGCCACACTCATCATGGCATGTCCCACCTTTTACATACACTGCAGCCTGCCCATAAGGATACCTTGGGCCTAACTTAGGGGTGCCTCATATGTACAAAAAGGGAAGGGTAGGGCCTGGCAAGTGGATACACTTGCCAAGTCAACATTCCTTCCACAGGCCCAGAAGCATTCTGAAGAGTGGTTCTGGCAGTCCAATATCTATACCTGGTGTCAGTTGTAGAGTGGGGGTGGGGGACTTCCTGTTCTACCACCACATGTGGTCCTGGGAAATTCTTTCCTTTCACCTGTCAAGCTCCAGACTGCCTTGTGTTGACAAAAGGCAGGCAGGTCTGGTATCAGATTCCTTTGTGTGAGAAGAAGGCAAAGCCCTTAGAAGTGTACGTGAGACTGGGTACAGATTCTCCCATGTCATCCTGTCTAGATGGCCCATCCTGCCCACACCCAAGCAACCTTTCTGTCACTGTCTATAAGGAATACCAAAAACCCTAACAGTAGAGTCATTCACACTCATGTAAAACAGGACATTCACAGAAGGCACATGGTTGGAACAAGAAAATGGCAACTTTCTAAATGTACAAAAACTGGGGGGGGGGGGGTTTAGTCCCAAAGGACTAGAGCCAGGTAGGGTCATATTAAATTGAATACAAAAAGGAAAACCTGGCTCCATTTGACGTTATGCTCTTATTATTTTTGAGCAACAAACAGAACACTATCTTTTCTGTTTGAATGGAATTTTTATTAAACCATTCCTTTCTTTGCAATTGTTTATATTTTCCAAAAAGATTGTAGTTCCATGAGAAGTGAAGAGACACACATTTTTCAAAATAACATACACAACATGAAAAATACTGATGACAATTCAAAATAGACAGTGCATGAAATACTTATGTACAAACACATTTATATACAACAACGTTGGACTTTTGCATCATAACATCAGAAACTATAATACTCTTACGCTATCTTGTTTTTGGGGGCCAAACATGTGCCAAACATGGGAAAGTGTTTAGAGTGTGTTCATGGGGCATACGATTCAATGCAAATCCCTCATGCCACACCAAGTTTATTCAAATTTCTCTGTGTAGAAAAAAAGTGATGATGCGTTTCAAGACCAAGTCCTCTGGTACCGGGACTCTCATCAGGGCTTCATGTTAATGGTCAGCGATTTCTAAAAACATAAAGGAATGATGCAAACTCTGCATCATAAGGCACCAGATATGTCCCATCTTACCCTTGCAGAAGGCAATAAACCTAAAACGGACTGGGTGGGTCACGTCATGCATGCCAGTATCCTGTCCAAAACAACAATGACAGTTGAAGAGACAGCAAGCCCTTGGAAACAAGGTGTTGTAATCTTGCTGCATTAAAATCTCCCATTTACTTTACTGCATATATTGGCAGACGTAGAAAGGAGGTATATATTTGCTAAACACAATATTCTAAATGTATACATTATTGTTGGCTCTATCTACACACCAATAGGTGACAAGTCCATAATGTTCATCAAAATCAGCAGACTACTCAAATCCTTTGTCTCCACAAGAGTGCTAATAAATGGGACTGGAATGTCACACTTGACCCTATTTTGGTGAGGACAGGTAAATCCAATGTGCACCCCGATAAACATAAAGGTACCCTGTTAAATATTATTCAAGATAATTCACTGCATGGACCCTGGTGGTTATTACACTCCCGAGAGGGATTAAACCTTTAATGCCTTCACTCAGAATTTTAAAACCAGGATTGACTAGTTTCTACTTTCACCTTTCCTCCTTCAACACTTGATTCATAGCTACATCGTCCCGTGCAGGGTGTCTGATCAGGATCCCATCAACGTCCACTTAGACTGAGATCTCGAACCCCCCACCCCCATGGTGCATTAAACTTTGTCATTATAAAAATTCTTGTTACTGATGTTGACTGTACTCACACATGAAACAGTTTATAAAGGACATAAAGACTCTTTTACACCTGTTCAAATATTTTGGGGCCTGCAATCAGTGGTGTCACTACGGTCGGTGTCACCCGGTGCGAGTAACTCATGGTGTCACCCCCTCACGACTTACCGCATGGACCTCCTCCGCTCCGCCCCGGCCCACAGTATTTTCAGGGGCTGCTTGATGTGCATGAGACCCGCCAGGCCCACAGTGATACCGCGGGTCGGGCATTTCCATTGGAGCTGGTAACTCCTGCTATTGCCCTATCTTAGTAGCGCAGCATTTGGAATGGGGGTCAGAAAAGTAACTTTCAATCAGAGTTTTAGTAAGACAAACGAAAAAGAAAATCATCTCTAGTTGCACTCAATACATGTAAACTATCACTACGGTGGAACAGAGACAGAAAGAAAGACGCAAGCACTGGCGCCCTATTTCCAGAACAAAAAAAAGCAGTTCAAATGATGCTGCAAATGGCGTCCCATCATCAGCGTGAGGTAAGGTTCACAGTCAGGGTCTTGTACTCGGGCCAGGGGACCACCGTGACATCACCGCCCCGCGAGCAGGGGTTTGGGACCGGTGCTACTCTCCTGTGATGCTCAGCATGCATCCCTGTCACTGCAGTTGTAGCATCTTGTCCTGTTTGCAGTGACTGCCTTCTATGACAGTTTACTTTGTCAGGAGCGGCCTCGCGTCACACTATTCCTTTGTTCCCCTCCTTTCATGTTGCCTTGTACTTTGCATGCGTGCCTTGTTCCTGCTGTCAGGACCTTGCTGGGTGGCATCAGCTGGCACCTTTTAGCCCTTTTCTTCCTCTGTCCATGAGCTGTCTCTGTTGGCATTTCCTTCCTTCGACTCTGAGTTCCCTTTGCTGCTTCTCTTGGCCCGAGACGTGCAGTTGTTGCCCCAGGGTCTGTGGGTACAGTTTGCTGCGATCTCCGGTTTCTGCTCACCAGGCCCCCTCGTGGTTTCTGGTGTCACGTGTCTACTCTTCAGTAATACCTGCTGTCTCGGGTCTCTGTCTCTAGTTCGCCCCAAGTTTCCTCATTCCTCCTTCAGCTGTTCCCTCTCCTGGGTTCTGCTTTCTCTTCTCACTATGACGCCCAGTACCATTCATTCCCAAACTGCCCCTTACTCTCTGTTCCAAAGAGGGCCTGAAGCTTCGGGTGTTGCATCTCCACCCTCTGAGGTCGCACCTGCCTCGGCCCTCTTGTCAGACCTGCTCCAGCTTCACACCGAGGAGTCGATATGCAACACCCGAGGCGTCTTAGTGAGAGGGCAGAGACTAGGACTGACTACTGGCACAGCATTCATTCTCAGGCCCTTCTTGGAAGTTCGCTCTTCATTGTAAATTTGTACTTTCCTCACCCCTGCGTGCTGTGTTGGATTTTGTGTTTATGTGCCCTTCATTTTTAGACTCCTGTTTTTCTTTGTAATGTTCTATTTTGAACCACTTTTCTCTTGTAACGTAACTAGCTCTATTGTACAGCACCCTGACACCTTCGGGTAATGTCCGCGCTTTATAAAAATGCCCTAAATAAAATAAATAATTAAAACGGCTTCAAGCATCCTTCAGGGACCAACCAGAAGACCCCATACCAGGACATCCCCTAATCTGAAGGCTCCATACCCTATACCAGGACATCCCAAACTATGAAAATCCCAACCATGCCCTAAACCAGGACATCCCTTACTCAGAAGACCCCATACCCTCGACCAGGATATCCCATACTGCCATCAAACCTGGGGGCATATTATCAAGAAAGGCAATAACATTATCGCTGCTTTAGCAGCAGGAAACTGCTGCTAAAGCGGCAATAATGGGCTTGATAATATGCATTTGAGAATTCCCATAGAAGCTCAGGTTCTGGTGTTAACATGGACTTCTATTGGAATTCTCAAGGGCATATTTCTTGATAATATGCCCCCAGGTTTTTCACATGTCTTGCTTCTTTCCTGTCACTCTCTCTCTCTCTCTCTCTCTCTCTCTCCTCTCTGTCTCTTTCGGCCTCTGTTTCTCACTCCTCTCTCTCCTGTTCCATCTGCCCCTCTCTCTCCTTCTCTGTCTGTCTGTCTGTCTCCCTCTTCCCCCTCTCTCTCCCCACCTCTCTGTCACTCTCTCTCCTCTTCTCTCTGTCTCTCTCTATCTCCCTTTGCCCATGTCCGCCGAACATCCTCCGACCTCCATGTTCAGCTTCCAGTCCGCCTGGCCTGTACCACAGACCCCTACACCCCCCCTTGTGATCTACAGATATACAGAGAAGACACACTGTTGACAACTGACATTGATGGGGGCTGAAAACAGGGAAGATGCACAGGTTATTGTATGGACAGATGAATAAAGACAGATGGACATGTCACAGCCGGACATGCAGTGTATAGATCACTCAGATTGGATACAACATTGATTGTTGGAAAGAACATTCTGAAATAAAAGTTTCACCACGTCAGTAGGTGGGAAGATGTTATTAACAGCATTTCATGATTTTGCCCCCAGTCAGCACTTGAACTGCGACTTTTTAACACAATGTGAAAGACACACAAAGAACGTTTCTGGTGTATGCTGAGTCGCGGTGAAAGTGTCCGATAATCAATATTTGGTTTATTAAAATCCTGCCATTAGTCCGTCTTCTGTTTCTACGCCCCTGGGTGGGCGCCCAGCGTTCGAGGGGGCGGAAGAGCAGGTGATAACAGGGCCCCCCTGGCTGCCCCCCAGGTGTGAACATTGAACACACCTGTAGAGGTGTGTCTTCGGCAGAGGGGGAGGGGGCTTACAGCCCTCTCCTCGCCCATGGACGAGGCTGCACACAGACCTGGCAGACTTTAATAAACCACAGACCACCTGTGCCCCCCACACACAGCACTCAGCCTTAAAGATCACACCAGAAAGGAACGGAATGCATAGCCACTGGAAGAGAACGGAAAAGACCCAAATCAACCCATGAGGCAGCAGAAAATGATTCTCCAAAAGAAATAGCGCTGAGTGGCCCTGAAGAGAGAGGCGAGGAGCTTTACCTCTGTGTAAACCTTGTCCAAGTACACTGGCTTCACCTTGAATAAACAAGAACATACATGTTGAATGAGAGTACATGGGGACGGGGTCACGTGCCCCACGGAAGCGCACACATCAGCGCTGCTTTGGGTAATGAGTTATCTGACTGTGTAGTGTGTACCTCAAATATTTTTATAAGTGCTGATTAAAGGACACATTCTGGAACTCAGGGGGTGACACCCTCACACTACCCCCCTCTCACGAGGAATACATCTTTGCCACCTGGCTGGAACTACAAGTGGCAATGGGGCAGCCCTAGCCCCCACGATGCTGGGTTGAGCCGAGCCCTGGGGGCCCCTGGCCTGAAAGAGCTCCTGACTCAGATCAGCACACAGCCCCAGTGACGTGTATATTTGTTTCTCAGAGTCACACTCAGTGTGACATCTTACCTTAGACTACACCGTGGTGGTGGCTGGCCTGGGCCCCTACCGTAGGGTTCTGCAAATCGCCTGGCTCGGCAGCACTGACTTGTGACTCCCCTGCCGTGCCAAGACTGTCTGTGTCTCCCTCCACTCACTAGTCTAAGGGCGTGGTGGTGGCGCGGGCCAAAAGAGCACAGCGCGGGGGGTAGCCCAGGGCCGTCATTGGTAGTGCTATAAGATTGATGGCCCTGGGACCAACAAACTGAGTGCGCCGCCACGCATCGCACCATCATCACCACTGCTAGTAGGTAGTGGTGCGTGGCATGCACTGACTGCAGTATTTGTTCTAAGCAGCAGGTGCACTTGCTCAGTGCAGTAATAACTGCCCCCGGCCCCACCGCCCCCTCCCCCTCCCAGATACGCCATTGGTTGGGTTCCGTTCCTTTGGCCATCAAATAAGGGAGACTTAACTATACTTGGGATTCAGGTAATATATAAAAATGTATTGCTGCTGTCTCTGGGCCACAAGTCTACTCAAACATTCTTTCGTTTTCACCCTCTCTTAATCCAATCCCGTCGCCCAGCAGCCAAACTGAATGTGCCAAAGTACCTCACCACTATTATCGTCACTAGTCCTACATTAGCCAAGCCCCATGTGGGCATCTTCCCCAGAGGACAGACCAAAAGGTCCGAAATGCAGTGAGGCTATTTTGTACGCTGGCAGATAGATTTCTAATCGTGATGAATATTTTCAGTAATGAGTTAAGAAATCCTCCTTTATAAATATAAAGCAGAGCAGTCTGCAGAGGCGAGGCTGCACTGAAAGCTGTGTTCACAGCGTGAACAGATTGGTGTCACCCCCCACTGATGGTGTCACCCAGTGCGGTCCGCACTCCCTGCACCCACCTAGTGACGCCGCTGCCTGCTATATCCAAAGTGAGAAGCATTCTGATGAGGGACTTAGCACTGGCTAAGGCACAATCAGCTCAGGACTGATTCAAGAAACTGCTTTCTTTAGTCACCTGCTGCTGCGTAAACTCACCCACAGTAAACAAACTGGAGTGCCAAATCACAGTGGAAGAAGTTATGAAAACAATTGATGTCATAGCCAATGGAAAGGCACCTGGTGAAGATATCTTCTCAATGGAGTTTTATAAAATGATCAGTCTCTAGATTTGGTATTTAAGTAATCACTCAAAAGGAGCCACCTAAATGAGTACTTTCTCAGACTTAGGATCTTGATAATCCCCACACTAGGAAATTACCTGCTGGAATGCCCTATCTATTGACCTTTTTTGCTTATGAATGCTGACGCAAACATGTTAATTAGTGTATTTGTGAACAATCTGAACAAAATAATCATATTACTGCTTGTCAGAAATGGGTGTCTCTAGTTGGCAAGGGTCTGCACCTTTGTACAATTAGGGACCCTTCCTTCTAGTCAGGATAAGGGAGTTATACTGCTAAAATATCCCCTGCTCACCCGTGGTAGCTTGGCATGAGCAGTCAGGGTTATTCTAGAGGCAGGATGTAAGCATTTGCATGTAACCAATAGTAATACAGTGAAGACATTACAAAAGGACAATACACCAGTTTAGAAAAATATCCAATATTTGTATATATCCAAAACGAGATCAAAACCGATAAAAAAAATCCACCATACAGTTCTCAGAAATCTTCAGCAATCAAAATAGACTTGAAATACAGCTCCTTGAAGTTGATAGCTCCGTCTGGGTCTATCACTGTGTCGTGAACAACAAATCAAAACAGTTATGGCTGACTGTGGAGTCACGGGCCACCTACGGTGTTGGGAAGACCTGCAAAACACTAACTTTAGAAATGTAAAGTGTCGGTGACCGCTCAATAAGCCCCGAAGGGCCGGTGCCCACAGGTGTCAGTTCCGGAGGTCTGTGCAGGAGTCATCGGGCGCTTGAAGTCACGAATGTTGCAGATCAAACTTCTTGTGGTTGAAGTCGGGAGCGCCACGTCAGCAGACATCAGGGCTGCGGTGCAAAGTGCAGTGGTGCGGCATGTGGTGCCATCAGGTCGCGGTGCAGGCAGCTGCTCGGTGAGAGTTGTCGAGGGGCATTGGTGAGACCAGGGCTGCGCTGCGAGGTGATGCGGTGCTCGTCACGGTGCTGGCAGGTCATGGTGCAAGCAGCGGCGTTACCGTTACTGAAGCGCTGTCATCGGCTGACGAACTGGAGTCGATGGCACCGGCATCAGTGGGCCAAAGCTGTGGTGCGGGATGAGGATGGATGTGTCGTGAGACTTAAAAGTGGTGCCCTTGAACCATGGTGCAAGCAGTGGCACTGAGGTAGGCGTGGAGCGGCGTAATCGGGGAAATCAGGGCGATGGTGTGAAGCGAGGCGGTGCCCACAGGTCGCAGTGCAAGCAGTGGCTAGTTGGGGGCATCAGGTGGCGTGTTTGGTGAGACCAGGTTTGCAGTGCAAAGGAAGGTGGTGCGCTCTGCGGTGCTTTCAGGACAAAAAGTCAGCAGCAGCATCTTAGAAAGCGCTGGGTTGCTTTTTCTTCTGGTGTTGCACAATACACACAGTCCCCAGTGCTGATGGCAGAAGAACTTGAAGTCTTTGCTGTTCCTGAGACTTCTTGAACAGGGGGCACGCTCTTCCTCAGACCCTTGGACAAACTCACAAAACGTGAGTTGCAGAAAGTTCAGTCCAATCCTTTCACTGCCCAAGACAGAAACAGCCACTGCAGGCCAACACAGCAAAGCACACAGCAAGGTGGTAGTCTCTGCTCACTTTTCCAGCTCTTCTTCTTGGCAGTAATTTTGGTTCCAAAAGAGTTCTACAGTTTTAGGGTTTGGGCCCCATTATTTATCCCCCAAATTCCTTGGTGTTCTTCGGCAGAGAGTGTCTGTGCTTAGACCAAACCAGTTCTGTCCTCTCTGGCCCAGCTTCCTGGCAGGGGGTGGAGACAGCATTGTGGGAGGCAGACCAGGCCAATTCAGGTGCAAGGAAATCTCCTACTACTCTAAATGCAGCCTAGGTCTATTCATCCCAGCTCTGACCCTTCAGACTCTCTAGAGCCACTGCACATCCCCAGCCCCTGTTACTCCAAAGCCATGCAGTCAGTTCACATCCTAGCAGAGTAACACAGGATGACTAAGCAAGAAAATACCTACTTTCTAAGCACAGAATGTAAAAATCATCTTCACTAAAAGATGCATCCTTAGATTCTGAGTTCAGTCCCACTAAACTTTATTGTCCTATCTGGTCCCAAAAGGAAGTTATATTTATAAGATGTCATAGATTCACTCCGATGCTTTCCTATGGGCCAGATAGCCTTTCAATAGTGAAAAACAAAATTTCCAGTAGTTCACTATCAGGACATGCCACACTCATCATGGCATGTCCCACCTTTTACATACACTGCAGCCTGCCCATAAGGATACCTTGGGCCTAACTTAGGGGTGCCTCATATGTACAAAAAGGGAAGGGTAGGGCCTGGCAAGTGGATACACTTGCCAAGTCAACATGGCATTTACAAACTGTGTGCAGACCCTGCAATGGCAGGTTTGAGTTACCTTTGAAGACTGCTTGTGTGGGTGGCACAACCAGCGCTGCAAGCCCACATGCAGCATTTGATTTATCGGCCCTGAGCACCTACAGTGCACTGTACTAGGGACTGACTAGTAAATCAAATGTATGTATAAACAAAAGAAGAGAGTAAGGGATTTTTCACATATGTGAATGGAGGGTACTCCTAGTCCCCAGGACCTGAATATAGTACTAACAAAAGAGGAGTATCACCACAAGGACCTTAAAAAAGGTTCTAAATGGGATGTCAGAGAACAAAAGGGATAGTATCCTTTTGTTAGAAGACCCCTCACTCACCAACCTGGTTGGTGACATGCTTCATCATCGGGGTCCCACCCTGACGGCCGAATGCCATCAGGGTGTGCTATGACACCTGACTACAGGGGAGCTGGTTTTTTGAGTGAAAAAGTGCAAAAAGTGATGTTAAAAATTGTCCTGGTATAACTTTTTTGAAAAAAAATCATTCATAAGCTACAGGACAATGTTAAAAACAGAGTGGAGATACTGATGGGTGATAATGACCGTGAGTATCTATGTGAAAGTAATTAAAAAGGTCTACATGTTTCAACCCGTAAACGGTAAATCCCAGATTTTCGTCAGGACCAGAAAGAGCAAAATGGATAGTCTACACACACTAACTTGTATCCAGTCCTAGATTGCTGTGGCCTTACTGCAAAAATCTGCAGTAGGCAACCTCAAAAACCTAAAATAGGTGAGGAAAAAAGAGACCTGTGGGAGGAAACAAAGAAAACCAGTCACAAACAAACAGATTACGTGCCTGTAACGTAGTGTAGGCTCTCACATGTCTGCATGCTTCATGTGAATCCCATTCAGAATGAATATCAAACAAAGTTCGTGCCTAGCGTGAACGCATGCTTGTATAATGGCGATACAGTGCTGGCTGGCTGTATTTTCATTGTCAAGTGGTGTTATTATATAGCCATCTTCTCGAGCTCACTCAGTCACACTGATCAATAACGGTGTAAATGGTGGCTGTGGATTAATTTTAAATGAGTCACTTGCACAGAAACTATTGGCTGGGTAACTATCAATACTCACAAATGTTATAGTGAGTGGAACATAAATGCATGCATTCATAATTATAACACAAAACAAAACAAACTGTCACAAGGAGAGGTCTTACTCCAATCGCGGGTCTCATAGGCTTCGTGGGGGCAGAGGGAAGGCTTGTTCAACGGTGGAACATACTCTATAGTGTATGAACAGAGGGTCAGACAAACAAGCCGACTGAGGGAATACATATAAATGAGGCCCAAAGCGAGCTGATAAAGAGAGTGTCAAAATGGCTAGGCTCATTACCAATGCAGCGCTCTATTAGCGATGACAAGTAGCTCGTTATTCAGAGTTGTCTTACTTACAGTTTCGCTGAACAACGAGGTCGGTCTAACTACGCGCCTCTCTGGTGTCCCTGCTACTCCGGCAGGGTGCCGGCAAGGTGGAGATCTAGCCGTGGCTTCCGGGAGTGGGCGGGGCTACGTGGGGCACGTGCAGGATCGTTGCTAGGCAACAGTGTGGGACGCCAGTACGGTGGTCTGGCGGTGTCAAGAAAGGCTCCGCGTGTGTAAATGAAAAAATAATTTCAACACGGTGGAAAGTTTGCAGGCTAGATGTCCCGCTCAGGGGGTGATTCTTGTATTAAAAACGACTAAGAAATAGAACGAAAGCTAGCAAGCATGGAGTCACAATGTGACTGGGGGAAGGGGGAATTTCAGTAGGTGGTGACTGCGTCAAGACGGCCAGTACGCCATCAATGGTGGTAGAGTCACAATGTGACTGGGGGGAGATTTAGTAGGTGGTGACTGCGTCAAGACGGCCAGAACGCCATCAATGGTGGTGGAGAGCACAGAATAAAGGTCGATAATGTTGCCCCTCCACACTATGCATTATCTGGGTGGCAGTGTTGATTCAAAGGGCAGAGACCCATCAAATGGTGGCGAGTCTGTAAAGGACGCAGTATCTGGGTAGCCCAATTATTTTTGCTGGACAGAGCCCCAAGGTCGATAATATTACCCCTCCACAGTATGCATTATCTGGGTGGCAGTGTTGATTTTAAACGGACAGAGACCCATCACATGGTAGAGAGTCTGAAAAGGACCTAGTATCTGGGTAGCCAGGTTATTTTTGCATGACAGAGGCCCATGGGATATTATCATTAAGACCTGTTAGTGCGTGGATAACCTATATATCCAATGCTGTTCCTTCTCAAACAGGTGTTTTTGTAAGTTGGGTCCAGCCTTCACCTGCTCAATTATGGTCCACATCATGTCATTAGGGGTGTGATGCATTACAAGAAAGTGATCTGTGAGTCTGGTTGCACTTTTTTTGCAACTTCTTCTTTTGATTATTTTTCTGTATCAATGAAAGGTGACTATATTCAGTCCGAAAGTGAGGATGCCGAAATTGTCTTTTCTCCAACTGATTGGATGATTGAGACCTCTGTCTCTACAGGCATCTCTGTGTGTTTAGGAAAATAAAGATCCTGTGGTGAGCACTAGCCCCATCAGTAGCTATTTGCAAGCAACCTTGAATTCTTGATGTGCCTTGCTAACATTGTTAGCTGCCATCCAACATGAGTCTGGAACTGAAGTTTATGTTCCCTATTTGCCACGGTCAACAGTAGACAAAAGAACCCATGTCCTGAAGATGGTCTTACAGATGCTTCACTATAAAAAACGAAATGTCGACTGTCTGACCCATTTTCTTTGTCATTTGTGTTTTAGGAAAAGTTCATTGTATAGTCAATGATGTTGTTCCTATCAAATATGGGAAATGGGTTATGGCAAAAGTATTCATGATAGAAAAATATTTGTTTCAGTTTCTTTAGTTTTTTGTGAATTGCAGCATGTAGCCTTTTTACTCAATATAAATATTTCTATGAAGCTCATCACCTGTGTATCATTATTTGTTTGACTGAATATATTTCAGTATAATGATTGAGTCGTTGTTTAATGAATTAATTGATTTCCAACATTTGTTTGTATTAAGTCACCAATTGGGGCCTAAAGTTAATTTATTTAGTTAAATTTTGTTTTGGTACTGATTCCAAAAAGAATCCCTTGAAAGTATCATTACCTGATCGTTTATATTACCCAAGCCTCAAAGGGTTTATTGGGTTGCCCATTGTTTTGTATAGAGTCATTAGATGATAGTCTCATCACTTTTGAACAAACAAGTCAACTTGAGGGATTGAACAAGTCCAATATATGGCTGAAACTGCTTCCTCCTAGTAGTAGTTCTATTGTTGGCAACCGGAAATGCCCTTACAACTTCTGTTCCCGAATGCTTCATCCAGAAACATGATTAGAGATGTCTAATTTGAACACTATTGATTGACTATTAGACCTGGCTGAGTCTACTGAAATGGGCATGCGCCCGGCCCCTGATACTGAAGCTTTTATAAGCACATCGAAAATGGCTGGGCAAGCTGAATTCCTGGGTCAGCCTGCAGTTGAGTTCAGAGTTCATTCTACCAATTCAGTTACACCCCTGCTGCTGCTACGGCTTTTTCTGTTGCTCCACTTCAAGGGGGAGAATCAAACTTTGAATCTAGTCTGTCTATAATTTCTTAGAACTTGGTTGGCATCAAATTTAAACATGTAGACTCAGAATGGTTATTCTGCATTAGAAACAATGATGTCTGTATGTTTCTGGGGACCTGGGCCACAACTAGGGTGTGCATCAATGGTTTCTCAACCTACAGTGTAGAAGCATAATCACCGTACAAGCATGGAAGAGCGAGTGGAAGGTCGCTTATTGTGATGAAGAATGACTTGCACTGCACTCACTCACATTTGTCAATAGACTCACCTCATATAATGAGGGTGTTACTTAGATTTCCTTCAGATCTGAAATTGGTGTTATTCAATGTGTATGCTAGAATAGTTCCTCTTAGTAGCGAGTCCACGACCTTGACGATTCTAGATGAACTAATCGAAACCAACCAACATAATGTCAATTTAATAGGGGGTGGTGATTTCAACACTTCTTTTGAACCATCTCCATATGTCAGTGAGCTTACTGAAGCTGAAGATGAATAGTGGCATATCCTTCAGTTAGATGGAAGGCAGCAACACATCTTTTCTCGTACTGCTCTTCAGCAAACTGCGATCACTGTTGACCGGGGTATAAGGGCTTGCTATGGCCGGACCCACTCTGACTCTCTAAGGTCATTCACATTTAAGCATGGTTTTTACAGAAGCACTATTGTTTTTATGTGTCTAGATGTCAGGCTTTTGAAAGTTGACGCTCGTCTTGACATTGGTCATAATTCTTTGCTTTTATCTCTTGCTGGTGATACTTTGCTTTGGGGTAATTCCACCTCTGGCACAGTTGCGCCTGAACCCCTTCCAGCTGACAACTGTAGGAGAGTCTAGGCCCCATGTGATATCTAACCCAAAACTACACATTGAGATCGATGACTTGTTTATTTTCTTTGTATCTGATTTTGAAGATTCCCCCAGCACTTACATCCCAATTCTTAGCATTCATAAATAATTTTTCGCTAAGCCACAGTGCGTTTTTTTATAAGCAACATGCACACAGGCAACCTACAGTGGTGAGGGTGGTTAAATGGTTTACTCAGATTGTAAAAGAGCAAAAATGAGACCAAGGGTGGCTGTCAAAGACAACGCATCTGAAGAAATTAAAAATGCTAGGGGGAATTATAAATTTGCTCTCACCAATGCGGAGAAAAATTGGGATGATAAAATCTGGCAAGTTGTACTTCTTGCTATTAATATGAAGGGCAATAGACCTTTTTGGCAAATTCAGTCCCACAGAAACAGAGATGACCCTAGAGTGTATCACTCTCACATTCAACCTGAGAAGTTGGTTTCTCACTTACAAGAGCTGTATGCTCCGGAGGTCCTTGTTCCCGATGACAATAACCTTCCAAGCTTGATGACGGAAACTTTTACATTAAAATGGGTAGCAGATGAGATTTTGGAAACAAACCATGTGCACTTTACTTTAGGAGACACTGCTTTGGCAATTTACTCTCTCAAGCAGGCCAAAGCACCTATCCAGATTAAATTCTAGCTAACATGATTAAATCTGAATCCATGATTTTGACTAGCTACATCAATCTTATTTCAAATGTTGTAGCAGCTGGGGGAAAACCTGGAAACTAGGAGAGAAACTGAAAATATCCCTATGTACAAAAATAAAACTTATCAATTTGCAAAACATTTTTGCTAGGCAGGTCCTGGATAAACTATTCATTTGGCTTCAAACCACGTTTTGTCTCAACTCCAAACCTGATTTCAACCAAAGACTAATAAGCCTGAACATGTATAAGAAATATTCTGAATGGCTCTTCTTTATTGGAAATACACTCTGCTACTTAAGCAAAAACTGTATGTGGCCTTTGTGGATCGCAAAATTACATTTGATCTCAAACCCAGAGGGGAATTGTGTTTTGCTTAAAATGGGTGTACAAGGGACCTTGGTAAACCTTATAGCTAAACTTCACATAGAAAACTATGCTTAGTCCATACAGGCAGCAAAGGAGAATTGACAGATCATATTCCCATTTCACAAGGTGTACGCCAGGGGTACGTCCTTGTTCCTACTTTATTCACCTTATATATTAACGATGCAGTGCATGTACTTTTAGACTGCCAGAATGATTTGCCTGTCTTAACCAACAAAATGACACCAATCTTATTATTTGCTGATTATTTTATCCTTATCTCTAAATCACCAATGGGATTGCAGGTATTAGTTAACACATTCCTAGAATTCTGCAAAACTAGAGGAGTAGAATTGAATGCAACTAAAACCAAGTATGTGATATTTGGTTCAGGGACTGGTACAAATTGTGTGGTGAGAGAAGTGCAAGAACTCCTAGAAAGAGTCCATAACATAGACTACCTAGGAGTCAGATATCCTACAACCTTAGGTGGGAACCCAAACGTTCACTCCTTATTCAGCATAGATCCCATGCTGTTCAGCAGGCGCACAAACAAACTCAATCCGTGTCGGTGTCTCCTACACTTGAAGTTTACAGTGAAAAGGCCTAGAGGGCTGCGACTTTAGGCCCAAAGGCTTAGGGGTATGCTGACACCCAGCAACTGTCCCCTGTGGAAACCACATTTGCGAGATCACTGCTTGCTTGTCGGGTTAGTACCCCTTTAACCCTGCTCTTTTTTGACTTGGGTATCAACCGAATTTCAATGTTGATATCATTGAAACCTCTGGTGTATTGGGTTCACTTGTGGACCATGCCAGAAGTAAAAGAATACAGGGACTCAATCAGGAAAATAGTGGTTTTAAACAGTGTTATGCAAGTTCCATGGTTCAAATAAGTGTTTTCTTGGTTTTTGAAGCTTGGTCTCTTAAGATACTGGCATGATCCTAATGCAAACTACAAATCAAACATCAGAGGTATAAAAATTGTTTGTTCACTGGTGAGTCTGCTAACTCAAACAACTGTGTTGTACTCAGGAGGGTAGTTGGAACTACGTTACTCTTGCGTGTTTGCACTTTTGTACCATCTAATATTGTATCCTGTGATCACTTATTCAAATAATTTTTATGTTATCGATATGTCAGGGTATTATTGAGCTTTGAACCATTATTAGCAATCATCTGTTTTTAGCATCTATTGACCATGCTTTTAATATTTGAAATGTTAGATGTGTTCCCTTTTAAGCCTGTACCCAGCAATGTGTTGCTCTGCACATATTGGGCAGTCGCACTGCTGGATTTTAATATTTTCATACAATTTATCTCATGAATTGTTGTGTGAGATACTTTTTACTATTTTGATGTATGTTCATTTTTTTATAGCAGGCTTAAACGATTTGCTGTGGTGTTTTCACCATGAATGTTTTTATTTGGATGTTATTATGGTTTTTATTTACCCAATAAATTACCTTTTGACTTTCACTTTACTCAACTGAATATATTTTCCAACTTTGCAGGCTATAAAATGAATTGGTCCAAATGCAAGTTATACCACTAACCTATCAAAAAACAACCCTCAGAGACTTATTATTCAAATGGCTGCACAGCATACTAAAATACCTGGGAATTGTCATTGATCAGGGGTGCCAAACAGACTTTCATCGTTGGATCCACTTGAACTTATCCTTGTTGGGGAGAGTCCAGATTATCAAAATGAACATCATACTTAAACTTAATTAGGTTTTGGCTTGATGCCCTCTTAATACCCACATCCTTTCTCAAAGATATCATTCACACTATCCGCCACTTCATCTGGGGAAAAAAACACTGAGATTAAAGGGGCCCAAACTGTATGTGCCCACTATAAAAGTGGGCATTTTTTTACCTTCACATATACATTTATTGACTTGCACAGCAGTTGGTACATTCCCTTTACATGATGACCACAAACATAGCGATACCTCACTGCATTCTAATAGAGAGGCATATCCTGAATACACAAGAGGAACTGGCATTCTACTCTATAGCACAACCTTGAATTACTACACTTTCAAACACTTTTATACATGGCTCTCAAATTGAATGAAAATTTGCCCACAAATATTAGAAAACTCCGGTCCATTTCCACTCCAAAGCAATGCAGACTTAATGGTAGGAGGAATAAACATTACTTGGTCCTTCTGGAAAACATGTAAGATACAGCATATTGATGAACTTCTTACACAAGGGGCACTGACAATATTCCTTGAGCACCATATGGAAAACCGCCTCCCCGTCACTCGAATTGACATAAGCTTTCACAGGACAGTTAGGAAACCCCCAGCTCACATTAGTATGAACCCTATTGTGCTCTACTTACCAACTTGGAAGGATTACAGAGGGGTCATATCAGGGTGATATATTACAATAACTGTTCATTGGTTCTCCACTGACACCTTCTCTTCATTGCACATATGGTGGGTAATTTGAAGACTTATGCTTGCAAGTTTTTGAGGATTTATGGGTCCCTTTATTAAGGACTGATTCCAAGCTGGAGAAGACTTGCTTATAAATATGACTTTACCCATTGATCTGTGCTAAACACCCACTCGTAAATTGGTTATTTCTGATACCCCTTCTATTTTTTCATTTAGCATCCGTGAATTGCTGTACCTTTTGGATTGAATTCCACTCAGAATTTAACATGCTTACTGATGTGGGTATGTTATTGCCCCTACAAGTGGCGAGTTGGTTGTTGCAACTTATTTGCTATTGTGGACCAAATACTTGTTATGATTAGAATGAAATTGTTGAGGCTTTTTCCAGGATGTGGTTTATGGGGGGTTTACACTAACAAACGCATTATGGATAATATATTGCAGTTTTCATTTAAAAGTAAAGTTTCAAGCAAAAAAAGTTAATTGGTGAAATCACAAGAACTACACAAAATGCAGAGGAATAAGTGCATGATTTCTACTATCAGATATTTGCAGGTTTTCAGACAATATAGTGAAATGGATGTGCCCGGTGAACAACCTTTACAACAAAACTTTTACAACGCACTACCATTACAACGCGGTCATTACAACGCAAACCATTACAACGCATTGCGCTGGGGGGCCCTCTAGGATAGGGTATAAATTTAATTTTCTATCCAACACCTTCCCTAGTGTCCACGGGGACTGGAGTTGGAATAGAAAATAAAACTTACCACTATCCAGCACCTCTAAGCGCTATGCGTTGTAAAGGTTTGCGATGTAAACACCGCGTTGTAAAGGCAGGCGTTGTAATAGCCTGTGTTGTAACGTCATACATCCGATGTGCCCATAAATGAAGGTGCTTCAGGATTTGTTTGACCTTTTGTGTTGGGTTCTCTTCCGGAATTGAGTTCTCATCTTTAACACAGCGTGACATGTTGTCATGCAGGACTGTTGGATAAAATATTGGCTAAGCCAATTTAGCTATTGTAGTTTATTACTGTGATGCTTAAAAGAAATCAGTAAAAGAATGTTATGTTTGGACAGACTTAGGGCAATGTCTGGCACGGCAATGAGGAATGGAAATTTTTAGGATTTTTCAAGAGGATGGTTTAACAGGTTGAAGCAGATGTTTTAACAATAATATCAACAATGGTATGATGTAATCTGGTGATGGTCACATTTGTGGTAAAGAAGAACATTTGAAGCAAATTTGTATATTTAATGTGAAGCTAAATATTACAAAATCTCAAATGATGCCTCAAATGAATCGTGAATCTCAAATGGTGCCTCAAATCAATCCTGAACCTCAAATGGTGCCTCAAATCAATCTTATGAACCAGAATATGAATTTGATGACAATGAATGGAATTGCACAGTCAATGGGCTCAGCTCCGATGGGCTTAATGCAGAATGTGCAGAATGCAAGGCAGTTTTCCAGAAGTATTCCTCCAGCTTTAGTTGAGCAACCGAAGATGCAGAATATTACAGTAGGATTTCACAGAATTTGTAAAATTTTACTTTCAACGAAGTCAACAAAGTAAACCCATCAGGGATTAATTATTAATTTTCACAGTTTGTAACTACCCTCGATGTTCCACAAGGGCCAGCTCAGAAGCAATGGCTGTGCCCGTGAGGGGAGGAAGATTGTATGCTTAGTGCAGTCTAGAGGTAGATCTGAATTGTTATTTTAATAAGGGTAAGTTAATGGCAATCTTATACCATTTTTCGTTCATACTTGTGTTACCTTTTCATCATTGAGACCATTGGAAGTTTATAATCTACCTCTCTTGGCAACAGAAGTCCTAGATGAAGGCCTTTCAATTAAACAAGTAATTAATGATATGTAAGCTAATGTTCCAGTGAAAATAGGTTCGACTATAAAAGAGAACAAGTTCATGATTAGTGAGATTAGTCCAGTAAATGTATTAGGTTGTGATTTATTATATGAATGAAACTGTTGTATGTATTGTGAGCAGTAGTATATTTCCAATTCTCACAAAAGATTTATAAAAATAAAACGTTTTGTGATTTTACTGGAAATGATATTGTTCTTATTAAAAACGGTAAACCCTGTTCAAATTAAAGTTTCCATCTGCCCTCAAAACACCTGCACTCCTCCTCACTCGCCCTCGCACCCCCCAGTCTACCTCAATGGGGGCCAGTCCTTATCCTACATTGCCGCAAAGACCTGGTACAACCTGCCCCTCCACCTCCGAACAGCCTCCTCTCTGGTGGACTTCAGAAAGAAACTCAAGACCTTGGCTCTTTGACAGAGACATGGCACCCTCAGTGCCCAGATACCCTTAGGGGGCGACAGTTTTGTGCTTTACAAATGCTGATTTATTAATTGATTGATTGATTTATTGATGGGTTGACTGTTTGTATACCATTGATCCTGTGTGTTGTTGCCTTTTAGCATGGAATTTGAGTCCCCAAAAGGACAGTGAAGCAGAAGTGGCATCACTCACCCAATAAAAACACATGACAGAAAAGGAATTAAGATCACATGACCCTTTTCACCTTGATGATATAACAGGAAGGAATCTCACATGACCTTTGGCCCTGGGACAAACCTGAAGGAGACATCTTTGATGTTACACATCCTCTAATAAGTGCAAGATGAACAACAGAACCCATAAACTGCTAAAGCACATATTAGTATTTTAGGAATCACCTATCCTTTAGTGAGAGTGTCCGCCATCACTTCCAATGAGTAGACCCATCATATGCCAGGAATTCTGCCTTGACATACAGTATACGCCAGACAGTTATTATATACCGGCACAGGTTTAATTTTCCAAACTCAACCCCCCATATGCAGGCACATCCCTGCATTCTTTTCGTAGGCACAGCTTTACATGCCAAGGCATCTTCAAAATGCTCCGGCACATGCCCAAGTAACGAGGTATTGCGCCAGTGCCACCCAGCCCCCAATACAAGAATAAAACACATCAGCCAGTGCTGAGGTAAAGATTTCAGTGCCTTCAAACAGCTCCAAATGCAAAGCCATAACCTTTATTGCAAGCTTCTATCACATGCTCAATATGTGTAGCATGGCCAACAACAGTACACACCTAAATGTGTCCCACTTGCACAGGATAGATACAATTATAGATATGAGCTGCAGTGGTCGAAGACTATTTCACAGGTGGCCTTGACTTCTACCTACTTCAGAAAACATTCCTTGCCCCACAATATTAGCGGGCAATCGACAGAGCAAGGAAAAATAGAAGCATACAGCTTCACCCATGACCTTGTATCATTAGTTTCATTTTTAGCCCCTTATCTGTTCCTTACGTCTTTTCATGCCCAATGTAATTTTATAACTGCCTACATAATTAGCCATATGCTGGCTGCTCTAACATTCTAGTTACACAATTACTCTTTGGGGCATATTCTCAAGAACTTATCACTGATTTATCCGCACTTTAGCACCGCAAAAGTGGCAATATATTTATCACCCCATTCTCAAGCTGGTGCAAACTGTCAATATCGCCAGTTTTCCAGCGATAGCTGCAGCAAAAAATATTGCCATGGATGAGAGAGACAACTAATGCTAATAGTATGCAGAGTAAGCTTTCCCGTGCAAAAGCACGCGAAAACACCACCACGTGATATTCTCAACGACCAGCCAGATCGGAGAAGCAATCTAAAAACAGGCGATAAGGCATGTTAGCGGCAGGGATTTAACACCTGCCTTTTACTGGTGTTAAGCAGGATGACAACCTGCAGTATAAAAGGGAGCCCAGCCCAGAGCCACATCTGAAGACCAACACAACAAATTCTTTAAAAAAAAAATATTATTTTAAGGCCAGGGTCCCAAATTTGGGGTGCCAGAGCCCAGACAAGGGGGACGGTCAGGTTTTCCGTTCAAGCTTCCTTTCATACACAAAGCGCACACTAATGGAGAATAAATGGCATTCAGGGTTTGTCTCCTGCATTTGCACTTCAGAGGTGGCAACTGCACCCCAATAATGGGCGCCTCCCCATACGTTAATGTAGGAATTCTTTGGTGGCAGAGAAAAGCAGCAAGTCCATTAATCTGGCCGGAGTACAAATGTTGGGATTCTGCCTTTGTGCAGGCACCCAGGGGTCAAATAATTGCTATGCGGGACCAGGTTTGTCAGGTAATTCAACTATTTCCGGTAGTACATGGGGTTCCACAATGTACGCGACTAAACGGGTCTGTAGGAGGCCAAATGAAAACTCCAAGTTCTAGGGTATGGCTAAGGCAAAGTTCAAGTGGATTGCCTTGCCTAATCTTCCTTACGGCCATTAGGATAAAATGTGTAATTTTCCATGTTCTGTCTGGTTGGCTTAAACAAGCTATACAATGAAACGCCGTTTCCCCCTTCAGTCCTTTTAGTCATTGAAGCTAGTGGGAAGCATCTAATGTCATTGGGAAGGCATCTGTTGAGGGAGGCCTTGTTCATACATGTGGTCAGAAGTAATACCACTAGCAGCATGGGCCGAGGGCGTCCCTGTTCAGGCAATAACAACATCTGTAGAGATGAACAATTTCATTATAAAAATCATGGTGGATGCCGCAACAGGTGCAAGTTGGTGCAATTTGCTCAAGTAGGTAAAGTGGACCAGTGCCGTAGAGAAGGGGTGCATTTCTTAGGAAATGGACATAAGCTCAAGCTGCATGGGCTGCGGGTGTCCCTGTTCAGGCCATACGGGCATCTGTAGAGCCGAACCGTTTCATTATAGAATCCTGGCTGGTGCCACAACAGCTACAAGTTAGCACAACTTGCTCTAGGAGGAGAAAGGGGTCAGTTCCGCAGAGAGGGGGTGCATCTTTCAGGAAATGCACATAAGCTCTTTAACTACATTATAATGGTGGCTCTGAGGGAGCACTGTCAGCGCCTGGCGGGGCGAGTACGCCTGGTGGCTTCTCACCCTGTGGCGGAGCACTGACAGTTAACAACAAAGGGGAAGGCACAACAATGGAAGTCCAGTGATTCAATGGAACCTGGGAGGGAGTAGGATCCACGTGTGCAGAGGGTTGGCGGGGAGGGGGACCGGCCTGCCGGCGGTCCTCGTCTCTACTGCTCTAAACCGCCACTTACGGACTGAGATGAATCTTGGGGAGGCTGCCTGTGTTCAGGTACCCCCCGGAGGGCCAGTGCGCTTTTCGGTGCCCTGGATTGCAAGTAATGCAACTGTTTGCTGTAGCGCATTAGAGCCTGCCGGCACAATGTGCGCAGCTGAGTGGGGAGCTTGGCAATCCAAGTTGGCCCAAGTTCAACTGTGTGGCCAAGCTCAAATGCAGGTGTAATGTTGTGCATCATTTTCTTACGGCTTTTGCCATGTTGTTGCCGCTAAAGTGTACGGCCAAACTGAAATGAAAGTGTAATGCCGTACCTAATTTACCTAATGCCTGTTGCTGTGAATAATTTTATATATCTTAACAGGATGGTTTCTCCTATTGATCTGAGATGAACTCTGGTTTGATGTGAATAAAAAGGCTATGTCCTGGACAATATGCTCTGTTTCTGAGAGTTCCTGGACATAGTGGGGTGGAAAATAAAGGAAATGGCGAAGAGTGAATGTCGCGTTGTGCGCATACTGTGAGCCGGCTCCCCCCGCGCCTAGAGGAGGAGTGCCCTTAGTTGTGCCACGAGACTGAGCCTCCTCCAGGCTATGAAGGGAGTGGAATTATTTAGGTGATCTGCTGATGTTAGGGTTCGCAGGTATTCCTGGGCGAGTTATTTAAGCCTATGCCTTGGAGTATTCCACCTCTTTGTCTCCTCAGACCTCCGACAAGCTCCAGAGGCGTGTCGTTTACCACCCACCGACCCGGCAGAAGAGCGAGGTGTCGGCAGAGGGTGGAGCACTGGCAGTTAACAACAAAGAGGAAGGCACAACAATGTAAGTTCAGCGATTTGAGGGACCCCGGGAGGGGGTAAGATCCACCTGTGCAGAGGGTTGGCGGGGAGGGGGACTGGCCAGCCGGCGGTCCTCAACTCTACTGCCCTAACCCGCCACTTATGGACTGAGATGTAACTTAGGGAGGCAAGCCTGTATTCAGGTACCCCCCAGGAGGGACCGTGCGCTATGCAGTGCCCTGGATTGCATGTAATGCAACTGTTTGCTGTAGAGCGTTGGGGCCTTCCGACACAATGTGCGCAGCTGAGTGGGTAGCTTGGTAAGCCGAGTCGGCCCAAGTTCAACTGTGCGGCCAAGCTCAACTGCAGGTTTAATGTTGTGCATGATTTCTTCCTGCTTTTGCCAAGTTGTTGCCGCTAAAGTGTACGGCCAAACTGAAATGCAAATGTAATGTTGTGCCTAATTTACTTAATGCCTGTGACAGGTTGATGCGGCTAAACCATGATGCTGTTAATAATTTTATATATCCTAACAAGATGGTTTCTCCTATTGATCTGAGATGATTTACCTGGTTTGTTGTGAATAAAAAGGCTATGCCCTGGACAATATGCTCTGTTTCTGAGAGTTCCTGGGCATAGTTGGGGGAAAATAAAGTAAATGGCGAGGACTGGATGTCGCGTTGTGCGCATACTGTGTCCAATGCCACAAAGCCTCTGGAGCTTGTTAAAATGCCCGTTCTATCTGTAATTCAGATTTACTAAAATCACATAACATGTTTCTCTTTCAATTAAATGCAGTCACAAAGGGAAAGAGAATTGTTAGGGCTAGAGATCTACTAGGAAAAAATAGTTTTTAAAATATAATTTTGAAAGCTGAACCAAATTATAAGAAAAGTAATATTTGCAATTTTACAGTTACTATCTATTAGCTTCGGGCTCACTAAGTTTTCTGGCTTTGACAGGCTGTGATCATGTTCCAAAGCCCTGACTACGGTAACAAAGTGTTTGCTTTAAAATGGCTATTTAATTCTGCTTCCTTATTTCTTATAGTTAGGCTTTTGATTTTGGAGTAAAGGCCTTATGATATGTTGCACAAAAATAGAGTCAGGCCATTTTCACTTCCTGAATGCCCTCCTGTTTATGTTGAGGCGCTCCTGTTGCCTTTATTTCACTTTACATGAATACATAAGTATTGCAAGTAGTAAAAGACAGGAAAGCATGTTGACACATCTTCCTGCCCCCACCAAATAACTTAAAATAGCCCTCTTTTTCTAATCTGCATGGCAAGTATGTGCTGTAGAGAACAAAATGCTGTGTTGCAGGCATCGTTATGTACGACGCCCTAAAATAAGTAGTGAAATTATGAGTTTTAGAAAAAGTAGCACCTCGATAGGATGGGAGACAAACAACACCGCATGAACTGTGACCACATGCAAACTAAAATAAAAATACAAAAATCACACTTGTACGAACAAACAACAGGACAAGACATTGGGGGCTTGATAAATGGATGCGACCTTCACAGAATAAATATGATACTCAAAGAGCTGTTCGTGCCTTCTGCTTCTGGCCCATCTTTGATGATTCTGAGGGCAGGGCCCCGAAGGCTGGGTAGCAAAGGGCAAACTCCTCGCAAAGGACGCCTCTGTTTTGCTTCGGTCAACTTTAGCCCTTGTCCGCAATGCGTGAATGTTAATAAATAAATAAATACAAAGTATGCCTTGCTACAGCATTTTTGGGCATATACATTGTTTCACATCCAGCCCTGTGTCATTCTCAGTTGTAGAGTAAGGAAAATTGTGAATGATGTCTTTCATGCTTTTAGTGTTTGATTATATTTTTACTACCTTTATTTTCTGGACATTGCCTTGACTTGATACCATGTCTTAACATTCTACTCCCACCTTTCCTTTGTGGAGTGTTTCCATAATACCCTTTAAAGAAGTTCAGTACCCCTTATAGAGGTTCATGGGGCAACAATGTGGACATAGGCCTTGATTATCTAGAATGTTTTCTTGTGTCTTGCATTATTTCAACAACAATATATGAGTACAAACGACAGCAGGCACTCCTTATTTAACTTACTTTACTTGCAGACTTGGTATGAGTCATTAGTAAGGCTGCTCTTTGAACCAGACATGCCCTGTGACATCATCTCTGTGTGTCAGTAACATTTACCGCAGTCAGTGTCCCAAAATAGTTTTTGTGTATTCGTTACTACTACTCGATGTCTCTGGCCCAGGGTCGAGGAATGTTTCTGCAGTACCTACCCGGCTCTGACAAAGAGCTGCCTCTCTATTATGCCACACTGCCTGACAGTCTTTTGTGTTTTTCAAGACACGGCTGTGCACTAAGAAAAATATTCACAGGTCTGCCTATGCTGAGAGAAAGACAGAATTGAGAGAGAGAAATAGTGATGAATTACTAAAAAAGAGGCTGTCTGCAGGTGATGACTGATCCTCATAAAGCAAGAATTGGTACAAGGAGAAAAAAGGAGATAGGACAGGTGATTAATGGCTTCTTATATTACCAGATTGTAAACAAAATGACCTAATATCTTAAATCAGGAAACTTTCCGGATGCCTAATGATCACTGTGACAAACACTATGAAAGCATTAAGTACGGCCCTTTGCTTCTGGTGATGGCAGGTTAAGGTGTAGAAGTACTTTGAGACACATTTTCGTTAGACAACTTTCTCATAATTATGATTGATAAATACGATAGCAACGTACACCCTGATGCATGCACGCATAGCAGCAGCAGTAACAATAAATGCAATATCAGTGTACGCTGTAATCTATGCACGCCCAATGATGTCAATACCAGTAAATGCAATGTCGATGTACACCATACCGTATGCCTGCATAATGACGTAAATCCAGTGAATGCAATGTTGATGGAGGATGTAACAACTGTATGTGTAATAATGAGAATGTCGGTAAAAATGACATCAATGACCGTCATGTTACGCATGCTCACTCTCACAACTTCGTATCAATGCTGTCGAGATGACCTCTGCATCAACACCAAGTCAGAGATACGTGGTTAGACAGGCCCTGCGACCCAAACCCAAGCCTACCGATTGACAGGTGGGTTTACACTTAGCCCAAAGACAAACGCACACCCAGGGAAAACCCTGATCTATCCCACAGATAGGTAGTCAAACCATAAACAGGCTCAGGAGATTAACCCAAATAAAACACGTTTGGGCAAAGGTGTGTATTACCAAAATACCCTAAGGTTAGATGCCACATGTAGTTAGGAATACTCAGTAAATCAAAGGTAATCATGAGCTCACTACACCGGACATCGGGAAACACACACTGGTCCACACTAGTTTTCTTCGAGGTTGAGAGACATCTGTGTCCCCCTTATCAGATGGATTTTCTTGTTAGTTATGACTACGATGCTTTTCAAAGAATGTCAAAGTGCGGCCAAAACTTCAGTACTTTGAGACTGTCTTAAGACGTGCCTCTGCCAATACTCTCCTGGCAACTGCCTTTAACTAAGCCAACTTGTTCCTGTTTTGCCAAACACCTCTTGTCTTTTCATTTACTTAAGGAGAATCATATTAGAGCAACACTATCACACTGCAAAACAGGAGAAAAACGAGAACAAATCTGAAAGAGCCCACAAAGGGCTAAAAATAAAATACATGCTCCCAGTCAGCTTGAGAGAAATCATTAAAAAAAGGCTGCATCATGCAGTTTATTTTATAACACTAGTTTATATGCATTCTAAACAGTTTGCTTTGTACTTAAAAAGCATACTTGTTTTGCCTTGCATGCAGAGGTATGAGTCATCCTTTTAATCTGATTATGCTGGCGGAGGATCAGATACGCCAACATCTTAGCTGTTCTGCTTCATACTTCTGGAATAAATAAGCACATTTTAGGGATAGAAAAATCTCAATAGTAACTTGACCATGGCACTCTTGGGCGATTGAATGCTGACACCACTTCAAAAAACTCAAGCTCCACATCTTTAGAAATAAATGCCTTAAGTTGTACTTACCTGGGCAGTCAAACAATCATAGCGCAACATCGCTGTCTCCGCAGTGTTTGAATAACAGGAAGATTCATGATTAAATGATTAAAGGATTGGTATAAAGTGATAAACATGGATAACTTTTGAAGAAGGTATTTACTGGAAGGAATTACCCATTTGCTTGCAGTGCGACAGTCGGGTGCGGAGATGGTGCCCTTGTTGAAGTCTTTTAGAAATTGCTGTGACTGGGGTGGTTCACAGCAACTGTTCGCACGCAATAATTACAAAAATGAGCATGAAAAATGAACAGATCATTTAAAGGAAGTAGTGCATTCTCTCATTAACTTTAGCTGAAAGGTATAGGTGGCATTCACACAGTGATAAAATGTGAAAAGTCATCAACTAGCATCATTTTTTAGGCATTAATTGCTGTAAGAATTTTGATAAAGAACCTATAGAGAATTCACATGGAGAACACATATATATTTATTGGAACATTCGCATGAATGAACCCTTAAATTATAGCAATGAAAACATGTGACCATGTTATATTCTCTTCATAGATACTGTACATTTTACACACATTTCCAGACACAACGGTGGTCGGATTGCATAATGCATTAAGACGGGCAATGGTCAGCTCTGCCCTCAAGATTATAATGAGAAAACACGTCCAACAAGTAGATGCTCACTGCAATCATCACATCAGTGAGACACAGCTGTTCCAAAAGACCATGAGGGCACAAATATGGATTGGGAAAGATATTCAGGAACGTCCTGATAGCTGTCACTTTAATTCAATTTTAGTGTGCGGACTGAGACTTTTCGTAAGTTTCATTTTCTCTCTGTTCGAAGAAATTGGTGATTTCAAAAGAAATTAAACCTTCAAATAATTTTTGATTGAGATCAGTTTCCAACATGGTAAATTGATGACCTCTACACCACAACATCTTACAGCTATCCCATACAGTTTCTTAAGAACAGCTTTCCTCAAGAGTATGAAAACCCATGGATCCAAACTTTGATTCAATGTTGTCATTCGGGGAGTGTACAGTATAGTTTTACATTTTCCAGGGAGTCATTGCCACATATTCCAATATTAGCCAATGTCACCTGTAAAGACTGAAAAGAAAATCATTATGCAAATTGAATGATGAAATTCCTTCCACCCACAATATTAATCCATTTCAAGGTACCGTGCATGACTACCTCAATATCTTTTGTACTGTCAAAACGTGCCTGAGGCTTTTGCATTTCTCATACATTAAAAATCTCATAGCCACATCTTGCCTCACAGCATGTCTCAAACGTTGTCTGACAGTCCGAAGATTGCTTCCAGTGATAAACTCTAGTGTTTCTTGCAATTATTGATCAGTGGCTTTGTTTTGCTGCTGTCTTTGTAGGTGGAGCAATGTCATTTACCTATGTCAATTCTTTCATCATTTATGTAGCACATGTGCAAAATTGTTCACTCAGTAATATTTTATAGGTGCTGAAGTCACCAGTAAATTTGTGCCGTTCTGACCAAAAAAATATATCGAATAGTCACGAAAGACTGCATAAAGAATAAATTGTTACAAACAGGCAGTAACACAACGGAGGCTATCATGCTGGGCAAGAAATATTCAATAATTTAATGGGCTATATAATGCAGCAATTCCGACACACATTGAAGTGGAAGTACCTTTAGACTGTTGTGGTTTCAGAGCTGCAAGGCAGTCCTATAAATGATGTTCTGATCTGATCTGATGTCAGTTATTACTAAGATGCTTATAGTCTTAGATAAAGAAGCTAAGGCACGCATTCTCTGCAACTGAAACAAAAGCATGTGATGAGATAATGATTATGCCACAATGTAATTTAAAGGGAATATTTGGTTTAGATTAGGCCTGATGGTGAGACGTACACACTACTGACTGTAATTTTGCCATTAGTAGCAAATATAAAAGCTTGTAATAATTTGGGGCTTGATTTAGAGTTTGGCGGATGGGATACTCAAAGTCTAACATGATTGATATCCCGCCCACAGTATTACCAGTACATTATATCCTATGGCACTTGTCATTAGTTTTGTGACACAGCATCTCATCCGTCAAACTCTATATAACATATTTTAGTTTGCTGGATGCTTCAGCAGTAAAAACATTAATTTCATAAACCTTCCAGCTATTGCAGCACGTCTGCCTTCAATTGACCCTCCTCTTACTTGATGTCTTGCAAACCATTTCATCTTCATTTTAGAATCAAAGAAAACAGTAATCTAATCTCTGCATCAGCTGTCCCTACTTTTCATAATCTTCAATGCCCTTATATTTTTGTGACTTAGACTCATTGGGCCTCACTTATCAAAGCCTTGCGCCACCGGTGCGTCAGTGTTTCCCATGTTAAAAGTGACGCACCGGCGTCGCAAGGCATTCATAAATAAGGCCCATTGAGTATAAGGACCCACAAAGCTGAGACAACCGAATTGGCGTGGTAGCATACTTATGCACAATGAAGCGAGGAATATGAATGCTGACATCATCATCATCATCTGCAAAACAATCAAGATTGTAATAATTTCTGTTAGAGCATCTCCTTTTTTTTTGTTGCAAAACTAGATACTAATAGTATGCAGGTTCTAATAATTAAATTACAACACTTTGCACAAGCCTCACTTGTTTGAAGTAGGTAAGTCCTCACCAGTTTTCCATATTTCACATTTTTATTTTACTCATGCTCTGGTTAAAAACCATTGGACATGATGACCGCCGTTATTGATTCAAGCTTTTTCAAAGTCATTTGTTCTGGCTCCGAGAGAATCTGGTTTGGCAGATTTGGATGAACGGTTCCGACTGGAGTAGAAAAAAGGCTAATTTGCACATGTATGGGTCTAATCTATGGTGGTTAAAAAACAATGGACTGCAATGCTACCTCGAGCAATTGCCAGCGGCTAGACTATTTGTGAATTACTCCTATCACTATTTGTGTGTTTAATCTACCGCACAGCCAGCACGTTGTTCATATTCAGCATTATGCGGGCCTGTTTTAACCAGAGAGGCTATTCACCACAGATGTGCAAAACTGTAGTCCTAAGTAAATGTTCTTTAGAGAGGCTTAATAGAAGAGCCACTTTCCTTTTATATGCAATAGTTCCACGACTGTCCAGGGAGGATCAAAAAGCACTCAGTTGTTACAGGTACCCACTTGTTGGATAGAATATTGTAGCTTAACCTTCTTTTTTCTTAAAATCTGTACACTCTAGCTTGAACCCTTCTTTAGATTACGTTTATTTGATATATCTTTAAATAAATAATGCCCGGGACGAATAAAAAAAATGCAGAGAAGGCCAATAAATTTTAGTTAATTCCTGTGGGAGATATTTTATACATTTGAAGGGGGGGGGGGGTTGTTGGTTTGAATGTAGTACTGACTGTAAAGTATTGTGAAGCCTACAATTCCTTCACCTAATTTGTAATAAAGTGTATGCCGTGCAGATTTATCGGGCAACTTTTCCTAGAACCATTCAGCTGCTGTGGGTCATGAATATACAATGTTCCAGGTGGATAATGGATATCCTTACCCAGGCTTGCAGTGATGACTCATTTGGCTGATTAGCACATGAAAGAACTGTCAGCAGGTCGAAAAGGTGGAAAAATAGTATTCATAGTACAAGCTCAATGTGTATAGTTTGCTAATCTAATTTGAGGAATCTAGAGGTCCCGAAGGGCATGGCTATTATTCATTGCATAGTACATATGAAATAAGCATTGACAATGCAAATAGGTCTTGCCCTTGGTACCTTATAAGTGTTTAGCCAGAGATATTGGTTTTGTGTTATAAGCATTTTTGTTGTATTATATATAACCAAGAAGACATATTGTGCAATGGTACGATCGTATTAAAAAAACAGAATTAACATAAAAAAATGTTCTCCAGGTTTGTGTCCTTGCAAAGCTGGCAACTTCTTCCTGCCTGTTCTAATGCTTGTTTGTTATAGTGCTATGGAGTGGGGGGAGAGGGGTTAGAAGGGTTGAACATAAGCAACAGGAAGGCAAAGGTTGGGAAATGTACCTGGATAACAACACAAGCAGTAGACAGACAGTCATGGAGAATCAAAAGAAACCAGATTCTGATGGTAGGCTGAGGTGGTGCTGAGCGATGCTGAGGTGGTGCTAAGGTAGTGGCTTGCTGGTATGGAGGTGATGCTCAGGTGGTCCTGAGTCATACTGAGGGAGCGCTGAATGGTGATGTGGTGGTGTGCTGGTGTGGAGGGTATGCGGAGTGATACTTAGGTGGTGCTTAGTGATGCTTAGATGGTGCTGTGTGATGCTGTGGTGGTGCTGAGTGATGCTTATGTGGTGGTGCTGCCCTGGTACTCAGGTGGATAGTGAGTCTAGGAGCTACTCATGTGAAGGTAATGGGTTACAGACTGGTGGGCTTGAATTTTCTTTCCTTTCCCATCAATCTTTGCAAAGCACCAGCCCATGCAAGTGTGCAGCACCACTCTTGCACTCAGCCATGATGCACGGTTCTCATGTGATTTACTGCACTGCTTGTTTTTTATAATCTATGACATTTCTTTTCTGAAATCCTGCCTACTTACAGTGTCTCAAACCCTCACCCTGCGATTTCCCACCAGTGCACTTCTATTCAGGATTCAGCTGTTGGGAGGAAGCGCAGAGAAAGTTTGAGCAGAGTATGCTCCGTTGCATCGCCTTCCCCTTGGCACCGCGACAAACTCAAGCTGCACAACATAAAGCAACAAAAGCCAGAAAATAGGAAGCAACCAATCTGAGTTGCAAACCAAAAAGCCAATGGTTACCAATGGGCAGAATGCATTACCAGGGAAGCCTTCCAAATGTCCCCAAGATGTTGTTAACGTACCAGAGAGCTCCACTGTCTGGTAAGCTTTGACATAAAAATAATACATACATCACTAACCATGGATCCAGTGTAGTGAGGTACTCACCATAAAATGCATCAACTCCTCATCAGGGGTAGTAAGTGTTACATAAATACAATTACATTATCAAAGTATTGCCATTTTGATGGTTCTCCAAATATTCCTCTACTGGCAATTTTATCAGTTCAGAAAGAGGGCACATTCTGGTAATAGGAACCACAACAGCTTGTATGAGCTGTGATTGGCAGTCATGCTCTCTAGAAAGAGGTGGAGTCATTATTGGAACACTTCAGGAGATCTAGAGCCAAGGAGAAGAGCACTGAAGTATTTCTATGCAAGGCCTTTGCCAGCCCTAAATACCAGGCTATAGATAAATACAAAGGTTACGAATAACTTTTTTACGCACATCAACAGCAGGGGCACAACTCTGAAAACCAGTTCCATTGTCCTTCTGACAAGTTTATAAATGTTTTGTGATGACTGTCCTGTGGAATACTCAAAACTATAGTTTCATTTGACTTGGAGCTCAAATCAAATGAACAAAGTTCATTGTGCTAGTCGATCTGCAATTGTGAAGTCAGTGGCGTAACAAAACTTGAGGGGGACCCCTGCAAAGTACATGGATGCCCCCCCCCAATACTCCACGCCACTCAAGATCTCTTAGGCCAGCCACCTGCCATACTGCAGGGGCTGCGGGGGCTATTGCGCCTCCACTGGTATCAATTGGGCTGCTATAAGAAACCCTGGATGGTTGAGTTTATAGTTGGGCTTAGTCTCCTGGCAGTCTATCATAGGCAGTGGCCTATCCACAATAAGAGTCCCTGCCATCAGTACGCTGGGGAAGTTTGCCCTATTTTAGGTGGGTTTCCTTATCCATACTTTTGTCAGGATATAAAACATTGGGCCAACTCTTTGTTCGGGTTTGCCAAAAGTACATACACTGCTCCTTCTCTTTCACACCTCATTCCTCCCTCTTGCTTTCTATCTCTTCCATTCCATTATTTCTGAGCGTCCTATCTTTTCTTCATTCTCATCCTAACCTGTTTCTTTCTATTCTCAATCACTTTTATCTTCAACTTTTTCTCTCCCATCCCGTCAAAATTATTCCACTATGCTTTTCCTATCTCCTGTGCAGTATTTCTCTCCCTTTCTCTGCTCTTTTTATGCTATCTGTTTTATATTCCCTTTGTCCATTTTCTCACCCTCTTAATTCCCTACCTCTCTTTTCTTCTTGTATACCCCAGCTGACCTTGTCCCTATAGCACCTTGTGATTACTTTCCGTCATACTTCCTTGCTGAGTCCCTTGATTAGTGCTTCCAGTGCATTCTTATGCTCTTCATGAATCCTGTACAAACCTCATTGCCCTTCTTCTTCCTCATACTCTCCCAGAACCCTTAGCCTCAAAGGTTGTTTGTTTACTCCAGCGTCTTCACTGGTGTCTCTATAGAGGCCAGATGGTGCCTGTTCCCCAGTGCTATTTGTCCTGGCTCCCGTACTGCCCTCCACCACAGCTGATTAATGTATTGAGTGACGATCCAGAAAAAACAGACACTGCACCTTGCCACACACATTAAATCGTCCCACTGTGTTTTGTAGCAAATCAGTGCTGTTTGATTACATTGTTTGAATCTTTCACTCTCTCTCTCTGTCTCTCTCGTTCTGTCAATCTACAGACACACACACAAACGCACACTCACATACATAGAGAAAGGCCACTGATGGAGGAGAGGATTTTGCCGGAGTGGGGGGACACATTCTTACCTCTGACCCACCATAAGTACTTTTTGTTTTGGACCATGTATAATAGCCTTGTTCAAACCCATTCACTTCCCTTATCACTCATACAGCATTCTCATTGCATTCTGTACAGTGGCATAGCACTGTTGTTGTGGACTCTTATGCAAACAAGAAAAAGATCCCCCACAAGGTCAATACCTCATACACAGAGACATCTACATTGACACAACTCCAAAACCCCCCAGGCATATTCGAACATAGGAAAAGGTAACACAGAGTATATTGCATGAGGTACATCTATTAGGTCAGCACATTGGATTAAATGGGATGTACACTTTTCTTGTGGTCAGAGTTCGTTTATCAACATTTTCCATCACCTGTGACATTAGTAAACCTGGTTTTGGAATCTCTCCGTGCTGCCTTTTAATTTTGCTAATTCATTTGGTGTTTACAACACATGCAACTGTCTGTTACCATTCTTGGACTGCTGTATTTAAGCAGTCCATTGTTGTATTACCTGGATGCTAACTAGTCCCTCTTCTTACTTTTTCAACCTCCACGCCACTACCTCACAAAGCCATTTACTGATAAGCACCACTATAAATCAAGGACAAAATCACCTTAAAAAATAAGCTATGTTCCAACCCCACACCACCGTCCCAATAACTCACTTAAACATACTCTGCTGAGGTCTGATCCAATCAATGTTTGACAACAGCCCTTGAAACAGACTTCCTGTAAGCATCAAAACCTATCCAACCTGCTACTGTTCAGAGAACAACTCAAGGACCTCCTGCCAACACTCAACCTACAAACTCAAGACTCATACATTTCTCCAACTCCTGCCTTGTCAATCATCAGACCTACCTCTTTCTTCAACCTACTGTCCTGCAGAAACAATCCAAGGTGTGTACCACAAATTTCTCGAAATCGATAAAGACAAAGACAACCAGTCACAAACATAACCTTTCACATTGTGCAGCTTTCTCTTCCAGGGTGTCTGAGAGACTGACAGACAGTCACACATTCACTGTAGAGTGCGTCCCAGCACTTCTCTTGTCAAATGACAGAGACCATGCATTTGATTGAGTGCACAGGCCTTTTTCTTTGGAAAATACTAGGTAAGGTGGATCTGGGTACACAATTCAAAACATGGGAATTGTGCAACTATTCTAGCCCCGCAGCTCATAGGCTGAGCTAGACTTTCACTTCATCATAAAGAAATGGACTGACATCATCCACAAAATGCACACCTCCTCATTATGTGCCTCAGGAAAAGAAGCAATGCTTAAGGTGACACACTATTGGTACTACACCCAAGCCAGAAGGTGAAATGGAAACTCAACAGTCCTAATGGCTGTTAACGCAACTTCGGCCACCCAGACACACTGACTCGTGGCCTCTGGTTCTGTCCCAAACTCAAACACTACTGGTAGGCTGTCTGAAAGATATCAATGAAATGTTTGCAACATATATACCCTGTCTTTCTAACTACGTCCTACTGAGCCTCACCAATGCCCCAACAAACCCTCTACACTCTAAAAAAGGGAAAGCAATAATAATGGGTTTGGCTTTTTGTGGGGCTAAACATGTCATCAAAACCAAATGGGACACAGATACTTTGTCGTCTCACTTTGACTGGCTGCGTAAACGGTGGGATCTCACAGGGATGGACAAGCTTACTGCTTCCCTGCAGAACAAGTTGCTACACTTTGACAAAATGAGGGGCCCATGCATCCAATATATGGCACAGGACTTTTGGGAACTTACTAGTCCTCTTTACTTATGAGTACACCAGCTTACAGGACATGGGGGCACGCCTGATCAGCAAGACAAAGACTGACCGCAGTGGGTATGACGCACTAAAAGACCCAGCCTACTGACACTGAATACAGTGGGAAAGAGCTTATTCTGACGAGAGCGGCTATTCTCCCTGGGTGACAACCCCTTTTATCGCTTCCTTATCGCATTTCCCAGTCCCCCCTGGTATCCTCCCTTCCTTGCCTTCTATCCTTCTTCTGTTCTCCCACTGTTATTCCTCATAGGCCTTTGGATTTAGGTAAGAGTATTTGTTCCTGGATACATTAATAAAAAAGATCTGAACCATAAAAGATTAATGGGTCGGCAAAATATTTACATTTTAACATTATTAATATAATATTCCATCAACACAAGTAAAATTTCATACCATAACATGTATATTTGTAAAGCGCACGTATCACCCAAGGGTCTCAAGGCGCTGAATAACAGAAGTGTATTGTTACCCAACTCAATGGTACTCATTTTATCGACCTCAGATTGATGAAAGGCTGAGTGGACCCGCCGGGATTAGAACCTGTGACCATGAGGTCGAACACATGCCCCTACAGTGGATTCATTAGTTCCCTGCACAACCAGACCTGGCTTTTTTTCAGATTCCAAGTGGTGTACTAACTTGCAGCTGCTGTCACCTCCGACTTTCAGAACTACGTGCCTGCTGTTTTTGAGAACTGCACCACGAGCTTTGAGATTAGGTAGCAGCGGATAAAGCTGAACCTGTGGTACACCTCAGGTAAGAGATCATTGGCATCCTGTCATGGCGGCAGCCCCACAGTGTCATGGATAGCTTGTGCTTCAACCAAGGCGACAACAACTTCCGGTGTCTGCGTGAACCCAAAAGGGATGCCTGTCTGAACCAGTAATATTTCATTATGATTGCCTGGGAGACACCCCCTTTTAAAAAAACTATTTTGTTTCTTTTCATACCTCTCCAACCATTCACCACTAGGACAGAAATAGTTAAACCGAGTCGCTGATGTCAACATATCAATGCATTGAATATAACAGGAGGGTCCTGGTTTTACACAGAGTAGAAAGAAGCCTTCACACTGCCTATGTGCATATGCATGTGACTGGGACCTTGGACAATGAACACGGACACTGGAATGTAGAAAAACATCTGCCGTCATCCCTATTTTACACAGGTTCATCTGTGGCCCTGGGAGTTGTACCAAAAAGCAATGAATGCAGAAGACATATGTACCCGTGCACATGGGGCTCAGACACTTGTACACATAGAACTGTTAAATATGTTACATTCACCTCAAGACTACACATGCAGTTGTTAGCCTGCATGTTTAACATAAAGCCAGTAAGGGGAAAGGGGTAACTATCCCTCATGTGTACACATGCTTGTGGATATACCGAGGTCAGCAGGAAAAGGACCTTTGGGGCCTATCTCAACCTTCTTCCCACTCTCCTCCTCACATTTCCCTGCAGTAACAGGACGTGTTTTAGAGTGTTAAATATGGGTGGTGTATCTCCTGTTCCCTGAAGGGATAGTAGGAAGCTATGGTCATAGCAGCTATAAAGTGACCCCATTACAAAAGGCCCCTTCAGGCATCCCTTTGGGTGTTGGGACTTTAGGTCTGCACTCATCTGAAAGCCTGTCCTGGCGGCCTATCTCAAGCTTTACTGGTCCATCTTGGCATCTCCAATAACTCATGTAGGCACCCAGCATCCACTGTTAGTCTGGGGGGAAAAGATCATGTCCTCTCACCCCCTCCTCCCTAGGCCCTGCTATACTAGGTGCTCAACTGTCAACATGTCACTGACGTTCAGCCTGCCCTGATTTTTCCAACAGTACCATGCATGCTGGATGAAAAGTCTGACTCTGAAACTTTATTCTGGTTTCCTAGACCCAAAGTAGCAGCATAGCTCTGCTTTTTAGGTCAAGCTTAGAGTCAGAGCGCTTTCCACTCGCTCTCTGCTGTGCCAGTCAGAAATGCTGGCCCCCTTTTGGTGGGCTGCTTTCCAACGTCCCACCCCAGGCTGCTTGGTTGATGCCCAGGCGATTTCACTAAGAGAACAATGTTGTTGACCTTGATAGTACTTTCATGCTTCCTCCTGTTACAGCGTGCAATAGTCCCTCCTTCATATCTGCATTTCGCCTTGCTAAATCTTTGCCTCCCCTGCTCCTTCCGCTGCTTGTGCGATGGAATTCTGTCACCATAGTTTTGAAAAGGTTAATACGTTTCGCTATGTTTATGGCAGATTATTCACAGATAAATACCGAAGCTATCTCTCTAAAAAGAAAGAGTGCTAGATATCATGAGGACAGTTAAAGTTTTTGTATGTAGCTTGACACAATCCCACTCCAAATAATTCCAGGACACTTAATACCTCATAATTACTATCCACATAATTCCACAGCACCCATGCCACATAATTCCAATACACAAATTCACTCCACACCACACAATTCCAAGCCACACAATTACACATTCAATCCAACCCACATGAATACACTCTGTAACAATAAGTAAAAAACATTGCCATTTACAATGCCAATAGCTCCAACACAAACAAATGCGAGGACTATTGCATTTCCAATGCTTGATTACCTTCCCATGCGTTCCAGCAGAGTCCTATTCCTGGAGCTGCAAACCTTCTCCTGGCCAGAGACCTTTTAAGGCATGGACAAAGTGGGCTCTGGCCCAGGGCCCTGACCTTTCAGTGGGCCCCCTCTTAGAGCTAGCTCTTTTCTGCAGAGTCTTGTGACCTTGAGTAATGCTTGGAAAGTTTGTTTTAAATACCATTTTTCTTTATTTTTTTTTACTGTGGGTCATGTGTGAAAGTCTATTACAGGCTTTTTGCAGAGAAATGTGTTTGTTTCATGCAAAATCCATAAAAAAAGGTTCTTTTAGATCAAAAGAACCCCGGAAATATGAGGAATGGGAGGGTGACACAGAGGTTATTTGCAGTAACAATAGTGAGCTGCTGCTGTGTTACAATATTAAAAATACAAGTCACTATCCCTTGATATTAGATTTAAACACATTTAGAATTTGCACTAGTGTGCTTGTGCACTGTCAGTGACCTGGCCAAAGGGTGCAATGAAGAGCTGAAATTGGATCATAAATTCAAAGTTGTTCAAAGCAGGAGCCCCCAAAATAAGTTTGACCCAGGGCCCCCAAAATCCTTAAAATGTCCCTGCTCCTGGCCCTGTCAGTTCTTCTTAGCGGAGCAGTGCTCTGTGGTGAATGTTCTCTCTGACGGCCCACCCCCATCCTTTTACCAGGCCTGGCTCGTGGCTCTGACTGAAGAGAAACAATGTAACTTGTTACTTTTTTTCACTTCAGTCCTTGGTCAACGAGAGGAGCTCAGAGCTGGCTGCTAGACTGCATCTGCTTTAGAGGGAGAGAGGCTTGCTTTAGAGCAAACCTCAAAGCTCTCTACCCTTCATGTACTGTGCAGGGGCTGCGGGGGTGTTTGTTACATCCCTGTGTGAAGTGTTTGACTTGTTACCAACAGGCCCCTAACGCAGTATTAAAAAATCAACTGTCTGGGAAAAAGGCATTTAAAGATCCCTATAACACATTGATTTAAGCAACTACTGTAACAACAGCTTGAGGTAGTGTTTCGGTGTTATAACTGCTTTTTCCTCTTGTTTTTACCAATACATCATGTGGATTGAAAGTCTTTGCTGTTTCTTGTGCGTACACCTCTCACAACGTCCTTGTTACAAAGGTGGAAAGCAGCAACTTGGAATCAACTAAATGGATCTGTCTGCTTCAGTCCACACCTGTGCTCCCCATGAGCAGATCGTTTCACAGCCAGCATAGAATGGCACGTGCCTAATTTACCTACAATGTGTTTGTCTGCATTTTTTTCTGTCACTGGAGTGTTTTGGGTAATACCCATTATAAGCGTTCATTCTGCTTGAAGTTACAGGAGTGTCTGTGGGGAATCGCAGTGTGCACTGAAACTGTGATGTGGATTCTGGGCAGAGAGGGTGTGGTCCTTTAGAGAAGGGGGAAGAAACCTCATCTGAGGTCTTACAAACCATTGTGCGCCACTTTGCTTGAAGCGCAGGACCTGTCCTTTTAGGCATGGGTTTATTAGGACAGTGAGATGTATCTATCTAGCAGACAAGAAATATTACTGTGTGTTATGGGTTTTCCCAGACTTGCTGGCAATCTGCTAGGCTAATGATATTTGTCTAGGGCCTAAAGGGTAGGCAATTCCATGCTGGACAGAAGCCGTTCTTGGGTCATGCCTCTGTTCGCTTGGCCCCAGATGATATTGTACAGCCCCCACTGTCTGCCAAGTAACTTGAGTCTAAAACGGAACAATAGACCTCTACAACTCCCATTTTGAGGTGCGGACGGAAGCTGGCTCTCTGTCTTTGGAGTTAAGTAGTAGATTATTTGGGCACAGTGTCCTCTGTGGGGCACACATTCCCCTCTGTGATGTGGAGTGACAGTCCCGGTGCCAGGGGCAGTGGACCCCAGTTTCCTCAAGCATGCACACACATGTCAGAATTTACAAAAAAAATAACGGAAGCACTTGCAACAAAGAAAGGTGCATTTTAAAAGCTTACCTCAACAATTAAGTACCTAAAATGCATGACATTTGCCTTCCCTTGGATCTCTTGCTGGGCCTGGATCAGGCCCCCAGTTTCTGGAAGGCGATTCTGGCAGGTCCGGTAGCCCATTCGGGTGGTCGATTGTACAGAGCCACAGCATGCATGTCCCGATTGTGAAGCGCTGCTTGCTGAATGAAAGTATGCATGTGCACTTCAGAAGAGATGGGGGTAAACAAAGCGAGTGCTCTGTGCCAGTGAACTTTCCGCTTATACCCATACACAATACAGAAATAAAATATTCATGAAATGGAAGACTAAGCCAACAACATCTAGAGCCTGCAGCTGAAGCAAATTTTATTTTTGCTTAATCATCTGGCAGCAAGTATAAAACATGCATGAAGCGTGGTGTCCATTAAGCGGGCAGCGTACTGATAAAACAAAAGTCGCCTTCAAAGAGGCATGTAAAGGGACCTTGCGTGCACCACATCACCCCGCTTAGCCGGAAACACTTGTTCTAATTAAAAGAAAGTTCCAGAACAGACAGTAATACAGAAATAGTTGAAGTCGACAAGTCCTGGGGCAATACTTTATGGAGTGAACATCTTGGAAAAAAGGAGGGATCAGGAAGCCAAATTACCCAACAGCAAGCCAGCATTGTTACATGACAAATGACTAGACATATCTCAAGTGATGGGAGGGGTCAAACCCCACAAAGTACATACAACAGATCATCCTGCAGCACAAGGGCTGTAGGCTTGACCTACAATGCCTAAATGTATGGTGACATGTTTTTTGTCTAGCATGGAATAATATCACTGTGCCAGAACATCCTGCTCCAATTTAGAAAAGAAATGAAGATATACTTCTTTAAATAACACTACATCACAACAAAGTAATGGTCACCTCCACTCTTAGGCCCTCATTTATGGGGATGTGGCGTAGGCCAGTGCAGCAAGTCAGCTTGTTGCGCTGGCCTATACCAAAGTGAAAGGGCAGGAATGCACCATGTTTATGCAATACAGTTCATTCCTTTCCTTTCCCCCAGCACTGGTACTGGTTTAAGGGTGCCTGTGGTGATGGCAGGATTGTTGGTGTGCAGGAATGTGAAACCTTCCTGCACACAAACAATCCTAAGTGGAAGAAACAGGGGGAAATAAAGTTATTTCTCCTCATTACGCTTCACCTCGGGAGGCAAAAGATTTTGGTTTTTCCCCTGGTTTACATGCTCCTGTAAATCTGGGGAAGTGTCAAAATCCATGGGAGTTGCATGGGAAAACCCACCACAATACCAATGGAATACCGCCCGAGCACAGAGTAACGTAACACAGCTATTTGCATTGCCTTGCCTTACTCCATATCCATGAAAAGCCATGCAAAGTGGCTTTGCATGGCCTCATAAATAGGATTTTGTGATTTGCACTTCCAGAGCATCAGTTAAATAAATGTTGCATATGTCGTGCTTCAATTAATATTTGCAACTAGGCATTTATTATTATTACAACACACCCAAAAACGGAAAGACCAAAAATAAAAATTGAAATGATTTCTAATCAAAAATGAATGTTTACATTAATAGAAGAGAGACCACACAGAGAGAGTTGTTTCATGCACCACTGAGTACCCCTGGGCATAATGGATGAAAGGAGACAGACTGGGTGCAGGCCTATGGCACAAAGAACACTGCCTGGTTTCAAAATGGCCCCTTGACCCCCAGCCACATGGCAAGGCCCTGCCTGGACCAGGCCTCAAAATGGCCCCAACCCACATGGCCAGGCCCCAACAACACCCCAAAAAACGAAAAACACTCAAAAATCACCACAATCCAATGCCATCCATGTCCCCCTGCCGGTTTTACTCAATACACATCTACAGACCTGATCCGACTACGTCCCCATGGGCCTACTCCCCCCACGCGACTCTGTCGAGCTTTGAACCACTGGGGTTCCTCTGTGCCAGAGATACATTTCCCGAGTTAGTAACCTCTCCGCCCTCAGCTCCTCCTTCTGTTATCAACCCTCCTTCTAACAAAAAGACCCCATACCCCAATCTCACAGTGACCTATCTTAATACACGCTCACTGGCAAAACATCAGCTAGAAATCTTTGCATTGTTAGACTTTGAGAAACCGGATATATTGCTGCTAACAGAGACATGGCTTAGCGAGGAATCTGCCTCTGACATACTTGCTGCCGTCCCCACCGGCTACTACATCCTCCAGGCGAACAGAGCTTCTGGTAGGCCGGGAGGTGGAGTAGCAGCGATTAATAAAAGTACCATCCGATTCTCCGCCCTGACCTCAGTCAACATCCCCTCGGTCGACTATCTTGCGCTGAGACTGGAATCCTCAGTGACTCCTTTTATCTGTGTCCTAGTCTACCACCCCCCCCCAGTCCATGCCCAATTTTCCTACGATGTTTGGGGACATGCTTTCCCAACTTATCATTAATAATTCTAAAATCTTACTCTTAGGCGATTTTAATTACTGGCCCTCTGATGTAAAGGAGAGTGCTTGCTCCGTTACATTTACTGATCTTTTATCTAGTATGAACTGAATCAGCAACCCACATCAAGGGCCACATTCTGGACCAGGTTTGGACGTCCAACCTGGACATATCCACACCTCTCATCTCACCTTGCCTATGGTCAGACCATTTTATAATTTCCTTTTCCCTTATGGCTGCCCCCTGCTTTAGCAGACCTCTGGAAGGTAACCTCTCGGCCCGGAATTGGAATAGGGCCGATCTCAGTAAATTTGTCACCCTACTTAGAACCTCCACCCCCTCTAATCTTGGCTCCATCGATACTCAAGCCTCTGCCCTCACACACTGGCTGGAGTCAGACAGTGACATCGTGGCACCGCTCAGACAGATTAAGCTTAAGCGCCTGCACGACGCCCAAAGGTGGTTCACAGAGGACCTCAAAGTCCTGAAGCTGGGTCTTAGACAGGCCGAGCGCCGGTGGCGCTGTGGCTACGCTCCCGACACGAAACTGCGGTTTACAACCCTACTTAAAGAATACAAAATAGCGGTCCTACAAGCTAAGACCACCTATTTCTGAAAAAAGATTGCTGACACCGCCACCAAAACCAAAGACATCTTTTCCATCGTGGAGGAGTTGTCAAACCCAGACAGGGTCACCGCTAAACCTCTTCCTTCCCGCGCACTTTGTGACTCTCTAAATCTCTTCTTCGTGGAGAAAATTGCTAATATTAAAAACTGCATTCTATCCTCAGCCCTCCCTTACCCCCTTAGGCCCGACCTCTCCCTGCCCTCTCCCAACTCCATACAGCTCACCCAGATTCCTCCTATCTCGGAGCCGGAGCTTCCTGCCCTTGTAAAGAAGGTTGCCTCTGGATCCCCTACTGACTGTTACCCTCCCCTGATTTTCCGTGAGGTCTTCAATCAATCAATCAATCAATCAATACATTTATATAGCGCACTACTCACCCGTAGGGTCTCAAGGCGCTAGGAGGGGGGGTGCCGTTACTGCTCGAACAGCCAGGTCTTGAGCTTCTTCCTGAAGGTGAGGTGGTCCTGGGTCAGGCGCAGGTCGGTCGGGAGGGAGTTCCAGGTCTTGGCGGCTAGGTAGGAGAAGGACCTTCCTCCTGTTGTCGCTCTTCGGATGCGTGGGACATCGGCGAGGGCGTGGCTGGTTGATCTGAGGTGGCGTTTGGGAGCCTGCCCTTCTCCACCTCTGGCACTGTTGAACAATTCTCTTTCCTCTGGCACAGTCCCCGGGTCATTTAAACGCGCCGAGGTTGTGCCTATCCTTAACCCCTTCGGTGCTCATGACGGAGCGGTTCCGTCATGAGCGTCGGTTGAGCTGTGCTCATGACGGAACCGTTCCGTCATGACCACACCCGTTTCTTAGAACGTTCAGCACAGCGCGAAAATTCGCGCCGCGCTGAACGGGTTAAAAAACCCACAGCAGACCCCACGGTCATGAGTAACTTCCGCCCCATTTCCCTTCTCCCCTACCTCAGCAAAGTTCTCGAGTCCCACATTACTAACATCCTGAGTACTTTTATTGAAGACTCCCATTTTCTCGACCCCCAACAGGCCGGCTTCAGACCTAACCATTCCACGGAATCTGTTATACTCTCATTTATGGAGGAACTGCGGAGAGGGGCGGACTCCAACATCAGTCAGGTTCTGGTGCTCCTGGATCTGTCGGCCGCCTTTGACACGGTCGACCATGATATCCTGGTCGACCGTGTCGGGGAGGCTGGCATCCGGGGCACCGCCCTTGACTGGGTCCGCTCCTTTTTGAGCAACCGCCGCCAGGCGGTTCGCCTCTCTCAGTTTTCTGCTGACGAGGTTGAGCTAACCTGCGGCGTCCCGCAGGGCTCCTCCTTATCCCCTCTTCTTTTTAATTTATACCTGACCCCCCTTATCCGGTCCCTTCGAGGCAGCTGTGTCACCGCGTTTAATTACGCGGATGACATCCAGCTGGTCTTCCACATTAACTCTACGGACCAGTCCATCGATAACTTCCAATCTACTCTCTGTCACATTAGTGACTGGATGGGGTGAATCACCTGAAACTCAACCCCGACAAAGCAGAGCTGGTGCTTGTCGGGGGGGCTGCCAATCCCTGGAAATCCATCTTTTGGCCCATGAGGCTGGGTCCTCCCCCCAACCCTGTCAGTTCAGTAAAAAGCCTTGGGGTCATCATCAGTAATGACCTCACGATGAAACCCCAGATTCCTCTAGTTTCTTTCAGTTAAGAAAAATTCGAAAGATTGCCCGCTTCCTGACCACCGAGGCCCTCACCTTGGTCCTGTTGGCCTTAGTCATCTCCAGGATAGACTATGCCAACTCCCTTTATGTTTTCTGACACTAAGGAGTTAGGTCCTTAACCATGAAGTCAGCTGGACCATCAATTAAATGTGTAAAAAAAATTGCCAACTTCACCTTACTTGACACCTCCCAATTGAGGAAAACAAACCAGTATTACTATATGGTCTGTTTGGTATATTTACTTAATACCTTTTTGCTTTTTATTTCATTATATTCAAAAAACTTTAGGTACAAAAAAAGACACTTAAATACATTCAACAATTCCAACATAAATTTTCAAAGCAAATTACATTCCACATTGCCTCTGACCCATTCGCGAATGTGAAACTAAGTACCAGTGCACAACTGCAAAATGAAACAGATAGACTGATCAGACTGAGTAAAAAAGATATCCGTACTGAGCTCCACGGACACTTCCTGTTGAAACATTTAAGGGGAGGAACGATACCCTGGGGACTCCAGGTTAAAAATATACCAGTCATATTCACAGAAGATGTTGAGTATAGAAAGGGATTTAGCTGCATAAACACCAAATGTAGCAGAGACCTAATGGTACACACGATAGAGACAGCTCAAATGCTCTGTGCTAAAGAACTTCAGGAAATAGAAGAGCTATCACAAGCAATTAAAAACAGCGAGGTGATAACGGATGCAAAAGCAGTGCTTGAAAAGATAGAGAAGGAAATCCTTTCTTTTAAAGACATTACAATCACAAGAAAAACCGCACAATACGAGAGGGACTCAAAATTGTTTTCACTCGAGAAGGCATACCCTTTTTTGAAGGACGAATTTTACACACAAGCTGACTCAAGGGGTGCTCTATACAACTACCAAGGCAGATCTAAAAATAGATTTAAGACATTTTCAGAGACGTCATCGTCCGATTCATCTGGATCAGGAACTGACTCTAGGGGTAATTCCAATAAAAAACAGGTCTCTTTTTTAGAGAAAGGACAGCAACCAAAAGCAAGATTCAAGACTCCGTGGGAAATGAGGACACGGAAAAACTTTTACAAATCGTAAAAGTTCCCTCAACTATAGTAAATCTGTCATCCAGAGAATTAACGAGAGAGGAGGAGTCTGTCCTGAATCTTGGACTAAAATTCGTCCAAAGCCAACAAACAGATTTTACTAAAATTAAGCTTGAAACCATAGTTTTGTCGCAAAATAAGACTCAAGGTCTTTTTTGCCAATCAACCGCCTAGCATTGGGATTGAAACTACTGGTTTGCGAAATCGATCAACCTTTGTACCAAATCAAAATATACCCAAACAGGTACTTGCTTTTGAGCAAACCATGCTGTCCTCAATAAATAAACTAGAAAAAAACAGAAAATACATTCAACAAAACATCACGAAGGGCCAAAGAACTGCATTAAAAAATCTAAAAGATGATACCTCGATCATGCTAAAGCAGGCCGACAAGGGCAGAGCGGTTGTCATCTGGCCAAGGGATAAATATCTAGCTGAAGCTTTTTCACAAATAAACAACCCAATGTGGTATAGGCAGCTAAATGAAGATCCCACAAAAGAGATACAAGGCATTATAGCGCCAATCATTCAAAAAGGTATAGAAAGTGGTTTTGTAGGACTAAAGGAGGGTGAGTACTTGGTGAAGAAATTCCCGAGGACCCCCCTCCTTTATTTCCTCCCAAAAATTCATAAAAACTTACATGAGCCCCCGGGGCGTCCAATCGTCTCCGGATGTGACTCATGCTTAGAACCACTAGCTAAATATGTAGATTTCTTTTTAAAACCCTTCACAAATCAGGTAAAGTCATATTTGAGAGACACCGTAGATTTTTTAAGTAAGGTGGAAGGAACCTCGTTTGATCCGGAAAAACAACTGATGGTAACCATGGACGTAACGTCCTTATATACTCAGATTCCCCAGGAGGAAGCTCTAGAAGTGATGGAGCTCTATTTAGATGCTCGAGAAAGACCGCATAGAGTCCCCAGTCAATTTATCCTTAAGTTAGCTGAAATCGCCCTAAAAAGAAACTATTTTAAATTTGATGACAAGTTCTTTATGCAGACAAAAGGTACAGCCATGGGATGTCCTTATGCCCCAGACATGGCCGTATTATTCATGGCCGAATATGAAAAGAAGTTTGTGGATAACAATAATCCACACATGGGACATATAATTCAGTGGCTGCGCTATATCGACGACGTGTGGCTCCTGTGGCAGGGGAGCCACACAGAGTTGATGCAGTTTCATGAATGGCTCAACTCGAGGCACCCAGACATAAAATTCTCTGTAGAGTCAAGTGGTACAAGAATGTCCTTTTTGGATGTACAAATTGTAAGTGTCGATGGCTGTCTGCAATCGTCACTATATAAGAAGAAAACTGACAAAAATACGATACTACATCATCAGAGTGCTCACACCAGGAGCTTGAAGGCTAACCTGCCTTATGGTCAGCTACTCCGAATCAGGAGGAATTGCACGCAAATTGGAGATTATGACCATTATACAGAAACATTCTGTGAGGAAATGCAGAACAGAGGCTATTCACGCAAAATGTTAAAACATTCCTATAAAAGGGCTCGCTGTACACCACGCGAATGCCTGTTGGAAGTTAAAGGAAAACGAGAACTGAATCGACTAGTCTGTGTGACTACGTTTGGTCCCGACACCCATAAGATCAGACAAATGCTTTTAAAAAATTGGCATCTCCTAGAGAACTTGGAATGCCCCTTCCCTCGCCCACTGTTTGCATATAAAAAAAAACAGAAGTATTGGCCAAACTGTTGTCCGTGCTTAAATCGCTCTAGCTAAACCTAAAAGCAACCTTTTATCTAAATGGGGGTTGAAACCTATTGCAGGGCACCACAAGTGTGGAAATTGCGTGTACTGTGCCAACACGATCGAGGGGAAGGAATTTGAACATAATACCATCAAATGGAAACATGATGGTTTTTCCAATTGTCGAACAAAAAATGTTGTGTACGTAGTCACATGTCCCTGTCCAAAAATTTACATAGGGAAGACTAATCAACAAATAAATGTGAGAATAACACAGCACAGGTCATGCATTAAAAACAAGGTGATATCAGCCCCTATGGTTGAACACTTTATTGATAAGCAGCATGGGGAGACAGATTTTAAATGGTCGGTCTTGTACACTGTCAATCAGTTAAAATGTCCCATTGACTCAGAAAAGCTACTTCTGCATAAAGAGGCCTATCTGATTTTGAAATGTAACAGCGCTTTAACCGGGCTAAATACATTGTCTGAGGTTTCGCGATTATAATGAATGACTGACCCCCGAACTAATCTGATAAATTAACTTCTGTAGACTGCCATATGTACATTGAAAAGTATGGGGCATTACTGGAATACTGAATAATAAAAAGTGGGTACAGCAAGACAACACACTAGCAAACTTGGAAATTAGTCCGTTCCAAGATGGCCCCCATCTATTGTAGGCATGCATATAAATAACACGTTACAAGATGGCCGCGAGGCCAATGGACACAGCAGATTTATACTCGGCATACACAACAAAGAGGTAAGATGCGTGATACATTTATGCGAATAGATACTAAGCTACATGCATCAGACACTTAATTTGTGTTTCCGTGTAATCACAGGAGACCAGCGACGGAGGGGAACACTGCAATTGCGAAGTAAAACAAGATTTTTTTTTAAATACAGCGCGGGACTGCGCATTTAAAGAAAGCAGGTATGCCCTACCGATTTAGAAGCAATGCGGAAACATTTATATAAAATGAGTGCACACGGGTGATAGAACTTTCCCCCGTTTGTCTTTGAATAATTAGTAGGAACACGAGGACCACTCCTTCCATTGTGTAAAATAAATCCGAGACGTGCAGCACCCCGCGCATGAAGGCGCTGAAGTAAAAAGAGGTATGTCTTTAAAATCGGCTTTATGGGAGAACTAGCAGACAAACAGACTTAGTCGAAAAATTTATATTAAATTAAATGTTTCCATTCCTTGACAGTTATCGTAATTATTACGAAAAAATCGATAAGGGTGCAAACACGAAGATAAAGATCGTAAAAGGTAGGCTGTGTAGCAATGCTTTTGCATACGAACTCCCGAGCTCTCAAAGAAAGTAAAAATCCTGGTATTGATACTTTACATTATAGATAAAGAAACACATGATCTAGAAAGTGAATACTAGAACATACGACCAGCAACGATTCAGGTACTTGTTTCGTCATTTCGCAAATGGTAGAGAGGTGATTGACAAGAATTCTATTCAAATACTAAAATAGAATTTCATTTTTTCTTTTTTACATATATCCTGTAGATAAATAAAAGAGACAGAGCCCTGATGAGAACCCATAAAGTGACAGGAATGGGTTCGAAACGCGTCAGCTTTTGAATCAGGAATGCATTAATTTGCAGCACATTTAATGACTTTGACAAATTTAATATGCATTAATTTGCTACTTGTTTAATAATAGTATCTAAATGTTCACTTTGTCCTTTGTTTAGTTAGATATCATTTATGTGAGTCTAATTGTTGATTCAAATGAATATGGTGTTTATATATGTAAAGTAATTTTTGTGGTGTTTATATATGCAATGTGGAATGTAATTTGCTTTGAAAATTTATGTTGGAATTGTTGAATGTATTTAAGTGTCTTTTTTTGTACCTAAAATTTTTTTAATATAATAAAATAAAAAGCAAAAAGGTATTAAGTAAATATACCAAACAGACCATATAGTAATACTGGTTTGTTTTCCTCAATTGGGAGGTGTCAAGTAAGGTGAAGTTGGCAATTTTTTTGTACACAACTCCCTTTATGTTGGCATACCGGCATACCAACTAAAGAGGTTACAACTGGTCCAGAACCAGGCCGCACGGCTGATCTACCATCAGCCCAAACGCCAACACGTCCGCCCGTTGGTAAAATCCCTCCACTGGCTCCCTGTCTCGGAGCATTGCAAGTTCAAACTGGGTTGCATAATTTTTAAGTCCCTTGCTGGTATAGGCCCTTCGTTTATCTCTTCACTATTGCACTTATATGTCCCCTCCCGCAATCTCCGTTCCTCCCATCTGGCCTTACTTCAGGCCCCGACCTTTAAACGCAAAAAACAGGGAGGACTGAGGTTTTCATTTCTCGCCCCATCTTTCTGGAACGCCCTCCCTTTAGGTCTAAGATTAGCCTCTCCCCTCACCCATTTTAGGTCCCTCCTTAAAACCCACCTGTTCTCTAATGCCTATAATTAACGCCTCTGGCCCCACAGGCTGTCTGTTTTCCTTATGCTTTAGCGCCAAGAAACCGCTGGGTGTTAGTTGCGCTCTATAAGTTCCTTTTACATTACATTACATAATGGATGAAAGCAAGGCAGACTGGGTGCAGGCCTATGGCACAAAGCACACTGCCTGGCTACAAAATGGCCCCTTGACCCCCCAGCCACATGGCCAGGCCCTGCCTGGACCAGGCCTCAAAATGGCCCCCACCCACATGGCCAGGCCCCAACAACACCCCAAAAAATCGACAAACACACAAACATCACCACAATCCAATGCCATCCATGCCCTAAATGATGTTTAAATTCAAGACACCCCACAGAAAGTCTTGGTCCATGCACCACTGACTACCCCTAGGCATAATGGATGAAAGCAAGGCAGACTGGGTGCAGACCTATGGCACAAAGCACAATGCCTGGCTTCAAAATGGCCCCTTGATCCCCAGCCACATGGCCAGGCCCTGCCTTGACCAGGCCTCAAAATGGCTGCCACCCACATGGCCAGGCCCCAAAAACACCACAACAAATCGAAAAACACACACAAATCACCACAATCCAAGCCATCCATGCCCTAAATGATGTTTAAATTTAAGACACCCCACAGAAAGTCTTGGTCCATGCACCACTGACTACCCCTGAGCATAATGGATGAAAGCAAGGCAGAGTGGGTGCAGGCCTATGGCACAAAGCACACTGCCTGGCTTCATAATGGCCCCTTGACCCCCAGCCACATGGCCAGGCCCTGCCTGGACCAGCCTCAAAATGGCCCCCACCCACATGGCCAGGCCCCAACAACACCCAAAAAAATCATAAAACACACACACATCACCACAATCCAATGCCATCCATGCCCTAAATGATGTTTAAATTCAAGACACCCCACAGAAAGTCTTGGTCCATGCACCACTGACTACCCCTGGGCATAATGGATGAAAGCAAGGCAGACTGGGTGCAGGGCTATGGCACAAAGCACACTGCCTGGCTTAAAAATGGCCCCTTGATCCCCAGCTACATGGCAAGGCCCTGCCTGGACCAGGCCTCAAAATGGCCCCCACCCACATGGCCAGTCCCCAACAACACCCCAAAAAATTGAAAAACACACAAAAATCACCACAATCCAATGCCATCCATGCCCTAAATGATGTTTAAATTCAAGACTCCCCACAGAAAGACTTGGTCCATGCACCACTGACTACCCCTGGGCCTACTGGCTAGTGTGGCTTTACACGCACCCCAAAATTAAAAATAAATCCACATATAAAAATAACAGTGAGCTATTCAATTCCATGACAAAATGATATTTAAGTTCAACAAAACTCACAGAAACAGTTGTATCATGCACCCATGACTAACCCTGGGCCTGTTGGATACTGTGGCTACCCACAATATATTTTTTTTAAAGCTGTGAAAAAGTTTAAAAATTGTAATTGCAGCAACTGCAATGCTCCAAACAAACTACACCCACTTACTTGTAAAATCTCAAATCCAAAAGTAATCCAAAAGTGATCCAAACAAAACGTCCTCAAATACAAATATCCAGCAGCAGCCACAAAAAGTAGTCCGTCCAGCTCCAGATCCAAATGAAAAGTGACCAGGGCATGGGCAAAGCACTGGTAGGAGCCTGCTGGACAGGAACAGGAAGTTGGAGACTCTGGGGCACTTCCTTCCTCCCACCCCCCCAAAAATTGACTCCTTGCACAAAAAAGTGCAGCCAAATGTCAATCTGAGGAGTTATTCTGATCCAAATCATCATTTTCAGAAGGTGTATGCTGCCTGCGGTAGATTTCTTGTGCAGAATTGCAATTTTTGGAAGTGCGGGAAAGCGAGCTGTTCAAATCTCCCGCCGGAAGTCAGCTGCTCGTCGCATCTACGTGTTCGCAATTGTTTACTCCCGCGATGTGTGATCGCGGGCCCTTATGATGTAGTCGCGTTCTCAAACTCTCGCAGTGCAAGATGACGGACCGCTATGACGTACTCACGGTTGAAAAGTGTTGCGCGATCACGCAACAAGATCCAAAATGGAGCAGCGCACGCAACCCAGGAGAAAAAAAGAACTCGGCGAACTCAGAATCACGGTAAGTCAACGCCACGCACGCGAGATTTTATTTTTGAAAAAATCCGCCAGCTTGTGAATTGCGAATTTTTTGACAATTTCGCGTGATTCGCGGACCGCGAATTTGTCAAAAATGTGCAAATTTTGCGAGCGGAACGGATTTCCAGCCCACACTTAAAAAAAAGCACGCACGCGGTACCGTAGACGTAGAGAGGCAAGTCTGGAGTAAAGTACCCGATCCCGGGACTCATAACAATAGAGAAAACGGCAATGGGCCAGAAGTGCTGAAGGCAGCGGCAATGCAGGCAGCAAGGTCCCACGCTGGAGGTAGGCCCCAGTAAGCAGACCAAATCCAGTACGTGTGTCTGGGTACAGGCAATCGCACTGCGACGGTCCGGTCGGGCTTGGCACAAGATATCCTCTGACCAGATCGCACCCCACCAAGAGTGAGCTGCACGGGCAGAGGGCGGGGATGGGAGCACGCATCTGGCCTACAGGAAGCAGGGGGAGTTCTGAGGAGGAGCACAGGGAAGGGACCTCTGACAAAAGGTACAGGACCGACAGCGAGCCGGAGTAAAGCACCCAAACGCGGGACTCTGGTCAAGAGAGAAAACGGTGATGGGCCGGAAGTACTGGAGGCAGAGGCAATGCAAGCAGCAATGGGCTGCACCAGAGGTAGGCCCCATCAACCAGACCGAATCCGTGATGAGTGGCCCGGCACGGGCCCACACACTGAGACAGTGTAGACCGGCCAAACTCGGCACAAGACATCCTCGGAACAATCGTGGTAGTGCCATGAGTGTGCTGCACGGGTAGAGAATGAGGACACAAGTCCACGTCCAGCCTGAGGCATACAGGAAGTGGAGGCAGTCCCGAGGAGGAGTCAGGAGAAGGGGCCTCCAACACCAGGTACAGGACTGACAGTAAGCTGGCACCTGAAAGTATACGGGAAATCAGCGGGAGTCAGGAAACCACGGCCCCCTCCCCAACAAGACCACATAAGCCATGCTGGGACCTGAACAGTACGGACGAGGGTGAGCCTCCACTGCCAATCAAATTACCAGGCCAGCCGCACATGGAGAGATATCCTGGGTGGGAACGTGGAAAATAGTCGGTGGGGAACGGAGCATCAGATAGGAATTTTTAATAGTAAGGAGAAGCCCTCCAACAACAAGAAGCAGTGTAATAGTGAACAAGTGGGTAGGGCATATCACAGGAGGCTGTCAGGAGACGGACCTCCCCAAGTAACAGAAGAATTGACCAGACCAGAAAAGAGGCCATTCACAGCTGACTGAGGTTGATGATACCAATAAGGAAAAAGAACACACCAATGGAGAGTCCAGAGTCCTATCTCAGTAGAATAAATAAGGCCGGCAGAAGAAGCAAGAATACAAGAGGGACCACAGGAACCCAGAGAAGCGCCACCTGGCCGCAACAGTGTTTGTAGCAAGGGGTGCCAGAGGAAGTGCTTGGGTGTGCTACATCGAGCGGAGAGTAACCCTGGAGTGGGAGTCACGGAGACTGGGAAAGTGAGCAGACACAGTGCACAACCGTGGAGGCCACACTTCCACTGAAAAATCTGTCAAAATGAAACAAAAAGAAGCTCCCCCATACAAACCAACAAGCTGGATAAGTCCCCAATCCCACAACAATCGACCCAGGAAGACGGAGTGACTGGCAGAAAGGAGGGAGCAGCAGAGCCATCGCTCGGAGCATTGAAAAAATGAAAGTCCTGGGTACGACCCTAGAGATAAAAATAGACAAAGTCACTATAGAAATTAATCTGATACGTGTGGATGTGCATAATACATCTGAGAGAGTCACTACGGTTGAAACTAACATTATGAAATTCCAGTCCACCACACACCAACTGGAATAACGAGTGCAGCAATTTTCCCAGCAGCATAAACAAATGGACATAAAGCTGGAGGATCAAGAGGGAAGGGCCCGGTGAAATAATATAAGAGTGGTAGGAGTACCGGTAGGGGTGGAGGGCCCAAGTGTGGACTTTTTCTTAGAAGACATCATGCTGAACCATCTTAAACCCAAAAGGTTGTGGTACTTTTTCTCGATTGAAAGAGCATACATAGCCCCAGTCCCTCCCACAAGAAATGGGGCACCATTCAAAGCAATCATTGCCAGGATTCTGAACTATAGAGATCCGGATGCTATCCAGCAAGTTGCATGAGCGCGGTGAGATCTTTCATATGAGAATTCCGTCATTAGATTCTTCCTGGATTTCACCTTGATGGTGCAGCAACAATGGCGCACTTTTGATTCAATAAAACTGACAGTCAGAGAGGAGTGCCTCAAACATATGATTCTCTTTCCCACAAAGCTCCGAGTAGTAGACAATGGCAGGTCATGGTACTTCACGTCGCCATCTGACATACAAGAATGACTGGAGGGAGGACAAGTTAAAAAGCACAGTCACCCAATCGGAAGAGACCAGCGCGGACATCGCAACCAGAATTTGGGGTCCCCCAACAGGCAGAGAGAGGAGGAAGATGGCAAACAGTGGTCCAGAGGTTTATGGTCGGCAAGTCCACCAACCTGATGAACAGCACCGAGAAAGTAGAACGGACACTAAAGATGGCAAACTAAAACCAAGCAACGAGCGCAGACCTGTGTCAGTCCAGGAAGGTAATAGGTGCACTGTGTATTGTGAGCAGCTGCACAGACTCCTGATACCCAGCAATTATGTACGTCACAAAGTTTCACATTGACACAGAACTTGAACATGCACTGCATACAAGAATGGAGAACCGGAGGAGAGGAAGGGGTTGCCAAGGTATCTGGATAAGCGCTACCAACAGGACCTAACACAAAATGACTGTTCACTTGGCGACAGACGATCTGCAAATTGGGGAGAGGATAGTTTTAAACCTATGGTGCAGGGTAGTGGGGTGGGGGATTTCATCATGGGGTTTAGTTTGAACAGGTTTCAGTTTTACAAGCTTCAGATACGAGCTAATCCAATCAAGAGATTCTTTGTAGGGGCAATATGCAGCATGCCGCTCTACATGGCTGGGAGGAGACACAGAAAGTTAAAAGGGACGGAAAGGGGGACACTCCCCACACAACATCAATATGGTGACGGAGCAAGCTAAAACACTGAAGGTCATGTAGTGGAATGTAAGTGGGCTGGGAGACCAAATTAAAGCACAACAGCATTGCAGTATCGCTGCAGACACTCACCGGACCCGGTACTCCTTCAAGAGATGCATCTGAAAGGCAACAGCTAACTAGCACTCAATAGATTTGGGTACACATTACTGGCACATGCAAGGTTCACATCCTGCTCTAGGGGTACAGCAATAATAACCAAAAACAAAGTGCCCTTACTGAGGTACCGAACCTGGTGCGACCCAATGGGAAGGTATGTCGTGATATCAGGGTCCTGGGAGGGCCTGATCCTTAATATTTGCTCAGTATACATACAACCGAGGCTACATATAGAAACACTCCCAGAACTCAGCAAACTACTGCTTGAAATGCCAGTTGGCACTCTTGTACTGGATGGTGATTTGATTGCCACAATTTCACTAGAACTAGACCGAGATGCACAATCTCACAGCGTAACAGGATTTCAGCCTTGAGGGCATTTGCGGACGTGCTAGGACTGATGGATTTGTGGATGTGTTATAATCCTATAACTAGGCACTACACCCATATCTCAGCAGTCCATGGGAGTGGGTCGCGACTGGATTACATTTTTACACACACCACCACAATGGGACTTTTTCAAGGTGGGGCGACACAGGGCGTGAGGGATATCGGATTACGCTCTTCAACTTCGGCTAGATCCACAACAATTTAGAGATCATGAGTTCAGGGAACGATTTGCGGAATGTACAGAGCATTATTTTGCAGAAAACACTGTCTCCGTACAGTCCGGTAGTATTTTTTGGGAGGCACACAAGACCGTGGCCAGAGAATTTGTGCAGGCAGCGACTGGGGTCAAATGTAAGGAAAGACGCGCACAATGTGAAGAGCTGGAATAAGAAATAATTAATAATGAGATGGAACTAGGCTCAGAACCTTAGACAGTCAAGGCACTTAAGCAAAAAGAGCTCAGGGCCCTTGAGGAGGACGCAGCCGGTGCGCACGCAATAGCAATTCAAAGGAGAATATATGACTTCGGTGATAACGCTAATAAATTAATAGCATGGTTGGAGAGGAGGGATAGGGGGCACAATTGGGTCCTGGAAATTCAGACCCCTGATGGCAGCAAATGGGATTCTAGTGCAGAGATATCTGAGGCTTTTGCAACATACTACACAGGGATATACCAGTAGCTCATGGCAAGAGTGATAAGTGATAGAGCAGAGCTGTTAAAAGATGTAACATTGCCAACGCTTGCACCAGAGGACCTGGAGGCACTTGACACCAATCTGATAACAGAAGAAATAGACGGGGTCTTAGGAGACTTGCAATCAGGGAAGGCAGCTGGCCCTAATGGGTTCCCCGCAGAGCTGTTTAAGTGAGTAGCATGGAAAATAGTCCCACACATGTAACATATGTTTCACACTGCAAAAGCAGACGGACAACTGCCGGCTGACCTGAGATCAGCAACCATAGTGGTTATACCAAAAAAAGGAAACCCCATGATTTGTGCAGTTCCTACAGGTCCATCTCTCTGGTCAATTTTGAGATTATGGTGCTGGCTAAGGTACTAGCGAATAGACTAGGCCCTGTGATACAGACACTAATACATCCCGACCAGTCAGGATTCATCCAACACAGAAATACCAGACTGAATCTTCGCCGCCTGTACGGAGTGATGCATATGGTAAATATATGTGTGAATGAACCAGCTGCGCTTTTGTCATGTGACGCCCACATGGCATTAAATAGCATAGAGTGGCCATACCTGTCTGCGGTTCTGGCCAGACTGGGTTTTTGCCTGCAGTTCTGTACGTTGGTCATGCTCTTATACTCCACCTTGCTGGCACGGTTTTGGTGGATAGAGCAGTTTCCTGAATATTCAGACTGCACAGGGGTACGCGGCAGGGCTGCCCACTCTCGCTGGACTTTTGCGCTGGTGCTTGAGCTGTTGGAAGCTTGGGTATAGGAAGACCCACTCGTAAGAGGAACTGATGTGGGAGGGGGTGGGAAGAACGCATACCACTCTGTGCGGACAACAATCCTACTATATGCCAACAAACCATGGCAAACATTCCACAGACTCATCCATATGTTCCGAACATTTGGCACTTACTCAGTGTATCGTATAAACTGGGATAAATCCTTGGTGTTCTCTCTGACAGTCAAGACTCCGGACCTGTCGACGGCATGTAAGAAGCTAGTTCATAAGGACGTGTTTAAATATCTAGGTATCTGGATCACTAAATCTGAGGAGTTCATGCAGCGAAATGTATATGCTCAATTGAAAAGGCTCCGGGGTGACGTGGCCCACTGGCGACAGCTACTAGTCTCCCTCATGGGTAGAGCAGTTCTGTTTGAGATGATGGCTCTCCCCACCTAGTATATGTTTTACAGAACACACCGCACCAGATACCAGAGGCTTTCTTCAAAGCAGTTGAGGCAGAGCAGCGCACCCTGCTGTGGGGGAGGGGTGGCTGCCCACCGAATGCACTGAAAAAGCTACAGCAAGGGGTGTATGGAGGTGGGCTGGCCGTTCCAGACATTAGGAAATATTATTGGGTGACGCAACGTTTAAATATTAACGGTTGGGTCTTCTCTCCAACTGATGAGCCTGCATACTGGGTAGATCGACTAACAATGGAAAATGGCAGCTACCAGGCCCCAATATACAGTAAAAAATGCAACAAGACGTACCTGACACACCCACAGACGGTAGTGACTGCATGGAAGACGGCAACAAAGCTGCTGGGGTGGGAGATCAGACTTATGGAGCAGACCCCACTGTGGGAGGGAGACTTCCTTGGCGAGGTCAGACTTCTGAGAGGCTTTAACAAATGGAGACTCATAGGGATAGACCTCTTGAAAGACGTTTGGAGAAGTGGAAAAATGATTGAATTTGCTAGTCTCCAGACAGAACTCCAGATGGGAGCGGGATAATACCTCAGATATCTACAACTGTGACATGCCCTCAATTCCATTTGTTGGAAGGGGAGCCACTTCCAGATTACACGCACCCCACTGGAAGACAGTAATTTGCTTGATCCAATGATAGATAAAGCTATCTTCCTATCATATTGAAAACTAATAAACAAATCCACAGAATGTATGGGTCCCCTAAGGGAAGCATGTGAATTGGATGTTGGACTTTTGGAGGACGATGACTGGGCTGAAGACCTACAGAGCCCCAGGAAAGTAGCCATAAGGGCAAGGTTCAGGCTGATTCAGCTCTGTATACTACATATATCGTACACCCCAAGGACGGTACTCTGCCGTATAGGCCATTGTGACTCAGAAGAGTGTGCGAGAGGGGGATGCAAAAAGGGTACCTTTTTACATATCTTATTATACTGTCCAACGATTCAACATTATTGGAGCGCCATTGCGCAGGTGATGGTGACAGTGACAGCGGTCGAGTGAGGGAAGCAAGGCGGCACAACCTGGGAGTGGCGGGGGAAGTAGGTTGGCTGAAATACACTAAAATATGGCTTACTCTGGCAGGCAGAGTGGCAAAAAGGAACATAGCCCGAGCCTGGGGTGTGGGGGAGGTCCAGCAACTAGGAGACTGGAAAAAGTATCTTGATTGGTGTCAGGGAGCAGAACAAACCATGTACCAGAGTAGAGGCTGCCCGCACAAAAGGGAAAAGGTATGGGGGCTTGGTTGAAATATAGGAGTTTGGTTTTTTCGAAGGTGTGAAGGGCAGTTTAGGGTTAGATAGGGTGCTATGGTAAAAGACAGAGATCCAACCTCCTGTGAACGCATTGGTAGGCTGAATTCAGGAAAAGGAGGATCCTGCTAAATGAGTTATATTCCATACATCATGTATTGTATTGCCGTATATCTGAAGCATATTTAATAAAAAAGAAGTTATAAAAAGAAGAATTAACATCAATAACTAACAACAAAACAGCAACACAGCAGCAAATCACCCTTCCCGTCCCCAACCTCTCAAATGTTGCCACAAATTGAAAAACTGGGCGGGTAAAACATTTGATTTATCATCTCAATCAATATCAGCAACATAAGTAGTATGAGGTGAAACAAAATCAACATGTTCTTTAATCATATCTCTCCCTGAACAGCTACTCAATACCAAAACTCTGTGATGACTGGAGAATAGTGATCAGATACTGGTCAATGACTGGCATTTTCAATCACTTTTTGTTATATTTTCTCAAATGCTATAATTCAGATTTCAATGCCTGTGTGGATTGGTTAATCCCTAACTTTCTCAGTGTTTCATTGTGACAGATTTTCTGTTGATGATGTAAATATGTTTGGTTGCTGCTCAAATCAACACATCACCATTTAAATGCATTTCATATACATTTGTATTTTTTACTAGAAGACCCAGTTCAGAAATAGTGCATATACGGATCTTCTGTTGTTATATTTAAGTAGATACATGATCTTATTGCTCTGTTCATATGGGCTAGTTAATTATGTAAAGCCTTTGCATGCAGCACATTCAAAATTATTTTTGTTTCTCGGCTAAGAAGGAAGAGTCCTGAAAAGACGAAGACCTTTTCAATGCTGGAAGTTGAAAATAATGAAGATGGTAAACTTTACATTTAAATGCTGCACATTGGAACAGGCCACATTCTCTCCAGTGGGTATCCATATCTTTGGTGGTGGCACACTTGAATGAATTAACTAAACATGTTCCTATGTGGCAATTTTAAACATACACTGGAATAGCACACCTGTGGATCTAAAATGAGACTTGATAATCCTACAAAAAATGCATTCATGAATTGTTCTTAATAATTTATCCATGACACAAATACGTCAAGAATAACTCCAGAGTCCAAGTAAGGATTAAGTAATCAAGGTGCATGTTAACATGAAGCATTACTGAATAAAAATAAATAAGAGATGTATATTTCTGGTAAAAGGAACAATAAAGTGAATTTGGGGAAAAAGTTACATTCAAAATCAGTATAAAACCAAACACTCTGACAATGTCACCTATATCACATGCAAAGAAAGGCATTGCATTAAATCACTGGGAAATTCGGAATAGTGAAGAATTATTAAAATGTTTGTTGTGCGCTTCAGACAGTTAACAATGACCTAGGCTCTCCCTGTCACTAATCTGCATGTGCTCAAGTTTGGCTGAAGACGGCTGAAATGCCAGAAACCGGTCCTCAGAAGCTTGTTTCCGGTCCAGGGAAGGCATGGCTTGGCGGTTCGGGCTGGACTGTTCCCATGAGGCACAGGGTCGGACTGATTTGCATATGGCCATGTCTGAACTGGGGTGGCAGAGTGGGCTAAAGAACGGTGATGGATTAAACCCAGATCTGTTGACTGGGTGTGAGTGTTTGATTGGCTCAGATGCTCCGTCCATCACCACCCCCTTTTGTACCACCAAGTTTGGATACGACATGAAGGTTTGTCTCAGCAATGGGTATTACTTTTGGACTTAGAAACCATTATGGAGCAAAAATGTTTAACTTGACAAAACTGGATTCCTATCTACATATGCCTCCTGGATGATTGCTTACTTTAGTTAGCTCTCTCTGTCAGCTGTGGCACCTAGTAGTAGAATCCTCAAGAGGAAGAAGGTCTCAAAGTGAAACAAACCTATGAATGCTAACTGCACCTGTGAGTGGACACTACTGGTTTCAAGTTACACTTTTCTTTCGGGTGGATCTTTTTAGCTTTATCCACTGTGTCAGACGAGGAATGGTACCTGGCTGGCCTGTTTCTAAGCCATATAAAGTCGGCCTAATATCTGTTTGAAATCTTATCTGGAGTTTGGCAAGCTCAGAGATGGCCAAAGTACTATAATGGTTCTATTTCAAAAATGGCCCCCTCATTTGAGAAGGGAGATTGCACTCGTGCAATATCAACCCAGGCATGTGTACTTTCCCCTTGCCATATCTTCTTTACAGGTCCAACAAATGAAAGTGCCAACTTGAAGGAAATATAGTTATGGTCTTCCTTAAGAGAAACTCAGGGCACACATGCCCAGTTCACTGGCCCTACATGGTAGTCCACTCTGGACTGCAGAATTCCCAGTTAATTATAAATTAAATGTGAGTATCTATTTCTGGAAAGAGTGGATCCTTTCCAAGAGAATGCTTCAAGGCTTTGGTTCTACATTTCTCTTCTTCAATTCTCGAGCTCCCTGAAAATGTATTATGCTGTACTATTTATGGAGAATAACTCATTACTGGAGAAAGAATATATGGTGCATTCTCAAATATTTTCTACACCCACTTTTACTACATCAATGTGTACAGTAGGCCCTCTTGGGTTTGTTTTCAGGACACCTATATTTCACAAAGAAAACATAAAAGTTGCGGGGATCTTTTGCGAGTTACAGCTCTCCCAAAATTATAATGGAAAACACATTTTAGGCCAAAAGCACTGAGAGGCCGATTCACAGTACTAATCTGAGACAAAACCCTAAACCTACTACTTTTGGTGTTCACAGAAGGCACTTACGATTTATGGTATTCACAGAAATCACCTATGACTACTAACTTTACGTCCACAGTCAAGCTGGAATTTCCACACTCGGGCCGGAATTTCCACCTCCGGACCAAAATCCCCACCTCCAGTTAGGAAACTCCGCCTCCGGGCAAGAATCTCCTCCACCGGGCCGGAATCTCCGCTATCAGGCCGGTCTAATGATCATTTCAAGTGCCTACCATACCCCACCATGCTCAAGTTGAATTAGTGATCGCTCATGATAATTAGTGCTACACACTTCTGCAACGGTAGGGCCCACACTGCTTGTGGTCATCCTTTGTGCCTGAAATTGAGTGCATCACATGTGGCAGCAGAAATGTAAAGTTGCAAACACATTTATCATTGTAGGTCCAATGATGTCCCCTCAGATTCCAAGACCCAAAGTGACTTCTGCTACAAAGTTGGCTGTGACATCTGGTCAGGGACCACACACCAGGCAGATGCGAGGCCATGGTAGGTAAACTCAAGATTAATGTACCTGATTGCTCATGCCCATGAAATCTGCCTTTAATCTCCGCTGTATATTGTATGTGTTTAACATCACTGTTGTCCTGCATCACAATATGTCTAGATATGGCATTTAAGCACATATCAGATCAGAACATGGTGGCTAGTGAAAGGATGACACAAAATGTATGACAAGCGAGTGCTGAATGGACATAAAAATAGTATCTAGTGTCATGTTGAGTGTACTAAACACAACTGGATTGTAATTCAATGATATGAAAACTCCCTAGCAAAATTCAAATGGACAAATCATATTAAAATGGGTGTGGATGAGGGTCGCACTGATGCCAGTTGTGTACATTTGTGATGGATGTATGGGCTGCTATGGTGAATCTTCAGAAAGTTACATTATAAAAGCTCTTGGCTAAAAGGCAAAACACAAATCCAGTGCAGGCGGCATACATCAAATCTTCGCAAATTACCCACAATGTGAGATTTGAGTTAAATGTTGCATTCTGCTTGCCTCCTCTTCTACTGTATCCACCTACATAAGTGAGAGTATAATATATTAGGTTAGGATGTCTGTTGTACAAGACGTCATTCGTTGTCTGCTTAGTTCTACCATGATGTAGGTATTGGATTATGGGTACAGAGGATACTCAAAGGATGGACATTACAAATGTGTGATCTCTCAATCCAAATTGAGCTTTGTGACTTCATGGGTAGGGAAGCACAAATGGCACACAACATGTACCTCACTATTGCACATCTCACATATGAACTCTGCAATGCAATGCTTGAACTGATTTAAAAATGTAAAACTGGTCAGCCTGTAGATGTACAGTCCTTTCAACTTATCAACAGACAACATCATACTCATGAGACATGTTAGTCTTAACGGTGAATGTGTAATCAATGTAATGCGGTGGCGTCCTGATTATTGCTCCCCTTTCTTCAAATATCAGTAACCTTCTCATACATTTGTCTGTTGATGTGTCATCTCATTGATGTCAGTCCTGTGTGGAGATACCAGCTGGCAATTGCTGCATGTGAGCAGGGGCCCACATGTAAAGTCCATGATGTAAACATGCCGCACACTGTCCAGGAATATCCTATCAATGGTCATTGAGAATGGCATACACATGTTAGCTTATAGCTATCATCTGGTGTACTGAAATATGGACATGTATGTCTCATCACAGTTGCTGACAGGATGATACCAGTGCTGCGTACAACACAATCCCGGCGAATGCATGACATCCTAGCTGCAGCAGTGAAACCCTCTCACACATGTCCATCTGGTGAAAGAGGCTTGAATTGTTTCCCTTTTAAAACCATGACAAAGATCAAAATCCCCTTCTGCATAGAAGCTGCAGTTGGTGTTTACAAAGTTACATATATATCATAAGTGTCACATAAACCTGTTTGTAAGTTAGTAGTGCAGATGATTGAGAATAGTGTCACTTCCCTCTAAAGCTGCTGGATCGGGGACTGCTTCATCAACAAAACCTATGAAGAGCATGGTTCAGTAGTAAGGGTGGGTGGAGAGTTCCGCTCCGTTCGCGGAGTGTGCGGAGCTGTGCCTACTCCGTGTTCCGCAAAGAACGAGGAATAGGCACAGCTCCGCACACTCTGTGGCAGAGCAGAGTTACCCAGCCCCCGCCTCAGCCCCCCAGAATAATGACATTAAATATACAGTAAAGGTAAAATAAATAAACACCTTAACTGCCGCGTCCCTGGGCTGCCGTCCTATTCTTGCTTGGTTTCATGACGATCTGCGCATGCGCGTGCGCCCCTGCATTCCTCGTGAGAAAGTTACGGGCGTGCGTGCATGCGCAGATTGTCATGAAACCAAGGAAGAAGAGGACGGCAGCCCGGGGACGCCACAGTTATGGTAAGTGTTTATTTATTTTACATTTACTGTATATTTAATGTCATTATTTCTAGGTGGGTGGAGATGGGTGGCAGAGCGGAGCGGAGAGGAGTTTCCACGGAGTTGGTCCCCAACTCTGTGGATCTCCGCATTGTGCCTCGCCGACAGTTCCACCTAGGTCTATTCAGCAGTTGACATCAGGGGGGATCACAAAGGGACACAAGGCTGTGGCTGAACCTGGTGTGTTTGCTTGTGCAATGTACATCTCCGTTTCACCCCTCAGTGCTACGGTGTGAGCTGTCACTTGTAGGGATAGCCAAACCAGGTCACAATGGCATCATCTGTTGATGCAAAGTACAGTAGAGCCAACCCTTGTGTTGCACTAGACCTTATACTACGTCAATTACTTATCTTGTTGCAACCTCTGTGTTCCAGGTGATGATGATGATGAGGAGGATGGACCTTCCACCAGTGTTGGGCGATGGTCAATCAAAGGGGAAAATCCACTGCTCCTCCAGGCAGCAATGTCGGCTGAAAGTAGTGCACAAGAGGAGGAGAAGGAAGTACTTAAGGAGGATGAAAGTTTAGACGATGATGGTGACTATCTGTTCATCCTATCAGAGGATGAGGAGTCTGATGCCATGGACAAAAATATTCCCACATTACCAACATTGTGCACGACCTCACACCCTCCGCTCAGCAAAGTGTCTCTGCCTCCTCGAAAACAAAAGATTGCCTGTCGCCAGAATAGAGCTAGGCAGCCACAGCTCACGCATACCCCAACACAGACATCACTCTCTCACAGCCCTCACATCTGGAACAGGTGTGGTGGTTCCCATACATACTCCTCCCTATACAGTGTACCCCAGGCATTCTCTTCACAATCTGAGGGAAGTACCAACCCTGTTATGGTGCAGCTATCCCCTGGGCACCATTCTCCTGTCCACAGGCTTCCACATGCCACCCTCCTTCCTGGTGTTAGAACTGGCAGTCTCATCCATGGCCAACCCCTGTTGACAGGGCCTCACATGGCCATGGTGCCCAGTGGGAGCAGGACTTATTCCAACAGCAGGCAGATGTGAGGCAGACCATTCGTGCCATAGGGGTCACCCTGTCAGACATGTCTGAGGCCCTGCGCCAATTCCCTCAGGTGGTGGACAAACAGACCCATGTTTTGGATAGGATGGATAGATCTTGGCAAGACATGTGCAAGAATATCAGAAACATCATAGCTACCCAAAGGGAAGAGAGTTTAAGACACCATGCCTTGGCCATGAAGATGATGGGGGGCTTGATGAAAGTGATCCAAAGACTCCATTCATGGTCAACGCAGGGAGGGGAGCCATCACATCTGCCTGGAGCACATCACACCCATACACCCGTATCACAAACTGCACAGGACACAGCAAGGGGACACACCCTCCACCGCCCCCTATCCAGGCACTCCACCCACCTGCACATCTACCTCCACCCCCTTGAACAGGCACTGCCACCACCTGCACAACAACCCCCTGTCCACGCACAAACACCAACTGTACAGACACCATCCGTAACTGCGCATTAACTTTATCTTGTACAGGCAGATGCACCACACCAACCTGCACCTCTGTGACAACCCAGACATGATCCCTCGCAGAGGACCTCACCTCCGAAAGTGCAAAGCAGCAAGCACAATCCCCATTGATCACATCCCAGGAACTTTTTGACCAGTGGGAAATGTGTAAATATAAAAGAAATCATCTTCAAAAGTCACAACTCAGTTGCGTATCATCTAATGATAGGCTAATTTTCGCCAATTTTGGTGGCCTAGAGATGTGAGGATGTATGTGTGTGTGTGATGCATGTACAAGTGTAACCCCATCATTGCAGCAAGCCCTCATGTGCACAGCAGATGACTTCCAAAATACATGTCCATATTTTGTACAAGACATGCTCAATGAAGTTAAACAAGATATAGAAAGTATGATCCAAAATAAGGTTTTATGCAAACAAGTTTGGGGTTAGAAGAACAACAAAAGATGACATGGCTGCAGTCACGGAATTGACAATGGCAGTGAGGGTGGGCAATTTCCTCTCGCATCTTGCGCACCTCTAGACACATCTGCAGCATGATGCGAGAAGACATGTCTGGCTGACCCTCACATGCCCACATCAAGTACTCTGGTACAGCCACAGAAGGAACAACACAGGGAGGGGTTTGGGTTTAACATGAGGGGTGTGGTGCCACTGGTTTGGATCCAATGTTGATGTCAACCTGGCAGGTACGATGAGGGGGCCTGGTTGCAAGGGATGCAGCTTGAGGCCTCAACAGAATGGGGGGTCTCTAGAGTTAGGGAGGGGCTTGGCGGGCCCAGGTGCATAGTGGCCTGCCTCGGGGACACCTCAGCAAAACTAACAGGTGAATGGTCCAGGGAAGAAGAGCTCTCCGCCCCCTCTGGCCAGAGGTGTCCAGTTCTTCCCCCCCTTCAATGTGCTCAGCGTCCACCCGGTCCATAGCACCAGAGTTGTCTTCCTGGTAAGTCCAACTGGGTGCAATCCCCTGCCTCCTGATGTTGAGGGTCCTGCCTCATCCTCTTCTTCCTCACTGGTGGAAAGAGGTCATAGCCACCGGCGCACCAAAGATGTCCAGCTCTGAACCGGGTCCTGCATTTGTTCCTTTTGCCCAGCTGAGCCCACTGAAATATAGGACAAATCATTATGTAGTGGTTGTACATGTCAGGACAAGACACATATCAAGATGAGCCAAAGTCAGACTTTTTTCTCCTCTGATCACACTATACAGTTGTCAGTGTTCATGAGCTTAAATTACGTGTATGTTCACTGTCATCTCCTGATTTGAGTCTGACATGGACATCTCACAAGATTTCTGGTGGCTTCCACATCTCTATTGGCCAACCCTCAACTTTGGCATTCTTTTGACCTGCGTATCCTGTCACTGCTACATGGGCAGGTCCCAAACCCAGTCTACAAAAGGCAATCAGAGGGAGTCCAGATGGTATTGAAAAGGGCCTGTAATATGGAGTCTCTGCACTTCTGTCTGGAAAAAATGTTATCTGCAGTGTAGCATTGTAAGGGACAACAAGCAATGCAAGTTACTTGAGCGTATCTGGAGGCGATCATATGATCCCCTGGCTAAAACCAACTTCAGAGTCGCCACCAAAGCCTATCACAGACTTATAAAAAAGACCAAAGCCAGCTTTTATGCTGACATGATCAATTCCAGTACCAATCACTCTAAAACGATTTTCGCTCTAGTGAAGGATATGACCAAGACTTCGGAGGAAACAAGTAGCATGATAGTATCCCACTCGCAGTGCGAAGAACTAGCCTGTTTCTTTGCCGATAAAGTCAAAGGGATCTATAATTCTTTATTATCCGGACGGATCCACTACGACCTCTAGCCCCGCCATAGGCTCACCAGTTCTCCCATACTCACTTCAAGCCCTCCCACCTATTGCACAGGCAGACATGGATCTCCTGGCTTTAAAAGTAAAGTCTGGATCTCCGGAAGATCCCGTCAAACCTGAAATGTTTAGACTATTCCAGGACCCCATTCTGCGGGAGGGGCGGGAGTTGATCAACAGCTCATTTCAGTCAGCCTCAATCCCCAAATCTTGGAAACATGCCAAGGTAGTCCCCCTGTTAAAAAAAAACACTTTGGACCCCTCCAGGCCAGATAGTTTTAGGCCTATCTCTTTACTTCCGTACCTTGCTAAGGTGGCGGAAGCACATGTGAATTCCATCTTGACCAGCTACCTGGAGTCCAATGGGATTCTGGATGAGTCTCAAAACGGATTCCGCGCTAAACATAGTACGGAGTCTGCTTTTTTGGCTGTCACGGAACATCTTAGGGCGGCACAGGACCTGGGTAATACCTCGATTTTGGTCCTGCTGGATTTGAGTGCGGCGTTCAACACGGTCTCCCACGAGATCTTACTCGGGAGACTTTGGGAGATCGGAGTCAGGGATAGAGCTCTGGATTGGTTCGTGTCATTTCTATCCCACCGTTCCTTCCAGGTACATGCTCCGCCGTACTCGTCCAGCAGGCTTCCTCTTGGTTGCAGGGTTCCGCAGGGGTCTGCGCTCAGCCCCACACTGTTTAACGTGTATGTCCGCCCCCTGGCCATGCTGGCTCGGGAACGTGAGATTAAATTAATATCGTACGCGGACGACACGCAACTTATCTTCACCTTTTCAAATGACACTGTGGCGGACCGAGCCAAATTCCAAGAAGATATCTTCGCCATTTCAAGCTGGTTATCAAAGAACTGTCTCCAGCTGAATTCATCCAAAACCGAGGTAATCCTAATTGGCAGTGATGCACAGAAATGGGACGAGCATTGGTGGCCCCCTACACTGGGTCCGCCTCTCATTCCTAAGAAGGAAGTCAAAAACTTGGGTATGATTTTGGACAACTCGCTTGCCCTAGAGTCCCATGCAAAAAAAGTGGCAGGCACTTGCTATGGCCGCCTACGTTCCCTCAAGCCCATCCTCGGCTTCTTTGAGCCTCCCACCCATCAGATCATAGTCCAGGCCCTGGTCTTATCCCATCTAGACTACTGCAATGCTCTTATGCTTGGCTCCAACTTGACAGTGATAAATAGGCTACAAAGAGCTCAGAACGCGGCCGCCCGCATCCTGTTCGCACTTCCAAAACACTGCCACACATCCCCGATCCTTCGTCGCCTGCACTGGCTGCCTGTAAAACAATGTATTCAATTCAAGACTCTCTGCCTAATTCACAAAATCCTGTACTGCGTCGGCCCCCAAACCCTGCAAGGACTCTGTTCCTTTTATGCCCCTACGCGTGCTCTCCGCTCGGTGGACCTTTTCCTTGCTAGTACTATCAAGATCCAGAGGAGCAGAGCCGGAAACTCTGGAATTCGATCCCCCTAAGAGCACGGGCCACCACCAACCACATGCTCTTTCGAAAACAAATCAAAACCTGGCTGTTTTCTTCCATCTAAGACTCTCTCACTAGCTTTGGATGTTCTGTCATCTGGCATGTCTGCAAGCGCTGGGATACCCCGTTGCTGGGGTAGCCATGCGCTATACAAACTAGCTTAACATAACATAACATAACAACACAAAAGCCAATAGGGGGTCACACATCCATATAGGGTCTGGGCAATTAGGCTTGCTAAGTTGTGAGTCTAACCTTTTGATATTCCCTCACAAAAGTTGACAATCCAGTGGCACATATTGGTGCCCAAGATTGATCGGTTAGTGCAGTGCACTGGTGACCAGTAGAGTCTCGTTGTTACAGCCACCTGTACATGAAAAATGGCATACAAGCCACTGAGGGTAAGACTTGTGTCTGTGGACACACTTGGCAAAATTGAAAACACTTAAGAGTGAGGAAAGGATCTCAAAGTCTGTCTTGAGTCAATGGCACATGATGATCTGTCTCAATCAGAACCCAAACTCACCGAAAGCAATGCAAGTCACAGCATCCAATACCCATTGGCCTCTCATACATACACTGGACAGTGTCTGTACCATTCGTCATCCAATGCACACATCAGTTATGATTCCCTTTTTTCACTCTTAGCGGTGCTGGCAGTGGATATGTCTGTACAAAAGCAACTGTGTGGCTCAATTCCCAAACTGTCATGATAAAACTACAATTCCCAGAATACACTCTGCCCTGTACAGTCAATGTGCTACAGTGAGCCTTTTGCTTCATGATGACTGCTGCATAGACACAGAATAGGTGAATGGAGGCATGGGACACACGATGGTACAGCTCTGTCTTCACTCACATCATACTTCCAGACACATATTGCATATAAATCACTTACTGGGTCGCTGCTGCTCATGCTCCTCCAGCTGAGCATGGAGGGTTGGATGAGCTGTACGCAGGACCCTCCTGTACAGAGCAAGAGGCAAGGCCAATGCACATGGTGCTGGGAAGTCTGGCCCAGTAGCTCCTCTGCCTTGTGCCCGGCCCAGCATTTTAGGTCCTTCCAGCGCTTGTGGCATGCCCTCGCATTCCTGATGTGAATGCCCTTTGTACTGCAGTGCTCACCAATGTCGGCCCATAGTCTGGCCCGCACTGCATTACTCAGCTGGTCCTGTGGCCCCCCATATAGCTGAGGATATTTGAGTATCACCCCCTCAGCTAAGATGTCTACTTCCATTTCACTGAAAGGGATTGGTTTCTCTTCATTACCCTCAGTTATTTGGGGGAAAATAAGGTTGAAAAGAGCAGCAGGATGGCAGAGGATCTGATCTGTGAGAGAGGATGACTCAGAATGAAGACAAAATAGCTGCCAACAACTTCCTGTGATGTATTTCCTGTCTCCCACTTGCTGTATGTTATTTCCTGTATGAAATAATGGGTTCCGGTTCAATTTCGGAGATTCTGGCCTGGAGGCAAAGATTCCTGCCCGGAGGCGGAAATTCCACTCCTGGTGCGGAAATTCTTGCCAGAGTGTGGAAATTCCAGCCCAAGTGCGGACGTAAACTTAGTAGTCGTAAGAGATTTTTGTGAATACCATAAATCTTTAGTGATTTCTGTGAATACCAAAAGTTAAGGATTTTGTCTCAGATTAATTCTGTGAATCGGCCCCAGAGACGTTACTTTTTTTTTCTTTTAATACTTTTTATTGGCATTTAGTATGTATTCAAACAATCATACCTCATCAGTACATTTGGTTCTTATGTCTTACATTGACTTCTCAAAGTTCACATTTAACAAAAGTTACATTTCTTCATGTGTTATATGTTTAATCGCATATTCATGCATATACATCAAATGGCAGTATTTATCTGGCATGCAGGTCAGTACTTCACAGTTCCCCCCTACTCTTCAAACCGGATGTATGACGTTACAACGCCTACCTTTACAACGCGGTTTTTACATCGCAATCCATTACAACGCATAGTGCTTTTTGGTGTTGGATAGTGAATAGTTTAATTTACTATTCCAACTCCAGTCCCCGTGGACACTAGGGAAGGTTATTGGATAGTAAATTAACCTATTCCCTATCCTAGAGCGCCCCCCAGCGCAATGCGTTGTAATGGTTTGCGTTGTAATGACCGCGTTGTAATGGTAGTGCGTTGTAAAAGTTTTGTTGTAAAGGTTGTTTACCCTTCAAACCTATGTCTGGGTGACTGTTCTTGGTGTTCCCCATCTAAAAAAGGAGAGACCTATCATTCTCCCAGAAGGTTATTCTCATCATAGCAACTCTATGGTCTACGCTTGCATTTACTGTGTGCACAATTTCAATCCTTTCTTAATTTTAGGATCTATTTGCCTTCTAGCCGATGTTTTATTAAGTACGCTTTCAGGGGGTCCCAAATATCTTTTGGGCTTGATGATGGCAGGAGTAATTCCACATATGTTATGGACTGTTCTTGCCAGAATACAGAGTTGTGAATCCAGTCCTTGAATTTAGGGGCCCTCCCCCACTTGCATGCCACCTTTTGTTTAGCTAACAGCAGCCCTACTGCTACGAACTTCCTCCATCCTACAGCTATGTGTTCAGTGTGCCCTAGCAAAGCCACCATTTCTTGTGTGCTGTAAAAGCAGTGTGCAGTTCTTCCTGCATATTTCTCCATCAAGAGATTTTGGGAAGATTTCTGAGAGAAATTCATAGACAATGCCCCTATTAAAGGCTGGAAAGCATCACTTCCCAAGAATACCAATACGTTATCCTGTCCATTATCCAGATAACTTTTCATCTGATAGCTGCTATCAGTTCCCATCAGTCCATTAGCCAAACTAAAAAGACTTATAACCAATTAAGGAAATGTACTTGTCCCAAAAAATTCTTTCCTGCCTGAAAAATATGGACTATATTGGATTGCTCATAAATCAAACACTAAAACAAGTTTTCTAAACTCTGTTTGGAGAATTCTTTTTTCAGTTAACACAAACGTGCTGTAGAAATAAATCAATTCAGTGGCTAACATTGTTATATGACACACACATTTGTGTTTTAGAATATTACAAATCGTACTTTAACAATCATCAGTTTTTCATATAAGTACTTATAAACGCATTCTGTTCACCTATATTTATCTTGCTTGGTAATACATGACTGACTGTTACACATCTTGTTGAGTCAGCATCACATTCACACCTTATGTCAAAACAATGCCGCTCGAAAAGGAGCATCATTGGAATTAAAGAACATATGAATTTAAGAAGAACATATATGACCTAAGCCTGTTCAGCAGTCCTAAGACCATAGCAATCATCATAAAATAGGAATTTAAAAAGTGAAAACATTAGGATTTGTAATTTGAAGGATTTCTTACAGAGAGGTAGCAGGAGAGAAGTAGGAGTGGCTGTGAACATGATCTGTATAAATTATATAAGTGTGATAATTTTGTGATTGTTGAGACGGCCTATAAATTGACTTTTGCTATATGACATGGGGAGCGGTGCAGGCGAATATGTCATGGGTGCTCAATGTAGTGAGGCAGGTATTTTCTACAGTTAGTAAACAGACTTAGCAGGACAAATTTAGCTTCTGGGAGTAAAACTTAGGAGAGTTAATGTTCTCATTTATTGTGGTTCTCTTTTCTTGTTTCTCTGTGTCTCTTGTGTCATAGAAATGACTTTCTTTGTTACTCGAGGTTGTTCTTTATATGTTGTTTAGTTATTAATTGGCGTCACAGTCAGTTTCTTAGATCCGACATTAAGGGCCCTATTACGATGTAACGGTGAACGGGACCGTCCGCCAGAGGTGAGGCGGTCCCACTGTGGCCATTAGGATGCCACCGCCACAGTGGCAGTGGCATCTCCCATTCACAACAATATGGTGGGCGGTGCTCACAGCACCACCCGCCACAATGCTGTGAATGCACATTGTGCATTGGGATGCACAAGGTGACAGGTACCCTCGAGTGCACCCCCAACCCGAACACCCTTGGGCCCTGCAATGGGCCCCCTAAGGCAGACATTGTATGCCTTTCTAAAGACACGTCTCCGCATTCATGCTAAAATGGATGGCGGGCAAGACACCGCCACCATATTGGAGCACTTTTCCGCCCGGTTGCTTATCTGACCTGCGGAAAACCACCAGACGGTCTTTCCGTCCGCCGGGGTCACCCCCCCCGCCATCGTAATTTGGCGGGGGAAATGGTAGGTGGACGGTGGAAAATGACGGGCAGATCGCCACCGCCATACGGGCAGTAGCGATCCGCCCGCTATACTAATAGACCCCCAAGTTTTGAATTTTACAGGAAACACTGCATTTCAGATATGTTTTCCAACCAGAAGGAAAGTTTCAGTTTATAATGAGGATGTTTATTTTCAACTCGCCACTGAACTACGTAGCAACAAATGAACGGTGTTTGTGTTATATGCTAAAGCCCAAACACAATTATCGAGTTCTGGCTGACACAGGAGTGTGCAGGCCAGGAGAGAACAAAAGACTTACTAATACATCCATCAAAAATCACACGGTTTTCAACTAGGGTTTTTTCACCCTAAATAATACATCTAGCTCAAAAGAGGTTGCAATAGGAGCTACGACAAAAATAACAAATGAGCCCTCAGCATATGACTTGTTTCTCTCAGCAGAAAAAAAACGTACTTCTGCTCTGTTACATTTACATAGAAAATCATTTTAAATGCTATACACAAACATAAGCGAAATCATGGTAGCTTTCACAAAACACCTTTCCTAGCACCCACATAGGCAGAGTCACTTGATCTCAAATGAAAAAACTCTGAAATCTGTACTTCCTCAGAGGTCTGTGATCCTAATATACAATTCCACTCACACCTTTTGTAGAGACTGAGCAGCTCAGAAACGTATGCAAAACTCCGGCCTGCTTTTCGACAAAATGAGTCTGTTTTTCAGAAACAGTTATAATTCTTGTCAGTGTAGATGACAGTACAGCCGATTTGCAAAAATACACAACGCAGTCCATCAAAAACGTATGCATGTTGCAATGTACCCATAAAAGGAAATGGTATTCCGAGCCAATGCTAATGTATGCCCATGTTCCTAACCCTACTAATGCAGCCTCTGCTTATTTCACACAGATTCATTAGGAAATTACTGATACATGACTTCTATTAATTACTTTCATATCAAAAGGAATCATTTTTGCTTTACTATAATATTTATCCAGAATAAATGTTAAATGTAACGAAAGAGGGAATATGTGAATCATAGAAAGAATGACTAGTCATGTTTATTTTGTAGTTGCTGAAGCACCCATGAGGATAGTTTAGCATTATACAAAATATAAATTGATGTAGCAATGTACGAAACAAACGTTTTTGGTGAAATGCAGTGTCTAACCTGTTTGGGGAAGATTTCGTAAAATTAGAACGATCTATCCATCATAAGGAAGGGAATTGATTTCAGTTTATTGTGAATGAAACAGCAAGGTGTTATTAGTCTCTGTCGGAGTAATTTTAAACTCAATATAACATTTTTTAATTATTTATCGTACTACAGGACTGAGAATTATGTTGCTCCACCCACTTTTTCTAAATTAAATAAATAGGTGCTAACAAAGCATCATATCTTATTCAGTAAACCACTGATTCAGAGTTGTATTTGGTGCTTAAGTTGCTCAGTACTAACTTACAATCCTTGACCAACAAAAGAGATTGTGTGTATAATCTGTATAGTTAGGAAAGGCACAGTGACAAGGACATGCAGTGTAATTAGATAGTAGGTGAAAACTCTCGCACAATACAGCAATTATTAAGATAGGCTCAGTAGGTTTTTGACATGATATTCAGGTGGTTGGCGCTGTGAGTTTCTTGTTTGATGGCAGTAGCCTCCCATGGTGGGGGCTGTAGCGTCCACCGCAGCCTGTATACCTGCCAATGACTACACCAAACACAGAGCTTAGTACTACACATTTTTATTCTTCTGCATGTAACTGCAAACGAAACTTTCTAAACGAAGCTTTCATTGCATTTAGCTCTGTCTTCAGTGTCAGGGATCTTCAAACCTGCTGAAGAAACAACAACAGTTATTGGTATTTCAAACTCAATCTCTCTTTCACCACTTCCATCAGGAGACTGATGAGATAAATGTCTAAAGTGAGAAGAGTCTATGGTTACAGATTTCCCAGGATGCTTGGCAATCACCCTTGGTCCCTTGGTGGATACCTCGCTGAAGGGTTCAGCATCATAGGGAGCATCAGATTTCCTTCATCACATCTGCTGAGTGATCACGTTGCATAGACCTTTATTTTTTGCTTGTTAACAAAGTCCTTTACGTGAGTGGTACTTTCACTGCTTTCCCGTTGGTTGGCCTATTGAGGTAACCTGGTTGTCATTGCTCTCCCAAACACCAAAGTTGCAGGACTTTTGACAGTGGTCAAACACAGTGTTGAATGATAGGCTCATAGGGAAGAATTCAGTACCATTTTCAACCTTAGCCCTTCTAGAGTTGCATGCTGTACCACTTTCTTTAATGTACTCATAAAAGGCTCAACGAGTCAGTTGGCCTGCGGCAACAGAGGTGTATTCTTCCAATGATTTATGTTCAGATGATATAGGATATCTTTAGACTTCCAACTATTAAGGGGTGGGCCATTATTAGTAAACACAATGGTTGGATTGCCTCTTTTCTCAAAGACGTTTTCCAGTTTCTCAATGACTTGTTCATGAGTAGTACATGAAAGATCTTCTACGAGTGGGAAGTGAGATTATTCATCCATAATTACTAACAAATAATGTCTGTCATTAAGTGGACCATATAAATCAATGTCTATTCCCTACCAAGCATGTTTAGGGAGGTTGGTCATATTCAACATATGCTGAGTCACATTTGTTGTAAAAGAATGTGGAGAATGTTGGTTCTGTCGGGTACAGAAATGATTCTTGGTTTACTGAATACTAACCAATCAAAGACAATACTCAAACCTTTTAGTAATAATCAATGAAAAGAGAAGAAAAGACAAAGAGCATGAATCAAAAAACACACTAAAAATGTAATCAATCAAAATCTGTTTTTAAGGATAAATCCATATCTTCTTTTACATTTTATGGTGCTGAGATGACATTAGAAGGCTTTCAAGGTTCATGAACATACAATTTGTTGCAACAGCGCAAGCGATATGGTGAAAAAAAGTGCAACAAATGTGCTAAATGTGAACAAGATATATACAGTGCTGTACGATTTGTTGACACTGGTCATTCATAGGACATCCATCCATTTCATGTGGGGCGGAGATAGTAGGGTTGGGATTATCACAAGCACATCGATGTTTTGACCCAAAGAAGTGCATGATTCAGTAATGGGCACGAACGGTCTTTCTCAGGACAAGGCGATACAAGAGACAGCTAGAATGAATGAAGGGAGGTCACTGGGGGTTGGTCCACCATGGGTTGGACTCAAAGTAAGGTGTTTGATGTTAATAATTCACAGTAAAGGGGCAGCATAATTCAGTAACTCTCCGGTTCTGCTCTGGAACTGAAAAGCTTTTTCAGCCTTTTCCTGAGGAAGACCCACCATGCCCATGACTTAATCATGCACCTCTTTGGGTCAATCATGCACCTCTTCAAACCTAAGGGTCCTTAGAGTCCAATTAAACCACCACATACCTCCAGTATCCCCACAGAGTTAGATTGCTGAGAGGTGGTCCGAGGCCATGCCCCTTTTTACACCACTCTGCAAATGCACCTCTTAGCACCCTCCTGATGGGACGATGAGGTCCTCTTGTGTCCTGAGGACCTCAGGACTGAAGTAGACTTCATCCCCTGAGAAGCAGTGCACCAGGAGGTGTGTTTGCAGAGTGGTGTAAAAAGGGCCCGTGGCCTTGGACCACTCTCAGCAATCCAGCTATGTGGGGCTTACTGGAGGTACCTGGTGGGCTACTTGGCCCCAAGGACCCTCAGGAGGCAAGGGGTATTTACCCCCCAACTAAGAGCGTGCCAGGAGGCACATTTACAGAATGGTGGATAACGGGAGCATGGCCTGTGTCCACCTATCAGCAATCCCACTATCTGGGGCATACTGGGAGTATTAGGTAGGTTAGTTGGCCCCTAAGAACCCCAGCAGCGAAGTGAACTTTTTAATCCCCATTCAAAAGCACGTCAGGGAGCGCGTTTGCAGAGTGGTGGAGAAAGGGGGCGTGACCTACTATGAGGACTTAGCAGCGCTGCTGTTTTTGACTTACTGGCGGTAATAGGAGGGGTAGTGGGCCCCCAAGGTTGTCCTTGGTGGCCAACTACCCCTCCTGTTCCCTCCACTAAGCACCACACAGTGGGATTGCTAACAGTTCTTCAGAGCCCATCCCCCTTTCCCCATCACTCAGCAAATGCGCCTCCTGGCACAGTACTGGTTGAAGGATGACGTCCACTTTACTCCTGAGGGACTGTGGGGGCAAAAAAGCCCTTCTGGACCTCCTGTAAGTCTTACGCAGCAGAATTCCTGAGTGCTGGTGGGAGGCCCAGCCCCCTCTCTCCACCACTCTGCAAACGTGACTACTAGGTAAAAAAGCATTTGAAATTTAATAGGTCACGCATTTGCAAGAGATAGAGCTATTGGCGTTGTAAATGTAAAAGTTTTTTACTAATGTTTTTTGGGAGTGAAGTGGATATACGTTGCGTGTAGTGGAATTATGTGGAATGTTGTGCAGTGAAAATATGTGGATAGAAAGTATGTTGTATTTAGTGTATAGGAATGATGTAGAGTTGGATTCTGTGTTATGGAGAGTAATTATGTGATATGGTAGTGTGTGTTGTGGAGTGATAGCATCAGGTTTGGTCTTCCACGTTTCCATATAAGTTAAACTATGAACTCAATGAGAAAAAAAAGAAGGAATCACTGAGGAGCACTTCTGGACCTAGTCAGAGGTATGAGCAGGGCCACTGGAATTATGCAACTGTTTGGCTGCACTGACTTTCGCACAATTATACATTTTCCGCATTAGCCTCATAATCCATTATCTGCTCCCTAATCTGCAGATTTGAACAAAAAAACCTTGTTTCTAGCTCAAATGGCTCAAACGTTACCAAAAATGCAGCGAAAAGTGTTGCAGCGTGGTGGAAGATCCTTTGTAAACCTGGAATGGTCACCTGTTACTTATTACTAAATGTGGGTGTTACATTTTTACTGATGGTGTGCAAGCCCCTCTTGCTTCTTTTTGTGCCCCTCTTGCCTCTTTCTGAATCTCTGCTGCTTCTTTCTGTACCTTTCTTTTTTTCTGCCCTTTTGCACATCTCTTGCCTCTTTTTGCACCGCTCTTGTCTCTTTCTCCACCCCTCTTCCATATTTCTGAACCTCTGTTGATTCTTTCTGCATTTCTCTTCCTTCTTTCTGCACCCGTCATGCCTCTTTCTGTACCCCTCTTTCCTCTTTTTGCGCCCCTCTTGCCTCATTTTGCACCTCTTTTATCTTTCTGCACTATTCTTGCTTCTTTATGCACCTCTCTTGATTCTGCACTACTTGTGCTTCTTTTTGCATCTCTGTTGCTTATTTTTGCACTTCTCTTGCCTCTTTTTCCACCTCTCATCCCTCTTTTGGCACCTTTGTCGCTTCTTTCTGCACTTCTCTTGCTTCTTTATGCACCTCTGGCCCTTCTTTCTGCAACCCTTGTACCTCTTTCTGTATCCCTCTCCCCTCGTTTTGCTCCCCTCTTGCCTATTTCTGCACATCTGTTCCTTCTTTCTGAATTTCTTTTGTTTCTTTCTGCAACTCTCTTGCTTCTTTCTGTATCCCTCTTGCCACTTTCTCCTCCCCACTTCCCCTTTCTGCATCTCTGTTGCTTCTTTATGTACCTCTCTTGCTTCTTTCTGTATCTCTCCTACTTCTTTTGGTACTCTCGCCCCTCGTTCTGCACCCCTCTTCCCTCTTTCTGCACTCCTCTTGCCTCTTTCTAAACCTCTGTTGCTTCTTTCTGCACATCTTTTGTTTGCTTATGTGCCTCTCTTGCTTCTTTGTGCACCCCTCTTGCTTCTTGCTCCATCCCTCATCCCTCTTTCTACACATCTGTTGCTTCTTTCTGCACTTCGCTTGTTTCTTTCTGCACATCTCTCACTTCTTTCTGCAACCCTTGTGCCTCTTTCTGCACCCTCATCCTTCTTTCTATACCCCTCTTGCCTCTTTCTGCACCTCTGTTCCTTGTTTGTGTACTTATTCTGATTCTCTCTGCAACTCTCTTGCTTCTTTCTGCACACCTCTTGCTTCTTTCTGCACCCATTGTGCTTCTTTCGCACCCCTCTTTCCTCTTTCTGCACACTTCTTGCCTCTTTCTGGACCTTTGTTCCTTCTGTCTGCACTTCTTTTATATCTTTCTCCACCTCTCTTGTTTCTTTCTGTATCCCTCTTTGTCCACCCCACTTCCCCATTTCTGCATCTCTGTTGCTTCTTTATTCATTTGTCTGCCTTCTTTCTGCATCTCTCTTGCTTCTTTCTGCAACAACTTGTGCCTCTTTCTGTACCTCTCGTCCCTCTTTTTGCACTCCTCTTGCCTCTTTCTGTACTTCTTTGTTTCTTTCTGTAACTGTCTTGATTCATTCTGTACCCCTTGCCTATTTCTCCACCCCTCTCCCCTCTTTCTTCACCCCTGTTGCCTCTTTCTGCACCTCTGTTCCTTCTTTCAGCACTTCTTTTGTTTCCTTCTGTACATCTCTTGCTTCTTTTTGCCCCCACGTGCCTCTTTGTGCACCCTTCTTCCCTCTTTCAGCACCCCTCTTCTCTCTTTCTGTACCTATGTTGCTTCTTTCTGCACTACTCTTGCTTCTTTCTGCAACTCTTTGCTTCTTTCTGCACCCCTCATGCCTCTTTCTGCACCCCTTCCCTCTTACTCGCCTCTCTCTGCACTTTTGTTCCTTCTTTCTACACTTCTTTTGTTTCTTTCAACAGGTCTCTTGCTTCTTTCTACTCCCCATGCCTCTTTCATCACCTCTCTTCCCTCTTTCTGTACCCCTCTTGCTTCTTTCGCCCCCATCTTGAGTCTTTCTGCATCCTTCTTCCCTCTTTGTGTACCTCTCTTGCCTCTTTCTGCACCTCCCTTGTCTCTTTCTGCACCCCTATATACCTCTTTTCCCATGGCTTTTGCTTGCTTTTGATCTTTTGCTCTTTTCTGATACCCTCTTGCCTCCTTCTCACGTCTGTTGTTTCTTACTACACTGCTCATGCTTCTTTCTTGGAAATGTCTGCACCCCTCTTGCCTCTTTCGGCACCCTTCTCTCTCTTTCTGCACCTCTTTTGCTTCTTTCTGTACTACTCTTGCTTGTTTCTGCACCTCTGTGCTTCTTCCTGCAACCCTTGTGCCTCTTTCTGCACCCCTATTCCCTCTTTCCGCTCCTTTCTTGCCTTTCTCTGCACTTCTGTTTCTTCTTTCTGCACTTCTTTTGTTCCTTTCTACAGGTCTCTTGCTTCTTTCTATATCCCCTTACCACTTTTTCCACCCCTCTTCCTTCTTTCCGCAACCCTCTTGCTTCTTTTTGCACTCTCTTGCTTCTTTCTGCAGACTTCCAGCCTCTTTTTCCACACCTCTTCTGCCTTTCTGCATCTCCGTTGCTTCTTTCTGCTCTTCTCTTGTCTCTTTCTCTACACCACTTGCCTCTTTGCACACCTCTCTTTCTTCTTTCTGTTCTTCTTTTGCTTCTTTCTACAGTCCTCTTGCTTCTTTCTACACCCCCTTGCCTCTTTCTCCACCCCTCTGCCCACAGCCCTCTTGCTCTTTCTGCACATCTATTCCTTTCTGCACTTCTTTTGTTTTTTTCTGCACTCTCTTGATTCTTTTGTGGTAAATAAATAATTAATTACCGGTACTATTTTTCAGGATACTCATACAAATAGATAGCTCAATAAATAAGAGTCAAGATACGAGGTAGCTAGAGTTGACAGGCTTTAATTAAGCATAAAAGGACTGGAACAGGACAGCCTGCATGGGAATGGGATGGCAGCTGCCTGGGGCAGGGACAAAGGAATGGAATGGTAACTTTTAATAACAGTGCACAAGTATATATAGTTAAAACAATTACATGGCATTCAATACAATAGGCGTAGCAGTAGGCGGAGTTTGTAGCAGTCACGAAAGATAAGGGCAGAAATGATGTAACAAGAAGGCGTGTACAGGGCGTATACATAGACATGTGATGTAAACGTAACAGAATATGTCATAAAAAGGGGCGGAAACATGGAGGGGGCTACCTGAGCAGCTGGGACCTTTAACCTAGTGGTGCGCGCAAACTGGCAATGACGTGTTACTAGGAAGAACTGGGGGGCTATGACTTCTGTGCTAGAAGAGGAGACGAAAGTCTGGAGGGTCAGAGCGACATGTACCTAGGCATATCTAGTATCTGGTGTTTATAGTACATGTTGATAGAATCCAAAAGTTATCAGGGCAAAGGCTAACAGACACTAAGACTGGTGCATGCATAATCCAATATGTAGTGTGTGTGCGAGGAATATTCTATGAATATTAATACAGTATTTCTCTTACATGGAGACATAAAGGCTAGACCATGACGGAAACTATTGATGCGATTCAGTAGCTTAGGAATGCAGAGAAGGAGGGCTGGACTGATAACTAGAATCATAACATACTCTTGGCAGACTAAGAGGCAGAGCCAGGCACTGTGAGGCAGGAAGTAAGTGAAGGGTCAGGGATACAGGTGGGGGCTATATCGCTCCTCAGCGAGGGTTCAGGGGACAGGAGCTGAATCTGGTGTCCGGGCCCTTTTGAGGCCTAGAAACGGGGACTTTTACTGAATTAACGTGCACACTGTGAAACGTGGCAACATAGCTTTACATAGGCCTAATACTCGTAGCTTTCACGAGAACTGGAAACTGGCATACTAGAGTTGGACACAACTATAATTGCGTCTTTAATCGATCATAAGGGAATACATATGCATATTAATCATGCACATATAACATAAAATGGGGAACACGTAGGGACACAGAACATGGCAAAATTTACTTTTCCACATTCCCTCCTTGTCACTACGTTTCCATCAGGAAACATCAATATTCATGATACCATCTATCATTTCATACAGTATCATTTGCTCGTCTCGAATTGGCTTGGAACGGGACTTGGGACTAGGACTTGGAATACAGGATGTAGCACAAATGCCGCAAATCGCAGGGCCACATTGTATACAGAGGCAGCAACTGAATATGATCGCTACTGCAATACCTAGAAATGACAATACTTTCCATCCCCAGGCAGATATGATACTCCAGAGCCAACCGGACCATGTCCAGGTGCCTGGATTCTGGTGTAACTGATGGGCAATTTTATGAAGTCTGGTTATAGCTGAATAAACAGACGGCGCGTTATTAGGAATGAAAATGCAGCAACTAGATCCGATGACTCTACATGCTCCTCCTCTATCGGCCAGTATGATGTCAAGAACGAGACGATTTTGGAGCACGACAAATCTCATAGCAGATTGCTCTTCGGTTAAGTTACCTAGAGCAGAAGTAGTCTCATTCACTACTGCTTCAAGGGTTCTGGTTAATCTACGTATTAGCTTACTATTCTGGACAGGTCCTATAAAGAAGAAGAAACCTTTATTAAAATCTTGATATTGTTCTAGAGTAGTTTCAGTTTGATCGACAATTGGGGACTCAATCTCCCTTCTATGTCTGACGTGTACTAGATGTGTGTTTCTGTGATAATCAGATGGGGCTAGGAAAACTGGTGGCAGTAGGAAGGCAATGTAACATGTTCCATCCCAATCGAGGGGCAGACGAACATATGCGGTCTGACCACAAACAAAATAAGAATGACGTGAAGCTTTGAAAATAGATTTCCCACTGTCACTATACTCGACAGTAGTAGTACAATCACTATGTCCTACATGTGCGGAACCATTATTTCTGACACATAATTCGCCTTTGACTGGTAGTACTGAAATAGCAGGTAAGTCTGGAGTAGTATCAGACTGAACATTCAGGACCATAAAATTCGAAGAATAATTACCTAAATTATAAACTTCATTTTCTAGATCTAACCCTGTTCTATGGGAGAGACCTTGCTTGTCTGGAAAACATGTTCTATTCAGGAGGGACATATCATTGGAAGATGACGTTAACATGGACCATGCTCCACACGAACCATTATGTGAAAACGGATAAGGAAAGAGTGGCAGAACTCCCTTCGGTGTCTGGAAAGGGGGGAGTCGACCACACACCCAACAATTAGTGGCATTGCTGGTCTGGTGTGAATAGTGTAACATTCTGATGAATGTGTTATTTCTCATAGCAAGACGATAGGATAACTCGTGAGGAGGCAGATCACTAAATGTGTGCTCTACTGTAGCATTAGAAAACTTATTTACATGAGAAATTGGAAAACATAAATGAAATGCATAACTTGTGCAGGTAACCATCAAACTTAGAAACAATAGAAAACTTAGAAAAACGATACATCTGATAGAGTTTTGACTAACTCTCTCACTATGGGGGTCTATCTCATACATGTCAGAAACCTGTCTAACCGTTTCACCCGAGGGGGACTTAGACAATTAAACTGGCTGACTTATTTTACTAGACCTGAGCTTCTTTTTATACTCCTGCTGCGGAGTTTCCTCTAACAGGGGAGGCTTGGAATCAAAGTCACTTTTTAGGCAGTCCTTAGAAATGTTCTCGGCAAACTCTTTTTTTCGAAGTCCATGAAATTTCTTGACGTGGGACAGGTGCACCCAGCCTTTGCGGCCTTCCAACTTCACGGCCGTGCGGGTGGTCAGAAGGACAAGTTGAGGTTGTTTCCAGCGGGGCTCCAGCGGACTTGAACGATCAAAGTTCCTCACAAGTACAAAACATCCTGGAACGATTTCATGCGGTTTCACCTCGGTATTGTCTGGAAATGCGGCGGCAACCTGTGAACGACAAGAGTGTAGGGCAGACATCAAGGAAGCTAGGTAATCTGTCAGCATATTACTGGAAACATCTGTAATACTGCGGGGTCTAGGTGTACCCCACATGTTTGGGGGGCGGCCGAATACGACCTCATAAGGGGACAGACCTGATCTGGAGTGTGCGACCATGCGCATAAAGAACAAAGCAACTGGCAGGGCTACTAGCCAGTCTACACCTTTCTCTTTACATGTCTTAGCAATACGGATTTTCAGGGTCTGATTGTGTCTCTCTACGAGACCTGCTGCTTCAGGATGGCGCACACAATGAAACTTCCACTGGTACCCTAACAGAAGGGATACATGCTTCATTAACTCAGATAAGAATGGCTGGCCGTTGTCTGAATACACAACCCTAGGGAGTCCATAACGAGGGAAAAATTCACGAACCAGCTGCTTGGTAGTGGTCGCGGCTGTGTAATCTGGAACTGGATATGCCTCTGTCCACCTGGACAAAGCGCATACAACTACAAGGACATACTTGAAACCTCGACATCGCTCCATCTGAATATAATCCATCTGGAGGACTTCAAAAGGGTGGTCAGGAGGCTGGAATCCCCCTTGTTCCACCGGGACACTTTTACCTGGATTGAACTGACAACATATCATACAGGTACGGACTTTCTGCTTGGCTGCAGCTCGTAAGTGTTTGTTAAACCAAATGTTCTGGATACTGTCTAACATGGCTTTTTCCCCTAAATGTGCAGGACTATGTGCGGTATTAATAATGACTTGAACCATTGAGTCGGGGAGAAACCATGTGGCTTTTCCCTTCGTCAACCATCCCTGATCTGTCTGGACCCCTCCTTGTTCGGACCATTTCTTGATTTCATCAGGAGTAGCATGTAACTGGATATCTATGACATCTTGAGTGGGGTCCTTAACTGTCATACATGTAATCGGATCTGGAGTGGATGTCTGTGTCATGTTAACTGGAATGTCTGGAGTCTGAGCTGTGAGCTTGGCTGTTCGATCTGCTAGATCGTTACCTTGGGAGATGATATCAGTAACTTTCGTATGTGCCTTGCACTTCATGATAGCGATAGCTGTCGGTAAATGTATTGCATCTAACAGAGCTTGAATGAGGAGACCATGCTGAATTTTGGTTCCATGAGAAGTCATGAAACCTCTCTCCTGCCAGAGCACTCCGAAGTCGTGTACGACTCCGAATGCGTAACGTGAATCTGTATATATGTTTACTTTCAGGTTCTTGGCACGTATGCAGGCTTGGGTCAGAGCAACTAGCTCTGCTGCTTGAGCAGACAGGGTGTCAATACGGTGTGTTTCAATAACTTCAGTTTCAGTAGTCACTGCATACGCGGCTACTAGATCTCCTGTACTAGTTCTCATACATGAACCATCCACATAAAGTGTCAGGTCGGGATTAGGTAATGCAATGTCTGTCAGGTCTTGTCTTGGCTTAGTCATAGTGTTAATGACTTCCACACAGTCATGTGTGACAGGATTTGAAGTAACTGACGGTAACAGTGTAGCAGGATTTAGAACATTGCAGCGTCTGATTTCTATGTGTGGCTGAAACAGTGTCAGTTCATAACCTGTTAAACGTGCAATGGTCAAGCGCTGAGTCTGTGTTCGGTTTAAAAGAACTTCCACGGAATGTGGAACTTGTACTGTCAGGGAGTGTCCTAATACTATGGAATCACTTTGTCTGATAGCTAGAGCTGTGGCTGCAACTGACTTGAGGCACGCAGGCAGAGCCTGGGCTACTGGATCTAATGTGCTCGAAAAATAAGCACAAGGCTTGTATTGTCCTGCTTGATCTTGTGTGAGAACAGATAATGCTGTACCTTCACGTTCTGTGACAAAAAGCGTAAAAGGCTTACTGTAGTTCGGTGTTGCTAGAACAGGAGCTTGGCATAAGGCTTTCTTTAATTCATTAAAAGCAAGTGTATGTTCAGATGTCCAAGGGAGGACAGTCGATACGGCTGCCTCCTGTGTCGTTAACTGTATCAGTGGCTTGGCTAGGAATGCATACTGAGGAATCCATTGTCTGCAGTAAGAAGTAAGGCCGATAAAAGCACGTACCTCCTTCTGTGTCTTGGGCTGAGGAAGACTCGCTATTAACTGGATACGATCTGGTGTCAACTGCCTACCCCCCTTGGACAGTAAGTGGCCTAAATAGATCACTTGCTGGACACAGAATTGAAGCTTCGAAGGGGACACCTTGTGCCCCATCTCGGCTAGAAAATACAGAACTGTAAGTGACGCACGCTCGCAGTCACGTTCAGAACGGGCTGTGATCAGTAGATCATCGACATACTGGAGCAGGGCAGTGTCAGTTGGCATGTGAATATTGTCTAGTTGTCTCTTAAGTGCTTGACTGTAAATACTAGGACTTTCTGTGAAACCTTGAGGAGCTCGTGTGAATTTATAGCTCCTTCCATTTAAACAAAAACCAAAAAGGTACTGGCTGTCTGGATGAATTGGAACACTGAAAAATGCATTCTTGAGGTCTATTACTGTAAAAAATATAGCTTCAGAATCAATAGCTGTCAATAGAGATGAAATATCTGGGACTACTGGATACTGGGGTATGATACATTTATTAAGTTCTCGAAGGTCAATCACCAATCGATATACTGGAGGTGCATTTGGATCAGTGCGTTTCATGACTGGAATGATAGGAGAATTGCATACATTGGAGTCAGTTTCTACAACCACTCCTTGAGCAATGAGCTCGTCAATAATTTTGGATAAGGCTGCTACAGCCTCAGGTGGCAATCTGTACTGTCTGATTCGTGACAAGACTATACCTTGCTTGAGAGTCACACGATGGGGTGTGATTTGCATGAAACCTACATCAGTTGGACCTTGCGCCCATAAATGCTGCGGTACATTTGACAATCTTGGATCAAAATCTCGTAATACATAGTGACCTTTAAAGTCACGCAAAAACATACCTATTCCTTCTGGGGAACAGCAAATAACTGCACCTAATTCTTTTAGTGTCTTAATGCCTAACAAATTTTCTGGACATGACCTCGTAAGTAATAAATCAGTAGTTCGGGACAATGGACCAACTTCTAGAGAAACTGGTTTGGAAATCTCGTTAACAATGGGTTTTCCTGAAAATCCAAGGGAAACATTTCTAGAGCCTGAGAGCGGAGCCCCTGGAACCTCGTCATGACTGATAGTAGTCCTACTTGCCCCTGTGTCAATCAGAAACTTTCTGTCTTTCCCTAATACTTGACTGTGCACATAGGGACCCTCTTGATCTACAGGTATCTCGATGAGAGGCAAGCCTACCTCCCTCTCTAGGCTGTTTCATGAATACTGTTGATACTCTGGATACTCTGTCTGAGCATACTGGTACATTTGCTGTGTAACATGCTGTGTTGCAGCTATAGGCTGCGGTGCTGGAACTGTCTGTGGTGCATTCTGTGGTGGCTGAGAAGTCTGTGAAACTTGTTCTTGTCTAGGCGGACGTGGTCTTTCTTTAGTCTTACCGGTAGCTATGTTGTGTTTCAGAACTGCACACTCGTTTATAAAATGACCTGGCTGTTTACAATAATTGCAGGTCCCTTTAACAGGAGCTGAAGGATGACTGGCTTGATTCGGACCCCTCTTCTGACTGTCTTGTGGAACAGATTGTGCAACTAGTACTTTCATTTTCGTATCTTTCATACGTTTCCTTTCGTGTTCTTGCTCTTCCCTGATTCTATTCTGGTGATACTGGAGCATCTGGAGCATTTGGGACGGGGTATTAGCTTGCCAAGTACTTTCGACTTTCAAAACTCGATTTTTAACTTGTGGACTTGAATTCTCGACTAGTTTAGTAACAAAAAGATGAGGGTATGACTCGCTACTCGTCTTCAAACCACTGTTAATACTAAAACATTTCTCGAATCTAGAATAAAAATCACTAGTATCTTCGTCTGGTTTCTGTTTACAGGCTGAGATTGCATCCCAGTCTTCCTTTTTCGTGGCTAGTAATCTTGGCAAAACTTGTATCAATAACTCAGGTAATTCTTTACATTTATCTCCAAGACCGGTACCTGGTACACGTGCATTATCTTCAGCTTCTAGAGCTGTCCAATCTATCTTTTTCTCTCCCACCTCCCATTCCTTTTCCTTGAGTTTCTCATATACCCCTGCGGGCAACAGGACTTTTAGCATTTTAATAATATCTGGATACGTATATTCTCCCATACGGAGCATGTCTTTTAATTCTCGATGGAACCCTGCTGGATCTTTGTCATGACAGGGAATTAATTTCTTCATCTCTAAGAGTTCCATCTTGGTAACTGGGGTGTAAACAAATACTCGTTGCATTTCACCATCCGGTGTCCTAACTGGGTGTACTTCTCGTAACGGATGCTGTCTATCTATGTAAAATGTTTTACTTTCTGGAGGTGAGACGTGAACAAAATGCGGGTTCAAAAACGTTCGGTATTTGTGGCGCTGTTCTAGAATGACACTAATTAACTCGGTACCTAAACCTTTCCATCTATACTGGAGTAACTCGTTCAGGACATCATGTAACGGACCTGGATCAGAATGTTGACCCTCATACAGTGTAATGAGGTGCTGGATCATATACATACCCACCAGTCGCTGCTCGGCTGGGGGCAGTTTCAGAAACATTTGTGCCACTATTTCATCTGGAAAAGTGGTAGAATCAGTAGCCCATCGGACTGCTGATTGGGCTAGTTCTTGTTCATGCATGGTACTAAGTTCACTATAACCGATTCGTGATTTCAAAATGTGATCGGTAGCTTGAAATACTTGTTCTAGAGAACCTTGTTCTGGTGCTGGAAGATGAAAGACTTTCTTGTGTTCTAGGCGTAAATGTCGGTCTGGAAATCTAGATTTACCTACATACGCTATTCTGGCGGTATTCTCGTCGTCTACCTCTTCAGTAGAAGAGTCGTTTTCCTTCTCGCTTACTTGTGCTGTTTTGCGTTGCACGTGTAACCTTATTATTTCCTTGCGAATTTTCTTGTACATACTCTCTATATTACTGAGGGTCTTGTGTCTACCTTCGGCTATATTATCACTCCACCTTGTCAGAACTTTCATTTCGGTCGGATCTTTAGTCGGACAATCTTGTTCCCTTATTAAACAATTAATTAGAAACTTTAATAGCATGAGCTGGGTCTCAGCTTTCCTTAGAGACATGATTTCGCCAATACTTTCTGGATCATCCCCTGTACGGATGAAACGATACATTCTGTCTAGATCTTCTTTCATATTCGGTAGGGTGTCCAAATACTCGGTCACCCGTCTTACACGCAATGAATATAAAACCATATTATCATCGCCTGGGACTGGATCATAACGGCATTCGGTAAGAGCTCGCTTGATATCTGCAACGGACTGATATTTGGGCGTACGCTGTAACGCACGTTCATGTAACTCGACTAATGTTACACGTTTGTGTGGCGGCGGGGTACCAGGAGGACCTCCCCCCGCGGCCCCTAAACTGGAATCGTCGACTGATACTCTTCGTGCTGGCAGAGTGACCGATGTAGCGGGAACTTGTATTATGGGCTGGACTGGGGGTACCGTAACAGGTGCTGTAACAGGTGCCCCGGTGGCTGGAGGAACAGGAATTACATTATTTACAGGAGCGGGCGGAGCAGGATTCGCATATTCTGGGACTGTGTCGTCCAAATAGGACGAGAGAAAAATATCAGCTGCGGTCGGTTTGTGACGTAGCTTAATCGGAACTAATGGCGGCGGAAAATTACATGGTGCTTCCGGGGTTGCTTTTGGCAAGCCCTCGGCAAGAAGAGGATACATACCCTTAATAAGGGCATTTCTCTGTCTGTCTGACTGTTCGGCTTTAACTCGTTCACCTACTTCGATTAATTCCCTTTCTTGGGCTCTTTCTGAGGATTCTCTACTTAATTCTGACTTTCTGATTTCTTTTTTGGTTCTTTTGTGAGATTCTTTGCGCCATAACTCGATGGCATCTTTCTGGGACTGTCTGGCTTTCTTTTTCCATAATGCTTCTTCTATTCGCATGATGCACTCGGCATCCCACGTACCTGATACGGGCCATCTATACTTTTCCTCTAATTCCTTGGTGTACTCCACCCATAAGTCTAGATATAATATGGCACTTATGCCATGCTTATGATACATAAAATGACCTGGACTGTCCCTAGGCGGGACAGGAACTGCTTCTTCGAGCAGACCTTTTCTAGTTCTTAGCTGACGTAATTTTGAGAACAGAGGCATGACTAGACTGGAGTCTGGACACAATACAATACACAATGAACACAATAATAACTGCAATACGAATCATTCATACCACGACGTTGAAAACACATGAAATAACATTTAGAATAACAGTTCGGACAAGATACTACCTGAAATACTGAGAACAGAACACATGAATTTCTCGAGAACAGAACTTACTAGAACAGACTAGATGCACTGCTGAAACAGTACGAAACTTACCGGTCCCATAAAAAGACACGTCAGGACCCGCATCCACCTAAGTGGACACTTCGTGTTGGATCTGTGTACCCAAACCCACGGACCAGAGACAAATTAATTGACCCTGTCTAGATACTACCCCAGCAACGGTACTCACCGGGCAGCAAGAACGGAAGGCCTCGGACTGGACTGGACTGCTACGACGACGGACGGACGAACTTCGGACTTCAGTTACAGGTGGGCCTCCGGATACCTCGGACCTTGGACTCTCGGCTTGGGCTCTGGTCGGGACTCGCCGCGTTCCTCCACCGCCTCGTCTGGATGCTGGACCGCAACCTCCGTCTCCTCCGTGGACCTGAGGGATACTTAAAGAAGAAATATCTGCCGGTGCGCAGGATGGTTCCGTCACGGCTGCAGAGGGTCAGGGGGCTTGCGTGGCTTCTCCGGCGCGTGGGGAAAGGGCAAGTCCCTATTCGGGCGCCATTATGTGGTAAATAAATAATTAACTACCGGTACTATTTTTCAGGATACTCATACAAATAGATAGCTCAATAAATAAGAGTCAAGATACGAGGTAGCTAGAGTTGACAGGCTTTAATTAAGCATAAAAGGACTGGAACAGGACAGCCTGCATGGGAATGGGATGGCAGCTGCCTGGGGCAGGGACAAAGGAATGGAATGGTAACTTTTAATAACAGTGCACAAGTATATATAGTTAAAACAATTACATGGCATTCAATACAATAGGCGTAGCAGTAGGCGGAGTTTGTAGCAGTCGCGAAAGATAAGGGCAGAAATGATGTAACAAGAAGGCGTGTACAGGGCGTATACATAGACATGTGATGTAAACGTAACAGAATATGTCATAAAAAGGGGCGGAAACATGGAGGGGGCTACCTGAGCAGCTGGGACCTTTAACCTAGTGGTGCGCGCAAACTGGCAATGACGTGTTACTAGGAAGAACTGGGGGGCTATGACTTCTGTGCTAGAAGAGGAGACGAAAGTCTGGAGGGTCAGAGCGACATGTACCTAGGCATATCTAGTATCTGGTGTTTATAGTACATGTTGATAGAATCCAAAAGTTATGAGGGCAAAGGCTAACAGACACTAAGACTGGTGCATGCATAATCCTATATGTAGTGTGTGTGCGAGGAATATTCTATGAATATTAATACAGTATTTCTCTTACATGGAGACATAAAGGCTAGACCATGACGGAAACTATTGATGCGATTCAGTAGCTTAGGAATGCAGAGAAGGAGGGCTGGACTGATAACTAGAATCATAACATACTCTTGGCAGACTAAGAGGCAGAGCCAGGCACTGTGAGGCAGGAAGTAAGTGAAGGGTCAGGGATACAGGTGGGGGCTGTATCGCTCCTCAGCGAGGGTTCAGGGGACAGGAGCTGAATCTGGTGTCCGGGCCCTTTTGAGGCCTAGAAACGGGGACTTTTACTGAATTAACGTGCACACTGTGAAACGTGGCAACATAGCTTTACATAGGCCTAATACTCGTAGCTTTCACGAGAACTGGAAACTGGCATACTAGAGTTGGACACAACTATAATTGCGTCTTTAATCGATCATAAGGGAATACATATGCATATTAATCATGCACATATAACATAAAATGGGGAACACGTAGGGACACAGAACATGGCAAAATTTACTTTTCCACACTTTCTGCAGCCCTCTTGCCTCTTTTTCCACACTCTTCATCCTTTCTGCATCTCTGTTGTTTCTTTCTGCACTACTCTGGTCTCTTTCTCTATCCCACTTGCCTCTTTCTGCATCTCTCTTCCTTCTTTCTGTACTTCTTTTGCTTCTTTCTGCACTCCCCGTGGCTCTTTCTGCACCTTTATTGCCTCTCTCTGCACCTCTGTTCCTTCTTTCTGCACGCCTTTTGTTTTTTTTCTACAGGTCTCTTGCTTCTTTCTAAACCCCATTGCCTCTTTCTCCACCCCTCTTCCTTCTTTCTGCATCCCTGTTGCCTCTTTCTGTACCCCACTTGCTTCTTTCGGCACCCCTTTTGCCTCTTTCTGCACCCCTCTTTCCTCTTTCTGCACCTCTCTTGCTTCTTTCTGCACCCTCCTTCCCTTTTTGCATCCCTCTTGCCTCTTTTTGCAGTTCTCCTATCATTTCCTGAACCCTTCTGGCCTCTTTCTGCACCTCTGTTGTTTTTTTCTGCACTGCTCTTGCTTCTTTCTGCACCTCTGTTGTTTCTTTCTGCACTTCTCTTGCTTCTTTCCACACCTCACTTGCTTCTTTCTAAATCCCTTTTGCGTCTTTCTGCACCCTTCTTCCCTCTTTGTGTACTTCTCTTGCCTCTTTCTGTACCTCTCTTGTCTCTTTCTGTATACCTCCAGCCTCTTTGTGTATCTCTTTTGCTTGGTTCTGCTCTTCTTTGCCCCTTTCTTTATCCCTCTTGCCTCCTTCTCACCTCTGTTGTTTCTTACTGCACTGCTCTTGCTTCTTTCTGCACCCCTCTTGCCTCTTTTGGCACCTCTCTTCTCTCTTTCTGCACCACTGTTGCTTCTTTCTACACTACTATTGCTTCTTTCTGCACCTCTTTGCTTTTTTCTGCACCCCTTGAGTCTCTTTCTGTACCCCTTTTCCCTCTTTCTGCACCTTTCTGCACTTCCTTTGTTTCTTTCTACAGGTCTCGTGCTTCTTCCTACACCCCCTTGCCTCTTTCTCCACCCCTCTCCCCTCTTCTTTCAGCACCCCTTCTTCTTCTTTCTGCCCCCCACGTGCATCTTTCTGCACCCTTTTCCCATCTTTGTGTACTTCTCTTACCTCTTTCTGTACTTCTCTTGCCTCTTTCTACACACCCCTAGCCTCTTTTTGCATCCCTTATGCTTGTTTCTGCTATTATTCTGCCCCTTTCTGTACCCCCTTGCCTCTTTCTCACCTCTGTTGTTTCTCACTGCACTGCTCTTGCTTTTTTCTGGACCTCTCTTGTGAAATTCTACACCCCCCTTGCCTCTTTCGGCACCCCTCTTCTTTCTTTCTAATAAGGATTTTTTTAGCAGGATAGAAAGTCTCTCTTGGGATCCTGGGAATCTCTTCATTGTTTTAGATGTGCACTGTTTCTACACTATAATCGATCACCAACAGGGTCTGGAAGCATGTGAACACTTTTTTAAACGCAGGCCAGTGAGATTCCGTGAACACAGTTGCATGATCCTTGAGATGACGTATTTCTGTCTCTAAAACAATATTTTTTCATTCAACAGCGCCTTTACAGGCTGGTGACTGGTACTGCAATGGGTTCTTGCTTCGCTCCCAGTTTCGCAAATCTCTTTATGGGTTACTGGGAGGAAAAGATCTTTGCTAGTGCCACCCTCAGAGAAGACCTTCAGTATGTCACCATGTGGCTTTGTTACATCAATGATTTATTCATCATCTGGAGGAGCTTTGAAGGTGAGGCTTGGAAGTTCATAGAAAAACTCAACACCAATAGCTACAACATCCTTCTCACTGGTAGCATCGATAAAACCAAAGCAGAATATTTGGATGTTTGTTTAGAGATCAAATAAGGAGTAATCTGTACTTCTCTCTTTCGGAAGGCCACGGCAGGCAACAGTGTCCTCCATGCCCTCAGCAGTCACCCAGAGACACTCAAATGGAGTTTACCCTATGGGAAACTGCTGAGTGCTAAAAGGAATTGCAACAACACAGAGAGCTATACCGAGGAGAGTAAGATTATCATCAGTAGATTCAAGGACAGGAATTATCCTAATTGTTTCCTCAATAAAGCTAAAGACAGAGCAGATGGGGTTGACAGAACTCACATACTGATTGATAAGCCTGAGGTACCGAAAGAGGAAGAAACTGACAACACTTGCATGATTCTTACGTATAGCTCTGACCCCCACAAAGTCAAACACTTATTTGCTAAACACTGGGATATTCTGAAAACTGACTGTGTTGTAGGTGACACCATAGCTGAGAGACCCAACATAAGTAACCGACGGGATAGAAATATCCATGATTTTTGGTGAAAAGTGATATCACTAGCTACCCAGTTACTGCCAATCATAGTCTTATAAGGTTTTTCCCTTTCGACAATTGCAAGTCGTGTAGGCAAAGTAAGTTTAGGGGAGCACTAGACTACAGGGGTGTCACCAAGAAGATTAAACAATTTCTTACATGCAGTTCGAATTTTGTCATTTATGCAATCAAATGTACCTGTAAGTTATGGTATATAGGCAGTACAACCTGTACAGCTAAGAAAAGGGTACAAGAACATCTTAGAGCCATTACCAATAATGATCCCAAAAACCCTGTGGCACGCCATTTCAATGATAAACATTTCTCCAATGTAGCTGACTTAAGCTTTGTCATCCTTAAATAAATCCCTAAAAATCCTAGAGGGGGTGACAGAGTGCTCTTACTCAGACAATGGGAATCAAGATACATTATTGATTTCCAGACTAAGAGCCCAGGAGGTCTGAACCTATATGAAGAACTTCCGATACTTTTGAGAGAGGAGTCTTAAGTTGTTCTTCATGACTCCATGCATACTTTGTTGTTCTTGCTGTTTTTATTTTTGCATGTTGTCCATAGGTATTTAGGGCAGCCTCTCTCCTCGAAGTCTGTTTCTTCCGTGGTCCGGGTGTGCATCAGGAAGTGATTTACTGCTTACATAATAACTGTATGTGATTTTGTGAAATCAAACTCTGTTTCATGTTTTTAATATATTCCTTTTGTCCTTTGTTTGTTTTGCAGGAGGGCAGGAAGGGGCACACCCACTTGTATTCACTTGCACAGGCAGCCTACCCTTTCCCCCCTTCATCCTTCACATCTTTAGTGTAGCTTCTTCACTAGTGGGTAACTTTTATTGGTTTGAGTGATTGACGTTGTTGTTTTTTCCTGCAATATATGGTGTTTGCCACACACATTTGGGTACTTGCCCTACATACTGAAGCCATTTTTGTACAGACTGGTTGCAACCCTGGACTTTGGTTAGAATGAGATAGGCTCCCACCTTGATTATCTGGTATGCGGGAACCAGCAGCACTTGCGCACATTGGTGAGTCCTTAGTTTGGAATATTTGCAGTCTATAGTCTCCAACATAAGATTTGGCACTTGCCAATTACAGTGACTGGTCTCTTCCTCTGTTGCAACACAGGCTGTGGTCTATTCGTTTCTCCCCTCACATAGAGGTTGAGTGAGAGCAGGTGGCACACGCCAACAGCAGGCTCTTGCAATTTGCACTATTTCCCAGTTGCTCTTCGGTGTCTGTGCTAGAATTGATGATGGACGGGAGGGCACTGTGATTACTGATTTTCTCCATCCTATTTAAACTACAGACTGGACCATCGTTAGTCTGAGTGTGGGGTATTTTCCCGTTTGAAATCAGACACTTGATTTGATTTTATGCATACTCGACTGTGAAATTGTGGTTCTGCATCATTTTCAGTACATTACGGGTTGAAGAACTAAGTGTTTACCATGACATCATGGCTGCCATAGAGTATCCACTTCGGAAAGTGAAGTCCTCTTTTCACTGCTGTAGATTTTCTGTAAACTTTATTAGTTACCCAACTCGCTGTGCACATTACACGTGAGCAAGGCTGTGCTAACAGTCGAAACGGGTTGTGTAATAAACACTTGGATCATACACTGGTGACCTGTTTATTTGTCCTGAGAGCGTACGACATTGGTGCTTTGTTGGAATATATATATGCTGAACTTTGGGACACTCGTTCTTTGGGGTTTATTGCATAACATCATAGCCCGTGCTTGTTCGTATCCCCGCAATGCCTACCCACTTTTCAATTGCGTTCTGGGACCTGTAGGCGATAACAACTTAGCACCAAACGGGAGGCATATGCTCATGGATTGCACCTGGAGGGGGTGGAGCGAGCACAGAACAGTGAGGGGGAGGCGGGTATTTATACCGATATATGAACTCCTTCACTGTTGCAGAATACCTCAGACGCTGAAGAAGGCTGACACTATGCCGAAATGCATTCTTCTGTACGGAGGTGTTCCTTAATAAAGCTGGCTCCAATTGGTTCCCCTAGGTGGTCTTGTCTTTCTCAAAGGAGGGAGGTCACGTTCGATATATATATATATATATTGCATTGATTCGTATATTGCACTGATTTTTTCCTGTTGAAATACTGCCCTTTTTGTAAGATTATGAAATACCTGACTCCTCTTCCCCGAAAGTCCCCAATGAAATTGAATTATCAGTAGAAACTCCACCAGTAGTAGTATAATACTTTTGGAGGTTTCATTAATTAAATCTTTTAGTAAGCATTAAGCATGAGTCACTTTACCCTCATTGTACTGTTGCACCAAGTCACTTTAACTTGATCATAGAAGGGGATCCTTCTATGTATGATACAATGTGTATGTTTTCCAATCGGATACATGGCACCTCTAGGTGATAGTAAGGCGACTGTATATATGGGGATGTGTTTGTTCTTATATATGTGAGTAAAACTTGTTGGTTTGATAGCACGTGACCTATAGCATGCATATACAAACTCCTGTGCAATTGACTAAGAGCAAATAATTCTCTTTTTTCTAAAAAGTTTTTTTATAACTTAGACACTTTGTGGTGAGCACTTTGTTTTGCATTTAGGCATCTTTTATGTAAACACATGTCAAACATATTTAGTATGAACTATTAAGCTACGGGATATAGACTGGATATGTAAGAAGAATAAAAATTCTATAAACTTTGCAATGGTACTGCCCGTAATAATGAGCTTATCTCAATGGAGGTGAATTATGAAATGTTTTTTGCACAAAGGATTTACTGTATTCATACAGATAGAAATTGTGGCAATATAATTCAAAGACATTAAGGGTATTAAAACCGTCAGTATTTTTTCATTGTCTATTCCTGACATGTGATGCACTAGCACTTTAAAAATGGGCTGAAAATTATGTATCATCATGTGACCAAGGCCGCAGGGACGGCCGAAACGCGTCATGACTGAGCTGTTTGTTGGATAATAAATAGCATACTGCACAAGAGATGGTCCATGCCTTGTTATTCACTGCACTGGTGGAGCGCTGCGAGGTATTGCAGATATATATATATATATTCACTGAAAAAACCATAGGTTATAGACCATATATAGTTAGGAATTAGCATTTACAAAACCTTGAAAATTCACTGCAAAAACCATAGGTTAGAGACCATATATAGTTAGCTGGACATTTTATTGACATAAAACCAATGAAATTCCATATATAGTTAGTTGCACTAACTATATATCGCGCACCCGCAATCCACTGCTGATGATGTCACATATTACATCATTCATGACATGGTCAGTGACATCACTGATGACATCACTGATGACATCTCAAATGACATCACTGATGACATCACTGATAACAACATCCAGTGATTTTTTGTTTCTATAAAGTTTAAATATGTCTTACATATTGAAGAATGAGTGGATGTGTAAGTGTCTGGACGAAGGATTTAGTAGGTGCATGACTGACTGTATGAGTGAGTGATTAAATGTGTCTCACTGAGTGCATGGATTAGTGACTAAACTGTCTTAATTTGTGCATCATTATGTCTGTTGTTCTGCAAACTGCTGCATGTGTTGATCAGTAGCTATATGAGTAACTATATGGATTATTGATTGATTGCCCAAGTATTTGTATGGGAGACTGAGTGTGTGTGTGGCTAGCTGGGAGGTGTGTGACTCTGTGCAGATCAATCTGTACTTGTATCAATGATTGTATAAGAAGGTAAGTATGTGTTAGTATATGTTTGAAAATGTAAGGTGCTCTATGTTTAACTGTATAGACAAGAAAATGGAAGTCTCATTGATTCTTTACAGGACTGACTAGGTGTGTGAGTAACTCCATGGATGAGAGGCAGACTGTGAGTGTCTGTATAGGTGTATGAGTGCATATGATAGTGTTGTAAAGATGAGTGATTGTATGTATGAATGATTGTATGGGTGAATGAGTGAAGGTGTGTGTAGACGTAGCAATCAGTGAGTGCGTATGTAGTAACTAGTATTGGTGTGTCAATGGTTTCAAAAATTATACTCTTTTTAACACTGGGTGAAACAGAGGTTATATTAAAATGTGAGGAGATGCATTGTATTGTCACATGAATGATATCATCAGTGATGTGGTCATTGATGTCAAATGAGATGTCATCAGTGATGTCATCAGTGATGTCATTTGAGATGTCATCAGTGATGTCATCAGTGATGTCACTGACCATGTCATGAATGATGTAATATGTGACATCATCAGCAGTGGATTGCGGGTGCGCGATATATAGTTAGTGCAACTAACTATATATGGAATTTCATTGGTTTTATGTCAATAAAATGTCCAGCTAACTATATATGGTCTCTAACCTATGGTTTTTGCAGTGAATTTTCAAGGTTTTGTAAATGCTAATTCCTAACTATATATGGTCTATAACCTATGGTTTTTTCAGTGAATTTTCAAGGTTTTGTAAATGCTAATTCCTAACTATATATGGTCTATAACCTATGGTTTTTTCAGTGAATTTCAATGGTTTTTTAATAGCAAATATCATAAGCTGTCGAATGTCAAGTACGTGGTAAGTAAAAACATTTTCGTGTTTATGCACACTGATCTGCTTTGAATGCTGCCCCCCACCCCTCATTTCTATTAGGAGTACTCTCTCTTTGCAGATAGTGAAGGGTAGTTAACGCAGCCCTTTGCCCCCTTTGTAATCCGTCGTGCCTGCTTCTCTCTTCATTTGATTGATTGTTCTCTTTGGTTCATTCTCTATTTACAAACAAGCACAGAGTCGCAATACTCTGTTTAGTCTTTGCAGATAGCGAAAAATCGTGTAAAAAAACAAAAGGAATCGAACAAAATCAGTAGGCCACTAATGGGATCTCTTTTTGACCTCGCTAAAATAGAAACATTAGGAACAACCTGTTGAAAATAGCAATGCGTATGTACATAAGCGGCGTTCATTTGTGTTCACAGTACCCCTTGTTGATTGTTTCAATCGAGCATTGAATTGTTCGAAGTTGGTTCTCTTAAGGATCTTCTCTGCCTGCAAACGAGGAAGAATAGGAATATTCTCTCTCCCTTTGCAGATAGTGAAGGGTAGGTAACGCAAGCCTTTAACACGTCGTACCTATTTCATTCCTCATTGATTGATTGATTGTCCGAACATTGACTGTTTGGGAATTAGTTCTTTTTGGAGGTATTCCCTGTTTGCAAATAAACGTAGGAAAATCTTTGCAAGTAGTGAAAGGGTACGTAATGCGGACCTTTCTCCCCCGTTGTAATCTGTCATGCCTATCTACTCCCCACTAATTGATGCACCTGTTTCACCCGGACCATTTACTAGAGATACGTTATCTGGCCCGACCAGAGAGCACCCCTAGTGAAAAGGACATATGCAATAATAACGAAGTGATCACTGTATCCTGTTAACAGAAACTTTAGCATGAAACAACCTGGAAAGAAAAGAATAGGAAAACGAAAATCAGTAGGCCACTGATGAACATGAACTTTTATTAAACAACGAACAAAGAAACGATAACATAACGTAATGATAAAACCTATTAATGTCCTAGAAACAAGAAAACGTTAAAATATGCCAGTGGTGAGAGACCAGAAAAACAGTAAGAGAAACCAAATCACCCCTCGCTGTCCCACCGCCTGCCACGCCAAAAAAATCGATAGACTAGGGAAAATGCAAGTCAGTAGAACATCCGCCCCCACTCTGGAAACTTCCAAGGTGGGGCAGGGTTGCGGCTACGCCCAGCCGGGAGCAGCCCATATAAGGCAGGTCCTGCTGCCACGCCTCGGCCAGGAGATCCTAACGTAGGGTGTAGCCGGAGGAGAGGCCGAGGCCAGCGGGACCCGGCCAGGGGATTGCCTTTACAACGCTGAACAGTTGCAGGGGGGGGGAATGTCTCCTCGACCCTCCCGTCTCTCTCCCAGTCCGGCCGCGGTGGCCCTTGAGAGTTGCAGGTACTCCCGCCACATGCTCTTCCGGTCCGGCCACCAACGGTCGGGGGGCCGAGGACGACGGGATCCGGCTGCAGCCGATAAACCAAGAAACCCGTTCATGGGGCCAGAGCCAGGGGCGTCCGGCCGACATCTACCGGAAGCCCGGCCCGAAGACGGACGGGACACTTCTTCTTTCTTGAATAATGGCTGCGACAACACTGGGGGGGATTTCTTGCACATGCCTCCGACCCCCCCCCCCTTGTCCTCATCGCCTGGTCCGGCCATAACAAATCTCAAGCGAGACGCCGTGGGGTGCACTGGGAGGGAGAGACGGTGCGAACAGGCCTCTCCCGCCTCCCCAGGTGGAGGCTTCCCAGCTGCACCCTCAGCGCTCCAGGCGCCCGGAAAAGGGTTCTTCCACTGTGGCCATGCTGCAACGTCTCGCCCGGCAGGGTGGAGCCCGTCCGCTCATTTGACCCCGCGATCGCCAGTAGCTACCGAACTCTCAAAATGGCGGTCGACCTGGCAAGAGCGGGCCCAGCATAAAGAAATGGCCCGGTCACTGCTTGACTCCACCACCGTAGTCCTCCACGACCTTGAAGATTCTAGAGGAGCCGCGGGAGTCTCCGACCCCCGATGGGGAATGACTGCCATGATCGCCCGTGGAGTGACGAAACTGTATCCGCGGGACGTCGGCGCTCCCATGCTGGTGCCAGCCTCACTTTGAATTACTAGAATCCTGCAGACCTCAGTTCCGGTGAAAGCACAGTGTGACCAGGTAGGAAAAATTGTTGCACCCCCTCCCCTTTTTCACTGATAGTTCAAACCACCGATCCTTTCCTTTGCCCTTTTAACGGAACTTTGGACTGCCTCCCCCTCTTTTACATTTTCTAGAGAAAACAAAACATTAACCACTACATTAGCATAGCAGTTGACACCAGAACTGTTTTCAAATTTAAAACCAACAACATCTTCAACAAAATCCTTTTTGTTTCTGCTGTGACCCTGCTACAGCACAGGCATTGTCCCCAGCAGTAATTCTGCGATGCCGGTAAGAATAGCTGTGGTGCCTACTGGACTCACTCACCCCCGCGGCGCCCCACGCCGTTATTTGCTGGGCGGCAACTTACTAGACATCACTTTCGTGCCATCTAGATTTCAGCGCGTTCTGCTGCCTTGTAACTATTCGCACAACAGACCGCTACTGACAAGAATATTTCATTATTGGTGCTGTCAATTTCAATAAATCTATTGGATAATTCAAAAGAAATTGCCACGGTCTCTTCGTTGTTTAAATGTTTTTACTGTTTTTGTTTTGTTGTATATATTTATATGTTATTAAAGTTTTATATTCCTACTACTTTGTTGGAGTGCTACATATTTTTAATGTGACACATAATTGTAAAAACTTTGATGTACCAAGAGTCATTCCTGGAATCTTCCGCTTCAGGCTCGGTCCCCTCCCCAATCACAATACAGGATGGTTTTCAGATAGTAGGAACGCGTGTGGTGTGACGGATCTCATCGGGTGTGGGCCTTCATCTACTATAACTCCTTTGAAGAGGGGTGATTCTTTACAGCTGGGGCCATAAACTACATCTGCAGGGCTAGCTGATAGCCTGGACAATCGGACACAGAGGAAGAGGAGTGTCAGAGGGTGCGGTAGTGAATAGGGCGAAAGGGAGGTGTCGGGCGGGCACAGAGTGTGATTTTCAGGGAAGAGCAGCGCAGATGGGGGGAGGTTTATTGCCCATGCATAAGACAGAGAGCGGGGGTGACCAGTGCCTGGGGAAGATGCTTGCGAGGGTGAGGAGCCATGCTACGAATCGACAGCGTGCAGAGAGTGGGTCTGGTCAAGACATCTAAAATGGCTGCCGTGCACCACAAAAGTGTGGCATTTCAAAAAAGGCAAGATGGCGCAAACAATATTTTTCAACACTTCCTCATTTCCTTCGAATCGAACATTAACAGACGTTGGGGCATATTACCAAAGTTAAGCGATATTTATCGCTAACGATGCTTACCAACGAATTTTTTACCGCTAAGCATCGTCAGAAATTATCGAAGATAAACCTTGCTATTATCAAGGTTTATCGCAAATGCGATAATAAACGGCCGCAATGCATCAATATCGCTAAAAACTCAGCGATATTCATGCATTACCGAGCTAATGCTCTTAGCCATGTTATCCACCTCCCATTGGATAACATGGCTAAGAACTGCTCAGGGCAGGTGTTACTTTTTGGAGATATTCGCGCTTACCGCGAATATCTCCAAAAGGAGATAGATATCTTGCATGTTGTAATGCAAGTTATTGTGGTATATGGAACTCATACCATAATCTCTCAGGAAAGCAGAAACTGATCCTTTTGGGACCGCCTAAAAAAGCCTAGGGGGTGAGCAGTACTCTACTTTGCCCCCTTTTCACGTTCCGAACTATTTTATTTTACTCTCTTCTGTAATTACACAAAATAGCAGCGATAAGATGCATCGGAGACACAGTGAGAGAAAGGAGGCCGGAGATGAAGAAGAGATGTCAAATACACATTGGAGATAATATAGTGGCAGAAGGGAAGTAAATATGAGTAAACTTACCATGTAACATAAAAATGTTGCACTCTATACTATAAGTCTCATTTTATACTACAATCCCTTCGCTACAACCTCATAAATTAAAAATAAAAATGAATAATGTCTCAAACAATTTTTGATTTCTAAATATAAATTTATTCTTCAGAATTTTCTAAATTTGAAAGAACTAGTAACATGTCCTCATCAGCAATGTCCTCATGAAAAGTCTGCAATGATGATTCTTGTAACTCTATGGTCTCCAAACATTCGATAAATTCGCCATCAAGAGATTGATCAAAAAAATCATTCAAGTCATCTCCTCCTTGTGACAATATTTCATTATTGGTGCTGTCAATTTCAATCAATGTAGTGGAATCATTCAAGTCATCTCCTCGTGACAATATTTCATTATTGGTGCTCTCAATTTCAATCAATGTAGTGGAATCATTCAAGTCATCTCCTCCTTGTGACAATATTTCATTATTGGTGCTGTCCATTTCAATCAATCTAATGGAATCATACAAGTCATCTCCTCCTTGTGACAATATTTCATTATTGGTGCTCTCAATTTCAATCAATGTAGTGGAATCATTCAAGTCATCTCCTTGTGCCAATATTTCATTATTGGTGCTGTCCATTTCAATCAATCTAATGGAATCATACAAGTCATCTCCTCCTTGTGACAATATTTCATTATTGGTGCTCTCAATTTCAATCAATGTAGTGGACAATTCAAAAGAAATTGCCACGGTCTCTTCATTGTGAGCCATTTTATTTTGAAATTGCTTGCTGTAAATTGCAGAAAAAAATAATCACTTTCATTTATCGTTTTTAGTAATACATAATATAAAACTAACTTTATCAAGTATTTAGTATAACAGAAGGACTGCAAATAAATAACAGAAAACATTTTTCAAATTATCTTCAAGTGTACAACATAGTTCCCCTTACAAATTAACAACTCACCTTTTTAAAAGTAGGAGAAGTGTTAGTACTGTGTAAATCAAACACCAGAAATTCACCACCAAAAATTCCTCACAAATGTACCTCAGACAGTAATATCACAAAATGGCTGTGGTTTCCTCTCATTTGAAATATATACATAACCAATTAACTTTCATCACACACAAATACAAAACCAAACTAACATTTTAATTGGTTCTAAATTTCAATACTTTCAAATGTGTTTTCCCCATGCAATTTTCCATAGGACATTTACATACGTCTACAGCCTGAATGGCTGAACGGAATTACACCAAACTTGGCAAAATGGTACATCAAACCTAAGAGGTCAGGAAGGATCTACTATGCCCCCTTATGGTCATTTCCCCCTTCGCTTTGGCCTCCTCTTGTCTCTCAATCCTACTGAGAGACAAGATGGCGGCCGCTACGGACTGTTTGGAATGTTGACAGACGCCGGAGAACCAATCAGCTTCGCAAAGCTCCGTAACGCGAAAAGTACGCGAAGCGGAGCGCTGTTACAGATATATATCTTTTTTTGAACGTTAATTTCTCAAAATCCACTGGAGCACATATATTGAGACCTAGCAAAGGCACATCGGGCTACCAGTCCCTAATATTTTGCCAAATTTCGTGCAAATCCATTCAGCCGTTCGATTATTATTATTATTTTTTTTTTTGCCCCGCGGGGCCCTTTTAAAACCTCCACATCAAACGTAGGGGGTCAGCGAGGATCTACTATTCCCCCTTATGGTCATTTGCCCCTTCGCTTTGGCCTCCTCTTGTCTCTCGATCCTACCGAGAGACAAGATGGCGGCCGCTACGGACTGTTTGGAATGTTGACAGACGCCGGAGAACCAATCAGCTTCGCTTCACAAAGCTCCGTTGCGCGAAAAGTACGCGTCCTGGAGCACTGCCCGGTCCGCTGTTACAGATATATATCTTTTTTTAAACGTTAATTTCTCAAAATCCACTGTAGCACATATATTGAGACCTACAAAAGGCACATCGGGCTACCAGTCCCTACAATTTTGCCAAGTTTCGTGCAAATCTATTCAGCCGTTCGGGCTAAAAGTGAGGCCAACCGCCCTATGGAAAACTCAATGTTAAAAACACGTTTTGGGACCCCCCTTTTTTCTCAGCCCCCCCTTGACGAACCCCCCCAAATTTTCAAGGGCTGCTCAGAAACAAAATGTGCCATTTTCCTGAAAATTTCAGCCAATTCCGTCCACAAACGCCAAAGTTATTAGACATAGAATTTTCAAAAAACCCATAGAGAAAAAATCCTAACTATATATACCTACTGGCGACCGCCAGTAGGTAATATATATATATATATATATGTATATATATATGTATATATATATATCTCCAACAAACACCCCTCCGATGAGAAAGGTAAGAGGCCACTCGGGGACACCTTGGAATCTGTTTATTTAGACAGTGCTGGCATAATGCATTTCGGCTACACTAGCCTTCCTCAGATGCCACTGCTGCCGAGATGAAGCTCCACCCACGCCTTTAAGTGTCCTGTGTTGATCCCATTGGAAGGGATATTGCATCCCCAGGTCACATGCTCGTACACCCCAAGTAGTCAGGATTTCACTACAGTTCCCAGAAAGCACTGCTCTCTGTTGAGTGTTCCGTGGGGAAGGCAAGGAAAAACGAACCCCAAGTGGGTTTCCACTGTTCAGGGCAAAGGCGCAGCATATCCACATGGAGTGTCCCGGTTTGTAATGATGTCCTCAGGCTTCCTTGGGTCCCCTTGACGCTCCAGCCCCCTGCGCAGCTGTCAGCCTGGAAGCGAGTCGATGTTACAGTGAAATCGGCTCCTCGTAAAGTTACGAGCTGCACCTGGCAGCATCCCTGGCTTTTGCTTGCACTTGAGGCGAGCAGGAAATATTCCAATCCCTAGGAGAAAAAGAAAGCTGAGACAGCTGGTGCCAATATTTCTCTTGCCACTTGGAAGAGCAGGGCCTCTTGCACGCCTCTGGTTGGTGCACAATAGAAATCCAACAAACACCCCTCCGATGAGAAAGGTAAGAGGCCACTCGGGGAAACCTTGGAAGCCGTTTATTTAGACAGTGCAGGCATAATGCATTTCGGCTAAACTAGCCTTCCTCAGATGCCACTGCTGCCGGGATGAAGCTCCACCCACGCCTTTAGGTGTCCTGTGTTGATCCCATTGGAAGGGATATTGCATCCCCAGGTCACATGCTCGTACACCCCAAGAAGTCAGGATTTCACTACAGTTCCCAGAAAACACTGCTCTCTGTTGAGTGTTCCGTGGGGAAGGCAAAGAAAAACCAACCCCAGGCGGGTTTCCACTGTTCAGGGCAAAGGCGCAGCTTATCCACATGGAGTGTCCCGGTTTGTAATGATGTCCTCAGGCTTCCTTGGGTCCCCTTGACGCTCCAGCCCCCTGCGCAGCTGTCAGCCTGGAAGCGAGTCAATGTTACAGTGAAATAGGCTCCTCGTAAAGTTACGAGCTGCACCTGGCAGCATCCCTGGCTTTTGCTTGCACTTGAGGCGGGTAGGAAATATTCCAATCCCTTGGAGAAAAAGAAAGCTGAGACAGCTGGTGCCAATATTTCTCCTGCCACTTGGAAGAGCGGGGCCTCTTGCACTCCTCTGGTTGGCGCACAATAGAAATCCAACAAACACCCCTCTAATGAGAAAGGTAAGAGGCCACTCGGGGAATCCTTGGAAGCCGTTTATTTAGACAGTGCAGGCATAATGCATTTCGGCTAAACTAGCCTTCCTCAGATGCCACTGCTGCCAAGATAAAGCTCCACCCACGCCTTTAAGTGTCCTGTTTTGATCCCATTGGAAGGGATATTGCATCCCCAGGTCACATGCTCGTACACCCCAAGTAGTCAGGATTTCACTACAGTTCCCAGAAAGCACTGCTCTCTGCTGAGTGTTCCGTGGGGAAGGCAAAGAAAAACGAACCCCAAGTGGGTTTCCACTGTTCAGGGCAAATGCGCAGCATATCCACATGGAGTGTCCCGGTTTGTAATGATGTCCTCAGGCTTCCTTGGGTCCCCTTGACGCTCCAGCACCCTGCGCAGCTGTCAGCCTGGAAGCGAGTCGATGTTACAGTGAAATCGGCTCCTTGTAAAGTTACGAGCTGCACCTGGCAGCATCCCTGGCTTTTGCTTGCACTTGAGGCGGGCAGGAAATATTCCAATCCCTTGGAGAAAAAGAAAGCTGAGACAGCTGGTGCCAGCATTTCTCCTGCCACTTGGAAGAGCGGGGCCTCTTGCACGCCTCTGGCTGGCGCACAATAGAAATCCAACAAACACCCCTCCGATGAGAAAGGTAAGAGGCCACTCGGGGAAACCTTGGAAGCCGTTTATTTAGACAGTGCAGGCATAATGCATTTCGGCTAAACTAGCCTTCCTCAGATGCCACTGCTGCCGAGATGAAGCTCCACCCACGCCTTTAAGTGTCCTGTGTTGATCCCACTGGAATGGATATTGCATCCCCAGGTCACATGCTCGTACACCCCAAGTAGTCAGGATTTCACTACAGTTCCCAGAAAGCACTGCTCTCTGTTGAGTGTTCCGTGGGGAAGGCAAAGAAAAACGAACCCCAAGTGGGTTTCCACTGTTCAGGGCAAAGGCGCAGCATATCCACATGGAGTGTCCCGGTTTGTAATGATGTCCTCAGGCTTCCTTGGGTCCCCTTGACGCTCCAGCCCCCTGCGCAGCTGTCAGCCTGGAATCGAGTCGATGTTACAGTGAAATCGGCTCCTCGTAAAGTTACGAGCTGCACCTGGCAGCATCCCTGGCTTTTGCTTGCACTTGAGGCGGGCAGGAAATATTCCAAATCCTTGGAGAAAAAGAAAGCTGAGACAGCTGGTGCCAGTATTTCTCCTGCCACTTGGAAGAGCGGGGCCTCTTGCACGCCTCTGGCTGGCGCACAATAGAAATCCAACAAACACCCGTCCGATGAGAAAGGTAAGAGGTCACTCCGGGAAACCTTGGAAGCCGTTTATTTAGACAGTGCAGGCATAATGTATTTCAGCTAAACTAGCCTTCCTCAGATGCCACTGCTGCCGAGATGAAGCTCCACCCATGCCTTTAAGTGTCCTGTTTTGATCCCATTGGAAGGGATATTGCATCCCCAGGTCACATGCTCGTACACCCCAAGTAGTCAGGATTTCAGTACAGTTCCCAGAAAGCACTGCTCTCTGTTGAGTGTTCTGTGGGGAAGGCAAAGAAAAACGAACCCCAAGTGGGTTTCCACTGTTCAGGGCAAAGGCGCAGCATATCCACATGGAGTGTCCCGGTTTGTAATGATGTCCTCAGGCTTCCTTGGGTCCCCTTGACGCTCCAGCCCCCTGCGCAGCTGTCAGCCTGGAAGCGAGTTGATGTTACAGTGAAATCGGCTCCTCGTAAAGTTACGAGCTGCACCTGGCAGCATCCCTGGTTTTTGATTGCACTTGAGGCGGGCAGGAAATATTCCAATCCCTTGGAGAAAAAGAAAGCTCGGACCGCTGTTGCCAGTATATATATATATGCATTTCGGCATCCCACCTCGTCAGCGCCGCTTGCGTGTCTGTGTGAGAGCAGGGCGTCACAGCTCGATTTAAATATCCCGCCCTCTCTCTTAACTAATGAGCTGCTGCCCCCCAGGTGAGTATGTTCCAACACCTGACTTAGTTCTGGCGCGCCTTACACCAATGGCGCCTCCAAGTTCCAGAATGCACTGTTCTTGTCGTCATCCGGTAATGGGGTCAAAATTGCATGCTCGGAGTTCTTCCTCCAGCCAGCGGCCACGTCTCCCATATCCCCAATCACACCTTCTCCAACATTGCCAGGAGATATGTCCGCGGGGGCACCAGCAAGGGATTGCTTAACCCATCTAGCAGATAAATCCGCTGTATCGCCTCTGTCACTCCCGGCATTTGGAGGTGGACCACAGTAATCCCAGTAACCTGGAAAGCGAGAAATCCACTCAAGGCGGTGACCAATGTAAACCGGATCTGCATTGTGGTGTGGGGGTCTCCAGCGCGATACTGGCCAGTCGCGCATTAACATGTCCAACACCTTCTCCACACGAAAGAAGCGAGACCCACTTGAGGATTAGAAAGAGAGACTTTATTTAGCCGCTCTTGCAGAGGTAAACAGGCACAACGTTCTTGCGGCGTATGCATTTCGGCATCCCGCCTCGTCAGCACCGCTTGCGTGTCTGTGTGAGAGCAGGGCGTCACAGCTCGATTTAAATATCCCGCCCTCTCTCTTAACTAATGAGCTGCTGCCCCCCAGGTGAGTATGTTCCAACACCTGACTTAGTTCTGGAGCGCCTTACACCAATGGCACCTCCAAGTTCCAGAATGCACTGTTCTTGTCGTCATCCGGTAATGGGGTCAAAATTGCATGCTCCGAGTTCTTCCTCTAGCCAGCGGCCACGTCTCCCATATCCCCAATCACACCTCCTCCAACATTGCCAGGAGATATGTCCGCGGGGGCACCAGCAAGGGATTGCTTAACCCATCTAGCAGATAAATCCGCTGTATGGCCTCTGTCACTCCCGGCATTTGGAGGTGGACCACAGTAATCCCAGTAACCTGGAAAGCGAGAAATCTACTCAAGGCGGTGACCAATGTAAACCGGATCTGCATTGTGGTGTGGGGGTCTCCAGCGCGATACTGGCCACTCGCGCATTAACATGTCCAACACCTTCTCCACACGAAAGAAGTGAGACCCACTTGAGGATTAGAAAGGGAGACTTTATTTAGCCGCTCTTGCAGAGGTAAACAGGCACAACGTTCTTGCGGCGTATGCATTTCGGCATCCCGCCTCATCAGTGCTGCTTGCGTGTCTGTGTGAGAGCAGGGCGTCACAGCTCGATTTAAATATACCGTCCTCTCTCTTAACTAATGAGCTGCTGCCCCCCAGGTGAGTATGTTCCAACACCTGACTTAGTTCTGGCGCGCCTTACACCAATGGCGCCTCCAAGTTCCTGAATGCAGTGTTCTTGTCGTCATCCGGTAATGGGATCAAAATTGCATGCTCCGAGTTCTTCCTCCAGCCAGCGGCCACGTCTCCCATATCCCCAATCACACCTCCTCCAACATTGCCAGGAGATATGTCCGCGGGGGCACCTGCAAGGGATTGCTTAACCCATCTAGCAGATAAATCCGCTGTATCACCTCTGTCACTCCCGGCATTTGGAGGTGGACCACAGTAATCCCAGTAACCTGGAAAGCGAGAAATCCACTCAAGGCGGTGACCAATGTAAACCGGATCTGCATTGTGGTGTGGGGGTCTCCAGCGCGATACTGGCCACTCGCGCATTAACATGTCCAACACCTTCTCCACACGAAAGAAGCTAGACCCACTTGAGGATTAGAAAGGGAGACTTTATTTAGCCGCTCTTGCAGAGGTAAACAGGCACAACGTTCTTGCGGCGTATGCATTTCAGCATCCCGCCTCGTCAGCGCCGCTTGCGTGTCTGTGTGAGAGCAGGGCGTCACAGCTCGATTTAAATATCCCGCCCTCTCTCTTAACTAATGAACTGCTGCCCCCCAGGTGACTATGTTCCAACACCTGACTTAGTTCTGGCGCGCCTTACACGAATGGCGCCTCCAAGTTCCAGAATGCACTGTTCTTGTCGTCATCCGGTAATGGGGTCAAAATTGCATGCTCCGAGTTCTTCCTCCAGCCAGCGGCCACGTCTCCCATATCCCCAATCACACCTCCTCCAACATTGCCAGGAGATATGTCCGCGGGGGCACCAGCAAGGGATTGCTTAACCCATCTAGCAGATAAATCCGCTGTATCGCCTCTGTCACTCCCGGCATTTGGAGGTGGACCACAGTAATCCCAGTAACCTGGAAAGCGAGAAATCCACTCAAGGCGGTGACCAATGTAAACCAGATCTGCATTGTGGTGTGGGGGTCTCCAGCGCGATACTGGCCACTCGCGCATTAACATGTCCAACACCTTCTCCACACGAAAGAAGCGAGACCCACTTGAGGATTAGAAAGGGAGACTTTATTTAGCCGCTCTTGCAGAGGTAAACAGGCACAACGTTCTTGCGGCGTATGCATTTTGGCATCCCGCCTCGTCAGCGCCGCTTGCGTGTCTGTGTGATAGCAGGGCGTCACAGCTCGATTTAAATATCCCGCCCTCTCTCTTAACTAATGAGCTGCTGCCCCCCAGGTGAGTATGTTCCAACACCTGACTTAGTTCTGGTGCGCCTTACACGAATGGCGCCTCCAAGTTCCAGAATGCACTGTTCTTGTCGTCATCCGTTAATGGGGTCAAAATTGCATGCTCCGAGTTCTTCCTCCAGCCAGCGGCCACGTCTCCCATATCCCCAATCACACCTCCTCCAACATTGCCAGGAGATATGTCCGCGGGGGCACCAGCAAGGGATTGCTTAACCCATCTAGCAGATAAATCCGCCTTATCGCCTCTGTCACTCCCGGCATTTGGAGGTGGACCACAGTAATCCCAGTAACCTGGAAAGCGAGAAATCCACTCAAGGCGGTGACCAATGTAAACCGGATCTGCATTGTGGTGTGGGGGTCTCCAGCGCGATACTGGCCACTTGCGCATTAACATGTCCAACACCTTCTCCACACGAAAGAAGCGAGACCCACTTGAGGATTAGAAAGGGAGACTTTATTTAGCCGCTCTTGCAGAGGTAAACAGGCACAACGTTCTTGCGGCGTATGCATTTTGGCATCCCGCCTCGTCAGCGCCGCTTGCGTGTCTGTGTGAGAGCAGGGCGTCACAGCTCGATTTAAATATCCCGCCCTCTCTCTTAACTAATGAGCTGCTGCCTCCAGGTGAGTATGTTCCAACACCTGACTTAGTTCTGGCGCGCCTTACACGAATGGCGCCTCCAAGTTCCAGAATGCACTGTTCTTGTCGTCATCCGGTAATGGGGTCAAAATTGCATGCTCCGAGTTCTTCCTCCAGCCAGCGGCCACGTCTCCCATATCCCCAATCACACCTCCTCCAACATTGCCAGGAGATATGTCCGCGGGGGCACCAGCAAGGGATTGCTTAACCCATCTAGCAGATAAATCCGCTGTATCGCCTCTGTCACTCCCGGCATTTGGAGGTGGACCACAGTAATCCCAGTAACCTGGAAAGCGAGAAATCCACTCAAGGCGGTGACCAATGTAAACCGGATCTGCATTGTGGTGTGGGGGTCTCCAGCGCGATACTGGCCACTCGCGCATTAACATGTCCAACACCTTCTCCACACGAAAGAAGCGAGACCCACTTGAGGATTAGAAAGGGAGACTTTATTTAGCCGCTCTTGCAGAGGTAAACAGGCACAAGGTTCTTGCGGCGTATGCATTTCGGCATCCCGCCTCGTCAGCGCCGCTTGCGTGTCTGTGTGAGAGCAGGGCGTCACAGCTCGATTTAAATATCCCGCCCTCTCTCTTAACTAATGAGCTGCTGCCCCCCAGGTGAGTATGTTCCAACACCTGACTTAAATTACGCTGCCACAGTTTGAGGTGCACGCAATGATAGGGGAACTCAGCCGCCACACAGCGCTGAATATTTCATAAAGCCCCAATGCGTTTCGGAGCTCCTTCTGCTCCTTGCTCACGGGGCGGCACGCAGCGGACAGATTTAGAAAGAAAGCAAGTCCACGATTTTGTCCTGTTTCATAGCTGCTATTGCTGACGTCATCTCTGGACTTCTGGGATTTTTAGTCCTCCCACCACAATATGACCCGTATTGGGCTCTGCCTTCTGCAAAATAATGTCAGACCCTAACTAGGGCCTCCAGATTTGCTTTAGTTGAAGATTAAATGCACACACCCTGTCATCCTGCAATTCGGTTTCTCTGTTTTCGAAGCCTGCAGTCCACACATTTGAGCACGAGCTGAATGCCAATTGGCTGTCAACTGTCTGTCAACACTCCAAACAGAAATTGTTGGCAGCCATCTTGTGCCTCGGTAGACTGAGGCACAAGAAAGCAGAAACACAAACGTTAAGAACTCAAAAAGGTCCCACAAGGACCCCAAAGGGCCCACCCCCCCCCCAATTTTTAATTTTAAAGAAAAAATCGTGGGGTACGCACACCGTACGCGCACCGCGATTTAAAAAAATATATTTTTTTCTGTTGGCCCTTGTGGGTCCTTGTGGGACCCCCTGAGCAGGCCTAGTGGGTCAGGGTGCTTCTACCCTGCCCCCATTCCGAGCATGAGCTGCATGCTCATTGGTTTTCAACACTCCAAACCAGGAAGCGTTGGCAGCCATCTTGTGCTCGGTAGACCAAGGCACAAGAAAGCAGAAAAACAAACGTGTAGAACGCAAAAAGGGAGCAGGGTAGAAACACCCTGACCCCCTAGGCCTGCTCAGGGGGTCCCACACGGACCCCCCAAGGCCCCAAAAACTTTTTCAAAAAATCCGGTCTGCTCTTTTTCAAATTACCCCCCGAGGGGACCAAATCCCGGGGGCATAGTGAAAAAGAAGTGTGGGGGGCCTCACCCCCCCCCACACTGCCCCGGGGACCGCCACCCCCTGGAGCAAAGCAACGGAGAGTCGCAGAGAGGTGTAAAAAGGGGCGTGGCCTCATTACACCTCTCTGTAATGCAGTCCCCTGGCGCATACTGGAGGTTCCTGGTGGACTAGTTGACCCCCAGGGACCCCAGTATGCAAGGGCAATTAGTTCCCCCTCTGCAAATGCGCCCGGGGGCTGCATTGCAGAGAGGTGTAAAAAGGGGCGTGGCCTCATTACACCTCTCTGCAATGTAGCCTCCTGGCGTATACTGGAGGTTCCCGGTGGGCTAGTTGGCCCCAGGGACCCCCAGTATGCAAGGGGACTTAATCCCCCAACTTAGAACACTTTACAGGGCCCGTTAGCACAGTGGTGAAGGTAGGGGGCGGGGCTTGAGGTGATGTGAGTGCAAACATGCCCTGAGGCGCGTTTTAAGTTGGGGAATTAATTCCTGTTCAATCCAGAGGTCCCCTAGGGGGCAACTAGTCCAACAGGTATCTCCAGTAAATGCCACGGAGCTGTGTTTCAGAGTGTTGTAAAAAGGAGACGTGTCCTTTGAACACCTCTCTACAACACAGCTGCCTGGCGCATACTGAGGGTTGCTCGATTGTCATTCGCCCTGGGGCTTCCCTGGGAAATGGATGGGGCCGTCACAGGGTTAGCTCTGCTTTCCTTTGTCCCCCCACATGGTCACACCCCGATCACCCATATTAGGGTCCCTCACTGGGTCCTGTTGCAGAGGTACACTGCGGTGTGCCTACCCTCGCCGTCCCGCATCCGGCGAGGAAGGGAGTTGGTGACCGGTCCGTCCCAGGGCACCAGGCTGAGTACTACGTGTGGCTGTCTGTGGTGTCCCACCGGCTGCCCATGCGCGTCTGCCTCTGGTGCCTAGCTCTGCAGCCAGCTTTCCGGGGAGGGTGAACCCCCTCCAGATCCAATCCAGGGAAAGAGGGCGGATCCCCCAGACGCTTTGGTGTTTTTTCCGAATATGACCTCAGATCAAACGTGGCGACCTTATGAATTTAAGCATATTACTAAGCAGAGGGAAAAAAACCTAAAAAGGATTCCCCCAGTAACAGCGAGAGAAGAGGGAAGAGCCCAGAGCCGAATCCCCACCCGGCGGCAGGAGGTGCAGGAAATGTGGCGTACAGAAGACCAACTCCCCGGTATCGCTCAGGGGGACCAAGTCCTTCTGTTGAAGGGTCGGGATCGGGTCTTCTCGGAGTCGGATTGTTGGGAATGCAGCCCAAAGCAGGTGGTAAACTTCATCTAAGGCTAAATACGGGCGCAAGACTGATAGCCAACAAGTACCATAAGGGAAAGTTGAAAGGACTTTGAAGAGAGAGTTCAAGAGGGCGTGAAACCATCGAGAGGTAAATGGGTGGGGTGCTTGCGGTCTGTCCGGAGGATTCAAAAATACAGCAGGAATGTCAGTGACCCAGGAGTTCCGGATCCCCTCTGCGGGACTGGCACCCGGGCTCTACCTACCCCTGCAGGGCGCAGGTGTGCAGTGACCAGCTCCGGGTTGGCTGTGAAAAGCTTTGTGGTGGCAGGTGGCCCTTGGCTGAGGATGTTACAGCCCCCCTGGCAGCAGCTTCACCATGTCTACGGGGCTGATGGGGATTTTACTACCTCCATGCCCTCCCTCAGGTACCTTCTCCAAGCCGCCCCTCAGGGCATGCAGGGGCGGGGAAGGGGCAACAGGCCCCCCTGCTCCCGGCATGACTGTCGAATGGGGCGGATTGTGCTCAGTGCACCTCGACCGTGTTGCGCCACCTGGCGGGGAGGCCCATGTAAGGTGCCAGGGGTCTGCGGCAATGTCAGTTACCCAACCAACCTGTCTTGAAACACGGACCAAGGAGTCTAACAGGTGCGTGAGTCGGAGGGCCAAGCAAAACCCTGTAGCGCAATGAAGGTGAGGGCCGGCGCATGCCAGTAGAGGTGGGATCCTGCTGCCTGGGCAGGGTGAAGACAGAGGAAACTCTTGTGGAGTTCCATAGCGGTCCTGATGTGTAAATTGGTCATCAGACCTGGATATAGGGGCAAAAGACTAATCCAACCATCTAGTATCTGGTTCCCTCTGAAGTTTCCCTCAGGATAGTGGCACTCGGAGCCCCCAGTTTTATCTGGTAAAGCAAATGATTAGAGGTCTTGGGGCCGAAATGATCTCAACCTATTCTAAAACTTAAAATGGGTAAGAAGCCCGGCTCGCTGGTGTGGTGCCGGGCATGGAATGCGAGTGCCTAATGGGCCACTTTTGGACAGCAGAACTGGTGCTGCTGGATGAAATAAATGCTGGGTTAAGGCTCCTGATGCAGACGCTCATCTGACCCCAGAAACCGTGTTCGTTGATATAGACAGAGGACGGTGGCCATGGAAGTCGGAATCCATTAAAGAGTGTGTAACAACTCACCTGCCGAATCAACTAGCCCTGAAAATGGATGGCGCTGGAGTGTCGGGCCCATACCCAGCTGTCGCTGGCACTGAGAACCGTGGGGATGAGCCGCGATGAGTAGGAGTGTTGCTGCAGTGCGCACAGAAGCCTGGGGTGAGGGCCTGGGTGGAGCCGCCGCAGATGCAGATCTTGGTGATAGCAAATATTCAAACGAGAACTTTGAAGGCAGAAGTGGAGAAGGGTTCCATGTGAACAGCAGTTGAACATGGGTCAGTCAGTCCTAAGACATGGGCAAGCGCTGTTCGGGAGGGATGTTGGAACAATGTAGGTAAGGGAAGTTGGCAAGTCAGATCCATAACTTCGGGATAAGGATTGGCTCTAAGGGCTGGGTCAGTCAGACTGGGGCGCGAAGCGGGGCTGGGCGCTGGTGCGGCTGGACAAAGTACCACCCTCTGGGGTGGCGGCGGCTTTGGACATGACCCGAGCCGTTCCTGTGGATCGCCCCAGCTGCGGTGGTCGCCTCTCCCCATGCCCTCTCCCCGGGAGCCAATGGGGCAAAGCTATCATCAGTGGGATTATGACCGAAAGCCTCTAAATCAGTATCCCCCCTAAACGGTAATGATACCGCGTGCCGAGGAACCTTGGTTGGCCTGGGTTAGCTGGCCTCTTACAGGGGGTCGGAGCATTGAGCCCCTTGCTTGGGGACTGGAGCGCAGACAGAAGGGGGCTGCCCCATCGCCCTTACAGCCTGATTCATGTAGCCAAAAGCGCTCGCAAAAGGGCCAGATTCTGAGAATCTGGCCCTTTGCGAGTGCGATTTTTGCATTTGGTATTCACAATCCCAAATGCAAAAATCGCTATGTAAGAATTCGCATATTTGCGAGGAATGGCATTTAAGGAATCTCTAATAGAGATTCCTCAAATGCTATTCATGACACAAAAAAAAATTGCGATTTTGCACTTTTGGGCCGCTATTTACCGAGAGGTCAGACCTCTCGGTAAATAGCAAAAACTCAGAAAAATGCTTTTAAAAGCATTTTTCTAAGTTGCATGTTGCACACACACATGTCCTTTGGACATGTGTGTGCGCAACACCTGTTCAAATGTGCATTTTAGGGGTGCTACAGGGTGTCCTTTGGACACCCCTGGCACCCTTAAAATCGCTATCTGATTTGCGAGTAGCAAATTGCTACTCGCAAATGAGGGATACTCCCCATTCATTCCTATGGGCCTTTTGGCCCATAGGAATGAATGGGGAGTTATTCCTTTTTTTGCGAGTAGCAATTTTCTACTCGCAAATAGAGATCATGTAGGAATCGCTATTTATTTAGCAATTCCTACATGAATGCCGTTTTGCGTGTCCTCAATAGCGAGTCGCTATGATTCGCTATTAGGGCCACGCAAAACGGCCCGTACATGAATCAGGCTGTTAGTGCACTGCATGTTCGTGGGGCACCCAGCGCTAAGTCATTCGTAGATTACCTGATTCTGGGTCAGGGTTTTGTAAGTAGCACAGCAGCTACCTCGCTGCGATCTATTGAAAGTCATCCTCTGAACCAAGCTTTTGTCTTTCTGTGCATGGGTGGAACCAGGCCCAGGGGTGGGTCCCTCTTCTGCTGAGATGACGGGAGGGACAAGGAGGGGTAATGTGGGCCTACAGGAGGCTGCCACCACCACATGCGCTCTGGCATGGGGACCTTCCCCTCCTGTCCCTGCCCTAACGGGGCACAGGGACGGGCCACCATGCCTTGTGGGTCAGCAGGGTGACCAGATGGCCTGGAATGGCCGAGCCATCCCTTCCCACTGTTCCCATGCAAGTCAAGAAGTGAGGCAAGCAGCTATGGGGAAGGAGCCTCCCGAGCAGCAGCCTCAGAGCTCCTGGCTACCCTTGCCGTCGTCGGACTTTAAGGGTGACTGGGTCCAGTTGTCTCAGGCCATTTGGGTGCTGGGTCATCCTGGGCCATCAGGTTGTCTGGCCGCGTGACCAGATGGCCCTGCGGGCCGGATGACCAGATGGTCCTGTGGGCCGGGTGACTAGATGGGCCTGTTGGCTGGGCGACCAGATGGCCCTGCAGGCCAGGTGACTAGATAGCCCTGCAGGATGGGCGACCAGATGGCCGGCCTACTGGCCAGCTGGGATGACTCCAACTTTTGTCCTTCCCCAGGGTTCTCTATGTGCGGGCTTACTAGTCAAGGAAAATGGACTCCCAGGGCAGGCAGACGGGGCGAGGACATGGCCTGGGATTAACCCTCCTTGGTTCCTCCCCCCGGGCTCTGGAAAGGTGGAAGGCATATCCGCCCGAGTCAGCACCCTGATGCCCAAGAGTCTAGGTGTGGGGGGTGACAGTCAGTAGCCAGGGCAGGCCATCTGCAAAGTGGGGAGGACTGCCTAGCAAGGAGCGGCAAGAGTTCTGCCCTGCGTGAAAGGGGGGGCTGAGCTGGATTTGAAGCCCCTGCAGAGCTTGGAGAAGCCCTGAGTAGGGACGCCTGGGCATGGTCTGGAATGGCAGCGACTTTCAGATGTCCTGCACCGCCCGGGGGTTTCCACCTGGGTCTGGGGAGGTTCTTCCCCGCATGGTTAGTTTTGGTAGCAAGCACCAGGCCCGGGGCTTGAGCAATTTCCTGCGGGCCCTTGGGTGCAGGAGCCCCTGTCCTGCAAGCCATCTGAGGGACCGGGTGCTGGTGACAGGGTCTATCGGGCCTGAGGAGGCTTTCACTGGCCTGGCTAGGGTTCGAAAGCTGGGACCAGGCCCGGGGCTTGAGCTCCGTCTGGTGCGCCCCATGGTGTGAGACCCCCCATCCTGCAAGCCAGCCGAAGGTCTGGGCACTGAGGATGGGGTCTAGTGGGCCTGGGGAGGCTCTCCCCGGCCTGGCTATGGTTCAGAAACTGGGACCGGGCCCGGGGCTTGAGCTCGGTCTGGTGGGCCCTGGGGTGCAGGACCCCCCCCATCCTGCAAGCCAGCCGAGGGTCTGGGGGTCCCATCGGGGCCCGCAGAGGCTCCCCCCAGCCTGGCGAGTTTTTCAGAAGCTGGGACCTGGCCCCGTGCTTGAGCTCCATCCAGCGGGCTCCAATCAATCAATCAATCATAACATTTGTATAGCGCACTACTCACCCTGCAGGGTCTCAAGGCGCTTGGGGAAGGGGTCCGCTATTGCTCGAACAGCCAGGTCTTGGAGAGACTTGTGTGCGTGGGTGAGGAGCCTGAATGTGATCCTCTTGCTGACGGGAAGCCAGTGCAGGTCCTTCAGGTGGCCGGAGATGTGGCTGCGTCGAGGGATGTCCAGGATGAGTCGGGCGGAGGCGTTCTGGATGCGTTGGAGTATTTTCTGTAGCTTGGCTGTGAATCCGGCGTAGAGGCCGTTTCCGTAGTCCAGTCGGCTAGTGACGAGTGCCTGGGTGACAGGGTTGTGGAGGCCCCCATCCTGCAAGCAACCGAGAGTCTGGGCACTGGGGACGGGGGTCTATCAGGGTCTGGGGAGGGTCTCCCCGGCCTGGCTAGGGTTTGGAAGCTGGGACCGGGCCTGGGGCTTGAGCTCCATGTCCAGTGGGCTCTGGGCTGCTGCAAGCCAGCCGAGTGTCTGGGTGTCCCATCGGGCCTGGGCAGGCTCTCCCCGGCCTGGCTAGGGTTCAGAAGATGGAACCATGCCCGGGGCATGAACTTCGCCCTGCGGGCCCCGGGGTTTACGATCACCCATCCTGCAAGCCAGCCGAGGGTCAGGGCACTGGGGACAGAGGTGTATTGGGGCCTGGGGAGGCTCTCCCCTCACTGGCTAGCAATCAGAAGCTGGGACCCGGCCTTGGCATCAGGATGCGGGAGCCCCCATCCTGCAAGCCAGCCCAGGATCTGGGCACTGGGAACAGGGGGTCCATCGGGTCCCGTGGAGGCTCTTCCCAGTCTGGCTGGGACTGGGCCAGGGAGCGGGATGGCTGGCTAACTCCGCTCGGCTGGCGGAGCAGAGTTCTCTGCCCACCCATAATGAAAGTACATTTGACAAGGATTCATTAAAAAAAATCTTGGGTCATACTAAAACAATACCACAACTATAATAAGTGCTTCTAGAACAATTGCGTAGAATATACACGCGCAATTCAACAATATATGTGGTCTCTGTTTGGGGGGAACAGAGGACCTCAATATAGATACAGTATTTCTTGAGTCTGTTCTTCTCATGTATGTTGCTCTTCAATGATGAATTTACTTAAACAGATAATAAAGACACTTTTTAAATAAAACAAATCTTTTTTTAGTTGTTCATGATTTATTATTAGACAGCAATAAACAGCTAGCTCCTGAGCCCAGGTTGAAAAAAAAATAACAAAATATTACAAGCAAAATGAATAACATAAGCATAAACAGCAACATAATACCTAAGGGAAGGAAAGCACGTTGGACAGCAGGATAAACCCAGGCTCAAATCTGGATGGATCAGCCCTGGGATGCAGCCATCCCTACCAACCATCCACAAATAGAATCCCAGAACCAAACCAACCTTTTCCTCCAAGGATCATTATCAATTAAGTTGGCAGGGTATGCTCAGACGTGAGTCCCTTGCTCACTTTGCCACTGGATTCAAGCAAGCCGGGCTGAAGACGGCTAAAATGCCAGAAACCGGTCCTCGCAAGCTTGTTTCCGGTCCAGGGAAGGCATGGCTTGGCAGTTCGGGCTGGACTGTTCCCATGAGGCACAGGGTCAGACTGATTTGCATATGGCCATGTCTGAACTGGGGTGGCAGAGTGGGGTAAAGAACGGTGATGGATTAAACCCAGATCTTTTGACTGGGTGTGAGTGTTTGATTGGTTCAGATGCTCCGTCCGTCACCACCCCCTTTTGTACCACTTTGTTCACCATAAGTTGGCAGGGTATGCTCAGACGTTAGTCCCTTGCTCACTTTGCCACTGGATTCAAGCTAGCCGGGCTGAAGACGGCTGAAATGCCAGAAACCGGTCCTCGGAAGCTTGTTTCCGGTCCAGGCTTGGCAGTTCGCGCCAGGCTTGGCAGTTCCGGTCCATGGCTTGGCAGTTCGGGCTGGACTGTTCCCATGAGGCACAGGGTCAGACTGATTTGCATATGGCCATGTCTGAACTGGGGTGGCAGAGTGGGCTAAAGAACGGTGATGGATTAAACTCAGATCTGTTGACTGGGTGTGAGAGTTTGAATGGTTCAGATGCTCCGTCCATCACCACCCCTTTTGTACCACTTTGTTCGCCATAGGTTGGCATGCTATGCTCAGACGTGAGTCCCTTGCTCACTTTGCCACTGGATTTAAACAAGCCAGGCTGAAGATGGCTGAAATGCCAGAAACCGGTCCTCGGAAGCTTGTTTCCGGTCCAGGGAAGGCATGGCTTGGCAGTTCGGGCTGGACTGTGCCCATGAGGCACAGGTTCAGACTGATTTGCATATGGCCATGTCTGAACCGGTGTGGCAGAGTGGGCTAAAGAACTGTGATGGATTAAACCCAGATATGTTGACTGGGTGTGAGTGTTTGATTGGTTCAGATGCTCCGTCCATCACCACCCCCTTTTGTACCACTTTGTTCACCATAAGTTTGCAGGGTATGCTCAGACGTTAGTCCCTTGCTCACTTTGCCACTGGATTCAAGCAAGCCTGGCTGAAGACGGCTGAAATGCCAGAAACAGTTTCTCGGAAGCTTGTTTCCGGTCCAGGGAAGGCATGGCTTGGCAGTTCGGGCTGGACTGTTCCCATGAGGCACAGGGTCAGACTGATTTGCATATGGCCATGTCTGAACTGGGGTGGTAGAGTGGGCTAAAGAACGGTGATGGATTCAACCCAGATCTGTTGACTGGGTGTGAGTGTTTGATTGGTTCAGACGCTCCGTCCATCACCACCCCTTTTGTACCACCTTGTTTGCCATAAGTTGGCAGGGTATGCTCAGACGTGAGTCCCTTGCTCACTTTGCCACTGGATTTAAGCAAGCCGGGCTGAAGACGACTGAAGTGCCAGAAACCGGTCCTCGGAAGCTTGTTTCCGGTCCAGGGAAGGCATGGCTTGGCAGTTCGGGCTGGACTGTTTCCATGAGGCACAGGGTCAGACTGATTTGCATATGGCCATGGCTGAACTGGGGTGGCAGAGTGGGCTAAAGAACGGTGATGGAATAAACCCAGATCTGTTGACAGGGTGTGAGTGTTTGATTGGTTCAGATGCTCCGTCCATCACCACCCCCTTTTGTACCACTTTGTTCGCCATAAGTTGGCAGGGTATGCTCAGACGTGAGTCCCTTGCTCACTTTGCCACTGGATTCAAGCAAGCCGGGCTGAAGATGGCTGAAATGCCAGGAACCGGTCCTCGGAAGTTTGTTTCCGGTCCAGGGAAGGCATGGCTTGGCAGTTCGGGCTGGACTGTTCCCATGAGGCACAGGGTCGGACTGATTTGCATATGTCCATGTCTGAACTGGGGTGGCAGAGTGGGCTAAAGAACGGTGATGTATTTAACCCAGATCTGTTGACTGGGTGTGAGTGTTTGATTGGTTCAGACGCTCCGTCCATCACCACCCCATTTTGTACCACTTTGTTCGCCATAAGTTGGCAGGGTATGCTCTTACGTGAGTCCCTTGCTCACTTTGCGACTGGATTTAAGCAACCCGGGCTGAAGATGGCTGAAATGCCAGAAACCGGTCCTCGGAAGCTTGTTTCCGGTCCAGGGAAGGCATGGCTTGGCAGTTCGGGCTGGACTGTTCCCATGAGGCACAGGGTCAGACTGATTTGCATATGGCCATGTCTGAACTGGGGTGGCAGAGTGGGCTAAAGAACGGTGATGGATTAAACCCAGATCTGTTGACTGGGTGTGAGTGTTAGATTGGTTCAGATGCTCCGTCCATCACCACCCCCTTTTGTACCACTTTGTTCGCCATAAGTCGGCAGGGTATGCTCAGACGTGAGTTCCTTGCTCACTTTGCCACTGGATTCAAGCAAGCTGGGCGGAAGACGGCTGAAATGCCGGAAACCGGTCTTGGGAAGCTTGTTTCTGGTCCAGGGAAGGCTTGGCAGTTCGGGCTGGACTGTTCCAATGAGGCACAGGGTCAGACTGATTTGCATATGGCCATGTCTGAACTGGGGTGGCAGAGTGGGCTAAAGAACGGTGATGGATTAAACCCAGATCTGTTGACTGGGTGTGAGTGTTTGATTGGTTCAGACACTCCGTCCATAACCACTCCCTTTTGTACCACTTTGTTCGCCATAAGTTGGCAGGGTATGCTCAGACGTGAGTCCCATGCTCACTTTGCCACTGGATTCAAGCAAGCCTGGGCTGAAGACGGCTGAAATGCCTGGAACCGGTCCTCAGAAGCTTGTTTCCGGTCCAGGGCAGGCATGGCTTGGCAGTTCGGGCTTGACTGTTCCCATGAGGCACAGGGTCAGACTGATTTGCATATGGCCATGTCTGAACTGGGGTGGCAGAGTGGGCTAAAGAACGGTGATGGATTAAACCCAGATCTGTTGACTGGATGTGAGTGTTGATTGGTTCAGATGCTCCGTCCATCACCACCCCCTTTTGTACCACTCATTATCAATTAGAAGCATCTCCAGCCTACTTATATATAAGAATTCCTACCACCAAATCAAAGGATCGGCTGGATCACTAGTGAGACAGAATTCAAGCCAAAATCAGCTTTGCCAGTGTGATGGAAAAAAATAACTCCCCACAAAAGGCAGGTCGGGTGGGACTAGCCAGAGAGTGCTCCAACATAAGAGATTTAAAAACCACCAGTACCGCCGTATTGGAAAGATCCCTTAATTTACCAAAGATTGCCAAAACAATCGAAGCGCAGGGCTAAAACATTGACTGCATTAGCACCTGCCATCCTGCATTGAACGCACTGATTATAGTTTCATATTAAAAAGACAATGCTGAGTAAAATAGCAATTGTTAACATGTTTAAGATGATGAACCTTAATCTATGAGACGTTCAATACTAAATATATTATCATATTACTACGCCAAAGATCTGAAAATCATTTGTCTCCCTCCAAGACTCTGGAACATTATCAGAGATATTAAATGAATTAAGAAGACCCCTTAACACCGGGGACAGGATCTGTGAAAAGGTGACATACAATTTCGAAGGTAGCTGAACAGGACCCGATGCCTTCCCGCTAGCCAGAGAACTAAGATGTTGTGTTATGTTATGTTAGGGGGTTTGTAGAGTTCTTGTCCCCGCACTAAGATTTCAACCACTACAGACCTGTTCATCGTTTTACTCATTATAACCTACCTGGTGCCTACCATGCCAATCACCTTTGCCTGAATAGCCAGTTCTTAAATTTTTGGGGAACCAGATTTCCTATAGCTCCATTCTCAGATCCAAGGGCATAGAGTTCCAGAGTCTAGCAGCAAGAAATCTGAAAGAACTGATAGCCTCTATAATCTCAACAAGAATAATAGGTGCCTCCAACTTAGTCTGCTGAACAGACGTCACCCTTCAGTCCGAATACCGAGCAACTGGTCCTGATAGAAATGACAAAAGACTTTGCATACTAAGAGGGGTTCAGCAACTAGCTTGCTGAATATTATTGGAGCAAGATCTATCCTTTACCCAAAATGACGAAATCTGCCCCATTTCCTCACTGTTATCAAAGTATGACAACTGTCAAGCCCTGCTACTTTTAACAGCCCTCTCCCAGATTATTTTCTCAAGGGATACTCTGAGGATGGCAGACTGTCCCAAGAGCTGCCCGACCCAAAGCACGTTCCTTGCCCTAATATTGTTTTATAACTAGGATTCAACAGATGTAAAAAGTCATTGAATCCCTGTTTTCTCTACCAATGCCATTCTACACTGATTAGAAACAGAAAGTGATGCCGTCCCTAAGTTAAATTCAAGAAAATTCCTTATATGCATATTCAATGAGACAGCATAACCCTCTTCCAGAAGTATCCAGCGTTCAAATGCCAGTTGCGGGGCAGAATACCTGAAATGGCTCTTTAAGCTGAATAAAGAAAGTCAACAAATTGTAGTAAGAAAGAACCCTTGGATTATGAGTAATTCTGGTAGAGGGAGTGAGAGTACTACCAACTAAGAACATATCCAATCTTGACAAGGCCATGTGAGGAGTGGAGTAAAATGTGAGGCCTAGATCACTAGGATGCTCAAACCACCAGAGATTGGCCAATGGCGTATGAAGGTATTATTTGTAATAACTCCCGCAGCCACCAATGTTACCCCAGATTCCCCAGGTAGCAGGGTCACTAAGGAGCCTATCTAAAGGCCGAAGCTGAGATGCAGAATCCTTCTTAGGGCACAGTGTAACATTAAAATCACTAATTTGTGTTAGACCCAGAAAGAACGCAAATAGTAAAATGATCCCTGCCCTATTGGATAGCTGCTACCAACCAGCGTCCCCCCTTAATCTGTTATTTGTTACAGGACCACCCACCGACTTTCCCGGGCCATCAAGGCAAACCCCCTTTGAGAAGAGGTATAACAAGATGGGGATAAGGTCTTATAACCAATCATTTCAATACTGAGCATACTGACTGAGATAGATGTGTCTATTGAAGACACAAGATTTGTGGCCTGAGATTGTTCAGTTCCTGAACAACAAATGGGGGCTCTAGGGGGGGGCTAATATTTGCCGGGGTCCAATGTATGAGCCCCTGAAGAAGTCAGACAAAAAAGGATACACTGTTCCCCAAAAGGGTGGAGGAAGGGAAGAACCAAGGAAGAGAAAAGAGGGGGAAGCCCCCTTTTGGAACTAAAACCCTCACACACCCAGCAAGCTAGGTGTCATGCTTCATCATCTGGGTTTTACTCCTCGTCAGACTGGCGCTGCAATGTCTGACGGGCACCCGCGAAGGGGCTCTTTATCGGAGATCTTTTGTTCCTGCCAGTTGGTGCATGCGGGTATGAGGGTTTTAAGTGAAGTGTAGGCGTGAAAAACAGAACAGGGAGGCACACACAATGGTACAAAGATCCTATAGGGTGTGCTCTACCTCATGGTCGACATGTTTCATGCTAAAACTAGCCTCCCTGTTCTGTTTTCAATAAGGTAGCTAGCCACACTATTAAAAAGTTCCCTGTGGATTATCTAACCTTTTTTAATATTTACACCACCACACCATTTTTTCACGCCTACACTTCACTTAAAACCCTCATAACCGCATGCACCAACTGGCAGGAAGTAGGAGAGTATTATTTAAAAACATTTGTATAGCGCGGCTGTCGCCTTGCAGGCATCCTGGCACTGAGATATCTCCAGAGGGGGGAAAAAACACGGGTGCGGAAGAGAGTGGCCAGGAAGTTAACATTTAGGGAATAGCCAGGTTTTGACCCGTTTTCTGAAAGGGAGGAGTTCTTTCGTTTGACGGATGTCAAGGGGCAGACTGTTCCAAAGTTTAGCAGCCATGACTCTGAAAGATCTACCTCCGGTCCTGACTTTTTTGAATCTCGGTACTGTTACAAGGCATGCCGTTGTGGAGCGAAGGGCTCTAGTCGGGGTGTACCAGTTGAACATGGCTTGTAGAGAGTAGGGTCTGCTATCCTATGGTCACCCCACATTTTTGCTTTTTGCTTCACTGGTTTCTGACTTAATGTGGCTGTGGGCCTGCTAAACAAACCCACAGCCTGCTGTTCTCTCTCTAAATTAATGCCAATGCACTCTAGGTGCATTACCGATTGGAACTGGTTCACCTTATAGGCCCCTGTAACAGTGTACCCTAGGTACCCAGGGCATAGGTGTATCCCAGGCCTACCAGGGGCTGCAGCAGGTATTGTGCCACCCCTGGCCTGGCCTAACTATTTGACCCAACTGGCTGATCACTCAGCTGGGGTAAGTTTGTTTAATCACCTCTTACTTAGGTATAGTATATCTATATCTAACATATATGGACGCATGTTAACCTATGAGTCACTCCTATGGAAGGCCTCGACAATCCTGGAGGCAGAGTGCTTGGTTTCATGTGAGATGGTGCTCTGGCAGGAGCTGAGCCTGTCTGCAGCTTTCGGAACAACGTCCTTCAGCTGTTTCATGATATTGCCATACCATATACTCTTAAGTGCATTATGAACCTCGCGGTTAAATGCTATCTTTGGTTTGGCTTTATCAAAACATGTCGAGTAAGGTGTCATACGAATTGGATTACTACCCCTTCGCCAATTCTGGCGACGGGGGTAGCATTCCACCCTTCTAGAGGGACACAACATGTACCTAACCTGAAACCCGGGTAAAGTTAAACACGAGCCTCAGCATCACAAAATGGATGCTGCCACCACAGACACAAGTCTGACCTCCTGCTGCTGGGAGTCCTTCCAGCTTGGGAGGCTTGGACAAAGGGTTTCCTGTCAGGGGAGGTGCTTGCACCACCCCGGACAGGATTTTGTGTAGTGGGTTAGGGAGGGCTGAATAGAATGAGACATGCCTGGGTCACACAAGGTGTCACTGTGCATATGGACACTTGTAGCTACATAACCATTGGTTATAGTGGATCACCCTCATAAACGCTATGATGTTAATTGCGGTGTATATCTATTCTCCGCCCCACGTTCAGCGTTATGGCATAGTCATCGGGTGTCCAATTACGTGCTATATTGCAGCCTTATCCAAGGCAACCTCTGGTCTGGGTAGCAGTGTCTAGAAATTGAGGACACCCCCAGAGGGAAGGTGAGAAAGAAAGTGAAGAAAAAAACTGTTACAACTAAAAAACAATTCCTCTCCAAAAGCAACTTTAATGTAAAAGAAGAGGTGATGTTGTTAAAATTAATTGGATATGGTGGTCGATCAAGTTACTGGATCACCCTATATCTCTTAAAAACGGTCGACATGTTTCAGCTCTCTCTGGCCCAGCCGGGTCTATAGAGCATTCGTCAGGGCAAACAGGACAACAGGTAAGTACTTACACCATTTGTGTAGTTTTCAACTGAGTGTATGCATTTGTCAACACTTGATTGAACGTTACTTTTAATTCCTTGGTATTCAAGATGGCATTCTTCTTCAGGGTGCGAGGGTATACAGTGAACCCGAGCCGCGTGTTGCAGTAGTCTCTACGTCCTGTGCTGGCTCTGCCCCTGGAGGATCATGGGGCAGAGCCAGCACAGGACGTAGAGACTACTGCAACATGCGGCTCGGTGTGTTGACAAATGCATACACTCAGTTGAAAACTATACAAATGGTGTAAGTACTTACCTGTTGTCCTGTTTGTCCTGACGAATGCTCTATAGACCAGGCCCGAGCCCAGAGCCTGACAAGACCTGGATTCCCAGACATCTCCCAGCCCAATCCACAGTCCCTGAAAAGAAGAGACCCGTGGAGGCAACGAGAGACGCGGGACCGGCCATCTTGAAAGACCACCAAGAAGCTGACTGCGCAGCACCCGAGGGAACCTCAATGCTGTGCTTTGGGGTTTGAGAAGCTCCACCATGGAGCAGCATCTGCACCGAAGATCAGCCCCCCAGCATCTCCACTATCTGCGTGGGGCCCTTTTGCATTTTGCCATTCGACGCGTCGTCACGGTTACTGGCTCGTTGGCTAGTGGCCATCTTGGTGACAAAATCTGAAATCTACACTGCTGGTCTGGTTGCTCCAGACTGGCCCTTGCTCCTGTAAAAAGGAGCAGCTCCTCTGACCTTGCTGGTCAGAGTAAGAAGCTTTCATCATTTCCTGCGTGGCTTGCATTAGCCAAGGCCTGTTTGCTCCAATCGAGAAACCGACACCGCCATCAGCTAGAACCTTCGTGGTACAGCTAGTGATGGACTCCTGGACATCGCTGACCTCTTCGTGTCCACGTGGCTGCAGAGACAATCTTCACTTCTTCACCTGTTTGCACCCGACAACGCCAGGTTCCCTCCTGGTTCCACGGTAGTCACTGGCTAGTGACTTTGAACATTGTCCCCTCTGCTTTCAGGTCTTCACTTCTTCAGATCCACCCTTGGATCCACCGGAACTCTTCTCGACTGGCCGCCTGCAGCATCATCATCTTCAGGCTCCATTGAACTACACGACGAAACCCGACGCACTTTGAACCCTATGCACCCGCTTCCTGTGGGTGAGGTAACGCTGGCACTCCGGGGCCCCTGTTGAGAAAAGCATCTCTAGTGTCTAGGTTTTAAGTTGTTAGGTTCTGGTCCATCCGGAAGGTTCCCTTTGCAGTAACTTTGTACTTTTTACGCACCCATTGAAAGTCCATTGGCGCCCGCGTGTAACTTCTAACACTGCACACGCACTCCGTGGGCCTCCTGGTCACTAACTCTTGTTAGCTTCTTGTAGTCCCAGCGATTCCCAAGGCCCTAGGCCTTCTTCCTTTTAGATACGTGGTTCTTATACCACTATTTTAGTATATGGTTTTAGTGGCCACCAGGGCCTATCCATATTCTGCAACTTTTGAATATTTAAACACTGTTTTGTTTTAACGCATTTGCTTCTGTGCTCATAAAGAATATAGGGGGTACTTGTAGTAAATAAATATATATATATATATTTTCTATATATATCTGTTTGGTGTCCTTTCATTTGGTATTCAAGGAGTGTCAGGACTCAATCTGTGGGCCCTGTCATTACCTATCCAACTGCGCTGTTGAGTGAATCAAGAGGTACTACAAACACGTGGGTGGACAAGGTGCGTTCTTGGAGACGTAAGATGGCCGCCGTCGTTGCCAGCGTGGAAGACAGCAGACGTTCTAGTCTCTCAGACCCCAGCTGCTGAGATTTCTATGTGGAGCGCGAGCGTCATGAAAAACGCGCACTTCACTGAAGACCCTAGCTGAGGAGGTTCGTTTCCCTGAAGCGACGAAGATTTTAGTAATAGCTTTTCCCAGTTTTGCGAAGTTAAGTATCGTAGTGATTTATGGTGGAAGACGTCGGACTTAGACTCGGCGCAGAAAGTCAAGCGCGAGTCTCAGAGAACTTTGTGAGCGTCCGACCTAAAGACTGAGAAATACCGTTGATAGCCGCTAAGAAGCTGAGAAGCGGCCGCCTGTCAAGGCCGTCAGAAATGAATACCGTTGACCGCCGCTAAGAAGTTGAGAAGCGGCCGCCTGTCAAATCCGTCAGAAAATTCACGTTCTAAGGGGACAAGACAGGGCGAGAAGCGCCTACAGCGCTAGTCACAGAAAGAAGCAAGCTAAGTGAACTACTACCAATCTACTGTGAAATATTGTACATATATATATATATATAGACAATTCAATTTACAACTGTTGTTCTTTTAACAGTAGAACTTATAAGTTAAAACGTTTTACAAGAATAAGAAAGACAATATGTGAAAACATTTAAATACTTACCATAACTGCTGAAAACAACTCGAGGAGCTCAGTGAACCTGCAAGGAAAGAAAAGAGAGCAAGAGTTAGTCATCAGTTAGACACCTAATAAGTAAAATAAGGAAAGACAATTCAAAACAGAAACCCATTTAACAGAAAACTCTGATATCAGTGAAGTAAGTGCACCTTCCCTACCCAAAAATAAATAGGTAATATTAAGCCATAGTTACCAGAAACAAATTAATCTATGTTTGCTGTCTATTTGTTATATTAGTGACAACTGATAGCTGAGCAGAAGTCTAATCATTTCATAAGAAGAGAGGCAAGGTCCAGCAGCATAAGGGTGGGTGAGCAGAGAAAAGGCGTACATTCAAGAGTAGACAAATGATTAACCGGATGGTAGGAATATAATGTTGTGTTATTGCTTTTAGGTTCCACAAAGCTACAAAGCCACCAGAAGGCAGAGGCCAGAGGGAACCAGCGCAGGACCATTCTCTTCTCTGTTTGTTATTTTATCCACACCCCCTTCCCTGGGGGTAATGAAGGGAGGGTTCAGTGACTTGACCCACCGACATTGCTCAGAGGGATTTGGGTTCTAGCATCTCTGTTCCTGTGCAAGACCTTGGCGAGCCAGATAAGTTGTATAGTCCTGACAAGGAGAGTGTATATGGTAAAACAGCTTGCTTCACATGCCTTTACAGAGTTTAGCCTAAGACTGCTTTGTCCATGCTACCCCTAGGATAGCTGGTCAATCAGGTTGACTTACAACCAATCATCATAAGGGTTGCTTGGCATGGTACAAGGTGATCACTAGAACTAGTGAGCATCATATACCAGGCCAACTTCTCACACATGACACCTCGCTTGCTGGGTGTGTGAGGGTTTTAGTTCCGAAAGGGGGCTTTCCCGATTTTTCAGTTCCTCCCATATCAATTTCCACTTTTGTAATGAATTGACCCCATTGATGTTCTATGTTAGAAGATGCAGCTGCTGCCCAGGGCCTCCGCCGTTATTAGTTATTAATGTAAACCCACATTATTCATAGGCTTCCTTTTCCTACAACATGGCAGAATCTCCCAGCCCCAAAAATCTTTTGCCTAATCATGCTTCATAATTTGCTATTGGTATAAATGACCTTGCACCAAATGTATTCATCCAAAATCATACCACTGTTGTTCTAAAAAATAAACAGAACAATTCCCATCACACCCCTGACCCCCAGATGAGCAAGCCGGTCCAACCCCCTTGCCATGCCCCACACCCCTGGAGCCCAATCCTATACCTTGATGCAGTTCAAACTTGGCCGCATAGGCCCGCACCCCCTGCCCCAGAGTCCCCTGCAAACCTGAAGACAGAGAAAAAACAAGCTAAGAACAAAGAACGCCCTTCCTTATTCCCTCCACCACCACAACTACGCACTACAACCCATAAGGATGAACTAGAAGGAAGAGACATTACACGCTCACCTTCAGATAGACCCTACCATGAATGAAAGGAAAGAAAGAAAAAAAACCTAAACGTTGATCCAAGCAAACTCCAAGGCAAAAGAAATAAGAATCCCTCACATTTACCACAAGGCGCCGGGATTATCCCTCTCAACAATCCTAATAACCCCTAAAGGCCCATCAAAAACTACCCCATTGAGTACCAGGAGCCTAAATACCCACACAAAACCTTCATCCAGCCAGACAAATACCAAATTCTGGAGAAAAGAAAAACAGTCATCAACCGACCCCCGGTTGCCAATTGGTTAACAACTCCTGAACTTTGTGACCGTCATTGGAATAAAAGGTCTGCCCACCTTTCTGGATTTGTAGGATTGCAGGCTCCAATAGAGAAACAGTGGCCCCCAACTTCATGAGCACTGAAATGAACTCCAACAGCTACCTGCGCCTCTGAACTATTTGATGACAAATGTCTGAGTGGATGACAAAATTGATACCACATGCCTTGGCTGGTAGCTTAGGAGTCTCTGTCTGAAAAGTTTCCTGTTGAGGAGGAAATTCCCAATATAAATCAACATGGTCCAAGGGTACTGTGAGGGTTCACTTGGAAGATGAAAGCAGAAATGGTGTGCCCACTGTATCATAAATCCATACCCCAGTCACTCAATGCCGGAAAATCTTCCCGGAATAGACAAACCACGAATCTTCGAGAGTTATCACCTTCTGCCCCCTCTGGAGCACCCAGAACCTGCATATTATTCCGACGTGACCTGTTCTCCAAATCCTCTACAATAGAAAACAAGTCGGTAATCCTCTGTTCATGCTGAGCCACCCCCAAGCTGTTGGATTCCACTACCTTTTGGAAAGTCATCTGTGATGCTTCCCCAACCCACAGCCATGATTGAAATATATCCATAATGTTCGAGAGTTTACGAAGAACCACTTGAGTTTGAAGGTGGTCTGCCTTCAATGTCATGGAATCCTTACAATAGTCCTCATTGTGCTGCAAAAGAAGATGATAAATAGCCCCTAACGTAGGAGTGTCCTTTGTTGAAGCATTAGGAGAAGACACAGGGGCCAGCAGCCGTCAACTCATTAGCACCTACTGATGTGTCCATGGATGAACCCCCCCCCCCCCTGGGGAAGGGGGTTCATAGGCATCACCTGCAGAGGGGCAACCGGATCGATTAGGCCTTGTTCAAAAACTGCAGACACAAGACCCACTGCTGAAATTGCAGATGGGAGATCTTACCCCTCTGTTGAGAATACCAAAGTAGAGAAGACTGAATACCCCAAAGGAACCATGGAGGAATCCTTCCAATCCTTAGAGGCTAGTACTGTGTATGCTGTCTGCTCAAGTCCTTCATCCAAATCTCTATCAGAGAGATCCAAAAATAAGAAAAAGGCCTCAGGCCATCCCCTCCCAAAGCAGCAGGTTCCAAGCTACAAGGACCAAGAAGCTAATCCATCGGAAGATCATGTGGCTTGAGCAACAATGTTGATGAACAAGCTCAGGTCTCTAACGCATCTTTAGAAGGCTTATGTAGGGTTTGGAGAGGAACAGGACTCTGGTGCTCAAACAGATGTGTGAGTGATAGATCAGTAAGTAGTAAGATTGTATAGAGTTCTCACGGTGCAGCCAGTATAGGGGAATACCCTAAAACCCCTCAAGGCACCAAAGATGAGGATCCTTGGTGCCAGATAAACATATAGCAGGTACTGGGCACACGTGTACGATAAACAGTACAGTTACTGAGGAATTAATACAAGATTGTAAAGTTGACACCGGTGGTATAAAAATATGTTGTTTTTATGTAGGTTTCTTTCTTTTTCATAAACATACAACGCCAGCCGACACGTGTTTCGTCAACAGGAGGAAACCTGTGACTCTTCAGGGCTGTAAATTATACATCAAGACATTTAGAATACAACAAACCAAAGTAATACTGGAATTTATTTTTTAAAAAGGGAACAAAAGGAAAATAAAATGGACACAAACCAGTTCACTCCACGGGCACCAATATAATTATTCACGTTCTTGGCCACTCCCATCCATTTACCATTTGCCTTTTTCCTTTTGATAATGCAGAGACCACGTCTCACTCAAAATACGTTTAAATTACCTTACGTACTTTATTCAGGCACATGATCACTAATACACACCACTATCACAGACTCAATTACTGGACCCAGTATTATCACCACCTTATGATTTTGACCAATGTTTTGCGATTCATAATAAGTTACCACCATCTAATTTTCAGTCGGTCAGATCCATCGTTTGGCTCACAAATAGTCACGTTGTACACCTTGATTTCCATTGACAATGTGTAATGGCTAATGGGGATCATCCATCTACCAGTGAAATGTGAACTGGTTTGTGTCCATTTTATTTTCCTTTTGATCCCTTTATTTAAAAATAAATGTCCAGTATTACTTTGGTTTGGTGTATTCTAAATGTCTTGATGTATAATTTACAGCCCTGAAGAGTCACAGGTTCCCTCCTGTTGACGAAACACGTGTCGGCTGGCGTTGTATGTTTATGAAAAAGAAAGAAACCTACATAAAAACAACGTATTTTTATACCACCGGTGTCGACCTTACAATCTTGTATTAATTCCTCAGTAGCTCTAAAGCATCTTTGTCTGAGGCTTGTCCCAGGACCCCCAGAGGATCAAGTTGAGGAGGGTACATGAGAATTGGTAGGATCAGGTGCTCATTGCTAGTGGAAGACGTCTGCCCCCCCTTCCAAACTAAACTCAGCAGTAATCGCAGAGGGGATGGACCAACCATCAGAAATGCATCCAATGTGCGTTGGGTGGAGGAACCAGGCTGTTTCGCCATAGTCCCACCAATACAGCAGCCACGAAATGCCCCCTTATTTGGGGATACCTTGCAAGCTGTCACAAGAAAGTACTCCTGAGGTGTAGATGTAGAGAAAGGGAAGCAGGAGACAATTGTGTCTCCCCCTAAACCACTGTGGGTGCTAGTGCCACCACTCACCCCCTTGCCTGTCAACAAGGGCTTCCTCTCTGGTTTTGGGGAAGTTTGGTGAGCATGAGTGAGAGCTGCTCCCAATCAACCTCTTTTTTGGGAACCCCCTTTGCAGGCAACCTGACAAAAGTTATTGCCTCCTATGCTGTTACTACAGAGCCTCCCTCCTGCAAAGCACTTCAGTTGTAGAAAGAAAGGAGATCAGACTTCCAGTCCGCAACTGCATGTCTAGTGGCAGGGCAGACCAGCAAGCAAACAGGGCCTGAGGAACTCTGCTGGCAACAATGTAGCACCTGCTGCTGCTACATACCTTGCTCTGCCTCTCCAGCAATACAGGAGTAAGGCCACAGCATTGCTGATAATCAACCCCCACCATGGCCACCACAGCTAAGCTCCACGCAGCACTGGTTCAAAATCGTCAGCAGCCGCCCGCTGGCACGTGACAGATCCAAAAACAAGAACCAGCCAACCCTTTCACTGCTGCTGGCCCTAGACTGCAAAGCCAGTAACCAGAATGGAGTCCGGAATGCCATGGAGGGCAGGCCCACAATCAGCAGACCTGCAAATCATGTACCAAGTTAAGCAGAGAGCTTGGGGGAGTAGGGGAGGGACATTCTCCCACCATTGCCATGGCTGGGAGAGACTCTGCTGCTCAGAAGCACAGAGCCATGATTCCAGCTTCAGCTGCAAGCCGACATCTTGCCACCGACATGACATGATCCATAAAGACACTTTTTAACACCTTGGGCACACATTAAAAAGGGATGTCTCACAGTGTTGGGAATGATGCCCTGAATAATATAGATTAAGACGTTGAAAAACCCCAAAAAATAAAAAGTGTCCCATGAAGAATAGGGTTGCTATACTACTTCCTTGAGAAGCGGGAGCATTCGGTCCTCGTTTTTGTACAATAACGCGGAAATCTCTGAGTTCCCAGCCTTCATGCTAACTTGATGACGTCGACTTGTCATATGCCGAATCACGCAACAGGAAGACACTTACCCAGCGTTTGCCAGGGACACACAGTAATATGCAGAGCTTAGAGGACACTCTTTTGGTCCTCTGTGGTTATGACCCCATGTCGAAGTAAGTTGGGTGTGGCTATGGGGCCTCTTCTATACCAATATTTTAAGGCACTAATTATAAGATTGCTGTTAACCATTTTTTCTTTTCCGAGTGTGACAATAGGGTCCACCTAACTCTAAGACTCTCTGGGGAGATAAGCCATTGAGTAAAATGCATGGTGTGAAAACTGGATAATAAATTTATGTTCTGCAGGTTTAGCATGTACATCACTAATGTGTCTTTGTTTGCACCTACTCACAAGGGATATCTGAGTAGTTCCCTCTTTGTCCTCTCTCTTAAAATATCCTTGCACGAGAATAATGCAAATGTGTTTATAGAGTGATGTGCATCACAGAACACAAGTCAATGCTATGGAGTCACATGCATTGATTGTCACTAGTGAAGTGCACACAGAATTTTACAAACACTGTAAGTAAAATAATGATATCTCTCTTTGATATTTCAGATTCTTAAACAAGAATTAATATTGTGATAAGAGAAAAGGTACCTTAAAGCAATAAAGTGGCATGATGTAATGCGGTTTGATACATGTCATGGGTGCTCAATTAGTTTTCTTAGCAGGCATAACTTTAGAACAGGGCAGTGCCAGCCGGAATGGATCAAGGTGCATGAGGGAGGGTAAGGGTGTTTAAAAAAGAATACAAAACACTTACCTATTTGCCATGTTTCCCTTCCTTCTCTCCATCAGGTAATTTTAAATTGAGCTAGTTCCCTTGACTGCATCTAGCTTTGCTATAATTTAGGCATCGAAGCACACCCAGATAAGTTAGGTATGCTGGGCGGGAACCCAACGATGAAGCATGCCACTAGTATTAATAGTCGGTAAGGAATCATTTACAAAAACTAGGGAGCCACATCTGAAATTATTGATCATGGAGACAACATAAAACAAATATATCTATGAGTTTGCTCTCCTGTGATATTTGTGTCATAGGTTCTAACCATATTGTTCGGCATTGTGTTCTTCTCTAAGGAAAACAATACAATTGTCTAAATATTTTACAAAGGTTGAATTTTTCTATCTACTACAGTTTTTCAAACTTATCCATTTCAACATAATTTCTTTTGTCATACATTTTACTTTAAGCATTTCCTTTTCAATTAAATGTTTACAAACTAAAGTTTAATTCAGAAAAAGGCAAGGTAACTGCAGTGACTTGTGGAATAATGGCAAGTTTAGTTTTCATTTTAAAAAGAAGTCTCTACCAGTGTTAGCAAGACTGTGGCGTCAATCCATCTCTGCAGGCTAGAGCAAAATATTCAAAGTGTCAGAAGTGCTTTTTACACCAGCCTTGCCAAGTGCATCGTGAGGCAATTTGTAATAATCCAAGATCATAGAACAGTCATTGAAGCCAAGAAAAATTACTATATTTTGTAATAAATGAACTGTAACATTCAGTGTCCGAGAAAGTACTACCAGCATGTCACATTAGGCATGTGCCACTTCTGGTCCATTACGTCAAGATATTTAGTCGAACTACAGATAGAAGTCGTCAATGAACACACGTATACAGTGCTACTCTATGCTGTGGTCAAACACTTTGACTCACATTATGTGCATTATGATAAGTGATAAAAAATAATACTAAAATATTTCCGCTAATTCTAAGACAATGATACCAATCTTTGCATCACAATATCCAGGAATATTGTGAAGGGAAAAATGCAAAAACAACAATTGATGGACAAATGCAAACCAATGTCGTACATTCACCCCAGTACAGAGATCTGGGCCTAAATCCATCATTTTTTTGCACTCCACACCACCCCAGGTCAGACATGGCAAATATGCAAATCAGCTTTGACCCTGTGCCTCATGGGAACAGTCCAGCCGAACTGCCAAGCCATGTCTTTCCTGGACCGAAATCAAGCATCCAAGGACCGGTTTCTGGCTATCAGCCGTCATCAGCCTGGGTAGCTTGATTCCAGTGGTGTGGAGAGCATGGGACTCACGTCTGAGCATACCCATCCCACTCGGGGTGACAAATGCAAAAACAACGATTGATGGACAGAATGCAAATCAATGTCGTACATTCACCCCAGTACAGAGATCTGGGCCTAAATCCATCGTTTTTTTGCACTCCACACCACCCCAGGTCAGACATGGCAAATATGCAAATCAGCCTTGACCCTGTGCCTCATGGGAACAGTCCAGCCCGCACTGCCAAGCCATGTCTTTCCTGGACCGGAATCAAGCATCCAAGGACCGGTTTCTGGCTATCAGCCGTCATCAGCCTGGATAGCTTGATTCCAGTGGTGTGAAGGGAAGCCTGAGCAATTATTGAGAATATAACAAATAAAATGTAATATGGGCGTACCACTAAAATATACCACTTTTTGAGTTAGGGATAGAATTCTCCTTTCATTAAGCAGGTTACCCACATTATGTCATTCACAAAAAAGGATCTTCACCTAACTAGCTAATACCTCTGTTCACAGATGTAATAGAATTTCAGAAAATGGCTTGCCTTGAGCTATTTTGTTCATTTGCTGATCTATTGCTCCTTCTATTGCTACAGTTGTACCAAAATACCCTTCTGTGAAAAAGAATGAAAAGATTTTAGTCTCTTCTCCACAGCAGAAATTGTGATATGTGTCCTTGGTAAATAGTGAAAATAATCTAGCTTCCTCCCCTCAAAAGATATTCTAATAGATTTCCCCCCTACTTCAAATATCTTATAAAACAGAGGACTTCACATTTGTCTTAGAAACTCAGTAGACTGCTTCAAAACTATAAAAAAGCAAAATTGTGGAGGTGTTTTACAGATTACTGAATCCCAAGAACTCTAAAGGATAACTACAAATTACTATTCTCAGCTCTAACACATTAATTTAGCTTCTCTTTTGAATCTACAATCGTCTCTCAGCAGTAAGAAGACAGTATTGGTCTACATGAGCCTGCAGAAAGCCCACGCAAGTAAATTAGAAGTTTGCTAATTGGGGCACTTTTGTCTTTTTCTCACAAATTTGTGAAGTCTATACATACCTTTCCAGTTCAACATGTGTTGGTATCCAGGAGATTATGCATTCTTTTGAATATGATTGAAACTTATTAACAGAGGTGGATATCCCCTTTTGATGCTACATGACTTCTAAATTGTCAGTTCTCAATCTTCCGTATCAATGGGAACATAATCAATTTGTTTACTTTCAACTGGAAAACTTGACTACTAAAAGCTGCAGCTATCAACAAGTGAAAACCTGGAGCAAAATCAATGTATTACTAGGATAACTGAACCTAGAATTACAAAGTGGCATGGCAATTTCTCATTTGTTAGTGGACCCTCAGGATTCAATACACAACGAGCTGGAGTTACTGGTACCCCTGCTAGCTGTAACTTTGGGGCTTTATAAATACTGGTCCATATTCCAGGCCATAGGTAATGAGGGCCTAAGACATTAAAGCTGCTGACATGTTTGTATCTCATACATGGGCGCATTGCGTTTGGATACTTTTAAAATTATTTCACTTATTGAGACAGACTGCAAAAAGACCAATAGCATAGAACAGGATACAAAGCATCTGTTGACCCTTATTCATAGCCTGTTAATAAGTGATATATTTCCGTATTACTAAGATTATTTTCAATTTATTTTGTAGCATGGCCTTAAAAAGATAGCACTGCTGCGCTAATTTATTGAGAGTGATCCAAGTCCTGCTTGAAATAAATGTTTTTCGCTACAACAAACTTTAGGAATAAGCCTGGTCTGTGCGTTCTTACTAGCAATTGAAAATAAAAACCCTATTTAGGGCCATATGTATGAAGCGAAAATCCCGTCGCAAACGCTGCGAATCGCTAAAAATAGCATTTGCGACATAACAAATCGCTAATCCCAATGTATGAATGCGAAAATGCATGCAAAAGAAGGAATCGCGATTTAGCGAGTTCCAAACCTTGCAAAAGTGCTAAATAGCGATTTCCATTGCGAATTCCAAATTTGCGCTGAAACCTGTTAGCGAAATTCGCTATTCTGGAAATCGCTATTAAGAATTCGCAATGGTATGTATCAACCATTCGCAAATAGCGATTTAATCAAAATCGCAAATTAAGGAATCGCAATTACCATCAAGTGGGAGCAGGTGGTAACCAGGTGCAAAGTATAAAATGAAGCCCAGAATGCAACACACTCTTTTCCACAATGTCTGGGCTCTACATGATACTGAGGAGGCAAAGACTGAAAGCTGTGGCGCAGAGGAGGTGGCGGCAGGAGAGGATATTCCGTTTGCGCACCACCATCTTCCAGCGCACTGAGGAGGACAAATACACCCATTACAGACTGGAGGAAGAGAGGATACTTGATTTAATTGAGGAACTCAGGCCCCACCTAGAACACCCCACCCGCAGGACACAAGCCATACCCACACACATCCAGGTCCTGTGTTCACTACACCTGCTGGCCTCAGGTAGTTTTCAGGGGGTTATAGCCTCAGCAGGAGGGGTGTCACAAAGTCTCCTGTCGCGCTTCTTTCATGCGTTCCTCGACGCCATGACACATAGGATGCAACACCACATCCACTTCCCCAGCACCCCACAGGAACTAGCACAGACCAAGCAGGATTTTTACAACATTGCCCAATTCCCCCACGTAATAGGATGTATAGATGGGACACATGTTGCCATTTCACCCCCCTCAAACATAGAGTATGTATTCCGGAACAGGAAATGCTACCACTCGCTCAACATACAGATGGTGTGTGATGCCAAAAACATAATCACCGACATAGTGGCAAAGTATCCTGGAAGCACACATGACGCCTTTATATTCCGTCACAGTGGGCTATACCGTAGACTGTCAAGAGGTGAATTTGGAGAGGGATACCTACTAGGTAAAAGCACACAATGACAGGCCACATTTCTAATGACTAGCATGTGCATTACAGTGACTGACCTTTAAACATTTTCACTCACAGGGGACAGTGCCTATGCAGTCCGGGATTTCATCCTGACACCCTACCTAAATCCTGCCACTGCTGGGGAGCGGCGCTACAACCGGGCACACATTTCTACAAGAGGAACCATCGAGAGAACATTTGGCATTCTGAAGAGCCGATTCAGATGCATACATAAAAGCGGAGGAGACCTCCAATACAGCCCTGAAACGTGCCGCAAAATTGTAGTAGCTTGTGCCATGCTGCACAACATTGCAACCAGGAAAGGGACACCAATGGAGCTGAGTGACTCTGAATCCTCTGACGTGGAGGGACCTGGACCTGTACACATGGAAGCTGGCGTAGCTGTTGCTGCAGCAGGGCGACAGACGCGTGATGAGATCATGCGCAACTACTTCTAGGTGAGTAATAATGATACAATGACAACTTAAGCCTTTGCTAATGTGTTTAATTCCCAATAGCAACAATGTCACACATCCAAATAAACAAAAATTAACTCTCCCAATCCAATGCACATGTTGAAATCACAGTGCAACAATTTTGGTGTACTAACAGCAAATGCTACACTGTTGCTGGCCCTATTTCACCCCTGTGAGTTATCTTCATTTGGCAGCAGTTCCTATTGGTGTGTGGCAGGCCTGTTGCTCCTGCCACTACGGCGCCTCTCAACAGTGGGTGGTGGGGTGTTGGAGCTCCGCACTGACTGGGAGTCCTCCTCACTGGGGTTCAGCACCCCAGGACCAGCAGTACGCATGGCGCGCAGTTCATCCAGGGCAGCAGTTGACTGCACTACTACAGTGGCGATATCCTGAATTCCGTGAGAGAACTAACGCTGGGTCTCTATGGTACGCCTTGCCAGCATATTGGTGGAGGAGGCCAGCCGGTTAATTGCGCGAGTGTAGTGGTCCATGCGGGCAATCTCTTTGCACCTGGCTGCGCGTTCTGTACGCAACTCTGCAGTTAGCTCCTTCACAGCCCCCCTGATTTCTTGGCAAATTGCCCTGTTCCCTGCCCTAATCTCTCGCTGAATTGCCTTCATATTTTTGGCTTGTAGGCGGTGTACCTGAAGCATGTGCAGTTCGAGCCCTGCAAAAACAGATTTATTCTGCTGCTCCCTGGAGCTGAAGCCCGTGCGGGGTCTACGCCTGCCTGTGCCCTGTGGTCTTGACTCCTGCTGCTGGGAAACTGGTGCTTCAGACTGCACTGACTCATTGTTGTCCCCATCCTCTTCTTCCATGATTCTCAATGGCCTCACGATCCTCCTTCTGTGTCCCTGTGGTGTGATGAAAGGACTGTCCTCCCCATCTGCGTCCTGGCCCTGGCTAGCTTCTCCAGAGGCTTGGGGTCCTGTGTTGCTTGCACTGGCTGTTGTATTTCCACTTGCAGATGCTGTGGATAGAACAGCACACATCAATTGTTTGTTCCTGTCATATGATGTTCAAATAAATTATTTCACAGTTTTCCCTAACTTTACTTGTGTCATTCACCTTCCCTGATCTGCACATGTGAAATTGCATTAGATGGATGCTACTTCCAACATTACTAACTATTGTGACTACATGTCCCATAATGCATTGCTGTGACTGCCTGTGTACTTGCTCTAGGCTGACATGTGTTACCCCTTATCCCTAGGTTGCTGCAGGGGGCTGCTGGGGGTGGTTTAGGGTGGGAAGGCATGATTCTTACCTGGTCTTGCAGCTGGTTGGGCTGAGCTGTCTAGCACGGACACACCTGCAACACTCTGTGGGGGCAGTGTGCCCGCTACCAGTTCCTCCAGTGGTGTTGAGTCTGTGACATTGGAGGTTCCCCCACCGGTGAGCTGGGACTGCTCCAGCCTGGCAGCCAATTTCTCCTTGGAGCGCTGGCGCAGGTCGTACCAACGCTTGCGCAACACATCTACAGTTCTGTGTGTCACTCCAAGGGCATTTACTTTGGCTTGAATGCCTTCCCAGATCCGTCTCTTCCTGGTTTCAGGCACCTTGTGTGAGCTCTTGCCAAATATAATGTCATGGTTTGGGACCATCTCTGTAATGAGGGTTTCAAGTTCTGCCTCAGAGAACTTCAGCTTTCTCTTCCTGGCTGCTTCCCCATCTTGCTGCTCCTGCTGGGTTGCTGGAACATCCTTATTTCCACCTTCTGCCATGGCTCCTGAGTAGCAAACAACACTCCCACACTCTCTCCCAAGCAACACTGCTGCACCATGGGAAATCACTCACTTCCTGGATGGTGATGTCATCATAAAGCATCCGGATTGCGATTGGAAGGTTCCAGAAATTCGCTATTTAGCGAATTTTTCCGTGGGAAAATCGCTAATTTGCGATTTTCATCGTGCGATCGCGCTATTTTGCGATTTTATTGGTGCGAACTTGCAATTTTGCGAGATTTTACCGATTAGGGAATCGCTATTGCCCATCGCGCAAATATTTAGCGATTCTGGGCGAATCGCTAAATATTTGCGAATGTGTTGATACATGCCGATTTGCGATTCTGATTTTGCGATTCGGTAAAATTCGCAAATTCAGAATCGCAAATCGTGTTCTTGATACATATGGCCCTTAGTGTGTGCTTAGCAATTCAGTGAGCTTACAGGGGCATCTGGCTTCTGTGTCTCCTGGGACAACAGCAATATTTGTCACAATTTTTCACATGCACTTCTTAGGTGCTCATGAGTCCTGCAGGTGTTAGTTAGTTAGCTCGACACCTTCCGAGCGTCACTAAAGACTTGGTCCAATAGTAGAACATTTCACGAATTATACTTTTTAAATACTTTGGGGCAGATTTACAATAACTGGTGCATCCCCAGGGATGCGCCAGTTATTGTGCGCTGCAGCTCCGCCACCCATGGTGCGCCGCATTTACAATGCAGCGCACCATGGGGCAAAAACGGCACAGATGCGTGACGCATCTGTGCCGTAAAAGTGGCGCATTGCTGGAGTTGCGTCGCAAGCGTGACCCATCTCCAGCAATGCTCTGGAGGGCCCTATCTGTCCAATGCTGCTCCAAGCCTTACGCCTGCTTCAAGCAGGCGCAGGGCTTTGATGCAGCATTGGCCTAAAAGTGACTGAGTGAAATCTTGTAGATTTCACTCAGCCACTTTTAGGAGGCGTTCCTGCGCAGGAACGCCCCCCCCTGCGCCGGGACGTCTCCTTATGGCGCAGAGCTTTACAACGTGATGCATCTCCCAGATGTGTCACGTTGTAAATACCCCGCACCATGGCGCATCTTTTGCGCCGCCGCTGCATCACAAAAGTGACTCAACGGCGGCGTAAAAGAGGCACAAGGGGCTTGTAAATCTGCCCCTTTGTTTTACCAAGTATCTTCCTTGACTGTTTTCCCGAATAAAATATTCAAAGATGGTATGTGCACTCCCTCAATTTCGACACATACATGCAAATACCATACAGATTTGAGATTTAGTGTGAAAAACTTGTCTGAAGTTTCTTCTCTCATAGAGAAACTTACAGGAATTCAAATGTGATATTTGCGCAAATAAATGTAAATCATGTCAGTCATCGGGCCCCATTCACAAAGGTAAAATGAGACAAAAGTCTAACTTTACAACTTTCGGTATTCACAAAAGGCATTTACTAATCGTAAGTGCCATTTGTGAATACCGAAATTCATAAAGTTCAACTTTAGGTATTCACAAAGGACATTTACGATTAGTAAATGCCCTTTGTGAATATCAAAAGTCGTAAAGTTAGACTTTCATCTCAGTTTACTTTGTGATTCTGTCCCATTGTTTTCAAAACTATCTTATTATGCTTCGCAAATGCTAAGAAGCAAGATTTCATCAAAACCATTCCTTTTCATTTTTTTGGTTAAAATATTGATCGAAAGCTCAATACTTCGAAATGAATAAGCAATGCGTTTTATATACACAGGCATATGCAAATCTTCCCTTACCTCAATCACCAGCACGACCCACATGGCGCACATCTATTTTTGCAACTTGTTTGCTACCATGATGATTACAGAATAAGCATACCCCTCTTCACATTTCCATCCCCAGCATAAGCCTGTGTCTGTTTGATTATTAAAATGTCCTCTCAATCCATGTTCACACTTACTGCTAAATTAGTCACCAAATCACAGGCAAGATACTTGCTCAATAAGGGTCTATTGCTAAAACTGTAGACATATTCACATTAAACACAACAAAATGCAATACATTCATATAGCAGATAAAAAGAAGAAATATGTCTGTGTTGACATTTGAAATCAAGAATTAGAAGTGTGTCGATTTTAGATTGCGTTCTACTGGGATTCAATAGTAGGAATACGAATTCTGCTATAAAGCATATCAATTTTACACCAATATTCACCAACATTTGCAAAGACTCCGCTATGAAAAGTACCCTTTGCACAGATTCACAATAATAATGTTTACAGCAGTCATTTGGAGGGTATGTAGCTTTCTCCCTGTTAAGTTGGTGAACCTTGCAATGCATTGATGGAAAGCTATGGGCAGTCTTCCCTAGCAGGAGTTTCCGCAGTCTGGAAAGGTACTGAAAGAGGTATGCTGCCATTGAAGCATGAGGCAGTACACCTTTGAGGGCAGTTTTTAATGTTTGTGTACTTTTCCAGGGCTCCTGGTTTCCGACAGAAGTCAAGTCGAGATTGTCTTGAAAGGAAATCAATGCGGTAGCTTACATAGTAAATCAGATTTGCATTTGCCACTTTGGAAAATTGAGTAGGGCAATGTCCGGGCAAAAGACGTCTCCATCAGATACTGCTAGCTACTGTGAGATACTGTTGTACACTGCCACCTTAAGCATTTTGGGATCAAGGGCAGGACATTTTTTAGGAGCCCCCTGTTCAGCAGAACTTTGAATTTATTATCAATTGGAGCTAATGGAATATTATAATATTATATTTTAAACTTTCTGAAACTTAGGTGCTCAAAAATCACCTGAAAGCTCACCTGGCCAGCTGCTATCAGCCAAATAGCACCGAACAAAAGCTTGAACTAACAGTGATAAAACAATCTCTTTTTGAGCTTGCATCTACATTTCTTTGCCACATATCTTAAATGACAAATATAGCTCCTTTCTCAAGTGGTTTTCTTTCTACAACAGTGGATATCAAAACACTGCTCTGAGAATTTTGATCACGCCACTCAGTAAAATCTGAAGCTTTCTCCTTATATCTCTCCCCCTGCCTTGTCCTTCCTCTCCTCTTCCTACGTGTGTACTCTCTTGCTACAGATTGACATCTGACACTGTTGAGTAAGGACATATGAGGAGTGGGAGGTACGTAGGAAAATGACAAAAAGGTAAACAAAATGGTATACTGAAAAAGGTGAAGTAGAGTGAGAAGGGGTCTAGACAAAGAAATCTGCTAGAGTGCTAGGTGAAATAGGAGGAGACCTAAGGTAAAGAAGAGGCAGTCAGAAAGAAAAATACTGAGAAGGAGAAAGAGATGTAGAACGAAGCGTAGAGAGACCTTTAATACTTTAAAGTGAGGTTGACAGTTGAAAAGAGTGAGAGATTAGGTAAAGGAATGATAGAAAGAGACAGAAGGGTGAGTACAGAGAAGGATTACGTTAAGGGATTGGAAAGATATAAGAAAGATTGGTTAGATAGAGGAAAAAGGCAGAACAAAATAAAGGTAGGCATTCTAAGAGATGAGGGGACGAGAGACATGAATACACGTAGAGTGCTGCAGAAGAGCAATAGCGAAGAGGTAGAGAGAATTAAAATGAGAAGAGGTATAGAAAGATCAGTAAGGTAAAGAGAGTGGTGAGGCATAAATACACAGAGTGAGAGGGTGAGGTTGAAAAAGAGACTTGAGGCTTAGCGAGAAAAATGGTGCAATAGATAGACAGAGGGAAGGTTAGGTAACTTTACTACTACTAAATGCCTTCTGTGAATACCAAAAGTAGTAAGTTTAGGATCTTATCTCAGATTCGTTCTGTGAATCGGCACCACAGATTGGTAGAGAACAGGAGGCGAGGCAAAGGAAGGTGTATTGAGACAAGTGAGGCAGAGATAGTAGAGACAGAGAAAAAAAGGGGTTATGTACATTGAGATGGTGGAAGCAGAGAAAGAAGATGTATGTATGTAAGAAATTATATTTTTTTGCATGTTCACACCCATTGTTTTGGACTGATGCTGAATGTTTGTAGACTCTCTGCATATGGACTCTGCTAACAAGGCCCACGTATTTAACTAATTCAAAACCTTGTTTAATTGGTTAAAACATGTTTTTTAAATTGTAATGTTTGTTTGCCAAACTTAAGGTCTTTGAACGGTATAAAGTTATTTTGACTGACTGGTTAGAAACCCTGATTGACAAATATACCTTACCGATAGCCACCTTTTATATGGTACCCAATGCACCCAGAGTCTGTAAATTACATGTCACTAATGTACTGCAGCACCTAGTGGACCACCTCCCTGCAGCCTGAGTGTGCATTTTTAAATCTGCAAAATAAACTTTTTGACAAATCTACACCTTTCTTTTTAATACTTAAAAGTCCCCCTTATGGTATTTAAAAAGTAGGACATGTTGTCCTAAGTTTTGCATGTCCTTGCAGTGTAAACTCGCCAGAGTAGTTTTTCACTAGCAAGGCTGGTTCTCCCATTACAAACCCTTATAAGGCATACTTCGGCTTGGGAATAACTAGAACCATGGTTAAACTATTTAAATTAATGATAATTTAAAATCCAATCTGATGACAAAACCAGATGCAAAACCAGGTGTAAGAAACATGAAAGGCAGTGGCCTAGGACCTACTCAGAGAAGGATAACATGCAATTTGTAAATGTGCTAAACTGTGCTAAATCACAACAAAAATGAAATTAGGAAAGCTAAAGAGCATTTTTATATTACAACCATAATTGAAGCAGCAAATAGATCGAAAAAGATTTAGAAATGATGAGGGAAGAGGAGTTTAAGACTCAGGCTAGTATAATTTTCTCAGGATCGTTATTAGATCCAATTCTGTCCAGTTTATGGAAAGAAAGAGCGGACAAATCACTCCCAGGTTTATTAAAGGTATGTAATCAATCATTATCTGGTTCCAGCTGCCTGGAAGAGAGCTTTACTTACTCCCCTACTGACAAAAGCATGAGCAGATATAAAGGATAGAAAACAGAGAAAGAAACTCAACTTCTGTGATTCACATTGGAAATCATTCGGAGTTTGCTAGGAAGCCCTCACTCACCACCCTGGGTGGTGACATGCTTCATCATCGGACCCACCAGGAGAAGCCGAGTGCCTCCCTGGAGTGCTATAACGCCAGAATACTGCGGAGCTGGGTTTTTTGTGACAATAGTGTGAAAAATGTGTGATGTTAAAAATGTCAAAGGACTGTACCATACAAAAATTTGCATTCAATGGTCAGCCTGACAAGGTTAAAATATGTGTAGGGAAATGTGCCAATTAATGTATTGGTTATTTCCACTTAGAGTGGGGTCGACATGTTTCTGCCCTTGTATGTGTAGTTTTACTGGGCTTTCATCAGGACCGTAAGTAGTGTACCTCGGCCGTGTGGGCACGCTAAGGCCCACCCTAACCAGAGGATGTGAAAGTTAAAAAACAGTGTAATGAAAATAGTGCAAAGACTACAACCTCGTCACCTTGTACCACTACTTTGCTTTTTATTTTTATAATGTCGAACTTTGGACTCACCTACTCTGAGGCAGAGGTGGATGCATTACTTGCTGATCCAAGTCTCTTCGCGGATCCAGAAATATCACAAGCTATCTCACACACTTCTGAATGGGAGAAACTTACGGAACAAAAGCGCAACCGAATTAGGACAATACTACATGGTACTATACTTAAACAATACCTAACAACCAACACCGCACCGAGAGGCCTCCTTGTCTCCTTGTCACCAATGCCCCACGCATATTCCTTAATGATGCCACATTCCGAAAGGAATGGGCGATGATAGCATGGCACTGTACTCGAGATTGGTTGGTCCTAATAATAAAAACGGCATTACGCCTTTCAGAGGCACTAATGGTCGAAATTCAACAAACCGAGTCACATTTCAAAACAACTGTAACAGGCTACAAAAAACGCCTGGATGAAATCAATAAAGAACTGGCTGATTATAAAGACTCATTGATGCAAGCCAAAGTTACGAAATTCCAAAAAGACCTTAAGAAATGTCAGTTTAACAAAGTGTATCCTTACTCTGATCATGACTATACCCCACCACGGAGAGATTCCAACAAATCAGATGATTCTGACAGCAATTCTTCCACGAATAGCAATTCCTCTAGCAATCATAGCCAGAAACAGAAAGGGCGACGAGGGGGCAGAGGAAGGTCTAACTATCATAACCAACAACCTAGGTGGCCACCATATGGAACACCAGGCAATTGCCCACCTCCCCTTTTCTTTCAACAACAACCGCCCTTCCCGATGATGGGTTGGAACCCATACATGCAGTCCCACTTTCCCCAGAACCAACATCAGATGCCTTTTTTAGAGAGAGGCGGGAGGGGAAGAGGAAGGAGAAGAGGCAACAACAACCAAGCAACCTGGGAAACGGGAGACCCAGTGGGGAACCATACCCGCAGGAAAACACCGATACCGAGCACAAGTGCCCAGGGTGTCTAATAACAAACCTCTCTAACAAAGTATTGAGTTCAACAGAAATGAAGGTCCTTGAGAAAGGCCTGGGATTTGTTCCCACGGCTAGACCAGATAAATTCAAACTCCATTGCGAGTTATCGGAGTTTTTCAGAAAATTGAAACTGAAAGCATTTTTTGAGTCAAAAGAAAATTCTACGACGGATCCTCCGTCTTTGACACCAATTTGAGATTAAAATCAACCTTTGTCCCGCCACCACACTCTATCCCAGCCGAAATAACGGCATATGAGCAGGCAGTTTTTAACAATATGGAAGCCCTTTCAACACCAACTCCTTTTAAAAACGTCTCTGCAGTAGAATACCAGGCCCTTGAAGATTTGAAGAACGGCAAAGGAATAATCATCAAGCCAGCTGACAAGGGGGGAGGCATAGTTATCCAAAATACACCGGATTATGACAATGTGTGTAAGAACCTCCTGAACAATAGGACCAATTACACTCCCTTGACAACAGACCCTACATCAGAACTGAAGTCATGCATCCATAACTTAGTTAAGGAAGCTGAAGAGAATGAATGGATTTCCAAACATGAGGCAGCATACCTCATGGCAGGCAGTGTCACAATATCATACTTTTACACCTTGGCAAAGACCCACAAAAATATAAATCCACCTCCAGGAAGACTCATTGTGTTGGGGATCGGTTCACTCCTCGAACCCCTCTCAACGTTCTGTGATCACTACCTAAAACCTCTTATACAGAACACCTCAACTTATCTAAAAGACACTAAAAATCTATTGCAATTACTGGAACTGGTAACTTTTGAAGAAAATTCAATTACTCTTGTCACACTTGATACCGAGAGCTTGTATACAGGCATCCCTCAGGACGACACTCTGAGAGTCCTAGGGACAGCTTTGGACTCAATTGTGTGGGAATATACAACACCTAAAGGATTCATACTAGAATGTGCCACGTTGGCCTTAAAAGAAAATTACTTTGAGTACCAAGGAAAGCTATAGCTCCAGAGTACTGGGACGTCTATGGGCAGCACGTTTGCTCCTAGCGTAGCCGGACTCTATGTCCATGATTTTGAGTCCAGGCACATTCTGCCCACCAATAACCCCTTCTCATCCTCCATAGGATTATGGAGGAGGTATATTGATGATATTTTCTTCATCTGGAAGGGGGACGAACCTTCTCTAGAACAATTCCTGATCTGGGTGAATACCTTAGACCCATACCTAAAATTCATCCACTGTTACAGCAAACAGGCTGTGGTATTCCTGGACGTGGTCATCACTGTAAGTGGCACCACTCTAAACAGAAGAACACACTACAAGCCGACAGCAAAGAATAACTTACTCGAGTTCTCGAGTTTCCACCCTAGACCTCTGAGGGAGAACCTGCCCTATGGCCAGTATCTTAGGATACGGCAAAACTGTAGCGATACCAGGGACTACAAAACTCAAGCTAATGACCTCACCAAGAGATTGAAATCAAGAGGATACCCTACCAAAATTCTTGACAAAGGAAACAAATGTGCAAGGAATCAACCACGAGAAGCTCTCCTGGAGGAAACCATAAAAGAACCAACAGACATGCCACTCACATGTGTTACCACCTATAGCTGTCTATCAGACGCCATGAAAAAGTCTGTCAATAGACACTGGAAGATCATCACGAGCAACAGAAGAACTTGGCACAAACCTTTCTTCTCATTCAAAAAAGGCAGGAGCCTGAAGGACTCCTTAGTACACACACGGCCGCAACCTACTGTGTCTAACTCTTCTATTGAAAGACCTATCACCAATGCTTGGGGTTTACCCCCCGTTGTCGGACACTATCCATGCTCAAACTGCAGTGTGTGTCACCTGACGAAACACTCCAAACAACTCTCCCTGGAACCGGGTAGGATATGGACACAGAGGACACACAGTAATTGTAATTCCAACAACGTGGTCTATCTCATAACGTGTCCTTGTCAAAAAAGATATGTGGGTAGGACCACCTGCAAAGTGAAGCTGCGCATCTGCGAACATTGCAGCAACATTAGATGTTGCAAAACAACTACTAAGATGAGTGAGCATTTCCTCCAGCAAAATCACACCCCCAATGACCTGCGTTGGACCATCATAGAGAAAGCCACTACTGAGAAAAATACCGCCAGTGTACTCTTTGAAAAAGAACAACGTTGGGTTTATAGATCAAATTCCCTGGTCATCTGTACTCAAGCGTTAGGACCTCTTCCTTAACATCTCTGAAGTTCCCCGTGGCCACTCACTGTGTGCTTGAAATCTCCAGTCATGACCCTTCCTTGTACTGCTTTGACATCGACCCCAAATTGTCTATCAATAGTCTCTGTTCTCAATACTACTTGTGTTAAAGAACACTGTGTATGGAGTATTTTACCCTTATAGTAATTTGCCAACATTTCCTAAATCTGTGTCCCTTTTTTGCGTTGTTACTTAACTTCCCCATTCACTAGTATATTCACTTTTTCATTAGTAGCTGTTGATCATCCTCCAATCAGCACTACGATCCTTTGATCCTTTTACTCTAAACATTTTTCACCTCAGCGGTGTATTAAGCACCCATCAAAGTCTATCACAAAGTATTGTGCCACTCTTAGTGCCACACCGTCCCCCCTGCCCGTCTTTCATTGTCCTCAATGGGAGAATTTAATAAAGTTTTCCCCTGTGAACTTCACCCGGCTTGTATTCCAAGCCTCGCTTTCACCCGGGGCTCTGATTGGAGCATCCTCCGATGACGACACGGAGGGAAAGGGCTTGCTTCCCAAGCCTCATTCCGATGGAAGTGTCCCGATTGGCCACAGCTCGCCGACGACGCTCCCACCCCTATCGGCACTCTACTTTAGCGTTTTTTGCCGGACTTGGACCATCCACGTGGTCCGGTTGCAGGACACGCTAGGTGCTGAGCGGGTGCTGGGCGTTGCGGGCGTTAGACCAGTTCTTCCTACCATCATGGAGCTAAGTAACTTACTTTTCCACTCCTTCTTTTTCGTTATTACTCTCACCCTACATCTCTGTCCTTCTGCAGGGTGTGCCATTGTTGCCCCCTCCCGAGACCTATGGGGCGTGGATCTTTTAAATTACAAGTGAGATATTCCTTACTTTAAAAACTTTTTGTTTTTATTGCCGAGCAGTAGTCTGTAGTTCATGTTGTATACACATTTCCACTGGCCCTACCGTCCGGCAATTGATCGCTAACCACGAGTGTTGTTTCAACATCCATCCTTTCAATCGGCTACTCTTTGCTTCCATAGTGCATGTTCACACGCCAGTCTGGTTCCCAGACCAACGTTTTCTTGCATAAACGTACCATCTATGGCACAACGGTCACGTCCTGTTGACTAGCCCTAAGCACATGTACTCAGAGATCAGTCTTGCAAAAAACTACTGACAGATCTCACTAATTCAGTGTTTGTCTTTATTGTTTGTATGTCTTTTCCATTTTCAGACTATACAGGTTCCTCTAAAACAGAGGTAAATCCCACATCTTTATGGTTTGTTTTTTGCACTATTTTCATTACACTGTTTTTTAACTTTCACTTCCTCTGGTTAGGGTGGGCCTTAGCGTGCCCACACCGCCGAGGTACACTACTTACGGTCCTGATGAAAGCCCAGTAAAACTACACATACAAGGGCAGAAACATGTCGACCCCACTCTAAGTGGAAATAACCAATACATTAATTGGCACATTTCCCTACACATATTTTAATCTTGTCGGGCTGACCATTGAATAAATAATTTTGTATGGTACAGTCCTTTGACATTTTTAACATCACAAATTTTTCACACTATTGTCACAAAAAAACAGCTCCTCAGTATTCTGGCGTTGTAGCACACCAGGGAGGCACTCAGCTTCTCCTGGTGGGCCCGATGATGAAGCATGTCACCACCCAGGGTGGTGAGTGAGGGCTTCCTAGCAAACTCCGAATGATTTCCATTGTGAATCACAGAAGTTGAGATTCTTTCTCTGTTTTCTGTGCTTATTCGTTTTCCCTTTTTTGACACTCTCCTGTTGTTTGATATAGACTGACCCGGGGGACTGAGGGTGACCCTTCTCTTTCCCTCACTCTCAAATTGTTACTACAGATATAAAGGATCCCAGTAGCTACCCTACCCCGCAAAAAATATGGAGAAGTATGTTAGTAAAAAGTTAGCTGGATACCTAGAAACCCACTATATATTGCAGAAGGAGTAACTGGGCTTCAGACCAGCACATAGTACAGAAACATCACTTATTCTGGCCATGAATGATCTAATGATGATGGTTAATAGTGTTTGAATGGTAGTTCTGGTATTACTAGAACTACCATCTGCATTTGACACTGTCAGCCATCAAAGACTAGTCTGTAGCTTGCAAGAGATGAAAGTGGAAGGTACCTTTCTGGAGTAGATCGTTTCTTATCCTTCTGGCAGATATCAAGCAATCTCCCTCCCTTCCTTCCACTCAGAGATTAAGGAAATTAAACATGGAGTAGTCCAGGGCAGTGCGTAATTTGAGCCCGTGGTTTCCCGTGCTCAGCACTGGCACTTCATCATCAACACTGGTACTTGAGCACCAGTTAAGGACACATTCATTTTTGGTAGACACAGTAAGATTAAGTGATTCACAGAGAATCACAAGACATTGAGCTGAAACCAAGACTCAAACCTGGTTACCAGTTCTGAGTTCGACAGTTCTTGTCAATTCACCACATCCTCTCCTCACTTGTAGGGTTTCATGGCTTCTATTTTAGGCAGAACTAACAAGAGAAATGGGCTGGTAGAAATTGCCTCTTGACAAGAGCCCCGGCACTTATTTTTTACAAATTAACCACTGCCCCAGGGACCAGCCCTATGTTCCGTTCTCTTCAACGCATATTTACGCCCATTGCAGACCTTGATTAAATCTCATAGAATGCCATTTGTTAAATATGTAGACGATACCCAGCTAATTCTGTCCCTAGATAATACCAGCCAGAGCCCAGTAGAAGGCCTGCATGCATGCTTGAAAGAGATGGTGAGCTGGCTTATTAGAAATGCACTGACGTTTAATGAAAGGGAAATTGAGATCTTACGTTGCGCCCCTCCAAAACGCCATTTTCACGCCTGAATAGTTTCTGGCTCTGGACTAGCTCTTAGAAACTTAAAACAATTCAAGCAGTACAAAATTTAAGAATAATGGTGAATGAACAACTGTCCATGGAGAATAATATTATTAGAACGTGTTTTGGCCTACTGAGGAATTTAATGAAAATGAACCCATTATTACCACACCCAACTAGGAAGCTAGTTATACAAAGCACTGTATTAAGTAGAATTGATTTTTGCAATGCCCATCTACTGGCTGCACCAGGCTACCTAATCAAATGACTTTGCAGGATACAAATTCTAGCAGCTAAACTTGCCCAGAATAAATGATTCAGCCTCAGGCACCTTGAGGGAGCTTCATTGGCTTCCAGTGAGGGAGGAATTTATTTTCAACGTACTATGTATAATTTACAAAGCTGAAAAATTATTTAGTTCCTATGTTATTAACAAAGAAATTCAGCCCCTATAAGTCTTTTTGATGTCTGCGGTCCTGGTCGGCTAAGCTGGTTTGCATGCCAAGATTCAGGAAAGCAAGGTCAGGTGGAAGAGCCTTTCAGGTGCAGGCAGCCCAGTTATGGAACACACTGTCAGCCCCTCTTAGAGCCAAGGGAAACATGCTCAGTTTTAGGAAGGATCTCAAAACCTGGCTATTCTCCAACTCACCAGATGCCTTTGGGTGGGATTGCAAGCTTGTCATTCTGGGCCACTGGTGACACGGATGACATCTCTCCATGTTCAGTTACTGTCAAATTCTGTTCCACTGCATGAACTAAGATTCTGTTGAAATGTCAGATATTGTAAGTAATGATGGTCTGTCTATGAGTTGCAGTTATCATGGTATCTCTTATCTTAGGGTCATACCACAGGTATGGTTCAAATTGGGGTTTGAATGCATTCCTTCTTGGTGGGTGCATGGCAGCGCAGGGTCACCAGCTTTGGGACCTCAGGTCTTTGAGGGCAGATTTTGGAACACATCTTTGTTCTCTTCTGTCTGTGATCCCTGATGGCTTCATTGTTTTCTAGAGTGGGAGCCCACAATGAGAGATTTGGGACAAGCTCTCTTATCTTCCATCAACCAAACCTTGCCCCTGGAGACATTTTCATGCTGGAATGCAGTGTGTTGTGTGAGTCAAGTAAAAATTACAAATGGCCCACTGTACATGATCATTGTCTAACTCTGCAATGCAGATCATTTTGTTTAGAACTTGCATAAACCTTTCTACCACTACACTTGCATGGTGCCATCTCAATGTTATTCTCCTGTCCATACTAATATTATAAAGAGAGAGCCCAAACCATTGAGGCGGGTAATCTCAGTAACCACAGCACCAATCACAACACCCAATACAGGGTTGGAAAGGGCAGTTGCAGCAGAAGGACATATGTATGCAGACGGCCACCATATACATTTGTTCATCACAATCATACAGTGCAAGACATACAATTGTACCGTAGGACACCATATACATTTAAAAGGTAAAAGAACCGTGCCAGCAAAGTAGTCCCTTGTGGGCGTGTCTGCTTTGTGCTGTGGGCTTGGGCTGGGGGCGTGACTAATGCCGGGGGCGTGTGGTACGGCCATCACATCGTGGGCTGTGGGTGTGTGCTGGGGGCGTGACAAATGCTGGGGGCGTGACAAACGCTGGGGGTGTGTGTCCAGCCTTCATGCCATGTGAACGCAATTGCGCCACATCATGGGGCACGCTGGGGGCGTGTGCTATGTTCCGCCCTTCATGCCATGTGGGTCGTACATTAATCAGAAGATCGTTTGCTGTGGCCGTGTGCTGGGGGCATGACAAACGCGTTCAGCTTGAGGCCTGGTAAGTAACATTACTGCAGCCTCTCCTGCGCTCTGTTACTGAACTCTCTCATTCAACGAAATTAGACGCGCCTGCTACCATCAACCAGGGCTCTAGCCGGGCTCAGGTGGTGGATCAGTACACTAATTACACGCGCCTGATAACATCAACCAGGGCTGCAGCTGGGCCTCAAGCGGGGGAACACGCAAATGAGCGTGACTATGGGGACAATTACTGCAGCGTCTCCTACTCGCTGTCACTGAAATCTCTCATTAAACGGATTTACCCGCGGCTGATAACTCTCTCATTCAACGAAATTACACGCGCCTGCTAACATCAATCAGGGCTGTAGCCGGGCTCAGGCGGCGGATCACTACACCAATTACACGTGCCTGCTAACATCAACCGGGGCTGCAGCTGGCCCTTCTCCGTCCCTATTCTAATGAAACAAAAAATGTTGTCTACCGCGAGATTTTAAAATAAATTGCCCTTTCCAAATACACACATTACACACATTCTATTTCATACCCGGACAACGTCGGGACGGGCTGCTAGTATTGCATATAAAAAGAGCTAAAGTACACTGCCAGTTCTTGTCCTTTGCAGGGGAACCCATTATCAGTCTTGACTTCATGTGGAATGCCATGTTTGGCAAACATTTTCTCAAACTTTGGCACCACTTCCTCATCTGATGTTGAGTGCACCAATTTCACTTCTGGATACTTGCTACAGCCAGCTACTACTACAAGGGGGTTTTGATGCCCTGATAGGGTGGCAGAGTCCGCTCTCAGATAAGTCCACAGAGAAAGCTGGTGCAGAAAGGATCATCTCTCCCACCACATGGTAGGCAAATAGCTATTGATCTTCCAAAATTGGTGTTGAGATTTTGGTACCAAATCTTTAGACGGAGTCTCATTTTGATTTGACAACTACATGATTGGTTTGGTGGATTGCTTGCATGAACTGAGGTATCAGATGAAGAGGGTCACTCAGCGGTTTCTTTGGAGGATCAGACATTCCTCTGCTAGTGACAAAATCTTACAAATCTCATGCTGAGGGGGTGGGATTGCCATTGCCCACAAGGAACAGCTTACCTGTCGCCTCCTGGGCAACCTGCTCAAAGACTGCGAGAATGTCAATTTTTCTATTGAATTCTCCCCACTTCTCGCTTTTACAGGCATCCTGATCTATCGTCCCCCGGGGTCAACAGGGGCGTTTAATAAATCTCTGCTCGAGGCCACGATAAATCTGGCCAGCGTGACGGGGAATTTTACAATCCTGGGAGATTGTAACCTCCATTTTGATGATCCGCAAGCTTTCAATGCATGCGAGCTGACCAGAGAACTCTCATCTCTTAAACTCTCCCCAAAAATTTGTAAGACCACACACGCTGGAGGACACCTCCTCGACCAAGTGTTCTCCAGCCTATCCGACCTTAAGGTAACTGACCCTCTTCCACTAAAGTGAACAGATAATTTCCTAATAAACCTTCTCTGGTCACCTCAGACAACTAGACCCATGACGCAATCCTCCTGGTTATTTGGTTGCCCATGGAACAAGCTCCTCCTAGTGAAATGGTCCCAGGACCTAGAAAGGACAAAACCCAGCTTAAACCCATGTTCGGTCCAAGCTAATGAGTATTTTCTCAGCTGGATCGAGGAGTCACTCAATACTGTCCTCCCAAAGATCAAGATAAAAAAAACTGCAGGGCCCCATAATGCCTAATGGTTCATGCCGGAATTGCGCACCTTAAAACAGCAATGTAAAGTGAAGGAAAGACATTGGAGGAAAGATTTTCTTCCTTCAAAAAAACAGGACTATAGGCTAGCTATTCTTGCCTACAAAGCAGAATTAAGAAAAGCTCAAGCCTCTTATTATGAGAACAGAATCTTAGCAGCATCCAGTTTGCCCAAAGAAACCTTTAACATTATCAAAGATTCACTTAAAGCCCCCTCCCCAAGATCAGTCCCCGAAACCTCTGGCAAATGATGCAATAAACTTGCTGAGTATTTCAATAACAAAGTCCAGCTTATTCTTGAATCCCTCTCATCGAAGGATGAGGAAGACCATCCGCCTCACCCTCAGATGGATCTCCCCTTAGGCCCCCCTGAATATATCCTCGAGGCCTTCCCTCCCGTGTCCCAGGAAACCTTTGCCTCCCTGTTGGCCACGGTAAAGAGCGGCTCTCCCACTGACCCAGCACCACAGAACATTCTGAAACAGGTCACTCCAATAATAGCCCCAAATTTAATAAACCTGATCGATGCCTCGCTGACCACCGGAATAGTTCCTACCAAGTGGAAAGAGGCAAGGGTTAAACCTCTACTTAAAAAACCCAATCTGGACCCAATTGAATTGGGAAGTTATCACCACATATCCCTTCTACCATCTATAAGCAAGGTAACAGAGAAACACGTTAACCTAACTCTTTCTGGGTTTCTTGAAAGCTATAGCCTGCACCATTCTTCACAAACCGGGTTCCGACCACGCCAAAGCACTGAAACTGCTTTATTGGCTGTGGTAGAAGAAAGTGGGAAAATCCTGGACTCTGGAGGTTCGGCAGCCATTCTACTCCTGGACCTGAGCGCCGCATTTGATACGGTGAATCACTTGATTCTGATCCGGTGACTCAGAAGCATAGGAGTGGATGGTACGGCACTCCAATGACTATCCCCCTTTCTGGAGGGGAGAACCTTACAGGTTTTTGAAGAAAATACTGTATCTAAGCCCACTTAGCTGCTGAGTGGGGTGCCACAGGGCTCCTCCCTCAGCCCAACTCTTTTTAATATGTATATGTCCCTTCTAGCAGCCAGAGTAGCTCCCCATGGAATCCAGATAATTACCTACGCCGATTACACGCAACTGGTGGTCGGGCTCAGCCAAGTAGACCAAAAAATCCATATCCTCTACTCCTGTCTAAACGATATGTCAAACTGGATGGACGACTCCCAGCTTAGGCTTAACGGAGAAAAAAACAAGATTACGATTTTAGGCAACACTCTCAGCTTTAATCCCAGCCTGATGTGGCCCTCTAGCATGGGCCCAGCTCGAGTCCCGAAAGCAGAAATTAAGACCCTTGGTGTATGGCTGGACCAGGACCTGAGTCTCAGGACCCAAGCCAGAAAAACAGCAGCTCTCTGCTACGGTCTACTTAGAATGGCCTGAAAGGTCCTGTCTCTCCTTCCCTTTGAGGCCAGGAAAGTTCTGGTCCAATCATTATTATTCTCAAGACTGGACTATGGGAACGCCCTGTATTTGGGCACTTCCATCTCCGCAGTCACAAAACTCCAATCAGTTCAAAATAGTGCCGCAAGACTTTTGATGGGAACCACCAATAAACTATCAGCTAAACCGGCCCTTCGCTCCCTTCACTGACTTCCGGTTCCGGAACGGATTAGGTTCAAGGTCCTGTGCTTAGTACATGAGTCAATGCAGGGACTTGGCCCACCTATGATCTCCACCTTGATTCGTCCATATAAAGCCAACGGGAATCTTCGAGCAGACGATCTATACCTAGCAGAGATTCCTAGGATCAAGAGGTCAAGAAGTGGTGGTAGGCTCTTTTCCTATTATGCTTCCAAACTCTGGAATTCCTTGCCTTTCCACCTTCGCACAATCCCTAACCATTTAACTTTCCGGAGGCAATTAAAGACCATGCTCTTCCCTTAGCCCTTCTGGTTCCTCGTGTCAGTTATTAGCGCTGGGATGCTTCCGAGTAGCCATGCGCTCCATAAATGTGTTGCCATTTCCATTTCCATTCCATTCCATGCTTTTCTTGGATCTTCATTTGTGCTTTGGGTCTCCAACTTGTCTGTTTTCTGATAACAGGCCACCAGGTATTGCCCTGAAGAAGTGAAATTGCATGTTCATTTTGGTCAGCATTGTGTTAAAGTACTTTTCTGGGCTGGTATCTGGGAGAGTCAGAAACACCGTGTGTACCTCTTTGCTGACTAAAGTCAAGCAGTATGGATCTCTTTGTTGCTGAATCAGTTTCTTCTATTGCAGTGAGGCAATTCTCAAAACTAGCTTTCCACGTTTCCCATCTTGCTGCCAATGACAACAGAGGAGATAGCATGTCACATGGCTGGATAACTTCGATGTGAAGCATAGCGAGTCCTGGTGGAGGGCCCCAGGAGATGGAAGAACAGTTACTAGCAAATAGAGCACTTGAGTAAGCACCAATGTGCTGGGGAGAACATGACAGGGCGGCTGTGTCCCCTGGGGTAAGGAAGCTGCAGAGTACTGGAATGCGTCTCCCACATGGTGCATCATGCAGGCAGGCTCGTCTCAAAAGGATTGCTCAGGCCAGGAAAGAAGGAACAACATGATGATTGTAGCAGCAGTGGCTGGTGGCTGTTACTTGATTAAGGGCTATCCAAATGAAGGCCACCATCCAATGTTGTGCACCTGACAGGCCTTTATGTGTAGCGAGCAGGCCAGGGCTTCTACAGGAATCTCAAGGATACTGCAGTACCAGGAGCTGCTACTACATGGAAGCAGAGTCATTGCATGCAGCTCAGCATGCTCTCGCATTAGAGAAGGAAGACGCATGGATACGGATTGCAGCATGCGGCTCCTGGGGCTAGCGGCACTCATCAGTCAGCAGACATGGCTGAGAGGCAGTAAGAGTGGGGCAGCAGTAGGCTTTGAGCTTTGTATCTTCGTCACTATATTGTAGGGGTTGCACGGGCGCCTGGCCAGTATGCCTGTTGAACAAAATGATGATGCACACACTGATTGCTGATCACACAGCAGCACATTGCTTCATGCAGGCTTGCATTCTTTAAATATCACTTACGCGTTTATACATTTGGGAGAGAATGTGTGTGTCAGTTGAGTAGGGGAACACTCTTCACAATTTCTTAAAGAATACTACAGTAGGGGTGTCAGAAACATAAGCTGAATTGTGTGAAAGTGTACCATGGTGCGTTAGGGCACATTATTCCCTTCAGATTCCCCCCTGTTTTTGTTTTTAATCCTCAACAAAATAAAGTGGTTGTAGGGATTCCTAATTAATTTTAATCACAGTTGCAACTACACATGTTCCCGGCAACCCGGCTGAATTCCTTGTTTCAAATGGCACAACTATTAAAAGTTCACCGACAAGGAGCCCTTATTTAGGGGCCTGTTGGGCATTGCAGCCCAAAGATGAAGTATTTCACTCCTTGGGGTGCTGAGGCATCTTGCTACAAATAATGTAAATATCTCATAAGGCCAATGATTGACTAGATTATAGAATAATGATCAACCTAGTTTGGCATAGGAACAGCACCTTGTTTTGTTTTGCCTAATATAGCATAGGAGTAACTGGCTTGGCCTTGAGATGGTTAACATCATATCTCAGCAACAGACAGCAGGCAGTGGCGTTACCACCTTTTCGGTCTGCCATATGTCAAGTGAATCAGGGTGTCCCCCAGGGGTCAGCGATCAGTCCGATCCTTTTCAATCTTTATCTGCGACCCCTGGTAGACCTGATAAAGTCATTCGGCATATCTGTCATCAATTATGCCGATGACACTCAATTGATTTTTTCATTTGAGGGTACAAAGGCAGTATCAAGGGACACTTTCCACTGCTGTATGTCGGCAACAGCAGAGTGGCTGCGAGTCAACTCGCTTCAATTCAATGGATCTAAAACGGAGGTTCTTCACTGCTCCCTTGATAGTACCCCTCGTCCGCTTCCGGACGATTTTTGGCCTATTTCCATCTTAGGTACGGTAGAGGCCGCTGAATCGGCCCGTAATCTAGGAGTTCTGTTTGAACCCAACCTGCAGCTTGATGCCTCTGTGAACAGGACCACGGCGACATGTATGGGCTTACTTCGGGCCCTACGTAAGATCTTACCGCTCCTCCCCAGAGAGGCTAGGGCAGAGGTAGTGCGCAGTTCTATTCTTAGTCCATTAGATTACTGCAATGCACTACTTCTGGGAGCCCCCAAAATTTTGATCCTAAAGCTGCAGAGGATCCAAAACATGGCGGCCAAATTGGCTCTATCCCGCCCCCGCTCTGCTTCCTCTTCCGCAGCTTTGGCTGATCTTCACTGGCTACCTGTCCAGCAGAGAATTGCCTTTAAGGCTTTGTGACTTGATTTTAAGGCTCTGCATGGACAGGGACCGATACCGCTCCAAAATCTTTTTTCCTGGTATCAGGCCGCCAGACTTCTGAGATCCTCCTCCGCGTTTCTAGTGACGGTCCCTAGGATCAATAGAGTGAGGATGGGTGGCCGTGCTTTTAGTTTCACAGCTGCTACACTTTGGAACACCCTCCCGCTGGCATTGAGGAGTAGACAAGATCTCACTTCTTTCAAAAAGGATCTCAAGACCTTTCTGTTTCCTAAAGTAATGTAATGTGGTCTATCTGTGGGAATGATGTGGTCTCAGCGCCAGGATACCCTTTGGGTGGCAGCTGCGCTTAATAAGCAATACATACATACATACATACATACATATATAACAGCAGGACTATGTGCTGGACCCTTATTACTCCCTGTCCCTTTTCTGTTTTTGTTCTCCTTGTAAGCAAGTGTGCAAAAAGAAGGAATTTTGAGAAATGACCTCTAATTCACATGCTACTATGGGTACCCACAAATTCAGAGATGTGCAAATAATGACTGATTCTAAGCTCCTTATCTTGTGCCCATTTCAGAAGTACATAAGTTTCCTTGATATCTATTTTTCGCTCTTTATATTGTACATATGAATTGCTGTATATCCAGTACACAATGAAAAAATATTGCAAGGTGCAACTCAATTATTGGCTCTGGGTACCTTGCGCTCTTAGAAAACCTGCGCACCCTATATATTCTCTCAACCAGAATGGTCTAGCCGATGAAATGGGGTAATGCTTTTGAAATTCTACCAGTGTGACAAGAGGATACTATTTTATACTTTGTCACAAATGGATGTTTTTTCCCACTCATTTTTTATATATTTTTATTTGAACAGTTAGTATCTTTGAGAAAACCTTGAGGCAGCTACACAAAAGACCGGTTGCTGAATTTGGATTTTTATCTACTTTTCAGAAATCTATAGCCCTCCAGGATCACCCAAGGGTTTCACAGCAGTTTCCACGTCAAACTGGAAGTATGTTGACAGCACAAAATTTCGGAAAATGGGCTACCTCTTTGGAAAATGCCAAAACTACGGTAAAGAAATAGGTTTTTTGAATCAGCTCTGCATGTTCCTGAAAGTTGGGAAAATTGTGAGTTCAGCTCAGCAAACATTTTTTGATGCCATTTGTAGGAAAAAAAAACAGACACTTATTTGCAAAACACTTTGTTTAGCTATATTTTGCCTATTTTCCCAGTCACCTCCAGGGAAATCCAAAAACCTTGTGAACCTTTAGAATCCCCAGGCTGTTGGAATAAAAGGACGCACATTTGGCGTGGATACCTTATGCAGGGAAAAAGTATGGATGCCTAAGCGCAAACTACCCCAAATAGCCAAAAAAGGGCTCAGGATTCTAGGGGGAAAGGCATAGTAGACAAGTAGCTAAATTTGCCCAGCCCAGGATGTTTATGCACTTTGGTACATAACGTGTACAACATGTCATGCTTACATGTGATCCCACATGATGTGGTGAGGTGAAGGAGAAATTAAATGGCGCAGTTATGACTGAAGACTATGGGACACATGTTGGAGCCCAGAAATCGACATTATTTATGTGCGAAGTTTTGCAAATTGCTAATAGGTTCTCTCAAATAGGGATGTATGTCTGCTACATCAAATGAAGTTTGGGATTTGCGATTTCCTAATTAGCAAATGCATGCTCAAATTATGAGTGCAATAAAAAAAAATAGGAAAACCCTTCCTGGTACAATGGCCACCCCCGGAGTCTCAAACACCGGTACCAGGAAATACTTCTCAATGGCTGCCAATAAAGGAGCTAGACAAAGAGCAGGTGTGGCAGACTGCCTCTGACTGCATAAATCCTTAGCGTTTGGAAATTACCTCCTCTCACCAAACCAACATGGCAAGCCAGTACGGAGCAAAGGAGGCAGGGGGCAGGCAGATGACATTCATATTAACAGAAAAGGAGATTGAAATATTTACGGATGTATGCTGCACACACCCTGATTTATTCTTTGGAAAGGCCTCTATGACTGTCCCTGAGCCTAAAAAAAGAAAATATGGACTGACTTGCAAGACATAATCCACGATCTGTGGAGGAAATACGTAAGAGGTGGTGCAACCTCAGGTTGATCCAAGGAAAAGGTTGTACCACACCTGGCAGAGAGCCGTGCAACAGGGGGTTGACCCTCCACAGTACCCCCATCTACAGTGACACAGAAACAATGGTGAAAGGCACTCTTGAGCCTGAGTCATTTGCAGGATTTGGAAAATTGTACACCTCGACCCCAGGACCCAACCCAAGTAAGTGCAGCATGTACATTGTAGCATTTACTGTAAATTGCACAATCACAGAGATATGTTAAGGTAACACTTATTACAGCCATACCAGTTCCTCATGAGACATATAGTACATGAAACATAGTGACGGTTTTCAAATATTAATATAGCCAAACCACAAAGGTATGTTAGGTGGCACACAACCATACACAAATTAATTAAACTAGATTGTTCTGCACCACAGGTGTATCTGGACAGCAGCCAGAAGGGGCTGAGTCTGAGGCAAGTGAGGCAACTCACATGTATGAGGAGGAAGAAGCAAATCATCAACAAAGTGGATCCTCCATGTCACTTTGCTTCACCACCAGTGCTGCCTTTCCACCCCAGCATGCCTCACAACAGGAGGATGAGGGCCATCCACAATCAAGTCCTTCAATGACTCCGATAATCACAACATGCCAGCTGCATATTCTGGGACATGGTCGACAGCGATGTAGGGCACAACCTGCGCCAGAAACACCTCCACCAATACGATAGGCATCAGAGAAAACAGGTGTATGGAGGGCTAAAAAAATCCATGATATGCATTCAGCACCTGCAACATAAATGCAGATCATGAACAGGAAATCGCAGAGCATGCATGACAGTTTGGCAGTGGGATTCAACAATGTTACCAGAAAAATAGCAGTGAACCAAGTCCAAATGGACCACAAGATGAACAGCATGACAGCTGCCCTTGAGAAGTTGTGCCTGTGAATTCCAGTCACTGATTCTGGTCAGACACAGAGTGACAGACATAGTAGAGCCAGAATGGACACCCTAAGTCACTCTATCGGGTGACTTTACACATGCTACAGCAACCCTGTGCAGATGGACTGTCAATGTCAACCGATTTGGGACATCCTCCTCAACCAGTCACTAAGGTTAGGAATCTGGGAGTGATGTTTGATGACAAGCTTTCGTTCATACACCATGCAAACTCAGTGGTGTCCTCATCCTTTTTTACTCTCAAAATGATTCGGAAACTCCTTCCCTTTCTCCCTCTGAGCGCAGGAAAAACCCTCATGTGCACATTGGTCTTGTCTAAGATCGATTATTGCAATGGCGTCTTCTTAAATGCCCAGGAGAAAGTTCTAAATAGGCTGCAACTAGGTCAAAACTCAGCGGACAGAATATTGTCTGGCACGCCCAAGTTTAAATCTATTTCTCCAGTTATACGCCAACTTCACTGGCTGCCGGTCAGGAGCCGAACTAAATTCAAGGCACCCTGCATCGCATACAGGGCAATTAACAACTCTGGACCTGAGTTCCTAAGAAGATCATTATGCCCGTACACTCCTAACAGACCCTTGCGTTCCTCTTCAGCTCGCTTCTTAACTGTCCCAAGTACGAAGAAATCATCATGGGGAGACAGACGCTTTACAGTTGCTACGGCAAAATTATGGAACACCCTCCCCCTTCATATCAGGGCTAGTTCCTCCCTTCTTACATTTAGGAAGCTAGTAAAAACTTGGCTTTTCAACCAGTAATTACTCATTCCAACTGTCTGCCCTACTGTCTTTTCGGCGCCGAGACACCTCCAGGTAGTTGTGGGCTATACAAATTGCACAAATAAAAATAAATACTGTCCAGGAATAAATGGGCCACTTCAGTGGCGATGCCACAAGGGGTCTGCAACAAATACCATCTGTTGTTGAGGCCATGCAAACTGACCGCATTGCATTGAGCATAGGTAGAGACACTGCAGATAGCGAGGAGCGTTTGAACATCAGCATCGTGTCCACCAGAGATGCCAGGTCTTTGAGACACAGCAGCAGCAGAGCAGATGCTGCTGCACAACTAGGAGGTAGCCCTTCTGCCCGTAGGGGTAAGAAATATTAAGCTAACTTTGTTGTTTTGCCCTTGAATAATGGGTTCACTCCTATCTGGTGACTTAATTTACAAGTGTGTATTTTGTTGCACTCCAGGCTACGTACATGTCAATAAAAGTCATTTGGTTTACGTACATCAACAGGATATAGTGTATCTTTAACATACACAATGCATTTGGTTATCAACTTACCTCCCAAAGTACTGTGTGGCAAAGTGGTCCCTGAGCTTTCTCCCACCCCCACCTCTCTGCTCCCATCTCTTGGATGGTCGGCTGGTGGCCCAGGATCTTTATACTCTGAATCTGAGTCTGCCATCTTGATTTATGGGCCTCACCTGGTGACAATATAGTGGAGGTTGGCCCACATTGCTACTACCTTTCAAGCTATTTCGGGTGCATGTTGTAACGCGCCCCCACTTTGTGGAGACACATGAAAAGTGCCTTCAGTAGGCCAAATGTCTGCTTGATCACACTCTTGGTGCGACAATGTCGTCTGCTATGTTGGCACTCATTTTGTGAGGTTGGAGATAGCTATGTATGAGGATCCATGGAAATAGTGTATACGCACTGTCACTGTCAGACATAGGTATCAGGCTTCATGACAGATTGAATTGTTGACAACAAATGCGTTTCGGTTAGACAATCGCTATTCTGTACCTATTAGGCATCCATCATCAAAACCCCCTCTTTCCAGCCATCTGGGTATTATGCTGTAACGAAATGTAAAGTAGTCATGGGTGCCTCCTGGATATTGCAACACAATGTCAATAATGACACTGTGGGAATTGCCTGAAACCTGAATGTTGAGTAAATGTGTATTTTTTCCTGTTTATGAATATGTAACCCGGATGGGATGGGGGACATATAGGCAAATGTGTCCCATCTCTTCACCTTATGACATAGGGGAAATTGTCTATCATGTAAAATTATAATTTGATACTATGCATTTCCTAGGCATTCCTGCGTAAGTATTTGTTGGTGAATGTAGATCATCATGGCTTCTAGGATTGCATGGAAGAAAAGTGAAACGTGAAAGGGTACTTTGTGACACCCTTCTTGCTACATCGACCCCGGCCTTGCATGCCAAATGCCAATAGGTGTAACAAGCACAACTCCGGCACATGAATAGGGATAGAACTGATATGCAGATTCCTGTTTCAAGATGTGGCTATAAAAGCTTAGTTAGCTCCAATATGATATTGCAACTTAGCGTGTATTTGTCATATATTTCTTCCTTAGTTTGGTGAAAAATGTTCAGCCTGACTGAATATCCTCTCTTGTTCCCTCCTCCTCCTCCGCTATGCAGTCAGAATTTGCAGCTTCCTTGCAACTCGGTATACAGCAGCCATTGTGGTCAGCCCTTATGCATTCTGGGCCAGTTTACATACTTTCCACTCATTTACCAACCGTTCTGAGTTGGTGATCAAAAGCATGTACAAACTGGCCTTTTTGCGACTATTCACAATTTGCAACGGGCCTCAACATACGGTTTGCAGATCGCAAATAAGAAATTCCTGTTTGCAATTCAATATTTGCATTAGCTATAGTTTACCAACTCGCTAAACAGCCACATCACAATTTTGGGTTTGCAATTTGCTTTCATACATCGCAAACAAATATTTTTGGGATCGCAATCCCATTTGCAATCATTTAGCGAGTCACAATTCTGAAAGAAAATGCTAACCAAAATAAGCCGTGCTTCTGAGTCCGAATGCACTTTTCTTGGGTTTCATGGAATTTTTTTAAAGCATGTCTGCTACTGCCAAACTGTAAGCTATTTATTGAGTGCTGGGTGAGACTTCACAGATTCTTTGGCATTGGCATATTTGGAAATTTTGCTGCCAAACTACTACTCTTTTGTACAAGGCAATTTATAGAGAAATTTCAGACATCAAATTATCTACTTGCGTTCTTTAGTTGTGCTATAATTGTTTTGCTTATTTAGTGTTCCCTTTGAAAAGAGATCAACATGAGGTATGTAATATTTCTGAAAGTACAAAAGAGGCTTTTTTTTTTACGTTTGTCACATACAATTAATTTATTCCCGCTGCCAATATTTACTGCGTTTTTCAAGGACAAGACAATGATTGTTTATCAATGAGAAATATATAACTTCCAACATTTTGAGTTTTCAATTGTTTGAACATATTTGTCACTAAACCATGCAATTCTAATTGTAAATCTATAGCCATTTACCGCTATATGTATCAAGCTATTTAGCATTCGCAAAGGCCGAAATTCTGCGAATTTCGGCCTTTGCGAATGCTAATTAGACAAATGGAATGTATCAAACTAGTTTGATGCAAAATAAGGAATAGCAAAATTTGCTAATCCTTATTTTGCGATTGCACTTAAGGAATTGCAAATTTTGCGATTCCTTAAATGCAATGTATCAAACAAATAAAATGCAAAAAATGCCATTAAGGATTGGCAAATTACCACCAACTTCTAGTTGGTGGTAATTTGCGAATTCTTATCAAAAATCTTTTTTGATAAAAACCAAAGGTGCCATATGACGCCCATACATGCCCTGAGGGCATGTATGTGCGCCATATGCCCCCAAATGTCTTTTTCAGGGGTGCAGCAGGGTGTTCTTGAGACACCCCTGCACCCTTGGAAACATCCCTAATTTGCGATCAGCAAATTGCTAATTGCAAATTGCACTTTCATTCCTATGGGCCTCCTGGCCCATGGAAATGAAGGGGTAATTTGCGATTGACAATTTGCTAATCTCAAATTAAGGAATGCTAAGGAATCGCTATTGGAAAGCGATTTTGTACATACATACCGTTTTGCATTTCCTAAATAGCGATTCCTTAAAATTCGCTATTTAGGAAATGCAAAATGGTTTGTTGATACATATAGCGGTTAGTGAGAAGTGTTAGTGCAGTGCTGCCTGAAGAATGCTGTTGAACGGGAACCATGATTCTAACACACATTGACTGTCATATTGAACTTGGAGAATGATCTATAATCATTTCATCCACAATTTTAAGATCATTGCATGTTATAAATAATACAATAATCTTCACGAGTGAAGAAATTAACTAAATGCATCAGTAGTACACCTTAAGATTCTTTGGTGCCATCTTTCTTTCTGCCCACTCTTGTCTTTTTCCATGCCTTTTACGAACTTGAGGGTTGCCTCTTACATATATATTACAGTGACTGCAATTGCTATGGCTGAGTTAGGTAGTCAATTCGCAAAAGACACTTTTTAGTTGCTTATAGGGGCATATTTATGAAGAAACAGATTTGCGAGTCCCTAATAGCGATGTTTGCGAATTGTTATTAAGGACTCGCAAACTGGTATGTATGTAGGAATCGCAATAACAATTGCAATTCCTACACATTCCTTAATTGCGAATTGCAAATTGAGAGTCGCAATCAACAAATCCCTTCCCATTCATTCCTGTGGGCCAAGAGCCCCATAGGAATGAATGGGAATTGTGTCTGCAAACTGGGAGTACCCAATAGCAGTAGCGGCCCATGGATGGAGTTCTGTGGGGCGGTGGAGTGGGGTGGGGCAGAGGAGGGGCAGGGTGGGAGGTAGTAAACTACAGAATACGGGCAAACAGAGGGAAGTAGACAAATAAATAAATAAAACTAATTTCATTGTGCACACTGCATTGCCAATTGCAATGCAGCGTGAGCAACAAAATTAGTTTTATTTATGTATTTGTTTACTTACCTATGTTTGGCCCTATTCCGTAGTTTACTACTTCCCACCCTACCCCTCCCCTGCCCCACCACCCTTCGGAACTCCCTCCAAGGGCTGCTACTGCCCAATAGGTACTCACAAATTGGGCACGCAATTTCAATGGTACAGGGGTTCCAAAAGGACACCCTGGTTCACTCCTGAAATGTGCATGTGTGCACATGTGGTGCACATCCATGTGCCACATGGCACTTTGAAAAAACAAAAACGTGTGTTTTTCTAGGAAATTGCAAATTACCACCAACTTAAAGTTGGTGGTAATTTGTGATTCCTTAATGCAATGTCGCAATTTGCAATGCCAACTAGCATAGCATTTAGGGAATCGCAAACTGCGATTCTCTAAATGCATGTGCAAAATAGGGAATTGCGATTTTTGTGATTCCTTATTTTGCGAGTAGGTTTTTGCCTACCTACATTGAACACAGCTAAATTTCGATTGCAAAAGTTCTGTGAATTGCAGCATTTGTGAACGTAATTTAGCTTGATACATCTGACCCATAGATCTTGCCCCAATGGAGGACTCTGGAGGGGAATTATAGACCAGATTTTAAGAAGTTATGTAGTTTTGGGGCAGGGTTCCTAAATATGATTCTCATTCAAACTCACCTAGGAACTTAGACCCAAGTACATAGCACACCCTCCTCTCAGGATTATCCCCAACATGACATGAAGGAAAAGAAGACATGGTAGTCAAGATGGCTTTAATAACTAAATTGTTTTGCACCTCTACAACATGTAGCTGTCCAGGAGTCTTTTAGCTTGAAGGAACTTATAATGAAAACACATTACAATAGTCCAAACTAGTAGAATTAAGAGACTGGACAACAAACTTCTAAATAATTAATGGAAACTGAAGTAGAATTTTTCTTAACACTCTCGACATGAACACAGGAGCATGTTTACAAATGTGTTCCTGAAACCTGGGTTCAGAATGAAATAAAATACAAAGGTTGTGAACCAAAAAAGAAGGGGTAGGACCTGTAGCAAACTTCTTAGTCCATTGTACTAATTCACAAATGGTTGGATCACAAAACACTAAGGCCCCCATTTACAATCCGGTCACACAACACAGCACAGTACCCAGACCTTCTGCACTACTGTGCGTGACAGGATAGAAAGCAGGAAAGCACTATATGTACAGGGATATGGCACTATTGTGCTCTCTCCCTAGTGCTGGCGCACAATCATGCTACTGAGCACCACACATCCTCCGTTGCAGGTCCTGCATGAGTCTAACAAAGGTTTTGAACTAGAAAAGTACCCTTCAAGTACAAAATACACATGGAAAGTGGGAAAAGTTGGAAGAAATAAAACTATGTCTCCTTTTTAATACCTGCTTTCAAGTGGCGTTAATATTTGGTTCAAAACCCAGTCTACTATTGTTAGTAGATACACCTTTGCCCTAAACTTTTCATGCCCCCCCAGCCTGAAAAAGCCCTGGATCCCATCCCATGGGACCAAAACCATCAAAATTGGAGGGACACATGGCCCCATCCCAGAGCAATACAAAGGCTTCAGGGACCCCAAATGCTCCTGTCAGGTGGGAGAAGACTTTTGTGTCCTTGCCTGCACTCCTATGGGCTGGCAAACTCAGATTGTTCAAGCCTGGAACTAGCAAGAAAAAAAAACGCTGCACTGCTGCGGACAGGAAAACTACTGTGTCCTGGGGAGGCTATTTTGCCATGGATTCTTTGAGTCCACCAAATTTGTGGTAAAAAGAAATATTTTTCAAGGGGGGCTAGGGCATCCCTACCCTGCCCCCTTATGTCTTTTTGTAAAAAATGTAGGATTTGGGACTGAGTCCCAAGTCTTAAAATGGCTGCCCTCACATAATTGTTGAAGTCGTGACAGCTAATCAGATCTCTCTATGAGATCTGCTGGTCCAGGGATCCACCCTCTTTCTCATCACCTGCTTGATAATCACCCAAAACTTTCTAAGAAGGAGCTGAGATGGAAAAACTATTTTTCTGAAATGTTTGTGATGATTTGTCAAATGGTGCCAAAATCATTAGAGGGTCTTCCCCCTCAAATGTGTTTGCCTTTGCGCTCCACTTTTTGCTGAAAATTGTTTTTGTTGGCCTTAGGACTCTGCACTTTACCACCACTAACCAGTAAGTAGCCTCTTAACACAAGCCACAAGCCTGCTGTTGTTGTCTAAATATGGTTTTAAACTGCCAATTCAAACTGCCAATATAATCTTCCCGCTAAGCCTTAAACTCCCCTTTAAGTGCATATGTCACCCCTAAGGTAGGCCTAGGTAGCACATTAAGCAGGGTGCATTACAATTAAAAGGTTGGACTTCTACTTTTAAGTTTTGCATGTCCTGTTAATAAAAAAAATCCTAAAATTGTTTTCACTACTGTGAAGTCGACCTCTCTCATAGGAAAACATTGGGTTGCATTATTACATTTAATACATGCTAACCTTTGATTGGGAACACGCAAGTATTTTATTATTTGTTGTCTGAGAAATGTAATTTAAAAATCCTCTTTAATGCTAAAGTCGGATTTCATATTACAGTCTGAAAATGCCATTTTAGAATGTTGTTGCGTAAAGATTTTCAGAAAGCTGGCATTTTCGCTATTTGTTGCCTACAGCTTACTTATCCTGGACCATATGACTGGGTGTAGTTGGCAGTTTGACTCTTTTTTCTACCCAAACAGAAATACAAAGGAGGGGTTAGGTGTGCCTGGATCGGCCATCAATTGGCTGCATGAGGGTGAAACAGGACACAACCCAACTTGCAACTGCATAGACTGGGCTCTGCCTTCACACAAATAAGTTGTCACCCCTGTATTGTTCATGCAGTCAGCTTGGATCCATGGCAAGGAAGTCAGGAAACTTCAAGCCCTTCAAAGGGAATTATCTAGAAATGTGTCCTCACTTAAGGAGGGCACCATGAATAAAAAGAGGATCCTCAGCACCACTCTCCAGTTCACTTTCTGGACCTGGGGAAGGGCTCTCAGAGAACTACTTGCTGCTGTGGCCTGCTGTGTACTCCACAAGACAGCTTTACTGCACCTGGAATGACTGCTTTGCTGCCTCAAAACTGGCTTGAACCCTTAGACACCTACTAGCGGCTTGAGTCTTGTTTCATCACCTGCACACAAGATCACCAGAGTGACTGCAAGGGCTAATTTTTTGGCCCCCTGTTACTATCCTTGAGACAGAAAGGGCACTCTCCATCTTGAACACATACTTGGAGTGAATTCCATCGCCCCAAGTGGTATCCCTCCAATCCTGGGCACTTGGTGGTGGTTCTTAAAAGGTTCCCAGATGGTAGGCCCAGATGAAATTATAATTACGCACCTGAAATTGGCTAAATTTGGTAACTCCACAATACTGCTGTAACACGAAGTTCATGCCAAATTCCACTAATGAGCACAAGGCAGAATTATTCTCTCTGTTCAAGCAGCACAATGTTCACAGGAACAACGCGAGGCTGTATCAAGCGTGCCAGCTCTGGTGTCATTTCTGTTTGCCAGTGAGCCTTGCAGTTGCAATACAATTTTTTATGCAGGTGGTTGCAAGTGGTCAGGGTTGGTTCTCGAGTAGATTTTCTACTTAAAAAGCAACTAAATCACCTCAAAAATACTTTTTCAACATAATATTCAACCCAAACGGACTGTTCAGGTCGTTTTTTTGCCCAAAGTGCACTTTATTTTTAAATCAGAAAAGCCACAGAGACAGCAACTTTCTCTTCCTGTACAGAAGGCTCCTCCCACTGCTTTGTCCATCTCCTGGTCACTTTTCATTTGGAGTTCGAAGTGAAAAGAACACTGTCTTTGCCTGCAAGTCCTGTTGCATATATGATTGGATTTTAAGGACATTGTTTTTGTGACATCACAATCAAGTAAAAGCATTTTGATAATGTTGTTTGATCGAGGGCATGCACCAGTACAATTTATATCTGATTGTGGGTAGTCTGGAGTAGCAGTAGGGATCTATTTTTTTGCATTCACTTGTTAGCGTTTATGAGGAAAAAAAGTTGCACAGTTAAGTACATTTTCTCTATGCTTGTGACATTTGCACTATTCTTCTATTTTACCATGTGCCCACTCTGCTAAGACGACATACAGCCAGTACTAGGCATTGGGTATATCTGTCATATATGATGCTTTAATACAACTATGATCTAGGGATGCATTGGATTAAATGCAAATTATGCTTTATTTTGTATTTCATGTTTTTTCTGCAAAGTGTTAAAGTGCATTTTGATGGGGTAGCTTTTTTGATACTTTGGGAGGATGTGTATTGTTGGAAAATTGTAATGGGAGTGCTTTCTTCATTGTTTACCATGCTTCTGTTGTTTACTGGCCATGTAGCCATTTTTTCTTTCTGGCCTTTGTGCGTGTGTTTGACATAGCCTTCCATTTTGTCTTTGTACTCCATGCCATTTTGTATAATCAGTGTCCACAGTCCTGCATGTGTTCTTTTTGTCCATGCCTCCTTGCTTGTTGTTGTTTGAGCATGTGGACAGCAGTCATTTTAAGTAGCAAGTCAGTGTGCTTTTACCATAGGCCTGCGTGTGTTTTTTGCTGTCCATGCCTTCTTGCTTGTTGTTGTTTGCATGTGTTATTTGCTGTTCATGACTTCTTGCTTGTGTTATTTGCTATCCATGCCTTCATGCTTGTTTTTGTTTCATCATGTGGCCAGCGTCTTGTGTAGCCAGCCACTATGCTGTTGCCATAGGCCTGCATTTGTAGTTTGTTGTCCATGCCTTCTTGCTTGTTGTTGCTTGGGTATGTAGCCGGCGGCCGTTTTGTGTAGCCAGCCAGTGTGCTTTTGCGATAGGCTTGCATGTGTCTTTACTGTCCATGTGTTCTTCGTTGTTGTTGTTTGAACATGTTGCTGGTGACCATTCTTTTAGTATTTAATGTGCTTTTGCCATAGGCCGGCAAGCTTTATTTGTTGTCCCTGCCTTCTTGCTTGTTGTTGTTTGAACATGTGGTTGGCTGCCATTTTATGTAGTAGTCAGTGTGCTTTTCCCATAGGCTTCCATGCAATCTTCGTAGCCCATGCCTTTGTGCTCGTTGTTGTTCGAACATGTGGCCGGTAGTCATTTTGTGTAGCCAGCTAAAGTGCATTTGCCATAGGCCTGCATGCGTCCTTTGTTGCCCATTACTTTTTGTTTGTTGTTGGATGAACATGTGGCGGTCATTTTATGTTGCCAGCCACTGTGCTCTTGCTGTAGGCCTACATGTTTTCTTTGTTGTCCATGCCCTCTTGCTAGTTGTTGTTGGAACATGTAGCCAGCTGCTATTTTGTGTTGCCAGCCAGTGTGCTTTTCCTATAGGCCTGCATGTGTTCTTTGTTGTCTGTGCCTTTTTGCTTGTTGTTATTCAAACATGTGGACAGCAGCCATTTTCTGTATCCACAGGGGCGTGTTGAATGCTTTTTTAAAAAGATTTCTAAGCCATTTTCTAGGGACATTGATAGAAGTGGTCGAAGCCTTTTTGTTTTTTTGTTAATTTCTTCCCTGATAGCAGTTTAATGTGCTAGAGGATGATTGTAGTTTGCATGAACAGTGTATATGCATTTTTCACTATCTCCCTGCACCTCCTTGTCTCCATTTCTCATTGTCCCTAGTGAGACACCAGTAATTAATTCTTTACATTATTGGATTTTTCCCTGCACCCCCTGACTGTTATATGTCTCTTTTCCTCTCCGCTCCCTGCCTGCCATAGACACACAACGAACATTCATTTGTTAAGAATTATTCCATTATCCGCAGTATTCCCTGTCTGCCATGGCCTCACAACAGCATTCATTTTTTTAAGGATTATTCCATTTTCCCCTGTAACCCATGCCTGCAATAGGTGCAAAGAAGCATTAAATATTTAGGGTGGCGCACAACAGCATTCATTTTTTAAGGATTATTCCATTTTTCCCTGCCCCCCCGCCTTCTGTAAATTCACACCAGCATTCATTTTTTAAATGATTACTCCATTTTGCCCTGCACCTGCTGCCTGCCATAGGCACACATCAGCAATAGCTTTTTAAGAATTATTCCATTTTCCCCTGCAGCCCCTGCCTAGCACAGGTGTCTCATAGGCCTAAGGTGCAGATTCATTTAACTTTTAAAGTATTATTTTATTGAAGTCTTATGTCATGGTTTAAAAAGGAAATAGGAGGAATAAAACAAAGAGAGTATCAACAAGACAATATACTTTTTCATCAAAAAAACCCTATCTGTGATGGAATTGAGTTAAGGCTGGGACTTGATAAGTTATTGATATTTCATCTGTAGTGCCAACCAAGTCACAGATTAGGAAAGGCTTTGATTCCTATCATCACAGATAAGTTTTTTTAATGACAAAGTGTATTGTCTTGTTGATACTCTCTTTCTTTTATTCCTCCAATTTTCTTTTTCTTACTATTCTCTGTGTTTGTAATATGCAGCACCTGTTGGTACCTCCCTGTACCTGAAGGTAATATATGCAATGTGATTCTCTGTAATAATGGGCCTTTTTACTATGAATTGAATACATCTTTTTAAATGAATTCAATTGTACAACCCTACAAATATATTGCGTAATGGCACATTTTATTTGTAAAGGATACTACCCTCCACCTTGCTCTTTCTTGTTTTAGTGATTAGTGTGTGAGGGATGCACATGAAGGGTAGTTAGTAATACATAGTCTAACAGAGAAAAAACAGACGTTTTTTGGACAGGATTCAAATGAACCAACACTTCAAACCACAAGATTATACTATTGCTAAAACTGCACAGGAGGAAGGTGAGGACACTTATCAGACTCAAGTGTGTTATCTGATGAACGTGTGGGTCAGCCCCCTGAGTTTGAGGTCAAACTCTACTTCCCTGATGCTGTAGGGATTCTGCTCAGGAACAGAACTATGCTTAGGACCAAAGAACATCAGTAGGTAGGGACTGACTCACCACATCACCTCTGTGCCATAGCCCAAGCCCAACTAGCTATATTGTCTCATTTTCCCTGCTACTCATAACCAGAGAAACAAGTGAATGGACACCCCAGAACACAACACTCCCAAATATCTCAGGGATCACGGTGACAGGACACTCCTTTTCACTCACACACTTGTACTCTTCCTCAATAAATTAAGAATAAGTCACAAAGGAAGTCTGAAATGTTTATTTAAATTATCGTGCTCTGAAATACAGTATATGTGCTACAACAGAAAACAACTGCCTAGCACAAATACCATCTGCCTTGTCAATAAACCATATATTATGTAAAGCCCTGTCGTATTTTAATACAGAATAGCCTAACCCCGCTCCCATTCTACTGAAGAAAACTGAGTAAACAGCAAAGATCTCTGGGTTTAGCAGTGGACCCTGTACCTTAGCATATACAGATGAACGTTCTACATCTCAGGTACAGCCGTGATCTTCTCTCAGGAAATACGTTACCTTGCTGCACATACTTATATGACAATTTGTTTTTTTTACACTTTATTTAGCAGTTTTGTTACGGTTACAATAGTGCACTGAGATCAGATGAACATAAAAACAAAAACACAAAGCAGAGAGACAAGCACGCACGCACAAAAAATATGCCTTTCCCATGAAGAAAATAACAATAGCGTGGTGTACAAATGCCGCCCCAAAGAGAGCACCTCAAATCACTCACGTTCTACTGAACAATCCAGTACAATCACATTTTTAACTGAGGGGTGAACCAAATACAATAGTGAAACCGATCATAGCTGTGGCAACATGCGTAGCACCCCGCCAGAGAATGGATTGCATCAAATGCAGTGTGCAAATTTAGCCCACACCGGTGGGTACTATTCCATTATCTGCTTGTGTGGGGGGGTCAGCTTGTGTGGGGGGCTTGTATGTACGCTCTCAAGGGGCCCCATATATCCTTTGGTCTAGAGGATGGGGGGGTGTCATTGCATAAGCGTCACTGTTTGTAGAGCAAGTTACCATACTTCTCAACCACCCCTCCACCGAGGGATTCCTCCTACCTCCCCAGTGAAGAGCCACCTCCCGTTTGGCCAGAAGCAAACTAATAGCAACAAATCTACGCATGGCCTGCGGGAACTGTACAACATATCCCAGTAGTGCAATCTCGGGCACTAGAGTCAACGGAACCTTGACCATCTCGCTCACTTTTTCATGCACGCCAACCCAATATTTTTGCACATTCAGACAGGCCAGGTGAGCAAAATCTGCGTTTGGGGCGTTACATCTGCTGCAATGGTGTGACCTGTTAGGGTCTATTCTGTGGAGCCTGACTGGGGTTATGTACATTCAACGTAAAAACTTAAAGTGAAGCAATTTGTGCCTGCTGTTGAGGGACACCCTGCTGGTGATCGCGCAGCAGGCAGCCCATTGTTCGTCTGAAATCGAGCCACCCAAGTCTTCCTCCCAAGTCTTGCGTATTTTATCCTCATTGACCGGGACGATAGCAGCGCATGCCTTATAGAGCTGGGACACGATGTGTACCCCTTCTTTCGCTGCCAATCACCGTAGTAAGAGGGGTGAAGGAAGGAGGCTCCAAGGGGTAATCAGGATAGATAGCCCAAAGGGTGGAGCTGATTCGAGTGAGGATAAATTTGTCCATGAAGGTGGCATTGGGAAAGAGGGCTTCATCCTCGGGGTCGAAAGCGGGCCCGTTGGGAAATAGGTCGCCTAACTTTACGATGCCGAATTTGAGGCATGTCTACTGTATCAACTTTTCGCCAGTGATGGGGAGCAGTCTAGGATTTGGGAGTAGGAAATCTGAGGAGTAGAGTAGTGAAGTGTGCGTGACATGACACAATTGGTCCCAAGACCAACTGGTGGTGGAGGCCGGCTGGATGTCCATAGGGTCTTTGGGGAAACCCTTCGGTAAGAATGCCACAAGCGTATCGGGTAAGACTAAATCTGATTCCGGCCTAAGGTAAGGGATTCTGGCGTCTGGGTGGTACCAAGCCTGTGCAAAACTGCATGGTGCAGCTAAATAATATAAACAAAGATCGGGAACCCCGAACCCGCCCTTATCGCAGGGGATGGTCATCACTCTCCAGTTGACCACCACCCAATACCAGCTTTATCAAATGAGACTGCAGAGTTAAAAAGAACTTTTTGGTGAGCGGGATAGGGATGTTCTGGAATAAGTATAAAAACGTAGGCAGCACAATCATTTTAATTAATGATACCCGACTCGCCATGGGCAGTGGGAGCTGGAGCCATTTCTCAACCTGCGTCTCCAATTTAGCGACTGCCGTCCCGTAATTACGTCGAATGATCTGTTCGGTGCTGAGATGAATGTGAATACCCAAATATTTGACCGAGTCGGTATTCCATTCCAGGGGGAACTCCAAGTCCCAACTGACCATGCTGACCGTGAGTGGGAAAATTACAGATTTGCGCCAATTAATTCTCAAGCCAGAATATAAACCAAATCGTAATATCGCCCGAATGAGTTAATCTGGGGATTGCGGACATACAATACTGTGTCATCGGCATACAATGAAACTAACAGAGTGCCAGTGCGAAATTGCCATACCCTGTGGAGATGTTTTTCCTGAAAGTGCCTTATGAGGGGATCCATAGCTAAAATGAACAGTAGTGGTGACAGTGGGCAGCCTTGCCTGGTGCCATGTGAGAGTGTGAATGGTGGGGACAACATGCCGTTCAGTCGAAGCCGGGCAGTCGGTCGACTATACAGTAGAGCAGTAGTGGCTACAAAACCCAACGGCATTCCCATGTGCAGCATGATGGATAGAATGAAGGGCCATTCAAGGGAATCAAAGGCCTTTACCGTGTCGAGCAGGATGGCTGCAGCAGGGGTTCCGGGGTTGATTCTATGTAAGGTATTAAACAACGTGAGTAGATTGAAGGCCGTTGAGCAGTGAGGTATGAAACCAGATTGAGCAGGGGAGATTATGGATTCCATCAATAGGGACAAACGGAAGGCCAAAACTTTTGCCAATATTTTATACTCTAAGTTGAGTAATGACAGCGGTCGGTAGGAACCACACAGCAGTGGTCTTTACCCGGCTTAGGTAGAAAAATAATGACCGCTTCCCTGAGAGTGGGAGGTAAAATTTGCAGGTCAAGGGCCTCCGCATACATGGCAAGGAGCTGGGGAATCAGTAAATCTTTATAGGCCTTATAAAAATCTGCAGTAAAGCCATCAAGCCCCGGTGCGCATGAACACCTCAAAGCAGATATTGCCTCATCAATGCTTTCCTCTATTATGGGGATAGCCAGGAAGTCCTACATGAACTTTTTAAGAAACATTAGCGTGACCTCGGAATGATAACTCTCTTATTCCCTTGTGTCAGTGCCCAGCTTAGTGGTGTATAGAGCCTTGAAATAGGAGATACATTCCCCCTGGATATCTAATGGGTCAGTGAGGTGTTGCTCAAGCACAGATTTCAATTCAGGGATGCATGCCTTGCCATAAGGGGGGCGAATAATTTGAGCCAGCAGACGGCCCGGTCGCTCGTCCTCACCGTACACTCTAGCATTATGGTACTTTCCCATATAGAGTATCACCTTTTCAGCATTATCTATAAAGTCTGCCAGGAGGGAAAGTCTACGCTCGCCCAGGCTGGGCCCGGGGTTCTGGAACTGTGTGGTATCCAGTGATCCCAAGTCACGCTCTATCCGGGCTAGCTTGGTGCGCAGCTGTCGCAAAACTCCAGCATTTTTAGAAATGCACACCCCTCTCATCTAGGCCTTAATGCCTTCCCAAAGCGCCGCTGCAGTGTCCACTGAACCAGTGTTAAGGGTGAAATAGTCTTCTATCGCCTCCCTCAGACCCTCCCAGAATACCTCATCCAAAAGCGCGTGGCCGGGGAACCTCCACTGTCTTTCAAAGCCTTCTGGGCGCGGTATCGCCAAGGTCAATAACACTGGGAAGTGGTCTGAATATGTCCGAGAGAGCGTCGTAACCTTTCGGCACCAGTGGACTAAATCAGGGGAGACTAACCAATAGTCTAGTCTAGTCCACGTATTGTGTAGTGCGTGAAGTCAGTGTGAAGAGGTTTTAACTTCCTACCAATGTCAATCAGAGGACAGTGGTCGCAGACGGAAGTCAGGGCCTTTCTAGCATGTGGTTTGCAGTCTGAAGCAGTGGATGTGGTGTCACACAATGTATCCTGAACGATGTTAAAATCGCCCCCGACTAAAATGGGAACCAGGCCTAGCTGCGCCAGCCTAGAAAGCAAGGAATAATAAAAGTCAGGGGAATCAACATTGGGAGCATATATACAGACCAAGGCTAATTTGCAACCCAACAGGGAGCCCAGGACAATAATGTACCTAACCTCGCTGTCATGGGAAACAGAGTATAAGTGAAATGGGAGCTGTTTGTGGATAGGTATGGCTGTTTTTAGTTGCTGTAATTGGTGAAATATTCATGCAAGCCCCAGCCAGCAGCAAATCGGGTCTGGTCCGAGGGGGGCAGGTGCATCTCCTGCAAGAAGGTCACGTCCACCCCATGACGTGTCAGATATTGCACAACTTTGTTTCCTGTTGTTATTCAAGCCTCGCACATTCCAGGTAGCTAGAATAACCTCTGAGGGGCCAGCATTACATCCCATACCTGTCATGGGGGATTCAGGAGTGAGTATCGAAAGAAAGTTGACCTTACGCACCTATCACAATCTGTAAACCGTACAGTAAAAAGAAACTAAGCGTTGTCCCTCCCAAAACCCCCCTCCCCTTCCCAGCCTCCCCACCCAACCAGAGAGACAAAACCATTGTTAACGAAGAACAAAGCAGCAACAAGATTATTACTGTAAAGATGGAAATAAAACATAGATAATACTTGCGGAATTCACACATCCATGTTAAGGTGAACACCATGTGGGGTAGCGGCGACGCCCCACACAACGACGTGGCAATTGACGTATAGCGCAAAGAATGAAAGTACGAAGTCCCGGCAGTTCTCACGACATCACATGGAGCAACACCAAAAAACAAATGAATCATATCCAGCACCCAAAAAAAGTTCCAAGCTGGCATTCAAACCAGTCTGGGAGGGGGGCAGTCGGTTCTCTTCGGTAGAGTGTTTGGCATTAAGTTTGTACTTGTGGCAAAACTCCTGTACTTCTGTGGGGTTCTCAAACACACGTGATTGTACATTCAACTCCACACGCAAGCGAGCGGGATAGAGAATGCCGTATTTCAGTCCTAAGTTCCTTAGGGTCACCTTGACTCTGGTGAATTTTCGCCTGGCTTCTTGCACCATAATGGTGAAGTCTGGATAGAGGGATAGTTTGGACCCCTGCCACAATGTTTCGCCCTGCTCTCTAGCCAGTCGGAGCGCCGTGTCGCGGTCTCTAAAGTTCATGATCAGTGCTATTATGGGTCTGGGTGGGCATCCAGCTTTGGGCCTCAGCCCCAGCGATCTGTGAGCACGTTCGACCACGAAACCAGCAGTGAATGTCTCTCTCCCAAACAGGTCGATCAGGATCGTTTCCACCAACGTGTCCATTCGACCTGTGGCTGTTGATTCCGGTACACCCTGTATGCGCACGTTATTGCGAAGGCTGCGAGCCTCCAAGTCCTCATTCTTGACCGCCATCTCCTTGAGAATGAGTTCCATGCGATCGAGTCTTTTCAGGGATTGCGCCGTCCCATCTTCTAAGTCAGATGTGCGGGACTCCACCACGTCCAGCCTTCGGTTGTGAGCTTGTATCCCCAGGTCCGCCATATGTTTGTCCAGCATATCGAATCGTACATCCAGGGCTCGTAATCCAGCCCTCATTTCTTGTAGCAGCGAACCCAGTTGAGGAGCATCCCCTTCCGGAGCGGGAGCATTCTGGCCACCTTGAGCCGTGGAATCGACGGGGGCTTGGGCTGCGTCAGAGACCTTTTCAACTGAGAGAAGTCGCTGCTTAGGATCCTTGCGGCCCATTCTGCAGTTTCTACCCCAGAGTGTCACACAGGCCGCCACCAGTGTTAATTCCGATCAAGGCCGGAGAGGCAAAGGTGAACGGGGCGAGAGCTGGCATAAGTGGAAGGTGAGGACGGGTGGGCTGAAGATCTAAAGGCCCTCAGGGACCAGTCAAGGGCCCGGGCACACAACTGCGCCGTAACTGAGGTCGCGGGACAGTACGTATGGGGGTCTCTGAGGGACCAAGGCGCAGTACACTGAAGGCGCAACGCAATCTGGTGCCTCAGCGTCTATGTTGCGGTATCAACACGTGCGCAGCTCCCACCATTAAGCTTGCTGTTTAGTGAGGGTATCACAGGTGAACTCAGAAGTTGCTGGCAGGTAATCAGGAGAGCAGGCACATGAGAAGCATGGCAGGATCTTCGTGATAGCAGTAGTGGGAAAAGACAGATGTGTAGCACCCAGTGGGGGATCCCTGCGGGCTCTTGTAGCAGGGATGCGGCGGTCTTTATAACTGGGCAGCGGGGCCAGGCAGCCAAGCAGGTAGGTGGAGGAGGGAGGGGGAGCCGGTCAGCGTATCGGAGCCGCCATGTTGAATTTCACCAGCACCTCACTGGAGCCGCACTATGCTCCGCCAAGCGTCTGCAATCCATGCCAGTCAGAGGTTACAGGGTTCCAGGTTCGCTCTGGTGCATCTGAAGTAATGCCCGCAGGAAAAGCATTCCCAGGGAGCCGGGAGATCATTTGTAGGCCCAGTTGTTCCGCGGAGCCTCAAAGCCGAGCTGCCATCTCGGGCTCCAGCTTGGCCACGCCCCCTACTTATATGACAAGGTTCACATATTCATAAACAACAGCCGCATTTCCATGTTGTGCCCAGGTGATAATGCCTGACCAGAACAAAATAACAAGGGACATTGTTGTTTGTCCTTGTGTTCAGACTAAATCCCAGGAAAAAACTGAATGAGAAAACAACTACAGTTTCTGTGTGAAAATGTGATGTAGCACAAAAGAAAGGTATTTATGTAGCTATGTGTGCAAAGCTAAAGCCACCTGTATCATGCACAGATAAGATAACAAAGAGAAAAATACAATGGGCCCTAGGTAGAACACATGTCACTGATTAAGTAGGCCACAATAGAACTTTCATATTATCATCAAGTTGCTTTTGCAAAACACAAAATCCATATACAGGAACATTTATATATTTGGTGTCTGACTTATCTAGTCTCACCATTTAGTTACATGTATGGACTGGAGTGGAGTTGGACCAGTGTGCATAGACAGAGCCTCCCCATTCACTAAAAGGACATGAAGAGAATACCTCCCATCCCTATCCTTCCTTTTTTCAATCCCCAGCTTGACTGCCAGGAAAGATCATTAATTTACAGGACTTTCATTTTATGTTGCTTCCATTGAGAAAGAGAAGCTACAATAGACAAATGTGCACCACCATGCTTTGAACAGGTAACTATTGCACCAATGATTCATATATTGAGTGAGTGATAATGATTTGTGTGGTGGTAATTATGGCGCTGTTCAACTAATTCGTAAACTTTTAATTGGGGCCCGATGGGTGATTCTACCTGAATGAATGACCATTTCACACTTTGCTAGAATTTCTTCTATGGGCCACTCCTTGCTGTACTTCTTTTTTTGGGGGGTTCTTCAGAGACCAGACCAGTCAGTTTAGTTAACAAAACCACATAAAATGTTCAATTAATTTTGTTCTTCTTGTTCATCAACAGCACTACAGGTCATTCTCTTTCAATCACATTTGGGTCAGGACTAAAAGTCAGGGCTCAGGATGGGAATAACTCAACAGCCAGAAGAAGGAAGTTATGAACATTGCCTATCTACTTCATAGGCAAACAAAATGACTCAATTAGGTCTACTCAGCTCTGTGGACCGGAGAGAGGTGTGTTGATCTGGGAAATGCGGAGTAGTGTGTTGGCTCAAATAACTGGAGACATGTCACATGATGGATACAATAAGTTAAATGTTCTGACAGTTGACAGATGTGAGATTGATCACTCACGTACATGTAGCCACTTGTCTGGGATTGGTTATAAAATTGTTCTCACATCTCAGTTAATCACACATGACGGAACTAGCCTATGTTTTTTCTCTGCCCTCTCGGTCCCCATCCACCTTGAAGCTGACCTTCCCCTTGGCTCTATAATATCGGCATGCAATTTTTTGCAATCCACAGGCCTTCTCTTCTTCTGCATGTATGCTCCATAACACTCCTGCTTAATAGATCACCTAAGCTATACACCTGAGATAGACATTCAAAGAAGAAGAATGCAGATCCACCGTCCATGTTGGCATTTATATGCCCTTAAATCGAATTTGGCAATTGGGTAAAATTACAATTGTTTCACACAACCTACCTGTAAGTCCCTAGTATATAGTAGGGCATGTATCTTTAGAGACCCCTGGGAATTTAATGCACTTAATTGTGCACTTCTGTGGTGTTTACTGTCATTTTAAAGCCATCCCTCTTGCAGGGTACTTCTAAATTAAAAATATTTCCAAATTCAACTATGGAATTACATGTACATCCAAAGTTTAAAACTACTTTTTAATTACTTATGAGTCACCCCTAAGGTCTGCCCAAGGTGCCCCAAGGGTAGGGCACCTTGTACTAAAAAGCAGGCCATAATATAAAATGTTTTATGTACCCTGGTGAGGGAAAAACTGTTAATTTCATTTTTGCCCATTGTAATGTTGCTAGCTCCGTAGGGTAACATGGGAAGGCTTTATTAAACATTAATAAAGTCCAGCCTTTGACGGGAGTGCACTACTAAGTATGCAAAAAATAATGGCAATAAATCCAACAATTTGCCAATGCTTGATTCATTATACCTATTGCAGGAAAGTAGTTTTAGAACTTTCTCTTTTGAAGTAACCTAAATCAACCCTGCATCAGCCTCTTCTGAGTGGCCATCCTTTGCGATGCTGAACCAAGCTGCTTCTAATTAGGTGTGAAGTGGCTTAGGCTGAAACAACTCAACTATTTGTTGGGATGTGATCTGCTGCCTGCAGATTCCAGGACAGGAAGTTGGATGGGTAGCCGAACTGGTCTTCAAAGGGAGAGCCACAGACAGCACATGAACCAGTCTCACTCCCACTTCTTGTACCTGCAGCCAGAGGGGAGCTCCTCTAATTAGATTAGGAGTGGGGCTGGAAGGGAGGTGTAAGGAAAAGTTTGCCACACATTTGTGTAGGGTTAGCCAGACCTAAACTTCCAGGAGAGATTTTCTCCATTTTGATTTTGATTGGGATGAATATTCTGGGACAAACATATATGCTGCATTTCTAAGGATGTGGTAATCACAGAGGGTGGCAACTTGAACCCCATTGGCTGGGGATGCCAACTGTACCTCAGATACGTGCTTGGAAACATCAGAAGAAGAAGGACGGCCCTGCTAAGCCCTTGGAATGCATATGCTACGACTACACTCACAATGACTGCACCTGCTACACTCTCAAGGCTTCACACAGAAAGGATTTTTCCTGGCTTCAAAAATCCAGGCATGGACTCCCTGATGCGCAACAGGAAGAAAGATTCTATAAGAACTCACCAGCATCATCTCCAACAAGGACAAGCCCAGCTGACCAGCTTCACCTGGAATTTACTGGATTTGACCAGGTGCCAAAACCTCAAGAGGCAAATCAGTGCTTCTGGACCCTTGTTTAGTGTTGCGGACACACAAAGCACCTTTCATAAGGAGTTTTGATAGTTTGGGAACTTTTGGACAACTTTTTTGAAAAAGCTCCAGAAGTCCTTGATGATGAGAGTCAAAGAGGGGAACCACAACTCAGCCTGACCGTGCAGGTTTGGCTTACTGAAAGGTCCGGAGCTCTTTGACAAAGTCTTCCTAGGCTCACAGAGGCATCGCAATGCAACAGTCTGCCATTGTCGGACTGAAATCTGGAAAAAGCTCTAAAAAATTTAAGTTACTATTTCAGAAAGAAAAAACTTGACCAGGCCCTACCGCTCATTGTCCCTGACCTGAGCTCAATCGCAGTTGGCCTGAAACTTTGCATTTAATCTTTAAAAATTAATATCTCCAGTTCCCTACATAGTGGTGAAAAGTGAGTGTTTATAATAGAAACTTTCTAATTATAATCAAAAAATGAAAAAGTAATAAAGTGATCTGTTTTCCTAAATTTCAAGAAGGTCTCATTGTACCTTGAGGGGTTTGGCGGGAGGGCTAGGGTGCCTACTGCGGCAAGATCCCTCTCGCACTGCTTGTGCTGACGCTGCCTCTGTCCAACCCGGATATATACCTCACTCAAGGTACAATGAGACCATTTTTTGATTATAATTATAAACACTCACTTTTCACCACTCACCACGGTCCTGAAGAAAGCCCTTCAGACCTATCAAGGCAATGCAGGGCAGAAACATGTCGACCACTTTTAACTACTAATTTGTGTGCGTATGAGTTCCTAAGCCATTCCCAGGACGCACAACTTTACAAATTAACCAACAGGCTACCCGAATCCAGACCTAATAAAGCATAAAATCTGGCTGTCCAGGTATTTTAACTTCACAGAGCACTGACCGCATCACTGATCACTACTGATTTTAACCATGGGTAAGAACCTCCGGGTGGAGGCTGCATAACAAACTGACCTAATGATTATGCACACACATGTATGAATAGCAGAGAATCAAGATATACCGCTACCTCGATCCTTCCAACACGTGCATGAGGGTTTTTTATTTGGGACACACCAATCTACGACCTGCATACCCTGGTTATGCAGGACCAGTGATCCTTCCCCACCTGATTAATAGATACATTAAGCACAGGAAGCTGAATGGATCAGATCTTCTTCCTCCCTCACATGATTAAATTAGTATTCAACTACCTCAGCACAACACAATATGGGCATATAATAGCTCGGACTCAGATTTATGCTGAGCTGCCACATTTGCTTTGTGTTTAAAAAAAGGAACGTTACTGAAATGTCTATGGACATTTGGTCTGTAATTTCAGCTTTTCTGCACTGCTAACTGCAAAACAATTACAGTTTCTGCCACTGACTGCAGATATAGGTAAGCTGGCTTTAAATATAGAATTTTATTGTGCCTACAAGTTCAAACCTGTCTTCTAACTTGCACTTTTGAACCGAACATATTCAGTACTTCTAAATAAAATACACAATTCAAATTGTCTGCTTATTTTTGGGTGTAGTCATTGTCTATCATCACCACAGAAAATCCAAAGCAGTAAACACTTTCAGTTTCTGCTTCCATTCTAAAATCAGCTCATCCTGGTCATGATTCAACAATGGGCAAATATGGTTGAAATGAATAATCCCTGCACAAAGACAGAGTCCAAACAGAGGAACTTTATCTTTTTTTGTAATTACATTTTCAATTTCAAAAGAACATATACAGACAATTATGCTGTAGCAATTGATGACACAATAACAGTCCATATGATTAGAGTGGCAAGAGATATCCACAATAAATCAGAGGGCGTTTACAGATAGACAAACTGATAGTATTCAATCAGGCCAGTAGTGTGGTAGCATAGTATTACAGTACATTAATGACATGGGCAATCAAACATCAGTTATAGTCAACAGGTATGCAGTGAGTGGGCCCCAAATATCACGAGGTTTGGAGGTACTAGGCCGTTTTATCAGCATAACAGGTGAATTGATCTCGACAATTTACCAGGTCTAGTATCCAGTTTGTAATTGTTGGTGCTGGTCTGCCACCCCAGCATATAGAGACTCTACGTTTGGCTATCAAGAGCGCCACTTCCACCAACTTCCTAAAAAGAAGCTTTAATATCATTAACTTTGCTCAGAAAACATACCTGTGGTGTACACAATATAGGGAATCCCACCATCAATTGTATATTGTTTGTGACTGCTTCCCAGAATAAATACAACTTTGGGCAGGCCCAGGCTAAATGGTAGAAGTCTGCATCAAGCAAATGACAGCATTTACAATTGGCTGTAGTTTGTAAACCATACTTACAGAGTTGAGCTGGTGTATAATACATTTGGTGTAAATATTTAAAATGCACCAGTCTCAAGTTCCCGTTGGCCGTGAGTTGCCCTGTCAACGTGCTCACTGCAATGTTAGTCCCTTCAGTAAGTATAGTGGATGCTTCTACAAATTTGCCCCCTGGAAAAACATCACCCATGGTGGACAGCCACATTTCTTTAAGAGTTTTCAATACACCTGGCTACTTGGTGACTGAGATGTCAGTATGGTGTAGTAGTGGCATACTGAGTGCATAAAGTGGTAGTTTTTGCGCGCGCTTCCCAAGTTCCTGCCATGCCCTAGAGGTCGTTTGCACTGTGTCTATTTCTCCTTTTTCAAAAACCGTATGTTTGTTTACTATTATGGCTTGTAGCGGTATTGGATATACCGCCCCCGCTTCTACTGCTATGTGGGGGATGAAGGCCGTTTCTTGTTGCCAATAATAAGCATAGTGGGCCTGAGCACAAAGATAGTATAAAAATGGAAGTCAGGGGATGAGAAGCCCCCTTTCTCGTACGGCAGCGTTAATGTTTCAGATTGGCTTCTTCCTTCCCCAGGCATGTGTGATCAGCAGAGACCGAAGCATGTCAAAGAAGTGTCGCGTTAAGTGCACTAGGATGTTCTGAAATAAATATAAAAATCTTGGAAGCACCAACATTTTAATTAGGGCTATCCTATCTGCGAATGACAACGGTAATTATATCCAGCGGGCTATTTGTGCTTTGAGACATGTGATTGCTGTACCATAATTTGATTGGACCACCACTTGTGGGTCTCGATATATCCATACTCTCAGGTATTTCACGGAGTCTGTGCACCATGTTAGTGGGTAATCTGAGGTAATCTCGGGTGTGTTACCCGTGAGGGGCAGGATAACAGATTTCGACCAGTTAATCCCAAGTCCTGAGAACCATTCAAACCTGATATATTCTCTAATGAGCTGCGGTAAATAAATAGTGGGGTCCCGGACATACAACATCATGCCGTCAGCATATATAGAGACCGACAGGGGTCGCTGAAGAAATCGTAACGCAGCCTGGGCATGGCGCTGTCGCAGAATGCATGCTAGTGGTTCAAGTACTAAAGCAAATAATAAGGGTGCCAACGGGCACCGCTGGCGTGTACCCTGCTGTATCCGGACGACATCTGACATTTGACCAGGTATTCTCATGCATGCTACCGGCTCCGTATAAAGCAATTAGATTCAGTTGGTGAAAATAAAAGGCACACCCATACAATGTAGAATGGCAAACATATAAGTCCATGAAATAGAGTCAAAGGTCTTGGCGGCATCAAGTATGACTGCCACTGCCGAGAGGTTAGGCTCCAGGACATGCAGTACTGCAAATAACGTGCGCAGGTTGTGGGATGTGGAGCGGGTGGGAATAAACCCTGAGTCAAGGAGAACCATAACTGGAAGGAGCAGTTGCAGTCTGTTTGCTAGCACTTTCACGAATATTTCCACCTCAGTATTTATTAAGGACAGAGGTCTGTATGAATCACATTAGTCAGGGGCTTTATCAGGTTTTAACAGAGCTATTACAAGGGCTTCCCGCAGACTGGGAGGTCATTTCTGGGCCTCATATTCCTCAATGTACATCTCAAGAAGGTGTGGGGAGAAGATGTCAACATACTCTTTATAAAATTCGGCCAGGAGGCCGTCAGTGCTTGCAGCTTTCCCGTTCGGCAATGCTGCAATAGCTTCACATATCTCATCTAAGGTTAATGAGTGCATTAAAAATTCTTGTTGAGGGCGCGAAAGCCATACTAATGCAATGTTGTCGAGATATTTAGCTATTTCCATCTCATCTGCTGACTGCTGATGCCCATAAATATTGGTGCAGTATTGTGCAAATGTCTGTAATATGCTAGGTGTATGGCTGTGCATGGTGTCATCATCAATTATGTTTTTAACCACATAGTTCTTCTCCCATGGGTCCGCTATTCTGCCAGCCAGGGACCTTCCAGGCCTGCCTCCCTCTCCGTAGTACCCAGCTACGCTTCTACACGACATGTGACATATTTCCTGGTCTACTATATCATTGTATTCAGTAATCTTTATTTTAATCGTGGCTAGTGTAGCGGGGTCAGCAGTGGTGCTTTATTCACACTCGAGATCACCCAGCTCCTGTTAAAATCGAGTCATAGTGCCGCGCAAGGATTTTAAGACCCCAAATTGTAAACTCATACATGCACCCCAAATAGCCACCTTGAAGGCTTCCCAAAGTGTCCCCAGAGATTGCACTGAGCCAGTAATATGCAGAAAATAATCCAATATCGCCTCATGAATCCCTTCGCGAAAACACCAGATCCAGCAGGAAAGAGGGCTGCAGGCGCCACTGGAAATGGAGAGGAGCTATGTGTCGGTAGTGTTATGTTTAAAAGTACCGGGACATGATCAAATAGGGTTCTAGGTAGGTGTTTTACTTGTACAGCCCAAGTATTAACATCCGCTGTGACTAGTCAATAATCAATGCGGGACCAGGATTGGCGTGCATATGAATGGCATGTACCCTCTAGTGTGTCAGGGTGTCGTAGCCGCCAAATATCTAGGAGCCATAGATTCAACATACCCTGATGTATAGAGTTTGTTGCTCTTTTCGATGTGGGCTCAGCCAAGGAACATCTATCTAGTACTGGGTCCAAAACAGCGTTAAACTCCCCTCCTCATATAATAGCAGACGGGAGCAATTGGCATATTTTCCTCCATAGCTTTTTGTAGAATCTAGGGTCGTCAATATTGGGGCCATAGATATTGACGATGAGTATGGTTTTACCATACTTGCACCAATATATATCGACCCATCTTTTCTTCCTCCACATGAATTGGTTGAAAGGGGATGACTTTCTTTATCAGAATCATAGACCCTCTTGCATAACAGGAGTATGAGGCGGCAAGATGCACTCCCGCCAATCTGGTAGCCACTGTAGAGTTGTCCGCTCAGTAAGGTGGGTCTCCTGCAACAAGGCTATGTGGATGTTGTGTCTATTCAGATAAGCAAGCATTTGTCTCACTTTCTTGGGATTAGGCCCCTAATATTTCAAGTCACCCATACTGAGTATACTTATCCCAAAGATGTGTTGTTGCCTGGTGTGCAGACAGGTGCAGTTGACCACTCACGTTTTTCTTTTGACAGTAACTCTACAACATCGAGTTCCCCTTCAAAAATTTCTATTTTTGCTGTTTGGTTTAAAAAACATTTTTTGATACCCCTATGACAATCATTTTCTGCATAAAGCCACCACATTTAGAACATTTAGAAATATGGTCAACTAAACTCAATGGGAATATTGTCCAGTTCCCGTTGAAGGCAGCTCAAAAACGCTTTTGAAAAAGTTTACTTATATTACTGATTTTAATCAAACCAATCCAATCCTGACTCCTTTTATTTTAAGATGACTGCTACGTCCTCTTCCAAAGTTAGTCTCACCCACTCTAAATTGCTGTATTCAAGGTCCTTCATAGATCAATTAGCTATAGGAGGCTATGAGCTGTGGAAAGATACTATAGATCTTAAATCTGTTTGGGGTTCTAAAAGCTGGCAAGTGCAAGGCACTGAAGCTTTGCATCGTGCATGTCTCATCCGAACCATATGTTGTTTTTGAACTCGACTATTTCACAAACTACTTGCTTTGGATTGGCTACATCTAAAAAATGAAATGCCCCTTCCATTCCTGATTTGGGGCATACACTACATGGTACAATCACACCAATACGTCCCTTGATAAATTGCTGTCCCTAATTACAAGTTCCTCCTTTAACATTTCCACTTTGGATCCTGAAGGTTGGTTATTATGGCAAAGAAGTTCAGATTCATGCCAACATCATTTTCTGGGTATGGCCCCTGGCTATACGCAGGTTAGGAAGGATCCCAGTTTTAATAATGCCCAATCTGTTACTACCTATTCAGTCGGCAATTTATGTCAGAATTGACTTAAACATTCCACTTTAGCGCCAGTTAAACTTCATTTGTCCAAATTGACTGACAATGTTGATTTGAATGACTTTGTTAAAGGCCCTGTAGGAGACAGGTCCAAAAGATGGGTATACGCTATTTACAACAAATTTTGGAAATTGTCGCACATTGAAGCTGCTTCTAGATTAAGAGCAATTGATCAAGCTAATTTAGAAAAAGTGCATGCAGTCGTTGATAATAGCATTAAGACACTTTCATCCCAAATTTATACATTAGATAATATTGTTTCTCCTGTTGTGGATATTGCACATGATGAAGTGTCTGCAGTGTACCATGGTCAAAATCAATTACGTTCCATAATGCAGTTTGCTTGGACTTTACAAACTTTAAAATCTGGGAAAGTGCCTTGGGACTACATGAATACATCTTCTCTATTATTACTGTTTAATTTAACTGAAAATGAACAGTTTATGTTATGTGAATGAAGGATACTGCATATTCACTTTTGCATATTGAAAAATTGGAACCTTTCCCATTTTCTGTTGCCGAATCTAATTCAGCTGTATGGCTCATTCATGGGTTAATAACAATGTCCTTTTTTTGTCCTCATTTCACCAAGGTGAGTGCAAATGAACACTAGCATCCCCATACCGTCCTGGGCGCCCAGGGGTGAAGTTCTTGCTTTACCTGGGCCAACCCAGCCTGCCCCCTTTGTTCCGAGGCATGGTGTAATCATAGGACAGTTTAAGACATCATATCATATCAGCCTCATTTCTTTTTCCCTTTCCATTAAGGGTGCCCAAACAATACTATTTACATTGAGTGCCATGACGGATTCAAATCGTGCTATTCTGAGTGCAGCTTGAAGCCAACTTTCATACAGGGGAGGACTAGTATCCTTCCATACCTTACCTATCTCCCTACGTGCAATTATAATACAATTAAAAAATAAAGCCACCTGTGCCACCTTTAGTAAACAAATAAGATCAGCGTCTAAACAGAACATCACTCTAAATGTATTTAAGGTAAGTCTAATCTTGAAAATGCTCTCCATTGCCTTCTCCACACTTGACCAGTAGGGGCCCAGGATTGGACAGTCATAAAAGACATGGATGTCACCTACTCGATTAAACCACATCTTGGGCACCCCGGGGGCGGGCTAACAAATTTCGCAATTTTTTTGGGCGTATAATATAGCCTATTGATTACATAAAAATGGTTCTTCTTAAGTGAGGCAGATCTAACATATTTATACAAATATTGGAGAGATGTATCATACAGGGTGACTGAGGCGGCCTCCAAAGATGACAAGCTCCAAACCAGATAGAGTGGCGGGGCATGGGTTTCCTCTGCCTCTGGGGTTTTTTTGTACCAGAAACCCACTTCCTTCTTTTTACACCTAGGAGCTTGAAGGGCAAGCTCAATATCCCAATTACAGCCAATATTATCCTTCTCAGCAGAATACCATGAGCAAAGTTGAATATATTTAAATTTGGAAAGGGAGTCCCCAATCTTAGATCTCAACACCTCCCACGGGAGAACCCCCTCTGATGTTATCAGATCTGACTAGATTGTTATTGCAGCTCTCCTGATGGGAAGGGACAGACCGGCCCTTAGACAGAGTGGCAGTCCCGGCGACTCCCAAATTGGGGCAAAATCAGAGTAGTATTTTATGCCCCATTTTACAATTGCTCTCCTCCATACTGAAAAGTCGAGTTTTAAAACCTTAAGGTGCACCTTTTTGTAGTATCTGGGTGAGCTGAATTTATACAGGAAACCAGGCCCACCCCCCTCTAGATTCACCATTATATTCAGAATCTGTCCCCAATTAGAATTATCGGGACTAGTAAGGAGGCTTCGAATATTTTTTATCTACTCCCCAGCTCATTGTTTCAGTTTTCGAGGCATTATTCAGATACCCAGAATACTGACCAAAGTCACTCATAATTTCCTTGGGGAAACACCTCAGTTGGATTGCTAGTGTAGACCAGCAGATCATCTGCATATAACGCCAGCTGGCAACTATATTCCTTAGCTGTAAAAGGTGTAATCAGTTCATCTATCCTCAATGCCTGCGCCAGAGGCTCTATATAGATGTGAAACAGGAGGGGCGACAGAGGGAATCCCTGCCTAGTTCCCCTCCCTATACTGAAGCGAGTAGTCAGAAACCCATTCACTAGGATCGCAGCTGTAGCCCCCTCATAGCACCCACTCAGCGCCTGGATAAAGATTGTACCGAACCCCATGGTACTCAAAAGATCCCAGAGGAAGCCCCAATTAACATGGTCAAAGGCCTTGGCGGCATCATATGCTGCTACCGCCAAGGGTTCTGACCGTGCCACCGCCAGATCTATGCTTCCTATTAATTGCAGGGTCAGCTCTTGAATGAATCTACCAGGTATAAAACCCCTTTGATCTGGGTTGATGAGTAGAGGGGCCAGCTTAGCCAGTCTCCCTGCCAAAACACTAGTAAAGATCTTATAGTATGCATTTAGCAGGGAGATAGGCCTGAAGGAGTCTGCTTTAAGAGGATCTTTCCCTGGTTTCAATATAAGCACAATTGTGGACTCCTTCCAAGATGACGGGGCCCTTCTCTCTGATCTATAGACGTAGTTAAATAGTTCACAAAGTCTTGGTGCCATAATATCTTGGAACACCTTGTACACTTCACCAGGGAGGGCATCCGGCACTGCGGCTTTGTTGTTTTTTATTTTTTTTATACGAAGTCTTATTTCTTTCTCTGTGAAAGGGCTATTGAGCATACCCCATCCTTCCTCCGTCAGACTCGGCAAAGCCTTATTCTCCAGCCAGCGCAGAGTATTCTCAGAGCTGGGAGAGGATTCCTCCTCATATAGTTTAGAAAAAAGGGAGAGTAAACGCTTTTCCATCTCTTCCTGACGGCAGGAAATGGTACCCTGATCATCAATAATCAGTTTATTTATATTGTTCCTAACTCGATCTGCTCTGATCTTACTGGCCAATACTGCCCCGGCTCTTTCGCCATACTCATAATTCTCCATAGAGTGAACGGCCCACTGTGCCTTAATTTTCAGATCTAACATACCTCGATACTCTGAGCGGAGGCGATCTATTTCCAGTGAGATCTGTACTAAATTGTCTGCCTGTGTCTTCACTCTTGAGGCCTCTAAAAATGAAATATTATCTTCCAATTTTTTGAACTTCTTCGCCTCCTCCCTGTTACATGAGCTAGTTAAACTGTGGAATTGGCCTCTAGCGTGGGCCTTATATGCATCCCAGACATATTCAGGTGGGGCTGAACCAATGTTATCAGAGAAAAAATTAGTAATGGAAGTGCCCACCACGGAAACTATGTCTTGATTATTTAGGACGGCCCTTTTTAAAGTCCACCGGGGGATTGTTGTGCCCCTGACCCTGCCCACTAAGAGAGCGAACACAACAGGGGCGTGATCAGACAAGATGCTTGGGAGAATCTCTATATCATCCAGGGCCTCCAAACCTAGTTTATCTAGAAGAATGTAATCTAATCTAGAAGCATGCCCATGCTTTTTACTAAAATATGTAAAGCCCGGGGCTGTCCCCTTCTTGGCATTCCAGGCATCAATCAGGCCTATCTTGTGCATCATGTTCACCATAGCACAACGTGATCTTGAGGCCGAAACATACTGACTATAGTTAGAACGATCCTGTCTCGGGTCAAGGAGAACGTTAAAGTCCCCCCCTACAATCATGGGAGAGGTAACCTCCGCCAAGTTGGACCGTACTTTTAATAGACAGGTGTGGTCGTCTATATTTTGCCCATAGTAAGACACAATTGTCAGTTCACTGCCATTAAGATCAACCTGCGCGGAGACCCATCTTCCTGTGTGATCAGTTAACATTGACTTTATGGATCCTCCACTGCCCGCCTTAATCAGGATTGCAACCCCCTTAGTTGCGACCGTCTGGCCTGAACAGGAAAACGCCCCTACCCATCTGAGTTTCCCGAAGAACTCTATACCCTCGCTAGCACTTAGATGAGTGTCCTGAAGGAGGATTACTCTGGCGGCAGATTGTTCCAGGTATTTTAAGATCAACCTACGCCTCCGAGGACACCGAAGCCAATTAACGTTCCAGGATATAAATGCTGTCTTATTACTAGACATCAAATAGCCTCAGTCCCCTCCTCCATACTTAAATTATGGGGTGCCCATTTGGTAAAAGGGATGCTCTTGTTGACTGATATAAAATGAGGACTACATTTTTCTTTTTTCCCCTTGCAATCCCCCGTGCCTCCCCTCTCACCACCCCCTCCGCCTCGTACCCCCTGAGGCCCCCTACTTCCCTGAGGAGCCCTCCCTTTCTTCTTGAGCATTACGCTCTTAGACGGAGCCCCACCCCCACTCTGTGTATGTTTGTTTTATTAATGTGATAATGGTGCTCGGAAAAGGACATCAAGCCCAAAAAAAAACAAAAAACCTATCATAAGTCTGTATCAGGTTCCACCTAGCGGTTAAATATATGATATATACTAAGTCTTCATAAGTATATTCTTATATCGGACGAGCGAGATGGCGGCACTACTCATTACTACCAATTCCTCAGAGCAACTACCTCCCCCCAAGCGGTCTCACACCCCAGGTTAAATTGCCTCGCCATTCCCCCCTTCTTGTCCGCCTGAATTTTCTCAATTAGATTATCCGCCTCCTCCACGTGTCGTATGTTATACATGTGGTTGTTCCACATTACGCGGAGCAGAGCGGGAAATTTTTATTGTGCACGGGCCCCCAAGGAGTTGAAAGTTGCCATTCTCTTGCCCATCTCCCATTGCTTTGTTGCAGTTATATGAGATATATCTGAACGGATTGTAAAAGTGAATGGGCTGGAAAAGGAGGTTGATCTTATAGTCCCGGCTTTAAGGGCCAAAGACAGGATTCTCTCTTTGACGGCATAAGTGAGAAAGTTGACCAAGATTTTTATGGGGCGCTCCCTCCCAGGATTTCTCCTGAATATCGGCTATTAGGTCAAGATCTACATCGGGGGAATCTTTCAGGATTGTCGTCTTTAGAACTGCAGCAATAAATGCTTTAATATCATTCCCCTCTAAGTCCTCGGGAGTATTCAAGAATTTTAGGTTGTTCTTTCTTGAGTGATTCTCAAGCCTCTCAAGGTTCTCTTTCATCTCCCGGTTCTGTTGTACCAGTTTATCCATAGTGGCAGAGGAAGTACTATGAGCTTCTTTGATCTTAGGAATCTCCACCTCCAGGGCATCAGTCCTTAGTGAAACCTCCTCTACCTTTCGGGCGAGTACCTCGCAGGATGCCTGGATAGCTGTCTGATTAGCCTCTGATATTGTGAACCGCTTCCCTATGTCCTCTTTTAACCCCATTAGAATGTCAGATAAGGTTCCTGGGACCGACATCATTGATATACCACTGTCCAAAGGGATATCTCGGATGGTAGAGTGGAGCCCGTCCTCTTTAAGGCTAGACAGATCTTCTTTGTCTTCCTTGTCCTTTAGGACATCCTTTGAAACATCTTGTTCTGTCTGCATATTATCCTGAATGTCCGGCGCCGAAAAGCTGTTTGAAAGCTCTATCGATGGGTGTATCATGTCTTGACTCAGGGGTGAAACAAGCTGGGATATAGGGCTGAGCTGAGGCCCTTTGTCTATAGTGCCTGCTATATTACTGATTTTTGCAGGACCCCCGCCGGGGGTAGCGCCTCCAGCCATGACATTGGTTATGGCGGAAATCTTAATGCCGTTTTTGGCACCGGTTACACTGCTTGCAGCCATCTCTTTGGTTCTATCAGAGGAGCCTGAGGAAAGAACCTTATAATATGATTTCAGTGATGGGGTGACTCTAATTGGAACCGGTGCCCCACTTTTCGCTTTCTTTCTGCCTTTCCGCCCCCCCAGATGGGCGTCTGGAGATCTGGGGTCCCCCTTCCCTTTCACTTTTACTTTTGCTTTTACTTTCTGGGAGATGACTTTACAGTGGATTACAGGAGGGGGGAGAGGTGGTTTTAAGGACCCTGAGACTAAATTGGCAGTATGGTTCCTCAATGAGTATCGACTAACCCCCACTTCGGAGGTGAGAGTAGATGTGGACTGCACGAGGCCTGAGTCGCCTAGGGTGTCGTTGAATTTTAGGGCAGCCGCACTATGTACACCTGTCTCCATGCAAGGCTCCCAAACTGCTCCGCCTGTATCTTGAGGGTCATAAATTAACGCAAGCGCTGAGAGCTCTTTTGTGATTGATAGCCCCTCGCAGGTCTCAAGCCTCTGAATCAACTGAACCACGCTCGAATGTGCAGGACTATTCAAACTATTCGAAATATTTAGTGCGTTTAGAGCCACAGCCACAGCCACCACCCCATGCTTGTTGTTGAGGGCCCCACAGCAGAAGTATTTAATCGTCAAATGCGCCTTACCAGGGACTCGGCTTACAGCACCCCCTGCACCGAAAGGACAGGCACCAGAAGGACAGGCAGACCATCCGCCCGAATGCCCGGTCAGGCCACCAGCTTTCCGCCTCCACTGCCGAACTGCGCCCAGCTCGCGGAACCAGGCAGGTCCTATAGGCGCACTGCAGTCTCCCTCATTCACCATCCGCCTTGCGCCGAACGTTGTCTTTTTTTCCGATGAATCCAAATACCACTGATTGCGGGTGGTATGAAACCCCGGCTAACAGCTCTTGACTAGTTTGTACTTAAAGTACAAAGTAGAACCGAAATGCTACTGCCAGGAAAAACACCATAACCGCCAGCGAGCTAGCGGAGCGTCCGCGCCATACACTGTGGGAGGAGCTCCGTCACGGCCATTAGCTTCCAGTCGTCATGCTTCTCTCCCCCAAGCAGGATGTCATAGGAACACTGCCCTTCCCTTTGTTTAAATTTAATTCATGTATGAAACACTATGCAATAGGCAGATATGAACCATTGGGAAGTGCCTATCTCCATGAAGTTTGGTCTCTACCATTCACATAGGTGCCTGAGGGAGGGTAAAGAAGTTAATTGAAAAGGCGAAGAGTGCATTTCTACACCTGATCACTCATTGATTTGCAAGAATATACAATTGCACGGCTCTTGTAACACGCAAGCCCTAAATTTAGCATGCATTTTAAAAGGAAATCTAGTGCCTGCAATAACACCAACTTTGACGCTTCTAGCTAACGGTAGCTATTTATTATTAAACTAGCAGCCCTTCCCGACGTTGTCCGGGTATGAAATAGAATGTGTTTACTGTGTGTATTTGGCAAGGGCAATTTATTTTAAAATCTCGCGATAGACAACATTTTTTGTTTCATTAGTATAGGGACGGAGAAGGGCCAGCTGCAGCCCTGGTTGATGTTAGCAGACGCGTGCAATGTCGTTGAATGAGAGAGTTATCAGCCGCGGGTAAATCCGTTTAATGAGAGAGTTCAGTGACAGCGAGTAGGAGAGGCTGCAGTATTTGTCCCCGCAGACACGCTCATTTGCGTGTTCCCCCGCTTGAGACCCAGATGCAGGCCTGTTTGATGTTAGCAGGCGCGTGTTCCCCCGCTTGAAGCCCAGCTGCAGCCCTGGTTGATGTAATCAGGCGCGTGTAATTAGTGTACTGATCCGCCCCCTGAGCCCGGCTAGAGCCCTGGTTGATGGTAGCAGGCGCGTCTAATTTTGTTGAATGAGAGAGTTCAGTAACAGCGCGCAGGAGAGGCTGCAGTAATGTTACTTACCAGGCCTCCAGTTGAACGTGTTTGTCATGCCCCCAGCACACGGCCACAGCAGACTATCTTCTGATTAATGTACGGCCCACATGGCATGAAGGGCGGAACGTAGCACATGCCCCCAGCGTTTCTCACGCCCCCAGCGTGCCCGTTGATGCGGCGCAATTGTGTTCACATGGCATGAAGGCCGGTCACATGCCCCCAGCGTTTCTCACGCCCCCAGCATTTGTCACGCCCCCAGCACATGACCACAGCCCACAATGTGATGGCCGTACCACACGCCCCCAGCGTTAGTCACGCCCCCAGGCAACGCCCACAGCACAACGCAGACACGCCCACAAGGGACTACTTTGCTGGCACAGTTCTTTTACCTTTTAAATGTATATGGTGTCCTACGGTACAATTGTATGTCGTGCACTGTATGATTGTGATGAACACTACTGTTTCTTGAAAAGTTAATAAAAAAAAAATGTATATGGTGGCCGTCTGCATAGCCTATGGCCTTCTGCTGCAACTGCCCTTTCCAACGCTGTATTGGGTGTTGTGATTGGTGCTGTGGTTACTGAGATTACCCGCCTCAAAGGTTTGGGCTCTCTCTTCATAATATTAGTATGGATATTTAAGATTGCTGCGGTATGTTGGCAGGGATTCCGTACATTGTGAACGTCTCCCAACGTGTGGTTTGCTGTAAAAATGTGCTTTTCCCTCCTCCGCATGGGAGACTTGATGTATCTATCTGGCCTTCCATTCCGACCTTGAAAGCAGAGTTCAACAAGATGAGTTGAATAAGGGCTCTATTGGCCCAGAAAGAAGTCGCCCTTACTTCTTCCCGTGAAACATTTGTCCTTCACGTGGCAAACACCCGCACGGAGGTGCATGCACTTTTAAATACTGATCTCCCACTTCATTTTGGTACTTTGATTCACACAATATTCAATGCCTCGTCAATAAGTGGCTTGGCTCATTTTTTTAAAGTAGTAACCTCTGGCCTTGTGACTTCATTCTAAACTATATTTGGAGTGATACCGCCATTTTTTCACTATATTTTTTCCTGCATCTTAGGCGGGGTACCATTAATTCTGGCCTTGGTTGCTGGTGTTCTACTGTTGATTTGCTTGCTCCAAAATGGCTGCACAATCTGCGTCACAAGAAAGTCTGCTCTGGCTGCACCACCTTCGCAACCAGATGCTTGAATACTACAGGTCGCTACCGCTGGCCACCTTGAGTTTCGCAGATGGTTTGTCCTTCCTTTTCTCCTACTGTACATGTGTACAACCTGTTTTCCATTGCCTGGTTTTCTCCTACTGTACATGTGTACAACCTGTTTTCCATTGCCTAGATTGCTGTTTTGAATGGGCTCTGGATTTGTGTCTCTGCAATACGGTGTCTCCTGACCCGGATTAGGATCAACTGATGAGTCCCTTAGTAGCTCATGAGTTGGACTGTTCTGGAATTGGGATTATGGCCTTTGTAGCTGGGCTCGGCGTACTGGGTAATTGGGATATATGGGCTGCAGCCCATGAATTCCTGGCACAAAGTTACCTGGAATAATACTCAAGTTGTCCTCTGATGGTGCTAGAGGCTCCGGCTACTGAAGAACGTGTATGTACATTCTCTTTATTAAATTGGAGGGAGGAATAGCATGCATACACAGGAGCACTGTGAGAAGTTGGCCTGGTATATGATGCTCACTAGTTCTAGTGATCACCTTGTACCATGCCAAGCAACCCTTATGATGATTGGTTGCAAGTCAACCTTATGGACCAGCTATCCTAGTAGCGTGGATAAAGCAGTCTTAGGCTAAACTCTGTAAAGACATGTGAAGCAAGCTGTTTTACCATACACAATCCCCTTGAATACCAAATGAAAGGACACCACACAGATATATATTGAAAATATATATAGATTTATTTCTACAAATATCCCCTATACTCTTTATGAGCACAGAAGCAAATGCGTTAAAACAAAACACAGTTTAAATATACAAAAGTTGCACAATATGGATGAGCCCTAGGGGCCCCCTAAACCATATACTAAAATAGTGGTATAAGAACCACTATGGGGCAAGGAAAGAGGCCTAGGGCCTGGGGAATCGCTGGAGCTGTTCGAGACTAGCAGTGATGAAGTCGGGAAAGGCCCGCGGGACTCGGGTGCAGTGCTCAAAGTGCAAGCATGCACCAATGTTAAGTCAATGGTGGTAAAAGTTACAAAGTTAGTGTTTTAGGCACCTTCCGATGGACCTACAAGGATAACATTTTAGACACAGGCACTAAAGGTGTATACCAGTGTGGGAACACCGGCGTTGCTGAGTTACCTCACCCACAGGAAGCGGGTGCACAGGTGCGCAGTTGCGTCGGGTTTCGTCACGCAGGTCGATGGTGCTTGGAGCTGAAGATGCTGCAGGCGGGTCGTCGAGGAGAGTTCCGGTGGATCCAAGGGTGGATCTGAAGAGGTGAAGACCTGAAAGCAGAGGGGACAATGTTCAAAGTCACTAGCCAGTGACTACCGTGGAACCAGGATGGAACCAGGCAATGTCGGGTGCAAACAGGTGAAGAGGTACAGCTTGTCTCCGCAGCCACGTTGACACGAAGAGGTCAAGGACAACCAGGAGTTGATCACGAGCTGTCCCACAAGGGTTCTAGCTGATGGCGGTGTCGGCAACTTGATTGGACCAAACAGGCCTTGGCTAATGCAAGCCACGCAGGAAGTGGAAAAAAGCTTAACACTCGGACCAGCAAGGTCAGAGCGAGGGCTCCTTTTCAGGGGAGCAAGGGCCAGTCTGGAGCAACCAGACCAACAGTGCAAATCATAGTTTTTGTCGCCAAGGTGGCCACTAGCCGCATGGCAAGTGACCGGGAGGGCGCGTCGAGTGGCAAAGTGCAAAAGGGCCCCACGCAGATCGTTGAGATGCTGGGGGCTGATCTTCGGTGCAAATGCTGCTCGGGGTTGGGGCTTCTCAAACCCCAAAGCACAGCATTGAGGGTGCCTCAGGTGCTGCGCAGTCAGCTTTTCGAGGGTCTTCCAAGATGTCCGGTCCCACGTCTCTCGGTGCCTCCACGGGTCCCTTCTTTGCAGGGACTGTGGATTAGGCTCTAAGATGTCTGGGAGTCTGGATGTCGTTGGGCTCTGGGCTCGGGCTCCGGCAGGAGGTGGCGGCAAAGCAGACATCGAGTTGCTGGTTGGTGCCTGTATTCACAGGGTGGTCACTCCTTGGCCACATGGAGAATCTCTTCAGTCTTCTGTGCAGCAGAATGTCGAAGTCCAGTCTTCTTCTTAGTTTCAAGTCGAGTTCAGGATGATCTGAAGTCCTGGGACACAGCTCCTACTCTTATTCCAAATCTAGGGGCCCGATTACCTGCTAGGTCCCTCCTCTGGGTGGGACCAGGAAGGGGGGTGGTTACACCCCCTTTCCTTTGTCCAGCTTCGCACCAAGACTGGGCCTGGAGAGCCCCAGCACCGGTTTGAACTGGCATATGCACAGGGACACCTTGTGTGCCCCAGGCATGTCTGATTCTATTCAGCCCTGTCCTACCCAATACACAAAATCCTGTCTGGGGTGGTGCTAGCACCTCCCAAGGCAGGAAACCCTTTGTCCAAGCTCCCAGCAGCAGGAGGTCAGACTTGTGTCTGTGGTGGCAGCATCCATTTTGTGATGCTGAGGCTCTGTTTAACTTTAACCGGGGTTCAGGTTAGGTACATGTCGTATCCCTCTAGAAGGGTGGAATGCTACCCCCGTCACCAGAACTGGCGAGGGGGTAGTATTCCAATTCGTATGACACCTTACTCGACATGTTTTGATAAAGCCAAACCAAAGATAGCATTTAACCGCGAGGTTCATAATGCACTTAAGAGTATATGGTATGGCAGTATCATGAAACAGCTAAAGGACTTGGTTCCGAAAGCTGCAGACAGGCTCAGCTCATGCCAGAGCACCATCTCACATATTTCCAAGCACTCTGCCTCCAGGATTGATGAGGCCTTCCATAGGAGTGGCTGATAGGAACATATGTGACCATTTTGGGTTAGGTATAGGCATACTACACCTAAGTAAGGGGTGGTTACACCGACTTACCCCAGCTGAGTGATCAGGCAGTTGTGTCAAATATGGAGGCCAGGCCAGGGGTGGCACAATACGTGCTACAGCCCCTGGTAGGCCTTGGAAGCACCTATGCCCTGGGTACCTGGGGTACACTGTTACAGGGGCCAATAAGGTGAACCAGTTCCAATTGTGTATGTACCTAAGGTACATGGAGTCCATTTTAAGGAGAGAGCAATTAGCCTGGGGCCCTGAATAGCAGGATCCCAGGCCAAATAAGTCAAAAACCAGCTAAACACTAGGCAAAAAGTTTGGGGGTAACCATAGTCAGATATCCACCTTCCTACACAACCCCCCCCAAATGAAAGGAGATAAGGCTATCCTTGACCAGGTAAGCCTATATTGCCTAAGTGGCCATATAAGGAAGTACCAGCTCTGGCTTGGTTACCCCCTGTCTCATGGTCCACTAAGCAATCCCTCACCCTAAGGGTATCTGAGGGTCTCCACCATAGGGAATCTCTACCTGTGGTGTGTTTTGGCAAAGTTAAAGGCTGATGTTGAGATGGAGTACTGAAGTGAGATTCCTCTGTATGACTCAGCTTCCTCCAATCACTTTCCACCATGTAGGCCTTTCTTTCTTTGACTGAGTTGCACTGTGCTCTCAGGGTCAATCTCTGACTACCTAAAGCGGGAGGCTGGGTCCCCTTGGTTGGCTTACTGGAGGGACAGTTCAGTTTTGGGACCTTTGGTCCCAGGTTTGGCTGTGCCCAACAGAATCCATCTGTGGGAGGTCCCTAACTAATTTTAAGGGGGATCCCTCAGGAGTTTTTAAAGTTTTTACCTGGATAGGGCTGCTAGCTTCGGTGCCCCTAATCTGTTGATGTGGGTGCTTTATTTGACAGGGGGCCCTTTGGGGCTCCCTGTCCTTCTCGTCCTGTGCAGCCCTGGGCTGACTAAGGCAAGATAGAGAGGGGCAGGATACCTGCTCCAGACTGGGTCCCACCTGAGAAGGGTCCACTGACATCAGAGGCTCTGTCAGGCTAGGCCTGACCACCTCTGGGGCAGTTCCTTCATCAGGGGTAAGATCAGTTCCCTGAGGAGGCTGATCCTTTCCTAAAGTCTGGTGGGAGGGAGATTTCTCTTCCTCCTCAATGCTCTCTGTTTGTGTGGAGTGATCCATCTTTTCAGGCTTCACAACACATGTATCAGTTTGAGTTTGGGCTGTGGCCATCACAGCCCCACCAACCTTTTCAGGAGGAGACTCAGTTTGGGTATGAGCTGTTACCATCACAGCCCTGCTAATCTTTTCAGGAGGGAAGTTAGCTAAAGATGGGGCTGAGGTTTGCTCAGCCCTACAAACCTTTTCAGGAAGGACATCTTGGATTGGGGATGTAGCCATCACAGCCCCACTAACTTCCCCATGGAGATTTACCATTCTAGAATGGGTTTGTTGTTCAACCTCAGCCCAGGCTGAGATTTCCAAATCATTACCAAGTAGGCAATCTACAGGCAAGTTTGCTGACACTGCCACTCTCTTTGGGCCAGTGATACCTCCCCAGCTAAGATTGACTACTGCCATGGGATGTTTGGTTTCTATTCCATCAATGTTTGTCACCTGATATTTGGCATCAGGTAAAAGTTGCCTTGAGGGGACTAGACATTCACCCACCATGGTGATGCTAGCCCCTGTGTCTCTAAAGGCCTCAACTTTCAAGCCATTGATGAGCGGCTCCTGTCTGTACTTGCTCAAAGTGTTTGGGCAAGCAGTGAAGTTGGCAAACCCCATGCCAGTTTCATAGACAAGAGTATCTGAGGTAGGGGACCTGGTTAGGCCAGAAACCACCTGTGTTCCAAAAGTAAATCCACCCAAATTCTTGGGGGTGCTCCCACCACCTGGGGGACCACTGCTAACAGTGACAGGAGGTGTTGGAGCTTTACCTGGAGGTATATTTTCCTTATTGCAGGTCCTAGGGCAACTGGGGTCAGTTTTCCAATGGCCAGGCTTTTTACAGGTATGGCAATAAGGCTTTTTCTCTGTAGAGGAAGTGTCTTGGGACCCACCCCCATCCTTGGAGTTTTGGGGCCCTGGGGAAGTCTTCTCTTTTGATTTATACCCACCCTTCTCTTGAGGCTTGGTAGTCTCTTTCTTTTGGTCACCACCCTGGTTCTTAGGCCTGATCCTGGTTCTGACCCATTTGTCTGCCCTCTTGCCCAATTCTTATGGAGAGGTCAGATCAGAGTCCACCAGGTGCTGATGTAGAAGCTGATTTTGACAATTACTTAAGATTTGCTCTCTCATAATTAAATTATACAAGCCTGTATAGTCTGTAACCTTACTTCCCAGCAACCAGCCCTCCAGAGCCTTAGTGGCACATTCAACAAATTCAGACCAGTCCTGAGTCTGTGTATTGTGGGTGTCTCTGAACCTTAACCTGTACGGTTCAGTGGTTAAGCATAACCCATCAATCAGAGCACTCTTCAGGACCAGGTAGTTTCTAGAATCCCCATCACTAACTGTGAGGAGTCTGTCTCAGCCTCTACCTTCAAAGGAGAGCCACAAGATTGCTGACCATTGCTCCTGAGGGATCTGCTGTACTCTGCAGGCTCTCTCAAGTGCAGTCATCCATTTGTGGATATCATCCCCAGCTTTGTAGGGGGGCACAATCTTACTCAGGTTTCTATTGTCATAGGACCTGTCTTTATCCTTTTGGATATTGCTGCCACCAGTGGATCCTAATCCACTCTCTCTAGGCTGTCTTGCTCTAGCAAGCTTCTCTTTGGCCAGGGCAACTTCTAATTCTTGCTTCTGGATCCTAAGTTCAGCCTCTCTCATTGTGGCCTCATGTTCCCTTCTCTGAGGGCTAGACAACTCCCTTCTGGAGTGCCCATGAGAACCTCTAGAAGCTTGGGAGGCATTGGACTCACCTGAGTGATTCCTTCTCCTCCTTTGCTCCTGGTTAAGTCCACTTGGGGGTCTGAATGGGTTGGACCCACTTTCAGTCCCAAATGTGCTTAAGTTAGCCTGGTTAAGCCTGCTGACTAGCACCTGACTATTTCTCTCATCATCAGACCCACTTTCCTCCTCCTCCTCCTCTTCTTCCTCATCCTCTGGCTGAGTATCTCCAGTGACCTGGTCTTCCTCATCTATCTGGATGACAGGGGCTGGGGTGTCAGTGTTGTCATCTTCTGTGGGAGAGCCTCCATCTCCAGTCCCTGAGGGGCCTGGTTTGGAGGTCTTTAGAGCTTCAGACTGGTCTAAAAGCTCTCTGAGGTGACCTGCTGTAGGGGTAGGACCCGTTTTGATTCCTCTTAAGGAACACAGCTGCCTCAGTTCTTTAAAAGTAAAGATAGCAAATTTGGATGGTGCCCTTGGAGGGTCACTCTCAACAGAGATAGGTCCAGTGGATCCCTCTGCTCCAGACATTGCTCTAGTGTGGGTGGATATGTTGCAATCTACCTACACTGGTGTTTGCCTACCAAACCTATCTAGTAGTTGTAGTCAGGGTGTGCTACTCCCTATCCTCTACAACAACTAAGTTCAGTAGAACTTAAGTATACTAGTCTTGTTTTAGTGTACCTATCAGGTACCTGTATGATCTTTCAAATTATACTCTCCAAAGATTGTAATGGTAAAACAACAGCAAGCTCAAATCCCAACCGCTGCTCACCAATGTGAGAAGTTGGCCTGGTATATGATGCTCACTAGTTCTAGTGATCACCTTGTACCATGCAAAGCAACCCTTATGATGATTGGTTGTAAGTCAACCTTATAGACCAGCTATCCTAGTAGCGTGGACAAAGCAGTCTTAGGCTAAACTCTGTAAAGGCATGTGAAGCAAGCTGTTTTACCATACACAATCCCCTTGAATACCAAATGAAAGGACACCACACAGATATATATTGAAAATATATATAGATTTATTTCTACAAATATCCCCTATACTCTTTATGAGCACAGAAGCAAATGTGTTAAAACAAAACACAGTTTAACTATACAAACGTTGCACAATATGGATGAGCCCTAGGGGCCACCTAAACCATATACTAAAATAGTGGTATAAGAACCACTATGGGAAAAGGAAAGAGGCCAAGGGCCTGGGGAATCGCTGGAGCTGTTCGAGACTAGCAGTGATGAAGTCGGGAAAGGCCCGCGGGACTCGGGTGCAGTGCTCAAAGTGCACGCATGCACCAATGTTAAGTCAATGGTGCGTAAAAGTTACAAAGTTAGTGTTTTAGGAACCTTCCGATGGACCTACAAGGATAACATTTTAGACACAGGCACTAGATGTGTATACTAGTGTGGGAACACCGGCGGTGCTGAGTTACCTCACCCACAGGAAGCGGGTGCACAGGTGCGAAGTTGTGTCGGGTTTCGTCACGCAGGGCGATGGTGCTGGGAGCTGAAGATGCTGCAGGCGGGTCGTCGAGGAGAGTTCCGGTGGATCCAAGGGTGGATCTGAAGAGGTGAAGACCTGAAAGCAGAGGGGACAATGTTCAAAGTCACTAGCCAGTGACTACCGTGGAACCAGGATGGAACCAGGCAATGTCGGGTGCAAACAGGTGAAGAGGTGCAGCTGGTCTCCGCAGCCACGTGGACACGAAGAGGTCAAGGATGTCCAGGAGTTGATCACGAGCTGTCCCACGAAGGCTCTAGCTGATGGCGGTGTCAGCAACTTGATTGGAGCAAACAAGCCTTGGCTAATGCAAGCCATGCAGGAAATGGAAAAAAGCTTAACACTCGGACCAGCAAGGTCAGAGCGAGGGCTCCTTTTCAGGGGAGCAAAGGCCAGTCTGGAGCAATCAGACCAGCAGTGCACATTGTAGTTTTCATCGCCAAGATGGCCACTAGCCGCGTGGCAAGTGACCGGGAGGGCGCGTCTAGTGGCAAAGTGCAAAAGGGCCCCACGCAGATTGTGGAGATGCTGGGGGGCTGATCTTCGGAGCAAATGCTGCTCGGGGTTGGAGCTTCTCAAACCCCAAGGCACAGCATCGAGGGTGCCTCAGGTGCTGCGTAGTCAGCTTTTCAAGGGTCTTCCAAGATGTCCAGTCCCACGTCTCTCGGTGCCTCCACGGGTCCCTTCTTTGCAGGGACTGTGGATCGGGCTCTGAGATGTCTGGGAGTCTGGGTCTCGTCGGGCTCTGGACTCTGGCTCTGGTAGGAGGAAGTGGCAAACCAGACATTGAGTTGCTGGTTGGTGCCTGTATTCACAGGGTGGTGACTCCTTGGCCACAAGGGAGGTTCTCTTCAGTCTTCTGTGCAGCAGAATGTCGAAGTCCAGTCTTCTTCTTAGTTTCAAGTTGAGTTCAGGATGATCTGAAGTCCTGGGACACAGCTCCTACTCTTATTCCAAATCTAGGGGCCGGATTACCTGCTAGGTCCCTCCTCTGGGTGGGACCAGGAAGGGGGGTGGTTACACCCCCTTTCCTTTGTCCTGCTTCGTGCCAAGACTGGGGCTGGAGAGCCCCAGCACCGGTTTGAACTGGCATATGCACAGGGACACCTTGTGTGCCCCAGGCATTTCTGATTCTATTCAGCCCTGTCCTACCCAATACACAAAATCCTGTCTGGGGTGGTGCTAGCACCTCCCAAGGCAGGAAACCCTTTGTCCAAGCTGCCCTTGCTGGAAGGACTCCCAGCAGCAGGAGGTCAGACTTGTGTCTGTGGTGGCAGCATCCATTTTGTGATGCTGAGGCTCTGTTTAACTTTAACCGGGGTTCAGGTTAGGTACATGTCGTATCCCTCTAGAAGGGTGGAATGCTACCCCCGTCGCCAGAACTGGGGAGGGGGTAGTATTCCAATTCGTATGACACCTTACTCGACATGTTTTGTTAAAGCCAAACCAAAGATTGCATTTAACCGCGAGGTTCATAATGCACTTAAGAGTATATGGTATGGCAGTATCATGAAACAGCTAAAGGACTTGGTTCCGAAAGCTGCAGACAGGCTCAGCTCATGCCAGAGCACCATCTCACATATTTCCAAGCACTCTGCCTCCAGGATTGATGAGGCCTTCCATAGGAGTGGCTGATAGGAACATATGTGTCCATTTTGGTTTAGGTATAGGCATACTACACCTAAGTAAGGGGTGGTTACACCAACTTACCCCAGCTGAGTTATCAGCCAGTTGTGTCAAATATGGAGGTCAGGATAGGGGTGGCACAATACGTGCTGAAGCCCCTGGTAGGCCTTGGAAGCACCTATGCCCTGGGTACCTGGGGTACACTGTTACAGGGGCCAATAAGGTGAACCAGTTCCAATTGTGTATGTACCTAAGGTACATGGAGTCCATTTTAAGGAGAGAGCAATTAGCCTGGGGCCCTGAATAGCAGGATCCCAGGCCAACTAAGTCAAAAACCAGCTAAACACTAGGCAAAAAGTTTGGGGGTAACCATAGTCAAATATCCACCTTCCTACAAGCACCATCTCAGTAAATAGAACCATATCCCCCACATTCTCCTCTTATGAATATATGTGCATCAACATCAACAGTAAGGGTACTCCAATTTGCTCCCTACACATCATATATCATCCACCTCATGATAACCTTAACTTCACTGAACACTTCATGGACATGGTCATAACGACCGTCGGACGTCAAAACACTCAAATATTCCTAGGCGACTTCAATCTCCATTGGAATGATATCAATAACTCAATGGTCAACAGTCTCAAAAATGTCATTGGCGCGCTTGACCTCTCCCAAATCTGCAACAGACCCACACACAGAAAAGGTGCTAAACTGGACTTAATAATTTCCAAAAACAATCCCATTCAGCTTGATTCAATCCTGCCCTGTGATTGGTCTGACCACCACATCATAACTTTCTTCATCAGGGAAACAGTGAAACTTAACGCAGCCCAATCCACTAAACCAAAGATATGGAAAAGAGACTTAAAAAAACTCAAGCACAACACGCTGCCCAACCACTCCCACAAATTACTCCAGCCTCCGGATGGCCTCTCCTCCGTAAATGACCTCACCAACCATTACCTTGATGCAATGTCAATGTCTATGGTTATCAATGAAGCTGCTCCTCTGCAACTCAAGAGAGTTCAGAACGCATTTGGAATTCAGTCCCATCTTCCAAGCACCTTAAAATTCTAAGGAGTAAGAGAAAGGATTATTACAGAAAGATCAAACGCACTAAAGCCGAATTTTTCTCTCACCAACTAGACCAAGCAAGAAATTGCCCTGAAAACTCTTAATTATCAACTCACAATCTAAGGATAAACCGAAACAACTGCAAAATACCTCCCACACCCAACTTACATGTGACAAATTCTCTGCTTTCTTTAATCTAAAAACCGCAAACATCAAGAGGGATCTCCTCAATGACCTTACAATCTTACAGTCTTGCCATAACACCTCAATCCCTCCGTCTCTTCCAACTCCAACTCAACAAACATCCCCTAAACTTAAACTATAAAATGAGGCAGCCTGGTCCTCCTTCGACAACTACACTGAAGAAACAGTAGGCAAGATTCTTAGCACCCTCAAGCCGGCCAATCATGCCACCGATCCTCTCCCTGCTAATGCAGTTAAAGATCTAACACCTCTGATCCTTCCGCTCTGGACTAGGATCACCAACAGCTCTCTGCATCAAGGCTGCTTCCCCGACGTCCTCAAAATGAGTCAAGTGACACCCATCCAAAAAAAAAACACAGCTGACCCAATGGACCTTAACAACTATCGTCCTATTTCTAACAGCCCTACCCCAGCCAAACTCTTGGAAAAATGCGTTCTACAACAACTGACTAAACACATTGACCACTTCGACCTCCTTGACAGTCACCAATCTGGCTTTAGAGCAGGGCATAGCACCGAATCAGCCATGACTCACATTATCGACAACGCGTTACAAATACTTGTCCAAAATGGATCATGCCTTACTCATCTTATTAGACCTCTTGTCGGCCTTCGATATGGTCAAACACGAGAACCTGATTGACCTGCTGAATCTCAGAATGGGCCTATCAGGCTCAGTGCTCAACTGGTTTTCCTCCTTTCTTCATATCCGTTCCCAAAAATTCAAGGTCAATAACTCCCTGTCCAATCCTGTACCAGTGACTCTTGGAGTCCCACAAGGGTCCGCACTATCCCCGACTCTATTCAATCTGTTTATGGAGCCTCTTACTGCCTTGCTGCAATCATCAAACGTCCAATTTCACATGTATGCAGATGATACACAACTCTACCTGAAGATTAATACTCCTGAAGATATTAAATTATTCAACAAGACGCTGCTGAACACCCATTCATGGCTAGCGAAGAACCATCTCAAACTTAACGCACTCAAAACTGAATTCCTAATTATAGCTCCACCCTCCAAAATACCCCTCCTCCAGGATTGGTTCATACACCTCATGGCAACTATCATTGACTCTGCAAAATCTCTGGGTATAACACTTGATCGCAACCTCAACATGCATAAACATATTGGCAACGCAACAAAGCGAGCAAATCTCCAGATTAATACCCTAAGGAAGCTTAAACCCTTCCTACCAAAAAACGACTTCAAGACGGCAGTTCAAGCTCTAGTTATCCCCAAGATAGATTACGGTAGTGTTTCTCTTTGCGACCTCCCCAAAGCTACAACAGCACCACTAAGAGCCACCACTAACGCTGCAGCTAGACTCATCACAGGCTCAAAAAAAAGGTCCCACATCTCCCCAGACCTGAAAGCCTTGAATTGGCGAACATGGGAAGCCAAAATTCACCTAAAAATAGCCTACATGACCCACAAAGCCATTCACCATAAAACTCCCGGCTATCTCGCTCAGAAACTGTTTATCTCTGGGGGTAAAAGATCCACAAGAAGTGCAGAAAGCCTAGTACTGAAGCCACACAGATTTAATAAGACTAAAACCTATAAACGCTCCTTCTCAGGAATGGCCCCTTGGATATGGAACGCACTACCCCCAGAAACCAGACTTATCACATCCACTGCATTGTTCAAAAAGGAAGTAAAAGCAATTCTCATGAAAAAATCCACATGATCTTCACCTAAGGTTAACATGATCTGCTGCAAACATACAACCCATATGGCACCGATGCTCTCTCGGCCAGCACCTATTTCCTATTTTATTTTGCACAACTTAGGATGCAGATCCGATCTACCTCTATTGTTTGCTTTTGGTCTGCTCATTATGTACACGTATATCTGTATTTTGTATTGTTTTTGGTTAACTCTTTTCATCATTGCCTGTAAAGCGCTCTGATATCCGAATAGGATCTGGTTCGCGCTCTATAAAACTTTCAAAATAAATAAATAAAATCAATACATACATAGAAAGTGCAGTTTGTACAGTGCTAGACAAGGCGAGAGAATACACAATAATATATATAGACAAATGTATGCAAATCCTATGGCGATAAATTATAGGAGGCGGGTAGGAACATCAAGGAAGGGAGTGGCATTGTGCATTTAAAAAAAGCCAAGCGTTTATATGTATTGTGATAGTAAGGCCATCGATTTCAAGGTTGACCAATACATTATTAAATATATATTGGATTGTTATAAGAGACAAATATTTAGAAACCGCCACATGTGGTAGGGCAGGTTGCAGGATTCCGATAATAGCCCGAATATTAATCCAGCGTGATAGAGCATATGCATTTGACCAAAAGTGGAGTAATATCCGCGGACATGTCGAGGTAAGGGGCACATAGTCAGGTCACATATAATAACAACGTATACAAAAGATAAATAAAGACATATTTACATGTTATCGATGAGAATCCGGTCAATAATTCAAAATACAAAGGCAGAAGAAAAAGGGAGAAGGAAGGAAGATGGGGTCCGGTGTAGAGAAACGGGATGATAGGATCAGGTGGACCCAGGTATTAAATCTGATGCGGTCACTAGGTCATAGCCTGCAGGTCCGGTGAACTAGTATTGATCTACGAGTATCACGAGGTCAGTTAAGGGAAGGCGCAGGTGTATGGTTTATCTATTCCAAGACTAGGGTCTCGAGACATTCCAGTTACTTGTTATCGGTGTACACCGTGTCATTTGCAATTGTTATGAAGCAGAGTGCAGCTCGTGTCATCTAATCAAAATACGGCATGGGGGAGTGAGGTAACTCTGTGGAAGCGTGTGCGGGGCTTCACGCTAACCGTTAGATTTGTATGGGGACAGAGTTCGTCTACGTGATTCGATATCCTGGCAATCGATCTGGGGTTGAAGGAAATGAGATTAATTCCAGGCGAGGAGTTGCCTGGTAGGCAAGCAATGGGGATCTAAGTGGTATGGGGCAGCGCTTACCCGAAAATCATAGGCATCAATGCCTTCGAGCAACCAGTCTCAGCAGTCGGTGTCAGCAGCTGGCTGGACGGATGGCCCGTCTAAAGTATTGGGCACGGTGAGCACTTCCGGATCAGAGTGGGATCTGGATCCAGTAGGAAGGGGCTATGTCGGCGCCATCTTGGAATGGTATGAGCTCCGGGTCGTATGACTATCTCGTAAACAGGATTTTATATATCTGAAAGACACTACTGAATGAACTGGAGCCTGGTACGGCAAACTAGGTGACAGCTGTCTTAGTGAGTGAAAAATAAGTGGAATTCTCTCAAGGAGGTGTAACTCCCAGAAAATCTCAGTGGGGATGCCTATATCGATCGGGTAATTAACAGCCATTTTATAGGGGTGAAATGTGTTGAACATACACCTCTTAAGTATATAAGACAGTGTACGGGGGGGTTGGTTATTTAGGGAAAGAATAAGAGGCTTAAAGATATGACTGGAAATGTCAGAGATAAGGTTTGGTAAAGATCAGGTGTTCAAGGTAGTACTGTATTAATCGTTATGCAAAGTAATGGGGCATATTGATGCACCAAGACAAAGTTTGGAAGCGTTTCATTGGCATGATTCCAGTGCTAACTGATAGTATCTTATAGCAAACAATAGACTGTTATCTAAGAAATAGAGGGTTATTCAGTTAGTTATTTTACATGACACAGAGTGTTGAACGGAGGCCTGAAGGGGTCCAGTGGGATCAATCATCACCTAGCCAGACGTGCATTTCAGCGTCTTTGTTCAGGCCCAGGTTCACCGTGTTACAGTAGAGGATGAGTTTACTTTCTCTTCTCCTTAGTTTTAGTTCACGGTTGCCTCCTCGTTTAATCTAGTGTATCAGTTCTACGCCAAAGAAAGTGAATTCATTCTTGTGTGGGTGTTCCAGATGAAAATGTTCCATCAAAGGATGACCTGTATTGTACTTCTTGATATTCCTGTAATGTTCTTGGATAAGGGTTTGTAATGGTCGGATTGTGCTCCCAATGTAGGCTTTGTTGCAGGGACAGAGTATAACATAAATTACAAAATTGCTGTTACAATCGATCCACTCTGTGATCGTGAACTATTTCCTTCCCTTGTGGCATTGGTACTTGGATGGTTTTGTTTGTGCTGAGTTTGCGTATACTGCAATTGCGGCAAATATGGAATCCCGCTGGGCTGTCTAGGAATGTAGACTTTTGTTTCCTTTTATCGAAAAATTCTGAGCAACATAGCATTCTTTTCAAGTTCGGGGGTCTTCGGAAAGTCATTTCAGGGTATTCCTTGAGATATTCACCAAGGCTTGGAGTATATTGGAGGGGATGCCAATGGCGTTTCAAGACTTTTCTTATGTGCTGGTGTCCATTATGATAGTTGGTGTTGAAACGAATTCCTGTGTTCACCTCTTTGATGTTTTTAAGTTTCAAAGTGTTTTTTCGGTCCATTTTGGAGACTGTTCTAAGGGTGTTTTCCAGCGTACTGCGATTATATCCTCGCTGTTCTCGTCGAGATATCACCTCCTTCCCTTTGTCCATGAACACCTGTTCTTCGCTGCAGTTCCTACGAGTTCGTAGCAGTTCTCCCTTTGGTATATTCTTGATATTACGGGTGGGGTGGCAGCTATCTGCTCTTAAGATGGAATTTGTGGCTGTTTCCTTCCTGTGCAGTTTGCTGTGTATAGTATTGTCTTTTGTAATGTTGAACAAATCAACCCAAAACAATTTCTGACATCGACATTCATACCTAACCAACAGAAACCTATTATCACAAATAATTTCTATTTTATGATAATAAGCACCCTACTAGAAGAGGACCAATACGTGCTACTCTCCATAATCTGCATATGTAAAAATAGTGGTATTTGGATGATGGATGGAGCATTAGAGTTAATGCCACATCCATACAGTCAAATATACAATACACACCCTAATGTAAGTATCAATACAAAGCTTTTAGTATATGTTTTACTGATAAAGGTCCATAGAAAATTATATTTAATGTAACCATGATCTCAACATTTAAAAAAAGTACACTGTGACTTACGTTTAACCCTGGGCGAAGCACTACGCTCCGCTCGCGGAGTTTGCGAAGTTTTTGCAACTTCGCACTACGCGAGCGGCACGTAGCACAGTGCGAACATGCGTAGTGCAGCGTAGCGTAGTGCAGCGCTAATTTTTTGCTTGTTCGCGGTTCTGAACGTCATGTTCGCGACTGCGAGCAAGCAAAATGACATCCCGGCGAGATTCTCAACGCGAGGAGGTCAGGTTTCTCATTGTGAGTGGTTGCGCATGCTCGCGACCGCTCTCAATGAGAAACTACCTGTTCGCGTTGAGAAAGCTGCCGCTCGAGTAATAATCTCCTCGAGCAGCAGAAAATGACAGCTCGCACTGTGCAAGATGCCGTTTTCAATGCTTGCACAGTGCCGGATGCTTGTCCGCACTGTGCAATCATTGAAAACGCATCTTGCACAGTGCGAACATGCTACTACGCAGCTCGCGTAGTGCTACGTGAAGTTCGCGTAGTGCGAAGTGCACTTCGCGTAGCTTCGCGTAGCGCTACTTCACGAAATACGCCCACCCTTACTTACGTTCAGGTTTTGTTTATTTTGTACATTTTTTAGGCAATTCGTAATTTTCTAAAACAAAACATTCCTTTGAGCTGATTATACGTCAGATAGCAAAATTCAATCAATTTCCTTTTTCTAAACAAAGTACTTTAGCTTTTGTAACTCCTATTAAAAAATGATCACTACACAGCTATTATTCAACCCTAATACTTTCTACACAATAAAGAATAAAATGTGGCACTATCAAATTACTTTGAGGAATCATGGATTAGCAATCTAAACAGGTCACGCCACAGAAGGGCAGCTAACTTTCAAGAACTAATAATGCCTTTGTGGGTTAGCATAACTCTCTCTATAGCACAATTGAAAAAAACTCACCGTAACTTCTATAACATTTTTTTGAATTAAAAAAAATGTGCAAAGTCTCCAAGAAATGAAAGAAGGGCAATCTTTTGCAACTAGTTTGCAGCAGTGAAGTGAATAACAAAAGCTAAAAATATACTATAATTTGGCATGATCAGTGGCTCATACTATTTGGAAAATATTGCACACATTTCACAAAATGAACTGTACTTGAAATAAAATTAGACTTTACTTTCCTGTCTGGCAAATATTTTAAAAATGTTTCTGATTGTCCTTTTTTATATTTATTTAAAACTATACTGAAGAGGTTTTATTTCTTCAAAAGTCTGTTAAGAACCATCCACTGCCATTCAAGAGTATTCCACTGACTCGAACTCCATGTTTGAACCTTTAAAAAAGCCTGATAATTTTTTTAAAAAGAGATCCATTTTAAGAAATACTCCAGAGAAGTTAATATCTAAATCTCTCTTACAACATCTAGGGCCTGATTTTGATGTTGGGTGGAATTATTTCTGCCTGACACCGACTACGTCCTGGGACCGAATGACACCTGGTCGGGAGTTCCATCTGCCTCATTAGGGTTCAACTGAAAACTGTTCTGTCACATTCCTATATTTCACTATGGGAGCATGCATTATGGCCATAACCCTGCAGTAATGCATGCTCCCATAGTGAAATGGGAGGTGCGGTACATTCCTACACCCCTTGGCAGGCACCTCAAGGAGGCCCTTGGAAGCCAGCTGGAATGACCAGCCAGTTTTATTTCCTATCATCAGAAAGTAAACTGAGTGGGCCATTACGATGTGGGCCTGAAGGTAGGAGCTTTTACGGGCCGCATCGTAATTGGCCCTATAATCTGAAAAAAAAAATTGACTCTAAAAAAGATTTTTTTAATATAAAATAACTTCCACTTAAACATGAAAATGTTGACATTGCATAAAAAACATTAACAAAACAAACATTTTCAAAAAAATAAGAGCCTAAAATTAAACAAAACTGGCATAGCCTGTTCTCAGCAACCTATAGAGGGAAAAAGTGTGAAAATACATCAAACAAATCAACATTACCTTCAACATTCACACCTAAGAAACCTCGCTTAGAATCACCATCTAATAAAGGTACCTTTAAATTTAATATAGCTAATAAAAATAAAAGTTTTCTACCTCTCCAGCAAAGCAGCACCCATTTGTCCTTGCCCACAATACTCCACCTACTTACAAAGGAGATGAAAAAGTCTGAAAAGAAACCCCAAAAATATGAATAAGAAACTAAAAAATGGACTTAAAAGTCTATAAAAAAAATAGAAACAATGGGGAAATTACATTATTTACTTTCATTAAAATATTAAAAAATATATAACACATGCATAATTGCTAATATTTTTGGAAAATGGTATTTATATTTTACTATTTTATGAAAAATTAAAAATTCATAATAAATATGCAGTCTTAATGTTCAATAAAATATCTTTTTAAATGCAAAAGTGTATTTGTTTGGTGGTCTTTTTAATTTTTAAATATATAATTGAATGTTTATTATGTATAAAGCTTATTATTATTTTAGATTGACAACATTTCTTCCTATGGTCTTCAAACTGTATTTATGAATTGATTATTAATACAGATTAACATCATTTAATATATATTACATTTTATATTTACTACCCATCCTGGGCCACTATACCCTTTACATCTCATTCCTTAAATAATATTTCATTGTGTTTATAATTACTTTTTTTTTAAAAAACATAGTACAATATTAATTAATAAAAACATAATGAAGGCCTGTTTATGATGCCGTTGGACTGACTGTCCAAATGGGATCCAAGTTTCAAGTTTCTTTATTTTTGCATAGTTAACTAATACCATTGCAATGCTAACACTTTGGGGCCGATTCCGATTCCGTTCGAAAATCGGCCCGACCGACTCGTACCGGGAACGGAGTCAGACTGACACCTACAGGCACCGTACGATCTGTGCAGTACCATGTAAAGACCGTGACCTACAACCGAGCCGTATGGAAAACAAGCCGTACGACCGAGCCGTACAAAAATCAGCTATCCGGCCGGAAAATGGACATGAGCTGCACCGACCGAGACGAACCCGAAATGAACCAGAACAATATGTACCTGCAACGTCCGATACGCACAGTACAATGCAAAACGCATGAAACCCGACCGATTCGCACGGCGCCCCAGCCGCAAGACCGACACTGCCCAAAAACGTATCTGAAGCGAGAGACCACCGTGATAGACTCGCATGTAGCACAGAACACCATCAGGTGACAGACACGGAGCAGCCCGCAGAAGCCAACATCAGCGTCCAACTTGCACAGAAGAACGTCTCTTACATGCCCACAAAAAACAATGGGAAAAACACAAAAAAAGGACCAGTTAAGCAATGACAAAGTCAATACATAAAAAAATAAAAAAACAACACACAGACACACCCACAACTCCACCTATAAAAAGGCAAAAAAACACTACCATGATCCTTTGCAAATACAACAGAGTAGCCAGCACAGAACAACTTGAGACACCAACCACAGAAACATGCACAACTCACCCATCAATCAACCTACACACCATCAGCACCCCTGCAAAAACTCTCACACATACACCCACCCACCCTCACTTGCACACACACATACATCACTCCCCACCACCAGCCATCACCATGCCCCCTAAGAAGAACTCACAGTTCACAGACACTAGGTTAGAAATATCGGTAGATGAGATCCTCAGAGTGGAGCCACATTTGTTTGGCACATTGGTACAAAGGACCCCCATGTCAGAGAAAACCAAGATGTGGGAGAGGATCGTGGACAAGGTGAACGCACAAGCACCAGTGTATCGCTCAAAGACCGACATCCAGAACAGGTGGTATGACGTGCGCAGGAGGGTCAAGAACTCCTCCAGAAGGAACATGTATTGAGCCAGCTCACTGGCAGTGGCCCTCCTGCCAAACCAGTCTACTTCAGGTCCTGGGAGGAGAAGGTGCTGAACCTCCTACCACCAGAGGGCATGCATGGCCTACCCGACATACCAGAGCCTGGTGAGTACACAACCAATATACTCAATATTGTGTCACAATATACACACATCACCGTTAAGGGGACAGTAAAACCATGCACTGATAGCAAAGGCATAGTAAACAAAAGTCAATAAGCCCAAGAAGTGTATGCTACTCAGACAAACACAATACTGGCAACATCATAGTGATTTGTAACTATGTCATTACATGTACAAACCTACCAACAAATCGAGCAAGGCAGTGTCAGTCATCTTGTCAGCACAGGCACACCCCCTCACAGGGAATCAGAGTCAGAAAGCGGGAATGGAGGGCATGCTGGGAAGGGGGTATAGCCCAGAGCATGGTGGGACTTGCAGTCACTTACTAACCTCAGCCACCTACATGGCCCAGCAAGCCCACACTGCAGCATGCTCACCTCACAGGGGGTGGACATGGGCTGGCAGGTACCTTGGGACTGCGTTCTGTTGTGGGGAGCATAAAGCCCTGCTTGGAATTGGCCACCATCAAACACCAGAACTCCACTGTCTGCCATCTTGACAGCACAGGCAGACCCCCTCACAGGGAATCAGAGTCAGAAGGAGGGATGTAAGGGCATGCTGGGGAGGGGGGTTGTGGCCCAGAGCATGGTGGGACTTGCAGTCACTCACTAACCTCAGCCACCTACATGGCCCAGCAAGCCCACACTGTACCATGCACACCTCACAGGGGGTGGAAATGGGCTGGCAGGTACCCTGGGACTGGGCTCTGTTGTGGGGAGCACAAGGCCCTGCTGGGAATTGGCCACCATCAAACACCAGAACTCCACTGTCTGCCATCTTGACAGCACAGACACACCCCCTCACAGGGAATCAGAGTCAGTCAGAGGGATATGAGGGCATGCTGGGAAGGGGGGTGTAGCACAGAGAATGGTGTGACTTGCAGTCACTCACTAACCTCAACCCCCTACATGGCCCAGCAAGCCCACACTGCACTATGCTCACCTCACAGGGGGTGGAAATGGGCTGGCAGGTACCCTGGGACTGGGCTCTGTTGTGGGGACAACAAGGCCCTGCTGGGAATTGGCCACCATCAAACACCAGAACTCCACTGTCTGCCATCTTGATAGCACAGGCACACCTCTTCACAGGGAATCAGAGTCAGAAGGAGGGAAGTGAGGGCATGCTGAGAAGGCTGAGAAGGGGGGTGTAGCCCAGAGCATGGTGGGACTTGCAGTCACTCACTAACCTCAGCCACCTACATGGCCCAGCAAGCCTACACTGCACCATCCTTATCTCACAGGGGGTGGAAATGGGCTGGCAGGTACCCTGGGACTAGGCTCTGTTGTGGGGAGCACAAGGCCCTGCTGGGAACTAGCCACCATCAAACACCAGGATTCCACTGTCTGCCATCTTGACAGCACAATGCAAACAAGTGAAAATGCACCTATACCTCGTTTTTTCAAGCATTAGTGATTTGTGCTCAAAAGGCAAACCTCTTTTTGTTTATCTTGGTATTTTTATTTTACCTTTTTCTTTTTAAGTTTTGTAAATACACGGGGAATGGAAATATAGTCAAATTGTATCCATATAACAAACCATTTCGACAAAACATTGCAAATGTGCATAAACAAACTCAATTAGACTCTACAAAAGACATCACAAAATGTTTTCTTTACATCTGTGACAAAAACAATATACAAAAAACAAGCAACAAACATCAATTGTCAACAATAAATCGTTTGGCAAATACAAATATCCCTTTGTTTTTCAATAAAGTTTATCCAAGTGGAAAATAACTCTTTCTATTTTATTTGTGGAATATTTATCCACAAAACCTTGAAGTTGTCTCTAGTAACACAACTGATAATGTCTGTCTCTTCCAAACACAGGTGCTACTGGGGAAATAGCAGTAAGTGAAGAGGAGTCCCTGGCCCAGACTCTGGTGGAGGATGAGCTCTCTGGTGTGGATCTGGCTCTGTCCTCTTCGGATGACGAAGATCAACCTGGCACCTCCGGTGTTAGTCATCATGCAACCCCACCATTACAAACACCTGCACCCCCTGCAGCTACGCCAACAACATCTGGCCACAGACCTAACACCGCTGCCAACACGGAGAGACCTAGTTCACAACATTCAAACAGTAGAGGGACACCGGCCACCCAGGAAGCTACGAACAATGACAAGGAACAAGCAACACCCAAGGGGGTCCAGGGTCAACTGTGCATGCCAATACAGGTCCAGCCTGTGTGTCTAGGGGTGGTGGGAGTGGTGTTAGGCAGATGTCACGGCCTGCAGAGGGGCCTGGACTGCCTGATGACCCCCAACTGGTACACATCATAGATGCGTACCAGGATAGCACTGGAGGATTCAGCCAGGTAGTGGGGATCCTCAAGGACATGCAACTGGAGCAGGCTGGCCATCATGCAGGCATGGAGATGGAGGTCAAGTGGGACAAACTTACTGCAGTGCATAGTGACATATTGACCTGTGTCCGCCAGAGTACTACAGCAATGTCATTACCGTTATAAGACTCATGTTGATGTGACACACATGAGGGAGTCACACCAATAGGGCAACACAACACATACTCACCATGGACATGTGACACATTGCCTACAAAGATGTTTGCCAAATATATGGTGGAATGCACAGACACCACACCTTTACACAGCTAACAAGCCCACAGGTGAGGTAACCAAATGTCAGTCAGATGTGTGAAGACACACAACACAGATAAGTAAATGAAGCACAGGTTCATTACAAATCAGAAACAAGTTTATAACATAACAGTAGCAAGGTGAATCCACGTGACAGTGGGCACACGGTCATCAAGTGTCGACAAATAGCGCTTCAGGAGTGTCTGGTACATCACATGATGGCATACTAGAAGTCCAACCCTGGCATTGGATTCTGGTTCTCGGTGTCAGACTTCACCAAGCAGCTGGCAAAGTACCTTGGGAAGGACAGGAATGAGACACAGTCAGAAGCACACCAGAACAGGATGGAAGTGCAATAAACATGTCACAAGAAACCTACACACTAACAAATTAGAATGTCAACACCATTGTGAAATACAGACCATCTGACAGAACACATCACTGCACGCATCCAGTCAATTACCACACAGACAAACTCAAACAGCAACTGAGCTGCACAAACACATCACAGGCTAACTCAGGGCATTGACAAGACAACCCTGTGAACTCACATTCAGCTGAAGAAGTTGTTGTTGAGCTGTGTGCGGACATCACCCTCATCATCATCACTGGCCTCGTGGCCCAGGCCAGGATCCTCCACAGGTGGTGGATGTTGATCGTCATCGTCCTGTATGAGAGGCACCTTCTTCCGCACTGCCATGTTGTGGAGCATGCAGCAGACGATGATGAACTTGCACACCTTTGCAGGCTCATATGGGAGGGCTGCTCCGGTCTTGTCCAGGCAGCAGAAGCATCTTTTCAGGAGACCAAAGGTACGCTCTATCACTCGCCTGGTTCAGCCATGTGCCACATTGTACCGCATCTCAGATGCTGTCACAGGGTTCCTGAGGGGTGTCAGCAACCACGGCATGTTGGGGTATCCAGAGTCACCTACATACAAATATTTACACATTAGTTGAGTATTGTAAGGGGGTGGGAAACAACATTGCCAAACCCACACAATGGTAAACAGTACACACCAGCAAGCCAGGCATGCTGGTTTGGCATCTGTGACATCATCAACAGTATGTGACTCCTGCTCATGATGTAGGCAATGTGCGCAGAACCAGGGAAGCGTACGCACACATGTGTGATGACCATGTCCGTCAAACATACCACCAGAGCATTGATTGAGTGGAAATGTTTCATGTTGTGGTATGTCTGTTCAAGTGCATGTGGTGGTATCAGAGCCACATGTGTGCCATCGATTGATCCAATCACGTTTGGCATCCTCCCCAGTCTATAAAAGGCATCCTTAACGTCAGAGAGTTCACCCAGGCTAGGAAACTTGATGTAGGAGTCTAGGTAATTCAACAGCCCCTCCAAGACATCACGAAGCACACGGCTGAACATAGTTTGTGACATACCACCAGCACTAGCCACAGTGTGTTGGAAGGTACCGGTGGCAAAGAAGTGGAGGGATGCCATCACCTTCACCTTTGCATGTGACCCAACGCGGGTGACTTCTACAGTGACGTGTCAGTGCTGTCGGGTATGTCTGGCCAGGTAGCAGATGTGGTGCCAACTGCTCCGCCGACTCATCTATCAGTCTACTGGTGAAGCAGTACTGCCGGATGCTGTCGCTTTCCACCATGGTCTCAAGGTCAGGGAACGGTCTATGGACTGCTAGTGCCCTGCAGTACAGAGATGGGTAAGGTAAGATTATACATTCAGCTACCCATGTGGCACTCACCTTGAGAAATAATCACATGATACATCATTGCAATACACAATTAACTGAGGTGTGTGCTGTTGGTTATGGACACATATGTCACCTTCATGCCCATTATCTCACATATCAATTACACATGTGTAGATGAGATCCTGGAGGTAAATGGCAAATCATTGGGCAGTGGTACAGTACCTATGGACTGCTGTTCAAAACACACAACACAGTGACAAGTGAGGACTGATGTTTCAAATGCATCACAACTACATGTCAGGGAGATAACCATGGTCCCTGTATTGCCACATGTGCACTGGAATGACATGTTGTATCATGGACATCCCACAACCAATCATGAGTCCCACTGTTAGTGGCCCCTATGGTCCCTGCAGGCCTTACATGGATGTCCCTGAGACACACACACAGCATAAATGTGGATGCACAAGGCCCATGGTGGACCCTGTCTCATATTAGGCACATGGAAACACAAACATCAGAGACACAACATGCACACAGACTGTGGGGGTACATCATGATTGTGGCCATGGGTCTTGGTGTCACGTACATGACATGCAATCCTGTGCTCATGGTGTATGTGACAGGTCATACACATCTCCAAACTGGTACTGTGTCAATAACTCATGCCCATACGCCAACAGTTGTACATTACCTTTGTAAGCTGCACAACACAAAAACTAATCTGTCCCCATGAACCCGTGCCCAGCCTGGGAGTGGCTGCACCTAAGTGCCACACAAGACTAGGAATGTTGTCCCCCATGCATACACATGTGATGCAGCCTCACATGCCATGTGATGCAGTGTGGGACATGCTTAGGTGTTGTAGGTGTGGCCATGGCAATGAAACGTGTGTTTAAACCGTGTGCAAGTCACACCAATGTGATCCGACGCGGGTGACTTGTATGCAAACATGCCGTACATTAATGGACCGAATGGTGTGCACACCTTCTCCATTGACTGCACGATGCATATGCATTACAGTCATCCGCATCAGATCACATTGATGACAATGGGAAATGCATGCGCACGGCTTGGTTCATGCATGACGGACACGTATGCAATGTGACCCAACGCGGGTGACTTCTACAGTGACGTGTCGTGCTGTTCTGGTCCCAGACGTGCGCACGCATATCCCTTAGAATAGTATTGAGACGGATGCGTTTGGTTTAAAAAATATGCGTCGTATAGTCAGTTTACCGAGCCGTGCGCACTCATTGGCAATGGGCTGTGATGGAGACGGACGCAAATTCAAAAATCGTTTGCGTTGTGCACTGGAAATTCAGTTGGATGCGTACAACAATGTTGCAATCCTAGGGTGTCCTGAGGTGAGAGTTTTGAACGATGCGGAAGATGTGTAGGAGTCTTACATTTCCATGAATTGGACAGATTCCTAGAATGCATCCGTGTCTGGCCTATCAGTAAGGGGCAATGTCACAGAATCGGCCTCTGCAGCACTGATTTAAGACTGGCAGGCCCCCAGGGAGCTCACTTGCCTGCACTACATGCTGCAGGGCCACATTTTTGATTCACCTGCTGCTGTCTCTGCTTCCTCTGGATCCTGCAATGGCACGCACGCCCCGGCATTCACAGAGGAGGAGAACCAGGCCCTGTTTGCTCTTCCACTGACACCACCACCAGTCTGTCCATGGCCTCCTCCCTGATGGGAGCAGTATCTCTCCTCCAACATTTCCTCACCCCTTCAGCCTCTGCCCAATCAACAACTCCTACCCCCCTACCTGTCCCCAACACACACACACACCAGCACGGTCACCCAAACACACAGACACAGACAGCACACAATCACCCAAGCCAAAGTCAAAACGTGCCCGGAAGCAGAGTCAGGGGACTGATACCACACACACAGGGGATGGGTTGCAAACACACACACACAGTCATCCACAACCATTTCGCAGTCCTCAGATCCCTCTCCCTCCAAGAGCCCTTCCTGTGCCTCACCTGCAACCCCATCTCCTAAGAAGCTCTTCCTGTGTGACCTAGGCCTCTTCCCCTCCGATCCAGCAGATCCAGACTACAGGGGGAAGAGGAAGTTCCCACACACAGAGAAGAGTGCCCATCATACCTGGACACCCTCCTCCAGGCGCAGGCAGACTGAGGCCCCCACCTGCAAGTCACCCCGTACCCGGAAGAGCAAGACCCCTCCCCCACCCCCCAGCTCCACTGCACAATCTCCTTCCTTCATCTCCCAGGTCACCGCACCACAGGTTCTCCTGCCACTCCCTGTCTCAGGTTCCCCCACCCAAAGATACATCATCCCCAGAATGCTCAAGCCCTCCCCAACTCCCTCTTGCCCATCCACTGACACCACCACCAGTCTGTCTGTTACTCCAACTACTGGGGTGACCGTGGCCCCCCAGCTGTCCTGCCAACCTCACCTGCACCCCTTTCCACTCCCATGGGATTATGCACTACAGTGGATTCCACAACCACCCAGTCTGACATGGGCACTGCAGTGGGGACCATGTCCACTACACCTGACCTGCCCACTGCAGTGGTTCCAGCACCCACCCAATCAGAGTTGTGCCCCACAGTTGTGACGGCACAAACCATGTCAGACACCTCCACTGTAGTTGCCACTTACTCTCCTGCACCCACCACCCCTTCACAGCCTCCTTCTGATGAGCCCTGATCCTGTCCCTGCGGTGCCTGGCCTGCCCCATGTATGCCCCTCAGAGTGGATTTCCCCAGTTCTTGGCAGTGCAGGCAAGCAACGGGTGACATCTGTCACTCACACCCTCATTGGACTTTGTTTTCTGAGAGGACATTGGACTACATTTCATTTTGGATTTTCCCTTTCAGCTTGCAATTTGCTGAATAAAGCCTTTTTTGTTACCCTTGTGCATTTGATTTAGCTGGACATATTGCTGATGCTGTTTACCATGACTTTGCTGTGATGATGCAGGATTTACAGATGTCTGTTACTGAGGTGTTGATGTGGTGTACTCCATGTGGACCATGAGATATGTTTCCTGTTCAGGTTGGTAGCCATGTCATCCTTTGCAGCTGACTGGGTGTGTCATGATTTTTGCACTGGGATGTTAACATTTCATTGGCATAGCCACATCTGTGGCTTGCACCCATGCACATATGATGTGCTTCACATTGTACAATTTGACACTTTCCCTGACTGTTGTCCCATCTCCATTGTACATGCCGGTGTTGGCATCATTGGTGTAAAGTCAACTGTGTCCTCTGTGCAACTTGCTAGACATATTTATTGTCTATGTGCAGGTGACTTAAGGGGCTCTAAGGTACCCAGGCGTATGTCACCAGTGCCTATATTGGGTGGTAAATTATGGTTGACTGAACAGGTGTAGTGCTGACATATCCAGGAATCCTACATACTGTTTGGCATGTGCTGCTATTTCCATGATGACACCTACCTTGAGATCACTGTGATGATGGGGGATTTTCACCCTTTGCCACAATGCTCAACTTTAGTTGCATTTAGGGTCCACACATTTTACATTGGATGTACACACTGATGGAGGTTATGACAACATTGGCCCAGTGCTATTTCAAAGCTTGACTTGTGTAGCCCACACTCAGGTGTTGTTCAGACATGTGATGGTAGTTGCAGTGTGTGTCGTAAATCAAATTCACTGTTGGGGGTATTTGTCAGGCACTACACACTGTTGGCATGATGTTGTGGGGAAATGTATTTGGCTGACATACCTGTGGTTGATGTTTGATGAATGTCTGGTGCATAATCCACCCTATGGGTGGGGGTGTCAATTTTGTCAGACACACTGACCCTATGGGTGTGTGAGGCAGTAGCGATGGGCAACATGCCTCTATCGGTGGGATGGCATCAGTGATAGGTAACATGCCCCTAAAGGTGGGGTGGCATCAGTGATAGGCAACATGCCCCAATGGGTGGGGTGGCATCATTGGTAGGCAACATGACATATATGGATGGGGTGGCATCAGTGATAGGAAACATGCCCCTATGGGTGGGGTGGCATCAGTGATAGGCAACATGCCCCTATGGGTTGGGTGGCATCGGTGATAGGCAACGTGACCCTATGGGTGGGTGGCAGTAGTGATGCCCATGGGTTCCCTAAGTAAGGGTGGTACTGGTGGGCAGGGTCTGGCGGGTACCTGTTGGCGGGTACCTGTTGTTTGTTTGTATGGTGGGTGTCCGACTTACTGTCTGCGCCGTCCACGTCTGTTCCTGATCCGGTCATATATGTACAGGACTGGTATGACCTGCGCGTTTGGATTCATGCTCCGTCTCGATCCGTTGCTAGGTGCTCCGTTTCGAATGTGTGGATTGGGTTACTGGCGCGATTCGGAGTTGATATGCATTTCTTCCGGGTGCTGTGATGTGCCGTATGTGGCGACCCGTCCGGAATGTAGGAAGTACGCATCGTACTTGACAGGCCGGAAGTAGCAGTGTTTATGGTGCCTTGTGGTGTGAATTGTGTGTTTCCGGGTCAGGCTCGGACTTAAATTGTGGATGGAGTCGGAGCGTGCATGTCGGTCGGGAATTATGCACTTTTCCGCATCGTACTTCCTTGCACGGACGTTCCCACTCCTGGTGCCATTCGGCATTAAGGTAAGGCTACTGACACGTCTCAAAGGGCTGGCCGACCGACATCGGAATCGACCCCTTAAAAGAGTAAAATTTTAAACAGACATTCAATATGATTTCATCCACCTTTGCTGCCTTTTTGGTTGTTGTGATTATAAAAGAAAGAAACAATCTTTGGATGAAACCAGTTAAAGCCCAAAGGTAGAGCATTCTTTACAGTTTAAAATCAAAATTATTTGTAGTTATTAATGAATGTCATTAGCTTGCAGGATACTGGAAGGTGCAGTCTCAGATTTTTTGCTCCAGCCATGCTTGCCCATTTGTAAAATCGTATTAAGTATGTTGTTCAAATTGTCTTGACTTATTGCAAGGATCTAATTCCGACTACCGAGGCCGGGAAAGATCCCCCCCGCTGTATTACGATGCTACCGCAGAGGTCTCATCTACGGCTGTGCACATACCTTTGAATAGGTCACTGCAAGGGCATGCAAAATCACAGGAAACATGTGATATGTTCACACATTCATGAAATATGTGGGGATATGCCTTGTGCACCATGTACATCATTGCTGTAGTGTGGCAATCCATACCTACAGACTTACCTGTATTGCGGTGCCCACAGGGTCATAGTCTACGGGGTTCAGCTGCTGGGGTGTAGGAGAGACATGGAAAAACGAATCCAAGATGAAGACTGTCAGATAGAAGCTGAGTTGGGTGAGTATGCACCCCAAAACCATTGTTTCTGATGACTCCACCATGGTTGGTTTGTCAGAAACACACAGTGGTCGGAGATCCCTGTACTGCTCTATAGATGCTGTTTTTGTCTGAGCACGATCTCAGAGGTCAGAGAAAGGCTGTCAGAGTTGGCAGTCTTTCAACGGTTGGCCAACGTACAGGAGGCATGCATCGTAATCCGTTGGTCAGACCGACCACCTCTGACAGAACAGCGAAAGCAGGTCCGACCATATCATAGTCTAAAATGAATACAATTGTTCTGTATTAAATTACTTCCCACCCTGGCCTCTATATCTCATATATCTCATATACCCCATTCCTAAAGATTAAATGTCTATCATTTGAAAAATAATATTTCGTAAATGCTTTAAAAAATATCAAAACTGTAATAATTTTTTTAATGCTAATTTAATAGTTTCAAATCAATATTGTTCATTAATATTAAATTACACCCCACCGTCGGCCACTACATCCCTTATATCCCATTGATTATATTTAAATTCAATAACAATCTTCCTTAATACAATCTACTAAAATTAGTTCTTTTGGTAGTTCTCTAAATAAAAAATACCATTATTAACATAGTTACATTTAAAGTGTTGTATTGAGTGGCAACTACAATCCTTCAAATGAATACTGTCCACTCTTAAACTTTTTTTGTGGTGGGGGAATTCCATCAAACCCACGCTTTAAAAAAAGAAATCTAAATAAAAAATACCAATATTACATTAATGCCCACATGCATCAAAGTGAATTGCATTCGCAAACGGTGCGAATCGCAAAATTCGGCAGTTTGCAAATGCAATTCATTGCTTTGGGATGCAGCATCTTTCAAGTGTTTTTTCGCTATTTTAGGAATCGCAAAATGCTTTGCGATTCCTTAAAAAAATCGCAAATTTAGCGATTCACATTTTTTTGCGAAAAAAATGTATGCAGGAAAATTCGTTATTTGCGATTCCATAAGAAATCGCAAATAAGAATTTTTAAAATTAGAAGAAGTCAAACCTGGTGGTAATTTCTTCAAAATTGCACAATGCAGGTGAAATCCATCAAGAGTGCATATAAGGTGCCCCAGAAAGCTTCAAACATTTTTTCACAATGGCAGCACTCTTTTTTTTGGCACTGAGGCAGAGGTTGAGAGCTGCAGCAGGATGGAGGAGAAGGATTATACAAGAGCGAATTTTCAGAGTGTGCATTACCTTACTAGGGCAGACAGAAGCAGAAATCTATGATAAGTATAGGCTCAATGCTCATTTAATTTTAGATTTAATTGCTGAATTGGACCCAATCTTGCAGAGACAAACATGCAGGACACAAGCCATACCTACCCATGTTCAGGTTTTGTGTTCACTGCACCTCCTTGCCTCTGGGTCATTTCAGGGTGTAATAGCCATTGCTGGTGGTGTCTCCCAGAGTTCCCTTTCAAGATTTTTTAATGCATTCCTGAATGCCATGTTGCAAAAAATAAGGCATCACATTAAATTTCCAAGTGCACAACAGGATTTTTTAAAAAGCAAGTTAGATTTCTACAACATGGCACATTTCCCACATGTCATTGGCAGTGTAGATGGCATACATGTTCCCATTTGCCCACCTTCAGAAAATGAGTACATTTTCCGCAACAGGAAAAGTTACCATTCTCTCAACATACAAGCAATTTGCAATTCTCAAACTATCATCACAGACTTAGTTGCAAGTTACCCAGGAAGTGCCCATGACTCCTATATTATTAGACACAGTGCCATCCACACACGACTGCTTGCTGGTGAATTTGGAGAAGGATATTTGCTTGGTAAATATAAATTTCATAATTTTTACATATTACTGTGCCTTCTAGACCCATGATGCTCATGCATTATATCTGTTATTACTTCTTAGGTGACAGTGCCTATGCAGTGAGGTCATACATATTAACACCCTATCTTAATCCAGTAACCAGAAAAGAGCAGCATTACAACCATGCTCACATATCAACCCGCAATGTGATAGAGAGCACCTTTGGTGTGCTGAAATCTCGCTTCCGCATACTACGTCAAACTGGAGGAGCTTTACAATATCGCCCTGAAATTTGCTGTAAAATAGTTGCTGCATGTGCAATGTTGCACAACTTAGCCACTAGGAGAGGCATAGAACTGGGTTTGGACGATGTACTAAATCAAAATGATAATCAGCCTCATCAACCCCATGCAAGATTACATGGACCAGAAGCAGCAGAGGGTAGAAGGAGAAGGGCAGAGATAACACAACATTACTTTTGAAAAAGGTAAGAACCACACAAGACACTCAGGTGCTTGACTGTAAACTGTTTATTGCACAGAAATTATATTTTATGCATTTTTCTCTTAAAATGTGAATGCTTTTAGATCAAAAAGTAATGTATTTTGCCTTTACTTTAAAGCAGAAAGCAAAGTTTTTTAAATGAGATGGTCATGTTTTTGACAAAAAATGTAACCTCAAAGGTACCATACTATTTTCTACATCCTCGCACCCCATATGCTTTGCCTGTACTTTTCATATCTCCCATGGGCATGTAACTTGATTTTTTTTTTTTTGTTGCTACGGCGTGCCGCAGGTAACACAGGGACAAGTATGCCACTGACATTTCTGGCAACATCACTAACCCCAATTTGTGGCTGGTTTGCAGGAGCATCATCACTTTGTGTTCTTTCTACAAGATTATGGAGTGTCCCCATTCCCCTGGCAATCTCTCCACAAATGTGTTTCATTTCCAATTGCATGGCAACTGTCTGCTTACAGATTTGAGCAGTGCTGCTTGAAAGTCGCGACATTCCCCTGGTGTGACTCTGCATGCAGGTCATTGCTCTAAGATGCCTCTTAGCACTTTCCCCTTGCTGTGTCTGTAGTACTGTGCACAGTTTCTCCAAAGATGTTGCAATGCGGTGCAGGTTATCTGATGTTGTTCTATGCCCTTTCTCAATGACATTTGTCATGTGTTTAATACTGTTGTGCATTGCACAAATCTCTTTGTCAATGTGACCAAGTTTTCCCTTCATGACTCTGATATCTTTGCCTTGTAGGCGCTGAACTTTAAGAATGTTATCCTCAACAACACTGCCGGTGCTGCTCTCCTCTACAGCTCTTCCTGTTTTTGACGCATGTGACCGGCGCCTATAAAACTGTTGAAGTCTAATACGCCTGCTCTGCATTGCGTTAGAGGTTGCTGGTGTTTCAACAGTCTGCATTTCTGGGACATTACCATTTTGAGTTTCATCTGTATCAGACTGCTGCAGTTTGCGCACTCTGTGTCTTTGCCTTCTTTCCAAATTTAAGGATGATGAAGTTGCAGCATTTGGCTCATCTGTGTCTTGTCCATCTTGAGTATTAAACTCTGTCAATTCATTCTCATTAATTTCTTGTTGTGTATCTATGATTGAAATAGTGCAAAGAGTGTGTTACTTTCAAATTTGCACTTTTTGTTTTGGTTTTCAAAATAAATTTTCATATAAAAATCGCTTGCTGCATGGCTATTTTCGTCTCCTAACATAATGTAATTTATTTTAAATTAACTTTGCTTATCTTTTGCATATGCAATTTATTAACAGACTACAACTTCCATAATGCAATGCTACATGACTGAAAATGAGTAATTGTTAGTTTTCGAAAATGTTAGATAACTACTGCAAGTGAGAAATGCCAATTAAACATCAACTAAATCATTTTAAGGCCTCTTCTATCCCTTTTAAAAAATGTAACAAACAATTTTAATAAGTCTTACCTTCAGAAGGTCCAACAAGGTCTGAGGTATCAATGTCAATTACTCCAACAACAGCTTCAGGTAAAAGTGTTCCTTCCACCATGTCTTCAAGGGGGGTATTGGGCCTATCCCTGGGCGTACCTCCACCAGTCCTTTTGGAAGACTTCATCCTGGTTGCTATTCTTTCCTTGGCACGACTGCGCAGGTCATACCAGCGTTTCTGTAAGTTGTTTATATCACGATGTGCAACACCCACAGCATTCACTTTTGCTTGGATAGCAAGCCAGAGATTCCTTTTCACTGCGTCAGGCACCTTCAAAGACTGTTTACCAAACAGTTGGTCCTGCCTCACAGTGACCTCCTCAATAAGTATTTCCAACTCCTGGTCACTGAATTTAATTTTTCTTTTCCTGGCTTGGATTTCTGCTTCAGCATTTTCATTAGCCATTTCTCCAAAAACTACAGACACACACACTGCTGCAGGTCCTCCAGGCTGAGCTCCAAATTCCAACTGCCAAACCTCCTCTTCAAACCTGGGAGCAGCTGCGTGCAATTATTCTCCTGCCTTCCTGGTTGTAATCACATTGAGATTCAGCATGTGTGCATTTTCGCTAATTGGGAATTTGCAAAATGCGAATTCGCAATTAAGAATTCGCACAATTCATGCGATTTGGTAAAAATTGCCATTTTTACAGAATCGCTTAAAAATTGCGAAAAAATCGTGCATTCCAAACTGCGATTCCTTATTTGCGATTCCTTAAAAATCGCAAATAAGGAATCACAATTTGGAACTTTGATGCATGTGTCCGTTAAAGTGTTTAAAGTGTTGTATGGGGTGCTAACCCCTAACCCACTTTCATACATTTTAAAAAGCCATTGACACTCCCATTAAAAAGCATTACCTAATGGATACTTACCTTATACTTACCTAATGCATGATAAAGTCTTGCGTTGTAAAGTCATACTTGGAAAATTCTTGTATTGTAAATGACATTTCATGGCAGAGAGGGTGTGGTAAAGGTACCATATGATATTCACAACACTGTAAAGACAACATACTGAAAAATTATATTTTAAGTAGAAATGATGGGAAGTAGCAAACATTTTTAGGTTTTGTCAACCACAGCGCACACTTTCTTGGTGAAAAGACCTGTCATTAGCTTGCGGTGGGCTTCAAGCTCACCCATTGTTTACCGTTGGATGGCTTTATTATCACTCTCATTCACTTGCTTTCTATTTGTCAGATTGCCTGGTTTTTACTTCCTTTTATTGTGTTTGCCCCTCCCCTGAAAAATGGACACATTACTTGTATCCTCCCACTGTTCACTTTTAAAGCACTACTATTTGTTTAAGCCCTCCATGAGAGCGCGTGTTTTCCAGCTGTCTCTCTCATGTTCTGCTCATCCCCATTCTGCCACACTCCATTTAGCTTTCTTGCACCAGTGTGCTTTTTCCCTGCTGCCTCTGTGTTGCACTCCCCTCCTATGTTTCAAAGACCAGCACTGCATGTTCACCTGTGTGCTTCACTCCAAACAGCTCCATGTTTTTCACTCTAACCTGTGTGGCTCATTTTGCCCTATGCTCTATGTATCACTCTCTCACACCTATTTCTTACCCCCACCCTTTGTATTCTTTCTGCCCCCCAAACTGCTTTGCCTACCCGATTGCTTCCTTCCCCACTGGTACAGTCCATTGTGATTTCCCACACCCATGCTTTAAAAAAGAACAAAAAAGCTTCTGTGCTACATTCATATTTTATATTTACCAATCAAATTCAGATTAGTGAACAAAAAAGAAAAAAGGCTCACATAAGTCATTTTGTAGTTGTGGCATTCAAGTCACATGCACCTACAAAATGAAGCAAGCAGGCATGTCTTGACACCTTTTTTTGTTTAGAATTTAACAATGTTCCATTACATTGGGGATGCTGTACAATATTGTTAAAAAAGATTGGCAAGGCCAATAGGTTCCAATGGTGTAACCTATTGGCTTTCGCAAATCTTGATGAAACATCCAGTCCCTGAATGATTTCTTTTTAGTTGGCGGAGCCAATAATCTAATCATGTAACCAACTAGAATATTCTTATTTGCTCAGCAAATTGCTTCTAAGTCCTTTTTCTTCAGTGGAGATAGTGTGTTAGGTGTTGAAATACGATCAAACCAGAATAACTCTGAAATTCACAAATCATAGTTAAATTGGCTAACCATAAATTGTGCCCCCCCATGCACTGCCTATAACCTCACATATTGCTTCACTTATTCCATGTTAAATTACATCATTGATGACATCTGAAATGATATAGTTTATGACATCACAGACGGTAGCACTATACACACACCACAATCACGTACAGCATAGAGCTACAAAGTCTGCATGTGTGGGCCAATAGCATGGAAATAGCATAAGCACAGAAGGCAGGTGTGATTGTTCATGTTGAAAGTTATATGGTGCACCATTTCCAAATCAATAAAGTTTGGGGTACACGTATTGCTCCATGTTAAACAAGGTAAAGGCTGACCAAACCAGATGTAGGGTGCAGGGGTTAGTTTCAAAGTACGTTGAGGATAAAAGCGAAAAACTTGTTCCAAACAAATCTGTGAGAAAGGTTCAACCTTCTTGTAACAATAGTTTATCCATGAGTGGATATCTGGGCAGATACCCATGTTAAATAATTGTTAAATAGACAAATTCAATGTAGTGGGAAATAAGTGTTAAATTGACAAATTCTTTGCAGCAAGGACATTTAAAAGATGTGGATGTTTATTTCCAGGCCTTCTCTGGAGATTTTAAGGCATAAAACATTCTTGAATTAGCTCAAATGTAGAGGTGTCCCCCATTGCGGGGGTTCATCTCACACTGGTGAATATAAGCATTGCTCTGAGGTTGTATGCCCTTGCTTTCCTCTCTTGAATGTAAGAGGTGCATTTCACTAAACAACTGAGTGTTTTCTAGAGGGCCTGACAGAAGGTGTATTTTCAGTGGCAAACGTATAGCTGTCTTGACTGGCCATGTGAAGTCTTCAAGACAATCATCCAATTAAGGTGAAGCAAGAATTGTCAGGTGTAGCATTTTGAATTACTTCAACCCTATAGGATAGTGTCACAATCATATGATGTCATCAGAGATGTAATCAATGATGTAATTTCAGATGTCATAGGTAATGTCAGCAGTGATATCATTTAACATGTCAGGAGTGATGTAATATGGTTGACCATAAGCAATGAATGGTAGGGGTACAAGTTAATAGTTAGCTCAGTAAACTTTAACTGGTGAATTCAGTGATATTTTGGTCTCAAAAGGCTAGTTTTTATCTTATTTCAAATCCTAACTACAGTGTCACTGTTACCTTTGTCTTTTTAAGTGAATTTGAATGTCTTTCTTTACGTAAGCTGAGACCTTGTTAACCTAACTATAACATCACTTTAACCTTTGATTCTTCAGTGAATTTCTCCTTTCTGTTTATATTTTTACTTAAGTGAAGACCGTATACTTTATACCATTTACTTAAGTGGTGACCATCTTGCCTTCAACACGAGTGGTCGCTCCCCTCGCACCCTCCTCACCCGATACTTCTGGTATCGTAGCGCTGTTCTCTGCTTCTGCATTTCGAACCGCTAGCGCGCACCTCTGTGCATTATTGTGCATTAATTTTCATAGCGCTGTGTCTGTGTGTACTTGGCTGTGCATCACCTCATATTGTATTTACTATTAGCATAGCGCTTTTGACTCCGCGCTTGTACTTGGCTGTGCATTACCTTAGATTGTGTTTACTATTAGCATAGTGCTTTGACTCCGCGCTTGAATCTGCTCCCTCATAGCGCCCCATTGCTCCTTGTTTGTTGTTGTTGCTGCCATTTTGCTTGTTGACCCGAGCCCTCCCTCCACCTCACTCCCGCCTCCCAGCTGCCCCTCCCACCCACGAGAGCTACAGGCCGTCCTCACCCTCACGGAGAGCTGTGACCATCTTGCCTTCAACACGAGTGGTCGCTCCCCTCGCACCCTCCTCACCCGATACTTCTGGTATCGTAGCGCTGTTCTCTGCTTCTGCATTTCGAACCGCTAGCGCGCACCTCTGTGCATTATTGTGCATTAATTTTCATAGCGCTGTGTCTGTGTGTACTTGGCTGTGCATCACCTCATATTGTATTTACTATTAGCATAGCGCTTTGACTCCGCGCTTGAATCCGCTCCCTCATAGCGCCCCATTGCTCCTTGTTTGTTGTTGTTGCTGCCATTTTGCTTGTTGACCCGAGCCCTCCCTCCACCTCACTCCCGCCTCCCAGCTGCCCCTCCCTCGCCCCTCCCCCCCACTATCCATTTATGACAGATGCTTATGCGCGCAGCGGTCACGCGCAGCCGTCGCGCCGAAGGTGCGCCAAAGGTAAGCCCGTCTACGCCCGTCCGCGCCTGGCCCGCGCCCAGCGCCAGTCCCCCTGGTCCTCGCCACACCCAACCCACTAGAACCACATATGATGCCGCATCTCTCCGCTCCCTCAACCCCGGACGCAAACTACAGTGCTGCGTAGCCACCCCAGGACGTACCCACGGCCCATTCGCCTGCCTCTCCTGCAAGTTCAACTGCTTCAGGACCCTCACCAAACCCACTTCCTCCACACACAGCTCCGAACCCAACCGCCTGAAATGCATCCTACTGAACACCCGCTCGGTCCACAGACATGCAACAGAACTCTGGGACCTAATCGACACTGCGTCACCTGACATCACCTTCCTTACTGAAACATGGATGAACGCATCTTCTGCCCCCGACATCGCCATAGCCATACCGGACTCTTACAAGATTATTCGAAAAGACCGCACCAATCAAACTGGAGGAGGCATCGCCATCGTCCACAGAAACACCATCAAAATCACACCCAGCTCTGACGACAATCTTGCAACCGCCGAACATCTCCACTTTCAGATCCACACCGACCCCAGGACCACCCTTAGAGGCACCCTCATTTACAGGCCCCCAGGCACCCGCTCTCAATTCAGCGACGACATCACAGACTTCGTCAGCCCGCACGTCCTCGCCTCCGAGAACTACATTCTTCTAGGAGACCTCAACTACCACCTTGAAAACATACTCGACAACAACACCACCACCCTTCTGGACAACCTGTCCAATCTCGGACTCAAACAACTTGTTGACACCCCCACTCACACAGCCGGACACACGCTCGACCCTATCTTCACCTCCAGCAAGCACATCTCCTTCGATCGCACTACAGCTCTCCACTGGACGGACCACAGCTGTGTTCACTTCAGCTACAAAACCACCCTGACCCACAACCGTCCACAACCCATTCCCCGGAGAAAATGGAACAAAATCACCACCGACCAACTCCTCACATCACTCAACCAAAACCCTCCCACCCTAGCAATGGACCCAGACAAAGCGGCCACCAACCTCAGGCAGTGGATTACCCACAGTGCGGACGAACTAGCACCCCTGAAAAAGCACCAGTTGAAATCATCCAGCAAAAAGGCTCCCTGGTTCAATGATGACCTTAAAAAATCCAAGAAGCTATGCCGCACCCTGGAGAAGAATTGGAGAAAAGACCCAACCTCAGAAAACATGGCCTCCCTCAAGACAGCCACCCGCAAACACCACCAACTGATTCGATCCGCCAAGAAATCAGCATTCAAGGACCGTCTCGACAACAATTCTCATAACAGCAAGGAACTCTTCAATATCGTCAAAGAATTCACCAACCCTACCGCAGCATCCAACGACATCACTCCCTCCCAAGACCTCTGCGATGCGCTATCCTCCTTCTTCTACAACAAAATTGCCGACATCCACAACAGCTTCAAGAATACTCCCAGTGTTCAACCCGCCCCAACCCCTTCAGATCCCACTCCTCCAACTAACAACCTCAGCGCCTGGAACCCAATCACCACTGAAGACACCATTCGCCTCATGAACTCAATCCACTCTGGCTCGCCTTCTGACCCCTGTCCCCACCACATCTTCAACAAAGCCGACTCCATCATCGCACCCCAACTCCGCGATGTCATCAACTGCTCTTTCAACTCTGCCACCTTTCCAGAAATCTGGAAACACGCCGAACTCAGCGCCCTTCTGAAAAAACCCACAGCAGACCCCTCAGAATTGAAAAACTACCGACCCATATCCCTCCTCCCTTTCCCGGCCAAAGTCATCGAGAAAGCCGTCAACAGCCAACTCGCCGCCTTCCTTGAATCCAACAACTCCCTGGATCCATCTCAATCCAGGTTTCGAGCCAAACACAGCACCGAAACCGCCCTCATTGCGGCGACCGACGACATCCGAGCACTCCTGGACAACGGAGAAACAGTGGCCCTCATTCTACTCGACCTCTCCGCCGCCTTCGACACTGTCTGTCACAGCACCCTCATACAACGCCTCAACAACATCGGCATACAAGGAAAAGCCTTGGACTGGATCATCTCGTTCCTAGCTGGGCGAACTCAGAGAGTCCGACTCCCCCCATTCTACTCAGAGGCCACCGAAGTCATCTGCGGCGTACCTCAAGGTTCCTCACTCAGTCCCACCCTCTTCAACGTCTACATGAGTCCTCTCGCCTCTATCGCGCGTCAACACAACCTCAACATCATCTCCTACGCCGACGACACCCAGCTAATCCTTTCCCTCACCAAAGACCCCAACACCGCCAAAACCAATCTTCACGAAGGTATGAAAGAAGTAGCCGAATGGATGAAACAGAGCCGACTAAAACTCAACTCAGACAAAACGGAGGTGCTCATCCTAGGATCCTCCCCCTCAGCTTGGGACGACTCTTGGTGGCCTTTCGCTTTGGGCTCAGCACCAACACCCACAGACCATGCACGTAACCTTGGCTTCATTCTAGACTCCTCTCTCTCAATGTCCAGACAAGTCATCGCCGTCTCGTCCTCCTGCTTCAACATCCTTCGCATTCTCAAAAAGATCTTCCGCTGGATCCCCCTCGAGACAAGAAAGACTGTCACCCATGCACTGGTCACGAGTCGACTGGATTATGGCAACACACTTTACGCCGGAATTACAACAAAATTACAGAAAAAACTCCAGCGCATCCAAAACGCGTCTGCGAGACTCATATTAGACATCCCGCGCCAAGAGCACATCACCAGACACCTAAAAAACCTCCACTGGCTTCCCGTCAACAAAAGAATTACTTTCCGCCTTCTTACCCATGCACACAAGGCCCTTTATAATCTAGGACCCGAATGCCTCAACACCCGACTGTCCTTCTACAATCCCACCCGCCAACTAAGATCATCCAATCAAGCCCTCGCCGCAGTCCCACGCATCCGTAAATCCACCATGGGTGGCAGATCCTTCTCCTTCCTGGCTGCCAAGACCTGGAACTCACTCCCCACCCACCTCCGCCTTATTCAGAACCACATCTCCTTCAGAAAAGAACTGAAAACCTGGCTTTTCGACAAACAATGAACCCCTCCCTCTAGCGCCTTGAGACCCTCTGGGTGAGTAGTGCGCTATACAAATGCCCGAACTTGAACTTGAACTATCACCATACATAACAGTAATACCACTTTAACCTTTTGTTTTTTTCAGAAATAGATAGATAGATAGATAGATAGATAGATAGATAGATAGATAGATAGATAGATAGATAGATAGATAGATAGATAGATAGATAGATAGATAGATAGATAGATAGATAGATAGATAGATAGATAGATAGATAGATAGATAGATAGATAGATAGATCAGGAAATAATGCACCCCCCAGGTTTAGGGCACAAACCTTTTCACACTCCAGGAATGTGCTTGAAAACCAAAGTTTATTACGGACAACATGTTTGAGCTTTCTTTTTCACAGCCTGAGTTGCTCGAGTGCTTATCCGACATAAATTCAATGTTCATATAATCAATACAGAAGACAGACATCTCATCTTTATGCACCAAAGACAGTGAAGACATACCCCCTTTTATGGATTTAAAAGACATACTTGTGTTAATAGATACAAGGTTCAAAAGACAATTGTATCAATTAATTCTTAATTGCATGCCACATGTGTGTTCAACATTTTAAACCAATAAGAAATGTAAGTGTGAACATTATAGAAAGCATAATTGAAAATTACTTATCAGTCACCTGACCAGTGGTATATCCTACATGCGAATGAAACTGTATGACAAAGGCATGTGAGTTGGAAAAGTACATTTGAGAAATAACAGGAAGACATAAAAAAGGGTTATCCTCACACTAAATCTCATGTGCCAACAACAGTTATTACAACATGATTCAGGTCAAAGGACCACACAAAATTCATACACAGTACAGCTTGTTACTGTAAATACATCAATGAAATATCTTGGATACAAGTATATCGTTCCACCAGACTTGTGTATAATGGAGAAATCAAATCAAGTAAATGGTCAACAACTCTCAAAGAAGGGTCTGAGTTCCTCCAATGTTTATGCGGAAACCACAGTAGTCACAGTGATAAACACGTCAAGTGACCTATAACCAATTCACCTCACAGCCTATTCCTCTAAACACATTATTGACACTATCCAAATGACTATTAAGAACTTAGATACATCAAATGAAAACTTTTAAAAAGGGAGAAAACTTAATTCATTATTATGTCTTCTCACAATAACCCAATAAGAACCCTGAAGAGACCAGAGCAATCTTTTCTGCAACTTTAAGGGACTGACCTTAACTTTCTCTGTATCAACTTGCCATCTGGGACCCCGAGCGTTTTCCCCTCGCCGCCGCCGCACTTGGCATCTGTGCGCGGCCGCTGAGTAGGGGAGAACCACATTTCCCAGCATTCTCGGCAGCTGGAAGCTGAACGGGGCCACGCCCACAACGCGACTGGTGGCGCTAAAAGCGCGAGTGCTTAGCGGTGGAGCGGGGCACTTTTCTGCAACTTTAAGGGACTGACCTTAACCTTCTCTGCATCAACTTGCCATCTGGGACCCCGAGCGTTTTCCCCTCGCCGCCGCCGCACTTGGCATCTGTGCGCGGCCGCTGAGTAGGGGAGAACCACATTTCCCAGCATTCTCGGCAGCTGGAAGCTGAACGGGGCCACGCCCACAACGCGACTGGTGGCGCTAAAAGCGCGAGTGCTTACCCGCGTGGCGGGAGAGCGCGGGAGCGCTGGGCTAAGCCCGGGCAAAGGGCGGGCCGTCTGCGGCCGTCCGAGGACAAAGAGGTCGGGTCGGGTGTACCCCCCTAACATTCCTGCCTGCTGAACAAGTAGGACATCGTCAACTTGTATTATTGTATTACTGTGTTCCAAAGGTGTAGCCATATACATCAGCAGTGGTTACTTCATATTGGGAACTCATATTACTTAATTGATATAACATCAACGATCGCAAAATGTCTACGAGAGGCAGTAGAAGCAAGACTGCCGCAGGAGCGGCTTCAGTTATAGGGCCAATAGATAGCTTTATTACAAGAACAAATGACGCTATCGATCTCAGTATCTCAATACTGCAACGAAGAGTATCGCGTGATTTGAATAATGCCAAACGCTCTTCCCTAGGTAGCATTAAGCTAGCTAGAACACCAGGTAATTCTAGTAACTCACATCCTGCTGCCACTCATGACACTCAAGACGACCTCCATATTCTAACAAACGAGGTCGATCTGTCAGTGTCGGACTCTAGCACTAATTGTGATCTGAGTAGTGATCTAGAAAGATCTCCAGCTCTTAATGTGGGGTTAACACCTGAACTTGTGGATGACATCTATGAGAAAGACGCCGTTAATACACTAGGGGGCGCAATTCCAAAACAAACCAAGCGACCGATTCTACCGACGTCTCGGGTTCCCAAGAAGTGCAAACTTGCGAGAGGCCAAAAAAGTAAAGAGATAGCCGTCGAAACATATCAATCTTTGGGGGCTTCGGACACAAACACGGGGGAGGAACACAGGGATAAGTATGAGACTATTATAGATAGTGATCATCTGATTGAACGAATTGGGGATCTTCTAAGTATCTATCTGTCATCAGTCGAAACCAGGCTTGCTCGACTAGAGAAACAAATTGAAGAACTAGTATCCCTAAACAAAATAAAACCACCCACTGTTCCCCAAAATACTGCTGTAACCCCAAAACCAAAAGCAAATATTAGTAAAACAACCATCCCCCAATCAAAAGCTATCCCCGGTTTAGTACCTACGGTGAAACAGAAGACCACTACCAATAATCCACCTGTTGCGAATAAACCTGCACCATCTACTAGTTCCACTCCCACCACCAACATGAACACTCAATTTGCCAATAACCAGTCAGGGAAGATCCATACAGCACTCCAACATGTATCACAAATACTTAGCCAATCTAATCAAATGGCTGCCACAATGCAGCAGCCCAAGATTCTGTACGAACATCCATACAGGTCAAGACAGATTCCTTCGCGCATTACTCTCCCCCCTGAATGCGGAGCTTATGTACTTGTATTAGTAAATGTACCGACACTCAAACAAGAGCAGAGCGAAACAACTTCCTCTTTAAAAAATAAGATCCTACACTGGCTGACCCTGAACTGCAATTTTCCAATGGAATGCTATGGGGAAATTACTCATACTCCGAGAGTAGGTTGGATAGGCCCTCTACGGAAAAAGTTTGAGGGGGACTGCGTAACAATTAGTTTTAGGAACCCACAATGGGCCGAAAAGACACTAGCTAAGGCCCCTCCACTCTCTACATGGGAATTCAACACAACCCTTCTCCCATTGGGTTACTTCTATAGGCATATGTTAACAACAAACTCAAATATGCCACTCAATCCAATGAACGTATTTCAAGAAAGGCATTTTCCTTCTGAAACGCATACTCCTTTTTTCCATCAAAACTCCAAGTTTGTCTATCCAACAGGCTCGGTGCAATGGCATCAGAGCCAAACACACATACCTCCATCTATTCATCCCTATCTCTCTGTAACTCCACATCAAGAGAATATGGATAATCGATGGAGACAAGCTGCTCCGGTACCAGTTAGCTCCTACAGCACTCCTACCTACAACAGATTTAACGTTTTTTCTGGGCTGGACCTTAATGATTGACTTGACAGTCCTCAAACTAACTGGGAAACCTCACATCCTTTTAAAATAGGGGAGACTCTAACAATTACAACTGCTGATGATTTGGTAAATCAGTCTATATCTACCCCTGGTAAATGTAAGCATCCCACAATAAAACATCATGAGACAGACGATCTGATGACTGTACTACCTGCTCCATCTAATTTGGGAGCAGTAGATTATATAGTCGAAACAGCTATTGCTGCAGATCCTACCTCGACTACCCTGCAAGTACACTTTACATTTTGGAATATTGCAGGCTTGGCGGATAAACAGACAAATCCCAGCTTCTTGAGTCAGATTAACATGAGCGGTATTATCTGCCTTCAGGAGACCTGGGCTATCAGGCCAACACATATAGCGGGATTTAAGACATTTTGGTCACCTGCAAAGAAATCAATCTCTGGTAGAAATAGTGGTGGCCTAGTCACTTATATTATAAACACTCTACTTGTCGACGACATACTTCCTTTAAGACTAGAAGAGAATTTTCAGATCATTGTCTTAAAGAGTACTAAACAAAAATTATATATAGTAGTACATTTTTATAATAATCTGTGTCAGGCTGACTTGATCACCCTCCTCTCAGAGATATCTGTAGTTTTACAAGAACAACGTCTAAGATATATTAAAAAGTACAATAATTTGGGGGGGAGATTTTAATCTCACCTATGTAGGAATAATAATAATAATGATAAGTGTGGTATCAGTGATGAGGATGATAATAATGTAGCACACTTCATACATTCTAATGAAGGAGAGAAAATGAGCGAGGTCATGACAGAATTAGAGCTAGGCTTCGCTAACGAAATAAGGATTCCATCAGTGCCTTTCCTGCCCACGTTTAATGGTAGAGGTCTAACAAGTTTGATAGACTACATATTAATTTCAGTCTCTATGGGATCCACTATAGAATCATTTGAGGTTGCTAAAAACTCTTTGAGTGACCACTTTCCAAATACCATGGTCCTATCTGAAACAAAAATACACAAACCACATGATATCATGACTATCTTACACCAGCGTGAGTTAGTACTAGGCTCTTTGAACTGTTACACATTGAAATGGGGTAGTATTGATAAGGAAGCAACAACTAGAAAAATAGTTAAACATAATCAAGTTGCTATCATAAATTGTCTTGACCCTAAGTTACAACCTAAGGAAGTTATAACGATTTTTTTGGCTGTTATAAAAAATATTCAAAAAGAATTAACCAGGACGCACAAACAAAAGTCCTTAACGAAAAAAGGCTGGTTTAATTCAGCATGCACAAAGGCACACTCAAGTTTAAAGGAAGCCCTAAACAGAGATAATAGGGACAAAGCTGAAGTTAGCAGATTTAGAAAGGAGTATGCGGTTGCCCTAAACAATAGGAAAAAAGAACTGAAAGCTGAAATGTGGGAACGCCATAAACAAAGTTCAGAACTAAAAGATAGTGCTATGTTCTGGCAGGTAGTCCGGTCCCCTTTTCTAACAGATAAAGATGACTCTCCCTCTATTGATGTCGCCATAAGCGAACAGGAGTGGGTGAGTAATTTTTCAAAAGTTTTTAGTAAAGACGCCTCAGTAGATATGGATCAATTAGACCCCTTGATAGAGGTCTCTTATCCAATAAAGCTGCAGTTTTCCCATGAAGAGGTCCAAAAAGCTCTAAGACTCTCAAAAATAGCCAAAGGTCCCGGTCCGGATGGCGTCCCTGTTGACATCTTCAAATATCAAGCGGACCTTTGGTCTCCCTTGCTGACCAACGTCTTGAATGCCACCACTGAAGTGGGATTACTAGATTCCTGGAGAACATCGACGTTGGTCCCCATATTTAAAAAAGGGGACCGAAATAGCCCCTCTTGTTATAGGCCTATCTCCCTCCTGGATTCGCTCGGGAAGATGGCAGGGCGGATACTTCTCGATCGACTCCAGGAGTGGGCCACTGACTATAGCATCATCTCAGATATACAATACGGGTTTCGTGAGGGGCTAGGAACAGTAGACCAAGCTTTAAATCTGTCCCTATTGGCGGGCAAATATGTGGAGGCTAAGGGGTCCACGCTCCACATGGTATACGTTGACCTCTCCGCAGCGTTTGATTGCGTGGCACACTCAACGCTATGGAGCATTATTCTGAAAATGGGGGTTGCCCCCCCAATTGTGGACTTTCTCCGAGAATTATATACTGGCACTACAGGCAGGGTAAGATTCGGGGTGAAAGGTGAGCTTACGGATACTTTCAGGGTGGAAAAGAGGGTCAGACAGGGATGTATACTGGCCCCCTTTTTATTCACCCTGTATACTAACAGCTTAGAGACTGCCATGCTTCAAGGCAGTAAAGACCTTCCCCTAATTGCTCGTCGGCAGATACCAGCGCTTCTATATGCCGACGATGCTGTCATTCTAGCAAGAACACCGATTGAGCTCCAGCTGGCATTAGACAGTTACTGCGCCTTTATGGCAAGTCTAAACTTGAAATTAAATGTAAAGAAAACATACACTATGCACGCGGGGAAAAAGAAAGTAAAAAATCGGAGGCTGTTTGTACAAGGTGAACCATTGGACAGGACGACAACTTACCCCTATTTAGGGATTGTTATAGACGAAAAATTTAAATGGAACCCAGCTATTAATGCGAGGAAACTTTTTTTCCTGCGAGAGACGGTATCGTTAAAAATGTTCTCACAAAGACTGGGGCAGCGACCACCATTAGAATTGTTAAAAATATATAATGCAAAATGTGTAAGCACGGCCACATATGGGGCGGGGATATGGGGCTTTGCGAACGTCGACTCAATACAAAAAGTCGAGAACTCCTTTTTCAGATACCTGCTTGCGGTACCTAAAAGTTGTTCCACGTATGCCTGTCATGCAGAACTGGGTATTGATTACAAAGCAGATATTATAAAATTACAACCAGTAATGCTGTGGCGACGAATATGGGTCACTGAACAATGTCAACTAACTAGAGCGATTATTCAAGATATTTTGACACTTGATCAGTGTAGGAAAATCAAATGGTTATCTTATGTCAAAGCGCTACTAACAGATCTAGGCTATAGGAAGTTTTTTGACCACCCGTCAACGATAAATGAAATTTTCAAGAAGGATCTAAAAAAAGAGTGTCTTGTACACTTGCGCCAGCTACGCTTACTATCAGAGATTCATAAGCCATCTGTTCAACACTCTTTATTAACGCAGACTGTGTTTTCTGTTGAACCCTATTTGATGTTTAGCTTAACGCAATATGAAAAAATGCTGCTTACCCGTTTCAGATTTGATATATTTCATCTACTGGTCGCATTTATAATTCAAAATATTTGGTCGTCTACACTGTCCATGTGTCCGTGTGACTTGGTGTCACCACAAACAACTATACATATAACGTTATTTTGTAAATTGTTTATTGAACCGCGCAAATGCTGGATATTGCCCATTTTGAAAACCTGGGGGCTTCGACAGTGTTGTCCAGCATACTTGGCACTTCAGTATCTTGAAAACGAAAATTATGACAAAGCGATTGTATGTTTTCTTAAATTTTGTATCCGTCATCGTGCGAACCTTTGATTATGAACTATATATAAGCCCTGCCTAAATGAAAGACTGCTAGATAAATGGAAAATTGTATGTTATGGTATGACTGAAAAATATATAAACTGAGACGTCTTTTTTAACTGTTTTTTAATAACTGTATTTTTAAGTGGTTTTAATGCTTGTAAACTTTGTCATTTGCCTAATGTGAACTTTTATGGTGTTTTTTTTTTAAACTACCGAATAAAGTTATTATTGAATTGAATTGACCAGAGCAATCACTGCCAGGGTACAACAAATATACTTGCTCCTAGAAATGTGTGCGCAATGTAACTGTAATTTTAATGGGGACACCGTGCATGTTTTTGGGAAAGGAATGTTAAAAACTAAGGGGTTCACTGTAAGTGAACAACACAAACATAGGGAGTACAAACTGTACGTGATTACCTCACAATGAATATTTTAAATGGAGATACTGTAAGTGGAGAGGAAACGGGGGATTCTGAACCATTTAACAGTAAGAACAGTGAAAAACTATGTATAATTTGGAAGGGTCAGGAGCAGAGAATCAACATCACAAAGTGAACATGTACTCATTCAATATGTACAAATGTTTCTCATCCTCATTCAAACCATGTGGAGATTTGCTGTCGAATGGAATTATATATTCAGACTTGAGGATACTCACCCCCTCTGGGGGTCAAGACAACCCTGTCAATACCAAAGAAAAATGACAGTGTCAATATCTTTATCATGGAAATTACTCCAGTGTTTTGCCATAGAGTAATTGAAATCACCATTCTTAATAGCCCTCAGATGTTGCAGAATTCTCTTCTTGACCGCAAAGATCGTGCTTCCCACATACTGGTGACCACAGTGACACATTAAAACATAAATACTATAGTCACTGTTACAATTGGTGAATTTCTATATGTTACCTGTGGTACCCGTGGGTAATGGGTATCTTCTGTTTTGACTCATTTTGTATATTACCTTGGTATTGACGGGGTTGCTTGGACCCCAAGAGGGGTGGCAGAGAGAAGTTGATCCTTTATAAATGCTTGAATTCACATACAGAACTAATCAATTATTAGTAATACAATGATGTAACTTGTTTTTTTGATGAACATTAATATTGTAATATTAATACATTAATTGAACAATCATTTGTCTTGTTCCCATAATTACGTACAGCATGTTAGGCAAAGAGTTTGCAAGTAATTGACTCATTATGTTCTTGCAGTCATCCTTATAGGACGTTATAATTCCTATGTGGTGATATGGATTCTCGTGCAGTGTTTATAACCATCATATTACTTGTAGTGTCGTTAGAGGAGTTGCATTTAAATTAGTAATTTTGTCTTTGCTTGTGGGGATAAAATGTTTTCAGCCACCTAGAACATATTATCCATACCGTGCAGGCTTCTCATATGAATTTGCAACCAATGGACCTGTTAACATGCGAGGCTGTTATGGTACTAAAAAGTTGAATATGCCCTAGATGGCTATTCCCTGACAATAAATAATAACCTTCACAACTTTGAAAGTCCCACATTTGTGTGTCTGAGCTTCAAGTCAGGAAGAGAGACTAAAGGAAACACCAGTTCTGTTTGACGACAACGCTGCATCAGCACAAAATATGGACATGGAGGCAAACTCAACACAGGACCAAATGCCATGCTTGAACAGAGACAATTTGAATTAGAAAAATATATCAAGCAGGGAACCAGAAATTATGGGAGCTAAGATCAATAAGAAAGCATCTTAATGTCAAACAAATACTGAGGGTCCTGAGTATCTCCCCTATCCCAAGTTATAAAAAGCCCATTACTAAAATAATTGAAGAATGGATTGGCAGCAGAAATACATGCTAAATTAGTTAGATGGAAACACTTTGCTATTTTTACAGACAAAACATATTGAACATGATAAATAAATCTAATGGAGAAAATTACAAGGAACAGATCAGGAATTTATGTAAACATTCAACATTCAAAATAGAGATGAGATTCCAATTTTCAAAATATGAAGGGGAAATCAAAATTATTAAACAACAGGATTACAATACAGGCCAGGCTTACATGTTTGCCACGATTCTTTAGAAATCATGTATTTAAACAGCAGAGCAAAAAATGATTCAATAATACCGTGCTTAAGAAGCACTGAAATTAGTATGGATAATGAACTCCATAATCAAATGAGGCATCAGCAGAGGAGAAAGAGCCCCATAGGGGCTCTTTATGAGACAAATGCAGGCTACTAAGGAAGGACAAAGCATTAGGACAGGGAATCAAGGGGTGTCCCCAAAGGAATCAGAGAGACCCCGGGAGAAAATACAGTGCTAGAGTAAATACAAGCATAGAATTTTTTTTTGCTAAAAACGAGGAGACAAACTAACAATCTAGAAACAAAAAACTAAAGGCATGGAAAAAGAAAGTGAGCAAACTGCAAGTAATTTTCTTCCCAAATACAAATTTAATTTCTTACAGTTAATAGATAGATAAAGAGGCTAAGGAAAAAACAGTGGTAACAGAAACAATTGTGACGCAAAAAGTAGTAATGTCTCCCAGAGATTAAAGGAATCTGGTAATAAAACCACCAGACAAGGGTAGCAATTGGAGCAAGTGGAGGGTGGCAGTGGAGCTTCAACTGGGGCACTTACTATCTTCATATTTGTATATGCCTCCCATTGAGATGTAAGTTCTATGAATGAGCATCTGTGCCAAAATGGAACCTTGCCTCTGTATTTATTCAAGAAGTGTCCACAGTTTTGCATAAAAAGTTTACCCAACTGGTGTACTTTCTATTGGTTAATTAATAAGTGCTAACTTATTGGGTGAATGGCAAACTACTCTGTACACCTGTTTTGTGACTATTTCTTTCTCACTCCTTTTTGATATTTGGGGCATTTTAGTGCCTTTTTACCCAGTTTCAGGCATTCTTTGTTGTGCCCCCTGCAGCTCCCTCGCCCTCTTGTGCCTGTTCCCACCACCCCCACTCCTTACCTGCTCCTCCTGCCATATCGCCTTCCCCAACTTGCAGCCCTGCACACCACTCCCTTGCGTTCCTCCCCCATTCCAGGTCCTACTTATTGGTGGCTGCTGCATGACCCTATTGAGCAGTTGCGTGGGCCCAGCCCCCCACCCCCTTCCACTCTGGCTCCTGCTCTTTTACCAGTTTTTAGCGTTCTGCGCTTTCACCCATTTTCAGTGCCTATTCTTTTCACCCTATTGAGTATTCTGCTCTTTTTCCATTGTTTGTGCCTGATTTTATTTACCCTGTTTTAGCTTTCTGCACTTTCCACCCATTTGTGTGCCTATTTCTTTCTCACTCCCTCATGTTTATTTGCTTTTTGTGCTTTTTCACCCTGTTTCAGGCCTTCTCTGTCATGCTTCTTGCAGCCCCCTTCACCTCTTCTATTCTTTCCCCCTCACTGTTGCCTTCTTGCCTCTTCTTTCTGCTCTTTACAGCCCCACACATCACTCCTGCATGCTCCCCCCAGGACCTACTCAAATGGTGGGCACTATGCGTCTGCTCTGCTAATGCAACAAAGGCAAGAGTGTCTGTGCCTGTCCACACCTGGACTGCGCCCAGTACCAGAAACCCTGCTCTAATCACCCCCGCTGATACTATGCAGTGCTCCTTCAGTCAGTCAACCCCAGGTGCCTCTCCTGCCACTGATGCCATGCCACACACCATTGTAGGAACCTTCACCTGCATCCACTGTGGATTCAACTACAGCAGCCTACCCACACATCGCATGAGAGCAACACCAACAACACCCCCACCCAACACCACAGCCACAGCAAACCCACACCACAACACTCATTCACATGTATGCTACTCATCATATGATCTCTGAGCAAACAAGACACAAAAATCTGAGACCTGCTGATCAGTGACAACTTGGACTTCTTCCTCCATGTGGAAACCTGGCTCAACTCCACGTCGGCACTCAACATCGCAAAGTTTTCACAAGAGGACCACAGTCATAAGCCAGGAGGATAATTTGCCATCATCTACAAACATTCCATCAAGTGCTCAACTTCCACTGAAAGCTCCAACCCATTCATGGAACATCTGCACTTTAAGCTGCAAATCTATGAAAACTTCACCCTAACTGGAACCCGCTTCTGCCAACCACCTGGATCACATGTCACCTTTACCAGCCTTATCACCAACTTCATCGCCGCTCTCATCATCAACTCCAGACCGTTTATACTCTTGGGTGACCTCTACTTACACCTAGAAGATAGACTCAACTCCTACTCCACAGCACTCCTCGAAAGTCTGAACATCATTGGACTAATCCCGCTCAATACAGAGCCAACACACATCGTAGGACACACACTGGACCCCATCTTCACCACCAACAACAACATCAAGTACAACTCCACTATAATATTCATATGTACCAATCACTCCATCATCCACTTCCAAACCAACACACCACAAGTCAACACACTTACCACTGACAGCCTACCAAGCTGAGGCAATTCTGAGAATCTGACTGGCTCAACATCCTCAATACAGATCCACCGAATTCCAATGATAATCGAAATGAAGACATCACCAACTTCAACAACTGGATCAAGAACTGTACAGGCTCTCTCTCACCTATAAAATCCAACAAGAAAAGAAGAATGAAAAAGCAAGCAAATTGGTAAAAAGTGGATCTGTGAGATTCCAAGTGGCACTGCTAGATGCTAGAAAGAAAATTGAAGCCAGCCATGCCACCACCTACAAGGCAGCACTCAGACACTGCCCCCAGCAATTGTGAAACACCAAAAAAAGAAAGCGAGCAGAATTCATTGAAGGGAGTGGCAACAGTTAAAAGGAGACGACCAATCGTCAAGGCCACACCCTTGCCTCCTTCAAAAGCATAACGCCCTCCCAAGAACTCTGCGATGACCTATCAAAACTTCTTCCACAGCAAAATTGCTAACATCTACAGCACCTTCACACAACAACCAAACACTAGCGATTCACATCCAACCTGCCCATCACTAACAAAAACGGCCACCTAACCAAATGGAAAACTCTCAACAGAGAAGACACAGTGACGATCATGAAGACCATTAAATCAGGGGCCCCAACAGATCCATGCCCCCACCACATCTATCACCTTGGAGCATCACCAATTAGCACCACCCTCGCCCATATCATCAGCACCTCCATCACTTCTGTCACATGCCCTAAAGTCTGGAAGCATGAAGCAGTCTCCTCAAGACACAGTCAAGTGACCCAAAACAAACTGTATCCAGGGACACACTCTCAACTGGATCTGTTCCTATCTAATGGGAAGAACCCAAAGTTTCAGAATGCTAACCTTCACATTATAGACCAAGAACCTGCTCTGCAGAGTCCCCTAGGGATCATCTCTCAGCCCTACCCTGTTCAACATCTATATGACACCCCTCGGCATCATCATCAATTCTCAAACCTTCAACATCATTGTCTACACCAATGATACCCAACTCTTCCTTCCCCTCTGACTTCAGAACAAAGTAGAGTAGAAAACAAAGATATTTTTTTAATTGCTAACAAAAAAGCCCACTTAAACACAAGTAGAGACCCAATGAGACTGATTATTGACTACAAATTCGATTTTTATCAAATAATATGATTAGTCTACAGTGGAGTATCCTCATGACAAATAACATGGTAAAGGACATTATTCGGAATAGACCAAGTATCAATAATAAAAGATCTGAGCCATCAAACGACAACTTGTTGCACTGCCATTTGAAGAGCATCAAGATTACAGAATATTTTACTAAACCTAAAGGTATTTTCCCATGTAAAATAAGTAAAGCATACCATAATATTATCAACAAGAAAAATGATATAGTTCCATACAAAAAATTAAATGTTCTGTACAATATATTCATCACTCACAAAACAGACTATAGTGTATATGCACATGATTGCCCCCCTAAAAAAATGTATGGGTACCACCATTTCTCCAGTGAAAAAAATGATTTCACAGCAACAGCAAGAAATACAAAATAAGGATTTCAATTACTCAGTGTAGCAAATCTCTGAGCACTTTGCACATGCTAAGTAGGAGTAAAGTACCTGCACTTCCTCTTTAAACATGATTACATCAGCTTATTCCTAATTGACACATTTAAGTTGCCTGTAAGTCCCTAGTATATGATGTATAAAATTCTCCCAGGTCTTGACAGTAAAATGTCACTTGTGGACGGCAGCACCTATTATGCTATCCACAGAGTGGATCTACAAAACATGGATTCAGGCTTTCCATTTTAACCTGCTGCAGTGTAAAACATGCAGTGCTACCTGTAACAATAACTCTTTTTCAGAGTCAAAGACCTGCAGTTCTTGTAGCCCACAAAGGTAGTGAGCATGGTAATTTAAAAATAGGACATGCAAAAAATGAATGTCACCATGTCCCTACTGGGAAAAGGTCCCAAGATGTTTTTTGTCTGTGGCAGGCCTGACTGTCTCATACAGAAAACGAGAGTACAGAATATAATACTAATTCTTCATCTTAGGTTTGTTACTAGCCAGAAAAAGTATTCTACCGCTCTTATAATTATTTATAAAAAGCCCAATTTAATGGTAAAGTTAGACTGCTAAAAATATTTAGGAAAAATACCTTTTAGAAAAATACCTTTTCCCTGCCTTTGGGGTTACTTTACATTAACTGTCCAGCAGCCGCAAATCAAAAGTTTGACCTTAATGAGAAGTGAAATATTTTCCAGGAGCTGCACAATAGAGCACTTTCATTGGCAGGTCTTACTGAATGGACATGGATGACTCCTCAGCTCAGCTGAGCATTCAGAATGGGAGCTGCTACCTCTCCTCCTCCCCATGGTGTCAAATCCTGAAAGACCAGTCTGTGGCATATGGGATACATGTTTGTCCTTGAAAGGGATCAAACAGGACCAGAACACAATTCTTGTGTACCTTCTGCCTGGTTGCTGAAGGATTCTGCTTTGTCTTACCAGGCTTCTGTCTAATTTTCTGTTGTGTGTTCAAATCCTGCTTCAGACTGGATTTTAGTACTTGATATGGGTGGACACTTGTATTTCCTACACACTCTCAGCTCTCAGAACCTACGTTTCGTGTGGCAGAAGACATTTGCTGACTTGGAATTGACCTTAAACATTGCAGTTAGATAAACAGGAACAACTGAAAGATTGGGTAGGCAAGTGACTGAGAAGGTTTACCCCACTGGTTAGGTGATTAGGAGGTAACCACCACCACTAGCTAGTGCTAAAACTAAAAATGTGGCACCTTAAGACACACTTCTCAGAATATTTTCTGGACCTGTTGAAGATCAGGAGATGGCGGGATCTCCTGTCTGTGCCATGAGAGGAGCCCTCAAGTAGTGGCCCACTCCCTTTTGGACCCAGGACAAAGAAGTGAACTCCAATGATCAGTTGTCTGATCTCCTCTGTTGCTACAGAGGCACAACCAGCTGCAAGAAGGCTTGTCTTTGAAGTGCCTTGCTGACCTGTGGCAACTGGACCTGGGCTGGGCTTTGCTATTGGCATATGCCTGACACCCTAAGGGTCTCTAACAAAATTCCCTTGAGCACTTGGGGGGCTCATAAGTGTATTCCTGTGGTTGTTAGGTACCAGAAGAAAATTTGGAAACTTTTGAAAGCATCATATTATATTTCAGCTTTGTCTCAGGACCTCTAAAAAGCTCCTCTCTGAGTCAGGACTTAAAACTTTTTCTGTGAAAAAACTGAAAACCTCCTGAGTGCCAGTGGGACCTCCTCTGCTTGAGTTATCCCGCCTTCATTTCCATAGCAGCGGCTACAAATTCAGTGCATTAGGTAATATTTCTTTTCAAAAAGTGACAAAGTCCTATTCTGCATTGTAACTTTTAAAACATGTCAATTCTTCTCTTCAAGAAGTCTGCTACTGTAATGTGACTAAGAAGCTAATTGTAACTTTCTGACTTCCAGACTTTCACTGGGGTGGATCCACTTTCCTATCAGACCAGGGCTCCATTGACTTTAGGCTCAAACGGCACCAAGGTCCCAGTCTACGCTATCCAAGACTTTCATTGGTGCTAAGGGCTTTTTGGTGCATTTTCTACTTAAAAACGTATATCTCTGTTTCCCCTCACTGGAGTTTTGCCATTTTGTTCTTACTTTGAATATTTAGATTTACTATATTTATGTAATTCTATTTGGTATTTTTATTGCTTGGTGTTTTAACTTTATTACTGTTTTGATATTACATAAATACTTTACAAATTGCCCTAAGTTAGACCTGTCCGCTCTGTGCCATAGCTACCAAGGGTTGAGTTAGGTTAATTTAGTGACTTAGAGGGTTCACACTGACAAGAATTGTTATTACCCACCCCACTTTCCTTTATCCAGTAGCAAGACATTTTCATAAAGAGCGGATGCGGAAATGGTCACTTTTAAAGAATTAACACTGTAAAGATGTAAATAAGAGGAGGCAATAGGGCTCTAAGTTACACTAGATAGAATCACAGTATATCAACCTGTCTGTAAACTAAGTACCACAAACCACGATGTAAGTTAGTCACTATGCATTTGGGCTTTAATTCATTTATACCAAGTCAGCTGATACATGAATAGAGATCTTGAGAATTGAAATCCCTTGAATACTACTACTACAGGTGTAGATTCAACTGCAGGATATCAGTGCATTAAATTGCTCCTTTTGCTATTTGTACTGTGAGAAGAGTTTACTTCCCACATTAGTCTCTGAACAAACTGCTTCAGCTTGTGCAAATGATCTTTTTTAATGTACTATTACTACATATATTCTTCACATCCACCAGTATTCGATGAGTCAACCTTATCCTACAGTGCACGGGCAGCAACAGGTCCAACGCTAACAACCTTTTAACCCCTTCCATGCTCATGACGAGCTCAGCTCGTCATGCAGTACAGTGCTCGTGTGCTTATGACAAGCTGAGCTCGTCATGAACACACCCGTTTTTATTGCTGTCCAGTACAGCAGGGGAAACTCTCAAGCAGCGATGAGGTTAATGACTCTACTATCCAGATGAGTGAAAAGTGACGCACAAAAAAGCGGCCTACACATTTGCGTAGGCATTTATGCATTGATGGCATATTGCCTTCTGGGCACAATTGAACCACATGGTGCTGTAACACACTTATTGAACCCACTGGGATGCAATTTGGTCATAACCACAAAAAGGAGATCGTGTTAACAGGCTCATCAGATGCATATTCACATGAGAAACGTGCACATACAATACCACTATTTTAAATATAAATCCACATGAGGCACCATAGCTCATACGGTGATTATAAATCACACATGAGATCAGGTGAATTCAGATCACTCGATTCGGAATATGTCGGCCTAGAGAGTTAATTGTAAGAACATAATTCGAATGATTGCAAACTCGCTACCTTAAATCATATTCTTCATCATTATGTGAACACGATGAATAAATATACTGGTTTTGCAATCACAATATTATTCGAAAACCTGACCAACATCATAATAGTATTACTAATTGACTGGCTCTATACATTAATTTCTTTGTAAACGATGATTTATTGCAAAAATCTTGTTCAATTATTTAACGGAGATATTGTTGCAAATCATAGCATATGAGATGATCAGACTGAGAGTCCACTAAGAATTACAAATTGGAAAGTCTGACTTCTATGACAAAGTGACATAATGAGCTGTTTCTTTAATTGCATTTGACCACGGGTATGCCTTTTTCTGGATCTATTGCTCTAGATCAATCTTATCATTGATCTATCAAGGGTTTGATAGACCAAAACCGTTGCTTTGTGGCAACATGTTCTTTCTCTCCTGCCAGGTTGGCTCTGTGATGTTCTTGTGCCATTCCAGAATATCATTCCTATAATCTACGCCATAGTCAGTGAACTTTTGATATGTTGTTTCTCTAGTGATACACAGCATCAGAGTAAAATAAAACATATTCGTTTTGCTTAGTTCTGCAAGTATTACCAATCTTTTTCTAATGTACAAGTTGGAATCAAAAGTCTGTAGATTTTACAATGTCATGTGGAAGACTGAATTTCATATACTGCTATCAAGGGTTACCTCCAATTGTTGATTGCATTTTTTCCTTCACTAATGAAGTTATGCCACTCTCTCCCTTTCTATATGAGTGTAATTTCTCCGTTCCTGTAGCACAGGGACTGTTACTATATGTGAACCTACAGCCACCCAAAATGAACCGCTCCCTGTTATATTATTGTAGAAGCATGAGTCCCTGGTGCTGTGTCCATTCGCCTTATTTATTATTTGACAGTCAGGTACTTCGTCCAAACATGATTGATAGCCTGTCTGCCTCACTACAAGTGCGATAATGTTCTTGGAATCTTTAAGGGCCTGATTACAAGTTTGGCAGTGCGCACCTCCAACCCAGTGGTCGTGCTGCCTGCCAGATTCTGAGTAAAAACGGGCACAACAATGGGAATGCCAAAAACAGTTCCTGTACGGCATGAACTATAAAGTCCATGCCATACAGGAACTGGGGTGCATGAACACAGGGGGCGCATGTTGTGCCTCCCTGCATCCATCCCCAGGCAAATGGGCAACAGTGGGCCCTGTAGGGCCTCCTTTATATCTGGCCCGCCAGCCTTTTCATGGAGGAAAGACCTCCTTTACACCGCTGGTGGTCCTAAAAAGTAATATGCATTGCGGGCCACAGCAGCACCACCAGCATATTACTGAAGCCCTGACCGGTGACCCACCACCAGGGAAGGGCGGTTATCTGGCGGCAGCAGTGGTGTAATTTATTTTACAACAGAGTTTATTACATTTTCATAAAGTGTGGGCACTTTATGAAATGTAATAAACTCTCGTACACATAATCATATACAGTGAACCTGCAACACTCATCTGATAATTGTACCCCTCAGCATGACATTTCCTCGCCTCGCATTAGCTTGTTTAGCCCGCCAGCCTTTTCAACGCAAGGAGTGTGGTCTTAGGCAGTAGTGGTGCAATGGTGGTACGACCACCCTACTGGTAATGGGGCGTTTGGACCCCCAGTGCAACAGTGACTAGACCACCACTGCTGCGCCCCACATGTCTAGCGTTCATCGGACCTCCAGGCTCCTAATTTGGCCCTAAATATCGTACCCCGCCTTGTGGACTACAAGGTCTACATAGTGGTGACTTATTAATATTTAAAACGGAGGGTTTATCCTGTCAAAGTGTTTATTTTGACAGGTGAAATTGCAGTTTTTCCATTGCCAGAGTCAGGCTGCAAAGGCAGACCTGAAGCCATTTTAGTACTCCTGCTGTAGTTGATAGCATAGTAGGTGCTGCAGTCCACTAGTGGCATTTAATTGCTAGGCCCTGGTTGCACATTGTACCATGTACTAGGAACTTATAGGCAAGTTACATATGCCAATTAGGAATATATTCCAATTCAACCACGTTGAAAGGAGTGTGAAAGTACTCTACTACTGGTTAGCAGGGTTCTAAAGCCAGCTAAAATATAGCATTCAGCAAACGGTGAAAAATCCAGGGTGACCAAGCAGAAAAGGCAGAATTCATACACTTTTCTTGTCTGTCAATATGGTCACTCTGCCAGCTGAAAAGGAATCACAATTTTATCTCACATAATTGTATGAACATGCTACTCCTAAGAATGCAAAATACATTTGTAAATGTTTGTTATTACAAACATCATCAAACAAAATTCAAGCAGTGTAGGAACAGATGGGACAAGATGTATATCGTGCGCTATTTTACTTGCTGATTCATATCACTCCAAGAAGACATTTTTTCTAAAAATGTATTATGCTTGTGGCCATAGTTTTACATTTAAATAGCAACTTTGATGTTTTTTAGAAAGTAGCATGAAAACAAGAGATCAGAATAGGTCAGGAGTACTGTACATTCGTTCTTACATTTTCTCTTTCCCCTTTGTCTCTCCCAGTCTACTAGCCAGACTAATGTGCATGGATAAGCCACTAATGGGGATTTTCCAATTTGTAGTGAAGAGCAAACCTGATACTTTATTAAAGACAAGAGATTTTATTAAAGACCTGGAGGTGAGGATTATATGCAGAAACACTTCATTTCAGTGTGAGCCAGGAACAATACAGAACAAAACAAGGGAACTGTACCATCACTATATTAAGAACTGCAGCTCCTGGCTGTAAATGCCTTTTTATTTTAAACGCTCAGATAACTGTGACTCACTGAAATTATTCCTATTTCTTTCACCTGCTCCAAATCCAATTCAATACCACATGCTCTGTGTTTTTAGTTTCTCCCCTGTGCCCTTTACCATTATGTGGTACTTTGTTCCCTTCCCTGTTTTGTAGGCCTTTAGATTTAGGCTCTAACTAACTACACACACCTCTGTAACTTCCATTTCCAGGTGCACCCAGTGTATTCATTCATTTTACCAATGTGTTCAAATTTGTTAGTCTTTAATCTCAGGCCATGTCCATTTCCTACTGCCATATTCCTCTGCAGGTATGCTCTTCCTGCCTTTTATAGTTGCCTTTTTTCCTGTATCAAATCTCATGTGGTGTTGTTTTCATTTGGCTGACATCTTGCATGCAACCTGTTGTCTCTCTAAGGACCACATGCATGTGCATTTTCAGTAAATCTATATGGTGCCCCTAATCCCTGAGATTTTCTGGGCCTCCATACCAACTTGTGACCAGTGTCACTTATCATGGTGTACAGTACATGGCTCCAATAATTTTGACCTTCATCAGGCTTCTTCTATTGCGGTTGACCATCTAGTTATGTGGTTGGGTTCCTGTACCGGGAGTTGTACATTCCTCAATGGATTCAGCTGCCCTATGCTGTATGCACTCTGATGAATCTCTGTCAACAACATGTCTACCTCAAATGACAAGGCAATGAGGTGAGTCCCTCTCACTTTTGTATAGGTTTCAAAGGCACAGATGTGAGAACCTAGCTCTCCGAAATCACCAGGGTGTTCACTTCACGCAGAAAGATCTGGAAAAAATAGCAAGGTTGCATTCAAATGTTGGCACTGTCCGAAACAATTCTCCATGGTTAAGTAAGGGCATGCAGAGCAGCGGCAGATCCAGACACAAGAGCTTCTACTTCCCTGACCTTCAATGCAGAGGACAATGATGATGGCCTCTCATCCAAGAGTTATCCAGTTTGCGTTGATGATGCTGATGACTTGCTCGAATTTGTGCTCCACGTTTTACCACACAGGTAAGGCACACAGGTAAGTACCTTGCAGGCTTTTTTGGGACCTTTATCGCACAGTACTTTGCCATGCAGGTACGTTTTTTTAACATTTCATAATTAGAGGTAAATGAAGCTAAGGGATTTAAGTTTATTTTGTGTTATGGGGCAGTCAGAGCTGTAGAGAGGTAAGGAGTTCTTAGGTTTCAGGAATGGTAACAAGTGGAGTGAAGCGGTTTAGAGTAGGGGCCAACCTCAGGCTATGCATGGCAGAAGGTCATGACCAGCAGGAAGTTGGCTGGCTGTGACGATTTGACACAGGGTCTGGATGCAGATGAGGCCAAGGGACCAACCCCCCTCGCCGTGCACAACTAAAGGCCATATGTGGAGGAGTGTTGGTTGCCCGTTGGGTTGGGCATAAGGCCTGGCCCCAGACCAATCCATTGTGCCAACCCCATGCTATGCTCAGCTGAACGCTGTGAATTATGTGGGCGGGATATTACTTTTGGTGATAAAATATTACTTTACCTTAAAATAACCTAGAAATTCACTTAAGAAAACCACGTAATAACATCACTCATGATGTGTTCTATGGCATCATTAATAACATTACTAGATGTCTGAAATTGCATCATTTATGACTTCACTGTGCTTGCTGTGGACATTTTTTTTTTTGAAATTTTATATTTAAACTGCCATTTTACACCTAACGATAAGGTCACTTTAACCTTTGTTTTTTTGTGTGAAAATCAATCTATCTATCTATCTATCTATCTATCTATCTATCTATCTATCTATCTATCTATCTATCTATCTATCTATCTATCTATCTATCTATCTATCTATCTATCTATCTATCTATCTATCTGGTGGTGCTACTGAGAATTCAACTGCTAGATGGTGTGGAAGATCATTTTCTGTTGACATAGCTAAACTCCAAAACTCACTGTCCCTCCACATTTCAGAAATTGAAAATCATTTGCCGCGATATGTATGAAGGAACCGATTAGCGATTCAGAAATAGCGAAAATTACCGAAACGCTAAATCTGTATCGCTAATCGGAATGTAACAACGCATTAGCAAATATATAGCGATTCGGCCACAATCGCTAAATATTCGCACAATGTGAATCAGCGATTCGATAAACGCCAAAACACGCTAAATAGCGCGACCGCGCCCCTAAAAGCGCTAATTAGCGCGACCGCGTCGCTAATTAGCACGACCGCGTCGCTAAATAGCGCGACCGCGCCCCTATATACGCAAAATTTGCACGACCGCGTCGCTAAATAGCGCGACCGCGCCCCTAAATACGCTAATTAGCGCGACCGCGCCGTGAAATAGCGCGACTGCGCCCATAAATACGCTAATTAGCGCAACCGCGACGCTAAATAGCGCGACCGCGCCCATTACAGTGCAAAATTGAGAGGTACCCCTGGGAAAAATCGCAATTTAGCACAAATCTGGAAACATCCAATCGCTATCCTGATGCTATATGATGACATCACCAACCAGGAAGAGAGTGATTTCCCATGGGGCATCTGGATTGAGACAGAGAGTGTGAGAGTGTTGTTTGGAACTCAGGAGCCATGGCAGAAAGTGGAAACCAGGATGTCCCAGCAAGCCAGCAGGAGCAGCAAGCAGGGGAAGCAGCCAGGAAGAGGAAGCTCAAGTTTTCTGAGGCTGAACTAGAGACCCTAATCACCGAAATGGTGCCACACCATGACTCATTATTTGGGACCACTTCCCACAAGGTGCCAGAAGCCAGCAAGAGAAGGATTTGGGAGGGCATCCAAGCCAAAGTGAATGCCCTAGGAGTGACCCACAGGACAGTTGATGTGTTGCGCAAGCGCTGGTACGACCTGCGCCAGCGCTCCAAGAAGAGGTTGGCTGCCAGGCTGGAGCAGTCCCAGCTCACCGGTGGGGGAACCTCCAACGTCCCTGACTCTACACCACTGGAGGAGCTGGTAGAGGGCACACTGCCTCATCAGAGTGTTGCGGGCGTGTCCGTGCTCGACAGCTCAGCACAACCAGCAGCAAGACCAGGTAAGAAGCATGCCTCCCCACCCTAAACCACCCCCAGAACCCCCTGAGGCGACCTAGGGATTAGGGCAACCACATGTCAGGCTAGACCAAGTACACAGCAATGCATTATGGGAGATGTAGTCACAACAGTCAGCAATGTAGAAAGTAGCATGAGATTTTCTAATTGTACACATGTGCAGGTCAGGAGAGGTGAATGACACAAGTAAAGTCAGGGAACACTGTGAAAAATGTATTAGTACATCACTTGTGATGATCAAATAAGTAATGTGTGCTGTTCTATCCACAGCACCTGCAAGTGGGAAGGCTACAGCCAGTGCAACTGAGACAGGAGCCAGAGGCTCAGGAGAAGGCAGGCATGGCCATGATCCAGATGGGGAGGACAGTCCTTTAATCCAAACACAGGGACACAGTAGGAGGAACGTGAGGCCATTCAGAATAATGGATGATGAGGAAGAGGAAAATGTCAATGTCCAGTCTGATGCACCAGTACCCCAGCAGCAGGAGTCCAGAACAGAGTCCAGAGGCAGGCGTAGATTCGCACAGCCATCAGCACCAATGTGCAAGAAGAAGAATCATTGTTCGCCGGTCTTGAAATGCACATGCTCCAGGTTCACCGCCTGCAAGCGAAACACATGAAGGCCATTCAGAGAGAGATCAGGGCAGGGAACAGAGGACTACGCGAGGAAATCAGGGGGGCTGTGCAGGAGCTGACTGCAGAGATGAGAGCTGAACGCGCAGCCAGGTGCAAAGAAATTGCCCGCATGGACCACTACACGCGTGCTATTAATCGCCTCGCCTCCTCCACCAATATGCTGGCAAGGCGTGCCATAGAGACCCAGCGAGAGTTCTCGCATGGTATCCAGGACATAGCCACTGTGGTAGTGCAGTCAACTGCCACCCTGGATGAGCTGCGTGCGCTGCATACTGCTGGACCCGGGGTGCTTACCCCCAGTGAGGAGGACTCACAGTCGGTGCGGAGCTCAAATACACCACCACCCACTGTTGAGAGGCGCCATAGTGGCCGGAGCAGCAGGCCTGCCACACAACAATAGGGACTGCATCAAAATGACTACTCCGCACAGGGGGGATATGGGGCCAGCAACTGGGTAGCACTTGCTATACCAATGACTGATTTAGTTGCACTGTGATTTAAACATGTGCTTTGGTTTAGGAGAGTTCATCCTGCTTTTTTTTGGAAGTCACATTGTTGGTATTGGAAATTAAACACGTTTGCAGAGCAAGAAGTTGTCATTGTATCATTTTTACTCACCTAGAAGTAGTTCCGCATGATCTCATCACGCCTCTGGCGCCCAGCTGCAGCGGCAGCTACGCCAGCTTCCATGTGTATGGGTACGGGTCCCTCCACGTCAGAGGTATCTGAGTCACTCGACTCCATAGGTGTCCCTTTCCTGTTTGCAATGTTGTGGAGCATGGCACAAGCTACAACAATTTTGCAGCACGTCTCAGGGCTGTATTGAAGGGCACCTCCACTTTTGTGGATGCATCTGAATCTGCTCTTCAAAATCCCGAATGTTCGCTCGATGGTGTTTCTTGTGGTAATGTGTGCCCGGTTGAAGCGGTGCTCCCCAGCAGTGGCAGGATTCAAGTAGGGTGTCAGGATGAAGTCCCTGACTGCATAGGCACTGTCCCCTGTGGGTGGAAAAGTTTAAAGGTCAGTCAATGTGATGCACATGCAGGTCATGAGTAATATGGGCTGACAATGTGTGCTGTTACCTAGTAGGTATCCCTCTCCAAATTCCCCTCTTGAGAGTCTACGGTATAGGCCACAGTGACGGAATATAAATGCGTCATGTGTGCTTCCTGGGTACTTTGCCACTATATCGGTGATTATGTTTTTGGCATCACACACCATCTGTATGTTCAGGGAATGGTAGCATTTCCTGTTCCGGAATACATACTCTATGTTTGTGGGGGGTGAAATGGCAATATGTGTTCCGTCTATACATCCTATGACGTGGGGGAATTGGGCTATGTTATAAAAATCCTGCTTGGTCTGTGCTAGTTCCTGTGGGGTGCTGGGGAAGTGTATGTGATGTTGCATCCTATTTGTCATGGCGTCGAGGAATGCATGGAAAAAGCGCGACAGGGCACTTTGTGACACCCCTCCTGCAGTGGCTATGACCCCCTGGAAACTACCTGAGGACAGCAGGTGTAGTGAACACAGGACCTGGATGTGTGTGGGTATGGCTTGGGTCCTGCGGGTGGGGTGTTCTAGGTAGGGCCTGAGTTCCTCAATCAATTCAATTATGCTCTCTTCCTCCAGTCTGTAATGGGTGTGGATATCCTCATCAGTGCGTTGGAAGATGGTGATGCGCAACTGGAATATCCTCTCCTGCCGTCTCCTCCTCTGCGCCAGAGCTCTTATTCTTCGCCTCCTCACTATCATGTACAACCCAGACATTGTGGTAGGGAGTGTGTTGCATTCTGGGTTTCAATTTATACTTTGCACCTGGTTACTACCTGCTCCCACTTGATGGTAATTGCGAGTCCCTATTTAGCGAATTTGCTTGATTCGCTAATGCAAATTGGTTGATACATTCCATTGCGATTTCAGAATTGCGATTTCCGCTTTAGCGAATATCGCTAACGGATTTCAACACTAAATAGGAAATCGCTTTTGTATTCGCTATGTAGCACTTTCGCAACGTTTGGGATTCGCTATGTACCGATTCCTTATTTCGCAAGCGTATTTTGCTTCATACATAGCGATTAGCGATTTTTTAATCGCTAACGCTATTTATAGCGATTCGCAGCGTTTGCGACCGATTTTTGGCTTCATACATATAGCGGTTGATGTTCAGAAACAATATTAAAACATGGCTCTTCACATCTTAAGTGGGTCAAGTTGTTCAAGGTTCTGACTCCTTTTTCCTGACTTTCTTGGACTTTGTAGGATTAGCGCCTTGATAGCTTTGCAAGCTTTACAAATAGTTTTTCATTTAATGTTCATTCATATCTATCTATCTATCTATCTATCTATCTATCTATCTATCTATCTATCTATCTATCTTAAGGACATCAAGTGGGGGCCAAGCAAAATGGGGTTCCTAAAATGCATTTTTCATATGCACTTTTCCATTTGCAATTAAAATGTGACACAGCAAAACTTGCTAAACTGAGGTACACCAAATTCGGCGAAAGCTAGACCTTGGTCCAGAAAGCATGTTTATATGCGCTCGGAAGCGAGCTTTTTACGGTTTCGTAAACTTTTAAAAACTTTTCTGTTCCCTGTCTAATCCTTGTGCTTAGTGTGGTGGTGTCTCTTTCTGGATGAGCGCGGGGATGCCTAAGGGTAACCAGGCGCTATATTAAAACTCGTTAATAATAATAATAATAATAATTATATGACGAGGTATTAATCAGTTCAGTAGTTTTTGAGAAATTAAGGTTTATGATATGCATTTTTAATGCTGCAGAGGATCCACAGAGCTGACAGATCCCAAGATAAGCTCTGATTGGATGCCACCTTATAAATAAAGATGTGGCGACAGCCATTTTAGGACTCAGGGACTCAGTCCCCTGACCTACAAATATGGTTGATAAAATCTTTAAGAGGGCAGGGTAAGGATACCCTTTTCCTCTAGAGCTGATGGGTCCCAGAGGGATCCTCATAGTCAAATATCTAAATTTGTAATATATATTTTACAAAGAATTTTCAGGGGATCCACAGTAAAATTGTAACCCCTAACAAAATGGACCAGGACTGCAACATATTCTTTTGGGAAGACGGGGATGCAGTCCCCCTCTCTGACCCTTCAGGAGTCCCAGGGACCCTATCCCCTGATGCCAATCACTTCACCTTCATGAGCCAACCCCACAACCCGCTCTGATACTAAAACACAAAATTTGCTTTATAAATGTACTGTTTTCTAATCATGTAATACATATATTTAAAAATAATGAAAAAACATTAAAAAAAGTTAAACATACTCATAAAATACATACTAAAATACATAACACAAAAAAATCGATATTTAGAACAATATTTTTGCTAATGATATTATTTACTTCGTTACTACTTACTTCGATATTTAAAAATTTGATATTACTTACCTTGCAGTCAATATTCTGGTCAACAATATTCTTGACTTCGATATTGTGTCCCTATGATATTAAAAACTCGATATTAGTGTAGGTTAATATTAAAAATTCAATATTTTGACCGCACACCCCCCAGATGACTTTTCTTTGCTCTATACTACTTCTGCCCTCTACCAATGAAGGGCTAATCCCTGTAACACGTGTCTGGAGATATACAGCAATGTCAGCACCAACTTTGATGAAAAACTACTTCCAATGTATAAACTCATGTGGAGTGCCAATTGTGTTGTCAATGTGATGTTATGTTTTTAGTTCACTCTCACTTTGTCATATCACACACCCTTTACTTTATGTGAGCACCTGACTATTACTTTGAGTACTTAAGTTACACCTGTGTAAAATAAAGTGTCTATTTTACAGTACATATGTTTCCCTACTTTTGTGCTCCAGCGATGATTAACTGCCTCTCCTAAATTAAGTCCCAGTGTCCCCTTTGGGAAATCTACTTTCTGTACTGGACCCACTGAGGCCAACCCTGAACCATTGTTCTTTCTAAACATATACCTACTCCAGGTTCACATTTCTGGGTGCCCTTGCTTTTCCTATACTACCTTCCATAGCATCAGCATCCTGGTGGTTCCTTTTCAGATTATGTCACCAAGTTCACCTGCAAGAGGTTTTTCTCCCTCCTACAAAAATCTAAATATAACACCCTCTTGCCTGACTCCCCTTGATTCTCTATCTATGGAATATTCTTTGCTACTGCCAAAATCAATGGTCATTTTCTAAGCTGCCTTCTGCACTCTTTTCAAGAACCCCAGGAGGGCATTTATCACACTCTCAAAAAGGACAGATTGTTTGAAATTTCAGGCCCTATATTTGCCTCTTGGGCTACTTAAAAAAACAAGAGCTTCTCCAGAGACATTCTGAGGATTGGTGAACGTTCTCCACAGATTCGAGCTTGAAAGTGCTGGGATACCAAACATTATGGAAGCCCAAAGATGCCCTCAGACACAAAGCCTAATTTGTCGATAACTCCGCACTCATTTAAGATCCCAACAGACATTGACATAATACTAAACATATGGCCACGACTGTCCTCCTCCGCCTGAGTTTCAGGTCTACACATTATCGAGTTTCATATCCTTTTATAACATAGGGCATCATCTTCTGCTCCTGAGCTAGGATAAGGTCCAATCAACACAGAGGCAAACTATCAATGAATACAAGTTCCTGATAAAAAGTGGGGGAAAAAAATTAAAACAAAAAGCAGGCTTCATTAACCTTTTCTGAGCTTCATATAAATAAAATGTTGTTATCTTCAACATAAAAAAGCCTGGTTAGCGCCTTGTAAATCCCTCCAGACTCTTGCTGCTTCTGCTGTTTGGCAGATCTTATGGTGAACATCTTTCTCAAGCTTTATTGTTCATATGTAAGAAATGTGTTATGACTTTGTTAGAGGCCCACATATTTAGTTATTATGCTGATCGCAATCAATAACTCATGTGAAATAATAAGTAATGATAGCAAACCCTAGTGGAAAACCAGTTTACCAGATCCTGATGGTTTCTTTTCAATCCAGTTGTCATACATGGATTTTTGACCATTTGAATGTATAAGTAGGTTTCACTTTGCTGACCCTTATCAAGGAGGCCACCACACCACTGTTAGTGACTGCACTGAGTGCCGCTGATTCCGTTATCAAGAACAGGGTGCGGACCAGGTTGGGCCTGCTGTACCCACGTTCTCAATGCACAAGTCGCTCATCCATTCTACCACCATATTGCCCTTACGAAGTTCAATCTTTGAACGAAACACGTTGGCTGATATGTTTTATTGACACCATGGATTGTCAAAAATAAAGACTGATGCAACGAAGACACTGATCAAGCTTCTTTATTGACGCAATGGTGACCTGGGAGTGCACCGCTCCATTGTCCTTGAACATGTACATGTGATTTTCCATGTCCTGCTAATTCAAACCTGAATGATGCCAAACAATACTAAATTATATGTACAACTTTAACAGGGACAACAAACACAGTTAAGATATGTCTTACCGGGACAATGGGGAGAGAAACAATGTCATAAATAGAGGTAGATAGTGAGTGAGAGAGATTTAGATAAATAGATGAGCCAAAGGTCAACTAAAGAGAAAGTTGCTTTTCCCAGGGAGCCCTTGGAAGGTGGGGACCCTGGGAAATGGCACACTTTGCCTAGCTCTTAAAAGATCTTCCAATATGCTCAACAAGTGGACTATTGTCTTTCTCGAAATTGGAAATTATATACAAATGCAACCCTGTCATATTTCTACGTGCCTAGCCATGTTTAAGAACAGCAACAAGTTCACTACAATATATTTAGATCAGCCCATCAAACCTTATGCACAACACCCAAACTCTTACCACTCTTAAGCTAATATTATCACCTGGAGTTTTCCCAATAGAAGTTTATAGGGGTCCAAAAACCCCATATCCCAGCATATTTACAGAGTAGAAACTATTCGCAACTGTCCAACTGGAATTTTGCCAGGGAAATAGATAGCATGGTTTAGAAAACGATGTTGTTACATAGCATACAGTATCTGTTGAGCAATTCTGAATTGACTATGCATTATATGCAAATCCCAAAATGACATTTGCAGTGACAGCCCAGAGTAAAATAATGTTTTCCGTATGGCCGTCTGTCTAAATGTCAGTGACTAGAATAATGCAAAACTGCACCCATGCAATTTCTGTAATGTGAAAATGTTGGCACAAAGCGATACAGTCATTTTTATTCACGCATCTTTTTTTAATCTGTTGTAATGAAAGTAGTCTATTTTTCTAGTTAATTAAACAAGAACATTCTAAAGTCCTTTTTTCGTAGTCTTCCTTATGGGAAAAGATGAGCTCACTGAGTTAGTAATGAACCGTGCAATTCCGCTTTTGTGCCCTCATTATTAGACACTTTCATGTACTGGAAGATATAGGGAACAATCTGTGCCACCGGCTGCTTGAAACAATAGCCTGTTGTCTTATTTGAAGGTCTTACAGTTTATTAGACCCCTGTAAGTAGGACAGCTAGGTAATATATCCCAAGCCTACATTTTCAGCTCCATTACTTCGAGCAGAAACAGGAGCCCTCCGGCTTCTTTATGGCAAGAGCTTATGGTGTATAGACAGAAAAATTAGAGTGCTTACCGTCAGACGAAATCCTTCTCAGGTGAAATCGCACAGCAGGCTGCTCAAGTATCAATAGATTTACTTCAAGGCAGAGACAGCCGTTATATAGTTACACAGCAAAGAAGTGGCTGGCAAAAAAGTTCAGAAATCTAACTTACTATGATCTCGGTTCCCAGCCAGATGTGCACATTATGTGTCATAACTATATACAAACGACTTTTAGCATAGGCTGATGGGGAACCATTGACTGCACTAGGGAACTTTCTCTGTTTCCCTAAAAATACTAAGCAGGCCCACTGCCTCTGTCACTGTATACAGCACCTGTCATCTGACCCTTCTCTGTGCTGCCACCACATCAGAAACCCCTTCACCCCCAAGTCATCACACTCTATTTCTAAGGCCTTATTTATGTAATTTGCATTTCCTCTTCATGCACATTTTACACTTGTGTTGAAAGGATTCTGCTCAGAATTATGCCTGGAATCACAGGACGTCAGCATGTAGAGATTGGGTCACCTCACCACATCAGTTCCTGTGGGCCCAAATCCAGACTAACTCATAGTGCCCTTCCAGGGAGACAGGTAGCTTAGCACCCCAAAAAACAACACTCTGAACACTCTCAGGAGTTGTGGTAACAGGTCATCAGCTTTTGGTCTCTCTCTATCTCTCTCCCACACATTTCCATAAGAAAGAGAGAGAGAGTCACGATAAAAGCATACAATATTTATTGAAACTAGCGTGTTCTATCATGAAAAAACTGTGCTGCACTTAGGAGACATATGCAAGTCAGTACAGAGATTAGCACAATTAATAAAGTGTACACAATTAAAACCCCTGTCATACCGAATGACTAGGCAGCCTAAGTGAACCCTGTAAATATAGTATTATAATAAAGATCTCTCGGATTAATGCCGGCCCACATACCTGAGAGTAATAATCAGTTAGTCTACATCTTTGGCTTGTAGCTTGTTTGTTTCAGTACCTTTTCTCTGCAAGCCTCGTTTTGCTCTGTTTTTAGAACTACAAGTCTCAGCTAATATGATAAGACTCGTTCTATTCAAATAACAGCAGCTGGATCTCCTTATTATTTCTAGGTGTTAGTTTTCCACCATAGAGAAAAACAGGGCACAATGTCGTTTGGCTTTACGTCATCAAGTTTCTGGTATACTTGTGTAAAAGCTTTGTCACACTGCGTTTGCATTGCTCCAAATACTAGTATGGCGTCACTGTAATTAAAAGCATGCATGATAGGTTGAATTATTCAACATATAACATCCTGAAACATTTCTGTAACTGACGACACTCAAAATCTCATTTGGTTGTATCTGAACAAACCAACAGGAGTCGAAAAAGTAGTGATGTGCCTGTAGTTTTCTTTCAACTCGAATTTATAATATCCTAGTTGCATGATCATGTCTGCAATGTGTGGCCCAGGATGTCTTTCTTTCTCAATTGCTTTGTTGACCTGGCACATATTAACACATATTGCCACTGCACCGCCCCCACCACTTTGGGCAAAACCCATTACGTAGGACAGGTGGGGCGCTCATTTATGTCATGTTTCAACAGCATTTCTAGTTCTTTCTCATCAGCCTCTTGCAAGTGGAACAGGATGCAGCTGGGCAACAGGGCGAATGTCCTCATTTGATATGGAGTCACACTTTCATTTTCTGGACATTAAATAACTATGGGAAATTACTCAGAACTTCACATTGAGTGTGGAGGTTGTAACAGAGATATCAGTCCCATGTCAGCAGGGGTGACAGAACTGAGAAGGCAGGCACTGGATGAAGCTCCTTGAAGAAAGCAAATTAGCACTTACACTGATACTGCTTTATGTCTCAACATCGCTGTGAATGACCCTTAACTCTGCTTCAGATGCAGCCCAAGTGTATACTTTTGTGTCTGATGGGTTGAGGTCTGGCACAGGAGATAGTCTGGTGAGCTTTTTGACTGGCATGATGTTAATTAACTCACCACTGTCTTAATAAAGGTTATGGGGCAACTGTGGACCTTGATTGTAATCCAGGGCAATGTCTAAATTAATTCATTTGTTTTGTTTCATGGTTCGCCTTTATTGTTTGTTGTTTCTTGCAAGCAGCCAATCCTACATGAGCCTGTCGTTCCCTGGTTGTTGCCGTCATCACACATCCATCTTCTTCACTGGCACTCAATGATGACATTGACAAGCCTTTGTAGGATGAACTTGACGATGATCAACTTTGTTTTCTACGTGTTGTAAATGATGCCACCTTTTTGCTTTTTGGGTGTGGCGTGAATGCTTCTGGAAATTTCTTGCATCCATTTTGTCTTCTTGCTGTGACATAGTTAGCAATGGTAATGAATCAAAATCAGGAGCAGGAGAAGCAGATGCATAAGATTTGTAAGAACGTTGTCAATTTTCTCCTTAAAATAAAAGGAGAGGGTGTTGCACATACGTTGAGTATGCTCTATGGCCTTACAAGACCAAAGAGAATTTGCAAGTGACTGACTCACCGGGGAAAGTTGTTTGGTGGTACTTGAGGCAGTGAGAATAAATTGAGTTTAAAAGTCTGTCTAAGCAGTGAGGATTAGTTGCTTGTAATTTTCTTCTACACTTTTAGCTTGATTCTAATTTCAGTAGAGTAGTTCACTCGTATTTCCCAATTTTCTTATGCTCTGATTTGGTTGGCCTTAGGTTATCACTATACCGTGGGATGGAAGGCTGTAGATAATGAAGGTTATACTTGTGTAGAAGGTTGATGCATACATCTTGACTAATTCTGTTATGGTAGGAGGCTGATGTATCCTCACTTATATGGTAAATGGGATGATAGGCTTCAGTGTCTTCCACCAATATGCCCTTCATTGACACTCCGGGTATGGTAGTTGGAGCAGCCAATGATTTTTCCCAGGTTAATTTTTCCCAGTCACAGTTCAGCACTGAGCATCTGAAGTGACAGTAGTATCATCACTAACCAACCACAGCACAACCACCAAGTAGATGAAATCACAACAATTTTATGAGCCACAACAATGCCATTAAGCCCCAAATCCAACAGCACTGCCATTAAGCCCCTAAGACTATAGTACTACCCAGTGCAGCCAGTAATTATAGTTGGGGTGGGAGACCACACACGTGCACATGCACTCTCACTCACACCCATGAGTTCACACACACACCTATTTACAGCGCTCACTCTCAAATACACATACATTCATACATCCACACACAAATGAACCAAACATTAAAAAACATAACACTTACCTACTGCAGTGTCTCAGAGAGTGAAGCCTTGGTGGATCCAGGAAGGTTGGGACTGCTGCCTCCTCTCATTGCTAATGAGAGGAGGCGGCAGTCACTATTCGTCACAGTGGGATGGGGTCAGGGACAGTTGCTAACCCTACCCCACTCTGTGACGAGGCATTAGTGATAGACACTTAGCCCTGGGCACTTCAGGACTTAAAACTGAGGTCCGAGGTCCCAGGTCTGAGGCTATCTGGGACACCCCTTAAGTCGGTTTGCAAGGCAGAGGAGGTCCCACCCACTGGGCAGGGGCATCTTCAGCCTGGGAATGTTCAGCTCAAGTGCCTGCATATTTAACACATGTAAGGTGCGTGGTTGCCTAACCTGAACAAGAAGAGTGTCTGTCATTCTGACCTTTGCTCAGCCTGACGGACACTCTTCATGTTGGAAAAAATTGGGGGGCAGCACCCCTCCACCCTTAAGGATGGGCAGCTATTGTATCTAGTGTAAGTGACCATGTTGAATGCAAAGCCACAAGAATCGTGTTACTACAGCATTACAATCAACCACAATGACCATAGCACTAGTAAAAATCACAGTGATCATAGTAATTCCTTTAAGTAACATTAAAATTACTATAATATTGTTGAGTTTGCAGCACTGCCATCAAATCTCAATGCTTGCAGTATTATCATGGAGTCCAGATACAATCAACATCATTGAGCAAAAGTGCACACAAAAATACAACTGTTTAACACTGTCTGTGTCATTCATACTGATTCTCTGATCTCATATCACTACTATCAAGGCCCTAAATCAATATCAATATGTTGAGCACTGTTAGAAATGGGAGATTCTAGTTGTCAGAGGTAGGTACCTTTGTCCAAATATGGATCCTTGCTTCTAATCAGGGTAAGGGGGATACACACTTTAGATAACCCCTGCTCACCTGCTTGGTAGCTTGGCACAAGCAGACAGGCTTATCCCAAAGGCAATGTGTAAAGTATTTGTACCAACAGTACACAGTTAAAAATATGACTTTCAAAAGGTTTTAAGAACCTGTACCATGGAAAAACTATGGCTGTGTGACTTTTACACAAAGTACCTGTAGTTGCATCAATGTTCACAAGGCCTAAAAGCTGCAGAGTGAAGAAGGGTCAAAAACAAAAAGATGCTTCAGTTCCTAAGACCTTGGGGAGGTGATGCAATAGTTCTGCTGCATGCAGGAGAAGCGATGCATCAAATCTGGTCTGTGGGGGGAAGTGATGCGTCGATTCTTCAAGATGTTTCCGCTCCACTGGTGATGAATTGGGAAAACTTGTTGCACGGGTGCAATGCGTGGGTAATCGATGTGGCGAGCGGCGCTGAGTTGGATTTCCCTATGCCTCGACCTCTCGATGTTTTGATTCTTGCCGCAGCAACAGGCGCTACGCCGGTTTTTGCAGCGGCACGGCAATGCGTGAAAATTCTTCTAGCGCCATGAAGATGCGTCAGAAAAACAGTTGCAAGAAGAGCAATGTGTTGTTTTTTCAGTTCTTCAAGTTCCTTCTCTTTTCCACCCCCCAAACAGCAGCAACAACCTCCAGAGGCTGGCACAGACACCTCCTGTCAGGTAAGAACTCACAGTTGCAGAGTTCAGGGAGTTGGGGTGGAACTCTTTGTGTCCCTGAGACTTCAGAGCAGGAGGCCAGCACACACAGGCCCTTGGAGATCTCCTTCAAGCAGGGGACATTGCACACAGCAAAGTCCTTCTCCTTTGCTTGGCAGAAACAGCATCTGCAGGTCAACCCCACTTAGCACACAGCAAAGGGACTGTACTTATCCATAGTCTCGCCAACCCTTCTCCTTGCAAAGGGTCCTCTCGGATTCCAGGGATGATCTAAAAGTCTAAGGTAAGGCTCCTTTTTTTATTCAGTAAATCTCTATGTTGTCTCCTGCCCCAGGGCTCTGAGCCCAGTCCAAACCAGTTCTGGGGGCACTTTGCAAGTGCACAACAACCTCCATTGTCAGTTTGAGCACAGGCTCCAGAACCACCACAGGGGGAGGAGCCATTCTTGGGGAAGGCAGGCACATCCCTATTCAGGTGCAGGTGCTACTCCTCCCACCACTCCAAATGCAGACCAGGCCTATTCAGCCTAGCACTGACTCATCAAGACACTCTGGAGCCACTGCACATCCCCAGCCCCTGTCACTCCGCAGCCAGACAGTCAATACACATCCTAGCAGAGGCGCACTGGATGGCTAAGCAAGAAGATACTAACTTTCTAAAAGTGGTATTATCAAACACAGAATGTAAAAATCACCCTCACTAAAGATGCATTCCAACATTCTGAGTTCAGGCATACAATACTGTATTTTCCTAACTGGTTCCCAGGGGCAGTTAAGCTTATAAGATGTTATAAGCAAACTCCCCATTCTATCCTATGGGAACAGATAGCCTTAGAATAGTGAAAAAATAAATTGTCAGTCTTTCACTATCAAGACATGCAACACACACAGGGCATGTCCTACCGTTCACATGCACTGCAACCTGCCCACAGGGATACCATGGGCCTACCTTAGGGGTTACTAACATGTAAGAAAAGGGACGGTTAGGGCCTGCCAAGTGGGTGCAGTTGCCAGGTCTACATGGCAGGTAACAAACTGCGAACAGGCACTCCAGTGGCAGGCCTGATACATCTTTTCAGGGCTACTCATGTGGGTGGCTTAAATAGTGCTGCAAGCCCACTAGTAGCATTTGATTTAACCGGACCACTCAGTGCACTTTACTAGGGACTTATCAGTAAATCAAATATGCCAATTGCCAATCATGGATAACCAATCATTACAACAATTTACACAGGGACTTGCACTTGCAACACTGATCAGCAGTGGCAAGTGCCCAAATCATCTAAGCCAGCAAAAACGAAATCCAGCACAGCATCAAAAATACAGGAGGTTTCGGCAAAAAGTAAGGGGAAGCCACGCCAAGGATGCCAGGTCTAACAAGCACTTAAATCTGAAGCATTACAATAAAATCCCCAATCACGCAGCACAACCATTGTTCACCTCTTAGGCCATCACTAAATTCTCAGACACTAAAGAGCTGCTACTTTTGTCATCTATAAAGTTTAACCAAGTTTTGATTATGGTTTATTTGGTTTGCACCTCGGAATAACTATGGGACACAATATTGATTTTGATGGAAAAGTAAGTCTACATTTTCTGTAAGTAACCCCACATATATGTAACTATATGGTACATTTATCGTCAAAGGATGTATATTAGGAGTTAGGAAGACTAGGGGGCATATTACCAACCAATAGAGATAATTTTTGTCTCTAACTTGTTTAGAGACAAAAATTATCGCCGCAAATCGGTGATTTTTATCGCAGATAAACCTTGCTATTAGCAAGGTTTATCGCAAATGCGATAAAAAACGGCCGCAATGCATGAATATCGCTGAAAAGTCAGCGATATTCATGCATTATCGAGCAAATGCTCTTAGCCATGTTATCCACCTCCCATTGGATAACATGGCTAAGAACTGCTCAGGGCAGGTGTTAGCTTTTGGAGATATTCGCGCTTAGCGCGAATATCTCCAAAAGTTGGTAATAGGAGATAGCGATGTTAGCGACTGTTTTCAGTCGCTAACATCTTGGCACGCCCACTTTGCATGTCATTAGTGATAAATATCACTGACATGCAAAGCGGGGCCCAAGATGGTCACTATCTCCTACTAGCTGTTGCTAACTGGTGTTAGCGACAGCTTGGTAATAGGGAGATAATTTTATCTCCGCTTTCTTGGCTTTTAAAGCCAAAAAAGCGGAGATAAAGCCCCTTGATAATATACCCCTAGATTTGTATTTCCCTATGTGCACTTACCTTTCAATATTTGGCCCGTCAATAGTCTGGAGGTTGATATTCAGCAAAACTATCATCGTTTGCAAATGTTTCTCAAATACCGACTCTCCTTTTAACTGCACTTCATTTTTCTCCGCAAAGTGTGATCATTTTAATGCTAATAAAGCTAAGCCAATGACTCGCGGACATCGTTTCTCTCTGCTTACATATTTGAAAGCGATTACATGATAGAAAATGTATACAGAACTTTTCTCTTCAAGCTGAATGTGGTGTCTTGGCTCTTATCTCCTACCCTCCTGAGCATGGTGTCTTCCGGAATCTCGTGACCTCATTATTTGGGCTTTGTCTCTGGCAGTTGCGGCAGGGTTTGTGTGTAAGGTTGATTAGAGTTCTTGCTCTTTCTCACCTATGCTTTCGAGTCCTTGAACCTTTTTTGCTTAATTTTGTCAAAGGGGAGGAATGGAATACAGGTTTCTGAGAAGTAGGCCTTCACCAGAACCCTTTATTACATTCATCAAGAAAACTCATTGTTCCTAAGGACACGAGTATAGAAAGTTGTAAAGTATTCCACAGGCCACATAAAATGATCCAAAAAATATCATTGCATACCCCTAGGCATATTTACATCACCAGAGTGAAAGAATGTGCCTTGGAGCCTCTCTGTAAGACTCAAAGAGAGATATGACTGCTGCTGCTTTCTTTCAGAAAATGTTTCTATGTTGCTATGACAACATCAGAGTTCGCACACTGTGGAAACAGAGCACGTTGAATAGCACTTGTAACTTTTTAGTCGTCTTTAAAGTCAAAACCACCGTGCCATATATAGTAAGTATTTGTGAAGTGCCTTGTTTTCAACTACCGTTGGAGAATGTAATTTCTGCCACAGCAAACACATATACAATACAGAGGACAAGACAAATCAAATCAAGATTGTGCTAAAACAGCTGTTGTACTTCATATGGTGAACACTTTGCATAGGGTTTGACTTGCTTTCTTAACACAAAACCGATGCAAAGTGTTGTGGGATTTTCCAATCCAATTGCAATTTGCATTGGATTCTAACCCAAAGCAATGCAAAGCTGTGCACAATGCTACCTTGCGTTACTGTGCGTCAGAGAGAAGTTGCAGGGATGGTGCATGGGTGTTGTTCCCATGCAATCACCCATGGGTTTTGATGCAAATTCCTATCTACAAAGGCTTGTACACATGCATTTGTGCCAAAATCCTTTGTCTACTTGAGGCAGGTGTACGAGGAGAAATGTTTTAATTTCTCCTTGTTTTTTTCCAATTTGCATCTGTGCTGCATTGTACAACACATATAAAAAGCGTAAAACGCCTTAAAGCATAGTTGTTGTACTCCAGCACAAAACCTATGCTCCCCACAATGCAGGCACTAAGGCACAATGGTGTGTGCATTGGCACATGGCCTCCAAAAGTGCACCAGTCCAGGGAGAGAACAAACAGCGCCGCATCTTAGTAGATGCAGTGTGGTTCTGCTGAGTCCCGCTCACACAATGCAGGGCAGCATTTAAAGTTTTGTGAACTCGACGTACATCTGTGTGATGCTGTAGAAAACATGCTATAGACAGCTAAGGTGTAAAGTTATTCAAATATATGCCTTGTGTCCATAACCGCTGTCAGACTAAGAGGCTTACTTTATTCCGCCCAAGCAAAAACATTGGTAATGTTTTTTCCTTAAGTTTGTCCAAGTTATCTTATGTTCTCTCCAACCACAAACAACTCATTATGGAAACATCACAATGCTCATCATTTCCACATTAACAATCACTAGGGATTTCGTTGCCAGTTGCTTCATTATTTGTATTTGGGCTTGTGGTCCTGCTTCCTATTCAGGGAGCAAATGACAAACACATAATAGAACAACTTCTGATCACAACAAATTCCAATCATTTTGCAGGAGTTTTCAGAATCTAGCCTGCTTTTAATGAAAGTGAGATTGCCACGGACAATGCAATCAAACTGTAGGAACATTAGATGAATGCCAGCCGCCTGGTATTCCACAATGTGAGCCTGTCCAGCTGCAGCCCTGTAGAAAAATTATCCCTTTGTAATTACCTTGGCTTCTGCATCTTATGTACTATATTTCAAGCATACCCTCTCCAGAATTCAAATCACTGCTGCCATTAAGACCTCAAGACAAAACGACCGAATGCATCGATTTGCATTTGTCTAGACCTAAATTACGGCAGAAAGCTCTGTTTTTTAGCTGCAGCCCCATTCATCAATCCCATCCCTTGCTCAGTATTTCAGGCCTTACTAATTCAATAATGCAAAGCAGAAAACAAACCCTCCAACTTTTCCTGTTGTGCACTCGAGGTAGGAATGATACATGCGCAGATCACGAGGAGGGAAAGCTATGGGAGGACAGAAGCTGGAGGAATAGCTCGGTGAGTTTGAGTACATATGTATTCTAAACATGCAAATACCGAGCACCTTGCAAGGGAAGCTGGCCGAATGACACACATAAAATGAACATTCTGAGTAGCTATTGCACGAATACCAAGCAAGAACATTCTGTATGAAGCATGACACAGTTTAGAGGGATAGCACTTATCTTAAAAATATACCGACCTGCAGTTGTTAAAGTACATGATGTTTAAAATACATGCTTTTACAGAGGATTTTTCACAACATCTAGTTTACAACTTATTGTTTTACAACGAGGTATTTCGCAAGGCATTATATGTTGTAAAACTGACATATTATGTATAAATATATGTATAAAATAGAGCCTGAGAATCAGTACAGGACAAAGCGCAGTAAAGCTTCTTAAATCTATAGGGCCTCATTTATGAAAAGTGACGCATCGCTACGTGAAAACAGCGATGCGTCACTTTTCACTGCGCTCTCCCTGCGTCATGATTGATGCGTCATATTTATATTATGACGCATCATTTCGCAAGGAGTTACAGATACGTCAGTATTTCTGACGTATCTGTAGGCGCAAAAGTGACGCATTGCTGGAGTGTGTCACAAAAGTGACGCAACTCCAGCAATGCTTCCTTTCACATGGGGAAAGCCCCATGTGAAAGGGCTTGCGTCAGTCTTATGCCTGCTGTGAGGCAGGCGCAAGATTTTGGCGCAACAGCATCCTAAAAGTGACGCAGTGAAATCTCATAGATTTCACTGCTTCACTATTACGAGGCTTTTTGCGGGTGAACGCCCCCTCTGCATACATTATACCTGACGCAGGTATAATGTAGCGCAGGGGTTTACAAAGTGACGCATCTACCTAGATGCGTCACTTTGTAAACAGTGCGCATCAGGAGGTATGTTTTACGCCACCGATGCGTCACAAAAAGTGGCGCATCGGAAGCGCAAAACTCACGCAAGGCCTCATAAATGAGGCTCATAGTGTTTGAAATTGAAGGAAAAACATAAAAAAAGAAACAAAATCATTATAGTTAGATAACAATAGACACTATGAAAATAAGGAGCAGTTAAAAATAAGTGGATTAATCCCTCAGAATAAAATGCAAACGCAACTCTTTATTGTAAATCGTTTTTTATCATCACTTATTCATTATTATAATTTTTTTTCACTTTTTGCACTGAGCACTTTGGGCAATGATAAAATAGAATGTTCTATTAAGTAAAGGTGGAGTGACATCCGGGACCGGATGTCAACTATACTCATGTAGAAACTTATGATATGTACTTTATAAAGGTGAACCTGTGAATAGTACATATACACTGGTAGAACCCAACGAGCAGCTAAGTTTTGCGACATTTGCACACAAATAACTGCATTGAGGCAGAAGAAATTAATTTTACACCAAACCTTGCGTACATTTACACATGTCTATTATAACATTTAAGTTGACATTGTTGAGATTATCAACCTCGTAATTTTACAATGACTATGAGATGGTATGTTTTAAGACAGATTCTCTTAATTGTAAATAGTGTAAATAGTATGATGAGTATTTTTTATTGTATTTATTCTATATTTATTGCAATATGGTGCACAAAAGTTTATACGTATTTATGCTGCCGTCAATACAATGCAATATAAAATATGATTGATAAAAATGAATGCAAAATTGAAACCAGCTAATTCACCTTTTAAAGCATCGAAACATTGCCATTCTACACTTCAGTATATCTTCACTGTCTATTGTCACGTGGTGGTTAATGAATGAGAAAGGAGAGAAAAAGAAACAAATAGTATTTAAATGTGATGTACTGCATGGGCGCTATGTGATCAAGGGTAGTCTTTACCCGAAACGCGTCATGCCATAATTGACCCTGGAAAGGATAATAAACCTGAATTGAATACTTACGCGCTGCTTGGTGGTCCGTAATTCTGTGGTGTTACACCGGTGAGACAGAAATCGTGTATATATATATATATATATACTCCTTCAAGACTCCCTGGGACCCATGGACAGACCCAGCGTCTCATCAAAGTAACTGCTGTTTATTCACACAACACGTTTCACCTATCCCAAGGCTTGATCACGTGTTCAAGCCTTGGGATAGGTGAAAAGCATTGTGTGAATAAACAGCAGTTACTTTGATGAGACGCTGGGTCTGTCGTTCCTGAGAGCGCGCGAAGTGCAAAAGTTACGAGAAGGTACGTACATATATATGTATGTTTCCAGACAGATATATTATATATCATATGTTTATATAGATATATATTTGTGTGTACTTAGGCACACCCATATATATATATATATATATATTCACTGAAAAAACCATAGGTTATAGACCATATATAGTTAGGAATTAGCATTTAGAAAACCTTATTTTACTCACACAAAACCATTGAAATTCCATATATAGTTAGTTGTACTAACTATATATCGCGCACCCGCAATCCACTGCTGATGATGTCACATATTACATCATTCATGACATGGTCAGTGACATCACTGATGACATCACTGATGACATCTCAAATGACATCACTGATGATATCTCATTTGACATCAATGGTCACATCAATGATGATATCATTAATGTGACAATACAATGCATCTCCTCACACTTTAATATAACCTCTGTTACACCCAGTGTTAAATACAGAGTATAATTTTTGAAACCATTGACACACCAATACTAGTTACTACATACGCACTCACTGATTCCTACGTCTACACACACATTCACTCATTCACCCATACAATCATTCATACATACAATCACTCATCTTTACAACACTATCATATGCACTCATACACCTATACAGACACTCACACTCTGCCACTCATCCATGGAGTTACTCACACACCTAGTCAGTCCTGTAAAGAATCAATCACACTTCCATTTTCTAATCTATACAGTTAAACATAGAGCACCTTACGTTTTCAACCATATACTAACACATACTTAGTCTCTTATACAATCATTGATACAAGTACACATTGATCTGCACAGAGTCACACACCTCCCAGCCAGCCACACACACACTCAGTCTCCCATGCAAATACTTGGGCAATCAATCAATAACCCATATAGTTACTCATATAGCTACTGATCCAACACATGCTGCAGTTTACAGAACAACAGACATAATGATGTACAAATTAAGACAGTTTAGTCACTAACCCATGCACTCAGTGAGACACATTTAATCACTCACTCATACATTCAGTCATGCACCTACTAAATCCTTCGTCCAGACACTTTTACTTCCACTCATTCTTCAATATGTAAGACATATTTTAACTTTACAGAAACACACAGTCACTGGATGTTGTCATCAGTGATGTCATCCGTGATGTAATTTGAGATGTCATCAGTGATGTCATCAGTGATGTCACTGACCATGTCATGAATGATGTAATATGTGACATCATCAGCAGTGGATTGCGGGTGCGCGATATATAGTTAGTGCAACTAACTATATATAGAATTTCAATGGTTTTGTGTGAGTAAAATAAGGTTTTCTAAATGCTAATTCCTAACTATATATGGTCTATAACCTATGGTTTTTTCAGTGAATTTTCAAGGTTTTGTAAATGCTAATTCCTAACTATATATGGTCTATAACCTATGGTTTTTTCTGTGAATTTCATTGGTTTTTTAACAGCTAATATCTGTAGCTGTAAAATGTATTCTTCTTTAAATCCAAAAATATATTTTATATGTTTATGAATAATTTTTTTTTAAAATATTTTTTTTTCTTCGTTCCCGCTTCGCGAATCGGGAAGCTTCCCGTTAGCTGACCTTGATGCCGCGAAATAGACCGCGAGCCGGTAAACGTTTCTTTACCGCAAGTGCCGCGTTAGAAAACAACATCGTGACGCCTCCCGTCCGCATGACGTTTCACGTTGTCGCGTGATACGTCATATGACGTGCTACGTTAGCGAACTGGTACGCGAAGCGAGTCGCAAAGCGCAGGTTTCTGGAAGCAAACCGGGAGGCCCTGCAAAGCGCTTAACGTAAACACAGCAAGTCATGTGACTTGGTAATAACACTTTTCATTGGTTCATTTCACTTTTGGTTTCCTAATGATGTAAGACTAGGTCATATAATCTAAAATGAACACTTTTGATTGGTTGAGAACTCTTGTTTTTCCCAAATGATGAAAATCCCTCCTTCTTTCCTCACTCTGACTTTCATCATTGTAAGAGAAAGACTCTTTGTGATCACTGAGCAATGGCTTCTTTAGTAGCTTCAGCTGGTGCTTCCCCACCACCTCCACCACATCCAAGGAAGAGTGGACCACCTGCTCAAGTTGTAATTCAACAAGAAGAAGAAGAAGAGGAACAGGAGGACGAGCACGAAGAGAGGCAGTTTTTGCCTGAGCAGCCCAAGACGTCTCACCGGAAAGAAAACTTCATTTGGCAATTTTTTAAAATTCCCAAAGGTCAGAAAAAAGTAAATGCAAGATACGTAACTTGCCTTATATGTCAAGATAGACTGTCCAGAGGGACCGACAAAAAATACAGTTTCGGAAACTACACAATGCATCGCCATATGACTAGGTGGCATCCTAACAACTACAGTGCTGCACAGTTTCGGAACGACCTAGATAATCTCCCTATTATGGCCAGAAGATCTGTTGTACCGGAAGTAACGGGACCAGAGGGCAGGGAGATGGTGCCAAATATACAAATGAGATTTGGTGATGTAAAACACATCTGCGCATTTTGCGATGGATTCATTTCCTACGGAGAAAAAAGCATCACTCTGATCAACAGAGCTATTGACTATCATATGCAAGTTTGTCCGAAACGCCCAAAATAATAAATACTTCTTTTTTTTGTTTTGTTGCTCCTGTTGAGCCCTTTACAATGAATCGTTTTCATTGCTCCCTCCAAGAAAAACCCAAAAAAATATAAAACTGTTCCGAAAAATTCAAAAACAGTAAAAAAATGTTCAGAAAAATAAAAAAAAAAGTTCTTTTCAGAACTACCTCCCCGTTATTAAAAAATTGGTACAATATTTGGAACTGTGCCAACCTCTATTTCTCTTAGTTCGCTTCCTAGTTCGCTCGCCGGTACGCGAACCGGAAGCGAACCAAAAACAGTAAGTATAAGGGAAGGAAACAGACACTTATGTTAAAAGAAACACAGCTATAAGGGAGTAAACTAGAGATACCATTACCCGTAATCCACTGCTGATGATGTCACATATTACATCATTCATGACATGCTCAGTGACATCATCAGCAGAGGATTGCGGGTTTTTTGGCAACATGCCTTATCCACGGTTTAATAACGCTGCCTTTTGCTTTATATAAGTTTTCAAATTGTATGAAATATATACCAATAGGTCGTTATGAACCTTTAGGTAGTGCTTTTCTTCATGAGGTCTGGTCGCTTCCATACACATACAGATGTTTCAAAGATGATCAAGAAGTTTATCTGAATGGAGAGGAATGCACTGAGACGCCAGATCATTCACTAATGTGTAGGCACATACAGTTACACGGTTCATGCAACAAACACCGACCAAATATGGCTTGCGTGTTGCAAGGCACGCCAGTTCCTGCTATCATCCCCACGTTCAAGTTGTTGGAAAATGGTAGTTATTTGATGCTCAATAATGAAGATTGTTCTGAGTTAATTAAAAGTATTCCTTTTATCGTAACAGTAAGTGAACGGGTTATTTGCTGCAGAAATGTTCTATTTCCTCCCACACATGAACATAGGGAGTTTTCAATCTGGCCACAAATACCAACCTTGGGACACGTTTCAACGGCATGGCAAGAATAAGAGCTCTTTTGTCACAGAGAGAGGTGGCCTTGAGTTCGGCCCGTGAAACTTTCGTACTTCACATAGCGAACACCCATACAGAGGTGCACACCCTTTTCAATTAAGATTTGCCTTTCAATTTCAGCAACATGTTTCCGACTATCTTTAACGCATCCTCCACAAAGTCCCTGGCACACTTTTTTAAAGTTGTTACCAGTGGTCTCGTGACTTCATTTGAGAAAATCTTTGGAGTCATCCCTGCTTCCTTTCATTGTATTTTCTGCACTCTGGTTCGTAGATTGGCATTTTTACTTGCATTACCAGCGGACACTCTTGTGCTTTTTTACATTTTTAAATATGGATGTCCCTCCTATGCAACCTCCGACCCTGCAGCTGCTGACACTGTTCCGCAATCGCATGCTAGAATATTATGGCACAATGCCGTTGGCGATATTAAGCACGGCATATGGATTATCTTTTCGGTTCTCCTACTTCACCTGTGTCCAGCCTGTATTTCACTGCCTGACCTGTGATTTCGATTGGGCCATTGATTTGTGTCTCTGCGGACCGGTTTCTCCTGACGTCGACTTTAATCAGCTGATGACTCCTATCATTACTCACGAGTTGGTTTGTCCTGGCGAAAGGATTATGGCTGTGGCATTGATGCATGGACTACTTGGTCCCTGGAATTTACTGGCGGCAGCACAGTCTTTCTTGGAACAGAGCTTTCTTGAAAACCCACCGAGCTGTCCTCTGATGGTGATAGAGGATCCGGTGCTGGGAGAGCACGTATGTTCTTTTCCGCTTTTAAATTGGATGGCTGAACTGTTTTCGGATGAAGACGGTGACTTCCTATTGGAGGCTGTTGCAGCTTATTTTGCATACACAGTTATGTCATAGACCTTTTTCATGTTTGATATGCTGAGTACTAGCATTTCATTGACAATTCATTGACTTATTTGTCAAGTTTTTATTATTTACCTTGCCTATTGGCTTAAGACTCGATAAAGTACTTGGCTGTTTTATTTTTCTTTAGCATTAAATTTTCCTAGTTTTTAATGCTTTACCTTGCGGACCGTCCACATATAAACTTGCAATCTGCTCTCATGAGATGGCACTTCTATTATCTTATTCAGTTCGTTTCCGGATCATGAGGAGGTGTCATCTAGGTCCTGGATATCTTTACACCGTGTTAAGTTAGCATGGGCTCATTACCGGTTTAAACGCCATTTTTCCTTTTTTGCAACTTCTGCACACGACACTTAGTTGTTGCTTTAGCTTTCCACCTAGTAGTTCATCGTGGTTTACATGAGAATAATATGTTATTGGTCTACTATCTGCTTTACTTGTTAAACTATATCTGTACAGCGAGTGCTAAAGTTTCAAGAACAACACGATACAGAATTGTTATGAGGTCTGATCTCCACGACTTCATACTCATAACATAAGTGCAACTTCTGCCAATTCTGGGCATGAGGCGGGTTTTATATTGCTTTGCCGAACACACATACACAACAGTTGATGCGGTTCACATGAAGAGAGAGCTGGTGTATGCTGATGTGATTCCTTCAAATCTAAGACACTAAAGTATGGGCACGCCCTAAACCAACACAAAGAGACCTTCTTAGCAAATAATATAATATGTGTATTAGGGAGGGTGAGATATAAGCAGCCGCGGGCCGTGGAGGGAGTTACGATGGGGCAGGGAGGCGGGGAGGGGGAGAAGCAGGGTGGAGCCCTCTCTACCTTGCCCCTCCCCCTCCCCGCCTCCCTGCCCCACCGTAACTCCCTCCACGGCCCGCGGCTGCTTATAAGTGTTGCTAACTCTTATTCATTTACAGCATGTTAACATACTGTCACCATTCGCTTTTTATGTACTAGTAACTATGCTGGTAATTTTGCTACTGATAATATGTGTACTTGTATTCTCCACCCTGCTTCTCCCCCTCCCCGCCTCCCTGCCTCACCGTAACTCCCTCCACGGCCCGCGGCTGCTTATAAGTGTTGCTAACTCTTATTCATTTACAGCATGTTAACATACTATCACCATTCACTTTTTATGTACTAGTAACTATGCTGGTAATTTTGCTACTGATAATATGTGTACTTTTATTATCTAAGGTACTACGCCTGAGAAGACGGCATTAGTAAATAAACATTTCAAATACACATCTGTTCTTCTTAACTCCATGTTCTGGTTTCTAAGAAATCTATAACGACCGACTGTTCATGAGTTCCACGTATCCTGAGGTACTATAAGTTCATATTCTGGATTGTCTAAACATTGAGAGTTTGTTATATCCAATGTGACACTGTACCTAGCTTGCTAAGGAGTTTTTGATTACTAACGTGAGTTTTGGGACACCCTAATTCGCCGAGGTTCCAATCCTCTGTCCACAGTTCTGTGTGAGAACAGAAACCCTGCGACAGGGGCACCCCCGACCCTTGCTGGAGCTTCATCACACTTGCGATACAACTCCAGCAATGCATTCGCCGAGGTTCCAATCCTCTGTCCACAGTTCTGTGTGAGAACAGAAACCCTGCGACAGGGGCACCCCCGACCCTTGCTGGAGCTTCATCACACTTGCGATACAACTCCAGCAATGCGCCACCTTTACGGCACAGATACATCACGCATCTGTGCTGTTTTTGCCCCATGATGCGCCGCATTGTAAATGCAGCACACCATAGGTGACGGAACAGCGGCACAGAATGACTAACACATCCCTGGTGATGCACCAGTCATCATAAATGTATCCCTATGCCTCTTATCTTGTTAGAGATGAACCGCCATATGTATCATCAAAGTTATTTGCATTTCCTAAATGGCGAACTTTAAGGAATAAATAGCGATTCTTTACCATTCCTAGTTTGCGATGAGCTATTTGCTAATTAGCCGAATGTAGCCCAATGAAGCCCAATGTAGCCCAATGTAGCCCAAAGATGGCCGCCAGACACACAAAAAAACAAATGTAGCCCAAATATCAGCCAGATGTAGCCCAACTATAGCCCAGTGACAGAATGACCAATCAGCTTCGCAAACCTCCGTTACGCGAAGCGGAGCGCTGTTACAGATATATATCTTTTTTTGAACGTTAATTTCTCAAAATCCACTGGAGCACATATATTGAGACCTAGCAAAGGCACATCGGGCTACCAGTCCCTAATATTTTGCCAAGTTTCGTGCAAATCCATTCAGCCGTTCAATTATTATTATTATTATTTTTTTTTGCCCCGCGGGGCCCTTTTAAAACCTCCACATCAAACCTAGGGGGTCAGCGAGGATCTACTATGCCCCCTTATAGTTATTTCCCCCTTTGTTTTGACCTCCTCTTGTCTCTCGATCCTACCGAGAGACAAGATGGCGGCCGCTACGGACTGTTTGGAATGTTGACAGACGCCGGAGAACCAATCAGCTTCGCTTCACAAAGCTCCGTTGCGCGAAAAGTCCGCGAACCAGTGCGCTGCCCGGTCCGCTGTTACAGATATATATCTTTTTTTAAACGTTAATTTCTCAAAATCCACTGGAGCACATATATTGAGACCTACAAAAGGCACATCGGGCTACCAGTCCCTACAATTTTGCCAAGTTTCGTGCAAATCCATTCAGCCGTTCGGGCTAAAAGTGAGGCCAACCGCCCTATGGAAAACTCAATGTTAAAAACACGTTTTGGGACCCCCCTTTTTTCTCGGCCCCCACTGGACGAACCCCCCCCAAATTTTCAAGGGCTGCTCAGAAACAAAATGTGCCATTTTCCTGAAAATTTCAGCCAATTCCGTCCACAAACGCCAAAGTTATTAGACATAGAATTTTCAAAAAACCCATAGAGAAAAAATCCTAACTATATATACCTACTGGCGACCGCCAGTAGGTAATATATATATATATATATATATATATATATATATATATATATATATATATATATATAGACACATCTATAAAAACGCAACTATATATACGCATGTGCATATACATAAATACTATATATGTAAATATTTATAGAAAAAATGCAAATCATGATATATATATTACACAGTGGCAGTCACCAGTTACTTAGGACCTAGTTACTGTAGGAAGATTTTTTCTAGGTTTACTAATAACTTTGGCTCAGTTTGGGTAATCGTCAATCAATCAATCAATCACAGAATTTGTGGAGCGAACCACTTACCCACGAGTGTCTCAAAGCGCTGGGGGAAAAAGAGGGGTGCCGCTACTGGTCGAACAGCCAGGTCTTGAAGATTAGCAGGTCTTGGGTCTGTCGTAGGCTGAGTGGAAGGGTGTTCCAGGTCTTGGCGGTGAGATGGGAGAAGGATCTGCCGCCGGTGGTCGTTTTTCGGATGCGCGGGACGGTGGCGAGGTCATCGGAGCAGAGCTGGTGATTAGGGACGTAGAAGAGGAGTTGTCTGTTGAGGTAGGCTGGGCCGGTCTTGTGGAGTGCCTTGTGTGCGTGGATGAGGAGTTTGAAGGAGATTCTCCTGACAAGGGGAGCCAGCACAGGTTTCTCAGGTGAGTAGTGATGTGGTTGTGGCCTGGTACATCGAGGATGAGGCATGCAGAGGCGTTTTGGATGCATTGCAGTCGTTTGATGAGCTTGGCCGGGGCTTCCTCGTAGAGGACGTTTCCATAGTCGAGCCTGCTGCTGACGAGGGTCTGGGTGACTCTTCTTCTTGTATCTGTTGGTATCCACCTGTAGATCCTGCGGAGCATGCAGAGTTTGTTGAAGCAGGAGGAGGAGACTGTGTTGACTTGCTTGGTCATGGAGAGCGTTGAGTCGAGGATGACTCCCAGGTTACATGCGTGGTCGGTGGGTGTCGGGGCTGCCCCCAGTGTCTTTGGCCACCAGGAGTCATCCCAAGCTGAAGAGCTGAAGCCGAGGATGAGGACCTCCGTCTTGTCCATGTTCAGCTTTAGTCGTCTGCTCTTCATCCAGTCGGCGATGGCCTTCATACCTTCGTAGAGGTTGGGTTTGGCAGTGAGGGGGTCCTTGGTGAGGGAGAGGATTCGTTAAGTGTCATCGGCGTAGATTATGTTGAGGTTCTGCTGCCAGGCAATGCGTGCGAGCGGGGCCATGTAGATGTTGAACAGTGTCGGGCTGAGGGGAGATCCCTGGGGAATGCTGCAGATGATCTTGGAGACTTCGGATTGAAATGGGGGAGGCAGACGCTCTGGGTTCTGTCGGAGAGGAAGGAGGTGGTCCATTCCAGCGCCTTGTCTCGGAACCCTGCGTCATGGAGGCGTGTGCATAGAGTGCGGCGGCAGACAGTGTCGAAGGTGGGGGAGAGGTCCAGTAGGATGAGGGCTTCAGTCTCACCATTGTCCAGCAGGGTCATGATGTCGTCGGTGGCGGCAATGAGGGCAGTCTCGGTGCTGTGGTTGCTGTGGAACCCTGATGCTGTTTTCTTCGAGGTATCGGGTAAGCTGCCTGTTGACGATCTTTTCGATGATGATCTTCTCGATGATCTTCTCGATGACCTTCACAAAACTTTCCCCCACAAAAGTTGATCCGCCTCAGCTCAGCGTTGATGTGTCAAGTGGCAGCTAAGAAAAAACGGAGTTTCCCCAAAACACTATTTCCTCATTCAATTTTCCATAGCAAAACTAATCAGGGATACCATGAATGGAGTTACAACAAATTTGACAGGAAGTTACATTTTGTTCCGGTTATATTCATTTTTTTATTTGATATAAATGTGTTCAGCAGTTTTGGAGAAATTAAGGTTAATTTTTTTTAAATATCTGGACGGTTGAGTTTGGAGGAGGCTCACATTTGTCCAAATATCACTCAACTTCTGATAATAGAGAGATTCTGATTGTTCCATCGAACCCCTCACTTCTGCTGGAATGAATGACTCTGACAAACCCATATGCCATTCTAATTGACTGGCTGCAACATGAAGAGAAATTTGTTAGCCCCAATTTTAGGACATAGGGACTTATCTCCAAGTCTGAAAATGTAAAACAATAAGGCATAAAAGGAAAGAATAAGGGTAACCTGACCTCCTGGAACATGTGAGGGGGTCCCAGAGGGGACAAATAAAAAATAGAAAAATGTTGTGGGGGGTCTGCAGTCCTGTGGGTGTCCTGCCACAGAAAATACGCCTTATCACGGGAAGGGAGAAGAAAGCACAAGTATAGTATGGGTATCGGGCTGAATGTCCCACCAAAAAGTTCTGGTTAGTTACGTGATCATAGTTTCCCTGACAACATCTCAGCCTGTTGTATGAAATGTATTGTTTGACTGCAGTTTGTACGAAGACGTCAGAATTGCCCATAAGATAGATTTCCCGTAATGGGCGTGGCTTAATAACTGTTGAATCAAAGTAGATTGTTTTCTGCAGTAGGTTTCTGGAAGACATCTGTTTGAAGTTTCCCATTTTCATGGGAACTTGTCAAATTAACAAAAGTGTCTTATTAATCAGATTGTGAGAGAATTTTAGATTATTGTCTTGATTATTTAACCATGTTATAAAGTTCAGTGCTGTTGTGCTGTTTGCTTTCCGATGAACCTTAAACCGGAGGGAAAGGAAGCTTGAGAGAATATTGTCTCTGCGTGGATAACATAATATTGGTAAAACTTCCAGTCAAGGCAAGTAATAACATGACGTTTATATGTATCACATGATCACGTGACAGGAAACTCCTTTCCTTGAAAAACAGAAGAGATGGTCCAAGCAGTAACATGCAGGGATTCAGGCCACAAAGTTGTTGAGAACGCAATCCTTTGAAGAAGTAAGTAGGAACAAAGCCTCTGAAACCCATCACTGTATATAAGCGAAGCCACTGTCTGACACTCATTTCTTTCTGCTTTTCTTAACAGAGTGTGACTACAAGGAGGATCCCCCCGAACACACTATGTATTCTGAAACAACCTTAAGCCATGTTGTTGATATTGAGTATTACATTTTAACCACGATAACTAATTAGGCAAATATTGCATGTTGTAATTTATGTCTATGTATTGTCACTAAATTACTTTTTAAATGTTTTTTTAAAACACACAAGACTTGAAATAGAGGGAGAGAAACCACAAGAGTGCATGCAATGCATCATTATAAGCATGCAAGAGCAAACATGGACCATAGTAATGTATATAAATCTTAATCGACAATGTTTCTGTTCATATTTCAGTATATACCATAACAAAGAAAAGAGTCCATGATCTGTTTCATTTGCGTGCATGTTTGTTCCTTACCACATCACTATATAAATAAATTATAATAAAAAGGTGCAATACATACACTTGAGATATAGGGATAATTATTACTGGTCCTAAGGCAAGCAGACTGAACGGCTGAAACATGTTGACCACAGATGTAGGGGGTCAATATACCCTCAGAATATTGCCTTGGTTTTAAACCGTTGCCAAAGGACCAACACATTAAAGAATTTGAATAGGATCTGGAAAGCAATTTTAAGTTTTATGCCCTAATCCTCTATAGTAAGTGCTCCGCTTACAAATGCGTTGAGCCCGCCCTTTCAACCTAGGTGTTTGGGCCGTGGACCGATGATGGAGCAAGCAACGGGTGGTAGCTGTGGGTGAGGACCCAACAATATAACTTATACAATGTGTGTACTATACTGATTCACCTGGGTGTAGACCATACACTGAGTAGAGATATACACAGGGCCATGCAACAAACATAGGGACAGTACCCTAGTCCGTATAGCAAAGCGTAGCCTTCCCTAATGTGATATATCAGCCTCATCACTATCACTTCTCATAATTCTAAGACTAGGGCGGGTCTCAGACTCAGCAGGGGTCCATTCTATGTTCAGATCATCACAAGGGGGGCTTGGAGAAAATGATAGGGTACCCTTTCTTTTGTTTGCTGGAGATTATGTAGATAATGATTGAAGAGCAAAATCTTGCTCAGCGGGAAGTCCAACCTCCTGTGCCCACTTTCCTGCGAAAATTGGTTACTAGTTTGGGGCTGAGACAAATCCCGTTCACACTCACTGTTTATTGCGTTGACTGCTTTGGCTGCACAGCTGAGAGACATGGGCTTGGGCTTAGCCTTAGGTTTGGAATGGTCCTGTTGATGCTGGGGAGTGATGCTCCTGACGTATTGCTGCCTAGAAGAGGGTGCAGTAGGTACCCCAGGTTTCCTGAAATAAGTGAAGGGAGGCACACTAGTGGGGGCAATATTGTTTTTCTTCTCTTCACTGGTCTCTTTCTTGGCAGTTACACCATTGTTTGCGGCCATTCCAAGTTCTCTCTTAGCTCTGGCAGGCTACTACGTAGCTGGACAAGGAGAAGCAGAGGAGGACTTCAGTCAGATAACTTGTTAGATAACTTGTTTACGGACACCAGAGATCCCCTGATGAGCTGTGTGTCTGAAGGCTGCTTTGCTAAACACTTGATCACTCACAAAGCGTAGCTTAGAAATCTTTATGTTGCTTCAGTAGAACGAGCTCGACTTCCTCGCGCTATCAGAGACTTGACCTGAGGATACTTCAGGGCCCGATATAGTGGCCTCCCTCCCCCCTGAGTATGACGCCCTGACTTGTAATCGTCAGGGGAATAAAAGAGGTGGTGGAGTTGTGATATTTAGTCACAGGTCATTTACCACTGAGAAAATAGTTGAGGTGAGTCTAGATGGGGCGGAGGTTCTGGGGATTAAATTTGGACTCAAGTCATCATGCTTGATAGTGGTAGTGGTTTACCGCCCTCCCCGGTCCACCCTGCTGTTCAATGATCTGTTCCACGAAGTTGTTAGTGACATGTGCTAAAGATACCAAGAGGTCTTGGTACTAGGGGACTTTAACTACCATTGGGATCTGATACCAAGAGACTGTGTGTCTAGTAGGTTTGGTGAAGCTATGACCATGTTGGGGTTGCATCAAATTGTGGAGTCCCTCACTCATGAGAAGGGTCACACCCTGGACCTCATTTGGACCACCTCATCAGCTAGACTACAAACAGAATGCAGACCACTCTGCTGGTCTGAACATTATTTGATTAGCTTCATACTCCCTGTGGATAGCCACCCCAAACATTTACCCATAGGTTGGAGGATGGTACGGAACTGGTGCAAGATAGAGGACTCCAAGTTGAGGGAATCATTAAATGAGACAGTATATCTTGGATCTCAGTCCGGAGACCTGGATTTGGAGTATGAGGAATTCTCACACTGGCTGAGGATAGTCATCGATATGGTAGCTCCTGCCTACAGGGAAAGGATAATAAATAGCATGAAGGGGGCCCCATGGTACACGCAAGAACTTAGAGAGGAAAAACAGGCTCTTCGTCAATGTGAAAAGGTATGGCAGAAATCTTACAACTCAGAATCCAAGGTGGATTATAAAATAAAACTGACCCTCTACAAAGCTTCAATCATCAGAACTAAATCCGTGCATTATGAAGCAAGGATTGGGGAGGCGACAGATACCCAGAAAAAGACCTTTATCATACTCAAGGGAGTTGAGTCAAATGAAAGAACCTTGGACGGTTGCTAATCAGGCTGACTGTGAAAAGGTACAGGACTTCTTTCTAGCTAAGGTCAAAGATATTATTACAGAAATAGGCAATACAAGCCCTGTCAGTGGCGTTCCCGTCTGACTTTCAGGGTGCCTCTCTCTCAGTTTTTCCTGTGCTTGAATCAAACGATTTAGCCCACATCGTGGCCGAAGTAAAATCTGGGTCACCAGAAGATCCCTGTCCTCCTAGGGTGTTTAAAATGATTATCCCAGTGGTAGAACCAGAGGTGTTGTCCCTATTAAATCTTTCTTTGGTGACAGGAAAGGTACCACACAAATTTTAGGAAGCCATGGTGATCCCATTGCTGAAAAAAGCAGGGGCGGATATTAGGAATCTTAAAAATTTCTCACCCATCTCTAGACTTCTTTTTCAGGCTAAAAAACTCGAGCAACACGTACTTAGAGTTCTCTCGTCCTTCGTGGAAGAACATCAGCTGCTAAACACTCAGCAAGCTGGGTTCAGGGCTCATAACAGTACTGAGCTGGAGATCCTCTCAGTGCTGGATGACTTGCGGCTTTCAGCTGACAAGAAGAATCCCTCAGCACTGATTCTATTAGATCTCTCATCCGCATTTGACACTGTGAACCATGTGCAGCTGCTAGCCTGTGTTCGGCGGCTGGGAGTTACTGGGACAGTCCTCCAATGGATTACTTCTTTCCTGGATGATTGGTCTCAAAAAGTCCAACTAGGAGAAAGCACGTCTAGACAGGGCTGTTTACGATGGGTGGACCCCCAGACGGGTCTGCGTTTTTCTCTCTGCTATTTATTATTTACCTTCAGTCTCTGGTAGAAGTAATGACTAAAGCGGACTGTCAGGTGTTTAATCACGCCGATGGCACCCAGTTAATTTTGCAAATTGATAACTCCCCCAGGCACAGCTTAATGTTCAGAATATCCTCCGGTTCACTATGATTTGGATGACCTTGAAGTCACTGAAGGTAAACCCTGACAAAACAGAAGTGCTTTCTCTTACCACAGGGGTCTCAACTTGGTCCAGCCTTTGTTGGCCTCAAGAGCTGGGCACCACCCTGATCACAGTACCCAAGATGAAGAGCCTAGGTATCAAGCTGGACACTGGATTAGCCCTAAACAGCCAGGTGTCTGCTGTAGTGGGAAGCTGTATCAGTCTGATGCGGCAACTTCGGAAGCATGTGACATTGTTATCATTCGCACCATGTGGGCCGTCGTGATGACAATAATCTTATCACACTTGGACTATGGCAACGTAGTTTACACTGGGCTTCCTGATAAACTTCTTAGGAACCTTCAGGTGGCTTTAAATGATGTGGCAAGCCTGATTTATAAATTGGCAAGATGAGCACACATCACCCCCTGTTACAATGCTTCCCTATCAAGCTAAGGATCAGGTTTAAGGGTCAGTGCATTGCTTATAGAGCACAGTACGGAGAGGCACCAGTCATCTGAGTCTAGCTGGTTGGCTTGCCCATGTTTCAATAGAGCTACCTTAGGGAGGCGGGCCTTCTTAGTCATCATCCCCCAGATCTGGAACAAGCTGCAGGACAGTATGCGCAAGGAAGGCATCTTACTCCCGTTCTGGAGGAAACTCAAGACCATTTTGTTCACTGAGGCGTTCGGATAAGTCTACCATAGTGCGTGCTGAGTACAGTTGGACTAAAGGATTCCCGACCTCTTGATCTATGCTGAAGCGCTTGGAGATCTTCTGATGATTTGGCGCTTTATAAATATAATTTAACATGACATAACATAGCGGGTGTGTGTCGCAGCCGGCCTTTTGTCTGGCTGTACTGTGTGCTATGATGTCTCTTGTGCACCTAAAAGCAAACAAAAAGAAAACAAATCGGTAAAACATTGCATTTGCAGTTTGAATGTACAGTCAATATAATTTACTGAGGTTATATCACAAATAATTAACAATAGTGATCCATTCCAAACCACATTAACATAATATTTCAATAACATATACATTGAAGAGTTTACTTTATGTCCCTTTAAGGTCTATGAGATGCCAGTGGCAGACAGAGGATGCAGGAGCAAAATGGAATAATCCTTAAAAAATGTATTGCTGGTATGCACCTATGGAAGGTGGCAAGTGCCAGCCAGGCCAGGACAGGCCAGGCCAAGGAAAAAAGGATTATTGCTGGTGCGCATTTATGGCATATGGCAGATGATAGGTGCTGTGCAGGTCAAGGGAAAATGGAATAATCCTTAAAAAAGTATTGCTTTTGTGAGCCTAAAGCCTTGGGCAGGCAGCGGGTGCAGGCCAGGGAAAAACTGAATAATGCTTAAAGAAATATTGCTGGTGTATGCCTGGAGCCTATGGCAGACAGCAGGCCAGGGCAGGAAAAATTGAATAATCCTTAAAAAAATGATTGCTAATGTGAGCCTATGGCAGGCAGGGTGTGCATGGAAAAATAAAATATTTGAATACAAATGAGTGCTGGTGTCTCCTAGGGTTTATGAAAAATCCTATGGGAGGCAAGGAGTTGCGAGGAATCAGGATTTAAAAAATATAAAATAACAAAAACCAAAAAGGCACAGACCTCTTCTATCAATGTACCTAGCAATTGGCTTTAAAAAGTGGAAGATAAGGAACACACTGGCTACACAAAATGGCCACTCTGGCACATGGCCTCCAATGCAAATGCATGGAAAGCAAGGAACGCATGCAGGCCTATGGCAACAGCAATCCTCACTTACTACAAAATGGCCACTGGCTACATGGCCATTGAGGGCAAAAGCATGCACAACAAAGTCTGCATGCAGGCCTATGGCAAAAGGAAAGCACGATGACTACAAAATGGCTGCCGGCCATATGGTCACCAAGAGCAAAGGCACGCACAACAAGAAAACACATGCAGACCTAAAGCCTATAGCAAAACGAAAACACGCTGCTTGCAAAATGGTTGCTGGCCACATGGCCACTAAGGGTGAAAGCATGGACAACAAAGAACACATGGAGGCCAATGGCAAAAACAAACCACATTGACTACAAAATGACTGCTGGCCCCATGGCCCCCAAGGGTAAAGGCATGGACAACAAAGACCACATGCAAGCCTATGGCACAAGCAAGGCACACTGACTACACAAAACAAGATTGCATAGAGAACAGGATTGCATGGAGAACAGAGACAAAATGGTGGCCTTTGGCAAACACACAGTGGCCACACAAAAGAATGGCCACTTGATAAATACAGAAAGGAGGCATGTTAAGTGACTGAGCAGAATTTTCATAAATAAAAACCTCCTTGGATTAAACCTCCATTTGTGTAAAAATAATAACACATGTGAAATTAACAAAGAAAATATTAACATTGGGTATTTGGGAAGGGAATTGAGAGACGCTCAGGAAAATGATAAATGGTTCTTGTAGGCCACAAATGATTTCTGCACGAGAGATAGCTGAGAAAAAATATAAATAGAGCTTTACATGTGAACAAATAACTGAATCTTTTTATTTCTCCTTGTGAAACTGCATGTTTTACAGAGAAGGCCTCAAACCATTGTTAAGATTTAATTTGCTTTTTAAACGTAGGCTGCTGCAAAGAAATGTATTTGTGCTTCATTATGATTATTGTGTTCTTTTGTTGTTATGTGGTTGGCGTATTGTACGGAAATTCCTACTGTCCAGGAAAAGGTTTAGTTTTATGGATAACCGTTCTAGTAGATGTTACTACTTGTCTAAAAATTAACGCGAGTCAAGGAAGAGGGATATCGTGGTTTCCTCTGCTGAAGGATGAAGATGGCTACATGGCTCCTAACAAAGAACTTTTGAAAATGAGATGAGATAGAATTGGTGTGACTGAACACCCCATGCTCCTGAACCAATGAAAACTGTGAATTGCTAGGATTTTGCTACTAATTTGGGGATGGACTTTAACATACAGGGAATCGTTATTTGTGTAAAAATTCTCTCTGGGGTGCGACGGTGTGGCAATGCATGGTGTGGCTTAGGCAGACGAGTGGGCTGAGAGCTGTTTGATCCCTATCAACTCTCAAAAGGTTCATCGGAGGACCAGATATTGGTATGAGCAAAATCATATTTACATAGATGAATATCTATCAGTTATTGAGCAGGTTAAGTGTGGTGAATATATGTTTACCCCACGTTTCCACTGCATCATAAATAAAGGAGAAACCACTGCCATTAATTTAGCAATGCAAAAAACTAAAATAAGTTATCTGTCAACTTTAAAAATTTACCAACCACAAAGGTCTCAAGGCATCAAAAATTACTTTGCCAAATACTTTTTAAAACTTCGCAAAAAAACGTGAAATACCCAAAAAACACATTTTGAATTTAATTCTAGACCATCCCTATAGATTTTTTAAAAAAGCATATAGTACATAAACAACAGTTGTTTAATACATCTATATGGATATCTATGTATCTATATATCTATATTGATATCTATATATAATATATATATAGTAATAATAGCTGACTGGCTGTGGGCCAAGCCATGGGCCCTCAGTCAAATTAACAAAATAAAAGTGCACAATTCCCAAACAACACACAAGAAAATTGAGAAAAAGTGCATTAATGTTTTAGAACCAGACCCCATCCCTCCCAAACTGTTCAAACCTTTCCCCTTCGAAAAACCTAAACCAGGGAATAGAAAATAGGTCCTTACTGCACCTTCCGCCCCCCAATTCAATTTATAAATGGAATAAAAAAACATAGAAGGTAAAAAAAAAAATAGGGCATTCTGTCCATCGAATGACAGATATTTCCAAAATGTCTTCAATGTACTTGATTCCTCAAAAAAGAATACATGAAAATCCAATGGTATATCCTGCAGGGATTGCAGAGAAAGAAGAGAGTGATCCTTTCCCCTAAAACTCTAAATGAACCAAGTGATGGAGAAACCACTGGGAGAGCCTTCTGGACAGGAAGAGGAAGTTGATTTCTCAGTGGCACTTCCATTAAAGAAAAAGTAAAATAAATAAAAAATTGTTTTGTGCTGAAAATAAAATACCTGAACCATATGTTACGGGTTGAATAGTTACTTGAAATCCAATTTTGAGTAAATTTTGCTGCTTCTACTTAAGGAACAGCCTTCAGAAAACAACCGTCCATGTTGGAAAAAGGTAGTAGAAGGATTCTTAGTGACTGAAAATCTCTTTAGGGAACGCCAAATCTTGCTTACACTCACTTGCTGCAGCCTCACGTTGTTCCTGTTGTCTTTGTGTTCTCGAACAGCAGCCAAATTCCTCCATGGGGTGATTGGTGGAATTTGGCCGGAACTCAGTGTTAAAGAGTGACGCGATGTGAGCAAAATTCCATCAATTCCCTGAGCTGAATGATGTTTAATGCCCACCCCTAGTATGGACCAACTGCAGACATGATTACACCACTATTTACATTTTGAGGGGCATATTGGCAAAAACTTGCGATCTTTATCGCAAAACGCTATCAGCACGTTTATTTTTATCGCTGCCTATCGCTGGATATTTTAGCGGAGAAAACATGCTATTAGCAAAGTTTATCTCCACTGTGACAAAATATCTGGTAAAATGCCTGAATATCGCTGGAAATCCAGCGATATTCACGCATTAATGCCATGGTCGACTTAGCCTTGTAATCCACCTCCCTTTGGGGAATACAGGTAAGTCAGGTTATCAAGCAGGTGTTAATTACTAGCGATAATCGCGCTTAGCGCAACATTTTATCGCTTCGCCTGCGATGGTAATAGGCGATAGCTGTGTTAGCGACTGCTTTCAGTCGCTACCTGTTTGGGTATGCCCACTTTGCATGTCATTAGTGCAAAAAATCGCTGACATGCAAAGCGGGCCCCAAACCGGTCGCTATCGCCTGTTAGCGAGAGCTTGCTGATAGGAAAATAGAAATATCGCCGCTCTAGCGGCAAAAAGTGCCGCTACAGCGGCGATACTGCCCTTGCTAATATGCCCCTCAGTCTTTAAAATATATAGCGTCAGATCGCCTTATATTATTGCGCTTTGAATGCTTAACAAGATTATCGCATTTTTCTCTTAGTTCGCTTAATTCCACAGATACTCTTGATACAGCTGAATGTATGGCATTCGGTGGAGTCCCCCTCTACTTATATGAGCATCCGTGAAGAGCAGGGACATTGACTTAACAGTTGGACTTGAAGTCTGAGTAAATGTGAGTGACATCGCACTCGCAATACACACATACTTTTAGCGAAAATTACATATATTGCTTGAATTACGTTTCGCTGGGCGTCTGTGTGAAAATGTACATGCGGGCATACCACTTGTTCAAATGTCATGCGAGGCACTGGCAGGAGATTGCTCATTTCTTGAGTGTATTCACCTGTACATTCTATTAAAGACATAGCCGGATCAGTGTTCAGAAAAAATGAAAAGATCATAGGAAATGAATATCGATCAGCAGCCTGCGAGGGTGCTTCACATAATGTCATGACCTTCCACATACGTAGAACTGTTGTAAGGGCAATGCATTTAGGACAATACCTCTATTCTACGGACTTCCCCACAATAACATGCATTTTTTATCAGAAAGACATACAGTGCATGATTAGAATGGGTGAAATCCGTAAGAGAATAGAAAGTCTTCTTGATTCATTTATGGGAAGAAAACATGTGCCCAGATCCAGTTCTCACTCATGTTGATAGGAGATGTGAACTTCTTAATATTGACGGTTTATTACATTGTAGGTTTTTGGTGGCTAAATCGTGATGCTCAATAAGGCAAATGCATTTTGGTCGCTGCACAGTTATATGAAGCTATGGTGTGCTTCAGAGGTTTATGAACGCTGTTTTTGTTATTTTGAGACACCAACATGGACTGAAAATATACTTAATTGCGCTGCCTTTGAGTTTAATCAATGAAAATAGGTACAGCGTGTACAAGGCATGCTTTAAGCTTAATTATTTGTGTTTGTACAAGTTATATCAGACTAATAGGTTGTTAGAATTAAATGACTGGAAAGAACATTTATCATCCTGCAGACCTTTCTGTGGACACACAGCAACCAAGTACAAACTAGATTAATTAAGAAATTGCCTTTTATTCCATACAACATAAATAATAATGTACTGACACAATTTCAAGGAAATGTTTTTTTTTATTAGATTTGATTCCACCAGGATAGTTGAGATAGCTTCTTCTGCTTTATCTGATTTAGATTCTGAACTTCGTTTTATCTCTGTTGTGGTGGAAAATCATGCTCATGTAAATAAACCGTAGACAATAAATGAGCAGATTTACAAAAGTTGTGCGTATACAGCAAAGGCCAGAATATAAAGTTGCTGCACAGCACCCAAAGTTGCTGCGTTAGGTTGTGTAAGAGTGAGAGAGAAGGGATATGCCATATATACTTTAAAATGAACTGTCCTGCTCTCTCGCTAGTGCTGGCACACAATCAGGATGCCTAGTACTATGGACACACTTTTGCATCATAGTGCAAAGGTTTCACCTGCATGGTTAGCACAGGTTTTCGACTATAAGGATACAATTCTAGTACAAAATACTATGCCTAGACAAACTTTAAAAAAAAATCCCACTTTGATTGTGTGCTCTACATTACTAAGCCTGCCTCAAAGAGGTATTATTTTCTCGTGTGAAACCCTATCTACTATTGTTAGTTGATAGGCTTTCGCATCAAAACCCATGGGTGGTCAGGGGAGGCTCTAGGCTCATGGCGGTCCTGGGCAGGGAGCGCAGGTAGGTGGCCCCGGAAGAGGTGGTCCGGGCCGGGGAGAGCACGGAGGCCAGTGAAGAGGGGCGGGGTGGGGGGGTCAGGGTGTTTGGAAGTGGAACAGAACCGGAAGCCGCCAAATCCCTGCCAGGGGCCGCCACGCAAATTTGTATCCATCCTCAGAGGATTATTATATTAAGGATATATATTGGCGTGGTGGCCCCTGGGGTTTGGTGGCAGGTGCACAGCTTGCACATGCCTTAGGCCGCCCCTGGGGTGGTTGAATGGGAACTCCCATTTACCAGTCATGGAGCGCCCCCTTGATGCAAATTCAAAGCAGTGCAAAGCGCAGCTTTGCTTTACTTTGAGGTAACTTCCAGGGTAAAACACGCTTTGTGCTAAAAAGTAAACTCAAAATAAATATTTAACATCAGTTTGTATCACTTTTCTGATGCAAACCCAGCGCAAAATGCTTGTGAATATGCCCAATAGTGCCTATTTATTGTCCACAATAAAGACCTTGGATAGTATAATGATCTCATTTTGTGTGTAGCGCCAGTGCTGGGGCATTAGTGCATTCCTTTTTGCAGTCTTTAGTACATTCACATTAACTCCAGTTAGTGTATGTTTTGCTCTCAAAATAGCTTGGAAACAGGCCAATAATTGCCACATTGTGGTTCTGAGTTATGCTATCAGCAAACATATATTAACTCAGTGATATTTCCAGTTAATATATGCACTCAAGATACCAAAAAGAAACACACGTCTCTTTTGCATTGGCACTGCAGAGGAAACGGGATCATGATACAGTTCCCTGGAGTGCAGACAAAATTTCCATGCACTGTGTAAGCACCTGCACAAGGTTTAGTAAATGTAACTCAAGTAAGGAAAGTGCAACAGCCCTTCTATTTAGGCTTTTTAGGCACATCAAGAGATTGCTGCGACTCTCAGTAGTGGCCAATATTTTTTATTGAAGAACTCAGGCAATCCACCGGTTCCATTTGCCTTTGGGGTCCTTCACTTTTATTGTTTGGTATTTCTTGCAGCTAGCCACATATGAGATGTCTATGATGACGCTTGTAACCACACGTTTTACATCGTGTTTTTTATGAACATTTTATGTTCATGGGCACATGCTTGTAAGCTGACCCATGAATCACCAGTGCAGTTGTAAAGGATTCAAGGAGGAGCACAATTTTGCCTTCCTCTCTCTTGTCATTCCTCTTGCCCCATACAATTCATAAAAAGTTATATACGTCGTGTCACACCACCCTTCCTTTCTCCATCATATGTGTTGATTTCGTCCTTCCTTAATAATTAAAAAGGAAATAAAAAGTAAAAAGTGAATGTCTACTGACCTCCTACTCCTCTATACCTCACGAGCAACTGCCCTTTTCAAATGAGTAAAACATCTTGCCTATATTTGCAAAGATTTGCACTCTTTTTTAATGTGGACCCTACGGAAAATTGGAGTTGGTACTTTCAAACCAACTCAAATGGCGATTTCACTTGGTTTGCAATCAAAAGTAGTGCAATGCTCTACCTTGCATTACTTTGCATCAAGGGGGTATTCCATGGGTGGTGATTGTCGTCCCTATACAACCACCCATTGATTTTGGTGCAAACACCATATCTACAAAGAATTGTAGACATGGATTTGGCCAAAATCCTGTGCCTGACTCAGGCTGGCATAATAAGGATACATATTTTTCTATTGCTCCTTGTTTTTTCCTCTTTGAATGTGTGCTGCATTTTGCTACACACATACAAAGAGAAAATTGCCTTAAAGCATAGTTTTTGTGCAGGAAGAGACCTTTCCAGGACGAAACTATACTGACCTCAATTCAGATACCTTTGTGCTACAGTGCAAGGGTGCCTGCATTGGCACATGGCTACTGAAAGTGCTCCAGTGAAAGGAGAGAGCACGATTGCACCACTTCTTTGTAGATGTGGCACAGTTCTGTTCTCTCCAGTTGATGCAATACAGTGCAGAAATTATGCTTGCTGCCCCCTGTTGACTCTTTGTTTTTCTGGGCCCTTATGTCTTGCCATCCTTACCTACATCCCTCGAGGCCTTACCTGACATCCTGAAGATTGTGCTCTCTGGTGTTGACTTAAGAGCAAGCACACTGTTGCTAGCAGCTTTGTCAGAGCTGCTGGAAGCATCAGGTGAAATCCTCTATCCAGTCAGGTCTCCTTTAGCCTGTGAGAGGCAAGCAAGAATGCTGGTGAAAGCACCAGAACACTGCTGCACTGAGTACTTAGAGAGCTGAAGGATATATAAGATGCAGCTAAAAAGGGTTGTCTGTCTTCTATTTTTCCAGCATCTCTTCCAGTTCTCTGAAGACCCATTAAAGATGGTCAGATATTGCCCACCCACCCACCATTTTAAAATCGGGTGGCTTATTTACAAGCCTCTCTTTTTATGATGTTCCGGTGGCACACTGAGTTTACCCATCTCTATGAGGCCAGGTAAAATCAGCCTGTGTGTCTTTTCATGGCCTCGTAGATAGGGTGTGAGGCATTGCAGCGGAAGTCAATGAGTTGCCGCACACTCCAATGGGGAGGTGTACGATGATGGGCATTACGTTGATTGTTCCAAAATAACACCCATGGCAGTTGACACGTTCCCAGATTTACAACATGGTGTAAACCTGTGAATGCACCAAAAACTACTCCAACCCTGAGGCTGCGTAAGGTATGTTTTTGTGAGGGAAGGTGCTATTCTCCCACAAAAAGGTTTCAATGCAGACACCCTAGTTTTTACTATGTGAGATGTGAAAAACTGAACACCTTCATAGCTCAGAATGACAACACCAATTGGTGGAACAAGTATTAACTGCATTTCACATCTGGACCTAACATGAACTCTTTGCAGTACTTCTCATTGGCCAAACTTGTAAAATTGGAGATTCTAGGTAACAGGCCTGTTTTTTACATAATGGTACCATTTAAATGCAGCGTCTCAATGCCCTCTTTCTATACAAAGCTTTCATCAGCTGTATATTCTGTAATTTGTGCAGACTAATCCTTAGGCTCTATATATAAGATTATGTTTGTATCTTTCTGAGGTCATAGGCTCTGGATGAAATTACTATCTCCGAAATCTACACCACGCCCCTCAACATAAGGTTTTCAAGGCTCTAGATCAAACAGAGAGATGGCTGAATTCTCTTTCTCAAGATATCAAGGGAGCTAGTAGCCCAGCCAGTAATCCTCCATCTTTCAGCTTGTGCAACATCCAAAAGCTGGAAGCATCCCTAGCCTCAGGAATCTGGAAAGCAGGCTTTGGGTAAAAAGTGCTTTGGTATAATAGTTTAGATGCTCAAAAGAGTAGTCTGATGTTGTTCTCTATGTACACCTTTAACTGGCCGAATCAGAATGTGAAAGTTTGTTTTCTATTGAGGACTATGCATGCATTCACACATGAAAAGAAAACTAATAGAGTCATAGTTGATCAATTATGTTTTTCATCATGTCTACTATTTATTGCAGTTTAGGTAGAGTTAGAAGCTCGTTTAGGTCTGTCCATGGTGTCTGTTCTGTGACTGGGACAGCAGAAGCACTGTCTCCACAGCAAGAGCAAATGTAGACATTTTCGAAAGATCAGTTTTGGTTTCTTTTGACTTAAGTGCTCCAGCCAACATGACACAAGCACCTTTAGTGAAAATGTAATGCCAGGTGTGTGAACATGTCATGACAGCCCATTGGCTATAGTTTTTGTTTCATAAATTCAGCCAAAAGTGGAGGGTCATTTCTGAAAAACAAAATGTAAGAGGCCTGAACTCTTTGGGAGTTTTCTACCAGAATGTCGGTGTAATTGATGAATCTTCTTGTTTGTAACCAGTGCGTATATCACAGTGGTTGTAAACAGGAAAATAAAACTGTGCTGGATGTTGTAAAGTGAATCATCCTGTGGCAGGTGGGCCATTGGCAAATAAATGCCTAAGAATGTTATGTTGTAATTTTAACTGAGGTATAAATACTTTGGTGTGAGATGACTTAAATGAGTATCTATCAAGTTTATTTCCAAAATTTTATTTCTATATAACAAAATTAGGATGCTGGGTAAAAATATACACAGCAGCAAATACAAATAAAATACAATATCCCTTACAATTCATATAGGCATGTCCATAATACACAATGGGGTATATTCTCAAGGACTTATCGCCGAGTTAACGGCACTTTATCGCAGCCAAAGTGGCGATAAATACATAGCCCCATCTCAAGCTGGTGTTAACAGCCCATATCAAAATAAATCGCCACAGATGACCCCCGCAATTATCGCTAATGAGATGCAGAATAGGCGTTCCCGTGCCAAAAGGCACAACAACACCACTCCGCAACATTCTCAATGACCAGCCAGATAGGCGATAAGAACCCAAAAAATGCGATATTGTGAGTTAGCAGCAGGAAATTAACACCTGCTCTGACCTGGTGTAAAGTCGGGTGACTGCCTGCACCACAAAAGGGAGCCCAGACCATAGTCACACCTGAAGAACAACAGATGTCATGGAGCCAACAAACATGCATTGCAGAGCACCAAGAGGTCAACAACACCCACTGCCACCACCCCCAGGAATCCCCCCCGACCAACACCGAGGCAGCGCAGACAAAGACAGCGACCTACAGAAAATGCACCAACCTCACAGACCCAACACCAGAGAATGTCTTTGCCCACTACAGGCTCAAAGGGACAAACATCCTTCGCATCCTGACCACCATTGTCCACAGGCAGACGGTACTAACACAGCGGACAGCCAACATCCCACCTCAGACAAAGCTGTTGGCCATGCCGCACGTGTTGGCCTCTGGTACCCTCCAACCAACAACCGTCGGAGGAGTCTCACAGCCAGCCCAATCCAAGTCCCTCACAACGGTCAAGGCTGACATCATCAGCTTGGTACCCCACTATCTATACTTCCCCCACACTGTGCAGTAACAGCTAGAGACCAAGCAAGCCGTCTACGCCATAGCTGGCTTCCCGCTCGTGTCAGGGGGCTATTGACTGCACACATGTCCTACTTGTGCCCCCTGACAACACTGCACACTATAACCGCAACAGAAAGCACACGTATTCCACCAATGTCCAGGCAATATTGGACCACCGGCAAATCTCCACCAACGTCGTCGCCAACCATCCAGGCAGTGTGCATGATCCCAGCATCTTCGGACAGTCCATAATCAACCAGCACTACCAGGATGGCACCCACAGAAATGCACTGCTCGTTGGCAAATACCAAATGAACACACATCACACCCCTCAACTCCACAATCATGCAACTCACAACACGAGTAGTAGTGGGCATTTTTTGCTCGCTCACGGTCCTCAAAGTCAAGTTGCCGACCATGAGCGAGGAAAATCAACATCCCGGCAAGACTTTTTCCTCGTTCGCGATCAGCAACATCAAGTTGCCGATTGCGAACGTGGAAAATAAACCTCCCGGCGAGATTCTCAACGCAGGGAGGTCAGCTTTCTCATTGCGAATACTCGAGTATGCTCGCGACCGTTCGCATTGAGGAACTACAAGTCCACTTTGAGAAAGCTGACGCTCGAGTACAAATCTACTCGAGCGGCAGAAAACGACTGCTTGCACTGTGCAAGATGCCGTTTGCAATGATTGCAGAGTGCGGACAAGCATCCGGCACTGTGTAATCAGTGCAAACAGCATTTTCCCTACTGCACTCCCTAGTTCGCATAGCTACGCGTAGCTTGCAAAGTGCACTTCGCGTAGCTATGCGTATCGCTACTATGCAAACTATGCCCAGGGTTTGCCTCAATGCCCACCTGCCGACACTGGCGTGTGTCGAAGAGGGCCACCCTGTTCCAATGCAAGCTCCAAGCATGAGTCCCGCAGTACTCCTCTCTCGTTGACGTACTCCACCGGCATACACAGTGAACAAGTAGGTCGCGCATTTGGAACTGAGTCTTGATTACACTATGGCAAAGGACGATGTTTGTGGCTGATTTGAAGTCACTATATTCTCTTCGATGTGGTGACACCAAGTCTGTGCATAGCACCACAACCACAAGTGTCTGTGGGCCCACGCAGACTACTGCCCTCGGCCTACTCTGCACTCGGGTAGGTCACACAATTGAAACTGAGCATCAATTTTTCAATGGCAGAGTACATAGCATTGCACGCAAGGAGAGTTGTAGGAGGATGACATGTTGCAGTTGGAAGGAAAAAAGTATCATTGTTACAGAGGTGATCGAACACTGCCAACAACTGCCCTGGTGTCACTAACTGTGCATCGCAAGCAAACGACACGTGGCTGTGGGTCACTGCTGACCGCTGCCTCCGGCCTACACTGCCGTCGAGTAGGTCAAACATTTGGGACATAGTCTTGATTTAGCAATGGCGGAGTTCATATCATTGCACCAGCATCATTGCAGACTGCATCCCCTCTCTGCCCCGGTGCCACTAAGTCTGTTTCTCGACATTCTTGGACACTCACTGGTTGAACTTTGATGGTGTCTGACGCTATGGATTAGGGGGTAGTTTGCATCTTCATGTAGCTGATACTGAATTGGTGATGAAAATTAGGCTCTAGTATTCCACTCCTTCATTTGCTGCTTCCGGTCGGCTACTGCCCTCTGAACCATGCCCTGGAGGACACATTTCACTGTCGCCCGTGACCCTCTGCCACATTCCCCTTGGACATCATCGAGGATGTGCTCAGTCCACGTGGCCCTACCATCCTGGGCCACTAACTGTGTGCTGGTCAAGTCAGGGACCCTGTCTTTTGAGATATTGGATGGCCTCTGAGACGATGTTCTTGGGTTCGTCAAAGCCATGTTTCTGTGGCCCTGCGCTGTTCGCTGCCTCCGGCCTCAACTGCGGTCCACCAGGGCTCACGCATCCAATAGAGTCCTGACCTGCCTGGACATCGCATCACCGCAGGAGGCACACCCCACCTTCGCCAGGACCACCTCCAACTGCCTTCTGCCAGAGTCAAAACAGTGGTACTGCTCACACCTGTCGTCGATGCCATCATCTGCCTGATGCCCTGTTTGGCACTCCAGGTGCCACTAACTCAGTGCACCACGAGTCATCGTCCATTTCTGTTTTGGTTATGTGCTGTGGTGAGCTCACGCATCAATGTCACCTCAGGCAGTGTGGGAGACCTGGGATGGTGATGAGTAAGACGATGCAGGTGTGACTCCCCCCACTGCAGCTGCATCAGGAAGGGAGCCAAACCTAGACATTTTGTTCACATGAGCGTGCTCAGCTCTAGTGCTCCAACCTCAGTGCAGTGCAAAACATGGACACTTCTGTTTGCCCCTTGGGTGACCTCTGTACTGGCTCCGGCTACCACCATAGTGCACAGCTGTTGTCTCTGTAATGCTGGTGTTTACTGTTTCCGTCTTAATAGTGTTCACTGTTGTATTTGCTTCCAGGACCACACATCCAGCAGAGGCGTCACTGTAAATGTGACCCTACCAATAAAGGGGCTCGGCGCACATGCCCATAGCCAGTTCCACAAACTATCTGCGTGTGTCCGTGTGATCATGATGTGTGCATGAGGGCCCCGGGCCCACAACATTACATTGTGCTGTGTACAGCAGATGCAAACATGTCACCGCAGGCAGGGTGTCCGTGATTGGACATGTAGCTTTGTCATCACCCACTCAATGTGTGGGACGAGTGGACTGGGCCTTAGTACACGGAGCCAACGCGGGTGTGTGACTGATAATTGCGTGCCTCTGGTCATGGCTCCAGGCTGGAAATGTGCATCTGCATGTGTCTCTGTGGCAGTCTCCTTTATGGGGTGTAGCTGGTCCCTGAAGGGTATTAGACACCCATATATGTGATTTAGTCGTCTTCTATGGGTTCAGACCCCACCCACACCAGTTCGGACACCTAAATTTGGCATTCTGACACCTGGCATTGGGATGCCATGTGTTGCTTGGTGAAGTGTTGGAAGCCAGCCATGCTTGTGGGTGCTTCCTGCTGTTTGGTCAGTTGCAGGGGCTGTGTTCTCTTCTATGTAGCTTGGCTGCCCTTGTCCTGGTGGTGGGTTGCCTGGGATGTCCATGGGCTGTTGTAGGGCGTCTGTGTCGAAGGTGTGGTGGTCCTCTCCGGCATTAGTGATGAGTAGTCTGCTCTGATCTGCTGGAGGTGTTGTGTGTCCCTCTGCAATGTGAAGTGGAGATGCATGTTGACATTGTGTTGACATGTATGTTGGTGCATTGTTCTTGTTTACATGCAGACTGTATGACAATGTACATTGTGACTGTTTTAGAGGTGCTGGATTTAGATGTGGGACGTGGACGTTTTCGACTACATGACTGATGTGAGGTTGTACACGTACATTTGCATCTCAAAGTTTCCAGCTCTATCAGATGAAGTTAGCCTGTTTCTGCGAATGTGCGGAGCCAGTTGTGTCCTCTGTTCTGCAGTGTCGGGATTGCACATTGTACCGCATTGTGGTCAATGTGTATGTGCTGTAATTGCTCTGTGTGTGTGCTGCAGTGTGCCATGGGGATCAGGGACATGATCCAGGGTCATTGTGGGTGTGCCGTGTGATACACATCGTTGTGCACGTGTGCCATTGTGCATATCTCCCCCCGTTCCCCCAGTCCCTGGCCATTACTCACCCTGTTGATGTTGTGTCAGGTCCTCCTAAGCTGTGTCCGGACTCAGGACTCCTTGCACTGTCTCCACACTGATGACGGTGGCCTCCGTTTCCTCCAGCTCCTACTGTGGCACAGGGCTCCCACCTCCTGTCGCCTTTGCTGCCTTCCTGTTGGCAGTGGGTTTGTGCATGGCTTAGCTTTTTGCATCATGCCAGTGCCTTTTGGCCTCCTCCATTGGCCTCCTCGACACTCCGACTGCATTCACAGTAGTCTGGTTGTGGGTCAGTTGATGGTAGTGTTCTGTCACCTCCGTTATGCTAATCTGGTTTTGCTCCGGACTGCACCCCGTCTGCCTCTTCTCCTTGGCCTTCCTCGGCCGCGTTGTTCCTTGTTGGTGGTCTGTGGGGCTTGTGGGGTTTGTGTCAGACTCTGAACTCGGTCAGGGTGCATCCATGTTGTTACGCACTTTGAAATATTTTTGGGGTGTTTTTTTGGTTGCTTTTATGGTGCATTTTCCTGCCAGACATGTGAGATTTGCAGGCCTGCCGCTGGTTTTTACTGCTTTTTGTATCGCCATTGGCCTCATTGCATGTTTTCTTGCATTCTTGTTTTGCATTTTAGCGGTGTCCTTGATTTTAACGAGATCATTTGATGCATTATCTGGAGACCATCGCATGGTACCGCCGTGTTGTGAATGTTTTCTTGCATTCTTGTTTCGTATTTTAGCGGTGTCGTTGATTTTAACGAGGTCATTTGATGCATTATCTGGAGACCATCGCATGGTACCGCCGTGTTGTGAATACTTAGCTAACAAGCCATAATTTTCATGCGATAGACTGCGATGTAGAATGATGTGTTAAGTTACTTTTGCGATGGTTATCACATGTTCTTGAGAATATGCCCCTGTGTCCAATAAATTGCAACACACAAATATGGCGATCCCAGAAGAATTAGTGGGTCCTGTCAAGGGATGGAGGCCCCATGCACCGCAGGGGCTTGTGTTATGCTCCTGCATTTTAGTGAAAAATCTTATGTTTATATGTAAAACAGATAGATTGTACCAGTGAGAGTATTGCGGCAAAAATTCACATACATTAAGAAAAATGTATGATATTGCCAAATGCACAAGAGATTACTGCCCCAATGCAGTACGGGATAAGACACCATGTCAAAATACTTTAAAATTACTTCATCAAGGAGTAATGTCCACTTATACCCTACCCGTCCCCTACCTGGCCTGCATCCAGTCTTTAATAGCCAGCATACCTTCTTGAAATCGTGCTGTTACCTGTTCCCTATCATTGTTGATAGCGAGCACCAGCTGGGTATCGTCAGCATAGGAGGTAAGGCTCATCTGGTAGGTTTTAATAACTCTCGCCAAGTCCAACACATAGATGTTAAACAGTGTTGGACTTAGCGATGAGCCTTGGGGCACTCCACAAGGTAAGGTAAGCTCCGGCGATTTAAAGGGTCCCAGCGTAACTGCCTGTGTTCTGCTGGACAGAAATGAGGTTAACAGATCCCAAGCGCTGGCTCGGATGCCCAGGCTTCCGACACGGTCAATCAGAATGGAATGATTGACCGTGTCGAAGGCCGCCAATAAGTCCAGCATTATGAGGATGGCTGTCCCTCCATGATCTTTGATAGTTCTAATATCATCCGCAGCTTTAATGAGGGCCGTCTCCGTACCGTGGAGCTTTCGAAACCCAAACTGCGTATCATCCAGCAGCTTGTTTTGCTCAGGGTAGTCTGCCAGCTGAGTATTCATTGCCTTTTCGAGCACTTTGGCTAGAAATGGCAAACTGGCTATAGGTCTGTAGTTCTTCAGTAACTCCTTATCTAAGGAAGGTTTTTTGAGGAGTGGTTTTAATAGGGTGTTTTTTAGCATGTCAGGGTATGTCCCGGACCCAAGGATTACATTACAGACTTGTGTTATCGCAGTGCTGATAGTGTCAATCACCGGCAGATAGACCCTGGGAGGACATAGGTCTAAAGCCGATCCTGTTTTGATAGACACCATGATGTCCCTGATTTGTTCCTCCTCTAATTCTTTGAATTGGGCTAGTGAGCAGGTGGGACAGTTAATTTGTAGTATTGGGGAGGCTATATTATTAGTCGCGAACTCAGAATAAATGTCGTTAACTTTGGTGAAGAAGAAGTTAGCCAAGGAGTCACAGAGAGCCTGCTATGGAGTAGGTGCTGTGTCTGCGAGCTTCCCAGCCAGCTGTTTCACTACTTCAAATAGCTGTTTACTCGAGTTTTTGGCAGAATCGATTTGCTCTCCAAAATACTTCTTTTTGGTCTTTATAATCAGTTTTTTATAGATAACCTGTGTATCCTTGTAGCGTTATTTACTGACTTGGTAGTATGAAGGAAGGGGACCACCCTAAGTGCACCTGCGGATAAGGAGAGAGACATGAGTGCTAGGTGAACAGTGACTGTTGTGGGTGTGCAGCTTTCATGGTTAATAGATCATAAATAATGTGCAGGAAAACACAATAAATGCAGTGACTGTTGTGGGTGTGCCGCTTTCATGGGTGGGACCTCATGAGAAATGAGTGAGAAAGTACAAAACATCTGATGATGCGACATGATACATAAAATTGCTGGGAAAAGAAAAATGAGTGTGTGGGTGACAGGAGTGGTGTGGAGTGGTCATTGTGCAAATCCACAGAGACTGCGTGATTAATAAAAAGGAATACATGGACGGCGGTGGCCTATAAGAATTTCAAAGTGATTGAGGAAAAACTAATTGACATTAAGGCCTGAGGTTTCCAAAATGTCCACTTACGTGGTATGTGTGTGAATGCAAAGACAGTGTACAGGGTCTGAGATACTGATGTGGGCAAGCCAAGTAATGGGCAAGAGAGACAAAGAGGACAAGAATGTGTGAGTGGCTAGTCCAGAAGCCGCATGGTGTACTTGAAAAAGCGGTATTTGAAGGAGGAGGTATGGTGGGTACCTGTTCCGTGTTTGGAAACAATTGGAGAGCAGGCACCTCTGAGGAGGAGATAAGGCACCTGCATACCTGCAGTATAAACCACGGACAATTGGTAATTTCGGCATCCTTCATCTGAGGGCACGGAGCACACTCTCACCCCCTTCCCCAGCATCAGTTTAGACGCGATCCAACATCGGGGCTGCCTGGACTCAAAATGGCGCCCGAGCGACGTAGCGGGAGAGGTGATACAGCCCACTCTGCGATGACACCGCAGCAGAGCTCAGGAGGTAGGCTGTGAGACCCCCCCGAGCCACCTGCTGTCTCCCATATGACCCCCACTTTACTGACCTAGACCGGCCAGAGGCACGGTAGGAGGTCATCGCCTGACCTTAAGATGGCCACCGGACTGCCCGGTCTGCACCCAGTTTGATCAACCTCCCTCCCCACTGATATCTTTGGAGTAAGGCCTCCCAGCGCCTGTCAGATGGACTTAGTTCCTGAGGCGCAATCCATCACCCGCGCATTGAGCACCCAGGGGGAAGTGGGGTGTGGACTACGCCTGCCTGGAAGCGACTACTGAGGGGGAGGCCACACATGATTTTCTAAGCTGGGTAACCGCACAGACAACAGACAGTGCACTACACTGGACCATCAGGTTGCACTAGCTCTACTCAGCACAATGGGGAAACCAAAGTTCTCACAGAACGCGACGGGACCAGAAACTACACCAGAAAACCTACCAAATACTCACGCCTCATCAAGACACCGACGAACCCCTCTGACCCATAGTGGTCCTTTACCAAGTTGTGCTAATACTATTGGACATCGACCAGTCCTCAAGCATATCCCCTATCCGGCTCACCCATCAAGACATTGAATCTGCGAACTTGCCGCCGACTGTTGAAACCTAGCATTTTGGCCGATGCCCGGTGGAGCTACCTTGATAGCTATAGAGGAGATGGGCTGTAGGCTTCCCCCTCGGCCGTCACCTACCCAGCCAGAATTTGGAAAGACTTTCCTTAGTCTCTCTGCCGTATCTCCCTCCTACCCATCTACCTTACTCCCCTACCCTTCTACACTCCTTTTATCTCATCTTCTATTCTCTTTAAATGTTTTCTTGCAACAAATGTAACTTGTAGCTGATGTAACCTTGTAACATTGTGGAACCTCATGTAAAGCGCTCTGATACCTCCGGGTCTATCCAGCGCTATATAAAACTCTTACAATAAAAAAATAAAAAATTAAGTATTAGGTCTAACCGTATGGACACAGGGTGGGGGCATCATATGGGGAGGTGGAGGCGGATTAAACTTAAAAGCTCACCATAGGACCGGTGATAATTCCAACCCGGTCTGGGGTGTGCGGTGTGAAAGAGTAGATGAACGCTGAAAGTGGTGCTAGTCTGTGCAGACTTCTTGAGAGTCCTGCATCAGGATGAGGATGCGTGTGGACTGTTGGGGCCCCTGAGGGAGAAATCGAGGTGTTTATGAAGATTGTAGCCTAGGAGCTGAGGGAAAGGCACGAAAGGTACATCGTCTTATCTGACTAGTATAGAGGTGTGGGCTGAGGCAACGGTAAGGTGGGCCGAGACGAGGGCACCATGATGGCAGGAAGGTGTCTCCTACTGTAAGAGGTAAAGGTAATGGAGGACATTACGGGGAGACATCACAGGTGGCATGAAAATGCCAGAATACAAATTAAGCAGACTTACCCCAAGGCTAAGTATATGTGAAGTCCAGTCTCACAGCGGAAGTCAGGGTAGGATGCCGGGTGTTAGCGATTATGAAAAGCTGTAAAAATGGGCACAGAGAGTGAGGCAGGGCAGGAGTGGGAGGAGGCATGTAGCCCTATGAATATGCGAGAAAAGAAAAAGTGGGGAAAACTCACCCAGGGAGTAAAATGATGGCAATCCACTTGGAGTTAGTGTAGAAAAGGCAGGTGCACCTTTGGGGTAACGGGAAAGGAGGTAGGTCGTGGTTAGCTGGATAGAATCACAAAGGCAGCAAGGTGAATAACGGGTGGTTTAGCGGCTGTGGGAGGCAGCCTACCTGTATTGATCAGACGAAGAAGTCGAGGGACACTGGAAATGGAGTGGCTGGGTACGAATGAGCCGGAAATTACGCGTCTATTTAGCCCAGGGAGTGACTTTTTGATGGCATGATAAATTTCTTTTAGTGTTGATAAATAGAATCTGTTGAAAAAATATATATATATAATGTTATAAAAATAAATCTATAAAATATACTATTCTATTGCTAAACAAATACAATCAACAATGACTAAGTATAAAAAACAAGTATGTAACTCATAACAAAAATGCATACATACTACAAAAAAGTTTCAAGAACTACATCTGCAAGAAGAGTACCTGAATGAATTTATCAGAGGTTGAATTTTGGAGCAGTGAATGCATTACTACATGGTGCTGAATGCATCACAAGAGCAGTACCAAGGGAGACACAGACTATTTGCTGCAACATCATGGATACTAACTGGGGAAATGAAGTTGTGAAAGACAAGTGTGCATTTATAAATTCAGTCAGGCACTCTCCTTGTAAAACTGTAATCATTCAGTCAGTACCCAAATACTCATGCAGCAAAGTAGGCCTTGGGGTATGGACTGCTTCAAACCCCTACCCAGTATGCATGCAGTCTTGTATCTACCTGCACACTTGTTTTTCACACCTTTAATTCCCCAGTTTCTATCCTTACACTTTCACCAAGCACTCTATCACTGCTGTTCCATTGTTGTAATGACCCATTCAGCATAATGTACTAATCCATTCACTGTGCTAAAACTGAAGGACTTATACATCCCCTAAGGCCTACTTTGCTGCATGAGTACTTGGGTACTGACTGAATAATTACAGTTCTGTAAGGAGAGTGCCTGACTGAATTTATAAGTGCTTGAGTGTTAGTGCAGTGAAAGGATTACCACAGACTTGTAAATGGGTCACTACAGTAGCACAAGAACAGTCACAGAGTGTTTGGTGGAAGTATAAGGATACAGAGTGGAGAATTGAAGATGTGAAACACAAGTGTTCAGGTGGATAGAAGAATGCATATATACGGGATAGGGGTTTGAAGCAGTTCATGTGCTAAGGCCTACTTCACTGCATCAGTACTTGGGTACTGACTAAATGATTACAGTTCTATAAGGAGAGTGCCTGACTGAATGTATAAGTGCTTGAGTGTTAGTGCAGTGAAAGGATTAGCACAGACTGCTAAATGGGTCACCACAGTAGTACAAGAACAGTCCCAGAGTGTTTGGTGGAAGTATAAGGATTCAGAATGGAGAATTGAATGTGAAACACAAGTGTGCAGGTGGATAGAAGAATGCATATATACTGGATAGGCGTTTGAAGCAGTTCATGTCCTAAGGCCTACTTCGCTGCATCAGTACTTGGGTACTGACTAAATGATTACAGTTCTGTAAGGAGAGTACCTGACTGAATTCATAACAGCTTCAGTTTTAGCACAGACCATAGATAAGCACATACTGCTGATTGGCTCAGTACAATACTTGAAACAGCAGTGACAGAGTGTTTGGTGGAAGTGGAAGGATACATAGTGGGGAATTGAAGGTATAAAAGACAAGTTTGCAGGTGCATAGAAGATTGCATGCATAGTCTATAGGGGTTTAAAGCAGTCCATGGCCTAAGGCCTACTTTGCTGCAAGAGTACTTAGGTACTGACTGGATGATTACAGTTCTGCAAGGAGAGTGCCAGACTGCATTTAAATGGCTAATATAACTGCACACATTCCAGAAATATAAATACTGCATTTTACTGTACAACCATGAGTCATTTTGCAAATACAAAGGCAAAAAGTAGTTTCTAATTCAATCAAAACTTGAAAGAAGAATAGATTTTTAAGCACTTATGTGTCTGCAAACACAAAACATACAAAAATACTTCACTCAGAATAATTCCTCAATATACACAGATGCACAGTGTGATTCTAGGCAAAAAATATTAGACCTTGCATTTTATCAAAACACATTTACTAGTCTAGAAACAGTAAAGTGACTGCACACTTTCCATGTATATAACTACTACATTTCAGTACACAACCCTGACTCATTTTGCAAATACATAAGCAATTTATTGCATTATTGGCGCCAACATTACATCAAAAAAGTGACACAATAGAACAACAAAGAGGCACAAGGGGCTTGTAAATCTGCCACAGAGTGTATGCAGCAGTGTATATATGCTGACTGGGAAATTGTAGATTTGAAACACAAGTCTGATTCTAGACAAGCAACACTATTAATTACTCTTGAAGAGCTAATATGACTACACACATTCCAGCAATATAAATACTGCATTTTACTGTACAACCATGAGTCATTTTGCAAATACAAAAACAATAACTAGTTTCTAATTCTATCAAAACTTCAAAAAAGATAGACATTTAAGCACTTATGTTTCTGCAAACACAAAAAATACAAAAATGCTTCACTCAGAATAATTCCTAAATGCGCACAGACGCACAGTGTGATTCTAGACAAAAAAATATTACACCTTGCATTTTACAAAAAAACACATATACTAATCTAGAAATGGTAAAGTGACTGCACATATTCCATGAATATAACTACTACATTTCAGTGCACAACCCTGACTCATTTTGCAAATTCATAAACAATTTGCTGCATTATTTGTGCCAACACTACATCAAAAAAGTGAAACAATAGAACAACAAAGAGGCACAAGGGGATTGTAAATCTGCCCCAGAGTGTATGCACAGTTACTAATTTTGAAATGGTAAAATGACTGCACACATTCCATGTATATAACTACTACAACCCTGACTCATATTGCAAATACATAAACAATTTGCTACATTATTTGTGCCAACATTGCATCAAAAAAATGACGCAATTGCAGCACAAAGACGAACAAGAGGCTTGTAAATCTGCCCCAGAGAGTTTGCAGTAGTGTATGTAAACTGTCTGGAAAATTGTAGATTTCAAACACAAGCCTAATTCTAAACAAGCAACACTATTAACTGCTCTAGAACTGAAACAGTGACTGCACACATTCTACATTTTTTAGTACTGCACTTTACTGCACAAAGCTGACTCACCAAACACATTAACTTACCAAATGGTTTTATCACAATGGTTATCCAAATGCAGACAAACTCAGAATGTGATTCTACACACTTTAGGAGGATAAACATATTACTCTTACTAAAAAACAACATGCACCGCATACATTCCCTTCCAAGTTATCAACTCACCTTTCAAATTCATTTGTAGATTAAGAAGAATGCCAGCCACACACCAGATATTCCTATACAGAACATCTCTACTTCAGTGTTCTTAGCAAAACCAGAAAATGGCACACTTTACCTCTCCATTTATACATATATACATGTTAATAACAAATCAAATTGCTTCACACATTAATTCAAAACCAAACACACATTTCTATTGGTTGAACATTTGAACCCTTTCCAACTGACATAACTTTGAACCCTTCCCCCAACAGATCATGCAAAAGTCAACTGACCACAGAGGTCAAAAGTTCAGCACACTGTAAAACACTCCTCCTAAACAAGTTTAGACTCGGCATAGGTACTTACTTATAAGTACCAATAAAGAGAAAAGCTCTTCTTAGAACCAACCAACATCTAAACACATGAGCTTGATAGATATCTGTCACGCGCCCCCCTCCCATCATTTAAAAGCCCAAGGGGCTGGTGGTCCCCGGGGCTGGGACCCCCTATTTTGAATAATAGAGCCCCGGGGAGGTGGCGGTCCCCGGGGCATGAGGGGGGGCATGAGCCCCCCCCCCGCACAGGTATTTATTTATTTATTTTTTTTAAAAAGGAAGCCCCGGGGGTGGCGGTCACTGGTGCTGCGGGGGGCCGTGAGCTCTCGCATACGTATTGGTAAAGCCCCGAGGGTGGCGGTCCCAGGGGCTGGGGGGCCCCTCAGGGACCCCCACTATAAATAAATATATTGCCCTCAGGATTTGGCCCTCCCGGGGGCTAATTAACAATAAAGTGGGTTTGTGCATTTTTTTTCTTTTTCACGGTGTACGCGTACCATACGCGCATCATGCAATTTTTAAATAATATATATATATATATATATAATTTTAGGCCTTGAGGGTCCTTGTAGGACCCCCAGAGCAGGCCTAGGGTGTCAGGAAGTCCTATGACAAATAGCAAACAGCAAACTTTTTTTGTTAATCTACACACTCAATTGGAGTTGAGTAGAAAACAGGAGAATTCTGAGTCTCCCATAAACTGTAACACCTTCCAGGGGTATTTCTTAGAAAAAGTAAGGACCATCATCCTGGAAATCAAGAATAGTATGGTGAATAGTGACACTATACATTCTGAGGCCCATAATCCTGCTCACTGCTCTATAGTACAGTTCCCTGAGCTGGATGAGCTAAGCCTAGAGCAGCTAATGGGTAAAACCAAATCTGGCTCCCCAGTGGACCCATGTCCCCCGAATGTTTTCCGTGTGGCACGGCCGCTACTGGAAGCTCGGATTATCTCTCTCCTCAATAGGTCCCTAGAAACAGGGTATTTACCAGGTGCTCTCAAGGAGGCGCGAGTTAGACCCCTGCTGAAGAAACCAGGCGCAGACCCGGCTGTCCTGAAGAACTACAGGCCGATTTCCCAGTTGCCTTTCTTTGCAAAGGTCCTAGAGCAACACGTGCTGAAGCCCCTGTCCCTGTACCTCGAATCCCATGGCTTACTGCATGAGCGACAGGCGGGGTTTCGAGCACACCATAGCACCGAGCTAGTGATGCTCTCGGTGTTAGACGAACTGAGAGGCATGGCTGACAGCAAAAAACCGAGCGCCCTGATCTTATTAGACCTGTCAGCGGCGTTCGATACCGTCAGCCATGACCTGCTCCTGGGAAGACTGGAGGCCTTTGGGATCAAAGGCTTGGCCTTTAAGTGGCTGCAATCCTTCCTTTCGGGAAGGACACAGAGGATACAACTGGGGGATTCGATATCTGAGGTGGGGTTCTTAGAGTGCGGGGTACCACAGGGCTCCGCACTGTCCCCACTTCTGTTTAATCTCTACCTGCAGCCTCTGATTGCATCCTTGGCCGAGATGGGCTGTAGAGTCTTCAACTATGCTGACGACACTCAGCTTGTGCTGAGTATCGATAACACAGGGACAGCACAAATCCAAGCTCAAAACATCCTGAGGTATACCGTAGGGTGGATGACGGAAAACCTACTAAAGATCAACCCGGATAAGACCGATGTATTGGTAATTCCATCTACCACCTCACCGTGGAGTGATCTGTACTGGCCTGCAGAGCTTGGAGTAGCCCCAAAGCCTCGTGCCAACGTAAAGAGCTTGGGGATCAAACTAGATTGTGATCTGTCAATGTGCAGCCAAATTTCCACCGTTGTTGGAACCTGCACGAACATCATCAGACAACTAAGAAAGCTAGTCCCCTTCCTCTCTCATTCTATGATGCACTCAATTGTAGCAGCAACCGTCATCTCACGGATCGATTATGGGAATGCCCTGTATCTTGGCCTCCCAAAAATACTGACCAACAGACTTCAGGTCGTAATGAATGACGCCGCACGACTGATCTTCGGATTGCCCAGACGAACAAAGGCCTCCCCTCTACTTCAAAACCTTCATTGGCTCCCGGTTAAAGAGAGGGTTGAGTTTAAGAGCCTTTGTATAGCACACAAGGCGATCTACGGCCATGCTCCGGCCTATATCAAAGCTCGTCTGGAAGTATACAACCCAAAGAGAATACTTAGATCATCGGATTCTCAGCTACTGGTCTGCCCCCGCTACAAATTAGTGACTAAGGGAGGGAGAGCCTTCTCTGTTCTGGCCCCCCAGTTATGGAACAAGCTGCCTGAGGGGCTACACAGGGAGGTGAACCTCTTACGGTTCAGGAAATCACTGAAAACTCTGCTGTTCGGAAGAGCCCTGATCGCAATGTAGCCTTGTAGCTGTGTCTCTCTGAGGAGTGAGCCAAGTTATTGTAATAACATCGATTTCCAAGCGCTTAGAGACCTGCAGGTGATTGGGCGCGCTATAAATCTAAAATAACAATAACAATAACAATCTACACACATATACATCTAATTAACAAATCACATTTCTTCCCATATAAATTCAAAAGCAAACACACATTTCTATTGCTTGAACATTTGAACCCTTTCCAACTGACATCATTTTCATCCCTACCCCCATTCTGCCTTCTGCCTGTTACCATAGAAACACTTCATGAACACCTAACTGAGCACACAGGTCAAAAGTTCATCATACATTGTTGCAAATCAAAACAGCAAGTGTGCTTGACTTGTCAATATAGCAGCTTATCTTGTGTAACGTTCTTTCCTATCAGTTTTTGTTTACCAATAAAAATCAGGCTTTTAAAAAACAGAAACATGCACCCTAGTTTTCAGTGTAGAATGTTCCCAAACAACCAGTCATTTCTTTTGTTTTTTCAAAACTGCATGTTATCCACCATTTAAAAAAAAATCTTACTTTTCAAACTGCCACTTCATTTACAGAGACCATCTGAGTGCATCCAGACCTCCCTTCAAGATGCTTAGAGTGTGGATTGTGGGACACAGCTATATTTTCTGGATCCAAAGGTATGCAGAACAGAAAGGAATTCACAAAGACCTAGGTTTACCAAATGTAGACATTAAATGGATTGGACAGATAGGGTTAAAGTGGCACCAATTGATGTGATTGGTGAAATCCTTTTTCCACCCATACCTCATAATTGTGCACTGTGGTGGCAATTACCTAGGCACTTTGACTGGGGTAGGTCTGGAAATGTTTATGAAGGACACCTTTACAGAACTGATGTCACTTTTTCCCCCAAACTACCTTTGTCTATTCTAATATATGCCAAAGGCAGAAATGGAACTGGTCCAATCAAATTTGTTCACAGATTGAGAAATCTAGGAAACATGTGAATAAATCTGTTTCTGCTTTTCTCCGAGACTATAGAATGGGGTCCATTTACAACAACAATCTGCATTTCAATATGCATTGCATATATTAGAAAATACCAAGGCAGTTTTTGGAAAAAGTGACATCAATTGCCCAAAGATGTCCTTTAAAAGCATTTCCAGACCTACCCCAGTCAAAGTGCCCAGGTCATTGCCACCACAGTGCACAATTATGAGGTCAGGGTGTGGTAGATGCATAAAGGATTTTATCAATGGTATCAATTGGTGACTTCTCAATCCTCTCTGTCCAATCCATACAATGTCCACATTTGGTAAATCAAGGTTGTAAATACCTCTGTTAGCTGCGTATTTTTGACTCCAGTGGACAAAGCTATGACTCACAAACCAGACTTTTGGCATCTTGAAGGTAGATGTGCTTGTATTCAGATGAGTTGTGGAAATGAAATGGCAGTTTGAAAGTAGGAGTTATGTAAAAAAGTGGTTGAGATTCAGTGCACTTGAAAAACAAAAAATGATTGGTGCTTTCTTAACATTCTCCACTGAAAACTAGGGTGCATGCTTTTGTTTTTTGAAAGAAGTCATTTCAATGGTTAAGGAAAAGTCATTTCAAGAAACATTGCACATGATTAGCTGGTACATTGAGTGGTCAAACACACTTGCTGCTTTTTTTTTGCAACATAGTATGATGAACTTCTGAACTGTGTGCTGGGTGAGGAGGGAGTTACCATGATAACAGGAGAATGAGCACTGGGGGGATGGGTGAATGTTATGTGACTTTCAAAGTGTTCAAAAGTACAACCAATTAAAATGTGCAGTTTCTTACTCCACTTCATTAACTCCTTCTCTTACTCCTTCTGTCCTCTTACTTCTATACTCCCCTTCCCTCATTCTCTCTCTGTTAGCCTCATTCTCTCCATCCCCTTAGTCTCTCACTCCTTTTCTATCACGCTCACTCCCTATAACTCAACCATACTCCTACACTCACCTTCTTTCAGACCTTTTCCTTTACTTTCCTTCCTCTGTCTTCCCATCCTTCGCTCCTTCACTCTTTTCCCTTCCCTTACTCCCCTTACTCCATTTCAGTAACTCCTTCTCTCAATCCCTCTGTCCTCTAACTTACTCACTCCCCTTCTCTCACTCTCTCTCTGTTACCCCCATTCTCTCCGTCCTCTTAGTCTCTCACTCCTCTTCTATCACACTCACTCCCTATAACTGAGCCATCCTCCCACACTCAACTTCTTTCAGACCTTCTGCTTTATTATCTTTCCTCTCTCTTCCCTTCCTTTACTCCTTCACTGTTTTCCCTTCCCTTACTCTCCTTACTCCACTTCACTAATTCCTTTTCTTACTCCCTCTGTCCTCTTACTTCTACACTCCTCTTACCTCATTCTCTCTCTGTTAGCCTCATTCTCTCCGTCCCCTTAGTCTCTCACTCCTTTTCTATCACGCTCACTCCCTATAACTCAGCCATACTCCTAGACTCACCTTCTTTCAGACCTTTTCCTTTACTTTCCTTCCTCTGTCTTCCTATCCTTTGCTCCTTCACTCTTTTTCCTTCCCTTACTCCCCTTACTCCATTTCAGTAACTCCTTCTCTCAATCCCTCTGTCCTCTAACTTATTCACTCCCCTTCTCTCACTCTCTCTCTGTTACCCCATTCTCTCCGTCCTCTTAGTCTCTCACTCCTCTTCTATCACACTCACTCCCTATAACTGAGCCATACTCCCACACTCAACTTCTTTCAGACCTTCTGCTTTATTATCTTTCCTCTCTCTTCCCTTCCTTTACTCCTTCACTGTTTTCCCTTCCCTTACTCTCCTTACTCCACTTCACTAATTCCCTTTCTTACTCCCTCTGTCCTCTCACTTCTACATTCCCCTTATCTCATTCTCTCTCTGTTAGCCTCATTCTCTCCATCCCTTTAGTCTCTCACTCCTCTTCTGTCACGCTCACTCCCTATAACTCAGCCATACTCCCACACTCACCTTCTTTGAAACCTTCTCCTTTACTTCTCTTCCTCTCTCTTCCCATCCTTTGCTCCTTCACTCTTTTCCCTTCCCTTACTCATTCTCTCCATCCCTTTAGTCTCTCACTCCTCTTCTGTCACACTCACTGCCTATAACTGAGCCATACTCCCAGACTCACCTTCTTTCAGACCTTCTCCTTTACTTTCCTTCCTCTCTCTTCCCATCCTTCGCTCTTTCACTGTTTTCCCTTCCCTTACTCTCCTTACTCCACTTCACTAATTCCTTCTCTTACTCCCTCTGTCCTCTTACTTCTACACTTCCCTTCCCTCATTCTCTCTCTGTTAGCCTCATTCTCTCTGACCCCTTAGTCTGTCACTCCTCTTCTATCACGCTCACTTCCTATAACACAGTACACTCCCTCACTTATGTTTCTTTCCTCCCTCACTCAGTCTTCTACTCTCACTTTTTCTTTCACTTTCTCTGTCTCTTCACTCCCTTACTCACCTTGTCTCACACTCACTTGCCTTTATCCAGTCTGTATCTCCACTCTTTCCAAAATATCACTGCTCTTTTCTTACCCTTCCACACCCCCGTTCCTTTACTACATTTTCTTCACTTATCCTTAATCCCCATGTTCAGTCTCATTCTCATCACTCACTTCCCACACTCACCTTCTTTCAGTCCCCCTACTTCACTTCCCTTCCCCTCTCGTACCTTTCTTTACTTTCTCACTCATTTTCCTCTCCTCTCTTACTGCACTCCACTTCAGTTACTCTTTTTGATTTTATTAAGAATACAGCTCTTTTTTGAGAATTGGAGGTAGTTCTAAAAATAACTTGTCTTTTTCTTCTTTTTTCGTTTTTTTCTCAACAAAAACAAAAACAGGAAATGGCAAACTGCTCAACAGGACCCAAAAAAAAAGAATCAAAATTAGGGGTGGGGACGGCAGCGGTGATTTTCTCGGGTTCGGACAATGTTCAAAATACTTTGTTCACCATAACAAAGTAATTCATCACAATCTTTGCATTTGATTGTGATTCCGTCGAAAACAGGCTGAATATTTGGAATCAGCTGTTCTGGTCGCCCCCTCACCGATACAGTTGCTCCTCCAGTTGAAGTAGAAGCACCATCCCTTGGAGCCTCTCGTGCCAGAGCCCTGACACTCTCCCGGGCATAGTTCTGGGGGTGCCTCCTCTGAACGTGCCGAATCATGGTCGAATTTCCAAATGAGTATTTCCTTTTAGGGTCACCCCGTGACAGGACAGTATGACAAATTCAGCACTCCACCTTTGGAGCATTTACTTTTTTTGGTCTGCAGGTATTGAGAAAAATGTCCATATGAAATGCTCCTTTACTCTAGGCTGAGGAGCCTCTTCCTCTATGAACCCATCTGAGTCCTCACTGCTACTGGTGGGTCTAGCTGCCATGATAATCCAAAAAAGATTGAGCAGGAAAAAGACATGTTTTGCAGTCACAAAAGTGAAAGAAGAAGTGAAGGAAATGGGTGGGGATTTCATTCTTTGTAAAAAAAAATGTTAGCAACCAATGAAAAGTGTTATTTTAAGGTCACATGACTTGACGCGCTTACGCTGCGCGCACCGGAGCGCTTCCGGGGGTGCTTACGCGGCGCGAACGTAGGCGGTTCCGGGGGCACTTACGCGGCGCATCTGAGTGACGTTTTGGTAGCTTTACGGAAATGCAAAATCATTTCCATTCTGAAAATCAAAAATACTACTTTTATAAGTATGGTACTGAATGTCTTGCATTATTATTTAATTTTCATACATATTTTTTTTTACGAACGCAGAAATAGCGCTCTTGGGAGAGCTTACCGGTGCGCGCACCCTGAGCGCTCCAAGACAAAATGATACGGGTAAGCTTACCGTTGCGCGCACCCTGAGCGCACCAGGAAAAAATTATTTAAAAAAAGAACAATACATTGAACCAATATTTTTTTTTTTTAAATAATTATAATTAATAGTTATAAAAAACAGCTAATAAAAAAAATAAAAAACAATTCGTAGGTTACAAAGTCAATATACAAAGGAATTAGCTTTTAAAAAACCTTTGAAATTCACTAAAAAAAACATAGGTTTTACAATCGTTATAGTTAGGAATTAGCATTTAAAAAACCTTTGAAATTCACTGAAAAAACCATAGGTTTCTCACTCGTTAAAGTTAGGAATTAGCATTTAAAAAACCTTTGAAATTCACTGAAAAAAACATAGGTTTCACACCAGTTATAGTTAGCTGAACATTTTACTCATACAAAACCATTGAAATTCCCACGTTATAGTTAGTTGTCCTCACTATAACTCGCGCGCCCGCAATCCACTGCTGATGATGTCACATATTACATCATTCATGACATGGTCAGTGACATCACTGATGACATCACTGATGACATCTCAAATGACATCACTGGTGACATCACTGATGACATCTCAAATGACATCACTGATGACTGATTTCGCATGCGGCTGTTGCGTCATGCCATTGCAATGTCCATAGGGCAAGAACCCATTCAAGTTCAAACTAGTGTCTTGATGGTTGTTTGTTATGTCACCTTTTACAAGAATATCTTTAAGATTTCTTTCTATCCTATATGTGATGTGGGGTCATGCAGGTAAAGTGTCTGTAAAAGTGGGCTTGCTGGCTATAATATTCCAATTCTGATTGAAAATCCTAGAGATTCCTTTAGATTCTGAATTGTATGTGAGGATGACTCATCTATTGTGGTAGGTTTGTCTTGTAGTGTTTGTTCCCATGTAATCTTGCTTACTTTGTCTTTGGCTCTCTCTAAAACCCATCTCGGGTATCCTCTTTCCTTGAATCTTTCTATCATGTTTTACTGTTCTATGATGAAATCTTCCTGATTGCTACAGTTCCTCCGTGCTCTCAGCAGCTCCCCAAAGGGAATGCTCCACTTTAGGGTTTCCGGCTGACTGCTGAGAGCATGCAGAAGACTGTTACCTGCAGTTGTTTTGTGGTGAAGTTTGGTCTTTATAGTGTTGTTTTGAATTTCCACAGCTACATCCAGGAATTCCACATATTCTCTGCTTATTGTGTGAGTTAATTTTAGATTAAAGTCGTTGGTATTAAGTTTCTCAATGAAGCCTATGGCACTCTCCTCGCTCCCTTTCCATATGATGAACAAGTCATCTACGTACCTTAGCTATTTTATGACTTTGTTTTCGGTGTTTTGTGATGCCAGTTCCCAGACTCCTAGGAATAGGTTTGCAAAACTAGGGGCGAAACAAGTCCCCATGGCGGTGCCGAGGACTTGCTTGTACAGTGTGCCATCGAATAGAAACATTTTGTTAAACAGACAAAACTTAATCATTTTCAACAGCGTTGTTGTGTGTTCTACAAAACAGATTCATCTTTTTTTTTAAAATATGGTTACAACATTGGATGCCTAAGGTATGGTCAATGATTGAGTAGAGGGAGTTAACATTGATGGTGATTAGTTACTAGTTTTCCACCCAAACCATTTTTTCAATCTTTCCCAGGAAGTCTTTTGTGTCTTTGGTGTAAGACTGCAGTGTCATCACATACTCACGTAGGAAGTAATCTATATATCTGGAAATGTGTTCTGAAACACCTCCTATTGATGACACACTAGGTCTCTTTCTGGTGGTATAGTGGGATTCTTATGTACTCTGGGCAGGAGATACAATTTAGGGAGTTTAGGATAATCACATTTTAGGTAACAATATTCCTCCCATTAGACAATGCCTCTGTCTTTCCAGGTACTCAGCATGTTCCAGAATTCGACAATACTATTGTTATACTCCTGCATGTTGATCTCTACATAGAATTTGGTGTTTCCTCGTTGTGTCAATGCTTCTTCTATGTACATGTTCCTATCCTATAGCATAGGTACCCCTTTATTCTGCTCGCCGGATAACCATGTTTTCATCTTCTGATAAAGATTTGACAATTTCCTATACCAATTATTTCATGGTGTTGATCTGTTTATTCTGTCTCATGCCATTGTTTACTAGTGACATATTCCGGCAGTTACCAAGTCTAGTATATACATATGGATGACTAGTTCAGATCACACAGGTGTAATAAAAGCTCAAAATGATCCAGGCATGCGGATCATGAGTATTTACACTTGAAGGACATAATTCACACATGACTGCAGTGGGTCAAAGTGATTCATTGTTTGCATCTTGCCTAACTTTATGCAATTACTCTTTCAGAAAATGTCGCTTATAGCTGAGCTGCAAGTTTTCAGTTCACATTTCACTGAATAAGTGCACCTTTGCGCATGCATTTGTTTTTCACTGGTTTTTCACTGGTCCTGAAGATAGCCTAGCTATTAAGAAATATAGGCTGTAGACCAAACCACAACCATTTCACAGATGTTTGTGATCAATTGAATTACACTTAAAATCCCCTGTTTCTGTGCTTTTTAACCTTGCCCTATGACCACACCAATAAATATTCTAAGTGTCTTAGAGGCAATTTTAAGTTTAATCACACTTTCACTGTCCTGCACCATCCTCACAAACAAACTCGCTATGCTGTAACTCAGGCGTTGAAGGACACCTGGGAGGTACTCGGCCTCTAAGGTGGGAACCCAATGATGAAGCAATGCACCAACTAGGTTGGTGGATGAGGGTTCTTTTTAAAACTTTTCCTTTTGAAGTATTCTTTGAAATTTGGAATTGTTACTATCTTGTTGACACTGTATACAACTATACTCTACGCCAGTCCACCCTATTCAATTAGAGTGCACACAACTCTACTCTGTGCCTCTTCAGTGTACGCCACCCAACTCAATGCCACTCTGCTATATTCTAGTCCAGTATATGATATTCCACCCTACACCATTCCACTGTATGCCACTCCACTATATTGCATTCCACTATATGGTACTCCACTCTACCCCACTTCAGTGTATGGCACTCCACTCTACTCCAATTTATACTATGCTATTCAATTGGACCCCAGTCCAATGTACATATCTCCACTGTACGACATTCCAATCTACACCTCTCCATTATACTCCACTCCACTGTATACTACACCACTATACACGATTACATCTATTACACTATTTTAAACCTAGTGATCTTGTAGCACAATACTACTAAAAATAGCAAGGAAGCACAAAAAAAGAAACTAGACTGCATGCTTAAAGTTTCAGCTTAATTACATGAACTCTCATGCTAATAGAAACGTATAAACAAATACATAATGCATAGAATACATCCTAATCTACATAAGTTTTATTTGCATGCTCTCCAGCTCACAAAATAAAAGTGGCCCAACAATCTAACAAAAACCATCTTTCTTATGCACCCCTGTGTAAACAATGTAAAATGTGCTCTAGCAGTGAACTAACAAATTACTGTTTGTAGGACATTTAAACTGCCACTAGGAAAAAAGTTATAATCTTAATTTTTAAAACAAAAATTATTTGCTTTCAATCACTTTGGACTTTATATGTAGAGCAATCCTACTAAACATAGCAAGGAAGCCCCCCAAAAAACTAGACTGCATATGTCAAGTTTTATAATTACTTCATGAGCAACTAAAAGACATATTCGTGGTCACATAATTATGTATACCATTAAACAAAATGCATAACAAATATAATATATGAAAAGAAATGAATCACATTAAATCTGATTACCTCTCTGTAGTTATAGATAGTATTCCCAAAGACAGGAATTCCTCAGATATTAGCTACTTAATAACTTTCCATCCATTTAACGAGTGAACACAAAACCTTTTAGACCTATGGCACGTTCTACATTTTGAGATCATGTACATTTTTGTGGTGAATCGTTAAGGGGGTGCAAAGACAAAAGGGGGGCTCAAAATGCTTTTTTCCAGCAATGCATTTTCCATAGACTATTGTATTTGACGCAGCGTGAAAATGACTGAATAGACTTACAAGAAATTTGGCAAGATTATGCATTATGGTGCAGAGAGTATGCTTTTTGGGTACTGCAGTTAAGTAGGGTAAGTATTTTTTAAGTTATAAGTCATTTAAACTTAGTGATATCTATCACCAGGGTACTTTCGCAGAATTTCACAATATTTTGTAAACTATTGCATGGCTGTAAACTAACTTAAAAATGTTTTAAAAACTGAAAATACATTTCCTCACCCATTACTACTTTAATAAAGTGATAATAGGTAGGGAAATGCTACTTAAAATCTAAGGCCCTTACACTGAACACATCCAAAGTATAGTAAAAACAATACAAATTACTTTTCATTCTCAAAAACAGTCTTTACCCAATTATATACTGGCTTGTCGTCACCTTGTTCCACAGTATACTGCAAAGTTATCGCCACATTGGTTAGCCCAAAATCTAACTAAGGCCTAGCTGAATTATTGGATTGTGGTACCCTTGTGTCACTCATGGTGTTGCATGAGCAATGCAATACTTCAGTCAGATTTATAAAGGAATGAAAGGCCGCCATGGGTGGCACTGTGTTGATTGGTAAATCTGGAGAAACACAAAGCAGTGCAATTCACAGTTTTGCATTACTCTGCGCAACATAATATACATTGCTATTAAATTTCACATACATCTGTATGCCACACCACTGTAGCCACTCCCTTATACTTCCTATCTACACCACTCCACTCTATCCCTCTCTTCTGTGCAAGACTCTACTCTATGACACTCCACTCTATGCTACTACACTGTAGCAATGCCACTGTACACCACTACAGTCTACGATACTCCACTGGACGCTACTCTACTACATGCTATTCCACTTTATGCCATTCTACTGTAACACACTCCACTCTACTCTATTCCACAACATGCCACTCCAATCTATAGCACTCCACTGTACGCTATTCCACTGTATACTACTCTACTGTATGCTGCTCCATTCTAAGTCACTCTAGTCTATGGCATTTCATTCTATGCTATTTGATGGAACCCCACTCCAATGTATGCCATTACTCTCTCCATGCCACAGTACACTACTCCAGTCTACACCACTCCATTATACACCACTCCACTGTATGTTACTCCATTCTACGCTATGACAATTTTCTCCACTCCACTGTACAACACTTCGCTCTACACCACTCCACTCTCCAATATTACACTGTACTCCATTCTAGGCCAGTCCATACTACCGTATTCCACTGTATACACCTCCCCGCTATGCCTGCTCAGTGTATGTCACTTCACTGTATGCCATTCTGCTTTACGCTACTCCAGTACATGCTACATCACATGCTACATCACTCCAGTGTATGCCACTCCGCTCCAACCCCACTCCATTTTACACTATTTCATTGGACGCCAATCCTCCACTCTACTGTATGCTATTATACTCTACCCCATTCCAGTGTACACCACTCCAATCTACACCAATTCACTCCACTGTACAACACTCCACTCTGGGCTATTGCACTGTACACAACTCCTCTCTACGCCAGTTCATGCTACAGTTTCCACTGTATACAACTCTAAGATATACCTGCTCAGTGTGCTCAATTCCACTGCCTACACCAATCCACCACTCCACTCTATGCCACTCCACTCTAGGCTAATACACTGTACATAACTCCATTCTACGCCAGTCCATTCTATGGTATTCCACTGTATACAACTCCACGCTACGCGTGCTCAGTGTATGTCACCTCACTGTATGCCATTCTGCTATACGCTACTCCAGTACATGCTATTTCACTATATGCCACTCCACTCTATCCCACTCCATTCTGCACTATTCCATTGGACGCTAATCCACTATATGCTATTACACTCTTCCCCATTCCAGTATACGCCACTTTAGTCTACACCACTTCACTGTTCTCCACTGCACTGTACGCTACTCCACTATATGCTATTCTAGTCTACGCCCCTCTACTGTACACCACTCCACTCTAAACTATTCACTGTATGCCACTCCACTATACACTACTCTACTCAGTGCCACTCTATTCTATGCCACTCCATTCTACATTAGTCCATTGGACACCACTCTACTCTAAGCCACTCTACTATATTTTATTTCACTGTACCCCACTCCACTGTACACTGCTCCAGTCTACACCAATCCACTGTACACCACTCCACTTTACACTATTCCAATCTATGCTATCCTGCTCTATGCTACTCCACTGTACTTGACTGTACACTATTCCACTGTATGCAACGCCATTCTACGCTATTACACTGTACACAACCTCAGTCTTTTCCCTTCTACTGTATGGTATTACACTCTACCCCACTCCACTGTACACTACTCCACACCAGTCTAAACCATTCCACTTTACGCCACTCCACTGTATGCTACTACACTATACTCTATTATACTTTATGCCATTCCAGTGTACGCTACTACACTAAATACTATTACACTCTCCTCCACTCCACTGTATGCCACTCCAGTCTGTGCTACTCCACTCTAAGCTACCCCACATTATGCCACTCCACTATATGCTAATAATCTCTCTATGCCACTCCAGTGTACTCTCCTCCAATCTATATCAGTCCACTCTACTACACTCTATGTCACTCTACTAGATTCTACTACACTCTATCCTGGTACATTCCAAAGTCCAAATTTTCACTCAAGTCTGTGCCCTTACACTCCAGTGTACAACACTATACTCCACTCTACAACAGTTTCCAGCACTGTATGACACAGCACTCACACTACTGTATGAGACGCCACTCCAATATATAACAATTTTCTTGACTCTGCACTATGTCACTCCAATGTATGCCACCCCAATCTAAGCTAATCTGCTGTACCCTACTCCATTCTACACCACTCCACTGTACACCAGCCCGCTCTATGCTATTACACACTTTGCCACTCCCTCTTCTACACCCCACTGTATAATATTCAACTGTATGCAATTCCACTGAATGCTAGTCCACTTTATTGTAATCCATTCTATGCCACAACAGTGTACGCCACTTCACTATATGCCACTCCATTGTATGACACTCTCTTCCTCTAACCTCAGGTTTGGTATAATGTCTTGAGCTGGGTGCTACTAGATTGAACTTCTGCCTGAAGAATTCGGTGTGGGGACTTTGAGACTCGAATTGCTAGTGGGGTGGAGTTACCTTCTTAGTAACACACAAATATATCAGAATGATATTTGGCTTCCTGACATATAGGACCTTTTACCTAAAGGTACCAATCACATGTCTGAGAAAGAAAGGTTCTGTGTCTCGCATACCAGAGGTTCAGTAGACTATGCTCCTGCTAACTCAGAAAAAAGAGTGTGGTTATTTTATAAATAGCACAACATGGTACACTGCCATCACCACTGTAGGTGTTACACCAAGGACAGGCACAGAAGCCCATTGTCTATCCTGATGGCACTTTTAGTATGCCTCTTCAGTTCACAGGCCAGGTCCTGAACCTCTCTGTCAACTACCTGCCTATGCCTCTAAGCTCATGCTAGATTAGTAGGACACTAGGGCCGACATAAAAGTCAGGATGCATAGTTTCACATGCAGTCGGGCACAAGGGCAAGGGTATGCATCTGTTTATCATGCATGGGACATTCCTTCCCCAACATATTGTTTAGTTAGCAGTTTGTATGTTGGACCACACCAGAGTCATCATTCATACTCTCAAAGACCCCATCCCTTGAGCCCATAAAGTTTCTGCTATGCTCTCATTTTCACAAAGGACCATCTTAAACTGCACATTTCAGAACAGATTTTCGTTGAGCAATCTGTTAGGAATATGAATTCTCTCTAATTAGTAAGTGATTTTGCATACCCTTTACCAATGAAATGTGTGCATGATCTGCCTGGTCCCCTTGACATATTAGACTCAGCAGTAGCGAACGGGAGCCAGGAGTTCAGTATTAGAACAGAGCCTAAATACTAAAAGTATGGCCTATTGACTGAATTTCAGAATCACAAAATTCCGACAGGGAAGAAGGTGGAAGTTATGGAAGACAGTGAAATGAAAAGCCAGGAAGCTAGGCAGCAAACTACCATTGGGATGGGAACTTTCCGCATGAACTTCATTTCTTATAAGCTCCTCATCTGAGACTCTTTGCATGGTAAGAACTTGTTGTTGGATAAGTACTCCTTTTTGTGCATTTTGTTAACCAGATTCTCTGTCCTCTACCTTTGTTATGCATAGAGTTTCTCAGTTCCTTTGTGTATACCATGACATTTTACCTGTAGGACCTTCCTGTTTGTTTTTGTAATCTAGTCAGGAATTTGAGTATCTGCTACTGCACTGTGATCACTGATGCCTGGATGTTCTGCAGAGAAGGGCAATTATCCAAGTTGCTACCTGTTCTCTTGACAACCCCACCCTTTTTGATTCAGGTTAGCTTTTTGAACTTGCTGGGGGCAAACTGTTCATTTGTTTAAATACACCTGTAAAGCCTACCTGTTTTCTGACCTCTATCCATTACTTGCACTTATTCAACTCACTCCTTAGAGTATTTAAGAGTGAGTAATTGAAACAATCCACAAGCAGATGGCAGACCACCCCTGTTTTTATTTTTACAGTAACCTGCAACACCATATTTTCCTGTGTTTTTTCTCTGTCTTTCCCATGTCTCTCTTCCTTCTGTTGTGAGATATTTCTTTTTTTTTTTAACTTTTCTTTATTCAACTTTTTACAACAATTTATTTTTAGCCCTTGGTTCCCATCCCCCCACCCCCCATGAGGACAGTTAATTCTTTTACTATTTACATAGAGATTTACATTACACATATACAAATTCATAAGCAGGGAATAAAGGAAAACAGAGAAAAAAAAGACAAATTAAGATCAAAGCTCAATGCGCTCTTGATCATACATTTCATTCTATAGTGATTCAGTAAGACAGAAATTGGTATTCTCAATGAGGTTGAGTTGCGTTGTTTGTAGGATAACAAATTTTATCAGTTATCCAAGGCATTTTCAGTTCATATGTTCAATGCGCCTGTATCCAATCTAGCAAAGGTGCCCAGATTTTCATGCCTCTCTGCCGAATATTACGCCCCTTTTGTTTATATATGGCTACCTCTAAGTTACATGTCGCAAGTAGTCTAGCTTTCCATTGGGAGAAGGATGGTGGGATGGGGTCGAGCCAAGCTGATGCGACACATAGTCAAAAGATTGCCATTGCCACGAAGATCACCCCTTGCACCTGTCTAGGACTTTCTTTATTAGTAATGCCCAGCATAATCTCTTCAGTTGATATGTTAATCCCCGCCCCGGTAATGTCCGATAGAAACCCAGATATTTCATTTATAATGTTTGATAGGGTATTACATGTGGCGAACATATGCACACTGTCCGCAGCAGGAAGTGCACATCGCGGGCAAGTAGTGCCCTTACCTGTCCCCCATTTAGAAATTTTATACGGTGTATAATATAGCGAAAAATATGTTTTATAAAATTGTGTCTGTAGTTTTAAGGACATTAAGTAGGTTAGAGATAGATCATATGCCAAAAGTGGAATGTTAGGTGGAACTTCTAGTTTAATTTGCCATGCCACCCCATGTTTATCCATATCATCTGGGAGTAAGGTATTAAAGCTTTCATAGATCTCACTAATTCTTGGTGGCTTGTTGTTACCCATATTTTCTATAATTTGGCAAATTTGAAATTTAATACGGCCACCCCCTTTTTTTAGCAAAAAATCTCTCACTTGAAGATATTTGAAAAAATCCCTGTTGGGGATGTTATAATCTTCTTTTAATTCATCGAATGATTTCATTCCTTGAACAGAGAAAAAACATCCAAGTTGCTCTATCCCTAATGTACACCAATTCCGTATATAGGAGTCATGGAATATTTCTGGGAGATCTGGGTTCTGAAGAACCGGTGTATAATGTGAAAATCGCCCTATACCAAGTAGTTTTTTAACCTGTCCCCACACTTTCACAACATTTTTGATGGTTTTGAATTTCACCTTTTTAAGGTGATCATCGTTAACATGACGCCAGAGACAGCCATTGCTCCCATTCCCTAGGATGAGTTCTTGTGGTGTAGGAATACTCAGATCATCTGGGTTAGATTTTAACAATCTTGTGCTATAATTCATAACTGAAGCCCAATAATAAAGCATGAAATTAGGTAACGCCCACCCCCCACGCTCTCTAGGTAATGTGATCCATTTGAGTGCTCTCCGAGGTTTACTATAACCCCCATAAAAATTGTGAGAACATTGAATCTATTTTCTTAAATACATGTGGTGGGAATTCCAAGCAAATTGCTCTAAAAAAATATAAAAACTTATGAAAAAAAACCATCTTCACTACATTTGTTCTACCTCCGATAGATAAATGTAGATTATCTAAACGTGACAATTCTCTCTTGGTGTGTAGCATTAGTGGCTCCAGATTGTTATTTACAATGTTCCCGACATTGGCACTAATACTAACACCCAAGTATGTTGCTTTATCAGTTATTCTTGGGTCTCTCATCCTAATCTTATTATTAAGCACGAGCTGTGTCTTACTGGAATTTAGCTTATACCCCGAAGCTCTACCGAAATTCTGTGCTTCGTTTTCAATGAGATTCATAGCAGTTGTAGGATCCCCTGTTACAATTGCGATATCATCCACATACGCTAAGCATTTTGTTTCTAAACCACGCACATTTATAGGGGTGATTAGCGCGTTTTTTTCGAGCCTATGTATGAACCCATCTATATAGATGGCAAAAAGTAGGGGCGAGCAAGGGCACCCCTGTCGTGTCCCTCTGTTAATTTTAAAATTGTCGGTTAACTCCCCGTTGATCAATACCCTAGCACTGGGATCAACGTATAGCTGTTGAATTGCTGTAATATATTTCTCACCAATGCCACACTTTCACATGGCGGCCCACAGGAACTTCCAGCAGACCCTATCAAACGCCTTTTCTGCGTCAAGCAGTATAAGCGCCATAGGGTCTCCTGTCGTTCCCGTGTAGTCAAAGAGGGATATAACTCTTTGCACTTGGTCGGTTGTGGATCTACCTGGTATAAACCCATGTTGTCTTTCAGAGACTATACTATGAATCCGAGGTGCCAGCCGTGATGCTAATAATTTTGAATACATTTTGGAATCCCCATTAATCAATGTAATTGGTCGATACGACCCCATTTCCTGGGGATCTTTGTCTTTTTTGGGGAAAACTATTATTTTCGCGTTTGACTTGAGTTGGGGTATAAATTTTATATAAAACTCAGTCGGAATCCCGTCTAAGCCTGCGGCTTTTCCAGTTGCTAGGGAATTCATAGATAATAGGATTTCCTCCCAGCATACTGCACTATCTAAGATTTCTTGATCTTCTAATCCCAAGCCCTCTGTAATAAATGGCTCAATATAGCTCATGGGATCATCGCATGCATTCTCATCCTCATAATACAGCTTCTGATAGAATATTTGAAAAGCTTTTCTAATATCTGCCGGATCTGTCTTCAAGCCAAGCGTAGGATCATTAATTGCTTTAATTAGGGTTCCGGATATCTCTTCCCGGGTTCTAACCGCCAAATGGTGACCCATTTTCTCCCCCAGTTCATAAATAGTCTCCCTACGGGTAGTTGCTCTCGCAATTGCTTTCTCAATTAGAATTTCCAATATATAGTTTTTAGCTATTGCTACCTTGTTCACTTCCCTATCTGTCATCTCCCCATCCTGTACTGCCTTGATCAAATTTTCTTCAGCGATCTGCAGACTTTGTTCCAGGGACCTCATTTTTTGTTTTTCTAACCTGTTACGTTGGAATGAAAATCGCATAGTTTCACCCCTGATACAAGCCTTCATAGTGTCCCAAACATTTTCTATTGAGGTGGACCCTATATTGTCTTCAAGAAAGGCCGGAATCCAGTTCCTCATATGCGTGCAATATTCATCATTCTTCAATAACGCTCTTTCGAACGTCCAACTAGTAACTGTTGGTCTATTGGGCCCCACTGTTATAGTAAGTTCAAGTGGATTGTGATCCGAGAGAATTCTCGTGTGTTTTTTTATTTGGCAGCTAGATTTTAAAGTGCAGGACATAAGCATATAGTCCAATCTTAAATGCCTAGAATGAGGGTAAGAGTAATAAGTATAACCAGGATTCCCCGGATATGTCTCTGACCACCCATCTATTAATCCATGAAGTGCACATAAATCATTCAGAGATTGGTATACCTTCCGTTTTCTACCTTTATAAACAAAGCCTGGGTCAGATAACCATTCATTAGGTAAGTGTATATTAAGATCTCCACAGACAATAATAGGGAGGGGCCAATGTACCAGTTCGTTAGAGATGTTGTTCACCACTTCCTGATCATCACTAATATTGCCATAAACAGTGCATAGTGTCAATTTATTTTTCCCTTTATTATAGCAGCACTCAGTTATCACATATCGTCCAAATGTATCTGCAATTGAGCGCGAGAACTGGATCCCTCCTCCTTTTGCCAAGATGGCTACCCCTTTTGTACGTGACCCCTGAGATGTAGCAGAGATAAGTCTATATCCAAGTGTTTTCAACAGATATTGCTGTGATCCCTCAATGTGAGTCTCCTGGAGACATATAATATCTGCTGCAGCGAGCCTGAACCCTTCTGCCACTTTCTGCCTTTTCTTAATATCATTCAGGCCGCATATATTCAATGACATTATTTTCAATTTAGTCATCCAAATCTTTTAAGGTTACCAAATAGATCAAATGCTAGCCCTGTGCCCAGCCTTTCCTCATCAACCTCCATTCCCCTCTTCCCCTGTATATATTTTGTGCTCCTTGTGAAAAATCTGATTCCTGTCCTCAGCCTCCTCTCTCCCCCTAAGAGCCCATTGAACTGCCCCCCCGTCCCTACACCCCCCACCCCCCCACCATCTAGTGAGACTGCCTGGTTCCATTGGAACCAGGTTGTGGGCATCGACTGATTCGTTGGTAGCAAGTGTCGCCGCGTCCTGACCCCTGTTGCTATGTGAGTTTCGGGGAGATGTGTTTTTTAGACTTTACATTATCTTATCTTCATTGTATACAAACATAACATCTGTCTATATAGCATAAGATATCCCCCTCCCTCCTGTTTTCTCAAAATGTCTTATTCCTTATGCCGCGGTTGTCTGGTTAACAGATATTTAGTAATAGCCTATGTTTGGGGATTTTTTCCCCCTCCTTTTTTTGGTTTTTCTTTTCCGTTTTTACTTTTTGTAGTAATCTCCTCGAGATAAGTTTGTGCTTGAATTTCACTAATGAAGCTTCTAGTGACACCATTATAAATAATTTTCAGTCTTGCAGGGTTCTGTAAAAATACAGTCGCTCCCAGCTGTTCAAAAGGATCAAAGATTTGTTGCATTCTCCATCGTCTTTCCACTGTCGCATGTGCAAAGTCTGGTCTGCTAAAAAACTTATATCCTTTATATTCTTTTTTATGAGTTGGGCGTGCCAGATCATATATGGCTTCATGTAGGAGGAAATTGCCAAAATACACCAACATTGCTCTTGGGTATTTTTCTGATGAATGTGATCGTTTATTGAGGGTTAGAGGAAAGCGATGTGCCCGCTGGATTTCTTTGTCCCAATCCCAGGTGGTGAGTTCCGGAAAGGATTCTTTAAAGAGCGATATCATGTAGCCCCTGGAGTCGTTCCCCTCAACTCCCTCCGGAATTCCCCAGAGGCGTAAGTTATTTCTCCTGGCCCGATTTTCTTGATCCTCCACTTTCATCATCAGGTCTCGCACAATTCCTTCATGTTCTTTTCCCTGTTTCTGTAGGCCGGATACATCCTTTTCGAGGCTCTCTGTTCGTAGCTCAACCGATGCCATTCTATCTGATATTTCTAGGCAAGTTTGCCCTACCTTATTGATTGCTCCTTGAAGTTTCTTATTGTCAAGTTTCACGACTTCTTGAAATTTCATAATTGAATTAAATACATCGCCCAGGGAAGGTTCAGATTGACCCCCCATCTCATCGGCCATTGATGTACCTTGTACAGGTGGATTCCTGTGGCGACGCTCTATCTGTTCAGTGTTACTTCCTTGATCAGTGGTATCTTCATCCATAAACTTATTATGTCTCCTTAGTCTTCTTTTCTTTTTATCTTGTCTTTTCTTTGCACTATTGTCTTTTGAAAAATCATCCACCTTTTTTGAGTTAGAGTAGGAATTGGAGTCAGAGGATTCTGAGTTCTTAGGCTGTTCCTGGCTTAATCCATGTGGTTCGCTTGAAGTGGACATCCCCGTCTTGTATACTTCAGACTCTGATAGTGACTCTGATTCCATTTCATATCCATTTGGCAATAAAGCTATATTGCCAGGATTTCCCTCGAGGCTTCGTGATGGATCAGTCTTTTCCGACTCTACTACGCTTGGGCTGAGGGTCATTTGTACCAAGTCGTTTGGAGCAATAAGATTCTTTGTTTGTACAAGATCTTTAAATAGTGGTGCAGTCAGATCTGAAATTGGTCCCTTAGGTTCGGTTGATTCTTCCCTGCACATTTCTGTTGCTGGTCCAGGTCCAGTCGTAGTTCTCCCCGTCATAGCTGCTGGTATCTTACTCTGATTGCTAAGTATTTTGGGCAATTCACTTAGGTTACTTGGATTACTTGCCACTTGTGGAAAATACTTGCAGAGTCGCCTTTGCTCCAGAACGCTGCTGCAGGGGATATAGAAACAGCGCATTTGCCTGCCCGCCCGCCCGCCTCCTGCTCTCCTGACCTGTCCTGCGTGTAAGACCGAGCGGAGTGCTGAGAGCGGAGCAGGGGCAAAGAACTTCAAATCCCAGCGGCCCTAGCAGCATTTGCCGCGTCACTTTCGCGCCAGGAGGCGCAGAAATACGGCGACACCCCGGTCGAGGGGGTGCCACTTGTGGAAAATACTTGCAGAGTCGCCTTTGCTCCAGAACGCTGCTGCAGGGGATATAGAAACAGCGCATTTGCCTGCCCGCCCGCCCGCCTCCTGCTCTCCTGACCTGTCCTGCGTGTAAGACCGAGCGGAGTGCTGAGAGCGGAGCAGGGGCAAAGAACTTCAAATCCCAGCGGCCCTAGCAGCATTTGCCGCGTCACTTTCGCGCCAGGAGGCGCAGAAATACGGCGACACCCCGGTCGAGGGGGTGCCACTTGTGGAAAATACTTGCAGAGTCGCCTTTGCTCCAGAACGCTGCTGCAGGGGATATAGAAACAGCGCATTTGCCTGCCCGCCCGCCCGCCTCCTGCTCTCCTGACCTGTCCTGCGTGTAAGACCGAGCGGAGTGCTGAGAGCGGAGCAGGGGCAAAGAACTTCAAATCCCAGCGGCCCTAGCAGCATTTGCCGCGTCACTTTCGCGCCAGGAGGCGCAGAAATACGGCGACACCCCGGTCGAGGGGGTGCCACTTGTGGAAAATACTTGCAGAGTCGCCTTTGCTCCAGAACGCTGCTGCAGGGGATATAGAAACAGCGCATTTGCCTGCCCGCCCGCCCGCCTCCTGCTCTCCTGACCTGTCCTGCGTGTAAGACCGAGCGGAGTGCTGAGAGCGGAGCAGGGGCAAAGAACTTCAAATCCCAGCGGCCCTAGCAGCATTTGCCGCGTCACTTTCGCGCCAGGAGGCGCAGAAATACGGCGACACCCCGGTCGAGGGGGTGCCACTTGTGGAAAATACTTGCAGAGTCGCCTTTGCTCCAGAACGCTGCTGCAGGGGATATAGAAACAGCGCATTTGCCTGCCCGCCCGCCCGCCTCCTGCTCTCCTGACCTGTCCTGCGTGTAAGACCGAGCGGAGTGCTGAGAGCGGAGCAGGGGCAAAGAACTTCAAATCCCAGCGGCCCTAGCAGCATTTGCCGCGTCACTTTCGCGCCAGGAGGCGCAGAAATACGGCGACACCCCGGTCGAGGGGGTGCCACTTGTGGAAAATACTTGCAGAGTCGCCTTTGCTCCAGAACGCTGCTGCAGGGGATATAGAAACAGCGCATTTGCCTGCCCGCCCGCCCGCCTCCTGCTCTCCTGACCTGTCCTGCGTGTAAGACCGAGCGGAGTGCTGAGAGCGGAGCAGGGGCAAAGAACTTCAAATCCCAGCGGCCCTAGCAGCATTTGCCGCGTCACTTTCGCGCCAGGAGGCGCAGAAATACGGCGACACCCCGGTCGAGGGGGTGCCACTTGTGGAAAATACTTGCAGAGTCGCCTTTGCTCCAGAACGCTGCTGCAGGGGATATAGAAACAGCGCATTTGCCTGCCCGCCCGCCCGCCTCCTGCTCTCCTGACCTGTCCTGCGTGTAAGACCGAGCGGAGTGCTGAGAGCGGAGCAGGGGCAAAGAACTTCAAATCCCAGCGGCCCTAGCAGCATTTGCCGCGTCACTTTCGCGCCAGGAGGCGCAGAAATACGGCGACACCCCGGTCGAGGGGGTGCCACTTGTGGAAAATACTTGCAGAGTCGCCTTTGCTCCAGAACGCTGCTGCAGGGGATATAGAAACAGCGCATTTGCCTGCCCGCCCGCCCGCCTCCTGCTCTCCTGACCTGTCCTGCGTGTAAGACCGAGCGGAGTGCTGAGAGCGGAGCAGGGGCAAAGAACTTCAAATCCCAGCGGCCCTAGCAGCATTTGCCGCGTCACTTTCGCGCCAGGAGGCGCAGAAATACGGCGACACCCCGGTCGAGGGGGTGCCACTTGTGGAAAATACTTGCAGAGTCGCCTTTGCTCCAGAACGCTGCTGCAGGGGATATAGAAACAGCGCATTTGCCTGCCCGCCCGCCCGCCTCCTGCTCTCCTGACCTGTCCTGCGTGTAAGACCGAGCGGAGTGCTGAGAGCGGAGCAGGGGCAAAGAACTTCAAATCCCAGCGGCCCTAGCAGCATTTGCCGCGTCACTTTCGCGCCAGGAGGCGCAGAAATACGGCGACACCCCGGTCGAGGGGGTGCCACTTGTGGAAAATACTTGCAGAGTCGCCTTTGCTCCAGAACGCTGCTGCAGGGGATATAGAAACAGCGCATTTGCCTGCCCGCCCGCCCGCCTCCTGCTCTCCTGACCTGTCCTGCGTGTAAGACCGAGCGGAGTGCTGAGAGCGGAGCAGGGGCAAAGAACTTCAAATCCCAGCGGCCCTAGCAGCATTTGCCGCGTCACTTTCGCGCCAGGAGGCGCAGAAATACGGCGACACCCCGGTCGAGGGGGTGCCACTTGTGGAAAATACTTGCAGAGTCGCCTTTGCTCCAGAACGCTGCTGCAGGGGATATAGAAACAGCGCATTTGCCTGCCCGCCCGCCCGCCTCCTGCTCTCCTGACCTGTCCTGCGTGTAAGACCGAGCGGAGTGCTGAGAGCGGAGCAGGGGCAAAGAACTTCAAATCCCAGCGGCCCTAGCAGCATTTGCCGCGTCACTTTCGCGCCAGGAGGCGCAGAAATACGGCGACACCCCCGTCTCGCGGGACGCGAGCGGGACGCCCGGAGCGAAGCCCGGGCAAAGGGCGGGCCCTCTGTGGTCCTCAGTGGCCGAGGTAGGCCGGGCTGGGCCCTGTTATTTTAGTTTTCTATTTTTTGCGCTTCTCTGCTGCTTCGAATTTCAGCAAACACCTTAGTATAAGTATACGGATGCTTTGTTGACAACGAACTCTGATATCTCCTTTGGTGAATTGATTGGCTTCTTTCATTATTCTTGTACTTTTATTTTAAAATCGTGTCATTTGAAATTTGTGACTGCGTATTAAGCATAAGGTCTATCCCCTAAAGAAGTATTATGTCTACTAAGAAATTACGATCCGGGAAAGTGCTAAGAGATAAAGTAGATGTCATATCCGATTCTGCACGCTTGAGAAAAAAATCTGAAAGTAGTGTGTTAGTGAAGGGCCAGATGCAGTTGGAACACATCTGGGAGAAATCTGGAAATAAACTCGTAAGAGACCCAATAATTGTGAACTCTGGTCTATCGCCTTATTCACTACCACAAACTAAGCGAGTAATGGATTTAAACACTGTCGGGTCGACTGAACTAAATCAATCTTCTATTCCTCAAATGATGGAAAGCAACTCCTTGGCTCATGAACATAAAACCTTTATTGAAAGAGAAAAGGAAGGTGAAGACTTTGTTGCTACATCTATTTCCACTAGTATCGATCTTGAACTTTGTGGTCGGTACTTGGATAAGAAACCCCCTCCCCAGGTGATGGACGGCAAAACTCCAATTAGAGCAACTCCATCCGGAATGCTTCTATATAGTAGCACTCCATCAAACAAATCTCAAGAGGATTTCTTAACGCATAGTGAACTGAAATCTCCCCAATTAAACCTATCTGGGATTTGTTCTTTTGCTCAATACAGCTATCCAAAAAATGAGAAACCTATCTCTGAATCTTTAATAGCGCTTGAACAAATATTGTCTTCTATATTGTTGCTCCTTGGTAAATTTGCTGTGAGTTCAGATTGTATTTTATCATCTGTGTCTGAGATATTGAAGGAAATACTAACAAAAAAGGCTGCTAATGTTTCATTACACCCCTCTGAAATTGTAGTTGAAAATATTATATTACCAGCTACTAAACCTGCAGTTCGGATTCCATCAAACGGTATTAATTCTGCGCAGGGCAATATCCCTATGAAGTTAAATGTTAAGGCAGACGTTCACATACCCCTTAAGACTCCTGCCTTATCTGTCTCTGGACAGAGTAAATTGTCAAACCTTACTGTCAAAGATGATAGCTTGGTAGAGGCGGTGCAAACGATCGATCATGACCTTTTTCCTATCTTTACGCATGAGAAAAAGGGCAGGGATGGATTGCCGGCTCAGATTAAAACTAGAAAAGAAAAAACAAAAGGAAAAAATAGGAAGTTACTACGTAAATATAAGAAAAAAAGGCCAAGGCAAATTATTTTTCAAAACATAAGTCTTGAAGCATGTGATGAGTCAGGTAATGGGGAAAATCCATTGTCGAATACCTCTAATACTAAGGTGATGAATGATGCAACTAATGTCTCATTGAAAGATAATATGGATAGGAATGGTATAAAGATGGTGATTCCACCTCATGTGCTACAAGCGCCAGAATCCTCACTTATGCCGGCTGATGGTATGGGGATTCCGCCGCAAGTGGTAAAAGTATTAAATCCAACTGCACCCACTTTCCGGCCTCAACCAATCAGTGCTAGTAGCCTAGATATTCAAACAGTAAAGGGCATAGTGTATTGTGCGGATACACTAATATTGGATTTTCTTCCGTTATTTGATCAAGACGTAAAAATGAATAGGTCTTGGCTCCTTAATTGCTTCAAAGAGACTAATACTTTAAAATTGATTCTGTCAAATGATATTGACCTGGTCTTTCCAATAAAATCTAGTATTGGACAACGAACAAGAGTAATTTTTTACTCAAAAATAATTACTAATCTTGTTCTACAACAGGCAGAATTCTTCCAATGTAGAGGAATTGATGTACTGCCCTACTACAACAGGGCATTATCTATTGCCAATAGAGATAGTATAATCAATCCAGTACCTATACAGGACGATCATTACCTTGGTAATAAAGATCTAAAAATCTGGGTATCTAAGGGCAAAAGAATGGTATCGCAGGCCTTACCATTGCCTGAAAATACAGACGTTCCTCTTATAGAAGACAATCAGATGTGGAATTGGTTACCGGGGGCCTTATCTAGTAATGCCGCGAATACCCCACGACTTTTCCAACATCTTTAACAAGAATCTAAAAATTGTCTCCTGGAATGCTGCTGGTATGTTCAATTCTCCTGAGAAGTTTGACTTTCTACATACTCTTAATGCTGATGTAATATGCCTGCAGGAAACGTGGTGTAAAAATCTCCCCTATGTGGGGAAAGAGTTTTTTGTTTTAGAGGCGCCTGCAAAACCTTCTAAAAAAGGCCATGCGAAAGGTGGAATTGCCTGTTTGCTATCCACCTCTCTTCAATGGCAATATACACATTATTTTGATACTAGCAATCTTTTCCAATCTATAACTATTACTAATCTGGGCACGGTTGGAACGCGGTCTTCGTTTGTTATTTTAAACGCATACATTCCCCCTGAGGAATGTTTTAATGTAATAATGAAGCGAATGTTTACCTATGTAGCAAACCTATTGGATGTTGAACATCCCCCTTATATACTAATGGTTGGAGATCTAAATAGTAAACTATCTAATTCTACTTTAGCTAAATTTAGAAATAAGTCTAAGGAAGAAATATATAATATACCTCAAACGGCTTGGCCTCCTAAAATAAAATCTAATAAAAGAGGTAAGATTCTCTTGGAGGAATTAAGCCTCCTAGAAGGGCTTATTATTAATGGTAGAATGCCCTCGGATAGTCCTGCCCAGTATACACATGGTTCTTACAGGGGTGAGTCTATTTTGGACTATGCCATTACGGATTTCGAGTCATTTCATTTGATTAGGGATATGGTGATCACTCACTCTATTCTGAGTGATCACAAATTAATTAAATTGGCTCTTTCGTTAACCCCTATTGAAAATAATTCTTGGTCCTTAAAGCATAAAGACCTTTCTATTGACCGTAGGTCGGGTAGATGCTTTTGGGGACCTACTACCATGAAGGATATACAAAGCCTCTTGGCCCATACTCTACTTGAACTTGAACAGTGGGAGGGTATAGAATTCCTACAACTTGAAAACCTTATTAAAAAAGTTATTGGATTCGCAAAGAAAAAGCGAATTGCCATTAGGCCACATTTCTCACCTAGTCCTCTATTTTTCCTGAATAGGGAGATAAATGCATTAATCAGGAAACAATATCTTAATAGAACTGAGGAAAATAAGTCTCTACTAGCATTATTAAAGCGCAGAAGAGCTAGATTGAGACTTAAATTGAAAAGAGAAAAGGAAGATATATTGTGGATCAATTTGAGGGAGGCAATAACCTCTAATCGATCCAAAGAATTCTGGTCTATAATAAGAAAAGGTTGTGGTACTGTAGTAGCACCCCGTCCTATTGCCATTAATGAAAAAGTTTGGACACTATTTCTAACTGCGCTATATGCTCCAACTGAGGTAATGGAGGACATAGGTTTGGTGGAGATAAATGATTTTCAAACTAGTAATCTCCCTACAGAAAAAACAATAGTTACGGTAATAAAGAGTATGCGATCTACTGGAGCCATGGGTCCAGATGAACTTCCAATGACAATTATTAAACAGGATATCGTGACTTGGAGTAGGATTCTTCTCCCTATATTTCAGGCCTGCTTTAGGACAAGAACTGTTCCCGAATCCTGGAGGGGTAGTATATTAATCCCCATATTTAAAAAGGGGGATCGGGAGTTGCCATCTAATTATCGCCTAATAGCTTTATTAGATGCCATAGGGAAAATCTTCGCGAAATGTATTTTAATGCTTATCATGGAATGGGCAGAAACTAATAGGATTTTACCAATGGAACAAACTGGTTTCCGCGAAGAACACGGAACGCTCGATAATCTGACAATGTTGCAGGTGATATGTGACAAGTATGTACATATCCGTGATGGTGGCATATATGCTGCATTTATTGATTTCTCCACGGCGTTTGACAAAGTGGATCGTCAATCGCTGTGGAGAAAATTGGCAGCATTGGGTATGCCAGGATACTTACTTGCATTGGTTCGTTCTCTACATACAAATACATGGTGTAAAGTGCTACAAGGTGGTGAAGAGGGTCTTACTTCATTAATTCCCTCCCAAAATGGCCTAAAACAAGGGTGCATATTGGCACCTATATTATTTTCCTTATATATGGCTGATCTTCCAATTTTTATTTCATCATGTGAAGGAGTGGCACCGAAAATTGGAGGAGCTGCTATAACTATTTTAATGTATGCAGACGATATTCTTGTTTTGGATTTGACCCCGAAGGGTTTATCTAATCGTCTGTCTGCATTGAATGAATTTGCCGTAGCACACCATATGAAAATTAACACATCAAAAAGTAAAATTATGTGTATTTTTGGTAAGAGAAAATGCAGATCGAGCAATTATAAGTGGGTAATTGGGGGGCAAAGACTTGACGTTGTTAAAACTTACCCTTTTTTAGGCAAAATAATATCAGCGAATCTTAGTGAGACTCCCCATATTGAACATAATTCCCGTAAAGCTTTGTCCCATGGAATGGGGCTATGCTCGCTATACAAAGCTACTGGGAAGAGACACTTCTCTCTTTTTTTGGAAGTTTTTAAAGCTAAAGTGCCAGCTACACTCCTATATGGAATAGAACTAGTAGGGCTGAACCAGTGGGGATTCCTTCAAAAAATGGAAGGACGGGTCCTTCGAAAAATTACATCACTTAGTAATGCATGTTCTACCTCGTCATGCAGACTAGAATTTGGGCTCCGAAGCTGTTGGACACAGGGATTGGTGGCCCTGGTAAGATGGGTAGCATGCTTGGCTAGAGGAAAACCTGGTACTCTAAGAGAACTTGTAAAAAAGGAGTTACTGGGTAATCTGAATGATTTTTCCTCTTTATTGAAAAATTTTAGGAAAGCTGTGGCCCTGTTAGAGTTGGATGAGAGTACCCTATTCTTGATTAATTCTTCTGAACTTAAAAATTTATTAAAAAGAGCTTCGTGGGAGTTATCTGTTAAGCTGGATACTCTTGCCCAACCCAGATTATGTGCCAGGAAACCTCTCCTAGAGACATACACCCCCAAGTCGCCCCAGCAATATTTGAGCTGGAATATTCCTCATGGAGTACGTAGGTTATGGTATCTCCTACGTCATGATCTACTCCCTCTTAATCTTCTTTTAGCAAAATGGCACGGGAGTCCCACGATATGTAACCTCTGTGATGTCGCTGTTCAAGATCGTAACCACGTCTTGTTTACTTGCCCTGCTTTACGTTCTTTACGAGTTAAATGGATTAAACCTATTTGTCTCCAATTGGGAATCCTAAATGCTAAATTGTTTATTCATGCACTTTACTGCCCTCCCAATGAATTGTTTTGTTGCAGAATTTTTAAGTTTTTTAAGGGATTCTTAAATATTTATTGAGATTATTGAAATGTCGCCATGACTCACTTTAAAGTTGATAACTGTAGTATTTTGTTTATGTATTGTCAACTATGTACCCTTATATATTTTGCTTTTCTTTTTTAATCTGTTATTACAGTACTTTTGTATGTTTAATTTCCTTATGTGGCCCTCAGTGAGAGCCAAAACATAATAATAAAAACTTGAAACTTGAAACTTGAAACTTGATAGTTTCTCTTGCGTAGATTGTCCTTTAATTACTGGTGTAAAAATGGTTTATATCCGGGGTTGAGCTTCGTTGGCCTGACCGCTGGTTTTGGCCGCTGATTTCAGGTTTTTAATCGCCTGTAGCCGCTTGGCTTTTTTTTCCTGTAGTTCCAGCTTAGCTACTGTCTGAAGATTATCAGGACCCTCTTCTGTGTTATACTCCTTTGCCATATCCTTTACTTTAGTTTCTTTGGTTTTATCTTTTGTTCTGTCTTTCTCCTTATCTCTCTGCTCTTTCTGTTCCTCTGTTCCTTCTGCCTCTCTTTATCTTTATCGGTATTTTTGGATTTTTCTTCCTTATTTTTAGTCCCTCTTGTCTCTGGTCGCCGTGCTGAATTAGCCGGGCCTTGTATGTACCCATCCTTGAGCCGATTACCTGCCCCCGTGTGCTTGTCACAGTTAGCTCACTCTGCGCTTGTTCGGGTATTTCATAGCCTTCTATTTCAGCCATGCCGGCCACTCTCTTTTCTCTTTTTGCAGTCCCAGTCTTTCTCTGACACTGCTGCTTCTCTTGGATCTTCGTGCACCAGTTCACATAAGAGAAGCTCACTTTCTCAGCAGTTCCCAGTTTCTGGCCTTATCCCTTTAAGTTTCCTTTAACTTTCGTCCTTGAGAAGCCCCAGCACAAAGACAAGCAGAGAAAAGGTTTCCCAGCAGTGCCACCGCTCCACTGAAGCGATACGTATCTCAATATTGCTTTCTTTTGCCAACCAAACCCACTGTTGTCGCAACTTGCATAGAGACTCACTGGGGCCAAGCTTAGCCCTAACCACGAGCTCCGTGTATGTTTCCCCCGCATCGAGTGCTGTTTTCTGTTGTTATCCCCAATGTCACCTTGACAACCGTTACCCAGGTGAGCAGTAGAGCGCCGAGGTTTTGGATTTTGGAAAAAAGTCAATCAGCCTCGTGGTTAGACTGAGTGTCAATGGAGATGTCACGCGAAAATATCAGCGGCTCCCGGATAATCTCCTCTCTCCCCTCCCGGTGAAAGTTTGCCGGCGGCTTTACTTCTTTTCACTCGGAGCTCCGAAGCAAGCTGCCACTCACTTTTCCAGATGAAAAGTGATGCTGCAAGCCAAATCCTCGGTGAGTTAAAAGCGGGAAGTAATAGTGTAACAATGAGGAAGCAGTGAGAAAGCAATGAGCCGTAGCGAGCCACAAAAAAGAACCATAATCAAGTGCTCACAGGTCCTGCCCAGATACTCTGTGGTATCTTAGCATCATTAGAGCGTTAATAGCATATATTTCTCTAGACAACAGGCAACAGGTAACAAGCACTACGTAATGTCTAAGATTAACTGCTGCAGATGATAGATGATAGACGATAGACGGTATACGGATAGGCAGACAAACAATCAGGCAGCAGCTTACGATGTATAGATGTGTGACACAGCCTTTTCAAAGTTTTCTTTTTTGCAAAAGTTTCACACAATCATCTTTCTCCAACTCTAAACAGCTTTTGACAGTCTTCTAATTTATTTATTTGCAGGAGGTCACTGCCTGCACTTTAGTTTATATGTGTTGTCTTATCCGCACCCGTATCCGTATCTATAACGTATCTATATCGAATCATGCAGCATGTTATTGCCTGCTGATTTTCTGCCAACTGAGAACCTCAGTCTTATCAGTCCTAACAGAATCTTGTCAGAGCTTACTTGTTACTGTTACTTGCTTCGCTTGAAACAGTCTGACAGCCTGACCATATCCGAGTCGTGTATGCCCCCGGCAGGGCTCCGGCAGGTAGAGGCAGGCTCTGGCCGGCAGGCAGGCTCCAGCAGGTAGGCTCCAGCAGGCAGGCAGGCAGGCAGGCAGGCAGGAAGGCAGGCAGGACCCGGCACGTTCCGGCAGTTAAGGCGCCCCTTTTTTTCACAAAACTTGTTTGTTCCTTGCTTTGTTCCTTGCTTCGCTGCTTATAACTTGCCGATTCACTGAGGACTCTTATGCAGGTTTCCCGGGCACTGGGTCGTATTCAATTACATCGACCAGGGTGATGAGCGGCAGCGTCCATGACTACATCATCTTGATCCTCATGATTGTCAGAGGTCAGAGCCTCGCGGAAACACACAGCTCGTACACAGCGATCACACCGACGCCATCTTAATCTCTTTTTTGTGAGATATTTCTATGTGCAGTACCACCAGAGATAGTTAGGGACAGCTGGGGCTCTCGGCTGATCTACGCCTTGGGATGAAGGTTGACAATTTTTCAGTCGATGATCAGAAATAAATTCTGCTGAGAGTCCACTTTAGGAAATGGCTCAACCATTGTTAAAAATCAGGGCAACCTTGTTATAGCTTATCTAGAGAAGACCTTTTTATTTAATTATTTAAATCATATCTCCCCTTTCCCTAAAATCCTATAAGCTCTGGTGCGATAACTGATTGTTCTGCAGGTGCCAGTAGCAGCAGCGGGGAAAGTAATCAATCATTGGAGTAATCATTCACAACCGGACAGGAAATATTGGCCTTTCTTCTAGTTCTACCCAAAGGTATTCCAGCAATCCTTTACATTTTCATTCATTTTTGGCTCAGTTCCAGTTACATTTTTTTTATCAAGGACCCAGTGCTATTCTAGTCACAGCTAATATTACCTTAGTTTTTCTTACCATGCAAATGAACCCCTGGCCTTGCTCATTAATAAAAGTTCATATCTCATAAATTGGGCCGGATTTTTCTTTGTCAATTTAAAGAGATTTTGAAAAAGTGCAGTGCCTTCTGATGTCCCAAATGAGACCACTTAACCTATGACATGACATTCAATATCTAATCAACTATATAAACCAATTACAAAATGTTATAGCTGAATCTCTAAGAAAAGAAGAGGCTTTAAAGGCTGACTTTGACCAAGGTTTGAGGGAAGGATAACAATATGTACTTTTTTTGTGGTAAATCTGCTGAATAGCATGGCCACTCTCATGTAAAAGGGAAACATAAAGAAGATGCTAATTCTGGAAGAAAAGGAGCATCAACGGAAAAATTATTTATGCATCATATTCAAGATAAATTGTACAACAGTGTCAAATCTGAAAGGAAAAGTGTATGCTTATCCCTAGAAGAGATACAGAGGGACAGCACACTCAATAATGACCATTTTCTTCCAGCCAAGTCACATTTGTTCCTGCAAGTTTTAACCACCATACCGAGATGCCTCATAACTCTCCATGAGTAAGTACCCTCAGGCACCCTGATGTAGTAACACAAAAAATCCTTGGGTCTGTATATAGACGCAAAATGTCAGCAGATAAAGGATATGAGTCTCAAAAAATCTCCACTAGGGAGAGATCCCTTAAAGGACGAATACCCTCACACACCATAGATGTCATTCTTTACCATAAGGGTTTCTCCTCCCAACGGGAAAGCATAGTCCCATTGAGGGCTACAACCTCCTCAATGTGAGGAGGGAGCTCAGGGATGATTTAGAGATGTTTCTACTCTAACAAGGATACAAAAATCCCATAGATGGATGATAGTGTAGTGTGGGCGCAGCGCAAGTGAAAAGTGCTCCAACAGATTGGTGAAATTAAAACTACCTAGTTGGGGCCAAAAGGATTCTGTATTCGCTTGCTCACACTTGTAGAGTTTAAAAACAGTGTAGCGAGCAGTGTGGATTTAAACTGCTCGGTATTATAATGAGGTCAGCCTAAGTGATCTCAGTCGGTATTTAGGCTTTCATCAGGACCGAAGGATTTAAAGCTGCTGCTGTGTAAAAGTGAAAGAAGAAAATAGATATACCAAACCAATCATCCTATGTATTGTTGTCGGATTTGACTGGATATACCCAAAATTTGGGATAAGCGGCCACACCTCGACCTAGCAACAGCTCACGAAGAGGGAGCCGCTCTCTCCGTTGGTTCACCGTTGCGGTATGTGAGCTGTGACCGGTGCCTGCCACGAGGTGCAGAGATTGACAGAATCTCGCATTTCTCTTTGGAAGCTTGCACTACAGCAAGTTTATGGCCGCAGCTCAAGCTCTCATAGAGAAATGGGAGTATGTGACCACACCATGTGCAGTCATATTGTGATACTGTGATCGGGACCGCCGACCGGAGGTTGGTCGGTCCCTAATTCACGATGATATTGGTCGGAGGCATCTCTGCCCAACATTATAATCAGGAACTTAGTGTTATCTCAAATAAAATCTTGACAAAGGGTTCATTAGGCATTCAACATAGCAGACAAGAGCTCACATCTTCTTCATACTAAAACTAAATTTAGAATACAGACCATGTATTGATTACCACAAGTTAAATGCTATTACCATTCAGAGCTGATACCCCCTTCTGTCGGTACTCCTGGAACAAGTAGAATTTGTCAGCATCTTTTGAAAACTTGATTTGTAAAGAGCCTATAATCATGTCAGAATCAGTTGGGTAGATTCATGAAAGTCTGCATTCAGCACACGGTATGGACATTATAATTAGCTTGTTATGTCCTTCGATTTATGTAATGATTCTGAGAAGTTTCAAGACTTACTGAATTACATTTTTAGAGACTCGCTGGATTTATTTTTTGTAGTTTATATAGATGATATACTGATATACTCAGAGAACCATCAACAAATCAGAAGCATGTCAGAGAAGTACTCTCCTATTTAAAGAGACATTCTCCAAATCTTAAGTTAAAGAAGTGTCTTTTTTGAGTATCAGAAAACTCACTTTTGAGCTTTCAGACATCTGAGAAAGGTATTGAATTGGACATGTTTGAAGTATAAGCCATCTTGGATTGGCTTACACCTATTAGAACTACAAACATTTATGGGTTTCGTCAACTTCAACTGCTGCTTCAGCCAGACCTTTTCCAACATAATTAGACCTATCTGACAGTATTTTATGTGACTGAAGCTCAGGAAACTGTCTATTCATGATTTAAAGAAAGACTTCACCCCTGCTCCCATTCTTCAATATTGAGATTTGTGACTTCATTTCATAGTCCAGAGTGATGCTTCTTCCTTTGAATTAGGAGCTGTTTTATCCCCGAAAGATCCAGAATCAGAAACTATACATCATGTGGCCTGAACATCTTGGACTTTGTCTTACTAAAGCTCGGGGTATAGTGCATGGTGGACAGAGAATCATAATATATGGAATATGACAATATATGTGGTTAGGTAGAATGGCAAGATCCAAAACAGGGGAATGTTTAAGTCTGTCTTCAATGAAGCAAACTGAGGAAGGGAAGAGCAGAGGCAGGCCTAAAAAAGTCTAAAAGCCAGTCTTTTGGTTGTTTTCTAAAGAAAGGCATGTGTCTGACAATCTGAGAGCCTCTAAGTGCCTTCCCCTGAGGCTCTTTGACCCTTAGAAGTGTACTCCCGTGGATGTTTGTCACTAGACGAAGGCTGGGAAACTTTTGAAAACTTTTCCTTCAGAGCTTCAGGACACCAGCTTCAAAACGTATCTGACTGGCAGTTCCACTGCATTGGGCTGAATTTAATCTTTATCCTGCTTAAGGCTCCCAGCACCTCCAAAACTAAATCCCATTCTACATTTAGACTTAGAAAACATTTCAACACTTTTTTTTAAAGTGACAAAGTCTATTTCTGAAGTGGGGCTTGGAAACTTTTAAAAACTTTTTGACTTTCTGACTTTTTTTTATTTATTTTTTTACTTTTTTTTGTTCAAATCATTTTTATTCAATAAAACAGAAAGCAAATGTACAGGCTTTGATACGATACAGTCATGCGGTTACATTACGGTAATCAATGAGTGAAAAGAACATAAGAAACTATGAGATATGAAAAATAAGACAGGAGACTGAGAAAAGGAAAATGAGAAAATAAGAAATTAAAATAAGGGAGATCAGAGCCACTACGTCATCATTGATTGGCATTTGACAGTCATACATTGACATTGATGTTTGAAACATGGGTCTACAAGTTAAATGTCATGGGAAACATTGCCGAGCTTCAGCCAAGCAAAAATACAAACCAACGTGTTTATGATAACATTGTGGGCTTAGATTGATAATCAATTCTGTAAACTATAGAGGCCACATGCCGACGTTATGCTTATGCGCCTATCAAGCTTACGAGCCTAGTTGTGCAACCAGAATGAATTCAACAAGCAATGCGTGTGCCAGGGCTGCCTATCGCAATATGATGTGCATACATAATTGAAGGGACCTCATGGTGGTTCGAAAGAAAGAGAGGTCGCGTCCAGTGAAGACCAGAGTCTCTTGCTTGTAGTGCGCCATGGGGATGAGTTTAGGGCCGGATTATCCACCCCTCTAATACAAGCCAACCACTCCCTCCAGGCATTGAAAGAGACCTCAGAAGCCGTCTTCCAGTGGCAGAGGACGACCTTACAGGCCAGGGTGAGGAGCAAGTCCAGGAGTTGTCGGTCGTGGTCTTTAACTACCAATGGGTCGATGGCCCCCAGAATAATATAAATAAATTCCCTCTCAGGTTTGATGTGAAATATGCACTCAATATAGTCAAATACATCAGACCAGTATTTCTTCAACAAGGTACAGTGAAACAGCATATGCGGAAGATCTCCATCAGCCAGGGAGCAATTCCAACAAGTGGGGGAGTCTCGTAGTTTCAGTTTAAATAATTTCTGGGGAGTCCAGAACACCCTATTGAGTATCATGTACTTAGTCTGCGAGAGGATTGGTGATATTTTGTGTGTGAGGGCTGAGGCGTGTATCTTATCCCAGTCAATATTTATACCGGTGTCATTGGGCTCTGATTCCCATTTTATTTCGGTACGCCTTAGTGTTTTACTCAAGTTCGGCGTGAGCAGCTTGTAGACTTTAGATACAAAATGACCTGAAGATAGCAGGAGAGGGAGCATCTTTCCTAACCACGGTGTTCCGTGTACGAATGTTAGTGTAGATATAGCTGATTTTATTTTAAGGAAAGCATAGAAGTCAATTGGTTCAAGGGAGTGTTTAGACTGAATTGAAGAGAAGGGCAGCGGCACATGGTTGTCGTAGAGATCTGAGATAACATTGAGTCCTTTGTCTGACCAATGCTTCCAAAGAGGGGACGAGCCATTAACCTTAATGAGTGGATTACACCATAGAGATGAGGACGTCGACTTTCCTAACTGTAGGCCAGATTTATGTGTTCGGTCAAGTCTGAGAAGAGCCCTTTTTGTATTAAGCATGATGTATTTGGAGTGTATGAGGTGGGACAGGTCCATGGTTAAATTTGCTGATAGAGGGGCCTTACCAATGATAGCTTTTTCTATGTTTACCCATAACGGCGTGTAGCCGGGAGGTACATGGAACCAGGAGATTCCTTGTTTACATAAAAAGGCCGTTTGGTAATTCTGAAGGTTTGGCAGTCCTAGTCCACCTTTTTGTTTGGGTAGCTGCAATTTTTTCATAGAGATTCTCGGTTTTTTGTCTTTCCATAGGAAATTACTAAATAGTTTGGTTATTTTTTTCAGAAAGTCCTCCGTGAAAGTCATTGGGAGCATGCTTGCCATATAATTGATCAATGGGGTGATCATCATCTTTAACGTTTCCGCCCTCCCCCACCACGAGAGGAATTTCGGGGACCACCCTTCCAGGAGTTTGCTTACTTTTTTGAAGAGTATGTCCTCATTGATTTTCAGCGTCGTAATCAGGTCCTTTTCGAATCCCAGGCCAAGGTATTTGAAGCTCTTAGGCTGCCAAGTGAGCCCAGAGTCACCCAAGATGGTACTATTACCCAAATTATTTAGCAATTTTACCTCAGTTTTGTCCTTATTCAGGGAGTACCCGGATACACCGGAGAACTCTTCAATCGTGGAAAGTAACGCGGGTACAGCTTTGTCAGCCTGTTCACTAAGTACTAAAACATCATCGGCGTATGCCGTGAGTTTTATAACACATTCATTGAATGGGATTCCCTGTATGTCATGATTTTCTCGGATACGGTACAGAAAGGGTTCGATTGCTAGGAGAAATAGGGATGGGGACAGGGGGCAGCCTTGTCTGGTTCCTTGTTCTAGTTTGAAGGGTGACAAGAAGGCTCCACCAGCCCTCACCCTAGCGGTGGGACAGGTATATAATGACATTACCATTTTAGTAAAAAGTGGGCCCAAATCGAATTTCTGTAATACCGCTTCCAGGTATGACCAGTCCACCTTGTCAAACGATTTCTCTGCGTCGAGTGTTATCGCCACAGTTGGCGAGGGGAGGAGCTTAGCCTTTTCTATGACATGACTTAGGATTCTGGTGTTGTCACTAGACAATCTGTTTTTCAAAAAACCTGCTTGTGAGGGATGGATTAGGAAGGGCAGGACTCTTTGAATGCGTTTTGCAAGGATCGATGCACATAGCTTACAGTCTAGGTTTATCAGTGAGATGGGTCTGTAGTTCTTTGCTAATTTGGAATCTTTCCCTTCTTTAGGTATCACGGCTATCACCGCCTCAGCCATCGTTCCCTTTACCTCGCCCGTATCACTAATCTCACTAAGTGCGTTCAGAAGTGGTTCTGTAAGCGTGTGCGAGAAGGATTTATAAAATTTTGCCGTGAACCCATCGGGGCCAGGAGCCTTCCCACTCTTAAGGGACTTGATCGCGTTTGTAACCTCAGCTTCAGATATCGGTTCGTTTGTGGACTCTTGTTCTGAGGGGGTAAGTTTTGGAAGTGTGCACTTGGCGAGGAAGTCCACCACCTTTTCCTTATTTACCTTTTTGTTTTTAGCATACAGCTTCTCGTAGAAGTCTTTGAATAAATTTGCAATTTTATTGGGGTCCGAAGTTGGGTTGCCTTGGTCATCCATTAGTGAGTCTATCGCGTTCTTTTGAATTTTAAATTTAAGGTAGGCTGCTAAACCTTTCCCCGCCTTATTAGAGTCACAAATTTTAAAGTGTTTCCTCTTGTCTAGCCAGACTCCCGCTCTTTCACTCACTAGTTTGTTATAGGTATATTTTCGATTGGATAATTCAGACAGTGATTTCGGGTTTCTGTTGTGCAGGTATTCGCGTTGTAGCACAGATATCTCTTTTTCCAGGGTTAAGAGGGTGGCATTGTGTTCCTTGTTCATTGCTGATGATATCTTTATGATCAGTCACCTTATCGCGGCTTTCAGAGCTTCCCATCTAATTAAGTCAGAGGTGTCACCTTTTTTATTAATTATTAAGTAGTCTTTTAGGGCGTCTTCTATAGTTTCTCTGTGTTTCTCGTTACTCAAAATGGCATCATTAAGGCGCCACATCGATTGGCGAGTTGTTGGTTTGACATTTGACAGAGTGAGTGAAACGCAGGAGTGGTCAGAAACAAGCCGCGGTGCGATATCTGTTTCATCTATTCTGGGTACTGCATTTCTGGTTATGAAAATGTAATCAATTCTTGAAAACGAGTCATGGGGTGGGGAGTAGAAGGAGTAGTCCCTACCATCGGGGTGTTGGATACGCCATGTGTCTATCATGTGGAATTTTTTGCACAATCTAGTGAATTCCTTATGCGCTTTGCCAGGTCTGAAGGTGCATCTAGAGTCCTTATCCAAGGCTGGATCAAAGGGTAGGTTGAAATCCCCTGCTAGTATATGGACCGATGAGTCTGGGATAGTGTCTAGCTGTTTTGTGAGCCCTGACCAAAAGGAAGGTTTGTGTGTATTAGGGGCATATATCGTTGTAACGTAGAACTCAGTGTCGTCCTTAACTAGTTTCACAGAGGCCCATCTCCCCTTGTTGTCTATAGAGGAGGAAATCACCTCCACATTCGACTTCTTGGCTAGCAGGATTACTATTCCATTTTTCTTGGACACAGCGCTAGAGCCTACAACTTCAGTAAAGAATGTATTACATAGGGTATGAAAGTGTTTTTCCTCTAGTCTTGTTTCCTGCAATAGGGCAATGTCACCATGCTGTCTTCGGAGATAATCGAGTACCTTTTGCCGTTTAATCGGCTGGTTCAGGCCCTTTACATTCAATGAAAGTACTTTAAGGTTATTTATGGTCGTCGTCCCTATAGGAGTATCTATAATGTGAGTCATTGTCGTTTCCATGCGTGATAATCAAGCTTACTGCCATGAGCTGTATTGTCATTAAAGGTTGCATGTAGGCCTATGCATAGCACTACGCAGAAGATAAACATGTCGTAAATAACAGTCAAAATGGTTGCAAGAGGTCCATAAGATTGCACAATAGGGCGCAAATTAGAAGGATCAGCAAAATCAAAACAAAACAATACAAATACAAATAATACAATCAGTGTAAATACAACTCCTCCCCCCGCTCCTCCCTTCCTCCCACCACCCACCACCCCATCTCCCATCCCTCCCCTCCCACCCCAATAGTAGAAAAAGAACATGGCGACTCGGGAACGACCGCGAGACTGCCTCCAAGCAGCTTATTCAAACATGTTATTCATAAGAGCTGCGAAACATATTGCAGATTAGTGGTCCAACAAACACTAGAGTAGGTGAGCAGGTAGACATAGCAAGAATTTCATATCAGCCAAACCACCTTGCAGATTAGTGGTCAAACAAACATTAGAGTCAGTAGGCCGGTAGACATAGCAAGAGTCTCATACCTGTCAAACCAACATGGATTATACATCGGTTGGAGTACTGTGAATAGCATGGTCGCTCGATAACAGTCCGCTAAACATGAACAGTGCACAGACAGCACACAGTCTGTGAAAATCTGCAAACACCTGCAAGTGAACTGGCGTAAAACTATTAGTACGAAATCTCACCACTGAGCACTATAACTAGTTCTGACCAGGGTATGTTGAAGTTTGAAGTTTGAAGTCTGAAGTCTGAGGTGAGCCACTGCCAAGCAGTTGTGCGTATCATGTGCCAGTTAACAAAGTGGTGAGTTATGTCAAGAAGACAAAGCCATTGGTAACGGTAAACATAGGCCTTCTCAAACAGGGTGTAAATGCGTTCATCGGCTTACCAAACTTAGCAATCATAACGATCACAAGAGCTGTAGAACAAACAATTAATATAGGTCTGACATTACCTGTGTAAATAGAATCAACATTACTTATCGTGACAAATAGCACTGGAAAAACATGTTGCGTTGATAACTAAGCGCAAGAGCACTAACATAGCAATCTTAACATTGGGAAATGTAAGAAGGTCCAGGCAGACTAAACTGCCAGGGGCAAACCTGTAGCATAAGTGATCGGATAGGGTCGTACAACTTGGGAAAGCAATCCAGTGCAGAGTATCCAGCAAGTGGAGTCCATTAGGCAGCACAAACCCATAGGAAAGTAGCAGTAGACAACGTTCTTGAGCTAGGGTGTGTAAGCTCAATTAGGCAGGTTGTGCGGCAACAGAGAGCATTGGATAATTATGGTAGAGAAGTAAGAGCTCATCCTAGGCCAGACGTAGAGGCGCTCATCTGAGATGCAGGGGAAACCTCCATGTTGCCATCCCCTTGGTTAAATAGCAGTTGTCATAGCTTTTGCGGGTCAGAGAACACCTGGGTCACACCTTGTAGGGTTACCTTGAATCTCGTTGGGCCAATAAAACCATACATGTACCCCATAGATTTCAATTGTGGTCTCAGTGCAAGGAAGGCCTTCCTTATTTCCATGGTTTCCTTGCTGAAGTCCTGTGAAATGAAGATCTTGTGGCCTTTCCATAGAATATGGATAATTTTACGCATGAATGTGAGAATCTGCTCTGTGTGTTGATACCTCAGCGGCTTGCACACAATCGCTCTCGGACCCTTCTGATCTTTGGTAATTCGCCCCGGAACTCTATGGGCTCTGTCAAACTCCAGTGGTTGTGCGAAAGTCAAATTCGTGGCCTGCGTGAACCATTTTTCCAGGAAGGTTATACACGATTCTAGGGATTCCTCCGCTTTTTCTGGCATACCAAAAATTCTTAGATTCCCCCTCCTGTTCCTGTCTTCTAACTCCGCAACTTTCCTCACCAGGTGTTCTGAGCATATTGTGAGTTTCTTGATGGCACCGCAGGCTTTGTTCTCGAAATCTTCAAGCTTGCCTATTCTGCTCTCTGATTACATCAGTCTCGAGTTGATATCTTTGATGTCTTGGCGAACAGCAACAACCTCTTCTTTGGTTGATTTGGCTAGATCCCTAACTTCTTCCAACCTACTCAAGATGGTCTCCATGGCCTCCGTCATGTCTTTCCTCCCTTTGACTGGAGTGGGTGGGTCAGATTTCAGGCGTTTAGGTGTCTTCCCATTGTCTTTGTCACCCATCGTGGGACCGGGCGGCGGCAATTGCTTTATGGCAGTATAGGAGATGGATCGGACTGAGGGCACTTCAGCCGCACTCTTTCCAACTTTAACACACAGCAGACTCCACGTATGGCAAATGTCCCAGTGACTCCAGGCGTATAACGTAGAGACAGGATTGTATCAGACCAGCATTAGTCAACATATATGAGTGGGTTCCCTTGCGTGGACAGTTACATGCGCCTCCCCGACATGATCAACACTCAGCCTCCCACAGAGAGACACAAGAGATGCCACTGTAAGTCTCTACTTCACGTGTTGCAGAGCGTGATTAACTGTCAACGGTTGCTGGCTGTTGGTATTCACCTTGACATTCACCTTGACACAAGGGCAAACAATAATATCTCAGTACTCACTAGCTGTAGGCAAATAGGGCCCAGCGACTCATTGGCACAAAAAATTTTAGATAGCATGCATTGGTCTGGTATTCCCTCATTGGCGCCGAACCCCCAGCTCAGTGTCCCATTTAATAATAGTTGAGATCACACAGTAGGAAGCAAGGGAATAACCGGTCCTGCTCATGAGTGGTTGGTCTCCTTCCTCATGAACAGGAGATTTCAAGTGCACTGTCCACCATGCAAATCCAGTATAAGATGTCTTAGACAAGGGGTTCCACAGGGCTCGATTCTGAGCCCCACGTTATTCAATCTGTACATGGAACCCCTTGCCAAACTGGTGGAGTCATATGGTGTTGCCATTGTCTCTTATGCAGACGATACACAACTGGTGATCAACCTGTCCCGTGATCCAGTTGTGGATGCTGAGAAATTCTCGGCCTGCTTGGTGGCACTTGATGGGTGGATGAAGCAGAACTATCTCCGCCTCAATGGTAATAAGACGGAAGTTCTTATCGTTGGTCCCTGTCCTTCCATCTGGACATCCGCTTGGTGGCCCGTAGAACTGGGCTCTGTCCCTGCCCCGGTGGACACAGTCAAAAACCTTGGCATACTTCTTGATTCTAACCTAGCCTACACTAATCATGTTGGTAATGTTGCCGGCAAATGCTATGGCATTTTGAAGGTCCTGAGGAAAATCCTTGACCTACTGCCTCCCAGCACCAGAAAAACAATGGTTCATGCCTTGGTCACCTCCCATTTGGATTATGGGAACTCCCTCCTATGTGGACTCAGTAAAAAAGGCCTAATGCAGTTGCAACGCGTCCAGAACGCAGCTGCCAGGCTTGTCCTGAACCTCCCTAGGAGGGCCTCTGGGAAACATGCATTGCGTTCCCTGCATTGGCTTCCAATTCAGGAACGCATACAATTTAAAACTATGTGCATTACCCATCGCATAGCTCACAAAAAGGTACCATCATATCTCCAGGATTTGCTTCCTATCTACTGTCCTTCGCGCCTTCTCAGGTCGATGGGCAGCATGCTATTAGTGCTTCCCCGGATCCACAGAGCAAGGATGGGAGGACGGTCCTTTAGACTCCTGGCCAGTAAAGATTGGAAAGACCTGCCCATCGAATGGAGGATGGAACCGTCTGAAGCAAGGTTCAGACAGAGGTTGAAAACCCATCTCTTCCCCAAGGCTTAATTAGTTTAGTTTCCCTCCCGGCCCTAGTGCTCCTTCTCCCTGAGCTAGGCTGTTACGATGATTAGTGGGATTTTCAGCGCGGGGACGCACTGTTCCTTGTGCAACCATGCGCTTAACAAATGTCATTAATAATAATAATAATTGTATTGCAGCCTGCAAGTCTGGGTTTGAGAGCATGTATCCTGGTAACGGGGCCGTAGGGTGTTCGTATGCGGAGTTAGGAGCATCGGCAAGCCGCCATTTTGATTAGTGTCTTCGCACCGTTTTTACTCATAATTAAAGTACTATCCTCAGTCTTTTCTGAGGCACCCTGTACTCACGAGTCCTTTGCTGGGTGGAATCGAGGCGGAGACATCGCCGTGTGAATCCGACGTCTCACAGCAGCGAAGCATGCAGGGTCTTCCTGGCGCTCCGAGAGGTCTCGCGGGCTCAGCCGGGTGTAGGCTCCGGTCGAGTCCAAGGAACCAGCGGTCAGGGACAAAGGGTGGTTTTCTTCGTTCTCCGTGTTCGGATTATGCCCAAATTCTCAGGATCAGCCCGGATGAAGTTCCGACATTGGATTATCTGATTGGATTCGGAAAGGGACCGAAAGGGCAGCTCTTAGCAGCGCGGGATCGTAGCCGCTTGGAGGAGGTCAAAAACTACGCCGCCATTTCACCAGCGTCCAAGCCACGCCCCCCTCTGACTTTCTGACTTTTAACTGGGACCGTTCCCATTGTATCTGAACAGGGATTCATCGCGGTTGGCCTCAGTTTGCTTCAAGAGCACGGTTTCCATTGACACATTGTGCTTTTTAGCACTATTTCTACAAAACTCCTTTAAAAATCATATCTCAAGTTCCCCTTAATGTATTTATGTATTTTACGTGTCATTTTGGTTATTAAAATGTACTTTATTACTGTTTGATACTACCTGAATGCTTTATTCATTGCTCTAACTTAAGTCTGCTTGCTTTGTGCCACAGCTACCAGGGCGTAGAGTTTAGGGTAATTTAGTGACTTTGAGAGTTCACGCTGATAAGTGTTGTGACTATTCCTTGAGGTTGGCAGGTGCCACCCCAAATAATAAAGACATTTCGTACCCAATCCATTTGTCACCTAAAAAGTGAGATGAATCATTGTAATTCTGAGATGTGTGAGATGTGAAATTATACTTTGTGCATCGCAATGGTAATTCCTAAGAGGCATAATGGTACCCCAAACGCAGACATTATGACATGAAAGATATTCACTCCTCTTAAGGCCAAAGTACACATATATTTGTGACCGAACTTGTTGCAGACATGGCTATGTTAAACAAGAGCGGAATAGGACTTTGTTGCTGACAGAAACAGGTTTCATTGTAAAAAGCCAGTGACTGTAAATGGAAATTACTTTCTATATAGGTTGCCTATTTCAGAATGCCTTGTACCTGTATCATACACTCAGACACCCATTACTCATATTAGTTCTTTTGATAATTAACTTTGTTTTAATCTTTCATAGGTTACTTGGAGAGTTTTATCTCACCGGAATTGACCGCCTGCCTGTGCTGTGATGTAAATAAACTTAATTGAGGAAATTCAATTAATTCTTAAGCTCTCTAATCAAGAAACAGCTAACAGATGCTTTAACCTGCTGCTCCTTTTCAAGGGTGATAAATAGAAATACGTTTGTGGTTACATTTTAGAGCGCTTAATTTAAACAAAGTAACTTGAGTGCAATAAAATAAACTTGAAGTATTGTAAAAAAAACACTTTTAAATATTGCTTATTCCTTTGTGCTTGCAAGTTTATTTTATTATATAGCCCATTATATTGCCCCGAAAAAAGGTTTGCAGGAAAATATATTTAAGACATGTTTCTCTTCATTTTGGAAAAATAATTTTCACAGAAGATATTCTGGTCCTCATGTACAAATCAATTTTACAGGTGCGAGCAGCAAATAGGAGCCATAGTGACAGCAAAATGGCATTTTTAAATATTCACAACCAAAATTATGTTTTGGTAGCATCTGGCTGTATCTCTGTTTGGGTTTTCAAGGAAAGGACGTCCCTTCCGAATACTGATTCCTTAATGTTTGTGTTAATGTTTTGTGACCAAAATGCAGTTGCACAACATTAATATTTTACAACCAAGTCAAAGGAGGTTTTAATCACCCCTAAGGGGTCTATTTCCCCTTCATGAATGAGGGCAAATTCATTTTGTAGGAGCAGGCAATGCCAGGCACCACTGCCTACTCCTAACATATTGTAAAATTTTCCATGTATTTGCTTTAAGTGCGTCCTGTTTTCCTTTTAACCTAGAATATTGCTTTATTTAAAAGCAATTACAGACATGGTGGTCAACTGACCCCAGCAGGGGCCATGCCTATGACTCTAGCAATACATAGCGGGTCACAATTTGCAACCTACCTCATGCGCCCAAGGATTGGTCAAATCGGGATTTAAAACAATCACCCCAGGGGGGCGTGGCTAAGCGCCCGATCTGAATGGCGGTGCGGCGGTAGCGCTCCGTCCGCACAGGGATTGACAGGCGGGCTGCGCTCACCAAACTTCACCGGGTGAACAGCGCCAATTACGGGAAGGTGCCAGGATTCCGCCATGTGATCTTCTACAGCGGTCTGAAGCCCCTATCCCCGCAGGCTCGCATTTTCGTCCCGGTCGCGGCTCTGCAACGGCCGCGACCGCCATCTTGTCTGCCGCCGTGGAGCTGCGCATCAGCGCGACCTCTCTTCGCGCCTGCTTCCAGCACCACGCAGCCTCCTGGTTTATCCTCATCCTGTCGGCGGCTATGGGGACAACGTGTAACTTACCTCAGGTGACTCTTCCTTAATTTCAGGCTCCACGAAAGGAACAAAATTGGCTTCTCACATTCTCCTCAGAGCTAGGCGCCATTTTGTAATGCGCTTCTTTCACTGCCAATATTATTACGCTCTGTATTAGGAGCTTACTTTCTCCTTTGGCCACTTTGATATTTTTACTGCTCCTCTACACACGCTGACTCTCTTTTGGGCTTCCTGCTTTTCTTTTTGGACGCTTTCTGCTTCTATTGCCCATTTTTTGCTTATCTAGACTCTGTTGGTGCGTCTTCTGCACTCCTTTCAACGCACATCTGCATGGCGCATAATAACGGGAAGACCCCCAAGTGCAACTATATCAAAAACTCCAAATTGTTTTCAGCATTAGCTCATTTAGAAGCTTCCACATCCATCAACGCCTGTGACTCCATGTCTGCGCTGGATCCTTCTTCACAGACCTCCTCTAAAACCACTCCTAAGAGACTGAAGAAAAACCCCCCTTCTCCCACGACACCCTCCTCAGCCATCTCCATGGAGCTTTTACTTGAGGAGATTAGAGCACTGCGCCCATACATGGAAGAGACTAATGCCAAATTGCAAACGCTCACTGATAACTGCTCTCAGATGGATGCCAGGGTTTCCACTGTGGAAAAGTCTGTCTCAACTCTTCGAGAGTCAGCCATTAAAATTCCCCACATGGATGCGCAGTTGTCCTCTCTCCAGAAGCAGGTGGAGGACCTTGAAAATAGAAATAGACGCAATAATCTTTGTCTTTACGGCCTGAAGGAAGGTTGCGAGGGGTGTGATCCTATCACTTTCTTCCAGTCCTTTTTGCCCAAGCTTCTTCATCTACCCGAAGACACCACACTCAACATACAGCGTGCCCATAGGCTTGGCCGACTTCCCTCTTCTACTTCTCCAAATGCGAAGCCCAGAGGAGTCATTATGTATTTTCTGGAATACACAGATCTTTTGAAGGTACTCTTAGCAGCTAAAGCTTCTCCACGCTTAACTTGGTCTGACTCCACCCTTTTCTTCGCCCAAGATTACGCCAAAGCCACAGCAAGCCGACGTAAAGCCTTCCTGGACATGAGAGCAGAACTTCGATCTATTGGAGCAAGATATGGCCTATTCCATCCCTGTTTATTCAAGGTTACCCACAACAACAAAACCACGACCTATGAGGATCCAGTACGCCTTCGCAGTTTCCTCAACTCCTGTGGTCCTGGCAACATGGAATTCTCCAGCTCCGGTCCTTCATCATCGTTTCCTCCGTGACTTTTTGCATAGCTGTCTTTGGATTTCCTGACGCTCTGTTACCTTTTTTATCCCTGTTTTTTCTTGTTATTCTGCTTGTTATTCCTTCACCTGGCTCATTCGTGCCTGGCTTTTTTTTTTGCCAGAATTCCTGTTTTGATATTTTTTGCTTTTCCCTGGTTCATTCATGACTGGCCTTTTTTGCCAGTATCCCTATTTTGATGCTTTTTGCATTTTCTGACATGTTTGTCTTCATTTCATTGTTCTCTTTGTGATATTTCTTCTCATTTGATTGTGCTGTTTTCCTTCTTTTTGCAGATTCCTACTCTAGCGCCCCGTCATGTCTCCCTGGTTGGACGTTTCATCGCCCCGTTTCCCGCCTTCGTTGGTTGGCCTTACCCCCCTCGTCTCGTCTCCGTTTTCATCCCTTCCGTCCTCCTTTCCAGATTTTGTACCCTCCTTTCTCCACCCTTGTAAGTATCTGGTCATTCTTCTTTTCTAATTATTAGTCTCCTCATCATTGTTCTTCGGTTTTGTTTCCCTATACCTGTTCTTTCCATGCTCCCTTTCCGTGTTCTCTCCCTTTTTTTCTTCTTCTGGTCAATTTTGTATCTCTCTTCTACTCGTTTTTATATTGAACTTTCTATATACTTTCCTTTGACTCTTTTCTCCAGTGACCTCTTCTCCTTTTGGTTCGCATTTCTCTTTCTTTCCTTCTCACAACTCCATTATCTTCCCGTATCGCTCCAGTTTTCTCCTCTTCTTTATCAAATTTCTCGTTATGGCTCTTCTTGTTGCTCTCTTTCTCTGGCTCTTTTCCCTTTCTTCCCTTTAACTCCATCAGTTTTCTCCACTTTTCCCACAGCCTTTGTTCTCATCTGGAGTCTTCTCTTTTCTAACTTATACTGCATTTTCTTACGAAACCTCTTGTCTTCCACCATTTTCCCCTCCTCTTTTCTACATTTTCCTTCCTTTTTTATCTTCTTTTTTTCATCTTTCTACTTTTCTGAGGCTTTCTTAAGTCCCTTCTTTTCATTTCCACTTGCTAATTATTCTTGATGTCAGTACGCGTTGTTTCCTGGAACGTTAAAGGTTTACATTCACCCATTAAGAGGCAAAAAATCCTTTCTCATCTAGCTAAGTTGAATGTTGATATCGCCTTCCTGCAAGAAACCCATTTATCTGATATTGAGGCTGCTAAACTTCAAAGGGGTTGGGTTGGAAAGGTTTTCTCAGCTCCTGGTGATGGCAAAAGAAATGGGGTTGCTTTGTTACTCCGAAAGACTTTCTCCCATTCTGTGGTGCATTTTGAAGCTGACCCCGATGGTAGATGGTTAATTGTCAAATTGTCCTCAAAAGGTGTATCTATTTCCCTACTTAATGTTTATGCCCCCACAGGTGGGAACCCTATTTTTTGGAATGCATTTGCCTCTCGTATTACTGAATGTATTGATGATAATTTTATTTTAGCAGGTGATTGCAACATGCCATTGGATCCCTTTTTGGATAGACACTCCAAATCTTCTTTTATTCCTAACAAGTCCCATAAGCTATTCACACACGCCATCTCTCAACATAACCTAGTCGATGCATGGCGCATTTGTAACCCTACCAGTAAGGAATTCACGTTCTATTCCCCGGTTCACCATTCTCAATCCCGTATTGATTATATTTTTTTTTCTTTCTCACCATGTCTCTCAATCCCTCACCCATGCTGAAATTGGTCCCATTGTTTTTTCTGATCATGCCCCAGTTCTAATTCAGATTGATCTTTTACCCAAATCCACCGGTCCTAAGAGATGGCGTTTCAACAACACCCTCCTTCTAGATCCCAAATTCTCAGCCTCCTTTATTGAGTTCACTACCGAATTTTTTGCCATCAATGATACCCCCTCCTTAGCCACTCATACTATTTGGGACGCTTACAAAGCGGCGGCCAGAGATTTTATCATCAGACATGTTGCCGCTAAGCGCAAGCTTGCCCGTCAACGTACCACCGACCTGTTATCTCAGATCAAAGCTCTAGAACATTCCTTTTATACCTCACGCACCCAGAACAGTTTAACAGCTCTTGTGACTGCAAAAATTAATTATAACAAACAGTCTACTGAAGATGCATCGTTGTATTTATTAAAATCTAGTTCTAAATTTTATGGGGGGAAAAATAAGGCGGGGAAAGTTCTTGCAAATTATCTGAAAGTTAAACAAAACAAATTAAATATTGAGTCTGTTTTTGATGCTAATTCTGTTTTGCAACACAAAGATACTGCTATCTTGGAGAAATTTTCTCGTTTCTATTCTACACTTTACTCTTCTGAAACTCAACCCTCTGCTCAATCTATTTCCACCTTCTTTACGAGCATTCAACCTCCTCCCAACTTTCCTGTTGACTTGTCAACCCTTGAAACTCCCCTTACCATTCAAGAATTACATACTGCACTTCACTCTCTAAAAAAAGACAAAGCCCCTGGCCCAGATGGTTTTACGGTCGAATTTTACCAACACTTTGCCCAGATTTTATTACCCAAGCTACATCACCTTCTTGATTCCTTCAAAACCTGTGGTGCATCCTCAGGTACCTTCTCTGACGCTTATATTTGCATTATACCGAAGGAAGGGAAGGACACCCAACATTGCAAGAACTATAGACCGATATCACTTGTCAACATTGATTATAAATTATATGCCAAGTCTTTAGCCATCAGATTGGATCCTTTTCTTCCAGATCTCCTAGGCCCTGAACAGTCGGGATTTGTTAAGGGTCGCTTTATCTCAGATAACACCAGACTCCTTTTTAATGTTCTATCTAAATCGTCCCGATTTCATGATTCCTTAGCTGCAATCGCCTTAGACGCCGAGAAGGCATTTGATAGGGTCGAATGGTCTTTTCTTTTCTCCGCATTAAAATGGTTTGGGTTCGGTCCTAACTTTATTTCCCTCATCTCCTTCCTTTATACCAACCCTAGAGCAGCAGTCTGTGCTAATGGCCTGATATCTTCCTTTTTTAACCTTGGCAGAGGTGTCAGGCAAGGCTGTCCTATTTCCCCTTTTCTTTTTAACCTTGCCCTAGAACCCTTTCTGTCCAAGATACGTCAAAATCCAAATATCCACGGTTTTTCTTTATCTCATTCACAAGTCAAATTGGCCGCCTACGCAGACGACATTTTACTATTTATTTCGAACCCATCTGTTTCTGTCCCAGCTTTCCTTGCCGAAGTTAACACTTATTCTCAGCTCTCCGGTTATAAGTTAAACAACGATAAGTGCGAAATTCTTCCCCTCACTAAATTCACCTTTAAGCCGGACTTTGCAATGTCCAACTTCAAATGGAGTCCGACCCACATAAAATATCTCGGTTTGCACATCACCCCTTCTATTCCAGACACCATTTCATTATGCCTTACTAAATGTATCCAGAAATTATCTGACCTTACATCCAGATGGCACCCGCTTTATCTCTCTTGCTGGGGCCGCCTCGACACCATAAAGATGATGCTTACCCCAATTGTCCTCTACACCATTTCTAATATCCCTATTTCCATCCCTGCCAAATTTTTTGCAAAAATCAATACCACTCTATCTTCCTTTTTATGGTCTGGCAAGAAACCGCGTATGTCTTTGTCACGATTACGCCTCCCCAAATCAGAGGGCGGGGTTAACTTCCCACATTTCCCTGCTTATCACAAAGCTTTTCTCCTGAAACAAGCTTCTACTTGGCTGAAAGATCCTACTGAGCCTCTTCCCCTCTGGGCTGAACTCGAACGCCTTTCTCTCTCCCCCTTCTCTTTTGCTGAATATCTCTCCTTTTCCCGTAAACCCCAATTCTTATCCTCTCCCATTCACAAATATACCGCGAAACTACTTTTAGCTTCCGCTCCAGATTCTCCCTCTTCCACCACTGAACTTCTTACCACCACTATCTGGCATAACAATAGCATTCTCATCAACCTAAAACCTTTTTACTGGAAAACCTGGAGGCAACGCGGTTTGATCTGGATCTCCCAACTATTCACGGGATCTGCCTTTACAACTTTTTCTGATCTTTGCCGTACCTTCTCCCTCCCCTCCTCCTTTATTCATAAATACACTTTACTCAAGACTGCAGTTATGTCTGCATTTGACTCCCTCCCTCACTCTTCTCCAATTACCATATCTAGTACCGCACTCTCTTCTCTACATTCTCAACTGCGCTCTAATTCTTCAGCATCCTCCATCTACCATTCTTTCCATCATCCTCCCTCGCCTCGGCCAAAAACTACAGTGGAAGAGCAATGGGAGAATGACTTAGCCGTCTCTTGGTCCACCTCCTTGTGGGATAAAATATGGACCAAGCTTCGCAAATCCTCTAGAGCTGCCTCCCTTACTCAAACACTTTTCTTCCTTTATAATCGTCTCCTTTACACACCATCTATCCTTCACAAACGATTCCCTTTGGTCCCGGATATCTGTTGGTCCTGCTCTACCCCCAATGCCACGCTTTTTCACATGCTCTTTCTCTGTCCTCTCACACACGCATTTTGGATTATGGTATGGAACCAAATTAACTCTATTTTCCACACTTCTATCCCCTTTTCTCTCCCTGACCTTTTCCTTGGCTCACTCTCTTCCTCCTGGTCCGCAGTTGACATGAATGTTCATATCATCGATTTATTATTAGCTGTTGCGTTTCAACAGATTACTGTGAATTGGAAAGACTCAAAGGGCATTACTTTCAAAGCTTGGTGGTTTAATGTATGTTATAATCATAGATTGGACACTGCCTTTGTTTATCCCACTAACTTGGCCCCGAAGAGACATGCGCTATGGCTTCCTGTCACCCTCTATCTGGATGTTTGTGCCAAGCGTACCTCTCAATTGTCCCCATTTCAGCAAGAAGTTTCGAAACCCCCTTGAATTGCCTTTCATTCCTTCTTTTTTCTCCAGTATTTATTTCTTTGCGTATATATGCATTACTTCCCATATTACTATGCCTCTTATGATGTACATTTTCCGTCTCTAGCCTCATTCCCTTCTTATTTCCTTTCTCTTCTCTTTCTTCCTTTTCCCCTCTGGCATTTTGTACCTTTTGATACTTATTGTACCACTCTACTCCATTATATTTATTGATGATACTGTTTACCTTTCATTTTTTGTATTGCCAAATTTGTCTCTCCTAATAAAATTTTACTTGAACTTAAAAAAAACAATCACCCCAAACTTACAGTTTGGATCCTCGAAATCTTGTGGTGTTTTCCAGGTTGATAGACTTTTGCCACTGGTTTGGAATAAAGCTAAAAGAAAAGCACAATACATTTATATCACCAACTGTGAGGTTCTTAATATTCAGTCAAGAATGAGAGGTTGAAGAAGTTTCCAAAACATTTATTTTCTCTTAAAAGTTCAGTATAGCCGATTGACAGAATAGGCTTGCTTGCTACCGGAAAACGGCCTTTTCCCATGCATCAAAGACTTTGAATTTGCAAATTAGGTAATCACAATTTTCTTGCAATTACCTAAATTGTGAATGCATTTAGGGAATCGCAATTTGCGAATCCCTAAATGCGGTGCAAGTAGCATTTTAAAAATGCAACTTTGCATTTAGGAAACGCAAATTACCATCACTTCGAGTTGATGGTAATATGCAAATCCTTTGAAAAATGCAAAAAAGTGACATGTAGTGCGTAGGTGCCACATGTGCACACTTACCTTTTTTGGGTGTGCATCAGGGGGGCCTTAGGCATTTGCTATTTGCGATAACCAATTTGGTCATCACAAATTGCAAATGCATTCCCATTCATTCCTAGAAATGAATGGAAATGCATTTCCTAATAGCGAATTTGCAATTTGCTTTCAGGGAATGTTTAGGAATCGCAATTTATGTCGTGATTTCTGCATGCCTAAGGAATTGCGACTCCTAAATAGCGATTCCTTAAAAAAACGCTACTATTTAGGAATCGCAATTCCGCATGTTGATGCATGTGGCCCTAAAACTCCCCATAAAGAGTCATTCTGGAAACTTAGCCAAGTTCCCTCCAGCTGCAATAGCAACCGTTAAAATGATTCAGAGATACAAAATGATCGCAGCAGTAGCTTAGATCAAAAAAGAATCAGGATAAATATTCAGGATAAAGGAGGATAAAGTAACGATCAGCAGTAGCTTTCAGTAATGAGGAGCAAGGTAAATCCACAAGAATAAAATCATGAAGAATGCATATTCTCCTCTCTAGCTAGAAACACTTGATTATATTATTTGAAACACACAAATAATGCGATGAATGTTAGTAAGTGTACGTGATCTTCTGCCAGTGGAAACCACTCATCCGATGGTGTCGTTGCATCTGTTGCTTCTTCTCCTGATTCCCATGCTAAACATTCATGCTGGTACATAGTTTAACTAATGTTGCAATATTTGCTACATGGAGGAAAGTGCCCATGAGAACCTTCATAATTAATAATTAAATAATTATCTACAGTGTCCCGTTGCGAAGACAAAGGGCTGGCCAAAATGCAATGAAAGAAACCTATCTACAATGTCCTAGTTATGCATACACGTTATATTTATTTTTTTCTTTTATTCTAACTGTCTGTTCATTATAAATCCACAGCAAATTCATTGTTAAAACAAGGTGAACTAATGAGGTGTGAGGAAGAAAATAACATAATCTCAAAGTCAGCACATTCATTAATATGATGCTGGTCCTAGGGATTTTTTTTTTTTTTAAATCATCTATTTAGCTGTGAGCAAAAGTCGTAAGAAAATGGTTTGGACCTACATGCAGAAGAACATTGAAATTGATAGTCTCCCGCATTTTGTCACTTCACGTTTTTCCTACATGTTTAAAGCAATCACATTTTCCCCTATGTGTGGTTTATTTATACAAATATTAGCAGCATTTTAAATGCATTCTAAAGTGTAATTCTAATATGTTTATGCACGTCCTATTAGATTTTAAAATGTATTTCGAACAAGTATTAATGAGATAGGTTGAATTGTGACCCATAACAATTTTTGTGACCCCAGCCTATTAATACATAGGTTGGTTCGCGAAATACCAAAGCATTTGGCAGAAGTCAGTGCACATATATTGAGCACTTCTACTGAATCTATAAAAGTATGTTCCAAATAAAAAAAATGTATGCTGCAAATCAGTATTTGGTACAATTTTTTATTTCTAATTTGGAAAATTAATACACAAGGACCTCGGCTGGTTAAATTTCCTTTTGCACTTGGTAATTTACCTTGTAATCCGAAATTATCTGCATTGTTATCAGAGCCAGACTGGGGGACCCAAACAGCCCTTGGCATAAACCAACTCTTCCTCCCCCTTCTCTCTCTCTCTCTCTTTCCTTCCATCCATTTTATCTCTCTGTTTATATCCTCCCTTTTTCCCGTTCTGATTTCTCACTTTCTCTCCATTCCTCCCACCCCAACTCTCTCTTGAAGTGCTCTATGCCTGCTGCAGTTAGTCTTGAGGAGCAGGGGAAAATGACAGAGCCACCAGCAGTGGCCCTGGGCTTTAAAAACCTGCCTCCAGTAGCTCCAGCTCACCGGGGAAATGCCAGGACTGTTATTTCTGTTAAATTATATTGGGTATCCAAACCATTGTTATTGTATCAATATTTTACTTTATTACTTTATGTTATTCTGTCCATTTGACAGCTTAGTCACTTGGCAAGGCCGTTTGTTCCCATACATCAGGCAACATTATGGCAACACTACCATATACAATATATTATTCCTATGTAATAAAAGATGAGAGGCTTGGAAGACAAGGTGTAGCATGTGAAGATCTCTTTATTAAACTAGATGGTAAGTATCAGAGAGGGAGGCCCCACCAGGAGCAGCACACTTGCTGCTCAGCCCGTTCACAACTGATCCTCACACTCAGACATTCAAACACTCCAATCTAACCACTCACCAACATTCCACTCATTCCACTCTGGCTGAGCAGTAAGACCTACTATGTTAAGTCTACTACATCCTACCATCTATTTATCCCCATCCTCCAAACGTAGCTGACTCAAATCAGTGGCCAGCCACGATGTGAAGCGATGTGAAACTAGACTGAAACAGTAATGCTTGGGTGAACAAAAATGTGCAACTTTGTAATTACCTTTTAATTAGTAAGCAACTACACATCAATTTCCACTGAGATTATCATATAACATGCCATTTCACCTTCATTAAAATTATATATGGCTGAAGCACTATTGAAGTGGACTGTTAGACCCGGCATGCCCTGTCTTTTTGACCCTACCTGCTGTATTTTTGATTGCATGCTGGAATTCGGTTTTGCTTGTTTGTGTACTCTGGGCACTTTTCCACTGCTGATCAGTGCTAAAGTGTAAGTGCTCCCTGTGTATATTGTGATTATGAGTGGTTATCTATGATTGGCATATTTGTTTTACTGGTAAGTCCCTAGTAAACTGCACTGTGTGTTCCCAAGGCATGTAAATTAAATGCTACTAGTGGCCCTGCAGAACTGATTGTGCCACTCACATGAGTAGCCTTGTAAACCTGTCTACAACCAGCCAGGGAAGTGTCTGTGAGTGCAGTTTTCAACTGCCAAGTCGACCTGGCAAGTGCCCCACTTGCCAGGTCCAAACCTTCCCTTTTACTACATGTAAAGCACCACTAAGCTAGGCCAAGGGCACCCTTACGGGAAGGGTGCAGTGTATGTTCAAGGTAGGGCATGTACAGGTGTGTTTTACATGTCCTGATAGTGAAATACTTACTATTTCATTTATCACTTTTGCAAGGACTAGCTCTCCTATAGGTTCATTGGAGCTGCCTTGTAACATTTTACAAGTGTCATTTTCAATTGGGAAGAGCTAGAGATTTGGGGGCAGATTTATGAGGCCCTTGCGCCACGTTTACGCTGCTGTTGCGTCACGCAAGGCGGCGTAAATGTGGCGCATCCCTACGAGGCATTTACAACGTGACGCATCTATGGAGATGCGTCACGGTGTAAGGCCCTGCGTCACATGAAACCTGCGTCAGGTTTCATGTAGGCGTTCCGGTGCAGGGGGTGCGTTCCGTCGCAGGAACGCCCCTGGAAAGTGACTCAGTGAAATCTACAAGATTTCACTGAGTCACTTTCTACGTCAATTCCTTACGCCTGCTTGAAGCAGGCGTAAGGGTAATGCACCATGCAATGTAGGGGTGGCCCCTGTGCATTGCAGGACTCCAGCAACGCGCCGCCCGTACGCCGAAAGATGCTAAACGCATCTTCCCTGCCTTGCAAATGCGGCGCACCATGGGTGGCGGAGCTGTGACGCACTGTGGCGCACATTAACTGGCGCATCCCTGGGGAAGCGCCAGTTAACGTAAATCTGCCCCTAGGTGTTTGGGCTCTCTGACCTCAGGATTTAAAAAAAGATCTTTTAGGAAAGGTGGTTTTTTAAATTGTGTGTTTGAAAATGCCACTTTTAGAAAGTGAAAGACACACAGAAGATGGACAGAATGCAGAGCAAATCAAACATTCTCCTCCAGTCAATAGATCTGGGTTAAATCTATTGTTCTTTTGCTCACCATGCCACCCCAGTTCAGACCCAGCCATACGCAAATCAGTCTTGACCCTCAATCAATCAATCAATAAGGGGTTTGTGAAGCACGCTACTCACTCGTGAGGGTCTCAAGGTGCTGGGGGGAGGTTATGCAGCTCTGATTCAATTGAAGGGCCAGGTCTTCAGGCTCTACCTGAAGGTGTACAGAGTGGAGGAACGTCTGATGTTGAGTGGGAGTTCATGCCAGGTCTTTGCTGCGATGTAGGAGTAGGCTCATCCACCAATTCTGGCTCTGCATATGCGCAGAGTTTTGGCGAGGTCAGCGGAGCAGAGGTTTCTCTTGAGTGCGAGGATGGAGACTGTTCCGTTTAGGTATTGGGGTCCGGTGTTGTGGAGGGATTTGTAGGCATGAGTGAGTAGCTTGAAAGTTACTCTCTTCTCTACAGGGAGCCTGTGGAGGTCTAGTAGGTGCAGGGTGGTGTGTTCCTCTCGTGGGATGCCGGGGACGAGCATGGCAGGTGTGTTATGGATGGTCTGGAGTTTCCGGAGCGGAGATTTGTTGATTCTAGTGTAGATGGTGTTTCCGTAGGTCAGTCTGCTAGTTATGAGTGCATTGGTGATGGTCTTCCAGGGAGGTCCACTTAAAGGTCTTGCAAAGGATGCAGAGGCTGTTGTAGCACGATGAAGAGACAGCGTTGATCTGTCGGGTCATTGTGAGACAACAGACCGAACTGCCAAGCCAGGACATCACTGGACCAGAAACAAGCATACTGGGACCAGTTACAGGGAATTACCCCTCATCAGCCAGGCTAGCTTGAATCCAGTGGTACAGTGAGCCCGGGACCCATGTCTGGGCATACCCGGTGCACTTAGGGTGAGAAAGCAAAAGACACACCAGAAACAAAAATGGCCACTTTCTTGCTTTACCATCCTGTGCCTCTGCCTGCCTGTGGAACTAGGTCTGGTTTAGACTGACAGCTGGGTTATTTGTGCATTCACTCTAGACAGCCACACAAAGGGAGCTGAGGTGTGTCCTACATACCCTAATGGACCATCACTAACCTGATGGTCCTTTTTGAGCTTGGGTGGTGAATGGTGGGAGTAGTTCTCACTGACACCTGAAAAGGGCTGTGCCTGGCCTCTCATAATGCTGTCTCTGCCCCCCTGTAGTGTGCCTCGAGCCAAGACAGGGCAAGACAAGATCTTGAGGACAACAAAGACTTTCCTTTGAAGTATGACTATTTCAAGGGTCAAAAGTGGTATAATTATTGGACCAGTAACCCCACAATTTTACAACACTTTTGGATTGAGGACTTGGCCAAGAAAAAGAGCTAAAGAGCTCTCAGGAGGAGGAGAACTGCTCTTTGCTGACTGTTGCTTTGCTGGGTTGGCTTGCAGTTTGGAGTCCTGCTTTTCCAAGGTTCTCTAAGGGATCCTATTGGAAGTCTCAGGGCCATCAAAGACTTCACCTGCAGCATCCCTGAGCTCCACTGCTGGAAGTTCTGGCTTGCAAACTGGTGACAATTCCATCCAGATTTGGGTCCTTGGAAGTTGTTTCTGCTACAAAAGTCTACAAAATCAATGCATCTGATGCAGCTCTGATGTGGGAGAGGGTTCCATGCACCCCTGTCGGGCAGCCAAAGAAATCGACGCAGCCCCTGTTCGCAGCCCGAAGAACCACAGCAGCCTGAACCCAGTGCACTGTGCCTCTGACATCGAGGACACCGCACTGACTCCGACATAGGCCCTGCTGTGCGGCTGAAAGTATTGACACATTTGTGTGAAGAGCTATGTGGCCTTTGTGTACTCTGCTTGGTCTTGTTGCCCTCATTAACAGAATGAAATGACAAAGGCATAATCAATACATTTCCTTTTCAAAGTGCAATTGAAATGTTTTTATTTCAGGCTCAATAATTACAAAATTGATTAGTTTTCTGTCTAAGTAATACCTGTACATCAATGTGTAATTTATTTCGGGACATCATCGATACAGTAGTGGTTAGATTTCTGAGGCAGAGACAAGGCATCGCTGTAGTGTGGGATGTGTATTTTGAGGCTGCATGGAGCCTAGAGAGCCACCGCCATTCCCATTTTTTTTTATATAATCCATTGTTCTGCTTCAAAATGCTTTTGGTAGAATTTCCTTCAGTATGTACTGATTCTACATACAAGTTCTGCTTCATTGCTTCCTTATCATTCATGTCAACTGACTTATGCCTTGAGCTTCCAGCAATGCTGCAATCATTTAGAAGTTATATTTTCAGGGAACTTTATAAGATAAGAGGGCACCACAGATTAACTAAAATAGGATAAAGAATGTAATGGACAAACCAACTTTTCAAAATTAAAATTAGACTTTAGATGCTATGCTCAGATGGATAAATCAAAGGGAATAGTATAAAATTAAGAAACTTTGTATAAGTGAAAAGCTCTGGACACAATTATTGGTCTGATGTAGTGGATGTCATATGTTTTACATCCAGTAAAGTGTTGTTATACCTCTTCAGATACAGCATGAAATAGTTAGCAATATGTGCTTCCAACAAAGCAATAAAATAATCTGCTGAAAGGGTGAAGTTTTATTTGATGCTTAGAGTGGATCATACTGTATAATGTAAAGCAGGTTAAAGGGGTTAACATTCTCTACTCTGTGTGGCAATTGTGAATGGTCTTTTTAAGACTATTTGAAGGAAAGGCAATGTGTGTGTTTTCTATTCAAATGACAACTGTTGTGCCTGGCCGTCTTTGCCGGTTCTCCCCCAGATTTTCGCCTTATATTGCTGAACCCACTGTTATTGGTATTTGAACTCTTAGCAAATTATGCCTGCTAACCAGTGGTACAATGTTGTTGGGGTTTGTGTATTCCTTCCAGACACTGAGAGAAAGGGGATTAGGTGTGGACAAGATGGATATCTGGGGGAAGAGATGTGCCTTGCCCAGCCTACTTCCAGCACACACAAAGGAACCTGTCACTAGTCTTTTGTAATACCAAACGTCATTGACAGAGAAGGGAAGCAAGTTGCAGAAATGTGGGGAATTATGGGGATTCCCCCTCAACAGATGCCGGCACCAGGTGCAAATTTTGGGGCTCCAGAGACACCATTCTGTATGCCCCGGGACCTGTGGACATTACAGAGGAAGGCATGCCTTCCTCCCCAGAAGACTGCTCCACTGCTTAAGGCCTGCCTTGCTACCCAGAGGCCTTCTATGCTGCTACCAGAGAACTGCTCTGCTGCCTGAGGACTATTGTGATCTGATCGATGCCCTCCTGCTTGAAGACTGCCCTGATCTTCAAGAGGTGCTTCCCCAGGTCCTGGATGCTTGGCTGCTCCAGTGAAGAATGGTGAAATCCTGAAGTTTTGTGCTCTTTGTGACTGTGAACTGGCCCATTCGCACCGATACTCAGCCACCCATGATGACCATGTACACAAGGCTTTGGTGAACCTGACTCTTCATGCTACAGCAATAACCAACAATGACCGGAAAAATTAGATCTGCATTTCTCGCTACAGCAATGACAGCCTGCGGGGACTGCAAAAGCGAAACTCAAGTAAGTACCCTAGGTGACGCTTGACCGGATCTTCATGCTACAGTGACGACTGTCAGTGACATCCGGCTTGCTCTTTTGGCTGAAACAATGACAATCCGCATTGCTCTCCCTACTCATTGTAACCTCTTCCGCAGTGAATTGAGCTCTTTGCACCGGACTTGGAGAAGGTAACTTCTTCAGCTGGATTAACCTGGCCCCTGTATCCAGCCCACATTCCCTCATAGTCAGCCTGAATGTGTGACTTTTCCATAGTTTATCAAGCCCATATGACATCAGTGGCATTTTGTGCTTTTAGCTGCTATATCTACCTAAAGCTTTGAAATTGCATGTCTCCGGTTCTACTGACTGGAATCTTCTTTTTCTTGTCTCATTTTATTCATTGAATTTTACTCTAGTTTACTAAATTGGTTTGAGACTTTTCTTGTATTGTGTTTTTACTTTATTACTGTGTGTGTACTGCATAAATTCTTTACACTCCTCTCAACTATTAATCCCATTCCTTACAAGTAGTTTTTGAGATGAAGCAGAATATTGTCAGTCTACTCCTGGAATTATATCCTTACATCTTGAAGTTCATGAGGTTCAAGGAAAAGTTTAAAGATAATTAGAGCAAGAAGTGTACCTTGTGTTACTCCTTCCATCAACTTATTGGAAATAGTGAAGAAATTGCCAATTTTTACCTGATGATATTTTTAATTCCAACGTGATTGAATCAAATTAAGAACTCCATCTACGCCCATACACTCTTTGAGTATGTTGATATGGGTGGAATGATTAATTGTGTGAAAATCAAGGAGAGACAGTTGACATGTTTCCTCTGGCAAGAATATGAAGTACATCATCAATACCTGGGTGACTGGTTGTAATTACAACAACCCATCTGAAGCCTAATTGAAATTTCGCTGAAAGATTATTGTCATTAATATGATAGGTATAATTACCTTCAAAGAGATATCCTGAGGTATGCAGAAGGTTAATGAGATCCCCACAACATTTCAGCATTTCTCCAGCATGTTAGCGATTTACCCATTTTTGAGACATTTCAGGAATGCACCAGGCCGATTCAAAAAAGTAATCTGAGACAAAATACTAACTTTATAACTTTCGGTATTCACAAAGGGCATTTAGGAGTAGTACAGTTAGGAATCCTAACGTTTTAGGAGTAGAAAAGTTAGGATTCCTAACTTTACTACTCCTAAATACCATTTCTTGATACCGAAAGTTAGGATTTTCTCTCAGATTACTTTTGTGATCCCACCTTGTTTAGGAAATTAATTTACTAATTTGGTCCAAGAGAGTAAGAGTTAGTAAACTCAATCTTAAGTGTTCCCTTCCAGCATCATGCCTGTTGAAGAGTTTGATGATGTAAACTTAGCAATATATTTCAGATCAGTATCAGAGAATTCTTTAAAACACAATTAATTCATCCTGGATTTCATGATGACTTAGGGTTTTCCCAAAACTTAAGAATTTGTTCTAATGAGACTTCAATGCATTTCGATGTTCAGTTAAAGAAATGAGCATATAATACATATTTGGCCCAAGGGTCTAAAAGGCTACAGAAGGTGGGAGATTATTTGTCAAGTTTATGATTTAACACATTTTCGATTAAGTAATTATCATTGTAAAAAGGAGTTTTGCGTTGTTGTACTTCACAATAAAAATGTGTGCCTTCTACATACCCTTAATGTATTCAGGATAGAAAGAGGGAAGAGTTTCTCTATGTAACCTCAAACACCTTGAGAGATTTTCTTTTTTCATTCCGACTTCTAGAGAACCATGTGACAGAGAGAGTTTGCCATTTTTCTTTTCCTTTTAGGAGGTGGAAACGCATTAAAAAAGTACATTTCTGCAATTATGATTGGTAGTTTTAGTACCTTGGTTTTGTGAGACAGGAAGAAGAGAAAGCAAGACCTCAATGCCACGGTGTCGATATCAATATTTTTGGCTTCATGAAACCAAGGCACTTACTCTTTCAATTGGCCAATAGTTCTAATATGTATAGAATCTACCAAGAAATGTACCTGGAAATGATGAGAAAACCAACTGTGATGTAGTTGTCAGCTGTGAGCAACACAACCCTTTTTTTTTTAGAAATGATTAATTTTGTTCACACTGTGAAGTAAGATCATTGCGTATCAAGAAGAAGTTTGAAATCAATGTCATTGGGATCACTGCACTGAAAGTTAATATCCCAGAAATACAGGGTAGAGCCAAAGCAATTTACTTCATTGATAAAATCACCATGTGCATTTCTCACTGTCATTCACATTGTCACAAAGAAGGTGGTAGCTAACACTTTATATGAGAACGGAAGCCTTCACTGATTTGTCCTCCCCAGCAAACATTGGAAGGAAGAGAGCATTTCTTCAATATACAATTCTTATGCATTACCACCACACCACCACCAACGCCTCTTTTATGATCAGATCAGATGTTTGAGTAGTCAGTGAGAAGACGGAAGTCCATACTATTATAGGAGACGTAATCAGCCACTTTTCAGTCAAAACATTCTGGTCGAGATCAACATTAGTATCACTACCCTCCTCCACGAGTTTCTCAGCTGAAAGACATTCGTACGGAAGACAATGAGTTGCAAAATGTACAGTTATACTTAAAGGTGTACTAATAGGATCTGGCAGGATAGTCTTATTATTTTTATGATGTTCTTTTTTTAAAAGCTTGTTATGTTTAGCGGTTGAAGATTCAGAGGCAGTGGGGTTTGTTAAGGTGAGACCAAAGCTGGAGAGATCAGTGGTAGGAGAGAGTAAGTGGGAATCGTAACCTTCAAACAGGTCAGCCATGTGATCTCTGGAAAAGTGAGAGCTTGTTCTGTACGGGTAAGGGAAAGGGTCAAGGTTGCTTTTTGAGCATTACCTTTGATATAAGGAAAGGATAGCTAGATACCTTTCAAGTGAAGATTGTTTTTTTCAGTTTACAAATGCATGGGAAAAGTGTCTCAATATATTGCGATAGACTATCTATTTAATGAAAAAGTTAACTGAAGGTAGAAAAGTAAAGTGTAAAGAGAAGAGTTGTAAGCAGATGTGAGCTGACTTTGTGAAAGAAGAAAGAGTGTGAGTGTTCAATGAAGAGATCAATGACTGGGGATAGTTGTTTGATAATTGTGGTTGTAAGTTCAGTTAAGTAGGGCCAAGAGGTAACCTTCAGGAAAATAAAGTATAATATTGCTTTAACTATTAAGAGGAAAGAACACAGATTTTACTGACTACAGCTCTCCAGGGTTTACGTTCTGGTCTTGATTCGGTTAAAAACCGAGAATGGGGCATCAGATTAGATGGGTTCCAGGCAGGCAAAATAAAAATGACTGATCTGTGTCATGTAATCACAGTGATAGAGGTGAGAACAGAGTGGCAGCAACAGAGAAGATCTGGATCGGAGCATGTGTTTTGGAATAGAAGGGTGGGGAAATCAAAAGGACGAGAGGTTTTAGGTAAACATTAAAAATATTCTTCCTGAAAATTGTAAAAGAAGGAGGTAGAAAAGAAGAGGAATAAGTAAATTATGGGTGAAGAGAGCAGATTGAAGGATGACTTAATTATGGGTGGTGGAAGTATACATGCTGGAAGAGAAATGATTGTAATTATTGTTGTAGTACGGAGGGGTAAGAGAGGAACAAGAGAGTGTAAAGTAGTGAGGAGTGCTGTCCTTCCATGCAATCTCCAAAAGACAATGGAAAGTTGGGAATACAGAGGGAGGTTAAAGAAAGTTGGGAAAGATAAGATGGAGTATCCCTTCATGATGGATAGTAAAAAGGCAGAGGACAACATATATGTTCAGGGAAATAGGTTCAGAGGAAACCGTTGTGGCCCAAGAATAATGTATGTCCATTAACACCTACCTTTTATCAAGCAGGCTTCTTGATTAACTCTTTGGTCTCTGCAATCTGGCCATACGAGTTACTGCTAGTTAGAGCCAAGGACTATGAAGTGGGAAAGTTCACTTTATTAAAGACCTTGTGATGCTGTGCACGCAGAGTAGGGTCACAGTAGATCCATACACAAGTTAGACCATCTGGTGGCTTTAATGGAGCACTTGCTGTTAAGAGACAAAGGGGCATATTTACTTGAAAATTATGTATCATGGTGCTGAAAGCCATCTTGCTGCACCAAGTTGTTTCATTAGGAAAGGGCTTTCCTCTGTGATGGCGCACAATTGGCTGACTATCGCCAACATAGGCACCATGGTGGAAGGGTGCCTGCATTGCAGGGATGATTGTTTTGTGGAGGAAGGGACACCTTCCTTCAAGAAAAACAACATTGATTGTGTTTTCCTCCTTCTAGATGTGCTGCAGAATGCAGCACAAATATAAAGAGCAAAAACCAAGTAGACTTAAAGGTATTTTGTTCTTGTTGCACTTCTTTAGCTCCTCCCCTGCGGGTAAACAAAACCTTGTAAATCTGGGAATGTGTTAGAATCTATGAGTTTTGCGTAGGAACACCCACAGCAACCACCATGGAATACCCCTTTCACGCAGAGTATTGCATGAAGAGTGCCTTATTTACAAGAGCACGAAAAGCCTCGTAGGGTGGCTTTGCTTGGCGTTGTAAATATGACTGAGCATTGTGCGCCACCTGAGTGTTAAACAAAAAATGATGATCTGGTGGCCAGGGGCCTTGTAAATATGCCCCAAAATGTCAAATGTTTGTAATGAATTCACACAGCAAGAACATTGGTTGTGGTTGCACAGAGGTCATGAAACCTTAATGCCTTAAGGAGTACACTGTGTCAATAAAAATTGGCAAAGAAAATCTTGTTTGGGCTGTTTGATATTTTCTCGTCCTCTGAATCTTTCTTTTTTCCATGACACATTCTGAAGACAATTCCAGATTCCCAATATAAAATTAGAAACAATCTAAAACCTAAATAACCACCAGTAGTGTTTTAGCATTAACATTATTTATGTATTAATTTATGTATCCACACTTTTCAAACAGTTTCTCACACATGAAAGGGCATTGTTGCATCTTTTGTGAATGTGCTCATCGTACAAATGTTCTCCCAATTTATGACCTAAAGTAAAAGCAAATATTCGTGAGTCAACTGGAACCCCATTGGGGCCAGGAGCCTTCAGTGGGCCCATAGGTAGTCTGATATATATTCTCAAAATGGGCCACCCACCCCCTTTCCTCTATATGCACACCCAATGTTGGGCCTCTTGCATCCTATAAAGAAGTAGCATTCACTACCTTCCAGAGCCCAGAACTAACTTTATCCATGGATGCTGCTTGCAGATTCACCCAGGCCTCCTCCCTTTAAATCTTTATCCTGCTAGATTGGGCCTCTTTCCATGCAGCCTTTAGTCTCCAAACAATAGAATTGTCTCTTGGGGCTCTCCGTACTTCTGATTACAAGTTAGCCAACGCATTAGTGCATGTTGAATCATGCTAGCGGACTGGTGGGTAGTTGTTAGGGGAAGTTCCCACATCAGAATTCTTTTTATTTTTAACAGGACATCTGTAAATGCTAATGCTACCTGGGCTGAGGTAGACTATATATTTAACATACCTGTGATCCAGCGGCGTACCAACCGTATACTCACCTGGGCCCATAAACACACACACACACACACACACTTGGTTGAGTAAACCCCTGGAGTCCGAGTTTATACATTTCTTTCACAGTTTTCAAGATTAAATATTCAATACTCCTAACCAATCTTTCACTGATCAAAAAGTTCTTTCCTGTGGTCGATGGACCATGATTTGAACTAGTTGATGTTGAAAATGACATAAACTAACTAACAGGTCTTCAGTCTGTGGGGCGCGCCCCCTGGGGGGGCTTCGATGGGTTCCCAGGGGGGTGCAAAGGCCTCTGCCAGCACATGTAAATGAAGACGGCTGGAAGTGCAGCAATGTATATTTGCCACATTTCCAGGCTGTCTTCATTTACTCCAAGCCTTCAGAGTGCCGTGGGGCCAGAGGTCAGTGGGTGTGCTGCTGGGGGCTTGGCTGGGCAGTGCATTAAGTCTTATTAAGAGCATGCCCGAGTTTTTCACAAGTCTTTAAAGACCATTTGCATACCTTTGGAAACTGGTTACCGAGGTTTAGTTTTTTTTCTTTTTCCAGTACCTCCTGGGCCCCCACTCTGCCTATTCCTTACATTTGTATTTTAAATTTACTGCTATAGTGTGAAAATGCATTTCATGAAAAGGAATATAAAAAAGGGTTGCCAATAGAAAAAATGCCAGCCATGTATGTTTAAAGAGCCTGCAAAGACCTTGCTTTGACACTAAATAGGTTCATGAATAAAAAAGTATCTATTCATTTGTAATGTGATTTTTTGTCTGTTCCATTTATTTTCAGTCATGAATCATTCAGACAGCCCTAGAACATACTTGAAAGTGCTTTATATTTGCTTTTCGAGGTACGCACAGATAAGTGCTGAAAATATGGCTTTAGGTGACTGTTAATTTTTGTACAGTCTGCAACATCAAAATAATGAGCTGGCAACCATAATCATAAGACTGGAAGTTTGTTGCAGGATCAGCACATTATTTTTTTCCTTCACCCTCGATTGCCTGATTAATTCCATAATACCAATAGTTTAACTTATATCTGATCCCCTACACCCCGTCAATAACATGCTGATTAACTTCAAGTGTCTGGGAATTCACCCTGCATTCAGACAACACACCCCTTATTCTCACCCTTCACTTTCACGCTGACCCTACACTCACAGCACATAGTTATGGTTTTCCCGCATTAGCCACATAATCCATCGTCTGCTGCATAATATGCAGATTAAAAAATGCATCAACACGTTACCTCACAGTGGAAGGCCTTTCTAAAGGATGACTGGTCAGCTTTCTGTTGCTTTTTGCTTTATGAGGATGTTAATGTGGTACTTATGAGGGGCAATAAAGGCCAGGACAATGTTAACACGTGTGAAAATAGCAAAATAGTGCAGTAATGCTATCACAAAATATGCAGCATAATTCACCTTCGCTTGCAGCAGAATTTAGTCAACCATGCTGCATAATTTGGCCTTCTCCTGGCGAATCATTTCAATAGTGCTATGAGGTCCCAGCCTGTGGCCGAAAGCACTGTGAATATGTAAGACATTATTTTAAAACAGTATTTCCATACTCTAAGCTAGGCTGCTGCAAAATGAGCCAGTGATTGAGATAAAACAAGTTCTTACAAAATATACGTTTTAGTAATAATTTATCAAACTGTCTCCGCTATTTCAGATCCCAGCTGATAACTTTCTTTCCATTACATCTTAAAAAGAACAGATCTTTGCCACCATTAAGCTATAAGCAGATCCACTGGAATTATTCAGCAGAAGAGGACAACATTATGCAGCAGGTTTGACTAAATTATGCAGCAAAAAAGGTAAACTATGCGGCACAATCTGCCACATTTTGTGGTTAGCATTACTTCATTATTTTGTCATTTTTACTCACGGTAACGCTGTCAGGAGAAATATTTCACCTCATTAGAACCAGTCTAACACCTAAATACAGGAAGAAGCAACTGCAAGATTCCCAGTCTTTTTAAAGGGCGTTCCACTGCTCCGGAACACTGTGTCACACTTTAAGTAACTTTTGTTCTGTTTGAGCTAGAATCAAGTTTTTTTTGTTGGAATCTGCAGATTATGGATTATGTAGAAAATGCAGTAAACTGATAATTATCTGGAAAACACTGCTGCTGCAGAAACTCATAATACCAGTGGCCTTGGCATACGTGACTCAATCAATTAATGGCTGGTAAGAAGGCTGGTTTCTTTTTTTACTTTCTGCATTACAACCACACACTTCAATTTCAGGCAGAGCCATCTCAAAGTCAGCATTAACCATCCAGGGGCTGTCTTTTGTGAAAGCTGTGTTCAGGGGGTGGCAGGTAGAAGGCCAGCAAGGTTGCATTCAGATGTAGAGCCCTAATCCTCTCCATCCTTGGGGCCTCACAGTAATGGTCTAGGTGACAGAGGAAAGGGCCAAGAGTCATCAATATTGTCAAGGAGAACACCCAGAATAGGGAGCACTGTATGCGGACTAATTTTTATGGTTACAAATTTGCCAGAGACCACTTCTTCAGAGAGATACCCCAAAGAAAGGGACAATATAAGTGTCCTTTCAAGCATTAGGACAGAGGTGATGATCCATCATGGTGGGAAGAGGTAAAGGAGGCAGAGGAGATAGCCTGCTACTCAGGATTGCTGTTATCATTAGTGCAGTAGGTATAGTTGGATTGGGGGTCAAAGAGTGTGAGGGGCTCACAACACCCCAAATATGGGGAGCAGTTTGTTTTGGATATCTGTTTTTGTTTGATGCATTTGCTGTTTTATAAGTCTCATATTTGGTGTGGTTCATAAGCTATAGAAAAAGTATTCCTGAAATAATTCCATAAGTCCCGCTCCCTGCACGCAGGGATGTCCCTCCCGCTCCCCCAATCCTTGCCATAAAGTTTTGGAGGGGTGGCCGACCTCAAAACATTTTGCTTAGGGGGGCTCAGAGTAAAAACGTTGGAAGACCTCTGAGCTAACGTATTCTTTTATCTAATGTAAATAACCACAGACTCTAGAAAGTTTTAAATCTTGATCTAAATTTCAAAATGCATGTAAACCATCTCAAATACACAGTGCAGACACCGTCATTCTTAGGAGAGAAAATTCAATTAAATCATCAAACATATACTTTAGACTCATGCAATGATCAGTGCTCAGAAAGGGAGCAGACAGAAAGAAAAGAACATCTGCAAATAGCACAAAATTATAGTTACCAAAAATGTTGTGAATACCAACCCTGTGGCCAAAGGGCCTGTAAGGGTCTCCCAGGATAGATCCGGCGACAAAGACTTTAGGACTGGAATTAGGACAGGATAGATGACCTCTCTAGAATACAGACGAGTGCATTCTACCCCTCTCCTCTAACACTCTCTTCCTCCTCAAGATTCTTCCGCGATCTTCAGTCTAATCCTAATTAATTTAGGATAGAAGGCTCTGCATTCGGTTCTTCTTCAGCATCTCACAGCATCTCTCACAGCAACACTCTTCTCCCGCTCACAGCATCTGGACTCCCAAATCTCTGTAGCATTCATCAAATCTCCATCTTCATCTTCTTCTCTTCTTCTAACTACAGCTATCTCAATTATACCTTTCGGTCTACATGTACCACCCACTAATGTTTCAATATCGTAAAAATACTAAATCTGATTGGTCAGGCAAAGGGGAAGATCATCACACCAAGCTTATATGTCATTTAATTCAGTAATCCTATTGTTCGCAAACCCATCCCCTTATATTTTATTCACAACTTTTATTTCCCACCCGCATTCATGTTTCATTTGCAACATTTGTTTAAACTCTAACATGCAGGTCCCTTCAGTTGAACTTTTCCCCATCCGTTCTCAGGCTCGGGCATTCTACGAACTTGCCATCTTTCCAACCTCTGTTTCATCACTACGGATTAGCTTTCAGTGCCCATGCGCGACTGTCACAATGATCAGCCCAATCCAGCCATACATGAGAGGCCCAAATACACACTAATGATAAAGTCAGAAAGACAGACGTTACTTTAAAAAATAAATGGTTTCACTGTATACCACCCACCTCTACTCTAGACCAGTTTATTTATTAGACTTATCCCCGCATTAGTAAAATCACTCGATTTAGTTTCAAGCAAGTAGATGCCAAACATGTGAATCTTCAAAACTCCATATTAGTCCCTTCTGCTCATGTGCAAGAATTTCCCTCCAAGCGTAAGCCCGTCATACTGCGTAGATGCAGTTGATGCAAGAGCAATAAAGATTTCCCAGTTTAACGCAGTTTATTCCTTCATTCATGCTATTACTGTTAGTAAACACATAAGCAAGCTTCACTAACCCACATGTTGGTGTGGTGCGCATTAGTTTTACACAAAACAGTTTTTAATACTTATAAGTGAGTTAAAGGAGCGGATTGCTTCCGAGCAAGTATCTTTTCTATGAGTCCTTGCTCCATCAAACCACTCTCTGATGGCATTTTGAACCATCACAAAATTACTGATCCCAATCAGATGCCAACTTTAGCACATCTCAGTTTCCTTCCCTTCTTTTTTGTTCTTAGTTCCATATTTGTTTTCTAAATCTTTCATCTTTATGTATATCCTTCCTTTCATTTCCTCCAGCTAAATTTCCTCATACTTTCTTTTCTTTCATTTTCCATTCGCTTCATATCTTTCTTTTCCCTTGTTTCTGCAACATTTGCACCAAATCATTATTGTTAAAACTATTATTGTTATACCAATTAATGGAAGAACTATTTGACCTAAAATACTTTTCCCTAAATCCGAAAACCAAGTCCCTAATGAAGAAATACTTTTTGTTAGTCTTTTCCATACACTGTCAAGCTCCAGTGGTTTCAAATCTTCTTGAAGTTTTGTAATAGTCTTCATATACCCTCTAATTTCCTAACTTTTGTCAGGAATGTATGTGAAACAATGTTGAACTTTCAACATTCTTCAGACTCCGCCCTCTTTTGCCAATAAAATATCAAGAGCAAGTCAATTTTTTAAAACCATATACCTAATTGCAACCATTTCTGTGTTTCTCATCAAGAAACCCCCAGCAGTATCAGTTGAGAGACGATCAACTACTGCTGACTATTAACAAATTCTATGTGAATTCAGAATAAATCCCACTGAAGATATCAATGCACCAAATATGTCACCTACAATTTCTGAAAAACTAGCTCTCTTTCTTCGTGTTAGTTCATTAGTGTTTTCATTGCTTCCAGTGATTCTTTTTACATGATATATTTTCGGAAATACAATCCCAAAATAGCAGGCTCCATACGACCATTCAGGCAACTTATAGTAAGCATTATTCCCACACACGTAGTAAACCCCAGGAAATACTGGATCAGTTCCCCCTTCTTGTCTCCAACCTCCCAAAATTAGGAAGTTTTGTTCACATCACTGGATTTTTTAAACAAAGGTAGGAACCGAAGTGGACTATGTTTAACGGGGTCCAGTGTACAAGTCCGACAACTAGTAACACAAGAAGGATACAAAGTTCCCCGGGCGAAGAAAAAGCTATGTGGGTGTACTATGGAGAGCGAGAAGGGGGGAATTGGGGAATCCCCTTGTTGGAACTAAAACCCTCACAAACCCAGTAAACTAGGTGTCATGCTTCATCATATGGGTTCTGCTCCTCGTCAGACTGGCGCTGCAATATCTGACGGGCTCCCGAGACCGGGGCTCTTTAACGGAGATCTTTTGTTCCAGCCATATGATGCATGCGTGTGAGAGGGCAGGGGAAGTGTAGTCGTGAGGTGAAAGTGAGTAAAAAAGGTGGGTCAATCCACAATGGACTTTATTAGCGTGGTTGACTCCCTTGATTAGAAAGGTGGAAGGGGAGTTATCTGCTTGAAAAAGTTACAGTAGAGTATCTACAGCCCTCAGGTCAGGTCAACATGTTTCTTGCCTTAATGGCAATTCTTCAGGACCATAAGTGTTCCGTACTACACAAAGAAAAAATAATAATAAATAAAGAAAGAAATGAATACACAATGTGAGATACAACCTTAATAGGTAGATCTGTGGGTGGGCAGGCCAATTGGTCCTGCTTAGGTAATGCGACCCCCGGGTTATCCCAAAGGTGCCCCGCAGACTGCTCCCGACCAGCTGCTCTGCGTCCTGTCTGGGCGCTGCACGTGGGGGTAGGTTCACACGGCCTGGACCGCGCGCCGCCGTAGGTTCCATACCTAGTCGCCGGTCCCATGGGAGCAGTCTACGGAGCACCTTTGGGATAACCGGGGGTCTTCTTCTTGTCTGAATAACAACTTAAGGTATGTCAACCACTGGTATCTAACCCTCCTGACTTGTGCTTGGTTGCTCCTTGTCTATCACTTCAGACTCTATCAGTCTAGATTCTTTGACTTCACAACCTTCAGCTACTTCAACTGGTCCTCTCAGTTGTTGTTTTTCAGTAGGGTCTGGAACACGTTTTGTATGACTCTCATGTATCCAATTGGGTAAACTCGCACACTTCACTGCTGTGGTAGACACCAGTATGACTTGACGTGGTTTATCCCAGCTGGGGGCTAGGCACGACTTTCTGGTGTGTTTCTTCACTACAACCCAGTCTCCAGGATTCAAATCATGTGCATATGTTGGCTGCCTGGCAACTGCGTCATCTCCAACCTGGTGAGAGACAGAACGCATTAGGTCAGCCAATCCTTTGCAATAGTCCAATACCAAATAATCAGTTATATTACTCAATTTATGTCCAGGAATAAATGCTTGTCTCATTGCCCTTCCCAGTATGACTATTGCATGGGGACTCAATCCTGTTTTTGTGTCAGGAATACTTCTGCGTCCCATCAACAGAAGAGGCAATGCATCTGGCCATTTCAGTGATGTGGATGCACACATCTTCCCTAACCTTGACATGATTGTGCCATTTAGTTGTTTAACTATTCCAGTAGCCTCTGGACGATATGCACAGGGAAGTTTCTATTCAATTTTGAATGCTTCACAGATTAATCAAATTATTTCATTTTTAAAATGAGGTCCTCTATCTGATTTCAAAGTGACTGCGAAACCGAACTGAGAAAACAACTCCCTCATAGTAGTTTAGCAACTGTAAGACTGTCATTGCTCCTAGTGGGATATGCCTTCACCCATCGTGAAAAAAAACACACTATGCCAAGGATGAACTCCATTCCGTTGCTTGGAGGCAACTCTATGAAGTCAAGCTGCAGTCTCATGAATGGTCCTTCTGCCTTTCAAAATTTTCCCCAACTCACTACTGTTTTCCTGCCTGGATTTAACTGCTGACAGATCAAGCACCTTTGGTAGAGGCTCTCTGTGACTACCCTGAACTTCAGATTGTACCAATTCTGTCTGAATAGTCTAATCATGGCGTCCCTACCAACATATGTGTCTCCATGATACATTCTTGCCATTTGAGAAAGTAAAAAGTCTGGCATGACTGGTCTGCCATCAGTGTATACCCACACATCATCACCTCTCCTTCTTTTACAACCTGTTTATACCCAGATTTCCTTTTCACTTGTCTCAACTTCATCCTGCAACTGTCTCACCTCATTCCATGTTTCTAAAGCTGAGAAAAACCTAAGTTGGCAGCTGATTTCACTTGTTTCAACCTTTTGGGTAAGTGCCAAGTTGTTTCTTGCACAATATTGAGCAATTTGGTCAGCATATCTGTTACTTGCCGCCACATAGTCATTTCCTGACTGGTGAGCAGCACACTTGACCACTGCTATTTCCTTTGGCCATTGTATTGCTTCCAACAATTCTTTTACATGTTTTCTGTTATGTATAGGAGATCCTGAAGAAGTCAGAAATCCCCTCTGCATCCAGAGCTAGCCTAAATCGTGCACAACCCCGGAACCATATTGACTGTTCGTAAATATGGTTATCCTTCAATTATTCCCAATTTTGCATGCCTTTGTTAAGGCCACCAATTCGGCTACTTGTGCAGATTTGACACCCGGTAAACAGGATGCTTCAATGCACCCAAAAATTTTACAAATAGCATAAGCTGTACTGAGTCTTCCTTTCTCTGTTCTCAAGCAAGAACCATCTATGAATAGTTCATGATCTGATTCTTTTAAGGGAGTTTCCTTTATGTCTGGGTGGGGCTTAGTACACAACTCAGTTACATCCAGACAATCATGATCCACTTCATCTTCCACTTCTTCACAACATGGGTCTGGCAATAATGTGGTACGGTTCATTATTGTACACCTCTTTACAGTCACATTTTCTGCTCCCAGAATCACTCTTTCATAGTCATCCAAGTATGGGTAAGGTGCTGTGTTCGAGTTCTTGTTAAAAGAATCTCTACTGAATGAGGAACATAGACTTTGACTTGTTGTCCCATCACAATCGATTCACTTTGTTCCAGACTCATACACGTAGCAGCTACTGCTCTTCAGCAGCCAGGTAAGGTTGAAGCCACAGGATCCATAGTAGCAGAAAAATATGCCACTGGACGTCGGTTAAATTCATGCCTTTGAGTCAAAACTGAAAGTGCACAGCCTTCTCTCTCACAACAGAACAGTGCAAATTATTTTGTGTAATCAGGCATGCCTAAAGCAGGGATCTCACACGGACAATTTCGCAGTTTCACAAACGCTTCTACGTGCTTATCATTCCAAACAATCGGATCTTTTGCTCTTTTCCGGGTTAACTGAATTATTGGCTTTGCTAGCAGGGAAAACCCAACTATCCACTGCCTACCGTACCCAACTACTCCAAGAAACATTCTCACCTCCTTTTGCGTCTAAGAAAGTTGCATTTGCTTTATTAATTTTATTCTTTCTGGGGTCACTTTTCCAACTCCTTCCATTTTATCCCCTAATTATCTCACTTCTTGTTGACAGTACTGCAATTTGTCTGGAGACACCTTGTGTCCTCTTTTGGCCAAATGGTTCAGTAGTGCAATTGTGTCAGTGACATAATCTTCTCGTGATTTCAGTTCCACTAGTAGGTCATCAATGTACTGAACCAGGACTGAATCTCTGGGCATGACCAATGTTTTTAGACACTTTTTCGGGATTTTATTAAAGATTGAGGGGCTTTCCGTATACCCTTGTGGAAGACATGATCTTCTAACTTAAATGCAAACAAATACTGACTATCTGGGTGCAAAGAAATAGAGAAAAAGGCTTGCCATTGATCAATTACTGTAAACCAGCCTGCATTCCAGGGTATCTGATAAAGGATCACTGCTGGATCTGGCACTACTCGGCAACAAGGCACTACAATTTTGTTGATCTTTCTCAAATCCTGCACTATCCTGTATTTTCCGTTAGGCTTTTTAAGTCCCATTATTGGCGAATTACAAGGACTACTCATTATTTCCTTTAAAATGCCCTGTTTAATCATTCAGTCAATTTACGGAGCAACTCCTGCTTTCAATTCTGGACTCATTTTATAAGGTCGAGTGTTAGGATAAACTGCACCTTCTTTCACCGTCACTTTCACTGGATCTACACTTGACATTTGCCCAATATCTTTTCCTGTAAAATCCCACACATCTGGATTCACTGTTGTTTTCAACTCTTCTGGTATTTCATTTTCAGTCATCAAAGAATACATCTCATCTATTTCAGTGCCTTGCTTAGCTAACATAATTTTGTATACAACATCTTCATTAGGAGTTTGGAAAGCAACATCATCCGGTGTGCAATAGATTGTGCAATTCATTTTGCCGAGTAGGGCTCGTCCTAACAGATTTACTGGACTGAAATCACATACTACAAGCCGGTGCATGTCTTTAAAATATGGCTTTGTGATTGGGGTTCTATTCTGTTGATTCAACATTCCTACAACTTGGATTGAGTCTCCCAAGAGGGGTAGGTTTGGGATGTCTGCTGTTCTCACAGTAGACCGGGTTAGCACCAGCATCCAATAGAAAAGTGATATCACTACCTTTCACTTTCCCTTCAATAAATGTACCTGACTGATCTACCGGCAAGGATGCCACCTCAGGCACCGTCATTGCGCATAATCCTTCTCTTCATCATCATTCTCTAAAAAATATTGTGTAACCACAGAATTTTTCTTACCACTTTCTCTTTGACATTCGGTGCTTGTATTGTATTTCTGAGGGTTCACAAAGTTTGGCATAGGAGTTGGTGGCACCTGATACTGTGTAGTAACTACCTGATGTGGCTGATTCATAACCACTTCATTCTGCATCTTTGGATTTAAATTTTGATTTGGCCCATTATTATTCTGAACGCTCTTACACTCTCTATTCACTCGCCTTCTCACTCTACCACCATTCGCCACTTAATCATTCTGATTCTGCTCTTTTACCTGATTGTCAGTCTGGGTATTCAATTTCTTCTCCTGCTGTTCTGCCAATTGCACTTGTGCCCTCATCATTCTTTCCTTAATTTTCTATGCTGTTCCTCAATATCGTCCCCACCATACTTGGCACATTTCAAAATGTCGTTGATCGGCTTACTCTGCCAGCACAACATGTACTGTTGAATCATCTGACTAATCTACGGTTTCAGGCCTTACACAAGCCGATGCACAAAATGTCCCATATCCTTATCACCAATCTTCTCAAAACCACTATACTGCTTAAACACTTGTAACAACCGCTCATGACATGCATGCACAGACTCATTTGACTCCTGGGTCATTCTATCTATCTTTACCCAATCTGTTTCTTTAGGAGGGATTTTCCCTTTCAGGTAAGTAATTACTTTGTGATATTTCTTTATCACCTCCTCTGAGGATGCTCCTGTTTTCGAGTCTCTTGCATACTCCTCATTTTGCCAATCAACAGTAAACTTACACTCTGTCCATAAATCAGCAGGTACTACGATATCAAACAAACCATCCAGAACTTTCTAGAAAACCTTCAAACTTTCACAAACCTTTCACCCTGTTTGTACCACTCAACTGGTTTCTCTCTTAACCTAGGGAAATTGTTTGTAAATGACATAATATCCTGTCTGCTCCATGGAACATGAATATAACCACCACCAGGAACTTCTATCATGGGACACAATCGCTCTGCCTTTTCTGAGTCTTTTTGCATGATTGTTGTTGATGCTCCTTTTGCTTGTGCTTCCTCCTTTTTCCTTGTCCACCTAGTCCTCCACTTATCAATGTCTCCACACTTCTGCAAAATGTTCATTAACTCTTTTATCTGTTATCTTTTACCAGATACATTCATATTCTCCAAATCCTTGTCAGTAAACTCCACTCGATATGGGTTCTGTAATAATTCTGATTTCCCTATATCTACTCCAATCTCTAAAGCAATCTCTGCCAATCTCTCATGGAACAGCCTTGCATTTCTGGTTATACTCCTACATATAAACAACAATTCTTCATCATTGTAAAGATTCAACCTTTCTATTCCCACATTTCCAGCTATCATCTCTTCCAATTACACTTTCAATCTGAAAATGTCTAAAATCTTGAGCTTTGTTTTTCAATTCCTTGATACCCCATTTCTAAATCTTCTGGAGTGACTGATGTCATTCTTCTAATTCCTAAAGGTACCATTGACCCCTTTTATTTCAAACTTCCAGATGGTGCTCTTTTTGGTGTTTCAATTACAGGTTCTCTTATTGGAAGGTCCATTAATGAAATGACTGAATCCCACTCACTGGCCTGATCATCAGATATTATTAATTATTTTCTGGGATTACTCAAATAAATTGTTACTTATTGAGGTTTTGGACAACTCATTTTATCTCCATATAACGAGATAACAGGACCTATAGTCACTGTTACTGTCAAAGCTTCAGTATTTAAATTCAATTAACTTATTTTTTGTACTATTTCCTCCCTAGTTTTATTTAAGACTTCTCTCTCTTTATCTTGGGGCACCCTATTAACTGATGTATCATGTAAAATTTGGGGATTTAAAGGTGTTCCCATTACCGGTGGACTTGGGGTGACTCTATTGGGTCCTTCTTGATAGAGTGGAGGGTTTTTAGTTAATATATCCTCCAACAATTCATTATCTGATTCACCATATCTTATCACATTCATGTGTTTTGTTTTCTCCTTACTCTTGCTCCCTGACTGTTCCTCAGCCATCAACACTGGGTATAAACCTCCCAATACTATAGCTCTTCTCCATTGCTCCATCTGACCTTCTCGGGATTCATGCAAATATCTGTGAAAAAATCCTTTATATCTTCAACCTCTGAATTTTTCTCGTTCAAATGACTCAGTCTCCCACTCTTCCAAAGCCTCATACTGAGTTAACCTAGGTCTTGGTTCCAAATCATTCATTCTCATTCTCAAATTCTGAAGGATTCTCCCATTAAATGTACAATATCATCTTTCCAACATCATAAAGGAAGCAGGCGTTGTCAGCGGCGGAATAGGAATTCCCTCTCTAGTCAACACAAGCTTATCTTTCTTAAAGAAATTTTCTGTTTTCTTTATTAACGACATTTTTCTCTTTTCTTCATACATTTTAGATGCACGATATATGAAACAATACTATGCAAATGCTTGAAGTCTTCTGTCAGTGCGACTCACACCCGCAGTCAAATCAGAATCTAACATGCAATTTCTTATTAACAAATGCTAACAAAGCTTCTATCTAATGACCAATTAAAACTCTGACTTGCACTGTTTATTTAACCAATACTAGCACAGCTTCTATCTAACCATCAACCAGACTCAGGTTCACACCTCTGACCTGACCAATGCCAGTGCAGCCTTTTATTACATCAGTTTTGCTCCTTTCTACTGACCCCTCCTTTACAATCTGCTTCTGTCTCACACCCACTGTTTTAACCAATACCATCACGGCTCTCCGTGACATCAGCACAACTCCGGTCACTGGCCCTCCCTTCACAAGGTAACACAAAAACGTATTTCTTTACTTTTCTTTAAAATAAAATCCGTTAGTAACAACATAAAAACATTCGCTACTCTGCCTGTTTCACTAAAACAAAGGATAGATTTTTTACTTTTTCTGGAATCTCAGAATTGCTCCTCTTCTACTGCGAGAAAAACCTCTGTTTACCCTTCATTCAAGCTTGAGAGAACCTGTTACTCCTTCAGTGTTACCCTTACTAGGAGATATATGACCACGGGTTCACCAGCGAACCCTCTGCTGTCACTCACACTCGACTTTCATGCGAAATAGTCACTAGTTTAATACTGCCAGCCCTGTGCAGCTTCTCAGTATTATTCCAACAGACGAGTAACCTCACTGCAGTGTGGCTTCTGTCACCACCCGCTATTCATTTCCCCAGGATTTTTTCGGACAAAATAAAACAGGACGCTAACTCTTTTTGTTGAACATAAATCAATAAACAATAATCAAAAATCTATTTTTATCACCAAACTAGTCATAGTAACCAAAGCTCTGCTACCAGAATACTGATCCAGTGGCATACCAACAAAAGATACTCCACTACCGTATACTCACCTGTGCCCATAAACACACACACACACACACTTGGTTGAGTGAACCACTGGAGTCAATGTTTATAAACTTCTTTCACAGTTTTCAAGATTAGTCATTCAATACTCCTAACCAATATTTCACTGATCAAAAAGTTATTTCCTCTGGTCCATGGATCATTAGTTGAACTAGTTGATGGTGAAAATGACATACGCTGACTTATTCTTTTATCTAATGTAAATAACCACAGACTCTGGAAAGTTTTCCATCTTTATCTAAATTTGAAAACGCATGTGAACCATCTCAAATACACAGTGCATTCACCGTCATTTTTAGGAGAGAAAATTTAATTAAATCATCAAACATATACTTTGGACTCATGCAATGATCAGTGCTCAGAGAGGGAGAGGACAGAGAGAAAAGAACAACCTCAAATAGCATGAAATTATAGTTACCAAGAATGGTGTGAAACCCAACCCCCTGGCCAAAGGGCTGGTAAGGGTCCCCCAGGATAGATCCGGAGAAAAAGACTTCAGGACAGGAATCAGGACAGGCTAGATGACCTCTCTAGAATACCAACAACTGCATCGCACCCCTCTGCTCTAACACTCTCTTCCTCCTCGAGATTCTCCCATGATCCTCTGTCTAATCCTAATTAATTTAGGATAGAAGGCTCTGCATTCGATTCTTCATCAGCATCTCACAGCCTTTCTCACAGCAACAATCTTCTCCCGCATCTGGATTCCCGAATCCCTGCAGCATTCAGCAAATCTCCATCGTCTTATTCTTTTTCTTCTCTTCTTCTAATTATACCTTTCGTTCTACATGTACCACTCACTAATGTTTCAATATCATAAAAATACTAAATCTGATTTGTCAGGCAAAGGGGAAGTTCATCACACCATGCTTATATGACATTTAATTCAGTAACCCCATTATTTGGAAACCCAGTCCCTAATTTTTAATCACAACTTTTATTTCCTATCCGCATTCATGTTTCATTTGCAACATTTGTTTAAACTCTAACATGCAGGTCCATATAGTTGAACTTTTTGCCTTCTGTTCAGAGGCTCAGGCATTCTGTGATCTTGCCTCTTTCCAACCTCTGTTTCATCATTACGGATTAGCTTTTAGGGCCCTTTCAGTGCCCATGCATGACTGTCACATGGCTCAGCCCGCTCCAAGCATACACGAGAGGCCCAAATATGCACTAGTGATAAAGTTAGAAAGACACACCTTACTTTAAAAAATAAATGGTTTCACCGTATGAGTTTTGCCCTTACTCCGCGTTCTCAGCGGAGTGCGGAATAAGGAATCTCTGCACACTCCGCTGTTTTTGACCACAAATCATTGCTGGGGATCCACTGGATTATTTATTACTAGATTCATGGGGATCAATGGCCTAGTCAGAAAATCCTCATATTCACTGTGTCCAATGTGTGGAAATGGTATCGCTCTCATTATCCATTTTGGCAGTAGCGGGCATTAAGATTGCCCATTAGGAGACCATTTAGAATTTTGTGGTGATGGAAACCGATATCGTTGATGACCATTTCCAATGACCATGTCACCTGCGCCATACTACCAGCAAAGCTATGATTATAAAAAATAATAATAATCAGGTCCCAATCCATGTGTGCCACACAGATCAAGCAGTGGAAAAAAGGTGATTCATTGTAAAACTTGAGTACTTTAACTGTACTAGTATTTGCTATCAAGGTGAGAATTCTGCCTTTGCCTTTAGCTCTACCAGCCCTGGAACCATCCAGGATAGTGGGGTACACTTTCCTGAAAGCATAAAATGTCATAATTAATTATGTCTTCACCCAATCTTGGCTATCCAGTTTTCGACGCATGTCTGCTATCTTCCATGTGAAGACGTTATGTGTACCTGCCATCCCCTCCTCCCTTCCCTCAGTTACCAGTAGTTGATCTTTGAGTCGTTGGTAGGATGGCTTATGATAATCATGCTTTATGAGAAATTGAATGACTTCTAATGGATCCTCTGAGGTGTTGTACTAAATTTTATTGCGGTAACTGATAAATCATCTTCTGACTTTGTAAGCTGTGAGTTATTCTTTTGAGTAACTACTTAATTAAAGCTTGGCACCAGGTTCATCCCAGTGGAAAGTTTACCTTCTGACTTAGAACCTTTTATTGAGACAAAATGGTTGTTGACGCATCGTCATTAGGGCAAGCTGCAAGGTTGAACCAAAGCTGGACTCGGTAATGCGCATTGTTGAAAAGAAAGGTCTTGAGGCAGTTATCGAAAAAGATGGGACACCGAGCATGCAAAGTCTGAAGTCAGTGCTCAGGAGGGCCTCAACATCAATCGAATGCTGCTCGGCACCGGTCATGTTGAAGCAGTTTACGTGTGGACGTAAAAGCTTTTCTGGAAGTTAGACTTCCTTCAGGGCAGCAAACCCGTACGTTGAGGCTGATCGGTGATTCAACGCTGATGGGTGCAGCTTAGATAGGCTCAGTCGATTCTCAAGGCAGAAAGTTGCAGAGAGGGAACTCTGCTCCTGTTGCAATGGAGTAACTTCTCTGCCAAAGTCTAAATCAGGCTCCTAGTCTAATGAAATTTGAATCAACTACTTCTTTGCCTATAACTGCATCCACTACATCCACTCACCCAACTGATCAAATCACTTTAACTCCACTAGTGTTGCCTCCTGATGAACCATTCGGATTTGCAACCATCTGTTTTCCGTTTCATTAAAATTCACCTTGTTGGCCAGTGCAAGATATTCCTTGTGTTTTGCAGCATATTATCCAAATATGCAATAATGCTATGTTAGCAGAAGCTTCCAGGTTAGGGAGTACACTACAACCAGGACCTTTTAGTGGAGTTTCCACACACCAAGCTTGCCAGATAATTCAGCTCGCCTGGCGGCCTATGCTGTAGTGTAAAGTAAAATGTCATAAAAACCTAGGAGACATCCTGAAGTACTAAGTGTTCTTGTACACAGACTTCTAACTGTGTCATGGAACATTTGGCTAGTTCAAACCGTGGAACATTTCACAATACTGTAATGTTGAAGGGGCTGAGGTATAGCCTCAAATACAATTCTGTAGTACTGAAAATTCTGGACCCGTGGCATACACCTCCTCGTATCATGACGATTTTGGTATCAGCAGACCGAGAATGACGAGTATACTATATACAAGCATTTTCGGCGTATTCGAGTGACGAGATCACCCTTGAATCAGGGATTCCGTTCTGAACCCTCGGGTTCCATTTTGTGTATAGCAGCCATTTTGTGGTTGCCCTCACAAAGGCCGATAACTAAGGCCGAATAAGTCTTTTTGAGACACGTACACCTTTAGCTGACTTCTAAGTGACCTGGGCAAGCTGACTCCACTGCCCGAAGCCAAACCTGTTCGGCCAGTTCCTTTCCCAGTGGCCGACCGAGATTAGGATCAAGGTGCCGCATGCCATAAACCTTCCATCGCACACAACTATGCCTAATCTTACACACACCTGTCTATGTTTCTTTCTTTATGGCCTGCTTTACGAGGAGGAGGTGCCCGATTTTATTAGGGGTCCGTTCGATATCTGATGGAAGTATTGGGCCTTGCCGGGAAATTGATTGTGGGCTGGGCGAACTGAAAAATGGGCTTGTCATCATGATTCTGCTTTTTCTTTGTTGTGAAAATATGTGAATGGTCAACTGTAAAATAAGGAATGTTTGCCTAAAGCATAATATTTTGTATAAAAAGGGATGGCTGGCTTTGTAAGTTGAGCAGTCTGCTGAGAATATACACCGTGTTGTACTTCTAGGGTACCTGTTACTGGCTGCAGCCAATAAACTCGATCTTTGACTTCACCAAGAAGACTCTGTGTTTCTGTAGTCTGGGACAGGTAGGACTCGAAGTCTTAGGGTGTGTTCCCTGGCACCGCTGGGTTCTTAAAAACCCGGTACTTCAGTTGGCGCCCAACGTGGGGCGATTTCAGCGGTACCGGTCCAAGCCAGAGGTTCGTGAGGAGCTTCGTGTGAAATTCTGGAGGAAGGCCAACCACTTCATCGACCCCTGTATGTCGTCGTGGTCCGAAAGTCTTTGCTGCGAGGTTCCCCGCTTCCCGACGGCTACGAAGGACTGCTGCCCTGACTATCGCCCTGTCTTGGACCCTTTGATGATTTGTAGAGCGAAACGATAGACGAGTCTTCTGGTGATGTCATCGATACTTCAGTTAAGTATAAGTGGAGCGTCTCCCAGTCCTTAGCTTGGTTCTTAGTTTGGGTATCCCCTTGGGATCTTTGATTTGGAACTTGCAAGTACCAAAGCCGAGGGACTCGTGTATTCACGAGACTATCGTATTTTGATAATCCTTTGAAGTTTAAAGCTAGACTAGAGAGCGAAGATGCCTGGTCTTAGCAGACTTGGAAACTTGTTTTGTCTTGGTTGTAATAGGGATTCCCGATTGGAGGACTCGTGTCCGGTTCCTCCGATTGGAACTCCACCCTATGAGCTCTATGTGAAGCACGGCGTGGGCCCCATCACATATAATGAAGTATGGATCCGATACACCAGGAAGGATGGTGTTTTAAAATGGCCCCAATATGGTAGTTTTGGTACAGAGATATTAGATAATTTAGAGGTTAGACTCTTTAAGAAGAAAGCCCAGCCGGCGATGTTTGACTCTTTCCGCCTATGGCGAAAGGAAGCCAAACAGAAAGAAATTAAATTAGCAAAGAAAAGTAAAAGAGAAAAGGGTATCTCGATAATGCAAGCTGCTATGCAGTACAAAGATAACGAAGAAGAACAAGCGAGTGAGCAGTTGCACAGGCAACGTAAAATGGCGATCGATAAATGTTATCCAGTTTTGCCGCCTCTTCAGCAAGATGCAGCAAAAGAACTTGAGAAAGATCCTTTAATGTCTCACTTATTGAATTCGCCACCCCCTATGCGCAGAGTGCTACTGCACCTCCGCAACCTTTAGTTGTGCAACCTCCGGTTGTTGTGCCTCAGGTTCTTCCACAACCGCCAGCTCCTCTTCAGTTGGCTCCTACTGCTACGGCGCAGCCTCCTCAGGGGCCGCCGACTTTGCTACCTGCTCCCTCTGTACTTCCTACGACTTTGCCTACTGCATCGACTACCTCTTCTGATATTCCTCCTGTTACTGCGTCTGCATCTGCATCTGCCTTGCCTCACTCTGCTTTTCCTCCTGTTCTTTCATCGACTTCTCCTTCTGTTCGGCAGAGAATGACTGACACTGTTGCTAGTCTTTTGTATCCTCTTTTTGGGGCAACAAGTATGACCCCTGTTTCAACACACAAACTGCTGCGTAGTCAAATGCCCGACTCTAGAGAGCTGGAAACATTGAATAATTTGGCACACAAATAGGTTACAGACCCCACAAGATATGAGCTAGAATCTGTTACGGATGTCTTCCATCAGTGGGAAGCACCGAAGCAGAGATATGTTTTCGAGAAAATGTGTGTTTTCCTTTGTGAGGAATTGGAGGAAAATGATTTAGAATGCAATCCACCTGAGCTGTGTCGTGTACGGTACGAGTTTGCAAAAGGCACAATTGTGGGTTCCGATGTTGAAAAAGCAGTTGCGACATTGTTGTCGTTTAGGAGTGAGGGTGTTTCTCGGTCATTGTTTGGGCATGATTCCTCTGTTAGGAGGAAAGCGCGACAATATCCAATGAGAGAGGTTCCTCCGGTATGGAAGGATGCCGTTGCAGCTGATGCCGCTAATAACATTGATGCTATACCAGCACACTTTCAGCGTGTTTTTGTACATGTTCCTTGGAAGCGAGCTGAAGTTTTGGCCCTTAAGCAGACTTTGCCTGACCCCCGTAAAAATCCTGCAGGGTATTATAAGGAATTATCACAGACTGCAGACTCATGTGTCATGAATCTAGCTGATATAGACATGTTGTTTGGAAATGTGGTTCCACAGCCTTTATGGGGATTGATTTGTCATACTGATCATGCGCAAAAGTTAGGTGATACCTGGGTTAATATTGCTGCTGCAGATGGCCGGCAAGTTGGTGGTGCTAAACCTGAACCTTTAGTTGCAGAACTTCCTAGCAAGATCGTTACTTATATGAAGACTTTAATGCCTGCGATGCGTGTAAATTGGGATAAATTGTCTGCATGTAAGCAGAAGAAAGAGGAAACCGTGTCCGATTTCTTCACCAGGTTTGAAGAGACGTTTATTGACCACAGTGGTCAAGACATGAGTACAGAAGGTGGTCAACGGTTGTTCTTTGACAAGTTCGTACATACTTTGCTTCCCGAGTTGTGTAAGAAATTGAAAGATTCAGAGAGTTCTTGGGCCGTTTCCTCTTCAGCACAAATATTAGCTACGGCACAGTATTATGAAAATAGAGATAAGGATGAAAAGGATAGAGCAGACAAGAAAACTAAAGAATTGAAGACGAAGGTTCTTTTACAACAGGCGTATCCTCCTCGTAGTAACCAGCGTGATTATCAGCAACCCCAGCAGTTTCAGAGAAACCTGCAAAGGGTTGAGTTTTCTCAACCACGTTTTCCTGTAGGCCCTAATCAATGTGCATATTGTAAAGAGGAGGGTCATTTTAAAAGTAGCTGCCCTGCTTTGTTACAGCGTATGAATGGTGTTTCTAGCGCATGAGGTCGAGGTACTCCACAAGCGTCTAGAGGTAGAGGACGTGGAAATTTCCCCCAGAACGCGCGTTCTTTTCCGCCACAGAATTCGATGAATAGTTTTGATCAGCAAAACAACGCGTCTGATAGGACGCCTCAGTACTATGCTGATGACTACTATGCAGAAGATGAGAATATGGGAGATAATGATTGCTAGGACAGCCATAGACAAAGAGAGGGAGTTGTTTCAGTTCCAGTAGATCAGAGTGGACCATATGTTGAGGTGATTACATCAGGTGTGTCAGAGCCTTTTCTGTTGGATACTGGCGCTACAAAGAGTTATATTATGCACTCTAAACTCCCTGGCGCACCTTTGTCTGGCGAAATGAATGTTTCAGTATGTTTTTCTGGCGCCCCGGTTAGGAACCCGATTTCTAGTCCTATGTCCTTTTCTGTTGGACCTTGTGAATTTGAAGCACCCCTTATTCTGACGACAGGTTGTGGTGAAAACTTGTTAGGATTAGATCTGTTGAAAAGATTGTATGCGACATTGTATTGTTCTCCTTCGGGAGTACAACTTACACTGGGCAAGAAAGTGGTTTCCCAAATGTATTTGTCGAAGGACAAAATCCCAACAGAATTGTCGCTTCTTCCTGATATTCTTTGGGCTACTGGTCCTAATGATGTGGGTCTTTTGGAAATACCGCCATATGTTGTGACATTGAAAGCCAATGTTAAAATGCCACGTATTCCCCAATACAAGATCTCTAGTGAAGGTGAAAGAGTGTTGCTAGCGATCATTTATGATTTGATTGAAAAAGATGTAATTGAAGAGACAAGAGGCAACGTTTGCAATAGTCCTGTTTTGCCTGTTTTGAAGCGTACTGACCCTTCTCAGCCACCTGTTTACAGGTTTGTGATTGATCTTGGAGAGGTGAACAAAATCGTTGTGCCGCAATTTCCAGTTGCTCCTGATATCACTGCCTTATTGACTATGATTCCAGCTTCCGCGACTTGGTTCTCGGTGATTGACTTGAAGAATGCTTTCTTCAGCATCCCGATTGCCGAGGAGAGTAGGGATATTTTCGGCTTCAGTTTAGGAGGTCGAAGCTTCCGGTTCAAACGCGCTCCCCAAGGCTACTGTGAAAGTCCATCGATATATAGTCAGGCTTTAAAAACACAGCTTGATGCGATTGTTTTACCTGATGGCGCTACCCTTATCCAGTACGTTGACGATTTGCTAGTTGCTGCAGATACTGAGGAGATTTGTAAAGAAGCAACATTGTCATTGTTGCGTCATTTGTCCAATTTGCATCACAAAGTGTCCCTTTCGAAATTGCAATATTGTCGACAAGAAGTGACCTACTTAGGTCATCTCTTATCGAAGGAGGGAAGGAAACTGACCCCAGAAAGAATTCAGGCAATTGTAAAATTGAGTGTGCCAAGGACACAGAGAGAAGTGCGTGCTTTCTTGGGTATTACATCCTACTGCAGACAATGGATACCAAATTTTTCTTTGCTGGCCAAACCTTTGGTAGCATTGACTTGTAAAGATACACTGAATCCCCTTCCATAGTCTGAAGATTGTCAGAAAAGTTTTTCCGAATTGCGTGATGCATTGTGTTCGGCTCCTGTGTTGGGTACCCCCGACTACAGTAAGCCTTTTACACTGTATGTCCATGAGAAAGAAGGTTGTGCATTGTCAGTGTTGACACAGTCTTTTGGGGACAAGCAGCGTCCATGCGCGTATTTTTTGTCGACTTTGGATCCGGTAGCTAGAGCGCTGCCGAGTTGCTTGAGAGCCACAGCGGCAGCAGCAGTTTCTATTCGACAGTCTGCTGGGTTAGTGATGAATAATAAGTTGATTGTAATGGTTCCACATGCAGTGGACACTTTGTTAAACAGGACCAAGACACAGCACTTAACTAGTGCTCGATTGTCAGGTTACGAGTTGACACTTTTAGCGAGTCATGTGCACATAAAAAGATGCAACACGTTGAATCCAGCTACGTTGTTGCCGATTGTAGCAGAAACAGATGTTTCTGAACAACATGAATGCTTTCTTAAAACAGAGGAAGAAACGAAAGGGAGAATAGATCTCAAAGACACTCCTCTTGCGAAGTGTGATGGTACCTTATGGGTGGAAGGTTCATGCTTCAAGCTTCCGAATGGTGATACAACTGCAGCATATGCTGTTACGACTTTGCATACGATTGTTGAAGCTGCACGTATCCCACATAATTCAGCTCAAGCAGCAGAGTTGATTGCACTTACAAGAGCGTGTGTGTTATCAAGAGGAATGAAAGTGACCATATATACTGACAGCCAGTACTTGTGAGAAACAAGGGTTCCCTGTAAGGAAGATAAAAATAACCCCTAGGTCAGGGAAAAGGCAGTGTGTGAGTAACAACCCAGGCGATTAACGAGGACTTGTCCACATAATAGTGATGAGACATGGCACAACTTCCGTAAGAAAAGAAGACAGTTTTATTTTACAATATTAAAATGAATGCGGCAGGTGCAATATCACAACATAAAACTTACATAATTATGAGTTACATGCATAATCATACAAACAATAAAACAAAAACAATAAAATTAATTATAGACCAGCAACACAATTTCATTAAAATTATACAGTAATCACAAAATACAAAATATTAATGAGTGTCTCGTCGACGCGCGTTTCGGCGACCAGCGCCTTCTTCAGGACAAATACTCAAGGACCTAAATGTAAAAACATAATTACTAAACAAAAAATATATATCTATGATTAACAAAGACCATCATAGTATAAATGTATACCAATACAACGTATCTACTTAAGTGTAAAAACATAATTACTAAACAAGAAATATATCTGTGATTAACACAAAACATCATGACACGAATATATCAAGGCAGCATATAAAAAACTCAAGATTTAATAATTTAAACTTCTTTTATTTTGTACTGTCTTCTAGAACTAGGAAGTAGTGGGGCCGGGCCCTCATATAAAACAAGTCAAACCCAATTGATGAAGGTATTAACAGTCAATCTCGGTGCTCATTTATTTTTAAAAAAAAGAGAAAAATAAGAAGTTAATGAGAAATAAAAACATGACTCAGAATGAGAAGGATAAATCCTGAAATATTTATGATCAAGAGACCAAATGAATTACGTGGAGGGAGCACAACATACCTGATCCATATGTGTAACACACCTCTATATAGTCAGATAAGATAAAAGAGGTTTCTGCAAACCATCCCTGATACTGGAGCGAATGAATAACACGTCCATGGGAATGGAAAAGCATTTTCCAATATTAACAAGGACATATAGTTCTCACTGCCAAGGGCCAATGTATACTTAGTGCGCTACTTACACCAACATTATGGTGTGTGGGTCCTATTAGCTTATCACTAATTCAAGATATGCAAGATAGACTATACACATTTTACTTACTTTAAATGTAAATGATTATGAATCGTATTCATGTAAATGTCACTTTCATTGGATACAGGTCCCACATAAAGGAACAAATTCAATGGAAAATATTAAAATAACAAGTCACGATTAGAAAACGGGAAGAAAATTATATATTATTTTAATGTTAGGCTGGGGAGAGTTTTTTTAAATACAAATACATATCCCTGCATATAGGAACTCATTATTATACAAGGGAATCAATTTTTATATAAAGACAGATGCGAAAGTAGTCACCTTGCTCAATAGAAAACAAGGATAGAATAAATTAGTCTGCACTTTCGGTTAAATGACCTTCAATTTGCACCTACCTGAAAAAAATATTCCTGTGTTTCCAATTCTAAATGCAGGTAAGTACACAGTATATTACATGATACTACTTCAGACTCTTTGAGGAGATAATCTATAAACAATGTAATAGAGACTCATATAAATCATTAAACAATAACTAAACATGGTCCATGATAGAACATATAACGTGGATACACGAGAAACGAGAAACGATACCTAATTTTTAGAACAGACATGCCTCGCCTCCACCGTTTCTAAGCTTCATATAGCAATCAACGATACAATGATCGGTGCTGAAGAATAAAAAAGTGTATCATTTTAGAGAGGCATTATAATGAAGGACGGTTCATCTATTAAATTCTCTCTTTCTACCAGTTTCACAAGATTATGCGACGTAGACAACATACCTCGAGTGAATAAATATTCGTTACGGTAAATTGTGGCCCAGTTCCAAATGGCAACAAAATATAAAGTCCAGGAACCAGTCCTACAGATTTAAACATAAACACAGTAAGGTAATGCCTCCCAGACAGTCTAACAATTGCCACTACGATTAAACTTCGGACTCAAAGAACCGAAGTGAAGGAAACGTTAATCAGATTTACCTGCAATGGAATACGGAGCCGTGTGTGGAGGCAGGCTAACGCATCGATATTTTCCAGGTCACAATGGACATAGTGGATCGCAGAAAGCAAGGGGCCTAGCGGAGGCCCGCCTTTAAATTGGTGCACCCTGATGACGTGGGTGCCTTCGCAGTTCACGAGATCGGGACCCAATGATAGGGTCATGGAGATAAAGATAGGACACGGCAACACATAATAATGATAATGGTACGGAGAACAAAGATTAACGATAGACCGTTATTTTACACATTTCTCCAAAACAAACTAATACAAAGAAAGATAATAACCAAGAAGTCAAAAATTAAAATGACAAAGAAAAAGGTCCCTCAAAATAAATATATCAAAATGAAGAAAGGGAAAAAACCGAAGGAGCCAATACCAAAAATTATTGTTGATGGCACACACAATAAAATTCATCCGTGTCTCCATATAGTGAAGAGAGTAATATCACTCATCTTGAAAACGCATCTAAGTACATTCCATAGGGGTCCTATACCGATGCAGAATCCAAAGAAGGGACTGGTAGTGGAGAGAGACAAAAACGGAAAATAATAATATTCTACAAAAAACCGGCATAAGGTAAGTTGCTCAAGGGATTTATGTTATGGCATTCTCCCAAGGGATTTCACTGTTAAGACCGGTACGAAAGGTGTCCAAAGAAAATATCCAGAACACCTCCCGTTTTTTACGGACACTTTCACCACCTTTACTATCTGGCACATTGATTCTTTCCAAAATGCGCCACTTGAAATCATCTGGACCATGTCCAAGCTCAAGAAAATGTTTCACCATCAGAGCCAATACTTTTCCGGTCCTGATGGCGGAGCGATGCTCCGTCAACCGCACTTGGATGGACCGGGCAGTTTCTCCTACATAGCCTTGGGAGCAGGGGCATAGGATAAAGTATACCACATTTGTAGTTTTACAATTCCACATATTTTTAGCTACAGTGGTTTAGCCATTATGTGTGAAAGACTCTCCCTCTAAAATGTTAGGGCAGGACTTACAGCTAGAGCACTTAAAAGTGCCCTTCAACACTTGATTGATGTGTACTGACTTCTGGACCAGGCAGTCATGTTTAGGCTGGCCTTGTAGTCTTGAACGCACTACATGATCTTTTATATGTTTGTTCCTCTTGTGTGCAAATAGGGGTTTCTCTAATTTAAGGACCCCCGTGCTATTACTGTTCAAGATATGCCATGAGGAGTTAATAACCTGTTTGATCTTAGCGTCCAAAGTCGAATGTCTTGTAATACATACCAATTGTTTCATTTCTTTGTCAGGTTTAGGCCTCAACAGATAATCTCTGTCGTAGTAGCGAGCTCTTTTATAGGATTCCCTCACTAGCCTGTGAGGGTATCCTCTCTCTAGAAACTTACGTTTCATATCAACTGCCTGCCTATCAAAATTCTGGAGGTCGGTACAATTTCGCCTTACTCTCAAAAATTGAGAGAAAGGGATACTCTGTCTCTGGCTGCGAGGGTGGAAACTCTGAAAGTGTAATAAGGTGTTCCTAGCCGTTGGCTTAACGTATAGGTCAACCTTGAGTCTTCCATCTTTATGGAGAATTAAAATGTCCAAAAACTCAATTTGGCTAGAGCTAATATGCGAGGTGAATTTAAGGTTTAGGTCCGCAGCATTCAACCAGACAAGGAACTCCAAAAGAGTTTCCCTCCCATCGGTCCAGACAAAAAAGATGTCGTCAATATATCTGGACCAATGGGAGATGGACTCAGAAAAAGGGGCAATGTCATTATGAATAAATCGATTCTCAAGGCAGCCATATAGATGTTCGCGACTGAAGGGGCAACAGAAGCACCCATACTTACCCCCTTAATCTGGCGGTAAAGATGGGGACTATCGTTAATCTTTGTTCTCCGTACCATTATCGTTATTATGTGTTGCCGTGTCCTATCTTTATCTCCATGACACTTTCATTGGGTCCGGATCTCGTGATCTGCGAAGGCACCCACGTCATCAGGGTGCACCAATTTAAAGGCGGGCCTCCGCTAGGCCTCTTGCTTTCTGCGATCCGCTACGTCCATTGTGACCTGGAAATATCGATGCGTTAGCCTGCCTCCACACACGGCTCCGTATTCCATTGCAGGTAAATCTGATTAACGTTTCTTTCACTTCGGTTCTTTGAGTCCGAAGTTTAATCGTAGTGGCAATTGTTAGACTGTCTGGGAGGCATTACCTTACTGTGTTTATTTTTAAATCTGTAGGACTGGTTCCTGGACTTTTTATTTTGTTGCCATTTGGAACTGGGCCACAATTTACCGTAACAAATATTTATTCACTCGAGGTATGTTGTCTACGTCGCATAATCTTGTGAAACTGGTAGAAAGAGAGAATTTAATAGATGAACCGTCCTTCATTATAATGCCTCTCTAAAATGATACACTTTTTTATTCTTCAGCACCGATCATTGTATCGTTGATTGCTATATGAAGCTTAGAAACGGTAGAGGCGAGGCATATCTGTTCTAAAAATTAGGTATCGTTTCTCGTTTCTCGTGTATCCACGTTATATGTTCTATCATGGACCATGTTTAGTTATTGTTTAATAATTTATATGAGTCTCTATTACATTGTTTATAGATTATCTCCTCAAAGAGTCTGAAGTAGTATCCTGTAATATACTGTGTACTTACCTGCATTTAGAGTTGGAAACACAGGAATCTTGTTTTTCAGGTAGGTGCAAATTGAAGGTCATTTAACCGGAAGTGCAGACTAATTTATTCTATCCTTGTTTTCTATTGAGCAAGGTGACTACTTTCGCATCTGTCTGTATATAAAAATTGATTCCCTTGTATAATAATGAGTTCCTATATGCAGGGATATGTATTTGTATTTGTAAACTCTCCCCAGCCTAACATTAAAATAATATATAATTTTCTTCCCGTTTTCTAATCGTGACTTGTTATTTTATTATTTTCCATTAGAATCGTTCCTTTATGTGGGACCTGTATCCAATGAAAGTGACATTTACATGAATACGATTCATAATCATTTACATTTAAAGTAAGTAAAATGTGTATAGTCTATCTTGCATATCTTGAATTAGTGATAAGCTAATAGGACCCACACACCGTAATGTTGGTGTAAGTAGCGCACTAGGTATACATTGGCCCTTGGCAGTGAGAACTATATGTCCTTGTTAATATTGGAAAATGCTTTTCCAATCTTATGGACGTGTTATTCATTCACTCCAGTATCAGGGATGGTTTGCAGGAACCTCTTTTATCTTATCTGACTATATAGAGGTGTGTTACACATATGGATCAGGTATGTTGTGCTCCCTCCACGTAATTCATGTGGTCTCTTGATCATAAATATTTTAGGATTTATCCTTCTCATTCTGAGTCATGTTTTTATTTCTCATTAACTTCTTATTTTTCTCTTTTTTTAAAAATAAATGAGCACCGAGATTGACTGTTAATATCTTCATCAATTGGGTTTGACTTGTTTTATATGAGGGCCTGGCCCCACTACTTCCTAGTTCTAGAAGACAGTACAAAATAAAAGAAGTTTAAATTATTAAATCTTGAGTTTTTTATATGCTGCATTGATATATTCGTGTCATGATGTTTTGTGTAAATCACAGATATATTTCTTGTTTAGTAATTATGTTTTTACACTTAAGTAGATACGTTGTATTGGTATACATTTATACTATGATGGTCTTTGTTAATCATAGATATATATTTTTTGTTTAGTAATTATGTTTTTACATTTAGGTCCTTGAGTATTTTGTCCTGAAGAAGGCGCTGGTCGCCGAAACGCGCATCGACGAGACACTCATTAATATTTTGTATTTTGTGATTACTGTATAATTTTAATGAAATTGTGTTGCTGGTCTATAATTAATTTTATTGTTTTTGTTTTATTGTTTGTATGATTATGCATGTAACTCATGATTATGCAAGTTTTATGTTGTGATATTGCACCTGCCGCATTCATTTTAATATTGTAAAATAAAACTGTCTTCTTTTCTTACGGAAGTGGTGCCGTGTCTCATCACTATTATGTGGACAAGTCCTCGTTAATCGCCTGGGTTGTTACTCACACACTACTGACAGCCAGTATGCATTTGGTGTGGCTCATAGTTTTGGACGATTGTGGAAAGAACGTGGGTTTCTGACTTCAAATGGAGCCAAGATACAGCATGGTCAGTTGGTGAATGAGCTCCTTGAGTCACTTACCTTGCCGTTGCAAGTTGCGATTGTGAAATGCAGTGCACATAAGAAGGTTACTGATGATGTTGGTCATGGTAATGCATTTGCTGATGAAGTCGCGAAAGAAACAGCAAGGGATGTGATGAGCCGAATGTATGTTGCAGGCCCTGCGAGATGGGTTGGTGACATTGGAATGTGTGAAGAAACGATAGAGAGCGTGAAGTCTATTCAAGCTGAGGCTACAGAGAAAGAGTTGAGTGTGTGGAGAGAGAGTACGGGTAAATTGGATGCAAATGGTTGTTGGGTTGAATTGTCAGAGCATCAGCGATGGTTATTACCCGATGCGTATGTGCTTTCAGTAGTTACAATGGCCCATGGAATGGCTCACATCAGTGTGAAAGGGATTTGTAAATTGCTGGCTCCAGTATGGCAAAATGCTGGAATCCCTAAGTGTGCAGAGAATGTGGTCAAGAATTGCATGGTGTGTCTGAAATACCATCCTGGTAGGGGAACCCCAACTCCAGCTGGTCATTTTGCGCCTCCAACGTACCCGTTCGAGGTTTTGCAGCTAGATTTCATCCACATGGAAAGGTGAAACAATTTGAAATACGTACTCGTTGTTGTTTGTGCTTTTTCGAGATGGGTAGAAGGATATTCCCTGAAAGACAACACTGCCCTATCCACAGCTAAAGCTCTTATCAAAGAGTTCTTCCCTAGATTTGGCTTGCCGAGAATGGTCTGGAGCGATAATGGGAGTGAATTTGTGGGTCGAGTGATGAAGAAAGTATGTGAAGGGCTAGGCATCCAGCAAAAATTTCACGCTGCAAATCACCCCCAATCAGCTGGACTAGTAGAGTGCTACAATGGCACGTTAAAACTGAAACTGGCCAAGATACAAGCGAGCTCTGGCCTCAAATGGCCCGATGCCTTACCAGTAGCACTTTTATCGACAAGAATGACTGTGCACTCACGAGTGGGACTTAGCCCTTATGAAATAGTGTTCGGCCGCCCGGCCAACATATGGGGAGTGCCTAGGCCGACAAAATTCAGTGAAATTGAACACACTGTACTGCTTGATTACTTGTATGATTTGACGGCTAAATTGCGTGTTTTACACCAACAGGTTCACGATACTCTGCCTCAGGTGTCTGAAGATCCAGGACACACTATCAATCCTGGTTCGTGGGTCTTGGTTAAGAACTTCCAGCGGACAAAGAATGATCAGCCCCGATGGACCGGCCCCCACCTAGTCCTTTTGTCAACGAGATCAGCCGTTCGAGTGGAAGGAAAGAAAAACTGGATCCACGGCGTACATTGTAAGAGGGTCCCTTTGCCTCTGCCGTACAACCGGTGGGTCCAGGAGGGTATTGCTGACTCTGAGACTGAGACTGTGCCTCATTTTCTGCCTTTCAGCGATGCACGTGTAAAAGGAACAAAATCTGAACGTGAAAGTGACAATCTTTTGCAAGAAGCTGTGCCACCGTCAATTCGATTGGACACTACCGAGCCTGAACTCTTGTTCCGAGACCAGACATTACCTGGAAGAAGCCGTTATAATCTGAGGCCGAGAACTATGGACAAATAAACACTTTGCTATTTTTTTTGAAAGCGCAGCTCTCCCATCTGAGAAACTTTTTTATTTTTGTTTTTCGAACCACCATCCGGGTTCAGCTGTAGGGTCGCGGGCGACAAGTCTTTGGAGTGCAAGCCGAAGACACAAGGTCGACGATTCTGGTTGGACCTTAGGCGTTTCCCTTGGACTGACAGGCGCATTCCTTAGCACGGAACACCCTACCTCCGTGAGCAGCAAGGTTAGAGGGTGGAGTTTTTCGAGATGGAGAGACCTGCCAACGAGAAGAACTTTAAAGCCAGAATATGTAAAATGATGACCAGAAAAGGTTTTTTGATAATATGCATTTTTATGTTGTTTAGTGTAATGATGTTTTTAATAGGATATGTTTTATTTTATTTTCGAGTGACATTTGCACCCACTGTACAGCCCATGCCTCCTTCCACTGTTTCCTCACATTCTTTTCACCCTTTACCTGAACATGAGTCCGTTAGGAGATTAGAGTTTATCAATAACTCCTTTGTTCAGCTTTTGCACCAACACCAATTAGTAGTGAACACGACTAACTGTTGGGTGTGTGGTCTTATGCCTCATACTACTGCTAAAGGGATCCCTTATCTGGTCCTGCCATTCAGTTATAATGGTTCTGTGTGGGCATACAGAACAATGTTCATCTATGCTCATGAAGCCCACCCCCTACGTTCTGTAAAAGATAATCCAAAGAATAGTGCTCTAGTTAAGGGTACAGTAGATATGATTAGAGAAGCTACTTCCTATGAGACTATCCCGAGAGATGAGACACTAGCATATATTGGATGGAACGTGACCAGATATGGAGTTACTCTGAGTGAGAACCAGCGAGCAAAGAGATCCTCTCCGATTTGGATTGTACCCCACCAGGGCCACCTATGTCTGCAAGGTAATGGCAAGAATCCCAGAGCTCAGTTAGGGAAGAGTATCTGCACGGAGACATATGTCTTTGGGTCCCAGACTTCCCCTTCGTTCCTAGCAGCTAAGGGTACCTATTTCATCTGTCATGATAGAGCCTACACATGGTTGCCCCCTGACTTGTCGGGCACGTGTTTTGTTTCATTCCTGTTGCCACCCACCTACACCGCTGCGGCAGTTTACCACAAGACAAGGGTAGTTAGAGGTGTCTTCAATGAGAAAGACACTTCCGGACAAGAATTGGAAGATTTCTTGAAGGGCTTTCTGCCGTTTTGGGGACCTATGGTTAACAGCAGGAACATAAGGCAATTGACAAGGGTGGTCGAGTCCACCGTAGTTGAAACTGCCGGTGCCCTTAGTAACTTGACTGCTGAGCTCCAGTCGGATCGTCTTATGACTCTTCAGAACAGAGTTGCGCTAGATGTCATACTTGCAGACCGAGGTGGGGTATGTAAAGTGATCCAATCACGTTGCTGTGTTTTCATTCTAGATAACGCTCCAACAGTATACCAGGCCATTTCCAAACTACATAAAATCTCTGAATCAATTCATGTGGATAACGGAGATTGGTCGGTGATGGGGTGGTTCTGGGAACTGTTATCGGCCTGGGGATGGAAGATTCTGATGGTCATTGGGATGATCTTAGCCATTCTTTTCCTGTTCTGTCTGTGCATACAGTGTGCTCCTGCTTTATGTGGCCTCTGTGCTGCATTATGTGTAAGGAAACCTGTATCGAGGGAAGAGCTAAGTAATAGGATGCTGCTACAGCAACATCTCAATGATTTTAGGAATATAGACCTGGACTCAGATTAGCGTGAGTGTAGGTTGATTGCCTATGTAAGGGCAAAAGGAGGGTCTGTAGTACTGAAAATTCTGGACCCGTGGCATAAACCTCGTCGTATCATGACGATTTTGGTATCAGCAGACCGAGAATGACGAGTATACTATATACAAGGATTTTCGGCGTATTCGAGTGACGAGATCACCCTTGAATCAGGGATTCCGTTCTGAACCCTCGGGTTCCATTTTGTGTATAGCAGCCATTTTGTGGTTGCCCTCACATAGGCCGATGACTAAGGCCGAATAAGTCTTTTTGAGACACGTACACCTTTAGCTGACTTCTAAGTGACCTGGGCAAGCTGACTCCACTGCCCGAAGCCAAACCTGTTCGGCCAGTTCCTTTCCCAGTTGGCCGACCGAGATTAGGATCAAGGTGCCGCATGCCATAAACCTTCCATCGCACACAACTATGCCTAATCTTACACACACCTGTCTCTGTTTCTTTCTTTATGGCCTGCTTTACGAGGAGGAGGTGCCCGATTTTATTAGGGGTCCGTTCGATATCTGATGGAAGTATTGGGCCTTGCCGGGAAATTGATTGTGGGCTGGGCGAACTGAAAAATGGGCTTGTCATCATGATTCTGCTTTTTCTTTGTTGTGAAAATATGTAAATGGTCAACTGTAAAATAAGGAATGTTTGCCTAAAGCATAATATTTTGTATAAAAAGGGATGGCTGGCTTTGTAAGTTGAGCAGTCTCCTGAGAATATACACTGTGTTGTACTTCTAGGATACCTGTTACTGGCTGCAGCCAATAAACTCGATCTTTGACTTCACCAAGAAGACTCTGTGTTTCTGTAGTCTGGGACAGGAAGGACTCGAAGTCTTAGGGTGTGTTCCCTGGCACCGCTGGGTTCTTAAAAACCTGGTACTTCAATTCCTAGCACAGACTGCTTGCTAGTGTCACTTAGCCAAATGGGACTCTTCAGCACATTAGGTCAGGTAGGAATTGGAAGCACGTTGGACTTTGTATAGAAGTCCTTCGAAGCCTTTCTCTAGGCACTACACCTATGAAATGTGCTTTTCAAGACTCTAAAAGCGTTTCTTCAACAAAGTACTGTAAAAAATGTTCATGGCATTGTTCCAAAAAAGCGTGACTCTAGCAGCTAAAAGAAAAGCTTAACGTAGAAGGCTCTTAAAATGTTCCGTTTTTCAGTCACCAGCTAAATCTTTAGAAGCAGTCTCATAATAACATTATTACTTTCCAGTAATCACATTGACTATATGGAGCTCAGTCAAATGACTAGATCAATGGTTTAATGCAGTGCAGTTTTAAAAGAGATATCAGATAAAGAGAACTATTTGTCATTGAATGAACGGCACACAGAGCTAAAATATCTTACTTGCTACAAATGCTAACCCTGTAGCCGATTATGATTTATAATACTCTAACAAGAAATCTGAGGGAAAACTAATGCATACATTAATTTAAAATACATTATTAGAACAGCCTATTTAATGCAAATCAGACTGACAAGTATCATTTTCCATAATTGAAATGAGAAGCAGGGAATGGTAAAAGAGAAAATTACGAAAGTGAGATAACAGTGTCGAGGTTTGGAAGAATCCCCTGGCATGCGCTGCACTGTTTGGCCAGAAAGAGTCTGAGGAGCAATTGTGCTTTTTGTGATATATTGGTCTAATCTTGATTGATCGCATATTCAGGCTCAAGCTTATTATTATTCTTAATCACTCCAGGTTCAGTGAGTGTTTAAGAGTGACACAAAAGGCACAGACTACAAAAGATACAGGCAGAGAGGTGGATCAGCTGTGCAGTAACTAAGGGCAACCATTATTTCATCTCTGCATCAACTTCTGGCCCTTTCTCTATCTCTCTACAGATTACGGAAGAATTTCCTTATGAGTTTGGACAATATGCACACCATGAATACTGGCAGGGTTAGTTATAATTACGTTTATTTATAATTTAGGGTCATTTTCTATCAGCATCACTTTTCACATGAAACCATCAAAACAATGAGGCTCATGTAGATGATTGTATAATCACCATAACCTGGGCTTCTATGGGAATTCACAATGACATATTATCAAGCCCATTATCGCCGCTTTATCAGCAGTTTCTTGCCAATAATGGTGGCGATAATGTATCCCCCTTTCTTGATAATATGGCCCGTAAAACCTAGTGTGGTGCCAGGATAATCGATGACCCGCCGTCTGTGGGCCAGAGTCAGGACACAGGCATGGACGAACAGACACACACTACGCTCTGTGCCAGAAGTAACCCCCGTGCGGGTTCTTCCCAATTATTAATCCCCGCAGGCCACACCTGGCCTGCGGATGACATTGGTGGATGGGTGTGTGTGTGTGTGTTTTCAACTTGGAGCCAGAAACACATGAGCGCTGACCACTGCATCCCTTTCCAACTCAGTCCTTTTTTTTCCTTTCGAACAACAAAACTTAAACCATTACTGAGACTAATTGAATAGAGTTCAGGATTCTTGCGTGCAGTCTGATGGCACCAGCCTCTGCAACCTCAGCATGCAAAGTCTCTGAGCCGTTGGCTCGGGCGAGGGTTGGGTTTCAGACTCTACCTCTGGAGAAGACCTCTGTGACGTGTGTTCTCGGCTGACGCCTTGGCTGGAGACAGGGGAGGGAGCGACAAGGTGTTGGTGGTCTCTGCTGGGTTGTCTCCATCTGCTGGCTCTCTGTCTGCAGCCACTTGGGCTGGAGTCACAGGAATTTCTGGTTTGGCTACCATCTGACTCACTCACGGTGTCAGTGGGAACTTCTTCGAACCAGGAGATATTTCTAGAAACTTCTTCACCTCCTTTCCTGGCCAATACCATGGTCCCGTTGCTAGTAACTACTGCCCATGTGCCGGGTTCATAGGTCGTCTTGAATTTCCCCCCTGGTCGCGATCTCTGAGTATAACAGTTGTTCCCGGCCTGGGAGTGCATGGCGCCGCACGGCGTCTGGTACTGGCTTGTATGTTTAGTCGGTCTGGTTGATCTTGCACTTCTTGTGCCTCCAGCGGGGGTGGGGTCCACCCTGGGCAGGTGAGGATGTGGTCTCTCCTCGTACCATGTACCATTAGTTACCAGGGACTTCACTGCATTGTGCAGTGTGGGGTACTCCTGTATTCTTTTAGGAACTCGTGGAGTCTCTTCTCCGGTACCGTAATGCAGAACATCTTGTTCAGGGTGCACATAAATCTCTTGACGTCACCATTTGCCTGTGGCCATTGCGGTGTGACACACCAGTGATGTATCCCTTGCTGCTTCAGAAATGCTGTGAATTCTGAGCCTTGGAATGGTGGTCCATTTTCACTTCGGATTTCGTGGGGAAAACCAAACATGGCGAACACATTTTCCAGGACGGAGCTCGACTGGGTACTATGTGAATGCATCGACGATTTCTACGGTGTGCTTCCCTCCGGGGAAGCTGCCAAAGTCAATGCTCACCTTGGACCACGGGGGTGTGCATGCCTCTTCGGTAATTACTGGGGTTGGTCTCTCCGGAGTACTGGTCAGTTGGCAGGACGAGCAACGACGGATGAGCTCTTCAACCATGTGTTCCAGTTCTGGGAACCAAACTTTTTCCCTCATTCGTGCCCTCATTTTTGTCACCCCCTGATGGCCTTCGTGGGCTAGTTGTGAGGTGCGGTGTTTCTGCGCTTGAGGTATGACCAAACGTGATCCCCTTAGCAATATTCCATCACTTGTGGCGCTGAGTTCGTTTTGGTGTATACGGTATTAGTGGTGGCCGCTTCTTGGATGCTCTCGAGGGTCATGGCCTGTGGTCACGCTGCGGCGGACACCAGGTGGACATGCTGCTCGACATCTTCTTCATCTTCCTGAGCCTCTTGCAGTGTTGGGTGCCTGGACAGGAAATCCGTGGGATTCTTTGCCCCGGGCCGGTACATCAGCTCCATCTCGTAGGACTGTAGCGGCACAGCCTATCGTTCAATCGGGGGGAGGTGGATGAGTAGCAGTTCCTTCGGAGAGAGGCATGAGGGGCTGATGGTCCGTGACCACAGTGTAGTGTCTTGTTAGGTACAGATGAAAATGGTTGCAGGCCCTCTTTATGGTGAGCGCCTCCACTTGATTTGGGCATATCTTGTTTCTGTGCAGGTGGGTGATCTGCTGGTGAGCGACAGTGCTGCCCATCTACCTGGTTCCTGTACCAGCCAGTACTGCTTCTAGTCCCACTGGGCTGGCATCGAGAAGCAGTTTGGTTCTCTTGGTCGGGTCAAAGTATGCGAGCATGGCTTTTTCTAGGAGCGCGTCCTTTATCCCTTGTAATGCTGTCTCTTCTTTCTCTCCCCATTGCCACTTGGTGTCTGTTCTGGTTAGGGTCCTGAGCGGTTCAGCACGGGTTGCCAGTCCTGGGATAAATCTCCCGCAGTATGTTGCCATCCCCAGGAAGCCTCTTACTTCTGTGGGTGACTTTGGGGCGGGAGCGGTTTTGATAGCATGCGAATTTCTGGGATCAACTTGGTTGCTCTTTCGATTAAACACATACCCAAAGAATTTGAGGGACGGCTGGAAGAACTGACACTTGTCTTTGTGGAGCATTGCTCCATGTTCACTCAGACGTTTCAATGTGCTTCAGAGGTGTTTGTGGTGGTCAGCTGCGATTGCTGAGTGGACTAATATATAGTCGCTGACGTTTAACACTCCCGGTAGACCTGACAACAGCTCTCTTACTGTGTTCTGAAATACCTCTGCTGCTGAGGATATTACGAAGTTCAAACGTTTGTACCTTCTTAGCCCCAGGTGGGTGCTGAATGTAGTAATGTAGCAGCTTTCTTTGGACAGTGGGAGTTACTGGTATCCTGCATTTAAATCAATGTTCGAGAACCACTTTGATCCGTTGACATCTGCAATGATGTCATCCATCATTTGTGTGATGTGCCGTTCTCTTTTGATAGCTTTGTTTGGCAGTCTCATGTTGATGCAGAGATGTATTGCCCGGGGCTGCTTCGGTTTCTCTGTGATGACCATCAGGGACACCCATGGTGTTTTTCCAGAAACTTTTTTGATCATGCCTTGCTTTTCCAACGTCTCCAGATCCTTCTCTACCAGTGGTCTCAGCTGGAAGGGCACCCTTCTCTGGCGTAGGGCAACTGGAGCAACTGTCTTCTGGATATGGCACCTGATGGGGTCACACTTGATGCAGCTGAGCCCCTGGAAGAGTTCAGGAAATTGGTCGAGCATCTCTTCTGCTTGGAGAGTCTGGATACACCTGGTGAATGAGACTAGACTTAGATCTTCTGCTGTGTGGCTGCTCAGCAATGTGTCTGCCTCTCTGTAAATTACATGGATGGGTGCAGTGACTTCCAGGTCATCGGTTTTGATGGGGACCGATATCTTTCCCTTCAGTGGCAATGGGGTGTCAGCCCCATATACATATATCCTGGACTGTGATGGGGTGACTGGTGGGCAGGGTCGCAGATGTCGACATTGTTGGAGGCCCATAACGTTTACCGGCGATCCCATGTCGATGATAGCTTTAACTTCTGTGCCTGCAATCTGGGCAGTGCAGGTGGGTTGCGGCCTTCTGAGTCATTTGAGCTCTTTCACAAAGGATATGAGGTATATTTTCCCTTCGTCCTCTTCTGGAGAAGAGTCACCTTGTCCTTGGTATTTGGGGCCGGTTCGCGATGTCTCTTCTGGTGGCATGGTCGTGGCTAGGGACAGTTGTCGTATTGCCCGTGGTGGCAGTTTTTGGCTTCTGGTGTCGCGGCCTCAATTCCATCGTCGACACACGGTGGCATAGTGGTGTGGGATTCGGCAGTTGGTGCAAATTTTTCCTTGTGCGGGGCAATCCTTGGCGACATATAGCTCATAACTGCAGTATCCGCACCGCGATTTGGGTATGTCCGGTTTTGCTCTTTGGTTTGTGTTGGCGCGCGGTCTTGTCCTGAGGGCATCAGCTCGCTCTGTCTTGATCGGGTCTGTCCATCCTGGGGGCTTGGTGAGGGCTAGGTCCATTTTGTTGGCCCTGGCTGCTGACAGGTCGTGGGACACTGCTAGCATGAGGATGTCTTCCAGCGCGATTTTCAATTTGCGTAGGATGAGTCCACATACTGTCTTGTCCCTGCACCCCTGAATAAGCTGTGCCCTAATTTCTTTTGGCTGATCATCTTCAGTGCAGGTGCTTGCAAGCTCGCACAAACACACGTAGAAGACGTCCATGGACTCCCCTTCTCTTTGGCGGGCTTAGCAAAAGTTTGAAGAGTTCAAAATCCGTGTTGAGTTGGGGGTCAAATTGAGCGTCTAAAGTGGCGACTGCTGCGCCATAATATGTTGCCACCCCTGGTAACACCCGAGCATAGATCGGGACTTTATGTGCTCTGCGTGCCAGTGCATGCCACACCCTGGAGATGCACTGAGCTGTTTGTATCGTGTCCCTTGGCATATACATTGACAGGTCCACTATAAGAGCAGTCAATGGCCTGGGATGTACGTTATCTTTTTCTTCCGCAATGTGTGGGATATGCGCGTGAGGTTTCGTCCAATAATGTGCATGCTGAGCCTGCACACAGAGGAAGTATAATTGGAGGTCTGGAGCCTCGAAGCCCCCTAGGTGGTACGGTTGGGTCAGAATCCTCCAACTAGTCCTAACTTGCTTTCCTGTCATGGTAGTCTTTGTGAAATAGAGCGTATTCGGACAAAGAAGGTCTTATTTAACCATATTGGTATATTCCAGAACAGGTATAGGAACCTTGGCAGTATGATCATTTTCTGTAAAGTTATCCTGTCTGCCATTGAGAGAGGCATTTTAATCCATGTATCCACCTGCTCATCCAATCTCACCAGAGCTCTACCATAGTTCTCTCTGACTACTAGTTCTGCATCGCGATGAATCCAGATTCCTTGATATTTCACTGGATCTGTGTGCCATTTTAGAGCGTACTCCAGGTTAGGTTCTGAGGTGTCAGCAGTCAGGGGTATCATAACTGATTTATCCCAGTTTATACGAAGGCCTGAATATTGCTCATATCGGATATATTCTCTTATTAGTGTATTTAGATTCTTATTGGGGTGTGTGATGTAAAGAACCATATCGTCTGCATAAAGCGCTATTCTGATAGGTCTGATGTCGAACTGTAGGGCAGTTCCGAAGTGTTTCTGTCTAATTTTGCAAGCCATTGGTTCCAGGATAAACGCAAATAACATTGGTGACAAGGGGCAACCTTGTCTGCTGTCTTGTGTTATCTCTATCAGGCTTGATGTGTTCCCGTTTATTCTAACACGCGCTTTAGGTGCAGCATATAGCAGTGAAATCCATTTTAGAAATGGTTCTGGGAACTCTATTCGTCAAAGAGTGACACACATGAAGTCCCACTCCACTGAATCGAATGCCTTGGCTGTGTCTAATAGAGCCGCAGCAGCTGGTGTTTCCAGATCTAACTGGTGATATAACGCGAATATAGTACGTATATTGTGAGTAGTGGATCGTGTGGGCATAAACCCTGCTTGATCTGGTAGCACTAGATTGCACAGCAGCGGTTGTATTCTGGTCGCTATTATTTTCGCCAATATCTTGACGTCTATGTTTATCAGAGATTACGGCCTGTACGATTCACATTCGGTAAGATCTTTACCCGGATTTGGTAGTGCTATCAGGAGTGCCTCATTTAAGGAAGCCGGGAGTGTGCCCTCCTCATAGGCCTCTTCGTACATCTCTGCTAGATAGAGTATCAGTAGATCTCCAAATTCTTTGTAAAATTCTCCCGGAAGGCCGTCAAGGCCCGGAGCCTTATTATTTGGGAGAGAATTAATGGCACCCACAATTTCATCTTTTGTAATATGGTGGCAGAAGTATTCTCGGTGCGTATCTGAAAATCACGCAAGTGCCACATCATCCAGGTATTCATGTATGTCATGTGTAGAGACCATTGCCCGGGCAGTGTACAATTGAGCATAGTATTTGGTGAAGCAGTCTAGAATAGTGCCATATACTGGTTGAGGCTGAGCATTTTGGATCTGTGTAATGTACACCGCAGTGTGGGAAGGTCTGATTTTGAATGATAGTGTTTGGCCAGGCCTCCCACCCTCTACATAGTGTTTAGCCATATATTTGCACGATAAGTATTTTATCTCATCGTCAGCAATTTTGTTATATTTATCTATCTAGGACCTGATTTCAGCTAGTAGTGTTTCATCTTGGGTGTCTTCTAATTCCCGTTCAAGTCTGGTGATGTCGGCTTCTGTCTGTTTCAGTTGTTGTTGGATATCCCTAGAATGTCTGCGTGTTTACTAATGCAATGGCCCCTGACAGTGACCTTGAAATCCTCCCAAAGTGTCCTTGTGCTGGTGACCGAACCTGTATTGTGTTCGAAATAGTCCAGTATCGCCTGTCTCACCTCCTCACGGAATACCTGATCCTGAAGTGCTGATTGCCTCAGTCTCCATGTGAATTGCCACGGGGTATGTGTTGGGATCGCCAATTTGAGTCATACTGGGGCGTGGTCTGAGAGTGTTTTATAGGTAAGTGGTCTATGGCAATAGTCCAAGTGCACACATCCTGAGTCGCTAGCCAATAGTCAATTCTGGACCAGGTAAGGTGTGATAGTGAGAAACATGTGCCTTCTCTACTTCCTGGGTTCCTTAGCCTCCATATATCTACCATGTCCCAGTCCATTAATTTAGCAGATTGTTTGCCATATCTATCATTCCCAGTTGACCTGTCCAGCGTAGGGTCTAAGCAAGTGTTAAAGTCTCCGCCCCGTAATATGGCTGTGGGTTGTAAATCCCGTAACTGTGTCCAATTTTGTGTGAAAAAGGGGGGGTCATCGTTATTCGGTCCATACACATTGACAGTTGTTATCACTGTGCTGCCAAAGCACCCTTTCACTATGACATATCGTCCCTGATCATCTTTCATAGCCTTTTAGATTGTAAAGGGTGTGTCATATTTCACTAAGCGCAAGACCCCCTTGTGGGTTGTGAAGTCCTCTGACATTCCAGGTCAGGAACGTCAGTGTTCTATGATGATTCAGAGATTCAGCCATTGGTGGTGTCTCTGCCATCTGTCCAATTGTGATGTACGTAGTGTCTCATATTGTCTCTCATGTGTTTATCTATTTTTATACTACTGGTTGGAGATTTTTGCTTAACTCCCTTACCCTCCCCCTCCCACTCCACCTTTCCCTTATCAGTGGAGACAGTTCCATCAAAAACGAATACCATATCCCTGCGGGAAAAATCAAGAAAAAAAAATAGTAAATAACTTATGTGGTTCACACATAGGGGTCGGACGCCGTAAAGTCTGGATACAGGGAGATGTCCATTCCTTCGCAGGTCAATTTGCCAAGTTCTCTGGCCTTTCGGAGTGCTGCATCTCTGTCTCTGTAGTTTAAAATTCTTGCTATCATTGGTCTTGGTCGGGAACCAGCCGGGGGCTTTGGCGCCTGTGATCTGTGTGCCCTTTCGACAATGAAGATATCGTAAAACGTGTCTCGCCCCAGTAGTTGCTTCACATAATGCTCCATCGGACCAGTGTTTGTCGTTTCCGATACTCCCGTTAGGCGGATGTTGTTTCTCCGGGACCTTGCTTCCAAATCCTCCGCTTAGGCCGTCATCGCCACCAGCTGCTTGTCCATCCTGATCTGTTTCGCATCTATCTGCACTTGCCCATCTTCAGCTTCGGATATTCTGAGTTCCGCCATGTCTAGTCTTTCTGTGTGTTTGTCTATGAGCTCAGACATTCTGTCTACCCTGTCCGTTAAAGAGTCTATCTTTCCATCAATGTTCGACAGTGCCGCCTGAATCGTGGTAAACATAGTCTGTATATCATCGGTTGACACCCCTCCTGATGGCCCTGTCGCTGATTGCACCATTGTTTGCTCTTCAGGGTTATGATCTTGTTGTTTCTTTGCCTGTTCGAAGTTTATTTTGGGCTTTGTACGGTCCGCCTTGCCCATGATGCGTTTTTTTTTTATCAGATCCGCAGCACTTCGGATTGCGGCAGCGCTGATACGATAGTTGGGTCCAGCCGTACTCCCGTGGTAGTCCCATAGTGTAGACTCTCTGTATTCCGTTCAGATTACACTTCCTGTATATGATTTCCTATCCCGAGTACAGTTCCATGCCAATCTTTGAGTATAGCACTGAGTTAATTTGCCTGTAAGTGTTATTTGTGGATTCACTGTAGGCACAATATTGTCTCTTGCGTTTGTTTGCTGTCCCAGTTGTGCCTCCAGCACTCAGTTTCAGCTAGTCACCTGCAGAACACCGCAACACTTGTCATTAGTGCCACGACTCCTTGTTCACCCCCCTCGCTCGACACACGAGCAGGACCGTCGTTATGCCAGGTTTAGCCTCTCTAAGTGATGGCACAGCTTCTTAGGTGTTTCTCGTGTGGGGATGCAGGGGGGGTGGATTTGCGATGCGCCGTGGTGTCTCAACTCTATAGCAGCAGTGTGCTCAAAGGAGACAGCCCATCAGTATCTCCGGGGTTAACTGCCCCTTCATCTGGCCTCTCCAACTGTAACTCAGGCTCTTTTTTGAGTTGAGGCACTGGCGCGCGTGAGCCTCCCAGTCACACTCTTGCTCAGACTGGGTCTCCTCGTATAGGCTGCCTTCACACCGTCTCAGGACCCCACACAGGGTTCTCGTCTGACTGGTCCTTTATCTGTGCATCTGTAATTCGTCTGCAGTGGATCTCCACCCACTCAGTGTGCACCTCCTCACCTCATACCTTGTCTCGGTCTCTACCGGCGCTTGTCCGCCGCACCCTTTGATCCCAGGGAAGGCACCCCAACCTTGTTTGTAATTGTTGCAGGCATCCAAAATTCAGGGCCCCAGTCTTTAACTCCACTTTATCATGGCACCTCCTATTACGCTCCCCGTGTGTTTCTGAGATCCTCTTGGTCTCCACTCGTATCTTTTCCTGCCCCACTCACCGCTTCTGCTGCTCCAGATTATGTCCTGTGGGGCTGTAGAGTATCTTCGGCCTTCCAGGGCTCGAGTCAGCACCCAGCGAGCCTGGCCTCTTTACGAGGCCGCTGTGCGTGCCGTGCATCACGGTCAAAGCCTCCACTGCTTCCCGCGGCTTTGGTTTCACTTTCGTTCAGCAGGCCCCAGCGCGTCGGTCTCCGTTTCCCAGGTCTGCAGATTGTTTAGAGTCCCTCTGTGCTCGCTATCTCTTCCGCTTTCAAATATCGTCGTTCCTCCACAGTTTCAAATGTTGTAAGTTCGTTGTATCAAGGATTTTGCAGGATCGTTTGGGCGTTTTGCGAGGAGCTCACTTAGTCAGCGGCCATCTCGCTCTGTAGCTAGCTCCGGCCCCACATCAAATTAGTTGTCGAGGCGTTTGATCCATATTTTCCATCTGGGGGATGCTGTGGCAGGGTTCTCCAACTCACTGAATGGCGGCAACCCCCTTAACGCTGCATGCTGGAACGGTACACGGACCAAGGTGGGGGCTTGGGCATCACCTCCCATTGTGTTCCTGTGCAGTTATGGCACAGTGCCCAATGCTGAAGCAGTGGCCGGCAGGGGCCGAGAGGTGTGGGTGGCTGGAGGTTGCTGTTGGCGAGTGCCTGGTGTGTGGAGTGCAGATAGCAGCTGGTGCCCTTAGATAGGGGAAACAGCTGTCTGGGGCATTGGTCTTTGCCCCTTCCACACGGTGAGATGCAGCATGTGTTGTGCCCATATAGCACTAGCAAATTACCGGGCCTGATGAGGAGTGCTGAGGAATCAACTGTCTGTGCACACGTTAGGGCCGGCAGGAGGGCGAGACAGTGCAGGACTAGGGCTGACGGCAGGTATGTGGCACTTACTCGTGGTCTGCTGAAAGGGCATGAGTGTGGCTCATTGTGCTGTGGTAAGGTGTGGGGCACAATGCGGCCGCGTGCACACACTCGCGGACCGTTGATGATCACTAGCGTGGCTCCTCGCGCTGGGTGGAGCCTCGGAACACAGTGTGGCCGTGGCGGTAGAGCAGTGCGGGATGCGAGGATTGCGGCCCCCACCCTCGTTGCCAGTGTGGTGCCAGGATAACCGATGACCTGCCTTCTGTGGGCCAGAGTCAGGGCGCAGGCATGGGCACATGAACAGACACACACTACGCTGAGTGGTAGTACCGGAAGTAACCTCGAGCGGGTTCTTCCCATTTATTAATCCCTGCAGGATACGCCTGGCCGGCGGATGATGTGGGTGCGTGTTTCCAGTGCGGAGTCAGAAACGCACGAGCGCTGACCACTACACCTAGCACAGTTGGTAATTGCGGTACAGTTTGTGCCTCCCAGTGCAGATCCTAGCGATAAAGGTGCCCTTAAAGGTTTGCTGAAAGTCTGCAAAATATATTAATCTGGACATTGTGCCAAATGACCGATTGTTTCACGTCAACAGCTTGCCATAAGTATATGAAACATGGCCAAGACTAACAATGGTCTAAACAAACACTGTTGTACTTCACAAGAGCAAACAATGGTAATAGTACCCAATTTTGGATTGTTTACAATACATTATCGGACAGAATTGCTAACATTTTGCAGCCAGTTGGATGTCAAAATTGACACAGACAAATGCAAAATGTTTAGTTGGGATTTACTTTCTGGTGCAAAATTTATTTTGGTCTAGAAAGTCGCCCCAAAGTAACACAAAGTCGGATTTTCAATTGCTATGCATCAATTGACCTTTCTAGGGTCGTGCATGGGAATTCCCATTGAACCACCCATACGTTTATCGCAAAGCCTAATAATGGTAGACAGAACTTTGTGCCAAAAAATAATGCTTATTGAGCCTGGCATTAAGAAGGAGAAATGTATTTATTTCTCTAAACATTTTCAACTTCACATGCGTGCTGCCCTGCACAGCACACATCAAATGTGGAAAAGGTTTGAAAGTTTGTCTAGGCATAGTATTTTGTGTTGGAAGGGTAGCCCTCCAGATCAAAACCTATGCTAAACATGATACGGACAACTTTGCAGTATGAAACAAAGGTATGTGAGTCACTTAGGCAGCCCGATTGTGTGCCAGCACTAGGGAATTTGAGCAGTCATGTAATATCTTTGTAGCTATGGCACAGTTCTGCTATTCCGCTCATGTAACGCAGCACTGCAAGAATGGTTGCTGCCTTGTGTTGAATGACATCTTTTTAAATCTTACCCCAGGAGTTCAAATCAACAACACTAAGAGCTGCTGCTCTTCTTACCGCTCTGTCAAGCGACATGCTATTTATTTAGATAGGTGAAATAGCAGCTTTCCTCTGGAAGATTTATGCAGGCCTCAGGCCAGACATTAACATCTATGTAAAATAACACCATCAGATAATATTTTAGCATACTGCAGTTATGCTTATCATGATCATTTGAGTTCACAGTTGACTTGTTAAATAGCTCATTGCAACTGATCTAATCACATATTTTCCAATTTCATATTTCTTGAGCGAAAATCTACCCGAATGGTTTGTTGCAGCTAACAAAATGGAATGCATTGACATAACAATACATTTAAAATAGTGGGAGTAGTTAGAGATAAGAAAGATCTTAAGTTAGGATGTACCAAATGCATGGTGTTAATACAAGTAAAGAGCATTCTCAGTTCTTGAAAGTATGTACATACATAAAGCAGCAGTAAACGTATTGGGATCTTTGCCCAGATATATAAAGGGTTTTGCAACTGCTAAACATGTGCACTACGGATTGCAAAACTTTGTAATTGCACAAACCCAATTCACAATGTACAATAGTAAGGAGTGAGGTGTAAATGTCTTTGAGACTCACAGTGTCCACATTGTGTTTACCTGTGAATCACAAGGAAAAGACGGAAGTGTGGGCCAAAACTTCCTTCCTACTGTTGCAATCAAATGAACGATTACAGACTGGCAAGGGCAGTCAGTACGAGCAGGAAAGTATGAACTGTGTCTTTTATTGCATCAACGGACCTAGATTGTTGGCATTGATATCTCTGAGTAGTGAGAGGTTGCTGAACAGCCTGAAATGAATGGTCTGTTTCTCTTAAATATGGTGACTGTCTGGAGAAAGCTAATTGTCATTTTGCCACCCTCATGTGGCACTTGTTGTAATGTGTATGCTGAGTGTTCAGTGGAATTTCTGTCTGCATGTATTTCATGCTTGTCATTATGTTCTGAGTCTCCTTGGAACTGGAGATTCTAAAGAGGTCAGTTGGAGCGGTTTCTCTGTTGTCGGTTACATGTACATTTCCTGTTAAATAAACTCTTTAATCATGTGCCTGTGTGGTCTTAAAACTGGCGACGAGGATGGGATGGCCATGAGATGAGTGCAGGAAGTATTGACCCCATCGAGATACTCGTGTGAGAGCAATTGTGCAACTGCACAGGCAGACAAGGACGACTGGTTCCTGCATATATGGTCATCGCTCCTCCGAGGGTGCCACGCTACAGAGGTAAAAGCATTCTTTGCTGTCCATGGATTCCCCACTGTTATTGACAGTTTTTTTTAGGTCAAGCCTGGGCATCGCATGCGCTGGTCTGTGAGCCATGCTGTATTGGAGTATGGAATAGAAGCCCGCCCACTCTCTGCCCATATTTGTCATTGGCTTTTTGTCATTGCCCTTCGTAAATGCTGGCTTCTGATTCTTTAATAGGCTTGTTAGTCCTTTCTTAGTACCGCATTGTCTTCATGCGTTACCTCCCACGAGGACTAGCCCTTTTACTTTGGTTGTTACACAGTGAATCTTTTTTAGTCTGTAAGCACTATTTTCTTTAATGCGTTTCTACTACTGTAGGCACGACATGCTTTCCTGCCACATTCAGGGTGTCATGAGTGTTTTCACTTTCTAAGCAGCCGGGAACAATGGCTGTCGCTTCTGCGAATTGGTCTTGCATTTATAATAGTTTGAGCTATTGGCATTGTACCTGACAATGCCTTTTATTTATATGTTAATTACCAAAACATTTAAATAAAAGTCATTTTCATTTACAATACCAATAGCTTAAACTCCTGCAAATGCGAGGCCTACTACATTGCGAGTGCTTGTTTAAACAGGTTACTGACCGGCGTGAGACTGCACTTCGAGCCACGCAGTCTCTGCTCGTATGCGAGTGCTAGGAGGAAACAATGGAGGCCATGTCACCGCCTGAGTCTGACCTCTGCTTGTGTGGCCAAGCTGTTCAAATAATCGAAGCTGTTTCTATGTACTAATGCAATAAATGTGTATATGAGGTGTTGCAAGCGCATTTATTGATGAACGTGGACCTGTGGTGCATGTCTGAGGAAAATCTCTGTTGTGGAGCTGGAAAGGAGACAAGTGTTTTGGGGTTTTTAAAAGAAAAAAACATTGAAATCTACTGGCAATTTCTAAATTCCAATAGATGTGATGTGTAACAGCCAGGTATAATCCACAGTCATCCACGTGCGTGAATGAAGGCTTATCCAACATAGCAATGTTACCCTCCTTTCACTTTTCAACGTGTAGACCCTTGCAGCCAGGCGATTGTCCTTCCAATGCCATGCAATATCATTCCATGCCTTCATCTTTTTTCAATCTCTCATCATCAAAGCACACAGGACTCATCTAAGAAATCACAAACTTTGAAGCCGTCTGCAAAGTCCTTACTTCTCAACTGTATAACAACGCTGAGAAAAGTTCTAAAACCCATAATTGTTGATTTACAGACTTTAATTAGTAAGGTTATAGCGATAATGAGCGCCGCCGGAATTATGTGATTGTGCGGCTGTGGCATTTTCTCACATAGTTATAGATTAACCGTATATGCCACATAATCGATCATCTGCTAAATAATTTGGCGATTTTAACGAGAAAAAAAATGTTCTAGCTCAAATAGTTCAAAAGGTATTTACAGGTCAGTGACGCGTGTTGCCATGCAGTGAAAGTCCCGTTGCAAACGCTAACTTGTCACTTTTCTGCTGCTTTACTATATTTGGGTGTGAATCTGGTACAATGGGGTGCAACCAATGCCCAGACAGTGCTAAGAAGTGTAAAAATGTCAAAATAACGAAGCATTTCTATTGCAAAATGTGCTGCATTATGCCACATGCTTTGTCTTTTGTTGCAGAATAATTTACTCAGCCCTGCTGCTTAATTTGGCCCTCCCCTGCTGCGTAATTCCAACAGTCCTGCCAATTATCAGGCCTTTTAAATGGGTTTCTGCTAAACACCATCCAAGAGATATTAGGTTTTTAAAGGATATCCCCGCTTACAGAACACTTACCAAGAAGTTAGAGAAGACGGTAAGGATTTTAAAATCGATTCTAGATTAAATTATGTTTCTCACAGGCATAAAATACTCCAAGTTTATTATAATGATTAAACATCAGCTTTCAATTAACATGTGAAAACTGCTCCAGGACAAACTAGAGAATTGATTGCTATTCCAAATGAGCCGAGATGATCATTTTCTACCAGTGTTAAAAGTGTGATAATCCAAGGACCCATTACAGTTTTAACCAATATCTCTTAGCTGCCCATGTTTACAGCTCAACATTATAGACAACTCATGCACATAACAAAGTGTTAGGACTATGGTGAAAAATCTCTTAGAACCTTCTTCATGTCCTGGAACTTATACATTGCTTGAGTAATTGAACAGGATCACCCGAGGGTGCCAATCAGCCCTGTTGTCCAAACCCATCATTATTCAGACAAATGATAAGACACGTGTTAGTTAACACATATGATAGAGGATGATTACTTTTGTTGTGTGCTTGATATTAAAGGGCACATCAATCAAATCTAAAGTGCCCTTTAGGGATAGCGTAAGATATTCAATAACGTCAGAAAATGACTTGTCTGGTAAGAAATTGACTGACTCTGATATAATAGAAGGGAGCTTCAGACATCCGTCAAGTTGGTGTCTCGGAAAGCTTGAGATGTTTGCAACTGAGTCAGTTTAATTTAGGACATGTGCCATTGAAACATCAGTGTGGCTGCTGAAGGGTCCGTCACAAGTCAATAAAGGATCAGAGAGGTTATGAATGCCAGTCAGATTGTTAGCTATCCGCCCCTAATAGTCAGGTAGGGATGGCGCATAGCGAGGCACAAGCTTTGATTGTGTCTTTCAAAAGCTGATAATTCTATGAAAAATCTTGCAAACTCTGTAGTTGACATATAAAGTCTTTTGCTTTTTCCGCAACTTAATTAACTCTTCCATAAAGGTTGGAACAACAAGTAGCCCAACATCCTATCAGCAGCAAAAGCATTTTAGCTGTCAAGAGAGCCTTATATTAGGTGGAGAGAATTGCAAGAAAAACACACTTGACTATGGGTGGCACCAATATTTCAATTACTCACATGTTTACTTTTGTGTAAAGTGTCCAAAAATTATTAATAAACATACTAGCCCGGCAGAGCCAAAATTATGGCATCTTTATTGTTCTAGGTAAAGGATTATAGCTTATTCATTACTATAATGCTGCAAATGCCCATCAATAATGAAGCAGGAAAAAACCCTCACATATTAGGACTAGAATAGTAACACATCTCGAAAAGGGTACTGTCAGGTAGGAAACCTGATTTTGAAAATTAAATAAGTCATCTATGACTGTGCCTTGCAAACCAACAGGACTGGATGCTTAATGTATAAAAGCAGGACATACTTGTCTTTTTTCATTACCCCTCAAACACAACCTTGGCCTGAGATTGAAAACAGTAGTGGACCCAGTATTGAGACTAGATGCTCAATGAATAAAAGTGGGACATGCTAAATAGTCAAATCTGCTTACCACTGCGTAGAAGCAGTTGCATTTTCACCTACACAAGCATAATCTATATAAGTAAAAATGTAAACGTTCCTTTGTTCAAAATCGTAAATCTCCGAAAGTTCTTCACCGATTGCTTTGAGATTTTGGCACAACTTTCGATTCGAATACCCGAGTGTTTTTATATACACAACGTTGGATTCGAATACGGGCATGTCGAATACGAGCGTGTTTTTAAGGCGCTCAACCTCGGACCTGGGGATCTGGGTTCGAGTCTTGGTAACGACGCCAAACATCCTGTGATTCTGGGAAAATCACTTAATCTCCCCGTGCCTAACAAAAAAAATGAATGTGTGTCCTCATGTAACGTAACTCGTGCTATGTAAAGCGCTCTGATACCTGATTAAGTTCGGGTCTAGTTCGCGCTATATAAAACTCTGCAAAAAAAAAAGCCCAAATAGATACATAAAAATGTCAATGTTCGTTTGTTCAAAATCTTAAATCTCAGAAAGTTCTTCACCGATTGCTTTAAAATGTTGACACAAAGTTGGATTCGATTAAGCACGTGTTTATATATACACAACATTGGATTTGAATAAGTGCGTGTCCAATACGTGTGTGTTTTAAATCGAAAGGCTGAACAGATCCTATCGATTTGGTTGCTGTGCAACAAATACAAGGGACGCATAGAGACAATAGTCTACATATATTAGGATGGACAGTTGGTGTCAGGATGGCAGACCGGGAAGTGGGTGGAGGGAAGGGGGAGGAGTTGGTTGACTTTGCAACATTAGTGTGTGTTTATATAGACACAACGTTGGATTCGAATACGCCCGTGTCCAATACGCCCGTGTTTTTAATCGAAAGGCCGAACAGACCCTATTGATTTGGTTGCTGCGCAACAAATACAAGGGACACATAGAGACAATAGTCTACATATATTAGGATGGACAGTTGGGAGCCAATTCCGATCCTGGAAAAATGCCCTCGAATCCCTGTACGGAGCTATATTCCCGTACAAAATGTACACCGACAATGTCTCCGTACGTACAAGGAAGTACGATCCTAACCGCAAGCAAAACCCCATACAAATCGTACCAAATACAGTACAAACAAAAACTACGTACCATACATATCCGGGTCACGCTGTACGCGCTGTCGGTACGTAAACAGGAAGCATTTTCCGACCGACCAAGTACGATCCGTTCCGGCGACACTCCGTACGACCCTATTGCTACGGGAGCTGAAAACTACTGTAAAAGCAGAGTCTGGTCCGTACCGCAACCCGGTACGCCACAGACACGCCATGAACCCCATCGACCGTGTCTTCCCAGTCCTGTACGCCTACGACCTGGTACTAAGAAACCGACGACGGCGCAGACGGTGAGTACAACGTACCAACAACAGAAATCTACATGTACGGTGCGTCACACGCTCACGTATATCACCTTTGCAATGGTGAAACGTCGCGCACACATGTACGCACTGTCGGGGTACGGCCGTTCGCCTGTGGCACCATTGCAATGGTGAAATGTCCCGCACACATGCCGTGAATGTCGGGGTACGGTGTGTAACAATTTAGCCTATACCACCATATCAATATTAATACGAGTCTCACACATGACATCAATGTTGGGGTACGGTGCGTCACACACTCGCCAACTTCACATTTTCTATAGTGGTTCGACACGCACACATGCTATTTATGTTGGGGTATGGTGCACACATCTGAGGGGGGTGTGGATGTGACTCCCAGCAGTGCCCAGACATAGGAGGGGTGGGTGGATGTGACACCCAGCAGTGCCCAGACATAGGAGGGGTGGGTGGATGTGACTCCCAGCAGTGCCCAGACATAGGAGGGGTGGGTGGATATGACTCCCAGCAGTGCCCAGACATAGGAGGGGTGGGTGGGTGTGACTCCCAGCAGTGCCCAGACATAGGAGGGGTGGGTGCACAGGACTCCCAGCAGTGCCCAGATATAAGAGGAGTGGGTGGATATGACTCCCAGCGATGCCCAGACATAGGAGGGGTGGGTGGATGTGACTCCCAGAAGTGCCCAGACATAGGAGGGGTGGGTGGATGTGACTCCCAGCAGTGCCCAGACATAGGCGGGGTGGGTGGATGTGACTCCCAGCAGTGCCCAGACATTGGAGGGGTGGGTGGATGTGACTCCCAGCAGTGCCCAGACATAGGAGGGGTGGGTGCACAGGACTCCCAGCAGTGCCCAGATATAAGAGGAGTGGGTGGATATGACTCCCAGCGATGCCCAGACATAGGAGGGGTGGGTGGATGTGACTCCCAGAAGTGCCCAGACATAGGAGGAGTGGGTGGATATGACTCCCAGCAGTGCCCAGACATAGGAGGGGTGGGTGGATATGACTCCCAGCAGTGGCCAGACATAGGAGGGGTGGGTGGATGTGACTCCCAGCAGTGCCCAGACATAGGAGGGGTGGGTGAATGTGTCTCTCAACAGTGCCCAGACATAGGCAGGGTGGGTGGATCTGACTCCCAGCAGTGCCTAGACATAGGAGCGGTGGGTGGATATGACTCCCAGCAGTGGCCAGGCATAGGGGGGGTGGGTACACAGGACCCACAGCAGTGCCCAGACATAGGAGGGGTGGGTGCAGAGGACTCCCAGCAGTGCCCAGACATAGGAGGAGTGGGTGGATATGACTCCCAGCAGTGCTCAGTGAAGGTTTGGGGGCATCAGCATCACATAAATCCTACTTCTGTATGTGTACAGCCATAACCTCTGACAGTCCTGATGATGCCATAGCAAAACATCACGCACAGCAGTGTCCCACTCCATGGAGGACTCATACCTGTAAACCACTGTGTGACACACCACATGTGGGTGTGAGTTCAGATCACACATGCTGATCCACCCATGGAGGTTGCACTAAATCTATATAAGCTACCATCATCACTCAGTGGACTGAAGTCATGTAACAGGCCGCAAAACAAATAGAGCATAAAGGGTAAATACACTGTCATGTATCTCATGGCCCTGATATGAATGTACATCTGGACAAACAAGTGCTGTGTCATGGACGGAACAGGGTAGAAACACCTTAGATCAAAATCAATACATTTTGAGTAATGGGCTGTAATTGCCTGCATTATAAATCCGAACATAAGGGTAAGGCTGTGACCACATATATCTGTATAGTGTGAAGAAGGCTGATGTTGTCCATGCTGGCATACATACATACAATGAACACAAACACAGTGAGTAGCATGGATGGCACAGACCAATGAGAATAACTCATCCATGAGCAGGCATGGCCATTGCAGAAGGTAATGTTCTCAAATATGGAAGGCCTGTACTAATTTCACTACAACATTAGTGCACCTGTCTGTAGTGTAGATCTCATGTGTCACTAAGGAAGGGACACTCTTACGAACAATGTCTGTATACAACCTGCACACACACAAATCCAGATACTGTGCTGCAACATTGGGGGATGGCGCTTAGATACCATGTTGAACATCATTACCATCTGAAGGTGGGCACCTTTCACAATTTGAAAACATCAAAATGACACCAACTCCTGGGCACACAGCACCTAAAGCAAGTACCTGAAATGCAATAGTTCAGATAGAAAAATAAAATGCTTTATTCAGCTTAAAAATCAAATGTAGGTAAGAAAAGAGTCCAGGCTCAAAGAAGGCCATTGGCCAGTCCAATAAACTGTCCATCACAGTGGTTACGTGGAGGTTATCACCCATAAACTTGCCTGCACATGGATGGACTCACAGGTCTGTGGACCCGTGGGGAGCATCATCATTGTCACTGACCGGCACCGCAGGGACAGAAGACTGTAGGATAGGTGTAGTGGGTGCAGGTGGGGAGGATACCTCCACAGTGGCTGGTGCATCTCCAAAGGTTGCCACATATTCTGCACTGCACACTGCTGCCAGCTCAGACAGGCTACCACCTGACCCCGGGGGCACAATGGGAGTGGAGGTAGAGGGTAGTGAGTGATGCGTAGCGTGTTTCTGGCTGCGTGTCTGCCGTCTGTCCCCAGTCCCTGTGGGTATGCCTACATCCCCGTGAGAGTATGTGCCTGGAGTACTGCGCCGACACTTCCGTGGTGGAGTGCTGGGTGTCCCTGTTGGTGTGCATGTCCCTGTGCATTTGCGTGTGCTTTGGACAGGTATGGGTGAGGGGGATGTGAATGGTTCAGAAGGAGTGGAGGGGATGGGCCGCTGCTGGAGGGCAACTGCTGCCGTCAGTGCTGACTCTATGGCCGAAAGACTCCGACGTTGGTCAGACATGTTTGCTGACATGCCCTCCATGAATGACAACAACTGCGTCAAGATTGCAGTTTGGCCTTGGAGGACAGTCTGCATGGATGTCTGACCAACAAGTATCTGCCGGAGTAGGTCCATAGCTTCGGCACTGAGGGCAGCAGGGGACACAGGGGCAGGGGCTGCGGTGCCGGGGACGAAGGAGACATGAGGGCAGCACGGACCGAAGGCACACTGTCAACTGGGAGGGTGGAGATGGGTCTAGAGGAGGCAGGGACAGACACAGAGATGGACGAAGCTGTCGCCGCATATTCCCCCTCCTCCTGGGAGTCAGATGACGAACCGTCCGCATGATACGAGGTGTCGCCTTCCAAAGGTACAGACGGTTGACTCCCCTCACCCTCCATGCCACTAGCACCCTCCAAATCTTCAGCACTAGTGGCACTGCAGCTGGGTCCCCCCTCCTGGTCTGTGCTCATGTCTCCTCCTTCTGCCTCGGTTGATGATGCTCTGGGCAAGGAGAAGAAACAAAAATGCATCAGTTACCTGTACACATATGACACAGTTGGTCACATAGCAAATGATGCCATGCATCATGAGTAACAGCCCGATAGCTCTGCACATATTTGAGACTAGTATTGACCAGTTGGTATTGGCACAATTCAATTTGGACACAAGGATACCATGAACACATCAGCCCCCAACTCCTATCAGAGTTACACTTAGAAGAATCTGTTGTTTAACTTGATAGCAGACCCATACACTGAAGTGATGGCACTTAAAGTTCAGTATCATAAAAGCTTTTGTGGTGGCCATCAGGGCACAAAAGAACACCTCCCTCCACAAGGTGACACCACACTCAGAGCCCTGTAATTACATTTGGGTGATCCAAAAGGTGAAAAATATTGAACATCCTGTGACTCACAGTACTTCACACATTCAAAATGTTAGGAATGTGCACATTTTCACACTTGTGAATAGAACACGTATGTGCCTGCACGAAAGGACACTCACAAACAACTACACCCAATAAACCTGGACTGATTCCATAAACAGCTGGCACCTGGTCTGATGAAAGACTGGTAGGAATAAATGGCGTTGCAGTTTTGCCATTATACATGGGCCAATGGAGGTCTTGATGGCATGACACACATTACTCATTGTACAATTGTGCTCAAAGGAGTTCCAAGAGCCCAGAAGAACTGTGTGGACATGTATCTGGAGAACAACATACAACCTCAATCACTTACACTGGGCACATTTATAAGGTACCGGCTTGTAAGACAAAAATAGCCAAAGTTGTTTTGTGTGCACTACCTTGTTAGACAAATATCGTGCAAGCACATAGGTGCCACGTACACAAATCATCATATGTACACATTTAAAACACAAACACAATAATGACTAGATTTTGTGAGTGCCAGGGTACAATATTTAATGTGAGTCAACTTGCAACATGACTGTCCTCACAGGGGCATCTGGTACCTGATCATGCATTTGTTTGCAACATAAGACCTAATGCCTGTCATGTGAAGTGGGCCACAAGTCCTAAATCTACACAATGCTCATGCAAATGGGCCTGCAAATGTGTTACAGCAAAATTATACCTGCATCGTGCACACACCCTCATCCCCAGGATAAAGTACACCAGTGTACCCACTAACACAAAACAGCCTTCCACCACCACCACATGCATGTTGGACTCGATAATGAGGCACAATCAGGTTTAATATAAATTCACATAGGCTGTCAGGCATACAATGAAAACACTGCCCACCATTACAGGGGAAGTGCATGGTGTACCATCAGCCATCCTATGTCCACACACAGGTCACACCTTGTAAGTCAAAATCAGGCAGGCACATTTGACATCCCCTGCACAACACCCACATTCGTCAGGCAATGTCATTTATACAGACCATGAAGTGCAAGATTGGATTCAGGGGACACAAAACTGTGATGCAAGTAGTCCAAAAGTAACTCAAGCTCATCTTGTGGGGATGGCACTACATATCAGTCACAAACAAACAACCACCGATTGCTGTGAATAAGCACACAGGCACTGCCCAGTGTAACCATGCAGAAGCCAAATATGGTATCCATGTCCAGTGTACACATGTAGCAGCCACTGGTTACATTCAATCTATGGCAGGCTCCAATGCCACTGAGGCAGAGTCTTGATGAACACACATTGAATGGCCACTGTGTTGCATGACACACATAAATAGGAGTCCAGGGTGTGTCTGGTGACTGTAGTGGGCCCACTGATCTGTGCACATGGAATGCGCTGACTGTACCATCAATAACCGTCATGGCACTATGCATCACTTTCAAATGATGTACATCAGGTCTGATATCACAACATGGGTCATGGATGCTGCAAGGGTGTGCATTTCACACAACACACTACTATGTTGCAACGCATCATCAGGGCAAACAAATACAAAGTACAAACCAAGGGCACAGGTCATGGCACATGCAAGGTAGCAACACATGTCACAGACTTCACTCCCACCTGATGTGCAATTCAATGTGCAGTCCAAATAAATGGCAGCCTAGAATAACTTGTCCAAATGCCCAAAAAGCACAGACCAGGGGAAACATGTGGAGGAAGGGGGTGAGGGATGAAAATGGACACCATCTGAATATGTGGAATTGAAGCAACAGTGCACAAAGTGCCTGGCTGAAATCCAGGTGTCAGAGCACCTCAAGTAGCAGCGGGCACACAACAGTAAAAAACAGCCATGTACATACCCCTCTCTTGCTGCTGTCCTTCCTGCAACTGCCTATGGAGGTTGGGAAAGACCACTTCCAGGACCCGGAGCATGTGGGGGGTGAGGCGACGTCTTCCACCATGCGGGCGTGGAGCTTCCAGCTTCAGCTGCACCCGGGCGATACGCTGGGTCCAGCACCGGATATCTTGCCACCTCTTCCTGATGTTAGATACCCGCCGCAGGGCCCCCACACACCTGACAGCCCTGGCAATGCCCAACCAGATTTCCCCCTTCTCGTAGGCAGATACCTGTCAGGAAGACAAAGTGAAACAACATCACTACACCTTCACCATGTCTCAAAGACACACATGCACTAAATTGTTGAAGAGAACAGGCCACAGGATGCTGATAGGACTTGCATCATTGTAGATGTGAATTTGTTCTGTGGGCATACCCCCAATGCACGACAACCAATGAAAGACAACAGATGGCATAAGAGGGGAAACACACTCACTGATCATGGCACACACTGTACAACACATGCAACTACAGGGTGTGGGATAGCACGTGGCAAGCAGTCACATTTCCACATCCACTTAACAACCCTCAGCGGACCTGACAAATACACCCAGGCACAGATCATTTGCCCGTCACTGACCACAGTAGGTACAACCATCACTTGGCACATGTGCCACTTCACATACTGGAAACACAGGTCACATGCTAACTTTGCTAGGCAGGCACACAGCACTTCCCACGTGTCACATCAGATGTGCAGAGCTGATGCATATGCCATGCATCTACGGTGCAACACATCACATACACACTCACCCGGATGACAAGGAACAATCACATACTTCTATGTCCTTCAGGTCAGAAACATAATTTCCCAAATATCACCTTGGGTCCCCACAACTCATGTACTTCTGTGAGTACCTTCAGTTGTCAGCCTGGGGGAACACTGTTACATCTCAGGACATTTGTGAGTAAAGCCACCAAGGTATTGCATGCCGGAATGTGTCTTTCACAATGCATTGAATGTCACAGTAAACACAATGCAAGTGAGAAGTCAACACACATGAACTACATCATGCTCTGCATGAGAGACACCACCATGTACACCCCCTGTGACTCCCTCAAAACCACATAGCATGTCTGTCCCACCAATACACAATGCCTGTTGTGAGACACACACAACAGGTGCACAGTCATAGCGACTGCATTCAGCACTCAACTGCTCCCCTGGCCTCCCATACAGCTTGCTGTACTGTGGGAGGAGGGCATCCAGCAGGGCCTGGTTTTCCTCCCCACTGAATGCTGGGGCCCTCTTCATAGTACGAGCCATGAAATGCCAGAGGATGCAGAGACAGCAGCAGTTTGGTCCACTCCAATATTGTGCAGGCAAGTGCACTCTCACAGCCACATGCAGCCTTAAATCTGTGCTGCTGGGGGGCTTTCAGTCTCAGGAGTACAGTGGGATAGGCCAGTTCACTTTGCATTCTACCTCCCATCCAATCCCTTTAAACTTAAGGCTCTGACACACTTTTGCTGTTCTTCAAATTTGAGCTCTAGCTCCACAACCAATTTGCAACATTGTATTTTTCTGACCAACTGACTTTTGCAGGACACCTGTAGCACACATCCAAATCTCAGTATCCATGACAACCAGCCTGCATTCAGAGCCTAACACTTGTCCCCTTGGTGTTCCCAGAGTATTTTTGGTGATCCCCTCATGTTTTCAGTGCATTTCGTGCTGCGTAAGTCACCAATGCAATGGTGAAACGTTGCGCACACCTAAGCACTGTCGGGGTACGGCCCGTTCGTGGGTGGCACCATTGCAATGGAGAAACGTCCCGCATACACCTACGCACTGTCGGGGTACGGCCCGTTCGCGTGTGGCACCATTGCAATGGTGAAACATCGCGCACACATGTACGCACTGTCGGTGTACGGGTCGTTCACGTGTGGCACCATTGCAATGGTGAAAGGTCACGCACACATGTAAGCACTGTCGGTGTACGGCCCGTACGCCTGTGGCACCATTGCAATGGTGAAACATCCCGCACACGCGAACGCACTGTCGGGGTACAGCCCGTTCGTGTGTGGCACTATTGCAATGGTGAAACGTCCCGCACACGCGAACGCACTGTCGGTGTACAGCCCGTTCGCGTGTGGCACCATTGCAATGGTGAAACGTCCCGCACACGCGAACGCACTGTCGGTGTACGGCCCGTTCGCGTGTGGCACCATTGCAATGGTGAAATGTCCTGCACACACGTACGCATGCTCGAGGTACGGTTCGATCGCATATGGCACCATTACATTAGTGAAACGTTACGCACACATGGCAGGGATGTCGCTGTACGGTTAACAGAAGGATGTCTATCTAGTTTTTGTCATTGCATACTTACATGACCCTGCCCTAGGTGTGCCAGGCACTCATATAGCACAGGATATCAGGTCACGTTGCACACTTGATGTGTGAGGACCTTTTGACACATGTTATGTGTGATGGTGCATTATGTGTTAAACATCACCTTTCCTGTCCCCCCATTGGTATCTTCATGCACATGTTGTCATGCACATCAACACTGGGATAGCACAGTCAGCACTAAGGGCACCTGTCTCATGATGCCAGGGACCGTGGCACTTTTGCCCTGGACTAATTAACGCACATCATGTTCCCAATGTCACAATCTAATGGGTGTGCCATGGTAAAGATAGAATATGCTATTTGGGGACTGTGAAATGCATCTGCTGTTGGTGCTCCGAATATGTGTCTGTGTCGTGACGGGAATGGTGTTGCATGTACGCACAACATGCAACATGTGCATTGCCAATGGCTTCTGTGTACAATGGCACCATACATCATTGATCACCATGGGTACCTGATTGCATTGTGACAATTGCTATGGTGTTGTATTGTCACATACACACCATTATTATCATGTCCTAGGATATGTCCAATGTATATTCCCCGTAACCTGGCTCTGTGCCTTGCAGTCAGCAGTCTGTATGGGATGTCATCCTCCTAATGCATGTCTATTGACGTGTGTCACTCCTCTAACATCTTGCTATGCTCACTAAGAGCAGGCCAGCAGCTCCTTGGTGTTTAAGTAATTATAGGATCACAATTAACAGATGGGTGTGGCTTCTGTTAGGAGTGTCAGGAAGCTTGCATATGTGTCCCGGATGTATTGCGTATGGCAGATCCCATAGTAACTTGATGTGTAGTAGCATTGTAGCTTCTGCCATGTACAGTGGAATAGTTGTTGTCTGACAGTTGTCATCCATTTACCCCAAATATGTTCTGCAGGGCACCCCCTCTACCAAGGCCTTTTCCCGACTTGGAGACCATGAGGGAACGTGATTGCATCAGACGGTACAGATTCAGTCGTGCTTTGATTCAGAACTTGACGGGCAGGCTGGAACCACATCTACAACCACGACACAGGTATCCTACTGCGCTGACACCACAGCTAAAGGCGATGGCAGCCCTACATTTCTTTGCCACAGGTACGTTCCAATTTACCATTGCAGATGTGGGGATATGTCCCAGACAATGTTCAGCCGTGTGCTACGTGATGTGTTAGCTGCCATGTTACAGCATATTGATGAACTCATCAAATTTCCTAGACCCGAAGAGTTGACAGATGTAAAGGGTGATTTCTTTGCCCTGGGAGGGATGCCACATGTGATTGGGGCCATTGATGGTACACATGTGGCTTTTGTGCCACCACAGGCTCAGGAGCAAGCCTACCGCTATAGGAAACATTACCACTCAATAAATGCCTTGGTGGTGTGTCTATCTAACATGATCATTTCCCACGTTTGTGCATGTTTTCCAGGATCATGCCATGATGCATTAATCATGAAGCGTAGCAGGGTACCACAGATAATGCTGCAGCTGCACAACAAACAGGCATGTCTTGTTGGTGGGTATACTCTGTTTGTCCTGTATGTTTCTTTCTTTGTTAGCTCCGACCGAATGGCATAACTCTAATTGTGACACGGTGTATATTTGTAGGAGATGCGGGATATCCCAACATGCCGTGGCTCATGACACTGCTCCGCAACCCAAGGACAGCTGCAGACCAGCGGTACAACAATGCACACGGACAGACCAGGCGAGTCATAGAGCGTACGTTTGGACTCCTGAAGAGCCGATTCCGTTGCCTTGATAAGACCGGAGGATCCCTCCCCTACGCCCCGGCCAAGGTGTGTAACATCTTTATCGTGTGCTGCATGCTACACAACATGGCAGTTGAGGAGGCCGTACCACTCTACCTGGATCCTGACGAGCTGGACCATCCACCTGTTGAGGATGCAGGACTGGGCCACGATGAAAGCAATGAGGAGGAGGAGGATGACATCCGGAGTCGGCTCATACGGAACTTCTTCTCCTAATGGTGAGTCACTGAGCATTTGTGTGCAAACTACTGCCATAGAGTGGCATGTGTTGCCAGCTGACTGTATGCAAACTCACTTAGAAGTTTGATGTGATGTATCACACAAGTAATGATGTCAGGACACACGCATATGTGCAATGTGTGTGTTCAGGATGTACATGTGTACTACATTATGATTAGTTACCATGTCTGTAGGACGACATTTCATATGTGAACCCTTGTGTGGCTGTCATTTTCAGGTTGCTCTGCCTGTTGTCTGTCCGGGTCATCTTGGTACGCCTGCTAGTCATCCTGATGATTGCAACGTGTGTCAAATCAGCGTACCATGCAAAGACATGAGGGAATGTCATTTTGGGTAAGATATCTGAACAGGCTATTTTGTGCTGGTATGTTTTAGGAATGTGTGGGAACTGGTCATGTGCAGGTTGTGGTCGCATAAACACATGAGTCATAAACATGGAGCAAGATGCATGTTGCAACACTCCCATTACTGGACAGTCACCCTTCTTGTCAGTCATCTGTTGTTGAGTGTTGACTCTTGTGAATGCATCTATGTGGGTATACCTTGGCACAGACACAATGCGGTACTCACCGGTTAACATTGCATGTGACATCACAACCACAGGATCTGTGTGGAATTGCACTGTGACTGTGTGCAGCAGGATGTGTGTGCCTCATCACGTTTATATTGTGGGCCAGTACAGTTTGGTTTTCCTGATGGAATGTTGTGAAGGTGTGGGCCAGTGTTTGGCTCACATGGTCTGACGACTGTGCACTAAATCTGTTCGTATGGATGCATTGCCCCTTGTGCCACTATGTAATGTCACTGTCACGTCACAACATCAGTCCCGGTGAGGAACACAGATTTGCTAGCCTTCTTGGTAACTTAATGTAATTTTTAATTTTCCATAATACCAGGATTGTTTCACTGTTGACGTACCCACGTAGTGCTGTTAAAAATGTTTACAGTTCTGTGCCACCAGTCGGTTGTCGTTAATCCCAGCAATATCTTGTGCCCAGCTGCATATCCTAGTCACGGTAGGGGTGGTGTATTGCATTTGAGGTTTATTACTCTCTGTAGAGTTTGGTCTCACCAGCTTCTGATGTCTGGCATTGTAATGCTCAGTTGCCATATCCAAGGATTGGCTTTTGCTAGGCTTCCTTGGTTTCCAATGTCCCCCTTCCTGGTTGCATGAGCTAAGTAGGGCTCTTGTGGGTGATGTATATGTCATATTCATGACTCTCACAGATTTTCGGGACAGACAAAGGTGTATAGCCTATGTGTAAGTAGCTGTGCTACACATTGAATCCACTTATTTCTTATGGCCTCAATCATAGGCTGTGACTGACTTGATGATCACATGGTTCTATTTGCATTGAATCAGCCTGGATAGAGTTAAACCCCCTTCAGTTAGGTGACAGACTTGGCTACCTTTTATGTGTCCGAGTTAATACCTCAGCTGGTGTATAATTGTAAGACCTGTGCTCACCAATAGGCTACAGTGGCTGTGGTTACAGTACACAGGTGTTACTGTTACAGTATCCGTCAAGTGGTATGATGTGATGCATTGGCAAGAATGTTTGATTTGTGATGCCTGTTTACCTTTCATTTCAGACCTCCCTCCCTGCTGTTCCCACCCTCTCCTTCCGTCGCCTGATCACCCGATTGAGTCTGTTAATCAAACTCAGACCAATGGGCTATCTGGAGATGGACCCCTTTCAGCATCGCACACATCTGAGGGTCGAAGATACCAGCAGTCCCAGGAAGTTTGTTGGATATTGTTGGAGCATCATTACAGGTACCCAGATTGCATGACAGTTTTTTTTGTGTGTGAGCTATGCCACTGGCTATGTACATTGGCTACAGCAGCATGGCCACAGATCTGACTTGAAACATTTATGTTGTTAATGTATTTCTGAGTGTCCATTGTGCCCAATTACTGTTACCGCAGAGGTCTTGACAGTCTGCATACGTCATCTATGACATACTACATGATGTTAGTGCATATGTGGTTATTTGGCATGGTGCTTGTGATGGCTCAAGGTCCATTCTGATTTTGGCATACATGGTTGTGTATATACTTATATTGTTTTGGTAGCCACAACAGTAATGCAACACATGCTGACGCTGTCTGTCCTATGCCCCGTTTGGCTTTTTGGTGCATGAACCTGTGACTGCCAGATTTGGTGATGCATCACCCATTTTCGAGAATTGCACCATGAGTGACCAGACACTCCAGCCTTTCTGTTTACATCTCACATGTTGCTGAGCAACTATCCTTGTGTATGTGTGCAACTTTTCCATGATGTGTCACACCTTCTGACATCATGTGTTCACCCATTCCTGATGCTGCATCACCAGTGACCCTGCAACGCCCAGTGCCCAGATTGTGCCACACACACGCCTCCAAAATCCTCCTCCTTCCATCCATCCTTTGTTACGGCTGGACGCAGCTTGTTCGTGCCTCCGTTGCACCACCTCCATGGCAAAGGCTGGACAGTCTGCACCTGGACCGCAAACTGCGCACGAACCCCTGCACCCAAAAATGGCCACTTCATCAGACTGCATGATGAATCCAGCACCCTCCAAGCACTCAACTATGGACACAATCCCTCCTGCTACCAGGCTACCACGCAACACAACCAAGGGCACTTGACCTGCTGCAACTGCAGCTCCGGCAGCATCTGGACCACAACTACATAGACCATAGGACCCACCACCTCGGCTGCATCCCCCTCTACACCAGCTCCACTTGCTAACACACCATCAAACTCTGGGACCTCCTAGCCTCAACCACCCCCAACGTTGCCTTCCTGACAGAGACCTGGCTGAACGTCACCGCCACACCAGACATCGCCCTTGCCATCCAAGAGGGGTACAATGTCTCCCGCTGAGACAGCACCAACAGAGTGGGTGTGGGATTCGCCATCATATACAAGGACTCCCGCAGAGTCACGAGCAACACCAACAACACCCTCACCACCGCCGAGCATCTGCACTTTCACTCAACACCGAGCCCAAAACAACCATCAGAGTAACTGTTGTCTACAGACCACCCAGACCCCAGGACACTGTTCAGCAACACCATCAGCCACATCATCAGCAGCCACGGCCTCACCTCCACAGACCACATCCTCCTTGGGGGCATGAACTTCAGACAATGACCACGCCAACTCCACTGCCCTGATTGACAACCTGTGGATACTCAGACTCACACAGCTTGTGACCACAACCACCCACGCTGGTGGATACACACTGGACCCCATGTTCTCTGCAAATCACCACGTCTCATTCGACAACACAACCAAACATTACTGGACTGACCACAGATGCACCCACTTCACATTAAGAAAGGCAACCAGACAACACTGCACCCAACAGTTGCCTCACCTCTGTTGGCTCAGATTCACCTAGGGCCAACAGACCACCACCCTCGGCCACGGACCAACCACCGACCCCACCAACACCAACACCGCGCCCATCAAACTGAAACAGTGGATGTACAACTGTGCCGACACACTTTACCCACTCAATGACTCTGCTATCCATCACACCTGCAGGGAAGCCCCTTGTATCACCAAGGTCCACCTGGCCCCAATATACACCTGTCGGAAAGTGTATGAGGACTGGTTCCGCAACCGTACACCAGACAGCTGCACAGCCCACAAGCACACCACCCACAAACACCACCAATTCATCAGTAGTGACAACACCAAATGGCTCTTCTACATCATGAATGACCTCCCCCACCCCACCTCCTACACCAATGACATTTGACCATCCCAAGACCTGTGTGAATCACCGACCACCTTCTTTCCTCCCAAAATCACTGACATCCCCAACAGCTTCAACACCCCCTCATCCTCTGTAAAGAGCACCACCCCTGCGACCCCCACCCGCACCATCAACTTGACCGCCTGCTCCAACATCAGCATAGTGAACACCATGAAGACCATGATCTCTATCCACTCCAGGTCACCATCTGACCCATGCCCTCAGCACGTTTGTACATAGCAAGCACAGCCATGGCACCCCCATCTCCGATTTACATTCAAATTCTACTTCAACACTGCAAACTTTATGGAGAGCGTGAAGCACAACGAGAACAACAACCTACTGCAGCAACCCAAGATGGACCCCAATGACCTCAATAGCTACAGGCACATCTCCTTGTTTCCTTTCCCGCCAACAGTCACGGTGGAAAGTGTCACTGCACAGCTGACCCCCTACCTCAAGGGCAAAATACATCCTGGAGACATCCCAGTCTGGCAATTGCTGCAACTACAGCACCAAAATTTGCCGCATTGCCACCAACAACAACATCTGGATCCTGAGGGACAAAGGAGGAACAGCGGCACTCATCCTTCTGGACCTATCAGCATCCTTCAACACGGTGAGCCACTGCACCCTATCAGCACGCCAAAACATGGCTAGCATCGAAGAGTAGGCCGTGGCCTGGACCACGTACTTCCTCTCCCACTGAACCCAGAGCATCCGCCGCACACTCTTCCATTCCAAGACCACCAAGATCATCTGCCACCTCCCACAGGGATCATCCCTCAGCCCAACGCAGTTCCATATCTACATGCCACCACTCACCCACGTTGATCAACAACACAGCCTCAACATCGTCTCCTTCATAAACTGGTCGCATCCCTCACCACTACCCCACACCACCAAAGCCAAATTCTACAGGGGAATGAATGCCCTTGCATAATGGATGAAGGTCAGCAGGCTGAAGCTGAAGACAGAGAATTTGGAGGTCCGCATGCTCAGCACCACCACATCATCCAGGGACAACTCCTGGTGGGCAACTTCACTGTGAACTGCCCCAGCACCCAACCACCACGCACACAACCTGGGGGTCATCCTCAACTACACCCTCGCCATGACCCATAAAGTGTAAGCTGTCTGTACTTCATGCTTCAACACCCTCCGAATACTCTGCAGGATCTTCTAACGGATCCCCTCTGACACAGGAATGAGCAGCAACCAGCCCTTCGTCACCAGCAGACTGGACTGCAGCCACACCCTGTATGCATGAACATCAAAGAAGCTCCTGAGACGGCTTCAACACATCCAGGAAGCCTCGGCACAACTCATCATGGAAGCCCCCTGATGCTGTCACATCACACCACACCTGAGAGGCCTGCATTGGCTCCACAACATGAGGATCACCTTTGGACTCATCATCCACGCACACAAAGCCCTACCCAATGCCGGACCAGCATTCCTAATCAGCCAATTCAGCTGCTATACCCCCACCCACAGCCTACACTCTGATATCCTTGCCCTCGCAACAGTTCCATGCATCCAGAACACCAGCACCGGTGGTAGATCCTTCTCCCACCTCTCAGCAATTACCTGGAACACTCTCCATCACAACTATCATCTGACCCAGGACATGTTGGCCTTCAGAGAACTCCTCATGACCTGACTCTTCAATCAGTAGCAGTCCCATCCCCTCCCCCCAGCCCCTTGGAACACCCACAGGTATGTAGCTTACTTTACAAATCTCCAGATTGATTGGGAGTCCCGATATCATCTGCAGGATCACCTTCATACTTCTCACCCACTGTCCATAGGCACTCCACATCCTCTGGCCAACAGAAACAATTTATGGACATCTCCCATCCCACACCACGTTGCCTGAGGTACATCCAGCCTGCCTTGCCCTGTGCAACTTTCATCGCCTCCACAGTCCAAATGCATGCAGATAAAATTACTAACACATCAACTAAGAGACCTTCTAGACCCTCACTGGAGACAGACACATTAACCATGACCGGTAGACCTTCATGTGACTTCAGTAACTGTCTGTCAGAGCAGTATGGCAAGCCAGCCCACCCCCCCTCTCCCTCAGCAGGTAGTAACAATCATGCGTGAGTATTTCCCTCCATTGATGTTGTTGATCATACATGGTGAGCTATGTGTATCCACAACCAGACTCAGTTCCCACTGTATGGATGGCTTGAGTTTGATCTGCACTCTGACATACTTTGACATATCCCTTCACATATGTTGTTGACTCACGTCAAAAAGGACTCTCCGTCAATGTGTTTGATAGGTTTAATTCTCCATCTTGTGAGTGAATTGTGAGTAGGGGTTAGGTGCTGTACAGAAAAGTGAGGAATCCAAAGTTCACAGGGGGAGATGTGATGCCTTGCAGTTTTAGTCACCAGATTCAAGACCACAGTATTTGGCATCATTGGTGACACTCCGACCAGCAAGTCCATGTGGGAGAGTCAGATAGTCAATAAGGTGATTCTGTTGCACACAATGGCAAGATGCCAGACCAGGTGACCTGGGAGATACGCATGGCCCTCTGCTCTCACTGTCTTTTGCGTGGACGACCCACCTTCCTTGGGGGACCCTCATGTGCAGGCCTTGACGATGCCTGAGACTCTCCATCGGATGATTCCACCTCCTCCTCCCTCCCTGTGCCTCTTTGCAGTCTTTGCCTAGATGTTTTTGGCCTGGTGACACAGGGAGGGTGCTGCATGTTGTCAGCAATCCGACGGAGTGAGTGGTTAATGTCCCTATGCACCGCCAAGAGCTCAGCCAGTGTTGCCTCCATCCGTCCAAGTTGTCATTTTTGACTGGCGTGTTGCTCGGCCTGCTGGTTTTTTAAAGCGATGAGGGCCCCCACTCCCTGGCTGAACTCCCTGGTGTCCCGCCAGTAGTCCAACATGATCTTTCTGAGTTAAGACATACCGGGCCCTCCAGCTTCCTGGTCAGGTTCTCGCCTCCGCCTTGATCCACTCCCACCACCCCTGCCCACACGAGCTGGGCCTGCTGTTGAGGGCACATCAGGGCACCGGGACCCCTGAGGGTTGACAGTGGTGGTGTTGTCTGCGACCTCCTGGGTGCCCGGCGAACCGTGTCCCTCTTTTTCAGACTGGCTCAGCTGTGGATTGTGTGCAGGGCTCCGAGCTGTCTGCTGGGATTTAGCAGTAAGGTGTAGGTACAGCGTTGTGATATGAGTGCAATGGACTTGAGACTCCGCCCGCTGCATTTCCTGCTTGACTGCTTCATGCAATTGGAATTTGTTGTGTACCATGACGCTTGTGACAGTGGGCCACTACATTACCTAGGCCAGTTTGCTATGTTTAGGTAAGGGGTGTGTGTGACAGGCTTGGCTGGTATTTGGAGTGTGAGTTGCAACTATGCCTCACTCATGTTGTGGCTGTCCCCCCATGGCGCATGCTGCCATGACCGTGGTTGTGAGTTACTGTGCAAGATATCTGACCTTGTTGTCCTTATGTTAGTGTTTGCACTGGTCACATGAGGGCTTTATGCTGCATACACCAGGCCAAGTATCAGCTATGTTGTCAGTACATTCACACTCCCAGTATAATGAGCATGGTCCATGTGTGTGCCTGGGCCATATGGGATGGGTGCTATTGGGCCTGTGCATACACATTATTGGCAACTGGGGTGGCCAAAGTTTTGCCATATTCACCTTCCCCCTTGCACCCTCCTGACATTCCCCATGCAGCCTTCTGGAACTCATGCCTTGCACCCACCCCCATACTGTTGGGCATTGCTGGGAGTCACATCCACCCACCTGTGTCATGTCTGGGCCTCGTTGGGAGTCACATTCACCCACCCCTCCTATGTCTGGGCACTGCTGGGAGTCACATCCACCCACCCCTCCTATGTCTGGGCACTGCTGGGAGTCATATCCACCCACCCCACCCCTCTTATGTCTGGGCACTGCTGGGAGTCCTGTGCACCCACCCCTCCTATGTCTGGGCACTGCTGGGAGTCCTGTGCACCCACCCCTCCTATGTCTGGGCACTGCTGGGAGTCACATCCACCCACCCCTCCTATGTCTGGGCACTGCTGGGAGTCACATCTACCCACCCCTCCTATGTCTGGGCACTGCTGGGAGTCACATTCACCCACCCCTTCTATGTTTGGCCAATGCGTGGGGTGCCCCCATGTCAAATGAGTTGTTTGTATACTCACAAGGCTCCACGACTCCTTCAATTCCATGTACTCCCACCGGTGGTAGCAGGGCCATGACCTTCTCCTCCCAGGGCTGGTACTGTACTGGTCTGCGGGGACCACCACCTCCAGTGCGCTGGCTATTGGCATAGTCCTCGTCCATCTTGCGCTTGACCATCCTCCGCAGATCGTACCACCTGGCCTGGCAAACCGTCCTGGTGCGCCTGATGGGTACAACAGCATTGACCCTATTGACGATCCTCTCCCACAGCCGTGTTTTATCTTGTATCCTGGTCTGTCTGACCAATGAACCAAACAGCCAGGGGCTCAACTCTGATGACCTCATCTACAAGGATCTCCATTTCCTTTGGTTTCTTTGGGCCAGACATGTTGTGGGGTGAATGTGTTTGGGGGTGTGTATGGATGGGGGTGCTTCTGAATGTGAAGAGGGGGTGTGGGTCTGAATGTGATTGGGGTATGTGTGAAGGTGGATGTGTGCAGTTGTTTGTGTGTTGTCAGTCTGTAGGTTGATGTGTATGTTGCAAAGGATGCAGGTTTGTGTGTTTGGGCCCTTTTTATTGGTCCATTGGTGGGTGTGGCTTAGTTTGAATTTAGGGTGGATGTGTCATAAGGGGTGGATCTGAGTTTGGCCCTCTGTTTGTCAGTTTGGTAGTGGCCAGGACACTGTTTAGCTATGGTTTGTACACAGGAGATATGTTTTGTGGTGTTGTGCGACTCGTTTGCACACTCCCTGTGCTGTTTTCGGGCTACGCATGATTTGTTTGTGGGGGGATCGTTGTGTACTGTGGTGCATGGCTCTCTCATACAGTGAAGTTTGACTTTTTGACGGGGTACGCCTGCGCTTCATTGTGGAGGTTTATAATTTGGAACTTTATTGTGTGTGTGTCTCATAGGCAACGTATTGTGGGTGTAAGCGTGTGGGTCATTGGGGGGTTCGTCGTCGAGGTTTAATCTGTGGCTCTGTCATACGCGACGTATTGTGGGTGTACGCGTGTGGGTCGTTGGGGGGTGTTCATCGTCGATGTTTATTCAGCGCCTCTGTCATACGTGACGTATTGTGGGGGTACGCGTATGGGTCGTTGGGGGGTTTGTCGTTGAGGTTTAATCTGTGACTCTGTCATACGCGACTTATTGTGGGGGTACGCGTGTGCGTCATTGGGGGGTGTTCGTCGTCGAGGTTTATTCAGCGCCTCTGTCATGCGCGAAGTATTGTGGGTGTACGCGTGTGGGTCGCTGGGGGCGTTCGTCATCGAGGTTTAATCTGCGCCTCTGTCAAACGCGATGTATTGTGGGTGTACGCGTGCGGCTCATTGATGGGGCTTCGCTTTTTGTTTTGATGTGTGAGTCGCGCATCCAGCAGTTTGTATGCGATGGCTTTTTCCCGTACGGACAGTGTTCGGGGTCCCATGTCCGGGTCGTACTTGGCGGGTCATACGGAATGTTTACAAATCGTACGGTTCAATAGCTGGGTCCGTGTTGTACGGATCTTCGCTTGTTTTTCGTACGGTTCGTACACATTCGTACGGACTATTTGTATACGGATCGTACTATGCAATTTGGACGTTTTTTTCCGAATCGTACGGAAACGGCTACGAATACGAATCGCAGGATGGTTTTTTATCCCGAATCGGAATCGACCCCTTGGTGTCAGGATGGCCGACCGGGAAGCGGGTGGAGGGAGGGGGGAGGAGTAGGTTCACTTTGCAACATTAAGAAAGGACGCATAGAGACAATAGTCTACATAGATTAGGATGGACAGTTGGTGCCAGGATGGCAGACCGGGAAGTGGGTGGAGGGAGGGGGGAGGAGTTGGTTCACTTTGCAACATTAGAGCGTGTTTATATATATATATAACGTTGAATTCGAATATGCGTGTGTACAGTACGCGTGTGTTTTTAATCCAAAGGCCGAACAGACCCTATAGATGTGCTTGCTGTGCAACAACTGCAAGGAATGCTTACAGACAATAGTCACAAAAACCTATTGTATACCCACAAGCATTGTGAAATTAAACATATTAGGAACATGCGCTTACTCTTTTCTTTCTCTTCCATTTACCTAGACTGAGCCACCGCAACGAATGGCCGGGTACAGCTGGTTGTTAATAAAACCTGTTTTCACAATTCATGCTGTGTAAATAGCTATTCTTGAAACTGCCACCTTTCCATCAAAAGTCAAACTCAATGGTGAAATTAAATGTTTGGTATCTTTAGAGGAAAGTACCTTTAAAGTGAATACTTTTTATCAGAAAAAATTCAGTTATGTGTTCTGCCTTTGGTCTTGTGACAGTAATGAACCTCTTAGGTATGTGTTAGGTATTGGTTCACTTGTAATCATCAGAGCCACTTCAAAAGCCAAGAGGATTGTTATAGAACAAACACTGACCATTTAGCTTGCATGAACCATCTGGAAGGAAAAGGGGCAAGTGGAATCACAGAGAACTTCATCAACAACCAATTAAAATCCCAAATGGAGACATGGGCACTGAAACATTTTCATCGAGGGAGGACTCTCATATTTGTCTAGATTCTCAACAGGAGGGGTTGCCCATTGTGGAGGTGAGGATGTTCCCTCATTTCCATAACAGTGGATGAGGAGGGAACTCTGAGCTTAAAAAAAGTAACACTTCTCCGGTGATGCGACGGCGTCTGATGCAACAGCGACACTCTTCTCCGAGGATGCGAGGCACTTCGGTGATGCGATGCGGCAGCGGCGACACCCTTCTTCAGTGATGTGACCTCAGCAGCTGCGCCGGCGACACGCTTCTCAGGTGATGCGAGGTCGTCGGCTGCGATGGCAACACTCTTCTCCGGTGAAGCGTGTCGCTGCCTCAGCCTCTGTCGTCACATCACAGAAGAAGGGTGTTGCCACTGCCACATCGCATCACCGAAGCCCTAGCATCTTTAGAGAAGAGTGTTGCCGTCGCAGCAGATGCAGTCGCATCACCGGAGAAGAGTGTCGCAAGGCCTGTTGCGGCTCAGAAGATTCGTTGAGTCGCCGCACGGCCATCTGGCGCGCATGCATCGTTGTCTCATCAAGAAGAAGATGCCATTTTGTTTCATTGCACTGGATCCTCATTGTATCACAGTGTGCTGGTCGCATTGCCACGGAAACGCAGTAAAAAACCGACGCATCACCTCCCCATTTGAAGAAGAACCAACGCGTCCCCTACGCAGCAGTAGGGAACCGACGCACCACTGTTCTTGCGTGTAAGGAACCGATGCATCACCTTTCAAGCAACACTTTCGTTGTATAGCGTTAGGCATCCAAAGGTAAATTGAACTTAAAGTGTCGCATTTTACATCTAAAGAGAACTAAACTAATTCTACCATTCTAAAGTACAGTATTGTGGATTTATTGTCGTTTGTGGTCTTGTGTTAAGTATATATAAAAATACTTACTTTTATACTGCAACTTGTGTGGTGTTCATGTGTAGTTTTGTCGCTAAGTTACTGTATGTGTTCACAAATGCTTTACACACTGCCTCTGAGATAAGCCTGTCTGCTTGTGCCGAGCTACCAAGGGGGTGAGCAGGGATTATTTTAGGAGTGTACCCCCTTCCCCTGACTAGATGCACGGATCGCTATTTGGTCAAAGGTACCTACCTCTGCCAACTAGAGACCCCCAAACCTAACATTGGTGGTCAGTGGTGAGGATACTGGCATTTGTGACTCATATACAGTGATTGGTGAACACTACTAGTGAGTGTAGACCAAAGACAACCATATACATTTTGGTAGATTGTTTTTCCTGGGATTTTCTATTTTTGCCATGAACTGCCAAGTTTACCCACCATGGATAAAGCAGCATCCATAGCATCTGAGGATTGGTATTTTGAGGAGGAGAAACTAGAAAATTCAAATGTGAGACAGCTAAAGCACTTCTGCAGGAGATTTAAAGTTGCTATGACTGGTCTCTCCAAGAGGATGAGTTCCAAAAGGAGCTCAGGCATGGGTCGAAGCAAAAAGCACCCCTGAGCAAGTGGAAGGGGCTGAAAATGCAGATGAGCAGCTGGAAGGACATTGGATCCAGGGGGGAGGTGAGCAACTTCCCCAGTAGGTAGCAGTGTTTTTGCCAAAGGCCTGTCTGCAGAGCAGTTGGAGGACAGGGAGAAAGTAGGATGCACAAATTGAAGCTGGCCAAGCTCATATTGGATGGGCAGTTGGAGTTTGAGAATAGGAAATTTGCCCTAGAGGAAAAAAGGATGCAATTGGATCATGAGAGGAATTTTACGGAGTTGGAGTTAAAAGCTAGGACCTTAGAGTTCTCGCCCTCTGGTGGCAGCACAACGTCCATGCCTGTTGAAGTAAGGGTGTACATACCTTAGGATGTGATTAGAGAATTTTGTAAGAATAATGACATTGGGCAGTGGTTCAAGGCCTATGAGGTAGCCATGTCCTCCCACCAGGTCCCTGAGAAGGATTGGGGAGCAGGGTTGAGCGGGTGGTTCCTTAGTGAGGGGAGGGAAACCTTGTTAGACTTGCCTTCTGAAGTCCACAATTCTTATAGCCATAAGAAAGAAGCATTGATGTCCTGGTATGGGTTGACTCCTGAACTTTATAGGAATAGGTTTAGGAATTGCAAGAAAGTGGAGTCAAGCACTTGGGTAGAATATGTACCTTTTTTTTGCACAGCATTGGATGGTTGGGTGAAGGGTAGCAAAATGAATGATTTTGAGGCACTCTTTGATTTAATTGCATGGGAGCATGGGAAGCAAGTAATTGTTTTCCAGAGCTATGCCAACACCTTCTTGATAGCAGGCTGACTAACCCTAGGAAGCTTGCAAAGGAGGCGGACCGCTGGGTGAGCACCTGGGTCAACAAGGGTCCCGTGGGAGACTCTGCCAAGAGTGGGCAGGGTCAACAGCAGAAGAGTGGGGGTTACAAGGGTAAACAGAGGGAGTTTCAGAAAGGGCCTGTGAGAAGTTGGCCTGGCGTATGCTGTCCACTAGTTATAGTGGGCACCTTGCACCAGTCGAAACAGCCCCTTAGAGGTGATAGGTTAAAGACAACCTTATGTGAAAGCTATCCTAGTGGTAGCTATGGAGAGCAGCCTTCAGGCTAAGTCTTGAACAAATGTAAAGCAGCTTGTTTTACCAGTCTATAATCTCTTGAATGGCTAAATGAAAGGACAACCACACCAGGAATATATATAAAATATAGGTATTTATTCTAAACACACACTACTTGTCTCTTTATGAGGCTAGAGGTCAAAGCACATATGCTACACTTGATATATCACAGTAAATTAGCAAAATATACGTTGAGTCCTAGGGGCGAACCAAACCATTTATTAAGAAAGTGGTATAAGAAGCACGACTTGACTAGAGCCAAGGCCTAGAACCTGTAGAATCACTGGGACCACAAGGTACCACCCAAGGTAGTGACACAAGGGACCCACGGGGGACACATGCAGCGTGAGAACACAACCGCGAACCACCGTTAGCTACTATGGGGAGAGTTGTGGGTGGAAATTTAAGGATTAAGGACACTTAGAAGAGGACTTTGAGCAAACACCTTTAGATTTAAGGTCTTCTAGGGCCAGCACCCACGGGTGCACAAGAGTACTCGAGGTACCTCACCCAGGGAAGCCGAGTACAAAGGCGTCTTTTGGTGTCGGGAATCGTCATTGATTTCAATGGCGATCTGCTGCAAAGTGCTGCTGCCGTCGAAGTGGAAAGTGTCCGGGGTGATCCAAGCCTGGATTGAAAATCAGAAGAACCTGAAAGCAGAGGGGACAGAGTCTTGATCAGCAACATCAAGTTGCCAATTGTGAGCGTGGAAAATAAACCTCCCGACGAGATTCTCAACGCGGGGAGGTCAGGTTTCTCATTGCGAGTGGTCGCGTATTCCCGCGATCGCTCGCGGTGAGAAACTACCAGTCCATGTTGAGAAAGTTGCTGCTCGAGTAGAAATCTACTCGAGCGGCAGAAAACGACCGCTTGCACTGTGCAAGATGCGGTTTGCACTGATTGCCCAGTGCGGACAAGCATCTGGCCCTATGCAATCACTGCGAACAGCATTTTGCACAGTGCACTACGCAGTTTGCGTAGCTCGCGTAGTGCAGAGTGCACTTCGCATTGCTACCCAGGGTTAAAGTGCACCCACTTGCCAGCCCCTAAACCTTCCCTTTCTGCATATTAGTCACCCCTATGGTAGGCCCAAGGGCAGGGTGCATTGTAGGTAAAAGGTAGAACATGCCCTGATGGGTGTGGCATGTTTTGATAGTGAATTACAGCCTTTTGTTTTTTTATTATTACAAGGCTACCTGTTCCCTATAGGCCAAAATGGGCTGTTTGATTATAACACCTTATAATCCTAACTGACTTAGGGAACTAGGTAGAAATTTGACTTTAGTATGCCTGAACTCAGAATGATAAAAATACATCTTTTAGTGAAGTTGGTTTTAAGATTCTGTGTTTGAAAATACCACTTTTAGAAAGTAGGTATTTTCTTGCCTAACTGTACAAGCCTGCCTCTACTAGGTTGTGTATTCCTTGTCTGGAGTTTGAGTGACAGGGGCTGGGAGATTCCAGGTGACAGGGTTAGTCAGCACAGGGGTGAATAGAGCTAGCTGCATGTAAATGGGTGGGAGGAGTTGCACCTGGGACCTGAATAGGGCTGTGCCTGCCTTCCAGACTGCTGGATCCACCTCCTGTGGTGCGTCTAATATCCTTGGCCCACACTGTCAAAGGAAAGAAGGAGTCTTGTCAACAAAGTCCTCCAGGATGCACAGACCTGGTTTGGACTAGGCACAGACACTCTCTGCCTCCACAGACAAAGGATTTGCTAGTATAAATATGGGGACCAAGATCCCAAAACTTTAGATCACTTTTGGGAAACAAGAAGAACCTTTGCTGAGGAGAGGAACCAGAGAGAAACTAAAGGAGGAGACTGTCCCTAAGCTGAGTGCGGTTTGGGGGATTGGCCTGCATAGGTTGCCTGACTGCCAAAGAAAGGTGAAAGGAACTTTGTGCTACTTTCATCAACTTGTAAAGGATCTCCAAGGGCTTGGAAACTGAGCTTGCCTCCTGCTGAAGTCTCGGGGATAACAGACTTCACCAACGAGCTCCCCTGAGTTCTTCGGAAGTGCCTACTGTTGTGCTGGGCCTTCTGAGGGACTGTGTGTCGCAAGGAGCTGGAAGCGTGACTCACGAAGAAGAATCGTGTTGCCGCCGCAGCCGCTGTTGTCGCATCAATGAAGAAGGGTGTTGCCGTTGATGCTTTCGCATCGCATCACAGAAGCGCCTTGCATCGCCGGAGAAGAGGTTCGCCGTCTTAGCAGATGACGTTGCATCACTGGAGAAGCGTGTCGCTGCCGCAGCCTCCTTTGTCAATTCACTGAAAAAGGGTGTTGCCGATGCCGCTGTTGCATCGCATTACAGAAGCGCCTCACATCCTCAGTGAAGAGTGTCCCCGTCACAGCAGATGCCGTCGCATCACCGGAGAAGCATGTCGCAGAGCCTGTCATTGCTCAGAAGATATGTTGAGGCGCCGCGCGGCCATCGGGCGTGCACGCATCATTGTTGCATCAAGAAGAAGATGCCATTTTGTTTCATTGCACCGGATCTTCATTGCATCACGGCACTGCTTGTCGCATCGCCACGGAAGCGCAGTAAGAAACTGATGCATCACCTCCTCAAGCAGAGAAGAACCAACGCATCCCCTACGCAGCAGTAGGATACCAACGCATCACTGTTCTTGTGTGTAAGGGACCGACGCATCACCTTCTCTGCAACACTTTTGTTGTATAGCATTACGCATCCAAAGGTACATTGAACTTAAAGTGTAGCATTTTACATCTAAAGAGAACTAAGCTAATTCTACCATTCTAAAGTACTTTATTGTGGATTTTTTGTCGTTTGTGGTATTGTGTTAAGTCTATATACAAATACTTATTTTGCTACTACAACATGTGTGGTGTCCATCTGTAGTGGTGTCACTGGGTTACTGTATGTGTTCACAAATGCTTAACACACTGCCTCTGAGATAAGATTGTCTGCTTGTGCCAAGCTACCAAGGGGGCGAGCAGGGGTTATTTTAGGAGTGTACCCCCTGACCCTCACTAGACACAAGGGTCCCTATTTGTTCAAGGGTTCCTACCTCTGCCAACCAGAGACCCCCACATCAAATTCAAGTCTTTTGGGTAGTGAAACTGCCATTTGTCCCACCTTTGTTGCTTTTGTTTCCACCCATGGCGGCTGGCCCTTTCACATGCATTTTTCTCCTTTGTGAGTTTACGTTGTTTTCACCAGACTCCTTTGTTAGTTTGGCTTGTCAGTGGATTTTGGAAGATGTGTTTTAGAGGTGGTGAATAAACTGTAAGCATATGCAGGATTTACACAAAATGCCTGCTATATAGCCAAGAACGTCTAGAAGTGTTTAGCTGATGGGGGTAAGGGGTTATGTGTTTGAATGGTACCCATGGGGATGCAGATGATTATAAACATTGGTTGGCAAATAGTTTTCAAGACAGATATCAATGTGTAATTGACAAATGCTCACCCTCCTTCCTACGTCCATTGGGAATGGAGCTGTGAGACAAAACAAAACCATCTGTGAACTTTTGATAAGGTTATTTTCAGATAATACATTTCAGTTTATTTTTTGTGCAAAGGGTTATTTAAATTATTAGTGTCCATGTTAGCTTGTTATTCGAGATACAAAAAGTGTCTTATTTATAATAGTTTTCAGTTTACACTTTCATTTCCGGAGACTTTGTTGTTCCTTCTGAACTGGAAGTCAGGAGTTCCCAACAGTGCAGCACAATGTGTTCACATCCCAGTAGCCTGCTGTACCTACAGGGAAAGTGTAAAACATTACCCATTTAGCTAACGTGTCATCAAAGCTGCAACTCAGAAGATTGTCCACTATTTATCAAGGATGGATCTCTGCTAAAAAAAATTGTGCAATTAACCAATCACAATTGTGGTGTGAGATGCAGAAATACCCAAGAGGATTCAAGTGCATCCTAATGCTTTAACCCCTGTGCCCCACTCATTTTAGAGTATGATTTTCTTAATCAGACAAGAAGAGAAAAGTGGTTTAGGGTCAAAGGGTCTTACCCTTAAACCTGTTGGGTACCTTAGCTGATCTTGGGTGCACACAAACCTCATTCAACACACACCAAATACCTGACTTGTGCATACCTGAAAACTCCCTAATTTTGAAGCCAAAATGGCTTTATTTTACTTGTCTTTGAATAGGACACTTTACCCCACAAGCTTTTACAATGTGTGCCCTTACCCTGCGGCTTTTAGTCTGCAAAATCTTTCACAGCGCAATCCATTACAACTCATTTCCCATTACAATGCAATTGACTATTCTAACTCCACTGGGGCGTTACTTTGAGGAATGCGTTGTAACGGTTTGCAATGTAAAGTCGTGCATTGTAAACAAAATTGTGTTGCGAAAAACGTGGGGTAATGGCATGCATTGTAACGCATGAGTTGTAAAGTATGTTTCTCCTTGTCTCCCGTTTGAAATTGCCTCTAATTCAATGTATGGCAATGGGGAAAATGCACTCCCCCAATTGCTTTTTCAAAACCTCCCACAATTAAATTGTAAAACCTTGCCATGTATGTATTGAACATTGAATCAACCATGACCTGAACACGTTTACTCAGACTTGAACTGATAAAAAGCTCTGGCAAACCCAATAGGTCTCATCAATCTGATAGCTACAGGTGGTGGCACTGTTAATGCATTTGTGTGTATCAATAAAAACAGCCACAGATGCATTTACATTACCTACGCCTATAGCTCTCGGATTGCCAAGACCCATTGGCTTTGCCAATGCTTGTTTTAACTTGATTCCCCACCCCAACAGCACCCATCACCAAAACGTAAAGTAGAAGGTAATTATTGTCATTATCATTTTTTTCTAGCACCTTGATCACCATTTTTGGACACTGTTGTCCCCACCAACTCACAATCCAAGCTTCCACAACATTCACTTAACATCTTTCTCCTCTTCTTTCATTCACACACTCCCCAAACTTTGAGCGTCCTTACACTGCAGTTTTCAGAAAAGAGCCAACATTTATTACAAATCATGGGATCGTGAGAACTGCATTTGGAAACGATGACTGTCAACACATCTCCAGGAAAAGCATGATGATTTTACCATTACCATTCCCTTACTCAGAACATAAATATTTTGCCAGTGAAAGAATACATTCAATGTGAAAGTTACAGCCCAATCCATTTGTCGTCAAAATTACACTGCACCCTTTTCATATAGTTAAGTAAGACTTAGTCCCGCCATTGCATTTTTATTTAACATACTCTTCAAGAGCCGTTCTAGGGTTGTAACACTCCTCCTCCAGTACACACAGCTGATGAGCAACCCATTTGACAAGGTCATTTAGAACGTTCCCTTCAAAACACTAGAGACTTTTGGGACTGGCAGTAATAGATCAGGGAACCTCAACCTGAGCATTTGGCATGTGCTCCCTCCAGCTCCCGCTTGAGGACCCTGGTTAATGACAGCAAAAACAAATTGGAATTGGAAAGATGAAAAAGAGAGGAGTGGCCACTAGTTAGTCTGTGTGCACATGAAGCACCTTGGCATCCTGTGCATGCTGGTATAGCCACTTAATGCACCCGCCTGGAGGGGGAGACCTGAAGTTGAGTCTAATGCTTCAGTAGAAAGCAGACCAACAGCTTTAGGCAGCCAGGCCACCTTTCTCTAATGATACAGTTCACTGTCCCTGTCTGCACCCCACATTTAAGTTTGGCTCCTGGCACACACCGTGGCAGTGCGCCATGCGGAGTAGCGAATCCCAAAACATGCTGTATTGAATTTATTTCATAATACATTAATTGGTACTCCTTTTGGTGGAGAAGTTTTCTACTTGTTAGATTTGGGGGTCTCTAGTTTACAGAGGTAGGTACCTTTGACCAAATAGGTATCCTTTAGTCTAGTCAAGGTAAGGGTGTACACTCCTAAAATAATCCCTGCTCACTCCCTTGTCAACTTGGCATGAGCAGACAGGCTTATCTCAGAGGCAGAGTGTGAAGCATTTGTGAACACATACAGTTACCCAGTGACAACACTACAGATGGACACCACACAAGTTGTAGTATAAAAATAAGTATTTTTATATAGACTTAACACAAGACCACAAGCGACAAAAATCCACAATACTGTACTTTAACAATAGTAGAAATAGCTTAATTCTCTTAAGATGTAAAATGTGACACTAAAGTTCAATGTACCTTTGGATGTGTAACGCAATACAACGAAAGTGTTGCAGGGAAGGTGATGCGTCGGTTCCTTACACGCAAGAAAGGTGAAGAGTCGGTTCCCTACTACTGCGTAGGGGATGCATCAGTTCTACTCAGCATTGGGAGAAGATGCGTCGGTTTCTTAATGCGCTTCCGTGGCGATGCGACCAGCAGCGCCGTGATGCGATGAAGATCTGGTGCAATGAAACAAAATGGCATCTTCTCCTTGATGCAACAACGATGCGTGCATGCCCGACGGCCGTGCGGCAACTCAACGCTTCTTCTGAGCCATGACATGCCCTGCGACATGCTTCTTCTGTGATGCGACGGCGTCTGCTGCGATGGCGACACTCTCCTCCGGTGATGCAAGGCACTTTGGGTGATGCGATGGAGACAGCGGCAGTGCCGGCACGCTTCTTCGGTGATGCAACAGCATCTGCTGTGACACTCTTCTCCGGTGATGCGATGACAATGGCTGCGGCGGTGTCACACTTCTTTGTCTTGAGTTGCGCTTCCAGCTCCCAGTGACACACAGTCTCTCACAAGGCCCAGCTCAATAGCAGGCACTTCATTTCCCAGCAAGGGAAGGCAGGGGAGCTGGTTGGTGAAGTCTGTTGTCCCTGAGACGTCAGCAGGAGGCAAACTCTATCTCAAGCCCTTGGAGATCTTTTACAAGTTGATTTGAAAGTAGCAAAAAGTCCTATCTCCTTTCTTTGGCAGTCCGGCAACCACTTCAGGCCAATACTCTCCAAACAGCACTCAGCTTAGGGATAGTCTCCTTCTCAGTTTTTCTGGTTCCTCTCCTCAGCAAAGGTTCTTGTTTCCCAAACGTGATTTAAAGTTCTTGGTTCTGGGTCTCAATATTTATACTAGCAAATCCTTTGTCCTCTGAAGGCAGGGGTCCTGTACCCAGTCAAAACCAGTTCTCTGCAGTCCTAGAGCACTTTGTTGAGAACAATCCTTCTTTCAAATTACAGTGTGGGCCAGGTACATCAGACACACCACAGGAGGTGGAGCCAGCATTGTGGATGGCAGGCACAGCCCTATTCAGGTCCCAGGTGCAACTCCTCCCACTCATTTACATGCAGATAGCTCTATTCAGCCCTGGAATCCCCCAGCCGCTGTCACTCAAACTCCAGACAAGGAATACACAACCTAGCAGAGGCAGGCTTGGATAGTTAGGCAAGAAAGCACCCACTTTCTATAAATGGTATTTTCAAACACAGAATGTTAAAAGAACCCTTACTAAAATATGTATTTTATCATTCTGAGTTCAAGCATCTAAACTTGAATTTCTAACTAGTTCCCTGAATCAGTTAAGATTATAAGATGCTATAATCAAACTGCCCATTCTGGCCTATGGGATCAAGGCACCCTCATCTACAGACCCCCGGGACCACGCACACAATTCAGCGAAGACATCACGGACTTCATCAGCCCACACGCCCTCATCTCCGCCGACTACATCCTCCTAGGGGACCTCAACTTCCACCTGGAGAACAACAAGGACCGCAACACCGTCGCCCTGCTGGACAACCTCACCATCCTTGGACTCAAGCAACTGGTCAACACCCCCACCCACTACGCCGGCCACACGCTTGACCCCGTCATCTCATCCAGCAAGCACATCGCCTTTGACCACTCCACCGGACTCCATTGGCCGGATCACAGCTGCATACACTTAAGCTTCAGGAAAACAACTACCCACCACCACCAGCAACAGGTACCCCACAGGAGCTGGAGCAAGATCACCGCCGACCAGCTCACCACCTCTCTCAACCAGAACCCACCTGCCAGCACACCGGACCCCAACGAAGCTGCCCGCAACTTCACGCACTGGCTGACAACCTGCGCCGACGAACTCGCACCACTGAAGAACCCTCCCAGCAAACCCAGAAGCAAGAAGACTCCCTGGTTCACCGACGAACTCAAGGACTCCAAGAAGACCTGCCGCACCCTCGAGAAAGCCTGGCTGCTCGACCGGACCACTGACAACATGACCGCCCTCAAACATGCGACCCGCAAGCACCACCAGCTCATCCGCACCACCAAGAAGAAATCACTGAAGGAGCGACTGGACAACAACGCCCACGACAGCAAGGAACTCTTCAGCATCGTCAAGGAGTTCTCCAACCCCAGCACCGGCAACAAAGACATCACCCACTCACAAGACCTCTGCGACTCCCTCGCCTCGTTTTTCCACCGCAAGATTGCCGACATCCACAACAGCTTCGGCACACCATCCTCGCACCCAACCATCGAACCAACGCACCCCACCACGACCCTCTGCACCTGGACCGCAGTGACCACAGAAGACACAGCCCGCACGATGAACACCATCCACTCCGCATCTCCAACCAACCCCTGCCCCCACCACGTTTTCAACAAGGCCGACTCCACCATCGCCCCCCAGCTCCGAGACGTCATCAACACCTCCTTCGACACCGCCACCTTCCCGGAGAGCTGGAAGCATGCCGAGCTCAGCGCCCTACTGAAGAAACCAACAGCGGACCCCACCGACCTCAAAAACTTCCGCCCAATCTCGCTCCTCCCTTTTCCTGCCAAAGTCATCGAGAAGATCGCCAACAGACAGCTTGCCGCCTTCCTCGAGACGAATGGATCCCTCGACCCCCTCGCAGTCCGGTTTCAGAGCCAACCACAGCACCGAGACCGCCCTCATCACAGCCACCGACGACATCCGAGCCCTTCTCGACAACGGGGAAACATCGGCACTCATCCTCCTGGACCTCTCTGCCGCGTTCGACACTGTCTGCCACCGCACCCTAGTCCAACGCCTCAGCAACACCGGCATCCAAGAGAAGGCATTGAAGTGTATCATCTCGTTCCTCGCTGGAAGAACACAGAGAGTCCGCCTCCCCCCGTTTCGTTCCGAAGCCACCGAAGTCATCTGCGGCGTCCCGCAAGGATAGGATCATCACTCAGCCCCACCCTCTTTAACGTCTACATGAGACCTCTCGCAGCCATCGCACGCCAGCACAACCCCAACATCATCTCCTACGCCCACGACACCCAGCTGATCCTCTCCCTCACCAGAGACCCCGACACCGCCAGAACCAGCCTCCATGAAGGGATGAAAGACGTCGCCGAGTGGATGAAGATCAGCCGCTTGAAACTGAACTCAGACAAGACGGAATTCCTCATCCTCGGACCATCACCCTCCGCCTGGGACGACTCCTGGTGGCCCCCAGCCCTGGGCACCGCCCCCATGCCGACAGACCACGCACGCAACCTGGGCTTCATCCTGGACTCCTCCCTCTCGATGACCAGACAAGTCAACGCCGTCTCCTTGTCATGCTTTCACACCCTCCGCATGCTCCGCAAGATCTTCCGATAGATACCGATCAAAACCAGGAAGACGGTCACCCAGGCCCTCGTCACCAGCCGGCTGGACTACGGAAACACCCTCTACGCCGGAACCACTGCCAAGCTACAGAAAAGACTGCAACGAATTCAGAACGCCTCCGCCCGACTCATCCTGGACATCCCTCGACGCAGCCACATCTCCAGCCACCTGAGGAACCTGCACTGGCTCCCCGTCAACAAGAGGAACACGTTCAGACTCCTCACCCACGTACACAAGTCTCTCCACGACCTGGGCCCCAAGTACCTCAACGACCGCCTGACCTTCCACACGCCCACCCGCCAGCTGCGATCCGCTAGCCTCGCCCTCGCCGCCGTACCATGCATCCGAAGAGCCACCGCCGGAGGCAGATCCTTCTCCTACCTGGCGGCCAAGCCATGGAACTCCCTCCCCATCCACCTTCGGCTGACCCAGGACCACCTCGCCTTCAGGAGACAACTCAAGACCTGCTGTTCGAGCAGTAGCGACCCCCCTCCCACAAGCGCCTTGAGACCCTTCCGGGTGAGTAGTGCGCTATACAAATGGTCTGATTGATTGATTGATTGATTGATTGAAGTAGCCTTGCCATATTGAAAAATGAAAATGGCTGTAATTCACTATTAGGACATGCCACACACACCAGGGCATGTTCTACCTTTTACCTACAATGCACCCTGACCTTGGGCCCACCGTAGAGGTGACTAATATGCAGAAAAGGGTAGGTTTAGGGACAGGCAATTGGGTGCACTTGCCCATTCAACATGGCAGTACCAGACTGCATACAGGCTATCCAATGGCAGACCTGAGACACACTTTACAGGCTGCTTCTGTGGGTGGCACAACCAGTGCTGCAGCCCACCAGCAGCATTTGATTTACCAACCCTGGGCACCCGCAGTCCACTGTACTAGGGTCTGACAGTAAGTTAAAGAAGCCAATCATGGAGTCATTAATCCATACATCAATTTACAATAGGGAGAGCATATGCACTTTAGCCCTGATCAGCAGTGGTAAAGTGCCCAGAGTCACAAAACCAACAAGAACAGGTCAGACAAAATACAGGAGGAAGGCAAAAAGTTCAGGGATGACCCTGCAAAAAATGCCAAGTCCAACACAACCCCATCTGAACTTGTAGAACCAAAACAGCAGAAAGCTCATGCCAATGATGGCATACATAAACCGAGTGCTAGCGTCAATCAAATAACTGCCTTAGCAGCATATTTTGAAAAGAAATAAGATGTTCAGCAAATCTTCCCTTCGAAAAGCCTCCGCAATCCACGCCATGGTGTGAAACCAATATTTGTGCTTTAACCATGGACCTAAAGGATTTAGGCATTAGATTTTACCTTCCAAATATCCTTGACCCTAGGTCAGTAATAGTTGCATAAAGGCAGTTTGATCAGAGATTTTCTATGAGGGCATGATCTGGGTCCAATTTAGATAAATTACTTGGCATTTTAATTGGATAACTCTCCAATGCACCAAGTTATATTCTTCCTGTTTGGATTGCCAACGATCATAACTTTTGTTTTGCCTTTATTGCCTGCTAACCTCCTAGCTCTTTTATAGATATTCAGGCTGTGCAACAATCTCATTAATCCAAAGCATGCTCTGTTCAGTATGACAATTTCATCTGTACATTATAGTGGCTGAAGATGCTCGCTGCTAATTTTCGAGGAAAAGGACCTTTCTGATTGCAACGTGTACCCTAAATCATATAGAGGCTGAACTGCAGGGGGTGCAAGAATGCGCCCGCTCATCAGCCCCTTGAATGGAGACCCAAAGGCCATCACCCACTTTAGTTCTGACACAGGTCTCAGAGTGTAGGGGTATTATAGCACATAAAAGCTGACTGGAAATATCCCACTCAGTTTTCTCCATATAGAGCTATTTCAACGCTATCAGAAGCAGCACTGCAGTCTATTCCTTGAGAATTTTCTTTGCTTGATTAGCCAAGAATGATAAAGCCACAATGTTGTCAATATTGTTGTATTGAGGTTTTGTCCAAGTTTCACAATCATGTAAAAGAAGATTGCCATGGGAATTTGCTGCGACATCAAGTAGGGCGGTAAGGACATAGTTACAGGCCCAGCTCGACCACCCTTCTTGTGCTGAATCAGAGATTTGCGCTTTCTGAAACACTTGCTAAAATGATGGATGGGCCAAGACTCCCAATATGTCTTGTCAGGTCCAAAGATCAAGTCTGAGTGTCCATTAGGACCCAAAATACCCAAGATTTGACATGTCTTGAGGGCTTTTGTCAGCAAGCATCCTGTAAGAAAGGATGTACAGTTTTCAGACATGTCAGCAATTCCTCCCACCATTGTGTCGTTTTCAGTCATATCTTTTCCCTTGATGTAATCACAGTATGGATATTGTTTGCTCATATATGAAACTGAACTGCTCATGCTACTTCTTATGAAATATACATTTTGAAAAACTGTGTATTTCCATTGCTATCATTTCTCCACCAGCGACACAGATCCCGATTTCTTTATTTCTTAGTCAAAAAAATCCTAGCAGTCAACTGGGTTTTATTTGTCAAATCCAAATGCAGAGGCCTTATTCGGTCATGTTTCTACTCCATACTTTACACCATGCAGAGTCTTATCCAGTAAATGGCATGTGTTTTGAGAGCCAGTGTCGTTCATTGCAGCACCACATATCCAGTCGGATGTCCCTGTCGAAGGTGATTTGGCCTTCACCCCCTGATTCTTTATGATACCTTCTGAGCTACTGGTCTGGATTCTCTCATTTCACTCCACACTGTCAATTACAGTTCACTTTATTGCCCCATGTACGAGTTGTACTAGAAAGCGCCAAGCTGCTGTCCCTGATTAATTAATTAATTAATTGTGGGTTTATATAGCGCTAGAATCAACTCCCGGAGGAGTATCTCCACGCTTCGACCGCTGGGGAACCCGTCCTGGCTTACCCTGAGAGATGGTCCCTAATGGGTATCTCTAAGGTGCGACCAAGCATCCCCGGCGGTCTGGGGGGCCGTTGTGAAGATGAGGCAAGCTAATGCCCAGAGTTGCCGAGTGTGGTCCCTGACTAGAGTAGGCACCGAGGCGAGAATTATCGAGCCCGCTGACCCTGGTCCACGACCCTGCCGCGTCGGGAATCGAACCCTGGTCCCGGGCCGTCCTCTGCTTACGGGTCTGCCGCCTCTAACCAGTGAGCCACACCACTGATCTGCTCTGCCTAGCCAATCTGCCTGCTGTCAACTCGGTACTTCATAAATGCCTCAAAAAATCAAAGCACGGTCACACATGCAGGCTGCATGAACAATGGCCCACCTCCCTGACATATATGTAAATGACAGAGCCACTGTGCACTCCATAAATTGCGAACCGCTATGAACCCATTCCTAATGCAGCTGTGCGCAGCTGGTCAGTCATGGCTGTCTTCACTGCTCACTCGTTATGTTTTTTGGGTGGCGACTTCCTGGCGAGTATTTTGCTACTGATTCCGGAGAGTCTTCATTCATCCTCCAAATGAAAATGTATATCCTTTGTGACAGAGGATCATCAATTGACTGACTCATCGGTGACTCACTCCCCTTAGGTAAGGAGTATATCAATCCGCCTGCTGCTTTCTGGCAAGCCTATTAGAGACTACATTTCTTTTTTCTGTATCTCAGGATATCCTTTTCCTTTTATAGCTTCAACATCAGTCAGTGTTTGAGGTGGCGTCCATGTGTTCAGGGACCTCTGCTTGCAGCTTTCATCTCCTGCCAGATTGTATGTCGTTGGGTTCTCAGCACCGGTGCCAGGTTGGCTCACAGGCAGAACACATTTGTAAATAATAGAGCGCAGACTCGCTATAGGTTCAGTAAAGGCTTTAGTTAAGCCCAGACGTGAGTGTCAGAGCTGTCTTGTGATCTGTATATCATACATGCTCAGAGAAGTTTTAAGGTATCGTCAAAGAGGGCTCTGGCCCAGGGCCCCAGCCTTTCAGCGGGCCCCTGATAGAGTCAGCTCTGCTGTGCAGAGATTCTTGCCCAATTCACTTTGCATAATCCTAAAAAGATTGTTTTAAATACAATTTTCTGTGAATTTATTTTTTAATGGGGGTGATGAGTGAGAATCCATTACAGACAGTTTGCAGAAAAATGTATTTTTCATGCAATATCCACAAAAAAATGTTTCTCTTAGATCAAACAGGCCATTGCATATGAGAAATGGGAGTTTATTTGCAGTAATATTAGTGTGCTGCTGCGTTACTATATTGAAAACACACATCACTATCCCGGAATATCAGACGTAAACACATCAAGAATTTGGACAGGTGTGCCAGTGCACTGTCAGTGACTTGGCCAAAGAGGGTATGGAAGAGCTGAAGTTGGACCATAAATTCAAATCTGTTCCAAACAGGGGCCCCCAAAATACGTTTGTCCCAGTGTCTCCAAAACCCTTAGGATGTCCCTAAACATGCATCAGTGTAAATCATCTGAGTCGACTTTTATTAATATATAATGATGCCTCCAGTCCTGGTGATGTACCCTGCATCACAAATCAAGAGAATGCGCATCATCGCATTCGTTAGTTGCTTCTGAATGGGCAGATGCTCCTGCATCGTAATATTGTGTAGTCTGCACCAGGCATGTGAAGTGATAGACAAGGGGTGGGTAATAAAACATGCCCCACTGAGGCCAGCCTGGCGCATGCAAAGACACGTAAGTGTTTTGCCAAGCTAGGAGATATAGCTTCCATCTGAGTTTGCATGTTTAGCACGCGCTCAGTAGATGCATGCCTTTGTGTGTTATAGACACGCATGGAGGCGTAACGCTACAGGATACCCCTCATGCAGCTACCTCTTTAACTGCCTATGCTGTCTTTGTGCATAACGGTATGGTCCTGTGCATACCTGCAGAGCACATACATCTTTGGCAACTGAAGTGTTACATATTATGTGGCCTAAATCTGTGTAAAAAAGACAGAGACAAATGTTAGGTTCATTTTAAAAGCCTTATTAACCATATAATGCTGACAGTGATTTTTAATCAATGTTAAAATGCGTTATTGACATTATTAATTACATTACACATGGTAACAGATTACAGTGAAATGATGATGGTTTTTCTTTTAAAATGGTGAACGTTTGACAAGGCCAATAGGCTTGCCCTGTATGTCTTGTGATGACTCTTTGACAAAGCAGATAGGCCTGTTTCATTTAAAATGAAACCTCCCTATATTGTCATGCTCTATCTGGTTTAGATAAGGGCTACTGTAATTTTGGGGATCATGGCCCTCTATAAGCAAACCTTGTTCTTGTTTGCCTCCTGTCATTCCCCGAATCTCTGCTTTACGCAATCACCTATCCTCTGTAGTTCTATGACCATCATTATCCATTAAGTAGCATGGTATTTACCTTGCCCTGTCTCCTGTATAAGTGTTGCCTCTGGAACCAATTATCCCTGCCTTCACTTCCTGACATCAAAGCACATGCACTGGGGCTTAGATAGCAGAGTCCCATTGCACAAAGTGAGAAAAAACACCTGCAGGATCATTCCACAGAAAATGGGGAGGTGACAACGTAAAAAGAGGCCCTTTCTTGCAATGTTCACACAAAGCTATGGCATTTTAGTTCTAGTCCTGGTGTGAGTTTTTAAATGTTTACATTAGTATCACAAAGCGTGTCTTCATTTCATGCTTGATTACTTATCTATTGTAACGATTAGTTTCATGTACTTTTGTGGACCACTGGTATTGTATTTGAGCGTGTGGTGCAGGTTACTTAATTCACATCCCTGTGGGAATTTGAATGATTTGTAGGAACCACGTAATTATTTACCACTGGTCATTCTGGTACTGGCCTTATGGTTGTGGCTGGCACAGTACTGTTGTTGATAAACAGCAGCTACCTCGGTTTTATTCATTCTAACACATACATAATGGGTCTAGACAGGTGGCAGACGGACTGACTAGTGACCTTTAGTAAGACTAAGTAGAATTTCTAATGAAAGAAGTACTGAAATAGATCAAGTTTTGCTGTGCCATAGGAACTCTTTCATTCTGTGATTTTACACTGTAAAAGGAAATTACTAGGTGCCCAGAGTTCTATTGTACTGAAAACCTTTTAGCCAGATTTAGGGATTGGAAAGTCGTTTTTAATATGAAGAAGAAAGAAACTACAAGAAACCTAAAAAAAATTACACTTCAATCCTCTCCACACAGTTTCCGTTCAGTTATGAAAGCAGACGCAGTGATGGCATTTGTACTTTACTTTAAACTCCCTTCTGAAAAGAGACTTGCAAAACTTTTAGCCCACGGAGGAGGGAAAGGGCGATAAGCGGTCTAGCGCTTCAGTAATATGGATAGTACAGGTTGACAAAGAGAGGTGGGTGGCTGGAACTCGTTGTGGTGAAAAAAGGAAATCCTGGTGAACTGAGCTAATACTCCGACATACGGAGAAGTGTGGCTCAATGGTTAGCGCGGCAGACCCTGATGCAGAGATCTGGCCCGGGACCAGGGTTCAATTCCCGCCTTGGCGGGTCTTGGGCTCAATTTTCTCCGACCTGATATTTCTCGCCTCAGTGCCTGTTCTAGTCATGGGTCCCACTCTGCAACTCTGGGCAATAGCTTGCTTAATCTCCACAACAGCCCCAGCAGCGCTGGGATGCCTGGCTTCACCTTGGGGGTGCCTAGGAGTGGACATTTCACAGGGAAAAGCCAGGAAGGGTTCCACAGCGGTATGAGTACAGCGCCAGGAAGCCCCTTTGCTGGGGCAGCAGTGCACTTTACAAGTACAAATTCATTTCATTCATATGTTTCCTGGGGCAGATCTACAAGGAAGTGTGGCACCGCAAGCCCTTTGGCTGCGGCACTTCGGATGCACAGGATGCTACATATTTACAAGAATATGTTGCATCTCTGTGATTCCTCTTGCACTGGCACACAAACTGCAGCCATGCGCTGGTGCACGTACCCTTGCACCATGGTGCAAGGATGCCTGCGTTGTGGGGAGATTGTTTTTGTGTAGAAAGGGGCACCTTCCTGCACAAAAACAATCACTACAGCCATTTTCCTCTTTCAATGCGTGCTGTAGAATGCAGCATGCATTGAAAGAGGGAAAAACGGGAAGATATGAAAAATTTCTCTAGGCTGGCGTAGCATTCAGACACATCTCCAGATTAACGAGAAATCGTAAATCTGGAGATGTGCCTTGTTCAATGGGTGTTGCGTGCGAACACCCACAGCAACACCCATGAAACGCCCCTTCAACGCAAACAGCTGCGTGTGAAGGGGCCGTATTTACAAGGAGAGGAAAGTCCCACAGGGTGGCAAGCCCTGTCCTTGTTATTATGGAGGAGCCCCCTGCGCCACCGGTACGCCACAAAAAGTTACGTACTGGTGGCGCAGGGAGCTTGTAAATCTGCCCCCCTGTGTGGGAACATTCTTCACTACCCAAGGACTTTTCAATCCTGACATTCTTCACAATTTTCACTGTAAATTCTTCAATGTGGCAAATAGCAGGTAATGCTTGCTCTTACCTTTATTTATTGTATATATTTCTCTGTTGATAAGACATTATGGAGGTTTTTATACTGAGGCACTTCATACAGAAACCTTTGAAAACTCATCATAACGTTTTTCTCTGGTAGGAGTTTTTGTTAGTGGTGGGTTCAACTTTAAATCCTTCTTATTTTTGGCTTCACAAAATAGAAAGTATTACATTACCTAAAAAATAAATGAAATAGTTATTTCTGCTCGTATATGTTAATGTATTGTGAATTCACAAGGTCCGGATCCATGCCAGAGTTTCAGGATTTCCACATGAGATGAATGTGCATAGAAGGGGCTCACTAAGATGATTGTGAGATCAGCTTACTTGCACAAATGCCTTTTAAGAGTGTACAGCTGCTGGGGGGGGCGTGGCTTGGCGCCGTGGGTGATGGCGGCGCCTGAGTGAAGCTCCGCCGAGGCACCGGGAGACTCACTTCTCTACACCCGCAGTTCTTGTTTTGGAGGTTCCATCTCGACGTCGGAACATCTCCGCCATGCAGTGGCACTCTTGAGAAACTCTCCCTGGCGTAGAAGAAGGAGGTAATTGCTGCTCCGCTTTCGAGGACGCTCCGGTGTTCGCGGCCGCCATTTTGCGGGTCCCGTCACGGAGTAGTCCTCTCGTAAAGACGAATGCGGTTTACCTTTCCAGCCTCAACATGTGCGTCGCTGCAACTTCGGACTACTTCTACAACCCCCTCGAGGCCCAGGCTTCCTGTGTTGCTTAATTAGCGTCATACATTTGCAGCCAAACATCTCCTCACACAGCGCGACCGCCATTTTGCGCGCTTAGGAGTATTTCTGCCTACATTTTGGTATGTTCATTACGCTTTCCTTACGCCTCATGGCTTGACTTGGCATAAATATATTATCTTCTGGTCACCTTCTGAAACGATTTTATTGCCTAAATTATCGTTTCAATGCAAGCAGGGACGGTAGATTACTTATTGTCCCCACCAGTCAATCTATTTACATAGGAATTGCCTTAACGATGCAGATGCTTCATTCCTGCCTACTTATCACTTCATTGGCGACTTGATGATATTTACTTACTACAGGCTTTGCTGTTTGGATGCTCTCCTCACTCCAGATGGATCTCCATTTATGCTTAAAGTACTTGGATTTCAACTCAGTTTTTGAATTTCTTCTGTGACACAATTGGCTGCACGTTTCCATCCTAACAAAATGTACTCTCCTTGTTTGCAGTATTATCTTAGCTGACTTTTCTCCTTAATATTTATATTAGTTATATATGCCTGAGCTCCTCCCTCATTTTCCTCAGGCTTACCTCCTTATAACTGGGGTTGTCTACCAGTGATTTTACTCGCTATCAATAGCGTCTTTTTTGCTTCTTGACATGGGACGACAACAACACATGTCTCGCTTCTCCTCCAAAGCAACCACAAGGGTGGCTTTTGTTAAGAACTCTAAAGTTTTTTCAGCTCTTTCCCAAATAGAGGACTCTCTTGCATCATCAGGCTCAGAGGCACTCATGGATACACCCTCTCATACACCATCAGAAAAAATAACTGCTAAGCGGCTAAAAAAACATCCTCCTTCCCCACCTAAGCCATCGACACCTGTATCCATGGAGCTATTACTGGAGGAAATCCGATCATTTCGTCCTTTTCTTGAGGAAATTGGAACTTTGCGCCCTTTTATGGAGGAGACCAATACTAAACTTCAAGTTCTAACAGACAATTGGTCTCAAATTGAAACAAGAGTCTCTTCGGTGGAGCAATCTGTTGCATCTTTTCAAGAATCTCAAGCCAAAGTTACACACTTGTCTTCGCAGGTGGGAGCTCTTCAAAAGCAGGTGGAGGAGTTAGAAAACAGAGGCAGGCGTAATAATCTTCGCATTTACGGCCTGGTGGAGGGTCTTGAAGGGTCTGACCCGCCTGCCTTCTTTAAGTCCTTCCTTCCTAAATTGCTCCATCTACCGCAGGATACATCTCTCAACATCCAACGTGCGCATCGTCTGGGCCGTTTACCTACATCCCTCTCCATGTCACAAAGGCCAAGGGGCGTCATCCTTTATTTCTTAGAGTACACCGACCTCTTGAAAGTTCTAGCAGCTGCCAAGGCTCTTCCCAAACTGACTTGGTCTGACTCTCCGTTATTCTTCGCCCAGGACTATGCCAAGGCAACTGCTAACCGCAGGAAAGCTTTCCTAAGCATGAGAGAGGTCCTTCGCTCCATGGGTGCTCGATATGGCTTATATCATCCGTGTCTGTTTAAAGTCACCTATAATAACAAAACTACCACCTATGAAGATCCAGTGAGATTGCAAAGCTTCATTAATGCACATCGTACCTCTCCCATGGATGCCTCTGGTCCTTCGTCCTCCTCCCCTGGCTGACTGTTGACATTGCACGCCTGTTTGAAAATTCAATCTCTCCCATTGCTGTGTTATTGTTTGCTTCATGTTTCTGGCTGACTTTTGTTTCTATTAGCCAGTTCATGTTCTAGTCGTCCGTTATGTTGTCATGGTTACCCCCTTTTGAAGTTTCCTGCTTGTTTGATTGTTTTACTCCTTTTAATCTTGTGATGTTACCCACTAAGTAGTGTTCCCTGGTCATCATTTTCGTTACAGTTCTTTGTATTACCTTATCAGCTTTACCCCATCTTTGTTTCCACAGGAACCCTTCGTTATTCTGATGACATCTCCCCGGTTCCTTGCCCGGCTGACCTCAGTTGTGTTGCCTTCCCTACCTGGCTCCTTCCCCCCTCAACTTCTTCTCGTATTTCCCCTTAGTAGGTATGTTTTCCTCATGTTTTTTGTACCTTCTTTGTTTTTTGTCCCTCTTCACTTCCCCTTCCTTTATCAACAAATTTCCTTTTTTGCATAACGATGATGTTTTATTTTTTTCAGGTTGTATTTCCTCTTTCCTCACTTTCATTCATTTCTATTTCTCACTCCTTTATCCATTCTTCTACATTCCCTTCCTATTTCTCACTCTCTACTCATTATTCTTGGGTCTTTTTCCTATTCATGATTTCACTCTCATTGTATGTTTCTTCTTTCTTCTTCAATTTACTTTTATTTCTCTTCCTATACTTATGATCATTTACTCCTCTTTCTCTACTTTCTTCTTTTCTATTCCTTATTATTTTTTGGAATCATTGGTCAACCAATTTATGGCCTTATTGTGTAAACTATGTCTTTAAATATAGTTTCATGGAATGTTAAGGGTATTAACTCCCCAATTAAACGACAGCGCATTTTATCTCACCTAGCCAAATTAAATATTGACATTGCATTTCTTCAAGAAACTCACCTTTCAGATATAGAATCTGAAAAACTTAAGAGAGGTTGGGTGGGTGAAGTCTTTTACTCACAGGGTGATGGGAAACGTAATGGTGTTGCTATTTTATGCCGTAGGTCACTTCCTCTCACAGTCATCTCTCAAGACTCGGATACTAATGGTAGATGGAACCATGTCAGACTATCACTTAGAGGTGTTCTAATCTCCCTACTTAATGTTTATGGTCCCACGAACGGTGAACCCCTTTTTTGGGCTGAATTTTCTCCCCGCATTACCCAATTCTTGGATGATAACTTCATCCTTGCGGGAGACTGTAATCACCCTTTTGATCCTTTTCTGGACAGGAAGTCTGATGCCACTTATATTCCCACAAAACCACACAAACTCTTTACCCAAGCAATTTCGCAACATAAGCTTGTTGACTCCTGGCGTTTATGTAACCCGACTTTACAAGAGTTTACTTTTTATTCCCCCCATCACCGTTCCCAATCACGGCTTGATTATATTTTTGTTTCACACGCACTTACTCAAACTCTCCAGGCGGCAGAAATTGGTCCGATTTTACTTTCTGATCATGCCCCTGTAATGGTCAGTCTTGAAGTTTTACCCAAAATTGAGGGTCCTAAAAGGTGGCGTTTCAACAATGCCCTCCTTCTAGATCCCAAATTTTCCACTTCTTTTTCCGCCTTTTTTGATGAATTTTTCCTTTTCAATGATATCCCACCCATTTCAAAACATACTCTCTGGGATGCTTTTAAAGCAGCTGCTCGTGATTTCATTATTAACTTTGTCGCTAAAAAACGAAAGTCCGCCCGCCAACTTACCAAAAACCTTCTCCATGACATTAAGAGATTGGAACACGCCTATTTTACTTCACATTCCTCGGATAGTCTGACATCTCTGGTTGCTGCCAAAATTAAATTTAATGAAAAGTCTACTGAAGATGCTTCTTTATATTTGCTTAAATCTAGTGCCAAGTTTTATGGTGGTAGGAACAAAGCTGGGAAGATTCTTGCTAATTACTTAAAGGTCAAACACAATAAAGTAAATATTGAATCGATTTATGATGATGATGATGCCCATTTACAACATAAAGATGCTGACATTCTTGCTACTTTCTCACATTTCTATGAGACATTATACACTTCAGACACCCAATCTTCTCCTCAGTCTCTTGCTCACTTTTTTTCTACCATTCAAACCCCTACTTCTTTCCCTCTCGACCTTTCCTCCTTAGAATCTGACGCTTCACCGAAAGAATTGCTTGCTGCCCTTCAACGTTTAAAACTTAACAAAGCTCCTGGCCCTGACGGATTTACTGTTGAGTTTTATCTTCACTTTTCAAAACTTCTTATCCCAAAACTTCACTCCCTTATACACTCTTTTGCTGAATTAGGTACTTCTTCTGGTACCTTTTCAGATGCCCACATTTGTTTAATTCCTAAACCCGGGAAGGATGTCCAATATTGTAAAAACTACAGACCCATTTCCCTAGTTAATATAGACTACAACATTTTTGCTAAATTATTAGCGATTAGATTAGATCATTTGCTCCCTGACCTCCTCGGAGATGAACAATCAGGCTTTGTTAAAGGCCGTTACATCACAGATAACACAAGACTCTTATTTAACATCTTAACAAAATCCTCACATCTTCAATCTCCTCTCGCAGCAATAGCTTTAGACGCTGAAAAAGCGTTTGATAGGGCAGAATGGCCCTACCTCTTTCACACCCTTAATTGGTTTGGGTTTGGCCCTAAATTTATTTCCCTAATTTCGTTGTTATACTCCCATCCACGTGCTGCAGTTTTCGCAAACGGCCAAATCTCTCCTTATTTTGATCTTGGTAGAGGTGTCCGTCAAGGTTGCCCTCTTTCACCCTTCCTATTCAACCTGGCCCTAGAACCTTTTTTATCCAAACTTCGTCAAAACCCTGATATTCATGGCTTTCAAACTAAGGATCTTTCCATAAAACTAGCTGCTTACGCAGACGATATCTTACTATTCATCTCGAACCCTACTGTTTCCATTCCCGCTTTTTTAGCAGAAGTACAACATTACTCCTCAATCTCTGGTTACAAACTTAATAACGATAAATGCGAAATCTTACCTTTGACAAAGTTCACTTTTAAGAATGATTTTAGTGCCTCAAATTTCACCTGGAGTCCTTCTCATATTAAATATTTAGGTTTGCATATCACCCCCTCACTCCCTGATACTGTTTCCCTTTGCTTAACCAAGTGCATCCAGAAATTATCCGACCTCACGGCCAAGTGGCACCCTCTTTACTTGTCCTGGTGGGGTCGCCTAGATACTATCAAAATGATGCTCTCCCCTGTTATTCTTTATACTCTATCCAATATTCCCATTGCTATTCCAGCTAAATTTATAAAAAAAATAAATTCAGTCTTATCTTCCTTTTTATGGCATAAGAATAAACCCAGAATGTCTCTGGCTAGGCTCATGCGTCCTGCCTCTGAAGGTGGTGTTAATTTCCCGAATTTTTTAGCCTATCACAAGGCCTTTTTGTTACGTCAATCCTCCTTTTGGTTACAGGATCCTGACTCTCCCTGCCCTTTGTGGACCAAGGTGGAGCGCCTTTTTCTTTTACCTTTCTCTTTCGCTGAATGTGTCTCCTTTTCCGGCAAGCCCTCCTCAATTCTTACTCCTATACATAAGTTTACCCTTAAACTCCTCTTATCCTCTCATCCTCCGCCCCCTACTTGTATTGCTGATTTCCTTTCCTCCACTATATGGCATAATAGATACCTTTTGATTCGAGGTAAGCCTATTCTCTGGAAGTCTTGGAGAGCCAAAGGTTTGCTTTGGGTCTCACAATTGTTTTCACAATCCACCTTCCTGCCTTTTCATACTCTTCGCCTCACCTTTGACTTACCTCTCTCTTCTATTCCCCAATATCTTCTCCTTAAAGCATCGGTTATGGAAGCATATAATAAACTTCCCAAATCCCGTCCTCCTACATCTGCTCCTGATCCTATTACTCACCTTCATTCTACTTTACTAACCTTTCCAAAAGCTTCTGTCCTATATAAACATCTTCATACACACACTCTTCCCAGACTTAAAAGCAAAGTAGAGGAGTAATGGGAGAGTGATCTTTCCTTCTCTTGGCCAACTTCCTTTTGGGATAGGCTTTGGTTAAAGATACGTAAATCCTCCAGAGCTGCTTCCCTAACGCAATCTCTATTTTTCATTTATAACCGTTTATTACATACTCCTTCCACCCTTCACAAACGTTTCCCCACTACACCAGATACATGTTGGTCATGCACTTCCCCAAATGCTACTTTGTTTCACATGTTGTTTCTCTGCAAGAAGGTCCATGCCTTCTGGTTACAAGTTTGGGCTCAATTTAATGTCATTTTTTCCACTAATATTCCATTTTCACATGCTCAAATTTTCCTGGGAAGCCTTTCTCCTTGTTGGGACCGCAATGATCTTAATGTTCGAATTGTTCACTTATTATTAGCGGTTGCATTTCAACAAATCACTATCAACTGGAAGTCTACGTCAAGTATCACTTTTAAAGCTTGGTGGTATAATGTTTGTCACAACCATAGACTTGATAATGCTTTTGTTTTTCCTGCACAGATGGCAACTAAACGTGCTGAGTTATGGCTTCCTATTACGTTGTATTTAGATAATTGTACACTCCGCTCCTTTCGTCCTCGACCTGCTCAGCAGGAAGTTCCTAAACCCCCTTCATACCGTTTGCATTTCTTCATGTTAAACTAAACTATTTTACTGCATAGCTATATTTGCATTTAATTCTACTGCATATTTACTGTACCCTTCATTTTTTATGCCTTGATACCCATGATTCATTTCTATATTTCGAATTGCTCATTTCCAATTGCATTGTTCTTCTTTCTTTTTCTTACTTAATCATCGTATGTTTCCCTTTCCCTCTCACCCCCTTTTTGTTTCCCTCATAATATTTGTTCCTATTTTGTATTATTACCATGTACTCCTTTTAATAAACTTATTTTTTGAACTGAAAAAAGAGTGTACAGCTGCTTTTGTTTTCAAATTACACTTTATATTACACCTTTACATGAGAGAATAGCTCAGAAGGAACCATTTACCTTTCTCTTCTTTTTTAAATAAAAAGAAGACAAAATGTAAACAAAATGTCGCTATGTACATTGTACATACATTTATCAGTCGAAAGGGGAGATTTGACAACATTCTGATATATTGAAAATAATAAAGCTATTCAAGGATCGTGGTGCTGATCTTTTAAAAAGATCTTGCGTGACTAAGGGCCAGATGTAGGTCGCCCAATACCAGTCGGTAACGGTCGAAAATACCGAATTTCGGCCATTACCGACCGGTATTTGGGAATTGACATGTAGATGGGCTCATATTTACAGAATCGGTATATTTACCGATTCGGTAAATTTACCGATTCTGTAAAATACCGAATCTGTAAATTTACCGAATCGGTAAATACAGATGTAGGTGGCACTGAAAACAGTGCCACAGGCCATTATCGATTCGTTATTTACCATGTAATACTATTACATGGCAAATAACGAATTCCAGTGTACATACACATCTGTGCATGTACACATGTGCCATGTGGCACACAGACATGCCATAAGGGCATGTCTGTGTGTCACATGGCACACAAGCCAGAAACAGGGGTGCAACAGGGTGTCAAAGTGACACCCTGTCCCCCTTGAAAATTTGGTATTTTTACCGAATCAGTATTTACCGATTCGGTAATTGACATAGATTCCTATGGGCCTCAAGGCCCATAGGAATCAATGAAAATTACTGAATCGGTAAATACCGATTCGGTAATTACAGAATCCTACAGAATCGGTAAAAAATACCGAATTTTTAACTACATCTCATTTACCGAATCTAGAATGCCGAATCGGTAAAATTCGGTATTCTAGAGTCGGTAAATGAGATTTACCTACATCTAGCCCTAAATGTATTAAATGCTGTGAAGGATAACATATAAGCGAGGAGCGAGAGGGGGGTCGTAAATCATTTGGCACAGTAAGAAATAAATAGGACATGCCTAAAGTAGATACGTGTGTGGGAGAAATTGTTACTTTCCACTTAGAAAAAAAAGTTACCAAGAGCAACTGCTCTCATACGAGACATTTTGCACATACTAGGTAAAACGTAAAATAACGTGTAAAAAAATCGTTTCGGATCAACGTAAATTCATGCACATTTTCCTGAAGTACTTTTGAAGACCTTCGTAGACTGTAGGAGTGATATCTAAGGGTAAAGATCCACCACAGTACTCAATCTTGGGTCCAGTGTAGCTAAATGGCAAGCACTTGCAGTATTTGTTATATAAATCTGCCAGAGATGAAGCCCTCGTGGAACATACTTGGAAACCACCACTGCTTTCAAGTACATCTTTACTAGATAAAAAAGCGAATCTCATTTATGGTGAATTCCTTCTGCTTGCGTGTGACATCACCAAAATGATGTGAAATCGCAGCCCGTCTTCTAATATTAACGAAATATGCAATAGCTGAGTACAAACAGCTAGCCAAAGCAGTAAACAGAGCCATGCTTTTAACGAGTTGCGTAAATTTAGCTGAAAAAGACATATGCGCTGTCTCTTACTTTTAAGTTCTGCAAATTGACTTTAGGAATGTCTGGTGGAAAGAAGGCCTATCTCTCATTTGATCACAAAAATATGTGCGCCGATGAGCTCTTGCCAAACCTAACTGCACGGTTCTTACCAAGGATGCAGCAGAAAAGATACCTCCCCTCTCGATTCGTTGGCCTCCTGCCCCTTCTCAAAGATGAAGAGATAAATGTCTGGTTAGCGAGTGCCAGCTCTCACCTTGTCAGCATCTGTCAGTTGTTAATGCTGCAAACTGGTTCGTTGTAGAAGTCGTCACTTTTTAATTGTCCTTCCTATTGCAGGCCAGGGCAATGAGGCTCACTTGTCCATGTTTGATTTTCACCATGAGCCAATGCAAATGTGCTTAGCTTAGATGGCATCTAATGTTTCTCTCTGGTTGGCTGTCTTCTTTTGTGTCCCATAGGAGGCATGGCTCATATGGACTATATTTTTAGAACAGCTCTCTGTCGGGATGACAGCATTGTATAGCATATTGCACACCGACAACCTTGGCTTAGGGTCAAATGGCTTTTGTACAGTCTCAGATGCCTTGCCCCTATATTTTTTGCTTTCCTCCTTTCTGTGTTTGACCCGCCCACACGAGCTATTTGATTTCTCCATGGTAGATTCATCATTCTTCATGTCCCGAAATTTGCTGTTAGAAATGGTGGTCTCTAGTAGGCAATGGTATACACCTTTGTCCAAATAGAGACCCTTGCTTCTAGTCAGGGAAAAAGGGGATACACTACTGAATAACCCCTCCTCACCCCCTTGGTAGCTTGGCATGAGAAGTGTCATAAAAGCACCAACAACAGGTCAGAAAAAATACAGGAGGAAGGCAAAAAGTTCAGGGATGAACTTGCAAAAAGGGCCAAGTCCAACAGTTGCATTGAAAACAGACCCGCGTTTGTTGTTTTTCAATGCCAGGTGGTAAATAGAACAACTGGAGCATGAATGTGGAAGCTGCAACATTGCTCTTGCCAGACTACTATATATAAACATTAGCAATGCCAATTGGTCTCAGTTGTATGTAAAGGCAATGAAGACCTTTTGACATTGCCAATGTTTGTTTGTACAAGGTTGATGGGGTGATGTGATGCATTCCATGTTCCAAGTTCTGTAACCTTGGAACTTTGAATGTAGAGGGTTGCTATATGTGATGTGTTCTAAGAGCGGCAGATTCTGCCTGGAAGCTGGAGAGGGCTGTTGCCAATAAACCTAGGTCTTGAACTTCTAGGAGCCATTTTGTCTGTACTTTCAATTCACCACAGTTCTCAATATTTATTTTTAGGCAGGTATTTTCCTAAGGCCAGCTGTCTCATTGTTGAGTCATTTATGCATTCGATTGTGGAGCTGTCCCTCTGTGTTTTGCCCACCTTTTGCTTCCCCAAGGTTGTGTTACCAGGAGCAGAAGACTGCTGTTGTGGGTTGAGGCACAGTGCGATGGAAAGCCTAATAGCAAATTCAGTTAAGCAAACGAAAACCAACATTTCAGCTTTTTTCCTGAAACACAGCTGGGCGGTCATGGTTCTTAATTCTAGGGGGTGCTTGGCAAACTCAGTGAGCAAGGTAAAAGAAATGTGGACCTTTCATGGTAGATTTGGAATAGGATTGATTTTGATGTCTTAGAAGGTGAGATGTAGGGGAATACATAGTGGCATGCACTGGGCACTAAGTTGTAATAGAATCCTGGAAGATCCAATACAGTTGCTGCAGCAGTGGTGTAACTGCAGAAACGCAGGTGCAGATGGTGCAGGTAGAGCAAACCTGATCACCTGATTTTTTTAGGCAAAGGAGGTGGTGCAGATGGGTTGTTTGCTATTCTCGGGTTTTCAGTGCCCCAATAATTCAGACGGGAACCATCAGGGCAAGGGCAGCTGTCAATTGTCCCTTTAAAGAGAGAAAATGTGACTGTTTGTGATGTTTGCAGAGCTAGATAATCTATGCTCATACCATGGATAAAACCATGGTAGAGTTCAGCTTGCCCTCTAATTTAACACGTCGGCATTTTAGAGTGGGGGAGATATTTGGAACTTGCCTTAGTTCACTTGACCAATGCTATGCATTCCAATGGAGGTGTTCTTTCCAAAGACATGTACTTCTATTGTATCAGATGTAAGTATTAACCAACTGTTGATTATTCATAGTTTATTTCTATGAAACATAGACGTAAGTTTTGAGCAGCCTAATGTGGACCATTGAGATGAAAAAGTAGCGGTGTGTCGTCCACATATGATAAAACATCAAGTTAAAAGATCGAATCAACAGCGCTAAGTGCTGAAAATATTTATTAAACAGGTAGAACGATATGGAGGAGCCCTGAGGCAAACCACAGTTGACATTGGAAAGTCTGGAGCTGAATTGACCTAAATGGACTTTTGAGATACTTTACAGAAATATATATCTATAAGACCATACCTTCAATGACTATTTTGGCCAGCCTTCTAATGAAAATGGTAGAGTCGATATTGTCAAACATCACAGGTGGGTTCAAAGGAATCCGGGCACTGAGACTTTTGACATCTACTGGTCTTCTAAAGTCATTGGTGAAGGAAATCATGTCCCCTGCCTCTGCCTGGTCAAAAAAGTAGTTGACTATCATCTAGACTGTTGTTTTCTTCCCAATGAGCACACAGATAGCAACATCTTTTTTGAGGATTTTCCCTCCCCTGGGAAATAAGTTGATGGTTCTTTTCTTGTGTAGAACCAGCATTGAAAACAGTATTCTTTAAACAGGTATATTCAGGCCTTTTTTAGTTCAGTAAAACATAGGATAGAGAGGTGTTGGTTAGGGATGTCAAGGGGATGTTCAGAGGGGAAGCAATAGAACGGAACATTTTAACTAAGAAAGGATCAGATAGTGAGCCTAATTTGCAGATTTTAGAGGTGCTATAATTTTATGATGAGATGGGATTATAAACCGATCCTAGACCAATTTAGTAGGCAGTGAATGGAAGGGATGATTAGATGCTAGCCAGGAATCCTTAACAATAGATTTCCAAACTCATGTTATTTTTTCTATAACAGAAACTGTCAAACTAGTCACACCCTTCCTATGAAGGGAGGACTGAAATAATATAGTAGATGTATTAGTTTGTCTGTTCTCTTAAAAATCTCATGCTTTTCTTTTTCAATGTATTAAAAATAGAAGGCAATAAGTTCTACTTTGATGCCAGCCGTGTTTAAATTGACTTAGTGTTTGTATTTGTTAAAGAAGCCTGGGACATAATTCTTGCACCATGCTCTCTCTGCTCCTCATGTTTCATGTTAGGGCAGTTCAGTGAATATGAAATCCAGGCGCATAGTGGGTTTCCTTCATGGTAGGATGCTGACATTTCAAGGTAAATATATCCAATGTTGAAGTGATCCAGGAACAGAAGGCCCAATAGAGATGTTGCATGTTTATCGAGTCTAGAGGAGCTGATGCAGCAGCACAAAATATTGATTCTGTGACTGAAACCCTTGAGAAGAAGTGTGTTGGGAAGTCTTGTTACAGAAAGATAGTGATTAAGGTAATTTGGCTGTTCTCGATCTAGATCACCAGTGAGGCCGAGATTTTCCAGATGGCGCAGAACATGAAAAAATGTAAGTTTATGGGTTCATGGAATATGTTCTCCATTCCACATCATTACAAAAGCATCTCGTTTTACTGGGAGAACCCCTCATTCCACAGTAATCGTGAAGATGTAAACATTTTCTTCAAGAGGTCACATGCAGTAATTACAAGTAGAACCTATGTTGACTCTGCTTGTTTCCCAAATTTCCACTACAATTTTTATGTATGGCACAGAACTGCCAGCAATGCAAAAACTGTATCATCTCTCTCTATCTAATATGATGGTATACAGGGGACTGTGTATCAAGGTCACAAACATCGGCCAACAAAACATCAACTGCACAACGTACACTTTCAGTTAAACTGAGTAAAATACTACATCGCCCTGACAGAGTGGCTGTCCTCTGTATTTAGGGATGTCCGCAGGCTCTGGGGACATCTCTAGTCATTGGTAGGAACAACCAGCATGGTGATTCCTGTCAATCTGTTAAAACATTGACAGACGAACTAGCAAATTGACGGACATTCATCAAACTTTTAACATGTTTTTGGTTTTCAAAAACAAACTCCCAAAGTGGGAGGTAGCTTTTATAAAATCAAAAGTTAATGACCCCCCACACCATGGGAGTTGTTCCTATGGTGTGGGGGTCATTTAAACATTTTAATTGTCCCTTACTGCCAGGTTTTAATGGGCGGTGAGGGAGAGCGAAAAATGGCCATTCGACCACCCACTCTAAATTGGGCAAGCAGTCAAATCACCAACACTCTGACTGCTCATACTCCATCTGGGGTTTGGAGCACTATCTCACAGACAGGTTCATACTAGGACAGAAAATAGGCCAGTCCACCTAATTAAAAGGAGCACCCATTGGTAAAACAGATAGGTAGAACGTTGTTTTGGCAAATTGAGGCAGCTTGAACTTGTAAAGACATGCTATATATGTTTTTTGTAAGGTGCAGCCGCGGTCGGTAGTAGGTGTGCCTGCAGGGCGGTGACGTGGGGAGGGGGAGTGGCAGGGTGGGGGTAGTAATCTATGGATTACGGAGCTCTACAGGTAAGTAAACATATAAAAATAAATAAAACACATTTCGTTGCGCGCACTGCATCACATTTGAGAATGCAGTGCCAGCAAGGAAATTCATTTTATTTATTTATATGTTTACTTACCTGTAAAGCTTCGTAATCAATAGATTACTACCCCCCACCCTGCCCCTCCCCTCCCCACGTCACCGCCCTGCAGGTACACCTACTACCGACCGCGGCTGGTAAGGTGTGAAAGAATGCATGGATTTGAACTCACTACTAGGGCTGGACTGGTCATAGTGGGCACCATGCGTTTCCTTAGTAGGCCGCTAGTTTGGGGGCCGTGTTTGGGCCCCTGGGAGGCCGTTTTTGTTACCAGGGATCAGCAATATTGGCCCCTGGTAACAAAATCGGCCGGAACCGGCCCTCACAAACCGCTCGGCTGCAACTCCCCCTCACCCCAGGGGGGGGCAGGCTGAGCAGTTTCCCAGGGCCAGTTTGTGTGCCCAGTCCGGCCCTGCTCACTACAGCCAATGTTTATTTTGCAGAGAAGTCAACAGTATGAAACTGGACCAGCAGATTATAAAACAAGCCCACAAACAGTCCAACACCTAGGCATCACACTGACTTATTAGTACACTTCCTAGTTCCCCTATAAGACAGTCTGACTCTGATCCCGACAGAGCTTGAGTAGGTTTCGTCGTCGAGGCACTGAAGGTCAGCCCACCTGTAAAGCAGATAGGCAGACCGGGGTTTTTGGCAGAGTTGATACTCTGTTGTCTTTACTCCACATCTACAAACCTTAAAGATAAATATATCATCAGGGTATATTGATATGGAGATGATACCTTTATACTTACCTATATATACTTAATGTGCTGATAAACAGTTTACGATATTCTTCAGTTGATGCTTTTGTGGGGCAATGTTAAAAACTTTGGGGCTCATTTATGAGCCCTTGCGTCACTTTTGCACCACTGGTGCGTTACTTTTTGTGACGCTCCAGCAGTGTAGAAAATGCGCCTTGTTGCGCCACATGTGCAAAGTGACGCATCTAGGTAGATGCGTCACTTTGTAAACCACTGCGCTACATTATACCTGCGTCAGGTATAATGTATGCAGAGGGGGCGTTCCCCCGCAAAAAGCCTCGTAATAGTGACGCAGTGAAATCTATGAGATTTCACTGCGTCACTTTTAGGACGCTGTTGTGTCAAAATCTTGCGCCTGCCTCACAGCAGGCGTAAGACTGATGCAAGCACTTTCACATGGGGCTTTCCCCATGTGAAAGGACGCATTGCTGGAGTTGCGTCACTTTTGTGACACACCCCAGCAATGCGTGACTTTTGCGCTTACAGATACGTCAGAAATACTGACGTATCTGTAACTCCTTGCGACATGTTGCGTCATACAGTAAATATGACGCATCAGGTATGTCGCAAGGAGTGCGCATTGAGAAGTTACGCATCACTGCTTTTTATGCAGCGATGCGTCATTTCTCATAAATGAGGCCCTTTGTATTCGGGTAGCACACCATATAGGGTTGATCATTGTGCAATATGTCTCCTGAAAAGAAAATACTTTGAATGGTTAAGAAGTGCAAATATGTTAAGTATGCAAATATAGAAGCCCGGTCAACGACATTCCATGTGCAATAAAATGCAGGTATTTGTATGCTGTCCTTTTCTCTTGCCTAGTTTTGTAACGTTCCCTATAGATTTCATAAGCTCATCGTTGACTTTTTGTGCATCACTGCCGTGTTGTTGTCACGAATGGCGAATTTCTATATCCACCTCTGCAGGATGGTTAATCTATTCATAGCTCTGATGACATTGCATCAGGATTCCTCTACCCTTCAGTGAGAGATTGATGCTGCGCAGACTTGCTTTGACATCCCACGCATTTTCAGTGCTTGAGCAGATTGGTTTCTTCCTTTTTCATGTGCAGGCGGAAACTGTTCCTCTTTTTTATGTACGACATTGCATCTCAACGCATAACAAATGCACAGATTCATTATGTTAATGAGCTTCCATCATTGGTTAGCTATGCTTTGCTTTCTTTGCCTGCTTTTTTCACTTCACATTCAGAAATGTTGACTAGACATTTCCAGGAGTATTTGTGTTCCACGTGTATGTTAACACTATCAATGCTACAGCAATTCATCCTCTGTGCTGCAGCTCCATGATTCCCATTGTTCATGACGAGCTCATCTCGTCATGAGCACACAAGCAGTGTACTGCATGACGAGCTGAGATCGTCATGAGCATGGAAGGGGTTAAGTAGCAAGTCAGTAGCTGTCTACCAGGTGAGCGTATGAGTTGTAAAAAGCTAGTGTTTCTGTAACTTTCCATTGCTCTGAGCCCCCTTAAGCAAAATGTTATGAAGTTGGTCCCCCCTCCACAAATGTATGATAAGAATAGGGAGAGTGGGAGGGGCAGGTGTGAGATCCAGGAAGGAGCTTAGAGAATCATTTCAGGGGTATTTTTCTGTAGGTCATAGTCTACGCTATGTGAAAGACTTATAAAAGTACAAATATATCAACCCAAATCAGAAATTGACCAATTACACAAGGCCCCATAATTGGGGTGTGGTGAGCCTGTGTCTCAAAGCAATTGTACCTGCTACCCTAAAAAGCTCTAAAAAAGCCCCACATTCCTCATGGCATCTCTCTGAAGAAGCTGTCTCTATTATTTGTGATCTAAAAAATGACCACCCCTCCCCATATAGCACTATTTTCCTCTTTCTACTGGACCATTACTCTGAGGCCCCAGGGTTCCGCTCCGTCTGATTGTGATCCTGCTGGCCTCCTCTCAGTCACCCACTCCACTCACCTTCAAGGACATGTACATGTAAACAAAGGTCAAAATGGACGGGATCTATGGGGACCCACATGCCCCATGCTTTTTAATATAACTGAAGCGGCTCCTCTACTTTTCATTAAAAACAAATATCCCTGAATAGCTATTGTGGTTCTTCAAGTGCCTCTGTGTTAAAGTGAAAGGAGGGCGGGGTTCGGTGTGAGCTAATTTTTATGTGCTGTGACACTCATGGAGGAACACAGACCTAAGGACGAAACAGGCATTCTCACCAGGGTGCCTGCTACATGAAAGAATGTAAATATGAGAATTTGGTTAATCATCAAAACTAAAGGCTGTTTGGAATCCAGTTTAGCCTTTAATTGGCAGAGTCACGTGAGGCTTCATTGGGACAATGAGTTAATATTTTTGATACTTAATTTCAGGGTGTTATAAGCTGAGTTTTAGAAAGTGTGCTTTCAATAGACACATGTTTGCATTAGGTATAATTTACCTATTACAAAAATATATATGTTGAAAGGACTAGTTTTTTCTTTTAACTAGGGCCGGACTAGCCGTAGCGGGCGCTTGGCGCTTTCCCTTTGGGCTGGAAGGAGTGGGTCTGGTTTTTCAGTGGTGGGGCCCGATTTTGTTACTTGGGGCCGGTTTTGCAGCAGTGCTGCAATATCTGCCCCCTGTATCAAAAGCAGCAGCAGTGCTCACTAGCACCCCCAAACCCCTACCCGAACTGACGCCCCCATTCCCCCCACGGCCCCCCGTGGGGACGGTCCAACTGAATTGCCAGGGCTGGTTTGTGGTCCCAGTCCGGCCCGCTTAAAACACTAAGGGGTCGATTCCGATTCGGGAAAAAAAACATCCGTACGATTTGTATCTGGAGCCCTCTCCGTACAAATCGTACCCGTTTGTCCGAGTCGCGTAGTATGATCCGTATTCCGTGAATCCGTCTGAATCGTTGCGATCCGTACGTATTGCAAGGCTGAAACCGTGAACCGTACGACTCGTACACATGCCGTACGACTCGTACACATGCCGTATGACCCGACGAGTACGATCCGGACCGGGGTATGAGGACGCGATTCGTACGGTCCACGTCAGGTAAGGGCGAGTCATACAGAAAAGCACACAAACACATAAACACCATACGGTCCGTACCCCCCATGATCGCAGGGGTATGTGCGTATCCCTGCGATCATGGGGTGCACGCACCGTACCCCATGTATGATGGGTGTACACACCGTACCCCATGTACGATGGGTGTACCCATCGTACATGGGGTACGGTGCGTACACCCATCGTACATGGGGTACGGTACGTACACCCCATGATCGCAGGGGTACGCACCGTACCCCTGCGATCATGGGGGGTGCGCACCGTACCCGGGGGGGCAGTTCCATACCTGTTTCTGCGTGAACTCTGCTTTTACAGCTGTTTTCAGCTCCCGTAGAAAAAGGGTCGTACGGTGCATCCCCGACACGTATCGTACTTGCTGGGTCTTAAAAACCAGCCGCGAACCATACAGATGTCGTGTACAGCGGGTTCCGAGGGAGAATCGTACGGAGATTAGAGTTGTACGGTCTCTGTACGACTCGTACGGAGTACGGCTCCTGGTACGAATCGTACTTCGTTGTATGTACGGGGGACATTGCAGGGTACGATTCGTATGGGTAAAACGCTCCGAACGGCTATTCAGAGCGTTTTTTCCCGAATCGGAATCGGCCCCTAAATCATTTTGAAGCAGTCTACCTTATACTTTGTATAATACAATTTTTAAATATTGACTTGCATATTCAAAGTGCTTTCTGCTCTGGCTGGGACCTTGTAGCACTATAAATACACAAGTCACTATTCTTCACATTTGCAGTGGTCACATTACCCAAATGAATTTTTTTAATGCAAAAGAATGTATTTCTATCTGATTAGCTTAACTGGCATTTATTTTTCGTTCAAGGTTTTGTAGAGAGCCACCCATGCCTCTCTATACTTTGTAGCCGCTCTTACATGCATCCCCACACCCCCGGGGCGGGCTTGCTCCGGGGTATAAATAAATGAGGAGGAAGACCGCTCGGGGTCTTTCCGGCGAACTGAGAACTAGTGTCCGAGTGTTAATTTAGCAGAGCAGTCACCACGAGGCAGGCCCAGTCCTGGCCCACCACATTGGCGACGAGGCCGGTCTGAGCACACGCGTGCTCGATCGTGCCCTCACCACGCAGCCTCGGATCCGCAGAGCCCACCTGCATCGCTCCGGAGTCGTCGCCACGCAGCATCGGTGCCGCAGAGCCCACCTGCGTCGCTCCGGAATCCTGGCCGCTGCTCGCCTCCCGCCCGCACCCTGGCTTGAGGCCCACCCACGCGCCTCCCCGTCGGGAGCGCTTTCGGCTGGCGGGGCCTCGATAGGTGCCGTCCAGTGCCGCGGGTGAGTGATAGCTGCCACCCCATTTCCCCCTCATCGCGCTGCTGCCGACGGCCCTCACAGCCCTGCACGTACCTCCTGCGGGAGCGGGTCGCGCAGTCTGGATCTGTGGGGAGGGGGCGAAGAGGAGCGCGTGGAGCATGAAGCGTCTGGGCCACACAAGCGTGTGAGGCAAGTCCGCCCCCGCTCGGCAGCCTGCAGCAACGCCCTGGGGCTATCGTCGGAGTCTTTCCACAACGCCCGGCTACAGAAAAAAAGCATTGGCAAAGGCAAGAGGCCTTCTCAAGTCTACGCTACTCAAGCGCATCCCTGAGTGTCTCACACCTAGCTTCCACTTCCAGATACTCCACACACAGCGTGCACCAGCATTTCCAACGCCCCTTGAGAGGAGAGGAAGCGTCCAGGGTGATTTCTTTTGTTCTTCCCCCGCTGCACCTGCCGGTCCAAAACGTAGAGAGAGTGCACGTAGAGGAAGCGCGTCGGCTGCCACTTGGCCGCGTCTGTACAGCCGCAGCTGGGACTTCCAGGCTCTCAGTTTGGGGCGGCAGCGCCGAGGGAGGCTAGAACATGTCCAACGCTGCACCAAGGCCAGGCCAGGCAGGCGGAGGCCAGAACCAGGCCCCAGCAGCCGCACCACTACCACCTATCCAGGTTGGGGGTGCCCGGGACCAAGCAGAAGTGATTGTTCCACAACCACACAGCTATGCGCACACGGGGGTGGCACCCCTCCCCCCGTTCAGCGAGACGGCTGACCCCACGACGGCGGCGCCGAGGTGGAAAGCCTGGCTCGGGAGGCTTAACCTCTACTTCAAGGGCACCCGAGAGACCGATGGGACGGTTAAGAGGTCCCTACTCATCTTGTATGGGGGTCCTGAGATTTACGACCTCTTCGAGACGCTCCCCAACACTGGACCGGACGACGACTATGACGCAGCGGTTACCGCGCTTAATACCCATTTCGACCCACAGCTCAACAATGACTTTGAGAGGTTCAAATTCAAAAGAGCGTGGCAAACAGAGTCAGAATCGGTAGACATGTACAATGCCCGACTGCGCCGGCTGGCCAGCACCTGCCCCTTCACGGACTCGAGAGAAGAGATTAGGGATCAGATCATACTAGGGTGCCGATCGAAACTACTGCGAAAACTCATTCTCAGGCAACCTGGCATATCGCTAGATGAAATTCTGGTGCTAGCACGTTCACACAAACTGTCTGATGCAAGGGCGTAGGAGATGGAGATTGCCTTGCGCTCACCGATGACCACACCTGCCGCAGCCAAGACAACACCGATCAAAGAAGAAAGAGTTGATGCGATCCAAAGAAGACCCCCGTCGGGTCGCCAGCAGCAAGGGCCCATCCGTGGCACGCAGTGTGCCTACTGCGGAGAAGATCATCCGGTGACAGCGACATGCGGGGCAAAAGGAAAAACATGCCTGAAATGTGGCCGGCTAAACCACTTTGCAGTGGTGTGCAGGGGCGGAAGGTACAGGCCGAATGCCCCCAGGTCCCGAGGGACTTATGCATCCAGACACCTGTCGCAGCACGTCCGGCAATTGTCGCTAGAACAGGAACAGCTGCCCCCGACAGTCAAGCCCAGGAAAGGTGGCCACGGTACGAGGACGATGACGATGAGGAAGTGTACCTCATCTCATACGTCAGCAGAGTGTCCACAAAGAGGAGACCGCCACCCATGTGTTCTGTCTCCATTGAAGGCACGGAGGTAAGAGCACTCATAGACACAGGGGCATTAGTCATCGCGAATGGAGAGTATTCGACGGAAGCACGCTTTCATATCACGGAAGGGAAGAAGGGCATTCTTCTAAGCTGTCACACAGCGGAGGATCTGGAGCTTGTATTCTTCGCAAATCAAGTACATCAGTCGCATGCGGACAATCTGCTCCAGGAATTCCCTGCACTATTCAAAGGCCTGGGGAAACTCAAAGGAAAGAAATTTCATCTGCACATAGACACCTCGGTGCGCCCCATAGCCCTCCGGCACAGGCAAGTGCCATTCAACCTCCGGCCGCAAGTGGAGGAAGAACTCAAAAAATTGGAAGATCTTGGGGTGATAGAAAAGGTGTCAGGCTCCACCCCCTGGGTATCCCCGCTGGTCGTAGCGCCCAAACTGAAACAGCCAGGAGCAATTAGGCTGTGTGTTGACATGAGACTCCCCAATGCAGCCGTGAAGAGAGAGAGACATATCACCCCAACCATGGACGACATCGTGGCCGACCTGAACGGGGCGAAGTGGTTTTCGAAATTGGACCTCAACTCGGGGTACCATCAGCTCGAACTGGAGCGCCGATATATAACCACCTTCTCGACCCACGTGGGGCTACGGAGGTACCAGCGGCTGAGTTTTGGGGTATCGTCAGCGGCTGAGGTGTTCCAAAATGCCATACGTGAAGTATTGTCAGGTCTGAGTGGAGTGATCAACCTCAGTGACGATATCCTCGTCTACTCAAACACCCTCGAGGAGCATCATGCCCATTTGAGACCCTGCATCGGTCAAAGTGTTGACTTTTTCGGATATACGTTCACTCGAGATGGGATGAAAGTTGACCCCAAGAAAGCGGAAGCGATCTGGACTGCAAGTACCCCGAGAACTCCCACCGAAGTGCGGAGTTTCCTAGGCATGGCCACTTATTGCGGCCGCTTCATTCCCAACTTGGCAGCTCTGGCGGAACCCTTGAGTGCGCTCACTCGGCAAGACCACAAGTGGGAATGGACGGCGGCGGCCAACAAGGCGTTCCAGGACATTAAGGCGGGCCTTCTTGACAAGACTGTGATGGCGTACTTCCAGCCACGCCGCAAAACAGAACTAATCGTCAATGCCAGCCCGGTGGGGCTTGGGGCAGTACTACTACAAGAGTATGGCATGGAGGAATGGAAGCTGGTAGCCTACGCGAGCAAGGCCCTGACTGACACCGAAACCCGATACGCTCAAATCGAGCGTGGGGCCCTAGCGATAAAATGGGCCTGTCAACACTTCCACCTATACTTGTGCGGCCAAGAATTCAGCGTAGTGACGGATCACAAGCTGTTGTTACCTCTGTTTGCAGGCTCATCCCGGCTAGCTCCCCCACAGATAGAACGCTGGGCCGTCCAGCTGCAGGGATACAACTTCAGGATCCTGTTCAGACCCGGAGCGCACAACCCCGCCGATTACCTGTCCCGGCACCCGGATGTCATGAAGCCAGCCCACCCCCTCGAAGACGGACCAGGTGCAGAGGAGTTCGTCCACATGATCTCACAAGCTGCGTGCCCAGACACGATGAAGCTGAAAGAAATTGGAGAAGCGACGGCAAAAGACAAAACACTGTCTTGCGTCAGACACGCTCTTGAAGGAAATCGCTGGGCTAATTTCCTGGATGGGGCCCAGAGTCTTCGACCGGAGGTCAGCCATTAGAGGCAGCAGCTGTGGCAAGTCCGGAAGAGCTGAGTGTGGGAGATGAAGGGGTCATCCTCAGAGGACACTTGATTGTGGTGCCGGAGAGTCTTCAGCATCAGATGCTGGCAATAGCACACGTCAGTCATCAAGGAATGGCCAAAACGAAGGCCCGCCTAAGATGCAAGGTTTGGTTCCTAGCCATGGACAGCATGGTAGACGAGATGGTGTGATCCTGCCACGCCTGCACCATCACCGGCGGGTACCCCGTGCCAGCACCAGTGATGACGGAGGAAGCACCCCAGACGCCGTGGACGCACCTCAGTATCGACTTTGGGAGTTTCCCAGATGGCCGGCACACACTCGTCATAGTTGACTCTTTCTCCAAGTTCCCGGTGGTAGAGGTCATACCCTCAATTGCGTTTCCCTAAGTCAAGAAGGCTCTTCGCTACCATGGGGCTCCCGGAGGAGATCAAGTCCGACAATGGACCACCTTTCCAAGGAAGAGAGTTCCAAAGCTACCTTGAGAAACTTCGAATCAAGCACAGGAGAGTTCCCCGCTTTGGCCTCAGGCAAACGAGGAAGTAGAGAGACTAATGAGAACACTCAACCGTGCTCTAAGGATTGCTGTGGACAGTGGTGAGGACCCTGAAACAGCCCTTGACCAGTTTCTAGGTGCCTATCGTCAGACTCCACATAGCACCACCAAATGTGCACCTGCGCATGTGTTGTTCAAAAGAGCACCTCGGGACAGCATCCCGACAGACCACACATGGACTCCCGAGGCCTGGGATAGGGAGGCTATCCAAGCTCGGAGGAGAACTACAAACCAAAAGGCGAGCGAAGCACGGCATGCCCATTGTCCAACGGTGCAAGAGGGAGACACAATGGTGATTAGGGATCGGCACCCTGTCTGGAAGTTTCGGACACCCTATGAGCCGGAGACCTGGACAGTAGACAAGGTTCAAGGGACCATGGTCACCGTCAGGCGAGGTGGACAGGTGGTCACCCGCAATGTGTCATGTTTCAAGAAAACGGCCGGACAGGGCAGATTCCTGCCGGCAACCGGAAAACAGGAAGATACGGAGGACTGTGGTCTGGATTTTGGAGAGTCCTTCTAAAGGTCACCTTCGTCAGGACAACCTAGAGGGAACGCCCTGGGAGTGGACCACCACAACACTAGCGTCAGCCTCGAACATCAGGGCCCAGCGTTGAGTGGTGAGAGTACGGAGGCAGTCCCGGCTGGGGCTGCGGTCTCCCCAATGGTCTGGAGCCAGCGGTACAACCTTAGACCCAATCCGTGTCAGAGTCAGAGACTAAGAGACTTTGCATGGACATCGCCTTGACGGCACGAGCGCCTGAAGGAGCAGACTGAATTGAAGGAGGGATGTAGAGAGCCACCCGGGCCTCTCTATACTTTGCAGCCGCTCTTACATGCATCCCCACACCCCCGGGGCGGGGTCGCTCCGGGGTATAAATAAATGAGGCGGCAGACCGCTCTGGGTCTTAACGGCGAACTGAGAACTTGTGTCCGAGTGTTAATTTAGCAGAGCAGTCACCACGAGGCAGGCCCAGTCCTGGCCCACCACAGGTTTCTGCAGTATTTTATATAAAATTAACTGAAAGGGAAAATCAAAACATTGAAATATTTTCCTCTTTTTAGCCACGCTTTTGACCCTGCAACCACCTGGCTAAAAGGAACAAAATATTCTGTAAAGGTCTTGTTTTTCCGCTTTCAGTAAGTTACCTGCAAATAAGATAATGCAGAAACCTTAAACAAAAAATATATGCAAGTTGAGCGAATACGATTGAAATACATTCTTTTATATTATGAGATTCCCCGTGTATGTTTTTTGCAACCACTTTAAGGACTGCATGGAAATGAAGACAGCCGGGAAATGTGCCAAGTTGCACTTCCAGGCCAGCTTCATTTTTGAAGAACGTGTTGAACCATTTACGTCCCCCTAGGAATGCAGCCACGGGTGCACCCCACAATTTAAAGACAGAAAACCATTTAAAATATTTCATTTAATCAGTATCTCTTTCCTGCCAGAGATTTTCCGAGTGTAAACCTTGCCTACGTTTTTAATTGTGCGAAAAAAGCGCCGGCTTGACAATTGTCTCACTCTGGCATTTTCCAGGTGGGATGCAGGTTAGAAGGTAGCTTTCAGAGCCGGGTGGGCTGTATAGGCCACTCAGGAGGTCCACCTGACCCCATCCTAGTTGCATCCTCCTGCAGTGTGGGGCTAGGGCTAGTTGAACTATTTTTGGTGTTTCCACTGTTTCAGGCTAAGAAATATAAATCGTTCTTAACTTTGTTTTTAGACAAATTATGTGGTCTGGCAATGAGTATGTATCATCATTTCGTCTGCTTTACGGTTTGCTACTAGCAGAAGAAACCGTCCCACCACCCTTTCATTGATTTTAATACTCACCGGAGTTAGGTAACCACAGCTCCCAGCCGCTGACAGCAAAATGGTTTCGGTACCCCGGAAATGTTCCATTGGTCTTCCAGCCCGAAAAAGTTATGGGTATAAATAATGACTCATAACTATATCGCAGGGGATTGGGGATTGAAGCTATCGGGGTAAAGACAGACAAGGATGAATTTCTGAGACATAACATGGCCATTCTGCAATAACAGCTTCACCATTTGGTTGACTCTGCTCACCAACATGTAGACATTTAAAACTAATTTACGTGATGAAATCATTCTTAAGAACCAGCAAAAAGACATTTATTAGGCTCCTGATTTAGGAAAAGGAAGCTTAATCGACTTTATATACAGGAATATATACAAACTCACATGGAACCTAAATGAACAGGCTTTCTTCCACATGTAAAACAGTTAGGTCCAGGTTTTCCAATATCTTTCAATCAATCAATCAATGCATTTATATAGCGCACTACTCACCCGGAGGGTCTCAAGGTGCTGGGGGGGGGGGGGGGTCTGCTACTGCTCGAACAGCCAGGTCTTGAGCTGTTTCCTGAAGGCAAGGTGGTCCTGGGTCAGGCGGAGGTGGGTCGGGAGGGAGTTCCAAGTCTTGGCGGCCAGGTAGGAGAAGGACCTTCCTCCTGTGGTGGCTCTTCGGATCCGGGGGATGGCGGCGAGGGCGTGGCTGGTCGATCGGAGCAGGCGTGTGGGAGCGTAGAAGTTGAGGCGGCTGTTGAGGTATGCTGGTCCTTGGTTGTGCAGGGCTTTGTGTGCGTGGGTGAGGAGACGGAAGGTGATTCTTTTGTTGACCGGGATATCTGACAAAAGGCAGTGGAGCAACCAATGTTTCTGCGCTGCCTTGTGTCAATAGGAGAGAGTAAAGATGTGCCATATATATTAAGATTGGAGCATTTGTTTTCCCTTAGCGCAGGCACATGTGTTTCAGCCATGTCACAGTGCAAGAGTGTGTGCGTTTTCTGAAGGATAGGGCAGGGGTTCTTACACTGTTGTCCGGGGACACCTGGGGGTCCAATAAGCATACCCAGGGAGCCAGTGACTGCTTGGAAAAATAAATAATATTCACCGATTAATAAAGTGTATATAAATGAAAAAGCAAAATGTAGAGCGGTGGAAGTGCATCAAACAGAATACAGCATGTGCAACGAGTGGCCTCGATTGAGAAAAGCTCCAACCACTCCAATAACATTCACATGTACTTTTTTATATTTGTGAATTAAAGAAAATATGTAATAATTTGTGTATTCTTTGATGAATTCTTGTTTCTGTGTTTTGGGTGTATTGTTTTGCGGTTAAAATGATTGAAAATGCTTACGCTGGGGCCCCAGCTTCCAGTAATGATTCAGTGGTGTTCCTGGTAATCCAATAATGATTCAGTGGGGGTCTCCGGATTCCAGTAATGATTAAGTGGGAGTCCATTGAAGACAAGAGGCTAAGAACCACTGGCCTAGGGATTTTACTGGAAGGGATGCTTCTAGTACAAAAACACTGCATCAATACTTTCCCACTTTCTCTGTGTGTTGTACAATGGTGAACACATACAAAGTTGCAAAAATAAGTAGAAATGAAATATTTCTCCTTGTTAAACCCACCTCGAGGTGGCATAAGATTTTAGTGCAAATCCCTGTTTACGAATGTTAGCAGATATGGATTTGCATCATATCTCCACTGGCGCAACGAAAACTGAGGGGGCCTCCCTGCACGGAATTTAGATGGGCCCCCTCCGAGCTCAATCAGGAGCTCTCCGGCCAGAGGGCAGTGCCGAGTGGGCCTCCTGGAGCTTGGGCCCACCCCACACCGCGGGGGATATGGGGGCCTGTGTTACGCCCCTGCATATCTCCTGGGTGGTCCATGTAACACCCAGTGAATGCTCCCTTGATGTAAATTAATGCAAAGCAGCACATAGTGCAAATGTGAGTTACTTTCGGCTCAGCATTGTATAGTTAATTCCAAAACTCAGCACCAGGCTTGCATTACAAAAGTGATGCTAACCTAGCACAAGATATTAGTTAATATGGGTCTCTTTTTCACTGGAAGGGGACTATTCCTGTAATAAAACTATAATTAAATACCTTTCCACCTTTGTATGTGTGTTATACAATGCAACACACATTGAAAGTTGGACAAATAAGGACAAATAAACAACATTTCTTCTTTTTACACCTTCCTCGAGCAGGACTAAAGTTTTGGTGCAAATCCCAGTGAACATATGTCAATAGATAGAGATTTGCGGTAAACATCACTTACAACGAAACTTTTACAACGCACTACCATTACAACGCGGTCATTACAACACAAACTATTACAACGCATTGCGCTGGGGGGCGCTCTAGGATAGGGAATAGGTTAATTTACTATCCAATAACCTTCCCTAGTGTCCACGGGGACTGTAGTTGGAATAGTAAATTAAACTATTCACTATCCAACACCCAAAAGCGCTATGCGTTGTAATGGTATGCGATGTAAAAACCGCGTTGTAAAGGCAGGCGTTGTAATAGCCTGCATTGTAACGTCATACATCCGAGATTTGCATACAAACCCATAGGTGGTTGCAGGGTAATGCTCATGTACCACCCATGGATGTCCCCTTGATTCAAAGTAGCGCAAATTTGTGTATAGCTCAGCTTTGCGTTATTTTGGGATACTGTACAATCCATATCCTTGTTTGTGTTGGATAGTAAATCCCACCCCACCTCTCTGCACCAGGTTTGCATCACAAAAGTGACACAAAACTGGTGCAGAACGTTTGTAACTCTGACCCTCAGACTCCAATAGATTTGTGCTAAGAGAGTGCTTAGTCTGATATTAGGCGATGAGGCAGTAGCAACTGCTACCGGACGGGAGTGGTGGGGCGGGGAAAATGAATGTAGCAAAGAAACAGACTTACCTCTAACGGCTGGTCTCGCCTTTCCTCCATCCTATGTCCTCGTCGTCTTGATTTTCCTGTCCTGGCAAGTAGCAATTAAAGCACCGAGGCAGACAGGCTCTCCTGAGCCAATCACATCGCTGCAATGCAAAGCTGTGATTGATCTGAGCGCTGTGGATCGATGCTCAGACTGGAACAGAGAGCCTGTGCATGTTCCTTACCAGGCTGTGTAACGCAGCCTGGTAGGAACATGAAAAGTGTGCATGAACTGTTTGTTTGGCCCAATGTAAGCTAGGCAGTTCATGTACACTTAAGGAGTGCACACCACTCCTCTCCTGCTCAGGCCAGCCCCGTCCCACCACTGATTGCTATAGGGGAAATAAAATGATAATAACGATATGCCATTATCATTTTATTTTACTTTTTAGCTGTGGGGCGACGCTCCTTCACCTTAGCGGAGGACCCTCCACTGCAATGAGGCCTCTTCCTGTAACTAATGCATTTCTTGGCAATAAATGGCACTTGAATTTCCGAGCTTGTAAAAGGAGAAGAAAATAACAGCACTGTGGTTCTACAGACAAATGCTGCAATCTTCCAGAGGTTGAGCTGGGATTTCAGCAGCAATAACTCAGATGTAAATAATATTGTGTACCTTCAAAACATTGAGGTTAGGCAAGTAGAGAGGCAAGGATATATTTCCAGAACCCAACAAGAGCTATGGAATTTAGAACTATGTTGAAAATCAATGTGCATTTCACTCTAGCAGAGAAATCCATAAAAGCAGAACTGCTCTGAGCCTGTAAGCTTCAGCCTATGCCTGGACCTAGCAAAGTGAAAGTTCAAGGTCACATTATAGGTAGGAGCTTATAGCTCATTAAGCATATATGAGAAAGGTATATGTCATTGCACAAATTAGTAGCAATGTGACACTAATCAAACATATTAAAAATGATTTCCCACATTTTCATGAAAAAGTCCTTTAATATTAGGGTGAAATGTCTGATGGGTTATTTCAGCTTCATACCATGAAGTCTGAATCAATCTTATTTTCTTTCAAAGGGCTCTAGCCAACTACAGTCCACTGCTGTAACTAAGGGGAAGACAAACTAGACTTAGGTCAGTTTTGTTCAAAGCGGAGTAGAACATTTTGACAGCAATAGGAATATAACCTTTATGTGCATCAGAAAAGTGAAAAGTTTCAGCAGGGTTTGAACAGTTTTAGATTACATCAAGTATTTGTAGGAAAATGCCTTTTTTGTATGGTCATACTCATTTTTCCTGGACTGATGCTTCTGTTTTTTTGTGTTCCCCTGCTAACCAGGCCCCAATGTATGTGGTCTAACCCTTTAACTTAGGATTTGAGTATCGACAACGGCTTTAAGCCAAAATACATCTTTCAACTAACATTAGGGAGCGTTAATGTATTGGAAACTTTTCTCCGACTTGTTACTGCATACTTACATGTGTGGGAAGACACAAGTTTGATATTCTCCTTAGAAAGGATAATCTAACTAAGGGTGAGAGACAAGCCTTACGGGAGCTAAAACAACTACCAGAGCTGGTCCTGAAAGAGGCTGATAAAGGTGGCAACTTAGTTCTAATGAATACCAAAGACTATCTTGCTGAAATAGATAGACAGTTAGCAGATACCAACACTTATGTTGCACTAACCTCTAACCCCATGAAGACAATAACCACCCTACTGGAGAGTAATCTTAAGAGTTGGAGGGAATTGGTTCTTATTAATGATCAAGAGTTTAAATATAGGTTTATTCCCTATTCGGCGGCACCATGTATGTATAGCTTACCAAAAATGTATAAACTGGGAGGTTTTCCTCCCGGTAGGCCAATCATTTGGGGTATTGGTTAATCCACTGAACGAATCTCCTGAATATATCGATCAATTTCTCCTACCCTTGGTTAGAAACTTACCTTCTTTTATTTTAGACACCAAGGACTTGCTGAACCAACAAAGTGATTTTACCTGTACTGACAAATGCTGCTTTCTAACGTTAGACATAATTTCTCTCTACACCTCAATCCCTACTACTGTGGGGTTGGAAGCAGTTAAACACTTCCGGGCTACGAGACATGCCTTGTTGTGGGAACACACGAGGATGCTATTGTACATGATTACCCTAGTCCTGGAGAACAATGTCTTCTTGCACAACGGTACCTGGTTCAAACAACACCAAGGAGTAGCTATTGGATCTAAATTTTCCCCTTCGTTTACGAATCTGTTTGTAGGTTGGATGGAAAAATTCTTCATTTGGTCTAAATGTCATGATTCACTGAATAATCATGTAATTTATTGGGGTCGCTACATAGGTGATGTTTTGTTAATATGGACTGGTGGCACCAGCTTGTTACATGATTTCTGTTCTTTTCTCATTTCTAATACTTACAATACCTTGTTGTCCTGGACTTGAGACTGGATGCTAAAGATGGTTTGATCCTATCGGCTTTGCATAGAAAAACGACTGCGTGCAATGCCATTCTACATGTGGATACTTCACACCCAAGAACCCAAATTAATTCGATACCATTTGGGGAACTCACATGTCTAAGACTTAACTGTAGTGAGGATGAGGTCTTCAGGAGAGAAATGCATGACACCATCAACAGATTTAAGGTCAGGGGTTATAACGCAATGCGATCTGCCAATCAGTGCATGATGGTTATGCCCAGATTTAAGTTCTCCAGGTTAGGGGGTCAGTCTATCTCTGTGAGGGCTGCCAGAGTCTGGAATGCACTTCCGCTCCACCTCCGTGCAGCCCAGACTATCACCTGCTTTAAGAAAGGGTTAAAAACGTATCTGTTTAACGTGGTCATGCAACTGCCTCTTTTCCTTCCCCGCTACCTCTCTTCCTTCCCCGCAGTCCTCCCCACACTCTCCGCCGCGCCAGGATACTAGTTAGTAACAGAGCACGTTATAACATCCTTTATAACATATAACATAACACCAAGTTTCTTGAAAAAGTTGACAGGAAGGCACTAGGACTAAAACGAAACACATTGCTAAAATACAAACCCAAAATGAATAAGGACAACAAATATAAAAAAAAAGAGTGTCTCTGGTAACTCTGTATAACACATCGAGTAACGTGCTATACAAAATTTTAAACATGCATTGGCGCATCTTACGGATGGACCCAGATATCAACAAGGTCGCAACACAGAAACCAACCATCATTTTCAAATGAGGCTAAACCATGCGAAAAATTCTCAGACCACGTTTCCACAATCCAGGAGCCCAAAAAAACCCACGTAATGGCTATGTGCACTGCCAGTTGGGTTTTATAAATGTGGCCACTGTTCAGTTTGTCCCCACACGCTAGATAAGATCAAACAATTCAAATACAATACTCAAAGAGAATACATAATCAATTAATTCATGAACTGCAATACCAAATGTATATTGTATTGTCTGCATCTGTAAGAACATTTATGTGGGCAGTACAATCAAACCTGTGAAAGAGAGAATACAGGAGCACATACGGGCCAATAGAAACAAAAAACACCAGTTATCCCTTACCCGTACATTTTAATGCAATGCATGTTCCAGCAGAGCTGTCGTGTGTGAAATTTCATGGACTTGCGACCATTGATGATAGTCCTAGAGGGGGGATAAAGTTCAACGTTTGCGAAAATTTGAGGCCTCGTGAATATGTAAATTGAGAAGAGTGGAATTCAGCCTTAACATCGATAAGGAAATGTTTGTATTGCTTAGAGACTAGGTTAACTGTGGTTAATGTATATATCTAGCTCTAATTTCAAACTAGGAATTGGAAAGATCTAAGAGCTATCCTCATAATTACAAGATATGCATACCAATTGTATAACTGTTGTGTAATATAATTCTTTATGTACTATTGATATATGGGACCAGCTCCACCGAGAGAAATATGTCACTTATACTGTTCCCTTAACCTAAGTTTAATTGACGATATTCTGATCTCAGAAATATGTGACCACCCTAATTTTACTGTATAAGATCAGTTTAAATGGACTGTGACATTATAGTGACCCACATGACATTGTTTTCAGAATTAATCTGTGATTCTTCTTTTCTTCTTTTGTCTCACAATTGCTATTTGCATGGGGCTGTCTGTTTGTTCTAACTTCTTTTTGCTCAACCTCTACGTAAATTACAGGTTTGATTTTTTATTTTTATTTTTTGTGGACGATATCTTTTTTGGACCTTTTTTACCTTTCTTTCGAAGGGATAACTATGCAAAACAAAGTGAGTTGGGAGCACCCTGTCCTATGGTGTGTGCACTATTTCTTGAAAACACAAAGGTTTCTTCTCTCTTTCTTAATAATAAAGTTTCAGTGTTCAAAATTATAAATCCAGAGGCTTTGTCAAGTTCAAACGAGTTTAATGTTCATAAATCAATGTTTGATGAAGCATGCTCAACTAGTGATAACTATGACACAATGGGGCAGATTTATGTTAACTGGCGCATCCCCAGGGATGCGCCAGTTAACATGCGCCACAGTGTGCCACTGCTCCGCCACCCATGGTGCGCCGCATTTATGATGCGGCGCACCATGGTGCAAGGCAGTGAAGATGCGTGACGCATCTCTCAGCGCACGGGCGGCGCATTGCAGGAGTCATGTCGCAAGTGCGACATGACTCCTGCAATGCACAGGGGCCACCTGTTCAATGTATGGTGCGTCACCCTTACGGACTGGGAACCAAAACCGGCCCTGGCAAAGTGCTCGGCCGGCCCCCCCCTCCTCCCCCTGGGGGAGGGGGGGGATGCCACCAAGCTCTTTACCAGGGCCACTTTTCCGCCGAATTTGTTACAGGGCCGATTTTGCAGTTTTGCTGCAAAAATGGCCCTGTCACAAAAACGGCCCCCAGGGGCCCAAAAACGGCCCCCACCCATGCGGCCGACCGGGGAATTGCCCGGTGCCCGTAACGGACAGTTCCTGGCCTGACGCCTCCTTATGGCACAGGGGTTTCCAACGTGACGCATCTCCTAGATGCGTCACGTTGTAAATAGGGCGCATTGTTTGCGCCGCCGTTGCGTCACATTACGTGACGCAATTGCGGCGCAAGGAGGCGCAAGAGACTCATAAATCTGCCCCAATGTCTTTCAGTTATCTACTACACTTGAATAGGTCTTCTGCCAAATATCTAATATTTTTTATAGAATAGATCATAAACAGTTGAGGGTTTTTACTCCTGCTAAATAATGATTACTTGGATATGGTCTTAATTTTGCCATGACCGGGCTCGCCTTGAATACTTGGATATCACTATTACAACTTTCTTAATGTAGATTTGTTGCAATCCCCTACCTACTTTAGGAGTATTAAATATGTGGTATCTCCTTCTTTTAGACACATCGTGGGTGACGGTCTTTTTGTAGTTCTCCTGAATTTGTTTGAACTTCCAAAATGGAAGTGTCTGTAGGATATTGTTGTAATAAGAGAAGGTGCTTTGTCAGGTCATTCACGTACAGGTGAAGAGCTTTGGCCCATATACAAAAGTAAGCTCAAACGTTGCTACATACAATTTGAATGCAGGCGGGAGCCACGCTGTTTGGGGTAAGCACATCATAACCGAATATAGGGCCTCATTATGATGGAGGATTTTCCGCATCCTCCGGGCCGGCGGAAGCCACCGCCAGCCCGGAGGATGCGGAAAATCCTCTGCGGACCCACCAAAGACCCACCGCCACATTAGGATGGCTGGTGGGTCCTGGTTTCCGTCCGCTGCTTTTCCGCCACGGTTGGCTTACAACCGCGGCGGAAAAGCACTAATATGGTGACGGTGTCTCTCAGACACCGTCAGCCAGATTAGGATGGGCTCAGAAACATGCTTTTCCGCGGCGGCTTTTCCGCCGTGGAAAAGCATGTGTAACTTCACTGTGGGGACCCGTTGCGAGCACCCTAGGTGTAGGGGGGGTGGGGGGTGCATATGGGGGTACCTATGGTACCCCCCTGCATTTGTATGCAGAAAGCAGCAGGCACCGCGCGGTGCCTGCCACTTTCTACACACAAATGCAAAGCGTGCATTTTTAACATTGCTGCGGGTGCAGCTTGAAGCCGCACCCGCCGCAATGTTAAAAATAGAGGATGTGACCGCCAGGGTGGCGGTCTCGTCCTAATTGCACTGGAGAGACCTCCGCAGGCCATGCGGAGGTTCCCTCCTACTCTATGGTGGCGGACGGACTCAGGTCCGTCCGCCATCATAATGTGCCCCTTAGTGTTTTCTTAATTGTACAGATAATGTGGCTTTTTTTAAAGTCTTTCTCTGCATCCACTACGTATGTTATTTTTACCGTAGATTGTGGAGGAAAATTATCGACTTACCGGGGGCTTGGTACTTTGTCCCATACTCATCTAACATAACGACTTTGTTTTTGGTTTACTCACCGGTACTAGGTAAGCCTATTAACGTATTTGAACGGGCTTCTCAATCAGCTACACAAATGGCTTTCTTGTTTGTAACACAAGAGGGAAATATTTTTATACTGTATAAGCGTTGGGTGACACCAAAATGTTCATCCCTCTTACGATTGATCGGCAGCTAATTCCTAGTCTTAGACAGGACTATTATTACGCTTGGTTGGACCGACATTATTATGTTATATTATTAACTTAAATATTAAACCCCTGAAAGATTCATGCGTGTTTGGACTATTCTTTCTATATGAATATTTGTCACTATTTTTAAAGTTTGAGACGTGACTTTGGGCTGTTGCTCTCATGGACCAGCGTTTATTAACTTTTCTATAATGCTAGCACGTTTATCGGGACAGACTGAATTGAATGTAATGAATAACAGATAGGTTTTTACATATATACCAGTGGACTTTAATATTCCTTTGGTTGGAGCATTACAGCTCATACGTATAAGTATTTTTTTTTAAAAAGAGAACACTATAGCCATACTTGCACAAAATATTATATATTTTCCTCTATCCTTTGCAAAGTGACTACCTGGGCACTGGTTACCCCCATGACTTTAATTGGAATGGAGTAGCACTTGGAATCCATTAGATAGACTATGATGACGTTGGCTTTGCTGATTTCATATATTTCTGAATTTTGCGCTTGAGGTAAATGCAGATTTTAGAATAATTATTCTATCACTCCCTGGTCCCTCTCACCCCGCCAAATAAATACGTATTGGCAGGAATGTAACAAACTTCTTTCTGCCTATATTTGGTGTATATTTTTCACTTTCCCTTCAAAGTCTTTCACCATTTAGGGATCTTTCGTGAATTGTTTTGTATCTGGGTTATAACTGGTTCACCACAAACTAAATGTTCTATCACCTGCTTCGACTTATTTTTTCACGTCTGTGTCGGGGTTGTTTATTTCGAGACACCACTTGGCCTTAGCACCTCCTCTTTCTCTTCTTACCCCTTTTCTTATAATACCACAATGTTGAGCACTGTAAGTGGAAATTAAGAACTCCTCTTAGCACCAAAACTGAGCTTGTTTCATTTGGTTATTGTTAACAGCCTTGAAAAAGTCATACAACAATGAAACATGTGTCAGCTGTTTATTTTGCTCCATCTACGTGTCAACAATTTTTTATAAGATTCTGTATGTCACTTGGATGTTTTAAATGTGCTGTGCTCTGCTGTCTGAATTTTTTTATGTGCTTGGAGGATTTCCCACCATGTACTAAGTAATATTGTGGGTGGCACAATATTTGCATCGAGCACTCCAGAAAACATATTGAGTACTTACATTTGCAAACATAACAGAGGTGCTGGCTGCTTTGTTTAAAACCACTGCCACCTTTTCTGTATAACCCTATAACATGTCAAAATTGGCTACGCTACTGATTGGTTTGTTTAACTTAACTACATGTCCGTAGTATATGGAACAAAAGTGTACCAAGGACCTGTAAGTTAAAATCTTACTAGTGAGTGCAGCATATATTGTCCCACTACTAAAGCATCAATTCAGATCGTGCCTCTAAGCAGCCTGGGTAAAGAGTTTTAAAACTGGCAATTAAACCTCATAAAACAAACCTTTTGCCAGGCATACATTTTACTTTAAGTCACCCCTAAGATAGGCCCAAAAATGTTCAATGGGCATGATGCATTGTATATAAAGAGTAGGAAATGGTTATTTTATGTTTCACCTGTATTTGCATGTTTTTCCCTGTGGAAAGGCTAGATGATTTTGATTTTAACCTGATTCTAGACGACTCCTGTGGAAACCAAAGACTTTTTTGCAGATATTTGCCACCTGTTAAAAGCAGGTGGCAAATATCTCAAGAAAGGCGTCTGAAATCAGGAACCACATGCAATTAAAGACCTGGAATTTCCAGGCTCAGACGGTTATTCCTCATTTCCAGATTGAAAATCTTTGATGCAGAATGTAGGAGGATGGCTTAGCATATGGTGTACACTTAAAGGAGTGATGCACCTTGCCCTAATGCAGGCAACCTTTATGGTGATTTTAGTGGTCTTTGATTACCATTGAAAGCTCTCAAAGTGGGAGCTGTGGAGAGCAGCCTTCAGGGTTATCTTGAAGGAGTGTAAAGCAGAAGGCACGGAAGCACAATGTCCACCCTTGACAGGGTGCTCAGGAAAGTTGACGATGACTCTGCTGCTACAGCTGTGGTGACCAGACAATGCTAAGGAAGAGCAGAAGCCATACACGAGCTGTCCCACATGGAATGTCAGTGTCTAGGTGGTCGGTGTCCAGTGGGAGCACCAACAAGCGTTGGTAGCTGCAACTGGCGTGGAGAGCGAAAAGATGCAGTTGGTGGGACCAGCAAGGTCCAAGGTACTCTCCAAATGCAGGAGAGTCAGAGCAGGCCCAACCAAGCAGGGGAGACCACCAAGCCAGAAAAAGACCATTGAGAGAACCCAAGGGCCAAAAGCAAAGGAGTTGCAAAAGGAACTCAGGCTACTCACCAAAGATGGAGGCCCACGGCGCAAGGGATGCAGTGAGGACGCTGATCTTAGAGGAATGAGGTGCTGGAGGCTGGAACTTCTTGTAGCCCAAAAAGATCTCTAGAGTGGAGAGCCAACAAGCCTTGGCAACTGCAAGTTGATGATATGCACAGGGGTTTGGTCCCAGTGGCTCCGACGAGTAATACTGTCCTCCAAATTGCAGGGAAGACAGGTCAGGCCTCTGGAGAGCCACAGAACAACCACCTGTGCTGCTGTGCAATAGCAACTCAGTCCGTCGGATGACAGAAGCAGCAGACGGGTCAGCTTTGTTGTGGTGTCTGCAGATGCAGGGGTGTGACTCCATCACTCCAAAGGAGATTTTTCCGGATGTCCTTGATGCCCACAGGTCTTCTGGAGAGCCTGAGCAAAGCACAGACATAGACAAGGCAGAAGACTTGACGAACAGTGAGACCAGGAGCAGCAGGTGTCTTCCTTGATGGTGTCTCGGTTCCAGTTGAAGTCCAGTGAAGTCAAAGTGATCAGATGGTCGAAGGGTGTCTTGGATTCAGAGGTGAGTCTTGTTCCATGATGTATCTAAGGAACAACCCATAGGAGAGCTCTCAAATACCCAAGTTAAGGGTAGGAATGACTAGGAGGTCCCTCACAGAGGAGGGGCTGGACAGACGGGAGGATACTCCCCTGTCCTTTTACCAGTTTTGTGGCAGAGCTGGAACCAATGGTTCCTGGACAGGCTCAAACCTGAGTATGCAAGGAGGGCACCAAATGGGCCCTTCAGTGTAGCGTGGTGGTTTTGGAAAGCACCCCCACATCAGCCCAATGCACTAAGTCCTGTCTGGGAGGTGGTCACACCAGCCTCTGACAAAATACCTATTGTTCTACCTTCCCCTGCTTGCGGTTGGCTCAGCAGCATGGAGGCAGAGCAGTGTCTGTGGTCAGCGGCAGCACAAGCTTGCTGGCAGTCCCTGAAAGGTTGTTACCGGGAGTGCAGGAGGCTACTCTAAGGGCCCCTCAGTAAATGGCATCATACTTCCAACATGTTTGATACAAACTATGACCAGGTTCGGCGCAGCCATTATATAATTAGACATCTCGTAATGGCTGATGTCCACTCTATGCATTAAAATGGCTGTTTGCACTTCTAAAGCCTGGAGAATTGCCACCGTTTGTACGAGTGTCCTGCTCATGCAAGGACACCCTCACACTTATAACCAGGCACCCTGCCCTCAGGACTGAAGGGCCTTCCATAGGGGTGACTCATAGGTTTTAAGTGTAGTAACCTCAGATATAAGAAATTGATATGTACTTTTTCTCACTTGTGGTGGTGCCCAACCCATTCCGTCATGGCTGAGTGCCGTTTGAGCAGAGGGCGTGGTAACAACGTTTTGGCCATTTCCAGTCATTGCATCCACTTCTTGGTGGGATGAGGTGGGGTCTAGTCTTTACCGCTTTTCCCTTTATTTAACCTGATGCTGAAGCGGACTTGCAGCAGATAGCGGTAAGGCTGCTGCCGCATTGTCACTTCTAGAGGCAACCATTTGAGCTTTAAAGGAGTTTTATTGTTGCCATTTGTGTTTAATCAGGATTTCTTTATTTCACGCTTTGTTTTTAAATCCTACTTTCAGGTTATTTTAAATTGGCACATTTTCAAGCTTATCATTTTTTTTCTTACTTGTGGTGGTGCCCTCCCTGTTCCGTCACGGCTGAGTGCCGTTTGTGCAGAGGGCGTGGTAACAACCTTTCAGCAATTTCCGGTTGTTTCCTCCACTTCCAGGTGGCGGGGATGTGGTCTAGTCTTCATTGCACTTCCCCTTATTCAACCTGATACTGAAGCGGACGGATGCGGGCAGTGGGCGCGGCGAAGGTGCACCTAAGTCAAGCCTGTCTGGCCCATCGCGTCCAACCTGGGCCAAGGGCCAAAAACCCTGGTCTGCTGCATTCAGCTCCTAGACTATGTTCCTCTCTTATGTTTCTCAACCTTAGACCTACTCTTAATGCGTCTTGCCAGGTTTTTAATACTAATTTCCCTCCTTTTCACTGTTCTTGTTGCCACTTTGAGTGTACTTCTAATTTCCTGCAGGGGCCCGTTCATGACCCTCAGGCTTGGATTGATGCACCTCGCTCATTTTCCAAACACATTGACTGTTTCTTCCTTACCTTGTTAATTTCGCTGCTTCAGTTTAAACTGTCACTCCCTCCCTAAACATCAGCTCTACCTCTTTAGCTTCCTTGTCGATGTAGACCCTGATGCAGTCTTTTTATCTGAAACCTGGCTTCACGATGGGTCCCTACCAGATGCTATATTGGCACTTCCTGACAATTTTTCTTTGTTGGGAATTAATAGACCCCTTAAAGCAGGTGGAGGTATCATCATTATTTTAAAAAAAAATCTATAACAGTACAATTGTGGACCTCCAGATTCCAAATTGGGAAGCCGTGTTTTTCTCTATTCCTTTTTCCATTAAGTTTACACTTTTGGGTGCTCTTATCTATCGCTCCCCTGGGCCGTACTACAACTGGTGTTTAGCTCTTCCTGATTTTTTTGGCCCCCCATATTCTTCGGGCTGCCAATTTTTCTGTATTCGGTGACCTTAACCTCCACCTTGAGAACTCCAATGATAAATCAGCAGCCGCATTTATAGAGGACTCCTAAACTCATTACCCACTCATATTGCAGGGCACATTTCGGACCCTATTTTTTCTAACCTTTCTACTTTATCTGTTGCACCACTCATCCAGCTTTGCTGGACAGATCATCAGTGGCGGCTGGTGACATTTCAAAGTGGTGAGGCATAAAACTAGGGGCTGAACTTTACATAGTAAGCGAGTGAAGTGAGCCAACCCAACTACTTAGAGATCGCAAGCAGTAGCAGACCAGACAACAACCCCCTCCAAGAAGAAAAACGAATTAACTTCCAGCCAACAGACTTACTCCTTGCGTGCACACACAAACACAGACAAAAACAGCAGACACACGCTGGCAGGGATAACACAACACCACACACTCACAAGTCAACACACACAAACAACCCAGAACACACACGTACTAATGCAGACCTAAAAAACAGGAATAGGTAAGGTAGGAATAGGGTAATATGTATGTAGAAACTCTAAAGCAGTAGGGTAAGCGCACACACCTTGAAACATGGGATCCTTGATCCACTTTAGAAAAGGCTGGACGATAGACTGTGTACTTATGCATACAGATAATGCCTTACACAATAATGATTAGGAGATCCTAATACATAGCTATAATGATAGATAGACGGGACTATTTAAATTGAAATACCGAAAAGGGTCTTCAGTTTCCATTCTAAAAATGCGGAGACTAGTAGGTATTAGTATACACAATGTGGGCTATTTTGCCATATGCATAAACAGGAAGAGGGAGCCCTCACAAACAACAGGACTCATAATATTCTAATTATAATAATGGTCCCAAATAAATGACCACCAAGGGGTTTAGTAAATCACGAGTACTCCCAATCCAAAATGGCACTCACAGTAAAAGCGGAGTTTAATAAGGGCGTCAACTGATCAAGTTATAAATGTGCGAAAGATGTGTGCTCGCTAAAATAGAAATAATAGCAGGCGATGTGATTCTAGTGATAACAAGGGACCCAAATATATAACCACTAAGGGGTTTAGTAAATCACGAGTACTCCCAACCCAAAATGGCGCCCACAGTATGAGCGGAACACAATTAGGTTGTAAACTCATCGGGTTACAAACATGCCATGGATATGTGCTTGCTAAATTATAAATAACAGCAGGCGAGGACCAAACATAAAATACCATGACTCTGAACATTCGAGTAAAAACAAGGGACCTAAACAGATAACCACTCTGGAGTTTAGTAAACCACGAATACTCCCAATCCAAAATGGCGCTCGCAGTACGAGCGGAGGTGAATCAGGTTGTAAACCCCTCGATCTATAGAGGTGTGCCCGCTAAAATAGAAAAAAGAGCTAGCGATGACCCAGCGGAAAATAAACGCGGAACGAACATAACACTTAAAAAAGAAAAATAAAATATGAAATTAACAGCGGAAAAACATAGCAGAATCCGGCAAATAAGTAGAAGGAGGTATACATTGAGGAAACCGATAAAATGCCCAGAGAGATAGAACAGAAATAATCTTTGTAAAAAAAGCAAATAGAGAACTAGGGTTTTAACCCACTACAAGATGGCGGCCATAATCGGGTCACCGTGTACCAGCACCTACTAACAGCAAACAGGTGTTAGTGATTAGTCAAAATGAACCAATCTGTGACAAGTATAAATATCAGACACAAGGTAGTTTCAGTATATGGAAAAGACTCAAGAGACAAGGAGGACGCCACGCAGCTCAGCTCCCTTCACCAAGTAAGTAAAAACAGGGCTCTGTTAGCGCTGCTAGTAGAAGAATGTTTTCTTTAAAGGAAACAGACTGTTCTAACTCAGCCTTAAAATGTATCCCTTCCTATTAAATACAGGCCAAGTCAAAAGGCTTCTACCAAAAGATCAACATCCCCATGAGTGAGGTAAACTACTGATAACTCCAAAATATCTAATAAGGTAAGGAAAATAATAGGAAGGGGATAATTCAGATGAAATTAAGGAGCAATCAAGATACACTAACAAAGATTATCCCATCCCTAGACGGGGCGTGAAGTATTGAACCCATAAGAACGGGAGCTCCCAGAGGCATCCTCCTTACAACTAAAGTAAGAATTGGAAATAAAAACCGGTGAGGAGCATATATTTAACTTTTAGACTGAACAGGAGTTAGTCATAAAAAAGAAAAAAGTGAAGATATATAAATATTTTCTCTTTACTTTATAGTACTGAAGTGGTTAATTTCCAAAGTCTCCAAGGAATAACTAAGAACAGTGATTGAGAAGAAATCCCATATAGCTAAAGGGAACGAAAGTATGAGCAGATGTTAAACAGACTCATATGATCAAAAGGGTCCAGGGAATACCACCTGGGTAAGTTGGATAACGAAACTGGTTGGGAGGAAAAGGGAAAGAAATCTCATTCCAGACCTTAGGGTTACATTTAAATGACCGACAGTGGGATAAAATTGAAAAATTACCACAGAGCAAAAGGGAAATGAATCCTATGTCAGACCTCAGGGCTATATGAAAATGACCAACAGAAAGATCTCAGAAGTGGGTGGGATAAGGGACTGTCCAGCAGAGGAAATATGAAACTGAGTTAGTCATCTACTACTGGTGTAAAATAATATCACCATACCACCACCAAGCCTAGAAGTTAATCAATTTACAGATAAATGCAGAAAGTATAACAACAGCGTTGTGACAAATCTTAAGGTGGGATGTGCATAAGAGACTTTAGAGGTTACCAAATGTTAGGTTTATCAAATGCTGTATTGAGTATATGTAACTGAAACTAGTAGATGGGACCTAATGAAACATATTATGATATATGTCTTTGTAGATGTGACCAATCAGGGAACAAGTCCTGAAGAAGGTGCAAGAACATCAGGGGCACCGAAACGCCGCGTCGACATTTTTGTCCCTAACATTTGTGTTTTATTATCTTTTTACAAATATGTTTTTTGGAAACAATACTGTATAAAGGAGAACTTTTTTTAAGACATTTTTGTTCCTAACATTTGTGTTTTATTATCTTTTTACAAATATGTTTTTTGGAAACAATACTGTATAAAGGAGAACTTTTTTTAAAAATAATTGATATTGTCTTTTAAGAAATGTGTTATTAATATTGTTTATATACATTGAATATATACCGTGTAACGATTTTTTAATGAAACAGTTTTGTGATACTATGACTTTTTAAACAATAAATTCTTTTGAATAAATGCACTACAAATTTTAAACATTTCTATGCTTTCCATGCTTTATATGTGGTCCCGTACAACACTGAAAGGTTGTTAATTCATGGTTGTAAATTTGGTAACCTTAATAAGACTGCACGATTCCTGTTCATACATAGGTTGCCACCTCCAGTAGGAGTGGCATACCTACAAGGCATAAGAATCAGGAAAAGGCACCCTGTTTTTTCTTAGAGTTATTGACCCAGTCCTTTTCCTGACAGAAAGGGTAGCTCCCTACACATAACTTTTTTGACAATATAGCACAGTTTTTTAACTGGGGAGTTGTGTTCTCTCTTTTCCTCACATAACAGTGAGGTGTGATTCATCACACGGCGGTTCATAATTAATGCAATGGACGCCTTCAAAGTATTTAGTTTTTCAGACGATCAATTTAATAAACTAGTCAATTGTCCCGACAAAAGTGTAAATACAATAACAGCTAACAATACTGATGTAGAACAGTGGAAGGAACTCTGGAATTATAAGAAAAAAATAATTAGAACAGAATTACATTCAGATTTTCTGATACAATACTGTAAGAAGGGGATGATACCGAAAGGGCTGCAGGTTAAGAATGAACCGAGCCTATTTACAAAAAATGAAACATTTTTAGAAACTTGGACATTCATAGCCAATAGGTGCAGCAGAGACTGGCTCTTGCTAATCATAGAGACCGCACAAGCCACCCTGATCATAGAAAAAATCGAACTAGATGAGATGGAAAGAAAATTAAAAGATAACACCTCAGTAGAGGATGCAAAACAAAAACTGGAAGAGATCCAAAGAGATCTTGACGGGTATAAGGATTACCTGATCAACAAAAAGAGTAATAAATTCAAAAAAGATCTAAACCAGTATAAACAGGAGTTAGTATACCCCTATATACAAAAAGATTATTTTGACAGGCCCAGGGAAGACCGGTCAAATAGAGGCAATTGGCAAACCAACAAACGCCAGGGCCCTAGACGGGGGGTAACCTTCTCTGACACCTCATACACGAGTAGTGATTCAGAGAATGAAATAACAACAGGGAATCAAACTGACCCAGAGAGAGATCGACCAAACAAACAAACAAAAGACAGTCTAGTTTTTTTAGACAGACACAGGGGAAATCAAAATCAAAACCCAACCCCGAGAGGACGAGGGAGAGGGAGAGGCAACTATCAGAGCAACCAGGGCCAACAACGTCCCTATATGAAAACGAGAAGTCAAAAGACATGGGACTAGAACCTGATACAAAAGCACCAATAATAAATTTAGCCAAAAGAGAAATGACCAAGGAAGAAATCAGTCTATTAGAGAAAGGACTGGGCTACGCCATAGCAGGACAACCGGACAGATTCACCTTAGAAAGGGACTTTCAACAACTGATAAGAAAAATCAGATTACAAAAATACTTTGAAGGCAAAGAAAGAATGCCAACAGACAACAAATCGGGCTTACGTCCTAAGTCAACGTGGACCCCATTGAGTTCCATGGTCAATAAAAATGTAGACACATTTGAAAGGGTTATAACAAGAGGACTTGAAGAAATACTAGATCAGAGGTTGTGGATTAAAAACAATCTAAACCTGGAAGAAAAAAAGGCCTTGAATAATCTAGAAAATGATGACAGCATTACTATCAAGCCTGGAGATAAGGGGGGGAGCATAGTAGTATTAGAAACAACAGACTATGAGAAGAGAATGCACTACCTCTTAGATAATCCCAACCATTACACAAAATCCAACATGACAGAATGGCATAACCTAGGGAAACGGATAAAGAGCCTGCTCTTACTAGCTAAAGAAGATGGCGTAATTAACCATGAGGAATTCAATTTCCTCAACAATGAAAACCCAACGATCCCAGCGATCTATGGGCTACCTAAAGTGCATAAGGACATCAATAACCCGCCCATGAGACCGATTGTCTCAAGTCTAAACTCCCTCACAGAACCACTAAGCAAGTATGTGGACAAATTTATTCAACCTCTAGTCACAATACAACCAGCATACATAAAGGACACAACAGAAATGATCAAAAAAGTAGAAGGAACAACATTTAATCCTAACAACCAGTGGATGGTGACGCTTGATATAGAAGCGCTCTATACAAATATCCCCCAAAACGACACCATCAAAGTAATTAAAAAGTTACTGCTAAACGGGGAGGAAGATCTTTCAGAGCACTCTATATTCATAATAGACTGTGTAGAACTCATCCTTAAAAATAACATCTTCCTTTTCAAAGATACCATGTATAAACAAACAAAGGGGACCAGCATGGGAGCCACCTGTGCTCCCAGTCTGGCGTGCCTATACGTAGCGGACTTCGAGACAAAACATATATTTAACCCCATGGCGCCATTCTTTGAAAACATCCAAAAATGGTCAAGATTCATAGATGACATTTTTTTCATTTGGCAAGGTAGTATAGAGGAACTAATGGAATTCATCACGTGGCTAAACCTAGGGGATGAAAATCTAAATTTCACCTCAACGTACAGTAACGAGGAGTGTGACTTTTTAGACATTAAAATAAAAAACATGGAGGGGGTCTTAGGAGTGGAACTCTTCACAAAACCGACAGACCGCAATACAATGCTCCATTTTAACAGTCACCATCCGGCTACCCAAAAAAATAACATACCATTCGGACAATTCCTAAGGGTCCGGCGAAACTGTACCACTTTGAAAGAATATGATACACATGCAAATAACTTAATGAAGAAGTTTGCCGACAGAGGTTATCCGAAGAAAATGATTAAACAAGCCTACAAACGGGCAAAATATTACAACAGGGAAAGTCTATTTGAACCAAAAACCAGACCTAACAATGAAACAAAACCTATTGTATTTGTTACAAACTTCTCATGTGTATCCAATAAATTGAAAAACTGTATTAACAGTAATTGGAAGTTGCTAAATGATCCAGGCGAAACACCAATCCCCAAACCGATATTTGCCTTCAGGAGAAACCGCACAATAAGAAACTGTTTAGTTAAAACGTACCCAGATAAAATGAGAAGGAACTCCATTAGGACCTTAGATGGGTCAAATCCAACAGGCAACTATGCTTGCGGTAATTGTAAAAATTGCCCTCTTATAATACCAGGTCCAAACATTACCATTGGTAAAACAACACACACACATAAGGATCTATTTAATTGCAGAACCAGCAATGTTATATATATGATCAATTGCCCTTGTGGCAAAGTATACATAGGAGAAACCCAACGAGAAATCAGGACAAGGATAACAGAACACAAGTCAGCCATCCGTACTAAGAAATTGACAGCTCCCCTGGTAGCCCACTGGATAGAAAGGGGCCACACAGTGGAAGACATACGATGGTGTGTGGTGGAACAAGTTAGGATAAATAAAAGAGGAGGAGATTTAACTAAAAAACGAAGACAAAGAGAACAATACTACATGTCCAAGTTCAACTCCCATAAAATAGGTCTGAACAACAAAGAAGACTGGGAGAGAATACTGTAGAAAAAAATTTTTGGACTGTAAATAAGTATTAGAGAAAACCTAAAAAACAGGAATAGGTAAGGTAGGAATAGGGTAATATGTATGTAGAAACTCTAAAGCAGTAGGGTAAGCGCACACACCTTGAAACATGGGATCCTTGATCCACTTTAGAAAAGGCTGGACGATAGACTGTGTACTTATGCATACAGATAATGCCTTACACAATAATGATTAGGAGATCCTAATACATAGCTATAATGATAGATAGACGGGACTATTTAAATTGAAATACCGAAAAGGGTCTTCAGTTTCCATTCTAAAAATGCGGAGACTAGTAGGTATTAGTATACACAATGTGGGCTATTTTGCCATATGCATAAACAGGAAGAGGGAGCCCTCACAAACAACAGGACTCATAATATTCTAATTATAATAATGGTCCCAAATAAATGACCACCAAGGGGTTTAGTAAATCACGAGTACTCCCAATCCAAAATGGCACTCACAGTAAAAGCGGAGTTTAATAAGGGCGTCAACTGATCAAGTTATAAATGTGCGAAAGATGTGTGCTCGCTAAAATAGAAATAATAGCAGGCGATGTGATTCTAGTGATAACAAGGGACCCAAATATATAACCACTAAGGGGTTTAGTAAATCACGAGTACTCCCAACCCAAAATGGCGCCCACAGTATGAGCGGAACACAATTAGGTTGTAAACTCATCGGGTTACAAACATGCCATGGATATGTGCTTGCTAAATTATAAATAACAGCAGGCGAGGACCAAACATAAAATACCATGACTCTGAACATTCGAGTAAAAACAAGGGACCTAAACAGATAACCACTCTGGAGTTTAGTAAACCACGAATACTCCCAATCCAAAATGGCGCTCGCAGTACGAGCGGAGGTGAATCAGGTTGTAAACCCCTCGATCTATAGAGGTGTGCCCGCTAAAATAGAAAAAAGAGCTAGCGATGACCCAGCGGAAAATAAACGCGGAACGAACATAACACTTAAAAAAGAAAAATAAAATATGAAATTAACAGCGGAAAAACATAGCAGAATCCGGCAAATAAGTAGAAGGAGGTATACATTGAGGAAACCGATAAAATGCCCAGAGAGATAGAACAGAAATAATCTTTGTAAAAAAAGCAAATAGAGAACTAGGGTTTTAACCCACTACAAGATGGCGGCCATAATCGGGTCACCGTGTACCAGCACCTACTAACAGCAAACAGGTGTTAGTGATTAGTCAAAATGAACCAATCTGTGACAAGTATAAATATCAGACACAAGGTAGTTTCAGTATATGGAAAAGACTCAAGAGACAAGGAGGACGCCACGCAGCTCAGCTCCCTTCACCAAGTAAGTAAAAACAGGGCTCTGTTAGCGCTGCTAGTAGAAGAATGTTTTCTTTAAAGGAAACAGACTGTTCTAACTCAGCCTTAAAATGTATCCCTTCCTATTAAATACAGGCCAAGTCAAAAGGCTTCTACCAAAAGATCAACATCCCCATGAGTGAGGTAAACTACTGATAACTCCAAAATATCTAATAAGGTAAGGAAAATAATAGGAAGGGGATAATTCAGATGAAATTAAGGAGCAATCAAGATACACTAACAAAGATTATCCCATCCCTAGACGGGGCGTGAAGTATTGAACCCATAAGAACGGGAGCTCCCAGAGGCATCCTCCTTACAACTAAAGTAAGAATTGGAAATAAAAACCGGTGAGGAGCATATATTTAACTTTTAGACTGAACAGGAGTTAGTCATAAAAAAGAAAAAAGTGAAGATATATAAATATTTTCTCTTTACTTTATAGTACTGAAGTGGTTAATTTCCAAAGTCTCCAAGGAATAACTAAGAACAGTGATTGAGAAGAAATCCCATATAGCTAAAGGGAACGAAAGTATGAGCAGATGTTAAACAGACTCATATGATCAAAAGGGTCCAGGGAATACCACCTGGGTAAGTTGGATAACGAAACTGGTTGGGAGGAAAAGGGAAAGAAATCTCATTCCAGACCTTAGGGTTACATTTAAATGACCGACAGTGGGATAAAATTGAAAAATTACCACAGAGCAAAAGGGAAATGAATCCTATGTCAGACCTCAGGGCTATATGAAAATGACCAACAGAAAGATCTCAGAAGTGGGTGGGATAAGGGACTGTCCAGCAGAGGAAATATGAAACTGAGTTAGTCATCTACTACTGGTGTAAAATAATATCACCATACCACCACCAAGCCTAGAAGTTAATCAATTTACAGATAAATGCAGAAAGTATAACAACAGCGTTGTGACAAATCTTAAGGTGGGATGTGCATAAGAGACTTTAGAGGTTACCAAATGTTAGGTTTATCAAATGCTGTATTGAGTATATGTAACTGAAACTAGTAGATGGGACCTAATGAAACATATTATGATATATGTCTTTGTAGATGTGACCAATCAGGGAACAAGTCCTGAAGAAGGTGCAAGAACATCAGGGGCACCGAAACGCCGCGTCGACATTTTTGTTCCTAACATTTGTGTTTTATTATCTTTTTACAAATATGTTTTTTGGAAACAATACTGTATAAAGGAGAACTTTTTTTAAGACATTTTTGTTCCTAACATTTGTGTTTTATTATCTTTTTACAAATATGTTTTTTGGAAACAATACTGTATAAAGGAGAACTTTTTTTAAAAATAATTGATATTGTCTTTTAAGAAATGTGTTATTAATATTGTTTATATACATTGAATATATACCGTGTAACGATTTTTTAATGAAACAGTTTTGTGATACTATGACTTTTTAAACAATAAATTCTTTTGAATAAATGCACTACAAATTTTAAACATTTCTATGCTTTCCATGCTTTATATGTGGTCCCGTACAACACTGAAAGGTTGTTAATTCATGGTTGTAAATTTGGTAACCTTAATAAGACTGCACGATTCCTGTTCATACATAGGTTGCCACCTCCAGTAGGAGTGGCATACCTACAAGGCATAAGAATCAGGAAAAGGCACCCTGTTTTTTCTTAGAGTTATTGACCCAGTCCTTTTCCTGACAGAAAGGGTAGCTCCCTACACATAACTTTTTTGACAATATAGCACAGTTTTTTAACTGGGGAGTTGTGTTCTCTCTTTTCCTCACATAACAGTGAGGTGTGATTCATCACACGGCGGTTCATAATTAATGCAATGGACGCCTTCAAAGTATTTAGTTTTTCAGACGATCAATTTAATAAACTAGTCAATTGTCCCGACAAAAGTGTAAATACAATAACAGCTAACAATACTGATGTAGAACAGTGGAAGGAACTCTGGAATTATAAGAAAAAAATAATTAGAACAGAATTACATTCAGATTTTCTGATACAATACTGTAAGAAGGGGATGATACCGAAAGGGCTGCAGGTTAAGAATGAACCGAGCCTATTTACAAAAAATGAAAAATTTTTAGAAACTTGGACATTCATAGCCAATAGGTGCAGCAGAGACTGGCTCTTGCTAATCATAGAGACCGCACAAGCCACCCTGATCATAGAAAAAATCGAACTAGATGAGATGGAAAGAAAATTAAAAGATAACACCTCAGTAGAGGATGCAAAACAAAAACTGGAAGAGATCCAAAGAGATCTTGACGGGTATAAGGATTACCTGATCAACAAAAAGAGTAATAAATTCAAAAAAGATCTAAACCAGTATAAACAGGAGTTAGTATACCCCTATATACAAAAAGATTATTTTGACAGGCCCAGGGAAGACCGGTCAAATAGAGGCAATTGGCAAACCAACAAACGCCAGGGCCCTAGACGGGGGGTAACCTTCTCTGACACCTCATACACGAGTAGTGATTCAGAGAATGAAATAACAACAGGGAATCAAACTGACCCAGAGAGAGATCGACCAAACAAACAAACAAAAGACAGTCTAGTTTTTTTAGACAGACACAGGGGAAATCAAAATCAAAACCCAACCCCGAGAGGACGAGGGAGAGGGAGAGGCAACTATCAGAGCAACCAGGGCCAACAACGTCCCTATATGAAAACGAGAAGTCAAAAGACATGGGACTAGAACCTGATACAAAAGCACCAATAATAAATTTAGCCAAAAGAGAAATGACCAAGGAAGAAATCAGTCTATTAGAGAAAGGACTGGGCTACGCCATAGCAGGACAACCGGACAGATTCACCTTAGAAAGGGACTTTCAACAACTGATAAGAAAAATCAGATTACAAAAATACTTTGAAGGCAAAGAAAGAATGCCAACAGACAACAAATCGGGCTTACGTCCTAAGTCAACGTGGACCCCATTGAGTTCCATGGTCAATAAAAATGTAGACACATTTGAAAGGGTTATAACAAGAGGACTTGAAGAAATACTAGATCAGAGGTTGTGGATTAAAAACAATCTAAACCTGGAAGAAAAAAAGGCCTTGAATAATCTAGAAAATGATGACAGCATTACTATCAAGCCTGGAGATAAGGGGGGGAGCATAGTAGTATTAGAAACAACAGACTATGAGAAGAGAATGCACTACCTCTTAGATAATCCCAACCATTACACAAAATCCAACATGACAGAATGGCATAACCTAGGGAAACGGATAAAGAGCCTGCTCTTACTAGCTAAAGAAGATGGCGTAATTAACCATGAGGAATTCAATTTCCTCAACAATGAAAACCCAACGATCCCAGCGATCTATGGGCTACCTAAAGTGCATAAGGACATCAATAACCCGCCCATGAGACCGATTGTCTCAAGTCTAAACTCCCTCACAGAACCACTAAGCAAGTATGTGGACAAATTTATTCAACCTCTAGTCACAATACAACCAGCATACATAAAGGACACAACAGAAATGATCAAAAAAGTAGAAGGAACAACATTTAATCCTAACAACCAGTGGATGGTGACGCTTGATATAGAAGCGCTCTATACAAATATCCCCCAAAACGACACCATCAAAGTAATTAAAAAGTTACTGCTAAACGGGGAGGAAGATCTTTCAGAGCACTCTATATTCATAATAGACTGTGTAGAACTCATCCTTAAAAATAACATCTTCCTTTTCAAAGATACCATGTATAAACAAACAAAGGGGACCAGCATGGGAGCCACCTGTGCTCCCAGTCTGGCGTGCCTATACGTAGCGGACTTCGAGACAAAACATATATTTAACCCCATGGCGCCATTCTTTGAAAACATCCAAAAATGGTCAAGATTCATAGATGACATTTTTTTCATTTGGCAAGGTAGTATAGAGGAACTAATGGAATTCATCACGTGGCTAAACCTAGGGGATGAAAATCTAAATTTCACCTCAACGTACAGTAACGAGGAGTGTGACTTTTTAGACATTAAAATAAAAAACATGGAGGGGGTCTTAGGAGTGGAACTCTTCACAAAACCGACAGACCGCAATACAATGCTCCATTTTAACAGTCACCATCCGGCTACCCAAAAAAATAACATACCATTCGGACAATTCCTAAGGGTCCGGCGAAACTGTACCACTTTGAAAGAATATGATACACATGCAAATAACTTAATGAAGAAGTTTGCCGACAGAGGTTATCCGAAGAAAATGATTAAACAAGCCTACAAACGGGCAAAATATTACAACAGGGAAAGTCTATTTGAACCAAAAACCAGACCTAACAATGAAACAAAACCTATTGTATTTGTTACAAACTTCTCATGTGTATCCAATAAATTGAAAAACTGTATTAACAGTAATTGGAAGTTGCTAAATGATCCAGGCGAAACACCAATCCCCAAACCGATATTTGCCTTCAGGAGAAACCGCACAATAAGAAACTGTTTAGTTAAAACGTACCCAGATAAAATGAGAAGGAACTCCATTAGGACCTTAGATGGGTCAAATCCAACAGGCAACTATGCTTGCGGTAATTGTAAAAATTGCCCTCTTATAATACCAGGTCCAAACATTACCATTGGTAAAACAACACACACACATAAGGATCTATTTAATTGCAGAACCAGCAATGTTATATATATGATCAATTGCCCTTGTGGCAAAGTATACATAGGAGAAACCCAACGAGAAATCAGGACAAGGATAACAGAACACAAGTCAGCCATCCGTACTAAGAAATTGACAGCTCCCCTGGTAGCCCACTGGATAGAAAGGGGCCACACAGTGGAAGACATACGATGGTGTGTGGTGGAACAAGTTAGGATAAATAAAAGAGGAGGAGATTTAACTAAAAAACGAAGACAAAGAGAACAATACTACATTTCCAAGTTCAACTCCCATAAAATAGGTCTGAACAACAAAGAAGACTGGGAGAGAATACTGTAGAAAAAAAATTTTGGACTGTAAATAAGTATTAGAGAAAACCTAAAAAACAGGAATAGGTAAGGTAGGAATAGGGTAATATGTATGTAGAAACTCTAAAGCAGTAGGGTAAGCGCACACACCTTGAAACATGGGATCCTTGATCCACTTTAGAAAAGGCTGGACGATAGACTGTGTACTTATGCATACAGATAATGCCTTACACAATAATGATTAGGAGATCCTAATACATAGCTATAATGATAGATAGACGGGACTATTTAAATTGAAATACCGAAAAGGGTCTTCAGTTTCCATTCTAAAAATGCGGAGACTAGTAGGTATTAGTATACACAATGTGGGCTATTTTGCCATATGCATAAACAGGAAGAGGGAGCCCTCACAAACAACAGGACTCATAATATTCTAATTATAATAATGGTCCCAAATAAATGACCACCAAGGGGTTTAGTAAATCACGAGTACTCCCAATCCAAAATGGCACTCACAGTAAAAGCGGAGTTTAATAAGGGCGTCAACTGATCAAGTTATAAATGTGCGAAAGATGTGTGCTCGCTAAAATAGAAATAATAGCAGGCGATGTGATTCTAGTGATAACAAGGGACCCAAATATATAACCACTAAGGGGTTTAGTAAATCACGAGTACTCCCAACCCAAAATGGCGCCCACAGTATGAGCGGAACACAATTAGGTTGTAAACTCATCGGGTTACAAACATGCCATGGATATGTGCTTGCTAAATTATAAATAACAGCAGGCGAGGACCAAACATAAAATACCATGACTCTGAACATTCGAGTAAAAACAAGGGACCTAAACAGATAACCACTCTGGAGTTTAGTAAACCACGAATACTCCCAATCCAAAATGGCGCTCGCAGTACGAGCGGAGGTGAATCAGGTTGTAAACCCCTCGATCTATAGAGGTGTGCCCGCTAAAATAGAAAAAAGAGCTAGCGATGACCCAGCGGAAAATAAACGCGGAACGAACATAACACTTAAAAAAGAAAAATAAAATATGAAATTAACAGCGGAAAAACATAGCAGAATCCGGCAAATAAGTAGAAGGAGGTATACATTGAGGAAACCGATAAAATGCCCAGAGAGATAGAACAGAAATAATCTTTGTAAAAAAAGCAAATAGAGAACTAGGGTTTTAACCCACTACAAGATGGCGGCCATAATCGGGTCACCGTGTACCAGCACCTACTAACAGCAAACAGGTGTTAGTGATTAGTCAAAATGAACCAATCTGTGACAAGTATAAATATCAGACACAAGGTAGTTTCAGTATATGGAAAAGACTCAAGAGACAAGGAGGACGCCACGCAGCTCAGCTCCCTTCACCAAGTAAGTAAAAACAGGGCTCTGTTAGCGCTGCTAGTAGAAGAATGTTTTCTTTAAAGGAAACAGACTGTTCTAACTCAGCCTTAAAATGTATCCCTTCCTATTAAATACAGGCCAAGTCAAAAGGCTTCTACCAAAAGATCAACATCCCCATGAGTGAGGTAAACTACTGATAACTCCAAAATATCTAATAAGGTAAGGAAAATAATAGGAAGGGGATAATTCAGATGAAATTAAGGAGCAATCAAGATACACTAACAAAGATTATCCCATCCCTAGACGGGGCGTGAAGTATTGAACCCATAAGAACGGGAGCTCCCAGAGGCATCCTCCTTACAACTAAAGTAAGAATTGGAAATAAAAACCGGTGAGGAGCATATATTTAACTTTTAGACTGAACAGGAGTTAGTCATAAAAAAGAAAAAAGTGAAGATATATAAATATTTTCTCTTTACTTTATAGTACTGAAGTGGTTAATTTCCAAAGTCTCCAAGGAATAACTAAGAACAGTGATTGAGAAGAAATCCCATATAGCTAAAGGGAACGAAAGTATGAGCAGATGTTAAACAGACTCATATGATCAAAAGGGTCCAGGGAATACCACCTGGGTAAGTTGGATAACGAAACTGGTTGGGAGGAAAAGGGAAAGAAATCTCATTCCAGACCTTAGGGTTACATTTAAATGACCGACAGTGGGATAAAATTGAAAAATTACCACAGAGCAAAAGGGAAATGAATCCTATGTCAGACCTCAGGGCTATATGAAAATGACCAACAGAAAGATCTCAGAAGTGGGTGGGATAAGGGACTGTCCAGCAGAGGAAATATGAAACTGAGTTAGTCATCTACTACTGGTGTAAAATAATATCACCATACCACCACCAAGCCTAGAAGTTAATCAATTTACAGATAAATGCAGAAAGTATAACAACAGCGTTGTGACAAATCTTAAGGTGGGATGTGCATAAGAGACTTTAGAGGTTACCAAATGTTAGGTTTATCAAATGCTGTATTGAGTATATGTAACTGAAACTAGTAGATGGGACCTAATGAAACATATTATGATATATGTCTTTGTAGATGTGACCAATCAGGGAACAAGTCCTGAAGAAGGTGCAAGAACATCAGGGGCACCGAAACGCCGCGTCGACATTTTTGTTCCTAACATTTGTGTTTTATTATCTTTTTACAAATATGTTTTTTGGAAACAATACTGTATAAAGGAGAACTTTTTTTAAGACATTTTTGTTCCTAACATTTGTGTTTTATTATCTTTTTACAAATATGTTTTTTGGAAACAATACTGTATAAAGGAGAACTTTTTTTAAAAATAATTGATATTGTCTTTTAAGAAATGTGTTATTAATATTGTTTATATACATTGAATATATACCGTGTAACGATTTTTTAATGAAACAGTTTTGTGATACTATGACTTTTTAAACAATAAATTCTTTTGAATAAATGCACTACAAATTTTAAACATTTCTATGCTTTCCATGCTTTATATGTGGTCCCGTACAACACTGAAAGGTTGTTAATTCATGGTTGTAAATTTGGTAACCTTAATAAGACTGCACGATTCCTGTTCATACATAGGTTGCCACCTCCAGTAGGAGTGGCATACCTACAAGGCATAAGAATCAGGAAAAGGCACCCTGTTTTTTCTTAGAGTTATTGACCCAGTCCTTTTCCTGACAGAAAGGGTAGCTCCCTACACATAACTTTTTTGACAATATAGCACAGTTTTTTAACTGGGGAGTTGTGTTCTCTCTTTTCCTCACATAACAGTGAGGTGTGATTCATCACACGGCGGTTCATAATTAATGCAATGGACGCCTTCAAAGTATTTAGTTTTTCAGACGATCAATTTAATAAACTAGTCAATTGTCCCGACAAAAGTGTAAATACAATAACAGCTAACAATACTGATGTAGAACAGTGGAAGGAACTCTGGAATTATAAGAAAAAAATAATTAGAACAGAATTACATTCAGATTTTCTGATACAATACTGTAAGAAGGGGATGATACCGAAAGGGCTGCAGGTTAAGAATGAACCGAGCCTATTTACAAAAAATGAAAAATTTTTAGAAACTTGGACATTCATAGCCAATAGGTGCAGCAGAGACTGGCTCTTGCTAATCATAGAGACCGCACAAGCCACCCTGATCATAGAAAAAATCGAACTAGATGAGATGGAAAGAAAATTAAAAGATAACACCTCAGTAGAGGATGCAAAACAAAAACTGGAAGAGATCCAAAGAGATCTTGACGGGTATAAGGATTACCTGATCAACAAAAAGAGTAATAAATTCAAAAAAGATCTAAACCAGTATAAACAGGAGTTAGTATACCCCTATATACAAAAAGATTATTTTGACAGGCCCAGGGAAGACCGGTCAAATAGAGGCAATTGGCAAACCAACAAACGCCAGGGCCCTAGACGGGGGGTAACCTTCTCTGACACCTCATACACGAGTAGTGATTCAGAGAATGAAATAACAACAGGGAATCAAACTGACCCAGAGAGAGATCGACCAAACAAACAAACAAAAGACAGTCTAGTTTTTTTAGACAGACACAGGGGAAATCAAAATCAAAACCCAACCCCGAGAGGACGAGGGAGAGGGAGAGGCAACTATCAGAGCAACCAGGGCCAACAACGTCCCTATATGAAAACGAGAAGTCAAAAGACATGGGACTAGAACCTGATACAAAAGCACCAATAATAAATTTAGCCAAAAGAGAAATGACCAAGGAAGAAATCAGTCTATTAGAGAAAGGACTGGGCTACGCCATAGCAGGACAACCGGACAGATTCACCTTAGAAAGGGACTTTCAACAACTGATAAGAAAAATCAGATTACAAAAATACTTTGAAGGCAAAGAAAGAATGCCAACAGACAACAAATCGGGCTTACGTCCTAAGTCAACGTGGACCCCATTGAGTTCCATGGTCAATAAAAATGTAGACACATTTGAAAGGGTTATAACAAGAGGACTTGAAGAAATACTAGATCAGAGGTTGTGGATTAAAAACAATCTAAACCTGGAAGAAAAAAAGGCCTTGAATAATCTAGAAAATGATGACAGCATTACTATCAAGCCTGGAGATAAGGGGGGGAGCATAGTAGTATTAGAAACAACAGACTATGAGAAGAGAATGCACTACCTCTTAGATAATCCCAACCATTACACAAAATCCAACATGACAGAATGGCATAACCTAGGGAAACGGATAAAGAGCCTGCTCTTACTAGCTAAAGAAGATGGCGTAATTAACCATGAGGAATTCAATTTCCTCAACAATGAAAACCCAACGATCCCAGCGATCTATGGGCTACCTAAAGTGCATAAGGACATCAATAACCCGCCCATGAGACCGATTGTCTCAAGTCTAAACTCCCTCACAGAACCACTAAGCAAGTATGTGGACAAATTTATTCAACCTCTAGTCACAATACAACCAGCATACATAAAGGACACAACAGAAATGATCAAAAAAGTAGAAGGAACAACATTTAATCCTAACAACCAGTGGATGGTGACGCTTGATATAGAAGCGCTCTATACAAATATCCCCCAAAACGACACCATCAAAGTAATTAAAAAGTTACTGCTAAACGGGGAGGAAGATCTTTCAGAGCACTCTATATTCATAATAGACTGTGTAGAACTCATCCTTAAAAATAACATCTTCCTTTTCAAAGATACCATGTATAAACAAACAAAGGGGACCAGCATGGGAGCCACCTGTGCTCCCAGTCTGGCGTGCCTATACGTAGCGGACTTCGAGACAAAACATATATTTAACCCCATGGCGCCATTCTTTGAAAACATCCAAAAATGGTCAAGATTCATAGATGACATTTTTTTCATTTGGCAAGGTAGTATAGAGGAACTAATGGAATTCATCACGTGGCTAAACCTAGGGGATGAAAATCTAAATTTCACCTCAACGTACAGTAACGAGGAGTGTGACTTTTTAGACATTAAAATAAAAAACATGGAGGGGGTCTTAGGAGTGGAACTCTTCACAAAACCGACAGACCGCAATACAATGCTCCATTTTAACAGTCACCATCCGGCTACCCAAAAAAATAACATACCATTCGGACAATTCCTAAGGGTCCGGCGAAACTGTACCACTTTGAAAGAATATGATACACATGCAAATAACTTAATGAAGAAGTTTGCCGACAGAGGTTATCCGAAGAAAATGATTAAACAAGCCTACAAACGGGCAAAATATTACAACAGGGAAAGTCTATTTGAACCAAAAACCAGACCTAACAATGAAACAAAACCTATTGTATTTGTTACAAACTTCTCATGTGTATCCAATAAATTGAAAAACTGTATTAACAGTAATTGGAAGTTGCTAAATGATCCAGGCGAAACACCAATCCCCAAACCGATATTTGCCTTCAGGAGAAACCGCACAATAAGAAACTGTTTAGTTAAAACGTACCCAGATAAAATGAGAAGGAACTCCATTAGGACCTTAGATGGGTCAAATCCAACAGGCAACTATGCTTGCGGTAATTGTAAAAATTGCCCTCTTATAATACCAGGTCCAAACATTACCATTGGTAAAACAACACACACACATAAGGATCTATTTAATTGCAGAACCAGCAATGTTATATATATGATCAATTGCCCTTGTGGCAAAGTATACATAGGAGAAACCCAACGAGAAATCAGGACAAGGATAACAGAACACAAGTCAGCCATCCGTACTAAGAAATTGACAGCTCCCCTGGTAGCCCACTGGATAGAAAGGGGCCACACAGTGGAAGACATACGATGGTGTGTGGTGGAACAAGTTAGGATAAATAAAAGAGGAGGAGATTTAACTAAAAAACGAAGACAAAGAGAACAATACTACATGTCCAAGTTCAACTCCCATAAAATAGGTCTGAACAACAAAGAAGACTGGGAGAGAATACTGTAGAAAAAAATTTTTGGACTGTAAATAAGTATTAGAGAAAACCTAAAAAACAGGAATAGGTAAGGTAGGAATAGGGTAATATGTATGTAGAAACTCTAAAGCAGTAGGGTAAGCGCACACACCTTGAAACATGGGATCCTTGATCCACTTTAGAAAAGGCTGGACGATAGACTGTGTACTTATGCATACAGATAATGCCTTACACAATAATGATTAGGAGATCCTAATACATAGCTATAATGATAGATAGACGGGACTATTTAAATTGAAATACCGAAAAGGGTCTTCAGTTTCCATTCTAAAAATGCGGAGACTAGTAGGTATTAGTATACACAATGTGGGCTATTTTGCCATATGCATAAACAGGAAGAGGGAGCCCTCACAAACAACAGGACTCATAATATTCTAATTATAATAATGGTCCCAAATAAATGACCACCAAGGGGTTTAGTAAATCACGAGTACTCCCAATCCAAAATGGCACTCACAGTAAAAGCGGAGTTTAATAAGGGCGTCAACAGATCAAGTTATAAATGTGCGAAAGATGTGTGCTCGCTAAAATAGAAATAATAGCAGGCAATGTGATTCTAGTGATAACAAGGGACCCAAATATATAACCACTAAGGGGTTTAGTAAATCACGAGTACTCCCAACCCAAAATGGCGCCCACAGTATGAGCGGAACACAATTAGGTTGTAAACTCATCGGGTTACAAACATGCCATGGATATGTGCTTGCTAAATTATAAATAACAGCAGGCGAGGACCAAACATAAAATACCATGACTCTGAACATTCGAGTAAAAACAAGGGACCTAAACAGATAACCACTCTGGAGTTTAGTAAACCACGAATACTCCCAATCCAAAATGGCGCTCGCAGTACGAGCGGAGGTGAATCAGGTTGTAAACCCCTCGATCTATAGAGGTGTGCCCGCTAAAATAGAAAAAAGAGCTAGCGATGACCCAGCGGAAAATAAACGCGGAACGAACATAACACTTAAAAAAGAAAAATAAAATATGAAATTAACAGCGGAAAAACATAGCAGAATCCGGCAAATAAGTAGAAGGAGGTATACATTGAGGAAACCGATAAAATGCCCAGAGAGATAGAACAGAAATAATCTTTGTAAAAAAAGCAAATAGAGAACTAGGGTTTTAACCCACTACAAGATGGCGGCCATAATCGGGTCACCGTGTACCAGCACCTACTAACAGCAAACAGGTGTTAGTGATTAGTCAAAATGAACCAATCTGTGACAAGTATAAATATCAGACACAAGGTAGTTTCAGTATATGGAAAAGACTCAAGAGACAAGGAGGACGCCACGCAGCTCAGCTCCCTTCACCAAGTAAGTAAAAACAGGGCTCTGTTAGCGCTGCTAGTAGAAGAATGTTTTCTTTAAAGGAAACAGACTGTTCTAACTCAGCCTTAAAATGTATCCCTTCCTATTAAATACAGGCCAAGTCAAAAGGCTTCTACCAAAAGATCAACATCCCCATGAGTGAGGTAAACTACTGATAACTCCAAAATATCTAATAAGGTAAGGAAAATAATAGGAAGGAGATAATTCAGATGAAATTAAGGAGCAATCAAGATACACTAACAAAGATTATCCCATCCCTAGACGGGGCGTGAAGTATTGAACCCATAAGAACGGGAGCTCCCAGAGGCATCCTCCTTACAACTAAAGTAAGAATTGGAAATAAAAACCGGTGAGGAGCATATATTTAACTTTTAGACTGAACAGGAGTTAGTCATAAAAAAGAAAAAAGTGAAGATATATAAATATTTTCTCTTTACTTTATAGTACTGAAGTGGTTAATTTCCAAAGTCTCCAAGGAATAACTAAGAACAGTGATTGAGAAGAAATCCCATATAGCTAAAGGGAACGAAAGTATGAGCAGATGTTAAACAGACTCATATGATCAAAAGGGTCCAGGGAATACCACCTGGGTAAGTTGGATAACGAAACTGGTTGGGAGGAAAAGGGAAAGAAATCTCATTCCAGACCTTAGGGTTACATTTAAATGACCGACAGTGGGATAAAATTGAAAAATTACCACAGAGCAAAAGGGAAATGAATCCTATGTCAGACCTCAGGGCTATATGAAAATGACCAACAGAAAGATCTCAGAAGTGGGTGGGATAAGGGACTGTCCAGCAGAGGAAATATGAAACTGAGTTAGTCATCTACTACTGGTGTAAAATAATATCACCATACCACCACCAAGCCTAGAAGTTAATCAATTTACAGATAAATGCAGAAAGTATAACAACAGCGTTGTGACAAATCTTAAGGTGGGATGTGCATAAGAGACTTTAGAGGTTACCAAATGTTAGGTTTATCAAATGCTGTATTGAGTATATGTAACTGAAACTAGTAGATGGGACCTAATGAAACATATTATGATATATGTCTTTGTAGATGTGACCAATCAGGGAACAAGTCCTGAAGAAGGTGCAAGAACATCAGGGGCACCGAAACGCCGCGTCGACATTTTTGTTCCTAACATTTGTGTTTTATTATCTTTTTACAAATATGTTTTTTGGAAACAATACTGTATAAAGGAGAACTTTTTTTAAGACATTTTTGTTCCTAACATTTGTGTTTTATTATCTTTTTACAAATATGTTTTTTGGAAACAATACTGTATAAAGGAGAACTTTTTTTAAAAATAATTGATATTGTCTTTTAAGAAATGTGTTATTAATATTGTTTATATACATTGAATATATACCGTGTAACGATTTTTTAATGAAACAGTTTTGTGATACTATGACTTTTTAAACAATAAATTCTTTTGAATAAATGCACTACAAATTTTAAACATTTCTATGCTTTCCATGCTTTATATGTGGTCCCGTACAACACTGAAAGGTTGTTAATTCATGGTTGTAAATTTGGTAACCTTAATAAGACTGCACGATTCCTGTTCATACATAGGTTGCCACCTCCAGTAGGAGTGGCATACCTACAAGGCATAAGAATCAGGAAAAGGCACCCTGTTTTTTCTTAGAGTTATTGACCCAGTCCTTTTCCTGACAGAAAGGGTAGCTCCCTACACATAACTTTTTTGACCACTCAACACAGTGCAGACTGGTTCTATCTTATGAAATGAGTGTGTGCTGTCAGACATTAAACATAACAGATTCTGTAAATCCATATGCCATTTTCACAAGAGTCTCGTGGCATGCGTTGCAGCACGTCATCTATCTTCACAAATGACAGATTTGTGGTTAATGTTTTAATTCGCTCTTCGCAGCTTCTGGAATTTATTTATGATGGTTTTTGAGTTACACATGAAATGTTTAGGCAGTGTCCGGCTTCACAAGAAAAATACAGCATATCGAATCTTATGGCACAAATGGGAACTTCGCACAATTTCCAAAACCCCATTTCCCCAAAACTCCAATCAATTAGGTCTTAGATGTGAGCATCGACACCCCCTTCTCTCCCCATCGCCAATATTCTGAAACTAAACAGGCTCTGTCTGGAGCAATTAGGCGTGATAATTAATTTGTTATTAGCATTCTGGAAAATAGAGTTTAAGATAAGCGCTGAAATATGGAATGAAAATGGGTCGCAAAACACCATGCAGGTCCACCGTCGACACCCCACTTTATTCAATCGATTACAAAATTGTTAATATAAACACAATATTTCATGTGAGCCCAATGAGTGCAGCTGAAAAGAGACACAAAGCAGAAAGCTGCCGAGCATTCCTCACTGTGAAGGAAATCAGTTATTTAATTCTAGCCTTAATCCCCTCAGCTTGATTAGCAGCAGAAAGCCCCCAGCTCCACCACCTCCCCCCTCACCCTCCCCCACACTACCCCACCACCACACACACGTTTCCCAATAAGTCTGATTATCTATCTGGCATAACTGACAACAGCATTGTGATTGTGCTTTTAAGCAGGGTCGGACTGGCAACCAAAACCGGCACTGGCAAAGTGCTCGGCCGGCCCCTCCTCGGGGGGCCGAGCGCTTTGCCAGGGCCGCTTTTCGGCCGATTTTGTTACAGGGCCGATTTTTCAGCTATGCTGCAAAAACGGTTCTGTAACAAAAACGGCCCCCAGGGCCCAAAATCGGCCCCCACCCTTGCGGCCGACCAGTGGATTGCCCGGTGCACACAACGGCCAGTCCGGGCCTGCTTTTAAGATTATAAAACCTCAAGTGTTCTCGCACTTACACAGGATAAACACAAGAAATTGACACACAAAAAAGAAGAGGGAAAAATGAACACGGACAAACGAGTAGCAAGAAATTGATTTTTTGGGGCCACGACAGACAGGCTGATTGTCCACAATAATTCTGCCCTATCAGATGCTCTCTGCTGGAGGAAAGCCGTGAAGGAATACACCAGGCCGAGGAAAGAGAGGGAAGGCTGCGAACAGTTCTTAAAGAATTCTCAACCTGTCAGTGCTCCGAGTTGCTTTTTCAAATGCTAATTTCACCATTTTGTGTGTAGATAATGGGCAATGAACAGTCGCGGGTGGCATGATGGGTGGGTGGGATCGTGTGGGGTTTAAAAAAATAATAAAACTTACCTTTCCGCGTTTTCCTGCTCTCACAACTCTTCGACTCTTCAGGAAGCTGCCTGCCACCAACAGGCAGCCTCCCTCCCTCCCCTCCACCAATCACAAAGCTGCAATGGCAGCGTTGTGATTGGTGAGGCGCTGCGGAGAGAGCCCCAGCCGGGACATTTTCTCTATGTAGGCTGCATGCAGCAGCCTACAGAGAGAAAAAGGGGAGTGCGCATGACTGCCAACCAAACAGTCAGTACCCACAACAGTGGGTAAGCCACATCCCCCCCTGCCATCGAGCAGGACCGCCCATCTGTCCTCCCACAACCAGGCACTCCAGGCACTTCTGCTTTCTCGCAATGCGAGAAGCAGAAACATTTTTTTTAAAAAGCAGTTGGGAAATGCCTCTATTAAGGAGCTGCCACTGCCGATCATTTTACAGTTCCTTTTACTATTAAGTTTTCCACCACTTCTTCTACCAGGCTGACTTTATTGCCCAAAACTAGGAATTGGTCCAAACTTAATATGCTGGTGCTCAACAAACTGCTTCTTGATAAAATCCCTTCTTTTGTTTCCCTACCTGATCAAGACCAACTTTCCGTGCATAAATGGCTTACAGAGGCCCTCAATTCTGCCCTACCTCTTTCAGTGAAGCCACAGCTCAGAATGAATCCTCACGCCCCCTTGTTTACTGTCTCTCGAAAACAGAAGAAAAACACTGCAAAGCCTTGGAAAATATGATCTACCTGATGTGAAGTCTGAATATTTGGTAGCATTAAAGAAATATCATGCTCTTTGAGAATTGGTCCGTGCAATCTTCTTCATTGAGAAGATTTCTGGTTCCCAAAACTGCCAGAAAACTTTGTTTAAAGTTGTGAATAAACTTTCGGCAGCTTGTGCTTTTCTGCCCCCGCCCTCGCTTTACCAACATCAATGCATTGAGCTAGCGATGTTCTTCTCTAATAAAGTCAAGTCCATCCATGGCCATCAGCATTCCAACTAGGGAATCTAATGTTTCCTATAATCCAAACTGAGGGGCACCTGGACTTTTTTCCCCAGGTTCCATCCCCTACTAAAAAAGGAAGGTCTTGATCGTCTTTGTTGGTCACATTTCTTGCCCTATATCTCTTTTGTCTGTGTTTTCTAAAATTTTTGAAAGGCATATTAATGTTCAACTTTCCTCTTTTATCAAGTAATTTGCTGCACCCTTTACAGTCTGTTTTTAGACCAGGCCATAGTATGCTATAGTACCATATCTGCCATTCTCAGGTTCTCAAGCAACAACTCGACTCCGGTAGTACTGTCGCCCTCATTCTGCTAGACTTGAGTGCGGCTTTTGACACAGTGTCACATTCTATTCTGGCAGACTGTCTAGAAGCCTCTTGCATTGAGGGTTTGGCTTTGAAATGGTTGATCTCCTTTTTAAATGACCGCACCTTCCAGGTCTTTTCGAATGACATTACATCAAATACTCTAGCTTTAACATCTGGAGTGCCTCAAGGCTCAATTTTGAGCCCTCTACTTTTCAACATTTATGTTCACCCCCTGGCAGACATTACTGAGAAGTTGGGATTGACCATCTTTTCTTATGCTGACGATACACAGATTATCTTTTCACTTTCTACCTCTCACCATCAAGTGGCTTTCTGCCCCTGGGTTGGGGTCTGATTGGGGTTGAACACTCTTTCCACCCACTGGGAGGGGAAGAAAGTCTTTTGGGCCCCGGAGTGGAGGGAGTACAGACCCAACTCCAAAGGGGGCGGCTTCCCCAAAAATATTACTTGAATAGAGTTGTTGTGTCTAGTAGGCTTTTTTCACCCGAGGACAGATTGGGGGAAATCACCCACACCCCACCCCAGGACTGGCAAATTTGGGGGCATGGCCCCAAACCATGGTGGGTCGACCCACCCCAATCTTTTTTTAATAATTAAATTCCCTGATATCTAGGGGCACATGGTAATCACCGACATCCACCCCCCAGGGGGCCATTAAGACTGTCTCCTCTGTTCTTGGTTTGATGATATGGTCATTCCATTGGTGGGCAGCCCCCACCCATAATTTGTTTGAAAAAAAAGCTTTCCCTGCTTTCTAGTGGGCTTTTGTCCTGTATTGCAGATCACTGGTATTCACCCCCATCCGTGCCCCGGACAGGAAGAAAGACTAATGCCCCATTTAGTTGGGGTGGGGGCATGGTCATGCCCATGGTTGGCAGCCCCACCCCTATATTTAAAAAAAAAAGATTTTCCTGGTGTCTTGTAGGCTCTCTGCTCCTTACAGGGCAGATGAAAGGTAATCAGCCCATCTGACCCCCGGGGGGTGGGGGTGCTGAAAGACAGATGCTCCATTTATTTTTTAGTAGGGGCATGACTATGCACCTGGTCGACAGACCCCACCCCTATATTTTTAAATAAGCTTCCCCTAACATCTAGTGTGTTTTCTTTCCCCCAGGGGGGCAGATGGGGGTAATAACCCCCATCTGCACCTCCGACAGGTAGAAAGACTGGTGCCATATTTAGTTCTGATGGGGCATGGCCATGCCAATGGTTGGCAGCCCCACCCCTATATATTAAAAAAAGAAAGGTTTTCCAGATGTCTTGCTGTCTTTCTGACCCCTGAAGGGCAGATATATGGTAATCATGCCCATTTGCAACACGAGGGACAGAAAGATTGATGCCCCGTTTAATTACCGTAGACACATGACTATGCCCATCGTGGGGGGTCCCCATACCTATATTTTCTAAACAAAGAAACACTTTTCCTGGCATCTAGTGGGTTTTCTGAATCCAGAGAGGCAGAATGGGGGTAAGTACACCTATCTGCCCCGGGGGGGGGGGGAAGAAACACTGATGCCCAATTTTGGGATGGGGAAATGGCCATGCCCATGATGGACTACCCCCACCCCTATATGTTTAGTTAAAAAAGCTTTCCCTGTCGCCTAGTGGCCTCTCTCCCTCCTGGGTGGACAGATTGTAGGAAATACCTCCATCTGTCCCCCGGGAGGGGTAAAAAGAGTGATCCCCATTTAGTTGGGTGAGGACATGGCCATGCCGATGGTGGGCAGCCCTCACCCCTATATTTAAAAAAAATAAAAAAGCTTTCTCTGGCATCTAGTGGGCTTTTTGCTCTCCCAGGGGGCAGATTGTGGTAATAATAACCATCTGCTGCCCAGGGGTGTCAGAAAGAATGTGCCCCATTACATTGGGGTGGGTGCATAGCCATGCCGTTGCCTATGGTGGGCAGCCCCCAATTTTACTGGAATTTAGTGGGCTTTCCGTCCCCCCCACTGGGGCAGAAAGACTGATGCCCCATTTGTTTTTGAGAGTTAAGGCATGGCCATGCCCATGATGGACAGACCCCACTCCTATATGTTTTAAAACTGCTTTCCCTGATGTCTAGTGGGCTTTCTGCCCCAAAGGAACAGATATGGGGTAATTACCTGATCAACCACCACTGGGGGCAGAACGACATCAGCAACAAAATATGCTGGTCGGAGCTCAAGTCCTTGACTATGGGGGCGCTCCCTCCATCCCTGGTGACTAGTTGGTAGGTCCCTGCTTAGAGACTGGTCTCCTATGGCAATTCCAAAGCAGGGATCAACTGGGCAGAGGGAGCATTGGAAAGTGGCGACTATCACCTTTCAAAGGATACCTCTTCCAAAGGAATTAGTGCTCGGGCATTATGCCCTAAAGTAATGATTCAGTGAAAGTAAAAAGTTTTCATTTTATTTTCACTTTCTTGTAATGACGTCAGCATTGTCATTTCAGAAAAATAACCAATCAGGCTACCCAAGCAGATATTCTCGAGCAGCCTGATGGAGAAAAAAAAGGACTTCCTCTGGTGACTCTAACTGTAGAGTCACTCTAACCAAATATTCCCCAAGATGAGGCCATAGAGGAGATACATGATTGCTTATCAAGAACTGAAAAGGACGTGGACACATGTGAATTCAACACTACACTTATAAACATAGCATTAAAGAAGAATGACTTCATATTTAGGACTGTGTTTTACCTCCAGAAGAAAGTAGTAGCCACAGGAGCCTGATTCACTCCAAATGTTGCGAACCTCTTCGCTTGTGGGTTTGAGTAAAGGATCATCTCTCACCAGAATAAACCATTTTTAGATAAGATCAGAAATTGGAAATGATTCATTGATGTCGTATTCCTTATCTGCTATGACAATGAAGACAAAATTAAGTTGCTTTTTCAATGGATTAACTTGCAAAGCGAGAATTTTAAATTCACAGCCAATTACAGCCAGGTCGAAGTTAGCTACCCAAATCTCCTGGTCAAACAACGTGATGGTATTCTGTACACTACTTTGTACAAGAAATCGACGGACACCAATGCATTATTGAGGTACAACTGCCACCGCCCACAAGGCCCCAGAGATAATCTCCCATATGGACGATTTTTACGTCTACGGAGGTGTTGTAAACTCAAAGAGGATTTTTTCACAGCAACAGAAGAACTGAAAAACAAACTCTTAGACAAAAGTTACCCCAAGAACATTTTAACCAGAGCAATGAAGTGGGCCTTGTTTTGCCCATGGGAGTCAACACTTACACCTAGAACAAGGGAGAGCAACAAAAGGGTGGTTATGGTAAGCACCTTTTCACCTACGAGCAATGTGGTACAGAAGTTTATCAGAAAGAATTGGCAGCTTATAAATGACACATTCAAGGAAGTACTCCTGTTTGCATTCAAGCACAGCAAGAACATTAGGGATCACATAATAATTGTACACAGGGATCCCCCTAGCAACAATGACATTAACACTTTGTGAGTTCCAAGTGCGGTTAGGTCACCACAAATGTGGGGATTGTGCTGTGTGTATGTTGACCGCCAAAACAAAGGTCCTTGAAACAACTGATAGGACTATCACGCTCAGAGCATTCACCAACTGCAATACGAAGAATGTTATTGATGTCATAAGGTATCCATGCATGCAAATGTATGTAGGGCAAACCACACATATGATGAAGCAGCGCATCACCCAACACAGGAGCAGGATCAGATGCAGAGTGGAAGGAGCATCATTACCAAGAACTAAAGCACTCTGGGAACGACTGTCCTGGCAAGTGGCAATAGTGGCAACCCTGGATAATCAGGGAGGTAACATCAAAGACATTTTTGACTACACGAGAACACACATCTGATGTGTAATGATTGGATCATCTTTGACATGATCTGCACACGATTGTTTGACAAAGTGGATACTGACCACAGCAAACTGCTTCACTTTTGGTGCCAGTCTATTGTTTGTTAAGGGATGTGCAGGCAGGAGCACATACACAAGTATTTTTGTAAAATACTTAATTTGTCACAGTCCATTCATCAGGTAGTCATGAAGAATGATACCAGCTGCATGTGGAGGTAGTTGCACCTCAAAAACATGCATAATGGATGGGACATTGAGCCCAGCTTTTGTACAACTGACAATGTGTGACACAGGTGCATGGTCTGATTTATGCATGTGGGATGAGCACAGCTTCAGGAATTCTATAACATGTCCAATGAACATTATGGGACACGTTTATTAGTGGTGGTACTCTATGTGCACTGGAAGGGCATTGGCAATCATGAGTTGCATAGAGTGTGAGGATGCTAACCTTATGCTTTTATTGCAGAATTCACCTAATTGTTTAGGAACCTTCATTCTGTGGCCATTGAGGCACTCGTGGAATAGTTCATCTTGCAGCAATTGATTGTTCCATTACAGATGCATAGCTACACACTTTGTAAGGAGCATGATGTAGGTTGCACTCCTCCAGGGTTTATGCAAGGGATTGCCACGTGATGATGGATAATATCTATGTTTGATTGATTTTGAGTCATAGCATTTGGCATATTAAATTGGGTTTTGGGTCACATGTACAGTGTTTACTGAACAACGAAGTTTAGGACTATCACTCAAAGTTGAGGATCGCAATCTTGATCTATAACCACATTGACTAACATAGGGGCATATTACCAACCAATAGAGATAATTTTTGTCTCTAACTTGTTTAGAGACAAAAATTATCGCCGCACATCGGCGATTTTTATCGCAGATAAACCTTGCTATTAGCAAGGTTTATCGCAAATGCGATAAAAAACGGCCGCAATGCATGAATATCGCTGAAAAGTCAGCGATATTCATGCATTATCGAGCAAATGCTCTTAGCCATGTTATCCACCTCCCATTGGATAACATGGCTAAGAACTGCTCCTGGGCAAGTGTTAGCTTTTGGAGATATTCGCGCTTAGCGCGAATATCTCCAAAAGTTGGTAATAGGAGATAGCGATGTTAGTGACTGTTTTCAGTCGCTAACATCTTGGCACGCCCACATTGCATGTCATTAGTGATAAATATCACTGACATGCAAAGCGGGGCCCAAGATGGTCACTATCTCCTATAAGCTGTCGCTAACTGGTGTTAGCGACAGCTTGGTAATAGGGAGATAATTTTATCTCCGCTTTCTTGGCTTTTAAAGCCAAAAAAGCGGAGATAAAGCCCCTTGATAATATGCCCCATAGTGTTTGTGAACATAACCAACCACGGTGGACGGTCACGAAAGTTGGTTGATTGAAGGTTTCCAACTGACCTACTTGATAGTAATTGAGTTTTAATTCATTTTTAGGCTGTCTAGTGTCATACAGACCGTCTAAATTATGCTGACGGACCACTGAAGTAGAGGATACATTATTGAAATGCTCCTTATTGATGAATTTTTTGTCAGTCCTTCGATGGTGGTTCGACATGAGACTTACATAAATTGAGGTGTACTTTGACTGATGAATGGTCCGGGTTTCTGTCTCCTTATATGTGCAGGTTCTGTGACAGATCACTTAGTCCTGAAGAGACCCATTTACTGATACAGGGTCGAAACGTCACCATTCAATGAGCTTTTTGATGATATTCAGTGAAAAAAAATCAAATTTTTTTCGGTAGACAGATCAGATCACAATGATCTTACAATACTGCATACACATACCTTGCCAAAATAAAAAGGTCTGTTAAGAAATTCTAAAGTACAGTAAGGTATATGAAATACTTCATTTCAAGCCTTGGCAGTTATTAGAGTTTATTCAGGTGATTTTCTGTAAATTGGGAGCATGTAAGTGTGTAAACTGATTCTAAACCACAAGAAAATGACTGAATTTAGGACATCAAAAAAAAAAGGCCTGAAACTGGTTGAGTTCTAGTTTTTACTAATTTACCAAATAGGAAAAGTAATACAGAAACTTTGAGATTTTGTACAAAAAAGAGATGTTGAAGTCACAGATAACTCAACAGTCTACTAAAGATCCTGTGAAAACATTTCCAGTCTAGTCTCCCACTCTACTAAATTTTGCATTGCATTTATAATTCATTGCTTGCGGCTCTGGGCTCTGAAAACTGTCATTTTAACACATTTCCATTTGCATTAATGGATCATCCAATTCCCCTGCTATTCAGCTAGATTTAATTAGTCGCTTTAACAAGGGTTGGGGGTCCAGGTAGGATGTTTACCTAATCTGCAAGTGTCCTGACTGTCTTCTTTTGCCCCACCATAGGTGGCAGATACTGATCTCTCAGCCTGCTAAAAGTGATGTTGCTCATGTTTACAAGTAACATTTTACTTGCTGAGTATTTTACTTAGTGAGTATTTACTTTTTCCAGGATGGAGTGTTTCTGTAGTTTTTTTAAATTTAAATAAATTAGAAGCTGGGCTTATATGAACATAAACTGTGTTTACACTGTCCTCCATCTTGAATCACTGTCGTAATATGCCACGTGATGACTAGTACTGTTGTTTCTGGTTCTAAATGAAGAAGTGCAAGTTTACTCTAATAGATAAAGAGCGCTCCCATATACTTCTTCAAGAAGCTTGCCGAACCAAGGATGTTCAAACTGTCCCAGGCTAATGATATACAATGTATCAACTAGCATGCTTGAATAAACCATGAGAAGTACTAAATCCAATGCAATATTACTATGAGAGAATCATTGAATACATTCTGTAGTAAAATGTTTCCTTTTGCTTGTTCCTCATTGGTGCATACCCTGAGGACTATGTACTTGTGCATTAATGTACGAAAACCATTGTCTAAAGAGCTATAAAATGCCATGTTTTTTCTACATCCCATATCACCCCCTACTTTCCACCTTTAGCAGGTAAAACTGTGCCGGATTTCATATAGAACTTTACTGAGTTCTTCGTACGCTTTGCTGCTAACTTATTGATAGCAAATGTCATTTATTTAGCCTTTTAACTCTTTTTATATAATTTCAAACGACAACCTGTGTCTGTCATTCTTCTTGAGAATGCTACAGGCCTGATTATTGAACTTGATTTCAAATGTATTATTAACTGGTCCAATCGGGGAGCACCAAAGACTGTATCAGGACTACACTGCTCCCAGTTCTACCCATTAGCGTGCCTTTGGCATGATCATTTGTGATAGGTTTGCACGCCAACAGATCGTATTTCTCATATATAGTCCATACTGTGAAAATATTTGCCTCTATATATGTGTGAGTTCAAGTTTGGGTGGGTGTTTATAACAGGCCACAATTGAGAGCTGTGCAGTTCATGCTGAAGGCGGTATGAATTTCTCAAAGGGGCTGTCAGAGGGTAATAAAGAAGGTTCAGAATACATGCTCATCCAGTACTTGAAGTATTTGAACTCTGCAGAGTGCACAGAACAATAGGGTGTGTGAATTGTAAGTGTAATTCTATGCGAATTTCTGTGAAGGATGTACGCAACTGTCAAAAGTTTGACGGGGCAAAAGTTAAAGAAATGCAGTGATTACATATAGGCGGGTGTGTTTTGTGTGTGGATGCGGGTGGCGAATTCAAGGCGATGCAATGAAGGACAGAGTGAAAAAAGGGTGAGGAAGAGATGAGGTGTCAGATTTTAAGATGAGTGCTTAAGAGATAAAAAAAAAAGCCAAAGTCTGTAACGGAGACTGCAGAAGATAGTGGTGATGGCCCATTGTAAATAGCCCTCCCTTATGTGCCCCCTTAAAAATCACTTCTAGAGTCACCAAGGGAGGTCTATGAAAAACTATAATGGGCCAGTCCATTTGGCCTATTTAAAACAACAGGTTTCCTGTGGTTAGGTCAGACCTTGGCATCAGTCGGGCATGCTTCTTTGGAATGCTGTGATTTTTACTGCAAGACAACATGTTTGGCATGTCTGCAAACTCTGACTGCCTTTGATATCTATTTTGGTTTCTTAAAAGGTTTCTCCTCTGGTGAAATGAGGGTAGCTAGAATGAACGCAAAACAATCTTAACATCATAAAACATGACAATTATGCATCCTTGGCAGCGGGTCTAGACAGCCTTTTGAATAACCATGTTAGCTTTGAAGCTAGGATTTTCTACGTTGTAAACTTGCTACACTTTTTCTTGAAACATTTCGACAACGTCTGTTGTAGAAATATTTCACGAAAATTGAAAATATATGGAGCCTTGGTCCAGGTTACGCTTTGCAGCCATACAGAGAAGGTTTACACAAATGCTTGTTCGAGTGGGAAAAGAATGTTTGAACTGACTAATACAAAAATGAAATGTACCCCTATCTGCTACTGCAAACATTACATCCATGGACTGATTGCTTGCTGCCAAAGCCATGTTTGAGCTGTTCAGTTGATTTAAAAAAGAGTGCGCTAGTGCAACGTCATATCACCAGGATGCCAAATAAACAAGTAAAATGTATTTCAACCAGTCATTGTGCTCTCAATTATGATCGTCAACCCTTGCTTTTACCACCTTTGTAATTCATTATAAAGCATTATTAATCAGGGAAAAAATGAAGAAAAAGAGTGGTAATGAACTACAAAGTGAATAATATTTTGTACAAAATGTATTTTTTGAAAAGTCAAACACTAGGAGTTCAATCAGTTCACAGAGGAGAGCGCCTACATTTATTGATGTTGTACTTTAATGATCCGTGTTCATCTTGATGAGAAACCTCCCGGTCTTTCCAGCCTGCTCATAGACAGGCCTCGAAATATTTTTCCAGGAAATCATGAAGACAAATTTCCCAGGAAGTCAAATCAATAACTTGCTTCATTTTGTGAGATGATTACTTTGCACATATTGTACTGTTAGGGTCAAAATGTTCACATGGTGTATGGCTTTATGCTATCAGTTATAGCTGTATGACAAAATCTGATTTAGATCATGTCAGACGGTTTAACATGTTTGTATATAGGGGAAGTCATCTGGGTAATTGGATAATGTTAGCAATTGATAATAAAATCAGTATCATGTGCCAGTTGCCAATGAATCATCAAGCTGTTGTGTGGTGATAATTGCCGCTCCGGTTTCATTGCAGCAACGTTAACTTGATGTTGGTTATAGTAAATTTACATAAACAAAGAGATTCTATCAATGTGTGAACATATATTTAATTGGTTTTTCAGTGATGAGACTATAGTGAAAGTACTCTCTCTTAGGGTGGTAAAGATGAGAGCGCTATGTGCTTTTTAAAATACCCCTCACACACTAAAAAAATCCAATAGTGTCATGCTTCATCATTGGGGTCTTCCCGTCCCTCTACGGGGCGGGGCGTGCTACGACCTGACCGACTGCGCGGGAGCACTTATGAGGTGACAGGACTATGTGATAGTGCAAGTGTCAGTGAAAGTGTAGGGACCTAACAAAGTGTGTGAGTACAAAAAGTTAAAAATCCTCTGGCTAGTAGAAAAAAACGATTTATTAGCTTCTCTAGCTGGGGACGTTAAGAAGGGGGTTTTGGGGTTGAGCCGATCGCTGCAACCTGGTCTACATGTTTCGTAGGCAGTCCCCTACTGCCTACTCATCAGGACCTTCTAATGGTCCCTACGAAAATAAGCTCAGTTGCTAAGTATTGTCAGCCTGTCTTCCTACAAACCAACAGTAAAAATCACTGTTAGTTTTTGCTTCAGGGCATGAGCTGGCCCCCTGGGAAACAAAAATTGTAAAAAATAACCCAAATGTGGTCTCTGTAAAGAAAAGGAAAAAAGGGAAACACAAGTATTTACATTTTTAGCTGTGAATTTTGCGCTTTCATTATTATTTGCGCCACAATTACACTCGTCAAATCCATTCACCCATTACATAGAGATTTTATGGACAGAGTGATGGTTCAGTCTGCCATCCCCTGGCTGTCCGTGGGAGATCCCGGACAGTAGACAAAAAAACACAGAAGGTCAAAATTGTGCTGTGATTTGTCATTAGCGCTTATGTGATTGTCTGCGCCACAATTCTTGTCTTCAAATTTCAATGGCGCATTGCCTAAAGCCCTAATATAAGACTTTATGGACAGAGCGGTGATTCAATCTGCCATCCCCTGCCTGTTCGAGTAAATACCCGAACTAAAACGTACCCTTCGTGATTAGGGTTGGTTCTGTCTCCACACACACACACCATCGCGACTCAATACACAAAACGACATTACACAGGAATAAAAAGGGAGGAACCCGTTTCCTCATACTAGTCTTGAGGTTATGGTCACTGAGTCAATGAAAAATCCCACAAACCGGGACACACCCCTGCATTAAAATGGTAACCATACATACTGTTGTGGCAACTGCGTCGTGCCTCATGAGCTGGCAATAGGTAGGAATTCACAGCGGCGCTCTGCAAAGGAGAGAGCCACGCCCTTAGCGTTATTGTGCAATCTATGCGAGTAGTGGAAAAAGTATCTCAAAACCCGTTTGTTTTAAGACCTGGGATAGAGGTCTGTAACTTACTTTGTCCGCATAGTCCCTAAGTCTTACTTCTACCAATGTTGCCGCTCCGCTGAATGCTCGCGTGTGGAGAGCGGTGGTTCTTTTAAGCTTCATTACGCGCTGGGGCTGGGTGTGTCCAGACACTAGCGCGCTAACCTAAGATGGCCGCCCGTGATGGAACGCGGGGGGTTTGGAAAGCGGAAGTCTGCCTTCTGTGTCTATTCGGGCTCAAACTGTGCCGGCATAATAGGAATCTTGATACACCAAAGGGTCGCTTATTCACAGATTAGATGGTGATATAATGCTAATAAACAGTGGATGCATGCACAATGTTAATATCAATTTACAAATTAGATCGCTGATTGTGACAGATGAAGTTGTGCTGCAGCAAAATAGTGCACAGAGCCATAGTATCGTGAATAAGTCATTAGGGGTGAACCTAGATATTAAGAGTTGCAGGTGATAAAGCCATTACTCGGGACAAGTATGCCGGGGTACAGCTTGGAATAATTACGCAGGTTATGCCCATGGGTTAGCCCATGGTACTGTGTTCCAAGGCGGGGGCTGAATTCCGCATGCCAGTAGAGGACCTCTGTTGTTGTCTTGGCCTCTGGTCAGGGTGGTCACCCAGTGAGTGGGGGTTCTTTGTGGGGGTACGGGGGTGCTATAACTGGCCCCACGGAATTTCATCGTTCAACCCGTTTTTATTGGACTGGACACGGAAAACCCATCTCTGTTCTTTTTCGAGGAGATGTCTTTCGTTGTCGATCTGTTCAATTACAGTCCACAGTATGTCTTCGGGTTTATGACCACTTTCCAAGAAGTGATTTGTTAGTTTAGTGCTGGACTTTTTGCACTTGATTGTGCTTTTGTGTTCGCCTATTCTTAACTTCACTGCCCTGCTCGTCATGCCAATGTATTCGAGTTTGCAGGGACACGTGATGAGGTACACAACATTGGAACTGTTGCAGTTGCTGAATGTTCTTTGTTCCCATGTGGTCCCGTTGTTGAAGGTCAATTTTTTGCTTTTCCTGGTTAGACAACATACCTTGCATCCACCGCAGGGGTAGTGCCCTTGTACAAAGTTAGGGTTGCCAGTGCTGTTCACCCTGTTGGCCTTTGGTCTGGTATGGACCAAAATGTCCCTGACACTTTGTGCTCTTTTGTGCGAGAACATTGGTTTCGGGATTTCCAAACCCCCACTGTTGAGAATCTTCCAGTTTTTGTTGATTATTTTGCTAACCTGGTCAGAATTGGTGTTGTACGTGGTTACACATATGGGTCTCTGCTCTTCCACTTTTCTTACTTTGTCCTCCAGGAGGCTTTCCCTGCAATTGTTCCTCGCTCTCTTGTAGGCTTGATCAATAATCCTCGATGGGTAGTTCCTCATTTTCAATTTTTGCTTTAGCTCTTCTGACTGAGTTTTGAAATTTGCAACTTCCGTACAGTTCCTGCGGAGACGCAGGAACTGGCCGTAGGGGAGGTTATCCCTCAGGTGTCTCGGGTGAAAGCTCTGATACATTAAGAGACAGTTTTTGGAAGTGCTTTTGAAATGGGTTGTAGACATGGCTCAACTATCAGGATGAATTCCTCAAATTCACCAGCGTCACAACAAAAACAAATCTGGTATTCCTGGATCTAAACATCTTCCCCAAAAATGGAAGACTGATGACTAAGCATGAGCGCAAAATCCGCTCCGATCGCGGATTTTGCGGATTTTCGGCAAATCCGCGATCCGCGAACTCTCGCGGATTTGCCGAAAATCCGCAATCCGCGATCGGAGCGGATTTTGCGGTCAAAAGTTCAAGCGCGCCTAATTAACGATGGCGCCGGCAAGCTGCCAGCGCCCATCCTGCAATAGTTACTTAATTAGCTTCAACAGGAAGCTCTAACAGATAAGATACAGCAGGGGCTCGAGCGCCTGCTTTATTTTAGCAGTTGGAGCTTCCTGTTGAAGCTAATTAAGTAACTTTTGCAGGATGGCGCTGGCAGCTTGCCGGCGCCATCGTAAATTATTTCAACAGTGGTGTCTTCTTGAATAAATATGAAGGGCAGGGTTCATTCGGGCACGACGGTCCTGGCACAAAAAAATAAACCTCAACAGGAAACACTTGCAAATATCAATAAAGCATGTGCCCTAGTTGAAGCTTAAATTCAGTGACTCATTCATCAGCCCAAAAATTAATCTGCTGCTCTGATCGGTCTCTGACCTTTTATACACACAAGAGGCATGCTCGCATGGACGCCCCGTCCGTTTGGCCCCGCCCACACACTCGAGGTGTGCACCGTCTTCCCGCCATTTACCCACTATGATGGACATTTCACTCAAGGGACCCCTGCGCACTTCGGCGCGATTGCATAGTGACACACACTTGGTAGCTGGAACTAGTTGAAGCGCAAATGCAGTGACTCATTCAGCATACGAGCGCAACCCCCGTGCTGTTCCTGTGACCAGGGGCTTCTGTCTCTTAATCTGCTGCTCTGATCGGTCTCTGACCTTTTAGACACACAAGAGGCATGTGCGCTCGCGTGGAAGCCCCGTCCGTTTGGCCCCGCCCACACGCTCGAGGAAGCCCCGCCCCCAAATCCGCAAATCCGCTGAATCCGCGGATTTTGCGGATCCACGATCCGTGAATCCGCTGAATCCGCGAATCGTGGATCCGCAAAATCCGCCCATGCTTACTGATGACTACAACCCATTTCAAAAGCACTTCCAAAAACTGTCTCTTAATGTATCAGAGCTTTCACCCGAGACACCTGAGGGATAACCTCCCCTACGGCCAGTTCCTGCGTCTCCGCAGGAACTGTACGGAAGTTGCAAATTTCAAAACTCAGTCAGAAGAGCTAAAGCAAAAATTGAAAATGAGGAACTACCCATCGAGGATTATTGATCAAGCCTACAAGAGAGCGAGGAACAATTGCAGGGAAAGCCTCCTGGAGGACAAAGTAAGAAAAGTGGAAGAGCAGAGACCCATATGTGTAACCACGTACAACACCAATTCTGACCAGGTTAGCAAAATAATCAACAAAAACTGGAAGATTCTCAACAGTGGGGGTTTGGAAATCCCGAAACCAATGTTCTCGCACAAAAGAGCACAAAGTGTCAGGGACATTTTGGTCCATACCAGACCAAAGGCCAACAGGGTGAACAGCACTGGCAACCCTAACTTTGTACAAGGGCACTACCCCTGCGGTGGATGCAAGGTATGTTGTCTAACCAGGAAAAGCAAAAAATTGACCTTCAACAACGGGACCACATGGGAACAAAGAACATTCAGCAACTGCAACAGTTCCAATGTTGTGTACCTCATCACGTGTCCCTGCAAACTCGAATACATTGGCATGACGAGCAGGGCAGTGAAGTTAAGAATAGGCGAACACAAAAGCACAATCAAGTGCAAAAAGTCCAGCACTAAACTAACAAATCACTTCTTGGAAAGTGGTCATAAACCCGAAGACATACTGTGGACTGTAATTGAACAGATCGACAACGAAAGACATCTCCTCGAAAAAGAACAGAGATGGGTTTTCCGTGTCCAGTCCAATAAAAACGGGTTGAACGATGAAATTCCGTGGGGCCAGTTATAGCACCCCCGTACCCCCACAAAGAACCCCCACTCACTGGGTGACCACCCTGACCAGAGGCCAAGACAACAACAGAGGTCCTCTACTGGCATGCGGAATTCAGCCCCCGCCTTGGAACACAGTACCATGGGCTAACCCATGGGCATAACCTGCGTAATTATTCCAAGCTGTATTCTAATACCCCGGCATACTTGTCCCGAGTAATGGCTTTATCACCTGCAACTCTTAATATCTAGGTTCACCCCTAATGACTTATTCACGATACTATGGCTCTGTGCACTATTTTGCTGCAGCACAACTTCATCTGTCACAATCAGCGATCTAATTTGTAAATTGATATTAACATTGTGCATGCATCCACTGTTTATTAGCATTATATCACCATCTAATCTGTGAATAAGCGACCCTTTGGTGTATCAAGATTCCTATTATGCCGGCACAGTTTGAGCCCGAATAGACACAGAAGGCAGACTTCCGCTTTCCAAACCCCCCGCGTTCCATCACGGGCGGCCATCTTAGGTTAGCGCGCTAGTGTCTGGACACACCCAGCCCCAGCGCGTAATGAAGCTTAAAAGAACCACCGCTCTCCACACGCGAGCATTCAGCGGAGCGGCAACATTGGTAGAAGTAAGACTTAGGGACTATGCGGACAAAGTAAGTTACAGACCTCTATCCCAGGTCTTAAAACAAACGGGTTTTGAGATACTTTTTCCACTACTCGCATAGATTGCACAATAACGCTAAGGGCGTGGCTCTCTCCTTTGCAGAGCGCCGCTGTGAATTCCTACCTATTGCCAGCTCATGAGGCACGACGCAGTTGCCACAACAGTATGTATGGTTACCATTTTAATGCAGGGGTGTGTCCCGGTTTGTGGGATTTTTCATTGACTCAGTGACCATAACCTCAAGACTAGTATGAGGAAACGGGTTCCTCCCTTTTTATTCCTGTGTAATGTCGTTTTGTGTATTGAGTCGCGATGGTGTGTGTGTGTGGAGACAGAACCAACCCTAATCACGAAGGGTACGTTTTAGTTCGGGTATTTACTCGAACAGGCAGGGGATGGCAGATTGAATCACCGCTCTGTCCATAAAGTCTTATATTAGGGCTTTAGGCAATGCGCCATTGAAATTTGAAGACAAGAATTGTGGCGCAGACAATCACATAAGCGCTAATGACAAATCACAGCACAATTTTGACCTTCTGTGTTTTTTTGTCTACTGTCCGGGATCTCCCACGGACAGCCAGGGGATGGCAGACTGAACCATCACTCTGTCCATAAAATCTCTATGTAATGGGTGAATGGATTTGACGAGTGTAATTGTGGCGCAAATAATAATGAAAGCGCAAAATTCACAGCTAAAAATGTAAATACTTGTGTTTCCCTTTTTTCCTTTTCTTTACAGAGACCACATTTGGGTTATTTTTTACAATTTTTGTTTCCCAGGGGGCCAGCTCATGCCCTGAAGCAAAAACTAACAGTGATTTTTACTGTTGGTTTGTAGGAAGACAGGCTGACAATACTTAGCAACTGAGCTTATTTTCGTAGGGACCATTAGAAGGTCCTGATGAGTAGGCAGTAGGGGACTGCCTACGAAACATGTAGACCAGGTTGCAGCGATCGGCTCAACCCCAAAACCCCCTTCTTAACGTCCCCAGCTAGAGAAGCTAATAAATCGTTTTTTTCTACTAGCCAGAGGATTTTTAACTTTTTGTACTCACACACTTTGTTAGGTCCCTACACTTTCACTGACACTTGCACTATCACATAGTCCTGTCACCTCATAAGTGCTCCCGCGCAGTCGGTCAGGTCGTAGCACGCCCCGCCCCGTAGAGGGACGGGAAGACCCCAATGATGAAGCATGACACTATTGGATTTTTTTAGTGTGTGAGGGGTATTTTAAAAAGCACATAGCGCTCTCATCTTTACCACCCTAAGAGAGAGTACTTTCACTATAGTCTCATCACTGAAAAACCAATTAAATATATGTTCACACATTGATAGAATCTCTTTGTTTATGTACATCGTTTTGGAGGGTGATTCTATCAACTCCTCTGCACTTCCCTCATTGTTTTGGTATAGTAAATTTACTACTGGCTTTGCGATGTGTTGGCAGGGTATGCCCAGACGTGAGTTCCTTGCTCACTTTGCCACTGGATTCAAGATAGCCTGGTTGATGTGGGTTATGAACCCGAAACCGATCCCAGGATGCTTGTGTCCGATCCTGGGAAGACTTGGCTTGGCAGTTGGGCTGGACTGTTCCCATGAGGTACAGGGTCAGACTGATTTGCATATAGCTATGTCAGAACTGGGGTGGTGGAGTGAGCTAAAGAATGATGATGGCTTAAACCCAGATCAGTTGACTGGGGGTGAGTGTTTGATTTGCTCAAATGCTCCGTCCATCATTCCCTTTGGTATCGCTTTGTTCGCCCTAATTTGACAGGTATGCCCAGACCTGGGTCCCTTGCTCACTTTGACACTGGATTCAAGATAGCCTGGCTGAAGAGGGTTATGAACCCGAAACCGGTCCCAGGATGCTTGTTTCCGGTCCAGGGAAGACTTGGCTTGGCAGTTCAGGCTGGACTGTTCCCATGAGGCACAGGGTCAGACTGATTTGCATATAGCCATGTCGGAACTGGGGTGGTGGAGTGAGCTAAAGAATGATGATGGCTTAAACCAAGATCAGTTGACTGGGGGTGAGTGTTTGATTTGCTCAAATGCTCCGTCCATCATCCCGTTTGGTATCGCATTGTTCGCCCTAATTTGGCAGGGTATGCCCAGACGACGGTCCTTTGCTCACTTTGCTACTGGATTCAAGATAGCCTGGCTGAAGAGGGTTATGAACCCGAAACCGGTCCCAGGATGCTTGTTTCCGGTCCAGGGAAGACTTGGCTTGGCAGTTCAGGCTGGACTGTTCCCATGAGGCACAGGGTCAGACTGATTTGCATATAGCCATGTCGGAACAGGGGTGGTGGAGTGAACTAAAGAATGATGATGGCTTAAACCCAGATCAGTTGACTGGGGGTGAGTGTTTGATTTGCTCAAATGCTCCGTCCATCATCCCCTTTGGAATCGCTTTGTTCGCCTTAATTTAGCAGAGTATGCCCAGACGTGGGTCCCTTGCTCACTTTGCCACTGGATTCAAGATAGCCTGGCTGATGACGGTTATGAACCCGAAACCGGTCCCAGGATGCTTGTTTATGGTCCAGGGAAGACTTGGCTAGGCAGTTCGGGCTGGACTGTTCCCATGAGGCACAGGGTCAGACTGATTTGCATATAGCCATGTCGGAACTGGGGTGGTGGAGTGAACTAAAGAATGATGATTGCTTAAACCCAGATCAGTTGACTGGGGGTGAGTATTTGATTTGCTCAAATGCTCCGTCCATCATCCCCTTTGGTATCGCTTTGTTCGCGCTAATTTGGCAGGGTATGCCCAGACCTGGGTCCCTTGCTCACTTTGCCACTGGATTCAAGATAGCCTGGCTGATGAGGGTTATGAACCCGAAACTGGTCCCAGGATGCTTGTTTCCGGTCCAGGGAAGACTTGGCTTGGCAGTTCGGGCTGGACTGTTCCCATGAGGAACAGGGTCAGACTGATTTGCATATAGCCATGTCGGAACTGGGGTGGTGGAGTGAGATAAAGAATGATGATGGCTTAAACCCAGATCAGTTGACTGGGGGTGAGTGTTTGATTTGCTCAAATGCTCCGTCCATCATTTCCTTTGGTATTGCTTTGTTCATCCTGGTGAATCATGGGAGCATATAAGGGGAATCATACAATGATGGACTCCCTTTTCTGGCTCCTGCCTAAATACTGTTAAACTGAGATAGCAAAATAACGACATAGACAATGCATGTAACCTCTAACCATTGAGGCTACAGGTAAAGCTTTGACCATGAATTGTAACTTCTGAGTTGAAGTAGTGCTCCAACAAATTCTCATCTAGTAGAGCCCTTTCTATCTATGTCCTAGAGCCAGCAATCCACTTGCCCTGCCAGTCCTGGGGTAAGTCCCTACAATTGTGTGTAAGAAAAGTCTTCCACTTCTATAAGCCTCAAAAAAACAACTGGTAACAGGAAACTTTGAAAGTACTTTGCTTTTTTGTATAGCAATTCTGCCATTTCTAAGCACTATAATGACCCAATGTAATGGCACTCAATGTACTGATCTTGGAAGGATGGAAAGCTGAGTTGACATTGCCGGGATACAAAGTCATGAACCGCCCATCTCTGTTTTTCTCACTGAGGAGCTTTTAAGTCACTGTGCCCTCTTGCTAGTGTGATTGCTAAGCGTGATGCAACGATTGCTCCCTTCTATACGCTAGACGTGTCATTGACATAAGGGGCTCATTCCCTAGATTGCTACAAGTATGAGGGTTAAGAAATGTACCCATCTCTCATTCAAGGATGCCACATTTGCTTGAAATATTTATGCCAAAACACAAAACTTGCATATTGTTTCCTGAATTATATCTTCCTTAAAAGTAAACTGATGTGTGATTATAATTGCCACATATCATTGTCCAGTTACATATTTTCTTTCTCTGATGTTAACATGCATGTTAAAATAATGTATAAAGAATGTTCGGTGAACTATGATATCTCAGGTCTAATCACATACAATTTAAAAAGCTACAAGATTAGATGCCAGGTATAAAAACGCACTGGGCTTTAAACTCACTTAACAAAGGAGTGTGCAAGTTGATCTCTTGAACATCTAAAACGTTGTGACTACTAAGGATGGGAACTTGTTAGTTGTTGCTTAAATGCATCAAATTGCTTAGTAGGAGAGTGCTGTACCCTAATCAGAAAATAAAGCTTGATTGATTTCAAGCAATTTCCATGCTCCACTTAGAGATTTTGAAATGGCACGGGGAAAGGAAGATGGAATAAGGAAATGTATGATTACTGGTCCAAGTGCTGACTAAGAATTGTAATGCCACTGTTGGACTAACATTAGTAATACTATTTATAGATGTGAGATGGATGTTATTTAATGGTAAGAGCCTCTGTGGCTCAATGGCTCATTTCACATTTAGATTCTATTTCATGAGAATGACAGTGACTGCCAAGTATTCATCGTCAATCACATGGAATGAGAATAGAGGACAGAAAGGAGTTGTTAGACCTGTCATTCTTAGTGTGGTCTCCCCCCAAACCTTTTGACAGTTCCCATGAGGTACAGGGTCAGACTGATTTGCATTTTGCCATGTCGGAACTGGGGAGGTGGTGTGAGCTAAAGAATGATGATGGCTTAAACCCAGATCAGTTGACTGGGGGTGAGTGTTTGATTTGCTCAAAAGCTCCGTCCATCATCCCCTTTGGTATCGCTTTGTTCACCCTAACTTGGCAGGGTATGCCCAGACGTGGTCCCTTGCTCACTTTGCCACTGGATTCAAGATAGCCTGGCTGATGAGGGTTATGAACCCGAAACCGGTCCCAGGATGCTTGTTTTCTGTCCAATGAAGACTTGGCTTGGCAGTTCGGCTGGACTGTTCCCATGAGGCACAGGGTCAGACTTATTTGCATATAGCCATGTCGGAACTGGGGTGGTGGAGTGAGCTAAAGAATGATAATGGCTTAAACCCAAATCAGTTGACTGAGGGTGAGTGTTTGATTTGCTCAAATGCTCCGTCCATCATCCCCTTTGGTATCGCTTTGTTCGCCTTAATTTCGCAGGGTATGCCCAGACGTGGGTCCCTTGCTCAATTTGCCACTGGATTCAAGATAGCCTGGCTGATGAGGGTTATGAACCCAAATCCGGTCCCAGGATGCTTGTTTCCGGTCCAGGTAAGACTTGGCTTGGCAGTTCGGGCTGGACTATTCCCATGAGGCACAGGGTCAGACTGATTTGCATATAGCCATGTCGGAATTGGGGTGGTGGAGTGAGCTAAAGAATGATGATGGCTTAAACCCAGATCAGTTGACTGGGGTGAATGTTTGATTCGCTCAAATGCTCTGTCCATCATCCCCTTTGGTATCGCTTTGTTCGCCCGAATTTGGCAGGGTATGCCCAGACGTGGGTCCCTTGCTCACTTTGCCACTGGATTCAAGATAGCCTGGCTGATGAGGGTTATGAACCCGAAACCGGTACCAGGATGCTTGTTTCCGGTCCAGGGAAGACTTGGCTTGGCAGTTCGGGCTGGACTGTTCCAATGAGGCACAGGGTAAGACTGATTTGCATATAGCCATGTCAGAACTGGGGTGGTGGAGTGAGATAAAGAATGATGATGGCTTAAACCCAGATCAGTTGACTGGGGGTGAGTGTTTGATTTGCTCAAATGCTCCGTCCATCATCCCCTTTGGTATCGCTTTGTTCACCCTAATTTGGCAGGCTATACCCAGACATGGGTCCCTTGCTCACTTTGCCACTGGATTCAAGATAGCCTGGCTGATGAGGGTTATGAACCCGAAACCGGTCCCAGGATGCTTGTTTGCGGTCCAATGAAGACTTGGCTTGGCAGTTCGGGCTGGACTGTTCCCATGAGGCACAGGATCAGACTGATTTGCATATAGCAATGTCAGAATTGGGGTGGTGGAGTGAGCTAAAGAATGATGATGGCTTAAACCCAGATCAGTTGACTGAGGCTGAGCTTTTGATTTGCTCAAATGCTCCGTCCATCATCCCCTTTGGTATCGCTTTGTTCGCCCTACTTTGGCAGGGTATGCCCAGACGTGGGTCCCTTGCTCACTTTGCCACTGAATTTGAGAAAGCCTGGCTGATGAGGGTTATGAACCCGAAACCGGTCCCAGGATGCTTGTTTCCGGTCCAGGGAAGACTTGGCTTGGCAGTTCGGGCTGGACTGTTCCCATGAGGAACAGGGTCAGACTGATTTGCATATAGCCATGTCGGAACTGGGGTGGTGGAGTGAGATAAAGAATGATGATGGCTTAAACCCAGATCAGTTGACTGGGGGTGAGTGTTTGATTTGCTCAAATGCTCCGTCCATCATTTCCTTTAGTATTGCTTTGTTCATCCTGGTGAGTCATGGGAGCATGTAAGGGGAATCATACAATGATGGACTCCCTTTTCTGGCTCCTGCCTAAATACTGTTAAACTGAGATAGCAAAATAACAACATAGACAATGCATGTAACCTCTAACCATTGAGGCTACAGGTAAAGCTTTGACCATGAACTGTAACTTCTGAGTTGAAGTAGTGCTCCAACAAATTCTTGCTAAAATGCATCAAATTACTTAGTAGGAGAGTGCTGTACCCTAATCAGAAAATAAAGCTTGATTGATTTCAAGCCATTTCCATGCTCCACTTAGAGATTTTGAAATGGCACGGGGAAAGGAAGATGGAATAAGGAAATGTATGATTACTGGTCCAAGTGCTGACTAAGAATTGTAATGCAACTGTTGGACTAACATTAGTAATACTATTTATAGATGTGAGATGGATGTTATTTAATGGTAAGAGCCTCTGTGGCTCAATGGCTCATTTCACATTTAGAGTCTATTTCATGAGAATGGCAGTGACTGCCAAGTATTCATCGTCAATCACATGGAATGAGAATAGAGGACAGAAAGGAGTTGTTAGACCTGTCATTCTTAGTGTGGTCTCCCCCCAAACCTTTTGACTGTTCCCATGAGGTACAGGGTCAAACTGATTTGCATTTCGCCATGTCGGAACTGGGGTGGTGGAGTGAGCTAAAGAATGATGATGGCTTATACCCAGATCAGTTGACTGGGGGTGAGTGTTTGATTCGCTCAAATGCTCTGTCCATCATCCCCTTTGGTATCGCTTTGTTCGCCCTAATTTGACAGGGCATGCCCAGACGTGGGTCCCTTGCTCACTTTGTCACTGGATTCAAGATAGTCTGGCTGATGAGGGTTATGAACCCGAAACCTCTACCAGGATGCTTGTTTCCAGTCCAGGGAAGACTTGGCTTGGCAGTTCGGGCTGGACTGTTCCCATGAGGCACAGGGTCAGACTGATTTGCATATAGCCATTTCGGAACTGGGGTGGTGGAGTGAGATAAAGAATGATGATGGCTTAAACCCAGATCAGTTGACTGGGGGTGAGTGTTTGATTTTCTCAAACGCTCCGTCCATCATCCCCTTTGGTATCGCTTTGTTCACCCTAATTTGGCAGGGTATACCCAGACGTGGGTCCCTTGCTCACTTTGCCACTGGATTCAAGATAGCCTGGCTGATGAGGGTTATGAAGCCGAAACCGGTCCCAGGATGCTTGTTTGCGGTCCAATGAAGACTTGGCTTGGCAGTTCGGGCTGTACTGTTCCCATGAGGCACAGGATCAGACTGATTTGCATATAGCAATGTCGGAATTGGGGTGGTGGAGTGAGCTAAAGAATGATGATGGCTGAAACCCAGATCAGTTGACTGGGGGTGAGTGTTTGATTTGCTCAAATGCTCCGTCCAACATCCCCTTTGGTATCGCTTTGTTTGCCCTACTTTGGCAGGGTATGCCCAGACGTGGGTCCCTTGCTCACTTTGCCACTGAATTTGAGAAAGCCTGGCTGATGAGGGTTATGAACCCGAAACCGGTCCCAGGATGCTTGTTTCTGGTCCAGGGAAGACTTGGCTGGGCAGTTCGGGCTGGACTGTTCCCATGAGGCACAGGGTCAGACTGATTTGCATATAGCCATGTCGTAACTGGGGTGGTGGAGTGAGCTAAAGAATGATGATGGCTTAAACCCAGATCAGTTGACTGGGGGTGAGTGTTTGATTTGCTCAAAAGCTCCATCCATCATCCCCTTTGGTATCGCTTTGTTCACCCTACTTTGGCAGGGTATGCCCAGACGTGGGTCTCTTGCTCACTTTGCCACTGGATTCAAGATAGCCTGGCTGTGAGGATTGTGAACCGGAAACCGGTCCCAGGATGCTTGTTTCCGGTCAAATGAAGACTTAGCTTGGCAGTTCAGCTGGATTGTTCCCATGAGGCACAGGGTCAGACTGATTTGCATATAGCCATGTCGGAACTGGGGTGGTGGAGTGAGCTAAAGAATGATGATGACTTCAAAGCCAGATCCGTTGACTGGAGGTGGGTGTTTGATATGCTCAAATGCTCTGTCCATCATCCCCTTTGGTATCGCTTTCTTCGCCTTAATTTGGCAGGGTATGCCCAGACGTGGATCCCTAGCTCACTTTGCCACTGGATTCAAGATAGCCTGGCTGATGAGGGTTATGAACCCGAAAGCGGTCCCAGGATGTTTGTTTCCGGTCCAGGGAAGACTTGGCTTGGCAGTTCGGGCTGGACTATTCCCATGAGGCACAGGGTCAGACTGATTTGCATATAGCCATGTCGGAACTGGGGTGGTGGAGTGAACTAAAGAATGATGATTGCTTAAACCCAGATCAGTTGACTGGGGGTGAGTATTTGATTTGCTCAAATGCTCCGTCCATCATCCCCTTTGGTATCGCTTTGTTCGCGCTAATTTGGCAGGGTATGCCCAGACCTGGGTCCCTTGCTCACTTTGCCATTGGATTCAAGATAGCCTGGCTGATGAGGGTTATGAACCCGAAACTGGTCCCTGGATGCTTGTTTCCGGTCCAGGGAAGACTTGGCTTGGCAGTTCGGGCTGGACTGTTCCCATGAGGAACAGGGTCAGACTGATTTGCATATAGCCATGTCGGAACTGGGGTGGTGGAGTGAGATAAAGAATGATGATGGCTTAAACCCAGATCAGTTGACTGGGGGTGAGTGTTTGATTTGCTCAAATGCTCCGTCCATCATTTCCTTTGGTATTGCTTTGTTCATCCTGGTGAATCATGGGAGCATATAAGGGGAATCATACAATGATGGACTCCCTTTTCTGGCTCCTGCCTAAATACTGTTAAACTGAGATAGCAAAATAACGACATAGACAATGCATGTAACCTCTAACCATTGAGGCTACAGGTAAAGCTTTGACCATGAATTGTAACTTCTGAGTTGAAGTAGTGCTCCAACAAATTCTCATCTAGTAGAGCCCTTTCTATCTATGTCCTAGAGCCAGCAATCCACTTGCCCTGCCAGTCCTGGGGTAAGTCCCTACAATTGTGTGTAAGAAAAGTCTTCCACTTCTATAAGCCTCAAAAAAACAACTGGTAACAGGAAACTTTGAAAGTACTTTGCTTTTTTGTATAGCAATTCTGCCATTTCTAAGCACTATAATGACCCAATGTAATGGCACTCAATGTACTGATCTTGGAAGGATGGAAAGCTGAGTTGACATTGCCGGGATACAAAGTCATGAACCGCCCATCTCTGTTTTTCTCACTGAGGAGCTTTTAAGTCACTGTGCCCTCTTGCTAGTGTGATTGCTAAGCGAGATGCAACGATTGCTCCCTTCTATACGCTAGACGTGTCATTGACATAAGGGGCTCATTCCCTAGATTGCTACAAGTATGAGGGTTAAGAAATGTACCCATCTCTCATTCAAGGATGCCACATTTGCTTGAAATATTTATGCCAAAACACAAAACTTGCATATTGTTTCCTGAATTATATCTTCCTTAAAAGTAAACTGATGTGTGATTATAATTGCTACATATCATTGTCCAGTTACATATTTTCTTTCTCTGATGTTAACATGCATGTTAAAATAATGTATAAAGAATGTTCGGTGAACTATGATATCTCAGGTCTAATCACATACAATTTAAAAAGCTACAAGATTAGATGCCAGGTATAAAAACGCACTGGGCTTTAAACTCACTTAACAAAGGAGTGTGCAAGTTGATCTCTTGAACATCTAAAACGTTGTGACTACTAAGGATGGGAACTTGTTAGTTGTTGCTTAAATGCATCAAATTGCTTAGTAGGAGAGTGCTGTACCCTAATCAGAAAATAAAGCTTGATTGATTTCAAGCAATTTCCATGCTCCACTTAGAGATTTTGAAATGGCACGGGGAAAGGAAGATGGAATAAGGAAATGTATGATTACTGGTCCAAGTGCTGACTAAGAATTGTAATGCCACTGTTGGACTAACATTAGTAATACTATTTATAGATGTGAGATGGATGTTATTTAATGGTAAGAGCCTCTGTGGCTCAATGGCTCATTTCACATTTAGATTCTATTTCATGAGAATGACAGTGACTGCCAAGTATTCATCGTCAATCACATGGAATGAGAATAGAGGACAGAAAGGAGTTGTTAGACCTGTCATTCTTAGTGTGGTCTCCCCCCAAACCTTTTGACTGTTCCCATGAGGTACAGGGTCAGACTGATTTGCATTTTGCCATGTCGGAACTGGGGAGGTGGTGTGAGCTAAAGAATGATGATGGCTTAAACCCAGATCAGTTGACTGGGGGTGAGTGTTTGATTTGCTCAAAAGCTCCGTCCATCATCCCCTTTGGTATCGCTTTGTTCACCCTAACTTGGCAGGGTATGCCCAGACGTGGTCCCTTGCTCACTTTGCCACTGGATTCAAGATAGCCTGGCTGATGAGGGTTATGAACCCGAAACCGGTCCCAGGATGCTTGTTTTCTGTCCAATGAAGACTTGGCTTGGCAGTTCGGCTGGACTGTTCCCATGAGGCACAGGGTCAGACTTATTTGCAGATAGCCATGTCGGAACTGGGGTGGTGGAGTGAGCTAAAGAATGATAATGGCTTAAACCCAAATCAGTTGACTGAGGGTGAGTGTTTGATTTGCTCAAATGCTCCGTCCATCATCCCCTTTGGTATCGCTTTGTTCGCCTTAATTTCGCAGGGTATGCCCAGACGTGGGTCCCTTGCTCAATTTGCCACTGGATTCAAGATAGCCTGGCTGATGAGGGTTATGAACCCAAATCCGGTCCCAGGATGCTTGTTTCCGGTCCAGGTAAGACTTGGCTTGGCAGTTCGGGCTGGACTATTCCCATGAGGCACAGGGTCAGACTGATTTGCATATAGCCATGTCGGAATTGGGGTGGTGGAGTGAGCTAAAGAATGATGATGGCTTAAACCCAGATCAGTTGACTGGGGTGAATGTTTGATTCGCTCAAATGCTCTGTCCATCATCCCCTTTGGTATCGCTTTGTTCGCCCGAATTTGGCAGGGTATGCCCAGACGTGGGTCCCTTGCTCACTTTGCCACTGGATTCAAGATAGCCTGGCTGATGAGGGTTATGAACCCGAAACCGGTACCAGGATGCTTGTTTCCGGTCCAGGGAAGACTTGGCTTGGCAGTTCGGGCTGGACTGTTCCAATGAGGCACAGGGTAAGACTGATTTGCATATAGCCATGTCAGAACTGGGGTGGTGGAGTGAGATAAAGAATGATGATGGCTTAAACCCAGATCAGTTGACTGGGGGTGAGTGTTTGATTTGCTCAAATGCTCCGTCCATCATCCCCTTTGGTATCGCTTTGTTCACCCTAATTTGGCAGGCTATACCCAGAAATGGGTCCCTTGCTCACTTTGCCACTGGATTCAAGATAGCCTGGCTGATGAGGGTTATGAACCCGAAACCGGTCCCAGGATGCTTGTTTGCGGTCCAATGAAGACTTGGCTTGGCAGTTCGGGCTGGACTGTTCCCATGAGGCACAGGGTCAGACTTATTTGCATATAGCCATGTCGGAACTGGGGTGGTGGAGTGAGCTAAAGAATGATAATGGCTTAAACCCAAATCAGTTGACTGAGGGTGAGTGTTTGATTTGCTCAAATGCTCCGTCCATCATCCCCTTTGGTATCGCTTTGTTCGCCTTAATTTCGCAGGGTATGCCCAGACGTGGGTCCCTTGCTCAATTTGCCACTGGATTCAAGATAGCCTGGCTGATGAGGGTTATGAACCCAAATCCGGTCCCAGGATGCTTGTTTCCGGTCCAGGTAAGACTTGGCTTGGCAGTTCGGGCTGGACTATTCCCATGAGGCACAGGGTCAGACTGATTTGCATATAGCCATGTCGGAATTGGGGTGGTGGAGTGAGCTAAAGAATGATGATGGCTTAAACCCAGATCAGTTGACTGGGGTGAATGTTTGATTCGCTCAAATGCTCTGTCCATCATCCCCTTTGGTATCGCTTTGTTCGCCCGAATTTGGCAGGGTATGCCCAGACGTGGGTCCCTTGCTCACTTTGCCACTGGATTCAAGATAGCCTGGCTGATGAGGGTTATGAACCCGAAACCGGTACCAGGATGCTTGTTTCCGGTCCAGGGAAGACTTGGCTTGGCAGTTCGGGCTGGACTGTTCCAATGAGGCACAGGGTAAGACTGATTTGCATATAGCCATGTCAGAACTGGGGTGGTGGAGTGAGATAAAGAATGATGATGGCTTAAACCCAGATCAGTTGACTGGGGGTGAGTGTTTGATTTGCTCAAATGCTCCGTCCATCATCCCCTTTGGTATCGCTTTGTTCACCCTAATTTGGCAGGCTATACCCAGACATGGGTCCCTTGCTCACTTTGCCACTGGATTCAAGATAGCCTGGCTGATGAGGGTTATGAACCCGAAACCGGTCCCAGGATGCTTGTTTGCGGTCCAATGAAGACTTGGCTTGGCAGTTCGGGCTGGACTGTTCCCATGAGGCACAGGATCAGACTGATTTGCATATAGCAATGTCAGAATTGGGGTGGTGGAGTGAGCTAAAGAATGATGATGGCTTAAACCCAGATCAGTTGACTGAGGCTGAGCTTTTGATTTGCTCAAATGCTCCGTCCATCATCCCCTTTGGTATCGCTTTGTTCGCCCTACTTTGGCAGGGTATGCCCAGACGTGGGTCCCTTGCTCACTTTGCCACTGAATTTGAGAAAGCCTGGCTGATGAGGGTTATGAACCCGAAACCGGTCCCAGGATGCTTGTTTCCGTTCCAGGGAAGACTTGGCTTGGCAGTTCGGGCTGGACTGTTCCCATGAGGCACAGGGTCAGACTGATTTGCATATAGCCATGTCGGAACTGGGGTGGAGGAGTGAACTAAAGAATGATGATTGCTTAAACCCAGATCAGTTGACTGGGGGTGAGTGTTTGATTTGTTCAAATGCTCCGTCCATCATCCCCTTTGGTATCGCTTTGTTCGCGCTAATTTGGCAGGGTATGCCCAGACGTGGGTCCCTTGCTCACTTTGCCACTGGATTCAAGATAGCGTGGCTGATGAGGGTTATGAACCCGAAACTGGTCCCAGGATGCTTGTTTCCGGTCCAGGGAAGACTTGGCTTGGCAGTTCGGGCTGGACTGTTCCCATGAGGAACAGGGTCAGACTGATTTGCATATAGCCATGTCGGAACTGGGGTGGTGGAGTGAGATAAAGAATGATGATGGCTTAAACCCAGATCAGTTGACTGGGGGTGAGTGTTTGATTTGCTCAAATGCTCCGTCCATCATTTCCTTTAGTATTGCTTTGTTCATCCTGGTGAGTCATGGGAGCATGTAAGGGGAATCATACAATGATGGACTCCCTTTTCTGGCTCCTGCCTAAATACTGTTAAACTGAGATAGCAAAATAACAACATAGACAATGCATGTAACCTCTAACCATTGAGGCTACAGGTAAAGCTTTGACCATGAACTGTAACTTCTGAGTTGAAGTAGTGCTCCAACAAATTCTTGCTAAAATGCATCAAATTACTTAGTAGGAGAGTGCTGTACCCTAATCAGAAAATAAAGCTTGATTGATTTCAAGCCATTTCCATGCTCCACTTAGAGATTTTGAAATGGCACGGGGAAAGGAAGATGGAATAAGGAAATGTATGATTACTGGTCCAAGTGCTGACTAAGAATTGTAATGCAACTGTTGGACTAACATTAGTAATACTATTTATAGATGTGAGATGGATGTTATTTAATGGTAAGAGCCTCTGTGGCTCAATGGCTCATTTCACATTTAGAGTCTATTTCATGAGAATGGCAGTGACTGCCAAGTATTCATCGTCAATCACATGGAATGAGAATAGAGGACAGAAAGGAGTTGTTAGACCTGTCATTCTTAGTGTGGTCTCCCCCCAAACCTTTTGACTGTTCCCATGAGGTACAGGGTCAAACTGATTTGCATTTCGCCATGTCGGAACTGGGGTGGTGGAGTGAGCTAAAGAATGATGATGGCTTATACCCAGATCAGTTGACTGGGGGTGAGTGTTTGATTCGCTCAAATGCTCTGTCCATCATCCCCTTTGGTATCGCTTTGTTCGCCCTAATTTGACAGGGCATGCCCAGACGTGGGTCCCTTGCTCACTTTGTCACTGGATTCAAGATAGTCTGGCTGATGAGGGTTATGAACCCGAAACCTCTACCAGGATGCTTGTTTCCAGTCCAGGGAAGACTTGGCTTGGCAGTTCGGGCTGGACTGTTCCCATGAGGCACAGGGTCAGACTGATTTGCATATAGCCATTTCGGAACTGGGGTGGTGGAGTGAGATAAAGAATGATGATGGCTTAAACCCAGATCAGTTGACTGGGGGTGAGTGTTTGATTTTCTCAAACGCTCCGTCCATCATCCCCTTTGGTATCGCTTTGTTCACCCTAATTTGGCATGGTATACCCAGACGTGGGTCCCTTGCTCACTTTGCCACTGGATTCAAGATAGCCTGGCTGATGAGGGTTATGAAGCCGAAACCGGTCCCAGGATGCTTGTTTGCGGTCCAATGAAGACTTGGCTTGGCAGTTCGGGCTGTACTGTTCCCATGAGGCACAGGATCAGACTGATTTGCATATAGCCATGTCGGAACTGGGGTGGTGGAGTGAACTAAAGAATGATGATTGCTTAAACCCAGATCAGTTGACTGGGGGTGAGTATTTGATTTGCTCAAATGCTCCGTCCATCATCCCCTTTGGTATCGCTTTGTTCGCGCTAATTTGGCAGGGTATGCCCAGACCTGGGTCCCTTGCTCACTTTGCCATTGGATTCAAGATAGCCTGGCTGATGAGGGTTATGAACCCGAAACTGGTCCCAGGATGCTTGTTTCCGGTCCAGGGAAGACTTGGCTTGGCAGTTCGGGCTGGACTGTTCCCATGAGGAACAGGGTCAGACTGATTTGCATATAGCCATGTCGGAACTGGGGTGGTGGAGTGAGATAAAGAATGATGATGGCTTAAACCCAGATCAGTTGACTGGGGGTGAGTGTTTGATTTGCTCAAATGCTCCGTCCATCATTTCCTTTGGTATTGCTTTGTTCATCCTGGTGAATCATGGGAGCATATAAGGGGAATCATACAATGATGGACTCCCTTTTCTGGCTCCTGCCTAAATACTGTTAAACTGAGATAGCAAAATAACGACATAGACAATGCATGTAACCTCTAACCATTGAGGCTACATGTAAAGCTTTGACCATGAATTGTAACTTCTGAGTTGAAGTAGTGCTCCAACAAATTCTCATCTAGTAGAGCCCTTTCTATCTATGTCCTAGAGCCAGCAATCCACTTGCCCTGCCAGTCCTGGGGTAAGTCCCTACAATTGTGTGTAAGAAAAGTCTTCCACTTCTATAAGCCTCAAAAAAACAACTGGTAACAGGAAACTTTGAAAGTACTTTGCTTTTTTGTATAGCAATTCTGCCATTTCTAAGCACTATAATGACCCAATGTAATGGCACTCAATGTACTGATCTTGGAAGGATGGAAAGCTGAGTTGACATTGCCGGGATACAAAGTCATGAACCGCCCATCTCTGTTTTTCTCACTGAGGAGCTTTTAAGTCACTGTGCCCTCTTGCTAGTGTGATTGCTAAGCGAGATGCAACGATTGCTCCCTTCTATACGCTAGACGTGTCATTGACATAAGGGGCTCATTCCCTAGATTGCTACAAGTATGAGGGTTAAGAAATGTACCCATCTCTCATTCAAGGATGCCACATTTGCTTGAAATATTTATGCCAAAACACAAAACTTGCATATTGTTTCCTGAATTATATCTTCCTTAAAAGTAAACTGATGTGTGATTATAATTGCTACATATCATTGTCCAGTTACATATTTTCTTTCTCTGATGTTAACATGCATGTTAAAATAATGTATAAAGAATGTTCGGTGAACTATGATATCTCAGGTCTAATCACATACAATTTAAAAAGCTACAAGATTAGATGCCATGTATAAAAACGCACTGGGCTTTAAACTCACTTAACAAAGGAGTGTGCAAGTTGATCTCTTGAACATCTAAAACGTTGTGACTACTAAGGATGGGAACTTGTTAGTTGTTGCTTAAATGCATCAAATTGCTTAGTAGGAGAGTGCTGTACCCTAATCAGAAAATAAAGCTTGATTGATTTCAAGCAATTTCCATGCTCCACTTAGAGATTTTGAAATGGCACGGGGAAAGGAAGATGGAATAAGGAAATGTATGATTACTGGTCCAAGTGCTGACTAAGAATTGTAATGCCACTGTTGGACTAACATTAGTAATACTATTTATAGATGTGAGATGGATGTTATTTAATGGTAAGAGCCTCTGTGGCTCAATGGCTCATTTCACATTTAGATTCTATTTCATGAGAATGACAGTGACTGCCAAGTATTCATCGTCAATCACATGGAATGAGAATAGAGGACAGAAAGGAGTTGTTAGACCTGTCATTCTTAGTGTGGTCTCCCCCCAAACCTTTTGACTGTTCCCATGAGGTACAGGGTCAGACTGATTTGCATTTTGCCATGTCGGAACTGGGGAGGTGGTGTGAGCTAAAGAATGATGATGGCTTAAACCCAGATCAGTTGACTGGGGGTGAGTGTTTGATTTGCTCAAAAGCTCCGTCCATCATCCCCTTTGGTATCGCTTTGTTCACCCTAACTTGGCAGGGTATGCCCAGACGTGGTCCCTTGCTCACTTTGCCACTGGATTCAAGATAGCCTGGCTGATGAGGGTTATGAACCCGAAACCGGTCCCAGGATGCTTGTTTTCTGTCCAATGAAGACTTGGCTTGGCAGTTCGGCTGGACTGTTCCCATGAGGCACAGGGTCAGACTTATTTGCATATAGCCATGTCGGAACTGGGGTGGTGGAGTGAGCTAAAGAATGATAATGGCTTAAACCCAAATCAGTTGACTGAGGGTGAGTGTTTGATTTGCTCAAATGCTCCGTCCATCATCCCCTTTGGTATCGCTTTGTTCGCCTTAATTTCGCAGGGTATGCCCAGACGTGGGTCCCTTGCTCAATTTGCCACTGGATTCAAGATAGCCTGGCTGATGAGGGTTATGAACCCAAATCCGGTCCCAGGATGCTTGTTTCCGGTCCAGGTAAGACTTGGCTTGGCAGTTCGGGCTGGACTATTCCCATGAGGCACAGGGTCAGACTGATTTGCATATAGCCATGTCGGAATTGGGGTGGTGGAGTGAGCTAAAGAATGATGATGGCTTAAACCCAGATCAGTTGACTGGGGTGAATGTTTGATTCGCTCAAATGCTCTGTCCATCATCCCCTTTGGTATCGCTTTGTTCGCCCGAATTTGGCAGGGTATGCCCAGACGTGGGTCCCTTGCTCACTTTGCCACTGGATTCAAGATAGCCTGGCTGATGAGGGTTATGAACCCGAAACCGGTACCAGGATGCTTGTTTCCGGTCCAGGGAAGACTTGGCTTGGCAGTTCGGGCTGGACTGTTCCAATGAGGCACAGGGTAATACTGATTTGCATATAGCCATGTCAGAACTGGGGTGGTGGAGTGAGCTAAAGAATGATGATGGCTTAAACCCAGATCAGTTGACTGGGGGTGAGTGTTGGATTTGCTCAAATGCTCCGTCCATCATCCCCTTTGGTATCGCTTTGTTCACCCTAATTTGGCAGGCTATACCCAGACATGGGTCCCTTGCTCACTTTGCCACTGGATTCAAGATAGCCTGGCTGATGAGGGTTATGAACCCAAAACCGGTCCCAGGATGCTTGTTTGCTGTCCAATGAAGACTTGGCTTGGCAGTTCGGGCTGGACTGTTCCCATGAGGCACAGGATCAGACTGATTTGCATATAGCAATGTCAGAATTGGGGTGGTGGAGTGAGCTAAAGAATGATGATGGCTTAAACCCAGATCAGTTGACTGAGGCTGAGCTTTTGATTTGCTCAAATGCTCCGTCCATCATCCCCTTTGGTATCGCTTTGTTCGCCCTACTTTGGCAGGGTATGCCCAGACGTGGGTCCCTTGCTCACTTTGCCACTGAATTTGAGAAAGCCTGGCTGATGAGGGTTATGAACCCGAAACCAGTCCCAGGATGCTTGTTTCCGTTCCAGGGAAGACTTGGCTTGGCAGTTCGGGCTGGACTGTTCCCATGAGGCACAGGGTCAGACTGATTTGCATATAGCCATGTCGGAACTGGGGTGGAGGAGTGAACTAAAGAATGATGATTGCTTAAACCCAGATCAGTTGACTGGGGGTGAGTGTTTGATTTGCTCAAATGCTCCGTCCATCATCCCCTTTGGTATCGCTTTGTTCGCGCTAATTTGGCAGGGTATGCCCAGACGTGGGTCCCTTGCTCACTTTGCCACTGGATTCAAGATAGCGTGGCTGATGAGGGTTATGAACCCGAAACTGGTCCCAGGATGCTTGTTTCCGGTCCAGGAAAGACTTGGCTTGGCAGTTCGGGCTGGACTGTTCCCATGAGGAACAGGGTCAGACTGATTTGCATATAGCCATGTCGGAACTGGGGTGGTGGAGTGAGATAAAGAATGATGATGGCTTAAACCCAGATCAGTTGACTGGGGGTGAGTGTTTGATTTGCTCAAATGCTCCGTCCATCATTTCCTTTAGTATTGCTTTGTTCATCCTGGTGAGTCATGGGAGCATGTAAGGGGAATCATACAATGATGGACTCCCTTTTCTGGCTCCTGCCTAAATACTGTTAAACTGAGATAGCAAAATAACAACATAGACAATGCATGTAACCTCTAACCATTGAGGCTACAGGTAAAGCTTTGACCATGAACTGTAACTTCTGAGTTGAAGTAGTGCTCCAACAAATTCTTGCTAAAATGCATCAAATTACTTAGTAGGAGAGTGCTGTACCCTAATCAGAAAATAAAGCTTGATTGATTTCAAGCCATTTCCATGCTCCACTTAGAGATTTTGAAATGGCACGGGGAAAGGAAGATGGAATAAGGAAATGTATGATTACTGGTCCAAGTGCTGACTAAGAATTGTAATGCCACTGTTGGACTAACATTAGTAATACTATTTATAGATGTGAGATGGATGTTATTTAATGGTAAGAGCCTCTGTGGCTCAATGGCTCATTTCACATTTAGAGTCTATTTCATGAGAATGGCAGTGACTGCCAAGTATTCATCGTCAATCACATGGAATGAGAATAGAGGACAGAAAGGAGTTGTTAGACCTGTCATTCTTAGTGTGGTCTCCCCCCAAACCTTTTGACTGTTCCCATGAGGTACAGGGTCAGACTGATTTGCATTTTGCCATGTCGGAACTGGGGAGGTGGTGTGAGCTAAAGAATGATGTTGGCTTAAACCCAGATCAGTTGACTGGGGGTGAGTGTTTTATTTTCTCAAATGCTCCGTCCATCATCCCCTTTGGTATCACTTTGTTCGCCCTAATTTGGCAGGGTATGCCCAGACATGGGTCCCTTGCTCACTTTGACACTGGATTCAAGATAGCCTGGCTGATGAGGGTTATGAACCCGAAACCAGTCCCAGGATACTTGTTCCCGGTCCAGGGAAGACTTGGCTTGGCAGTTTGGGCTGGACTGTTCCCATGAGGCACAGGGTCAGACTGATTTGCATATAGCCATGTCGGAACTGGGGTGGTGGAGTGAGCTAAAGAATGATGATGGCTTAAACCAAGATCAGTTGACTGGGGGTGAGTGTTTGATTTGCTCAAATGCTCCGTCCATCATCCCGTTTGGTATCGCTTAGTTCGCCCTAATTTGGCAGGGTATGCCCAGACGTGGGTCCTTTGCTCACTTTGCTACTGGATTCAAGATAGCCTGGCTGATGAGGGTTATGAACCCAAAACCGGTACCAGGATGCTTGTTTCCGGTCCAGGGAAGACTTGGCTTCGCAGTTCGGGCTGGACTGTTCCCATGAGGCACAGGGTCAGACTGATTTGCATATATCCATGTCGAAATTGGGGTGGTGGAGTGAGCTAAAGAATGATGATGGCTTAATCCCAGATCAGTTGACTGGGGGTGAGTGTTTGATTTGCTCAAATGCTCTGTCCATCATCCCCTTTGGTATCGCTTTGTTCGCCCTAATTTGGCAGGGTATGCCCAGACGTGGGTCCCTTGCTCACTTTGACACTGGATTCAAGATAGCCTGGCTGATGAGGGTTATGAACCCGAAACCGGTCCCAGGATGCTTGCTTCCGGTCCAGGGAAGACTTGGCTTGGCAGTCCGGGCTGGACTGTTCCCATGAGGCACAGGGTCAGACTGTTTTGCATATCGCCATGTCGGAACTGGGGTGGTGGAGTGAGCTAAAGAATGATGATGGCTTGAACCCAGATCAGTTGACTGGGGGTGAGTGTTTTATTTTCTCAAATGCTCCATCCATCATCCCCTTTGGTATCACTTTGTTCGCCCTAATATGGCAGGGTATGCCCAGACGTGGGTCCCTTGCTCACTTTGACACTGGATTCAAGATAGCCTGGCTGATGAGGGTTATGAACCCGAAACAGGTCCCAGGAAACTTGCTCCCGGTCCAGGGAAGACTTGGCTTGGCAGTTTGGGCTGGACTGTTCCCATGAGGCACAGGGTCAGACTGATTTGCATATAGCCATGTCGGAACTGGGGTGGGTGAGTGAGCTAAAGAATGATGATGGCTTAAACCAAGATCAGTTGACTGGGGGTGAGTGTTTGATTTGCTCATATGCTCCGTCCATCATCCCGTTTGGTATCGCATTGTTCGCCCTAATTTGGCAGGGTATGCCCAGACGACGGTCCTTTGCTCACTTTGCTACTGGATTCAAGATAGCCTGGCTGAAGAGGGTTATGAACCCGAAACCGGTCCCAGGATGCTTGTTTCCGGTCCAGGGAAGACTTGGCTTGGCAGTTCAGGCTGGACTGTTCCCATGAGGCACAGGGTCAGACTGATTTGCATATAGCCATGTCGGAACAGGGGTGGTGGAGTGAACTAAAGAATGATGATGGCTTAAACCCAGATCAGTTGACTGGGGGTGAGTGTTTGATTTGCTCAAATGCTCCGTCCATCATCCCCTTTGGAATCGCTTGGTTCGCCTTAATTTAGCAGAGTATGCCCAGACGTGGGTCCCTTGCTCACTTTGCCACTGGATTCAAGATAGCCTGGCTGATGACGGTTATGAACCCGAAACCGGTCCCAGGATGCTTGTTTACGGTCCAGGGAAGACTTGGCTAGGCAGTTCGGGCTGGACTGTTCCCATGAGGCACAGGGTCAGACTGATTTGCATTTCGCCATGTCGGAACTGGGGTGGTGGAGTGAGCTAAAGAATGATGATGGCTTATACCCAGATCAGTTGACTGGGGGTGAATGTTTGATTCGCTCAAATGCTCTGTCCATCATCCCCTTTGGTATCGCTTTGTTCGCCCTAATTTGACAGGGCATGCCCAGACGTGGGTCCCTTGCTCACTTTGCCACTGGATTCAAGATAGCCTGGCTGATGAGGGTTAAGAAGCCGAAACCGGTCCCAGGATGCTTGTTTGCGGTCCAATGAAGACTTGGCTTGGCAGTTCGGGCTGTACTGTTCCCATGAGGCACAGGATCAGACTGATTTGCATATAGCAATGTCGGAATTGGGGTGGTGGAGTGAGCTAAAGAATGATGATGGCTGAAACCCAGATCAGTTGACTGGGGGTGAGTGTTTGATTTGCTCAAATGCTCCGTCCATCATCCCCTTTGGTATCGCTTTGTTTGCCCTACTTTGGCAGGGTATGCCCAGACGTGGGTCCCTAGCTCACTTTGCCACTGGATTCAAGATAGCCTGGCTGATGAGGGTTATGAACCCGAAAGCGGTCCCAGGATGTTTGTTTCCGGTCCAGGGAAGACTTGGCTTGGCAGTTCGGGCTGGACTATTCCCATGAGGCACAGGGTCAGACTGATTTGCATATAGCCATGTCGGAATTAGGGTGGTGGAGTGAGCCAAAGAATGATGATGGCTTAAACCCAGATCAGTTGACTGGGGGTGAGTGTTTATTTGCTCAAATGCTCTGTCCATCATCCCCTTTGGTATCGCTTTGTTCGCCCTAATTTGGCAGGGTATGCCTAGACGTGGGTCCCTTGCTCACTTTGCCACTGGATTCAAGATAGCCTGGCTGATGAGGGTTATGAACCCGAAACCGGTCAAAGGATTCTTGTTTGCGGTCCAGGGAAGACCAGGCTTGGCAGTTCGGGCTGGACTGTTCCCATGAGGCACAGGGTCAGACTGATTTGCATATAGTCATGTCGGAACTGGGGTGGTTGAGTGAGCTATAGAATGATGATGGCTTAAACCCAGATCAGTTGCCTGGGGGTGAGTGTTTGATTTGCTCAAATGCTCCATCCATCATCCCCTTTGGTATCGCTTTGTTCGCCCTAATTTGGCAGGGTATGCCCAGACGTGGGTCCCTTGCTCACTTTGCCACTGGATTCAAGACAGCCTGGCTGATGAGGATTATGAACCCGAAACCGGTCACAGGATGCTTGTTTCCGTTCCAGGGAAGACTTGGCTTGGCAGTTCGGGCTCGACTGTTCCCATGAGGCACAGGGTCAGACTGATTTGCATATAGCCATGTCGGAACTGGGGTGGTGGAGTGAACTAAAGAATGATGATTGCTTAAACCCAGATCAGTTGACTGGGGGTGAGTATTTGATTTGCTCAAATGCTCCGTCCATCATCCCCTTTGGTATCGCTTTGTTCGCGCTAATTTGGCAGGGTATGCCCAGACCTGGGTCCCTTGCTCACTTTGCCACTGGATTCAAGATAGCCTGGCTGATGAGGGTTATGAACCCGAAACTGGTCCCAGGATGCTTGTTTCCGGTCCAGGGAAGACTTGGCTTGGCAGTTCGGGCTGGACTGTTCCCATGAGGAACAGGGTCAGACTGATTTGCATATAGCCATGTCGGAACTGGGGTGGTGGAGTGAGATAAAGAATGATGATGGCTTAAACCCAGATCAGTTGACTGGGGGTGAGTGTTTGATTTGCTCAAATGCTCCGGCCATCATTTCCTTTGGTATTGCTTTGTTCATCCTGGTGAATCATGGGAGCATATAAGGGGAATCATACAATGATGGACTCCCTTTTCTGGCTCCTGCCTAAATACTGTTAAACTGAGATAGCAAAATAACGACATAGACAATGCATGTAACCTCTAACCATTGAGGCTACAGGTAAAGCTTTGACCATGAATTGTAACTTCTGAGTTGAAGTAGTGCTCCAACAAATTCTCATCTAGTAGAGCCCTTTCTATCTATGTCCTAGAGCCAGCAATCCACTTGCCCTGCCAGTCCTGGGGTAAGTCCCTACAATTGTGTGTAAGAAAAGTCTTCCACTTCTATAAGCCTCAAAAAAACAACTGGTAACTGGAAACTTTGAAAGTACTTTGCTTTTTTGTATAGCAATTCTGCCAATTCTAAGCACTATAATGACCCAATGTAATGGCACTCAATGTACTGATCTTGGAAGGATGGAAAGCTGAGTTGACATTGCCGGGATACAAAGTCATGAACCGCCCATCTCTGTTTTTCTCACTGAGGAGCTTTTAAGTCACTGTGCCCTCTTGCTAGTGTGATTGCTAAGCGAGATGCAACGATTGCTCCCTTCTATACGCTAGACGTGTCATTGACATAAGGGGCTCATTCCCTAGATTGCTACAAGTATGAGGGTTAAGAAATGTACCCATCTCTCATTCAAGGATGCCACATTTGCTTGAAATATTTATGCCAAAACACAAAACTTGCATATTGTTTCCTGAATTATATCTTCCTTAAAAGTAAACTGATGTGTGATTATAATTGCTACATATCATTGTCCAGTTACATATTTTCTTTCTCTGATGTTAACATGCATGTTAAAATAATGTATAAAGAATGTTCGGTGAACTATGATATCTCAGGTCTAATCACATACAATTTAAAAAGCTACAAGATTAGATGCCAGGTATAAAAACGCACTGGGCTTTAAACTCACTTAACAAAGGAGTGTGCAAGTTAATCTCTTGAACATCTAAAACGTTGGACTACTAAGGATGGGAACTTGTTAGTTGTTGCTTAAATGCATCAAATTGCTTAGTAGGAGAGTGCTGTACCCTAATCAGAAAATAAAGCTTGATTGATTTCAAGCAATTTCCATGCTCCACTTAGAGATTTTGAAATGGCACGGGGAAAGGAAGATGGAATAAGGAAAAGGTATGATTACTGGTCCAAGTGCTGACTAAGAATTGTAATGCCACTGTTGGACTAACATTAGTAATACTATTTATAGATGTGAGATGGATGTTATTTAATGGTAAGAGCCTCTGTGGCTCAATGGCTCATTTCACATTTAGATTCTATTTCATGAGAATGACAGTGACTGCCAAGTATTCATCGTCAATCACATGGAATGAGAATAGAGGACAGAAAGGAGTTGTTAGACCTGTCATTCTTAGTGTGGTCTCCCCCCAAACCTTTTGACTGTTCCCATGAGGTACAGGGTCAGACTGATTTGCATTTTGCCATGTCGGAACTGGGGAGGTGGTGTGAGCTAAAGAATGATGATGGCTTAAACCCAGATCAGTTGACTGGGGGTGAGTGTTTGATTTGCTCAAAAGCTCCGTCCATCATCCCCTTTGGTATCGCTTTGTTCACCCTAACTTGGCAGGGTATGCCCAGACGTGGTCCCTTGCTCACTTTGCCACTGGATTCAAGATAGCCTGGCTGATGAGGGTTATGAACCCGAAACCGGTCCCAGGATGCTTGTTTTCTGTCCAATGAAGACTTGGCTTGGCAGTTCGGCTGGACTGTTCCCATGAGGCACAGGGTCAGACTTATTTGCATATAGCCATGTCGGAACTGGGGTGGTGGAGTGAGCTAAAGAATGATAATGGCTTAAACCCAAATCAGTTGACTGAGGGTGAGTGTTTGATTTGCTCAAATGCTCCGTCCATCATCCCCTTTGGTATCGCTTTGTTCGCCTTAATTTCGCAGGGTATGCCCAGACGTGGGTCCCTTGCTCAATTTGCCACTGGATTCAAGATAGCCTGGCTGATGAGGGTTATGAACCCAAATCCGGTCCCAGGATGCTTGTTTCCGGTCCAGGTAAGACTTGGCTTGGCAGTTCGGGCTGGACTATTCCCATGAGGCACAGGGTCAGACTGATTTGCATATAGCCATGTCGGAATTGGGGTGGTGGAGTGAGCTAAAGAATGATGATGGCTTAAACCCAGATCAGTTGACTGGGGTGAATGTTTGATTCGCTCAAATGCTCTGTCCATCATCCCCTTTGGTATCGCTTTGTTCGCCCGAATTTGGCAGGGTATGCCCAGACGTGGGTCCCTTGCTCACTTTGCCACTGGATTCAAGATAGCCTGGCTGATGAGGGTTATGAACCCGAAACCGGTACCAGGATGCTTGTTTCCGGTCCAGGGAAGACTTGGCTTGGCAGTTCGGGCTGGACTGTTCCAATGAGGCACAGGGTAAGACTGATTTGCATATAGCCATGTCAGAACTGGGGTGGTGGAGTGAGATAAAGAATGATGATGGCTTAAACCCAGATCAGTTGACTGGGGGTGAGTGTTTGATTTGCTCAAATGCTCCGTCCATCATCCCCTTTGGTATCGCTTTGTTCACCCTAATTTGGCAGGCTATACCCAGACATGGGTCCCTTGCTCACTTTGCCACTGGATTCAAGATAGCCTGGCTGATGAGGGTTATGAACCCGAAACCGGTCCCAGGATGCTTGTTTGCGGTCCAATGAAGACTTGGCTTGGCAGTTCGGGCTGGACTGTTCCCATGAGGCACAGGATCAGACTGATTTGCATATAGCAATGTCAGAATTGGGGTGGTGGAGTGAGCTAAAGAATGATGATGGCTTAAACCCAGATCAGTTGACTGAGGCTGAGCTTTTGATTTGCTCAAATGCTCCGTCCATCATCCCCTTTGGTATCGCTTTGTTCGCCCTACTTTGGCAGGGTATGCCCAGACGTGGGTCCCTTGCTCACTTTGCCACTGAATTTGAGAAAGGTTGGCTGATGAGGGTTATGAACCCGAAACCGGTCCCAGGATGCTTGTTTCCGTTCCAGGGAAGACTTGGCTTGGCAGTTCGGGCTGGACTGTTCCCATGAGGCACAGGGTCAGACTGATTTGCATATAGCCATGTCGGAACTGGGGTGGAGGAGTGAACTAAAGAATGATGATTGCTTAAACCCAGATCAGTTGACTGGGGGTGAGTGTTTGATTTGCTCAAATGCTCCGTCCATCATCCCCTTTGGTATCGCTTTGTTCGCGCTAATTTGTCAGGGTATGCCCAGACGTGGGTCCCTTGCTCACTTTGCCACTGGATTCAAGATAGCGTGGCTGATGAGGGTTATGAACCCGAAACTGGTCCCAGGATGCTTGTTTCCGGTCCAGGGAAGACTTGGCTTGGCAGTTCGGGCTGGACTGTTCCCATGAGGAACAGGGTCAGACTGATTTGCATATAGCCATGTCGGAACTGGGGTGGTGGAGTGAGATAAAGAATGATGATGGCTTAAACCCAGATCAGTTGACTGGGGTGAGTGTTTGATTTGCTCAAATGCTCCGTCCATCATTTCCTTTAGTATTGCTTTGTTCATCCTGGTGAGTCATGGGAGCATGTAAGGGGAATCATACAATGATGGACTCCCTTTTCTGGCTCCTGCCTAAATACTGTTAAACTGAGATAGCAAAATAACAACATAGACAATGCATGTAACCTCTAACCATTGAGGCTACAGGTAAAGCTTTGACCATGAACTGTAACTTCTGAGTTGAAGTAGTGCTCCAACAAATTCTTACTAAAATACATCAAATTACTTAGTAGGAGAGTGCTGTACCCTAATCAGAAAATAAAGCTTGATTGATTTCAAGCCATTTCCATGCTCCACTTAGAGATTTTGAAATGGCACGGGGAAAGGAAGATGGAATAAGGAAATGTATAATTACTGGTCCAAGTGCTGACTAAGAATTGTAATGCCACTGTTGGACTAACATTAGTAATACTATTTATAGATGTGAGATGGATGTTATTTAATGGTAAGAGCCTCTGTGGCTCAATGGCTCATTTCACATTTAGAGTCTATTTCATGAGAATGGCAGTGACTGCCAAGTATTCATCGTCAATCACATGGAATGAGAATAGAGGACAGAAAGGAGTTGTTAGACCTGTCATTCTTAGTGTGGTCTCCCCCCAAACCATTTGACTGTTCCCATGAGGTACAGGGTCAGACTGATTTGCATTTTGCCATGTCGGAACTGGGGAGGTGGTGTGAGCTAAAGAATGATGTTGGCTTAAACCCAGATCAGTTGACTGGGGGTGAGTGTTTTATTTTCTCAAATGCTCCGTCCATCATCCCCTTTGGTATCACTTTGTTCGCCCTAATTTGGCAGGGTATGCCCAGACATGGGTCCCTTGCTCACTTTGACACTGGATTCAAGATAGCCTGGCTGATGAGGGTTATGAACCCGAAACCAGTCCCAGGATACTTGTTCCCGGTCCAGGGAAGACTTGGCTTGGCAGTTTGGGCTGGACTGTTCCCATGAGGCACAGGGTCAGACTGATTTGCATATAGCCCTGTCGGAACTGGGGTGGTGGAGTGAGCTAAAGAATGATGATGGCTTAAACCAAGATCAGTTGACTGGGGGTGAGTGTTTGATTTGCTCAAATGCTCCGTCCATCATCCCGTTTGGTATCGCTTAGTTCGCCCTAATTTGGCAGGGTATGCCCAGACGTGGGTCCTTTGCTCACTTTGCTACTGGATTCAAGATAGCCTGGCTGATGAGGGTTATGAACCCAAAACCGGTACCAGGATGCTTGTTTCCGGTCTAGGGAAGACTTGGCTTCGCAGTTCGGGCTGGACTGTTCCCATGAGGCACAGGGTCAGACTGATTTGCATATATCCATGTCGAAATTGGGGTGGTGGAGTGAGCTAAAGAATGATGATGGCTTAATCCCAGATCAGTTGACTGGGGGTGAGTGTTTGATTTGCTCAAATGCTCTGTCCATCATCCCCTTTGGTATCGCTTTGTTCGCCCTAATTTTGCAGGGTATGCCCAGACGTGGGTCCCTTTCTCACTTTGCCACTGGATTCAAGATAGCCTGGCTGATGAGGGTTATGAACCCGAAACCGGTCCCAGGATGTTTGTTTACGGTCCAGGGAAGGCTTGGCTAGGCAGTTCGGGCTGGACTGTTCCCATGAGGCACAGGGTCAGACTGTTTTGCATATAGACATCTCGGAACTGGGGTGGTGAAGTGAGCTAAAGAATGATGATGGCTTAAACCCAGATCAGTTGACTGGGGGTGAGTGTTTTATTTGCTCATATGCTCCGTCCATCATCCCCTTTGGTATCGCTTTGTTCGCCCTAATTTGGCAGGGTATGCCCAGACGTGGGTCCCTTGCTCACTTTGACACTGGATTCAAGATAGCCTGGCTGATGAGGGTTATGAACCCGAAACCGGTCCCAGGGTGCTTGCTTCCGGTCCAGGGAAGACTTGCCTTGGCAGTCCGGGCTGGACTGTTCCCATGAGGCACAGGGTCAGACTGTTTTGCATATCGCCATGTCGGAACTGGGGTGGTGGAGTGAGCTAAAGAATGATGATGGCTTGAACCCAGATCAGTTGACTGGGGGTGAGTGTTTTATTTTATCAAATGCTCCATCCATCATCCCCTTTGGTATCACTTTGTTCGCCCTAATATGGCAGGGTATGCCCAGACGTGGGTCCCTTGCTCACTTTGACACTGGATTCAAGATAGCCTGGCTGATGAGGGTTATGAACCCGAAACAGGTCCCAGGAAACTTGCTCCCGGTCCAGGGAAGACTTGGCTTGGCAGTTTGGGCTGGACTGTTCCCATGAGGCACAGGGTCAGACTGATTTGCATATAGCCATGTCGGAACTGGGGTGGTGGAGTGAGCTAAAGAATGATGATGGCTTAAACCAAGATCAGTTGACTGGGGGTGAGTGTTTGATTTGCTCATATGCTCCGTCCATCATCCCGTTTGGTATCGCATTGTTCGCCTTAATTTAGCAGAGTATGCCCAGACGTGGGTCCCTTGCTCACTTTGCCACTGGATTCAAGATAGCCTGGCTGATGACGGTTATGAACCCGAAACCGGTCCCAGGATGCTTGTTTACGGTCCAGGGAAGACTTGGCTAGGCAGTTCGGGCTGGACTGTTCCCATGAGGCACAGGGTCAGACTGATTTGCATTTCGCCATGTCGGAACTGGGGTGGTGGAGTGAGCTAAAGAATGATGATGGCTTATACCCAGATCAGTTGACTGGGGGTGAATGTTTGATTCGCTCAAATGCTCTGTCCCTCATCCCCTTTGGTATCGCTTTGTTCGCCCTAATTTGACAGGGCATGCCCAGACGTGGGTCCCTTGCTCACTTTGCCACTGGATTCAAGATAGCCTGGCTGATGAGGGTTATGAAGCCGAAACCGGTCCCAGGATGCTTGTTTGCGGTCCAATGAAGACTTGGCTTGGCAGTTCGGGCTGTACTGTTCCCATGAGGCACAGGATCAGACTGATTTGCATATAGCAATGTCGGAATTGGGGTGGTGGAGTGAGCTAAAGAATGATGATGGCTGAAACCCAGATCAGTTGACTGGGGGTGAGTGTTTGATTTGCTCAAATGCTCCGTCCATCATCCCCTTTGGTATCGCTTTGTTTGCCCTACTTTGGCAGGGTATGCCCAGACGTGGGTCCCTTGCTCACTTTGCCACTGAATTTGAGAAAGCCTGGCTGATGAGGGTTATGAACCCGAAACCGGTCCCAGGATGCTTGTTACTGGTCCAGGGAAGACTTGGCTGGGCAGTTCAGGCTGGACTGTTCCCATGAGGCACAGGGTCAGACTGATTTGCATATAGCCATGTCGGAACTGGGGTGGTGGAGTGAGCTAAAGAATGATGATGGCTTAAACCCAGATCAGTTGACTGAGGGTGAGTGTTTGATTTGCTCAAAAGCTCCATCCATCATCCCCTTTGGTATCGCTTTGTTCACCCTACTTTGGCAGGGTATGCCCAGACGTGGGTCCCTAGCTCACTTTGCCACTGGATTCAAGATAGCCTGGCTGATGAGGGTTATGAACCCAAAAGCGGTCCCAGGATGTTTGTTTCCGGTCCAGGGAAGACTTGGCTTGGCAGTTCGGGCTGGACTATTCCCATGAGGCACAGGGTCAGACTGATTTGCATATAGCCATGTCGGAATTAGGGTGGTGGAGTGAGCCAAAGAATGATGATGGCTTAAACCCAGATCAGTTGACTGGGGGTGAGTGTTTATTTGCTCAAATGCTCTGTCCATCATCCCCTTTGGTATCGCTTTGTTCGCCCTAATTTGGCAGGGTATGCCTAGACGTGGGTCCCTTGCTCACTTTGCCACTGGATTCAAGATAGCCTGGCTGATGAGGGTTATGAACCCGAAACCGGTCAAAGGATTCTTGTTTGCGGTCCAGGGAAGACCAGGCTTGGCAGTTCGGGCTGGACTGTTCCCATGAGGCACAGGGTCAGACTGATTTGCATATAGTCATGTCGGAACTGGGGAGGTTGAGTGAGCTATAGAATGGTGATGGCTTAAACCCAGATCAGTTGCCTGGGGGTGAGTGTTTGATTTGCTCAAATGCTCCATCCATCATCCCCTTTGGTATCGCTTTGTTCGCCCTAATTTGGCAGGGTATGCCCAGACGTGGGTCCCTTGCTCACTTTGCCACTGGATTCAAGACAGCCTGGCTGATGAGGATTATGAACCCGAAACCGGTCACAGGATGCTTGTTTCCGTTCCAGGGAAGACTTGGCTTGGCAGTTCGGGCTCGACTGTTCCCATGAGGCACAGGGTCAGACTGATTTGCATATAGCCATGTCGGAACTGGGGTGGTGGAGTGAACTAAAGAATGATGATTGCTTAAACCCAGATCAGTTGACTGGGGGTGAGTATTTGATTTGCTCAAATGCTCCGTCCATCATTCCCTTTGGTATCGCTTTGTTCGCGCTAATTTGGCATGGTATGCCCAGACCTGGGTCCCTTGCTCACTTTGCCACTGGATTCAAGATAGCCTGGCTGATGAGGGTTATGATCCCGAAACTGGTCCCAGGATGCTTGTTTCCGGTCCAGGGAAGACTTGGCTTGGCAGTTCGGGCTGGACTGTTCCCATGAGGAACAGGGTCAGACTGATGTGCATATAGCCATGTCGGAACTGGGGTGGTGGAGTGAGATAAAGAATGATGATGGCTTAAACCCAGATCAGTTGACTGGGGGTGAGTGTTTGATTTGCTCAAATGCTCCGGCCATCATTTCCTTTGGTATTGCTTTGTTCATCCTGGTGAATCATGGGAGCATATAAGGGGAATCATACAATGATGGACTCCCTTTTCTGGCTCCTGCCTAAATACTGTTAAACTGAGATAGCAAAATAACGACATAGACAATGCATGTAACCTCTAACCATTGAGGCTACAGGTAAAGCTTTGACCATGAATTGTAACTTCTGAGTTGAAGTAGTGCTCCAACAAATTCTCATCTAGTAGAGCCCTTTCTATCTATGTCCTAGAGCCAGCAATCCACTTGCCCTGCCAGTCCTGGGGTAAGTCCCTACAATTGTGTGTAAGAAAAGTCTTCCACTTCTATAAGCCTCAAAAAAACAACTGGTAACAGGAAACTTTGAAAGTACTTTGCTTTTTTGTATAGCAATTCTGCCAATTCTAAGCACTATAATGACCCAATGTAATGGCACTCAATGTTCTGATCTTGGAAGGATGGAAAGCTGAGTTGACATTGCCGGGATACAAAGTCATGAACCGCCCATCTCTGTTTTTCTCACTGAGGAGCTTTTAAGTCACTGTGCCCTCTTGCTAGTGTGATTGCTAAGCGAGATGCAACGATTGCTCCCTTCTATACGCTAGACGTGTCATTGACATAAGGGGCTCATTCCCTAGATTGCTACAAGTATGAGGGTTTAGAAATGTACCCATCTCTCATTCAAGGATGCCACATTTGCTTGAAATATTTATGCCAAAACACAAAACTTGCATATTGTTTCCTGAATTATATCTTCCTTAAAAGTAAACTGATGTGTGATTATAATTGCTACATATCATTGTCCAGTTACATATTTTCTTTCTCTGATGTTAACATGCATGTTAAAATAATGTATAAAGAATGTTCGGTGAACTATGATATCTCAGGTCTAATCACATACAATTTAAAAAGCTACAAGATTAGATGCCAGGTATAAAAACGCACTGGGCTTTAAACTCACTTAACAAAGGAGTGTGCAAGTTGATCTCTTGAACATCTAAAACGTTGTGACTACTAAGGATGGGAATGTGTTAGTTGTTGCTTTCATGCATCAAATTGCTTAGTAGGAGAGTGCTGTACCCTAATCAGAAAATAAAGCTTGATTGATTTCAAGCAATTTCCATGCTCCACTTAGAGATTTTGAAATGGCACGGGGAAAGGAAGATGGAATAAGGAAATGTATGATTACTGGTCCAAGTGCTGACTAAGAATTGTAATGCCACTGTTGGACTAACATTAGTAATACTATTTATAGATGTGAGATGGATGTTATTTAATGGTAAGAGCCTCTGTGGCTCAATGGCTCATTTCACATTTAGATTCTATTTCATGAGAATGACAGTGACTGCCAAGTATTCATCGTCAATCACATGGAATGAGAATAGAGGACAGAAAGGAGTTGTTAGACCTGTCATTCTTAGTGTGGTCTCCCCCCAAACCTTTTGACTGTTCCCATGAGGTACAGGGTCAGACTGATTTGCATTTTGCCATGTCGGAACTGGGGAGGTGGTGTGAGCTAAAGAATGATGATGGCTTAAACCCAGATCAGTTGACTGGGGGTGAGTGTTTGATTTGCTCAAAAGCTCCGTCCATCATCCCCTTTGGTATCGCTTTGTTCACCCTAACTTGGCAGGGTATGCCCAGACGTGGTCCCTTGCTCACTTTGCCACTGGATTCAAGATAGCGTGGCTGATGAGGGTTATGAACCCGAAACCGGTCCCAGGATGCTTGTTTTCTGTCCAATGAAGACTTGGCTTGGCAGTTCGGCTGGACTGTTCCCATGAGGCACAGGGTCAGACTTATTTGCATATAGCCATGTCGGAACTGGGGTGGTGGAGTGAGCTAAAGAATGATAATGGCTTAAACCCAAATCAGTTGACTGAGGGTGAGTGTTTGATTTGCTCAAATGCTCCGTCCATCATCCCCTTTGGTATCGCTTTGTTCGCCTTAATTTCGCAGGGTATGCCCAGACGTGGGTCCCTTGCTCAATTTGCCACTGGATTCAAGATAGCCTGGCTGATGAGGGTTATGAACCCAAATCCGGTCCCAGGATGCTTGTTTCCGGTCCAGGTAAGACTTGGCTTGGCAGTTCGGGCTGGACTATTCCCATGAGGCACAGGGTCAGACTGATTTGCATATAGCCATGTCGGAATTGGGGTGGTGGAGTGAGCTAAAGAATGATGATGGCTTAAACCCAGATCAGTTGACTGGGGTGAATGTTTGATTCGCTCAAATGCTCTGTCCATCATCCCCTTTGGTATCGCTTTGTTCGCCCGAATTTGGCAGGGTATGCCCAGACGTGGGTCCCTTGCTCACTTTGCCACTGGATTCAAGATAGCCTGGCTGATGAGGGTTATGAACCCGAAACCGGTACCAGGATGCTTGTTTCCGGTCCAGGGAAGACTTGGCTTGGCAGTTCGGGCTGGACTGTTCCAATGAGGCACAGGGTAAGACTGATTTGCATATGGCCATGTCAGAACTGGGGTGGTGGAGTGAGATAAAGAATGATGATGGCTTAAACCCAGATCAGTTGACTGGGGGTGAGTGTTTATTTGCTCAAATGCTCTGTCCATCATCCCCTTTGGTATCGCTTTGTTCGCCCTAATTTGGCAGGGTATGCCTAGACGTGGGTCCCTTGCTCACTTTGCCACTGGATTCAAGATAGCCTGGCTGATGAGGGTTATGAACCCGAAACCGGTCAAAGGATTCTTGTTTGCGGTCCAGGGAAGACCAGGCTTGGCAGTTCGGGCTGGACTGTTCCCATGAGGCACAGGGTCAGACTGATTTGCATATAGTCATGTCGGAACTGGGGTGGTTGAGTGAGCTAAAGAATGATGATGGCTTAAACCCAGATCAGTTGCCTGGGGGTGAGTGTTTGATTTGCTCAAATGCTCCGTCCATCATCCCCTTTGGTATCGCTTTGTTCGCCTTAATTTCGCAGGGTATGCCCAGACGTGGGTCCCTTGCTCAATTTGCCACTGGATTCAAGATAGCCTGGCTGATGAGGGTTATGAACCCAAATCCGGTCCCAGGATGCTTGTTTCCGGTCCAGGTAAGACTTGGCTTGGCAGTTCGGGCTGGACTATTCCCATGAGGCACAGGGTCAGACTGATTTGCATATAGCCATGTCGGAATTGGGGTGGTGGAGTGAGCTAAAGAATGATGATGGCTTAAACCCAGATCAGTTGACTGGGGTGAATGTTTGATTCGCTCAAATGCTCTGTCCATCATCCCCTTTGGTATCGCTTTGTTCGCCCGAATTTGGCAGGGTATGCCCAGACGTGGGTCCCTTGCTCACTTTGCCATTGATTTCAAGATAGCCTGGCTGATGAGGGTTATGAACCCGAAACCGGTACCAGGATGCTTGTTTCCGGTCCAGGGAAGACTTGGCTTGGCAGTTCGGGCTGGACTGTTCCAATGAGGCACAGGGTAAGACTGATTTGCATATAGCCATGTCAGAACTGGGGTGGTGGAGTGAGATAAAGAATGATGATGGCTTAAACCCAGATCAGTTGACTGGGGGTGAGTGTTTGATTTGCTCAAATGCTCCGTCCATCATCCCCTTTGGTATCGCTTTGTTCACCCTAATTTGGCAGGCTATACCCAGACATGGGTCCCTTGCTCACTTTGCCACTGGATTCAAGATAGCCTGGCTGATGAGGGTTATGAACCCGAAACCGGTCCCAGGATGCTTGTTTGCGGTCCAATGAAGACTTGGCTTGGCAGTTCGGGCTGGACTGTTCCCATGAGGCACAGGATCAGACTGATTTGCATATAGCAATGTCAGAATTGGGGTGGTGGAGTGAGCTAAAGAATGATGATGGCTTAAACCCAGATCAGTTGACTGGGGGTGAGTGTTTATTTGCTCAAATGCTCTGTCCATCATCCCCTTTGGTATCGCTTTGTTCGCCCTAATTTGGCAGGGTATGCCTAGACGTGGGTCCCTTGCTCACTTTGCCACTGGATTCAAGATAGCCTGGCTGATGAGGGTTATGAACCCGAAACCGGTCAAAGGATTCTTGTTTGCGGTCCAGGGAAGACCAGGCTTGGCAGTTCGGGCTGGACTGTTCCCATGAGGCACAGGGTCAGACTGATTTGCATATAGTCATGTCGGAACTGGGGTGGTTGAGTGAGCTAAAGAATGATGATGGCTTAAACCCAGATCAGTTGCCTGGGGGTGAGTGTTTGATTTGCTCAAATGCTCCGTCCATCATCCCCTTTGGTATCGCTTTGTTCGCCCTAATTTGGCAGGGTATGCCCAGACGTGGGTCCCTTGCTCACTTTGCCACTGGATTCAAGACAGCCTGGCTGATGAGGGTTATGAACCCGAACCCGGTCACAGGATGCTTGTTTCCGTTCCAGGGAAGACTTGGCTTGGCAGTTCGGGCTGGACTGTTCCCATGAGGCACAGGATCAGACTGATTTGCATATAGCAATGTCAGAATTGGGGTGGTGGAGTGAGCTAATGAATGATGATGGCTTAAACCCAGATCAGTTGACTGAGGCTGCGCTTTTGATTTGCTCAAATGCTCCGTCCATCATCCCCTTTGGTATCGCTTTGTTCGCCCTACTTTGGCAGGGTATGCCCAGACGTGGGTCCCTTGTTCACTTTGCCACTGAATTTGAGAAAGCCTGGCTGATGAGGGTTATGAACCCGAAACCGGTCCCAGGATGCTTGTTTCCGTTCCAGGGAAGACTTGGCTTGGCAGTTCGGGCTGGACTGTTCCCATGAGGCACAGGGTCAGACTGATTTGCATATAGCCATGTCGGAACTGGGGTGGAGGAGTGAACTAAAGAATGATGATTGCTTAAACCCAGATCAGTTGACTGGGGGTGAGTGTTTGATTTGCTCAAATGCTCCGTCCATCATCCCCTTTGGTATCGCTTTGGTCGCGCTAATTTGGCAGGGTATGCCCAGACGTGGGTCCCTTGCTCACTTTGCCACTGGATTCAAGATAGCGTGGCTGATGAGGGTTATGAACCCGAAACTGGTCCCAGGATGCTTGTTTCCGGTCCAGGGAAGACTTGGCTTGGCAGTTCGGGCTGGACTGTTCCCATGAGGAACAGGGTCAGACTGATTTGCATATAGCCATGTCGGAACTGGGGTGGTGGAGTGAGATAAAGAATGATGATGGCTTAAACCCAGATCAGTTGACTGGGGGTGAGTGTTTGATTTGCTCAAATGCTCCGTCCATCATTTCCTTTAGTATTGCTTTGTTCATCCTGGTGAGTCATGGGAGCATATAAGGGGAATCATACAATGATGGACTCCCTTTTCTGGCTCCTGCCTAAATACTGTTAAACTGAGATAGCAAAATAACAACATAGACAATGCATGTAACCTCTAACCATTGAGGCTACAGGTAAAGCTTTGACCATGAATTGTAACTTCTGAGTTGAAGTAGTGCTCCAACAAATTCTTGCTAAAATGCATCAAATTACTTAGTAGGAGAGTGCTGTACCCTAATCAGAAAATAAAGCTTGATTGATTTCAAGCCATTTCCATGCTCCACTTAGAGATTTTGAAATGGCACGGGGAAAGGAAGATGGAATAAGGAAATGTATGATTACTGGTCCAAGTGCTGACTAAGAATTGTAATGCCACTGTTGGACTAACATCAGTAATACTATTTATAGATGTGAGATGGATGTTATTTAATGGTAAGAGCCTCTGTGGCTCAATGGCTCATTTCACATTTAGAGTCTATTTCATGAGAATGGCAGTGACTGCCAAGTATTCATCGTCAATCACATGGAATGAGAATAGAGGACAGAAAGGAGTTGTTAGACCTGTCATTCTTAGTGTGGTCTCCCCCCAAACCATTTGACTGTTCCCATGAGGTACAGGGTCAGACTGATTTGCATTTTGCCATGTCGGAACTGGGGAGGTGGTGTGAGCTAAAGAATGATGATGGCTTAAACCCAGATCAGTTGACTGGGGGTGAGTGTTTGATTTGCTCAAAAGCTCCGTCCATCATCCCCTTTGGTATCGCTTTGTTCACCCTAACTTGGCAGGGTATGCCCAGACGTGGTCCCTTGCTCACTTTGCCACTGGATTCAAGATAGCCTGGCTGATGAGGGTTATGAACCCGAAACCGGTCCCAGGATGCTTGTTTTCTGTCCAATGAAGACTTGGCTTGGCAGTTCGGCTGGACTGTTCCCATGAGGCACTGGGTCAGAATTATTTGCATATAGCCATGTCGGAACTGGGGTGGTGGAGTGAGCTAAAGAATGATAATGGCTTAAACCCAGATCAGTTGACTGGGGGTGAGTGTTTTATTTTCTCAAATGCTTCATCCATCATCCCCTTTGGTATCACTTTGTTCGCCCTAATATGGCAGGGTATGCCCAGACGTGGGTCCCTTGCTCACTTTGACACTGGATTCAAGATAGCCTGGCTGATGAGGGTTATGAACCCAAAACAGGTCCCAGGAAACTTGTTCCCGGTCCAGGGAAGACTTGGCTTGGCAGTTTGGGCTGGACTGTTCCCATGAGGCACAGGGTCAGACTGATTTGCATATAGCCATGTCGGAACTGGGGTGGTGGAGTGAGCTAAAGAATGATGATGGCTTAAACCAAGATCAGTTGACTGGGGGTGAGTGTTTGATTTGCTCAAATGCTCCGTCCATCATCCCGTTTGGTATCGCATTGTTCGCCCTAATTTGGCAGGGTATGCCCAGACGACGGTCCTTTGCTCACTTTGCTACTGGATTCAAGATAGCCTGGCTGAAGAGGGTTATGAACCCGAAACCGGTCCCAGGATGCTTGTTTCCGGTCCAGGGAAGACTTGGCTTGGCAGTTTCGGCTGGACTGTTCCCATGAGGCACAGGGTCAGACTGATTTGCATATAGCCATGTCGGAACAGGGGTGGTGGAGTGAACTAAAGAAGGATGATGGCTTAAACCCAGATCAGTTGACTGGGGGTGAGTGTTTGATTTGCTCAAATGCTCCGTCCATCATCCCCTTTGGAATCGCTGTGTTCGCCTTAATTTAGCAGAATATGCCCAGACGTGGGTCCCTTGCTCACTTTGCCACTGGATTCAAGATAGCCTGGCTGATGACGGTTATGAACCCGAAACCGGTCCCAGGATGCTTGTTTACGGTCCAGGGAAGACTTGGCTAGGCAGTTCGGGCTGGACTGTTCCCATGAGGCACAGGGTCAGACTGATTTGCATTTCGCTATGTCGGAACTGGGGTGGTGGAGTGAGCTAAAGAATGATGATGGCTTATACCCAGATCAGTTGACTGGGGGTGAGTGTTTGATTCGCTCAAATGCTCTGTCCATCATCCCCTTTGGTATCGCTTTGTTCGCCCTAATTTGACAGGGCATGCCCAGACGTGGGTCCCTTGCTCACTTTGTCACTGGATTCAAGATAGCCTGGCTGATGAGGGTTATGAACCCGAAACCTCTACCAGGATGCTTGTTTCCAGTCCAGGGAAGACTTGGCTTGGCAGTTCGGGCTGGACTGTTCCCATGAGGCACAGGGTCAGACTGATTTGCATATAGCCATGTCGGAACTGGGGTGGTGGAGTGAGATAAAGAATGATGATGGCTTAAACCCAGATCAGTTGACTGGGGGTGAGTGTTTGATTTGCTCAAATGCTCCGTCCATCATCCCCTTTGGTATCGCTTTGTTCACCCTAATTTGGCAGGGTATACCCAGACGTGGGTCCCTTGCTCACTTTGCCACTGGATACAAGATAGCCTGGCTGATAAGGGTTATGAAGCCGAAACCGGTCCCAGGATGCTTGTTTGCGGTCCAATGAAGACTTGGCTTGGCAGTTCGGGCTGTACTGTTCACATGAGGCACAGGATCAGACTGATTTGCATATAGCAATGTCGGAATTGGGGTGGTGGAGTGAGCTAAAGAATGATGATGGCTGAAACCCAGATCAGTTGACTGGGGGTGAGTGTTTGATTTGCTCAAATGCTCCGTCCATCATCCCCTTTGGTATCGCTTTGTTTGCCCTACTTTGGCAGGGTATGCCCAGACGTGGGTCCCTTGCTCACTTTGCCACTGAATTTGAGAAAGCCTGGCTGATGAGGGTTATGAACCCGAAACCGGTCCCAGGATGCTTGTTTCTGGTCCAGGGAAGACTTGGCTGGGCAGTTCGGGCTGGACTGTTCCCATGAGGCACAGGGTCAGACTGATTTGCATATAGCCATGTCGGAACTGGGGTGGTGGAGTGAGCTAAAGAATGATGATGGCTTAAACCCAGATCAGTTGACTGGGGGTGAGTGTTTGATTTGCTCAAAAGCTCCATCCATCATCCCCTTTGGTATCGCTTTGTTCACCCTACTTTGGCAGGGTATGCCCAGACGTGGGTCTCTTGCTCACTTTGCCACTGGATTCAAGATAGCCTGGCTGATGAGGATTATGAACCGGAAACCGGTCCCAGGATGCTTGTTTCCGGTCAAATGAAGACTTAGCTTGGCAGTTCGGCTGGATTGTTCCCATGAGGCACAGGGTCAGACTGATTTGCATATAGCCATGTCGGAACTGGGGTGGTGGAGTGAGCTAAAGAATGATGATGACTTCAAAGCCAGATCAGTTGACTGGAGGTGGGTGTTTGATTTGCTCAAATGCTCTGTCCATCATCCCCTTTGGTATCGCTTTCTTCGCCTTAATTTGGCAGGGTATGCCCAGACATGGATCCCTAGCTCACTTTGCCACTGGATTCAAGATAGCCTGGCTGATGAGGGTTATGAACCCGAAAGCGGTCCCAGGATGTTTGTTTCCGGTCCAGGGAAGACTTGGCTTGGCAGTTCGGGCTGGACTATTCCCATGAGGCACAGGGTCAGACTGATTTGCATATAGCCATGTCGGAATTAGGGTGGTGGAGTGAGCCAAAGAATGATGATGGCTTAAACCCAGATCAGTTGACTGGGGGTGAGTGTTTATTTGCTCAAATGCTCTGTCCATCATCCCCTTTGGTATCGCTTTGTTCGCCCTAATTTGGCAGGGTATGCCTAGACGTGGGTCCCTTGCTCACTTTGCCACTGGATTCAAGATAGCCTGGCTGATGAGGGTTATGAACCCGAAACCGGTCAAAGGATTCTTGTTTGCGGTCCAGGGAAGACCAGGCTTGGCAGTTTGGGCTGCACTGTTCCCATGAGGCACAGGGTCAGACTGATTTGCATAAAGTCATGTCGGAACTGGGGTGGTGGAGTGAGCTAAAGAATGATGATGGCTTAAACCCAGATCAGTTGCCTGGGGGTGAGTGTTTGATTTGCTCAAATGCTCCGTCCATCATCCCCTTTGGTATCGCTTTGTTCGCCCTAATTTGGCAGGGTATGCCCAGACGTGGGTCCCTTGCTCACTTTGCCACTGGATTCAAGACAGCCTGGCTGATGAGGGTTATGAACCCGAAACTGGTCAGAGGATGCTTGTTTCCGTTCCAGGGAAGACTTGGCTTGGCAGTTCGGGCTGGACTGTTCCCATGAGGCACAGGGTCAGACTGATTTGCATATAGCCATGTCGGAACTGGGGTGGTGGAGTGAACTAAAGAATGATGATTGCTTAAACCCAGATCAGTTGACTGGGGGTGAGTATTTGATTTGCTCAGATGCTCCGTCCATCATCCCCTTTGGTATCGCTTTGTTCGCGCTAATTTGGCAGGGTATGCCCAGACCTGGGTCCCTTGCTCACTTTGCCACTGGATTCAAGATAGCCTGGCTGATGAGGGTTATGAACCCGAAACTGGTCCCAGGATGCTTGTTTCCGGTCCAGGGAAGACTTGGCTTGGCAGTTCGGGCTGGACTGTTCCCATGAGGAACAGGGTCAGACTGATTTGCATATAGCCATGTCGGAACTGGGGTGGTGGAGTGAGATAAAGAATGATGATGGCTTAAACCCAGATCAGTTGACTGGGGGTGAGTGTTTGATTTGCTCAAATGCTCCGGCCATCATTTCCTTTGGTATTGCTTTGTTCATCCTGGTGAGTCATGGGAGCATATAAGGGGAATCATACAATGATGGACTCCCTTTTCTGGCTCCTGCCTAAATACTGTTAAACTGAGATAGCAAAATAACGACATAGACAATGCATGTAACCTCTAACCATTGAGGCTACAGGTAAAGCTTTGACCATGAATTGTAACTTCTGAGTTGAAGTAGTGCTCCAACAAATTCTCATCTAGTAGAGCCCTTTCTATCTATGTCCTAGAGCCAGCAATCCACTTGCCCTGCCAGTCCTGGGGTAAGTCCCTACAATTGTGTGTAAGAAAAGTCTTCCACTTCTATAAGCCTCAAAAAAACAACTGGTAACAGGAAACTTTGAAAGTACTTTGCTTTTTTGTATAGCAATTCTGCCATTTCTAAGCACTATAATGACCCAATGTAATGGCACTCAATGTACTGATCTTGGAAGGATGGAAAGCTGAGTTGACATTGCCGGGATACAAAGTCATGAACCGCCCATCTCTGTTTTTCTCACTGAGGAGCTTTTAAGTCACTGTGCCCTCTTGCTAGTGTGATTGCTAAGCGAGATGCAACGATTGCTCCCTTCTATACGCTAGACGTGTCATTGACATAAGGGGCTCATTCCCTAGATTGCTACAAGTATGAGGGTTAAGAAATGTACCCATCTCTCATTCAAGGATGCCACATTTGCTTGAAATATTTATGCCAAAACACAAAACTTGCATATTGTTTCCTGAATTATATCTTCCTTAAAAGTAAACTGATGTGTGATTATAATTGCTACATATCATTGTCCAGTTACATATTTTCTTTCTCTGATGTTAACATGCATGTTAAAATAATGTATAAAGAATGTTCGGTGAACTATGATATCTCAGGTCTAATCACATACAATTTAAAAAGCTACAAGATTAGATGCCAGGTATAAAAACGCACTGGGCTTTAAACTCACTTAACAAAGGAGTGTGCAAGTTGATCTCTTGAACATCTAAAACGTTGTGACTACTAAGGATGGGAACTTGTTAGTTGTTGCTTAAATGCATCAAATTGCTTAGTAGGAGAGTGCTGTACCCTAATCAGAAAATAAAGCTTGATTGATTTCAAGCAATTTCCATGCTCCACTTAGAGATTTTGAAATGGCACGGGGAAAGGAAGATGGAATAAGGAAATGTATGATTACTGGTCCAAGTGCTGACTAAGAATTGTAATGCCACTGTTGGACTAACATTAGTAATACTATTTATAGATGTGAGATGGATGTTATTTAATGGTAAGAGCCTCTGTGGCTCAATGGCTCATTTCACAGTTAGATTCTATTTCATGAGAATGACAGTGACTGCCAAGTATTCATCGTCAATCACATGGAATGAGAATAGAGGACAGAAAGGAGTTGTTAGACCTGTCATTCTTAGTGTGGTCTCCCCCCAAACCTTTTGACTGTTCCCATGAGGTACAGGGTCAGACTGATTTGCATTTTGCCATGTCGGAACTGGGGAGGTGGTGTGAGCTAAAGAATGATGATGGCTTAAACCCAGATCAGTTGACTGGGGGTGAGTGTTTGATTTGCTCAAAAGCTCCGTCCATCATCCCCTTTGGTATCGCTTTGTTCACCCTAACTTGGCAGGGTATGCCCAGACGTGGTCCCTTGCTCACTTTGCCACTGGATTCAAGATAGCCTACCTGATGAGGGTTATGAACCCGAAACCGGTCCCAGGATGCTTGTTTTCTGTCCAATGAAGACTTGGCTTGGCAGTTCGGCTGGACTGTTCCCATGAGGCACAGGGTCAGACTTATTTGCATATAGCCATGTCGGAACTGGGGTGGTGGAGTGAGCTAAAGAATGATAATGGCTTAAACCCAAATCAGTTGACTGAGGGTGAGTGTTTGATTTGCTCAAATGCTCCGTCCATCATCCCCTTTGGTATCGCTTTGTTTGCCCTACTTTGGCAGGGTATGCCCAGACGTGGGTCCCTTGCTCACTTTGCCACTGAATTTGAGAAAGCCTGGCTGATGAGGGTTATGAACCCGAAACCGGTCCCAGGATGCTTGTTTCTGGTCCAGGGAAGACTTGGCTGGGCAGTTCGGGCTGGACTGTTCCCATGAGGCACAGGGTCAGACTGATTTGCATATAGCCATGTCGGAACTGGGGTGGTGGAGTGAGCTAAAGAATGATGATGGCTTAAACCCAGATCAGTTGACTGGGGGTGAGTGTTTGATTTGCTCAAAAGCTCCATCCATCATCCCCTTTGGTATCGCTTTGTTCACCCTACTTTGGCAGGGTATGCCCAGACGTGGGTCTCTTGCTCACTTTGCCACTGGATTCAAGATAGCCTGGCTGATGAGGATTATGAACCGGAAACCGGTCCCAGGATGCTTGTTTCCGGTCAAATGAAGACTTAGCTTGGCAGTTCGGCTGGATTGTTCCCATGAGGCACAGGGTCAGACTGATTTGCATATAGCCATGTCGGAATTAGGGTGGTGGAGTGAGCCAAAGAATGATGATGGCTTAAACCCAGATCAGTTGACTGGGGGTGAGTGTTTATTTGCTCAAATGCTCTGTCCATCATCCCCTTTGGTATCGCTTTGTTCGCCCTAATTTGGCAGGGTATGCCTAGACGTGGGTCCCTTGCTCACTTTGCCACTGGATTCAAGATAGCCTGGCTGATGAGGGTTATGAACCCGAAACCGGTCAAAGGATTCTTGTTTGCGGTCCAGGGAAGACCAGGCTTGGCAGTTTGGGCTGCACTGTTCCCATGAGGCACAGGGTCAGACTGATTTGCATAAAGTCATGTCGGAACTGGGGTGGTGGAGTGAGCTAAAGAATGATGATGGCTTAAACCCAGATCAGTTGCCTGGGGGTGAGTGTTTGATTTGCTCAAATGCTCCGTCCATCATCCCCTTTGGTATCGCTTTGTTCGCCCTAATTTGGCAGGGTATGCCCAGACGTGGGTCCCTTGCTCACTTTGCCACTGGATTCAAGACAGCCTGGCTGATGAGGGTTATGAACCCGAAACTGGTCAGAGGATGCTTGTTTCCGTTCCAGGGAAGACTTGGCTTGGCAGTTCGGGCTGGACTGTTCCCATGAGGCACAGGGTCAGACTGATTTGCATATAGCCATGTCGGAACTGGGGTGGTGGAGTGAACTAAAGAATGATGATTGCTTAAACCCAGATCAGTTGACTGGGGGTGAGTATTTGATTTGCTCAGATGCTCCGTCCATCATCCCCTTTGGTATCGCTTTGTTCGCGCTAATTTGGCAGGGTATGCCCAGACCTGGGTCCCTTGCTCACTTTGCCACTGGATTCAAGATAGCCTGGCTGATGAGGGTTATGAACCCGAAACTGGTCCCAGGATGCTTGTTTCCGGTCCAGGGAAGACTTGGCTTGGCAGTTCGGGCTGGACTGTTCCCATGAGGAACAGGGTCAGACTGATTTGCATATAGCCATGTCGGAACTGGGGTGGTGGAGTGAGATAAAGAATGATGATGGCTTAAACCCAGATCAGTTGACTGGGGGTGAGTGTTTGATTTGCTCAAATGCTCCGGCCATCATTTCCTTTGGTATTGCTTTGTTCATCCTGGTGAGTCATGGGAGCATATAAGGGGAATCATACAATGATGGACTCCCTTTTCTGGCTCCTGCCTAAATACTGTTAAACTGAGATAGCAAAATAACGACATAGACAATGCATGTAACCTCTAACCATTGAGGCTACAGGTAAAGCTTTGACCATGAATTGTAACTTCTGAGTTGAAGTAGTGCTCCAACAAATTCTCATCTAGTAGAGCCCTTTCTATCTATGTCCTAGAGCCAGCAATCCACTTGCCCTGCCAGTCCTGGGGTAAGTCCCTACAATTGTGTGTAAGAAAAGTCTTCCACTTCTATAAGCCTCAAAAAAACAACTGGTAACAGGAAACTTTGAAAGTACTTTGCTTTTTTGTATAGCAATTCTGCCATTTCTAAGCACTATAATGACCCAATGTAATGGCACTCAATGTACTGATCTTGGAAGGATGGAAAGCTGAGTTGACATTGCCGGGATACAAAGTCATGAACCGCCCATCTCTGTTTTTCTCACTGAGGAGCTTTTAAGTCACTGTGCCCTCTTGCTAGTGTGATTGCTAAGCGAGATGCAACGATTGCTCCCTTCTATACGCTAGACGTGTCATTGACATAAGGGGCTCATTCCCTAGATTGCTACAAGTATGAGGGTTAAGAAATGTACCCATCTCTCATTCAAGGATGCCACATTTGCTTGAAATATTTATGCCAAAACACAAAACTTGCATATTGTTTCCTGAATTATATCTTCCTTAAAAGTAAACTGATGTGTGATTATAATTGCTACATATCATTGTCCAGTTACATATTTTCTTTCTCTGATGTTAACATGCATGTTAAAATAATGTATAAAGAATGTTCGGTGAACTATGATATCTCAGGTCTAATCACATACAATTTAAAAAGCTACAAGATTAGATGCCAGGTATAAAAACGCACTGGGCTTTAAACTCACTTAACAAAGGAGTGTGCAAGTTGATCTCTTGAACATCTAAAACGTTGTGACTACTAAGGATGGGAACTTGTTAGTTGTTGCTTAAATGCATCAAATTGCTTAGTAGGAGAGTGCTGTACCCTAATCAGAAAATAAAGCTTGATTGATTTCAAGCAATTTCCATGCTCCACTTAGAGATTTTGAAATGGCACGGGGAAAGGAAGATGGAATAAGGAAATGTATGATTACTGGTCCAAGTGCTGACTAAGAATTGTAATGCCACTGTTGGACTAACATTAGTAATACTATTTATAGATGTGAGATGGATGTTATTTAATGGTAAGAGCCTCTGTGGCTCAATGGCTCATTTCACATTTAGATTCTATTTCATGAGAATGACAGTGACTGCCAAGTATTCATCGTCAATCACATGGAATGAGAATAGAGGACAGAAAGGAGTTGTTAGACCTGTCATTCTTAGTGTGGTCTCCCCCCAAACCTTTTGACTGTTCCCATGAGGTACAGGGTCAGACTGATTTGCATTTTGCCATGTCGGAACTGGGGAGGTGGTGTGAGCTAAAGAATGATGATGGCTTAAACCCAGATCAGTTGACTGGGGGTGAGTGTTTGATTTGCTCAAAAGCTCCGTCCATCATCCCCTTTGGTATCGCTTTGTTCACCCTAACTTGGCAGGGTATGCCCAGACGTGGTCCCTTGCTCACTTTGCCACTGGATTCAAGATAGCCCGGCTGATGAGGGTTATGAACCCGAAACCGGTCCCAGGATGCTTGTTTTCTGTCCAATGAAGACTTGGCTTGGCAGTTCGGCTGGACTGTTCCCATGAGGCACAGGGTCAGACTTATTTGCATATAGCCATGTCGGAACTGGGGTGGTGGAGTGAGCTAAAGAATGATAATGGCTTAAACCCAAATCAGTTGACTGAGGGTGAGTGTTTGATTTGCTCAAATGCTCCGTCCATCATCCCCTTTGGTATCGCTTTGTTTGCCCTACTTTGGCAGGGTATGCCCAGACGTGGGTCCCTTGCTCACTTTGCCACTGAATTTGAGAAAGCCTGGCTGATGAGGGTTATGAACCCGAAACCGGTCCCAGGATGCTTGTTTCTGGTCCAGGGAAGACTTGGCTGGGCAGTTCGGGCTGGACTGTTCCCATGAGGCACAGGGTCAGACTGATTTGCATATAGCCATGTCGGAACTGGGGTGGTGGAGTGAGCTAAAGAATGATGATGGCTTAAACCCAGATCAGTTGACTGGGGGTGAGTGTTTGATTTGCTCAAAAGCTCCATCCATCATCCCCTTTGGTATCGCTTTGTTCACCCTACTTTGGCAGGGTATGCCCTGACGTGGGTCTCTTGCTCACTTTGCCACTGGATTCAAGATAGCCTGGCTGATGAGGATTATGAACCGGAAACCGGTCCCAGGATGCTTGTTTCCGGTCAAATGAAGACTTAGCTTGGCAGTTCGGCTGGATTGTTCCCATGAGGCACAGGGTCAGACTGATTTGCATATAGCCATGTCGGAACTGGGGTGGTGGAGTGAGCTAAAGAATGATGATGACTTCAAAGCCAGATCAGTTGACTGGAGGTGGGTGTTTGATTTGCTCAAATGCTCTGTCCATCATCCCCTTTGGTATCGCTTTCTTCGCCTTAATTTGGCAGGGTATGCCCAGACATGGATCTCTAGCTCACTTTGCCACTGGATTCAAGATAGCCTGGCTGATGAGGGTTATGAACCCGAAAGCGGTCCCAGGATGTTTGTTTCCGGTCCAGGGAAGACTTGGCTTGGCAGTTCGGGCTGGACTATTCCCATGAGGCACAGGGTCAGACTGATTTGCATATAGCCATGTCGGAATTAGGGTGGTGGAGTGAGCCAAAGAATGATGATGGCTTAAACCCAGATCAGTTGACTGGGGGTGAGTGTTTATTTGCTCAAATGCTCTGTCCATCATCCCCTTTGGTATCGCTTTGTTCGCCCTAATTTGGCAGGGTATGCCTAGACGTGGGTCCCTTGCTCACTTTGCCACTGGATTCAAGATAGCCTGGCTGATGAGGGTTATGAACCCAAATCCGGTCCCAGGATGCTTGTTTCCGGTCCAGGTAAGACTTGGCTTGGCAGTTCGGGCTGGACTGTTCCAATGAGACACAGGGTAAGACTGATTTGCATATAGCCATGTCAGAACTGGGGTGGTGGAGTGAGATAAAGAATGATGATGGCTTAAACCCAGATCAGTTGACTGGGGGTGAGTGTTTGATTTGCTCAAATGCTCCGTCCATCATCCCCTTTGGTATCGCTTTGTTCACCCTAATTTGGCAGGCTATACCCAGACATGGGTCCCTTGCTCACTTTGCCACTGGATTCAAGATAACCTGGCTGATGAGGGTTATGAACCCGAAACCGGTCCCAGGATGCTTGTTTGCGGTCCAATGAAGACTTGGCTTGGCAGTTCGGGCTGGACTGTTCCCATGAGGCACAGGATCAGACTGATTTGCATATAGCAATGTCAGAATTGGGGTGGTGGAGTGAGCTAAAGAATGATGATGGCTTAAACCCAGATCAGTTGACTGAGGCTGAGCTTTTGATTTGCTCAAATGCTCCGTCCATCATCCCCTTTGGTATCGCTTTGTTGGCCCTACTTTGGCAGGGGATGCCCAGACGTGGGTCCCTTGCTCACTTTGCCACTGAATTTGAGAAAGCCTGGCTGATGAGGGTTATGAACCCGAAACCGGTCCCAGGATGCTTGTTTCCGTTCCAGGGAAGACTTGGCTTGGCAGTTCGGGCTGGACTGTTCCCATGAGGCACAGGGTCAGACTGATTTGCATATAGCCATGTCGGAACTGGGGTGGAGGAGTGAACTAAAGAATCATGATTGCTTAAACCCAGATCAGTTGACTGGGGGTGAGTGTTTGATTTGCTCAAATGCTCCGTCCATCATCCCCTTTGGTATCGCTTTGTTCGCGCTAATTTGTCAGGGTATGCCCAGACGTGGGTCCCTTGCTCACTTTGCCACTGGATTCAAGATAGCGTGGCTGATGAGGGTTATGAACCCGAAACTGGTCCCAGGATGCTTGTTTCCGGTCCAGGGAAGACTTGGCTTGGCAGTTCGGGCTGGACTGTTCCCATGAGGAACAGGGTCAGACTGATTTGCATATAGCCATGTCGGAACTGGGGTGGTGGAGTGAGATAAAGAATGATGATGGCTTAAACCCAGATCAGTTGACTGGGGGTGAGTGTTTGATTTGCTCAAATGCTCCGTCCATCATTTCCTTTAGTATTGCTTTGTTCATCCTGGTGAGTCATGGGAGCATATAAGGGGAATCATACAATGATGGACTCCCTTTTCTGGCTCCTGCCTAAATACTGTTAAACTGAGATAGCAAAATAACGACATAGACAATGCATGTAACCTCTAACCATTGAGGCTACAGGTAAAGCTTTGACCATGAATTGTAGCTTCTGAGTTGAAGTAGTGCTCCAACAAATTCTTGCTAAAATGCATAAAAATAACTTAGTAGGAGAGTGCTGTACCCTAATCAGAAAATAAAGCTTGATTGATTTCAAGCCATTTCCATGCTCCACTTAGAGATTTTGAAATGGCACGGGGAAAGGAAGATGGAATAAGGAAATGTATGATTACTGGTCCAAGTGCTGACTAAGAATTGTAATGCCACTGTTGGACTAACATTAGTAATACTATTTATAGATGTGAGATGGATGTTATTTAATGGTAAGAGCCTCTGTGGCTCAATGGCTCATTTCACATTTAGAGTCTATTTCATGAGAATGGCAGTGACTGCCAAGTATTCATCGTCAATCACATGGAATGAGAATAGAGGACAGAAAGGAGTTGTTAGACCTGTCATTCTTAGTGTGGTCTCCCCCCAAACCTTTTGACTGTTCCCATGAGGTACAGGGTCAGAATTATTTGCATATAGCCATGTCGGAACTGGGGAGGTGGTGTGAGCTAAAGAATGATGATGGCTTAAACCCAAATCAGTTGACTGAGGGTGAGTGTTTGATTTGCTCAAATGCTCCGTCCATCATCCCCTTTGGTATTGCTTTGTTCACCCTAATTTGGCAGGCTATACCCAGACGTGGGTCCCTTGCTCACTTTGCCACTGGATTCAAGATAGCCTGGCTGATGAGGGTTATGAACCCGAAACCGGTCCCAGGATGCTTGTTTGCGGTCCAATGAAGACTTGGCTTGGCAGTTCGGCTGGACTGTTCCCATGAGGCACTGGGTCAGAATTATTTGCATATAGCCATGTCGGAACTGGGGTGGTGGAGTGAGCTAAAGAATGATAATGGCTTAAACCCAAATCAGTTGACTGAGGGTGAGTGTTTGATTTGCTCAAATGCTCCGTCCATCATCCCCTTTGGTATTGCTTTGTTCACCCTAATTTGGCAGGCTATACCCAGACGTGGGTCCCTTGCTCACTTTGCCACTGGATTCAAGATAGCCTGGCTGATGAGGGTTATGAACCCGAAACCGGTCCCAGGATGCTTGTTTGCGGTCCAATGAAGACTTGGCTTGGCAGTTCGGGCTGGACTGTTCCCACGAGGCACAGGATCAGACTGATTTGCATATAGCAATGTTGGAATTGGGGTGGTGGAGTGAGCTAAAGAATGATGATGGCTTAAACCCAGATCAGTTGACTGGGGCTGAGCTTTTGATTTGCTCAAATGCTCCGTCCATCATCCCCTTTGGTATCGCTTTGTTCACCCTACTTTGGCAGGGTATGCCCAGACGTGGGTCTCTTGCTCACTTTGCCACTGAATTTGAGAAAGCCTGGCTGATGAGGGTTATGAACCCGAAACCGGTCCCAGGATGCTTGTTTTCTGTCCAATGAAGACTTGGCTTGGCAGTTCGGCTGGACTGTTCCCATGAGGCACTGGGTCAGAATTATTTGCATATAGCCATGTCGGAACTGGGGTGGTGGAGTGAGCTAAAGAATGATAATGGCTTAAACCCAAATCAGTTGACTGAGGGTGAGTGTTTGATTTGCTCAAATGCTCCGTCCATCATCCCCTTTGGTATCGCTTTGTTCGCCTTAATTTCGCAGGGTATGCCCAGACGTGGGTCCCTTGCTCAATTTGCCACTGGATTCAAGATAGCCTGGCTGATGAGGGTTATGAACCCAAATCCGGTCCCAGGATGCTTGTTTCCGGTCGAGGTAAGACTTGGCTTGGCAGTTCGGGCTGGACTTTTCCCATGAGGCACAGGGTCAGACTGATTTTCATATAGCCATGTCGGAATTGGGGTGGTGGAGTGAGCTAAAGAATGATGATGGCTTAAACCCAGATCAGTTGACATGGGGGGTGAGTGTTTGATTCGCTCAAATGCTCTGTCCATCATCCCCTTCGGTATCGCTTTGTTCGCCCGAATTTGGCAGGGTATGCCCAGACGTGGGTCCCTTGCTCACTTTGCCACTGGATTCAAGATAGCCTGGCTGATGAGGGTTATGAACCCGAAACCGGTACCAGGATGCTTGTTTCTGGTCCAGGGAAGACTTGGCTTGGCAGTTCGGGCTGGACTGTTCCAATGAGGCACAGGGTAAGACTGATTTGCATATAGCCATGTCAGAACTGGGGTGGTGGAGTGAGATAAAGAATGATGATGGCTTAAACCCAGATCAGTTGACTGGGGGTGAGTGTTTGATTTGCTCAAATGCTCCGTCCATCATCCCCTTTGGTATCGCTTTGTTCACCCTAATTTGGCAGGCTATACCCAGACGTGGGTCCCTTGCTCACTTTGCCACTGGATTCAAGATAGCCTGGCTGATGAGGGTTATGAACCCGAAACCGGTCCCAGGATGCTTGTTTGCGGTCCAATGAAGACTTGGCTTGGCAGTTCGGGCTGGACTGTTCCCACGAGGCACAGGATCAGACTGATTTGCATATAGCAATGTTGGAATTGGGGTGGTGGAGTGAGCTAAAGAATGATGATGGCTTAAACCCAGATCAGTTGACTGGGGCTGAGCTTTTGATTTGCTCAAATGCTCCGTCCATCATCCCCTTTGGTATCGCTTTGTTCACCCTACTTTGGCAGGGTATGCCCAGACGTGGGTCTCTTGCTCACTTTGCCACTGAATTTGAGAAAGCCTGGCTGATGAGGGTTATGAACCCGAAACCGGTCCCAGGATGCTTGTTTTCTGTCCAATGAAGACTCGGCTTGGCAGTTCGGCTGGACTGTTCCCATGAGGCACAGGGTCAGAATTATTTGCATATAGCCATGTCGGAACTGGGGTGGTGGAGTGAGCTAAAGAATGATAATGGTTTAAACCCAAATCAGTTGACTGAGGGTGAGTGTTTGATTTGCTCAAATGCTCCGTCCATCATCCCCTTTGGTATCGCTTTGTTCACCTTAATTTCGCAGGGTAAGCCCAGACGTGGGTCCCTTGCTCAATTTGCCACTGGATACAAGATAGCCTGGCTGATGAGGGTTATGAACCCGAAACCGGTCCCAGGATGCTTGTTTGCGGTCCAATGAAGACTTGGCTTGGCAGTTCGGGCTGGACTGTTCCCACGAGGCACAGGATCAGACTGATTTGCATATAGCCATGTCGGAATTGGGGTGGTGGAGTGAGCTAAAGAATGATGATGGCTTAAACCCAGATCAGTTGACATGGGGGGTGAGTGTTTGATTCGCTCAAATGCTCTGTCCATCATCCCCTTTGGTATCGCTTTGTTCACCCGAATTTGGCAGGGCATGCCCAGACGTGGGTCCCTTGCTCCCTTTGCCACTGGATTCAAGATAGCCTGGCTGATGAGGGTTATGAACCCGAAACCGGTCCCAGGATGCTTGTTTGCGGTCCAATGAAGACTTGGCTTGGCAGTTCGGGCTGGACTGTTCCCACGAGGCACAGGATCAGACTGATTTGCATATAGCAATGTTGGAATTGGGGTGGTGGAGTGAGCTAAAGAATGATGATGGCTTAAACCCAGATCAGTTGACTGGGGCTGAGCTTTTGATTTGCTCAAATGCTCCGTCCATCATCCCCTTTGGTATCGCTTTGTTCACCCTACTTTGGCAGGGTATGCCCAGACGTGGGTCTCTTGCTCACTTTGCCACTGAATTTGAGAAAGCCTGGCTGATGAGGGTTATGAACCCGAAACCGGTCCCAGGATGCTTGTTTTCTGTCCAATGAAGACTTGGCTTGGCAGTTCGGCTGGACTGTTCCCATGAGGCACTGGGTCAGAATTATTTGCATATAGCCATGTCGGAACTGGGGTGGTGGAGTGAGCTAAAGAATGATAATGGCTTAAACCCAAATCAGTTGACTGAGGGTGAGTGTTTGATTTGCTCAAATGCTCCGTCCATCATCCCCTTTGGTATCGCTTTGTTCGCCTTAATTTCGCAGGGTATGCCCAGACGTGGGTCCCTTGCTCAATTTGCCACTGGATTCAAGATAGCCTGGCTGATGAGGGTTATGAACCCAAATCCGGTCCCAGGATGCTTGTTTCCGGTCCAGGTAAGACTTGGCTTGGCAGTTCGGGCTGGACTTTTCCCATGAGGCACAGGGTCAGACTGATTTTCATATAGCCATGTCGGAATTGGGGTGGTGGAGTGAGCTAAAGAATGATGATGGCTTAAACCCAGATCAGTTGACATGGGGGGTGAGTGTTTGATTCGCTCAAATGCTCTGTCCATCATCCCCTTCGGTATCGCTTTGTTCGCCCGAATTTGGCAGGGTATGCCCAGACGTGGGTCCCTTGCTCACTTTGCCACTGGATTCAAGATAGCCTGGCTGATGAGGGTTATGAACCCGAAACCGGTACCAGGATGCTTGTTTCTGGTCCAGGGAAGACTTGGCTTGGCAGTTCGGGCTGGACTGTTCCAATGAGGCACAGGGTAAGACTGATTTGCATATAGCCATGTCAGAACTGGGGTGGTGGAGTGAGATAAAGAATGATGATGGCTTAAACCCAGATCAGTTGACTGGGGGTGAGTGTTTGATTTGCTCAAATGCTCCGTCCATCATCCCCTTTGGTATCGCTTTGTTCACCCTAATTTGGCAGGCTATACCCAGACGTGGGTCCCTTGCTCACTTTGCCACTGGATTCAAGATAGCCTGGCTGATGAGGGTTATGAACCCGAAACCGGTCCCAGGATGCTTGTTTGCGGTCCAATGAAGACTTGGCTTGGCAGTTCGGGCTGGACTGTTCCCACGAGGCACAGGATCAGACTGATTTGCATATAGCAATGTTGGAATTGGGGTGGTGGAGTGAGCTAAAGAATGATGATGGCTTAAACCCAGATCAGTTGACTGGGGCTGAGCTTTTGATTTGCTCAAATGCTCCGTCCATCATCCCCTTTGGTATCGCTTTGTTCACCCTACTTTGGCAGGGTATGCCCAGACGTGGGTCTCTTGCTCACTTTGCCACTGAATTTGAGAAAGCCTGGCTGATGAGGGTTATGAACCCGAAACCGGTCCCAGGATGCTTGTTTTCTGTCCAATGAAGACTCGGCTTGGCAGTTCGGCTGGACTGTTCCCATGAGGCACAGGGTCAGAATTATTTGCATATAGCCATGTCGGAACTGGGGTGGTGGAGTGAGCTAAAGAATGATAATGGTTTAAACCCAAATCAGTTGACTGAGGGTGAGTGTTTGATTTGCTCAAATGCTCCGTCCATCATCCCCTTTGGTATCGCTTTGTTCACCTTAATTTCGCAGGGTAAGCCCAGACGTGGGTCCCTTGCTCAATTTGCCACTGGATACAAGATAGCCTGGCTGATGAGGGTTATGAACCCGAAACCGGTCCCAGGATGCTTGTTTGCGGTCCAATGAAGACTTGGCTTGGCAGTTCGGGCTGGACTGTTCCCACGAGGCACAGGATCAGACTGATTTGCATATAGCCATGTCGGAATTGGGGTGGTGGAGTGAGCTAAAGAATGATGATGGCTTAAACCCAGATCAGTTGACATGGGGGGTGAGTGTTTGATTCGCTCAAATGCTCTGTCCATCATCCCCTTTGGTATCGCTTTGTTCACCCGAATTTGGCAGGGCATGCCCAGACGTGGGTCCCTTGCTCACTTTGCCACTGGATTCAAGATAGCCTGGCTGATGAGGGTTATGAACCCGAAGCCGGTACCAGGATGCTTGTTTCTGGTCCAGGGAAGACTTGGCTTGGCAGTTCGGGCTGGACTGTTCCAATGAGGCACAGGGTAAGACTGATTTGCATATAGCCATGTCAGAACTGGGGTGGTGGAGTGAGATAAAGAATGATGATGGCTTGAACCCAGATCAGTTGACTGGGGGTGAGTGTTTGATTTGCTCAAATGCTCCGTCCATCATCCCCTTTGGTATCGCTTTGTTCACCCTAATTTGGCAGGCTATACCCAGACGTGGGTCCCTTGCTCACTTTGCCACTGGATTCAAGATAGCCTGGCTGATGAGGGTTATGAACCCGAAACCGGTCCCAGGATGCTTGTTTGCGGTCCAATGAAGACTTGGCTTGGCAGTTCGGGCTGGACTGTTCCCACGAGGCACAGGATCAGACTGATTTGCATATAGCAATGTCGGAATTGGGGTGGTGGAGTGAGCTAAAGAATGATGATGGCTTAAACCCAGATCAGTTGACTGGGGCTGAGCTTTTGATTTGCTCAAATGCTCAGTCCATCATCCCCTTTGGTATCGCTTTGTTCACCCTACTTTGGCAGGGTATGCCCAGACGTGGGTCCCTTGCTCACTTTGCCACTGAATTTGAGAAAGCCTGGCTGATGAGGGTTATGAACCCGAAACCGGTCCCAGGATGCTTGTTTCCGGTCAAATGAAGACTTAGCTTGGCAGTTCGGCTGGATTGTTTCCATGAGGCACAGGGTCAGACTGATTTGCATATAGCCATGTCGGAACTGGGGTGATGGAGTGAGCTAAAGAATGATGATGGCTTCAAAGCCAGATCAGTTGACTGGGGGTGGGTGTTTGATTTGCTCAAATGCTCTGCCCATCATCCCCTTTGGTATCGCTTTGTTTGCCTTAATTTGGCAGGGTATGCCCAGACGTGGGTCCCTTGCTCACTTTGCCACTAGATTCAAGATAGCCTGGCTGATGAGGGTTATGAACCCAAAAGCGGTCCCAGAATGCTTGTTTCCGGTCCAGGGAAGACTTGGCTTGGCAGTTCGGGCTGGACTATTCCCATGAGGCACAGGGTCAGACTGATTTGCATATAGCCATGTCGGAATTGGGTTGGTGGAGTGAGCCAAAGAACGATGATGGCTTAAACCCAGATCAGTTGACTGGGGGTGAGTGTTTGATTCGCTCAAATGCTCTGTCCATCATCTCCTTTGGTATCGCTCTGTTCGCCCTAATTTGGCAGGGTATGCCTAGACGTGGGTCCCTTGCTCACTTTGCCACTGGATTCAAGATAGCCTGGCTGATGAGGGTTATGAACCCGAAACCGGTCCCAGGATTCTTGTTTGCGGTCCAGGAAAGACCAGGCTTGGCAGTTCGGGCTGGACTGTTCCCATGACGCACAGGGTCAGACTGATTTGCATATAGTCATGTCGGAACTGGGGTGGTGGAGTGAGCTAAAGAATGATGATGGCTTAAACCCAGATCAGTTGACTGGGGGTGAGTGTTTGATTTGCTCAAATGCTCCGTCCATCATCCCCTTTGGTATCGCTTTGTTCGCCCTAATTTGGCAGGGTATGCCCAGACGTGGGTCCCTTGCTCACTTTGCCACTGGATTCAAGATAGCCTGGCTGATGAGGGTTATGAACCTGAAACCGGTCCCAGGATGCTTGTTTCCGTTCCAGGGAAGACTTGGCTTGGCAGTTCGGGCTGGACTGTTCCCATGAGGCACAGGGTCAGACTGATTTGCATATAGTCATGTCGGAACTGGGGTGGTGGAGTGAACTAAAGAATGATGCTGGCTTAAACCCAGATCAGTTGACTGTGGGTGAGTGTTTGATTTGCTCAAATGCTCCGTCCATCATCCCCTTTGGTATCGCTTTGTTAGCGCTAATTTGGCAGGGTATGCCCAGACGTGGGTCCCTTGCTCACTTTGCCACTGGTTTCAAGATAGCCTGGCTGATGAGGGTTATGAGCCCGAAACTGATCCCAGGATGCTTGTTTCCGGTCCAGGGAAGACTTGGCTTGGCAGTTCGGGCTGGACTGTTCCCTTGAGGCACTGGGTCAGACTGATTTGCATATAGCCAGGTCGGAACTGGGGTGGTGGAGTGAGATAAAGAATGATGATGGCTTAAACCCAGATCAGTTGACTGTGGGTGAGTGTTTGATTTGCTCAAATGCTCCGTCCATCATCTCCTTTGGTATTGCTTTGTTCATCCTGGTGAGTCTTGGGAGCATATAAGGGGAATCATGCAATGATGGACTCCCTTTTCTGGCTCCTGCCTAAATACTGTTAAACTGAGATAGCAAAATAATGACATAGACAATGCATGTAACCTCTAACCATTGAGGCTACAGGTAAAGCTTTGACCATGAATTGTAACTTCTGAGTTGAAGTAGTGCTCCAACAAATTCTCATCTAGTAGAGCCCTTTCTATCTGTGTCCTAGAACCATCAATCCACTTGCCCTGCCAGTCCTGGGGTAAGTCCCTACAATTGTGTGTAAGAAGAGTCTTCCACTTCTATAAGCCTCAAAAAAACAACTGGTAACAGGAAACTTTGAAAGTACTTTGCTTTTTTGTATAGCAATTCTGCCATTTCTAAGCACTATAATGACCCAATGTAATGGCACTCAATGTACTGATCTTGGAAGGATGGAAAGCTGAGTTGACATTGCCGGGATACAAAGTCATGAACCGCCCATCACTGTTTTTCTCACTGAGGAGCTTTTAAGTAACGGTGCCCTCTTGCTAGTGTGATTGCTAAGCGAGATGCAACTATTGCTCCCTTCTATAGGCTAGACGTGTCATTGACATAAGGGGCTCATTCCCTAGATTGCTACAAGTATGAGGGTTAAGAAATGTACCCATCTCTCATTCAAGGATGCCACATTTGCTTGCAATATTTATGCCAAAACACAAAACTTGCATATTGTTTCCTGAATTATATTTTCCTTAAAAGTAAACTGATGTGTGATTATAATTGCTACAGATCATTGTCCAGTTACATATTTTCTTTCTCTGATGTTAACATGCATGTTAAAATAATGTATAAAGAATGTTCTGTGAACTATGATATCTCAGGTCTAATCACATACAATTTAAAAAGCTACAAGATTAGATGCCAGGTATAAAAACGCATTTGGCTTTAAACTCACTTAACAAAGGAGTGTGCAAGTTGATCTCTTGAACATCTAAAACGTTGCGACTACTAAGGATGGGAACTTGTTAGTTCTTGCTAAAATGCATCAAATTACTTAGTAGGAGAGTGCTGTACCCGAATCAGAAAATAAAGCTTGATTGATTTCGAGCAATTTCCATGCTCCACTTAGAGATTTTGAAATGGCACTGGGAAAGGAAGATGGAATAAGGAAATGTATGATTACTGGTCCAAGTGCTGACTAAGAATTGTAATGCCACAGTTGGACTAACATTAGTAATACTATTTATAGATGTGAGATGGATGTTATTGAATGGTAAGAGCCTCTCTGGCTCAATGGCTCATTTTCTATTTAGATTCTATGTCATGAGAATGGCAGTGACTGCCAAGTATTCATCGTCAATCACATGGAATGAGAATAGAGGACAGAAAGGAGTTGTTAGACCTGTCATTCTTAGTGTGGTCTCCCCCCAAACCTTTTGCCTGTTTACCTACTCTTTTTGCTGAATCTTTTTGTTGGCTTTAGGACTCTGAGCATTTTACTACTGTTGACCAATGGTGCATCTACCTTTCCCCTAAACACAATTGGCATATGTAATTTGCTTGAAAGTCCATCGCAAAGTGGTATAACAAATACCCAGAGCCTGCAAATTAAATACTACTCGTGAGCCTGCAGCACTGAATGTGCCATCCACACAAGAGATCCTTTCACATGTCCCAGGCCTGCCACTGCAGAGCCTGTGAGTGCAGTTTTACTGCCACTTTGATTTTCTGTTTAAAACCCTTTGCCAAACCTGAAACTCCCCTTTTATTGCATATAAGTCACCCCTATAGTAGGCCCTAGGTCACCCATAAGTCCTGTGTAAGTAAAAGGAAGGACTCGTACCTTTACGTTTTTCATATCCTGGTAGGGAAAACACCTACATTTGTTTTCCACTACTATGAGGCCTCCTCCTCTCAGAGGCTAACATTGGAAATTCCTTAACCCCTTCGCTGCGGGGGGGTATTTCCCCCGCTGTGCTCGGGGGTGGGGAGCGTGCACAGCGCCCCCATGCTCATGATGAGCTCAGCTTGTCATGAGCATGGAAGGTGTTAATACACTTTTACAATGTAATGCCTGATTAGAAATGAGTGTCTGTTTCATGTTTTATATCTTCGGAATGGTAATGATAAATGCTCTTTACTGGTAAATCTGGAAAATAATGTTACTGTTTCAGAAATGTTAATTTTAGACAGTGGACATTTATTTGCTCTTATAGCTCTGTGTGCTTGCAGCCTGTCTCCAATAAATGTGTGGTGTGGGTGACAGCTACACTTTGTGCATTTCCTCTAGACAGCCACAAACACAGAAGGGTAGATGTGTCTGAGTACTTACCTGCATTCTCATGGCTTTTCCTGGGCAGGAAAGTAGAGATGGAGCTGACACACCTGAATAGACAGTATCCTTCACCCACACAAAGGGCTTATTAGCCTCCACAGCTAGTCTGGAGCCAGGGCTGGGAAGATGGGGCTTCTTTGCACTTTAAAGACCCTTCTTGGAAGTTACCCCCACTTCTAAGCCACAACTCGGTATAAGTAGTGGGGCTCTGCCCCATCAAATTAGACACGTTTGTACCTGTAACTGAACTCTGTCAAAAGAAACGCTGTGCTGCATAAAGGAATGGCATTCTGCTGGAGTGTTTATTTGGAAAGCCTGGTTTTCTGATGTGCTGCCCTGATGCTTCTTCCCTGCCGCTCTCTTACCCTGCTGAAGGAGAGTTGGACTTTGCCTTGAAACTGAAGTAATCTCCAAGGGCTTGCTGGCTTGCCTCCTGTTGCTTGAGACTCAGGCCTCTCAAAGTCTCTACCCCGGCTCATGTGCCTGGTGAATTGGAAGTGGAACCAGATACTTGCATCAGACAAATCGACCAGTCTGTGGGTGCCAGAACTGTTTCAGCGACCCTGTTGCAGGAGTAGAATGTGTGCATCGGTCTTGGAAACAATGCATCGCCTTGAGAGCCTGACGCATTAGAACCATGCATTGCCACCGCTGCACATCACTTTTGAAACCAACACATCTCGGCCTGCCGCTTCGTCAAAGGAACCGATGCTTCGACCCCAAATGTGTGGATAAAATCAATGCTTCACCTTGGTTGTGGGTTCGACATCGAAGCATCACCCATCTGCCACCCTGCATCTCGCTGTTGTGACCAGGATCAAGGTACTGCATTCACCAGGCCCGCGTGGCTTCTGTCCCCAGCCTGCGCTTCATTGCGGTTGGCCTAAACTGTTGGCTTTGCCAGAGTCCAGCGTGACCAGATAACTCCTGATGACATATTGCTTCTAAGCTCTAGAATTCTTTATATTCTTTAACAATTCATATCTCAACTTCTACCTATTGGACTATTGTGATTTTGGTCTTGATGTTTTAATAACGTTATTGTCTATTTTCCTAAGCCAGTGTGGAGTCTTTTTTGTGGTGTTTTCATCGTATTACTTTTGTGTTGTATTTCACAAACAATTAACAAATTGTTTTTTTAGATAAGCCTGCGGTAAGCATAGGTCATCTTTTAGTGTGCATCCTACTTACCCTGACTAGGGTTGCGGTTCCTGCTTGGACAGGGTATACCTCTGCCAACCACAAACCCAATTTCTAACATTGGTGATCACTCACTAAAAAGAAGAGAGGTACCCATATTAATCAAATCTGGGTTGAAAGCGAAGTACAGCAACAAAATTAGAAAATGTCCCAATTTAAGCACATAGGACTATAATATCGGATCTAACTGAACTAGCAAGAAAGATCAAACACATTCTATTTTAAACAACCTATAGGGAAAAAGATGCTGATGCCACTTTAGAGAACATGCACAATGTAATAATATCATAAGGTATCACAACAGTAACCACAAAACAATAGGTATCATGTGGAGTATTTCTTGCAATTTATTCCATAAAGTTTATGCACAATTATATTAAAATTGGATTTAATCCAAACATGTTAAAACATAATAAAACCACAACAAAAATTCATATATCCAATGCAATTGGAGAAAAATGAGACAGTTGTCGACGCAGCGTTTCGGTTTTTTGAGATTAAAATACCTTCTTCAGGACAGTTCTAAATTAATAAAAACATACAATTAAAAACAATCATCATAGTACAGGGTACATGTTATAACCAATTGCAGTTCAGTGGCATTCTTTAACATATTTTAGTTCTCTTTTACATTTCATCATAAAAGCATCTTAATCCTCCCTAAGTGGTCTTTTTGGTCTCTTATACAAAGCTAAATTCATAGAGAATTCTTCTCTAATTCTGATCTTTATATCAAGGTCTTCCAAGGATAGACAAAACACTATAATTCCCAAAAACGTTCAAAGAACAGAAACACACCATAATCCCAATGTCTGTAATTCTTGAACGTACCTCACATTATATTTTTTATAGGGAAGATATCTTCATTGTATCTTATTCAGTTCTTTAGTGTGTCAGGACCCAAATGGGGATAATGGGATTCTGATCCTCACTAGAATCTCGAGTTTCCCTGGTGAGATATAGATATATTTTAAACCAACTAACATCTTAAGGGTCTCAGAAATCTATCGTAATTGTCAGTGTTATATCTCTCTTTGTACGTTGAGTGAAAGTAACGGATATCCAGAGGAGCCACCAAGATATATTCTAAGGGAGACAGTACGCACTATTATATTACTTGACTCGTATAATTGTGTACTGTGTGACTTATACCCAAAGGTCCCGAGCGAAACTTACCAAAGTAATAGGCATATAAATATGTAGCCGCGCACTGAATCCAGCTTATTTCTATGGCATGAAGTTTGCGGGGGTTGTCCTCCCTTGTTTGTTTATTTTGATAAAAACAAAATCTGCAATACAGAAAAATTCACTGTTTGTAAGGTATCTCTAATCTTATTGATACATCATTGCCTATTAATTCGAGGTAGATGCCGGCGTTTGATTTATATTAAAGTATTCTCCAATGCTATATTATTCCCCCTTTAATAATCTGTTTGCACTACATCTCAGTTTAATTTATTTCGCAAGACACGTGTTGTTGCAGCTTCACATTCTTATAGAACATGAGGGGTATGCCTGGTCTCATGTTAATATTGTCAGGCACAGTATCTTGTTCTTATTTGTAATTATTAACTATGATTGAATTGTTGATACATATTATCGAGTGTCTGTTACAGAAAATGATTCGTAGACCACTCGAGAGCAAAGCTAAACCTAAACCGTTATAACAGCTATTAGGAGAAAGGCTACGGGCATTTTATGAACAGCCAGCTCACATTACATTTTATGGCTATGCTTTTATTTCCTTTTTTATGGAAACTACATATTAGTCTTTTTTATAAAGCACACCAAGAGTTGTACTTACTCGCATTAGCAGCATTGCCCATTTATAGGTTCTAAGTGATCTGCCTGATCTCTTGTTGATATTATCCTACTCTATATCTTTAACTGTGGTCGCTTTTAGTGATACATATTATCGAGTTTAGTTTCTAGTTAGCTGGTCGTATTCCTGGTCCAATTATTCTCAAATCGAGTGAGGAGCCCACTCGAGACCAAACACTGCATTTAAATGTTAAGCAATTATTCAAAAAAATCATTTTAAAAAAGGGGGCTTTTAAGTTTACTTAAACCGCCGTTGCATGTTACTTTTGGTTGCTACTCTAATGTGTCTCCACTCCCAAATGCCTTGGCGAAGTTATATCTTGCTTAAAATAAGCGAACTATCATTAGGAGTATAACTACAATGTCATTAATTGCGGGCGCCTCGTATCCGACAGTGCTTACCTTCACAGATATATTTGGCCTCCCTGCTCCTTCTGGTTCCTCAAGGTCTTCGTAACTCCTGATTTTACACAGAAAGCGGAAGATTCAATCAAAACGGCGCCTTGAATAGTACCCATTCTCCTATTGGCTAATTCAATCATGTCACGTGATGCACGGTATACGTGTCATCCGTACACCAGTTTTTTAAAAAAAAGGGGTTGTTCGAGCGAGAGCTTTATTAGATATCGCAAGCCATATCTAAACACTCCCTAAACTAGAGAACCGCAATTCCTCGCTTTGGTTAAAGTTACCATATTACAAATGGGCCAAATGCTTACTGATATCTGTGAAATTTATAACAACATTAAATTGTGTGTCTGCAGTGGATACATCGCAAATTCTGTGGGACTAATAAAAAGACTCTGAACGTATATTTCTATGAATCCATAAGAAAATGCTGCCGCATATTTCTATGAATCCATAAGAAAATGCTGCAGTTAACAACAAATACCGTGACCCCTGGCTTTTCAAGAGAAGGTGTGAGGGTGTACACCAATGCTCACTAGTTTCCAATGACTAGATTATTTCACTATCCTTACAGCTATATGTAATAAGAGGTGGTGCATCGTGATTCCACGGAGGTGCGTTCCCAGACTTCTTTCTAAATTACGCGGACTTGGGGTTTAATCCTATCATTACAGCAATAGGTAATCTTTGGAGGTATATAGTGATTTCAAAAGATGCGTTCCCAGTCTTCTTTGGTATTCATACCGCATCTTACACTATTGAGCCGGGACATATAATATTGCTCCCGTTTTTTTCGTTTGGTGTTTATGTCGCCACCTCTCATGTTGATTACTACCATTTCCAAACCACACCATCTGAGATCATTGACAATATGGCCGGCTTCCTGCCAGTGCTCTGTCAGGGGGGCACCCTGTTTCTTGTTCCTTATGGCCGACCTATGTTCGTTCATTCTAATGCGGACCTCTCTAGAGGTCTCGCCAACATAGGCTAGGTCACATGGACATTTAATCAGATAGATTACATTCTTTGTTCGACAATTTATAAAATTCTTAATCTTAATAGACACTTTGTTATATGTAATGCAATCCCCTCTCAGGATGCTGTCGCAAATGTAGAACCCTTTACATGGAAATGTGCCTGTCGGAAGGGGTGCATGGTTAATGCTGGGCTGTGTGATTATCTTCACTTCTCTGTACGTGTGTACTAAACTGTTTCGGGTTGTACGATTTCTTCTGAAAGAGAACATCGGTTTTGGAAGTTTCTCTTGTTTATTATTAGTGACTAAATGGCAGTTTCTGTTAATTATATTTTTAATTTTATTGCTGATAGTATTGTAATTACTCACAAAAATTATTGGAAGTTTTTCCTTAGTCTCCTTCTCTTTGTTCACAAAAAGGTTTTCGCGATTAAAATATTTTGCTCTTTTATAAGCATGACGAATCATGCGTTTCGGGTACCCACTCTCTAAAAATTTCTTTTTGAAGGTATTAGCATGTTTATCAAAGTCTTGGATCGTGGTACAGTTCCTTTTCAGTCTTAGAAATTGGCCAAAAGGGATGTTATCCTTGTGGCATGGAGGGTGATTACTCCTGTAGTGGAGCATCGTGTTCCTGTCTGTGGGTTTGGTATATAACTCCACATTCAAAGCACCCCCTATGTGTTTAATGACTATATCTAGGAATTTGCATTTCTCGGTATCTCTATGGGATGTAAATTTCAGATTGATATCTCCCAAATTTAGCCACTCAATAAATTCTGTGAGCATCTCGGATGTGCCTGTCCAGATGAAAAACACGTCGTCAATATATCTTGACCATTCTGAGATGTTATCGTAAAAAGGAGCCATGTTATTGAAGACATGTTTCTCTTCAAATTGGGCAACATAAAGGCAGGCCAGACTGGGAGCACACATGGCTCCCATGCTGGTCCCCTTTATTTGTTTGTAAAAGTCCTTGTTGAAGAGAAATAGGTTATTCTTGAGGACTATGGAGACGCATTCCATGATAAATGTCTGATGGGCATCCAGGACTAGGCCATTTGGGCTAAGGAGGGATTCAATCATCTCAATGGTGTCATTTTGAGGAATGTTCGTATAGAGTGCCTCTATGTCTAAGGTTACTACAAATTGACAATCTGGATTGAATTTGAGGTGGTCTATTTTATTAATGATGGCCGTAGTATCTTTTATATACGCTTTTTGTTTGACGACGTATGGTAGCAGAAAGACGTCAGCGTATTTACTTAATGGTTCCGTTAAGGATCCAATGCTAGACACAATGGGTCTCATATTGTCCTTATGTACTTTAGGCAATCCGTACAGCGCCAGAATTGTGGGGTTATCATTTTACAGGAATCTATATTCATTGTCACAGATAATATCATCTTCTTTCGCTTGACTCAAAAGGCTTTTAATACTCTCCATCAATTGCATCCATTCATTTCTATTTGACTGTTTATAGTGCTCCTCATTATCTAAAAGGGAATACATTTTGTTGTTATAATCCTCGGTGTCCATTACCACTATGCTGCCTCCCTTATCGGCAGGTTTTATTGTTAAATCTTCATTTTCTTCCAAATTTCTAAGGGCCAGTGCTTCATCTTTATCCAAATTGTGGCTTATCCAGTTTTTGTGTTTTAGTAAATCATTGATATTTTTATCAAGTATTCAAAAGGCCTCAATGTCTTTCTTAACCATTTTTATTTGGGGAGTCCGTGTAGACTTGGGTTTTAAGCCTGATTTATTTATACTTGGTTCTCTTTTTTTGCCTTCAAAGAAGGCATTGAGTCTCATTTTAAGAAAGAAACTTTGTAGGTCCCTCTCTAATGCGTATCTATCAATAAGGGAACATATAGCAAAACCCAGCCCCTTTTCCAAAAGTTTGCTTTCAATCTTCGACAGGGCATGGTGAGACAGATTAATGATCGATGCTTTATTTATTGTTCCCAGTTCTTTGACTCCGCGTGTGTGGACTTTGAAGGAATTGGGGTTGTGGATTGTAATTGCCTCTGCCTCTCCCCCTCCCCCTGGGCGGACCAAAGTTCTGGTGGCACTGCTCCAAAAAAGACAAATTGTCTTTATTGGGATGGCGCTGTTCAATAAATGACAGGTTTTCTCTGTTTGAGCCCTGGGGTATTTCTCTATCTTTATTGTTCCTGGGTTTGTTTTGTATCTCACCCTCTCATTCAGAGCTGGTGTAGGATGTGTAAAAAAAAACTAACCTTTTTTGGGAAATTTCTTGGTGGTTGTTGCCACTGTCTCCGTGGTTGAAATGTTTCTTTGGGCCTATCATAAAAGTCTTTTTGTAAGTACGGGTATACGTACTCAGGGTTATATTTACTAAGTTTATTGCTCTTCTTGTTAACTAGATAATCTTTGTAGTCGGAAATGTCTGCTTGGATCTCATCTAATTTTTTTAAGGCATCTTCTAATGCTGTGCTGTCTTTAAGTTTTAATTCTAGATCTTCTATATCCTTTAGTTCTAATATTAGGTCTTCGTATGCCGTTTCTATCATTAGAAGCATCTAGTCGCGGCTGCAGCGATTAGCCACTAGGGTCCAATTTTCAATAAATTTCTGGTTTGCAATAAAAATGCCAGGTTCATTGTTCACCTAAAGGTTTTTGGGTATAATGCCCTTTTTGCAATATTCCACTAGAAAGTCGGCATGGAGTTCCCCCCTAATGACTTTCTTTTTGAGGTTCCATCATGTGCGCCATTGTTCCTCATCTGTTTTATCGAGTCTTACTGATGTTACGTTTTTAGAGGGTCCATTAATTAATCGGTTAAATTGGTCCTCAGAAAAACTGTAGGTTTTAATACCTTCCAGTAAAGCCATTAAGGCAATACACCATAGAGGTTGTCGACAGACAACTAACCTCCCCAGCTGACAAGCTGTGGAACAAACACTAAAAAGAAGGGAGGTCCCCGTATTAATCCAATCTGGGAGGAAGGGGAAGTACAACAACAAAATTAGAAAATGGCCCAATTCAAGCACAAAGGATTATAATATCGGATCTAACTGAACTAGCAAGAAAGACCAAACACATTCTATATGTATCACTAAAAGCGACCACTGTTAAAGATATAGAGTAGGATAATATCAACAAAGATCAGGCAGATCACTTAGAACCTATAAATGGGCAATGCTGCTAACGCGAGTAAGTACAACTCTTGGTGTGCTTTATGAAAAAGACTAATATGTAGTTCCAATAAAAAAGGAAATAAAAGCATATCAAAAAATGTAAAGCGAGCCGGCTGTTCATAAAACGCCCGTAGCCTTTTTCCTAATAGCTGTTATAACGGTTTAGGTGTAGCTTTGCTCTCGAGTGGTCTACGAATCATTTTCTGTAACAGACACTCGATAATATGTATCAACAATTCAATCATAGTTAATAATTACAAATAAGAACAAGATACTGTGCCTGACAATATTAACAAGAGACCAGGCATACCTCTCATGTTCTATAAGAATGTTAAGCTGCAACATTGCGTGTCTTGCGAAATAAATTCAACTGAGATGTAGTGCAAAACCGATTAGAATAATATAGCATTGGGGAATACATTAATATAAATCAAACGCCGGCATCTACCACGAATTAGTAGGCAATGATGTATCAATAAGATTAGCGATACCTCACAAACAGAGAATTTTTCTGTATTGCAGATTTTGTTTTTATCAAAATAAACAAACAAGGGAGGACAACCCCCGCAAACTTCATGCCATTGAAATAAGCTGGATTCAGTGCGAGGCTACATATTTATATGCCTTATACTTTGGTAAGTTTCGCTTGTGACCTTTGGGTATAAGTCACACAGTACACAACTATACGAGTCAAGTAATATAATAGTGCATACTGTCTCCCTTAGAATATACCTGGATGACTGAACTATATCTTGGTGGCTCCTCTGTATATCCGTTACTTTCACTCAACGTACAAAGAGAGGTATAACACTGACAATTACGATAGATTTCTGAGACCTTTAAGATGTTAGTTGGTTTAAAATATATCTATATCTCACCAGGGAAACTCGAGATTCTAGTTTGGATCAGAATCCCATTATCCGCATTTGGGTCCTGACACACCAAAGAACTGAATAAGGTACAACGAAGATATCTTCCCTATGAAAGACATAATGTGAGGTACATTCAAGAATTACAGACATTGGGATTATGGTGTGTTTCTGTTCTTTGAACGTTTTTGGGAATTATAATGTTTTGTCTATCCTTGGAAGACCTTGGAATAAAGATCAGAATTAGAGAAGAATTCTCTATGAATTTAGCTTTGTATAAGATACCAGAAAGACTACTTAGGGAGGATTAAGATGCTTTTATGATGAAATGTAAAAGAGAATTAAAAATTGTTAAAGAATGCCACTGAACTGCAAGTTGTTATAACATGTACCCTGTACTATGATGATTGTTTTTAATTGTATGTTTTTATTAATTTAGAACTGTCCTGAAGAAGGTGTTTTAATCTCAAAAAACCAAAACGCTGAGTCAACAACTGTCTCATTTTTCTCCAATTGCATTGGATATGTGAATTTTTGTTGTGGTTTTATTATGTTTTAACATGTGGGGATTAAATCCAATTTTAATATAATTGTGCATAAACGTTATGGAATAAATTACAAGAAATACTCCACATTATACCTATTTTTTGTGGTTACTGTTGTAATACCTTATGATATTATTACATGTGCATGTTCTCTAAATTGGCTTCAGCATCTTTTTTCCTATAGGTTGTTTAACATAGAATGTGTTTGATCTTTCTTGCTAGTTAGATCCGATATTATAGTCCTTTGTGCTTAAAAATGGAAATTTTCTAATTTTGTTGTTGTAACATTGGTGATCATCAGTGAGGATAGGACTTGTTTGTGCTATACCATATAGCAACCCATTGTTCACTACAACTCTATAATAAAGACCAATTTGAACCCTTTTTAAATTCTCCCTAATTGGCTTTTTGAGTTTTTGCTAAAATAATGTCTCTATTTTGAGAAGCGTGCAAACCCAACAGTTGATGGACAGAATGCAGAACAATGTCATACATTCACCCCAGTACACAGATCTGGGCCTAATTCCATCATTTTTTTTGCACTCCACGCCACCCCAGTTCAGACATGGCCATATGCAAATCAGCCTTGACCCTGTGCCTCATGGGAACAGTCCAGCCCAAACTGCCAAGCCATGTCTTTCCTGGACCAGAATCAAGCATGTTAGGACCGGTTTCTGGCTATCAGCCGTCTTCAGCCATGATAGCTTGACTCCAGTGGTGTGGAGAGCTTGGGACTCACGTCTGAGCATACCCATCCCACTTGGGGTGACAAATGCAAAACCAACAGTTGATGGACAGAATGCAGAACAATGTCATACATTCACCCCATTACAGAGATCTGGGCCTAAATCCATCGTTTTTTTGCAATCCACACCACCCCAGTTCAGACATGGCCATAGGCAAATCAGCCTTGACCCTGTGCCTCACGGGAACAGTCCAGCCCGAACTGCCAAGCCATGTCTTTTCTGGACCGGAATCAAGCATCCTAGGACCGGTTTCTGGCTCTCAGCCGTCTTCAGCCAGGATAGCTTGACTCCAGTGGTGTGGAGAGCATGGGACTCACGTCTGAGCATACCCATCCCACTCGGGGTGACAAATGCAAAACCAACAGTTGATGGACAGAATGCAGAACAATGTCATACATTCACCCCAGTACAGAGATCTGGGCCTAAATCCATCATTTTTTTGCACTCCACACCACCCCTGTTCAGACATGGCCATATGCAAATCAGCCTTGACCCTGTGCCTCATGGGAACAGTCCAGCCCGAACTGCCAAGCCATGTCTTTCCTGGACCGGAATCAAGCATCGTAGGACCGGTTTCTGCCCATCAGCCGTCTTCAGCCAGGATAGCTTGACTCCAGTGGTGTGGAGAGCATGAGACTCACGTCTGAGCATACACATCTGACTCGGGGTGACAAATGCAAAACCAACAGTTGATGGACAGAATGCAGAACAATGTCATACATTCACCCCAGTACAGCGATCTGGGCCTAAATCCCTCGTTTTTTTGCACTCCTCACCACCCCAGTTCAAACATGGCCAAATGCAAATCAGCCTTGACCCTGTGCTTCATGGGAACAGTCCAGCCCGAACTGCCAAGCCATGTCTTTCCTGGACCGAAATCAAGCATCCTAGGACCGGTTTCTGGCTATCAGCCGTCTTCAGCCAGGATAGCTTGACTCCAGTGGTGTGGAGAGCATGGGACTCACGTCTGAGCATACCCATCCCACTCGGGGTGACAAATGCAAAACCAACAGTTGATGGACAGAATGCAGAACAATGTCATACATTCACCCCAGTACAGAGATCTGGGCCTAAATTCATCATTTTATTGCACTCCGCACCACCCCAGTTCAGACATGGCCATATGCAAATCAGCCTTGACCCTGTGCCTCATGGGAACAGTCCAGCCCGAACTGCCAAGCCATGTCTTTCCTGGACCGGAATCAAGCATCCTAGGACCGGTTTCTGGCTATCAGCCGTCTTCAGCCAGTATAGCTTGACTCCAGTGGTGTGGAGAGCATGGGACTCACGTCTGAGCATACCCATCCCACTCGGGGTGACAAATGCAAAACCAACAGTTGATGGACAGAATGCAGAACAATGTCATACATTCACCCCAGTACAGAGATCTGGGCCTAAATCCATCGTTTTTTTGCACTCCACACCACCCCAGTTCAGACATGGCCATATGCAAATCAGCCTTGACCCTGTGCCTCATGGGAACAGTCCAGCACAAACTGTCAAGCCATGTCTTTCCATGGTTTGGGACTGCCTGAAGAGAGGGAAGCCAGCATTCGGTTAGGAGGAGCAGTGGTCCCTAGAGCTGGCAGCAGCATTCCATCTGAGAACCTGTCCCTAGACGAACTGGAGGACAGGAGGAAGGAGACTTAAACTTAAGTTGGAACATGCTAACTTGGAGTAGAAGCAAACTCTGGCTAAGAGGAGGTTAGCTCTTAAGGAGAGGAAACTAGCCCATGAGCTAAGCCTCTGAGTGCTGGACATCAGAGCACTTTAGGTAGGGTTCAGCAGTTATTGTGGCAGTGTACCTGCAGGGTCCACTAATAAGGCAAGGATCCGTATACCCAAATACTTGGTACTTAGTTATGTGAGGGTGGATGAAATAGTGAAGTGTTTTGCAGCCTACAAAGTGGCTCTTAGAGTGCACAAGGTCTCAGAGGAGTCCTGGGTTGGTAGTCTATGGAGGTACATACCCGAGTGAGGAGGTACACACTTCTCACACTAGCGTTGAGGTGCCAGCCATGCTACACTGAAATGAGGGCCATCTTAGTCATTATGTTTGGACTGACCCTTGAGAAGTATAGGTAATGGATCATGGGCAGCCACAAGCTAGCTTTACAGACATGGGTGGATTGTTGGAATTATGCCAGCAAGGCACGGAAAGGCTGGGTGAGGGGCAGCAAGGTAGATAATTATACAGGGCTGTACATCTTGATTTTAAAGGTGCACATGATTGATATTGTTTTGCAGAGCTGCGCTAACAGCTGGCTGATAGTATCAATCAATCAATCAACTAATCAGGGATTAATAGCACTCTACTCACACAGGTCTTGTGGCTCTTCCAGAAGGTGTGTGGGGTGGGGGAGCATCTGATGTTGACTGGGAGTTTGTTCCAGGCTTTGGCTGCAACATGGGAAAAGGCTCTTCCCCCGGCTCTGGTTCAGTGGATGTGTGGGGTCATTGCTAAGGCAAGGTCGGCAGAGCAGAGGTTTCTTTTGGGTGTGTGTAAAGGGAATCTTTTGTTGGGGTATGATGTTGTGGAGGGATTTGTAGGCATGAGTGAGTAGATTGAAGGTTACCCTCTTCTCGACAGGGAGCCAGTGGAGGTCTTGCAGGTGTTAGATCATGTGCTCATGTCGTGGAGCGTTTTGGATGAGTCTGGCGGCTGTGCTCCAAACTGCTGGGGATGAGTGCATGGGTGACAGTCTTTCTGTCTTCTGTGGGATCCAATTGAAGGTCTTGCAGAGGATGCGGAGGGAGTTGAAACAGGTAGAGGCGACTGCGTTTACCTGGCGAGTCATGGTGAGGGAGGAGTCTAGAACGATGCTGAGGTTCCGTGCATGGTTCGTCGGGGTGGGTGGGTTTCTGAGGGCAGAGTGCCACCAGGAGCTGTCCCACACGGAGGGGAGGGTCAAAGGACGAGGACTTCTGTCTATTCCGAGTTCAGTTTTAGGCATTCCTGTGATGTCTTTAATTCCTTCTTGGAAGCTAAGTCTGGTGTCTTCGGGGTTCTTTGTGATGGAGAGGATGAGCTGGGTGTCATCGCTAAAGGATACTATGCTGAGCCCATGCTGTCTGACGATAGCAGGAGGGGGTTATGTATATGTTGAAGAGCGTGGGGCTGGGCGATGATCCTTTTGGTACTCCGGAGTCGATCTCCGTTGGTTTGGAGAGTAAAGGTGGGAGTCTGATCTGTTGGGTTCTGCCAGTGAGGAAGGAACAGATCCAGTTGAGCGCGAGTCCTTGTTTGCCAGTGTCGTGAAGTTAGAGTGCGATGGAAGACAGTGTCGAAGGCCGCTGAAAGGTCTAGCATGATGAGGGCCGTGGTGTGTTCCTGCTCGAGTAGCATGCAGATATTGTCGGTGGCGGCGAGGAAGGCGGTCTCAGTGCTGTGGTTGCTGCAGAATCCATATAGGAAGGAGTCAAGTATGGCATTTTCTTCGAGGAAGAAGGTTTGTTGTGCGGTGATGAATTTTTCGGTGTCGTTGGCTACAAAAGGGAGGAGAGAGATGGGCTGGTATTAATTCAGGTCTGTCAGGTCAGCCAAGGATATTTTGAGGAGGAGCTTGACCTCCGCCCACTTCAGTCATCGGGGAAGATGCCGGCTTCGAATGTATTATTGATGGTGCAGCCGAGTACAGGGGCAATGGTGGTGGCGACTCCGGGAAAAATGTGAAGCGGGCAGGCCTGTGTGGGGGCTCTGGAGTGGGTTTTTCATGGTCAAGGTGGTGTCTTCAGTGGTGACCTGTGTCTAGGTGGTGAAGGTGGGCTGGCTGTCATTGCTGGAGGTGAGGGTGGTTTCAGGAGTCTGTTCATTGAAGTTGTCATAGATGGCCTTGATCTTTAGGTGGAAGTAGTAGCTGAGTTTGTTGCAGAGATGGGATGGGATGATGTCCTTAGCTATGCCGGGAGATTTGATGAATTGCTGGATGATGTTGAAGAGTTCTTTTGAGTTGCGAGCGATGGTGAGGATTTTCTTTCTGATGAAGGTCCTCTTGGTGGTTCCTATGAGTTGTTGATATTCTGTCATGGTGTGCTTGTAGGTGCACTGGTCTTCAGTAGATTTGCTGTTCCTGTTTTTTGAGCCATCTGCATGAGCGTCTGGCTTCTTGGAGGTCGGTGGACAATCAGTCATCTTTCAGAGGGCGTTGTCTGTCAGGGCAGCGGAGGGGAGTAAGCTTGTCTGCGCAGCTGGAGATCCAGCGATGTAGTTCCGTGGCTGCAGAGTTAGTGTCAGTCATGGTGGAGGGGGTTGTGGACGAGGCTAAAGTTGAGGTCCTCTTCTGTAACCTTGCTCCAGTTCCTTTGTAGCAGGCATGTGGTAGGCTTGCGAGCGGTGGTGATGCTGAAGGTGAAGTGTACACAGTGGTGGTCTGCCCAAATTGGCTGTGAGGTGTGGTTGAAGTGAATGTTAATCCGTCTGGCGAAGATGGGGTCAAGGATGTATCTGGCCTTGTGGGTATGGGTGATGACGAGTTACTTCAGTGCAGGTTGGCGCAGTTGTCTAGGAGGGTGGTGGAGTCTGGGTCGCTGCGATTGTCGAGGTGAAAATTCAGGTCTCCGATGAGGATGTAGTCCTTCAGGTGAGTCAAGGAGGTGGCAGAGAGGAGACCAAAAGTCTCATATTACAAGCCTCAATCATTGGGACTCCTAGGATCCCAGAGTAATGACACAAGAGATAGCAAAAAATAGCAAAATCCATCGTTACATCAAAGAGGGTAAACATACAGAATATTGAGTTGTTTATGTCGACTTGCACTAATATTGAGTGCAAAATATTGGGATACAAAAATATCGACTGTCAGAATATCATGGTCAAGAATATCGAGTCTAAGGTATAATATCTTTTTCAACAATATCGAAGTCATTAATATTGTTTGCAAAAATATAGTTGTTAAAAATATTGTTGCTTTAGTTGGTGTTAGGTATTTTAGTATGTATTTTAAATGTATGTGTTCTTTTTTTTGTCTAAGTATTGCATTTGTCTTTTAATATATGTTTTACATTTTTAGAAGTTATTAATTTCTTTTCAATAAAATGTTGCATTTTAGTTCCATAGTGGGTTGTGGGTTTATAGGGGAAATGGGTGTGAACTAATTTAATTATAATTAATTAATTAATCGATTTTATTAATAATTATTTATCTATTTAATATGTATATTTTTAATTGTTGTAATTCATTATTAATAATGTATTAATTGGTCGTTAATTATTAGTAATTATTTGGCAATTATAATAATTGTGTCATTTTTCTAGAAGCGGGTTGTGGGTTTTTAGGAGAGTATGGTGGGAAGCTATTTAATTATAACTAATTTTAAAAAAAGTTTATTAATTAATATTCATGTATTGAAGTGTTATGTTATTAATAGTGGGAATTAATGTAATATTATTTATTTATTATTGGTTAGTAATCATTAATTATTAATTGTTAATTATGTACATTGTGTCATTTTTTAGGAGCGGGTTGATAGGGGAGTAGAGTGGGAAGTAATTTAATTTTAATATTTTAAAAATATTTTTATATAATTATTTAATGTTATTTTATAGTGTTAATTGTGTGAATTAATTTAACATCAATTGTTTTTAATTCGCTTGTTAGTTGTTATTAATTAATTGTTAATTTAGTACGACATTAGCGGTGTCATGTATAGGGGAATATGGTGAGAGATAAATTATTTTTTATTAAATATTTATTTGTTAGTTAGTGCTAATTAAATAATGAAATATGAAATATGTTAATTGTGGAATAATTTAGATGTGTGAGTTGTGGGGTTTATAGTTGTAAACGTTGGGTAGAAATGTAATTAAAAAAATTTACGATTTGTTGTTATTTATTAATGTAAAAATATTTATGGAAAAGGTGTATGTTTATTGGGGAAGAGGGTGGAAAGTAATGTTGTTTAAATACATTATTATTAGTTGATCATTAATATTAATTTATTAATTGATAAATATTCTTTGAAATTGTTTTGATTTTTTTTGTTCGGGGATTTAGGTTCAATAGCTGTTCTATTTGGTTTTATCTCCTTTGCTCTACAACATTTTCCCTACTGTTCCACTCTCTGGAGTGGGAATAGTAATTTTATCCCCTCTGCTATCCAACACTTTCCCTAGTGTTGCACTCGCTGGAGTGGGAATAGTAATTGTATCCCCTACACTATTCAACACTTTCTCTACTGTTGCATACATTGGAGTGGGAATAGTAAATTATTCCACTCCGCTATCCAACACTTTCCCTACTGTTGCACTCTCTGGAGTGGTAATAGTAATTTTCATCCCCTCCGCTATCCAACACTTTCCCTTCTGTTGCACTCATTGGAGTGGGAATAGTAAGTTCTTCCCCTCTTCTATCCAACACTTTCCCTACTGTTGCAGTCCCTGGAGTGTGAATAGTAATTCTTACCCCTACACTATCCAACACTTACCCTACTGTTGCACTCCTTGGAGTGGAAATAGTAATTTGTTACCCCTACGTTATCCAACACTTTCCCTACTGTTGCATTCCCTTGAGTGAGAATAGTCATTTTTACCCCTGCGCTATCCAACACTTTCCCTACAGTTGGTATCCCTGGAGTGGGAATAGTATTTTTTACCTCTCTGCTATCTAACATTTTCCCTACTGTTGCACTCCCTGGAGTGGGAATAGTAATTTTATCCCCTACGCTATCCAAAACTTTCCCTACGATATTTTTAACAACTGTATTTTATTTCGATATTCTAGTGCTTACCATTATAAAGATAGCTTGTCGATATTTTTGACAACCATATTTAAGTCCCGAAATTTTGGTAACCCAATATTTGTGTATTCGATATTCTGTCAGTGATCCATCAAAGAGATGGCCCAGAGAAGAAGAAATGAAGAGAGCTTCCACATTCTCAAACAGATGCCATGAAGACGTTATTGAGAAATGCAGGCCCATGTTGTTTAAAGGGCCATTACTAGCATTAGTGCTGCAGCTGCATTGGAACTGAACATTGATGTATGGGAAGCAATTTGCCCCAATTATGGATGTTTTACTAGAACAAAGGGGGCTGGGCAGCCATTTTCCTTGTTAGCATTTGGGCCCACAACATCCATGCTGAGCAGGGAGTAGGTCCCAAGCAGCAAGGGGGTGAGATGTGGGATATTTTCCCCTTATTTGACACAAAGGGGCAGACAGTCTACTTGGGCCTCAAGCATAGGTGTAATGACCCAATAGATTGGGCAAATTAGTAATTATCATTGGTGCTGCAGGTACAGTGGGATTGAGGGAGGGGAGTGAGCGTACCACTAATTCCATAATATGTCTGTTGTACTATCATTGCTTGCTTGTATTAGGGCACCATTGCTATGGCAGTGATGCTATGGGCAGTGGCCAATGGCCAATGAGACGTGCTCAGGGCATCTATGCTGTAAAGAGGGGGCGAATACACGTGGGAGCTCAGCAGCATAAATGGTAATAGTATTTTTCACAGTCTTTGATGTATTTCCTCTTTTAAAAATCTTACATTTGGCATGGATTATGAGTTACTGAAAAAGTACTCTTGAAATGATCTCATGAGCCGCACACCCTGCACTCAGCCTTGTTCCATCACTCCTCCCTGCTCACCCAAGTCTTTCCATACAGTTTAGAAGGAGGCCCGGCTTCAAATCATTTGGGGGTAGGCGGGCTCAGAGCAAAACATTTTGAAGACCTCTGCAGTATAGATTGTTTTCATAGAAAGTTAATGAAAGATAAGTCGGTGCATGGATATGTTAATGCCTTGAGAAACTTTCAATGGATTGTAGGTTTGGTACACTGTGTGCTGAGCGGATTCATGCTCAATTAGTCATGCATGCATAGAACACTCTATATAGGACAGGATTTGGATCAATGATGATTCTGACAGTAGGATTGTAAAAGCTAATGTCAGGAAGGCTAAGTGTAAGAAGTAGGATTATTGTTTGGAGATGGTGAGAACCCACTTCAAATACTAATCACAATCCTTCTCTGGGTGTACAATAAAAGTCCCTAATTAAACCTATGCTTAACCCGCTAGAAGCTTGGCACTAAAGCAATCAGGCTTAAGTTAGAGAAAATTTGCAAAGTATTTACGCAACACTAAAGAAGTAATAAGACAAAAAACACAGCACATAATAAGTACATTTAAATAAATAAAATTACACCAAAAGGACAAATACCCAATTAGTAGAAATGCAGTTGTGAGTTTTCAACATTTTAAGTAAACAAATCACCAAAAGGCATGAAGTGCCAACTTTAGGTATCTGGTAGCGCCGGACGTGGACAAAGTCACAAGTTCAGGGTTGGGGTGCAGGCCAGATACAGGACCTAGTTAATCACACTGGACGTTTATTTTCTGACTTCGATGTGAGGTCCATGTGGCACAACTCTGTTGGGCTATGCATTGCCATGTGTCATATCCAGTGAAGTTTTCACTGTGGGGCTTTGTGGTGTGACTTTACCGCGCTCTGCACTACTCTGCATTTCAATGCATTGGATCTGGTGAGGCTTCCATTCAGGAGCTGCACAGCTCTGCGGGACCCTGCATTGCTCTGATCCAGTGAAACCTTTGGTTAAAAAGTAGAAGTACACCCTGACACAAGTCAAGGTCTAGGACCCAGAGGATAAAGATTGAGGGTCAGGACTCATTCACACAGAGTCCAGCAGAGGGGACCTGGTCTGGGCCAGCTGGGTCAGGTAGCTAGTAAGCAGGTAAGTCCTCTGGAAGATTATTGTCTCCCTGTAGCTCAAATAGGAGATCAGCCAGCTGACCTCTGGAGTCACTTCAGAGGTCCTGGATTCAAGGCAAGCAGGTCCAGTCTTCCTTAAGCCAGCAGGGTAGTCCTGGAGTATTCTATAGTAGGTACCTGGAGGGGTCACATGTATGCCTGGGTCAAGCTAGTGGGTGAGAATGACCCCTGAGACACCCTAACCAAGGGTGTAAAGATTTCGGGGTCTAATCCTGCTCACTTTGGGCATTCTCAAGATGGCAGAAATACTCGGTCGCAGTAAAATTGGACTCTGAGAGCAGGGTGTGGGTGTGGGGAGTGTACTATGGTAATCCTTCCACATCTAGCACCAAAATCCAGTTTTCAGCTCACTTTGTATCCCTCAGAAACTCTGAGACAGCAATCTAGTAGATCAAAATATGTCCTTTCAACAGCCAAACAGTGACTACACAAGAGCTATTTTGGTATCCTGTCCTCATCCCTTTGAAGTGCACCCCACGTGTTATATGTAAACCTCCAGCCTACCTGTCACTAATGTCGTAAAGCAGTCCACTGTGACTGGAGCCTTACTGTCTAGCAGGACAATAAAGGAGGAAGGTCTTGATGTTAGCTACATTTGGATGTAAAAGGAGTGGCCGCCTTTGAAATGTAACTAGTCCTGGAGCACAGCCCCCAGGTCACTCAATCAATAGAAGGGCAGCACTTACCCCCACCGCAACCCTATTTCTTCTGTCTGGGAGCAATGCACATAGACCCCATGGGAGGCATCAGAGGTCAAAAGACAATAGATACTGGCAGTAAAGCCTTTCATGTTCAGACAGCAAATTGACAACTTTCTAAAAGTGCCATTTGCAAAATGCAAATATAAAACCTGACTTTACCATTATTTTGGGCTTTAAATTACTATGAAAATTATGCCTGGGAGTAAATTTATTACAAGTATCACAAGAGCGTTTTCCTTTGGAGAAAATATAATCCTATATCACCTATATATTCAATCTATTCCACTCATTCATACCCAGTCGCTAACACCTTCTGCATACTTTGGAAGTGAGACCATATATCCCTTTCAGATAATCGTGACAACTCCAAGTATAAAAAAATGCAAATCGATTTATTAGTAAAAAACTCCTAGAGTACCTAGTTAAAATGAAGACAGTTTTACATAATATCATTAATGTCTTTACACACAATTATTGCAACAACACTGGGACAAACGCTAGTTACACATTTAAAAAACATTCTAAATAAGAAAGAGAGTACATATCACAAGACAACACAACTCTGTTATAAGCAGAAATAACATTTGTGGGGAAAACTTTACGAACTAGTGCCTGGTACTATTCAGTTCATAGAATACTCTTAGGCCTAGCCACTTGATAGATTGTATACTCTTCAATAAGGCATCAACTTGTTCCGATGGACTCTTATTACACCATCTTTTTCAAGACAAAAAAACTTTTTGTGTTCTCTAAAACATGTGATTAACGTATGATCAATTAATAAACCTGTCTAAGGTGACACTGGCTTCTCCTTATAACCCTAAGCCTATGCTTCCCGGGTGGTAGGGGTCGATGGATCCTGTTTATAATCTGGATTTTAGCTCAATAATTTAGGTTGGTCTACATATGACAGGAAGATGGTTCTATGGATCTAAAATAATCCCACAGACCGATTAAAAATCAAGGCAGATTTTATATTTATTTGAGCCTGATGATGGTAGATAAAGATTGTCTCTTCTAGTTAGGATAGTTCTATTTTGAGGCGTCACTCTGACTGCCGCATATGGCGTGCATAATATCTGGCCCAATGGCTGACTCCTGCGTGATCTTCTATGTGGGTTTTCTTACCAGTACCTGGAGCATGCAGCGAACAAAACCCTAATTATTACAGGGAACCCTGAACCGCTACATATTTAGAAGGTGACATTGGATATCTATTAACATAGCCTTTTCCAAAGTAAATATATGTTTGGCCATCTTCAGAGTCAGCCATTGGACCAGATATTATGCACGCCATGGGCGGCAGTCATAGAGACGCCTCCAAATAGAACTATCCTAACTAGAAGAGACAATCTTCATTTACCATCATCAGGCTTGAAAAAATATAAAACCAGCCTTGATTTTTAATCTTTCTGTGGGTTTATTCTAGATCCATAGAACCACCTTCAATCAATCAATCAATCAGGCAATTTGTAAAGCGCACTACATACCCTTGAGGGTCTCAAGGCGCTGGGGGGGAGGAGCTGCTACTGATCGAAGAGCCAGGTCTTGAGAAGGCTTCTGAAGGCCAGTAGGTCTTGGGTCCATCGTAGGTTGGTGGGGAGGGTGTTCCAGGTCTTAGCGGCGAGGTGGGAGAAGGATCTGCTGCCGTCGGTCATTTTACGGATGCGGGGGACCGTAGCAAGGGCGAGGCTGGCTGAGCGGAGGCTGCGGATGGGGGTGTAGAAGCTCAGTCGTCTGTTGAGGTATGCTGGTCCGGCGTTGTGTAGGGCTTTGTGTGGGTGGGTGAGGAGTTTGAAGGTTATCCTCCTGTTGACGGGTAGCCAGTGTAGGTCTCTTAGGTGGGGGGTGATGTGGCTGCATCAGGGGATGTCGAGGATCAGTCGTGCCGAGGCGTTCTGGATGCGTTGCAGCCGTCTCAGGCAGGAGCTTGGTTATTGTTCCTGCGTAGAGGGCATTTCCGTAGTCCCGCCTGCTAGTGACCAGGGCTTGGGTGACGGTTTTTCTAATTTCGGAAGGGATCACCTTGAAGATCCAGCCGAGCATTCGGAGGGTGTTGAAGCAGGATGCGGAGACGGTGTTGACCTGCTTGGTCATGGAGAGGGTGGAGTCGAGGATGACCCCTAGGTTGCGAGAGTGGTCGGTGGGTGCTGGAGCTGTTCCCAGGGAGGTAGGCCACCAGGAGTTGTCCCAGGCTGAGGGGGTGGAGCTGAGGATGAGGACCTCTGTCTTGTCAGAGTTGAGCTTTAGCCTGATGTCCTTCATCCATTCGGCGATGGCCTTCATTCCCCTGTGGAGGTTGGCTTTGGCGGTGAGAGGGTCTTTGGTGAGGGAGATGATCAGCTGGGTGTCATCGGTGTAGGAGATGATGTTGAGGATTTGCTGTCGGGCGACGTGGGCGAGTGGTGCCATGTAGATATTGAACAACATCGGGCTGAGTGAGGATCCTTGTGGTACGCCGCAGATGATCTCGGTGGTCTTGGAGCGGAAGGGTGGGATGCGGACGCTCTGGGTTCTGCCTGAGAGGTAGGATGTGGTCCAGTCCAGAGCCTTCTCTTAGATTCCGGTGTCGTGGAGGCGTGCTCTTAGGGTGCGGTGGCAGACCGTATCGAAGGCGGTTGATAGGTCCAGAAAGATGAGGGCAGCTGTTTCTCCTTTGTCCATCAGGGTCTTGATGTCGTCGGTGGTGGCAATGAGGGCGGTTTTGGTGCTGTGGTTGCTACGGAAGCCGGACTGGGATGGGTCCATGATGTTGTTGTCTTCGAGGTAACGGGTCAGTTGTCTGTTGACGATTTTCTCTGTGGCTTTCGCCGGGAACGGGAGCAGGGAGATAGGACGGAAGTTCTTGAGGTCCTTGGGGTCCGCCTTGAGTTTCTTAAGTAAGGCGTTGATCTCGGCGTGCTTCCAGCTCTCCGGGAAGGTTGCTGTCTTGAAGGAGATGTTGATCGCTTTCCGGAGATGGAGGGCAATGACTGTGCTGGCTTTGTTGAAGACGTGGTGTGGGCATGGGTCAGACGGGGATCCGGAGTGGATGGAGTTCATGGTCTTGATGGTGTCTTCGTCGCTGACATTGGACCAGGAGATCAAATGGCTGGTGCGGATGGTGGTCGCAGTGGTGGTGGGCTCGGCGGTGGACGTGGGGGTCGTGGTGTTGAAGTGTCGTGGATGTCGGCGATCGTGCGGTGGAAGAAGGTGGCCAGCGAGTTGCACAAGTCTTGAGATGGGGGAATGTCGTTGGTGTTGGAGCTGGGGTTGGCGAATTCTTTCACGATATGGAAGAACTCTTTGCTGTTGTGTGCGTTGTTATCTAGGCGGTCCTTGAATGCGGTCCTCTTGACGGCTCTGATGAGTTGATGGTGTCTGCGGGTGGCGTTCTTGTGGGCTGTGTAGCTGTCTGGTGATCGTTCGCGGAGCCAGTTCTTCTCCAGTTTCTGACAGGTGCACTTGAAGGTCTGGAGGTCTTCGGTGAACCATGTGGCTTTCTTGCTGGAGTGGTTGGTGGCGGGGGTCCTGAGTGGAGCGACGGTGTCGGCGCAGTTGTTGATCCACTATTTGAGGTTGAGGGTGGCGGTGTTGGGGTCGCTGGGGTCTGCGGGTGGCCCCAGGGCGAGGGTGGTGGTCAGCTGGTCGTCGGTGACCTTGCCCCAGCAGCTGCATGGCATCTGTTGGGTGCGGTGGTGCATGGTGGGTTTCCTGAAAGTGAAGTGGACACATCTGTGGTCGGTCCAGTGGAGGTCAGTGGTGTGGTTGAAGGAGACATGGGGACTTGCGGAGAAGATGGGGTCTAGCGTGTGTCCAGCGGCGTGGTTGGGTGTTGTCACAAGCTGTCTGAGTCCGAGGTTGGTGAGGTTGTCGATCAGGGCGGTTGGGTTGGCATTGTTGTTGTTCTCGAGGTGGAAGTTTAGGTCCCCGAGGAGGATGTAGTCCATGGAGGTGAGGGCCTGGGTGCTGATGAAGTCAGCGATGGAGTCGCTGAACTGTGGTCAGGTCGGGGCATTCTCTAGATGAGGGTTCCACTGAGGGTGGTGTTGGGGTCAGTGTGGATCTGAAAGTGCAGGTGCTCGACGGTGTTGAGGGTGTCGTCAGTGTTGGTCGAGACTCTGATGGTGTTTTTGTGGACAATGGCAATTCCACCTCCCACTCCGTTGGTGCGGTCTCTGCGGGAGATCTTGTAGCCTTCTGGAATGGCTATGGCGTTGTCTAGTGCTGAGGTCGTGTTCAGCCAGGTCTCCGTCAGGAAGGCGACATCGGGGCGGTTGAGTTGAGGAGGTCCCAGAGTTCGATGGCTTGTTTGCGAACGGAGCGGGTGTTGAGGAGGCTGCATCAGAGGTGGTTGGGTTCTTTGGGCGACGGTTTGGTGGGGCTGGATGCTGGTGAAGCTGCAGTTCCGGCAGGTGAAGGGCGCTTCGGGGAGGCCCAGTAGCAGGTGTGTTCTCGTTCTGGGTTGAGTGCGTGGAGGGTGCTGGCGTCGTAGTGCAGTCGTGTGTCGTGGCGTCTCTGGGGTCCAGGGGTTCTGCCGCTGGGCATGATCCAGGCGTGGACGGGCGCAGATGGACTTGCCTTAGGCGCCAGCGGCATGCCCACACAGCGGCCGCCATAAGAAGGGGAGGTGGGAGGGAGGAGCAGCTGGGTGGGGGAGCGGTCCAATGGGGGTGGGGGGCAGGAACGCAGGGGACGCAGCGGCGGGAAGAGGGATCGGCGAGGGAACGGGCACAAAGGAAGGAACAAGCACAGGCAAAGGCAAAAGGCAGCCAAAAACAAGCACTGAAACAGAAAAACAGTCACAAGTAATACAAAAATCACTGTTACAAGGAGAAATGCGAGTGGGCAACAAACAAACCTAAGGCCTACCACTGGCCACCAGGGATGAGGCGCAGGTGCCTGCGGGTGGAGGTAGGCCTCGAACACCCTCAGAGCAGAGGCAGCAGCTGGGCAAGGAGCACGGGCGCAGTCAGTTCCTGTCGTATGTAGACCAACCTAAATTATTGAACTAAAATCCAGACTATTAACCGGAGGCATCGACCCCTACCACCCAGGAAGTATAGGCTTAGGGTTATAAGGAGAGGCCAGCTTCACCTTAGACAGGTTTTTGAATTGATCATACGTTTATCACATGTTTTTGAGAGTCCCAAAAAGTTTTTTGGTCTTGTAAAAGATGGTATAATAAGAGTACATCGAAAGGCGTCGACGCCTTATTGAAGAGTATACAATCCGTCAAGTGGCTAGGCCTAAGAGTATTCTATGAACTGAATAGTACCAGGCACTAGTCCGTAAAGTTTTTCCCCACGGATGTGTACGCTGCTTATGACAGAGTTGTGTTGTCTTGTGATACGTACTCTCTTTTTTATTTAGAATGTTGGTTTTAAAATGTGTAACTAGGATTTGTCCCAGTGTTGTTGCCATAATTATGTGTAAAGACATTAATGATATTATCTAAAACTGTCTTCACTTTAACTGTGTACTCTAGAAGTTTTTTAACTAATAAATCGATTTGTTCTTTTTTATAAGTGGAGTTGTCACGATTATATGAAAGGGATATATGGTCTCACTTCCAAAGTATGCAGAAGATGTTAGCGACTGGGTATGAAAGAATGAAATAGATTGAATATTAAGGAAATATAGGATTATATTTTCTCCAAAGGAAAAAGCTCTTGTGATACTTTGTGTATAACCCTATTCATTTGGATAGTAAGAGGTTCCTCTTATTTTGAAATACAGTAAATTTAATTACGCCAGAGTAATCAGGGTAATTTAGGTAATTCCAGGTTACTCTTTGATGTGAAATTATGAGATTATGCCCAATAGGGTAATTAAGAGTAATTAAAGAGGGGAATTATCACAGAAACAACACATTTTTTATGTCAGTGAGTAGGTTGTAGATTTGATGCTTTTTTTAGAGAGTGATCTATCATTCATTAGTTGGCAGTTTAGAGATTGTGTTTTGATGATGATGTGACTGTTTTGTTAAGGAGTGAGCAGTAGTTTTTTTTAACTAGTAGCAGGTGTATCATTAGTGCTGACATTAGCTGTATGCGGATAGCAATAATGTTGCATTTCTATATTGTATTCCTCAAGCAGCAGGTTTAGTAGGCATTTTGATAGGTGTGTGTGTGTAGGTGGTGGGGATGGTGGTTGAGAGTGAATTGGTGAGCTGTGTTGGTTTTGTAGAGTAGCCTTGCTGTGTAATATACATGGAGATACAAAGTTGTGAAGAGTGGCATGTTGTTTATTTTGTTTGAGTCTGTTTAGGATTGAAGGTGCATGAGTTAGGGGTGGTGGTGCAGCATATGGGGCATGTTGTAAGGTTCTGAATTGTGCAGTTGAACGAGTGTTGTTGAGTTGGTGTATTTCTGTTAATTTTGAGGGAAGAGAGAAAGCTTGGCAGTAAAGATGGTTTAGGATGTTTATTATTAGTGTAGTCAGGAGATTGAGAGTGGGTTTCTGTTTTTTGTTTGTGATGGAATGCATTATAAACTAGTGCATGTGTGATATTGTTGCACTGATGTTTGTGTTATGTTTTGTTTATGTGCAGTAGTGGGGAGATAATGATGTGTGGTATGTTTTCTGAGAAGGATTTGTATGTAACCCATTGTCGGTGAGTCGAAGTTGAATGGTAAAGCGGATGGCGATGGGTTTTGTAGAAGTGTGTATGTGGTGTGTGAGAGGAAATGGACCAGAGTTATGAGTGTTTGAGTTAGATTTGATAGCTGGAAAAAGTAATATGTGTGGTGGAGTGGGGTATAAGGATTTTTGGTTGTGTGTTTTTGGTAAAAAGAGGAGGGTGTTGGTGGATGAAATGATGCAGGGCTGAGTATAAGTTTGGCGGTGACAGAAAGGGTTCTGTTAGGAATAAGTACAGAGTAGAGCTGGTGCTTTGTATGAACAGGAAGTGTGTGTCTGGTTGGATTCAAATGAGTATGTCTTTGTGTTGTGTTGGTGCTGTGTGGATTTGTTAGTGGTATAGGACAGAGTGGTGTTTTGTGTGAGAGTGATTTTGCTGTTGTGTGGTAGATGGGGTAGAAGAGAGTATAGGTGTGGTTTGTGGGGTTTTTCTAGCCATTGTTGAGACAATGTACAGTGGTTAGGGTTTGTTTGTATTAATGAGTAAAGTGCATTGGTGTGAGTGTGTTAATGTGTTTGTGGATGTGGATGGGTTAAAATGGGTGCCGGTGAATTGAAAAAGGGCAGCATTGCTTCAGATTTAAATGTTTTCGATCAACCTGACTGAATAACTCGCCTGTCACAAACCAGACTTGCTTTACTACCTAGATTGTCTCACTATTCATAAGTGGAGTCCTCTTTGAGTGGAAACAACAATAATCAAGGGTGTCAATCATCAAAAAGCAAGCGTGAATGAGTGAGTCATCTCAACAATATTTGAGTTTCCAAGGTGACGACTACATAGGACAAAAGTGTGCTTTCTGCAAGTGACAGACAAATCCGCAGTGCATGCGCCAGCCACTGAAATGCCAATTCCGTCTAGCACGGCACCAACTGTTTTCTTCTTGTAAATTAACTCTGACACATTCTCCTGGGCTGCGTCTGCGCCGAACTCTGCTTCTCTCCTGTCAGAATAAAATGCTACAGAGGGATGTGGGAAGAGACTCTTGCTCCTTGGTGTGGCTGAAACTTGACCTTCGCCTTGCTCGTGAGCAGGGGAAAAGCCCTGGATCTTTTAGAATTATCACTAGTCGTCAATGTAACCCAATCTTTCTTTTTAGAGATTAATACGTTTTGCTTTGCAAATGAACCAACATCTAGGACTAGGTCAAAATGCAGACTTTGGCACTTGAATGGTTGCTCACTTGCCTAACAAATGTTCATTTTGTAATGACTCTGTCCATCTTGTCAGAGCGTGTTCTGTTTTTCGCGCCATTTTCCACTGAATGTTATTTTTTTATGACTAAGCATTATTTTGGGGAAGCCGAACCAGCTATAGTCTATCGTGCCTCAGTACTCTGTAAAATGTATTTCCAGTGAGAGTCTTGTATAGCGAAGGTTTGTGCTGCTCTCAGATGAAAGCCTCGGCTCCCTTTGGAACATGTGCTTCCTCGGAATGTGCCACCTGCAGTCCATTCTCTTCACAGTGTTTCATTATTTTTCTGACACTAAAAAAGGCTGGCAGGAGGGTAATTGTGCCATTTCCTGGATGATGTGCTTTACAAAATTAACACATTTACAATTTATCAGTCATCTTGAAGTAGCACTTTTCTCTAGTATTTCTAAATAAGTTTATAGCAGTGCTAGAAACGTCCATCTATGTAACCTTGATACAACGGGATGCATTTTTTTGTGTCATTCATTCCACTGATCCCTTTAAATTGCCAGGTTAATTTTTTATTCTCATATGAGTGTGCTACTAGAGTATCATTTGTGGATTGCTACTTAAGTAACCTGCCTGCTTGGATGAGCTTGTATTGAATATTTCAGCTATGTGTTCCCACTCCTCTTCAGTTGTTCAATTGCATCCATACGTTTAGCTTTGTCTACAGTGTGTTCCACGTAAAATAAAACGGATTGTATGCAGATAAAAAGGGCTGCAGTACAGAATTGTTCTGGGACTTTGATTTATATAAATAGTGCTTTAACAAGGGGCACGGCATGGCTGCCTTACTCTTGCCCTCTGCTTTCCCCATGTAAACTCTCTCTAACTTGCTCTGAGTGGTTGTATATCCTCATAAGTGCATCATTTCTTATCCATAAAACATAAGCCTGCAACTGAGTGCTTTTGAAAGGCCCATAGCTGGTAACTGTCTTTACTACCAGTAAAACAGTAAACCGGGGAAGTGTTTTTCATTTAAGGAAACTGACTAATGTTGCCATCAAACGCCACCGGATTTGACTTTCTGAAAACTAGGAGAGTCACCAACCCTTCACCGGGTGTCACACAGACTAAGTGTTCATGGACAAGACAGCATTTCCTGATGCTGAGCGACATCACCCTGACAAATGAAGAAGCTGGTGCACCATTAGCTACTGCTACAAGCTCACATTTAAAGAGAACTGCCATTGCAGCCTTGCATGCCCATCCAACATCCTATGCACCTTAGCTCCATATACTAATTCCAGTCTCCCAACCAAGGAATTGATTTAGAGTTTGATTGATAGGGTATTCCGTCACAAACTCAACAGAGTGCCCTGCCATTCAAACTGATGGCCTGCCGGTCTTATTTAGGATTGAGAGGACTGTCAGCTTCCTGTCGATGAAGCCCACATAGTCTCAATCGACAGAAAGCTACAGCTGGTGGCCCAATGAAGTAAGGGCAACGGAGTAAAGCCATCACTCAACCGACTCTAGAGTGGATTTTTTTTTTCATCCATCACAGCCAGTACAAATCTGCCAGTGAGGGACAGAATAAAAATGATCACCCTACACACCCTTTAAAAAACTCCCAGGAGGTGGGGGGGTCAATAATATTTGTTTACCGTAACGAACTCCCAACTTGGTAGGTTGTTTTCGAAAAACCAAAAATGTTAATGTTGGTAAACGGCCTTCAAAAACGTGAAGGAAACCACCATAAAGAAATGAAGTCTGGTCCGGAGGTCATCTCTACTGTCGGTGTAGCAGACATTCAGTCCTACTCCACCCTGGTGAACAGAACTCAGGTGCAGGTGGCATGATTCAATTCCTGTTGCACTCCTGCCAGAGGCTACTTACCTCCATTTGTGCTAAAACTTTTTTTAAGTTATAAGTTTATTGAAGAAGAAATTATAGCAAACAAAGGAAGAAATATCATATGAGAGAATCACAAAGAGAAAATAATATTATACAGTATAACCACAATATAATCTATTATTGATATAAAAAAGGGGGAGGGAGAGAGAGGTAGAGGGAAGGGGGAGGGAACATCATAATAAAACAGTATGAGTAAGAAAGTTACATGAATCGTAAAGCTAAGTCAACAACAAGAAACATTAGTGAATAAAACTGTAAGGCATAAAATCTAAAAATTGTAATAATTGAAAAGTTAAAAGGAGTATTATGAAAAAATATAATTGGAGAAAAAACTAAAAAGACAACAAAGGATTCATGGAGGTTTCCGAGCTTCACCTGGGGTGGTGACTGAAGTGGCTAAAGAAAAGGCTGTATCTAATAGGTAGGAGGATAGAGTGAGCCATAAAAGATCTCTTTTCATGGATAAGGACATAGGAGTGACATTGTTCGTGTCTAATCTATGATGGAAACAGACAGCATTCCGCCAGGCTCTGAAAGTAACTTTATAAGCTTGTTTCCAATTTGATGTGATTAAATGAAGGGCTATTGCTAATAACAAACCAATTAATGAGGGAATGGGAGTTGGGTGTGGCCAAAAAGGTGATAGGGAGCCTAAAAAGATTTTGGAAACGGAAAAAGGGATTTGGGTGTTGAAAATTTTATTAATTTGGGACCAGACTAATAATCAAAAACGAGAAAGAGAGGGGCAGTCAAAAAGCTTATGTTTTAGATCAGCTAAGGGAGCTTTACATGATCAGCAGGCTGAGGAGAGATCTGTGGAGAAAGAGGCCAATTTCGCTGGGGTGAAAAGGAGGCGTTTATAGATAAAGTAAAGAGTCTGAGAGGTGTTAGCTGCTCTTGATGTTTCATGAATTTTTAACCACAACTTGTCCCAAAATGGAGTAGACCAGCATTCTGCAAGATCTTTTTCCCAGGCCAATTCAGACTTGCCCTTGACCATATCAGAAGAGAAAAAAACACATTTCTATATAGAGAAGGAGCTGATGTATCAATAGATAATAAAGGGAAAAGATTAGAACATCTGGTAGGAATATTAAGATTAGGAGTAAAGAAAGAAGATATTGTAAAAGAGGAGGAAGAAGTGAGTCATATTGAGATCTACAGGAAGGGGGTAACAAAAATTTTAATTGAAGGTCAGTGAAGGATAAAGGAGTATTATTAAAGACCAATTGTGAGATCCAGAATAAACCCTTGAGTCTCCAAGTTCTCCAATAAATAGTACGGCCTTTGATACGTAATAAATGATTATGCCAAATGGGTTGTTGGTCTAACGAAATAGAAGAGGGATAAGAGGTCGGAAGAAGAGGTATCAGTATTTTACGTGTATGGGAGATCACGAGGGGACGAAAAGAAGAAATATTACGATTAAAGAGCTTCATTAAAATGATAAGCAGCTAAGAAATGTTTTTCAATAGTCAGCCAAAGAGGTGGATGAACATATTGATCCGGAGAGAGCCATCAAGAGGATTGTCTCAAGGGAAAAAGCATAATGATACGATTTGAAATCAGGAAATTTGAGACCATCAGAGATTTTTTCAGCTTTGAGGGCATTAAGAGCTATTCAACGAGATTTATTTTTCCAAAGGAATTTGTTTAAGATAGAATCAATTTTTTTGAAGTAAAAACTAGGGATGTGTACTGGAATCATGGAGAGAAGATAGAGAATTAGCAGAGAAAGCATCATCTTAATAGAGTCCAGGCGACCCCACCAAGAGAGGAAAAGTGGATGCCATTGGTCAATAGATAAGGAAAGAGTTTTGGAAAGGGTATCAAAGTTTTCTTTTAAGGTTTCTGGAATAGTGGGGGGAAAACCATAAACCTAAGTATTTAATTTTAATTTTAAAATCTTTTTTCAAACAGAGAACATTTAAAGGGAGAACTTCACACTTATCCAAATTAAGGCGGTATCCGGACAACTGAGAAAAAGTATCAACTTGAGAAAGGAAAGCTGGAAGAGAGGTAGAGGCTTTTGAACAGTATAGAAGGATGTCATCGGCATAAACCGACATTTTAACATGGGCAGTTTAAATGTTAAAACCAGTAATTCTGTCATCCAATCTTATTTTTGTTAAGAAAGGCTCCAACGCAATTATAAATAAAAGAGGAGATAAAGGGCAACCCTGACAAACTCCTCTAAAAAGAGGAAAATAATCAGATGATTTCCCATTAACAAAAATAGAGGCCTTAGGGCCAGAATATAGTAACGAAGTAAGGGAAATTAATTTAGCGGGGACCCCAATCAATTTAAGTGCTTGAAACCTAAAATCCCGTCCAATCCTGTCAAATGCTTTCTCAACATCTAAAGCTATTGCAGCAATGGGATAATCTAAAGAGAAAGCTTTACTTAAAATATTAAAGAAAACTCTGGAGTTATCTGAAGATAAGCGACCTTTAAAAAAACCTGATTGTTCCGGGCCGATAATATTGGGAAAGTTCAGATCAATACGAAGAGCAAGAATCTTGGCAAAGATCTTATAATCTAAGTTAACTAAAGAGATTGGATGATCATTTTTACAAAAGGGGTGATCTGTATTCTCCTTGGGAATTAAACAGATTACGGCTTCTTGAAAAGATCCAGAGGAGGAACCCTCTTTAATGAAAAATTTATAAAGTAATAGGAGATGGGGAAGTAATAAAGACGCGAAATGGATATAGAATTCAATGGTAAAACCGTCCGGGCCAGGTGCTTTTCCCCTTTTCAGAACAGATACAGCATGCCTAATTTTGGATAAAGAGATGTCCGATTCTAGTGAGGCAAAATCCATGTCATGGGTATGAGGAGAATGTATTAATTGGAAGAAAGAGAGGAGTTTGTTAGAAGATGGTTGTTGTTCTGGTGTGTATAAATTCTTATAAAAAGAAACAAATTCATTTACAATATAATTATCTTTAAAAGGCAAATCATCAGCATTGTTACGTATAGATTCAATTTTAGTCCGCTCCAGACAAATTTTTAAATAATTTGCAAGTAATTTACCCATTTTATTCTGGCCACCATAATATCGGGCACTGCTTTTTAAGAGATAGGAAGATGCAGCTTCTGTAGATGATTTATTAAAGGGCATTTTTACCTCAATAAGGTTTCTTAAGGATGTTTTGTAGTTGAAGCAATAATAACAATATTCAATATCCTTAATTTTGGCCAATAACTGAGCGTTTTTAGCTTAAAAAAACGTCTTCTTCCGTGAAACAAAATTTATAATAAAACCTCTAGCTGCCGTATTAAAGGAATCCCAAATCAGTACTGGGGAAGAGTCTAGAGTGGAGTTAATAGAAAAGAAGTCAGAAGCAAAAAAGGTGAATTGGCCCGTGAAATTGGGATCTGATAGTAAAGCCATCTACTAGAGCGAGGGGTGAAAGGTAGCAGATCAAAATCTACAAAAACTGGAGCATGATCTGATATTAGAATGGAGCCAATCTCGGCATGTGAAACAAGTTGGGACAAAGGTTTAGTGAGAAAAAGATAATCAATTCTGGATTGTGAGTTGTGAGGGGGAGAATAAAAGGTATATTCCTGTAAATCTGGATTACAGAGCCTCCAAATGTCAATTAAAGCTTTGCGGTGAATGGTAGAGGTAAATTGTAAATGCATCTTGGAATTGGAGAATTTCACAGAAGATTTTCTGTCTAAAATAGGGTCGACAGTCTGATTACAGTCACCTCCAAAAACAACATAATCCTCACCAAGCATAAGACGTTTGTCAGAAATTTGAATCCAAAACTGATTATCAACATCAAATGGTGCATAGACATTGAACAATACTAATGGAATATGGTCAATAAGCAATTTAACAACTACCCAATGGCCATCAGGATAATTTTCTTGATATACTACTGAAGGCTGATGCTTTTTATGACATAATATAGAAGAGCCATTTTTCTTTCTTAAAGCAGGGGAAGAAAAAACATGACCTACCCAACCTTTTTTCAATTTGGCTGCTTCAGCATCTGAGAGATGTGTTTCTTGGATAAAAGCAATATCAGTGTTCATAAGGAAGGTAGCACATCGGACTGAAGACTCCATGAGAACGCGGCAAAGGGATAAGAGTCTCCAGGCAAAACACAAAAGACATATAGATCGATGAAGGGACCACAAAACTAGCATCTAAAAGAATACAAAAAGAGAGGTCAATTAAACAACCAAATAGCAAGAAAACAGAACTCCCAAAACATTATACAACAGGGAAAAGATGAAAAGAACAGACAACTTGACAGGACATCACAGTAATGAGCAAAACAGATGCGCTTAGTAATTATGCACGAGGAATGTCCATACAATCATTTCTGCAAGAGTCTAAAAATTGTTAAAGAAGCGCTGGATCCTCATAATTCGTCGTCCTGTTGTTGTAAGTCACTTTAAAGAGGCAGGGGTGAAATAAGCCATAACGAGCATTCAAGGAACGTAGAGCAGGTCTCATCTCAAAAAACTTCTTGCGATGGTCTGCAGTGACTTTAGCATATTATTGAGGAAAGTAAAGGCTGGAACCATTCCAAATAAACTTCCCGTTCTGCTTGGCAGCTTGGAGGACTCGGAGTAGATCCGTCTATTCCAAAAAGTACAAGATAACGCCTCTAGGTTTTTACTGAAGACGTTGATGTAGCAGATGAGCGAGAAATGGAACCTAAATGATGAGCTTGTTGGATGTTTAAAGGAGGAGAAGCAGGGAGACCAAGAAGAGTAGGGAGGAATGACTGGAAGAAAGAGATGGGATTCAAGCCCTCAAGGTTTTCCGCAAGGCCATGAATGTGTAAGTTGTTACGCCTGTTTCGATTTTCCAAATTTTCAACTTGCTGCTTAAGATTTTCGATCTCCTTATGCATGAAGGGAACTTGATCAATGACTGTTTGAGTTGAAGCAAATCTTCCTTCAAGATTATCTACTCTCTGCTCTGTGTGAGACCAGTTATCTTCAAGGCTTTGAAGACTTGAATTCGTTTCCGTCATGTAAGGTTTGAGTGAACAAATTTCCTCCAATAAAAGTTCCATAGAGATGGAGGAAAATGAGTTGGTAGGAGAAGGAGGATTTGTTTTGACTCTTTTCTCTGGAGTAGAAGTAGAAGAAGAAGAGGCTTTAGCAGAGGGTTTTGAGGATGAACGAGAAGAATGAGGAGAGGTGCATTTGGTAGCAGTTGTATCGGTTGTCGTGTCATACATTGTATCTTGCAGAACGCGGAAAGGGTTAATGTCCTCTAAGGGTACATTGGGTACATTCCTTTGCTGGGAAGTTAGTGCGTGACATTGCCATTGAGAGTGTGAAATATGCGATAAAGTTAAGTCTATGAATTTAAGATGGCAATTTTAAAGCGTGCTATGATGAAAGTGCTATCCTCCAAAAAAATGCAGCCAGAAAGGATGAGGAAGTGGCAAACCAGTATTGTAAAAATCACTGCAGATTGGCTTTTGTAATTCAACAGTAAACTGCAAAAGGTTGAGAGGCCACAGAAATGGAGGAGTTTTCTAGTCACAGCACATTAGGCGGTATAGGAATGACAGTGGAAAAGGAGTCCAACAGAGAGTCACGTCCTAAGCGCTGTCTGCTTGTGACGAGAGTGTAAACTGCATGCTATGATAATATAACATAGGAGGCAGGTGATTAAAATGCCCAACGTAGCAGTGAGGAGCGCTCAATTGCTCAAATAAGATAGTTGGATAAGCGTAGGATGTAGTAGACGAAAATGTGCTTTACCATAATGCAGCTCACAATAGAAGTAGGTGACACGATGACTGAGGGCTGAAGAGATTCCTAAAATGGCAGTCGCATCTCGGCATAACTCTCCTGATTCTGTCATGCTGTGGCGTTGTAAGCCTTTCTACACATGAGATGAAAGTTCCTTTATTGAGAAGGCACCATTAGAAGAAAGGAATAAAATGAGCTGAGGCATGACGCTGTGTTAACACGGAGAAATGCGTCGTAGTGCTGGAAGCGGCAGATGCTGTAAAGTGGCGGACGCCTCAGACGTGATCCGCTGCCACAAGAAGAGGAGAATACAAAATGAGCGTCTCACCCCGCACTCTTAAAGAAGCATGTCCTGGTGCCACTTGCACTCCGCCATCCAATTGTGCGGCTTTGAAGATCAAGGGTTCGCTGGAAATCCAGCAAAGGCTCCCGTTGCATCATGCTTTAACGGAGCTCTCCAGACCCCTCCCTCCCTCAGCAAAACTCCTCCACTGACATCCAGAGATGCCCACACCGCAGCACGTACTTTTCAGCGATAGACTTCCAACTGTGCCAACACTTTGGTTCCCCTGAAGAAAGCCCCAAGCAAGCGACACTCCAAGAAAGCCAGCTGGTTCTCTCCCACTCTTCATGAGTCCAGACACACCTGTAGATGGCTCAAGAAGAGATGGAAGAGCAGCAACACCCTGAAAGACCACTCAGCGTTCAAGACCGCTGTCACCGCACACCACCACCTCATCAGAGCAACAAAGAAAGCAGCCCTACAAGAAGGATCAACACCAATGCACTCGACAGCAAGACACTTTTAGCCATGGTCAAATAATTTGCCAAACCCCAACAGCATTCATCACCCCTCCCAAGACCTCTGCAACAACCTTGGCACCTACTTCCACCACAAGATCAAGGAGATATACGACAGCTCCGACAGCATCTATACCCAAGACCCTCTCACCCCACCAGCAACCACCATACCCTTCAATGCAGGACCCCAACATACCCTACTCAATAGGGCTTTGAAGATCAAGGGTTCGCTGGAAATCCTGCAAAGGCCCCCATTGCATCATGCTTTAACAGAGCTCTCCAGACCCGCGGACATCTTCCTCGGTGCCTTAGCCACCCCCCCTTGTGCTAAAACTTTTAAGATATTCCTCAGAGGCTCCATAGTGGTGACCAGTTTTACCGGGCTAACACATGAAAGAGGACCGGGCTAAATGTGCTAAAGGTGAATGAACATTGGGGCAGTGCTTTAGGTAGACCGGTTGCTCAAGGGTACTGAGGTGCATTTCATGGGTGGAACATGGATGTTCCCATGCACCCACCAATGTATACAATGCAATTATAGTTTTACAAAGTTTTGTAATCCTGGGACTGCATCCTGCTCAACACGGGCTCCCTCCATAGAAACGCCATGGAAATCTGGCATCAGCTTGACTCCGTCCACAGCAACTTCGCCTTCTTCACAGAAACCTGGATGAACTGCACTTCCATCCCAGACATCACCACCGCCATCCCAGATGGCTACAAGATTAACCACAAGGACAGTGTTAAAAAACCAGGGGTAGGTATCACCATCATACACAAAAGCACCCTCTGCCTCACCATCCACACGAACAACCTCTCCACCAACATGGAGCACCTCCATTTCCAGGTCCAGACCAACCAGAACACCACCAGAACACCACCCTCCATGGCACCCGCATCTACAGACACTGCCCACCCATCAGCGATTCTATCATCCACTTCATCGCACCCCACGCTTTCACCGGCACTATATTCTCCTTGGCGACCTCAGCTTTCACTTGGACAACCCCAATGACAAAAACAACGTGTCCATGCTGGAGAGTCTTGCCACCATCAGACTCAAACAACTGGTCCCCTCCCCAACCAACTGAGCGGGACGCATGTTTGACTCTATCTTCTCTACTAGCGACAACATCACCTTCAGAAACACCACGAGCTCCTGTGCACTGACCACCACTGCATCCACTTCGCCTACACCAAACTCACCATACACCACCATGCCCACCACTACCCTTCTAGAAGTTTAAACGAGGTCACCAACAAACAGCTTACTACCTCTCTCAGCAAAACTCTTCCACTGACATCCAGAGATGCCCACACCGCAGCACACACTTTTCAGCGATAGACCTCCAACTGTGCCAACACTTTGGCTCCCCTGAAGAAAGCCCCAAGCAAGCGACACTCAAAGAAAGCCAGATGGTTCTCTCCCACTCTTCATGAGTCCAGACACACCTGTAGATGGCTCAAGAAGAGATGGAAGAGCAGCAACACCCTAAAAGACCACTCAGCCTTCAAGACCGCTATCACCGCACACCACCACCTCATCAGAGCAACAAAGAAAGCAGCCCTACAAGAAGGATCAACACCAATGCACTCAACAACAAGAACATTTTAGCCATGGTCAAATAATTTGCCAAACCCCAACAGCATTCATCCCCCATCCCAAGACCTCTGCAACAACCTTGGCACCTACTTCCACCACAAGATCAAGGAGATATACGACAGCCTCGACAGCATCAATACCCAAGACCCTCTCACCCCACCAGCAACCACCATACCCTTCAATGCAGGACCCCAACAGACCCCACTCAGCTAGACCCCCTCACTGCAGATGACACTCTAAAGATCATGAAGAGCATCCATTCCAGAGTACCCTTGGGTCCATGCCTGCATAACATCTTCAACACAGCAGGCACCACCACCGCTTGAGATCTCTGCCGCACCTTCAACTCCTCCATCAACTCCGACAACTTCCTGGAAAATTGGTAATACTTAGATATCAATCCCTTGCTGAAGAAACATTCTGACAAAGTGAAGGACCTCAAGAACTTCAGACCCATCACTCTCCTCCCCTTCCCAGCCAAGGTCATCGAGAAGGCCATCAATGCCCAAGTTTCCGAGTTCATCGAAGCAAACCACATCCTGGACTTCTCCTAAGCTGGCTTCCAAAGCAACCACAGCACCGATACCACGATCCTCACCACCACAGATGACATCTGTGCCTTCCTTGACTGAGGCAAAACTGCAGCCCTCATGCTCCTGGACCTCTGGGCCACCTTCGATATCATCTCTCACTACACCCATGCACAAGACTCCATGACACCGGCAGCCATGATTAAGCCCTGGAATGGATCCTCCCCTCCCTCACCAGCCGAACACAGAGAGTCAGACTACCTCCATTCCACATGGGTCCTCCCTGAGCCCACGCTTTTCAACACCTACATGGCCCGCTCAAAGCCATCATCAGAAACCACGGACTTAACATTGTCTCCTACGCTGACGACACCCAGCTGATTCTCTCCCTCACCAATTAACCCAACTTTCTTGACGGTTTGAAGACTGTTGCCATCTATATGAAGAACAGCTGCCTCAAGCTTAACTCAGAAAAGACCCAACTTCAACTGACCAGCAGCTCTCCCCCGCCTCCAGCGGCATGAGACCCTTACGGGTGAGTAGGCGCGCTTTACAAGCTATTAATTGATTGGAATCAGTGTGCCTCCCATAGGATGCTGTAAGAAGGAAAAAAAACTTTCTTACTCCTTATTGTTTCCTCTACCCATGCTTTACGTGTAACTTGGTGGCTCCTTCATGAGTAATTCATTCAGAAGCTTTCTGGATCAAAAATTAGGTAGACTTTATTCACACCTCAGCGATCAGAGTCATAATAATCACTATAACTGTCAAACCCCAACATTCTACACTTCATGCCCCCCGGATAGATTCCAATACAGACGTTGATGGCCCACCTGGATGACATAGCAGGAGAGGGAAATGATGGAGACACCACACTTCACAGCTCTTAACAAAAATAAAACAATTAAAATTAGGAAAAAAAGTAACAATACCCCCAAAAAAACGTTACATGTTATTCCACATGCAGCAAAAACAGAGCAATTAGAAAGATATATGCCAAACTGTTGGAATTAGAATAAATCATCCTCATCCAATTTTTTTTAACACATTTATCTAAATACAGTGGTCTCTTAACTAATTGTGTGCTTTATCTATAAACCACAATATCTTTACTTTTTGAACAAGCGTTGAAATTGGACTACTCATTGGTTGATTCAGATACAGGGTAATCACATACTAGTCTTCTTCCCACAGCAGAGTTAAGAACCATCACTCAATTCTTATTCCAAGTTCTGACATCCTTAGTTTTAATAGCATTCCTGAATACTTTAGTCACTTTTTCACACACATCTAACTGGAGCTTTAAATGTGAACCAATCTTCCACTCTCACCTGCACATCACCAACCTTTTTCACAGAATCTAAATATTCTATCCTTCCATGTTGCAACTCGAACTCCTGCCTCTTCTAATCACTTAGGGCCAGATGTGTCAACATACCCTTTTGCGATTTCCAAATTGCGATTTTTAAGGAATCGCTATTTGGGAACTGCAAAATGGCATGTATGTAGAAATTAGCTATTTTTTTGCGATTTCTTAAAATTCCTTATTTGCGTTTAGCAAACTGCTAATCGCAAATAAGGAATAATTTCCCATTCATTTCTATGGGCCAGGAGGCCCATAGGAATGAATGTGAAATTATTCTCAATTTGCGATTCGCAATTTGCTAATCGCAAATTTAGAATTATTTCAAGGGTGCAGGGGTGTCTCAAGGACACCCTGCTGCACCCCTGAAAACAACATGTGTGCGCATATGGCGCACATACATGCCCTAATGGCATGTATGAGCGTCACATGGCACCTTTACAAATTGCATAAAGTGCCTTTGTAAAAGAATTCGCAAATTACCACCAACAACAAGTTGGTGGTAATTTGCGATTTCTTAGCCAAAATTTGATAAAATTAAATGTTTCATACATAGCATTTAAGAAATCACAATTAGCGATTTCTTAAATGCTTGCGCAATGTTAAGGAATCGCAAAATTTGCGATTCCTTAATATTGCAAACTTTTTGCATGATACATCTCATTTCCCGTTTTTCTTGTCACAAACGCTGCTATTTTGCGAATCACAGCGATTGCGACAAGAAAAAAGCTTGATACATTTACCCCTAAGCCTATTAAACTATACCCATTTTCCCCAAGTCAATCATCTTGGACACAGAATGGTATTAGGTGCTCTCGCTTTAAAGAGTATGAATGGGTTTTTTCCCCTAGAGGAATGAATAGTCATGCGATAGGCAGTGATTCTCTGCAATTCATTTTTCCAATTCAGAGCAATGGCTCTGGCAAGTTTAATGCATTCCTTCAAAGTTCATTAGACCCTCTCAACCACCCCATTGATTTCTGGAAGATAAATAGAACTTTTCAAAACTGCATGCCATTGTCGGTCAGAAACAAACCAGAAAAACTTGCCTTCTTAAACACCTCCCACATGAATCTAATGATTACAGATGGAGAGATAGCCTGCACACATGAGACTGCTATCGTTACAAATCAAGTACCATAATAAAATAAGGGGTCTGATGTTATTGGACCAGCTATATCCATGGCCACTTTGTCCCATGGGTGAGTGGGAAGTTCTTTAAAAACCATAGGCAACTGTTGTGTGACAAGAATCCTATCACTTTCCTATATTAACCTCCTCCTCAACAATTTCCATCTGAACATTCCCTTCATAACCGAGTGAGACAAACAGCCTTCTGTCACATTACTAGCACCCGAAATATACTCCATTTCACTAAATTATTTTAATGGAATCGCCAATCTTCTTATTCTTGACAAAGTAGTGTCAATACCTTTTTTCATAATTACCTCTTTGAGAGGTTCATGATCCAAGCAAACTTTTAAAGAAGTGCCTCAAATTAAGTTCTTGATTTTTCTTAACACCCCAAAAATAGCCAGAGCCTCTCTTTCAATTACAGAGTAAATTTTCTCTTAGCCACATAGACATCTTGAGGCAAAGGCAATTAAATGTAAATGTTGCTCCTTGTCCTCTTTGTAGAAGTACCACCCCAAGACCTTTAGAGCTAGCTTCTTTGATAATCATGGTTTCCACATGGAGTACATACAAATTCTTTATAGGTTCTTCCTTCAATTTCTCAAACACTTGCTGATCATTTTGATCCAACACAAACTCAAGTCAAGTCAAAGATTTACTTTATACGGTTAAAAAGTTTAAAACCATCAAAGCACAATAGTATTACATTTCACAATCCTATTAACGTATCACAGCTAACACATCTAAATACATTATGAAAATGAAAAAGCACTTTACATTTGGCGAACACATAAACAATCAAACTCATATTTCTTTCCCAAAAGTGTCCTTAAATGTACAGTTTTGTCAGAAATAATTAACAATAAACTTTCGTAATATTCCACCATGTCCAAAAATGAGCTTAGCTCTTCATTAGAACATGGTTCCTTCAAACCAACAATATTCTATACTAAATCCTTCTTGGTGCGACACTGTCTCCAGATATATTGTCCCCCAAATAATCCATTTCTTTTATACAAAACTTACTGTTCTTTCTTTCGAAGTCAATCCTGCATCCATGATTCTCTTTAATACCAACCACACACGGTCATTATATTCCTGCAAATTATACCGTATATCAACACATTATCTTGATAACACTGCACCCCACTTAACCCTTTGAAAGACAGAGGCTGATGACACTAAACTGAATGGCATTCTCTTGAACTTGTAAGCTCCCATCAGTGTGCTAAAAGCACTGAGTTCTGGAGAGTATGGGTCTAATCAAGAGTTAGTGAAAAACGTGGCACCAGCCACAGTAGACATGAGCTCATCTATGCTGGGCAATGGAAATGTGCCTACCACCACCTCCTTGTTTAGAGCTCTCAAATCCACGCTTTAAAGAGAGAACAGCACAAATGAAATATTCCCTCAAAGCAAACTCCTTCACCTCTCCATGTTGAGGTGTCTTCACACCACAGAGTGATCCTATCCTCGTCACCTGTGTAACGTAGTGACTCCTTCGTTAGCAATTAACTCAGAAGCTCTTTGGATGAATAATTAGGTAAACTGTATTGACATCTCAGCCATCAGAGTCACGAGCAGTATAACTGTCAAGCTCCAACATTCTACCTGTTTTGCTTCTCAGATATATTCCAATACAGAACTTGATGACACACCATTAGAGGGAAACTATTGAGACACCACAATATGCATTCTGCATCATGCATAGAAAGAGGAAAATGGCTTTTTGGATTTATTTGTGCAGGAAGTACCCCCTTCCAACACAAAAACAAGCCTATTTGTAATGCAGGAAACCTTGCTCTGTGATGCAAGGGCTCCTGCGTTGACGCTAGGCAGGACACAGTGCAGCAGCACATAGAGAGAGTAGAAATGCTCCATGTTTTTATAGATGTGGACTATTTCTGATTTCTCCCTTTTATGCAAAGCAGTGAGGCAAGTTCCACCACATATTAGTAAATATGTCACAACATGCCTAAATGAAAACTTAACTTACTAATTAATCTTGTAGTCTGGAAACCTCATTGATATGTGGTTAATGCTCACTGCAAATGACTATATATGAATGAAATGTTATGCAACTGGCAAAATCCATTTTAACTTCCTTTTCATGATGTTGAATCTAGAAAATAATTTTTTACTAGGATATGTTACTGAAATGGCAGCCATCCACAATGCACAAGTGAAATGATCGAACTGATGCCCTGATAATCATCAACATACCTCACTTTAAAAACAACTCTACCTTTAGCCAGTACCCTGTCGAGTCAAATTTAAGGTAAAGTGCTAAATGCACATTAACAACCTTACGTTCATTTATTTAGAATATAAGTAATACTAAATATTAACACTGAACCAATTATAAACAGTAAAGGGAGGATAAGCATCGGGAGAGGAGACATGTTGTTTAAATTCACACAAAGTGGCCGTGCAGAAAAGCCACAATTAGATTCAAGGTATTGTTTACACCTTACGATTGGAGCAATGCCTCTCCATTTTTTCTGCCAATAAAAAGATTTTTTCTCTCCTGCAAATCGTTATTATTTCATGCTTTGGAGGTTCTTTAAAAAAGTATGAATATCTGACCAGTTTAGAAAAGCCACATGGTTGATTTATTTACTTGTACAGAGAAGTCACAGACAACACTTTGCTTCTCATTGGACGTGTTTTCACAAGGCAAAGAACATTTGCAGAGAAAACTCCACGTGTGTAAATTTAAATGCAGTCCTATGTCCCATGTGTAAAAATCCAACCTAAGTTTCAATCTCACCCGCTTTTTTTTTTTACAAATGATGTGACCTTTGGCAAAATACCTCAACACCCCACCTAAGTCGATTTCCTGTTTATTGCCAAAGAGGAGAGTTCCTAGATGACCACTAATTATCAATGGTAGATGCCATACAAAAAAGCAAATACGTTTTTATAAAAATGAGTGGTTTCACTTGAGAAACCAAACGTAAGAAAAACATAGGTATACATGTAGGGCCTGATTCCAAGTATGTTGTAAATCCAGGTGCTATTTATCGCACCTCATAAATAACCATACCTGAGGGTATGCTACTTATCGGTGTGATAAAGAGCACCTAGTCTGAATTTTTGGGGAATACTGTGAAGATTTTGGTGAATTGCGCAACACAATATGCATTTTATACCCCCCCCTTCAAAACATAAAATACTTTGCACTTTTTCGCTGTTAAATTTAGTGGGGCTGGGTGAAGTATTTAATGTACCCAGTAGTTACTGGGTGCATACAATGACATGCAGCTCTTTGATTGATCTGCATCAAACTTTCCAGAAAGTAATTGAGGTGAATTTCAATTTTTGGGTCAGTTTCCATAGGAAGAGCGTTATTTGTTTTGCTAACACCTTTTGCACCATTTGACAAACCTGCATAAAACTTTTCAAATGAAAAGAACATCCATCTCAGCAAATTTCTTGAGCATTTTGGGGCAATCCATGAAGCCCGGGCCAAGAAAGGTGGGACCCCCTGCATAAGTTGCTCCACTAAGTTCTCAAAAGGCAACCTTTTCATTTAGTCAAAAGGCAAATAACAATGTTACATCACTAGGAGGAGCAATCTCCAATTTCCTCTTTAGCTTAGCTCCTGACTAAACTCCGTTCTAGTCTTTTTATCCCACCAGAATCTACATGACATAGATGTGACACAGATGTACAGCGTCCTAAAAGGAACACTAGCAATAAACAACAACATAACATACTTCCCTTCTTTTAATAAGATAAACATAATATAGTTCCCTAAATAAATTACGGCAAACAATGCAAAATTACTACAATACCTATCTTAAATAATACAACTGATGTTCAATCATTCACTATACACAAACACAATAACATTACATACACAATACAGGGTCTACGGGGTAGTATTGCCTTCTGGAACACACAAACTCTCCCTAATGGGTAAGATTGCCTTAATAAAGATGGTGGTTCTGCCTCGATGCCTATACACTATGCAGGGTTCTGTCTTTGAACTTCTTCACCGTGTATTCAGGGAACTGGATGCATTGCTGGTCCTAATATTGTGGAATGGGAAGCGATGTGGGATAAGTCTAGAGGTCATGAAACGTAGATGGGGTAATAGGGGTTTGGAGATCCCAGACTTGGAACTTTACTATTTTGCGTCACAATTGCAAAAAACGGAACTGGCTTCTATACATCAGAGACTGGATAAAATGGACAAAATTGAAGAACTAGTATCCACTCTTCCTGCTCATCTATCAGAAGCTGAGGAGAGAATCTCTAATCTGGAGGATCAAACGACCAAAGCCAAAAAGGGGCTAAAAGCGTATTTAAGATAACAAGGGGGATGGAGGCTAAATTAGATGACATTGAAAACTATAATCGAAGATCGAATCTTCGAATAGTCGGGGTTACAGCCCACTTCCCAACTCTACCCTTCCCCGTACCAATTCCTTAAATTTTGCGGATGTTAGGATTAAAGAGCAAATCCATTCAAAAGCTATTAAACAGAGGCAGTTCCCTGTAAATGCAACGGTGAAATGACGGATTTTTTCCGATATGTCAGCCGCTGCAGCTAGACGAAGGAATGAATTCGTAAAGATTCTACATCTATTTAAGGCTAAGGGGGCTCAGGATATGATAGCTCAGCAGTGAAAGCTCAGAGTTTTGATTAAGGGCAAATTTTATATGCTGTCAGATGTTCAGGAAGCTCAGGAGATGCTTAAGGAGATGGAAGATGGCTAGACAGGTTGGGATATTCCATCTTCCCACCCCTGCTCATCATCATCATGCTTTTTTTGGGGGGGGGAAGAGAGCTAAGGGGGCGGCTGAAGGGGTGTAATAACACAACACCTCAATGTTAAGGGGTAGAGCCTTGTGGCTAGCGTGGGGGAGGGAAAGTAGAGTAGGAGGAGAGCCACAAGCTGAGGGGGTGTTCAGGGGTGGGGCTGACAGGGGTTGGGGGTAAAAAGAAAAAAAAATGAAGTACTTGATGTTATACATTTCTTTTTTGTTAAGCACAGAGGACAAAAAATTGGCTTTTCTAGATTGTGGGGTTTATTTTTGTTTTACCTGATGGGAATAAAAGCTGTTGGTTAATGTTAAATGTCTTTTAGAATTGGGTTGAAAATTGTTTCTTTTAATGTGAATGGATTAAACAATAGGAAGAAAATGAGTGCAATAGAAACATGGATTATGACTGAGAATCCCGCAGTAATATTGCTACAAGAAATCCATATTCCAATCTCAAAAGTTCAAGATTTCACTATGTTTAAAGATGGGGCCTCATATCGCGGTTTTTCTCTATTCACCGAATCTCAGAGAGGCGTTGCACTCTTTTTAAACAAAAATCTGCCCGCTGAAATTATTCAAACAGAAGAAGGAGGTCAAGGCCGCTGGTGTTGGGCCACATGTAAACTGAAAAACAGACAAATACCTTTGACTTTTGTTAGATTGTATGCCCCTCTAAACGATCATTTTTTGATTCATGAAGATTTGTTTCAGTCCTTATTAATGGTGGGAGGGGATATTGTTATTGGAGGTGATTTTAATATTCTTATGAATGTAAAATTAGACTCCACTACCGTTGTAAAAAAACAGTCTAAACCTAAATCACTTAGATCTATTATTAATAATATGAGGACACTGAATCTTTGTGATCCATGGCGGTTACAGAGTCCTTTAAAAAAAGAGTTTACGTGCTGGTCGGGAAGATTTAAGTCATCTTCTCGTATTTATTTTTTTCTTGCTTCTACAAAATACAAATTTTTGAATCAGAAGATTTTACATAATGGTTTTTCCGACCATGCTATGTTAATTACTGAGGTTTTTTTTTGGGGGGGGGAATAATAGACCTTCTAAACAATGGGTATTAAACAAGATATATTTGTCTGATGAATCATGGGTAGCATCACTTAAATCGGAGATTGGAGAATTTATCGCACGCAATATTGGTACTGCTCCTCTTCATGCCGTCTGGGACTCCTTGAAGGCTTTTATTCGGGGAGTTATTATAGGAAAAGATGCGATGGAATCCTCTCTTTCTAGGAATAAGAAAAATTTGTTGCAGCAAAGAATACAGGTGCTAATAGAGCAAAGATATTATAATCCCTCGAGTAGCGTACAGAATCAATTAAACGCGGCCAAGCGGGAGTTTAGTGCGCATTATTTCGAAAAAAGTGAGATTTTCTGCATACAATCCCCAAAAAACTATGAACACAGCAACTTTACTGGTACATTTTTAGCTTGGCAGATTAAGGAATAAGCAGCGGCTAATATGATTCACTCCTTAAAATCCCCAATTACCCACACAGAAACTTCAAATTCCGGAGATATAGGGTCAATAATGCTCTCTCATTATGAAAATATCTACAGCACACTTCACAATACAGATCAACAAAAGTTAAATGACTTTTTAGATAAATATCCTCTTCCAACTCCTTCCCAAGTAGATCAACAGACAATGGCAACCCCATTTTCTGGGGAAGAAGTGGAACTGGTATTAAAAAATCTTCCCCATGGGAAGGCTTGCGGTCCTGATGGACTTCCTGGGGAGTTTTTCTTGACCTTTTTTAGCTCCTTTTCGGAACTTTTTCTGTTATTATTAAACTCTTTGTTGGAGTGAGTTCCAATCCCAGCTTCCTTTCAAGATGGAACGGTGGTCAGTTTTCTTAAGAGGGGGAAGGAATCTAAGGATCCTAATTCTTGTAGGCCAATTACATTGCTGAATTCTGACTATAAAATTGTTACAAAATTACTTTCAATTTGTTTTAATAATGTTTCCGCAGAATTGATTCATCCTGACCAGAATGGATTCATTGCAGGTTGACAACTTTTCACCAATACACATAATTTGATTGAAGCGTTAGATTATTTTGAAACTCGAGAGATTCCTGCTTTAGTTCTACTTTTGGATGCAGAAAAAGCTTTTGATTTAGTGGTTTGGGAGACACTTTTTTTTATTTTACAGCATTTTGGGATTCCATCACAAATTGTTAATTTAATTCAGAATTTATATAGGGGCGCAAAAGCTAATATTATTATTAATGCAGCCACTGTGGATTCGATTGCAGTTAAGCGAGGCACAAGGCAAGGCTGCCCATTGTCACCTGTCCTTTTTGCTTTTTTCATTGAGCCATTAGCTGCTGCAATTCGGAAATGTGTTTATATTTCCCCTCCCATAACAGCTATGGCCAAGATTAAATTATACGCGGACGATATAATGTTACTTATTAAACCTGAAATGGATTCTCAAACACAGGCTCTTTTAATCTTTGAGGAATTTGAGGCCCTCGGGGATATCGAAATTAATAAAAAGAAAACTGAGATCTTAGTTTGTGGCGGCATAGATCCCGAACTTCACCCTGACATACAAAGTTGCAATAATCATAGACCGAAGAGATATTTGGGGATCCTTTTTTCTGCCTCAGTAAGAGATTTGCATTCACTGAATTTTGATCCCCTTATTCAAAAGGTCCGTAAAATGTTTGCACGCTGGAACGTATTACCATTATCTATCCTGGGCAGGGTGGCTTTAATTAAAATGTCAGTGCTTCCCCTATTTAATTTCCTGTTTTCTACGATTTCTTGTTCGCTGCCTGGCTCATTCTTTTTAAAAGCGGAGTCCTTATTCTCAGCCTTTGTCTGGGCAAAAAAGACCCCCCGAATTGCAATAAATACCCTGTATGAAGATACGGACCAAGGAGGTCTTGCTTTACCAAATCTTAAAGATTACTATAACGCATATTTTGAACAGTATCTCTCAAGATTTAAACAACCAGTTAATGGCCAGACATTATTTATAAAAAGAAATGTCGACCTTATTTATCAAGAGATTAAAATTCCCCCCGCTGCAGGTTCTCAAATCACCCAAATTTGTTCGTTATAAGGTTCTAATTTTGATTTTTTTTAAACGTGACGCCATGCTTAAAAGATATCCACTCTCTCTCTTGAATTTAACAAATTCACTAAGGAGCGCTTCTTCATTCATAGGTCTCAAACTTGGGTCTGAAACTGTTGCTAACTGGGGTAGAGCAGGGTTTTCAACGTTGGTAAATTTTGTGAAAAATGGATCATGGATTACTCTGAATGAGATGGCAAGTTTAATCAAGGGGAATTTTCTTTTGATGGGATCGTATAAATTGATTCATAAATCCCTGGGACAAATCGACTTAGCACAGATCAGTCAATCCTCTCATCTGACTTATGATCTTTTTGGGTCCTCATGCTCTAAGAACCCCGGTGAATGGAGACGCTGCTTAGCGCAAAGTAGGGAAGGAGATCTAAGTGCTAAAGCAATTAGGAAATGGCAGAAACACGAAAATTCTGAGTTGACTCCTAATACCTGGAAACCCATAAATAAATTTAATTTTAGTGTTTTGAGAGGCGCCAATTGTCGAAGAATGTTTTTCTTTAGTAAATGGCTCTTATATCGTACTCCAGTGGTTATTTCTAAAATGTATCCTAACACTCCATCTATTTGTTTTAGATGTAGACAACAAGGTCTTGCTAACTGGTCACATATGATGGTCCATTGTTCTAAAGTAGGATATTTTGGCAGGAAATTTTTGCTCTGCTTCAAATTTACTTAAAGATTATTGTTCCTTGCTACGTTAATTTAATACTATATGGTTTTGACCCAGAACTTAAATTGTCTGAATCGCTAGCTAAACTTCTTTATATTGTTATCGCAGTGGCAAGATCATTGTTACTTCAGTATTGGAGGTCAGAAACGGTTCCCACTACAGATGAGTGGTTTAAAAAAATTAAACGAGTCAGGAAAAGTGAATATGTATATGCACAAAGGATCGGGGGTTGAGAAAATTAAAAAAAATATGGAAATCATATTTTGATTAATGGATACTTGTGTCAGTAGATAAAGACAAGTACGTCTTTTATTTTGAATTGATGTCTGTATTATTATTTTTAGTCTCATTATATTGGTTATGTTAGAGTATTAAAGCTTTATCATTCATTGTGTATTATTTGTTATGATGTAGAATGTCAAGTACTTCAATAAAACCCTTTTTTTTTTTTTTAAATGAAAAAAAAACAATTGCATCATGCAATAGCCTCGTTGGAGACGGATCCCTCGTGGGAGAGATCCCTGCTGGCAGGTACATATGGGGACCAGCAGCTGGGAGCGCTCCTGTGGCACGCGGGGGGGGCAACAAGAACATGGCCCTCCCTTGGCACGGCTTATAGGGGCACTATGGCACCGGGTAGTTCGACGCGTATTCTGAGAACAGCCGTTTGCCCCGGAATTTGACTTCTGGCTGATGCCACCCTTTGCTCAAATAGACCAGGTTATGACTATGGATAAATGGAAGGAGGGGGGCTGCCTGATGTTGTCTGACCTCTACCCTGAAAATAAAATCATCACTTATCAAGAGGCGGGGACCACCTTTGAGCAGGGATCAGCAATTCCTGCAATACGCTAAGTTGGTGGCAACGGCGCGGCAATTATGGCCCTCGTTTCCAGAGGCTCCGGAGCTCACCCAAACCCTTGTCATCATGATTTCTATGGCAGGGGGATGAAAGTTTGTTACCCACCTCTACAGGGCATTGATAGATGATGATAAGATTGGCCCCCTGAAGATAGAAAACAAATGGCAGCAGGTGTGTCGGTAGGAGATCACACCGTGAGATTGGGAAAAAATACACAAGAGTGTGCGGAAGGTGTCGGTGAGTAACCGCTTCAAACAAATCCAATATAATATCGTGCACATGGCCTATCTCTCACCCATAAGGCTCCAAGCCATTGATAGCTCCAGGGAACCACATTGCCCTAGATGTCGCAACGATCAGGCGGATTTTCCACATATGGTGTGGGAGTGCCCAATAATCCAGATGTAATGGGTAGCGGTCCTTGAGGATCTGGGCAAGATCACGGGGTGGACGTTCGCCCTGGACCCACATGCCTGTCTCCTAGGCTTGATTACCCGAGATCATAAACGGAAGGTTAGCAGGCGATTTCTGATGCTGGGTCTGGTTATAGCCAAGCGGCGTATTGGAATCCATTGGCAAACCCATCAAGGGCCTGCACTAGCAAAATGGAGGACAGACCTAAGAGAGTGGGCTTTAGCTGAGGAGGGACACATTCGGAACACCAGGAAGGATGCTAAAGGGGCCCGAAGTCCTAATGGCGTTGGGGGGTGATGATTCAGGAGATAGCAGGAAAGGCATCCCAACCTACACCGTACAGCTCGGGGGAGACGTCCTCTAGGAGGGGGGAGGCCTCAGGACAAAGGAGAGTGAAGCAGGGAGACCCAAGATAAGTATCATGATGCACAGACCTCAAGTTATATAGACCCGTGGGGGGGGGAGGGATTTGAGGGTGGTATGGAGAGGAGGAGGGGGTGGGTGGTGGGGGGAGAGGTCATTACTGTTTGAGTTATGTTTAAACGTGAAAATAAGAGGAGAACTCTGAAGATAGCTACATTTCCAAGGAGGTGATATACGGTCTACACACTGACATGTAATACTAGGGTCACAAACACCACCCCGCCTGAGATGGAAATGTATGTTTGTATTTCCGCATGCTCTAATGGTTCGAAGAAACAAAAATAATTAAGAAATTTAAAAAAATTACATAAACAATAATAAGATCAATAGGAAGAACACATTTTGTAGTTTACTATATTTCATCTAATTAGTCGCCATTATAAACATCCAGTTTCCTTGGTTTGATCACAGCTTGATCAAACTTACTCATTGTATTATCTGTACCAGTGTCTGATTCCTGTTGTTCTTTTGCTCTCTCCAGGGACTCATCAAGGACTTCTCCATCTACCACTGTATCCTCAGGTGGTCCCTGATTTAAATTGTTATGTAACTGTTTATGCTCTTCAAATAACCAATCATATCTCTTTCTCCTAAGGCCCTGGACAGTATCTGGTACAATGGACTGCTGTTGACTATGCAGCCCACCCTCCTCTTTACAGAGAGATCAAAGGGAGATGCAACACCTTGGCACCACTCAACAGTACTGAATTACAAAGAACATTTTTTACAACTAATTGTTGTGTAAATATACTTTGGCCTTCTTCAACACCCCCTTTTTCACTCTTAGACTGTCTCCCACTCAGATATGAACTGATTTACATTTAAGTTTCATGTCATATTACTCCTTGTACACTGCCTGAGCTTGTGACAACAGTTCCCTCACTGTTTCAAGTGACCTATTAACCTTTTTAAATGTTATCATTCTGCCTACTTTATCTTTCGAAAATAGTGTTTTTCCGTTCATTAGTTCAAAAGGCTACACCCCGTACTGGCTTACTGAGTAATCCTGTACGCCCACATTGTGCCAAGCATTTCTTTCCTCTATTTCAACTACTTGTTGCTAGCCAGTTGGAAGGTCCCTTTATTAACATGGATGAACCATTCTATAGCACTATTACCCAGAGGATGATGCAGTGAGGTAGTTTTATGTGTGATTTCATTCCTTAGCAGAAAGGACCTGAACATTTCGGAGGTAAACATGTGGACCATTGTCACTAAGGGCCAGATGTAGGTAAATGCTATTTACCTATTCTTAAATACCGAATCATACCGATTCGGTATTTAAGAATAGGTAAATAGTATGTAGGTATATTTTACCGAATCTGTAAAATTCGGTATTTACCGATTCGGTAATTGCCATTCATTCCTATGGGCCTAGAGGCCCATAGGAATGAATGTCAATTACCAAATCGGTAAATACTGATTCGGTAAAAGGGGGAAAACATTGAACGGTGGCAGGGTGTCACTTTGACACCCTGTTGCACCCCTCAATTGTGTATGGGTGCACATGTTGCAGACATACATGCCATATGGGCATGTATGTCTACAACATGGCACTGTTGGAAAAGCAAAAAAAATGCTTTTTCAAAGGTTTTCATTATTTACCACCAACTTGTAGTTGGTGGTAAATAACGAATCCTTAACTGAGGAATGCACTAACTTGAGTGCTCCCTACATTCTGGATTTGGTAATTTACTGAATCGGTATGTTAAGAATTCGGTATTTTACCGAATCCTAAAATTACCGATTCGGTAAAATACCGAATCCTACAAAAAAAACACCTACATCTAAAAAGCCAAATACCGGTCGGTAACGGCCGAAATTCGGTAATTTCGGTCGTTACAGACCGGTATTGGGCAAACTGCATCTGGCCCTATGTATATATTTAGGTAATCGCTCCTTAAAAAAATATTTTTATAGGAATCGGACAATGTTACTAGAATCAAACTGATGCGCAATTTCAATTTCTGGCCACCTGGTAAAATGATCTACTACAACAATAAGATATGTATGCTCACTGTGTTTCCTGATATGACCATTTCATTATTTACCACCAACTTGTAGTTGGTGGTAAATAACAAATCCTTAACTGAGGAATGCACTAACTTGAGTGCTCCCTACATTCTGGATTCGGTAATTTACTGAATCGGTATGTTAAGAATTCGGTATTTTACCGAATCCTAAAATTACCGATTCGGTGAAATACTGAATCCTACAAAAAAAACACCTACATCTAAAAAGCCCAATACCGGTCTATAACGGCCGAAATTCGGTAATTTCGGCCGTTACCGACCGGTATTGGGCAACCTGCATCTGGCCCTATATATATATTTAGGTAATCGCTCCTTAAAAAATTATTTTTATAGGAATCGGACAATGTTACTAAAATCAGCCTGATGCGCAATTTCAATTTCTGGCCACCTGGTAAAATGATCTACTACAACAATAAGATATGTATGCTCACTGTGTTCCCTGATAGGACCATTCACATCTATTCCTATTCTTTCCCAGAGCATCTCTGGGTTATATGTAGGATGTAAGGGTGATTTGAGTGTATTATGGGTTTCGTCTGATTTCTCAAATTTAATGCAATTTCTTACCTTCATCACTATTTCCAAATCCAACCCTGGCCACCAATACAGATTCTTCGCTCTGCATTTAGTCTTTCCAATACCTAAATTATCTTAATGACAAATTTCCAATAACTTTGGTCTCAGATTTTTGGGACTTTCCATTTCTCATAATCAACCCTCCCGCCAGAACTCCCAATATGTTAATAAATACTTCTCCAAATGTTTTTTCCTGACCAACCTGCAGTAATCATCTGACTCAAAAAATCAGCAACAACATTTTTCACACCAGGAACTTCATAATTGTCATCTATTAACCTGATGACATACGAGCAAGGTGGGATAACGCATTATATAAACCTTTAGTAGGTAAAATCTTTGTGAGTAGTTTATGGTCACTACACAAAGTAACTTTTTTCCCCAAATGTACTGTCTGAAATGTTCAAAACACCACACACAAACAAGTGCCTCTCATTCATTGACAGGATGCTTTGCTTCAGTGGGAGACAATGAACGAGATTCGAATGCAATGGTGCTTTATCCAGCCAAGAATCTGTCTGAGAAAAACTGCACCAATTCCTTTGCCCTGGGCATCTGTGGTAATTACACTATGCAATAGATGATAAAAACCTTTAAAAGGTAGTGCATTGCAAATGTCAAACTTTAGAGAAAGGGTCATTTCCTGACATTTAGTAGACCATTCAAATTAATTTTTTTAGTTTAAGTAACTGTAGTAACTGATACGTTTACAAAAATAAATCATTTAGAAATTTAGAATAGAAGTCAGCCAATGAACAAAATGGGAGTGTTTGTCTGTTCATCGAAATTATTTTACACCATAATACAGTAAAACTCAACTGAAAGATAACCAACCAATCTATGTATAGTGAAATCCATGCATCGTCACGATTGTAGAACGTTTTGATCCATGTGAGCTAGACTTTTCTATTTTTTAATTTGCAGATTATGCAGCAGATGATGCATTCATTATGTGGCAAGGCAGCAAATCCATAATTATTCAGAAAATACCAAAGCCGCAAAATGTTACACTTCCAGCAGTCCTGGGCATAAACTATTTTTCAAAAAGGTAAAGCATCCCTTTTTCTGTTTACTCAGTCCGCAGCCTACCTATCTTATCAGTGGCATAACAGCTTCCTAATTTTAAAATAAATATAAAATAGTAGTATTTTAGTAGACAAATTTTTTGGGGGGTAACCTGTCAAGTGGGAGCCAAGAAAAAGGGGGGTCCCAAAAGGCGGTTTTCTCCATGGAATTTTCATAGGACAAATCGGACAAAGATACAGGAAAAAAACAACTGAACATAATGACACCAAATTTGGCAGAAACCAAGATCTTTTTGTTTTTTTGGTCTAAATTGGTTAAGACATTTTTAAACATTAAGCATAAACAAATAGAGATAGCTGGATGGTTGGTCCTGCAGCTCTCCCACTGGAGTACTGTAGTACTGAGAATTAAATAATTTAAAAAACAGAGAGAGTTTTGATTGGTCGTTAGGACATTTTTCCTTCAGTGGTTCCGCTGGATAGAACTCTCCGATCGGCTGGGTGCAATATGAAAGAAAATGTTGCCCCTCCTATTACAGGACATGGGGACTCAGTTCCCATGTCCTGAAACTTAAAATCAAAGGGGTAGTAGGGGGCAGGGTACCCTGCCCCCTTCCCATTCTGGGAGTGGGGCCAGGAAAGCCCAACCCTAATCAAAATATTTCTTTTTTGACCCGCCAATCCTTTGGGACTCTTGCAGCAGCGTCATGCAGGTACCAGCATGCCCCCCCCTTGTTGTTAAACAGTAGATCCATGGGTGGTTCCCTGCTCATGGGGGTTTGACCACTTGGGGGGTCTCCACTCTCAGGGTGGGTTGGCTTTCAGTGGTGTTTTAGCTTTCAGTGGTGGTTGTGCACAGGCATGGCCGAAGGCCATGCGTGGCAGGGTTGGCTGCAAATGTATATTACTTTACTTAAAAATACTTCCAGTTCCTCTTCAGGTCCACAAAGAACGAGATGGTCATCATGTAGCCTTTTTTATACAGAACCCAAATAAACACAGTCAACGTATTTCACCACCAACCCTTCTACCAGACAATCATGCACCAGTGCTACCATTGGTTAAAAGTGTAATTTCACTGTTTCATTCATCATCTAAACTACACCCAAATACAAACTTCAAAAGTCCTTGTCTGGTTGCAATTTGTTCTCTTGCCTCACTGTCTTAACATTTCCTCTTTTTTTTTATAATTCTAAATAATATATTCATATTTCATAAAGTTGGTATTTTTCATATGAAACATCCGTTGTAGCTTATATGCAATTTCTCTGATTTTCATGGGTACCTGTGATTGTACTTTTATTTGACTATATTTTCAGTTACACCATGTAATTTGTTACCATAAATTTGGATGCTTTGCTCTGCAGTATACACATTCTTCTTCAAGTGTTGTTGTATCCGATGACAATACCCCTGCAAGTTTTGTTTGGTTTGTAATCATCTTTAGTGCCAAGCCATTAACCAATTACATGAATGCTTATAGATCACAAGAAATCTACATTGGAATTCCTTATTGTATTATGTTGTAGATTTTTCAATTCCCATATCATATTTTAATATTCAAGGGATGTTGTGGGGAATGACCTCCTTGTCTGAATCAAAATTATAAGGCAATCAGTTGTACGTTATGTAGTATTTATCGATTCTTTTGCAGTTACATGTTACATTTTACTGAAATATGATGAAGAGGAGCATTGTTAAAAATAGCAAAATCTAAATTTTAGTCTGGTCAAGCCATGTCCTGTTACTCATTGTTTAACACACATTGCTATTTAATCACACAAAATCACAACACTTTATTCACCATATTGACTCAAAAACACAAATCATATAAAAAAATCAATAAAACTGAAAAGCTGATTACATTCAGTATGGTCAGATAAGGGTGTTTGTGAGTTTTGCCTTACATCAATATGCAGTAGGCTAAAGTTCTATAGTTTGGTAGTTATTGCTCACATCACTTGTATTGCTTTAGTGTGAAACACAATATACAATTGCATCCAGTTAAAGTGATATCATGCATGTAAAGGGCTCTCAAAAGATAACGGATAAAAAGTCTAACATGCATTTAATTAAAGTGCCTTAAGGCATCTAAAGTTCTTTCAATGTTAAAAGATGTGAAGGGCATTCAGATGTCCTGTTTTTTATAAAAAGTATCTGACATGCAATCACTTAACTATATTGATAATAATATGCACTATCGCAATGATTATGGGTTACATCGATGTCAGAAGGAAAGGAGACCGTGAACACTTCTGTTTATATTTCCAATAGTTCTTTTATATTTCAAAGAGTATATAAATATATACATAAAGAAACAAATACAGTAGTGCTTGGTGTCCCCAGTGTAAATGGAAACAAAAAGACAGAGACTAGTGATTTTGTGACATATTTAACTTGGTTTTCACAATTTTTAAAGACCACCATCAACAATTTTACAATGATCACAGCCACTGTGTGCAATAATGAGAGCTGATCAAATTGTTTGCTTTAAACAGTTGTCGATGACAATTCGACCATTCATACAATAAAGGGTCTCTTCAGGACCTATGGATGTAGGGACATCTATGATTCAAAGAAAGAGAATGTCACTTAGAATGCTGTGAATTACTGCAATACTTGTAAGGAATGCAAAGGGCCATATGGTACCTGAAAGGATATTGCACAGATATGTAAACACCGGTCAAGTGAAAGAAGAAATACAAAGAACACTCACCCGGGACCCAGAAGGGTGCTTCACGAGTGAGAAAGAAATGGAAAAAGTAGAGTTAAAACTAAGCATGGGCGAATTTTGCGAATTGGCAATCCGCAAAATTGCGTATTTACGGATTCGCAATCCGCAAAAACCGCGAACTCTCGCAAATTTTCCGGATTCCTTTTTTTTTGTGTTCGCAAGTGTTTCTGCCATTTCGCAAGGGTTTTTTACCAGTTCGCAAACGCAAACTTACTTGTCGGGTAGCAACGGTCGCGACCATGTTGTTTCTACGTCTGGTTCATCACAGCACCCTCTGTTTCACCACTGCCACCCTCTGTTTCACCACTGCCACCCTCTGACTCACCCATGCCACCCTCTGGCTCACCCATGCCACCCTCTAGTTCATCACTGTAGATTATGGGGGAAAAAGCACACCTGCCCTGCCTCAACTAACATGAATGAATTAGGGGCTGATTAATGTGTCACTGAATTTGAACTTCCAGGCTGGCACCTGCTTCCTTATCTGTAATTGCTTTCTGTTGCAGTGTAATTTTTTTAACAGGACCTTTGTTGTATACTTGTAGCTATTCTCTGAGCCTGCTGTGAGGGTCAGAGCAGGGTCATAGAATAGTTGCAAGTAGGCAACTGAACTCTGAAGGGGCCCCTCAGGAAGCACTACAGGGAATGGTTACTAATGATAAGATTGAACTTTTGCACCTGCGGAGTGCTTTCAGTTTTGCAAAAATCCAAATGTCCAGCAGCATCCACAAAAAGTAATCCTTCCAGGTCAAGATCCAAATCAAAGTGACCAGCACATGTAGAAAGCACTGGGAGGAGCCTGCTGGACAGGAACAGGAAGTTGGAGACTGTGGGGCACTTCCTTCCTCCCACCCCCCCCCCCCAAAATGGACTCCTTGCAAAAAAAAAGTGCAGGCAAATGTCAACCTGAGGAGTTATTCTGATAAAAATCATAATTTTCAAGGTTTATGCTGCCTGCTGGTGGATTTCTTGTGCGAAATTGCAAATTTTGCAATCTCGCAATTGCGAGATTGTCGCTGCCTGCCGCATCTACGTGTTTGCAAGTGTTTACTCCCGCGATGCGTGATCACGGGCCTTTATGATGTACTCGCGTTGCCAAACTCTCGCTGTGCAAGATGGCAAGCCGCGATGACGTCGACAAACTCCCGCGGGATCCCACAGCAAGATCCAAAATGGCGCAGCACAGGCAAACATGGAGAAAAACAACTCTGCAAACGCTGAATGACGGTAAGTCAACGCTGCGCGCAGCAAAATTGTATAGTATTCTAGTTGGCAAGTGCGACCAAGCAAAAAATCCACTTCGCGCGGATTTGCGAATTTTAGGAAAATTCGCAAGAGTTCACGGATTGCGAATTTGTCGAAAATCATCAAAGTCCGCGAACGGAACGGATTTTACGCCCATGCTTAGTTAAAACGGAGAAACATTAATATACTGTCTGAGGTGAGCACCTGCATAGGAAGTACCTTACCTCAGTGTGAGAAGCAGGGTGAGGGGCTGGCAACCATGAAAATGCACAGCGCGGCGAATGCCAATGTGTAGGATATTGAACTTCCTGTGGACTCAGCCTATTATAGGTACGAAGAGATCTCTGTGAAAGATACGTATAGCTATCATGAGTACTGGGGAACCTGGAGCGACGTGTGGACACAGATGTGGATACACTCAATGTCGATGTCAAGGGCTTACCGGGGTAAGTGCCAAATGCACATGCGGTAAAGTCGGATTTTAAATTACCATTCTGAAAATTACACTTTTAGAAAGTTAAAAGGACAGATGATGGACGGAACGCTGGATGTTGTAAACATTCAACCCCAGTCACAGATCTGGGTTTAATCCATAATTTTTTTGCTCACAACACCACCCCACTTTGGACCTAGCCATATGCAAATTAGTCCTGACCCTGGGAACAGTCCAGCATGAACTGCCATGCCAGGTCCATAAATAGGCATCCTGGGACCAGCTTCTGGATTTCACTCATCATCAGCCAGGCTAGCTTGAATCCAGTGGCACAGTGAGCACCAAACCCACACCTGGGCATACCCTTCCCTTTAGGGTGACAAAAGCAAAAAGAACAGATGATAAACGGAATACTGAACAATGCAAACACTTACACCCGTCAGAAATCTGGGTTTAAACCATTGTAATTTTGCTCACCATGCCACCCCGGTTGGACCCAGCCATATGCAAATCAGATTTGACTATGCTCCTGATGGGCAGTCCAGCCCGAACTTATAAGCCAGGCCCACCCTTGACCAGAAACACACCTCCTTGGACCATTTTTGGGGCATCACCACTCATCAGCCAGGCTAGCTTGAATCCAGTGGCACAGTGAGCAGGAGACCCACATCTGGGCATACCCTTCCCATTTAGGGTGATAACACCAAAAAGAACAGATGATGGATGGATTGCTGAGCAATGCAAACTTTCACCAGAGTCGCAGATTTGGGTTTAATCCATAATTTGTTTGCTCACCTTACCACCCCAGTTTTGAACCACCCATATGCAAATCAGTTCTGACCCTGCTACTCATGGAAACAGTCCAGCCCTAACTGCCAAGCCAGGTTCTCCCTGGACCTGAATTAAGCATCCTGGGACCAGGATCCTGGGGTATGCTTGGGTCCCATGCTCACTGTGCGACTGGATAGAAGCTAGCCTGGCTGCTGAGGGGTGATACCACAAAACCGGTCGCAGAAGGCTTGCTCTGTGAGTCTATCCTGCCAAGTGTTGCCACCCCATTCTTGGATCCTTGGAAGTGGGACTTATATGCTTGTCAGAGGAACCAATGTCACTCATCTGCTGAGTGACGTTTTTCGGGGCAGAACTGCTGCATCACAGCTACTACCTGGATTGGATCCATCACAAAGACCTGCATCGACTCCACAGTTCAGGTAGCCAACGCATCGCTCTGAAGGCATGTCTCATCCTTTGTCAGAGTGCTCCCATCTCCCATCGATGATGATGCCAGACTCTGCATTGCAGCCCCACAGCTCCTTGGAAGTGATGCATCGTCAGCTGCGACCTTTATACCGAACTACATATCACAAGCATTGTTGATGGGATCCTAAATGACAACGCAACAGGACCGCGCATAGCAGTCTCAACGCATCTCTGAACTGATGCATCACTTTAGCCCTATGATGCATCTCCGATGCAGATGAAAGTAACGCTCTGCAACCATGATTTAAGCAGTTTGTTTTCACAGGGCCTAACAGGGGTCACTGTAGCTAGGGCATGCTCTATCAGGGTTGCTTGAACTTGTGACTTTGTCCCGGTTTGGTGCAACCACATATCCACAGTTGGCGCTTTGAACTTTTTTCACAATTTTGATTGAAAGCTTTAAAATTGAAAATATACAGTTTTCTAATTGGATTTTTGTTGTTTTGGTCTTGTTTTATTTATTAAGTTAAGCTCTATTTTGAAAGTTGGTCAGGGATCTTTTGTGTGTGGTATTTTCACAGTTTTACTGTATGAAGTGTTGCACAAATAATGCCGCTAAGTTAATCCTGACTGCTCTGTGCCAAGCTACCTGGGGTTGAGCACAGTTTAATTAGGGGTTTGCTAGTGGCTTGCCCTGACTAGGATTGACTTGGTGATTGCCCAAGGCTCACAACATAGTCAGCCAAGAACCATATTTCTAACAATATTCATTTGTAATTATCATGGAAGACATTTAGGTGTGGGCAGGGATTGCTGTTGTGACCCCAGGCTTGCCCTTTACTATGTCTGTCACTGCCCTTGTGAACCCTGTTTTCCTCCATCATAATGGCAGTGCCAGCGACAGGCGCAATCCGGATCTGTAATGAGCTCCGTTTTCGTTATTTTGATATACTTCATTGGGAAAATATTAATTCATTAGAATGTACATCACACTTCAGAACGCAATTATTTTGGAAAATAAAAACATCCTTAAGTGCATGTGATGCACACTCTAATGAATTAAAATGTTATCCAGCTGGCAGCATAACAAGCACTTTAATTGCAGTGATATGTCTGCTTTAACTTGCTCCTGCAATTTAAATCATCTCTCTGTCCTGGAGTCTAACTTACCTCTAACTACTAAATGTACATTTTTATTTACCTGGCTCTGCAGAAACAAAATTCCTTGTTTGTAGCCCTAACAACTGCAAATGTCCATTGCAAAAAACAACAAGCACTGATAAAGCCAATAGGTCTAGCTGTACCTTAAACTTTGCTTGTGTTATTTAGAAATTATTTTTGTATAACCTGATCACAAAAACAATTCAAAATGTACTGACTAAGCATGCACATGCATGTGTATGGACTGGTATATATTTTCAAATGGTTTTTGTAATAAAGTTTTACAAAAAACATTGAAATTGACCATATTTGAATGGCATTTTTGACAACATTTTACATAAATAATTTTGAAAGAGAGGAAAAGAAAGAAATTACATTTAGGCAAAGGCTTTGTCCTCTAGAGAAAAAGAACAGTTGGGGGTCCTCACTTTGTTACAAACACCAGGCACAATGGTGCTAGTACCTCTTATCAAAATTATTCCATACCATCCCTGCCCCTTGTCCTGGAAAGACAACAGGGTCCTGTGATGTCAATCAGGTCAAAGGTTGTGTGATGTCACTTCTGCTTGCCCAGGCTTTTTGATGAATAATCGTTCATGATAATATACATGTGTGATAATGTTACCTGTTTTTAAGAGTTTTTACAACATATATTTATTACCTATATGTGTTGGTGTATATTCAATGAAAAAAACAAAGTTAAAGCTTAATTATAGTTGGAAAAAGATAAGGTATTGTTTTCTATATAACTTGTGGTGTGCACCTCTGTACACAATATTGTCAACTAAATATCCACACTGCATTAACTATAACTCAAGACTTTACTATATATATATATTTATATATATATTCACTGAAAAAACCATAGGTTTCAGTTGTGGTATAGTTAGTTGGACATTTCACTCGTGAAGTCACATATTACATCACTCACTCATGACATCACTGATGGCATCTCAAATGACATCACTGATGACATCAACCAGTGAATGTGTGTTTTTGTGAAATGTAAATATGTTTTATATATGTATATGTCGAGGTCGATGGAAGAATAAGTGGGTATATAAGTGTGTAAATGGATGATTTTGTTTGTGTGAAATTGATTGTGTAACTGACTGATTAAGTGTATTTTAGTGAATAAATGTGTTAGTGAGTAATCTTTAAATGTGTAAATATCGGTATCAGTCTCTCACTTTGTGTATAAGTGGCAGCATGGGTTGGTGAGTAGCTACATGAGTGTCTATATGGGTTATTAGTTGTTTTTTTGAGTATCTTTATGAGTGTCTGAGTGTCTGGGTGGTATGTTGGGTGTATTACTTTGTGCATAGATGCAGGAATGAGTGAGTCACTGTGTGTATGTGTTGAAGACAGCATGTTTGCAGGACTGTATGGGTGGATGAGTGTGTGTATGGGTATGTTGGTGAGTGAATGACAGTCTCAGTAGTGTCTTTATGAGTAATTACATATGTTTTAAACTAGTATATGTGAGTATTGGTGTATGTAAGTGAGTATATGGGACAGTGAGAGACTGGAAGGAAACCTCTATAAATGAGTATGTGTTTCTATAAGACATTGTTTAAGAGAGTAAGTATGTGTTAGTTTCTGTAGAAGTAAGTGTGGTGGTGTGTATAACTGTATACGCAAGTAAGTAGATGTTTGATACTTTCTTTTCATGTGTGACTTTGTGTGTGAGTAACTCTATGGATGAGTGGCGGTGTGTAAGTGTATGTATAGGTGTATGAGTACATATGATGAGTAAGTGCATGTATGAGTGACTGTACAGGACTTTTGATAAATGAGTGGATGTGTGTGTAGAACTTGGAATTGGTGAACGGGTATGTTGTAACTGGTATTGGTGTGTCCATTGTTTTGAAAATGATATTTTGTATTTTAGAGTGTGTGTATCAAAGGTTAAATTAGGGTGAGAGCAGGTCTGTCACTCTATCACAGGGATGATGTCATCGGTGATGTCATGAGTGATGTCATTTGAGATGTCATCAGTGATGTCATGAGTGATGTCACTGACCATGTCATGAGGGATGTAATATGTGACGTCATCAGCAGTGCATTGCGGGTGAACGAGTTATAGTTAGCTGAACTAACTATAACTGGGAAATTTCTATAGTTTTGTACAAGTGAAATGTGAAACTATAACGCCCCTGAAACCTATGGATTTTTAAATGAATTTCTAAGGTTTTTTAAATGCTATTTTCTAACTATAACGTGCCTGAAACCTATGGATTTTCCGTGAATTGCAAAGGTTTTTTAAATGCTAATTTCTAACTATAACATGCCTGAAACCCTATGGTTTTTTAAGTGAATGTCAAAGGTTTTTTAAATGCTATTTTCTAATTATGCCTACAGATGTAGTAAAGAAGAAAAAATGCACATAAAGAAGCAAAAGAAATGCAAATAGAAGCAACAGAAGTCCACAAAGATGAAGAAAAGTGCAGGAAGAAGCAAGACATGTGCAGAAAGAACCAACAGAGGAGCAGAAAAAGGGCTTGTTGCAAAATCATCCTGTGCCCACAACTTTTTCTGATGGGTACTGGTGGTAACTGACACTGACTAACCAGGCCTAGAGCCAGTGCCATGCTGAAAAACACTTAGAATACAGTGAAAACACCTACATTCACTAGGGAACACTATGCGTTGGGGTACCCCTGTGATTAGCATGACCTCCTCTGTAAGTTGTGGTATTAAGTCCCCTTGAATCCTGAGGGTCCCTGGGGTCCCACTAGCCCTGCAGGTACCTCCAGTAAGCGCCACAGAGCTGCATTTCAGAGAGGTGTAAAAAGGGGCATGGCCTGGGCCACCTCTCTGCAACGCAGAGCAGTGGCGCTTAGTGGAGGTACCTGGTGGGCTAGTTGGCCCCAGAGACCCTCAGGGTTGAAGAGGAATTTATTCCCCAATTTAAAACATGCCACAGGGCGTGTTTACACATGTCACCTCATGCCCCGCCCCCTTCCTTTACCACTGTGCAAACGTGCCCTGGGGCGCGTTTTAAGTTGGGGGATTAAGTCCTCTGAATCCTGTGGATCCCTGGGGTCCAACTAGCCAACCAGGTACCTCCAGTATGCGCCAGGGAGCTGCATTTGCAGAGAGGTGTTCAAAGGCCATGCCCCTTTTTACTCCTCTCTCAAAGACAGCTATGTGGCGCTTACTGGAGGTACCTGGTGGGCTTGTTGAAATTAACATGGAGAAAACAGGTTTTGGGACCTCCCTTTTTTCTCTGCCCGCTTGCTGAATCACCCCGAAACTTTCAAGATAGGAGCTGACCAGAGAGCCCCACTAGATTAAAAAAATTCACGAACATTAATCCCCCAACTTAAAACGTGCCACAGGGCGTGTTTGCACACATGTCACCTGAGGCCCCGCCCCCTCCCTTCACCACTGTGCAAACGCGCCTGTGGCATGCTTAAAGTTGGGGGATAAAGTCCCCTTGAATCCTGAGGGTCCCTGGGTCCAACTAGCCCACCAGGTACCTCCAAGAAGCACCACTGAGCTGCATTGCACAAAGGTGTAAAAAGGGGCATGGCCTGGACCACCACTCTGCAACGCAGCCCTGTGGCACTTACTGGAGGTACCTGGGGGGGCTAGTGGGCCCCCAGGGACCCCCAGTATTGAAGGAGAATTAATTCCCCAACTTAAAACGCGGCACAGGGTGCGTTTGCAGAGTGTTGCTGGAGGGGGCGAGCCTCCAGCACGATCGCGTGGAAATTCCTTTTTTTAATTTTTTACGAACGTGGGCTGTGTGGCCCCTACCTTTTCTATTTTATGGGCCTTCAGGATCCCATCCCCCAGGGACCGACCCCTATTTTAAAAAAAATGTAAAAATGGAAGGGGGTCACGTGGCCCCCCCTCTCAAGGTCATATTTGGTCCCGGGGACCCAATACCCCGGGGCATGCCCAGTGTTTTTTTAAAAAAAATATTTGGAGGAGGTTGTGTGGCCCCCCTCCTCAGGACATTTATGCCCCGGGGACCCCATCCCCGGGGCCGGCGTTTGTGTGTTTAAAAAAAACACTTTATTATGGGGGAGGGGAGACCACATTTCGTTTTTTTAAATGTTCTCGCCCGGATTCGTGCACCCAGCGCGAATTCGGCCGATTTGTATTTTAAAAAAAATGCTTTTCCGGGCCCTCGGGGTCCTTGTGGGACCACCTGAGCATGCGTAGGGGGTCAGGGGGTTTCTACCCTGCCCCCTTTTCTTGTTTTGCACGTTTGTTTTCTTGTGCCCCAGTTCTACCGAGGCACAAGATGGCTGCCAACTTCCTAGTTTGGAGTACTGACAACCAATTAGCATAAAGCTTGTGGTCGGGAGAGTGCGCGGATCCTCCGTGCCTCTAAATATTGAAACTTTTATTTTAAATTTTCTCTGCAACTACTGAATAAATTTACACCATTTAAAAAAAGGATGCTTTCTGAAGCAAGCACTACTTTTCTGCCAAATTTGGTGTAATTCCGTTTAGCAGTTTCGGCTGTAGCCGTGTCCAAAGTTTCCTATGGGAAATTAATTTTTTAACCTTTTTTTTTAATTTCTCAGGAACTACTGAACTGATTTACACTATTTAATAAAAAGTTCTCTTTCTGAACCAAGGGCTACCCTTTTGCCAAATTTGGTGTAATTCCGTTCAGGAGTTCGGGCTGTAGCCGTGTCTAAAGTTTCCTATGGGAATTAACATGGAGAAAACATGTTTTGAGACCCCCCTTTTTTCTCGCCCCAGGTTGCAAAATCACCCCAAAACTTTCAAGATAGGAGCTGACCAAAGCGCCTCAATAGTTTTGAAAATGTCGTGAAGATTCGTCGTCCGCCGCCATAGTTATTGGCAAAATAAAAAATGCGTTTTGAATAGAAACAAGGTCCTAACTAAAACTACCTACTGGCGACCGCCAGTAGGTTATATATATATAACTATATATATATATATATATATATTCCCTGAAAAAAACCTACGTTTCAGGGACGTTATAGTTAGTTGGACATTTCACTTATACAAAACCAGAGAAATTCGGCCGTTATAGTTAGTAGAGCTAACTATAACTTACGCCCAGCAATGCACTGCTGATAACGTCACATATTACATCACTCATGACATGGTCAGTGACATCACTCCTGACATCACTGATAACATCTCAAATGACATCACTGATGACATCATACAGTGACTGTGTGTTTCTATAAAGTTTAAATATGTTTTATATAAATACCAAGGTGTACTGAAGAATTAGTGGGTGTATAAATGTGTGGGTGGAGGATTTAATTGGTGTGTGATTGACTGTATAAGTGAGTGATTACTTGTGTCTTACTGAATGCATGGGTTAGTGACTAAACTGTGTGAATGTCTGTATCAATCTGTCTGTTGTTGTGTAAGCTGCTGCTTGGGTTGGTGAGTAGCTATATGAGTGTCTATTTGGGTTATTTATTGGTTGCATCAATATCTGTGTGACTTTCTGAGTCTGTGTGTGGGTGGATGGGGGTGTGTGACTTTCTGCATAGATGTGTGAGTGGGTGATTCACTGGGTTTATGGGTTCAAGAGTGCATGTGGAAATAGCTATATGGGTGGGTAGGTGTGTGTATGGGTGTACTGGTGAGGGAATGGATATGCGAGTAACTACATATGTGAAAGGCATTATATGTGAATGTTGGAGTATATAAATGACTATATATTAGAGTGAGTGATTGTGAGAGTGGCTGTATGAATGAGTGTGTGCTTGTGTCAGTGATTGTATAAGAGAGTAAGTATATGTTAGTATCTGTATGTATAGGTGAGGTAGTGAATGCATAACTGTATTGGTGAGTATATGGCAGAGTTCTTGATTCTTTACATGACTGGCTAGGTGTGTGAATAACTCTATGGATGAGTGGCAGTGTGTGAATGTATGTATAGGTATATGAGTGCATATGATAGTGCTGTATTGATGAATGAATGCATTTATGAGTGAGTGTATGGGTGAATAAATGGATGTGTGTGTTTACCTAGGAATCAGTCTGTGGGTCTGTAGTAACCGCTATTGGTTTGTCTATGGTTTCAAAAATGGTAGTCTGTATTTTAGAGTGGGTGTATCAAAGCTTATATTAGGGTGTGAGGAGGTGCATAACATTATCACATGGGTGATGTCATCAGGGATGTCATTTGAGATGTCATCAATGATTCATCAGTGATGTCACTGACCATGCCATGAGTGATGTAATATGTGAAATCATCAGCAGTGCATTGCAGGGGTGCGAGTTATAGTTATCCCTACTAACTATAAGAGCCGAATTTCTCTGGTTTTGTACGAGTGAAATGTCCAACTAAATATAACGTCCCTGGAACCTATGGTATTTTTCAGTGAATCTCTAAGGTTTTTTAAATGCTAATTTCTAACTATAAGATCCCTGACGACACCCACTGACCACGCACGCAACCTGGGAATCATCCTCGACTCAACACTCTCAATGAACAAGCAAGTCAACGCCGTCTCCTCCTCCTGCTTCAACACCCTCCGCTTGCTCCGCAAGATCTACAGATGGAGCCCGACAGATACAAGAAAGACAGTCACCCAGGCCCTCGACAGTAGCAGACTACGGGACCTGGCCCACCCACTACAGAAACGCCCTCTACCCGGGAGCCCTGACCAAGCTCATCAAACGACTACAAAGCATCCAAAACACCTTGGCACGACTGATCCTCGAAGTACCATGGCACGGCCACATCACCCCCACCTGAGAAACCTGCACTGGATCATCGTCATCGTCAACAAGAGGATATCCTTCAAGATCCTCACCCACGCACACAAAGCACTCCACAAGACCAGCCCAGCCTACCTCAACAGACGGCTCTCCTTCTACATCACCAACCGCCAGCTACACTCTGCCGACCTATCACTCGCCACCGTCCCACGCATATGAAGAACAACCACCGGTGGGAGATTCTTCTCCCACCTCACCGCCAAGACATGGAACACCCTCCCACTGAGCCTATGACAGACCCAAGACCTGCTGACCTTCAGGAGGATACTCAAGACCTGGTTGTTCGATCAGTATCGCCCCCCCCCCCCAGCACCTTAAGACCCTCACGGGTATGTAGTGCGCTTTACAAATGATTGATTGATTGATTGATTGAAACCTTTGGTTTTTTCTGTGAATTTCCAAGGTTTTTTAAATGCTAATTTCTAACTATAATGTCCCTGAAACCCATGGATTTTTTAGTGAATTTCAAAGGTTTTTTAAATGCTAATTTCTAATTATAATGTTCATTAAACCTATGGTTTTTTCAGTAATTGTGATTTTTTTGTGTGATATTTTGTAAGTTTAATATCCTAAAAATAGTTTTTGTCATTTTTGTTGTTTGTTTTTAAAAGTATATAATGTCTTCTTTTTTTATTTAATACTAATATCTAATTTTTTGGGGAGAAAAAAATGGAGTCGCGCACCCATTGTGTACCTATCTCAGTGGGTGCATTGATTCAAACCGCCATATTAGTGACGTCCTGAAGGATGCGCGTTTCAGTCAACCCACTTTGCTTACGCTTACAGAGAAGGAACGACAATGCTACATGTCCCAGGTCTTCCCTGTAGTGATCTGCTGATCACAGGCCTAGTTGTCAGCATGCCACAGCCACTCCCTCACGGCTGGTTTACATCCACACCACACCCATGCAACACAGTCATCACAGGACATGTGACCTTGCCAATAAAAAGGGCCGGGCGCACATGCTGGAGGCCATTTCCATTCTCTCCCATGACAAAAAGTACACAGAGTTGGTGGCAGCCGAGGCACTTTGCCAGACACGGGCCTCCCACCACGTGGTGATGACTTGATTTCCACTGAGTTAGTGCCACCAGAGCTGAGCCTCAAAACACCATCCTGGCAATCAAGACCCGATTTGAATTGTGAGCTCGGCTGGACCACATGTACGCCACACAAAGATTACTCCTTGGTGCGGTGCATTGCTATGTTCGCGGCCATTGCGATATCAAGATCCAGTATCAAATGTGCGACCTTCTGGCTGCAAAGGACGCGGTCCCCAGCCTTGGAGCTCACTTCAGTATGTGATGGGCCCTCTTGGACATACGCCGGTGGCGGAAGGTGAGCAGAAAGGCTTGTTTGCGCGGCAGCGGGCAGTCACCTCTTGGCGGTGGGAGTGGATGGTGTGCAGCAGCTTAGGTGCACAGGGGCGGCAGGAAACCTCTGGGCGATGGGAGTGGATGGTGTGCAGCAGCCTGGGTGCACAGGGGTAGGCAGACACCTCTGGGTAGTGGGAATGGATGGTCTGCAGCAGCCTGGGAGCACAGGGGTGGGCAGGTGCCTCTGGGCGGTGGGAGTGGATGGGGTGCAGCATCCTGGGTAGGCAGGGGCGGGCAGACACCTCTGGGTGGCAGGAGTGGATGGGGTGCAGCAGCTTGGGTGCGCAGGGGCGGGACAGCGATGAAGGCAAGTACAGTTCTATGTACTCTGCCATTACTGATTCTATACTATGTTTCTGATGAGTGAGCTTGAGGGCAGCTGTATGTCCCGGCACATGGTTGGAGAGACACCGGTGGCGGAAAGATGAGCTGGGAGAGTTTAGTCCGCAGTGTTGGCACGCACTCTCCCTCTCCATCTCTTCCTTTCTCTCTCACACTCTTTCTTTATTTCTCTCTCTCCTCCTCTCTATCTCACTCTTTCTCTCTCTCTTTCTTTCTCTCTCACTCTTCCTCTCTGTCTTCCTCTCTCTCTAACTCTTTCTCTCTTTCTCTCTCTCTCTCTCTCTCTCTCTCTCTCTCCTTTGATGGGCGCATGATGCACAATCTTATCTTGCTTTTTTTCTTGCAGGCTGTGATCCACAGATTGTCAAGGGATGACACACCATGGCTGTACCTACTTTTATTATGTTGTTTTTGTTTAAATAAAATGTTTAATATGTAAATCCATAGATGACTGTGATTCTCATTTGTCCAACTTCACATGCATCTTGATTGTTATAATTGTGCGACATCAGCTGATTTGTTACGTTCCTGATTTCGGAAGGTTGCTGTCACAATTATTTGTCAGGGGTCAGGGGGGACGGAGGACAAGGGGGTGGTGGCGTGGGGTGTTGGGGCACTGTTGGGTGTCCAAGCTGCATGAACGTTGGCTCCATAGCATCTGTTGTCGTTCAGGTGTGGCTGTGGGCTGGGCTCCCTTTCATGTTGCTGGTTGTAGTCTGACTTTACACCAGGTCAGAGCAGGTGCCAACTTCCTGGTGCTAATGCACCTTAGCCCCAGTTTTGTGTTCTCTTCGCCGATCTTGCTAGTCATTGAGAATGTTGCGAAGTGGTGTGTTCACTGCTTTTTGCACGGGAATGCCTAATCTGCATCTCATTAGCCATATTGGCCGGGGTAATCCGTGACAATGTTTTTTGAGGCTGCTATCGCTGTTAAACTGGGGATATGGGCTGTTTGCGCCAGCTTGTGAATGGTGCGTAAAATTTATCACTATTTTGGCTGCAACAAAAGTGCCGTTAACTCGGCGATGTGTCTTGAGAATATGCTCCTCTGTGTTTTAAAGACATGAGATCCGCGCACCCAATGTTTTCATACTAGGGGACCGTGCTGAGAGCCGCGCACCCTTCGTGTTCAAACTAGGAGGCTGCGCTAGGATCGGGACTCCAAACTTTTTTGAAAAAAAAAAGTTCACTATCATTAATTTACATTCACCTCGGGGATCCCATACCCCGAGGCATGCCCACATCTACATATTGATTATTTTTTTTTAAAGGGGAGGGGGCCCCCCTCCCAGGCCACTTCTGGACCCCATCCTTGGCCTCTCTGTTGGGGACAGTGGGGGGAGCCCCAATGCCCCCACGGTCCCATCACCTCCCTGCCTCCTGCAGGAGCTGGCATTGCTTTTGGGCAATGGGAACTGCTAACATGCAGCTTCCCTTGCCCAAAAGCAATTTTCCTTTCCTTTATTGAAGCGAGAGGAGGTTTTCTCAACGAATTAAACCAGAATTTGCTAACACAGGGTGGAAACCACGCTCCCGCCCTGTCATAGCAAACGGCAATGTCCCGGGGGTGGACACATTGCAGGAGCCAGCCCTGGGGGGTGACGTCACCCCCCAGGGCCATCAAGCGCTCCTGGAGGCGGGCCGCACAGCCCCCTCCCTCTATTTTCAAAGCCCCATGGTGGTGGTGGTCACCGAGGCTGCAGGAGGGCCGTGTGCCCTCCCACACCTAATTTACAAAGCCCCGAGGAGGTGGTGGTATAATTATACGATTGCCCCCGGGACCTGGCCCACCTGGGGGCTCATTTAAGTGAAGTGGTAAGACCCTGTTTCATTTTTTTTTAAATGTGTCTGGTTTCCCTTACCCAGCGCGCATTCAGACATTAAAAAAATAAAAATAAATTGGGGGGGTTCTTGTGGGACCCCCTGAGCACGCCTAGGGGGTCAGGGTGTTTCTACCCTGCCCTAATTTTTCACTTTCTTTTACTGTTTTCTTGTGACTATGTTCTACCGAGTCACAAGATGGCTGCCAACACTTCCTGGATTGGAGTGTTGGCAGCCAATTAGAATGAAGCTCATGGTCGGGAGGGTTTTAGGCGTTGGGCGCGTCAGTTACCTATTGACGTCACCCACCCACCAGAGCACGCCAACCAATCACGCAATCATCATACTTAAGCCGATCCCTCTCGCTTTCCGCTACTCCCGGAAGACAGCAGCCGAGAGAGCAGGTATACAGAGGGGAGTCGCGGGTGCCGAAGTAAGTCCTCCCTGCCATCTTTCTCCTAAAAATCAATTTCTTGATCATCTCGCTCGTGCTGACTCTTTGCGGTTTCTTTTTCCATCAGATAGACACCGCGTGAAGAAGTCCCACGCTGTCTATACCGAAAGGGCGTGATTATGCCTCTAAGGAAGTGAGTTTACTAACATTCACGACCATTGAAATTGCCCAGCATTTCTCCCGCTCTTGGAGGGGAGTTCCCTGTTTACTCCACGTTTTTGACCCCAACTATTTGGGCATGATGAAGTTTCTTTTAAAACACTGCATTTGCGACTGAACGTTTCATAACTTAGAAACGATTAGTACATTGCTCGCCGAATTTTACAATGATCCGATGAGTTGAGCAATTACCTGATGCCGGTCCTTCCAATTGGACGGCTGTTCAAGTTGATTTAGGTGCAATTAACCCCTTAGCCTGGGCGAGCACCTTACAGTTGGTGGGATATAAATTAAGTATTACGCCAAAGCCTGCACAGACTAATGTCAACAATGGCATATCATTGAAGAAATTAATTTTCCTTCATGTGTGTGTGTGTCTGTCCTTTTTTTTTTTCTCCCTACAGGTTTTTGATGTATCCCTACTAAAAATTGTAGTGGGTAACTACGGAAACTATCCGGTACTTTATCACTGTATATATTTTTCACATTTCGAGCCTTAGCGCGTGTACACCACCGGAGGACTTTTGCGTAGGTCCTGACGAATGCTGAGCAAATTGCAAATTTACAGCAGAAACATGTTGACCAACTTTTGATTTTTATTAGGATTCCGGTTCCGTAACTCAGAACCTTGAGTAGTCCGTCCACTTTGTTTTTACTTAATGCAGGTTGGCCATTATTAAAGATTTTTGTAAAGGCACAACCTTTGCATTTTTTAAGACACTTACACATTCACGTTTAGTCACCTCCTAATTTGGGCACTGTTGCACTCACCACATCCTGCTCCGCTGCAATCACGCGTCGTAGCACGCTGGGGGGACATTCGGTCACCCCAGCGGGGACCCAATTATGAAGCATGTCACCAACTAGTGGTGAGTGAGGGTCCTTCTAACAAGCAAGGTTCTTTCCCTCTTTTTAACACTGGGTGACTATAAAGCCCATCAGGTCTTATCCTTAGAGGAGGACCTATTGGGCGTGCATAGGGAGATAGATAGATTTCGCTGTGCACATGCACGTGTGTGAGCATTGATCACATGTGCAGCACAGAGCGAAATAACATTACACCTCACTATCTTAGTTTGGTAGCACCTTTTTCACAGTCACTCCTTTGTTGTTAATTTACATTTGGTTGTGGTACCGGAGTGCCTACTCATGCCCTTTCTCTCTTGTTGATATTGACCACGTTTATTATTAATCATTGCTGGTTTGTGCTTCCTGAATTGTGTAATGGGGTCATTCTTTGTTTAAATATTATTTATTACAGCTGTAGCACTGAATAAAGTAAATAATAGAGGATGAGCATTATTCCCTAGGTCCTTCTCGTAACAGAACTAGTTAAAGATGGTGTTTGCAAAAGGTATTAACAATTGATGCACCTTTTAAAATCACTACAATGAACCCCTGCATTTGATACTGTGTGCTTGAGTACAGCGCTCACAATAAGAGATAGTACATTGGAAGCTTTGCAGTAAGCAAAGACTGGCAGTTTTGGGAAAACAATTCCACCTTTTTTACAATTGCATAATAAGGGAAATGTTATTGCATTATGTTTCTGTACTTGGGAACTGATGGATGATAGTCAACCCCCAATGGGACTCTACCACTTTTATTTGTGCTATTAGTCTCCAAATAAGTGTCAATTTATTTCTGCATAAAATGCAGAGGATAGCCTCACATTTGAAATAAATTAGTAAGCTCCTGTAGATGTTCTTTTTAATTATCTTCATTGCTGCAGATGCATTTTATTATGAGTACTGACTGTAGATGATACTGAGGTTAGGATGGTGTAGGTGACAGAGAGTCTGGTTAAGACACAAATGAGAATATGTTGGCTTGTGGTACAGGTCAGTTTTATTCTTTGGTTCATACATAGTGAGTAGCAAATCTAGAAAAGGGAGAGGATGCTTCGGTTTAGCATGCCTGCTAGCAAATGTGATGGTAGGGTGGATACTGTTGAAATAATCTATACATTCTTCCAATTTTCTACTTCCTGCATTCCATATCATAAATAGGTCATCACTGTATCTTAACCATACCAGTGGTTGATGTTTGAAGTAGAAAGTATATAGTCCACTAGTATACCTATAAATATGTTTGCATAGGATAGAGCTATCTGAATGCCCATGGAAGTTCCTTTTATGTGCACATATTGCTTACCCTTGAAGATAAAATTGTTGGGTTTAGGATAACTCTTGCAAAGTTGGTAGGTATGTTGTTTGATAGTTTTTTCATAGTTGTTCTATTAAGAATTTCAGAAAATGTCATAAGATTACACTAATGTGGTCTGCTGGTGATTCGCAGACTTGAGCCATTTGCAACCTCAAAAATGCTTTTTGGTATGCACAAAAATCAAACTGCAATTCTACAGAATCCCATTTTTGGATTGCAAATCAGTATTTCGAAGGGGTGTGTTTAGATGGCCCCTTCTATATATTGATTCACAGTAGTTTGTATTAATATTTTGCAACCTAATTATGGTTGCAAACAAATGATTTTTTACAGACTACTGAAAGGTAGTGGTAACGATCTTCAAATGGGAAGGGGTCGCCATGGGACTCCTTCCCATAGCAGAATGTTAAAAAAATAGTTTATAAGTACTGGCAGTGGTCCCACAGACTGCTGCCTACTCTTAATAATAACTGTTTAAAAATAAACATTTCATTTGTTTCTTTTGAAGAGCATCCCAAAGGGACTGTGTTTCAAATAAAAAAAAGATAGCTTTACTTAAAAGCAATTAAAGACATGGTGGTCTGCTGACTCCAGCAGGGTACCATCACTGTGATGTCAGTGAAAATAATATTGGGTAGCTATTTGTGTCCTACTTCATCAGTAATTAAGAGGTAGGTCAATTTGTAGCCCCTCCCCTTTCCCAAGATCCAGAAAGTCTTTTTGGCATCCTGTGGTGCAGTTTGTGGTGTTTACTCCCAATCTGCATGCTTCAGGAGGGCAGAAAAGTAGGAAGAAATATTTTGAAAAGGAAAAGGAAAGACTTGACCATCTTGCCAGGGGGCTGCATCCCAACACTCCATCCTCATGACAGTCTTTGTGTTACTTTTGGAGTGTAAATTGGGGGTGTTAGCCCCTACTTTTCCCACTCCAGAAAGTGCCCACTAGACACAAGGGGTACATTTAAAATAGCATAGGAAGGTGGTATCCTCTCTAGGCATCTGACCACACCTTCATCCCTGTTTACCAGAAAGGTGTGATACTCTCAGAAGGAGGAAACTCGAGGGGGAGGCATTTATCCTCTGGCTCAGCTAGCTCATATCAAAACAATGACCATAAAATACTCCAATTTAGGCTCACTTTCCTACAACTGCAACATCTAGGCTCATGTTGGTCACCATCTGGAGAATCTAATTGTCTCTTAGAAATTCTAACAAGTAGGAGCACATGATAATTGAGTGTAATGCAACGAGTTTGAATGCCTGCACGTTTTCTAACCCAACATATCCTGTGCATTTCGAAAGTATGTATAAAATCATCCTGTTTCCATATGCATTCATAGAAAATGGCTGCCGTACTCAAATCCACGATTGGCCATCACGAAAAACACCCTATCACCCCTTGTTATTCCTGAAACTAGAGACCCGGTAAAATCCATGGTGCTGTGACTACTGTCAATCCTAACACATTCTCTTACCCAGAGATCCCTAGAAAAGTCAAACTTTTTCAAAAAAACACCCACCTTATTCTTGATTACCCGAAGATAACTGTAGTATTCAAGCCTGGGGTAGGTGGCACCCAGGAAATACCAGAAACCCTGGGCATTTCTGAAAACTATAGAGACACATGTCAACCAAGGGCAGTGCACCTGGTTTGGAGCGCAGTATAATTCCATACCCAGATTTCCCTGTGTCATGCACTCACCTGGACCCAACCACAGAGATGATATTTGGAGTTGATGTTGAACCTCCTATCCCTCTCAGATAAGTGTGAGATCTAAGAAAAAACTCCTAAATCATTCACTGATCTGTGGGGGAAGGTAAGTAGGGATAAAAAAGAAAAGAGAGACATTTGCTGTACTGGATCTTCTCTGCGGCAATGCAAACTGCTTAGCAGGAAGAGCTCCAAATACTGGTTAAAGTCTCTGAACCTCCCAAGGTAAATCTCAAAGCATGAGTAGGAGTTTCTGGCACTCCCAAGATTACATTTGATCGTGAGTAGGCATTTATGGCACTTGCCAAGGTTACACCTGGGACATCTAGACATGGATTGAAGTTTCTGGCACTACCAAGGTTGCACTCCAAACATGGATTGGAGTTTCTGGCACTCCCAAGCCTACACTCAAAACATGGATTGGAGTTTCTGGAACTCCCAAAGTTACACTGAAAACATGGATTGAAGTTTCAGCACTCTGAATGTATATAAGGAACACAGATTAGAGTATGACACTCCCAAGGTATACAAGGTACATTGATTTTTGTACAAGGATCACACATGAATCAAACACTCAAAGGAGAAATCTCTAGGCACTACTGTTCATCAACAAAACACATAAAGAAGGCTATAGTCCTTGTAAAACATGGTTTAAAGTCCAAGGTTTCAGGAAGGGTCAAGAGCAAGAACAATGAACTGGAGGCAAGTCACTGGAGGAAACTTGAAGACTAGTCTATAGTCTGAGGACAATGATACTCCGACATGCTTACTACTATAAAAGGATAGTACACACTAGCCTGATATCAAGAACTTAGCCTAGTACTTCATTTTGTCCTAAGTTTGAAGCAGTTCTTGAGGTCTTTACTCAAGAAGTTGCAGAGGAATTGGAGTTCCTCAGCAGGAGGTGGAGATGAAGGATGCGTTGAGGGAGCTGGAGCCCGGGGAATCACTGGAGGGCTTGAACTGCAGCAAAAAAGAGTGCTGCCCTGGTCTGGTTGATTCTGCAGGTGAGTGGGAAGGCAGGAAGCTTGTTTCCCTGGGAGCAGAGGCCAAGCAATGAGTTTGGGGTTGGGTGTGGTTTATCTATAGGATCAGGGTCAAATGGATGCAACTGGATCACATGTGGCTCATGGCGCACTTGGTAATATGAAAGGTTCTGTAAGACTCCTGAAGGGAACGCCTGTTAGTACTCTGGCTTAAACCCACAGGAAGAGCAGGTGCAAATGGACGGATGGAAACAAATGATTCATTTTGTCTAAACGTGCAGAAGGAAAAATATTCCAAGACCCCATTAACTGCAGGAGCAAGGCAAGCCATTGGTTCACATGTTCAGGGAATGCTTACATGCTCACGTGTAATGGAATTAGGGGGCAAGGGCAATCACTGTGCGCCTTAAGGTGCCAGAGGGGTACCGTGCACAGGGTCAAAGATTAAGTACACTTGTGGTTTGGGGAGTAACACCACACTGAATCAAGGTTAGTGGAATCAGTGGTCTAGGTGAGACTCAGGCAACTTATGATAGCACACCATAAGGTGCCACAGGAGTAACACGATATGAGCAGTGGTGCTAGGCCAACAACACAGAGGGCGCATGTGGGGATTGTGACACCCTACAATCTACCTCAATCTTTCTCCCAGCAGCAACCCACCTTGGCCGGATCGGCTTGGCTGTTGACCAAAGAGAGTGTAAGTCCCATATTTCAGGAATCGTTAGGGGAGTACATTGTGATACCAGTCATGGGTCTATGACCTTAAGGACAGGACTAGGGGGTTAAGACTCACTCCAGCAGAGTCCAGTAGCAAACACAAGGGCAAGTCTATTGGAACTGGTCATTTGGACAGTAACAGATAAGGCCTCTTGTAGCTATTTGTGTCGCTCTAGCTTGAATGGGAGGTTAGCCTTATGACACTTGAAGTTCACTTCCTAGTCCTGGGTAAAATAGAAAGAGCAGGTCAACTCTTCTGGGCTATTGTCAGATCACAGACAGCAGGCCAAGTCCTATTCTGTTATGCCACAGGCCCATGAAGTTGGCACTATGGGTGCCAAATTTATGCCTGATACCAGTCTGTAGGTGGGGTGACTACTTGCTTTCCCTTACCAATAGAATAATATTTCAGAGGAGCAACCCTACACAGTTTTGCAGCTCTTCGTGTCTTGTCTGCTGCAAACAATCCCACAGTAGCTTTCTCCACCTAGAATTTAGAATGGTGAACCACTTTTCTCCTTGTGCAGAACATGTGCACCCACTCCAGGGCTGTGGCCAATGGAAATGACCAGACCCTCCTCTTTGGTTACCCTAAACCAGTTCTGTGGCAGCTGGTCTCCCACTGGGATTGCTGCTTGCCTAACTGGGGAAACAAAGAAAGGCCATGCTCAAGTGGCAGCTTACATTTGCCTGTGATAGGGTTTGAACCTAATCAAGTCCCTGGGCACAGCCAATATAATCATCGTGTCAGAGAAACAGAACACCACCCCAACCCAAGTCTTTGACCTGCTCTGGGAGCAGTTTTCACACCTCATCAAGGGTGCTTGTCCGTTGCCAAGTAGCAGTTGGTGAAAATGAAAATGGGCCTCCAGAGGCTTTAGGCAGGGAAAGGTAACTTTCTTAGAAGTACATTTAAAAGAAAATATTTATCACAAATGTGCATTCACCAGTCAATTGTGTTTCTGTGCAATACAAATTTCAAATAGGTCAAGAATGGGATCACTGACATAATATCGAGGGACATAATATCGACTATCAAAAATATCGTTGACAGAATATCAACTTTTTATCTACAAACAGGTAAGTACAAAAATATTGAGTAAACAATATCGTTTACAAAAATATAGTTTATAAAAATATCGACTTTATTAAAAAATTGTCAAATTAAATTAATATTAAAAATTAATTACTTAAATATACTTAAAAATACTTAAATTACCTTATAATAATTAAATAATTAATGAAAGTTATAAAAAAATTACAATCATATTTGTTAAAACATATATATATAGTAACATAATATAATTAAATAATATCCAATATTATTACCGTAGGATAGCGGAAGTGTAAACATTACTATTCCCACTCCAGAGAGTGCAACAGTAGGGAAAGCGTTGGCTAGCGTAGGGGTACAAATTACTATTCCCACCCCAAAGAGTGCAACAGTAGGGAAAGCGTTGGATAGAGTAGGGGTAAAAATTACTATTCCCACTCCAAAGAGTGCAACAGTAGGGAAAGCGTTGGATAGCGTAGGGGTTAAAATTACTATTCCCACTGCAAAGAGTGCAACAGTAGGGAAAGCGTTGGATAGCGTAGAGGTAAAAATTACTATTCCCACTCCAAAGAGTGCAACAGTAGGGAAAGCATTGGATAGCGTAGGGGTAAAAATGACTATTTCCACTCCAGTGGGTGCAACAGTAGGAGAAGAGTTGGATAGCGTAGGAGTAAAAATTAATATTCCCACTCCAGTGAGTGCAACAGTAGGGAAAGCGTTGGATAGCGTAGAGGTAACAATTACTATTCCCACTCCAGTGGGTGCAACAGTAGGGAAAGCATTGGATAGCGTAGGGGTAAAAATTACTATTCCCATTCCGATGAGTGCAACAGTAGGGAAAGCGTTGGATAGCGTAGGGGTAAAAATTACTATTCCCACTCCAAAGAGTGCAACAGTAGGGAAAGCGTTGGATAGCTTAGGGGTAAAAATTACTATTCCCACTCCAGAGAGTGCAACAGTAGGGAAAGTAAATACTTCTTATATTATGTAAAAAACATATAAATGAATATCTATCAAAAATGAATTATAAGTAATTACCAATTTAATATAATATAATAATTAATCAATTAAAATTCCAAATTAGAATTAATTGTTACTATTTGTTACCGATACAAATTAATTACAAATGAACAATTAATTAATTAACAATTAAAAATTAATAAACAAATAATTCAAATTAAATACAATTAAATAAATTGAATTATTTAATTAATTATGAATAAATTACTTTCCACCCTATTCCCGTATAAACTCACAACCCACTACAGAAAATAAATTATTAAAATTAACATCATTAGCAATTAATCAATTAAATAAAATTAATTGGCAATTAAAAATTAATTAATTACCCATAAAAAATTAATTAACAATTAATTCTAAAAAAATACCAATACATATTTTTACATATTTAATTAATTATAAATAAATTACTTCCCACCCAATTCCCCTATAAACCCACAACCCGCTACTGAAAATAAATTAGTGAAACTAACATAATTAGCAATTAATCAATTAATTAACATTAATTGCCAATTAAAATTTATTTAGATACCAACTATAAATTAATTAACAATTAATTAAAAATGAATACCTATATATAAATTTGCATATTTAATTAATTATAATTAAATTACTTCCCACCCTATTCCCCTATAAACCAACAACCCGCTACAAAATTAAATTACGCAAAAATTAAAAAAACTAAATTCATTAATTAAAATTAATTATAACATAAATACACACTTTTCACACATATAATAACATAACAAACACTATAAAAAATTCGATATTATATACTTCGATATTTTAACTTTCTATATTTTTAACATTCGATATTACATTACTTACCTTCAAAACAATATTTTTGATGTCTATATTCTGTCCATTCGATATTTTGTCCAGCCTATATTTTGGACTCTATATTATGTCCATTCGATATTTTGTAGTCGATATTATGTCTGTTTACCGTCAAGAATGAAATTTGTAGCTGTTTCTCATCCAATAACATTCATAAACATAATACTGTATCTCAATGCTTTTCTGTGTTACAGCCAAATCTGATATAGAGAAAACAGCTTTGGGGCCTTTTCAATGTAAGAACTATTTAGCATTACATTTTTACATGTCCTAATTTTAAATACTATCTAAAACGTCTTGCCTCCCCAGGGCGTGAGATGAGTCTGAGATGTGGATATTTAACTCTATGGTGTGCTCTGCTGGTATATTTAGTGAACAAGTATGTTGCCCATTAGTTTATGCATGAGATTCTGAATTAAAATTCATATGTTCATTTAACTGTTTCAAAAGTAAGACTCATCCACCATTAAATCTGTACACAGCATTTCTTCATCCATGGATTCAACTATAACATTAAAGGACCTGTTAAAGCCCTCACATCCTAAATAGAAACAGCACTCTCACAAACCTTACAGGCAAGTAAACACACATTACCTGAAGTACTCTCACACCCCCATAGATACCTGTAACTCACTACTGCAATCATTCTTACACCCCTAGCATACCAGCAGACAACACTACCACGCCCATTAGACTAGCAGTCATAAACCTGCCATAAACACTCTCACACCCCTCATTGACTAGCTCTGTAGTCAGTCCTGAACACGTGTTGTGAGAATGTCTACAAGCAGGCATAGCACGTCTCCCTAGCCTCTGACAATAGTTGCTGTCCGTAACAGAGTCACACATTTGTAAAGCCAATTGGATAACTTGCATGTTCAGTTACATATTAGATATAATAAGACTGCCAATGTTTGGTTTACTAATATGAACTACATTTGTATAACATATTTATTCCATTCACAGAAAAACATGAGAGTTGAGGCAGGTAATTATATAAGAATTAGGGGCATATTTGCAAGCGGCAGCGATAATTATCGCTGACCGCTGCTAGCGTGAGGAAATCTATCGCCCGCTATCGCGGGCGATAATCTCCATGGTAGCGTTGTATTAACAACGCTTAACGCCATGGAGATAAAAACACCAGCGATAGCGGGGATTATCGCCGTTTTCAATGGAAGATCGCTGGTTTTCCAGCGATATTTCATTGAAAATGGCGATAACCTTGCTGATCGGGCAGGACAATCCTAGCCATGTAATCCACCTCCCATTGGATTACATGGCTAAGAACAGGTCACAAGCAGGCATTAGGAAAGTAGCGTTAACTGTGGTTAGCGCTACTTTTCCTAACGCTCTGCTTATTAGCGAGCAGCTTGTTAATAGAAGAAATTTCGCTTAGCGACATTTCTCCTATTATTTTGCCCTGGAACGCCCACTTTGCATCTCATTAGAGATGCAAAGCTGGGCGTTATTGACAAGGGCGCAAAATCAGCAAAACACGCGATAACGTGTCTTTGCTGATAGGGCGAAGACATTATCGCCGCTTTTTGGCCAAAAACGGCTGCAAAAACAGCGATAATTTCAAATCGGAATATGCCCCTTAATTCCCAGTGGAGTTGGCGAAGGCATAGAAAAAGCAAAGGGTCTGAGAGTTCAAGGAAAAGGCAGATTGGATCTGAACAACAATTATCGACTGTAAGGGCCTCTAAAACTGCATTCTACAAACCAAATTCCACTCTTCTACGGGAGGGTTAACCACCTGTGCTTACTATAGGGGCACTCTTGCTGTCTTTTGAACATAAGCAGGTGTTTGTAATGAGGCTGAATTATTATTCAATTTTCCTTGTTCAGAATATTAAGTTCCGAGCTGATTAAAACTGTGTTATCCTGAAACTTGAATCCCTCACCACTACCTATAAGGTTTAACCTCTGAACTCTGCTAAACTAACAATCTGTGAGCCAATGGTGCCGTTGGGAGACTTTCATTTGTATTGTGAAACTCAAGTAAAGTTTTTTAATGCAGCTGGTGCTGTATTTGTAGATTGATGCAAAAAGAACAATTAATGGATCTAATGCAGAACAACGTCATACATTCATCCTAGCACAGAGATCTGGGCCTAAATCCATTGTTTTTCCGCTCACCATTCCATTCCAGTTTTGACCCAGCCATATGCAAATCAGTCTTGACCCTGCGCCCAATGAGAACAGTCCAGCCCGAACTGCCAGGCCAAGTCCTCCCTGGACTGGACACAAGCATCCTAGGACCGGTTTCGGGCTTTCAGCCTTCATCAGACAGGAAAGCTTGACTCCAGTGACATGGAGAGCACGGGACCCATGTCTGGGTATAGCCGTCCCACTCGGGGTGACAAATGCAAAATGAACAATTGATGGACAGAATGCAGAAAAAAATCATACATTCACCCAAGTACAGAGATCTGGGCCTAAATCCATCGTTTTTTTGCTCACCATGTCATTCAAGTTTTGACCCAGCCATCTGCAAATCAGTCTTGTCCCTGCACCCAATGGGAACAGTCCAGCACAAACTCCCATGCCAGGTCCTCCCTGGACTAGAAACAAGCATCCTAGGACCGCATTCAGTCTTTCAGACCTCATCAGCCAGGATAGCTTGACTCCAGTCGCATGGAGAGCAAGGGACCTACGTCAGGGCATACCCGTCCCACTCGGGGTGACAAATGCAAAAAGAAAAATTGATGGACAGAATGCAGAACATTGTCATAGATTCACCCAAGTACAGAGATCTGAGCCTAAATCCATCCTTTTTTTGCTCATTATGCCATTCCAGTTTGGACCCAGCCATATGACAATTCTTCTTGACCCTGTGCCCAATGGGAACAGTCCAGCCCGGACTGTGTTTGTAGATTGAGCAATTTTTTTTTAACCCTTTACTCCCTCTCTGAATCCTACAAGGTCAGTAATTTCCTCACACAAATCCCCAGTTGTTAGTAATGCTTCTTACAACTGACAGAATAAGTGTGCGGGCTGAGCCAGCCGTTGTGGAGCCAGACTCTGCGTCATAGTTGGGGCGCAGCTCAGCTTACTGCAGTCTGACATCGCTGCATTAAAAATGACCTAAGGTTTGAAAGCAAGTGAAAGCCTAAGCCTTGGAAAGTAAAACTTACATTTCCCAGAGGATCATTCAAAGTATGAATTAAATTAAAAGCAGACAGTTAATCGATAGGGCCACATAAAATCTCTAACAAATGTGTTGCTGATGTCCTCAGCTGTTTTCTAGTCCATCAAAGCCTTATTTACACACTTTATTTACACACTGTGTGCATCTCTTCACTCTACTCTCACCAAATGAAACCAACACTACTGATGTGCAATAGCTTCTATATATTGTAGTGTTATTGGAAACTGACAACCCGTCCTAGCGGAATTCTATTTAAATCCCAGAAGCTGTGCTCTTAAGAATAAACATCGTTTAACACGGCTCATCTCACTCTTTTTTCAGGAAGTACTACTTGTCTTTGTGTTCCAGTGTCTCGGGTCTAGTTGATTCGAAGTCCAAATCTCGTTACTTTCATTTTCCTAAAGTAATAGCTAACGGCAGGTGGGGAAAAAGCAGCAAAGAATACCTAAAAAATGTGTAAAGTGCAAATATTAAAATCAATTCTTAGATTATGGAAGAATAAAACACACACATATGGGCTATAGAAATGAACATGCGAGTCAAAGTGAATTATTATACATGTAAACTATCAGTGTGCGCCTTGAACAGCTGCACTCTGATCGAAATTATGAAACTTTTTACAAGATGGCATGTAAGAAGTAATACTCACTATTTTTTTAATCAACGTTTTAAAAGTAAGCAGGGAGATGCCTTCGAAGCAGTAATGATAGCCTTCATCAATCAATCAATCATGGGTTTGTAGAGCGCGGCTACACACCCGAAGGGTCTCAAGGCGCTAATGGGGAGCGCAGCTCCTAGATGTTACTGTGATACATGGAAGAGCCAGGTCTTGAGATCCTTCTGAAATTTCGAGAGTGTTGGTGTCTGTCAGAGGTGGAGAGGGAGGGTATTTCATGCCTTGGCTGCAAGGAAGGAGAAGGAGCGTCCTCCTGTTCTGGTCTTCTTGATGTGTGGTACAGCCACAAGAGAGAGCTGGGCTGAGTGGAGGGATCTTTGGGGTGTGTAGAACGAGAGGTGGTGGTTCATGTAGGCGGGTCCGGTGTTGTGGAGGGTTTGTGGGTGAGAAGCTTGAAGGTGATTATCTTTTTGACGGGGAGCCAGTGTCTGTAGGTGTTGGCTGATTAGACGCTGTAGGTTGAGGATTAGTTTGGCGGCAGCATTCTGGACATTCTAGGGTTTATGGGTGAGGATCCTATTGATCTTATCATGGAGTGCGTTGCCGTAGTGCAGTCTGCTGCTGATGAGGGCATGGGTGACGCTTTTCCTGTGTCCATGGGGAATCCAGTTGAAGATCTTTCAGAGGAGGCAGAGGGTGTAGTAGCAGGAAGAGGCGACTGCGTTGATCTCGCGGTCCATCTTGAGTTCAGAGTCCAGGATGATTCCAAGGTTGTGTGCATGGTCCAAGAGGGGAGGGAGGGTTCCCGAATGGGGGGACCACCAGGTGTCATTCTAGGCATTGGGGTGTGGGCCCATGATGAGTACTTTGGCTTTGTCCTTATTGAGTTGTGTGCAGCTGCTCTTCATCCACCTCGTGACTGCTTCCATTCCTTCTTGAATGTTGTGTTTGGAAGTGTTGGATTCGTTGGATAAGGAGAGGATGAGTTGGGTGTTGTCTGCGTACCATATGATGTTGAATCTGTGTGATCTGATGATCAATGCGAGCAGGGCCATGTAGATGTTGAACAGGGTGGGAATGATGGAGGATCCTTGGAGGTCTCCGCAGGTGGTCTGGTGGGCTCTGAGAGGAAAGAAAGGATCCAGTCAAGGACCTTGTTCCGGATTCCTGAATCGTGGAGTCTGCGGGCTAGGGTGCAGTGTAAGGCTGTGTTGAAGGCAGGTGAGAGGCCCAGGAGGATGAGGGGCACAGTCTTTCCTCTGTTGAGGAGAGAGCGAATGTCATCTGTCGCGGCGTTAAGGGCAGTGTCAGTGCTGTGATTCTTCCTGAAGCCTTGAGGATGTAATTTTCTTCTATGAAGGAGGCGAGTTGACTGTTGATGGCTTTTTCAATGACTTTTGCTGGATACAGGAGTAAGGAGATCGGTCTGAAGTTCTTGAGTTCCGTCGGGCGGCAGAGTGTTTTTTCAGGAGAGTGTTGATTTCGGCATGTTTCCAGTCATTGGGGAAGGAGGCAGTCTCGAAGGAGGGGTAGATGATTTGTCAAAGCTTGGGCAATGATGTCTGTGGCTCTGTGGTAAATGTGGTGGGGGTAGGGCTCCCTCCATGCCCCGGAGTGAGTTGACTTCATAGTCTTCAGGGTGTCTTCAATGGAGAAGCGTGGCTCAATGGTTAGAGCCACAGACCCTGATGCAGAGGTCTGGCCCGGGACCAGGATTCAATTCCCGGACCTGATAAATCTCGCCTCGGTGCCTAGTCTAATCATGGGTCCCACTCTGTGACTCTGGGCAATAGCTTGCTTAATCTCCACAACGGCCCCAGCAGCGCTTGGATGCCAGGCTCCACCTTGGGGGTGCCCAGGAGTGGACATCTCACAGGAAAGCCAGGAAGGGTTCCACAGCGGTATGAATACAGCGCTACAGACCTCTGGGTAGAAGTGCGCTATATAAAATACAAATACATTTACATACAATGCTGATGGCGGTTCAGCTGTCAAGTGACGGCTGCTGGTGTAGGGAAAGGTGGGTGTGGGATTCTTGTGAAGGTTTTTGTCATCAAAGTTGTCATAGATGGTCTTGATTTTGTGATGGAAGAAGGCTCTGAGTCTATCGAAGAGGTCCTGGGAGGGTGGGATTTTGGTAGTCTCACTGTTGGGTTGGGTGAACTCTTTGATGAAGATTTCCTTGCTGTTGTGTGTGTGGTGGGAGATTATGTCCTGGAGTGCTTTCTTCCTTGAGTATCTGATGAGTTTGTGGTGGCTGCTTTGAAGCTGTTGAGGTCTGCTGTGGTTTTGGAGTTCCTCCATATATGTTCGAGGCATCTGCAGGTTTGTCTAGATTCTTGGAGTTTAGTGGAGAACCAGCTGGCTTTCTTGGAGTGTGGGTTGGAAGTTTTCTTGAGGGGGGCATTGGTTTTGGGCAGTTGGCGATCCAGTAGTGTAGAGTGCGGCTGGTGGTGTTAGGGTTGTTGTCTGTGGTGGTGCGAGTAGGGGTGCTGAGGGAGGCAGTGAGTTGATTGTCAGAGATCTTGTTCCAGTTCCTGCGCTGGAGCTGGTGAGGACATTTGCAGGTGATGTTCATTTTGAAGGTGAAATGGACGCAGCGATGGTCTGTCCTTGGGAGTTTGGAGGTGTGGCAGAAGGTGATGAGTTTCCTGCTGTGAAGATGGGGTCGAGGGTGTGTCCTGCTGAGTATGTTGGTTCTGGTACGATCTATTTGAGTCCGATATTGTGGAAGATGTCTAGGAGGAAGATGGAGTTGGGGTCTTTGGGTTGTCGAGGTAGAGGTTGAGGTCTTCCAGCAAGGTGTAGTCGGTGGAGATGATGGCTTGTGGGATGATGAAGCAAGTGATGGAGTCGGTGAAAGGTGCACGGGGTCTGGGGGGTCAGTAGATAAGGGTGCTTTGGAGGGTGGTGGTCGGTGGGTCTGTATCTTGAAGTGGAGGTGTTCCATCAGGTCTGTGGGCCCATTGGTGTAGGTTCTCAGACGGAGGTTGGACTTGTGAGCGACGGCAAATGTACTTTTGGGGCGGTTGGTGGGATCCTTCTGGGGGATCTTGTAGCCTTTGGGGATGACGATTGAGATGTCGAGGCCTGAGGCTGCATTCGTCCAGGTTTCGATAAGGAAGGCGACGTCCGGAGTGGTGCTGTCAAGGAGTTCCCAGATTTCCGTGGTATGTCTGTGGTGGGAGAAGACATTGAGGAGGATGCATTGCAGCGTTCAGGGTGCGATGAAGTTGCTGCTGCAGTGTGGAGGTGGGCCCTGGGTCTCGGTGAAGGTGAAGGCATGGCAGCAGTGTCGGCAGGTGAAGGATTCGTGGGTGTCGAGAAGTGAAGAGAGCTTGCGGTTGTTGTTCTTGCTGACGTTGAGTGTGTAGCGAGACGAGGAGTTGTATCGTGGAGTGTCGGTGGGCCAGGGTTCCTGGTGCTGGTCGCAGTTAGTTTGCGAATGGTCGCAGACAGGCTTGCCTTTGGCGCAACTTAGGCATGCCAGCAGCTCGATCTCCATTAGGTAGGGGTCAGGGGAGAGTAGGACTGCTGGGAGGCAGGAGCGGGAACACACTGGAGGGGCAGCGGGGGCAGCAGCAGCTGGAAAAAGAACAGCTAGAATCGAGGCTGAGAAGCAGGGAAAAAGAAAATTAGGAAAAAGGAGACAAAATAAAATGTACTAAGTGAAATGAAACCTGGAATAGAGGATGCGGGCAGGCAAAAGCCGAATGAACTGGCTAAGACAGCTAAGCATGCCTAGGTAGGAGACAGGAGTGGGCCTCGGACAGCAGGCAGTGGTGGTGCAGGGCAATGCACTTACGGTGGAGCTGTGCGCTGGGAGAGCAGAACCCCAGTAATTGCTGTTATCGACCCCAGTAGAATTAAGAGGCCACTGACAATAAGGGCTGTAAAAACTGATTTCAGAGGGTCATGGGGCAAGCATGAGTTACTGGGTCCAACTGTGGGGATTGTGGCTTTTCACCAGTGATGTCCTGGGACCCAGCCTACTATGGGTCCTGAGCAAATTGTGCAAGTACCGACCATTCTGCACTTGACTCTCAGTGGTAGCGTGGGTCGGGCTGTCCATGGCTGTTCAAGAGGAGGTAAAGGTATAAGGTCGGCAAATGTAGGAGACTCAAACACAAACGTGACCCCAATAATCTGATTGTCCAATCTGATACATACTTTTGGTATTTATTCTAATTCAAAGCATACTAGAGCACTGTAAATAATGCATACAGTAATCTCTCAGGATGAGCAAGGTAGTGTCCCCCAGGTCCTCTTTCTACCTGCTCCACGAAACCAAAACCTCCCTAGTAGTTTACTGGAGGCAACCCCTCAGGTGCTGCCCACAAAAGCAATGTGCAAGAAATTCTTGTTTTGGCCCTGGAAGTTCAGCTCTCTGTGGCATTAATGTGCTGAGCTCATACAAGTTTCAAAAGAGCTGCTGGCCCTGCTCCCTTCTTACCAAACAAGGACCTAAAGAAGTGTTCAGGAGACGTAGCAGGTCTTCATATGCTCTGGCGATAAGCGGAATGCACTACATCTACCTGCAGTCAGTGGGAGTGAAATACTGAGATAGTCATAGCCAGCGACAGATTTTGGGTGCACCAAGTGGCTTCTCCTTTCCAGTTCGTGCAGGTAAGGTAATAGGGCAGGCAGTGGTGCACTGTGACTTTTGCTCTTGTTCTCAAATTCCTTTTGATCAAGGGCATTCCTCCGATTTGGGCACCGGCCACAAAGATCCTAGTGGCCCACTTCTGGCATAAGAGAGTCACAGGTACAAGAGGCAGCCTCAATCATGTCGGTCCCTATGCCAATGGTCCAAGTGGCCTGCTGTTAGCATATGGTGGTCACAGACACAGGCGACAGGTGCAAACTCCTTGACAGCCCGGATGGGGTTCAAGACTCCCACATTTGGGCTGACAGTGCTCTCTTGTAGCACTGGTCCTGACTGGACCAGGAGTCTCACACTTTGTTCACCGAAATCCACTCACCAGAATCCCTGTTGTGCCTCATTCTGTTTAGGCACGCTCTCATCCTTTCGCAGGGTACACTAGTCTTGGCAGGTAGGCAGAAGTTTGGTGCTCCAGGCACAGGTGTTTTTAGCTTCCTGTGAAATGGCCCCTCACCCAGATTGAACACTAGCACTCCTTGGGCTTGTCAATGCTGATGAACCGGTCGTGGGATGCATGCTGCCACTTTTATTGTCCACTTGAAGAAATACATGTGATTTAGTGTCTGGTACTTAGAACTGTGTGCTGTGATTGTCGACTCATTTTAAGAGCCCTCTTCTCTGTCCTGTCGCTTGTCAAAGGAACAGTCTGCCACAGCAGAAGCGGCTCTAACTTAAATTACCCCAGAATACAGGCCAATGAAGAAATTAGGCATCACAACAGGATGTCAGCCTCTACTGAAATATGCTTAAAAACAGTTCTCTTGCCTAAGCCTTCCCCTCTATCATTATTCCCTGGTCCTACCGTACAACTTGTTTAGACTCACCATCTTGCTTTACATTGAGTCCAGGCCCCACTGACCACTAATTCTTCCAGCAATGAAAGCGAACTTTGATGTGAACAGATAATTCTCTGCTCCCCTTCCTCCAATGTGTATGTTTCCACTCAAACCCTCAGGAATGTTAGCAACCCAAATCTCTTGTCTAAAATCTACAGTCCTCACCTTCCCTAGCCTTTTTAGGTCCTAGGCTTTCAGAATGGAACCCAGAAGACTTCATGTTATTGTGGCAGCCACATGCTATGGAATGCGTAGAATACTTCGCAACATCCTCCCTTTTCTTCCTGCTAATGCTAAGAGACTGATGGTCCAGGACCTTGTCCTCTCTTGCCTGGATTATGGGAACTCCCTCTACCTAGGGGCCCCAAAGACCACCACAAAAACATTTTAAATAACACAAAATTGTGCGTTTCGATTGCTGCTTAACATCCCCAAATTTCAATCGGCCATTTTTGCTCTGAACACCCTTCATTGGCTTCCTATAATTGAAAGAATAAAGTTTAAATCTCTTTGTATTGCTCACAAAACACTCTGGGGAAAAGGACCCCCAATTACCCACTCTCTGAGAAACAATGTGGTGGCAGCTCATTCTCATATAATGTTGCCAGGCTCTGGAATGCTCTCCCTCTCTATGTTCGTTTAGTTAGTTCACACTTCCCTTTCCACAAGTTGCTTAAAACCTGTCTATATCAGAACATCTCATTATAATCAGTATGTTCTTTCACCCGATGTTCTGTGTGACAGTATCAACGCTGGGATGCCTTCGGGTAGCCATGCACTTTACAGGTGTTTCATAATAATAATAAAGTTATGTACCATGCACATATACACATACATCCCATAATGCACTTGCAAATATAACACACTGCTGGTGCTACATGCAGTCACAATAGAGGCCCAGAGTGAGTTAAGTACACAGAGGAGGAACTTGGTATGAGAGGGACTGTAGAAACCACCACAGTGACACAGGTTAAAAGACCTGTTCACACTACTGATTCTTATGAAATACAAAATGGGTATGCTGCTACCACCACTCTTGTGTCAACTCTTGGCAAGGGCAGTAGCCCTCCACCATTATTAGGGTGGCGCTTGGCGCACCACTCCATGTCTAATGAGACAGCATTACCATGAGACAAGCCTAGGTCATGTCACACACTCACACTCTGTATTCACCCACAACCAAAAATCTGTACCAGGTGTTCAGATATCCTTGTAACTGGGGAGCCCAGGGAAGGGGTGCACGTCCATCACAATGCATGGAATTTTTCCATTCTTTACTGTTCAGGTAATAAGGTGTTAATTCTCTCTTCCACAGGAAAACTTATTTAGTAATATTGCATGTGGAATTAATGCTACCAACGGATTTGGCTTTTACTTTGTCTTTCAAGTTCTGCCCGTGAAATGAGGAACAACTTGGTGATTCTACATGTTTTATACCATTCAGAGGTTTAATCCTAGGCATGTCTGTGGTTTAATCTCTGCATAAATTCTACAAGTGTTTAGCAAGCAAAACTTGTGAGCGGCACAATCCTGTGAAGTGTGGTAATTATCACACATCATGAAATCTCAATATTCAAAATTCCCTTTTGTGCCTGAATCACAATTGTTATGCGGGAACGAAAGAGGCCTAAATGAATACAAATGAACATCACTCTCAGTATTTACAGCTGCCATTCTGTTTTTTGTAATATCTACACTGTGATAGCCCTCATGCAGTGACATTTGATAGCTGGCTACCACTTACATGAAATGTTGAGTTGGGCATTTAGAAGCCGTGTGTAGGACCACAAGGTGGCGTGCCACCCCTTTCAGGCAATTCTGAGAAAGAAAGGTGATGATTTAATATTGTGTTGGGGTATTCAATTGCCACAAAGCGACAAGCATTGTGTAAATTTACTACCAATATAAAAGCATGTTGCTGGAGCACAGAATTATGCAGCTCCAGATGAGCACCCTTTAGCACTGAGTAAATAACCCCCAAAGTCTGTGGTCACCACGTGAATGAAAGTCCACATACATCATTTACATTTCCACTAATGAAAATCCACTTTACGTGCTAAAACATGGGTTGTACAGGAAGGATTTTAGCCTCAGTCACAGATAGTGTATCTTTCATTGCTATTAGCAAACAGCTGTAGATGCAGAGCTGAATCGGAGCATGTAGGAAAGTCAAATCAAAAATCAAACAGTATGAATAAAACATATCATTCACCTAGATTCTGTACCACAACATAGTTTAAAGAGATAATCGCACATTTAAATGTGTCTTGCCTGAACGAAACTGCTAACATCACTTTTCTTCTACCATCGCATCAGCCACAAAATGTCAAAAAAAGTATGTATAACAAAACCAAAATATTTTTGGTGCTAAGACGGAATCTGATATTCATATAAATTGATAGCAGATCCAGCATAATATATAGGCTCAATAGAAAATCTAGATGGACAGAATTTCCAGGAGATCTATGTTAATTTTGCTGTAAACTTAAGAAACATTGTTACCATAGACAGGCATTGACAAAGTCATTAGGTCACTCCTGTGATTCAATGGGTTTTGAGTTCGCATGCCCTGCATACACCAAGCCAAGAATAAAATGGTTAAAACCTATCTGTTGGCAACTAGTAACCAGGAATCACAGTGAAGCACTTTGAATAATGCAAGCAGATACTAATACAGCCCTGGCTTGCGGTGTGGCCAAATTTCTTAGCTGGGCATGGGTGATAAGATCAAAAGCGTTATGTCCTGGTTGAAGGTTTTTTAAACTCTGTTTTCAATCCGATTCAAAGCTGATACAGTTTAATTTATTCTTTAACTTTCATGTTGGGGTATGTAGCGTACTAACTACTAAATACTTAGAATAAGTATGGTATTATTCTTGTAGAGCAATTTGCATCCCCCAACTGTGTTCATTAAGACTTTTTTAACCTGGTATCTTTGTATATATTTTATGATCTGTACTTTTTTACATAATTTGTAAAATGCTTTTATGATATATTTCTATCGAAATAAAGCTTTGATTGATTGTGAGCCCATCATAAGAGTAGCAGAATAGTAATCCCTTCAATAGCTATCGAACCATGCTCTGCTCCGCCATTGGGATGAGAATGTTGGTTTCCGACAGCCCATTCATGTCGGAAAGGTCAACATGGATTGGCAGTCAGAAAGCGACTTTGAGGGCCCCTAGCAGGGCCCCCTTACAACCTGTCCGTCTACATATGGGCCTGGGGGCACCTATGGTGCCCCCCTCAATATCCCTGCACCGTGTGGCAGGCATTGTGCCTGGCCTGCACATGGTGCAGGGATGTTTTTAAACATCCCAATGGGAGCTTGTGCTGAGGGCGTTTTAATCATGCTGCACAAGCTTCCTATTGGAAAATGTATGTTTGCGACCACACTTTGGGCATCATTATGAGCCTGACAGTTGGAATCTCCTTGAAAAACCATCCACCCTACTGATTACGGTGTTTGTGGACAGATTGTAAACAGCACATTCTTTCTGAATCAGTTCTGACCAGTTCTTGAAGTATTTGTGTCAGTTGGAACCACATTGTACAGCTCTAGGGACAGCGTTTCTGACTGAGCGATTACGATGCTGATTTCCAACAGCCTTTCCGAGTCTGCCTGTCCGACACAAAAAGGCTATTGGAAAGTCACTTAGGGGACCCCTGGCAGGCCCCACTTTATCCTGCGGCCTCCGGTTTGGGGGCATGAGAGGGTACCGTAGGGATCCCTCTGTAAAACAATGCACTGTGTGGCCCACACAATGGGGTGCCAGAGTCAGGGTGCAGATTTTTTGCGCACACTCCATTTCCCCATAGGAGGCTGTGTTGTCAGTTGGAACACAGGCTCCCATAGGAAACAATGGGAATCCGACCGAACATTGTTCAGTGGCATCTTAATCGGTCGGGCAGAAGTGGTCCCGAGATGGTGTCGGGCAGAAGCCGCTGCTGTTTCCAAAAAAGCAGCTGTTGTTTCCATTTTAATTCCCTTGGATATATCTGCCCCTTGCTACAGGAAAAACCGAAGAACACTTGTTTACTAAGTTAGGCATAAAGTAAGAACCTTACTTAAAATTGGAGATTCTTTTCAGTCAAAAAGAAGTACGTTTGGATCCCCGCAGAACTTTTAGATGTGCAGGGTCCTGTAAGAATACTTGTGCTCCAGTAGCCTTTAGTGGCTCAATCAATTGCCGTAATTGCCAGCATCTGTCCATTGAAACTTTACAGAGATCTGACCGTACAAAAAAAGTGACAGAGTCAACCGTCACAGAGAAACTAGGACAGGCTTTCAGGTATACATCCCAAATAAATCAAAAATGGCCAAGGGCAATGAGACCCCTGCTTGTGCTGCACAAGTGGGAGTCTATGAACCCTTTTCAACTTGCAGTCCCAATTCCAGTCCACCAGATCCAGAAGAGCCTTCTGTAGAAGCTGAACTATAAAAGCTCTAGGATCTGACGCCTCCTTTCCCTCTGGAATTCCAAACAGTCTAAGGTTATGCCGAAGCTGGTGGTTCTCCAAGGCTTCTATCTTGAGCTGCAACTCTGTAATATGGGCATAATGAGTATGAAGTGAACCAGCCATTTGTGAAGTAGTCTCCTCGGTGTTTGCCACCCGTTGCTGTAATTACGTTACTTCACTCGCCAGTGTCCCGACCTTTAGTGTCACCTCCTTCAATGACTACTGGATGCAGTGATTGTCGACTCTAGCTTGAGCGTAATGTTCCTGTACGTCTTGTCTCTGAACATTTAAGGCCTGAAGAATCAAAGTAAGTGTCGGCTCAACATGATCCTGAAGCTTCCCTGTTAGTAGTTCCATGGCTCCCTGCTGTTGTGCTTGTGGAACTTCAGATACCAATGAAAAACCAGCCAAATTAAGGGTGGGTAATTGGTCGGGAGATATTACAGATCCTAGCTCAAAGTTATCTGTCTCTATTTCTGTCGATCGATCCCATATTACCAGAGCCATCATCCATTGGGCTAGAGCCTGACAACCGAGTTATTATTGACTTAACTCCACCCTTTGCTTGAACCCAGCAGCGTAAGGGGCTGCCAGCTGAAGCATCTTTATTTCATGGGGGAGCAGTTCGTTGTTGGACCAGGCTAATTTTTATTTTCTTACTGCCCTTAGTAATTTTAGGCTTTGTATTTTTCTTTTTAGCAGACGTATTAAATATCGGCGAAGTCCTTTTTCCCAGAGGTTTATCAGACGCTTGCTGGAAGTCTTGCAACTCAGATAGAGTAGCCCTCCATTTCCCCATAGGAGGCTGTGTTGTCAGTTGGAACACAGGCTCCCATAGGAAACAATGGGAATCCGACCGAACATTGTTCAGTGGCATCTTAATCGGTCGGGCAGTACTGGTCCCGAGATGGTGTCGGGCAGAAGCCGCTGCTGTTTCCAAAAAAGCAGCTGTTGTTTCCATTTTAATTCCCTTGGATATATCTGCCCCTTGCTACAGGAAAAACCGAAGAACACTTGTTTACTAAGTTAGGCATAAAGTAAGAACCTTACTTAAAATTGGAGATTCTTTTCAGTCAAAAAGAAGTACGTTTGGATCCCCGCAGAACTTTTAGATGTGCAGGGTCCTGTAAGAATACTTGTGCTCCAGTAGCCTTTAGTGGCTCAATCAATTGCCGTAATTGCCAGCATCTGTCCATTGAAACTTTACAGAGATCTGACCGTACAAAAAAAGTGACAGAGTCAACCGTCACAGAGAAACTAGGACAGGCTTTCAGGTATACATCCCAAATAAATCAAAAATGGCCAGGGGTAATGAGACCCCTGCTTGTGCTGCACAAGTGGGAGTCTATGAACCCTTTTCAACTTGCAGTCCCAATTCCAGTCCACCAGATCCGGAAGAGCCTTCTGTAGAAGCTGAACTATAAAAGCTCTAGGATCTGACGCCTCCTTTCCCTCTGGAATTCCAAACAGTCTAAGGTTATGCCGAAGCTGGTGGTTCTCCAAGGCTTCTATCTTGAGCTGCAACTCTGTAATATGGGCATAATGAGTATGAAGTGAACCAGCCATTTGTGAAGTAGTCTCCTCGGTGTTTGCCACCCGTTGCTGTAATTACGTTACTTCACTCGCCAGTGTCCCGACCTTTAGTGTCACCTCCTTCAATGACTACTGGATGCAGTGATTGTCGACTCTAGCTTGAGCGTAATGTTCCTGTACGTCTTGTCTCTGAACATTTAAGGCCTGAAGAATCAAAGTAAGTGTCGGCTCAACATGATCCTGAAGCTTCCCTGTTAGTAGTTCCATGGCTCCCTGCTGTTGTGCTTGTGGAACTTCAGATACCAATGAAAAACCAGCCAAATTAAGGGTGGGTAATTGGTCGGGAGATGTTACAGATCCTAGCTCAAAGTTATCTGTCTCTATTTCTGTCGATCGATCCCATATTACCAGAGCCATCATCCATTGGGCTAGAGCCTGACAACCGAGTTATTATTGACTTAACTCCACCCTTTGCTTGAACCCAGCAGCGTAAGGGGCTGCCAGCTGAAGCATCTTTATTTCATGGGGGAGCAGTTCGTTGTTGGACCAGGCTAATTTTTATTTTCTTACTGCCCTTAGTAATTTTAGGCTTTGTATTTTTCTTTTTAGCAGACGTATTAAATATCGGCGAATTCCTTTTTCTCAGAGGTTTATCAGACGCTTGCTGGAAGTCTTGCAACTCAGATAGAGTAGCCCTCACGTAACTCACTGTCGCCGGACTGTATCTGAGATGTAGATTGTGGGTTTTAACTTGTATCAGTGTCAAGCTTGAGCTAGGAGGAGCCAAAGTATGGACTACTACTGAGGTTGTAGCTAAAGAGCAGTCATTAGCCCCTGAATTCTGCTCAAAACCTAGCAAATCGCCAGACACTGAACATTGACTGCTATGTAATCTAGATGCATTGACAGGCTAATTTAGTTCAGTTCATAAACCGTTGCCCCCAAAATCCCTCATTATCAAAGGCCCCATTAGCTCTGTTGTTAGTATATGCAAAGCCATTGGATGACCTGACTGTGTTGACATATCCTCAGCATTCTCAATTCCCTTCATCTGTTCAGAGATAGACTTTAGATACGCCTTGGAGTGCTTATTTTACCAGAGGCAGTCTCATAACAACGTTGTTGCACTGGTATCGCCTCCAAAATTATGTCTGCAATTTTGGTGCCAGTAATTAGCCCAGAGGCAGCACCCACCACGACCAGCTCCACCGCTTTCCCTGATTGCAAGAGGTGAAGCAGTTGTTTACTGACTTTTGAGGCACACTTCATAGAATCCCCTCACTGTATCAACAGTGCCTTTTCCACCTCGCCTACATGTTCAACACCTGTTGCTCCTGTCATGTTTGTCGGTAGCCGTCCTGCCTGTGTCCCTCTGTCCGCTGTCTTTGGTGGAGCCATGCTTTGCTGGGGGCCAATCCTGAACCGGCGAGTAATCCAAAGGCTAGTCTCTGCCAATGGATAGCCAAATTCCACCTGGTCACCAGGCAAGTGATCCGAGAGTCACGGAACAGCCAGTTGAATGCCACAGAGTGCTGCTGCCTGCATGAGTCGCGGCTGGTTTTGGCTGGTTTCTTTTCATGGTAAGCCTGTATCCTGTTAACATGCCATAACGGGAGTGAAAGCTTGGTAGCCTCTCCATGTGCCTGTGCTCCCTGCTGGCGTCAGTCCATCATCTAGCTGAAAAGGATGCAAAAGATGCTATTGATAGATGACAAACTGAGGGAGCTGATGACTAGTGAGGAGCTTTTGCCTGTTTCTTGCTTATTTTTCACTTTCTGCTTTCCTCATTTTTACTTCTTTTTCTGTAACTCTCAACCTGTAATGGTTTCTGAATGGTTTCTGAATGGTGGGTGTGGGCACGACTTGGGAGCCACCATATCCCCAAGAAGCTGCCAAATCAGGAGTAGCTCACAAAAGGGATGAATTTTCCTTCACGAAACGGGGTTGGGCTGGGGAGGGTAGACTTTAGTAGGGCAAGAAAAGGTAAAAAGGGAAGGCACACAGGACTAAGGATGTATGTAGAGTTAGGTACTAATATATTGGAAATCAATAATATGTGTAATGGATTGGATTAAATGTTTAGCTTGGAATGTTGCTGGTCTAAACAGTAAACTTAAGCAACAATTAGTTTGTGAAGAGCTAAAAATGTACAACCCCCAGCTAGTTCTGCTAACAGAGATGCATCTTTCATTTAAGGACAGGAATCTTCTTAAAGATTTGGGCTATGAAACTATAGTATGTACGTCACAAGCTTCCTCAATGAGGGGGGCTGCAATACTAAAGCATAAGCATTTTTTATTTATGATACATAAGATATTGGTTGATCAGGCGGGTAGATGGGCAATGGCACAGTTGGAAATAAGGGGGAAGAAATATGTTTTTTGCTCCCTATATGGTTGATGATCATTTAGTTATTGATTTGTTGAATATGGAAATGTTGAACTGGGAGGGTGGTAATGGGTAATTTTAATTGTATTATGTACTATAGTATTGATACAACCAGACGTGGGGTTACACACAGAATGCGGAAAACACGGGCAGCAATTGTAGAAATAGGGCGCCGTCAGTTATTAGGGATGTAGGGAAACACTTGTATCTAGTAATTCCAGGGTGTACGTATTATTCTCCCCCACACTGACTTTATTCTAGAATCGATGTGGCGTGGGTGTCGGATCAAATAATGCTGACTTCAGATCTGGAAGTATGCCCACGTGTCACGTCTGACCACAATCCTATATTATTTTCATTTAAGACTATAGAGGGAGATGAGACACTCAGACCCTTTTCTTTCCCTAGATACTTACTTTCAGATAGCGTGTATATAGCTAATATTAGGAAACAGCTGGATCTATTCTTTAAAGAAAATATTGGGTCAGCCTCTCCGCTGATGCTTTGCGATACTTGGAAAGCAGTTACTAGAGGCATAACTCAACAATACGTATGGCTACAGAATAAAGCATGCACAATTACAACTAAGGAGGCTATTCAAGCTATGCGCAGACTGGAATACAACATGCAGAGGCAGTTCTGTTAAATACTAACAATCAAGAGCAAGTTAAAAGATCTTGGACTAGCTGCAAAGAAGACATTAAGGGAGAGAATTACGGCTAGATTAGATAAATATCACTTTGCACATTATGAATATGGCGAGCAAATAGACAGGATTCTGACCCATAAGGTCCCAGAGGATCGGGCTAAAACTTATATCAGAGTTTTAAGGGGGGCAAATGGTATATCTTATACACAACTACAGGAGATTTTAGAACAATTTTCCATCTATTATCAAGAGCTATGTACCTCAACTATCGCGCCAGAATAGGATGACATACAGTGGTATATGCAGGGTTGTTGCTTACCATCTCTGAATGAGGAGACATCAGCCTTAATAGAAAAGGATATCACAAAGAAAGAGATAGAGTTGGTAATATCCACCCTGCCATTGGGTAAGGCGGCTGGAGAAGATTCTATTCTCATAGAATTTTATAAACCTTTTAAAGATCTTCTGATTCAGCCATTCAGATTGGTTATGCAGCGTATTGGAGTAAGCGGTAAGGTACCTGAGTCATGGAACATAACTCAGATAGTCTTTTTTCAGAAAAAAGATAAACCTCCTGATGAGTGCGGCTCGTACCGGCCAATCTCACTCATTAACGTGGATGCCATCATTTTTGCAAAAATACTCACAAACCTTCTCTCCCCTGCTATGCCGCGGCTAGTATCCCCTCGTCAACCCGGTTTTATCGAAGGTAGGGATACTACAGCCCACGTTAATACAGCTATCGGCGCTTTCGATATGGCAGGGAAGATGACAACTCCTCTTGGTATGGTACATTTAGATGCTGAAAAGGCTTTTGACAGTATGGGCTGGGATTTCCTGTGGGTCATACTCACAATGGTTACTGTTAAGGGACAATATAAACAATGGATCCAAGCTTTATATAATAAACCCCAAGCTAAACTATCATACCCATGCTTACAGTCACCAGCTTTTTTAAACCTTTGCTGTACGAGACAGAGCTGCTCCCTCCCACCTTTGCTATTTGCTTTATATATCGAACTATTTATCTGTTTTACAGTTTAATTCTCAAATCACACTTTTAGTGTCAGGTGTAATTCCGCTTAAAGTTATTGCCTACGCAGGCGATATTGCATTTTTTACAACAGAGCCAGCTAGAGCGACAAAGGTATTTGAGGAGGAAGCAGCCAAGTTTGGCTCTCTCTCAGGGTATAAATTAAATGTCAAAAAACACAAATACTTCTTTTTTAAGCCAGGGGAATCAATTTATGGGGTAGTTACTTATCTAGGGGTTAAGCTTTCTGCACGGATAGATAGGATATTTTCTTTGAATTATGAATCTTTAATGAAAGATACAGTTAGATCATTGAAATACTGGTGTAAACTACCTATTGGTATCATTGGGCATTCCAATATTATTAAAATGTATATATATGTATTTCTTCCAATCCATTCCTTTGCTGGTTCCCAATTCTTTTTTAAAGAGATTAGAGGGTGTTTTAAGTAGCTTCATTTGGGGCTATAGAAAAGCTCAGCGAGCGATAGATCTGTTAAACGTACCATATAAGCAGGGAGGGATTGAGTTTCCTGATTTCAAAATGTATTTTTTGTCTGCTTTTGTCTGCTTTTGCCGGTTGTTTTCGTGTCTCCTAAATCTTACACATGCAATTTTCTTTCATCAATTCATGCTGGGGGAGGATAGCAGTATGTATTTATATAGAATCAACGACCTAAACTATTTCAAAAGAGTCAAGTTTAAGACTATGCGAGACAGCAGATATATATGGCGACCCATTTTTTCTAGATGTAATATGTCGTTCTATCATGATAAACTTCCCCTATGGGGCAATCTGATATTTCCGAAGGTGTTCCAAGATGTTGCTAGTAAACCCTGGACTAGCTATGGGATTACTTGTTTTGGGGATCTTTATGATCATAACAGTTTTGCATCTTTCTAGAACTTGCAGCTACAGTTTAAGCTACCAGATTATATGTTTTTCAAATATCTCCAAATTAGCGACTACTTGTTGAAACATTTAACTTTGACAAAAACGTCTAACTCTGAGATCTGGGATTATATGTATAGGAGGAAGACAAAATCTCTGATAAGTCATATGTATAGATGTTCCATTAATTATAGAGAAAGTGATGGTGAAAGTTTGGCGGAACACTGGAGTAAGACCCTGGGAATAGCGGTTACATCACTTACCATTGAAAAAGCACTAAGAGTTATCAATGACTCAGTTCATTCTATTAATTTGCAGCTATGACAATTTTGAACTATATGTCTGTTGTATTACATGGCAGAAAAAATAGCTTAATGGGCTTCTCCTGGTTTAGCCAGTGCTCGAACAAAATGTCCTAGATGTGATCTATATGCAGCAAGTATAATGCATATGTTTGCAACATGTCCTGAATTGGGTATATTCTGGCAGCAGGTGGGTCAAATATTCTCTCAGAGATTGGGGATAGATTCAACTATTTCAGTTATGGAAATTATGATTGGTCCTGAGATTCCAAATTATAGACTTACCTTATTCCTTGTAGCCACCAGGTTGGCAATTGCCAAGGTGTAACTTTAATTTAAAATTTCTCTCCATAAGCGATTGGTGGATGCTAGTTAGGGAAACATATGAAATGGAACATGCACTGGCAAAAGCAAGGGTGCCCATTCTATGATAAAATTAAATGCAATAAGAGGGCTTTTATTTTAGAGACTGGCCTATGTGATAGGAACAGTGTTTGATTTTGATATTAGCTTTGTTTTTGCCATTTATTGCAGCTTAATGTTGTATGTCATCCTGTTTTCAATTCTTGTACTGTGAATTTTTGTTATTTTTTTGTCTCTATGTAATTATGTGCTGTGTTTGTTGCCCTCTCGTTGACAAATAAAACTGATTAAAAAAATAAAATTGGAGATTCTTTGATTCAATGCTTTCAAATTCTTTCTGCATTTTTCAAGATAGAGTTGTATTTTTAAAAAAGGTGTCAGCTACATCTTGGGTTTTTTTCTTTCATAAACTTAGCCAACTGCTTTATGCCTACTCCCTGGATCCAGTTCTGTGGAGAAACCGAGAAAGAAAAGTGAAATATATATTCAAACCTCATTGACCTACAGAGCAATTTTTCACCATGTCCATTTCAGAGTCAAGTAATAGCCTGCCTGTTTGTGAAGGTGCAATTCTGAATATCGAAGGCAGGATTTCAATGGTTCTTAATATCAATGATTTAATATCATGGATACCAGAATATTGTGGATGGGTATGTCAATGGTTTCTATATTTGTATCTCAATATTTCATATTTTTATTGCATTAATGTCATACAGCTTAATATTATTGTTTACTTGAATTATGTGTAAGGTGTGATTTAGGTAAGAATTATTTAATGTTTTAACTTTTTCATATTTTTTGAATTTTTGGGTATTGGAGTGGATTTGGTGGCTAGAGACTTAGATTTAAAAATAAATCTTGTTTATTTATAAACATAATCATTCTTTGGGTAGGTGCATACATAGTTGTATTAGTTAATAGTGTTTTAAAAGTATAAGTTTTAAAATGATTTTTAGATGTTCACAATTGTAGTTACAATTTGAATATTTTATGTTTTGATTTTTAAGTTTTGTTTTCACATAATAATGTTGGGATTTTCAGGTTATAGTGTTCTACTGGGGCATTGGGTACATAGGGGGCCAGTATGGATGCTACCGCCAGGGTGGCAGTCGCATCCTAATGGCCACAGCTGGACACCCGCACCTCTGATGGTCAGTCCCGTTCACTGTTACAGTGGCGAGTGGACTTTGCCCACCCGCCCTCGTAATAGACCCCATAGTGTTTTAAAAATATAACTATTTTTCCTTTTTTAGATTTTCAAAATTGCTATTTGGTTTTGTAATAATGTTAAATATTCATGTTTTTGAACGTATTGCTGTCTAAGGTGGGTAGAGTTTTAACAACTATACATAATTCAGAAAATGTTGATTTTTAATAATTTCTAAGTTGATTTTTTATTAATTCTAAATTATTATAACACTTTGCTAATATTTTTTTTGTGGAATTGTGTTTTCTATTTGACAGAAGGATGGGTTTTGTTTTAAAAAAAAGTATTTAGATACTTTATTTTTGTTCATTTGTATTTTTTGTTTTTAATGTGTATTCATTTTTCGAGTTGTTTGTAATATTCAATACTCAAAATGATATGTTTATTAAAATATTTTACAAGTTATGTTGCATTTTTTATTTACATTATATATTTTTAGAAACTATTTTGTTACCAAAATCTATTAAGTGGTTGTTTAACAAAAAAGAAAATTAAAAAAATAATAATAACATGTTTTTCTTACCTATTTTTCATTATTAGTTACGTATTTTATAGCAATTTTGGTACAATTTTATTTTTTTAAGGTTTGAGATAGTATTTTAGCAGATGTCCTTACATTGATAAATAGATAATGGTAATTGTTTATGTTTTTAATATAATTTTGTGTGATTTGGATATATAATTAGTATTCATTTATAGTTTGTATTTGTACGCTTGTACATACACTTACATTTAATTATACCCTTTTTCTTTTCAAATTACTTTCCTCAAAGTTAGTAGCGTTGGTGGGAGGATAGTAAAATTGACAAACTGAGCTATATCTATGCTTTTTTATTTGTACTTGCTGGACTGGAGTGAGACGAGTACGTTTAACCCCACCCCAACTATGGGCCTCATTGCGACGTCGGTCAGAAAGAATTCTGACCGACTTGGTCTCAAAATGTTTTCCGACCGAATCAGATTCAGGAAGTCTAACCGACCAACTGATTACAATGGTTCAGAACACAGTTCGGTTGGACTACCCTTGACTTCAATGGGAACCTGTGTTCTTACCGACTTCACAGGCTCCCATTTAAAAAAGGGGTGAGTGGGGAAAATCGTGCCACACTGTGCATGGTATTGAAAAGGGGTGCCATGGGTACCCTCATGGGCCCTATTCGGAGGGCCACCGGTGAAGGGGGGGACTGCTAAGTGCCCCCAAAGTCAGATTTCGACAGCCAATCCTTGTCGAAACAACCGATTCTGAAAGGCTGTCCGAATCCGACATCATCATACGTCGGTCAGAAACGTGCTCCAAAGGCCCGTATGAGTCGGCTCCGAATGACTCAGTTACTCCAAATGCCATTCGGAACAGAGTCGAAAAGTCTGAATGGTTTTTGTCTATCGTAATTGATTGATCGGAACGCTTACCGAATCAGTCAGAAAGATGAGTACTGAATCCAATTTGGATAAACCAGATGCCATTTGGGGCCTTTCTGACCTACATTGTAATCAGCCTCATAGTGATTTTTCCCAAGAGTTAGCTTGGTTGGAGTGAAACTAGCAAATTTGAACCTCCGGCTCAATATATGCATTTAAGCAGATGTTAGTTTGGTTGGAAAAGAAATAATAACTCAACCCCAATTATCGGCATTTTCCCCAATGTCAATTGGCTTGCAAGGCTAATAGGGTATTTGACCCCTTACTAATGTTAGTTGCGCTCCAGTGACAAAAGTGAATCTGACCCCGTAACAATATGCCTTCTCCTCAAGTTAGTGGTGATGGAGTGAGACTAGTATATCTGCCACACCAACTAGATGAGTAATGTTGGTGAAAAGCGCACTCGGTTAATGAAATTACACTGTGTATAACGATATGTGTGCAGTGTTGGAAATATGCCTGCGAAGCATATAAAAGTGGCCTAGCGAATCACATAAGTGTCATACTTTTAAAACTGATCCCAAGATGTTTCATTTGAGACGTTTCCTTTCTTTCCACAGAATACCCCTGACGAAGGGACCAAAAGTCCTGAAATGCATTGGGTCATTACAATTTATTGCATAAAGAAAGTTTTTAGTTGTATTCTAAATCTGTTGTAATATTGTTTGTTTTCTTGTAAAAAAAAACAACAACATATAAATACAGGAAAATCCTATGTGCACGTGAACTGAACCAAAGAGAATCTTTTCATTAAAACATTTTTTTGTATTGAATGTTTGTATTGTTCAATAAGTAGTGCATGTTGGAGTCCTAGTCGCCATTCGGGGCTACACCAACTATATGCACATGCCCAATGTTAGTTGGGTTGGCATGAGAAACCTCATTGCTCAGACCCCCTGACTATAGGCATTTCCAATAATGTTAATTTGGTTAGACATATCAGAGTATTCATGATTTTGGGCCCAATGTATATTTCTATTCCTAAAACTGGAACGTGCAATTTGCAAATCAACTGGTTTGAGAATGACAATATTATTTGTGATACATCTTATTAACACAATAGATCAGATTGCAAATTGGCTATTTTCTGGGGGCTGCAAAATAAAGTAATTAATATCAATTAGACAATTTAAAATTTGTGCTTCCATGTGTGGCTACCAATGCAAGTATGGAGGACAGCAATGGACAGCCAATCCCTAACCCTGCATTTGCTTTCCTAAATGGGAAACATTTTTTAAAAGTAGCCACTGTCCATTAACAGCACATGTGCTTCTCCAAAAACAACACAGTTTGGTGCGAGATCCGTGGGAGCAAGAAGTGGTCCCAGCCTACTCCCCACCCACCATACTGTCTATCAGCATGACACATAATTCACTTGCCCATTATAAATTAGTTGCCACCCCACCTTGGAAGTCGGCAATTTATTAATGGATTGTGATCGCAGTTGCAATCACAAACCATTGACACATTTCTTTCCAAATTGCAAATGAGAGAGGGACGCCCTTCTCACGCTCCCTTGTATTATAATTGATAAGGATCATAAAAGCCGTTTTATGATTTGGAAAGAACTTACCAACCAGAAACAAAGCTTATGAACATTATGAAAATACCTTTTGTCAACACACACCCAGTGAATTTGCTAATTGCTGGGTTTTTGAGACCAAAATGGTTTTGTACTTTGGTCCTTTCCTTAGTTCTGTGAATGTGTGGGTAGTTGGTGTAAAGTATATGTTGTAAGTGTTTGTTGGTTTAGTTTTCACTAGTACTTTTATAGTCTGTACAGTAGAAAATGTATAGGTGTTGTTGTAATATTTCTATATATAACTAGTTATTGTAGTGGTTATGTATAAATAAGATCTTTTTATATTTCTATTTATTTATTACAAATGTGATAATAGTAATGTATTACAATTGTTTTTTTAAATAAGATATGCTTTATTAATATATTTTATCAATCTTTTTATTCACACATTTAGTTATAATTATATGTACAATGTATAGTGTTATTGTTGTCACACTGAATTAATTAATCAGTTTATTATTGTCACAATATATTAAATAATCTTAATGATTGAACATTTTGTACCTTGGGTAAAAAATAAATTACATTTTAGTAATATAATTTTTTTTTTCATTCATACAACATTGTAAACTTATTGAATTATGTTTTTTAAAGTCTTGCGTTTTTTGACTTGGTATATATGCAACTATTGACTATTGGAACCATTTTATACACATTTGATATACTATTAAAATAGCAATACCATTTCAAACATTGTAGAACTTCAAATAATATTTTACAGTTTTACGTAATTATTTCACATTTTCAAAATATATACTAAATATTAGTAGTAGTAGTATGAGCTTTATTTGATACAAAATTATCATAAAAGCATGTACATATAAAAATTCAAATGCTAAAAACATGTAACAGGATAAAAATGCATCATACTATACATTGCATTAAAAATTAAGCATTAAATTCCATACAGTTAAAAGGGAAACAAAAGATAAAAAAGGGGAATCCATTTTCACAAATCAATAGTCAATAAAATTGAATCAGAACCATGAAGGCAAATGCACTGGACATTGTTGACTAAGAGCTATGATCTTATTTTATCTATCAACCGTACGCATCCAGGGTATTGGGACATATAGCGTTTTTCGCCTTGATCTTTTTTCGTATCAACCATGCGCATCCCAAAAACTTAGCTACTCCACAGATCAATGTTAGAGAAGAAGTGTCAGTTTTTAAAATGCGTAATGCAGCACGATAGTTCGTTAGGCCTACCATTTTACAGATTAGCTTGAGCCATTTGGGTCCAGCCAACCTGTAGGCTGGTCATGCAAAGAAAAAATGGCAATAGACAAATTGTGATAAGCGCAGCCTGGGCAGCGCACTGGTGTTAAGTTGGGCACTTTCCATGATGCTGTCACACTATTGGGCGGGAGGGTCCCTAGTCTCATCTTCATATATAGGACCCTGTCCCTGGGAACCTGTATAAAATCGAGATAGGGTTCCAATTTGCAGATGGTTTTATGTTCAAAGAACCCCTCAGTGAGTTTCCCTGTTTTGGGGTTAGATAACTCTTGTAGCTGCACCCAATCCCAGTAGGCATGCTTCAGATCCAGTTTTGAGGGTGGGATCTGGCTAACCCAAGCCTCTCTGAGTCCAATATCTGTTAGAAGCTGCCTAAGGTCAGCTATCCATTTGAGCCTGCTCCCTGTATCAGCCGTTACCAATTCATAGAGGGCAGCGGCATAGTTGGACAGCTCAACAGTCCTTCTTATGCGCGCCCAAAAGAGCAGGGGACGAAGACGTGCAATGTCCTGGATGGGACGCCTTCCCATGTCATAAAATAAGGGCTGCAATGGGGTGTAGATGGGAAGAGCAACAAGGTCTCTTAAAACTTATTTTCAGATTTAGCAAGCTTGCTAACATTCTCGAAGCCCCAGAGTTTGGTCCCGTATAGGGCCGAAGATAATGTTTTGCCGTCATGGACCGCAAGCGCCGAGGCAACTGGCCTACTCACAGACTGATGTTGTTCTCTGATGATAGCCCCAGACACCCGCTTATGGCTTAAGAGCATCTTGGCTAGATGAGAACTCCACCTCATATTTTTAGAGATCAGAATTCCCAGATAGTCAAAAGACTCAACGGTGTCTAAAGGGGTATCATTCAGGGTGATGCCATTTCTAAAGCGTTTTGATGGGTTGATAGTCATCAATTTGGTTTTATTTGTATTAATTATCAACCCCCCGAGAATTGCAGAAAAGACTAAACCTATTTAAGAGTTTCTGGAGGCCACCCGGTGACTTAGAGATCAAGAGTGTATCGTCGGCGAACAGGAGGGTTGGAGTCTTCTCCCCCGCCAAAGTGGGAGCGTCAGCTGGTTCCTCTTTGAGATGGTCTACCACCCCGTTGATGAATAATGAAAACAGGGAGGGGGCCAGCATGCAACCCTGGCGCACCCCCCTGTTCACCACGATCCTCTCTGTCAATTGCCCCTGTGATAAATATTATGTTATTTCCCTTTATTTGTTTATATAAAACAACAATTTGTATGTTGCATATGTATTGTAGTCTTTTTTTTGTGTCTTAATGCAGGAGGTGGTTATTCATTTTAACTCATATTTTCCTGCATAAATTAGGTGTGGGGGTCTTATGTTATTTAAGGTGTAGCAATGTTGTTATGTTTAGTAGTAGATGTATCTGTTTTATACAGGTTGTTGTGTTTGAGTGTTAGCTATAGTGTTTAGTCCAGAGATAGGTAATGTGTTTTAGTATGTATATTTGCATAATTTTATCTTATTATTGGTTTTTATTCCCTTTTTCAAGTCAAACCTTTATTTTTGGAGTGAGGTGGGAATTCATTTGTTGATTTTTGTTCCTACAGGAAAGATGAAAACTGCAATTAGGTAATCTTTTATCTTGCTTCCTTAATATTTTAGATATATTCTTATATTTAAACTTTTAAAGTGATTCTGATTTTTGCAAAATATTTTCAGGGCATTTTTTAAAAACCTTGTTTAAGTGATGGATTTTTGCATTTTTTTGGACTACCATTTGTGGATTATAGACTAAAAAAGAACATTTTTGAAAATGTTCTACTACAACAAAAATGGTGCTAAAATTGTTACATTTTTTACATTTTGATTGGATTGCATTTACAGTATAATTGTTTGAATTGTGTTAAAGTAGTGATACTCATGTTTATTTAATATTTGTGTGTATGATTGTGTATGTTTAGACATGGTTTTGTTTAAATGTTGTATGTGTTTATGATTTAGGAAAGTTTAGGATAATAATTTTTGAGTTTTTGCCTTATTTATTATAATTTATTTGTATGAAATTTTATATGATTTCTTTACTTATGTATTAGAGATAAAAATATACATTCAGTTATTATTAAATCAAGATCTGCTGTTTATTAATGGTTTGTTTCTAGCTTTTTTTTGGTTACTGTGATTTTAGTTGTAGTTTATTAGGTGTTTAATTTCAAGGTAGGGTGTATGCTATTGCCTCTTGAATGTCTAAGGTTTGCAGTTATTCATGTAGTCATACTTTAATGCAAACCGGGTGGTGCTTCAAAAGAAAATTGGGGTAGGCAGGTGTAGCATTCATACTCCCCTGATCCAGAATGAACAATTGCCGGGCATATTTCACAACTGCTGCAATGATAGATGGGGCATCTGTTGGCTAGTCAGGTTCGGAGATGTTCTCGCTAGGAATCTGTTCGCACCCTTCGATGTGGTCTGCATGGAAGTTAATGTTGGGCCGCAGGATTTTTTTGAGTACTTACAGATCAGAGATTTATTTATGAAAAAGACTTGGGGAATAGCTGGCTTTGACCAAATACCCTTGATGGAAGTGATGTTAAAGAACTCTACCCTTTCCATTTCTCAGCTATATGGACGTTTGTTGGACTGGTCCCCAATTATTTGGAGAAACATTGTGGAAAATGACAGGATAAATTTGAGCTGTTTGATCTTTATGTAACTACAAAAAAAAGATTGCAAAATGGGGTGGCGTGGCAGGGACTAGATGCCCCAGATGCCAAGCGACGGATGCGGATCTGGGACATATATTTTACTCCTGCCCCTGCTTAAAACAGTTAGAATTAGGAATCGCAGGCTTTTTGAGGGAGGTATTGAAATATAAAATCATCCCATCACCAACACTTATTTTATTGAGGGTGGATAAGACATTTTCGGGTCCTGGGATGGAAATGCTTTTTATTGCAATGACATATTTTAGACTGTGTATTTCTTCATCATGGTTAGATACCTTACCTCTGACCTTTTAGCAATGGAAGGGGCACTTTTTACATGTATATAAATTTGAAATGGCTCTGTATGCTCTTAAGGGCATGCAGGCAAAAAGGAAGGGGAGGAAGATATGAGGAGTGCTAACGACTTGGCTGTATATCCTTTATTAGGTATTTATTATTAATCCCGAAGTCTGCCTACAAACTGGACTGTATAATAAATTATTGCTGCTACCGCATTTCTGTACACTATATATCTTGGCTAACTTTTTAGATCCTGCTTACAAACTGGATTGTATAATGAATTAGTGCTGCTACCACATTTTTATACACTATTTATTTTGGCTAGTTTATTAGCTCCACATGTTAGATATTTATGTACACTTGCTGATATTGTTTCTGTATTATTTGATGAGAAAAAAAATAAAAAATGTTTTATAGAAAAAAAAATAATCTGTTTAGATAGTTTGGGTTTTAACGATTGGGGAATGTATTATTTAATCCTTTGGTCTTTATAACTGTTTTCCCTTCATAGACTTTCAATGTATTGGATTGTGTAGGGTTATGTCTTCCTATAGTGCCTTGGAATGGCACCTTCCTTCTGTGTATCCTTAATTTTTGCTTTTTTATTTAGGGTACTATTCTATGCTGTACCTGACTTGACATCTGTGTCCTGAGCAATACAGACTGCCAACCCTGGTGTCCTCAGTATTGTGAAGTAGTGAGTTTATTTTGTCCTCATTGTGTTTGTAAAAGTTAGAGCCTGTTAATAGGCCATAGAACCAATAAACTTCTGTAGCTGGTGAGAAGGCCAGAATTAAGTGATTCTATATTTGGAATCAGAAGGTGCTGTTTGTTAATTATTCTGTATTTGGAGTGGATTTTTTTGGCTAATGTCAGATTTCTATATTCTAGTGAAAATAATAGCATTACATTTTAGTTTTTTGGACATATGTTTGCTACTATGTTGGCCTGAAAGCCTCCGACGGCAGGTTTGAGGCTTTCCAATCAACATCATTGGTTAAAACTCCAACCGCTTAATTACAGTAGAAGGCGGTCGGAGTTTCAACTGGCCGGTCATTCTGACTGTCCTATGATGGGCTGAAGGAGCCCATCAGCAAGTCGAGGGGCACTCATAAACCCTTTAGGATGGCGTTTACACCGTGGGGATTATGATGTTGGTTTCAGACAGGCAGACAGGTTTCAGACAGGCTTTCCATGTCGGGCTTTCTGACATGGAACACCAGCCGAAATGCAACTTTGGGGGGCCTCTAGCAGGGCCCCATACCTCAGCGGCCTCCGGTTGGGGGCCTGGCGGATACCTATCGTGCCCCCCTGTAAATCTATGCACTGCGTGGCAGGCACCGTGAGGTTTGGTTATGTATGATTTATCATTGAACACTATTGCATGGTATTAAGATGTCTGTTGAAAGGAATTATCCTCCATGTAAGAACAACTAGAAACATTTATTGTAGATGTTCCCCTTCATCCACAATAAATGGCAGAGTGGTCTGCCCTAAAAAAAAAATGTCACATAATGCCACATATTGCAATGGAAGGGAGCTATATCGGGCAGGTTATTGGCAAGGGTGGGCAAAGTTGGCGAAGAACCAGTACACGGAATTCCACAGAGTTGAACAAAACTCTGTGAAACTCCACTCCTTTCCTTCTCATTCCAATTGATAATAAAACAGAAACCTCACGTACCTTTGGTAAAACAAGTAACTCTACCTTTACATGCTAAAATGCATATAGTCATCTCACAATAGTGAAAATGAAAATATAGCAAGCAGTGAGGGAGGTGATGATTTTGGGGTCCTGCATAACCTAGGGAAAGAACCAAGCAGATGCTTCAAACACAAAGAGCACATCATGCTGAACGATTTGGTGGTGGTCCCATCCTCCTTGGATGCCCCAAACACAAATATGGGCAAAAATACAATCCCAACCAAAGGCCTTGCAAAGCATTATGGAAAGAGATTCTAGAGTGCAGTGAGTATTATAGAATTGAATATCAAAACATTCCTCAAGTGCCAGGGGCTCTCCGGCTGAGCTGAAAGCTAATACAATAATATTTACTGCACTCTAGAATCTCGCCCCATAATGCTTTGCCGTGCCTTTGGTTGGCATTGTATTGTTGCCCATAACTTTGCTTGGGGTGGTCCTAGGAGGATGGGACCGCCACAGAATCATTCAGCATGATATGCTTGTTGTGTTCAAGGCATTTGCTTGGTCCTCCCCCTAGGTTAGGGGGGACCCCAAAATCATCACCTCTCTCATTGCCTGATATTTTTCAAAGCTCACTTTTGTGAATTGGTATATGCTTTTTAGCAAGTAACGGTAAAGTTGTTTTTATCAAAGGGTTGTGGGTGTTATAGCAAAATCCAGAGTTATTGCATGAATTTCTGTTTTCAATGTAATGAAACCCACAAAGCTTTGTGAAGCTCATCTCATCCCAATTAATAAAATTCAAACCTGACATAACTTTAGTAAAACAACAAGTAACTCTATTTTTACATGCTAAAACATATAGTCGTCTCACAATAGTGAAAATGAAAATATAGCAATCACTGAGAGAGGTGATGATCACTGCTAACGTGCTTGTGATTTCTCCCCTAAACATGGTAACATTGGTTCATCCCAGTTGGCATTGTTAATTTACTTATAAGTCTGTGGTAAAATAGTACCCTCCTGTACCCAGAGCCTGTAAATGAAATGCTACTAGTGGGCCTGCAGCACTGATTGTGCCACCCACCTAGAACGCCCTTTAGCCATGCCTCAGGCCTCCCACTGCAAAACCTGTGTATATAGTTTACACTGCCCCGTCGACCTGGCAAAATAAACCTTGTGCAAGCCCAAACCTTCCCTATTTATACATATATGTCACCCCTAAGGTAGGCCCTGGACAACCCAGAGGGCAAGGTGAAATGTATTTGAAAGGCAGGGCATGAACCTTTAAGTTGTACATGACCTATTAGTGAAAAACTCCTAAATTTGCTTTTCGCTACTGCAATACCTCTCTTTCCCATAGGATAACATTGGGATTATCTTATTATATTATACACATATAATTTCCAATTGGAAAGACATAAGACCACCAAGTCTGTTGTTTCTGGAATCCTAATTTAAAATCATGCATTCCCCCTAGACAGCTACACACAATTGGAGCTTAGGTGTGACATGGTGGGCCAACCTGGCAGGATGGGAGGGAGGAGCTTGACCCAGCCTCATTACCTGATTAGGCAGTGTACTGTCCCCACACAAAGAGATGCATACCCCCCTGTAGTGTGTCTTGAGCCAGGGTAGGAAGGCAGGACCTTTGTGCACATCAAAGTCATGTCTTTGAAGTCTCCCCCACTTCAAAGGCACAACTGTGTATACGTGCTGGACCTCTGACACCACTAATACAGTACACATCTAGACTCGTTGATATTCTGTTTCTTTGCTGTTCTGACCAGCTGCCTACTGCCCTCTTGCTTGGAGAGGAATAACTGGACCAGGAACTCATCTTAAAACCAGGACTCCAGAAAGACTCAGGGCTAGTCTGCTGTCCATCTGATCAAAGCCTCAGTGACAAAACATGCCCCCCACAGATCCTTGACCCATATTCACTGAGTTCCTGTTGCCCATGGGGCGCTTCCCAGGTCCTGGGCTGTGTACGTTTTTTTTAGATAAGCATCATCCGCCGGTTTGGATCGTCACCGTGAGACTAAGGCGCACCCGTCCTCGACACCTCGCCTGCTCTTTGTGCCACACCAACCATCGCCAGTGATGCTCTCCTTGCGCATGGGTAACTTGTCCTCTGCAAATGGGACTGTTGACACAAAACTTGAGAAGGTAAAACTTCAGTGGGACCAACCTCAGACTATATCAAACCTGCACTCCATCGCAGGCAGCCTGAACGTTTGGATTTGGTCTGATCCAGCATGACCAGATATCCCCAGTTAGCGCTAAATTCTTCCTAAACACTTTTCTACAGTTTATTCTTTAAAAATTCATAACCCAGGTTCTACCTATTGGATTTTTGTTATTTTAACATTTTGCTAACCTGGTGTGGAATCTTTTTAAATGGTGTTTTCACTGTTTTAATGTGTGAAGTGTTGCACAAATATTTTACACATTACCTCTAAAGTTAAGGCTGACTGCTCTGTGCCAAGCTAGCAGAGGGTGAGCACAGGATAAAGTAGGGTGCACTTTTGCATTGTGTTTACTACTTGACCAGCGTTTATACCCCAGTCAATCAGGAACCTAGTTTCTAATGTTACTGATCAGTGGTGAGGATAGGGCTTGTGTTTGTGCAGTGCCATACAGTGATTTGTGTACATTACTATTGCATACCTGGACCAATTTCTTTCTTTTTTAATTCTCCTTCATTGGTCTTTGTACTTTTTTCAAATCATCCTACCTGACTGTCTGCGACCATATCTGCAGGAATGTAATTTGAGCTCACCAAACTGGAGAGTCACATGGTGGCAGAGCTCATGGAGTTCTGCATGAATGGAAACGTCCAGCTAAAAAAAGGCACCAGCAAGTTGAAGGTTTAGCAAGTTCTGAGAGCCTTAGGGCAGGGTTGCCTGTCAATTACAGCAACAGAGGATCAGGATGAGGAGGATGATGAAGAGGAGCAAGGAGAGGACCTGGAAGTAGGTCCTGAGATGCCGCACACAGGGGAGGGGGATGGCTTCCCTCGAGAAATTGAAAACCCTCCCAGAGCAGAAAGCTGTGTGTCCTCCAAAGCTCCATCCCCAGGGGAGCTGGCAGACAGGGAAGCCAAAAGGGAGTTTATGCTGCAGATGGCCACACTGGAGACGGAGGACAGAAACATCCTATTAGCTCATGATCTAAGTCTCAAAGAGCTGTACTTGATGTCCATAAAGCGGTTAGAGTCTAGCATGAATGGTGGGAGCAAAACTGTCCAATACAGAAGAAAAGGTCCACACGCCTTGGACTTGGTGCCTGACTTTCAGGAGGGAGATGACATAAACAGGGGGCTTTAGACATATTAAATAACTCCAGAGGTACAAAGGATCCCTGAGGAGCACTGGGAGCTGGCCTTTGGGGGTACATTCCTGGTGATTCTCTGGATGCTCTACTGGCCCTTGAGAAGGGGGTCAGGTGTAGTTATCCCACCTTAAAGGAGATCCTTTTCAAGAGGTATGGATTCACCCCAGAAGAGTACAGGTTGACATTCAGGGGCAGTCAGAAACTGTCTCACCAGTCCTGGGAGGGTTTTGTGTGTTACTTTTGCAAGGCACTGGATGGTTGGGTGAAGGGTAGTGAAGTAAACACCTATGAGGGGATGTAGAATTTGATTTATAGAGACCACATGTTCAGTCTCTGTTTACCAGACCTACGTCAACACCTATTTGATTACACGTTCACTGACCCAAGGGAGCTTGTAAAGGAGGCAGACCTCTGGGTGAGTATCAAAGTATATGAGAAGGTATGGGGAGTGATCCTAAGTAGGGTGGCTCAGGTACCGCCCATCAGAGTGAGGGGGAGGCACACAGTGACCCAGACAGGTCCCAGTATGGTAAGGGCGGAAATGTCCCACTTGTGGGACACCCCCGCGCCGCACGGCCACCAGCTGCTGCGTGTGCCCCTGTGCTGTGCCCTCTGCCTCGCTGCCTGCCTAGCTGCCGGCTGACCCTGCTGTCGTTTGCTCTGTTCTGTTTTGCCATTCATTTGTGCTTGTTTTATTTTTCTTAGTTTCTGCCCGTGTCAAGCGTTCTTTGAGTGTCATTTGTGCTTGTTTTTATCTTTCTTAGTCTTTGCCCGTGTTAAGCGTTTTGACTGTAATTTGTGCTTGTTTTTCTTAGTTTCTGGCCGTCCTCCGTCCTGTTTCCCGCCTCCCTCGCCGCCCCCCGCTTCCCGCCACCACCGCCGACCCCGCCCCTTTTTTCCTTCTGTTCCCTCCCCGCTCCCGCCTCCCAGCTGCCCCGCCCACCCGCGCACTTGGCCTTAAATGGCGACCGTGCGACACAGGTGAGTGTGACCCACTTGTGGGACACCCCCGCGCCGCACGGCCACCAGCTGCTGCGTGTGCCCCTGTGCTGTGCCCTCTGCCTCGCTGCCTGCCTAGCTGCCGGCTGACCCTGCTGTCGTTTGCTCTGTTCTGTTTTGCCATTCATTTGTGCTTGTTTTATTTTTCTTAGTTTCTGCCCGTCTCAAGCGTTCTTTGAGTGTCATTTGTGCTTGTTTTTATCTTTCTTAGTCTTTGCCCGTGTTAAGCGTTTTGACTGTAATTTGTGCTTGTTTTTCTTAGTTTCTGGCCGTCCTCCGTCCTGTTTCCCGCCTCCCTCGCCGCCCCCCGCTTCCCGCCACCACCGCCGACCCCGCCCCTTTTTTCCTTCTGTTCCCTCGCCGCTCCCGCCTCCCAGCTGCCCCGCCCACCCGCGCACTTCGCCTTAAATGGCGACCGTGCGAACGCGCAGCGTTGACGCGCAGCGGGCGCGCCGATTGTGCGCCGAAGGCGCGCCAAAGGTAAGCCCGTCTGCGCCCGTCCGCGCCTGGACTGCGCCCAGTGCCAGGACCCCTGGCCCCCACCGACGGAAGCCGACCAGACGAACCTACACCGCCGCCGAGCTCATCGCACTCAACACCGGCCGCATCCCAGGATGTCATCGAGCCGCCCCGAAGCACACCCACGGACCCTTCAGCTGCCACGCCTGCAAGTTCACCTGCATCCGGACCTTCCCTGCACCAGCCAAGCCGAACACCAGCAGCAACCACCTCAAGTGCATCGTGTTCAACACCCGCTCCGTCCACAGACACGCCGTAGAACTCTGGAACCTCCTCGACACCACCGCCCCTGACGTTGCCTTCCTCACCGAGACCTGGATGAACGCCTCCTCAGCCCCCGACATCGCCATCGCCATCCCAGAGGGCTACAAGATCGTCCGGAGGGACCGCAACGCCAACCAGACGGGAGGAGGCATCGCCATCATCCACAGAGACACCATCCGCATCACAACCAACACCGACGACACCCTAACCACCGCTGAACACCTGCACTTCCAGATCCACACCAACCCGAACACCACCCTCAGAGGCACCCTGATCTACCGACCCCCGGGGCCACGCACACGATTCAGCGAGGACATCGCCGACTTCGTCAGCCCGCATGCCCTCCCCTCCGCCGACTACATCCTCCTGGGAGACCTCAACTTCCACCTGGAGAACAACAGCGACCACAACACCATCAGCCTGCTCGACAACCTCGCCAACCTCGGACTCAAGCAGCTGGTGCCCACCCCCACCCACCTCGCCGGACACACACTCGACGCCGTCTTCTCATCCAGCAAAGACGTCACCTTCAGCCACGCAACAGGACTCCACTGGACGGACCACAGCTGCGTCCACTTCACCTTCAGAAGAACGACGATCCACCACCACCAGCAACAGGTTGCCCGAAGAAGCTGGAACAAGATCACAGCCGACCAGCTCACCGCTTCCCTGAGCCAGCACCCTCCCGCCAGCTCAGCGAACCCCAGCCAGGCCGCCGACAACCTCACGAAGTGGATCAACAACTGCGCGGACGAACTCGCCCCTCTGAAAACCCCACCCAGCAGACCCTGCAGCAGAAAAACACCATGGTTCACCGACGAACTCAAGAGCTCCAAGAAGAACTGTCGAGCCCTCGAGAAAGTCTGGAGAAGGGAACCAACTACGGACAACATGACCACCCTCAAGCTCGCCACCCGGAAACACCACCAACTGATCCGCGCCACCAAGAAAAATACATACAAGGACCGACTGGACAACAACGCACACAACTGCAAGGAACTCTTCAACATCGTGAAAGAGCTCTCCAACCCCAACGCCGGAAACAATGACATCACCCCGTCGCAAGACCTCTGCAACTCCCTCGCGTCCTACTTCCACAACAAGATCACGGACATACACAACAGCTTCAGCAACCAACCAACGCAAGCCACAACCGCAACAACGCCACCCACCACCACCCTCCGCACCTGGACTCCGATCAGCACCGAAGACACCATCCGCACAATGAACTCCATCCATTCCGGATCTCCGACTGACCCCTGCCCTCACCACGTCTTCAACAAGGCCGACGCTGTCATCGCACCCCACCTGCGGGACATCATCAACACCTCCTTCGACACCGCCACCTTCCCTGAGAGCTGGAAGCACGCCGAACTCAGCGCTCTTCTCAAGAAACCCACAGCAGACCCCACCGACCTCAAGAACTACCGTCCCATCTCGCTCCTCCCGTTCCCGGCCAAAGTCATCGAGAAGACCGTCAACAAACAGCTGGCCGCCTTCCTCGAGACGAATGGATCCCTCGACCCCTCACAGTCGGGCTTCCGAGCGAACCACAGCACCGAGACCGCCCTCATCGCTGCCACCGATGACATTCGAACTCTGATGGACAACGGAGAAACAGCGGCCCTCATCCTCCTGGACCTCTCCGCGGCTTTCGACACTGTCTGCCACCGCACCCTAGTACAGCGCCTCGGCAACATCGGAATCCAGGACAAGGCACTGGAATGGATCACCTCCTTCCTCGACGGAAGAACACAGAGAGTCCGCCTACCACCGTACAAGTCAGAGGCCACCAAAGCCATCTGCGGCGTCCCTCAAGGATCCTCACTGAGCCCCACCCTCTTCAACGTCTACATGAGCCCCCTCGCGGCCATCGCACGCCAACACAACCTCAACATAATCTCCTACGCCGACGACACCCAGCTGATCCTCTCCCTGACCAACGACCCCGCCACCGCCAGAGCCAACCTGCACGAAGGGATGAGAGATGTAGCCGAATGGATGACGACCAGCCGCCTGAAACTGAACTCGGACAAGACGGAGGTCCTCATCCTGGGCTCCTCGCCCTCCGCCTGGGACGACTCCTGGTGGCCCCCCGCCCTGGGCACCGCACCCAAACCGACGGACCACGCACGCAACCTGGGCTTCATCCTGGACTCCTCCCTCTCCATGACCAGACAAGTAAACGCCGTCTCCTCGTCCTGCTTCAACATCCTGCGCATGCTACGTAAGATCTTCCGGTGGATCCCCACCGAGACGAGGCAGACGGTCACCCAGGCCCTCGTCACCAGCCGACTGGACTACGGCAACGCCCTCTACGCCGGAACCACCGCCAAGCTCCAGAAGAGACTCCAGCGGATCCAGAACGCCTCGGCCAGACTCATCCTCGACATCCCCCGACGCAGCCACATCTCCGGACACCTTAGAGATCTGCACTGGCTCCCGATCAACAAGAGAATCAAGTTCCGTCTCCTCACCCACGCGCACAAAGCCCTACACGACCAAGGCCCGAGCTACCTCAACAACCTGATCAACTTCTACACTCCCAAGCGCCTCCTCAGATCAACCAACCACGCCCTCGCCGCCGTCCCCCGCATCCGAAGAGCGACAACAGGAGGAAGGTCCTTCTCCTACCTGGCCGCCAAGACCTGGAACTCACTCCCGACCGACCTGCGCCTGACCCAAGACCACCTCTCCTTCAGGAAGAAGCTCAAGACCTGGCTGTTCGAGCAGTAACGGCACCCCCCTCCCACCCAGCGCCTTGAGACCCTACGGGTGAGTAGTGCGCTCTATAAATGACCTGATTGATTGATTGATTAAGTGTAGGAGGTGGGCAGAAGTCCAGGGTGCCCTATTTCCAGCCCCAGAGCTTCGATTGTACCTAATGGGAGAACGGAGAAAGGGCCCTACTCTGTACCAGGAGACCATCCACTGGTGGAAGCTCTACAGTGTCAGGAGAGCTGGGTGTAGTGGCCGCCACAGGAGCCCTACCACTTCTGTTTTCTGCAGGTCCCACTCTACACCTGAGGGTATAGAGGTCAAGGCGGAGGGGCAGGAGGTGGAAAATGCTCATAGTAGGAGCACCAGTGGGCCAGGGGTTGCTAGCTTTGAGAACAGAGCACCCAAACACTGACCCTGGTGAGGTCAATTCTGGCCAGGGGGCAATGCACTGTCACAAGGACAGAGGGCTGGGGACCTGAACCAGGCATACTCTTTCCTGCATTACACAGACAGTGTGTGCCACCCTTAGTGGTAATGGTGGTTCCCCCTGGAAGTCCTGGCTCTCCAGGCACAATATGTATTACATCGAGAGGAGGGAGAAAGAAGGGATTGTAATCCATTAATTTTTCTTGCATTAGTACTCAAAATCAAAAGAGAATGAATCACTTGACCTGAGTAACCAGGGTTTGCAACATTTGTATAGGTTATCGATAAATAACCCTCATTCACGTACACAAATCATAAGGCGGTATATCTTGGTTCTCCACCCTGTGTTAAAAACGTGACAGCATCATCATTTGGTTTCTTTTTAGTTGTTTGCTTCCTCCATCCGGAGGTGAACCACTGGTTATTACAGTAGTGATCAACGAAAAAAGAGGTGAAAGTGCTCTAGTTAAGTAAGTTATGAAGGTGATGTTAAAAACTTGTATACCTAGATTATATTTTATTCAGTCTAGGTTCGAGATTATTTAAAAGCAGTGTTGTGCGTGTGAAGACCTGTTATTAGTCTACCCCATAAAAAAGGTCGACATGTTTCAGCCCTTTGGTTTGCCCAGATTTTTCAGGGGGGCTTTCTTCAAGACCTAAGAAGAGTGTGGAGACTCTGTATTGTCACAGTCTCAGAGAAACAAGGTGTAATTCATCCGGTTCAGAATTGGTCATTTAGTACCTTTAAGTCCTAGATTACGGACTTCTTCAGGCAGCCATTGAGCATAATAACCTGCTGCTGCGGGGCGCAGCACAACTTGTGCTGGCTCTTCCCTCTGCAACCTGGATCTCCAGGCATATGTTCAGCCTAAGAGTACAGGCCATGGGTTAAAGGACCAGTTTCAGGATACCACCACTGAACTGGTGGGCGGCAGAGTGGAAGTAGGGTGAAAAGCACCTGGGGGTACTGCCCTCACCTCTGAGATACCGCAGAGGTCAAAGAAACCTCAGGAGCCCATAGGGAACTCCTTGCCAGCCCCAAAGCTTAGGGAGAGGTCAACCCAATGTCCCCGCGTAGGACCTCCACCTGGTAGTGTATTGACTGGGGCCTGGCTCCTGACAGCTGTCAGTGCCTCTGTTTGTTGTTGTCCTTATGGACAGAGTTTTCCGTGGGTTGGGGACAGAAGTCTAATCCAAGGGGTGGGGTGTGCCACATCTCTCTGTTTTCCATGGTGGTACTGTCTGCCTACTGGGATGCATCTGTAATCAAGTTAAGGATAGCTGCAGCATATATAGGGTCCACAGGTGAGGAGAAAGGTTCCCCATGGGTTAGTTAAGTGGCTCCACAGGGTATATACAGAGGTATCTAGCTGAGTTCAGAGAGGCGTAGAACTGACAAGTGCCCCTGCAAAAAAAGGGTCATTGTCCACGTTCTATTGACCTAAACAGGGAAATCCATCAAGGTATTAATTAGTCTACTCTGGCTATAGGCTGGGGCTGTGTTGGAAAATGGCCCTTCTGCAAGGTCACTCCCAAACTTTTTACCTTCCTCCTCTACTTTTTCTTACCTCGTTTTTGTTGACTTTGTGACTCTTAACCACTGGCCAGCAATAATGTGCTGTGCGTTCTACCCTAAATGCAGTAACATTGGTACATCACCAATTGGCATATTTTATTTACCTTATAAGTCCCCAGTAAAGTGGTCCACCCTGTACCCCATTCCCGTAAATTAAATGCTAGTAGTCGGTCTTCAGCACTAACTGAGTCACCCACTTAAGTATCCCTTTAACCATGTCTCAGCTCTGCCATTGCAGAACCTGTCTGTACAGTTTACACTGCTGTGCTGACCTGGTAAAATAAACATTTTGCCACACCAAAACCTTTCCTTTTTATACATATAAGTCACCCCTGTGATAGACACTGGACAACCCAGAAGGCAGGGTGCAATGTATTTAAAAGGCAGGGCATGTACTTTTAAGTTGTACGTGTCCTGGTAGTGAAAACTCCCAAAGCCTTTTTTCACTACTACAAGGCCTGTCTCTCCCATAGGATAATATTGGGATTATATTAATACAATGTATTCGTTTACTTTCCAGTTGGAAAGAGGTGAGACCCCCCGAGTCTGGTGTCTCTGGAATCCTAATTTAAAATCCTAACTCATGGTAAAGTCGGATTTTAAATTACAATTCTGAAAATATCACTTTTAGAAAGTTGGATTTTTTTTTACTTTAGCCTCCCTGTTTCTGATCATATGTCTGGGGTGGGTGACAGTAGGGCTTTGTGTATTCTCCCTAGAAAGCCACACAAAATGGTAGCTTAGGTGTGACTTGATGGGCCATCCTGGCAGGATGGAGGGAGGAGATGGACCCAGGCTCACCTACATCTGAATAGGCAGTGTCCCGTCCCCACAAAAAGGAGTTCATACCCACCCGTAGTGAGTCTGCAGCCAGGGCAGGAAGGGAAGACCTCTGTGCACTTCAAAGGCATGTCTTTGAGGTCTTCCTCACTTCAAAGGCACAACTGGGTATAAGTGCTAGACCTCTAACACCACTACTTCAGTACACCTGTAGACCTCTGGATACTCTGCCAGGGAGAAGGACTGCTGTGCTGGTGAAAGGGCTGCTACTCCGCTGAACTGAAGCTCTGAAAGAGCAGCTGCATTGCTGTGCTGACCTGCTCCCCTCTTGCCTGGAGAGGACGTAGTGGATCTGGAGCCCATCTTGAACCCAGGACCCCAGAGGGACTCAAAGGTCTTGTCTGCTTGCCTCCTGATCTGAGCCTCAGGGACATAGCCTGCTCCCCTTAACTCCTGTACCTGTCTTCAACAAACTCCTGACCTCCAATAGGCACCTCTCAGCTCCTGGGCCCTTGGAAGTGGTTTTTAAGCTCTGAAAGTCAAGCTTTTGGGCTCTTCAGGAATGCAAACCAGTCAATTTGCTACAGAAATACACCGCTTGCACATATTGTCAGCGAGCTGCAGCAAGTTCGCCTCTCCGCACAGCAAGCATCATCCGCTGGCATGAATTATCACAGCGAAGCTCCAGTCTGACTCTCTATGATGGTAAGCCTGCTATTTACTCCACACTAACCATCAGCAGTAATGCTCTCCTTCCTCCCAGCGAACTTCTCCCCAGAGAGAAAACTTGAGAAGGTAAAACTACAGCGAGACTAACCTGGAAATGTGTCTGACCTGCGCTCCATCGAGGTTGGCCTTAACTTTTTGATTTGACCTGGTTGAGTGTGTCCAGATATCCCTGGTTGGTGCTTTATGCTATTAAGCAATATATTACAGTTTATTCTTTAAAAATTGTCAACTCCGCTGCTACTCATTGGATTTTTGTTGTTTGGTCTTGTTTTATTTATAAACATAAGACCTATTTCTCTAAACCTGATGTGGAATCTTTTTGCGTAGTGTTTTCACTGTTTTACTGTTTGAAGTTTTGCACAAATACTTCACATATTGCCTCTAAAGTTAAGCCTGACTGCTCAATACCAAGCTACCAGAGGGTGATCACAGGTTAATTTAAAGTATGCTTTAGCCTTAACCTTACCAGGACTGTGGCTACTGCCTGGCCAGGGCCTATACCCCATCAACCAGGAACCAATTTCTAACACTTGCTCTTTGAAGGGTTACATTGGAACAGAAAGACATGCTTGGTGCACCCCTTAGTAAGGATGGAATAATGATAGCTAACCAAGAAATCCCCAAATCAAAAGCACCGGGGAGTGAAGGCATGTTGGTCAAATTATTCTAGTTTAATACTGGGTAACTGACAGAGGAAGTGCTACAAGTATATTTAGAATCTTATGAGAGGTACGCTGCCTGAAACTATGACAGAAGCACTGATAGTGTCTATCCATAAACTTATTGGAGATCCTTTGGAATGGAAGGCTGGGTTTTGTAATACGGCACAGGTGTAGAGTCAAAGTGAGTCCCCTGTTTTGAATTGGGCCACGACCCATGCAAATGATGGCTCACCCTCTCATGATACTGCTGGTGCAACATGTGCACCAACGCTATTAGCATTACAGTAATACCAACATGTCTAAGGGGCACTCAGAGTGGGCACACATGCCTGTTGTGCCCCCAGGGCACTTTCTGTAAAACTGCCCCTGGTTGGACCTTCTCAGTTTGCCCTGGCAATTATTAATGTAGCACTAAAACCACCAACATGCTGGGAGAATTATCAAACTTACCAAAATATGTGGAGATTCACAGTTAAAGGCTTAATAAAGTGTGGAATAAAAAATCACTGTCAAAGTTAGGGCAAGTTTAATAATAAATAATCCCTAGCCGAGGACTCAGAGGAGCCCTGACTTCTCCTATAATTTTCACTACTGTCTCTACTTCCACACCAATCTCAGCAAATAGAAGACTGTTAAAGAACTAATGATTGAACAAGGGGATAGTCCTTTGATGTCATCAGTGGGTGTGTGAAGTTACTCCTCAACCCTTAGGTGTTTGGTGATCGGACAAGTTTGATCAGCAACTAAAGATATGATTAAGCTAGCAAAAGGAATTGTTGCATAAGTAGTTCTTTTTAGTGTTAAATATATAATTTAAAGACATTTAGAGCATGATTAAGAGTTTCCCGGATCTTAGGGGCCGATTAGGATGGCGGGCGGGCGGACTTGGTGCAAAAGGGACCGCCCGCCATAGGTGCGGCGGTCCCGCAAAATAAATTAGGATGCGCCTGCCACACTGGCCGGCGCATCCTGTATGTTTACATTGCGGCGGGTGTCAGCACCCGCCACAATGTAAAAATACAGGTTTTGCATGGGCATGTACAACGTTGCAGGCACCGTGCGGTGCCTGCCACCTTGTACATGCACATGTAGGGGGGTACCATAGGTACTCCCACATGCAGCACCCCACCTCCCATCCCGTCCAGGGCCACGCAACGGGCCCCCGAAGGCATTCTCTGCCTGTTTTTTTGCGGCGGGAACTCTGCTGCAAAAGACAGGCATCATAATGCCCACGGCGGTGCCTGCACGGCACCGCCTCCATTACCCCATGCTACCTGGTCCCGCATGGCGGGCGGAAAAGGCCCGCCTTGCCGGACCATGGCGGACGGTCTTTCCGTCCGCCGCGGTACCTTTCCTATTCCCACCGCCATCCTAATTTGGCAGTGGGAATATTAAGGGTGATGGCAGGAAATCCACCACCGCCATCGTAATCGGCCCCTTAGTGCTTTAGTGAGCCCTAGTCCTGGTGAATACTGGGCCTTGTCTCTCCTCGAATTCCTGAAGGCTTGACCTGCCAAAATGTAATTTAACAACTCATAATTTGACTACTGCACATACAGGTGTTTGCTAAGGCAGAAAAATCATTATCAACCCTCATAATCAACCCCTCACTTGCTAGCACAGTTACATTTGGATTAGATAGGCTATGAAGCGGGTCTTTTCTGACACTCTTCTTATGCATATGTTTATTGTATTCGCTGGCGTACTCTTATATGCACAGCCAGATATGAAGATTTTTAAAACAATAACTCACGTTTACTCTATCAAAGAGTGAAAATGATACTTTTTCCAGAAAACTCAGTTAAATTTTTTAGAACTCTTCAAACCACGTGGTGTAACATGTTTTCAAAATGGATGCGGCTTTCAGAGGCACTACTATCAAAACATATAGAAATGAGAAAATCCTAGCATAATAATTCAGACATTACGTCTAACATATGTTTATTTTAAGGACCCCATGAGTGCACTCAGAGGGAGTGCAATGCTTTTGGATTCTGCACAATGCCTTAGGGGCCTGACATACAAAGTGACTTTGCCATCCCTAACCATGCAGTTTGCAAAATTTCACGGTCTGCTACAGTAGCGGCTACTACCGAATGGGCGTGGAGGCGTATAGGGGAGAGGGCAGTGGGGGGTGGAGGGTGGAGGGAGTTAAAAATAATAAATAAGGAGAAAGAAAAGAAAACTTACATGGAGGTCGCCGCTTTAGCCACCACATCTTCTCCAGCAGGAAGCACCCGACCTCCCAGAATCCCCTGACCAATCACACGTAGTTTGGTGCTCAGACAGGGGTTTGGAGGCTGGGCATGTTCACCACTAAGAACATGCAAAGTGTGTATGACGATTTGGCTGGCCAAACATTCATGCGTACTTTAGGTGCAGCCACCACTCCTCCTCCGGCCTTGATGTCAGGGGAGGCCCACCCCGCCCTATCAACGGGGCTGCTCTGCAGTGCAACTGCTTTAGTAAAAATAAAATTATGATAATGGATGGCCGTTATTATCATCTTATTTTTTACTTTGCACTGCTTTAAAGCAGTGGAGCAACACTCCTCCACATTAGCGGAGGAGCCGCCCCTGATCTGCGACCTGGAGAGAGGCCCGCTTACTCTTGCAGGCCTCTCTCCCTTCATTTACAGTCATTCATTAGGGGTTGCAATTTGAGACCTGCCTAATTATCATGATGCAAGTTCGGATGTGACTTATAAGTACATTAGTGCAATTTGCACATGTTCGGTTTGTGACCAGGGATGGTATATGAGGTCTTATATTTATAGGTTCAAGTTCCATATTTATTTGCAACTGTGGCTCTTGATGTAACCAAAATTTTTATAAAAACTAATGGCAACCCTTCCAAAAGTTTTTACAGAATTACGTTTTTGTTCTGAACAAACACTTCACAGCTTTCTCAAAATGCTCATTCCCAATCCTTCATGTAAGTGTATATTTTAAAACATCTTCCTTGCTATTATAAATGGAGGACTAACAAACAGCATACAAGTTCTAAAGATTTGAAATTACGTCCTCATTTTGATCTATGCCTACAAGCAAACTGTTACGAGCTTACTGAGCTATTGAAAACAGACAACCTTACCCATGCAAAACTACTCAGCAAAACACAAGCGGTAAACAATAGCAATGAAGGAAAAATCCCAAACACTGCGTTACAAAGTAATAAACAGTCATAAAAGCATGACAACTCATTGGTAATAAAATGAAAGATTACAGTCCCATAAATAAATGCAAGTATATAAATGTGCCATAATGACTATAATAATGAATACCTGAGCACAACCTGCCGTCGGTGGGCCAAACTAACTTCAAAGGCTTACAAATATATTATCTAACAAATAAATACATTCCCAAGCACCAACATGGATGCTGCTCTTGTTGGGCATTTCATTGCACTTTAACAGATCCCACTGATGATCCTGTATGCAGTGCTCCAGGCAGAAGAGCAGCAAATAAATGTTGAGTCTGAAGGCTTGACATCCCCTGCATGAGGTAAGATGTGCCAGAGGGAGGGGTTTTAGATGATGGCAGTTTTTTAAAGAATTTAACCGCATGCGTGCGGCGGCTTTTTTCGCACTGCGCGGCTTTTTTTTAAAAGCCGCGTTACATGACGAGCTCAGCTCGTCATCAGCGTGCGAGCGGCACAACTCATGACGAGCTGAGCTCGTCATGAGCGGGGGAAGGGGTTAATAAGCTCGGTAGTTCAGAAAGATTGAACAGTTCAGAAAATACACAAAAGTCCAAGTCAGCCTACTTTACAAATTCGCACCCCACTTCTTGAAATCCCACCTAATGGATAGGATTTAAAGTTGTATTGTGTAAGTTGATTGAGTGTGCTTTAATGTGTACCGTAAAAACATTCATGCATTACTTCCCATAGAATTACACAGAGTGCATCCTGAATATCGAAAACAGAATATGGATGGCACAGAGTATTGAGGACATATTATCGAATCTAAAATATAAACTTGTAAGTATATATTTTCCATATCTTAGTACACATATATGTACCTATGCGATATGTATATCTTCAAAATGTCATGTCTTTTAGGATGGTCTCATCAATGTATACCCCATTTTTACATACATTGTCCCATCCACACGACAATAACGATTCTCAACAGGTGACCTTTTACCCACTAGCTTGCTTCTGTCACCTCGACACCAGGCTCAAAGTATTCTATCATAATCCCTGTACCTGACGTACATAAACATGTCCCCAGGCACGGCAGAATTATTCTGTGTAAGGGAAACCACTGTTGTTCTTCATTGGCCAACAAGCAGCTGTGCATGACCGCACTTGTTTAGAAATGCATAGGTGATTGTTTTCAAAATATTTATAATTGTTTTCAAAACATCCATGCTTGTTTTACAAACATTGATTCTAGAAAAAACCCTAGAGTGGCCACTTTAGTATAAAAGACCCTCACTCCCGCTACAAATTTGAGGAGAATTCCTTCCAAGCTGAGACGGGGATCCTGCATGCCGAACCTCCGTCCATCACCACCCCCTTTTGTACCGCTTTTGGCCGCCATAACTGTGGCAGGGTATGCTCACTTTGCCACTGGATTCAAGCAAGCCGGGCTGAAGACGCTGGAATGCCAGAAACCGGTCCCCGGAAGCTTGTTTCCGGTCCAGGGAAGACATGGCTTGGCAGTTCGGGCTGGACTGTTCCCATGAGGCACAGGGTCAGACTGATTTGCATATTGCCATGTCTGAACTGGGGTGGCAGAGTGGGCTAAAGAACGGTGATGGATTAAACCCAGATCTTTTGACTGGGTGTGAGTGTTTGATTGATTCAGATGCTCCGTCCATCACCACCCCCTTTTGAACCTCTGACACGCAGCAATCTGATATCCCTTGCAGGTTGTCATCCTCAACGCAGAGATGGGTCCTTCATTACCAACCATCAGGTGAGGGGGCTGGTTCTTCCCTGGGAGTTTCCTGGCTACAGATACACATAGTAATGCACATAAACACCTACCCATCCACGTTAGACTGGGTACATTTTAGCAAAATGACTTAGGGCTCTCATTTTAGGAATATGCAAGTGCTTCTGCTTTTATCTGAACTGTTTGTGTTCATCTTATTAGCACTATAGTAGAAATGTATCTACTATTCATTATATTCGTACTAGCAATCTCTTTTGTATGCTTCTGTCTCCTGATTGTCGCAGCACATAGGTTTTACACAAGGTTGTCGCTAGACCATTACATTCTTATTGAACTGTCCTAATCGCCATCCTGTGCGTTTTCTGAGGGAACATATCAGTGCCCTGCAACATCGTTTGACTAGTGGTTTGTCTTTTCGTCTTCTCAGTCATAGCTGTCATCAGGTCTGTAATATCTCTCCCCCTTGGTTTAACAACTGTGGTCCCCACAGTAAGCATATCAATCATAGGAAGAAAAGAAATGTGAGGGCGCTGTGACAGATTTTGCTCCCTAACCAGCCTGGCATTGTGCCACAAAAGCACAGCATGATGTTCTAGTGGTGACCCTTTGTACGAGGATGTGTTCAGGGGTGATTTCAATGAAAATGTGAGGACCAACATTTCTCCTCCATAGAGTACGACTATTGTGGCTTTAGGTCGTGTCACGGCTTTCTCACAGTTACTGGAACAGAAATATCAACAGACCGCAGCAGGTTTGCAAAATAATCAGTCTCTCTCTGTGCTCTCTAGCAGCAGATGTCTTCTCTGCCACACTGCTAGGCAGGAGTTGGTGACTTGCGGGAATCTCTAGTGCACACTTCTTTGTCATGGAGAAGCAATAAATGTCCCCATTCACTCATTCATTCCAGATCCATAAGAATCGTAACTTCTCTCAGTCTTCAGTGTAGGACATTCTGCCAAGTACAGCAATTGGGTCTAGAAACTAGTCAATGGGATTGATTAATCTTGAGTCAATATAAAATGAGAGAGGGTTCTCACCTTCTTTAACCTCATGTTTGTTCCCGGGAAAGAAAACCAAACATTCCCAATTAAAGTTATATCCTTTAAAAACGTAACTGTATGCAGTATATTTTTCGTGTCATACTCTGAACTGTGAAATGTTACTTATAACAATGGAAATTGTAAACATTTGCAACTTTTCATTGTGCGCACATACGTGCACTGCTGTGGGCCCTACACTTCAACCTATACAGTTATGAAAGAAGCATACTTAACAACTTGTTAGTATTCAATGATAGGAAGTAGCTTAGATTTACTTACAAATATATCAGGAAATTGCCAGTTGCAGGTTGTACAGATTGTTTGCAAATGCAGACACCAAATAGCATTTTCTTATATATCCTGACAGCTCACATAATAGTGCCATAACCGTGTACATGTTAATCAAGCACAAGACGTCGAGCTGAATACAGATTTTATATTTAACGAACCAGTAAACAGGTGAGCGTCCCTGAACTGTAAAAGACCATACACTGGGCCACCTTTAGGTAGCGCTGGATGGTGCAGACAAACAGCAGGTCAGCGCCCCCCTCCCCCTTTTCACTAGCCCTATGCCCCCTTCAAATTCTAATAAATAGGGCCTACATACATCAAATGAAGGTATTCATAAATTGTATCTCTTTTGCATAATTGCTGCCGGCGGCCAAAGAGATCGCTGAGAAACATGGCTCTCCCTACCACAATGATCTATTTTTGCAGCAATTGCCCCAGACATCGACTGAAAAAGAGGTCATACCCTTTGAAGAGATGCAACCCCATCACCAGAAAAATGTTCTGCCTTGCCCAGCTACAATAACCAATATTTGTAAAAGAAGGTGTCCACCCTCCCATAAAAGGGGAGCTACCTTAACAGGGACAGCACATCCAAATGAGTTTCTTGATAAATCCCACAGAAGTCATTGGTAGGCACACCATGCCCTCTCACTCCTCTTAACCAAGGTACTCATTGTCCTAATGGCAGGACAAACAACAGCTCTGGCCCACTCCAGACCATCCATATTCAAATGAGCTCCAATAATGGCCAAAATATTGAGATTCATCTAGGGAAGCTACCAGAATCACACCTGCATCCCCCAGATATTATTGCAAATAGATAATTCATTGTTGGTGCATTGGGATTTGACAATGAGAGTTGAGAAGCTGTTACTATGCCTGGGCAGTAAGTGCGCTATATACTAGTGACACGCCTTCGCCATGGAGGAACTGCATTCCCCGTGTGGAAAATGCTGGAATTATCAGCCACCATTAGTGAGCCATCAAAGTCTATATATATATATATATATATGAAAGCTCCAAGTTACCCACAGGTTAAGGATGCACTCATCCAGCAGCCCTTGCTTCAAACGGGTAAAGACATCTCCGCACCCCAGTCTGCAGCTTCTCATGTCTCGATTAAAAGCCTGACGCGTTTCTGAGCCTACGCTCGTCTTCAGAGGCTCGACTTGAGTTAGACGCTTTGACACTCCCACTATTTAACCGCTCTCAGATGAGCGAACTCATGTGAGTTGGAACGCACTGCCTTGTGGGACTTGTAGTTCGTGTCTCTTCCCTGTATGGGTGCGTGTTCTGCCATTTCATAGCCCTGGATGGGCCCCGGGATGCAGATGTCCATAGATCCCTTGGCTGCTGCTTCACAACAGGTTCGGCGACTTCCGACCCGTGACCCCCATGGATCTTCCGCGGGGGGTGCACCCTTCGCGGCTGGGCTGCCGCGTGCAAATGAAAGCTCCAAGTTACCCACAGGTTAAGGATGCACTCATCCAGCAGCCCTTGCTTCAAACGGGTAAAGACATCTCCGCACCCCAGTCTGCAGCTTCTCATGTCTCGATTAAAAGCCTGACGCGTTTCTGAGCCTACGCTCGTCTTCAGAGGCTCGACTTGAGTTAGACGCTTTGACACTCCCACTATTTAACCGCTCTCAGATGAGCGAACTCGTGTGAGTTGGAACGCACTGCCTTGTGGGACTTGTAATTCGTGTCTCTTCCCTGTATGGGTGCGTGTTCTGCCATTTCATAGCCCTGGATGGGCCCCGGGATGCAGATGTCCATAGATCCCTTGGCTGCTGCTTCACAACAGGTTCGGCGACTTCCGACCCGTGACCCCCTTGGATCTTCCGCGGGGGGGTGCACCCTTCGCGGCTGGGCTGCCGCGTGCAAATGAAAGCTCCAAGTTACCCACAGGTTAAGGATGCACTCATCCAGCAGCCCTTGCTTCAAACGGGTAAAGACATCTCCGCACCCCAGTCTGCAGCTTCTCATGTCTCGATTAAAAGCCTGACGCGTTTCTGAGCCTACGCTCGTCTTCAGACGCTCGACTTGAGTTAGACGCTTTGACACTCCCACTATTTAACCGCTCTCAGATGAGCGAACTCGTGTGAGTTGGAACGCTCTGCCTTGTGGGACTTGTAGTTCGTGTCTCTTCCCTGTATGGGTGCGTGTTCTGCCATTTCATAGCCCTGGATGGGCCCCGGGATGCAGATGTCCATAGATCCCTTGGCTGCTGCTTCACAACAGGTTCGGCGACTTCCGACCCGTGACCCCCATGGATCTTCCGCGGGGGGGTGCACCCTTCGCGGCTGGGCTGCCGCGTGCAAATGAAAGCTCCAAGTTACCCACAGGTTAAGGATGCACTCATCCAGCAGCCCTTGCTTCAAACGGGTAAAGACATCTCCGCACCCCAGTCTGCAGCTTCTCATGTCTCGATTAAAAGCCTGACGCGTTTCTGAGCCTACGCTCATCTTCAGAGGCTCGACTTGAGTTAGACGCTTTGACACTCCCACTATTTAACCGCTCTCAGATGAGCGAACTCGTGTGAGTTGGAACGCACTGCCTTGTGGGACTTGTAGTTCGTGTCTCTTCCCTGTATGGGTGCGTGTTCTGCCATTTCATAGCCCTGGATGGGCCCCGGGATGCAGATGTCCATAGATCCCTTGGCTGCTGCTTCACAACAGGTTCGGCGACTTCCGACCCGTGACCCCCATGGATCTTCCGCGGGGGGGTGCACCCTTCGCGGCTGGGCTGCCGCGTGCAAATGAAAGCTCCAAGTTACCCACAGGTTAAGGATGCACTCATCCAGCAGCCCTTGCTTCAAACGGGTAAAGACATCTCCGCACCCCAGTCTGCAGCTTCTCATGTCTCGATTAAAAGCCTGACGCGTTTCTGAGCCTACGCTCGTCTTCAGAGGCTCGACTTGAGTTAGACGCTTTGACACTCCCACTATTTAACCGCTCTCAGATGAGCGAACTCGTGTGAGTTGGAACGCACTGCCTTGTGGGACTTGTAGTTCGTGTCTCTTCCCTGTATGGGTGCGTGTTCTGCCATTTCATAGCCCTGGATGGGCCCCGGGATGCAGATGTCCATAGATCCCTTGGCTGCTGCTTCACAACAGGTTCGGCGACTTCCGACCCGTGACCCCCATGGATCTTCCGCGGGGGGGTGCACCCTTCGCGGCTGGGCTGCCGCGTGCAAATGAAAGCTCCAAGTTACCCACAGGTTAAGGATGCACTCATCCAGCAGCCCTTGCTTCAAACGGGTAAAGACATCTCCGCACCCCAGTCTGCAGCTTCTCATGTCTCGATTAAAAGCCTGACGCGTTTCTGAGCCTACGCTCGTCTTCAGAGGCTCGACTTGAGTTAGACGCTTTGACACTCCCACTATTTAACCGCTCTCAGATGAGCGAACTCGTGTGAGTTGGAACGCACTGCCTTGTGGGACTTGTAGTTCGTGTCTCTTCCCTGTATGGGTGCGTGTTCTGCCATTTCATAGCCCTGGATGGGCCCCGGGATGCAGATGTCCATAGATCCCTTGGCTGCTGCTTCACAACAGGTTCGGCGACTTCCGACCCGTGACCCCCATGGATCTTCCGCGGGGGGGTGCACCCTTCGCGGCTGGGCTGCCGCGTGCAAATGAAAGCTCCAAGTTACCCACAGGTTAAGGATGCACTCATCCAGCAGCCCTGGCTTCAAACGGGTAAAGACATCTCCGCACCCCAGTCTGCAGCTTCTCATGTCTCGATTAAAAGCCTGACGCGTTTCTGAGCCTACGCTCGTCTTCAGAGGCTCGACTTGAGTTAGACGCTTTGACACTCCCACTATTTAACCGCTCTCAGATGAGCGAACTTGTGTGAGTTGGAACGCACTGCCTTGTGGGACTTGTAGTTCGTTTGAAGCAAGGGCTATTGGATGAGTGCATCCTTAACCTGTGGGTAACTTGGAGCTTTCATATATATATATATATATATATATATATATATATATATATGTGTGGTGGCCTGCCAGGGTACATGTGAGCCTTCATATTTTTAGTGATTTGAGGCATGCTGTTGGGCTATGCATCGAGAATGATAGGGGTCCCCGAAGCCTTGTGAGTTTGGACTTAGTGCTACCTCATAGGCCTGGCTCCTGCATTATGCATGTACTTAACAGACTACTGTAACGAAGTCACTTTTCCCCCCTCGTCACTGCAGATTATTTGCCTTTTATCTGGGTCCAAATTTGCTAGTATGAGGACTCTGTGCCCTGTGACACTGCTATTCTATGCCATAGTAAGTGTGCTCAGTTCCTAAAATGATGTAGGTAAAATTGGTTTCACCCAATGTGGTCTTTTTGACTCACCTCTAGCACATGGTTCCGAGATTTCACCAATAGCTTGACAGTTAAATGTCATGTGTGGGTTGCAGAATGTATTTTTAACGCCCTCATTTATGATTAAAATATATGGCTTCCTGTAACAACTCTGTGCCTTCGCTGGGCTTCAGTTAAAGATACTGAGGTAAGGAAAAAATGTGCCCTTATATGGTAGGAATACTCTTTATATATTATGTTTCATACGTTTATTTCGGGGTGTAACCCCATAAAACATGCATAAACAGCGGAAACAATGCAGAAAATATAATTTAAAATCTGAAAACATAAATTAAAAATAGAAACATTTAGCACAGTACACAGGTTCCTATGTGTAAATTAAGCATAGTCATGTATAACAACTTGAGGCATATAGTTCATTACATATTAGCAACAGATCAAGTATTTAAAAGAGAGAAAGGAAAGTTGTGAGATAAGTTAAAATTAATGTACTTTTAAAAGACAACAACCTGCATAAGTTCGGAACCTTTCTGCGGTCTTGGTTCTAATTATTATATGTAGTTAATTAGAACGCAACACAGACATCAGTTAATTAAATCAGTGCCCGTACAAATAATCCAGAATACAATTTTTATTTAATTACAGTGGGCACCCAAGTCTCTTTCGTATCGACCAAACTGCATAAAAGTACCTGCTCACAATGAAAATTATATGCATGTCACCATAGTACACTAGAAGAAACTAAATATGCCTAATTTCTAGATTAAGCCAAAGTGGTTTAACCCCCATGCTTCTAGACTTTTTGTACAAGGGACAGAAGAATAATAGGTGTTCTAAATCTTCCCCTGTAATCCCACAATGTACACAAAAGACGTGAGTCGCAGGTGGCTTTTTCCAATTGCTAGTGAACTGCCCTAACTGCTGCGTGCCCGCCATAAACCTAATATATATTAAGCCCTGGCTGTAAAGGGAGTAGTATCATCCAGAAAAGGTCCAAAGGCACGGATACATTCAAAAGAAAGGTTGCCGTAAGAGAACCAGATCAGCCATTTCTATAATACTGGTCATCATTGGAGGTCCAAAATGCCAAGTTAACAGCTGCTCTTGTGCTACCTTTTATAGAAAGGGAATCACTCCAGATTGAATTCATGTCTATACCACGAAGCAGGACTTTATGTAAGAAAACATTAAATATATATAAAATTGGTCATACCAAAAACCTCAGTTAATGCACTTCTGTAGGGTTCTACCTCGGGAGTTGTGCACAATTGAATCCAAAATAGGAGTGGCCTTAGGGCTGCTGTATCATTATTTCGTTTAAGCCCTGTATCGAAGAATAGAGGGACTATAAGCATGCTTTTCTGTAAGTTAAACAGGTATCTAAGAAAGATTTTTCCTTTAATAGCCACCTCCTTTATTCTCACATGGCCACAGATCTTGGCTCCATACAAAGCTACACTCTGAAATGTTTTATTTATATATTAACTAGCAGCCCGTCCCGACCTTGTCCGGGAGCAATCAGGCTTCCCCGACCCCCGCCTGCCCCGACATGACCCCCGCCTGCTCCCACATTGCCCAGCAGCCCGGGCCCCCGGCCGCTCCGTCCCCCGCCTGCCCCGACCCCCGCCTGCCCCCACCCCCCGCCTGCCCCGACATTGTCCCCCGGATGTCACAAAGGCCCAGTGTTGAGGCGCTCTGCATAAATCTCAATGGCAGATGCTGTAAGTCCCCGTCCCCCGCCTGCCCCGACCCCCGCCTGCCCCGACATTGTCCCCTGGAGCCTTTCCTCAGCCGATGTAAATCGTACCCTTCTGTTTTGTTGTAACTCCCCGTCCCCCGCCTGCCCCGACCCCCGCCTGGCCCGACATTGTCCCCCGGAGCCTTACCTCAGCCGATCTAAATTCTATCCTTCTGTTTTGGTGTAAGTCACCGTCCCCCGCCAGCCCCGACCCCCGCCTGCCCGACATTGTCCACCGGAGCCTTACCTCAGGCGCCGCTCCTCAGTTCACCGCTCCTCCTCCTGTTTTGGTGTAAGTCCCCGTCCCCCGCCTGCCCCGACCCCCGCCTGCCCGACATTGTCCCCCGGAGCCTTACCTTAGCCGCCGCTCCTCATTTCACCGCTCCTCGCTGCTGGTCATCGCTCCTCCCGCCGGTCCGCTGCTCCTCACCTCCTCCCCCGTGCCATGTCCGCCACTCGTCACCGCTCCTCCACCGCGCCATGTCCGCCGCTCCTCCTCGTGCTCCTGGACGCCGCACCTCCCCGCTCTCCTGAACTCAGCACGCAGGTTGCGGCCGGCACTACTTCGAGGGGACTACTTTTTTTATAATGTTAATTTTTTAAATATAACGTATTTTTTAACTTTATATAGCCTATGTCCATCTGCACACCCTGAGGATTACAACGATGTATCTGGTGTGTGGATTGGCGCTGTGGTTCCCAAGTTTACCCGCCTCAAAGCCTCAAAGTTCTTCCTTTATAATAGTAGTATAGATAATTCACATTTAAAGTGTGCCCTCCAAGCAAGCCCACAACGCATGTTGTAAAATATATAGAAATGTGGCACACTACATATTTAAAAAGTGTGCCCTCAAATTTCCTGAAGAACCAAAAACTAGTTTTAATGTATAGACTGTGCTAGACTTTTCCCAGAACCGGCCCAGGTATGATTTAAATATTAATTCTACATCTCTACCTAATAAAATGCTAGATAGCTAATTCAAAGTTTTTACCAACTGCTTTTCAAAATCTGATTACATCATGAAATCAGATTATTGATAACTTCAATAGAAAAGTACATTTATAAAAATGTTTCTTGCACTGCCTGTGCTAGATCTGGCTTAAAGTCAGTTCTCTGAAAATATCCTTAAGCACACCCATATTTGTTTTACAAATATTTTTCCACCATTGTTATTTCTCAAGTTTGGCGTGCATGCACTCTGTAGTGCACCATCCCGAGTGCACCTGTGTGAATACTCAGAAAAGGTGTGACGTGCATTGTGCGAATCACCTAAGAGTTGCACAGCCTTATACACATTTGTGATTCACATTATACACGTACTCAGAAGTATTCCAAAAGTTCAGTACATTTATTTATACTCATTTTTCAGTTTTTGTCTATCACATCAAAGGTACGAGGTTCCATAATTTCATGTATTTTGTTTGCTCTGGAATTGCCCATCCGGGCCTAATCACAGGCACGTTCTATCATTCCTTGCAGCTCCAGAGTTGCAATGCACATCCTTGGCCTGGAGCATTAACAACTATGGCTCAGAAGACATTAGACTTCGTCTGACCTCAAGAAGACAAGGCTGGTGATGACGACTGGCCAGCTAGCAGGGAATAGCCAACTGGGGGAAGTTGGAGACAGGTGGCTCATCAAAATGCAGCTGTAACTCTTGTTCGTTTGACTTGCTAATCCAAAAATCTGACATGCTCTGCATCCTTCATTCCAGAGCTGCTCTAAACCCTTTGGCTTTAACCACAGCAGGCTCTTGGGCCAGTTCTAAGCCTGTCTGATTGGAGGAAAACTCATCTAAGTAAGGGGTGGCGTGGGAGCTGATGAGGAGCTTCAGAAGGGTTCTGTCATTTTGAAACAGGTGCTCCTGAGTAATTTTACAGCAGGGCAAAGAGATAGTACTGGAAGACATAGAATGAGAAAGTATATTGTTATATTCTCCCTGTCCTCAGCTTGCATCTCGTGCCGAGCTCGTGCTGCCCGCTTCTATTACGTGGCCAGTGTTCGGTCCTAACGGCCGTTATCGCCCGTTTGGTCCCGGTCTTGCTGGTCGGGTTTTTCTATGCTCTAACTTAAATAAACTACCTAACCAACGTGACTTCGTTGTGCAGCCTCGTCATTCATTTACAACATTTTGGCGACTTCGTGTCAAAGACGAAGGCGGAGGGTAGCCGAAGAAAGAGGAAAGCAGAAACTGACGAACAACACGTCAAAGGAGAGAAAAGCGGAAGACCCGACCAAAAGAGAGCACTTGCGATCGTGTGAGAAGGATCGCATAAAGAAGGAAAAGTACAGTAAGCCTCATCGGAAGGTATGTTTAACCCCTTCGACGCTGATGACGAGCTGGGCTCGTCATGAGGTAGCCTCCTCGCACGCTCATGACGAGCCCAGCTCGTCGCGTAAAGTGCGCTTTTGAAAAAGTCAGCGTACGAGCGGAATTCTGCCCGCACGCATGCGGTTAAAATAACTCACCGGGGAAGGACATAGTGCCCCGGGTGAGCCATCCATGGAATGGGATGATTGGTGTGAGGCATTCAAGAACTACATCGTAGCCTTGGATGGCACAAAGTTTTCTGCCATTAGGAAAAAGGCTTTGTTACTGGGTGCTTTAGGGAAGGAGGGACAGAGAATTTTTAAGTATTTACCGAGCCCGCCCTTAGATATTGATGACGTATATAAAGATGCTTTGTTTAGATTATATACTAGGTTTGCTAAGCAAGAAAATGTAGTGATGCGCAGACATAAATTTTACACTGCTCCTCAAAGAGAAAATGAGACAATTGATGAGTTCGTCTCTAGGCTAAGGGAACTTTCTGTGAAGTGTCAATTTGGTAATATACAGGATGAAATGATCCGTGATCAGTTAATTGTGCAATGCCTTAGCAAAAAAACACAAGAAAAGCTGTGGGCAGCCAAAAACCCCACTCTCACAGAGGCTATCACAATTGCTAAGGTTGCTGAAGAGAGTGACAGATGCATGAAAGAGCTTAAGAGAATACAACATGGGCACGCCAGCAGTCAAGAAATTGCAGCGTTGCAAACAGATGTTTCAGAGGGCGTTAGTTTAATACAAGGGAGACAGACAAATAGAGGGGGGAAGGCCACAACCTCGTTTAATAAGAGTGGGCAACCAAACAGGTTTAGACAGACCACACGTTCCTGCAACAGGTGTGGTAGTCCTTTTCACCTAGCTGATTCAAAGAATTGTACAGCCTTGTCTAGAGATTGCTTGAAGTGTGGAAAGAAAGGACATTACGCACGCATGTGTAGAACAAATAGTTCCAAAAAGATTGCCATGGTTGAGAGTGAAACCACTGATGATGAGGCGGAGGTAATGATGATTACATCAGCTAGGAGCCAAGAGATAACTGAAGGTGTTATTTTATCTCGCCCCAAAGCAGATTTTGAGTTGAATGGGTGTGTAATAAATCTAATGGTGGATACTGGGTCACTATATACAATCATTCCAAAGAGTTTGTTTAATTCCTCATGCAAAGAGTCGAGTCTTATCAAATCTGATATCACTCTGAGAGGTTATCAAGGGGTGAGCATTGGTGTTCTTGGGTTCTTTGAGGCCAGTATTAAGTTTAAGGGGAGAGTCACTCGAGGGAAGGTTTATGTATCACCACACGGCCCTGCTATTTTGGGATGGTTACATCAGTACGAGTTAAACATAAGGGTGAACCCAAGAGCAGATCCACCTGTGATGTGTGTAGATGGTGAAAACGAATACAATAGTGTTCATGGAGACTTAGAAACCATTCTTAAAAGGCATGAGAACATCTTCAGTGAGAAACTGGGGGAGGCTGTTGGTTACCAACATATTATTAAAACCAAGAGGTGTGTTGCACCTGTAAAACACACCGCGAGGAAAATACCTTTGTCCGCCAGAGATGAAGTCAGAAAGATTATCAGACAGTTATTGGATGATAACATAATTGAACCTGTAGAGGCCACACAATGGTTGAGTCCTGTAGTTATCACACAGAAACCGGACAATTCTTTGCGTTTCTGTGTGGACATGAGAAGTCTAAACAAGGCTGTGATAATGGACAACTTTCCACTTCCCAACATAAACGAAATTGTTCTGAGTTTGGGTAGAGGCAAAGTTTTTTCAAAGTTAGATCTTCGCAGCGCATACCACCAGGTAAAACTTCACCCGGACTCAAAGCAGTTTACATCGTTTATCACCCCGGAAGGGACATACCAATTCAAAAGACTTCCTTTTGGCCTTTGCTCTGCGGCAAGCGCATTTGAAAGAATCATCACCGACGTTCTCAAAGACATTGAAAGAGTAGTATTTTTCCAAGACGATATCCTGATTCATGGTTTAAACGTTGATGATCATAATGTTATTTTAGACAAAGTTCTCACCGCTCTTTCAAGGGCTGGTTTGACTTTACGAAAGGAAAAATGTGTATTTGCTGTTGGGGAGGTAGATTATTTGGGATATCATGTGTCTGGCCTTGGGATTCAGCCAAAGAAAGATCTAGTAAGCGCAATATGCAATGTGTCTGAACCTGATGATAAAGACAAATTAAGGTCTTTTATGGGCATGGTGGAGTACTATGCAAAATTCGTTAACAATTTTGCAGAGAAAGTAGAACCCTTGCGAGACATCATGCGGAAAGGGAAAGGTTTTGCATGGGGAGCTGACCAAAGAAATGCCTTTTTAATGATCAAACAAAGTATCTTGGATGCCAACATTCTCTCAAGTTTTGTACAGTCGTTTCACACCATTCTCACTGTAGACGCCAGCTCTGTTGGGATCGGTGCAGTTCTTACACAAAAAGGTGGTGGTAAACAGAACACTGTTGCGTTTGCTTCACGTTCCCTGACTGAGACGGAAAGGAATTACTCGGTCATAGAGCGTGAAGCATTGGCAGCTGCATGGGCTACTCGGTATTTCCGTGTGTATTTGTGGGGGATCACATTCACACTCAGAACTGACCACAAGCCACTGTTGAAGGTTCTAGCCCCCGGGGGTATTAGGAATTGCCCAGGGCGGTTAGCGAGACTTGCTGTCAGTGTCCAAGAGTTTACATGCAATGTGGAATACCTACCTGGTTGGTGCAACAGCGTTGCGGACTGCTTATCGAGGTTGCCTGACACTAAAGTGCAGCCTAAAGAGATGGTAACTGAGAGTGTAGTTGCGTTTTTAGATGACCTGGAGAGCGATTTACCCTCTTCCATATCGAAGGAGGAATGGATGGAGGAAATGAAAAAGGATCTTGTGATGGAAGAGTCGATTAAGATGTGCAAGGAAGGGGTGTCAAGGCAAAGTACGGTCTCACCTGCTCTTAGGCCTTATGTCCAGTTACAGGATGAAATTTCTTTACTAACTGAGTTCATTATTGTGCGAGGTGAGAAATACATACCACCTGTTTCCCTTAGACCCCGTATCATTGCCTTGGTGCATGAGGGCCACCTAGGACAAACCCTTACTGGCAAACGCATCAAAACTGACTTTTGGTGGCCGGGAGTTGATGCACAGGTAAAGAGTTGGGTTGAACAATGTCAGTCGTGCAAAGAGTCGGAAAAGAGGTTACAGGTTCGTGCTAGTAAGGATACTATGGGACAGATTGTTTCTGACGATGGTGCGTGGCAGAAGATCTGTATTGACTTCATAGGTCCTTTTCATGACCTGCTGGATTCAGAGAAGTTTGCTTTGGTGTTGGTGGATTCGGCTTCAAGGTGGGTAGAGGTTGCTTTTATGAAGAGCATCACTGCTGAGTCCACTATTAAGGTACTGGATGAGATTTTTAGGCGAGAGGGGATCCCTTCAATAGTGTTGACAGATAATGGCACACAACTCACCTCGGCAATCATGGAGAACTATTTTGTGTTTTTGGGCTTAAAGCACTTGTGCACGTCGCTTTACAACCCGCAAGGGAACGGACTGTGCGAGAGGGTGAACAGACTTATAAAGGGCACTATGCAGCTTGCTTTAGCCTCTGGTCGGTCAGTGCAGAAGGAGATTAAAGAAATGTTGTGGGCATACCGCACTACGATTCACAGCAACATGTCCGCTACACCTTTCGAACTCATGAGAGGGAGGCCTGCGGGTAGGAAGTTAATTCCTACTTGGCTACATGGGAAAGTAGAGAAGGCTGGTCATAGTAAACCGGGAAATTATGCTTCCACTAACATAGCTGAAGGGGATTTAGTAAAGGTGAAACCTGGCGGGAGTCAGAATATGTTCAACAAGTTTAGAGGACCTTACCAAGTGAAGTCTGTGGTTGGTAACTACATAAGGCTACAGAATGGACAAACTTGGAATCTCCGCAGGGTAGCTCTTTACCAGAAAAAGGCCAATCCAACCACTCATGTGCCTGTCATTAAAAAGATTGTTGCTGAAGAAGCTTGCAGACCGATTCGCAAGAGAGTTGCTCCTGCTTATTTAAAAGATTTTGTGTAATTTTTCGCTTATCCAAGGAAGGGTGTGGGGTTACATGGTCCTATGTTACATGGTTCTTTGTTCTCAAGAGAATAGTGTATGTTCTAAGCAATGTCATTTTACACAGGAGTGTATGTGCTAAGCAATGTCATTTTACATGGTCCTGTGTTACTGGGTTCTTTGTTCTTAAAGTGTAAACTGCGTGTACTAAGCAGTATCTTTATTTTTGTGTTTTGATGTACATTCTTGCCTAATTTGTTTTAGTACACTTTCCTTTTCCACTGTTTAAGGAAAGGAGATGTGTTATATTCTCCCTGTCCTCAGCTTGCATCTCGTGCCGAGCTCGTGCTGCCCGCTTCTATTACGTGGCCAGTGTTCGGTCCTAACGGCCGTTATTGCGCGTTTGGTCCCGGTCTTGCTGGTCGGGTTTTTCTATGCTCTAACTTAAATAAACTACCTAACCAACGTGACTTCGTTGTGCAGCCTCGTCATTCATTTACAACATATATACAATTGGGTTAGATAGAATTGGGTGGAGAAAAATTATCCGGTCACTGTCTAGGGCATGGGATAAGACTGCCATCTCACCAGCCCCGCCTCTGAACATTCCTAGGCCTCAGGCTGCTTTTAAAAAAGGACAATTGGAAGGAATGACAATGGGTGGAGCAAGCAACTACTGCCCTGATCACAGTGTCTTGCCATTGAGGCAGCTTAACACAATTTTCAAAAGGGAAGCTGTTCCCTTCGGACAGCTTCCTTTTTCCAAATCAATTTCTGCTGTAAATCAACAGTTGGTAACTGATCAATTCATGGTGACTCAAAGTGCGGTCTTAAACCGTTGTTACAAGGCACTGTGATTCATGAGTCAGAGGTGGAAACACCTTATACACCTTCTGCCATTTATGATACAGATACGTCGTATATGTTACTCTAGAAGTCTAAATTATTTTTCTGACTTGTAAAGTAATGCTTTTGCAAAACACCAGAGGTTTTTTCAACAAAGCCTGTGTAATTTGTGAATCATAGGCTTTGAGACAGCAAAATGTTTTTCTACATCGGTCTCAAAGTGCTTACCAAACTTCTAGGTGTTTCAAAAACTAAAACAAATTAGATCATTCCTTATTTTGTTACTTACTTGTGGTAAATACAAGAAAGGGGTGTTTGCTTCATATGCTTCAATAGGTAGAACACTCACACAACAAATACTGGAAAGCAATTGGAGTTGGTGCTGTTAACACTGCAAACAGCAGGTTTTACTTTTATTCAGTTTTAATGATACTTAATTTAGCTGCACTAGACGGCTAAAACACTGAGATTGCCCTGACTTGCAAGCTCCACTATATGTCAGCAGTAGACACTTGACTTGCTGGATATAAGACATTGGAGTATTAGTTGAGGGAGCTCAGGACCTATCTCACATAACAATCACAGTCTCTGCTAGAGTGAATCACTATAGTTACTAAATAAACCTGTGGTTAACCCTCTACTAGCTTTTCACAGAGTAGTCAGGCTCAACTTAGAGGCAATGTTAAAGTATGTATGCAATACTCAAACAAAAATTATATAAAGGCACAATACAAGAACAATAGAGGATGTTTTAATAAATAAAATAACACCAAAATGACAAAATTCCATTAAGCAGAGCCAGAGATGACCACCTATAGGCCACTAGCAATGATTGGAAGTGATTTTAAAATTCTTAGCAAACTATGCATGGCACGACTGCTAGGATACATATCTATGTTAGTGTACACTGACGAAAATAGATTCATGCCTGGCAGATCTATATCTCTTATCTGCGTAGGTGGCCCAGGCTTTTTAAAGAAAAAGCCCTGTCACAATAGCCCCACGCTGCCTGCTTGATCCTTAACATTAAAAAGGCCTTTGATATGTTGAATTGGGAGTATATGTTTGTGGTCCTATGGGAAATGAGAATTGGTGGCAAAATGTTGTGCCTGATCACACTCCAATACCTGTAATCGATGGGCAGGGTAAAAATTGTTCCGTTTATCTCAGCCCCTTTCTCATTAGGCTGTGGTACAAGCCTGGTATGCATTCTCTCATCATTGCTTTTGCATTGGCAATGGAGCCACTGGCACAGATTTGGCACAGAATCTGTGCCAGTCTGGAACAACCTGGGGAGTGCCTCTTCAGGGTGAAATGCATGAGATATACCTCTGTGTGGACAATATTCTAATTCATGCCAAGAACATCTGAAAAGGTGCAGATGACATAGCTCACACATTAAGCACCTTTAAGGTGGCTGCGGGCTTAGGGGGTAAGTTGATCTAAGAATTGCCTATTTCCGCTATACCCTGACTGCCCGGCACATGCCGTAATGAATGGCAACCCCCTTCTACAGCCTCAAAATGCTTTTTAGCGCTCACTTCCCCTCATGGTGCAAGACTGGGTAGCTCTCTCCTAGATGGTGATGCTACTGAGACTACTTTATCACTTTGCAAATTTGACAGAATACTAGGAGACGTGATATGGAATAAGGAGACAAGAAGAGTTACCCTAGCCAAGCTGCAAATGTCCATAGATAGAGGAGGACTCAGCTCTGATATTTGAGCGCTGCTATTTGGTAGCACAGTTCCAGTGAGCTTGCTGGCTTGGAGATCACAATTTTATGTAGGTGGCTGCAGTGATAAGAAGTGAAACATTGCACAGTAAGAGGGAGCTCTTTCTTCTGAGGTCATTGTTACCTGTGGCTCTCAAAGCCCTGCTTCGCATAGTAAGTCACCATTCACGCTGGAGATTTAGAGATCCATATGGGTCTTCCGAACTGCTGTGAGTGGGGAGGGAATAGAGACGAAGAAATCTGTAGGGGTGGGCGTGCTTGGAGAATTGTTCCGATAAGGGCACATGGTCCCTTTTGTGCTACTGTTGGAGCAGACAGGCCTCCCAGTTTGATGCACAGGTGCCTAGTCACTGAGTTGGAGTGCATCTGGGACATCTCAGTCTCTGAGCCTGCTGCACACTCATTTACTAAGACACTGTTCACCTTAGGGTCTGAGAGAAGGCTCATATCCTGGATTACAAAAATTATAGTAGAACAGACAATAGATTCCTTACATACTCTCCAACAGAGGTGGGAACTTGATCTTGGGTTCCCCTTGACTTCCACGGAGTGGAATAAAGTGCTCATATGTATCCGCACTATGTCTTGCATAATGCATGCCTTCAATACATACAATACAACATCCTACATAGGGCTTATCTGATACTGGCAGGCCAGAATCCATAAATGTTTCCCCACAGCATCATCCAACTGCCCCCATTGCCATACTTCTCAAGCGGATATCTTGCACATATTTTGGGTCTGACCATCTTTTTGAAAGGGTTCTGCATAATCCTCACAAGAACTACAGGTTGACACGACCTGAAAACAATGAACGTCAGGGGGGAGCAACCACTCAATGTATTGACCTTGTTCTTTTACTGGACGGGCACGCAACCACGATGAGATGGAAAGCCTTGTTAGTCCCAGATATCACAAAATGGCAGAATTTTTAAATAAACTGGGACGAGGTAGAGATGGCTGCAGAGGAAGAGCTCCAAATGGAAACTTGTGGGTGTGGGATTCATTTTTTGTGAATATCCCTGTAGATACCCCGCCATCCAACAACATATGATAGACCCTGTGAAAATTGTTTGCACATACCTATACAGTGTGATGCCCGGAAAGGTCAGTGACCCAGACTCCTGAACACACCTGAACTCCTGAACACACCTCGGATGCTCCTGACGGGGTCAGTGTGAGAACGGTGTAGGAGCTCCCCTTCTGATTTTAGGCTGGCCCCTGAGGTAGACAAATGCGCCGCCACCTCCTGCCATCATCGTCAGCCCAGCTCAAGAACTAGTAAGGCGGCCGGCCAGTGGTAGATACATGCTGCGGATCATCAATTCCTGCCCCCCCCTCATTTGACGGATGCAACTGGCCAGCTGTGAGACACGGGGTGGATGCGGTGATGCCAGACGATCTGTGGTGTATCTCCTGCCGCCTCCGGCGGGCAGCTTTGAGCAGGTGAGCCTAATTGGACAGATGGTCCTGGCACTATGGTAACCATTGTTCTCCAGCGCAGCTGCAGAGCTGATCAATGGAATGAGCCATGACTGTGGAGATCAGTGATGCAGCCCCTCCCCTGATTTCAGCCCAACACAAAACGAAGGGTATCAAGGCCGAAACAGCTCTTTTTCTTTCTCGATCAGGGGCTTTCAATTGATTTCGTTCTGCTTCCATTTTGTGGGTACCTATCAGCTCTCAGAAATAGGGAATTAGCTTCTAAATCAAAATCAAAATGGATTCTATCTTGGGAGCTCAGAAACTGTTTAATAAGGGAAAAGATTGAAGGACTGTAAATATTATGTTTTGGTCATTTAAATAGACAGAGGACTGGACTCCATGGATCATGGAATCATTGAAAGTAAAATAGGACTACAGGCCCACTTGATAAAACATCCCTAGCCTCTAGGAATGGCCATAATGGGAAGGGGGTTGTTATAATAAAAGAAAGAAGTTCATAATTTCGAGTAAAAAAAAAAGAAGTAAGAATTAAATAACTAAACAATAACTTTCCCCTGCTTTAACACACATGATAATTTGGGGTACTGGGCGGTTACCCATGCAACAGTGAAGAATTAGCAGACTGGGGAAACTCTCCACTCCTGAGATTAGACCCTATAATGTAAGGGAAAAATAATTAATGTTAGGCTTACTTCTGTGAATACTACCTGATCTCCGACCTCTACGCAACACCACAAAACACACAGGGCCAAGCAACCTCTACTCCAAGATGGTACAACTGCAAATCAAGGCCCTAGATAGATGATTCTCGGAATCTGGACCCAACTCCCTCAAAATACATTACCCACCAAATCTCTCCAATAATGCTGCTAAACAGTACAAACTGAAACTCTTAAAAGCCAACCCAGAAACACTAATCACTGACTCATACATTTGCCTAAAGAAAGAAGTAATAAAATCAGACCGGATCTTCTTCACACGTTGTATAGCAAGGTGGAGAAAATCGATACAGACAGTCCTACAGGTATCGAACTCCACCAAAATACCACATGGTCTCAAACTGTCTATTTCATCCACCCAAACATTCAAGGCAGAAGGGGCAGTATCAATCTACAAGAATGGCTTCCCACTGGTCCAAGCATCAGACCCTGACTTCAAAATCTTCGATCAATGGTTCCCCAAACTAAGAGCACACACAAGAGCTGTCTCATCCCAGAGCTTGTCCCAAGATATGCAGTCAAATCAACAAACTCTCAGAATGGAAAACTCTACAAAAACTATCCGTTCCACGCCCCAAATCTCCATGAATTCCTTCCAACTAAACTCGCTCCGCAAAAAAACAACTAAGACCCTATTCCAGCTGTCGTCAAAGTATCTAAACCACCACTTCATGAGAAACAGCAACAACTCTACAATAACAATGCAAATGTTGCTCTCATTCCAGACACTACCTGAGGGCCACCTCTCCAGAAGACAAAAACAAACATTAGGGAAGTACGGATAGTCAAGTTGACCACTGGGGCAGCAGAACCACACATCAACACCCTCAATAAGTCCATCACTCGCACACTTTACCCAGGGTACCAGAAGACTTGAAGAAACAAACTCTCCTTATTCAATGACACAGAAACAAAAAAGCACTATAACAATGAAAACCATCCAGCACACAGGCGCTTAAAGTCACATACAATAAGTCGAATACCACTTCCAGAAAACACAAGTTACAAAAATCACTCAGCAGGATCATGCCTTAGAAATGGTCATCAGAATGAGGCAAACGTTAAAAAAATCCACGAAATACTACTCGCTCATCAACCACAATCTGGCCACCCACTGAAACGCGCAGCTGAGAAAGCTGGAACACAAAATTGAAAACCTAATTAATGGGGTAAACTTAGCATACTCGATCATCAAAGAAAGTTCACTAGCCTGCCTAGAGATTAAGACAAGCATACGAGACACACTAACCATTGTAGCTAACAACCTCTCACTTCCAAAAATTAGCTAGGTCACACAATCTCGGCCATCCATTTTTCGACCCAAGAGAGCACAGAACCTTCTATCTACGAAATACAGTGAACCCTTGCTTCTATACTACAACGACCCCTCTCCTCCATTCAATACACATGTCTTCAACATACAGACCATGAATTTCAAGGGAAGGCAAAATCCTCAGAAAAAAGACACAACATATTGCATGAGAACCCAATTGAAATCGCTAGGGAGCTAAATCCCAATCCCTCATCCCCCTCAAATCCGACCACTAAACTGCAGATCGGCAATCAAACATGCTACAGACATTGCTGATACTATTCTTCGCCATGAATTAGATATTCTTTTCCGGACAAAAACCTGGCTAAATTAATGGACCGCACCTATGCTTGACTTACTCGTTCTTTCAAACTACACCATCCAACACCTCAACTGACAGCATCAACAGAGAGGCGGGATTGCAAGTATTCACGAGAACTCCCTTCAAGTCAAAACCTTCCCTGTAGACAATCTCAAATCCTGTGAGTACATGGGTGCAGAAATCTACACAGCAGAGAAATCACTAGCTAAAGTACACCTCCTCTATCACCCTCCAGGAGACAACCAGCTGTTAATTGAACAAATAACTGAAACATTCACAATACATTGCATGCTACACACCAATGCGATTATTCTTTGTGACTTTAACCTTCACTGGAATGACGGGGATGATACACATGTCTCTACTCTTAAAGAATTCCAAAATGATCAAAACTTGAGCCAATGTTGCACAAGCCCATCACACAACAAAGGTTTAATGCTTGACCTAATCATATCCAGAGAAGGGGCATTGTCAATAGACTCAATAACACTCATCGACTGGTCTGATCATTACTCAATAATATTCCACCTAATTACGCACACACAGACCACAAAAGGGCAAATAACCAAACAAAAGTGCTGGGTCAGAGACACTAAAAACATGAACAAAGTAAAACTGACAGAATTGTGCAAAACAAACCTCACCCCTCCAGCAACAAAACAGAATGTGCTCAAATTAACTGAACACTACAACCGAACAATATCCAATATAATGGAGGCAGTAGCACCCCTGAGACTCAAGAAACAAAGAGTCAAACCTTCCCAACCTTGGTACACTCAAAGCTTAAATGAGGAAAAGAGAAGTCTTAGTCAGGCAGAGCGAAGATGGAGACAGGAACCCTCAACATTACAGCTGAGCAAACTATGCGAACGACAAAACAGCTTAAAAAACGCATCTGGGAAGCCAAAGCATCGTACTTCAGAACCCAACTAAACAATGCAAGGAATCGCCCAAGACGACTGTTTGAAATTGTCAACCAACAAACTGGGGCAAACAATGTAACCAAGGTCAGTAATAACACAGTGGAAAAATGCTAGGAGTTGTCTTAATTTTTCAATGAAAATATCTTAGAAATCGAAAAAGGAAATTGCAACCGACAGTCACAGTTCACAATAAAATATAGTCAATGATCTCCATCCCTTCAATGACCCTACATGCCAGGTGATGGATGGTGCCAATGATAGACCACCCTTCCAAGACCAACAATCAAGCTAGCTACAGCGAGTTCAAAACACTAACAAAGGAAGAGATCCACAAGGTCTTACTATCTATGAAGCCAACTTCACTTTTCAAGTACCTCATCCCATCCACAACACTAAAGGAACTAAGTTACCTCTTCTCACCTATGCTAACAAAGATTGCAAACTTATCACTAAAACAATGCAGTATCCCAGAATGCCTGAAGACTGGTCAAGTGACACCCCTCTTGAAAAAAGTGGGTGCTGACCCTACAATCCTGAGCAATTTTCGTCTGGTGTCAAATAAATCCCTTTCTAGCAAAATTGCTGGAAAAATATGTTAACAACCAACTGAGCTAGCACATTGACCAATTCAACCTACTCAACAAATTTCAATAATGATTTAGAACAGGACACACCACTGAATCAGCCATTGTGCACATAATGGATGACACCCTTAAGATTCTAGACAACAACGACTCGAGCCTAACCATCCTCCTAGATCTCTCATCAGCGTTTGACACGGTCAACCACAACATCCTACTAAAACTACTAAAAAGCATAATGGGGTTGTCTAGGAAAGTGCTTTCTTGGTATGCTTCCTTCCTAAAGAATTGCTCACAATGCATCAAACTAGGCAACTCATTCTCTGACTCCTCTCTAGGGAGGTGCAGAGGAATATAGCACGTAAAAATGCGTGCTTTAAAGATGCCGTACTTTACAATGCGGTCGTTACAATGACCGCGTTGTTAGCACGCGTATCATTTATTGCAAAGCAAGTCGTTTCAATGACTTAGGGGGCACGCTGGAATCCAGGTTACGCAACAGTAGGGAAGGTCTTGGATTTAAAATCCAACATATTCCCTGTTGTTGCACGCCCCCTTGAGCAAATCCTTGAAACAACTTGTTTTGTAATGACACACGTTGTGACAACGCAGTCGTTGTAACAACCACGTTGTAAAGTACTGCGTTGTAAAAGTTGTGTAGTAAAGGTTGTTTCCCAGGGCAGAGTCCCCAAAGAGTCAACTATTTCCCCTACTCTCTTTACCCACTAACTGATATCCTAAATCAATTGAATATTGCACACCACATGTACCAAGACGACACACAACTATACGTAAATATATCCCCCTATGCAACATCATTCAACTAAATAGCACTCTAGCCAAAACTCAGTTCTGGCTCTCTCAAAACAACCTCAAGCTGAACTCTATGAAAACCGAGTTTCTTCTTTTCACCCCGCACAACAGCTCCACACCCATCCAAGATTGGCTCAAGCACATAGACGCTCTCAATTGCAAACCCACCATCATTGACTCCACAAAATCCCTTGGAATAACACTGGACAAGAGCCTAAACATGAGAGCTCACAACAGTGCTACCCCACTCAGTGGGGCATTCCGACTCAGATTACTGAAGAAATTTAAACCATTGCTACCACCTTCAGACTTAAAACAAACAGTACAATCACTTGTGGTCTCCAGAATAGAATATGGCACGGTGAACCTGTCAGGTCTACTCAAAGTGAGTACAGCTCCACTCAGAACTACTATTAATGCTGCAGTAAGACTGGTAACAGGACCTAGACTCTTTGTCTACATCACCCCATTTCTTAGGTATCTAGACTGGCTTCCCCTTGAGGCAAGAACGCAATTGAAAATTGCCTGCCTCACACACAAAGCACTACAAGTTACCTGGCAGAAAATAATTTGAATCTCTGGTGACAGCCGCTACCTAAGAAGTGCTAACTCTCTCAGGGTGGAGACTCCTGGATTCAGAAAACAAAAAACGTACATACGCTCCTTCTCTGGGGCGGGGCCAAGGATCTGGAACTCCTGGTGTGTTCCAACCCATCAACCCAATTTTTAAAAAAATAGGTGAAAAAGGTCCTAAAGAATAGATTCCTTGCATAGATTCTCGGAGAGCCCCATCCCAGGGCGCAAAGGACATCACAATGCAGCAATCTCGAGTTTTGTCAGAAGCACATCGTTTACAGGAGAACCAGCGGAAACACTGCTACCCTGGGTACCTGGATCAGAATAGTTCAGAACAGCAGCAAATACCCACCATGAAGATGCTAGATCAATATGGACTAATGGAATGTTAATGGAATGACAGTCGTTTAATGTGATATCTGTTGCAACGGCCTATTGTGCCTCTTTACTTTTGATGAACCTGTCTATACCTATTATTTTGTTCATTCAACCATATGTACAGCGCTCTGATACCCTTAGGTCATGTGCGCACTTTATAAAACACTCTAAAAAAATGTGCACTGACAGGAGACACGTGGACTACAAAAACACCCCATAGTGGCAGCCTCGACCTAGTACATACATTTTAAAAAGACTCTTAGTTGATCTTGGTTCCATTTCTTATTTCTACTACTAATCATTTAGAGTGTGCACTCCAGTAAGCTCTATAAGAACATCAACTACTACATGTACACCTAAATGCTTTGCTGATGATGTAGTGTGAAATGGTATTGTAATACTGATCAAATAATCCAGACCGCAGGTATTTCGTCAGGCTTTTCCGGGTCAAATCAAACGTTAAAGCCGAGCACAATGGACCTCCAGTCAGATACAGAGACCAGGTTCCCCCCAGTGGAAAGTTTCCATTCCAACTTAGAAATTTTTCTCCAGAAAAAGTGGTTGTTAACAAGTCGTTGGTGGGGCAAGTGGCAACCTGGATCCGAGGAATGGCTCGATGACAATAGGGAGCCACTGTGCAAGGATTTGGAGTGAATCGGAGTCTGCATGGCGTTGGGCCCAGTGAAGCAAATAATGATGGTTGTCGTTATCGCTCAGATGCTGCATGTAGTCTAGAAGGGCCAGGCCATTGATCAGGGGCTGCTCAGCGTATATTATCTGCGGAAGCCATCAATTAAGGTTGTCAGCGTCGATGCTCAATGATGAGTTTGGTGATTCTTGCAGTTAGACAGGGATGGAGCAGGGCACTCTGTCCACAAACAAGGATCCAGGACTTTGGGGACAGTACCAGGAAGTGAGGACTCACTCCCACAGAGACCAGGTCAGGCACAGTTGGGATGATGGGTCAGCTGGAAAGCAGAAAAAGGCTGTGGAAGTGTGTCCTCCAAGAATGACATAGGCTCATTGTAGTGTAAATATTATGAGTTCATTCAGTAGTAAATCAACAGAGGCCACATCCACAATCCAGTAAGCTCCAACTGCCAACCCTCGGATCTACATTTCACCCTACCAACCAACCCCACATTCTAGATTCCATCACATCACCGCCCAGGTCCCAAGGTACCTTACATAGCCTTTAAGAACAGAACATCACATCGTCTCCCCATTCACATACATATAATAATAAATTAAGAAATACAAACTGGAAAATTAAAAGCAAATACAAAACTGATGCAACACATGCATTAACACAATCTTGCAAGCAAAGAGAAACTCTTCTTATTCAAAGTGGTCTGGCGACCTCCACGTGTGTCGCAGGTTCATTCAAGCTAGGATTGCCACCAGCTTGACACTTCACCTCTCTGTTTAAGTTCCAAATCCTGTGGTCATTGGTTTTCACAGCATTGTTAAAACCCTTAATAACGCTAAACGGATGACTACAGTTGGATTTACACTTATCTCTCCTATGGGACTTAATCTTAACCTAGTCTCCAACATTCACAACAGTACTTTTCACACCCTTTCTATTATCATACCAGATTTTCCTTTTTTCAGTTTTCTCCTTCTCTCTCGCTCTCCACCCTTCTGTTCTGTTCACAGTATCAACCACCAAACCTCTCTTTACAGTCACCCACAAAGGAGTCACTTCCATGTTAGCGACCCTTTCTTTAAACAAACTAAAAGGAGTCTCATGATTCAAGGAATGTGACGAGAAGCTATACTCACATACTTTTCTTCTCATGGCTAACTCCCAATTCTCACCAGAGGAAAAAGCGTGCTGTGATGTTTCCTTAATAACTCTCACAAACATTTCCACCACACCATTACTTTGTGGATGCTATAGAGCCGCCATTATCTAACAAACCATCATCCACCAAACGGAATCCTTCACTTTCATTAAGCTCCTCCAAAAATGTAACCACCACTTCAGATTCCATAGAATTAACCAACTTACTGTCTGGTCAAAGGGAAAACGTATCAAGACACACAATCACATACCAGTCCTGAGACTTCAACCTCACAGGACCTAAGATGTCAATTGCAATGTCAGACCATGAATCACTAGCCTGCTCCCTCACAATGTGTTCTGAATTTCAACATGCTGGCACTACACACACATTCTGCACACTCACAAACCACTCTTTCGACATGCATATCCATAGTCGGCCATCAATATTCCTCTCTAATCCTTTCCTTAATTCCTTGTTTTAAGACTGTCACTTTAGCCTCACTCACCTGTTGGTTATGGTCACCCCACTGGGGTCACATGAGTCACAATATGTTCCTAATGCATATGTAAATAGTGTCAATACACAGCAAAGTTCATTTTGTATATTTTTCTATTTTTCATCAACTTTGGTTGCAAATGAAAAAAGCACTCACTTCGGCTGAAGTGAGTGTTGAATAAGAACTTTCTGTTGGGCTGTTTCTCCCCAGTCATATGTGAATCTTTGAAGTCATAAATTAAAAAGAAAATTGAAAAGGCAATTACGTGTTTAACATATTGACTGTATCAATAGCTTCCTTAGCTTAAATCATTGCAAGATAGTAGGAACTGACTGAAAACAATAGTTTTTAACGTAAATAAGTTCCTCGTGAACCATTGTGCTTAGGCTGGCAAGGAAGGTGCTTGGCACATCCCCCAGGCCACCTGTCATAGGAGGAAACCTCTGCCCCACACCCAGAGCTTTGTCCATTGTCTGGGAGCACTACGTTTCTCACCATCAGGGGGTCAGGTGCCAGCTAGGCACTAGCAGGAAAGCCTTTTGGTTTAGGCAAGAAAATTACAACTTTCTCAAAGAGTAATTTCCAAAATTGTAATATTAAATCTGACTTGACCATTAGGTTGGATTTGAAAATACAGTTAAAAAGAGTCCTTGAAACATTTTGCTGGCTACTCCCAAACTGAATTAGGCGCCTATTAAATTTAATAGTGCAAACCAGTGTTAACCTACGAAGCCAGCCTTGCCACTGTGAAAAACAGCTTTGGAGATTCTTCACTACCAGGACATGTAAAACATCAAATATACATTTCCTACTTTTAAATACCATGCACACTGCACTATAGGCTGTTAAGGCCTAATTTAGGGGTGACTTTTAACTAATAACAATGATTCTTTAAGCCAGGCAATTGATTGTTTTAACTAGTTCGGAATGATAGTTTAAAACTGCACACACAGGTGGAAGCGCCCAGCCTGGAGACATATTGTGCAATGCTATTTTAGTGAGTGGCACAACGAGTGGTGCAGCCTATTAGTAGCATGTAATTTGTAGTCCTGGGGTACAAGAGGTAATACACACTAGGGACTTACAAACAAATTAAATATGCCAGTCCGGTGTATACCAATTTTAACTTGTTCGAATGTGGGGGCATAAGTACTTTACAGCTGGTTATCGCTCACAGAGTCCTATAGATAACAAAAACCGGTTCCGCAAAAGAAGACACAAATCTGGGGATATGCCTTGCAAATGAGGATAATTTCCAAAACCGGGCCATCTTGCTGGTGAACCATTTTGAACCATACACAATGGTACATCAATTAATTATCATGCACATATCAGAAATCACTTTTTATGTTAGAGAGCTTGAGGAATAGGAAGTGACAGACTGGAATCAGCTCACCTTGCCAGTTCTAGGTTCTGTATCAACATGTATATACTCACTCTGACATTTAAGAACAGCTCCTATTTGGGTGCAGTGGTAGAAATTATGCAAGGGTTTTACCTGGCATCGGCACAATAATGAAAGGACTCTGCTACAGAATTGCTTTGACTGTGTTTTGCAGTGTTCAGAATAGTGTCCAGATAGCTCAATAATGACAGGAAACCATGTTTCTTGCCCTATGGTTTTATTTAATCTTTATTCAATAAAGCAGTGCTTTGTGTTATTTTTATCCTTCATTTTTTTCATATGAAGCTATTGGCCTGGCACACCTGGCAACATCAATTAGGAGAAAGGAAAGAACTGGAAACCTGGGATGCTACCTAAGCTCCTGAGGCAGTTGTGGTGGTGTTAGACGGGGACCCGGAGGGTCGGCCGAATACTGGGGGAGAGGCCTCCGATGAGGGCCGTCTCCGGCGATCGTACAGACAAGTCACTCCCCTCCCCACAGATAGACACCACACAAGGATGAGATCAACACTCTTTATATAGGGTTCTTGCGGCAAGGTTATCAATGGTACAGGAGATTCAGGACTCGAGGGTCCTCTCAATTCTAGTCTCTGTAGGGAAAGGGGTAGCGGGACAGTCTCGGTACCGGGTCGGTACAGGGGGTGGTAAGAGAGAAGCTCACAATCCTCGAGCTTAGGAGTCTGCAAGGTCGGGCCGCGGCAGCGCCAGCCGGCTAAGATGAAGGTCGACAACGAAGGGGCCGCGGCAGCGCCAGCAGGCCGAGGCGATGGTTCAAGTACAGAGGGCCGCGGCAGCGCCAGCAGGCTAAGGCGATGGTTCAACGGGCAGAGGGCCGCGGCAGCGCCAGCAGGCCAAGGTGGTAGTTCACGTTGCAGAGGGCCGTGGCAGCGCCAGCAGGCCAAGATGATGGTTTCACGAGGGTGGGCCGCGGCAGCGCCAGCAGGCCAAGACGAAGGGTTCACAGGCAGGGCTGTGGCAGCGCCAGCAGTCCGTCCAGGATGAGTTCTTCCCGGGGTCTCTCGACTCCAGGATACAACTGCCCTCCTGGTCTGGGGCTTCCCCAGTTATAGGTCTGGATCCCTTTGATGTCCGGACCCTCGCGCCTTGAGGTCGGGAGGTCCGGAATGAGGGGGTCCCGACACCCAGCAGGGGGTTGGAGCCAGCGCCCAGGGAGGCCGGGGGTGATCGACACCCGGCGGAGGAGAGCCGTTGACGCCTTCTTCTTTCATTGACCTGCCAAATGGTCTCTTTACCTCCTGTGTGGAGGTTGGTGCCTCGATGTCAGGGCCGGGCCAGGCCCAGGGTTGGGGTCGAGTCGAGGCCATGCGGCCTCGTGCTGTAGTGTCCAAAGATGGCGGCTGGGCCGGGGCCATGGTGCTGACGGGGACCAGGGCCAGCCGGCACGGGAGGGTTCCGGAGCTGGCGTCCCGTTGTGGACGGTTTGTGGGTTGCCTGGGGGGGTTGCCGGGGTGGCTCTTGCTGGGGATTCAGGGAGAGCCGGGGTCCGGGCCCCGTTGTGCGGAGGGGGGGCGGCCCAGTCACGAGGCCTGTCCAACAGGTGGGGGCCAGGAACCACAACGTCCAGCTCTCCTCCAGGTCGTTGCCGCCTGTGTGCATCACCTGCGCTGCCGCCTGTGTGCATCACCTGCGCCTGGAGGCGCATAAATCACCCCCAGCACTCCCACAGCACAGGATGCTCCTGAGGCAGTTGTGGTGGGGGCCAGGAACCACAAGCTGCAGCTCTCCTTGAGGCCAATGCCGCCTGCCTGCATCAACTGCGCCTATAGGCACATAAAGCACTGCCAGCACTTGTGCAGCGTGGGACACGAATGGGCGTGCCCATCTGCACCCATCCGCATCTGTTCGTGGCTGGGCCTATTGTCTTGGCTGCACACTCTGGGATAGTGTGAAAGTTCACCTTACCGCCTTTGTCATCACCGCATGCTATGTGAAGGGGGTGCTGCAGGTTTTTCGGACTTGGACCACACCGTGAGTAATTCTTTTTTGCCAATCATTATGGGATTTTGTGAGGAACTTCATATAACATTGAACCTAACCTTATTACTTATCGCTCTGCCTTTTTGTCCACTCCCTGTGTCTTCCTGGTTTTCGGCTTCTTTATTGTGAGGATTGGCCAAACTGAGCGAATTTTTGGGGAAAAGAAGACACAGCCAGTAACACCCACGGGACAACCGTGTCGCACTATTGACTCTTTTTTGGCAAAGGCTGTGGGCACCATAATCAAGGTGATAGTCCGGGCTGAGAAGAGGCTTTCACTAGATACAGGGGAGGCGGGGTAAGCTTGCCATCGACTTTGCAAATGACCCTTCCCCGCCCTTAAACCTGATATCCATTGAGACACCTTTGCCAGAGACTCTTGTACCGAGGTCTGAGTCTCCTCCCTCATGGCGACGGCCTATTGTATCTCCTGATCTAGGAAACTCCCAAACGGAAACGGAGGGCAAAGAAGCCTATGGTAGCTGCTCCGATTACACATCAGGGACAGGTGATTGCGGCTAATGGGTTGCTTGCGAACGAACTGCTGACACGCATGGCCCCAGTTCTACATAACATCACAGAGACTTTTACGGACCTTTTATCCCCACTTTTGTATAGACTGGATAAAGTGGAGGTAGCATCGAGGAACTTGGCAAGCAAAATAGATACTTTTTTTTCATTTGTAGAAACACTTCTACCTTGCTATCCGCCAGTGTGCCCTCCACCAATTGCTACTTGCTACTCCTTTGTGTAATAGCAGTGCCGCTTATGTCAATGTTCCTCCAAATTCCAAGGGAGTTGTGGCTCAACCTACAATGCTAGGGTCTGGTGGTTCTAGTATCTCAGGAGTGGCAGCACCCGGCACTGTGCGGGTCTGCCAGGGTCTAGGTACTGAAGACGTCCCCCATAAAGGGACGCAACTATCGAGGGTTTGTCAGTCTACTGTGATCGATCTCCCCAAGCATGTGCTCCCTATTCTATGGTTTTATCAGACTGACTCATCGAGGGTTGAGGATGTTTGCGTGTTATTGACATCAAGGTCTAATGAGATCCTGGCAGCCCCATCACCGCATGAGCTCATTGTGATTAGCTATTCATCCCAAGTAAGGCCCCAGTTTCCATCCTCTACATCCCCCTCACCAGTAATTGTTAATCATATTACCAGCAGAGATTTCCATCTTGTTTCCTGGAATGTGGTTGGGCTGTCTTCCAAGTTCACTGATGCAAGTTGGTTACTATATGTTAGGTCATTTAACAGTATATATTTACAGGAGACTTAGGAGACCAAGAATATTTTCTTTTTGAATGGGTATAAGACATTCTTTTGTCCAGCGTCACACTCAACAAAGGGACGAGCCAGCGGAGGTCTTATTATATTTGTGGCTCTAGAATTATGTAAAGGCCTAAAGATTTTAAAATGGAATTCTCAGGTATTCCAGGGCATATAATTGCACATGGTGAGAGCATGCACTCTTGTGATCATTAATTCTATAATGCTAAGTGGGGCGAGGGGGGACCCTCCAATCTTAATGCCTTAAACTGTACAATAGATCACCTAAAGGAAGATGGTTGTGGGCATATGAATGTTATTTTAGTGGGTGACTTCAACTGCCATTTGTGTCCATCTTTTGTAAAGAACTAGCAGACTGCCCAGCCATGCCCACTTTCAGAGGATCTTCACATGGAACACACTCTGGAAGGGAAGGTTTTAAACAACGTGTTATTCACTAACAACCTGATGAATAACTTAGACCTCTGGCACCCCGGGCCTATTTCTCAATTGCCCCCTTCTGATAAAGGAAGGGGTGCTGCAACCATTATAGATTTTATATGTGTGACAGCATCGTGGGGGTGGCCCCTGGATTATTCAACATAGAGGATAGTGCTTTTAGCGACCACAACCCATTAAACTTGGTATTGACTGGGTTGGGCCATCGCATCTTAGGACCCTATAAGTCGCAGGTACCCTTAACCTCCACTGACCAGGGTGGGCACCTTAGATGGGTGAGCATAGATGTTAAGGCTTTCAATTGCAGCCTTTTTTCTGAATGCCAGAACGAGATAGATGCATGTCTGAATCCAAGCACCCTGAGTGAGGAGATTCTAAGCTCATTCTCCTCCATTGCCCAGAGAGTTTCTGGCTTCTAAACTATACAGGGGGGTGGTGGGTCGAGGCCGTCCCCTCATGGTTTGATCATAAGTGTTCGCAGGCATTAGGAAGGCTAAAATCAGCCCTGAAATAGGCACCACGGGTGAAAGCTAGAGTGTCCTTGTGCTGACGCCTTTATAAAGAATCAAAAAGAGAGCATGTACTCCCCTACTAACCCAAGTTCTAAATGTGGCAGGCTTGAAGAGGACATCGCCATCCTGGTCCACTGCCATCATAGTGCCAATCTTCAAAAATGGAGATAAGGATAAGCCACAATCTTACCATCCATTCTTCCTCATTGATGCTGTAGTTAAGGTCCTGGGTCGGGTACTTCTATTTAGACTGTTTTTGTGGGCCACAGATAACCATTTCTTATCGGAAGTCCAATATGGTTTTCATGAAGGCTTGTCAACATCGGATCAATGCCTCAATCTTTACCTTCTGATTTCTAAGTATACTGTGGCCCAATCGGGCGTCTTGTACTTGGCTTTCATGGACCTTATGTCCGCATTTGACCGGGTAAACCGTTCTACGTTGTGGGACATCTTAATCTCATTGGGAGTGGATGCCCACATTGTACATCTACTCGTATCACTCCATGCCTACACATTGGCGGCAGTGGGAGTCTCACACGAGGGAGACCTGTCTTATCATTTTAATTGTACACAGGGGTGCGCCAAGGGTGCATCGTAGCTCTTTTTCTATTTTCGGTCTATATCAATAGCCTCAAGGCGGTGATGCAGCTGAGCTTTCTAACAAACCCTCAAACCTGTCACCCTCAACTCAGGAGCAAAACTAATTTCTACTCATCGGTGGGGCCAATAGCACTGCAAGTCATACATTCATACACCACACTGCCCCTGAATCAGTGACAAAGAAGGCAAGCTGCTGGATAGCGGGGTATCTCATTAACCTGAATTCTATATTCTATACAATATGTACATTTCAGAAATCATTTAATTTGTTATAAGAAGACAAACATCAAGACACTCCACTATTTGGTCAATGGACCAGCTAGTAGAAATCAGTTGAAGGCGATTGAGACCGGCTCAATCATAGTCTTCTCATAACATTAACGTTTGATATTGTCGTGACTTTTATTAAAATGTAATAATAAAACAGACTTGAGTTTATCTTCTCAATAATTTTATCTACTTTTCATTTAGGAAAAATTAGCATATTTCTTTAGACAAGCACTATCTAAGCATATATTTAATTCAGGTTAAGGAAAATAAAATTAGAAAAATATATTACCAATCTGTCATAGGTAAATGACAGAGCCGCATTAAACAGGTTCCCAAACTGTCTGACTCTCTATTCTCCTCAATGCCTCCCTTCCGACATAAAATCTCTGCAATCGATCAACTTTTCCGCTCCATCAAAGTTAAAGTGCAAAAATATTTCAAAGTCTCTAACACCATAAAATTATTCATACCGACAGCATGTCGTGGTGCAAAATTAAATCCATGGAGCCAACGCCTTCTCTCGTTTGTGTAAGCTCCTATGTACTCCTTGTTCAAACCAGTTCATCATTCTGCTTTGTCACTCCCAAGGCCTTCTCACAATGTCATGTAAATGTTTGTACTTGTCGTTCATTCAATGTATCATTTGTTCATATTAATAATTTTCAATTTCCTTTCCCACAATTTTAGATACAGACATCCTATGGCGCTTCTCCCACTCTTAGGCCAGGCTGACCATGACATCTCTCACTACGAGCAAAGGCCATCCACTCACACTTCTCGTTTTCAATAGCGCACTGGGGCCATCTTTCTGCACTTGTTTTCTCATTTCACTTAGACCATCATCCTCAGACTAGGCAGCGCAGGCCTCAATGGGAACTAATGCGAAAATAAACATAATAGAAATTAGATTTAGAAATTCAGCCCTTCTGTTTACCCCCCACCATTCTAATTAGTCCAGTTAGATGTTACCTAGCAAAAGCATACAAATAAGCGTCATTTTACTCACCATCTGCTTTCTTTAATGCCTCAAAAGAACTTCTAATATAAGCACAAATACACTCACCTATTAAGTTAAAACTATAATATTACAGCTCTATTTTAGTTTGACTCGTTTGTTTTTGTTAGTATTTTTATTTCAGCAAAACAGCAGTTTTCCCACGTGTAATGTCTTTTTTGTGCATATCGTTGAACAGTTTACATGCTTCACTCCATTACTATTATTATGGTTATTAGAGATTGACTTTACAAGAGGTACACAAAAAATGTTGTCTCTCCCCTGCTCCATCAGCGGCACTCTTGGCCTTTCAGTCAGGCCCCCCTAAAGTAGGTAGGAGAGCTTTGCCATGCCTACTCTATGTGGATGATGCAGTGCTCATGGCCAGTAAGGACCTGGACCTGCAGGTTTTAATAGATGTATTTGTTGCATTTATTGACAGGCTGAACCTGTCAGTGAACTATTCAAAGTATTATGTACTGGTGTTGGGCCCATGGGGGCTCTGGCCAAAAAGCTGGCAATCATACTCTAGGAAAGGTCCCCGCCTTTTCTTACTTGGACGTGTTATTTGATGACAAGCTTCAGTGGGAAGCCCTCATAGAAGGGAAGCTGGACGAGCAGAATAAATCCTTGGGAGCTGTCACCAGTTTTTCAAGTAGATTGAGTCATTGGGCCCCGGAGATAATTTTAAAACTGTACAAGTCTAAGGGTGTCTCAAGAGTAGTATATAGTAGTGAAAGCTGGGGGTATGTGCCCCCACGTAGGTTGCAGGTGGTGGGAAATAAATTCCTACACTGGATCTTACGAGTCCCCCAAGGTAAGCTAGTTTAGACCATACATGAAGAGCTAGGGGTTGGGTTTCTGGCGGACCAAGTGGCAATTAAACCCTTAGTGTGTTGGATAAAGATTTGGACTTCCGATCATAAGTATTTAATCTGCATGATTGTATTGTATGTATGCAATTGGAGCATGGTAACAAAATACCCTGAACTCACTACATAAAGGAGTTTTTCCAGGCTATAGGCAGGTCAGATACCTTTTTTGCACATGGCACTTTAAGTAAGGTGGATGTTAAAATCATAGAAGACTTACACCACTTATTTTTAACCCGCGAACCTTGAAAATCGTGAGCTCAGTTAGTCATAGTCATAGTCATAGTCATAGGTTCTTATATAGCGCTCAAATCACTAATAGGTCTCAGGGCGCTTAGTTAGGGCATATGCATTGTTAAAATCGGTATCGGACATCGAACCATACCTTTTGGCCCTAACTAGTGCTCACCACAGATTTTTGATCACACGTTTTAGATTTAACCAGCTCCATCATCTTTTAGCATCCCCAGCAGGGTTCTTTCCCTCACCAGATCAACAAGGTCGCTGTGCTTGCGGTCTTCGATCTCCCCAGGATACGTTACATTTCATACTTTTGTGTAAATATTTTGCATTCTCCAGAAAATGTTTCCTCCTACCCTTGTTTAAAAAGCTTGAGGTTCAGGCATGCTATAGTGGCCCTCCTGCATGTACAGCTGTTACCCAATCCTCTCACTCTTTGTGCAGTGTTAAGTTTCTTGAGGGCCACTTATAGATCTAGACTATTTAGACTTGATAGATTTTGTGCAGCTGGTTCTTATTTATCTGTTTTGATTCAAATTTACTGTGTTTTAGCATGAATTGTTTGCCTATTTATGATATGATGTATTGTATCTTTTATGGTTGCCTGCATCCGAATAAAGAAATATATAATAAAAAAAATACCAGCATGGAACAAATGATGGTGCTATTTAATCATCAATACCTAGGTTTAGCAAACCTAGGTATTGATCATTAAATGAACAACCTAACAAACCTATGGGTCTATCATCTGAGAGTCTAATCAGGAATACATATTATGTCTCAGCAACACATTGGTATGCTGAAAGGAAATCAGAGACAAGGATTCTGACTCATGGCGTCATACAGAAGATGGTTAACCCTGTGTTAGCAAAGTGAAAAACTATATTTGGATTCCCATCAATATCATGTGTGATCAATATTCTCATATGGTCCTCCGTCCTGGGTCTTGTGTCTCTAGATCACTGAGACAGCTGTAGTACCCTCCACGGACTCATAGTTCACATGTGCCAACACTTGGACAACCATAAGAATCTGATCTGACGGGTAAGTGCAGTGCAGAAAAGAAAAGTGCATGAAATTTAAAATAGGATAGAGAATCTCATTATAATATTTTTATTCAGCCAAGACCTCTTCCTAACTAAAAACCAAGAACAGCGCAAAACATTACTACTGCAGTTTAACAAATATCTGCATAGGGGCCAACATGTTTCAGCCTTAACGGGAAAAGGACCCTAGGCTTTCTTCAGGGCCTCTGTTCTCATATCAATGCGACTGCAAAACTAGTGTTGGTGAAAAACTCAATTTGAAAGAAAATATTGCTGTGGTATATTATTAACAGTAAAGGATATAAGTCTCCATAAACTGTAACTTCACTCCTTCGGCACCTGGTACCTCTGTAGGATCTGTAGAGGAAAAAGCAAAATGAACACACAGAACACGGAGAAAACCACCTATAAGGTAAGGACCATTCCTTCACTTAATTGCCTTAATTATATGTCTGACTTTAGTGCATATAACCACTCACCCAGTGTGCCCGGGAAGAGACCTCACCTCGTCCTGGACCTGGCTCAGGCGTAGTGAGACCCCGCTCTGAAAAGCAAAAGGACACTGGAACTGAACATGGGTTGCAGGACTCACTAGTCCTATATGATCCCACTTCTTACATGTACCAGTGAGTTTACCTCGCTTTTCAAGCAAACTCTATGTTACTTAGATCCTACTCTCTGGGACATCACCCTACCCCTCACATCCACTACTCCTCTCATTGTCAAAGTCTTAGCAAATCAAGGAGATCACTAGTAAACCTCCAGTGAACACACAAAGTAATCAGTGTGTCTCTGTCAATCTATTCCATAAACTAAGTGTGCTACAATGGCTTCTGAAGTATAGTAAGAAAGGCCTAATTTGGCTCCTTTCCTGTCCGGCGTTGCCTCTGGCCGTGGCTGAGACAGGGAGAGGCAAGGAACCATCCTGTGGCACTCCTTATCACTGGTCACAGGGTGGCCTAACCACCAATCAGGTGTGATTACTTGGCGGTCGAACAAATGATTGTATCTCTATTCTATTCAGTTTCCAGAGCAATATCTCTAGTTCCATCTTATTGCCAAAGTTCTATGATCCTCACTGTATGCGTAATTTTCAAAGATCGAAAACTTTTCAACGGTAAACCTCGATCGCGTGATCTCCCGATGTTTCATTGGACTACAAAGTGACGTCATTGCGTCAGATTTTGTAGTTTTATTGGCCGTTTTGGTTTATTTTGTTGCCTTCGCTAATCCTGTTTAAGGATGTTGTGTGTCTTATGGGCCATCCTAATGTCCACAAGACTACCGCTTCCGAGTTGCAAAAGGTCAAAACCAAGTCGGTGCCTGACGGTAAAAGTCTCGTAGTATCGCGAGACATGTCAGAACTACATGATGACGTCACCACGTCTTCTCATGTAGTTCATTCTCTATGAGACCTAATCAAATCTCCAGGCATGGCTAAAGGCCCGCGTTCTAAAAGAGACCATGACTACAGAAATACAGTACATTCCCCACTCAGAAGACCCGGTGCCTCATACAGATGGTAGATTTGAAGTTCTTGCACTGCTCACATACAATTCTGATTGTGTCAGTGGGCAAAATACCATGTGTAGTCGCTTATATCTAAGTGTGGGTGTGGTCCCTAGTTTCACTTAAGGCTTAGCCAGGGTATGTCATCATTGAGCCCTGTGTATCCGTACATAATTTAAAAACCCATTTTTGTTCCTTCCTAAAAAGAAAATTAGCCACGTCTGTGACATATGATGGTATGAAGGGTTTCTCAAGTACGGTCCATGTAAAGTCTGTTTCTCCATGGTTTTTTGCCAGGAAATGTCGTGTCAACTTAGAGACATTCTTCTTACATCGAAATGTGCTTTTGTGTTCTAGCATGCGTGGCCTCACTTTCCTGGTCGTCATCCCAATGTATTTCTCATTACAGGGACATGTGATTTGGTAGATTAAGTTCTCACTATTACAATTGGTAAATTGCCGCAATTCCCATGGTCTCGTGCTGCCGATGTCAATACTGGTGATACTACAAGTGAGGGCACACATCAAGCAAGTGCCACACGGGTGATGCCCTTTAATCGCAGGTAGGTCCCAAAGGGTACCTAACTGTCTCTTTGCTTGTTCTCGTGAACGAGTATGCACTAGACAGTCTCTCAAGCTACTTGCTCTCTTAAACGCAAAGAGAGGATACTCAATCTTCTCTTTTCCACTATTGAGTATCCGCCAATGTCGTCTTATGATTTTCTGCACACTGTTGGACTTCGTGTTGAAGGTGCTGACCAGGGATAACCGATCCTGAGAGGGTACTTTGATAGAAGCTTCGAGTAGCGCCTCACGATTATTGTTCGCCGCCCGTTTCCATGACCGCTTTATCAACTTCTTGGGGTAATGTCTCTGCATCAGTTGCCGAGATAGAACATTAGCATGAGTATTGAAAGTCTCTGTCGTGGAACAGTTCCGCCTGAGGCGCAAAAATTGGCCCACAGGCAAATTGTCCCGCAAAGACTTGGGGTGTTGACTTTCATATAGAAGAAGAGAGTTCCTCGCCATGGGCTTGCGGTAGAGTTCGCTTTCTAGTCCAGTTTGTGTGGAGTAGATGGAGAGATCCAAAAATGCAATTCTCTCTTTGCTGGTTTCAATAGTGAATCGCAAGAACTCATTTTGTGCATTCAGCCACTCATGGAATTGAAGTGCTGTATCCGTGCTGCCTCTCCAGATTAGTAAAACATCATCAATATAGCGTTTCCACCACAATATTGATGCGAGAAAGGGATTTGTTGCTGCTAGCACTGTTTGTTCTTCAAATTTATGGACATACAGATTCGCCAGCGATGGAGCAAAAATGCTTCCCATGCTGGTCCCCGAAGTCTGTAGATATAGGGTCTCCTCAAATTTGAAATAGTTCTCCTTCATTGCCATGGTGGCTAGGGCCATTATGAAGGGGACCGGGGTAATGGAGTCGATATCAGTCTCCCCCAGGATGGATCTGATGGTATCTAGAGTCTCATCCTGGGGGATAGATGTGTATAAAGATTCAACATCCAATGAAACCAAGAGATCTGTTTCCTGGTTAAAGTCTATATCAGGGATTACCCTCAGGACGTCAGCTGTGTCCTTTAGATAAGTAGGCATGGTGTGCACTATAGGTCGTAGGAAATGATCCACAAAAGCAGAGAGTGGCTCGAAGAGAGACCCCTGGCCTGAGATGATTGGCCTCCCTGGTGGTGGTCGCTGTGGCTTGTGCACCTTGGGTAAGGTGTAGAAATAGGGCGTGACTGGTGGTTGTTTATGAAGGAATTGTGCTTCTAAGGGGGTTACCCAGCCCTCTGCCAATGCCTCCTCTACCAGTGATTTATTTTCACTGGTCAATCTTGCCGTCGGATCTGAGGTTAGCACTTGGTATGCGGTCCTGTTGTTGAGTTGTTTCAGACATTCAATTCTGTAGTTTTCCACATCTTGTATTATGATGGAACCCCCTTTATCAGCAGGCTTGATAATAATAGTTTGGTCTTGTGTCAAGGTCCGAAGAGCTTGTCTCTCTTGTCCTGATAGATTTTTAAAACCTTTAGTGTTGTTCGACCAAATTTGTTCTATATCGTCCTTAACAGCCTGCTCGAACGTTAATACTTTAGGTGGAATAGAGTGGATGGGAGGAAAGAAAGTGGATTTAATCCTTAAGCCTGTATTCAGTTCTTTATCTTGATTGGAATCGTCAGTGTCTTTGTTCGTAAAGAAGTAGTGTAATTTCAGTTTGCGAAAGAACTGAGCTAGTTCTGTTTGCAACAAAAAGGGGTCTCCTTCCTCGGTGAAGACAAAACCTAGGCCTTTGTTCAAGATGTACTCTGTCTCCGTAAGGATCCGATTACTCAGGTTCACCACTAAGCTCGGTTCGGTTGTGGTTTCTACTCCTGTGCACCTCTCCTCAATGATGACATACCCTGGCTAAGCCTTAAGTGAAACTAGGGACCAAACCCACACTTAGATATAAGTGACTACACATGGTATTTTGCCCACTGACACAATCAGAATTGTATGTGAGCAGTGCAAGAACTTCAAATCTACCATCTGTATGAGGCACCGGGTCTTCTGAGTGGGGAATGTTCTGTATTTCTGTAGTCATGGTCTCTTTTAGAACGCGGGCCTTTAGCCATGCCTGGAGATTTGATTAGGTCTCATAGAGAATGAACTACAGGAGAAGACGTGGTGACGTCATCATGTAGTTCTGACATGTCTCGCGATACTACGAGACTTTTACCGTCAGGCAGCGACTTGGTTTTGACCTTTTTCAACTCGGAAGCGGTAGTCTCGTGGACATTAGGATGGCCCATAAGACACACAACATCCTTAAACAGGATTAGCGAAGGCAACAAAATAAACCAAAAGGGCCAATAAGACTACAAAATCTGACGCGATGACGTCACTTTGTAGTCCAATGAAACATCGCGAGATCACGCGATCGAGGTTTACCTTTGAAAAGTTTTCGATCTTTGAAAATTACGCATACAGTGAGGATCATAGAACTTTGGCAATAAGATGGAACTAGAGATATTGCTCTGGAAACTGAATAGAATAGAGATACAATCATTTGTTCGACCGCCAAGTAATCACACCTGATTGGTGGTTAGGCCACCCTGTGACCAGTGATAAGGAGTGCCACAGGATGGTTCCTTGCCTCCCCCTGTCTCAGCCACGGCCAGAGGCAACGCCGGACAGGTAAGGAGCCACATTAGGCCTTTCTTACTATACTTCAGAAGCCATTGTAGCACACTTAGTTTATGGAATAGATTGACAGAGACACACTGATTACTTTGTGTGTTCACTGGAGGTTTACTAGTGATCTCCTTGATTTGCTAAGACTTTGACAATGAGAGGAGTAGTGGATGTGAGGGGTAGGGTGATGTCCCAGAGAGTAGGATCTAAGTAGCATAGAGTTTGCTTGAAAAGCGAGGTAAACTCACTGGTACATATAAGAAGTGGGATCATATAGGACTAGTGAGTCCTGCAACCCATGTTCAGTTCCAGTGTCCTTTTGCTTTTCAGAGCGGGGTCTCACTACGCCTGAGCCAGGTCCAGGACGAGGTGAGGTCTCTTCCCCGGGCACACTGGGTGAGTGGTTATATGCACTAAAGTCAGACATATAATTAAGGCAATTAAGTGAAGGAATGGTCCTTAACTTATAGGTGGTTTTCTCCGTGTTCTGTGTGTTCATTTTGCTTCTTCCTCTACAGATCCTACAGAGGTACCAGGTGCCGAAGGAGTGAAGTTACAGTTTATGGAGACTTATATCCTTTACTGTTAGTAATATACCACAGCAATATTTTCTTTCAAATTGAGTTTTTCACCAACACTAGTTTTGCAGTCGCATTGATATGAGAACAGAGGCCCTGAAGAAAGCCTAGGGTCCTTTTCCCGTTAAGGCTGAAACATGTTGGCCCCTATGCAGATATTTGTTAAACTGCAGTAGTAATGTTTTGCGCTGTTCTTGGTTTTTAGTTAGGAAGAGGTCTTGGCTGAATAAAAATATTATAATGAGATTCTTCATCCTATTTTAAATTTCACGCACTTTTCTTTTCTGCACTGCACTTACCCGTCAGATCAGATTCCTATGGTTGTCCAAGTGTTGGCACATGTGAACTATGAGTCCGTGGAGGGTACTACAGCTGTCTCAGTGATCTAGAGACACAGACCCAGGACGGAGGACCATATGAGAATATTGATCACACATGATATTGATGGGAATCCAAATATAGTTTTTCACTTTGCTAACACAGGGTTAACCATCTTCTGTATGACGCCATGAGTCAGAATCTTTGTCTCTGATTTCCTTTCAGCATACCAATGTGTTGCTGAGACATAATATGTATTCCTGATTAGACTCTCAGATGATAGACCCATAGGTTTGTTAGGTTGTTCATATATAGGTACAGGGGGATACAACCTATGCAGGTCTCTAAATGTCCCTCAGGCCCTCCCCAATTTGTGTGTTATATATGTTTTCAGCGGCAGACCTGCCGCGGGCCAAAGAACAACTGTACCTATAGAGACAGTTGATGACAGGTCACTAGTTATAGCAGTGATCTTTTCTGTGTTACCGAACTTGCCTCAGGGACTCCCCTTTCCCTCTGTTTTAGCTGCTCCGACCATTTGTTATAACCATGTCTGAACGCAGAGGTATAGCATATGATGACACTGTCTATCAATCCATTCTAGACAATATGCCCAGTGTTCTTGAGACCTTACCAGCTCCATCTGTGGTTGGTACTGACGATTGGACCAAGGTCCTCTCGCTAAAAAAAGTACATTCCCGTACTCAGACCCACGGCATAGTCATGGCAGAGTATTTAAGAGCGAGCTGTGCACCACCTGGGCTCATAGTGACAAATGCACCCCGGCTCTTTTTGAATGACAAATCATTTTTGGAAGATTGGTCCTTAATAGCCTGGCGCTGCACCCGTGATTGGCTGATATTAATCATCAGCACAGCCAAGCGGGTAGCAGACACATTACTGATAGAAATACAAGTCCTGGAAGGACAAATTAAGGCTACGGTCACTCAAACTGTTTTTAAGAAACAGAAAGACGAATCAGATAAGAACACTAAGGACTACGGGGATACTATTCTCCAGTCCAAATTGGATGAATTCAAGAAAGATTTGGCAAAATTCAAAATGGACCGAGTGTACCCATACACCAGTGACAACTATAAAGCACCAGATTACAACCAGAATGGTAGAAAGTATGGGTCCAATTACTCGGGGTCGAGTTCTGACTCAGGCAGTGATTCAGGGACTACACCCGCCCCATTTGCAGGTCGAGGTCAACGAAGAGCTGGAAGATACCAAAATTTCGGGGGACCACAGATGATGCCAGGACAACCGTGGTGGCCACCTGCTCCATGGGGGCCACCCGCTAGTTTCCAACAGCCCTTCCAACAGCATTTTCGGGGCTACCCCCAATATCCTAACCAGCCACTTTTTCGGTTTGGCCCCCGACGGTCTCGGGGAAAAAGAAGACCCGCACAAGCACAAGCGCAAGGCCAAGCACAAGCACAGGTACACTGGGACGAGTCAGAGGGACCTCATGCCGGCACGAGGAGCCAGAAGAGGAGAGGTGCACAGGAGTAGAAACCACATCTGAGCTTAGTGGTGAACCTGAGTAATCGGATCCTTACGGAGACAGAGGAGTACATCTTGAACAAAGGCCTAGGTTTTGTCTTCACCGAGGAAGGAGACCCCTTTTTGTTGCAAACAGAACTAGCTCAGTTCTTTCGCAAACTGAAATTACACTACTTCTTTATGAACAAAGACACTGACGATTCCAATCAAGAAAAAGAAGTGAATACAGGCTTAAGGATTAAATCCACTTTCTGTCCTCCCATCCACTCTATTCCACCTAAAGTATTAACGTTCGAGCAGGCTGTTAAGGACGATATAGAACAAATTTGTTCGATCAACACTAAAGGTTTTAAAAATCTATCAGGACAAGAGAGACAAGCTCTTCGGACCTTGACACAAGACCAAACTATTATTATCAAGCCTGCTGATAAAGGGGGTTCCATCGTAATACAAGATGTGGAAAACTACAGGATTGAATGTCTGAAACAACTCAACAACAGGACCGCATACCAAGTGCTAACCTCAGATCCGACGGCAAGATTGACCAGTGAAATTAAATCACTGGTAGAGGAGGCATTGGCAGAGGGCTGGGTAACCCCCTTAGAAGCACAATTCCTTCAAGCACAAGCACCAGTCACGCCCTATTTCTACACCTTACCCAAGGTGCACAAGCCACAGCGACCACCACCAGGGAGGCCAATCATCTCAGGCCAGGGGTCTCTCCTCGAGCCACTCTCTGCTTTTGTGGATCATTTCCTACGACCTATAGTGCACACCATGCCTACTTATCTAAAGGACACAGCTGACGTCCTGAGGGTAATCCCTGATATAGACTTTAACCAGGAAACAGATCTCTTGGTTTCATTGGATGTTGAATCTTTATACACATCTATCCCCCAGGATGAGACTCTAGATACCATCAGATCCATGCTGGGGGAGACTGATATCGACTCCATTACCCCGGTCCCCTTCATAATGGCCCTAGCCACCATGGCAATGAAGGAGAACTATTTCAAATTTGAGGAGACCCTATATCTACAGACTTCGGGGACCAGCATGGGAAGCATTTTTGCTCCATCGCTGGCGAATCTGTATGTCCACAAATTTGAAGAACAAACAGTGCTAGCAGCAACAAATCCCTTTCTCGCATCAATATTGTGGTGGAAACACTATATTGATGATATTTTACTAATCTGGAGAGGCAGCACGGATACAGCACTTCAATTCCATGAGTGGCTGAATGCACAAAATTAGTTCTTGCGATTCACTATTGAAACCAGCAAAGAGAGAATTGCATTTTTGGATCTCTCCATCTACTCCACACAAACTGGACTAGAAAGCGAACTCTACCGCAAGCCCATGGCGAGGAACTCTCTTCTTCCATATGAAAGTCAACACCCCAAGTCTTTGCGGGACAATTTGCCTGTGGGCCAATTTTTGCGCCTCAGACGGAACTGTTCCACGACAGAGACTTTCAATACCCATGCTAATGTTCTATCTCGGCAACTGATGCAGAGACATTACCCCAAGAAGTTGATAAAGCGGTCATGGAAACGGGCGGCGAACAATAATCGTGAGGCGCTACTCGAAGCTTCTATCAAAGTACCCTCTCAGGATCGGTTAACCCTGGTCAGCACCTTCAACACGAAGTCCAACAGTGTGCAGAAGATCATAAGACGACATTGGCGGATACTCAATAGTGGAAAAGAGAAGATTGAGTATCCTCTCTTTGCGTTTAAGAGAGCAAGTAGCTTGAGAGACTGTCTAGTGCATACTCGTCCACGAGAACAAGCAAAGAGACAGTTAGGTACCCTTTGGGACCTACCTGCGATTAAAGGGCATCACCCGTGTGGCACTTGCTCGATGTGTGCCCTCACTTGTAGTATCACCAGTATTGACATCGACACCACGAGACCATGGGAATTGTGGCAATTTACCAATTGTAATAGTGAGAACTTAATCTACCAAATCACATGTCCCTGTAATGAGAAATACATTGGGATGACGACCAGGAAAGTAAGGACACGCATGCTAGAACACAAAAGCACATTTCGATGTAAGAAGAATGTCTCTAAGTTGACACGACATTTCCTGGCAAAAAAACATGGAGAAACAGACTTTGCATGGACCGTACTTGAGAAACCCTTCATACCATCATATGTCACAGACGTGGCTAATTTTCTTTTTAGGAAGGAACAAAAATGGGTTTTTAAATTATGTACGGATACACGGGGGCTCAATGATGACATACCCTGGCTAAGCCTTAAGTGAAACTAGGGACCACACCCACACTTAAATATAAGCGACTACACATGGTATTTTGCCCACTGATACAATCAGAATTGTATGTGAGCAGTGCAAGAACTTCAAATCTACCATCTGTATGAGGCACCGGGTCTTCTGAGTGGGGAATGTACTGTATTTCTGTAGTCATGGTCTCTTTTAGAACGCGGGCCTTTAGCCATACCTGGAGATTTGATTAGGTCTCATAGAGAATGAACTACATGAGAAGACTGGTGACGTCATCATGTAGTTCTGACATGTCTCGTGATACTACGAGACTTTTACCGTCAGGCACCGACTTGGTTTTGACCTTTTGCAACTCGGAAGCGGTAGTCTTGTGGACATTAGGATGGCCCTTAAGACACACAACATCCTTAAACAGGATTAGCGAAGGCAACAAAATAAACCAAGACGGCCAATAAAACTACAAAATCTGACGCGATGACATCACTTTGTAGTCCAATGAAACATCGCGAGATCACGCGATCGAGGTTTACCTTTGAAAAGTTTTCGATCTTTGAAAATTACGCATACAGTGAGGATCATAGAACTTTGGCAATAAGATGGAACTAGAGATATTGCTCTGGAAACTGAATAGAATAGAGATACAATCATTTGTTCGACCGCCAAGTAATCACACCTGATTGGTGGTTAGGCCACCCTGTGACCAGTGATAAGGAGTGCCACAGGATGGTTCCTTGCCTCCCCCTGTCTCAGCCACGGCCAGAGGCAACGCCGGACAGGTAAGGAGCCACATTAGGCCTTTCTTACTATACTTCAGAAGCCATTGTAGGACACTTAGTTTATGGAATAGATTGACAGAGACACACTGATTACTTTGTGTGTTCATTGGAGGTTTACTAGTGATCTCCTTGATTTGCTAAGACTTTGACAATGAGAGGAGTAGTGGATGTGAGGGGTAGGGTGATGTCCCAGAGAGTAGGATCTAAGTAGCATAGAGTTTGCTTGAAAAGCGAGGTAAACTCACTGGTACATGTAAGAAGTGGGATCATATAGGACTAGTGAGTCCTGCAACCCATGTTCAGTTCCAGTGTCCTTTTGCTTTTCAGAGCGGGGTCTCACTACGCCTCAGCCAGGTCCAGGACGAGGTGAGGTCTCTTCCCCGGGCACACTGGGTGAGTGGTTATATGCACTAAAGTCAGACATATAATTAAGGCAATTAAGTGAAGGAATGGTCCTTAACTTATAGGTGGTTTTCTCCGTGTTCTGTGTGTTCATTTTGCTTCTTCCTCTACAGATCCTACAGAGGTACCAGGTGCCGAAGGAGTGAAGTTACAGTTTATGGAGACTTATATCCTTTACTGTTAATAATATACCACAGCAATATTTTCTTTCAAATTGAGTTTTTCACCAACACTAGTTTTGCAGTCGCATTGATATGAGAACAGAGGCCCTGAAGAAAGCCTAGGGTCCTTTTCCCGTTAAGGCTGAAACATGTTGGCCCCAATGCAGATATTTGTTAAACTGCAGTAGTAATGTTTTGCGCTGTTCTTGGTTTTTAGTTAGGAAGAGGTCTTGGCTGAATAAAAATATTATAATGAGATTATCTATCCTATTTTAAATTTCACACACTTTTCTTTTCTGCACTGCACTTACCCGTCAGATCAGATTCTTATGGTTGTCCAAGTGTTGGCACATGTGAACTATGAGTCCGTGGAGGGTACTACAGCTGTCTCAGTTATCTAGAGACACAAGACCCAGCACGGAGGACCATATGAGAATATTGATCACACATGATATTGATGGGAATCCAAATATAGTTTTTCACTTTGCTAACACAGGGTTAACCATCTTCTGTATGACGCCATGAGTCAGAATCCTTTTCTCTGATTTCCTTTCAGCATACCAATGTGTTGCTGAGACATAATATGTATTCCTGATTAGACTCTCAGATGATAGACCCATAGGTTTGTTAGGTTGTTCATATATTGGTACAGGGGGATACAACCTATGCAGGTCTCTAAATGTCCCTCAATTTGTGTGTTATATATATTGATCATTAAATACCATATGCAGCAAAACTCTATTGATTAGAATCTGGATCTACCACAATATTTGTATACTTGATTTTGACTCATTTCGAGATGCAAACTTTTGTTTTATGGGAATGAGGGATATCATCTACTTCCAGAGCAGTACTAGAGGACATTATTTCTACAAATACACAGTTCTTCTGATGCAGCATATGTCTGTAAGAAATTGTCTTACAGTTGAGAGGGGTGGTAACCCCACTCAACTATTAAGCACAATCCTTGTCATGGAGACCCACAAAAGTCACTGAATTAACCAACTGATTATTTGCCATAATATCAGTGGGCCTCAGTTAGAGGCAATGTGTAAAGTATTTCAGCAGTACTTAAACAACAATAGAAAAATAGAGTAGGACCAGTTGGTGAAAAGCAGATGAGAACAACTGGAAAGGAAATGGCACTTCAGCAGAGACGACAGCGATCAATTTATCTTCAACTCTGCCCTGAGCAACTACCACCATTTCCTCACAGTTGTGAAAAAGAAGGTCCTGGCACACCACATTGAGGCCAGCACCAACCAGACCAAGGAACTCTTCGCGATTGTCAGAGAGTTCACCTGCCCATCAGCCACAGAAAATTCAAACCCTTCCTAACATAAACTCTGTGATGCTCTTGCAGATCACTTTCACAACAAGATATCCACAATATTCAGAAACTTTGATCCCCAAGCCAACGACCTCTTCAGCATCCCCACTCCTGCTAAAACAACTGCTAATCACCAGTTCAGCACATGAGAAAAACGTGGCACAGTGAACACCAAGGCCCCAATTAACTCCATACACTCAGGAGCACCTACCAACCCATGCCCTCATCGACTTTCAACCTTGGAAGCCATGAAACCAGCCACGCACTCACCACCATCTTCGAACCATCCATCACCACAGTCACCTTACACGATGCCCTGGAAATACTCAGATATCCAATACTTCCTCAAGAAACCCTCCCAGGCCCCAACAACCCCCAGAACTATCGCCTTATCTTGCTGCACTCTATTTGTCATGCAGAGCAGGCCATCGCTGAATCTTCACTTTAGCAGGAGTCACATTGATTGTTGCTTTCGTGGACTGTTGTCGCTGAAACAAAGAAACAGTTGTTTTTGGAGCTTTGCGTTGGTGGGCATCGTGGACAGTGATTTAGCATTGCAAAGATTCCACTCATAGTTGCGAGGAGCCCAAAATGTAAGATTTTCACTTGGAGTTCAGGAGGAGTACACTCTGATACCAGCCAAGGGTCAAGCAGTTTGGGGCACCTCTTCCGGATCAGAACTTACTCCAGCAGGGGGGTCTTGTTGTTGCTGGTCAGCTTGGCAGTTGAATGGAGGCCTCTGGAAACTTGTTGTGTTCCTATGCACAAACAGAAGGTCAACCAAATGACCCTTGGAGTCACTTCTAGGGACCCTGGGTTTAAGGCAAGCTGGTCTGGTTATCCTTCTTCAGACAGCAGTGCAGTGCTTCTTCTGAATCTTCCACAAGTCCAGGAGTGTTCTGATGAGAGGTTCAGAATGTGTCAGATTCATACCAAGTGCCAACCTTTGTGCTGGGGGAAAACCCTGGCCTACACCCACATGTATTCTGGTCCATTTTTCCCCTTCTCTGGGATTTCCTGCATACCGTCAAAGAGTACAAAGGGAAGTGCAGGCCTTGTTTCAGGTCCTTTAAAGTGTAATCAGTGCAGACACAGCTCCTCCCCAGCCATCCTATCACAAAGATACTTTCCTTCTATACCCAAGTCCCTTTGTTTCCAAGTCTGGAAGGAATATACAACACACCTCAGGAGAGCAATTTACAGTCATGTGCCTCTGGACACTGCCACAAAGGCGCAGGCTGTTTAGGTAGAAAAATGACAACTTTCTAAAATTGGCATTTTCGGAATAGTAAATTGAACTCCAACTTTGCCTTTGAAGAGGATTTTAAATTGCAATTCAAAAGAATTGAAGAAGAATGTATCTATATGTTCTCAAACTGAAGCTATCTTGTATTAGGTGTAATAAAGTAACCCGGTGTTATTCTATATTATAGTGATCCTTACAACCGTGAAAAATTACTTTAGGGGGTTTTCGCTGCCAGAACATGTAAAACTTAAGTATACATGTCCTTCTTTTTAGTTATCATGCACCCTGCCCTATGAAGCTTTAGGGACTACCTCTGGGATGACTTATGGGTATTAAAAAGGAAGATTTGGGAGTGGCAAAGGTTTAGTTTGTCAGGTCAAAATGACAGTTTAAGACTGTCCTACAGGCTGCAGTGGAAGGTCTGGGACATGTTTTTATTGCTGAACCTGTGTACCTGTGGAACCATTTACTATGGACTTATAAGTATGTTATAGTTTCCAATTAGGTGTAGGCAACATTTACCATGTTTAAGTAAGAGAGCCAAGCACTTTACCTCTGGTTAGCAGGGAATACAATTCCCAGAGTCCTAATGTAATCAAAATAAATTTCAGTAAAAACTAGAAGGTTAAGTCAAAAAGTCTGGGGAAATATCACACCAAGTTTGTCAAGTATAACCTTGTCAGTCACAATAGTCCATATAGTGTTTTTTTTATTTTCCAATTACCCAGTATTCTTGATGGCCATTACCCATCAAGGCACAGTCAGCACAATCAGCATTACTTCTGCTTCAGCTCTGTGTTTCAGAATGAACAAAGTTCTGAGATTTGTCAAACTGTTTATAAGAGGAACATATATTATTCCAGAGCTGTAAAATACTAATGCATTTGGGGGAGTGTTGTATATTGTAAATTATTAAAAGACTTCTTGAGGTTGCTATCGTATTTACCCTTTCCACGTTTTGATTAGTTTTGAGTGTTTGCTGGAAAAAGACCGCTAGCGAGGCCTGAGAATACTTACACTAACAGATTTATGTAATTCCATTTCTGCAATCCTGCAGCAATAGCAAGTTAACCCTAATTTTTTGGCCCATCTTCTTCACATTGTTGACTGAGGAAAGAAAGTATTCAATTACAAGACAGAGACCAAGAGTAACTGATTTCATTAGCCACTCTAGTCCATAGCTTCTCATCAGGGGCACAATCAAATTTTGTTCTGCTAGGGCAATTAGCCAGACAGGCAAAGACCCCTCAACCAGGGATGAGGCTAAAGCATTCATACTAATTTCATATATTTATGAGAGAGGTTTGAAGGAACCAGTTTCTCTAAAAGATGAAGGCAGCACAAGTCGTACTGACAGGATGCCGCAGAAGGTATAAACAACTCACTGGCAGCCCGTTGAAGCAGGTTTCATAACCACGGAAGGTACCGCTGGACCTTGTAAAGAATTAGATTAATATATCTTTTTCTCACTTCTCCTTGATAACAGAACATTATCGAGGTGCACACACCTAGAGACACTTATTGTCTCATATCACCAACTCACTGGTCTTGATGAAAGCCCACCTGACCTATAGAGGCAAATCAAAGGCTGAAACATGTCGACCATTTTAAAGGACTCTTAGCAGTGCGGAAGAAATACCTAACTCAATATCAGAACGCTCAGATTTTACTTGTTAAGCCATATCTCGAATCCAGACTCATACAGTTTTTTCTTCCCTGGCTGTACAAGTATTTTTAAACCACACCTGACTCCTAAAAATCACTGATCACTACTGCACTAACTAGGGGTTTACCTCCAGGTGGAGGAAGCATGAGCACTAACCCAATGATGATGCTATCACGTGATTAAGAGGGGGAGAATCAAGATATACCGCCAATCCATCTTTCACACGTGATTGAGGTTTTTTTTATTGGGACATAGAAGACGAGGAACCGCTATCCCAGGTTATGCAGGACAAGTGATCCATTCCCCTCTTGATTTTTTGGCACTTCAATTTGAGCAATGTAATTCCCTTTCTTTATCTTAACAATAGGTCTTTCTAACTTGAGGAACACAGTTGTAATACCTTGTGCTTCCCTAGATTAAACTGTGTTGGTGGTCAAGTAGTTGTTTCCCATGATTTAGTTGCATAGGGAGGGCATTTCAGTAGAAAATGTGTTCTCTGTAATTGGCAGAACCAAACTACACCCTGATATTTGAGTGTTTGGGACAAAGTATCCCATTAATGATTACACCTCTACTTCCCCATTATTCTCTTGCTGGACGTGCATGGCTCTATTTCAACACTCCATGGAACACTATAGGCGCTGGAAGTAGGGTGCTGAGGTTGCTGTAGCACCCACAGAATAGCCATTCTGGAGTTCAGAATGAAAATGAGCAATAAAGATGCAATAAAATATTGATTTTATAAAGTCACATTTGCTATTGTTCAAAGACGGAGGTCAAATGTCATGCTGTGTCTTCTGTCAAATTACTGCTCATTCTTTCAACATGTATAGTGATGTTTACTTTTCTTTCTCTGACTACAAAGTGAGAGGATATTGGGCCAGATGTAGGTGTCAAAATACGGGTCAGAATCGGACGAAAATACCGATTTTCGTCCGTTTCCGACCGGTATTTTGACATTGGTATGTAGGGGCACTGAAAACATACAGATTCGGTGATTTTGCCGAATTGGTAATTTTACCAAATAGGTCAAATTACCGAATCTGTAAAATTATAGAATCGGTAAATTTTACCGATTCGGTAAATTTACCGATCGGTAAAATTACTGAATCTGTATTTTCCTATGTAGGTAGCACTTCTAACAGTGCTACAGGGCCTTTAAAATGTGTTATTTACCAAGTAATACAATTGCATGGTAAATAACGAATTCTTGTGTACATGCACATCTGTGCATGTACACCTGTGCCATGTGGCACACAGACATGCCCTAAGGGCTTGTCTGTGTGCCACATGGCGCACAAGCCAGTTACAGGAGTGCAACAGGGTGTCAAAGTGACACCCTGTCCCCCTTGGCAATTCGGTATTTTTACCGATTCGGTAAATACCGAATCAGTATTTGCTATTGAATCCTATGGGCTTCAAGGCCCATAGGAATCAATGGCAAATACCGATTCTGTAATTACAGAATCGGTAAATACCGTATCTTAACGAATCGGTAAAAATTACCGATTTTTTATCTACATCTAATTTACCGATTCATAAATACCGAAACGGTAAAATTCAGTATTTATGAATCGGTAAATTAGATTTACCTACATATAGCCCTTAGTCAAGTAAACAATGTGATTATGTGGCAATTATGCTAGTGTACAGGGAGTGAGAATGGAAAAGAGGTAGGATGCCTATTTTTTCTTACTACACAACAAAATGTAAATACCAATAGAGGAACGCTACAAATATTTCAAACTTTATCAGCCTTTAGGAAAGCACAAATTAAGTATGGGAATGTTTTTTTTACGTTTAATGGACCGAAGGTCTAAATAAACATTATTTTTTACTTGACTTGTAACTTTTTTGGTAATTCTGAATTATGATGTAAACAAAGGTTTTAATATGATCACAACAAATCAAGACACTTTACTTGGAGATGTGCAAATGATATTCACTGACACCTCAGAAATGTATCTATTGTGTGTGTCGAAATAGTTTGGTGAGTAAAACTGCATGTCTGTGCAAATGTAGTACCCATTTCAATGGACAATCTGCTATTTGTAAGGGACAGTGTACTACCAGATAGCGATTTAGAAATATGTTGGCAATGGTGTGCTCCAAAATGCACCACTGTCTGCATACCACATCCTCACCACTCTCCTGCTTAATGGGTGAGACCCATTTACTACCCTTGTTCTTTGCATGACACTTGGATTTTTCACAATACCTATGTCTTCAGTAATGTAACATTAGCAGCAGCCCCCCCACCCCCTTCTGAAAATTGCTCCAGCACCATAGTGTAACACTTGAATTTGTCACACTCCCTGCAGCTTTAGAGATTAACATTGATGGCCAGCACCCCACTCTGAAAAGTGTTTTAGCACCAATGGTATTGTAACATGGTCCCACTTCCCACCACAGAGTCAGACTAATGACACCCCTCTGTGTTTAGCCAGGGGTTCTTGCCACGTGCTTACAATGTCAGATACCTGCAAGCATTAAACCAAAGTCAGTGCCTTTCTGTTGTGAATTTACTGGCATGTTTGTTAAGCGTATAGAAGCCCTTCTTGGGAGTGTTAATAGTGGTACGTTAATGGTGCAGCAAATCTACCAACAAGTGTTACTGTTGACCGTTAGAAGTATAATATTACTGCACAGACACACTTGTATTAGGGGGGCCAAAATTTACAGAATTTGCGTTTGTATAATTGCATGAAATTTCCTCAAAAAGTAGGTGAAATTGGGCAAAATGCAAAATGTACATGTAGTGTTATATTTTAACACAAAATACATCCTTGTACCCATTTTGAATGTGAAGAAGCATTTATCACTAAAACAACTCAGAAAACACAGGTGTCCTAACAAAAGCTACCTGCGTCCTGGTTGTCTGCATTCTTCTCATACTTCCATAAAAAATTGTTGCTTCAAACTCCTTTCAATTAACCCAGGCGTAGAACTACGCTACGCTCACGGAGCGTGTGTAGTTTGCACAACTACGCGCCACGTGAATTGCACGTTGCCATCTCCCCCTTTGAGGATGGACAAACACGCTCCAGGCTGCCCACCCGCCAGAAAATTCTGCCTAACAATTCTAACATTTAAGCTAAACCTGTCTTATAGTGGCAAATAGTGTAAGACAGCTCTGGCAGTAACCAAGGCTGACAAACCTAAAAACTACCCAGGACCCGTAAGAAAAATGAAAAAAGAGGGAAGGGTGGGTGGGACAAAATTGCAGACCTTTTCCTCCCACCTCTCGCGGACACAGTGCCTTTCCCACCCTTCCAGGCCCCTATTAATAAACTTCCCGCCCCGCGCGCCCACCGCCTCTCTAATCATCCTAATTACCCGCACCTGGTGGCCCGCTCTCTTGCATGAAACAACCCAGGGGGAGACCGGCTCGCGCCCAGCTCCCCCTGGGTCCCCCTTCGCGCAATAACTCACTGTCCACAACTTCTTTATTAGCAAGAAAGGCCACTTTATTGGGACAGGTACAAAGTAATTATTTTCTCCAAAACATCTTTCCATTTATCTGATAAAGCAAATCCCCAAACTTAAACTATCATGCCTAAAAAACATAAATCCCCACAAAGATACACTAAACAAACCCAGAAGGAACTGACTCCTGTTGAGATCCCCTTCATTTTCTTCTACTGTGTACTCCACCTCCCCCCTTTGAGGATGGACAGACCCGCTCCAGGCTGACCACCCCCCAGAAAATTCCGCCAACTAGGAAAATCGAACAGAGTTTTCCTGCCCCACCAAGGAGAACCTTCAAGAACGTCTGTTAGAGCACCATATTTTCTCCTTCCATATTTGAGCAATCAAATCCCGTAATTCCAGTAAATAAAATGCTTGCCCCATCTGTGACAGGTGGACCCGATCCGCATGAAAAAGATGCCCCTCAATACTCTGTATATTTGGATGAGATAAAACATTAGCCCCCATGTCCCCACAGAAAAGTCTCATGGCTCTATTAAGTTTCCTTCTCGCCTTCTCCAAAGCTGCATGGTTTCTTGCTCCTCTCCAATGCAGCCGCTGTATGAATTTCGTCCAAACCACTGTGGTGCTCACCCACTTATCTTTGATGACGGACAGATCAAATTTCATTAATTTGATCAGAGTCAGGCCAAATAAGTCTACGAGATCGTTATCGTCGAGGTGAATGACCAGTAAATCCGGAGGGCCGCCCCTAGTACACATCAGAGACAACACTAGAAACAAAGCACCCCAACGAATTCCCCCTTTCCCATTCCATATAACCTCATGGTTTACACTTGTGAGTCCAAGCGATCTCCCACAAATTTGTTGCTCAGCATAAACAGCAGCCCATTTTACGAAAGAGTATCCTACTATCCAAGTTGTCCTTTTAAAATTTACATGCCTTTGAATCGCACCTAGATAGAAAAACAAAGATTAACAATGGAAAAAAGGAAGCACTGAAATCATTTCTGTAGTATTTGTCAATTAGACATTGACACAGGAAGTTTGTAAATAGGTTTATTGGCTCAAGAGCGACACAGCGACATGAGCAAGCTACAGTAACCAACTGACAATCTGTCAGCATTCCACACCTAGCCCCAGAACTCCCAACACCAAGAGTTCTAACTACTAGTGCCAAGGAGGCACAATTACAGAATACTACATTATCCTCATTTCTACAAACAAAAGAAAAGAAAGAAAAGAGATGAAAATACAAAAGAAGAAAGGAGAGAAAAGAAGAAAAGGAGATGAAGAACATTAACAAAGTAAAAGCAAAACACAGCATTAGCGGAGAAAAACAATTGAACTATCTGAACCTGGCAGGAATCCTAGATATTCTCAAACTCCTGCGAAGTACAGGCGACAATTTATCATTACAACAATTGTTACTAGTGTTGGTGGTTTCAGAGGTGATATCTTTAACTTTGACAACTTTACAGACATTCCACCAATGGTTGTTGTTAACCCGCACAGCGTTGCCACAAACCTTGTCGACAACAAACGGTTCAGAGAATTTACTCCTGCCCTTGGTGACATGAACAGGATTCTTAATCCGAACAACATCACCAGCACAGATGCTATGAGACACCACCCTTTTTCTCTCATCAAATTGAATTTTCTGCCTAGCCTGTGCTTGGGTAACATTTTTCCTTACAAAACCATCGATGCCATCTATGACATTCATCTTGACCCACTTGGACATCCAACCTGGACAAATCTTAGTCGACGGTTTCCTCCCTCTTAAGAGTTCAAATGGGGAAACACCAGTAGAAGAATGTGCTGTGGTGCGATAGAACCATAACATAGAGCGAACAGCATTCTCGAGTACACATTTACTGGCAATGGCCCACTGCACACAATTGTTCAACACACGGTTCATTCTCTCGACAAGACCATTGGCTTGGGGATGATATAAAGAACTCTTCTTGTGAGAGACGCCACATTGTCTGAGAAAACACTCAAATTCAGAGCTAACGAATTGTACCCCATTGTCAGTCATGACACATGAAGGGAAACCCTCTCTAAGAAAAATATCCTTCAGGAAAAATATGATATTAGCCGAGGAGGGCTCACTGATGAACCGAACCTCCGGCCATTTTGAGTAATAATCAATGACCACGATTGCGAAACGTGTAGAGGAGGGTAAGAGGTTAAAAGGACCAACCAGGTCAACTCCAATCTTTTCCCATGCTCTTTCAGGAAATTGAATCGGTTCTTAAGGGGGTGTTCTCACTTTATGACTCTTGTCAGAAGAGTTGCAAATAACACAACCATCAATTAATGAGTCCACACACACATCCATTTGAGGCCACCAAAATACATCACGCAACCTACGTTTGGTAAACGTTTTCCCTAGGTGACCTTCATGCGCACCATCCATAAGCCGTTTCCTCAAACTCTCCAGAGGAATCAGCCTACCGCACCGCAAAAGGATACCATCCTCCACAGTGAGTTCATCGGCAACCTTAACAAACGTCTGAAACTGTCCTGAGGCATACTTCTCCCTGGGCCATCCAGACTTCAAATAGTCAATGACTCGAGTGAGAACAACATCCTTTGACAATTCTCTTCTCCATTCAGTTTCATTCACAGCACACATCCCCTCTAAATCTAACGCAGCAACAAAACAATCCTCCTGATCGTCTTCCTTCTCAAAATCAGAGTCGTTACCAGAAATGGGAAAACGTGAGAAGTAGTCTGCTCTGACATTTTTCATTCCTGGCAAGTAAGCAATATCAAAATCATACTGAAGCAACTTCGTTGACAATCTGGCAATCCTAGGAGTGTGCTCCTTTATCTTTTCACCAGACAAAATTGAGACCAAAGGACTGTGATCCGTACGTATAGTGAAATGACTACCCCAGAGAAAAGAGTTGAACTTCCTCACTGCCCACCAGCAAGCCAACAACTCTTTCTCGATGACAGAGAAATTCATCTCGGCACCACGCAAAACTCTTGAAGCGTATGCAATGGTGTTGTCGACCTGACCATTCTTCTGAGTAAGCACAGCCCCAAGCCCAAAACCACTCGCATCAACAGTCACAACACACTCCTTATTGGGATCAAAAGCTCTAAGAACACTGTCACTGACTAGCTGAGACTTAATCCATCGAAAAATGTCATCACAGTTCTCATTCCACACAAAAGGTACATTCTTTTTAAGCATGTTGGTAAGTGGTTGGCTTTTAGATGCATAGTCCTTGATAAATCTAGAGTAAAATTCACTCAAACCTATGAAAGATTTTAAACCAGATTTATCGAGAGGAGGAGAGGCGTCAACAATGGCCTTTATTAACCCAGGACGTGGTTCTACCCCATTGTGCGAGACTACATGCCCAAGGAATTCCATTTTCTCTTTAAGGAAAACACATTTTTCTCTTTTAAGGACAACACCTTTACTTTGCATAATGTCTAATACTTTATTTAAAGAAACATCATGATCCCCTTTATTCTGGCCAAAAATTAAGACATCATCTTGGAAAACGATTACTCCAGGGGTATCCTTGAACATTTGACTCATTAACCTCTGAAAAACTGCTGCCGCTGAGGCAAGGCCGAAAGGCATTCTACAGTATTGAAAACTGCCAAAAGGTGAAACAAAAGCAGTCAAATGCCTAGAGGACTCACTTAACACTACCTGGTGGTATGCAGACGCTAGGTCGAACTTTGTGAACCATCTAGCACCCCTGGTAAGAGACAACAAATCGGTGATTTTTGGTAAAGGATGGGAGTCAACCCAGATGTTTTTGTTGAGGCTGCGTAAGTCGACACAGACACGCAAATCGCCATTCCTTTTCCTAGCAACAACAAGAGGAGATAACCACAAAGATGACTCGATTGGTTCAATAATTCCCTTTTTACACAAATCGATCAATTCTGCTTCAAGACTCTCCCTGACACTAAAAGGGACACCCCTGACCTTATGCTTGACAGGAATGGCTCCCTCCTTTACTCTAATTTCGTGTTTGAAATCTTTAATTGTTCCAAGCTCTTTACTGAAAACAAAAGGAAACTTGTTTGCCAAACTTACGACATAGTCATCAGATTCAACTACTGCTAAGCTTTCTAAACAAAGGTCATCCTCATCCATCCCAACCTGTTCTTTAGCACCTGGCCTTAATATTAATCGAAATAAACCACCATGGAACCAACCCAGAATATTAAGACCCTTGATAGCCACATAGACTTTTCCAAAAATGTTCCTGCCCCTGAACTGAATAACATCCTCGAAATAACCATGCAAAGCTATTCTGCGCCCCTCAAAAGACACTGGAGCTCTATCGGGAGGTTCAAGTTTCCTTCCAGGCCAAGTTTCATCAAATAACTCTTGAGTGATCATAGTAACTCTTGCACCTGAATCCACTAATAAGGAAATTACTTTATCACCCACACAAAACTTTTCGTAAGGGTCAACGCAATCAGAAGGATCTCCAGTAATGACACCATCTCCATGCACAGTTATGACCATGTCTTTTTTGACTCTGGTAGACACATCAATAGGATCCTGCCCCTCATGAACCACAACAACCATGTCTCTAAGGTCATCTTGGATGGTATTAATGGGATCTTGTCCTTTACTGGTATTTTCATAGAATTCTGCAACACTTCCTACCCCAGTAGTGTTAACTTGACTCTGAGATCTGTTAACAAAATTCGAATTTCCCTGCCTGGGGTTTTGACAAATTTTTGCAAAATGACCATACTTCCCACAAATGCGACAAGTAGAACTTCTCGCAGGACAGAACTTATTATTCTTATTATGGGAAGGATTCCCACATCTATAACAAATATCACGTCTAGAAAACAAGTTCCTTTCGTAGCGTTGTGAATTGAGAAGATTGTTCTTCTCATAATGTTGTTGACTAGGACTAGTTCTGATTTCTCTGTTCTCCTTGGCCCTTACTATGGAGACTGTCTCTTCGCTTTTCTTCTCAAGTTCCTTAACTTCTTTTTTTGATAATTCAATACTTTTTGCTGTGCGAATCATTTCTTCCAGAGTAGGGTTTCCTAACGTAAGTAATTTCTGTTGGATCGACTTGTCAGTGCATTTACAGATGTACTGATCTCTAATCAATTGTTCTCTGAACCCTTCAAATTCGCATTCTGCACTTAATTGCCTCAGAATGGACACATAGGTTTCCACATCTTCGCCTGGCAGTTGTTCCCTCTTGAAGAACTTATGTCTAATCAAAACGAGGCTTGGTTTTACGTCAAATCTCATTTCCAGTTTCATCCTTGTTTCAACATACTCATCAAAGTCATCTTCGTTGTTTCTCACTAGTGGAGGTAGGTGTTTAAAGATTTCCCTCCCTTCAAAACCCAATGAATGCAATAAAAGACACTTCTTTCTCTCTGGGCGATATCTTGATGCGCCAATGGCACCCAAATAAGTCTCGAAGGCGTCAAACCACTTCCTCCAGATTATCGGTGGATTCCCTGGTGTCTCCAGAAAAGGAGGTGGAGGAGAAACTGACTGCATGGCGAGCAGAAGGAAGATAAGGTAGTAAATCCCGAATAATCTTTTTTTTGTGATGTCGCTGTGTCAATACTTGAATTACAAAACAATATTGTGTTATGAATGTTCATAAGTGCAAGGACACTGGTTGATAGCTTAGTGGAAAGTTTAGCAATATTGCAATCCTGAGTGCAGGTGCAAAAATTGCAATACTTTAATTTACACGTTTTTTTTTTTTTTAGCAATAATTCCACAGGTTATTTGAATTCAACGTCAAAGGTTGTGAGTAATAACTCCACAGGTTACTTGAATTCAACGTCAAAGGTTGTGCTGGAGGATTTTTGCCCAACAGCGTGCAGCGCACAAAACTTTTGTCCAGACGCGAGGAGACTTTGCCAACCACGTCTCAATCGTCTTATTCAAAATGGCCGCTGCGTGCGTGATACCATGTTGCCAACCAAAGACGTCATCGTTGACTAAAGTCTTTTGTTTAAAATGGCCGTCAGAACGTCAGCAACGTGACTTTACGTTGCCAACCACGCGCTCCATTCAGCGCCAATCACGACTGTTGGGGAAGTTCCTCTTCGGTTCTCAAATGGATGCGCAGCGCGATGTAAAGAAACACGGAACACTTATCTGACAGTGTCCGTCGACCTCTGCTCCAGTGTCCGTCGACCTTTGCTCCGTTCCAACCGAGATTCCTTTTCTGCGACAGTCCCTCGCCTGTGCTGAAGTTCTTCTTCCTTCTCCGGTGTGACTCTAAGTAACGAAGTGAGTCAGCGGGTCCGTTTTATGCTCTTGAGCCTCGTCGCCAACATTTCTGTAGTATTTGTCAATTAGACATTGACACAGGAAGTTTGTAAATAGGTTTATTGGCTCAAGAGCGACACAGCGACATGAGCAAGCTACAGTAACCAACTGACAATCTGTCAGCATTCCACACCTAGCCCCAGAACTCCCAACACCAAGAGTTCTAACTACTAGTGCCAAGGAGGCACAATTACAGAATACTACAATTTCCTAACATACTTTTCGCAACATCTGGACTTCCACCTCCCAATCCTGCCTATGTCTGACCAAGACCACCCCAATCTTGCAGCTTCCATTGCTTCTCCGAAGGAGTGCGTTCCAAAATGCAGTGGATTCTCACCTAAACTAAAGAGCACCTTCCTCAACACCGCCAACAACTGAGCAATTGAAATCAGTCTCCCCTGTGCATGACAAAATATGTCCCCAGGTGCGAAAACAGAAGAAGCCTAGAAAACCTTCCATTCCGTGACAGGACAACAAAAATCCAGTCCACTTTTGCTCAAGAAAATCCATTTCCCCCTACCCAATTGGTCAGTCTTAGAAGCCCTCAACCAAATTCGCAACCTGTGGCCTTCAACAAAAACTGCATTACTGTTTATGCCTGCCCTATTCCTTAATCCTAGTAACTCTGAGTCCCTAAATGCCCCAAAAAACAACTACAAAAAACATAACCTAAACTTGCCACACTCAAACTCATCAAAGCATCAAGAGGGCAACAGCAAGAACATCCTTTACAGCAACTCAAAAGACACCGGCTTACGCAACTGTTTGCTAACAGCCTGTTCCCTACCTAACCCCTTAAGAACCTTTCTCACTAATACCCCCAGCACTGGATTCCACTCCCACCTTAACTGCCCATAAAAAGAAATGCCAGCCAATTTGCCAGAAATAGTAGTGTGGGAAAGACCTTTATCTATCAGGTGTAAAACAAAACCAAAAAAAAGTATTCCTCATCAACCATCCACCCATGTGTAGTAAACCTGTTACCATAACTCAAGAACTTGTTCCAGGTTTGTTGGTAGCTTCTTCTCGTGGAATCTGCCACTGATTTCTCTACCAACTCAACAATTCTCATTCCCCCCAGGTCAAGACGCACTATGGGATCTGAGTCTTGGTGGGCTCTGCCCCAGGATTCCTCCCACTGAAAACGAGACAGAGCGTCCGCTATACAATTATTGACTCCTGGAATATGTCTTGCTTTAAAAATAATGTTCCGCTGTAGACACCTGAGCATAAAAGCACGTAACAACCTCAACACTCTCAAATCCTTGGCCTTTTGCTTGTTGATCAACTCAACCACCGCCAAGTTGTCAACATGGAACAAAACTGTTCTATTCTGGAATTCCTCGCCCCAGATGTACAAAGCAACCAGTAGAGGAAACAGCTCTAAGAAGGCGATGTTGCAACCCTGCCGCTTCCAATGCAATGGCCAACCTTCTGCGCACCTCTGCCCCTCCCAGAATATGTCAAAGCCTTTAGCACCAGAAGCATCATTGTAAACCTGCACTTGCCAAATCATATCTTCGTCCACAAAAAACAAAGATACGCCATTGAAGTCCTTTAGACATGTTAACCATATGTACAGATCCACCCTGATCGCTGCTGAAATGCGCACACTATGGTGTGGGAGAGATGCCCCAGACAAAGACATACCAAGCCTCTTACAGAATGTTCTCCCAGCTCTAACCACCCTACATGCGAAATTCAGGTAACAATTTCTGCACCTTCCTGAGCTACAGTTTACGCTCCTCCAACACTGAGGACAAAAAGGCTGAAATGTCCTGTACTTTTTCCACAGGCAATCTTGCTACCATTTCCAAAGTGTCTATTTCTATCCCCAAAAAGGTCAGTCTTGTACTAGGACCTTGAGTGTTGTCATGTGCCAACGGCACACCAAGCTCCTGAGCCATGCCTTGAAAAATGTGTAACGCTTTTTGACACTGTCCTGAATTCTGAACACCAATGAACAAAAAATCATCCAAATAGTGACAAATGAGCTCGTGTCCAGTAATGTAAGTAAAATGCCACTGTAAGAAAGTGCTGAAGGTTTCAAATAGCGCACAGGATATCGAACACCCCATAGCTAAAACTTTATCCACATAGAACGCTCCCTGGAATTGCATACCTAGAAGACCAAAATAAGAAGGATGAATGGGTAAAAACCGGAATGCAGACTGTATATCACTTTTGGCCAATTTTGCTGCTCTTCCCGCTGATCTCACCAACCTCAATGCATCATCCACCGAGGCGAAAGACACACTAGAATCTTCAGGTGATATGTAGTCATTGATAGAGGAGCCCTCGGGCCAAGACAGGTGGTGTATCAATCGGAACTCCCCAGCTTTCTTTTTAGGCGCCACCCCCAGAAGAGACACAATAAAGTCGTGCATTGGACAATGAACAACTCTGCCTGCTTGAACTTCGGCCCGTAACTTCTGCTGAACCAGGGAATTCTGTAGCGGACTTCAAATTGTCCGATCACCGGCTCTGGCGGGGAACTTGGTAACCGATCTTAAATCCATCTTTGAAACCTCAAAACAATCTATTTGCAGCTTCAGCATCTGGATATGGCGCTAGCCACTGCTCCAATACCTCCAACCTAAAGAGTGTATGAGCCCTTTGGGACAAACTGAAGAGCCTGGCCTCTTCCCCTCGGTCCCCCTCCCTGATCACCAAATCTCTGGCCTGGGAAACATTGCGTGAGGGGATGTCTGCCTCCACATTGGGAGCACTCATGCTTGTACCTACAAAACTGCCTACTGCAAAAACCTCTGTTGAAATTCCAACAGGCCCCAAAAACTGCTGTCTGACCCCTGCCACTAAACCCCGCCCCGGGCTTGGCGGGACAATATTGAAAGGGCCGGTAAGATTCTGGCAACCCACTTGCAGTGTGAGTTGTTGCAGGCGGCTGAGAAGACGCCATCCATTGAAGTCATAACTCCGAGTCCACATCACCCCATGGTCTATCATGAAAAATGCTCATGCGAGCTCGGAAATCCTCATCATATGAGAGCCAAGCATAACCCCCAAAGTAACTCTGAGCTTTTCTTATAATATCCATATACTTAAACATGGCTACCGCTCTATCCTGGTGTTTTTCACAATCGACTCTAGCGTATATAAGAAAGGCAGATGTTCAGTTCTCAATCGTTTTGGGGACCCTAGGTCGTCTGGCTAACTCCCACTCCTCCTCCTTTGACCCTTCCTTGGCCTAAATATTACGATGCAACAATTTAAAAACATCTACAAATTCATGTCGCCAAATTCTGCTCTTGGTCTTGTACGACAAATGAGAGCCTAAAGGCATACCAATTCTCATGTAAGGCAATTTTTTATGTATGTTTTTATCCTCCTCTACTGCTTCCTTTTTGTCTTGTTTCCCCTCCTTGGGTCCCTGCCCAACATTTTCTGTGGCCCCACCCACCGTTACCTCTTCCTGTGAATGCCCTTGATGCATCGTCCCATCGTGATCTTTATCCAAAACCATTTCCCCCCCAATACCAATATACCTGGTAGACTTCTGCGATGGACCCCCTTGTTGCCAAACAGACCACCATCCTGCCTTACCTTTTGGCAACTGCGATGCTCTCCTGTGAAAATCCAGAGGGTCATCCTGTTGTGTATTGATAGTTGAGGATTCCCGTACAATTGCTCGGTCCGCACTTGACGTCTGCAAAAGACTAAACACACTAGTTTTCCCTGAGACACCGCTCTTCTCCTTTATCACCGGAGCCAAAACATTTGTACCATCATCCCCACAGTCCCCATCTCTCACTTCACCCTCTTCCAGGTCATCGCTGTCAGAAAGAAATACCAATGTTTCCCCGCAACCAACAGAATCCCCACTTCCCCCGGGCATTTCCCCATTACCAACCCCACCATCATAAAATTGCCATTGTATATCTTTTTGACCTGTTGTGTTGCCTGTAGTGTAAAGAAAATCTGCTCCAGATCTCCCTCCCTTGAACAGCCCCACTAACGGAGCCGCAGCGTGCTCAGCCCGCAGCTTCCTTTTGCCAGCTGCCTTCCTTTTAGACAAGGCTGGAACCTTGCCATTCAAGCCGGTCAGGCCTGACTGCTCCGCTCCTGAAGTCCCCTGGGAAACCCCCTCTGTGCCACCAACCATCGCCGCCGACTCTCCACCCGAAGCTACCCATACCCACTGACCTCCCTGGGGGTCCTGAACTGACCTCTGTGTGGTGACACCAAAATTCACTCCAGGAGGACCTGACACAAAGACTGGACTGTCTAGCTGCTGTGCCACCAGGCATGCTGCACCCCCAATGGAAACAGTGGGCCCTGGCTCCTTTACTGGCTGTGGCCATATGGGCAGCTGCAAGGCTTCCCCATGTACTCCGACACCAGCCTGCAACACCACCTCTCCCTTGCTGGGGGCCTGCCCTGACATAATCATAGATGAGTTCAAATTCCCACCCAGGGGTGCCAACCGACCCACTGACCCCACCACAGGGGCCTCCAGGGGCACAGCTGTGTTGGAGAAACTGGGCAACATCGAAGCAGGGCTCAGTAAATAATTCTGCCCATGCACAGTAATCAACTGGGAACCCCTTGGCCATTTAAAACCAGCCTGCGGGACACATTGCTCACTTGTAGGCTCCTGCAGCCTACCTAGAGAGGCAACCGGCACCTCGGCGCTCTACCTCCGCTTACCTCTCCTACCAAACTTGTCACAGAGAGCAGCCCGGCCCATAACTCCACGCCGCAGCTTGGAAACCTGACCCAAGGACCGCCCCCATCTCCCGCCCACTGCCACACTCCTCCCTGCCACCATTATAGGAGCCAAACATACCTTTGGGGTACCGGAGACCACAGCGGGGGGGGGTCAAGAGGCTCCACTGCGAGCGCCGCCTCTCCTTGCTCCGCGCCAACAGGCATGGCAGCGGAGCATTCATCATCGTCCTCCGGCTGCGGGGACAAGCAGGCAGCCACCGCCTTCGCTACTCCTCGAGCAGCCTTCCGGGTGGAGCGCGCGAGCCCCACCCATGCTTCTCCCGGGACTCCAGGCTGCAGCAGGTCGTATCTGCCCGTGGCGCAAAGAACCCGGATAGCCTCCCTCACTTCTGCAGACGCCGCCATACCAACAAGCCCAGGGACCAAAGTAAGTGGCGCAGCAAATGTGGGACAAACTTGCAGACCTCTGCCTCCCACGGACACAGTGCCTTTCTTGCCTCTCCTGGCCCCTATTAATAAACTTCCCGCCCCGCGCCCCCACCGTCTCTCTAATCATCCTAATCACCCCGCACCTGGTGGCCCTCTCCTTTGCGCAAAACAACCCAGGGGGAGAACGGCTCGCACCCAGCTCCCCCTGGGTCCCCCCTTCTCAATGCGGGGAGGTCAGGTTTCTCATTGTGAGTGTTCGCGTATGCTCACGACCGCTCGCAATGAGAAACTACCAGTCCGCGTTGAGAAAGCTGCCGCTCGAGTACAAATCTACTCAAGCGGCTGAAAATGACCGCATGCACTGTGCAAGATGCAGTTTACTAGTATTGCACAGTGCGGACAAGCATCCAGCACTGTGCAATCAGTGCGGACAGCATTTTCCCTACCGCACTACGCAGTCCGCGTAGCTTGTGTAGTGCGAAGTGCACTTCACGTAGCTACGCATAGCACTACTACGCAAACTACGCACAGGGTTACTTTTAATATTGACATGTCATGTACTGGCGTGATTTCCCGCAAAAAGCGTAACGCGAAATTCATGCAATTACCAATTTACTGGAATTTTATTCTGGGGCATAATTAGATGTTTCCAAGTCCTGCAAAGAATTGCTAACGCTGCCCTGGTAAAGCCATCACCACCCCTTGTTGTAAATAATTTTGTCCACCCTAAGCGTGGAAGGGTATACTCAGATGTGAGTCCCTTGCTCATTGCACCATCAGGATTCAAGCAAGCCGGGCCGAAGACGCCTGAAATGGCAGAAACCGGTCCCCGGAAGCTTGTTTCCTTCCCAGTGTAAGAATTGGCTTTTGTAGTCTGGTCTGCCCTGTTCCCATGATGCACTGGGCCAGGGACAGACTAATTTGCATACAGCCAGGTTCTGAAACTGGGATGGTGCAATGAGCTAAAAAACGGTGTTGGATCTAGCCCTGATCTTTTGACTGGGTGAGAGTACTCTGCTTAATTCAGAGACTCTGTCCATCACCACCCCCTTCTGGTAAAGCCATGGCATTTCTTAAGCAAGCGCAGGTTCAGTCCCATCCAAGGTACAACAGTCCTGCTAAGATGCAGCGTTAAAGTCTTTCGGAAGGTCTTTCATACAGAAGGGGGCTATCCGCTCACTTCGAGAACGCATGCTTCCAGAAGGTAGCGATTTCGACATACTCTTGTGTTTCTATATAGAAGACCACCCGGGGCAAAATTATTTATTTTCATTTGCTTTGAGACTAAGGAATTCCTGCAACTTATTTCACAACGCGCCTTCTCATCTTCCAAAGGGACTTGAGTTGAGACAGGGTCATGAATTCTCTGTTACTCTAGCATAACCGATGCTTGAGGATCGTGTGTTTAATTCACACCTTTCATTAATTAAGGCACCGTTATTAAAAACATACCGAGCGGCATTCTCATTGTAGTTAGAATCTGTCGCGGCACAGCAACACTAGGACGTCCTTATTCCCTTGCCAGTAAAACCCTTGCCCACGTCTTTTTTCTTCACTTTAGATACGGTGTGGGATAAGGCGTATGGAACATACGCATGCCTGCCCCTGAGACCGCTCTGACGTGTGGCGGGACAGGGCGGCCAGGCAGTGGTGACAAGTGGGGGTAGGCGGCTCCTCCGCAGTGCGCGCACTGCCAGGGATGAGCAGCGTGAGCGCGGCCGGAGCGCGCCGCTTCCTCGCAGAAGCAGAGCCGGTGCGCTTGCAGGGCAGCCAGAGGGCAGCTTACCTCCCCCCCCCCCGGACAGCAGCGGTGCGGTGCCCCCAGCAGCAGCCATGGACGCGCGGATCTGGGCACCCCATCTGCTACCCTTTGAACCCTGAAGATCCGGGGATCGGGATGGAGCACCCCAAAGTAAGTGCCGTTGCCCGGGTCTGTGTGCCCGCACCTGCTGGGTGGGGAAAGGAAAGTAGCCAGAAATGCCACCGCTTAGTCACAGGGAGCAGAGACGGGCCACTCGCGCTTCTGACTAGGACTACACTGTTGCTGATCATGAGGTAGTTCGTGGGCTCCCAGGCGCCCGAAGTACACAGCGTGCCTCACTCCCGTGGGCAAAGCGCTTTTATAGTTACTCAGTCGCTGGAGATGCATATCGTGCAATTAAAGTTAACACGTTATTCGTTTTCCATCCGGTGGATACTACTTTAGTATGCACTGCGCGACTGGGTGGAAACAGCAACTCTGTCATTTTATTTTTTCAGTTGCTGAAAGCAGCGCCTGGTTTGTCTTGCGGTACTCCTCTGGGGCAATGCTTCTGGCCGGAATGGAAAGTCGCGCTCTTTGCTTGCATTCGCCTGTGGTAAAGGCGCCTGCATAGGTGCCCTCGTGACACCGGTCGCATTATTTTACTTCTGATGCAATATACCGAGGCGGAGGGAACCTTATTTTCTGGAATGGTATGTCAATGGTTTCCTTTAAAATATATTACATCTCGAATATGGCTGTATTTTTATCACTAAGCTATGACACTTAAAACACCTGCTGGCCACGTGCACAATGTTGACCAGAATTGCAGGGCAGTGCCTGGTTGACAATAGATTTATAAATACTGAAGCAAAAAATAATATTAAGCATTTTTTAACATATGGTGCTTTATATTGATACTTTCTCGGTGTTTCATGGTGTGCTAGAAATCCGCCCTGTTTTATTGTTTGCTTGTCTGCATTAGCATAGTGCACTGCCTAATGTGGGAACAAAAATATAAATACATTATTAAAGTTACCTGAAGTCAAGTTAGAACTTAGAAAAAGAGGTGGGTCCCGAGTGTCTATTTTTGATGTAGAGTATCTACATATTCACGATAATTGTTATCGATCCAACAAGCGCCAGGAGCTGCGTGAACTTGTCACGTGCGCTGGACATTTTAACTAGGTGCTTTTGCTATATTCGAACACTTAATACCCACAATTTGTTCTCACTGTTTTCTCCTCATTATGTAGTCGCCTTAGGCAATGCGTTTAGGTGTGTGCACCCCACGCCCACGGCAGAGTCATGAACACATCACAGCTGCGTGTGTGTCACGCTTCACGGATATAGATTTACAATATCTGTATTGTGCGTTTGGCCAGCTGTGATTCATGTCTTCACAAACCGCATGTGCGATTGTGTAAAATGCATAACAAACATACATTTGTTAGGTCCTATGGCCCAGCAGCTATTTGGCAGCTATAATAAACGTCTGTGGGATTTTCTGTGTTTCTGGGAACAACGGCAGCTCTAACTACCCTGTGGCAGAGCAACACATGAATCATAATGCATGTTTTGATAAAGGTGTACTATTTCTTCAAATACATGGCACTAGCTTTGGTATGCAATAAGCACCTCTATATATGGAGATGTAGATTAGTAGCTGTTTTTCCAGTGGATCTGTGTTGTAATCCTGGCTTCCACGTTTCACTACAGTGTGTGATCTTTGGCTATTCTCCGCAGCTGCCTATGTCTCATTACTCCTTTCTTCCTCAAGTGGAATCATTAAGAAACTGCAACGTTCAATGTCACTATGAAGTGATGTATAAACCTGGGATGTTAAATATGACAGTAAAAATCGCAATAGCTTGTGTTCCTATTAAAGCTTAGTTAACATTCCTAACTGCTGATGGTATATTGTAATGTCTTCTGTACTGCTGCTCTGAAGATGGAAAAAGCACTGTGTTGGTCTGCAGGCAGGGTGAGGCATTTTGATTTAGATGTGTTAGGGAGTTGCTCAACTCCCATTGCAATACAAAGCTGCACACATACTTTCCCACGGTTGAGAGCTGCCTTTGACATGAAAAGCAAAAGTAAAGTATCCAATGTTGGATTCGTTTCTAAATCTCGGATGATTTATGGGACTTTTGTAACATTTGCTTTTATATTACAGGGGCCCTCTAATTCCAGTCCTCCTAAAATGTTCTAAAGATCTTGCCAACCATACTAACAATGCTCCTCAACAGCTCAGACAGAAGAACTTTGCCAGGCATTGAGAGTCTGTCCAATGTAACCTGCCACACTGAGCAGAAGGTTTCAGTTATATTCCCTCTCATCTTTATGACAGTCGGCATTACATCCAACAGCCTAGCAACTGCAATCTTGATGAAGGCATATCAGAGATTCAGGAAAAAGTCCAAGGCTTCATTTCTGCTCTTCGCCAGTAGCCTGGTGATCACGGACCTCTTCGGCCATCTCATCAATGGGACCATAGCGGTGTTCGTCTACGCGTCCAACAGGGACTGGATACGCATTGATCATTCAAACATTCTCTGCAGCATTTTTGGCTTGTGCATGGTCTTCTTTGGATTGTGCCCACTCTTGCTTGGTGGCGTGATGGCGGTTGAACGTTGCATTGGTGTCACCAAGCCAATTTTCCATTCGACGAAGATGACCTCAAAACACGTGAAAATAATTCTGGTGATGGTGGGGCTCTTTGCGTTGTTCATAGCTTCACTGCCCATCCTCAGCCTGAGAACCTATGAAGTCCAAGCATCCCGAACCTGGTGTTTTTATAAGACAGAGCAGGTGAAAGAATGGAGTGATCGATGCTACCTTCTCCTTTTCTCCAGTCTAGGACTGCTATCACTCTTTATTTCATTCCTCTGCAATGCAGTCACTGGAATTACCCTGATTAGAGTGAAAAGAAAAAACAAACAAAACCGCCAAGGCAGATCTCATCATTTTGAAATGATAATTCAGCTGCTTGCCATCATGTGTGTTTCGTGTATATGCTGGACTCCATTTCTGGTAAGCGAACAGGATGTGTACATATTTCGGATGTATGCATTTGCTTTAATGCTTCCTTTTGATGTTCAGGTCTGCCGCATCTGGTAGCCCTTTGTGCATGCTGTGCTACTTGAAGTAATGTATGTTTCTCCTATTTTACTCAGGCAGGTCATTCTTTCAGTGTCATTAGGAAGGGAAATCATCAAAGCAGCTCTTTAGAAAAATAATTTAAATTGTAGCATAAATCAGTACACCAGGACGCAACAGAAAGGAACAAGTTAATACAGGCATGGAATAATGCCAGCAATGACATTGGACTACTTATTAAACTCTCCTATTCAAATTGGATTTATAATATGATAGGTGTTGGTGCTATCACAGAAACTGATGTATTGATGAATAATAAGGACTATAAGTGGGTGAAGTCCCCCCTTGTTGATGTTGCAGGACTGAATTGCCGATGCCTGGGTTTTCCGCCACTTCTAGATTTCTGCATCTGGTCGAATAAAATGGTGTCTCTGGCAATAGACTGGATAAACATTCCTTATTTAACTGGCTATAATAAAATGCCTCCTGCTTACTCTTAGGCACACACCCACGCACACACACACACACACAACAAACACCATGCGTGTGCGCATGCGCACACACACCATTACCTCAGCATCTAAAAGTGAACACAAATCTTAAAATACCATTACACCTCACCACTGATTTGTATGGAGCAATGACAGACTCTGTGTGGCCCAGCAGATTCTTGAACTCTCAGTCCCACCCCATTTCCTTGCACCAAATGAATAATGCTGCTTTCATTTGGCTCAGAAGGCATAGAGGGAAATCACAGTAGAAGACACCCCAAAACGTGGCCGCTCCCTACCTCCACCAACCTCTACAGGAAGTGGTTCTTTATCTGGATCCCAGAGGAAAATGAATCATATGTAGAGCACACAGGCCCATTCATATATTAAAGAAAATCATCCACTATTTAAAATGGTCATGCTCTGGGGCATTTCTGAATTCAAGATGTTTCTGGACTGGGATACGGTATCACAATATTCTTCCCAGCAGGTTTTCAGTGGTAACTGATAACTAGGGAGCCTGAAATGACTTCAAAAGTCACAGATGAAAACCGTCAGCAACCTGAGTCTACAGGAATCCAGCTAGTCATGATTTCCGCAACTTAAACATTGATAAGGCCTTGACCAGGACTGGGAGTCGCCTGAATGTTCAGGTAAACTAGGTGGACGCTTTTATAGAGAGTTAGATTTTAGTATTTAGTTTCACTCGTCAACATATTATGATTTTTCTCTTGCACTCCCTAAGAGGGGGGAGACATTCGCAGGTGAAATAGTCACCCTGAGAGAAATGGCTCTATAGCATGGTTTTGTGGGCACACTATTGCACTGACTTCAGTCCCATTTTTTTGTTTTTGATCCTTCTGTGTTTCTGTCTTTCCTTCCATAAATGCTTTTTCCTTTGCTTTCCAATTTGTTTTGAATTCCTACCCACAAATTGCGTTACTCCTCACTTCTCTTTAAGTAGGTTTCCAAGATCCACTGTTGTGAGGTTGAGGTTGCACCTCTTTACTACCAACAAGACTATCCTGACATCTTTTAATGTCACCTGCCTGCCTCAGTTTTTCCTACTATTACTTAACTAATTACAGCTACAGGGTCAAAACTAGAAAGGATAATCCCACCAATAGGGCTCATCATGCAGTAATTCATATTGTATATGTTCAGTTCATCCCACGATATGGCATTGATTGTTCCTTTCAAAGTTTGTTGTCTACAAAACTTTAACTTTCTTCCTGAGGTCGTCTAATGACGAAAACATAATACACTGCATTGGGCAGCCCAGTCAGCCATTGTTTTGTTTGTAGTGTCATTCACATATTGGATCACCCCATAAGACAAGCCTGTCATGGGAGATGGCATGTTACCTGTTTTTCCCCCAGTGTTCATCTGAAACGAAGGATCCCACATGAGTCTGCTGTTGGTTAGTGGATAGCTGTGGTGTAACTCTGTGCTTCATACCTGCTTATTTAAGTTGTTCAGTACATACATGCTGCTCGACATTCTCTTATACACCGGATGATTAGACCTGCATCTTATTCCCTTTTAATAGAAAGCTTTAGACGAGGGCTTATGAGAGTGAAAATAATGTGGTGTATGTCAGGGCGCAGTGGAGTAGTAAGTGCCATCTTGCGGTGAGAGCTTTTCTCTCTCTGACAGGTGCTATGACAGCATATACAAGGTAGAGTTCTGGTAGAATATAATTGCAGTGTAAGACTAATGAGCTGAACTGAATTATGTGACCTATAAATTATATGTAAATCATAGGGAGCAATACAAATATGTTGCAATTTCATATTTTCATATGAAAACTGGTGATGGGAGTAGCAGCATCCAGGAGTCCTCATGCCAACTTCTGTTGAGTTACATCTCCACCCAGCACAAGCATAGTGGCTTCTTCCTTAGGCTGCTGGGGAGTAGAAAACAACTTGGCTTTACCGGCTTGAGCAGTTGCTGCTGGCTTTGGAGCCACAGGAATGCACTGGGCAATGTGCGCTAGTCAAACCCGAACCTTTGGACCATCCTACCCACACAGCCAGCATTGTTCACCCGGTGGGACTTCGTCACCGACATCTGCATATACTATTAAGGATGGCAGGATCAACGCCAGATATTACTAGGCAACTCAATTTCATCCAGGGTCATAGGCTGGCCATGGAAAGCAATCAATACAACACAAGAGAAAGCAGCAAATCCTCCTAGGATCTGAGCGGTATGTATGGCAGCATCCAGGTGGTTAAACAGAAAACAGTGTTTACAACGCTGCCATTACATCGCGTTCCATTTACAGCGTGGTCGTTACAATGACAACTTTGTTAGAACGCAATGCCTTTACATTGCAAGCCATTAGATAGACTTGCTGTAGGGGGCGAGCTAACCTAAGGAATAGTATAATTTACAATTCCAACACCTTCCTTACTGTTGCACAGGCTGGAGTTAGAATAGTAAATTATACTATTCCTACGTCCAGTGCTCCCCCTACAGCAAGTCGATCTAATGACTTGCGATGTAAAGGTATTGCGTTCTAACAACACAGTCATTGTGACAACCACGTTCTAACAGAACTCTATCTAATAGCATGCGATGTAACATGCTATATTCGGTTAAACTGGTCATTGCCACCTGTGGAGCAAAAGTGAACAGCAGGGACTACGGAGGATGCAAAGAACACCACTTTCTGGAGCCCGGTGCCAATGAGGGCAAGTGAGGGCGTTTGTGGGGGAGGAGGATGGAGAGGACGTACCATATGCTGTGGGAGAGGGATTATAGCAGGAACTTATTGCGTCTGCCAATGGTATTGTCTTCTCCACAGCATGCACAGATATTCACAGGATTTTGAGGAGGCGAACGTGGGCACATAGGATCAGCAAATAAAAGAAAGCCGGTGAGCGCGATGTTTTTCATTATAAAATAGCTAGGTATGGTGGCTTTGGCAAAGTATGCATGTATGGAAGAATGTATGTGGTCTTTCTATAGCGCAAACATAGCCAGAAGGCATCAGAGATCTGTACTTGATAAAAGGTAAGCAGAAAGTCAACAAATGACTGCAGAGGAAGCTGGGCTGTGGACGGTTGGTGCATTGTGATGTAGTTTTTTTTTATCAATGTGTTCACTGCAATCCAAGTAACTAAAGATAATACTGTTGGATCTTCATTCTTTTCACCTTCTTTCCAACATTCATTGTCCCTTTTTTCATATTTACCATTTTTCGTTCCTACTCCTTCTTTCAGGGCAAGATGCGGTGTTAACTTAAAAGCATACCCCTGCTAACCAGTGTAGCTGTGTGACTTTGCTCTTTTTTCTCATTGTGATTTAAATGTGGTTTTGTTGACTTTACAAAAGACTTCCATATAGAGTTTGTCTTTATATTACCACAATTAGAACAGTGCCATTCATAATGTTATGGTTGGTGAGCCCTTTTCCTTTTTTTTTCGGTCTGCGAGTAATCAGTGGCAATATCAGTTAGTGAGCACTGTCATTCACCTTTAGTGTGCCGGGGGCACAAGCCCTGTTGCACCCCAGTTGGATAACCATGTTGCTCCCTTTAGGCTCTTGAGAGTTAGAAACTCAAAAGCCGCATGACAGAATAAATAACATAACACCTAAGTAATGAGATCATACAAGAAGGAGATGTCAGCGGAAGGTTTTGGTATCCGACTTCCTAGTTTCTAATCCAGGCTTCGGACATCACAGCAAATTTATGTGAATCTGGGTAAATCACTCCATCTCCAGGAATCGTAAACCTGTCAAATGAAATTTGAATATAAAAAGTGAAGTTGTATAAATCAAAATGTGTAAATCTCCACATGATGAACATGGTCTTGTATCATCTACAGCTCCTCCATTAATGTGAAGTGCTTCTCTGCTGTTAAGCTAAATTCGTGCTATATAAATACATCTACACGAAATAAACTATTTTCTTTTTAGTGAGAGCTGTTTTCTAGAAAGTAAATAAATGTATGTACATTTAGGAAATGAAGGGTAGTAAAGCTAGGAGTAAAAACATACCATAAGAAAGCTTTAGCATATTGTGACATGAAAATAAACCTCATCACTGTGTTTACCAAGAAAAACATATGCCATGGTCACTAAGGACAGACAGTAAGTATATCTACACATTTTCTCACTTGGAATATAGTTTGAAGTTGACTTGAGGTATTATTATAAAAAAAATTATTTGTAAATTTTGTAGGCTAGTAAATAGGTGTCAGGGTGTCACTGATTACCAAACTGTGTGTAGCCAGACCCAAAATGTCTGTTCTCTACACCTGTGTCTCACAATGTGAGCTAGGAACAATTGCAGCCCTGTCGGTTTGAGCCTGCGATGCTGAGTTTCTGAAAACGACTTGTCCCTGAAACGAAAAAGCTCAAAAACACTCCATCCAAACTCTAACAGGTTTCACCCAAGTCCAAAAAGTCATTTATTGTGTCAAAAACCAGGTTCGTAATGTCACAGTTGCAAGTATTGGTGTATCGGGGCTCCAGTGTACCAATTGGGATTCGAGATTTAGTGTTTAAAGCACAGTCATTGAGAGTATCTAGGAAATAAATGGGGGCACGTTCTAGGGAAATGCACATCCAACAATTTCCCTGGAGGTACCAACGTTCAGCGTCTCCCATCTAAGAACTGACCAGTACTGGCCAAGATTTTTGATAAGTGAGGTAACACACATGACCAGCAGGATCCACTTGATCCCATTATTGAATAGTGGAGACTGGTATCTGAGACTTAGGGTCAGAAGCCACCATAATTTGAAAAGAATGTGTTGGACTTGGCTCTCTCTGCGGGTTCAACACCCATACTTTGTGCCTTCACCCCTCCTGTTTTCTGAATCTGTTTTTGTTGGCTTTTAGGACTCTGTCCACTTAACCACTGCTAGCCAGTGCTATGCTTGCACTCTCTCTTAATTTACTTGTAAGTCCCTAGTAAAGTGGTTCTACATGTACTCAGGACATGTTAATAAATTCTACTAGTGGAATTGCAGCACTCATTGATCCACATACTGAAGCAGCCTTTAAAAACATGCCCTAATCCTGTCATTGCAGCCGGTGTGGAGTTTTAAACTGGATTTTTAACCTAGCAAAAGAAACCTTTTGCCAGGCCTATTCCTTACTTTTGAATACATTAAAAGCAACCTCTAGGATAGACACTAAACAGTCCACAGGGTAAGGATCATTGTGATTAAAAAGGTGTACATGTACGTTAAAGTTTTAGCTGTCCCGGTAGTAGGAAACTCTTACATTTGTTTTTCACTACTGTAAAGCCTAGCTCTTTCATAGGATAACATTGGGTTATCTTATTAAATTTAATAAGTGCTAACCTTTGTTAGGGGCAGGTTGAAATGTCATGTTTTGGTGTCTAAGGAATTGTAATTTATAATCCTCTTTAATGATAAAGTACATTTCTAATCAGAATTCTGAAAATGCCACTTTTAGAACGTTTTCTTGTCCCAACCGTATGGTGCCTGCAGCCTGTTTCCTGGGTCTCATGTCTAGACATAGTTGGCAGTTGACCTTTGTGTATTCGTACCAGACTGTGTTACCATGGAGGATTGGGAGTTGGCAGGATGGGCTATCCAGACAGGATGGGTGTAGGCAGAGCTATCACCTACCACACCTGTTTTTCACACAAGCTGGCTCAGCACAGTCACCAAGGATTTCACACTAGCCTTTTGTCACTCCAGTCATCCTTGCACCAGGTCAGGGAGAAAGGAATGCCATCTGTGGGAGGAAAACACCAGAAATTTCGTCCACTTCAAAGCTGGCACCAGGTATAAAAATAGGACCCTCAGACCCACTCCTATATACACTCCTGGACATGTGGATACTACAGAAGAAAGACCTCCCTGCTGCTTTGAGACTTACCCTGCTCTCTAAGAAGGAAGACTGGACCTGCTCCCTTTTTCCAAGGCAGAATGATTCCAAGGGTCAGCTGGGTGACCTCGTGTTCTGAGCTACAGGGACACAACAAGCTCTAGAGGCTTCCCTGCAACTGCCCAGCTGACCTGCAGCAACTGGCCATACCTGGCCCTGCAAATCGACCTGCCTGAGCCCTGCTGGCTTCTGCTAGAGTGAGTCCCTGAGCCCCAAGAGTTGCCCAGGTCTTGATCCCTGGATTGGCATCAGAGGGCAATCTTCAGAAGTAGAAGGAAAATCCAAAAGTTTCGGACTCTTCACACATGTGAACCACTCCATGCTGCTGAGGTCTTGCCACCTGTGACAAAAGTGAAGGGGAAGATGCGGTGCACCCAATTCTTCATGCTACAGAGATGACTAGCAACACCAGATCTGCACTTCATGCTACAGCAACGAAAGCCTGCGGTGACCGCCAATGTGAGGCTCCAGCAACGGCTGTCTGCGCCGACCAATTAGGTATTCATGCTACAGTGACGACCAATCACGATACCCGTCTAGCTTTGAACATGACAGTGACAACCATCCACAACACTCTCCTAGTGGCCTCCTTGAGGTGAAACTGGACTTTTCATGTCGAAGGTTGAGAAGGTACATTTTCAGCGGTACTAACCCAGTCCCTCTCTTCGTCGCAGGCTCTATCATGGTCTGTGTGAACTTATGACTTTCCTCTGGGCTAGCATGACCAAATAGGTGTGAGTGCACTTTGTGCTTTTAGGTTATTTAAAATCTTTGAAACTGCACAACTCCGGTTTATTGTTTTGGTCTCGTTTCATTATTACATTTTAGTGTATTTTTCTAAATTGAAGTGGGGTTTGCGTGTTTTTTTCAATATATTACTGTTTATGTGCAGCATAAAAAATTTACACAATGCCTCTAACTTAAGCTTGACTGCTTTTGTGCCTATGGGGGAAGTGTAGCCCTTGACTTACGCAGCAGTCATTACAGACACCTTCACTTATAAGGATTGAAATGCGATTACAATTAATTCAGTAATTCACAAACATAAAAAATCTTTTAGCAGCAAGAACTCAATTTCTTGCCTTTTTAAAAAAACAATCTTAAATCATGGTGCTCCTATTGGAGTTGTGATGAAGGGAAAGTGACAAAGTGAATGAATGGTGCGCAAGTGCTATACAAAATGCAGGCATATACATGTGGCTGATAAGGACATTTTCATGTAAAACCAACACTCCCAATAGGAGTGTGGAAATGCTAAATCAATTTAAAATGTCAGTCCGCTGTTGTAATTGTCAAAGTTTCGACCCACAATTCACAATAATTTAGAGGAGGGTCATCATCAGGAAAGAAAACATATAGAGGAGTCACCTGGGAATGAAATAATCAAGTGTCAATCTAAATGATGATTGCATGTGCGCTAATTCTAATGTTAGAGAATGAATAATGGTCTGAAAAACATACCACCAGTGGATTATGTCATGAGATCACACAATCAGGAATGACCTGAATATGTTGCACTACGAGTAGCAAATTTTCATTTGAAAAATTCCACTCTAACGGCCACATGCATCATTTTAGGATTTTGCATTTCCTAAATTGCGAAAATTAAGGAATCGCAATTTAGGAATTGCAAAATCCTATGCATCAACAAATCCGATTTTTTTGGGGGGATTTCTTAATTTTCGGAATTTGCGATTCCTTAATTGCGAATCGCAATTAAGGAATGGCATTACATTGATTCCTATGGGCCTAGAGGCCTATAGGAATCAATGCTGTTTTGCTTCTTTTTTTTTTAGGATTCGCAATTTGTTGATGCATTGCAAGGGTGCTGAGGGGGGTCCAAAGGACCCCCCCCTGCACCCTTGAAATGTTTTTTAAGTGCAAGTTTCACACACACATGTCCAAAGGACATGTGTGTGTGTAACATGACACTTTACAAAATGCTTTTTTGAGCTTTTTTGGAGGATTTCGCAAATTAACACGAGGGTCAACCTCGTGTTAATTTGCACCTCCTATTTGAAAATTCACATTTTTAAAAAAAATCATGCATTGCATTTAAGGAATCGCACAAATGCGATTCCTTAAATGCAATCGCATTTTTAGGAATTCCAAAAAATTGCGTTTTTTGGAAAAACGTTTCATGCATACCAAAAAATGATTTTGGAATCGCAAACGGCCGAATTTTCCGATTCACACCGTTTGCGACTCCAAAATCGTTTGATGCATGTGGCCGTAAGACCTTTCTTTCACAATACTGAGAGCTCATTTCATAATCACTCATCATGCTATTTTGCTTTGTTTTTATGCCACGACAAGAATGTGGTCTTGAAAAAAAAGTATACTATCCATACTTTTGAAAATTTCAAAAATTTATATTTAAAATACTGCTGCAGCAGATGAAAGGTCAAATGCAATTCTAAGAAAAGGGAAATATCCCCATGAGTAATAAATGCTGCTACATTTTTGATTTCCTCTGTAGTGGTACCTGGTGGTTAAGCAGAGGACAAGTCAACCATGAACAACCATTCATTCCTCTTTGTTTTTGTCAATAATTCTTTGACCTTTGGCAGCCAATACTTGTCAATTAAAATATTTTTGTTTAGATCTCTCAAATCTAGGCAAATGCTGATCTCACAATTTGCTCATCACACTACCCCCAAAGGATACATCCATTCAGTTGATTCTACTGGTTCTATTATTCCAGCACTCTTCAGTTTTCTTAGCTCTTGTTCAATCTCCCATGTCTCACAACCATAGGAATAATTCTTATTTTATGTTATTCACTAATTGCCTTCTCTTTGAAGATAATGGGTGTTGGACTTGGCCCTTTTGGCAGGTTCACCCCTAAACTTTTTGTTTTTAAATATGACCTGGTGTTAGTTGTTTTTGGCTTCTGCGCACTTTAACACTGTGTCCCAGTGTAAAGTGCGTGCGCACTCTGAGTGCGTGTGGTGAGATTGGCCTGCCCTCCCATAGAAATGCACGGGGATATGTGTGTCCATGGTAGTTCCTGATGTGTGGGGAGAGAGGGAAAAAGCCTCGAGAGTGCCGAAAAGAGCATCAAAAAGAGAAAAAAGAAGCACAAGGTAATGCAAATGCCTAAATAAGGACAAAAGAAGATTAAAAGGTGAAAAAAAAGCACAAACAGATGCAAAGAAAGGCACCTTAAAGGAAAGGAAACATAATATATATATATATATATATATATATATATATATATATATATATATATATATATATATATATATATATATATATATATATATATATATAAAACACGGATTCCCGGTGAAAGCCAGTACCTGCTCGCGAGTGGGTCATTTTCAGGGTCCCGGAAACCCAATATAATTATCCAACCATTCTCCCATCAGGAAAACACGTAAACGACACACCAGGAGTTGCTGTGCTCGAAATTTTAATTGGCAGCAAAAACAAACAACGCGTTTCACCTCACGGCTTGTTCACGTTTGCTGTGAACTCCAAACCATAGTCCTTTTACACTTTCAATTGATTGTCATAAAAATAGGACTTTTTGTGCACACCTATACGTGGGAATATAACGGACATATTGGAACAGGAAATAACATCATTTTTTGCCAGTTACAATTGTAAATTAAGATTGTAAAGCTGCACGATGGCCACAATTCACATTCTTTTAACCAAGTTTTTTACATATTGCTCTATGACAATCCGCTGTGATCGGTTTAACCAAAGATATTTTTTGTGTTTTAACAAAGATATTTTCAACCAAAAACATTCTTAAGGTCACATCTAACCATGTAGTTATAAGTGGGTTACCCAAAACGTATAGGTGTGCACAAAAAGTCCTATTTTTATGACAATCAATTGAAAGTGTAAAAGGACTATGGTTTGGAGTTCACAGCAAACGTGAACAAGCCGTGAGGTGAAACGCGTTGTTTGTTTTTGCTGCCAATTAAAATTTCGAGCACAGCAACTCCTGGTGTGTCGTTTACGTGTTTTCCTGATGGGAGAATGGTTGGATAAATATATATATATATATATATATATATTACCTACTGGCGGTCGCCAGTAGGTATATATAGTTAGGATTTTTTCTCTATGGGTTTTTTGAAAATTCTATGTCTAATAACTTTGGCGTTTGTGGACGGAATCGGCTGAAATTTTCAGGAAAATGGCACATTTTGTTTCTGAGCAGCCCTTGAAAATTTGGGGGGGGTTCGTCCAGTGGGGGCCGAGAAAAAAGGGGGGTCCCAAAACGTGTTTTTAACATTGAGTTTTCCATAGGGCGGTTGGCCTCACTTTTAGCCCGAACGGCTGAATGGATTTGCACGAAACTTGGCAAAATTGTAGGGACTGGTAGCCCGATGTGCCTTTTGTAGGTCTCAATATATGTGCTCCAGTGGATTTTGAGAAATTAACGTTTAAAAAAAGATATATATCTGTAACAGCGGACCGGTTAGCGCTCTGGTTCGCGGACTTTTCGCGCAACGGAGCTTTGTGAAGCGAAGCTGATTGGTTCTCCGGCGTCTGTCAACATTCCAAACAGTCCGTAGCGGCCGCCATCTTGTCTCTCGGTAGGATCGAGAGACAAGAGGAGGTCAAAACAAAGGGGGAAATAACTATAAGGGGGCATAGTAGATCCTCGCTGACCCCCTAGGTTTGATGTGGAGGTTTTAAAAGGGCCCCGCGGGGCAAAAAAAAAACAAAATAATAATAATCGAACGGCTGAATGGATTTGCACGAAACTTGGCAAAATATTAGGGACTGGTAGCCCGATGTGCCTTTGCTAGGTCTCAATATATGTGCTCCAGTGGATTTTGAGAAATTAACGTTGAAAAAAAGATATATATCTGTAACAGCGCTCCGCTTCGCGTACTTTTCGCGTTACGGAGCTTTGCGAAGCTGATTGGTTCTCCGGCGTCTGTCAACATTCCAAACAGTCCGTAGCGGCCGCCATCTTGTCCCTCGGTAGGATTGAGAGACAAGAGGAGGCCAAAGCGAAGGGGGAAATGACCATAAGGGGGCATAGTAGATCCTTCCTGACCTCTTAGGTTTGATGTACCATTTTGCCAAGTTTGGTGTAATTCCGTTCAGCCATTCAGGCTGTAGACGTATGTAAATGTCCTATGGAAAATTGCATGGGGAAAACACATTTGAAAGTGTTGAAATTTAGAACCAATTAAAATGTTACTTTGGTTTTGTATTTGTGTGTGATGAAAGTTAATTGGTTATGTATATATGTCAAATGAGAGGAAACCACAGCCATTTTGTGATACTACTGTCTGAGGTACATTTGTGAGGAATTTTTGGTGGTGAATTTCTGGTGTTTGATTTACACAGTACTAACACTTCTGCTACTTTTAAAAAGGTGAGTTGTTAATTTGTAAGGGGAACTATGTTGTACACTTGAAGATAATTTGAAAAATGTTTTCTGTTATTTATTTGCAGTCCTTCTGTTATACTAAATACTTGATGAAGTTAGTTTTATATTATGTATTACTAAAAACGATAAATGAAAGTGATTATTTTTTTCTGCAATTTACAGCAAGCAATTTCAAAATAAAATGGCTCACAATGAAGAGACCGTGGCAATTTCTTTTGAATTGTCCACTACATTGATTGAAATTGAGAGCACCAATAATGAAATATTGTCACAAGGAGGACATGACTTGTATGATTCCATTAGATTGATTGAAATGGACAGCACCAAGAATGAAATATTGTCACAAGGAGATGACTTGAATGATTCCACTACATTGATTGAAATTGAGAGCACCAATAATGAAATATTGTCACAAGGAGGAGATGGCTTGTATGATTCCATTAGATTGATTGAAATGGACAGCACCAATAATGAAATATTGTCACAAGGAGGAGATGACTTGAATGATTCCACTACATTGATTGAAATTGAGAGCACCAATAATGAAATATTGTCACGAGGAGATGACTTGAATGATTCCACTACATTGATTGAAATGGACAGCACCAATAATGAAATATTGTCAGAAGGAGGAGATGACTTGAATGATTTTTTTGATCAATCTCTTGATGGCGAATTTATCGAGTGTTTGGAGACCATAGAGTTACAAGAATCATCATTGCAGACTTTTAATGAGGAGATTCCAGATGAGATGATTGAAGAGGAAATTACTGATGAGGACATGTTACTAGTTGTTTCAAATTTAGAAAATTCTGAAGAATAAATTTATATTTAGAAATCAAAAATTGTTTGAGACATTATTTATTTTTATTTTTAATTTATGAGGTTGTAGCGAAGTGATTGTAGTATAAAATGAGACTTATAGTATAGAGTGCAACATTTTTATGTTACATGGTAAGTTTACTCATATTTACTTCCCTTCTGCCACTATATTATCTCCAATGTGTATTTGACATGTCTTCTTCATCTCCGGCCTCCTTTCTCTCAGTGTGTGTCTCCGATGCATCTTATCGCTGGTATTTTGTGTAATTACAGAAGAGAGTAAAATAAAATAGTTCGGAACGTGAAAAGGGGGCAAAGTAGAGTACTCCTCACCCCCTAGGCCTTTTTAGGCGGTCCCAAAAGGATCAGTTTCTGCTTTCCTGAGAGATTATGGTATGAGTTCCATATACCACAATAACTTGCATTACAACATGCAAGATATCTATCTCCTATTACCAACTTTTGGAGATATTCGCGCTAAGCGCGAATATCTCCAAAAAGTAACACCTGCCCTGAGCAGTTCTTAGCCATGTTATCCAATGGGAGGTGGATAACATGGCTAAGAGTATTAGCTCGGTAATGCATGAATATCGCTGAGTTTTTAGCGATATTCATGCATTGCGGCCGTTTATTATCGCATTTGCGATAAACCTTGATAATAGTAAGGTTTATCTTCGATAATTTCTGACGATGCTTAGTGGTAAAAAATTGGTTGGTAAGCATCGTTAGCGATAAATATCGCTTAACTTTGGTAATATGCCCCAACGTCTGTTAACGTTCGATTCGAAGGAAATGAGGAAGTGTTGAAAAACATTGTCTGCGCCATCTTGCCTTTTTTGAAATGCCACACTTTTGTCGTGCACGGCAGCCATTTTAGATGTCTTGACCAGACCCACTCTCTGCACGCTGTCGATTCGTAGCATGGCTCCTCACCCTCGTAAGCATCTCCCCCAGGCACTGGTCACCACCGCTCTCTGTCTTATGCATGGGCAATAAACCTTCCCCCATCTGCGCTGCTCTTCCCTGAGAATCACACTCTGTGCCCGCCCGACACCTCCCTTTCGCCCTATTCACTACCGCACCCTCTGACACTCGTCTTCCTCTGTGTCCGAATGTCCAGGCCGGTCCTAGGCTATCAGCTAGCCCTGCAGATGTAGTTTATGGCCCCAGCTGTAAAGAATCACCCCTCTTCAAAGGAGTTATAGTAGATCAAGGCCCACACCCGATGTGATCCGTCACAGCACACGCGTTCCTACTATCTGAAAACCATCCTGTATTGTGATTGGGGAGGGGACCGAGCCTGAAGCGGAAGATTCCAGGAATGACTCTTTGTACATCAAAGTTTTTACAATTATGTGTCACATTAAAAATATATAGCACTCCAACAAAGTAGTAGGAATATAAAACTTTAATAACATATAAATATATACAACAAAACAAAAACAGTAAAAACATTTAAACAACGAAGAGACCGTGGCAATTTCTTTTTAATTATCCAATAGATTTATTGAAATTGACAGCACCAATAATGAAATATTCTTGTCAGTAGCGGTCTGTTGTGCGAAAAGTTCCAAGGCAGCAGAACGCGCTGAAATCTAGATGGCACGAAAGTGATGTCTAGTAAGTTGCCGCCCAGCAAAAAACGGCGTGGGGCGCCGCGGGGGTGAGTGAGTCCAGTAGGCACCACAGCTATTCTTACCGGCATTGCAGAATTACTGCTGGGGACAATGCCTGTGCTGTAGCAGGGTCACAGCAGAAACAAAAAGGATTCTGTTGAAGATGTTGTTGGTTTTCAATTTGAAAACAGTTCTGGTGTCAACTGCTATGCTAATGTAGTGGTTAATGTTTTGTTTTCTCTAGAAAATGTAAAAGAGGGGGAGGCAGTCCAAAGTTCCGTTAAAAGGGCAAAGGAAAGGATCGGTGGTTTGAACTATCAGTCAAAAAGGGGAGGGGGTGCAATAATTTTTCCTACCGGGTCACACTGTGCTTTCACCGGAAGTGAGGTCTGCAGGATTGTAGTAATTCAAAGTGAGGCTGGCGCCAGCATGGGAGCGCCGACGTCCCGCGGATACAGTTTCGTCACTCCACGGGCGATCATGGCAGTCATTCCCCATCGGGGGTCGGAGACTCCCGCGGCTCCTCTAGAATCTTCAAGGTCGTGGAGGACTACGGTGGTGGAGTCAACCAGTGACCGGGCCATTTCTTTATGTTGGGCCCGCTCTTGCCAGGTCGACCGCCATTTTGAGAGTTCGGCAGCTACCGGCGATCGCGGGGTCACATGAGCGGACGGGCTCCACCCTGCCGGGCGAGACGTTGCAGCATGGCCACAGTGGAAGAACCGTTATCTAGGTCGTTCCGAAACTGTGCAGCACTGTAGTTGTTAGGATGCCACCGCCTGGAGCGCTGAGGGTGCAGCTGGGAAGCCTCCACCTGGGGAGGCGGGAGAGGCCTGTTCGCACCGTCTCTCCCTCCCAGTGCACCCCACGGCGTCTCGCTTGAGATTTGTTATGGCCGGACCAGGCGATGAGGACGAGGGGGGGGTCGGAGGCATGTGCAAGACATCCCCCTCCAGTGTTGTCGCAGCCATTATAAAAGAAAGAAGTGTCCCGTCCGTCTTCGGGCCGGGCTTCCGGTGGATGTCGGCCGGACGCCCCTGGCTCTGGCCCCATGAATGGGTTTCTTGGTTTATCGGCTGCAGCCGGATCCCGTCGGCCTCGGCCCCCCGACCGTTGGTGGTCGGACCGGAAGAGCATGTGGCGGGACTACCTGCAACTCTCAAGGGCCACCGCGGCCGGACTGGGAGAGAGAGGGGAGGGTCGAGGAGACATTCCCCCCCCCTGCAACTGTTCAGCGTTGTAAAGGCAATCCCCTGGCCGGGTCCCGCTGGTCTCGGCCTCTCCTCCGGCTACACCCTACGTTAGGATCTCCTGGCCGAGGCGTGGCAGCAGGACCTGCCTTATATGGGCTGCTCCCGGCTGGGCGTAGCCGGAACCCTGCCCCACCTTGGAAGTTTCCAGAGTGGGGGTGGATGTTCTACTGACTTGCATTTTCCCTAGTCTATCGATTTTTTGGGCGTGGCAGGCGGTGGGACAGCGAGGGGTGATTTGGTTTCTCTTACTGTTTTTCTGGTCTCTCACCACTGGCATATTTTAACGTTTTCTTGTTTCTAGGACATTAATAGGTTTTATCATTACGTTATGTTATCGTTTCTTTGTTCGTTGTTTAATAAAAGTTCATGTTCATCAGTGGCCTACTGATTTTCGTTTTCCTATTTTTTTCTTTCCAGGTTGTTTCATGGTAAAGTTTCTGTTAACAGGATACAGTGATCACTTCGTTATTATTGCATATGTCCTTTTCACTAGGGGTGCTCTCTGGTCGGGCCAGATGACGTATCTCTAGTAAATGGTCCGGGTGAAAAAGGTGCATCAATCAGTGGGGAGTAGATAGGCATGACAGATTACAACGGGGGAGAACGGTCCGCATTACGTACCCTTTCACTACTTGCAAAGATTTTCCTACGTTTATTTGCAAACAGGGAATACCTCCAAAAAGAACTAATTCCCAAACAGTCAATGTTCGGACAATCAATCAATCAATGAGGAATGAAATAGGTACGACGTGTTAAAGGCTTGCGTTACCTACCCTTCACTATCTGCAAAGGGAGATAGAATATTCCTATTCTTCCTCGTTTGCAGGTAGAGAAGATCGTTAAGAGAATTAACTTCGAACAATTCAATGCTCGATTGAAACAATCAACAAGGGGTACTGTGAACACAAATGAACGCCGCTTTTATACATACGCATTGCTATTTTCAACAGGTTGTTCCTAATGTTTCTATTTTAGCGAGGTCAAAAGAGATCCCATTAGTGGCCTACTGATTTTGCTCGATTCCTTTTGTTTTTTTACACGATTTTTCGCTATCTGCAAAGACTAAACAGAGTATTGCGACTCTGTGCTTGTTTGTAAATAGAGAATGAACCAAAGAGAACAATCAATCAAATGGAGAGAGAAGCAGGCACGACGGATTACAAAGGGGGAAAGGGCTGCGTTAACTACCCTTCACTATCTGCAAAGAGAGAGTACTCCTAATAGAAATGAGGGGTGGGGGGCAGCAATCAAAGCAGATCAGTGTGCATAAACACGAAAAAAAAAAATCTTACCACGTACTTGACATTCGACAGCTTATGATATTTGCTATTAAAAAACCATTGACATTCACTGAAAAAACCATAGGTTATAGACCATATATAGTTAGGAATTAGCATTTACAAAACCTTGAAAATTCACTGAAAAAACCATAGGTTATAGACCATATATAGTTAGGAATTAGCATTTAAAAAACCTTATTTTACTCACACAAAACCATTGAAATTCCATATATAGTTAGTTGCACTAACTATATATTGCGCACCCGCAATCCACTGCTGATGATGTCACATATTACATCATTCATGACATGGTTAGTGACATCACTGATGACATCACTGATGACATCTCAAATGACATCACTGATGACATCACTGATGACAACATCCAGTGACTATGTTTCTGTAAAGTTAAAATATGTCTTACATATTGAAGAATGAGTGGATGTATAAGTGTCTGGACGAAGGATTTAGTAGGTGCATGACTGAATGTATGAGTGAGTGATTAAATGTGTCTCACTGAGTGCATGGGTTAGTGACTAAACTGTCTTAATTTGTGCATCATTATGTCTGTTGTTCTGTAAACTGCTGCATGTGTTGATCAGTAGCTATATGAGTAACTATATGGGTTATTGATTGATTGCCCAAGTATTTGCATGGGAGACTGAGTGTGTGTGTGGCTGGATGGGAGGTGTGTGACTCTGTACAGATCAATGTGTACTTGTATCAATGATTGTATAAGAGAGTAAGTATGTGTTAGTATATGGTTGAAAACGTAAGGTGCTCTATGTTTAACTGTATAGAGTAGAAAATGGAAGTGTGATTGATTCTTTACAGGACTGACTAGGTGTGTGAGTAACTCCATGGATGAGTGGCAGAGTGTGAGTGTCTGTATAGGTGTATGAGTGCATATGATTGTGTTGTAAACATGAGTGATTGTATGTATGAATGATTGTATGGGTGAATGAGTGAATGTGTGTGTAGACGTAGGAATCAGTGAGTACGTATGTAGTAACTAGTATTGGTGTGTCAATGGTTTCAAAAATTATACTCTGTTTTTAACACTGGGTGAAACAGAGGTTATATTAAAATGTGAGGAGATGCATTGTATTGTCACATGAATGATATCATCAGTGATGTGGTCATTGATGTCAAATGAGATGTCATCAGTGATGTCATCAGTGATGTCATTTGAGATGTCATCAGTGATGTCATCAGTGATGTCACTAACCATGTCATGAATGATGTAATATGTGACATCATCAGCAGTGGATTGCGGGTGCGCAATATATAGTTAGTGCAACTAACTATATATGGAATTTCAATGGTTTTGTGTGAGTAAAATAAGGTTTTTTAAATGCTAATTCCTAACTATATATGGTCTATAACCTATGGTTTTTTCAGTGAATTTTCAAGGTTTTGTAAATGCTAATTCCTAACTATATATGGTCTATAACCTATGGTTTTTTCAGTGAATATATATATATATATATATATATATATATATATAAAAGAAGTAACAGAAAACAACAGTGAAAAACACAGAAGCAAGTGCCACAAAGAGCACAAAGAACAGCAATAATGGCAGATGAAAGGGGCGAAAGGCAGAGCGCCCAATTTCGCAGACCTCTCCCATTCAACTTGTCCGAGTCACAAGTGGGTATACAATGGGAGAAATGGATAAGGAGATTTGAAAGATACATGGAAGCCACGGATGTGACAGAGGCCAAACAACTGGGCCTATTCCTCAACTTCGTAGGCGATAAAGTAGAGGATCTACTAGTGACCCTACCAGGAGAAGAGACTTCCACGTACACGAGACTAATAAAGTGCCTAACTAACAAATTTGATCCACAGAGGAACGTAGATTTTGAGCGATACACCTTCATAATAGCGTTCCAGCACGAGGACGAATCATTGGAATGCTTTGCAACGCAACTGCGGAAGCTAGTAACTCACTGCGAGTTCAACAAATTCGATAATGAACAAGCGATTCTCCTGCGCATCATTGAAGGATGCCGTGACACGAACTTCCGGGCGAGAATCCTGAAGAAACCAACATCCCTGGAAAAGATCCTGTCACTAGCACGAGCTGAGACAAGAGCGACAGCGCAATCGAAGGAGATAGAGCGAAAGGAAAGGCGAGTCGAACAAGCACACCGCATGATGGACAGCAGCCGCTCGAACAACTGGAAAAAGGGGCAAAATGAACAGGTGACAAGGAAGCACCCGGAATCGACCTGCTACAGATGTGGCCTTGAGTTTCCACACAGGGGCACGTGCCCGGCATTTGGCCAAACATTCAGGAAATGCAACAGAAACAACCACTTTGCCAGCGTATGCCATGGACTGCAATTTAGAAATGAAAGAGGAAGAGCGGGAACACCGCGAATGATGACGAGCAGGCATGTCAGACATGTCGAAACAGCGAACAGAAGCTCCTCGATAAAGTCAGGAGAAGAAAGGGAAGAAGAAAAAGTAGAACGACTCTACCGCATGTCAGACGCTGCTGCCATGTCCGCTGATGAAAGCGAAAAGCAAGAAAGCATCCGCCTGGTGGAGAAGAACACGATAAAGAAAACGGAGTCTGTGATCATAGGCGTAGGACCACACAAGGCAAGGTTTGTTTTGGACAGCGGCGCAACATGCAACATTATGTGCATGTCGGAATACGAGAAGATGGAAGTGAAACCTACGTTGAAGCTGTCCAAAGTAGAAGTCTTCACATGGGGGTCAAGAAAACCAGTGACAAACATGTGAAAATTCACAGAAAACCTACCATGCAAAGGTCAAACGATAAAGGAAGAGATTCACGTGCTGAAGGGTGACATTCCAGCACCATGCTTACTGAGCAATGTCACAGCACAGATAATGGGCCTCATCGAAATGACATGCAACATGTCAGAGAAAAAAACATCTTGAAGGAATACCCCAAGTTGCTGCAAGGACTAGGGAAGCTAAAGGGGCGTCAAATAACGTTGCACATCGATGAAGCAGTGAAACCGGTAGCTCAGCACCACCGGTGAGTGCCAATACATCTGCAACCGCAAGTAGAAGAAGAGCTTGAAGCGCTGCTCAAGCAGGATAACATAGTACCCGCAGAAGGACCGACGACCTGGGTGTCACCAAAAGTGGCAGTACCGAAGAAAGACACGTCCAAAATAAGGGCGAGACAAACTAGTAGTCTTTGTCCACATCTTCTCCAAGAAAGGAATGTGGCCAGATCGCAGCAAAGTGGACACGCTGGAAAGAGCGAAACAACCAGTTGACATTGCAGAAGTGAGGTCATTCCTCGGCCTTGCAAGCTACTGTGCAAGATATATCAAAGACTTTGCTACGGTGAGTGCACCCTTGAGAGAACTGACAAAACAGGGCCAGAGTTTCATGTGGACTGAAGACTGCAGCAGAGCTTTCGAAGAGATAAGACATCCCGTGACAGCAGTAGATCATCTGGCGTATTTTGACCCTCTGCTGTGCACCGAACTGACAGTAGATGCCAGCCCAGTGGGTTTGGGGCCCATACTGGCACAACACAGACCAGGCAAAGACTCACCGAGATGTGTAGTAGCATACGGAAGCAAGAGCCTATCAGATGTTGAAAGAGCATATTCCCAACCGGAGAAAGAGAGCCTGGTGGTAGTATGGTCATCTGAACACTATCACATGTTCATCTATGGAAAACTATTCACAATAATAACGGATCACCAATCACTGATAACAATTTATGGAAATCCCAATGCAAAAATACCGCCCCGGATAGAGAGGTGGGGAATACGGCTAATGGACTACAATTTAAAAATAATACACAAGCCCGGAAAGGAGCACAACCCGGCTGACTACATGTCAAGACACCCCCTGCCACGTGCAGTGGAGGCAACCACAATGGCGGAGGAATACCTAAGCTTCGCGCTGAAACACAACACACCAGCATCAATAAGGATGGAAGAACTGGAACGGGAAACGAAACAAGACCCTACCATGCGAGCAATACAGAAGGTGACAAGACAACAACGGTGGAGGCATGTCAACAACAACAGCATTCTGGAAGAAGGGGTAGTAAAAGAGGAACTTCTGGCGTTCAAAAAGATCCATGCAGAGCTCTCAGAAAGAGAAAACGGAATCATGATGAGAGGCACCAGAATTGTGATGCCCTGCGCACTGCGGAGATAGACGGTAGGGCTGGCCCATGAGTCGCACTGAGGAATGGTAGCAACCAAGAAAATGCTACGAGAAAAAGTATGGTTTCCGGGACTTGACAGCATGTTTAAAGCAGCCATCATGCACTGCCACATCTGCCAAGTGACGGGGCCGCCGTCCAAGCCGGAGCCAATTCAGATGTCTGAACTCCCGAAGGCAGTGTGGACAGAACTGGCGGCTGACTTCTATGGGCCCCTGGAGACAGGAAACTACCTGTTGGTATTAATAGATGAGTTCTCCATGTTTCCAATCGTAAGGCAGGTAGCGTCAACATCGGCAAATGCAACGTTGCCAGTCCTGGACGATGTGTTTGCAGCATGGGGCTCACCGCAGACATTATAGACTGACAATGGCCCCCAATTCTCAGGCGAACAGTTCAGAAGATTTATGGAATATCTAGGGATCCATCATAGGAAAATAACACCTCTGTGGCCACAAGCAAATGGAATGGCTGAACGATTTATGGGAACGATTAAAAAGGCGATACAGCGAGCAAAGATAACGCAAATATCAATAGGGCAAGGCCTATGTCAAATTCTGCGGGACTACAGGAACACTCCTCACAGCTCCACAGGATGTGCCCTGCAGAGTTGGTGCGGGGGCGCTCGAGCAGGACCAGGCTACCACAAGTAGGAGCAATGACAAGTGTGGAGTGAAGCAACATAGCTGTCAGAGACGAGGAAGCGAAGGCAAAAATGTATGCGTATGCCGATTGGAGGAGGCACGCCACACCAACAAAAATAAAAGAAGGAGATCCCGTAGTAGTGCGGCAAAGACAACTGCGGAAGTCGGACAGCGCATTCTCAAGTGATCCTCTGACGGTGACAGAAGTGAGGGGACCAGTGATAACAGCATCAGCAGGGCGATATCACATCACGAGAAACAGTTCGCATTTCAAGGAATTAAAGACAAAGGAAGAAGAACCGCAAGCACCAGTGCTGGAGGAAGTCAAACAGGAGGAAGAGGCACAAGTGGACAACAGAGAGACACGACCGAGAAGGGAGTGCAAGAAACCACAGAGACTGATTGAAGGGATGTAAATGGACGGAGGCCTGTGAAGATCTCTCTCTCTCTCTCTCTCTCTCTCTATCTCTCTCTCCCTCTCTCTCTTTCTCTCTCTCTCTCTCTCTCTCTCTCTCTCTCTCTCACTCTCTCTCTCTCTCTCTCTCTCTCTCTTTGTGACATATTGTTTTGCAACAAGGGGAGAGTTGTCGTGCCCAGACAGTGGGCACTAGGACCCTGAGCTGTAGCAAAGGGCAAGGGGAGACCGGACACCACTTCCGGTCAGTGGACGGGACAAAGGACATTCAGAAGATGACCAGCAGACCAAGGGGTCAGGGGTTATAGATGCTGTACCACACGATCTAAATAAAGGTACATTATAATCAGCCGCCGCGTCCTGTGATCTCTGGGGGCCAATGATACGACAAACGGGTGCCTACCCCGTATCACTGCCGCTGGCCCAGGAATCCCCGGTCATGCTGCCGCTGACGTCACGAGGCCGCCGCGCTGGGATTGGTCCCAGCCGCGGGCGTAACCTCGCAACGAAGGGGGCTCGACGGACGGCAGCCATTACGGGCAGACGGAACGCCTTAGTCCCAGCACGCCTCCCGCATGCCGCCAGGCCTGCCCCTGGGGACCCCGCAGACGATGGAGATTGACCCGGAGTCCCCCGAGAGACGCCCAGTGAGTAAAGAAGGGCTCTGGGGACCGCGAGTTTAAACAGTGGAGCCGGTCCCAACCCAGCTCATGTTCTGAGCGGGCCCGCCATTGTGGGCCGCTCCAGCGTGTGGGAGACCATTGAGTGCTGAGATCCCCCGTGAGGGACCCTGTGATCGAGCGGCCCCGGTTGCCAGTGGGCCACTCCTGCGAATTCATAACGGTTGAGAGGGCCAGAGGGGCCCGTGATCTCGCCCCGTGGTCCCCCCCCAGTGTTTGGGGCCATAGCTCCTGCAGAGCCCCGTGGGGCTCCATTCGTGTGCTAATTAGTCTCCTGCGCCCCGGGAGGCTCCCACAGCTGGCACAAGTTGTTGGAGGGCCATAAGGAACCCGGGCCTCACTTAAGCATCTTCAGCTGCCCACAAGTAGTGGGCAGTTGCACCGTTTAGGTTGCTCTTCCTTTTTAGGGGACATGTTCTTTGGGCTTACATAGCTGCCCAGCAAGTAGTGGGCAGATGCCATGTTTAGGCCCTAAACTCTTGCGCAGCAAGCCCTGGCTTTTGGGACAAAGGGCGTTTGAGCCCCATGGAAGGCCAGTTGGCCTGGGGTCAGTACCTACTGTGATTCTGCGCAAGGTGATTGTTGATTTGGGTTTGTGCTGATAATTGCCTAATATGATTTTTGCGTAATACCTTTATGCCTGTGATACCTCTAACTGTTTTTTCATGATTAGGAGGTTGTTTTGCCTTGGATAATGTATGCTAGTGAGTTTATGTTTCCCTGCGTGATCTATGCCTAAGGTGGTTAGTATTGCGTAGTGTGTACCTACCTTTTACCAGTGGTTACTGGTTGTGTCCTACAATTGTTATTTTGTGCTACAATTATTCTATATTCCAGAAGTGCAATTTCTACTAAGTGCTGATTCTGACAGTGGTCCACGTGGCCCTGTCATGTGTAAATAATCCCCTGTAACTACTGCCCAGTGCCAGTTGGCACAGTGTATCTGTGTGATTATGGTAATACAAAGGCTATTATTATATATAATCTTGTGTGGAGTTCCTTTTTGTGGTGTGTCTAGTGTGTTGCTGCTGTATGTATGTGTTGCACAAACGCTTTACACATTGCCTCCAGGATAAGCCTGACTGCTCCTGCCAAGCTACCAAAGGGGTGAGCAGGGGTTATCTTGGCGTGTAACTCCCTTGCCCTGACTAGAGTGGTGGTCTCTGTCTGGCTTTGGCGCAAGCCTTAGCCAACCAGAGATCCCATTTCTAACAATGGGGTGTTCAAACACAAACCCTTCCAGTTTTCCAAAAGACCCAGAAATGCTTTTGGAAACTCATGCTTTCATTTTTAACCCACAGTGTCATAAAATGCTAAAACTTCTTCTGAACTATTCGGGTGTAAGATCATGTCTAAATATCATTGGTAAATCCATCCCAAAACAGATGGACATTTCTCTGCAACATAAAATTTGCCTTCATCTTGTTTTCCTTCAAAAATCCGATGTAACCCATCTAAATTCTAGTATGGGTATAGCTTCACTTGTAAAGCCATCGGGTAAAATATGAGTAGCGTTTAACTTTTCAGTTAATAGTCCAATAAATGTCTCCATACCTCTTTGTTAACATTAGTATAAGGCAACCCTAAATCTGCCACAATATTTATTTGTATCCCATCAATTTGCCTTTCGCAAATTGGATTGTTGCATTAAATCACACAACTCCTTTACTTCCACACATAACACACAACTACCTCTAACAGAATCATCACTTTCTGTAGTGTTTTCACTCAGTGTTTCATTAACACATTTAACCTTTGGATTGTTGTTCCTTTTTTTACATACTCTGACATAATGTCCAACATTCAAAACCCTGAATGTTTCTGATTTCTAGCCCAACATGTTTTACTGTTTGCTACATATTCTTCAGCACTGCACCCTATGACACTTTTGATTACCCTCTTTCTGCAATTCACTGTAGTTTTGCTATATTTTCTTTCTGTCTCACTGCTACTTTCCGTACTCTTATAATTGTGCTCATTGTTGTTTATATTTAACATGGCAAGCACATCAGTTTTTTTTAATTGACTTCATAAACTGCTTTTGCCCACCAGCTAGAATTGTCAGATTTCCTTATAACTGCTAATAAAAAGGGAGAATCACCATCTATCAATAATGTTTCTTGAACAGCCTTATTTTTGGTGAGCAAAATAATTTGATCCCTAATTAACTTGTCATTCAAATTAACAATTGTGCATAAGATTGCTAGTTTCTTTAAGACAAGCACATAATCAACTAATAGTCATTATTGCTCTTGTGTCTGTGGGAAAAAGTATACCTATCAATAGCTATACATACCAAAGGAGAACAATAAGCATCAAGGTCTTCTAATGGGTTTAGGTACACATTATTATTCAGTAGATCCTGTCCTCTTTCCCTTCTGATTGCACTGTCTAATTCCTTCGGGACCTAAATAGTGCAAAAAGATTCATTTCTTTTTCTGTGATGTTAAATTATCATTTTAAATTGTTAATATGTCGTTTTTAAAATATTCTTTCTATTAATGCTATTTCATTGCAGCATCTCCAGGAATAACAAAAAAGGTATTGGTTGGATTAAAAAAACGGTTGTGCAGCACACACTAATTGACTGCATACACAAATAATTCCTGAGATAATACTCTAAGTCAAATACTTTACAGTGTAGAAAAACATATACCAAAGGAACTTTTAAATGTAATCTGATATGCTTTTGTATATGCCGTGAAATGTGCTACTTAAATAATTGTAGTTTTGTCACTTCAAAACTGAATAACTTGAAAAATAGATTGTACGTCTCACCAGCAATACAGTAAAGTAACTAATTGCCATTACAACAAATGTTAATAGTTAGCATATCACTTTATCTGGCAGATGACAGCGCCTCAATTGCCATTAATAATTGAGCACGAATGTGTACTCGTCCTTCAGTGCACCACTCCCTCTCATGCTGGTGCACTATATGTAAATCCTTCACCGCAATAAGGGCCACATGCAACAAGCATTTTACCGGACGCAAACGGGCGGATTCCAAGAATTGGCCTGTTTGCAACCTGTAAAATGCCTTTTCCGCATTCGCAAAATAGGTAATCACAATTTATTGTGGTTTCCTAATTTGCAAATGGATTTAGGGACACGCCAACTGCTATTCCCTATTTGAGATGCATCAAGCCCTTCCTAAATGCAACTTTGCATTTAGGAAACGCTAATTACCATTAACTTCAAGTTGATGGTAATTTGCAAATTCTTTGAAAATTGCACAAATTGAGATGTGGTGAACACTTATGCCCTTAGGGCATGTGTGCATGCCAGATGTGCACATTTACCATTTTGGGGTGCATCAGGGGGGCCTTAGGCCCCATGGCGCCCTTGCAATTACATTCACAATATGAGATTACCAATTTGAATTGGAATGAATGTAGTGACATTACCTAATAGCAATTCACAATTTATGAAACACTAATAGGTAATGTGTAGGAGTGCCTTTATTTTGTGATTCCTACATGCATAAAGAATTGCGATTCCTTAAAAAACACTATTTAGGAATCGCAATTCCTTATGTGGATGCATGTTCCCCTCGGTTCCTTCCCAGTAAGAGCACTGATAATGTACCTCCAAAATGTTTGTTCTGTAAATAACATTACGGGTACCAGTGACACCCTGTGTTACTCTTTTTAGCACATCTTTACACGATGGAAAGCACACTTGCCTGTAACTTCTGTCGTCACTGAAAAGCATGTCATTTGCTCACTGCAATGCACCCTTACTGGGATCTGGCCAACAGATACTTTCTTTTAACCCCTTCGCCGCGGGGCTAATTCCCTCTAATAATAAAGCATGTGGTACACGTTTTCAAGTTAATGAAAGAACTTTGGTCTATAAAGTCATATGGGAAATCCCTATCAATTTATCCTACTAAAGAAACAACATCATAAACATGATCTTCATTGAGTCAGTGGGAAATATTTTTTGCAAAAAATGTTAGTCTTAAGTAAATGCAAGGATATGGCCTATTGTAAATATTAGGGTGTTTATAATGTTTTGTTTTAGGTTAACCATTTCTCAGAGCATTAAGACAAGGGTAAGAAAAATGTAAAAGGTCAATTTAGAGCATAGTTTAAGTTTTGGTTTAGGGACTACTAAAACAATTTATAGATGTAAATTGTAAGTGATGGGATATGTTAAGGGCTAAGAACAGCAAAAAAGATACACCCAATTGTTAAGGATGAACAATACCTAAACAAGTGTTTTACAGTGTGGGTTCCTGTTAGGGTACAGTTTATGGCGAGAGAAGTAGAACACCTTGATTGCTGTTGTGGTTAGAATTCTAGGTGATTTGCTTTCATGTACACTTCATATTAATTAAAAAGAAAATATTGTAACTGTTAAAGATTGCAAATTCATAGTTATGGTATTTAATTTTCATGTATTATTTATAATGACAGAGGTTGGCTAAAGAGCTGGGAAAACATGTTTTTTGTAATCTTAATTGGGATGCCATCTTAATGTAGATAAACATAGAGTTCACTTGATCTACCTTTGAGCCTAAAATATAACTGACAGTTCATCTCAGGGTAAAGTAATGTTATTTAGTAGACATTAGAATGGACTTAATTAAAGCTGTTTGTTATGACAGAACACTTTTCAGGCATGGAGTAATGTGGCAGAGTAGCTGGCCATGTTTTCATCATACAGGCAATAAGATTATGCACATTTGTGAATATATTTACGGAGAAAATTTACAGATATGAAGTAAAATTGTCTGATAAAGCAACATGTTAGAAAGTTAGATAATACACATAAACCCAGAAAACATAAAATGAAGGAAAAGTGCTTGCTTTGGTATTTATTTTTTTGTTACACAGTTGTGTTGCTTTTAATCTATTTTGCAGTTTTAGGAAGTTGCTGAAATTGGACAACACATAGGGACACCATAATGTGTGACATAAAATACAGATGATTGAGTTGATACTACTATTTCACTTCTGGCAATGATATAGGGGCGATCTATCAAAAAGTGCAAGGACCCTCTAGTATATTCGTGTTCAGACCTTCTTTTAATGGATGGCCAGACCTTCTTTTAATGGATGGCCCCAACGGTATTTTGGTGAGGCATGAAGAATGCTTGAAGAGATTCCTCTACGAGGCTCTTTTGAATGTTGGCTGGCCGGTGTGCTTTCTCAGGTCTGGATTCAAGACACTCCATAGTTGAGTGCCCTATACTATCATCATACCACATGCTGATTCTGATCATTCCTGGTCTTGATAATCAGATTCAAACAACTCATCTAACATTGCAGCTGGCAGTGTTATGTGGTGTCAGCTTTTGAAGATAATGCAGGCTATGGCTCCCTAATCCTTTCAAAAAGACACACATTATTTTAAATGTTATTCCTGAGCTATACAAAGACAGTTCAGGTTGGTGAGAACAAGGTTATGTGGAATAGTTTACTAATTTGAAGGCAAAGTGAAGCTTATTGATTTTGTATCCTCAGGCATGTGGATTTCTTTCTTTTGGGTACATTCAAAGATTATATTGCAGTACTCCAATAGAGATATCACAAAGGCCTTAGGGCCCAAATACGATGACGGCGGCCCTGCCAGTGGCAGCCCGTTGTTGGCGGTCCCATCACCATCGGAATGAGGATTTCCACCTACCTCATAATGATGGTGGGCTGATGGGGATTCGACGGGCTCCTGAGCCCGTCGGTCCATCGGGGGAGCAGTAATACCTGCAATGGTGGCAGTGCCTGCCAGGCACCATCGTAGGTATTACAATGTTCTTCTCTGCCGGCCCATTCATGACGGTGAATCCGCCATGAAAAGGCTGGTGGAATGGGACATTGGGGGCTCGTAGCGGGCCTCCCTTCCTCCCTCACCTGGGGACAAACATATCCCTGCACGATGTGGTAGGCACCGCGAGGGATATGTGCAGTGTCCCCTTTTTGCTCTGTGACATGTGCTGCAGCCGGTGCACAGACATAATATCGACTCCAAAATATCGTTTGGACAGAATATCGAGTTTTAAATATCGTTTGGAGAAAATATCGACAGGACAAAATATCGACAGCAAAAATATCGTTTTTAAGGTAAGTGAAGTAATATCGACTGTAAATAATATCGAAAGTAAAAAATATCGTTTTTTATATAATATGTAATTATTTATAGTGTTTTTATGTTATAATATGTGTGAAAAGTGTCATTTTATGTTATAATTATTTTTATTTAAGGATTTTTTTTTAATTATTGTGTAATTTTATTCTGTAGCGGGTTGTGGGTTTATAGGGGAATAGGGTGGGAAGTAATTTAATTATAATTAATTAAATATGTAAATTCATTAATTGGTAGTAATAATTAATTAATTGGTAATTAAATATTATATGTTAATTATTTAAAATTTAATTGGTAATGAATTTAATTTAATTTATTCTTTGCTAATTATGTAAATTAAAATAATGTATTTCCTGTAGCGGGTTGTGGGTTTATAGGGGAATAGGGTGGGAAGTAATTTAATTATAATTAATTAAATAAAAAAATTCATTAATTGGTAGTAATAATTAATTAATTGGTAATTAAATATTATATGTTAATTATTTAAAATTTAATTGGTAATTAATTCAATTTAATTTATTAATTGCTAATTATGTAAATTAAAATAATGTATTTCCTGTAGCGGGTTGTGGGTTTATAGGGGAATAGGGTGGGAAGTAATTTAATTATTATTTATTAAATATGTAAATGTATTAATTGGTAGTAATATTTAATCACTTGGTAATTAAATAATATTTGTTAATTAATTAAAATGTAATTGGTAATTAATTTAATTTAATTGATTAATTGCTAATTATGTTAAATTAAAGGGGTATTTTTAGGGTTCAGGGTCAGTTTTTAGTTTTTGGGTAAAGGGGTATTTTTAGGGTTCAGGGTCAGTTTTTAGTTTTTGGGTAAAGGGGTATTTTTAGGGTTCAGGGTCAGTTTTTAGTTTTTGGGTAAAGGGGTATTTTTAGGGTTCAGGGTCAGTTTTAAGTTTTTGGGTAAAGGGGTATTTTTAGGGTTCAGGGTCAGTTTTTAGTTTTTGGGGAAAGGGGTATTTTTAGGGTTCAGGGTCAGTTTTTAGTTTTTGGGTAAAGGGGTATTTTTAGGGTTCAGGGTCAGTTTTTAGTTTTTGGGTAAAGGGGTATTTTAAGGGTTCAGGGTCAGTTTTTAGTTTTTGGGTAAAGGGGTATTTTTAGGGTTCAGGGTCAGTTTTTAGTTTTTGGGTAAAGGGGTATTTTTAGGGTTCAGGTTCAGTTTTTAGTTTTTGGGTAAAGGGGTATTTTTAGGGTTCAGGGTCAGTTTTTAGTTTTTGGGTAAAGGGGTATTTTTAGGGTTCAGGGTCAGTTTTTAGTTTTTGGGTAAAGGGGTATTTTTAGGGTTCAGGGTCAGTTTTTAGTTTTTGGGTAAAGGGTTTTTTTAGGGTTCAGGGTCAGTTTTGGGCTACAGGGGTACAGGGGTACAGTGTAAAAATAAAGTAAAATTAAATTTACATTAATTTAATTTACTGAAATGAAATTAAATTAAATTATATTTAAATAATTTTAAATAATTTAAATTAAAAAAAATTATTATATACTTACCAATACTTACGTTGTAATGGTAGTGCGTTGTAAAAGTTGCGTTGTAACGTCATATATCCACTGTTGCACTCTTTGCAGTGGGAATAGTAATTTTTACTCTTTTGTATTTGTACGTTAATAATATTGGCTATTATTTAATTAAATTTTGTTACTATATATATATATGTTTTAGGAAATATGATAAAAAAAATATTATTTTTTTACTTTCATTAATTATTTAATTATTAATAGTTATTTTAAGTATTGTTAATTATATTTTAGTAATTAATTTTTTATATTAATGTAATTAAACATTGTTTTTATTAAAGTCGATATTTTTTACAACTATATTTTTGTTAACGATATTTTGTACTCTATATTTTTGTACTTACCTGTTTGTACATACAAACTCGATATTTTGGTTGTAGATATTTTCTCGTCGATATTTTGGGTAGTCGATATTTTGGTAGTCAATATTATTTCAGTGATCCGCTGCAGCCAGCAGCACCCGCCACATAGCAAAACATAGGTATTACAACTGCTATGGTGACGGTTGCATCCTAATACCTGTGGCAGGACCGCCCACAGCCTGTCGGGCGGTCCCATTTATGGAAGGTTGGCAGTCAGATGAAAGTCCGTCTGCCATCCTAATCAGCCCCTTAGATAGGCTGTTGCAGCTGATCCTGATAGAAAATGAACGATCCTTCTCAGCGTCACGTGATTGTTACTAGTGTTTTATATGATCAGTTAAATCTGGTGTCCAATGAAGTGTGCAGAGCATAGCCAAACCAAAGATTAACTCAACAACCAGTGCCAGGGAGGTTAAAGCTTCGAATAGCTGTGAGTAATGGAATTTACCTGTGCCCTCAAAGCATCCCCACTGATTCGATATTGTGCCATTCATGGGTAGGTTGCTCTCCTTCTTCCAATCATGTATGTATGACTGGCAGTGTATGTTTTTCTGCACTGGTGTGTGCCTTTATACAGATTGATTTTGGGCTTAATATAGCCTCTAAGGTGGGGCTGGTGTGAAACGTAAGACACATCCACGAGGTAAATGTGGAAAAAAAACATTCTAATATGTCATTTGATATGCTATTGAGCAGAAAAAAATACTTTCTAAAGAAATAGTGATGCATCTGGCTATTGTATTTAAGACACAATTCTGACAGTAAACCCTCTAAGAAGGGGAAAACCTGCTGGAGTCCTGGTCTTCCAGTGAACCTACTGCCATGCTTTTGTTTCCTGCTAGTCAGGGTTGCCTTTCAGTATTCACAGAAGTAGCTATCAACAGTGTAGCAGGTGCAGCGGCCCAGAGACTAAGAGGTTCGAGGGGCCCAGTGCACTCCAATTTTAACTGTTTGTTACTATGCCAAACCGAGGAACGGTCCCTTTTTCCCACCTCCATTAGGGCTCATTACACTTTTGCTACACTGATTTTCTCATTGACCTTTAAGGAAGAGGTGGAGCACAGTTCCGCAACACTGAGGGGACTTAAGGGGAACAGATCTGCCCATGAGCAATGTTTGGGCAATTGAATAGTGTGATTTTCTTGTAAATCTAAATGAGTGTTCAAATGGGAAGGGGAGGGGAGGAGTAGGGATGCTAACAAGGAGTTTCGGCATTGATAGACAGCAAAAACAAGAAAAGAGTGGCAATTCTATATTGAAAATGAATTAAATTAAAAGAGTAATGGAAGACTTTTATATATAATGTCAAACAAGGAAAAACGACAATAATGTTTTTTTCGGCAAAGTGACCACAAGTTATTGAAGTTATGCTCCTCAGGTATAGCACACTGAAACATGCCTAGTTCAGTATAGTAAATGACTACAACAAGGTACATGTAAATTGCTGACGTTGATGAGTAGCAAAAATATCAAGAAGTTACCTTATTTGTTACTAAGTTTTCTTGACATCAGAGCTATGCAGTTTGTAGCACATTTGTGATATTTGCTTTCCAAAGTGTTTGGCAACATGTCTCAATCAGTTTTTGTAATCATAGCAAAGAAGATGCACTTGAACTAAAACACAGTTGTTTATGAAATTGAAATATTAGCGTTTTAAACATTCCTTTAGCTCCATACAAATATCTTGTAGAAGATTTTCTTTATCCACAACAAAGAACAATATAACACAAGAGGACAAAGAAGCTAACATTTCTATTTTTAATTAATTTCAGTAGTGTCAACTATCCTGTCTTTTCTGAAAGCTTGGCAAGAAAGTAAGAAATATAGCACCAATTACAAACTTCAACCCCTGCTTCCCATATCCAGTATACATACATTTAATAAATACATTGTGGTTCTCAACACACACTACTTATTGTAATTCCATCTTTAACCTCACAGTTCTGAAAGCAGAGGTATAAACTGCAAGTTGCAACAGATAGTTGGAGTCATGATTGATTGTGTGTCCTTTCTTTAAAAAGCAGAACTAGACCTTCCACTAGTTACAAGTCATAGTTTCCGTTCTATAGGCTGGGGAAATCTGCAATGTGTGACTCTGAATATGCATTTTAATGCACTGCAGTTCACTGGTGAAAACAGCAAGTTATATATCATTCAACATTGCTGCCCCAATAAAGAGATACATTTCTTTAGACTCTATCTCGTTACTTTATTGTGATCAATTTAGGCTGAAGATTTCAAATCAATCTGAGAATTTCGGGATATCCACTTAAGATAATCTAATTCATAGTTTATTTACTGACAAGATTGAATATCTGGAATGGATTCAATATGTCACTTTCACAGCTCTTTCATAGCTCAAATGTTGTAGTTGGAGAAAAAAAGCCAAGATGGTCTTTAAAGAGAGCATTAAATGTTTGAGCATAAAGGACAAAGGTGCATTTAATGAGTACATAGCACATAATAAGACTATACCAAAAGCAAAAAGTAACACCGTTTTGCTATGTGTAAAGCTTTCTTAAGATGACAAAGGCTTCTGAACACTATTCAGTATCGCCAAACTAAAAAAATGGTCAGCAATTAACAAACTATGAGCGGGCATCTTTGGTTATGCTCAGATTCCATCCTTAGTCACTGGGCAATCCTGTGGCAGAGCCTGGAGGAGAAGTCCTGTGAATCAATCTAAACTTTCCCAGGAACCAGCCTCCTCCCCAAACCTGAGTCATAAAATTATTTTGGTTCTAATTAAAAAGCAAAACAGGTATGATAAATTTAGAACTTAACTCCTCTATGTTTTGCTTAACATGGCCCGCAGGGTAGCATTTCCCAATTTATAATATTTATCATATTCATCCTATTAACAACCCCATAATATATTAAAGCAGTGAAAAGTCATAATACAGTTACATGATATAAGTTGTTGGGAGTGTGAAAAAAACAGATTGTAGGAGTCCGCAGATGGAAAAAAGAGTCTGTAGTCAGTAAAGAAAGATATACGTTGACACAATTCTAACCTTCAGTAACCACAAATGTCAGCAATTGCATGTTCTTTGCCTCATTGAAAGCGTGAAATTCATTGCAAGTTTTGACCAATGGATTCAAATAGTAATGAAGACAGAAATTGTCTTCATATTGGCTGTTAATGTTTTCGTTATAGCTGCAGATCTGTAATTTGAAGAGTAATATTAAGTTGCTCCATACCTCATTCTTTACCTCAATACCCCGTATGCTGATAGATTTGTCCATTTAGCATTGCCCCTTGAAGCAATTGGGCAATTGGAGTGAGGTTGGAGGTAAATGTGGGTTAAAAAATTGATTAACTAAGAGTATTCAAACTTATCAAAACCAGAATAAGCAACAAAAAACAAACAAGTCCCCAAAAGAATTTGGGTCAATATTCCTTTTCTAACTGAATGTAGTTGTATATTGGTGGTTGTGTTTGTGTGTGCATTGTTGATGAAAATAGGTGGTAATCGGAGGGGAAGAGATGTATTATAATGGTAAAAGCTATGACCTTGGAACTAGGGATCCGGTTTGAGTCCTGGTGTTGGTTCACCATGCTGTCATGGGAAACAGCATTTACAAAGTTGTTGTTACAACACAGTGCTTTTACATCGCCGTCGTTGTAACGACCGCATTGTTAGTACGTAATATCTTTACATTGCAAGTCATTAGAATACAACACCTTCCCTGCTGTTGCGCAAACTGGAGTAGGAATAGCAAATAATACTATTCCTTAGTCTAGCGCACCCCCTATAGCAAGTCACTGTAATGACTTGCGATGTAAAGGTATTGCGTACTGACAACACGGTCGTTGTAACAACCGTATTGTAAAAGTACGCAATGTAATAGCATGCGTTGTAACATGCTATATTCTCCTGTCATTGTTAACAAATCATGTAGGGTCCAAATACGAGTCTGGCGGACCACAGACCGCCGGACAAATGGGGGCGCAGAGAAGGTGGTCTCCCGACGCCCTATTACGATTTAGGCAGTTGAACCTCCAAAGCCCTGCCTACAGGGAACCACTGTTCCCTGGCAGTGTTGTGGTGGTCAGGAGGCCACAATATGCTCGGCGGGGCTGCTGCTGTCCCTGAAAACATATTACGAGTTTCCTCTCCGCTGGCTGTATCATGGAATTTCCTCCTCCATGAACACCGTGGTGGAGAGGAAACAAAGGGCCGCCTCTGCATGGGGATGTACACGGGGGGCACAACATATGCACCCCAGTTCCTACAGTGCATGAACCTTTCAGCCCATGCCGTCTGTTTTTGCCATTCCCATTGCAGTGCCCATTTTCTAGGGACCAGCTTGGGAACACCAAAAACCAGCCTGCCAGACAGGAGGAAACTTCTTATCTGGTGGGTGATTTGACCACGGCTTTGGCGGTGTGGCGTTGGGGCATACCCAGCACCGCCCAGTCGTAATCAGGCCCTTAGTATTCTTGTTCCTAAAAAGAAAATCTAAAAGAGTTTGACCTTGTGTAAAGTAACCTTGTGCTCATGGAAAGTGCTCTGTTGCCCTTGGGCCAAGTTTCTGCTATATAAAAACTGCAAATAAAAGTAAAAGGGCGGGAAGAAAAATATACATGCAAGAGAGATCGAGGACCCATCATTCAGTAGGAGAAATGTATGAAAATCAAGATAGTTGGATAAGTCAGTGGAGTAATTAATGTTTAAGAGTAGTTAAAATGGAAGTTTGGTACAGCTGAATTAAAAACAAGAAGTGACCAAGCACATTTATGAATATATAATAGTGGAATGATGTGTTGATGCATGAAACAGGATTTGTGAATGGATGAATGGATACATGAATGGCGTATGCAGGATGGATGGAATAAGTATTAGGCCTGTGCAAAATTTAAATTGTACCAGTATAATTTGTCCAAATAATTTCTATAATTTCAAATGATGCTTCTTAGGCAAAAATCAACAATTTACACTATTTTGCCACCTTTTTTGTAACTTTGTGCCATATGTGGCAATCATTTACCTCAAATGGCACAATTCATGTTCATTCATGAGAAAAACTTGCTGTCAGTGCATGGTTCACTGATATAGATCCATCAAATATTGAAACACAAAAACATCAGAAATCAAATATTGGCAACAAAAATATTGACTGCATACTGAACTATAAAAAAACAAAAATATCAAGAACAAATATCACTCTTAGAAGTATCAGTTTGTACGTAGATCAAAAAAATAGTGTTACCTTGAAATAAACATAGCATATCACAAAAATATCAATCCACATAATATCAAGGACAATTTTATCAAAAAAATAATTAAATAATTCTTGATAAAAAAAATTGAAAAACACTTTTTACATAAAACAATTTCTTCAAATAAACACCCCAAACTTTTTATACTCATATTTAAATTAAATGAAAATATATCATGTCAACAAAATATTTACAAATCAACCCCACAGAATGATATATCTAAAATGTATACAGCAAAACCACTACATTAGTAACACACATGGGCACACCAACCCAAATATGGATATATATATGTGTGTGTATCTATATATATCTATGTATCTATATATACTTGAAAAGCGGGCACTCCAGACAGCGTGTCTTATTACCAACTATTTATTAGCAGCAACTCTCGGATCACTGACAGGTTTTGGCTTTCATCAGCCTTTCTCAAAGTGTACAAGCCCGATCACCACCCAAAATATAAATACACTATTCTTACAGATATTGAAAACATACTCCTATCGACTTTAACTTCCTTGTAATGTTAGAAGACATATCCACAGAGACACCCTTGTGCTAAACAATACAATCTATTTTGAAACCACATTATGCATTCATTTCATACGGGACAAATGTTCTGACCTGTAATGGCTGTAAATTCCAAAGTAACTATCAAATATTCAAATGTATGAAAAATACCAAATCTTCTATCTTTGATATTCTTCAAGTTTACAGCCATGTCAAAAAAAGTCTCGTAGGCACCTAAGTGACATTGATACTTCATGAGTAAAGCAGTTAATACTGGAACTGCACAATTAGTGGTGACATCAATCACCCATTTTTTAGAGAAATTAAGGAACTTCAAACTCATACTGAGCCAGTACCCTTTTAACAATAATTAATCAATCTCACTTTCAGTTTAGAATTTTATATTGTGAATGACATCCCCATTTCCAGTTACAAGGGTTACCCCCAATTCCACATTTACCTCTTTACCGCCAAACTCAGAATGGAAAAGAATCACATAATCGTAATTACATTGCATGTCAAATGCATCTATGTGTCATAATTCAGATGTCACTCTTAGAGCATTTAAGGAAAGTTCAGATTCTGCCAACTCTTTAACAGCACTGACCTATAAATTGTTTATGGGTTTTATTTATAACTGCAAAAAGGGAATGTGCAAAATAACACATGTATAGCAGCAGACAAAATTCAATTTCATATATCTCAACATATCAGCATATTCAAATAAAGTGCCAAATCTACAGTATCCATAACAGCATGAAAAATATGCAAATTATGCCATAATAGCAGCAACTAATAGTATAAGCAACTACACTGGGGTTATCAATGGGACACTTGGGTTGGCAGACTGCAATGCTCTGGGCACAGTCACCAAAGCAGATTCCAAATACCACATTGGAAAGTCTATGACAGCACCTTAGCACAGGGAGCAAAAACAAACAACGCAGTGAAAGGATTGCACAATGCCTTCCGATTCACACTATTATTTTACTGGGGCTTGATCCTATGAGGCTTTGATTATACGTTACAATAAACTTCAATACATGGAGCTATGGGTTTTCTTGTTTGGTGTTAAGCTGCTACATTCATGAATTTTAAAAGCAACAAATCCCTCCTTTAGTTTTCCAGCTGCATTATCATAGTTCAATTGTGAGCTCTCTACAAAAATACCTCCTCGCAGGTTTTAGAGTGCTTCATAGTACCTGTTTGACCACACATAGTAACCCCCCTTTTTTGTTTGAACTTCCAGCCTACAGCTTCGGATTAGAAAGCAATGAACACAATCAATCACATGTAGATACATTTCTGCACCTTTTGGGAGCAGACATCAAGTTATGTTCTCTTGCTCTAAAAATAAATTCTGTTTTCATAAGGTCCTAAATAATTGTCTCTCTATCTATGGCCTAAATAAAAGTACTACCCGTGGATGGCATTCTGAGTGCCATCATTGCAGCTGGCCTACTGCCTGAATAGGATGGTGGTGGTGAGACTGCCACAATACCCCTACATCTGCCGGGATCCAGGATCCTGCTGTAGCAGCAGTGCTAGAAGGGGCAGAAAATGGTGGCAGTGTTGATGCTGATACCACAGAGCAGATTTCAACCTGCATTTCCACCACCAATTTCAATCTAGGTAAGGGGCCCAACTCTGCCAATGGAGGAGCATGGTTGGGGCACATGTTGTGCCCCCTACAAATGCACCTTCATGTGTTAACTATGTGGCATGCATGACATGGTGCATATTGGTGAATTTTCAAAACTGGCTAACCGAGAACCACCTGCTGCTCAACATCTCTAACATGGAATTCCTTCTCATCGCGCCTCCTAATGACACCCCCAAGATAGACCTCTGGATGAAACACCTCGCAGCTTTCCACTGCTCTCCTCACAATATTGATTCAGCTAAATCCCTCGGAATCACCCTGATCATGCACTTGAAGATGAAGAATCATATTAGTAATGTTGGCAAGGATGCTAATCACCAGATGAGTTTACTTAGGAATCTCAAATCATTCCTTCCACAAGATGACTTCAATCAGGTGGTTCAAGCGCTTGTACTGCCGAGGCTAGACTATGGCAGTGCTACGCTTTGTGGCCTCCCCAAATGTACCTTGGCCCCACTAAAGGCTTCCTTGAATGCAGCAGCCAGATTGTTTACCAGTACAAAAAGAAATCCTCACAACAGCAAGAATACAGCTAAAGATTGCCTGCATGACTCACAAAGCCCTCTATTTTAAAAACCCCTGTTATCTGGCTCAAAAGTTAGAATTATCTAGAGGGGGTAGACCATCATGAAGTGCAGACCAATTAGTCTTGACACCACAGATTTTCACAAAAAGAGAATGAGTCACAGAGATTTCTCAGGCTCTGCCCTGAAAATCTTGAACTCTTTCCCACCAGAAGTCGCAGAATCTCCTCCACAGGTTCTTTCATAAAGGAAGTAAAAATTATCCTAATGGACAATTTCCTGCATTAAATGGCAATGGCTCATTAATTTACTCACCACCCTCTGATTACTTACTGTATTGGTCTGATCACCGGTGAAGCCCAGAGTTGCATGCTACATGCATATCAGTAATGTTTGTTCTTCTCCCAGTATGTTATTGTTTTGCTAAATGTGATGTTCTTTGATACACACTCTGTCATTGTTCTTGCTGGCATACTTAAATGACGCTGGTCCTTCCCTTTATTATTTCCTACCCTTCCAATTTGTGAAGAGCTCTGGTACCCGCCTGGGTCATGTTCGGGCTATACAAAACTTTATAAATAAATAAATGCCACAGAGTTCACCCAATGTGGCAGAAGTCCCAGGGTGGCGGCATGACTGCTGGCTGTAATCCTCAGCCAAAGCAAGTCCCGTCAGTCAGCTGAATTATCACAAATAGGCAGGCGGGTATGCCAATGGCTTGGCGGTCTTCTAGGGTCTGTGGAGGCAGAAGTTCTACATGAAAACTGCCAAACTCATCGGGCCCTAAGAGTCGAGAAATTATAATGGAGTTTTGCTCTGACTATGACCTCTTTTAAAAATATTGTTCATATCCTATCCGTGTTGAGGTCAAAATGCATTGACAACTTTTAACAGGAGAAATGTGAAAAGCCATTTCTACTACTGAAATGCTCAAATACATTTTTGGGTTACAAAGAATAATAGAGATGTTAAAAATGGTAGGTTATTCCTTGCAGTAGTTATAGGACTGAGAATCCAAATCCCTCTACCTCCCCTATTGGACTTCATTAATATTTAAACACACATAGGGAAAAAGTTGTGCTGCAAATTGTTTTGAGACTCAAAATGTCTGGACCAGGTGTTTAAAAACCTGTAAGGGCCAAAGTACGAGATTTTGGCAGAGCGATGGCGCAGCTGTGCAAACCACCATGCCACCACTCTGTCAAAGATTGTGCTGTGCGCCCACCAGATTATGACTTTTTCGCAGTCTAGCGGGCGTATTGGCGGGTCCCGTGGCGGTGCCCTTTAAAACCATGGTGCCTTTTAAAGAGGCACCGCAACGGGAATGCCTCACAAGGTTCCTGCACAGCATGGACTCGTCAGTCCATGCCGTGCAGGAACCTATGTGCATGTACACAGGGGGCACCATGTATGCCCCCCTGTGTGCATCCACATATGTCTAAGGCACAGGGGACCTTGTAGGGCTTCCTCTGTTTCCTCTCCACCAGGCTTTTCACAGCAGTGGAACTGCCATGAACAGCCTGACTGGGAGGAAATTTGCTTTATGCTGTGAAGGCCGCTCCTATGCCAGGGAGTGGCGGTACCCTGGTGGAGCCGGTGGTCCTAGTGCAGTCTGACTCCAGAGTCATGATTGTGCGGTCAGACCTCTGGTGTGGAGGCCGCTGGATCCTCTGACGCTGCACCACCACGAGTCTAGCAGTGTGATGATCACCAGACTTGTAATCTGGCCCTAAGTGATAGAAGTATAATCTATAACTATGTTTTAATTATATTATCTGTCTATGTTCATTAGTCTTGTGTCTGAGCAATTGATTAATTCATTGGAAAGCTATATTTCGACCTCTATAATCATAAAAGTAACATACAATATACAAAGATACATATAAATACATGCACTTACAATATACATGGTTGCAATAGTCAGTTTTTCTCCAAGTATAACCGGAGACTAGGACCAAACAAGTTTAAGCAGTTATTATAAAGTGAAAGTGCGAACACAGGTATGATATGCAGATAAACAACATTAAAATACATACATAAAACATATTACTGTTTAAAAAAGATAAAATGTTTTGACAGGCCATTTTTGTATGGTGTAAGTTGCTAGCCCTGTCTTTGTCAAATTGCACGTTACAAACAGGCACATGCTTCCAGATAGATAAAACAGGAGCTCGGCATGGTATGTCTGGTAAACAAATATTTGAAAAATTAAAATAGTATATAATACACAATAAGCATCATCATACAATGAGGTTTTTATCTGCGATTGGGAAAATATCACACCTCTTACATATAAAGGGAACAGTTAGCCAGTAAGTTGTAGGCATTTAGGGGTCCATTATGATATCGGGCAGATTGCCTACGCCAGGCTGGCGGTAGCCACCGCCAGCCTGGCGGAGGCAATTCGCACGATATCATCACCAGATTTCCCCCTGCCATATTAGGATGGCGGGTGGGACCACGGCGGACGGAAAGACCGTCCGCAGCTTTTCCGCCCCGGTCGCCTTGCGGTCGGGGCGGAAAAGGAATAATATGGTGGTGGTGTCTAACAGACACCGCCAGCCATATTATAATGTCTGGTTTTCAGTGCCTTTCTGCGTCAGCGATGCCGCCACGGAAAGGCATGCGGTCTTCACTCTGGGGGCCCCCTGCGAGCCCCCAGAGTGAAGTACAGGTGGGGGGTGCACATGGGGGTACCTGTGGTACCCCCCTTCATTGTCATTTACAAAGCGGCAGGCACTGCGCGGTGCCTGCCGCTTTGAAAATGACAATGTGAAAGTGCATTTTCAGCATTGCTGAAAATACAGGATGTGCCCACCACTGTGGCGGGCACATCCTAATAGCACCCTCGGGACCCCCACCCTTATGGCGGGCGGTCCCGATTTACGATCGCCCATCATCCTAATGAGGCCCTTAGTGCGCAAAATCCAAGCAGACATTTAAGCTTCATTAGGGCACCCTGAGGTCAGGGTTAAAACTAAGGCCATGACAGGGGGTTATTCAACTTGTCATAGAGCAGTGGAAGTCGACATGTTTCAGCCTCAAACCCTCTGTTGAGGTGTGGCAGCTTTCATCAGGACCGAAGTGAACAGAAAAATGTTTTTTCGGGTGAATTACCAAAACAAAAGACATAGGTGAGAAATATCCAAAACCAGTGGTTGGAGTGGAAGTCACTCAAGCATGACATCCACTGGCCAGTGTACTGCCTGTAAAGAGACAATGTGTTAAATTAAATTTAAATTAATGTTACATTATTACACATAGTTATTACACCGCACTCTGCAATCAATGATATCAAACAGTGAGTGTTCATAACAAAAGACGGTAGTGAACCCTTTCCCAACCCATGTAGGCAATTATTCAAGAGTATGTAATAACATCTGCAAATATAGCTTAACCGTATCTTTGGGTAGCTAGGTGCCAGGTGACACGTTTGGGTGGATAAGGGAAACCGTACTGAAACCACCCTGTGAATGGGATACTCCAGCACTCCTTTTCAGTATTGAGACCCAGGGGTCTTTTTTGTGTTTTTATAGTTGTGATATAGGTGAGTCACCCCTGCAGGTCTATAAACCTCCTCAGTTCCTTCTTGTGTGTTTTATTGCATTTCCAGGGACTCTTTAGATCGCCATGACTTACCAGTAAGTGATTTTTAGACTGGCTTTGGAGACTAAGATCAAGTCATCTGGCTTTAGCCAAAACCTTTCAAGCCTTCTATACTCATGGTTTTTCACAAATGTATCTATGGGATTTTAGTAACCTTTCCTGGCACCAATAACTCTCTTAGGCCCTCCCTGTAGGGTTCAATCACTAGGGAAGACCAGAGCCTATGCCAATATGTCAAAAATCTGCACTCAACCATTTCTCTTAATTTCTTTTGTGCCAGCTCATGATAAACTGGGGCCAGTGGGGTACTCATTGGGAGGCCCAATAAAGATCTTTAGAGCTTATGCTCAGCTATTTCTAATAGTTTGGTATTAGCACTACTCCAGATGTTGGATCCATACAAAACTGCTCCTAAGACAATCACATTATAAATCTCTAGGACCGAGCAAGCCCCTTCCTGAAGGTCGTCTTTTGATGGTTTCACAATATTAGCAGCTTGGTATGATAGAGATTCATGTGTTTTTTTGGAGTTGAAGGTCCGTATTGAGGTTAGACGATAATATTATACCCATATAATCAATCTAGACTCTTGCTCAATTTGACCAGTACAAACATGCATCTGCAATCTTCCCAGTTTCTTTTGGTGTGTTGGGCTAAAAACCATAGATTCTGTTTTTGAGCTATTTAGCTCGAGCCTCTGCTCCCCACAAAATGCGTTAAAATCATTTAATAACTGATATAGTCACCAAGGGGCAATATATTAGCAGTGTGTCATCCGTGAATAGTAGGGTGGGCACCCAACGTCCCTCTATTTTTGCCAAATAGCACCAATCCGTGCACTGACGGTCAACTTCCCCATTTATGAACAGGGAAAACAGGGTTGGTGCAAAGACGCAGCCTTGTCTGACACCTCAATGTCTCCTAACGGGATCATTCTACTGGCCCTGTTTCCCCATCTTACTCTAGCAGAATTATCTGAGTACAGCCAAATTAGAATATCCAAAAGATTCACTGGTTAGCCCATTTTCTGAAGCTCCCTCCATATTGTAAATCTAGGTACAAAATTGAAGGTGGCACACAGGTCCACAAAGGCAACGTAAAACTTGCCTCCAGTGATCACGGCAGTGTCACAGAAAATACAGTTACAACAAATCACCTGGTCTATTGTACAGATGTAACTATGCAAGACCACACGGAGATCTGATAATATATTGTTCTTTTTTATCCAAGATTGCAAGTGGGCCAGTACACGTTTACAGAAGATTTTTTGTAGTGCGTCACTCAGACTAATCGGTCAGTTATTTGCTAGTTTGTTACATGACCCCTTTTTTAATATTGGGATAATCTCTGCATACCTCCACGATGAAGGGATATCCATTACCTTCAATACAGCATTGGACAGTAAATGTATGCGCCCAATACTTCTGGGTTAGCCAGATAAAGGTAATTATGTAACATGTCTGGACAGAGGGCTTTGGAGAAATGAGTTAGGGATTACTGAGGGATCCTCACTTTCCGTTTCCCGCTCCTCTGTGCTTGAGTATATGTCACCAAAATGAGAAACACATTCCTGGGGATTGATACAAAACTCAACATCCCTTTTGGTGCCAGTGGCACTATCTAAGGGGAGTTTCCAAAAAGATTGAGTGTGCTTATTAAATGTTATTCCACAACCACTCTCTCTTTGCTTTGGATAATTCCCTATCATAAGCAGCTCTAGGTCTCACCCAATGAGCCCTATTTTTAGATTTCACTGCCCTCAACAAGTCCTCTTTGGCTACCCTGCAAGATACTATACCATGCCACTTCTTTATCCATGGAGGGTCCAGCTCTTTTGTTTTGGGCTAACAGATATTTAATCTTATCGTAAATGTTTTTGTGATTTCTCTGCAAATCCGTAAGCCTCTGCTCTGAAGGGAGACCGTAAAACCTTTTAGTTTCTGTTTTTACAATTATGAGGGCATTTTACTAGGCTTCATAATGCTTGGATACCCATTCCCACTTGATAGTTTTCCCATTTGTTGACTGGAGGATATCCCCTACAGCCCTACTTTCATTGTTTGGGTTTCTCTTGATCAGACCACCCTCTAAAGTCAGCAAAACAGCATTGTGGTATCTGCCCATTCCATCTAGAACATCGTTGTCCTTTAGGAATGGCCAAAGGCGTAGGCCCACTAGGAAGTAATCAATATGGCTTGAGTGACCTGTTCTATTGAAGGTAACTCTGCCCTCCCTGTAGCAGGATGTCTTTCCGTTTGTTGCTCTTAAATCATAATTAAAAGTTAGTGATAATAATAGTGCTGCTCTTGTTGACCCTCTCACCTCAGAAAAATTTAGTTGTAGGATCGTCCACATATTATTTTGGGCAGAAACCAGAGCTTGTGGAGCTACCCGCATTGGTTTGAAGGTTGTGCTAAAAACACCCCCCCATTAAAAGGAAACCATTACCAGGCAAGACTTTAAGCGCATCATCAATTGCCTTTAGCACCAGAGTATCAGAATTTTGATCTCTCGCCTGATTATAGACATTACAAATTGTCAAGCTAAGTCTGGAAGGCAGAAATAGACCAACTGTCAATATGTCCAGTGAATTCATGCTGATGTGATGAATTTTACAGCCTAGCATTGTCTTAACCCAGATTGTTAGCCCTCCAGAATGTCTCCCTGTACCAGACTGAGTTGCATTAATTCAGTAGGAGGTGAACTTGTTTTAATGTATGGGGAGAAAGCACCTTGTTTATTGGACTAGGCAGATGTCCCTTCCACATTCCAGGAAAAACCTTTATGTCATCTAGAGGATCCTCAGTTACACTACTGTCTCCCCCTGGCCTAGGCGCCCTATTTTCTTCTGTAAATGCATAGGGATTCCATTCAGTCTTGCTATTTGTTTCCTCTGTGGGAGATCAGTGTTGTTATCAACGTGGGTCAAGGTGCTGCTTATGCTATATTCGGGCGAAGCTACCAACCTTTCTTCTGCTTCAGTGTGTTTCTGGACTCTGGAAGTTCCAACTCTGTTTGATTTGGGACTACTCTGCGTTTTCAGTCAATCAACTCAGATGGTATCCAATTCATTGGAGATCTTCTGTACCTCCTGGACTACAGCAAATGTTTGGTTGCTGACAGAGGCAGACACCACTTGAAGTTTGTATTTAAGATGAATTTCAGTGTTAGCTTTCGATATAGTTCTTGCATCTATTGCCGTCAGGCCCTCCGCCAAGACTTTAGCAATAAATACTACTCTTAACTTGTCTCTTATGTCCCCCGGGCTGGAGAACACTCCTACATCCATTATATCATCCCTAATGATTAAGAAACACTGTAAAACCCTTCAGTCCAATGTGTGACCTTCTTTAGTAAGGAGACCTTCCCTTCTTTTGCCCCCCCGTCATCTTAGGAACCTAAGTTAAATAGATCTCTATTCTGTATACCCTATGAACTGGTCCCCTGGGATACAACGATGAGAGCTGCTTAGTTGGATAGTCTCCACATCACAACACCTCTGTCCTTGGCTCCCATCTCTCAGCGGGGACACATCTGGGAATATGGTGCAGCAGAGACGGCTGCCCAGCTTCCCAAACAAGTTACTGCTCCATGGGCTAAACCACTCCTGCCCCCAGCGGCATGATCAATTAAATTTTGTGCTAGAACCTCATCAAACTTATTTTCCAGACCTTAGATTACATTTTAAAGCATACCCACCTCTTCCTGCAAGGCGCCCACAACTTCTGTCAACGCACTATTGCTACCTGCTGATTTAATTGATTTCATTTTTGGCTTGGATGTACCTGACTCTCCCTCAGTAGGTTTTCTTTTTCCCATTTTCAAAGTGTCCTTTTTTGGAGATGTCAAGAAAGCAAAACCACCCCATTCACCTCAAACAGGGAGGATTAACCAATCTCTCTGGTTGCATTGCAAGGGGAAAACACAGACGCTGAACCCCAAAGCCATTTATTAGGACTCGTAGACATGTGGTCCCAGCTGGTACTGCAACAAACAAACAAAAGGCATATCATCTTAAATATCCTTTGACCTGTTGTTTGGGGGGTGGTGCAGTCTCCTTGGTTTTCCCACAGGCATGGCCTGCATTCGCCCTATGCCGTTGGAGGTGGTAGGTGCTTCTGAAGAGCACAGTGCGGGCTACGAGACACCAGTGGCCCCTATTCCTCACACCAAGATGCAAGCTAGGACAGAGAGTTCCACAACGGCAATGTCCTGAGGAGTCCCATGCCATGGGAGGTGGCGGCCACTTATGAAGTGTGTGGGCTCTGGTACACCAGTGGCCCCTCCTTCTCACACCACGATGCAAGCTAGGACATTGAGTCCCAGAGTGGTAATTTCCTAAAGCATCCTGCGCCGCTTGAGGTGGTGGGCACTTATGAAGCACATTGGCTCCTCAAACCGGTGGCCTCTCCTCACACCAGGATGCAAGCTGGGAAAGTGAGTCCCACAGCGGAAATATCCTGAGCTATTATGATAAACACAATTTGATCTCTGGCTATTCATGTGTTATGTCCATGGTACATTTAACTGTGTTTTTGATTTGTCTTTTTTTGTATATGCTGTTTTACTAAATGTTTGTTTTATGTCAGTGCTAAGTTGAATAATGACTAAATATTATGAAATAATCCCCAAAATATTTTTTTCTTATCACATATGATTTATGTTCTATGTTGAGTAATATCTTCTTAAAACCGTACTTCATTGATGGTTGTTGGGGGTTTCTTTTGTCTTTATTACAACCAACACTAGGCAAAACTCAACCTACCCTATGCAAATTTATAGAAGCATTACAAAAAGAGCAAAGCTACCAAGATCTACGAATGGAGCAATCTGTTAGCAAAATTGCCCCTAAATGTAACAAACAAACTAAAAGATTGTATGAAATGCTGCAATTTTGAGTTAAACTCTTCATAAATCACAAAGGACTACATTACTTAGAAATGATAGCCAAAAGCATACTGTAAAATAAATATCACCATACCAAAGTCCAACAAACTCAAAATAAACATAGCAACTCCATTTTTTTAAATACTAAATATAGTACTCTATTAGATCTGTCAAACAACTATATAAAAACACAACATTAATAAGGATTGATATAACAAAGATATATATATATATATAAATAATTGTTTTTAAATGTGATGAGCACCAATCCAAAATAGTTGAAGTAAAACTCAATCCATCACATAAAATAATTACAAAACCCATTCCAAACAATTCCACATAAAAATCACATAAATTTGACATGAACAATAAGATTTCACATTTAACTTCAAAACTAAATGAAATAATTCAACTTTCTGCTCTGTAGTTGAGATCTTTCTCTTTCTCCATGTAACACAAATTAGTTATCCACCCAAAATGAGATAAATAAATCCAAACAGCCTCCCTAAATAATGCAAAATATAAGGAACCAAATCGAAATCCCTCAAAGCAATCCAAAGTATCAAAGTTACATGAAAAATCTGTAAAGTTGTTTTTAAAAAAAAACGATCTAGGAAAACGAAAAAAAAGAAATCAAGTTAAAGCCATTGGTTTATTATAAACCAAAACGTATTTCCTTTGAAAAAAATTAAACTCCAAATGCCCATAGAACGCATTCGCAGACAAAAACCCGCGAAAGATAATTAAAAATCCCCCCACAAAAAAATTATATTCCCAAAAATATGTGTGCATAACTGTTAATGATCGAAATATAACTAACATCTCCTAATTTAACATAGCCTAGCAATACATTATTAAAACAGTTCAGAATAATGTAAAACAACAAACAAGTGTAAGACACTAACAGCAATGCAATGCATTTAAATATACCAAAACCCCACAATCAACACTATATCTAATGCTTTAAAAAACAGTATCTCCTCATAAAAATAAATGGAAAACGTAAAAAAAGTAGAATAAATGTTTAAAAAATTACTATTTTTAAACATGTAAAACATTACAATGTTATAAACAATTATGAAAAGAGCATAAGCTATAAATTAAATAACTGTATAAAATCTCTAAAAGTATTCACTACTAATAAAACATATGTTAAAATAATGTTGAAAATACATATGTAAAAAAGTTAATGAATGTTTGAAAAAAATACTTATCAATGAAAAATAAGTGTTGAAAATGTATAACATGTAAATGTATATAATTATAATTTACCTGATTTTTTATTATTATTAAAATAGTGAAAACATGTTTAATTTAATTAACATATGTATCAAATTGTAAAACTATAGAATAATAAAAAGTTGGAAATAAACAAAAAGAGAAAAATGTGTTGCGTGTATTTATTATACAAAATTTGAAGAAGGTGGTAGACACTTACTATTACCTTCCCCAATCTAACCAGATTGGGGAAGGTGTTGAACACTAATGGGGTGACATTTAATATTCCTACTCCGATCTAAACCAATTTGGGGGAAGGTATTGGACACTAAAGGGGTGACATTAACTATTCCCACTCCAATGTAACCATATTGGGAAAGGTGTTGGACACTAGAGGGGTAACATTTACTATTCCCACTGCAATCTAAACCAATTGGAGGAAAGTGTTGGACACAAAAGAGGTGACATTAACGATTCCCACTCCAATCTAACCATATTGGAATTGGGTCCAGTCTAACCGTATTGTAATTGGGAAAGGCATTGGACACTAAAGGGGTGACATTTACTGTTCCCACTTTAATCTAAACCAATTCAGGAAAGGTTTTAGACACTAAAGGGGTGACATTTACTATTCCCACTTCTATCTAACCACATTGGGGGAAGGTGTTGGAACCTAAAGGGGTGACATTTACCATTTCCACTCCAATGTAACCATATTGGGATATGTGTTGGACACTAAAGGGGTGACATTTACTATTCCCACTCCAATCTAACCATATTGGGGTAAGACGTTGGGCACAAAAAAATTGAAAAAACACATTACAAAATAAAAATATTAAAATCAATACTCCACATTCTCAAATTGTTTTGTAAATTAAAAATGACTAAAATGGTATCTAAAAACACTTATGGCTGGTGTCCTTCCTCAATGACCGAAGTTTCCAGGTGTTCTCCTCCAAAGCAGCTTCCACCATCTGCCCATCTACCCGCGGTGTCCCTCAAGGCTCAATCCTTAGTCCCTTGTTATTTAATATTTATGTTAAACCCTTAGCATCCATTGTAGAACAGGCTGGACTTACTCTGTATTCGTACGCGGATGACACCCAGATTGTCTTCTCCCTATCAGGGAGAGACGAGAACAACATCTCCGCACTCAAGTCGGGCCTCACTCTTGTGGCCGACTGGATGCGGAGAAATTGTCTCAAACTGAATGGGGAGAAGACCGAGGTGGTCATTCTGGGCCGGAATAAACACCTCTGGGGTCCCTGCCATTGGCCCACTGAATTAGGTACTGCGCCAACACCCTCCACCGCTGTTCGCAACCTGGGTGTTATCATAGATGATAGTTTATCTATGCGACAACAGGCCACTAAGGTTGCGGCCATCTGTTTTTCAACGCTGCGGTGGCTCCACAAGATTTTGTGGATGCTTCCTCTCTCCTCCCGCAGAACCGTAGTCCAGGCGCTTGTAACATCTCGCCTGGACTATGGCAATATCCTTTATCTGGGTGCAGACAAAGCCACCTTACAGGTGTTACAGGTAGTGCAAAATGCACTTGCATGCCTTCTTAAAAATATTCCCAGACGCTCCTCAGCTAAGGCCGCCTTACATGACCTCCACTGGTTGAGTATCCCTGAACGTGTCAAATTCAAGGCACTGTGTTATATGTTCAAGGTTAAGCAAGGCAGTGCCCCAGCCTACCTCCAAAAGCTGATAACACCTTATAAAACCCTACGGCCACTAAGGTCATCGGACATGGGAAATTTTACCATGCCAAGATGGAAGCTGACAAAAATGGGTGGTCGCTCCTTCTCCACCCTGGGACCCAAATATTGGAACTCACTCCCATTGGCTCTAAAATTAGAGACCAATCTGTTCCGCTTCCATAAGGCCTTAAAGACACTACTTTTCACTCAACGTGCCTGCTGAGGCTCAATTCAGGTGAAGCTGCCTTTTTCTTCTTTAGTCTATCCCTTGCGCCGGGAAACCCACTGTGGGTAGCTGTGCGCGATACAAGCTTAAATAAATAAATAAATAAATAAATGTAAACTACAAAAATCTATATACATATTTCTATGTTAATGTGTAAAATACTATTAATACCATTAAAACAATTGTCCCAGAAATTTTCTGCCCTTCATAAAACATTACCAATAAAAAATAACATGAAATTAACAATCATCATTTTTTTTAATTATATATTTTTAAAACGTGTGAAAGGGTGTGAGAGGTGCAATCCCTTGCATGTGAGAAGCACGGGCAGTGAGGGTAGTGGCAGGTGGCGCAGGCAACGCTCTGGCCCACACTAGGGTGCTGTCCTGTGGATAGGAGTACCCCAGGACTTCTTGGACTTTTGACGGGCTCAGGAAGTCTTTTTTCTGTGCCCGCCCATGTGGACATGCAGGCCCCTGAGGACATGGGGATCATCCAGTTGGCAGAAATTGGAACAGGGAGGGGACCCTACCAATTCGATTCCTCTCACACAAAAAGGGGATTAATACATTAAGATGCATTGACCGCTGGGCCCTGGCTCACCCCAGGGGGTTCTAAAATGATAACCAGAGAAGCACTACGCACTCGTTCCTTATTTGCAATTCAAAAAGGGCATATCTTCAAGAAGGCATATCCCTGGCCCCGGGGGGACAATTTTCTCCATCTTGGCTTTGTGTTGCTCCTGGTGACCGGGTCTAGGAACCAAGACCATTTTCACCAGGGTTTCTGGCCTCTAAAGGAGCACATTTTGTGGAGGGCTGGATTTCCTGTCTCCCTGTGCTAAACGTGTTCTCTGTCTGGTGCACCTTTCCAAATTTAATAACTCAATTTCTGATAAAATGCAATTGCAGGTATTAAAATATAAGGGTTAGTGTATGTGCACTAACAAATTAATGTGATGCAAGGTGTGGCTGATGGGACAATACCCTGAAGCACAGGATCTGTATGATTAGAAAGAGAAGTGTGTATTTGTTGCTGAGAACAACACCCAGTGTGCTGACATAAAAGCAATATTCATGCTGTCAGTATAGAAATGTAAATGCAAACACAACAGTGATGGACAGAATGTGGATCAATGTCACACATTCACCCCAGTCCAAAGATCTGGGCCCAAATCCATCGTTTTTTCACTCCACACCACCCTGGGTTAGACAATGGCGATATGCAAATCAGCGCTGACCCTGTGCCCCATGGGAACAGTCCAGTCCGAACTACAAAAGCCATGTCCTTCCCAGAACGGAAACAAGCATCCGAGGACCGGCCCGGTTTCGAGGTAACACCTCTCATCAGCCCGGCTAGCTTGATTCCAGTGGTGTGGAGTGCCTGGGACTCACGTCTGAGCATCCCCAGTACACTTAGAGCGGTAATTGCAAACACAACAGAGATGGACAGAATGTGGATCAATGTCACACATTCACCCCAGTCCAAAGATCTGGGCCCAAATCCATCGTTTTTTCACTCCACACCACCCTGGGTTAGACAATGGTGATATGCAAATCAGCGCTGACCCTGTGCCCCATGGGAACAGTCCAGTCCGAACTACAAAAGCCATGTCCTTCCCAGAACGGAAACAAGCATCCGAGGACCGGCCCAGTTTCGAGGTAACACCTCTCATCAGCCCGGCTAGCTTGATTCCAGTGGTGTGGAGTGCCTGGGACTCACGTCTGAGCATCCCCAGTACACTTAGAGCGGTAATTGCAAACACAACAGTGATGGACAGAATGTGGATCAATGTCACACATTCACCCCAGTCCAAAGATCTGGGCCCAAATCCATCGTTTTTTCACTCCACACCACCCTGGGTTAGACAATGGCGATATGCAAATCAGCGCTGACCCTGTGCCCCATGGGAACAGTCCAGTCCGAACTACAAAAGCCATGTCCTTCCCAGAACGGAAACAAGCATCCGAGGACCGGCCCGGTTTCGAGGTAACACCTCTCATCAGCCCGGCTAGCTTGATTCCAGTGGTGTGGAGTGCCTGGGACTCACGTCTGAGCATCCCCAGTACACTTAGAGCGGTAATTGCAAACACAACAGTGATGGACAGAATGTGGATCAATGTCACACATTCACCCCAGTCCAAAGATCTGAGCCCAAATCCATCGTTTTTTCACTCCACACCACCCTGGGTTAGACAATGGCGATATGCAAATCAGCGCTGACCCTGTGCCCCATGGGAACAGTCCAGTCCGAACTACAAAAGCCATGTCCTTCCCAGAACGGAAACAAGCATCCGAGGACCGGCCCGGTTTCGAGGTAACACCTCTCATCAGCCCGGCTAGCTTGATTCCAGTGGTGTGGAGTGCCTGGGACTCACGTCTGAGCATCCCCAGTACACTTAGAGCGGTAATTGCAAACACAACAGTGATGGACAGAATGTGGATCAATGTCACACATTCACCCCAGTCCAAAGATCTGGGCCCAAAACCATCGTTTTTTCACTCCACACCACCCTGGGTTAGACAATGGCGATATGCAAATCAGCGCTGACCCTGTGCCCCAAGGGAACAGTCCAGTCCGAACTACAAAAGCCATGTCCTTCCCAGAACGGAAACAAGCATCCGAGGACCGGCCCGGTTTCGAGGTAACACCTCTCATCAGCCCGGCTAGCTTGATTCCAGTGGTGTGGAGTGCCTGGGACTCACGTCTGAGCATCCCCAGTACACTTAGAGCGGTAATTGCAAACACAACAGTGATGGACAGAATGTGGATCAATGTCACACATTCACCCCAGTCCAAAGATCTGGGCCCAAATCCATCGTTTTTTCACTCCACACCACCCTGGGTTAGACAATGGCAATATGCAAATCAGCGCTGACCCTGTGCCCCATGGGAACAGTCCAGTCCGAACTACAAAAGCCATGTCCTTCCCAGAATGGAAACAAGCATCCGAGGACCGGCCCGGTTTCGAGGTAACACCTCTCATCAGCCCGGCTAGCTTGATTCCAGTGGTGTGGAGTGCCTGGGACTCACGTCTGAGCATCCCCAGTACACTTAGAGCGGTAATTGCAAACACAACAGTGATGGACAGAATGTGGATCAATGTCACACATTCACCCCAGTCCAAAGATCTGGGCCCAAATCCATCGTTTTTTCACTCCACACCACCCTGGGTTAGACAATGGCGATATGCAAATCAGCGCTGACCCTGTGCCCCATGGGAACAGTCCAGTCCGAACTACAAAAGCCATGTCCTTCCCAGAACGGAAACAAGCATCCGAGGACCGGCCCGGTTTCGAGGTAACACCTCTCATCAGCCCGGCTAGCTTGATTCCAGTGGTGTGGAGTGCCTGGGACTCACGTCTGAGCATCCCCAGTACACTTAGAGTGGTAATTGCAAACACAACAGTGATGGACAGAATGTGGATCAATGTCACACATTCCATGGTGATGGATTAAACCCAGATCAGTTGACTGGGGGTGAGTGTTTGATTTGCTCAAACGCTCCGTCCGTCATCCCCTTTTGTATCCCTTTGCTCGCCCTAAGTGTGGCAGGGTATGCTCAGACGTGAGTCCCTTGCTTACTTGGCCACTGGATTCAAGATAGCCTGGCTGATGAGGATTATGAATCCGAAACCAGTCCCAGGATGCTTGTTTCCGGTCCATGGAAGACATGGCTTGGCAGTTCGGGCTGGACTGTTCCCATGAGGCACAGGGTCAGACTGATTTGCATATAGCCATGTCTGAAATGGGGTGGCTGAGTGGGCTAAAGAATGGTGATGGATTAAACCCAGATCAGTTGACTGGGGGTGAGTGTTTGATTTGCTCAAACGCTCCGTCCGTCATCCCCTTTTGTATCCCTTTGCTCGCCCTAAGTGTGGCAGGGTATGCTCAGACGTGAGTCCCTTGCTTACTTGGCCACTGGATTCAAGATAGCCTGGCTGATGAGGATTATGAATCCGAAACCGGTCCCAGGATGCTTGTTTCCGGTCCATGGAAGACATGGCTTGGCAGTTCGGGCTGGACTGTTCCCATGAGGCACAGGGTCAGACTGATTTGCATATAGCCATGTCTGAAATGGGGTGGCTGAGTGGGCTAAAGAATGGTGATGGATTAAACCCAGATCAGTTGACTGGGGGTGAGTGTTTGATTTGCTCAAACGCTCCGTCCGTCATCCCCTTTTGTATCCCTTTGCTCGCCCTAAGTGTGGCAGGGTATGCTCAGACGTGAGTCCCTTGCTTACTTGGCCACTGGATTCAAGATAGCCTGGCTGATGAGGATTATGAATCCGAAACCGGTCCCAGGATGCTTGTTTCCGGTCCATGGAAGACATGGCTTGGCAGTTCGGGCTGGACTGTTCCCATGAGGCACAGGGTCAGACTGATTTGCATATAGCCATGTCTGAAATGGGGTGGCTGAGTGGGCTAAAGAATGGTGATGGATTAAACCCAGATCAGTTGACTGGGGGTGAGTGTTTGATTTGCTCAAACGCTTCGTCCGTCATCCCCTTTTGTATCCCTTTGCTCGCCCTAAGTGTGGCAGGGTATGCTCAGACGTGAGTCCCTTGCTTACTTGGCCACTGGATTCAAGATAGCCTGGCTGATGAGGATTATGAATCTGAAACCGGTCCCAGGATGCTTGTTTCCGGTCCATGGAAGACATGGCTTGGCAGTTCGGGCTGGACTGTTCCCATGAGGCACAGGGTCAGACTGATTTGCATATAGCCATGTCTGAAATGGGGTGGCTGAGTGGGCTAAAGAATGGTGATGGATTAAACCCAGATCAGTTGACTGGGGGTGAGTGTTTGATTTGCTCAAACGCTCCGTCCGTCATCCCCTTTTGTATCCCTTTGCTCGCCCTAAGTGTGGCAGGGTATGCTCAGACGTGAGTCCCTTGCTTACTTGGCCACTGGATTCAAGATAACCTGGCTGATGAGGATTATGAATCCGAAACCGGTCCCAGGATGCTTGTTTCCGGTCCATGGAAGACATGGCTTGGCAGTTCGGGCTGGACTGTTCCCATGAGGCACAGGGTCAGACTGACTTGCATATAGCCATGTCTGAAATGGGGTGGCTGAGTGGGCTAAAGAATGGTGATGGATTAAACCCAGATCAGTTGACTGGGGGTGAGTGTTTGATTTGCTCAAACGCTCCGTCCGTCATCCCCTTTTGTATCCCTTTGCTCGCCCTAAGTGTGGCAGGGTATGCTCAGACGTGAGTCCCTTGCTTACTTGGCCACTGGATTCAAGATAGCCTGGCTGATGAGGATTATGAATCCGAAACCGGTCCCAGGATGCTTGTTTCCGGTCCATGGAAGACATGGCTTGGCAGTTCGGGCTGGACTGTTCCCATGAGGCACAGGGTCAGACTGATTTACATATAGCCATGTCTGAAATGGGGTGGCTGAGTGGGCTAAAGAATGGTGATGGATTAAACCCAGATCAGTTGACTGGGGGTGAGTGTTTGATTTGCTCAAACGCTCCGTCCGTCATCCCCTTTTGTATCCCTTTGCTCGCCCTAAGTGTGGCAGGGTATGCTCAGACGTGAGTCCCTTGCTTACTTGGCCACTGGATTCAAGATAGCCTGGCTGATGAGGATTATGAATCCGAAACCGGTCCCAGGATGCTTGTTTCCGGTCCATGGAAGACATGGCTTGGCAGTTCGGGCTGGACTGTTCCCATGAGGCACAGGGTCAGACTGATTTGCATATAGCCATGTCTGAAATGGGGTGGCTGAGTGGGCTAAAGAATGGTGATGGATTAAACCCAGATCAGTTGACTGGGGGTGAGTGTTTGATTTGCTCAAACGCTCCGTCCGTCATCCCCTTTTGTATCCCGTCAGTATAGAAATGTCACTGCCAGTTACTCTATTAAACTGAACTGAATTGTGGTTTGGGTTTTTTGAATACTCAGGTTTTTGTTGTTGTCTTTTTTTCGCCGTTTTCATTAATAAATAAGTAATTGTCTATTTAACGGCTCCTGTGGAAGGATGTTGAAACTTCTAACTGTTACCATACTACCTCCAAGGATCCTGAAGGGCCAACCTCATGACACCTGGGCAAGAAAATCAATCAATCAATCAGGGACATTTATAGAGCGCACTACTCACCCGGAGGGTCTCAAGGCGCTTGGGGGGGGGGTGCTGCTACTGCTCGAACAGCCAGGTCTTGAGCTTCTTCCTGAAGGAGAGGTGGTCTTGGGTCCGGCGCAGGTCGGGAGGGAGGGAGTTCCAGGTCTTAGCGGCCAGGTAGGAGAAGGACCTTCCTCCTGTTGTCGTTCTTCGGATGCGGGGGACGGCGGCGAGGGCGTGACTGGCTGATCGGAGGTGGTGTTTGGGAGCGTAGAAGTTGATGCGGTTGTTGAGGTAGCTCGGGCCTTGATCGTGCAGGGCTTTGTGTGCGTGGGTGAGGAGACGGAAGGTGATTCTCTTGTTGACGGGGAGCCAGTGCAGGTCTCTCAGATGTCCGGAGATGTGGCTGCGTCGGGGGATGTCGAGGATGAGTCTGGCTGAGGCGTTCTGGATCCGCTGGAGTCTCTTCTGGAGCTTGGCGGTGGTTCCGGCGTAGAGGGCGTTGCCGTAGTCCAGTCGGCTGGTGACGAGGGCCTGGGTGACCGTCTTCCTGGTCTCGGTGGGGATCCACCGGAAGATCTTCCGTAGCATGCGCAGGATGTTGAAGCATGACGAGGAGACGGCGTTGACTTGTCTGGTCATGGAGAGGGAGGAGTCCAGGATGAAGCCCAGGTTGCGTGCGTGGTCTGTCGGTGTGGGTGCGGTGCCCAGGGCGAGGGGCCACCAGGAGTCGTCCCAGGTGGAGGGCGAGGAGCCCAGGATGAGGACTTCCGTCTTGTCTGAGTTCAGTTTCAGGCGGCTGGTCGTCATCCACTCTGCTACATCTTTCATCCCTTCGTGAAGGTTGGCTCTGGCCGCGGCGGGGTCGTTGGTCAGGGAGAGGATCAGCTGGGTGTCATCGGCGTAGGAGATGATGTTCAGGTTGTGTTGGCGTGCGATGGGCGCGAGGGGGCTCATGTAGACGTTGAAGAGGGTGGGGCTCAGCGAGGATCCTTGAGGGACGCCGCAGATGACTTCGGTGGCCTCTGACTTGTACGGTGGTAGACGGACTCTCTGTGTTCTTCCGTCGAGGAAGGAGACGATCCATTCCAGTGCCTTCTCCTGAATTCCGATGTTGCTGAGGCGCTGCACTAGGGTGCGGTGGCAGACAGTGTCGAATGCCGCGGAGAGGTCTAGGAGGATGAGGGCCGCTGTTTCTCCGTTGTCCATCAGGGCTCGGATGTCATCGGTGGCAGCGATGAGGGCGGTCTCGGTGCTGTGGTTGGCTCGGAAGCCAGACTGTGAGGGGTCGAGGGATCCATTCGTCTCGAGAAAGGCGGCCAGCTGTTTGTTGACGGTCTTCTCGATGACTTTGTCTGGAAACGGGAGGAGCGAGATGGGGCGGTAATTTTTGAGTTCGGTGGGGTCCGCTGTTGGTTTCTTTAGTAGAGCGCTGAGCTCGGCGTGCTTCCAGCCCTCCGGGAAGGTGGCGGTGTCGAAGGAGGTGTTGATGATGTCCCGCAGGTGGGTTGCGATAACAGCGTCGGCCTTGTTGAAGACGTGGTGAGGGCAGGGGTCGGTCGGAGATCCGGAGTGGATGGAGTTCATCATGCGGACGGTGTCATCGGTGCTGATCGGAGTCCAGGCGCGGAGGGTGGTGGTGGGCGGCGTTGCTGCGGTCGTTGTGTGCGATGGTTGAATGCTGAAGCTGTTGTGTATGTCCGTGATCTTGTTGTGGAAGTAGGAGGCGAGGGAGTTGCAGAGGTCTTGCGATGGGGTGATGTCGTTGTTTCCGGCGTTGGGGTTGGAGAGCTCTTTCACGATGTTGAAGAGTTCCTTGCAGTTGTGTGCGTTGTTGTCCAGCCGGTCCTTAAATGCAGTTCTCTTGGTGGCGCGGATCAGTTGGTGATGCTTCCGGGTGGCAAGCTTGAGGGTGGTCATGTTGTCCGGTGTTGGTTCCCTTCTCCAGACTTTCTCGAGGGCTCGGCAGTCCTTCTTGGAGCTCTTGAGTTCGTCGGTGAACCATGGGGCTTTCTTGCTGCCGGGTCTGCTGGGCGGGGTCCTCAAAGGGGCGAGTTTGTCCGCGCAGTTGCTGATCCACTTCGTGAGGTTGTCGGCGGCCTGGCTGGGGTTCGCTGAGCTGGCGGGAGGGTGCTGACTCAGGGAAGCGGCGAGCTGGTCTGCTGTGATCTTGTTCCAGCTTCTTCGGGCAACATGTTGCTGGTGGTGGTGGATCGTCGTTCTTCTGAAGGTGAAGTGGACACAGCTGTGGTCCGTCCAGTGGAGTCCTGTGGCGTGGCTGAAGGTGATGTCTTTGCTGGATGAGAAGACGGCGTCGAGTGTGTGTCCGGCGAGGTAGGTGGGGGTGGTCACCAGCTGCTTGAGTCCCAGGTTTGCGAGGTTTTCCAGCAGGGCGGTGGTGTTGCGGTCGTCGTTGTTCTCCAGGTGGAAGTTGAGGTCCCCGAGGAGGATGTAGTCAGCGGAGGGGAGGGCGAGCGGGCTGATGAAGTCGGCGATGTCCTCGCTGAATTGTGTGCGTGGTCCCGGGGGTCTGTAGATGAGGGTGCCTCTGAGGGTGGTCTTGGGGTTGACGTGGATCTGGAAGTGCAGGTGTTCGGCGGGTGCGATGGTGTCGTCGGTGTTGGTCGTGATGCGGATCGTGTTCCTGTGAATGATGGCGATGCCTCCTCCTGTCTGGTTGACGCGGTCTCTCCGGATGATCTTGTAGCCGTCCGGGATGGCGATGGCGATGTCGGGCGCTGAGGAGGCGTTCATCCAGGTTTCCGTGAGGAAGGCGACGTCTGGGTCTGTGGTGTCGAGCAGGTTCCAGAGCTCGACGGCGTGTCTGTGGACGGAGCGGGTGTTGAGCAGGATGCACTTAAGGTGGCTGCTGTTGTTGCTCGTCTTGGTCTTGGTGGGTGCGGGTGTAGTGCAGGTCCAGATGCAGGTGAACTTGCAGGAGCGGCAGCTGAAGGGTCCGTCGCTGCGTCTCGGGGTGGCTTGGTAGCATCCAGGGGTTCGGCCGGCGTTGAGTGCGTTGAGGGTGGCGGCGTCGTACGTCCGTCGGGTGGGCTGGGGTCTGCGGGGGCCAGGGGTTCCGGCGCTGGGCGCGGTCCAGGCGCGGACGGGCGCAGACGGGCTTACCTTTGGCGCGCCTTCGGCGCACAATCGGCGCGCCCGCTGCGCGTGACCGCTGCGCGTTCGCACGGTCGCCATATATGGCGAAGTGCGAGGGAGGGCGCAGCAGCTGGGAGGCGGGAGCGGGGATGGTACAGAAAGAAAAAAGGGGTGGGGTTAGCGGCGGTGGCGGGAAGCGGGGAGCGGGGAGGGATGAGATGGGGGCGAAAAAGGAAACCAGGCAAACAGGCAATAGAGGGGGCAAAAATACAATGTACAACAGTTAAAATTACAAAACAGTGGTACCAGGCAGGATACCTAGCACAGACCACGCCGCTCGATGTCAGGGGGCGTGGTCACGCGGCGGCAGCCGGAGCAGAGACAGGCAGGCGGGGAGGCACACGCAGCAGCTGGTGGCCGTGCGGCGCGGGGGGTGACCTAAACTAGGTCACACTCACCTGCGTCGCACGGTCGCCATATATGGCCAAGTGCGAGGGAGGGCGTAGCAGCTGGGAGGCGGGAGTGGGGAGGGTACAGAAAGAAAAAAGGGGCGGGGTTAGCGGCGGTGGCGGGAAGCGGGGAGCGGGGAGGGAAGAGACGGGGCGAAAAAGGAAACCAGGCAAACAGGCAATGGAGGGGGCAAAAATACAATGTACAACAGTTAAAATCACAAAACAGTGGTACCAGGCAGGATACCTAGCACAGACCACGCCGCTCGATGTCAGGGGGCGTGGTCACGCGGCGGCAGCCGGAGCAGAGACAGGCAGGCGGGGAGGCACACGCAGCAGCTGGTGGCCGTGCGGCGCGGGGGGTGACCTAAACTAGGTCACACTCACCTGCGTCGCACGGTCGCCATATATGGCCAAGTGCGAGGGAGGGCGGAGCAGCTGGGAGGCGGGAGCGGGGAGGGTACAGAAAGAAAAAAGGGGCGGGGTTAGCGGTGGTGGCGGGAAGCGGGGAGCGGGGAGGGATGAGACGGGGCGAAAAAGGAAACCAGGCAAACAGGCAATAGAGGGGGCAAAAATACAATGTACAACAGTTAAAATCACAAAACAGTGGTACCAGGCAGGATACCTAGCACAGACCATGCCGCTCGATGTCAGGGGGCGTGGTCACGCGGCGGCAGCCGGAGCAGAGACAGGCAGGCGGGGAGGCACACGCAGCAGCTGGTGGCCGTGCGGCGCGGGGGGTGACCTAAACTAGAGGTGGATTGTAGCAACCTTCCCAAGGATCAACCTCTTTACCATAGTCTTACTTATTTAATAATCATAGGACTAGTTTTAAGAGATTAAATTATGTAACTTGTTGGTGCACTCCTCCAAACCACAAAGAATTTGGTTATTTTTTTGAAAGACAACCATGATCCAGTTTACTAACTCTATTAACTGAGGTAACCCAGTCCAGAAGCACAGGGGCCAGAGGAAATATTCATTTTAAACAAATTTCTCTTCTTACCAGGAGGACTAAAATAAATAGTAAGTACGCTTGAAGTTTGGTGTACAACTATCACTCTCTTCTGGGAAGACCCCAAAAGTAACTAGGGCAGACTGGATCTCAATTTCTTGCCTCAAAACCTCTGAGATGGTCTTACCAATGTCTTAACAGATACCCTGGATCTGGGTACACTGCCGGAACATATGCAAGACATCTGCATTCAACTTTGAAGGTCCTGTATGCACTGTGGAGTGTAAACAGATGATTCCTTCTTAGAGCAGCAGCTTTAACAACATTCCATAAAGTGATCATCAATAATTGCCATAAAAGTGATATATCAGACTAAGGCAGATCTCTCCTCCAGGGCTCCTCCATAGGCGTTGGTGGTGGGTCCCCTTTTATTGTGGACAGATGTTTCAATACACTTCTGCTTAGATCGAGTGGCTTCCCACTCGTACTGAGTTAAATGTGTTTCTTGTAGGATAATAATATCATAGTCGCCTTGGCTCAAATATTGAAAGATACTCGCTACTCTGAGGCCATTAACATTCCATGTTAACATTTTTACCAGGGTGTAAACAGGCATTTGTTTTTTATCCCCACCATAATATTAGTTCCTCCTTGCTGTAACTCCCCCTCTTACTTCCAAACTCAATTACCCTCACCAAATGATGGGGACTTTTCTTTCCTAGTATGCTCCCTACCCAGAGAATTACTAATCTAAACTGCTCCTCTTGTGACCCCACCCTACCCAGGGTAACCCTCCCCAAAAACAACCTAGGTATGTTGGTTGCATAAGTTACCCATTGGAGCTCACTTCATCCTCCGGCCTGAGAAAATTGAGCAAAATTAAGCAAAACTAGACCTGATCCTTAATCTGCTCAATGAAGGTCCCTACCTCCTTGGGGTCCTGGAAGTTATACATTTTGTTCTTCCACATTACTATGAGTAGGGCTAGAAATCTCAATCGGGCTATGGCACCTAAAGATCTTACATCTGGGATACATTTCCTCAGCTTTCACTACCTATCCTGAGTTATCCTGGAAACATCTGACCCAGCCCAAAATAACCACTCCCCTTTGGTAAAGCTGCCGGCTTTTCGAGCCTCAGACAAAACTCCCTCTTTTAACGTGTAGGTCTTAAAGTTAATCAAAAATCTCCTAGGGGTTTTCCTGTTTGGATTTTTTGAGAAGGGGTCTCTACGTATTTTTATTGATATATGCCTGCAGTTAATGGGATTCAACGGAGGGGATGAACTCATTTAATAAACTTAAGAGAAATCCTTTGATATTGTCTCCCTCCAGACCTTCCGGGATGTTAAGTGCCTTGATGTTAATTCGCCTGGCATTGTTCACCAAGGACTCTATTTTGTCCAGCATATCTTTCTCACCATTTTTTACTGCTTGAATTTCGCTACGATTAATCGCCACTTCCCTATTAAGGGCCACTATTGAGGCTTCCATCGCACATATCCTCTCTGTGATTCCTGACATTTTGGCTTCTAGCGTCTCACAGGAGTCTTGGATTTTAGATTGATTCCCTTCAGAGATAGCAAACTTATTTCTGATCTCTGAGGATAGGGCTTCTAACATTTCAGCCAGACCCAGCTGTTTCGGACTGTTTGAAATCAGGAGATCAGTAGTAACCAAAAGGTCGGTCACCTGGTTCACCTCGGCAGGAGGGTAGGTGGATCACTATCACAGTCACCTAGAATCTGAAATCTATTGGAGGTAACAATACTCAAGTGAACAGACAGCTTCTTCAACTTGATTATCAGGTTCCATGCTTTTGGCAAATATTCTCTTATCTTGGTGCAGCTCCACCATTTTTGGGATTGTTGACCCAGCTAGCTGGACCTTAGCTTGTACCTTAATAAAAGATCTAAGGGATGGGGTTATTCTGAATTGGGCTGCTTCCTTTCTTTGGCACATTGAGGATATAGAAGGAGATTTAAAGTGAGCTTGCCCCCTATTTTCCTACCAGGTCGTTTGGTTTCAATTTTTCCATAAATGTGAGCTAATTGAAGTGTAAGAGTCTGCAATACCAATTTTTTGTATTCCTTAGTGAATTTCTGCTTGGGAACTCAACCCCCTTTTCACCAGATAGACCCTCACGCTGTGGAGGTTTAATCACAGACTCATATAAATCATACACACCAGAAACTTCCCCCTTCTTACTTAATCACCTTGTGTGGAATTTGCCATGGGAAGCTTCTCTTTTCCTTTCTTCCGTGGTGTTGTTTTGGAGGTACAGATGTCACTCAGCTACCTTCTAACAGTGTGCTTAGCCCGTCTAGGGCTCATGGGAAGAGAAAGCACCAGAGAGGAGACAGATGTCTGACACACGTCACAAAGCTGAAGGCAAGATTGAGGAGGAAGCCTGCCTGGAGACTTGAGCACAGCGGGCCCACTGGGAAAGGCGCCTGTAACACCCGTCACTCTGCAGTGGCTAACCTTGCCTAGAGTGCCTCGAAAGGAACTCCTTGACGTGGCACGCCTGTCACTGCATATGCCGTCCACAGCCTGCAGCAAGCGCCCTCCCGCTCAAAAGCGTCAAGCAGGGCTGCATCCACCACCCAACTCCGCTGCGCACCTAGATGCGAGCAGCCAGGGGATCCAGAAAACCCTCGAGATCCACCGAGGTAGAGAAACAGCCACTGTACAATCACCAGCCAGCTCCATCTGATCAAAGTACCTAGCAAAACGATGGTAAGAGTTCAGAGCAGCAAGGCTCAGGGCATTAAAACAAACATGGCAGGAGGAGAAAATCAGAGTGCATGGCCGGACTAACCAGCCATCATGTTCCCCCTCGCACATTGTTGGATACTCAGTTTTGAATGTATATTTATATGTATGAAATTCATTTAAGGACAGAGAGTCCTTGCTTCTTGCCCATGAAACTTTGATTATTTTAAGGAAAGTCCAGTGCTTACTGCTATGTGCAAAATGGTGATGGTAAAATCTTAATGAACTTCTATTCTTCTTTCTTAAGTATGAGTTATAATTGTGTTGTAGGTATGCTAGAGTCGCCTCTCGTGAGAAAAGCAGATTTGGTCACTCTTGAACCAAAATCAACATAATTACTGCTTCACTCAATGTTCAACAACTCTTTCGGTTTTTTACTATATTAGTCTACTATAGAAAATCAACATTTATGCACAATAAAACTCATGGGTTAGAAAATGGAGGATAATTACTGCCTTCTTCCAAATATACTCTCCAAGCCAATCTCTGTTCTTTGTTCTTAATGTTTTCTACTGTAAAGTGGGTGGTGTATAGAAAACAGTGTCTTTCAATTGTATATGAGGGGTTTTGAAAGTTGTAAATATGGTCAAATGCAAATATTGCACTGAACAATGTGGAAAATGTTGACATTGAATCTCTCAGATTTTAATAGTCAATAGAGGGGGTGGTGGCACAAAGAGGTGTAGAGAGCTGCCTCATTGATTACAAGAGCAATTCAACTGGGCGCCGCATTATACATGCAGCTCATTTTCCTTCATTGCACTGGGAGCACCCTTTAAAAGGTGCGCCCAGCGCAATGAAGGAATATGCACTGTATCATGATGAATGCTTTGCCCTCAGGGCAGCTGTGAACTCAATCTGCCCTAGGGGTAATGCATTCTTGTGAAAAACAGAGCAGCTGCTTTGAAGCCCCTCCCTGTTTTCACAGTGCAGGGGACATCCCGCCTGCACTTTGAAGGGGGATTAGAGATCAACTTGCAGGCGGGTGCCATCAGTGACTGCACCCTCCTGCAAGGTGATGTTCAGGGGGTCCATAGGACCCATTTACTCCTCCTCCAGAGGGCTGCTCCCAGGAGGCACAATGACAGTGCTTAGATGCATGGAAACACCCATGCTCTATACATGGAATGCATGCCTAATGCGGCAATGACATGTGCTGCATTGTGTTACCCCAGATTTACCAAGCACTGCTAGGTCACAAAAGGTCTTCTTGCTGAATCTGACTTTGGGTGATGCAAGGGCAAGGCATCACTATGATAAATCTGCCCTTGAGGGTTTTATGTAGCGCAGACTCAACCCTAAGTTATTGTAGCGCTTTACATGAGCAACAGTGGCATTACACAAGGTTGTATTAATTATTTAGACACAAGAAGATTAAGTGATTTTCCCAGAATCACAGAATGTTGAATCAACACCGAAACTCAAATGTGGCTACTCTGGCCATAACACTACATCCTCTCCCCTTAAGTGGGCTGGATCTATATTGTTATAAGAAGAATTTATGTTTCCCTCAGAGGTAGTTAGGGGCTCATTACTACACGTTTTCACATACAAACTATATCAAATAACTGCCATCATTGAAGAGGTGAACTCTGCTAACAGCAGACGAATGGATGTGGGTAAGTTTGCTTTTCAGCAAAACTCAACATTTATGGATATTACAAAAACATCTAGTGAATATTAAAGTAAGTAACAACCTATGTAGCATGCATAAAACAAACATCTTAACTATAGTGAGACAGAACGTGTTTTTACCTTGGCTTAGATGTTAGAACTGTACTTATGGAAGGACTGTTTTACCTATTAGGTAATGGTCTAATATAAAAAAAAAGCACAACAGGGAAATATTTGTATTTTATGATATTATAACCCTGTCCCTTTTAGCATATAAGGGTACCTCAACTTTTTTTGTTGCCAGCAGCATTTAAGACATATAAATATTGATTCCAGCAAGGAACTTAAGGTAAATGTGTTACTGACTAAATAGGTACAATTGACTTAGCATCCAGTGAGCAATACCTTAAGTTCTGAGCCTATTCCTGCCACCATTCTTCCAAACCCTTGTGCTGAACCCCTTTTTTTATAATTGGGATGATTTGCATCCCTCCCGCAGTATGGGAGCCCAGCTGAAAACTGGGCCGAGAGTGGGCATCTGTGCCCAAGCGGGCCGTGTCTTTCCATCTCCATCTGCCACCATCATTGAGGGTGACTGAGGTCAGACCACGATGGGTAAGCGTAAAACTGTTGGCAGTCTAAGCTCACCAACAAATATCAGCCCTATAGACACATTTATTGTGCGAGATGTTGAGGTGCTAAATAAGCAAATAAAACTAGTGGTAAGAAGACTTTTAAAAAAGTGTACCTCCAGGAAGGTGCCAATGGACATTGCTTGTATTCTAGCTTCTGCTTCTCCCATTATATTCACAACTGTTACCAGATCCAGCCTCCCCAATTCTTCCACAAACCACAGCCTGTTAGACCTGCCATTTCTTGGCGTGATTACCCCTGACTTTTTGCCTCTACCTCCTCTATTTTTGATGCTGTGATGGATTGCGTTTTACTGGCTTAGATGCTTTGGGCACTTTGCCACTGATGATCAGTGTCAAAGTGCAAGTGCTCCCTGTATAAAGTGTTATGGTAATAGGTTGTCCATAATTGGTATGTTTGCCTTATTAGTAAAGTCCCTAGTAAAGTGCACTATGTGTGCCAGGGCTGGTAATGCAAATGCTACTCGTGGGCCTGCAGCACTAATTGTGCCACCCACACAAGTAGCCCTAAAGAGAGAACTCAGGCCGGCCACTGCAGTGCCTGCACAAAGTTTTCTAACTGCCATATTGTCCTGACAAGTGTACCCACTTGCCAGGCCTTACCCTTCCCTTTCCATGCACATCAGACACCCCTATGGTAGGTCCATGGTACCCCCCTGGGCAAGGTGCAGTGCCTGTGAAAGTAGGACATGTACTGAGGTGTGTACCATTTCCTAACAGTGAAATACTCTCCATTTCGTTTTTCACTGTTGCAAGGCCATCTTGCCCATGGGACAGAATGGGGAAGGCTGTATAATATGTTTCCAGCCTATCTTCCCATAGGCTTAAGATGGAGAGGTGAAGTTTAGTGTGCCTGAACTCACAATGTAATAACACATCTTTTTGTGAAGGTGGTTTTTGCATGGTGTGTTTAGAAACTGTGCTTTTAGATGTGGTTGTTTTCTTTGTTCTAACTATTCTGTGTGTCTCTGCCTGGTTGTGGATTGACTGTTTGGATTTGAATGTGATAGGGACTGGGAAATGTCTTGACCCAGGGGAGGAGTAGGAGACAACAACAGGCTGACCTGCATCTGAAGTGTAGGGGGTAGGTGTAGCCCCTGGAGGTGAAGAGGCCTGGGTGGCTGCCATAAAAGAATGGCTCCATTTCCTGCTGAGTGATTGAGGAACCAGACCCCCACTAATTAAAGGAAGAAGGTGACTCAGGCAGGGAGACACCCAGAACTGGTTTGGACAGGGGTTAGTGCCCCTCTGAACACAAAGACTTCAAAGACATTTAGGGGTATAACTATGAGAGCTGAAACCCCTGAATGTTGGACTGATCAAAACTGAAAAGGATTGAAAACTACTTTGTGGTCAAGAGGAACCTCTGCCAAGAAAGAACAGCTGAAGAGACTGAAGAGAAGGGGCTGGCCTGCAGTTTTCTGATTTAACTAAAGAGAGGCTAAAGGACTTTGTTTTGTTCTGTGTCCCCCGACTTGAAAGGACTTTGCTGTGTGCTGTGTCCCGAAATAACTTGTCCCCAAGGGCCCGAGGAGAGCTGGCTCCCTATTGTGGAAACTCAGGAACATCAAAGTTTCCAAGTGTGTCTCACAGGCACTGTGTGTGTGTGCTTTTTTGCAGCCTGAGACCGTTGTAAGCATTGCCCTGGGAGTGTGTGGCCCGAAACCCAAGTGAGTCTAAGCAACGTTTTGTGCATGTGCGTGTGCAGCCTGAGACTTTGTGGTGTCCATGGCGCTGGTTGGAAAGTGCCCCGTGACTGCAGTACCCCCGCAGCGTGAATCCTTGTCCACGCTGCTGTGAAGTTGGTTGTGGCCCGAAGCGTCAATTTAACGGAGGCTGTGGATCAAGATCACCGCCTCCAGCCCTATCCGCAACGTGCTGAAGGATTTCGTAAAGCTGAGGAAGTTGTGAGGTAATCGTGATCATTGTTTGCAAGAGGAATCTGCCCAACATCGTCAGCAACAGAGAAGGCAGCACTGTGTAACCTGACCGGCTACAGCATTGCCTTGCATCGGAGCTGCGTCGTTATCGGGAGCGCCCAGCAGGACGTCCGACGAGAAGGGAGAGAGAGGCACCGCATCCCCCAGGTAAGGCTTGAACTTCGGTCGGGAGCCGGAAGCGTGTGTGGCCTGGGGAGGAGTTCAGGAGGAGTACAGGAGTGCTCCCGTCTCTTTCACGCTGCATCGCTTTAGACGCGCTGAGTCTTCGAGCGACCCGGACCTGCCCGGCAGCACCGGGGCCACCCTCAGAAGTTCGGGCCTGTTGTCTGTGGTTGGGGCCTAGTGGTGCCCCTGCTAATTGCATCGATTGGCCTGGTATTATTCTAGCATTATGAACTGCCTTATTACCTGAATTAGGGATTGAATTATTCTTGCATTACGAACTACCTGATTACGTGCATTCAGGATTGAATTATTCTCGCATGACGAACTACCGTTTTACTTGCATTGAGTAGTGCATTATACTTGCATTATGAACTGCCTGATTATGTGCATTGAGGATTGCATTATTCTTGCATTACGAACTACCTGATTACGTGCATTGAGGATTGCATTATTATTGCATTACGAACTGCCTGATTTCTTGCTTTGAGGATTGCAATATTCTTGTATTACGAACTGTGTTAGTCTGACGATAGGAACTGCATTACAAACTACGGTGTACAGTCATAATATCGAGTCTTTTATTTCGACTGGACAGAATATCGAGTAAAAAATATAGAATGGACATAATATCGACTAGACATAATATAGACAACAAAAATATCGACTAGAGAAAATTAATATCGAATAGAATGGACATAATATCGAATCAAAAATATAGAATGGACATAATATCGACTAGACATAATATAGACAACAAAAATATCGAATTTAAGGTAAGTTAATAATAATTTTTATTTTTTGTGTAATATAAGTCTGTAGCGGGTTGTGGGTTTATAGGGGAATAGGGTGGGAAGTACTTTAATTCTAATTAATTAAATATGTTAATTTATTTATTAATATCTATTTAGAATTAATTGTTAACTAATTATTAATTGGTAATTAATTAAAATATAATTGGTAATTAATTATAATTGATTAATTGATAAATATTTTAATTTTAGTAATTTATTTTCTGTAGCGGGTTGTGGGTTTATAGGGGAATAGGGTGGGAAGTAATTTAATTATAATTAATTAAATATGTTAATTTATGTATTGATATTTATTTAGAATTAATTGTTAATTAATTATTAATTGGTAATTAATTAAAATATAATTGGTAATTAATTATAATTGATTAATTGATATATATTTTAATTTTAGTAATTTATTTTCTGTAGCGGGTTGTGGGTTTATAGGGGAATAGGGTGGGAAGTAATTTAATTATAATTAATTAAATATGTTAATTTATTTATTGATATTTATTTAGAATTAATTGTTAATTAATTATTAATTGGTAATTAATTAAAATATAATTGGTAATTAATTATAATTGATTAATTGATAAATATTTTAATTTTAGTAATTTATTTTCTGTAGCGGGTTGTGTGTTTATAGGGGAATAGGGTGGGAAGTAATTTAATTATAATTTATTAAATATGTTAATTTATTTATTGATATTTATTTAGAATTAATTGTTAATTAATTATTAATTGGTAATTAATTAAAATATAATTGGTAATTGAAAATAATTTATTAATTTTTAAATTGTAAATTAATTTATTGTTAATAGGTAATTAATTAGTATGAGAAGGCAATTTTTATAATTAAATAATTTTATTTTGTATTTATAAATAAATATTTAATATTTGTATACACTTTTTTAATATTTTAATTATTTGTAATTGGTATTACTATTTATGTTATTTATATATATTTGTGAAGTATTTACTTTCCCTACTATTGCACTCTCTGAAGTTGGAATAGTAATTTTAACCCCTACGCTATCCAACACTTTCCCTACTGTTGCACCCACTGGAGTGGGTATGCAACGTTTACAACGCTACTTTTACTATGCACTACCATTACAACAAAACTTTTAAATTGCAAAAACTTTTACAACGCATACATTTACAAAGCATGTTTTTACAACGCAGATACCGTTACAACGCATACTATTACAATGTAAGTATTAGTAAGTATATAATTATTTTTAAAAGGTTATATGTTTGGGATTTTGGGTAAAGGGGTATTTTTAGGGTTCAGGGTCAGTTTTCAGTTTTTGGGTAAAGGGGTATTTTTAGGGTTCAGGGTCAGTTTTCAGTTTTTGGGTAAAGGGGTATTTTTAGGGTTCTGGGTCAGTTTTCAGTTTTTGGGTAAAGGGGTATTTTTAGGGTTCAGGGTCAGTTTTCAGTTTTTGGGGTAAAGGGGTATTTTTAGGGTTCAGGGTCAGTTTTCAGTTTTTGGGGTAAAGGGGTATTTTTAGGGATCAGGGTCAGTTTTCAGTTTTTAGGTAAAGGGGTATTTTTAGGGTTCAGGGTCAGTTTTCAGTTTTTGGGTAAAGGGGTATTTTTAGGGTTCAGGGTCAGTTTTCAGTTTTTGGGTAAAGGGGTATTTTTAGGGTTCAGGGTCAGTTTTCAGTTTTTGGGTAAAGGGGTATTTTTAGGGTTCAGGGTCAGTTTTCAGTTTTTGGGGTAAAGGGGTATTTTTAGGGTTCAGGGTCAGTTTTCAGTTTTTGGGGTAAAGGGGTATTTTAAGGGTTCAGGGTCAGTTTTCAGTTTTTGGGTAAAGGGGTATTTTTAGGGTTCAGGGTCAGTTTTCAGTTTTTGGGGTAAAGGGGTATTTTTAGGGTTCAGGGTCAGTTTTCAGTTTTTGGGGTAAAGGGGTATTTTTAGGGTTCAGGGTCAGTTTTCAGTTTTTGGGGTAAAGGGGTATTTTTAGGGTTCAGGGTCAGTTTTCAGTTTTTGGGTAAAGGGGTATTTTTAGGGTTCAGGGTCAGTTTTCAGTTTTTGGGGTAAAGGGGTATTTTTAGGGTTCAGGGTCAGTTTTCGGGTAAAGGCGTATTTTTAGTGTTCAGGGTCAGTTTTCAGTTTATGGGTAAAGGGGTATTTTTAGGGTTCAGGGTCAGTTTTGGGTTTTTGGGGTACAGGGGTACTTTGTAAAAATAAAGTAAAATTACATTTAAATTAAATTTATTTAATAAAATTAAATTATATTAAATTATATTATAATATTTTTTATTAATTTATATTCAAAAAATTATTATATACTTACCAATACTTACGTTGTAATGGTATGCGTTGTAAAGGTATATGCGTTGTAAAATCTTGCGTTGTAAATGTATGCGTTGTAAAAGTTTTTGCGTTGTAAAAGTTTTGTTGTAATGGTAGGCGTTGTAAAAGTATGCGTTGTAACGTCATACATCCCTGGAGTGGGAATAGTAATTTTAACCTCTACGCTATCCAGCGCTTTCCCTACTGTTGCACCCACTGGAGTGGGAGTAGTAAATTTGACCTCTACGCTATCCAACACTTTTGCTAATGTTGAACTCACTATAGTTGTAACAATAAATTTTAAACATTTTCTAAAATGTTATATATGTTTATTTAATAATATGTTTATATATATATATATATATATATATATATATATATATATATATATATATATATATATATATATATATGTGTGTGTAATTTTTGGTGATATAATTTTTTTAATTATATAAATTATTTATTAAAATTACATTTTTTTATTAATTATTTCTAAGTTTATATTAAATATATTTATTATTATATTAGTTTTAACTTAATTTTAAGACATTTAAAAAAATCGATATTTTGACAGTCTATATTTTTGTAAGTCGATATTTTGGAGTCGATATTTTGGTACTTACCTGTTTGAAGATAGGGAGTCGATATTTTGTCAATCGATATTTTTTACTCGATATTTGTGTATCTCGATATTTGTGTCGTCGATATTATGTCAGTGATCCACAAACTACATAGCATTGCACTAGGACTGCATTTGAACATCGTGAACTGCTCATTAATACCGCAAGAACAAAAACCTACAAGTGTGTGTTGGCCTAATAACCCGCAAAGGGAAATATTACGAATACGCATATGTTTGAGTTTTATCATTTGATCTTACCGTATTTTTCTTCTTGCTAAATATACCGCTATTTTCATACATCAGTGTGGTGTACATTTGTGGTGTTATCACTGCGTCACTGGGAGTGTGGTTGCAAATACTTTACCCATTGCCTTGAAGATAAGCCTGGCTGCTCGTGCCAAGCTACCAGGGGGTGAGCAGGGGTTATCAAAGAGGGTGTCCCTCCTTTCCCTGACTGGAAGCAATGGTCTCTATTTGGCCTAAGGTAACTGCCTCAGCCAACTAGAGACCCACAGTTCTAACACAGCCCCTATGTTAATGTGCCAGTGGTCAAGGCTAAGCGATAGATGAAGAGACCACCAACCACCTGTGAAATGGGTGTCAATAATGAAAGAGGTGAGTTTCATCCTCAACTATTTGAAACAGTGCTCACTGAATTGTTGTGTGAAAGAATTGGTGCTTAATTCAGAGAACCTATTAAATCATTATCAGAAAGATTGGCACACATCAAGACATCAAGATGGAGGACTAAAGCACAACTCCACCAGCTAACACCATCATATTTCCTCCCTAAATGGTCAACAGCATCATCCCAGGTGCTATCTATCAATAGTTTAGCGGTGGCAAGTATACCCGCTACCTCCTTACCTGCTTGTGCTGCAAGCTGGGAATTATATTCAGCTTTGAATTCTGTGTTGGGTGGTGGAAGGGATCGTCGGCGTAGTGCTTTGAAAAAAAGCAGGATTGCGCCCCTGTGATTAAATATAATACACCTTCCTCCTGAGGCCTGTCTTTATGTCTTAACTCTAGCCAATGTTCCACTGCTAGATGTAGGGGTACGCAAAAACTCAATTCAACTTAAGAACACTGGCTCACCAAACATCTTGATTTCACCCTAGCTGATTTTGATCCAATTATTCTTATGAGGTGGGTTCCATGGATAGGCTTTTCTCAAAATCAGTTGAAGGGGGACACTATTGTAATTATTCTGAAAAGCCCCCTCACTGCCAGTCATTTGCCCTTCTATACATATAATCTTTATGTGTTTTACCCCGCCCCCATTTGCCTTCGAACTATAAGTGACCCTCAACCATTATGCCTGACCATACAATTCCACTTCAAAATCACTTTTTACCTTTGCATGATATGTCAGATATTGAGTGACAATTTACGACAATCACCTGACAGCAGCTCAAATGTAGCAGCTGGATGCAAACCTTAGATAGCTTTTTTCACCTCCGGAGATACGACCATCCCAGGACCCAGGTTTATGAGGGTAGTGAACTGGAATATTGCAAGCTATGCCGTTCAGACTGAGTGTAGAGCTAGTCTAACTTTTTTGGAGTCCTTTGATACATTTTATTACAGAAGACATTGAATGTACAGTACATTGGACACAGCTGCTATTTTAATGTTGCTCAACCATCTGGCTCGTGGAGAGCCAAATAGGGATTATTAATTTGGCTGAAGCTATGATTAAGTTTTAATGTCACCCCTGTAAAAGTAAGTAAACAGCAATGTGATGCAGGCATTAGTTGTCAATTGTTGTAACAATTTTTCTGTCCATGTAACTTCTATAATGATTCATTTTCTTATTTCAACAGCATTCATTTTATGAGACTGTTCAAAGTGGTGTATATAATCTCCAAGCAACATAGGAGGTTGCTGTAATTTACTAATGTAATTTTACATGGGGTTTTAATGCTGTTCTAAATATTCACACACTAGTACAAAATTCTAGCATCAATAATGTTTAACTTCATAACAATGTTTACATCCATCCAATGTAAATATCCATGAACACACCCAACACAAACCTCCATTGTTCACACCTTTTTTGGCTGAGGTTGTGCATCTACTATTGACTATATTTTTCTGTCTTATCAGCTGTGTCCATAATCGTGAAATTGTTAATTTGTGGATAGGAGATTACAGGCCACTCACTAATTTGGGGTGGGCGTAACTCACGTAGTTCAGTGCACCTTTTTCAAGCAGAATTACCTAAGAATTTAGCAGAATTACACTTGAATTTTGCATAAAGACTAATTCTGCATTTAGCAATAGTTATTTGCAGAAAAATGCCCCCTGACATTCAAAATGGATGCGAAGATGCATTCTCTGCTGAGAAATATTGCAAAATACAACAGAACATGAATAGTGAGCTTGAGCAGCTGTTCGAGCTTGCTAAATGCACTCTTGTGGTAGAATTTCCCCCCAACTTACTACAGGCATTTAGCACAATTTTCTTAGCACAAAGTAAACCCTCATGTCCAAAATGTACGTTATGATGCATTGGGCACTAAGAATCAGCACCAAATGCAGCAGATTATGAATAGCAATTGAGACTTGCTACTCTTAATTACACGTGCAGGAGTAATCCTGTAATTATCGGTAATTCTGCTTTAAAGAGTAATGCAGAATTACTCTGCTGCAATTGAAATTCTGGCCAGGCCTTTCTCACCATGTCTATTGATGTTTCTGTCTCACAGACCACCAAATGGCCTGCTTCAAGAGTTTACATGTGCACAAAAGATATCAACTTGCACTTAATATGGAAATTACCTAACTCTGTTACTTTTTAAAATAATTAATTAAGGGTAATTTAGTGGCCTTTGAAATTGTTCCACAGAAGAGGAAGCGAGTGGCGCTATAGCTGAGTCTTTCACTGAGGAATTTGTGTAAGTGAGAAAATTACTCATGAAGCCTGTCCCTAGCTCTGATACCCAGATTCCTGGGTAGCTTGATTCGGTATGCTTTGTGGCTAACCACACTTTGAGACATACGTTGGGTAGGAAGCCAAGGAACAAGGAGGTCCTCCTCTCTGATAGTACCCATTTTTAAGAAGGGGGACAATTCAGACCCTTGGTATGATAGGCTGATCTCTCTTATAGATTCAACGGCCAAAATTTTGGGGAAAGCGATTTCTAACTGAATTAGATATCGGGCTAATGATCATAATATTTTATGTTTCTGTTAGTATGGATGCAGAGAGGTAGTAGGGACAGATAAGCAGTATCTGAATCTCCAACGTATTACAGGCAAATTTGCTGTTGCCAAACACTGACCACTGTACCTGGCTTTCATAGACCTGTCTAGCACATTCGATCATGTCAACATGTCCATGATTTGTCCAGTGGTAATTGATAATGGGCTACACCCACCAAGGCTAAGTTCATTTTTTTTTATTGGAATGTAACAGCCAGGGTTAGATTTGGGCTGAACGGTGAGTGTGCCGAGCTTTTTAAAAGCCGCGCATTAAGCTCCCTTAATAAGCACTGCGGCCGATAGGTCCGGAGCACGAGAGTTGATATGACCCTTTAGACGTCTTTGCCATTTTTGGGCCTTATCTGGCGCACATGTGTAAAAATAAGGGGGCAGGTTCTTTGCCAAGGTTGGGTATATTTCTGGAGTCGAGAGGTAGGTGCAGCCTGCGCCTTCAGGACAATGAGGGAAGCGAGGTTTTGATTATGATTTGAGCCCGAGGATAATGGCTGCAACTTTCTGCTTTCTCGGTGCAAGTTCAAATGCGCCGCCATGGCGTTATCACGCAAAAGGGGGAGACTGATGACAAAACTTAAAAATAAACACTTAAAAAATGATTATCTTCGAGGCTTCATTACCGCTTGTCCGCCGCTCGCCGCTCCTCCCCGCCTGTCCGCAGCTCCTCCCCGCGATCATGTCCTCCACTCTTCCTGTTGCTCCTGAACGCCGCTCCTCCCCACGCTCTCGATGTCATGACGCAGACGTTGTGGCCGGCGCTTCTTTCAGGGGACTACTTTGTTTTTAAAGTAATTTTTTTTAATTTACGTTTTTTTTAAATTTTATGTAGCCTATGTCCATCTACACATCCTGACAATTTCAAGGATGTATCAGGTGTGTGGATTGGCGCTGTGGTTCCCGAGTTAACCTGGCTCAAAGCGTTATGTTCTCTCTTTATAATAGTAGTATAGATTTACTTTAACAATTGAAACATCATTTGACTCTCTGTGGACAGGTTGTACCACAGATCGGCAATTTACACGTTCCAGCATAACTTTATGCCTATGCGTAGTCCGCTCTGTTTTCCACTGGGACAGCATGAAGGGACTGTTCACTTTCCTGTCCTTGTAATGACGTGTCTCCTTCTGTATAAGGCATAGTTTGGTGCCATCCCAGTAAGCATGTTTGATGTTTCAATGCTGTGATCGCATGCTGTTTGCACTTTTATGATTGTGGTTTTTAATCCAGTATAGTATTTTGATTGAAGTATAAGTACTCAGTGATTACCCACCTGAAGTACTGGGCCTACTTCTGCCATCCACCCCCAAATCCATGTACTGAGCCCATTGTTTTATAATTGAGACAGTCTTCACTTAAACCTTCATATTTCTTTTCTGCAATATGATTTTCTCCATATGTTGGGGATTGTATAGGTTCTCAGGGTCTCTGGTTTCTCCCCAGAGGGAACCTAGAAAATGCCTCAATTAGAAATATTTTGGGGGGTTTATTTCATGAAATAGGACAGTGCCTTGCAAGAAAGTGTCTATTTTGTTTCGAAAAATGGCTTCACAAAATGTTTACAGTACTAGAACCCCCTTCTTACCAGCTGAGAAAAACAGGCAAAGTTATAAAAAAGGTTTTGCAATTTTCCAAAGTGGTAGTCAATATTTTATACTTTTTGCAGTTTGTAGGAAACATGGTTTTGAATCCGATGAGGGATCTCAGCAAGATATACATTGCTGAAAAGTAGGTAAAATTCTGAATTTAACAAGAGGTTATTATGTTTGTTGAATATATGATTTTCCATAAGAAAATAATCTTTGAATTAAAACCTAATGAAAGCATAGAGGTGATCTTGTTTCCCCCCCATAAATTCTCCATGGTGATCTAGCTACAAAAGTAATATGCCATTACATTCTTTAGACTCTTCTAGTCACAGAGATATTTTGTGTTCTCAGTTGTCGAAAAATAAGCTCTAACCAGAACTATCAACAAAGGTGTGGATTATAATGGTTTTCGCACTTAGGTTCGACCATGCATCAATTGATAAAATAAAATCTAAAGAATAAAAAATAGGTATGAAAAATCTGTGAATTTTTTAAAATATGCCCTAGAATTTAAGAATGAGTGTTATTCATAGCACTCTGAATTCAGCATTACCAAATGGAAATCAGACTGTTTTACAAAATGTGTTCGTTTTTCATCAGCCAAAATGAAAGAAAAATTCGATAGATGATGACTTATGTTTTTTCTTTGAGCTTCAATGATTCTGGGAATGTGAGTAGCTTCAGTGTTTGGATATAGTGTAGGCTGGCACAGGGCACAACCTACCAACACCACACATTTCTGAAATCAAAGAACATTGGAAGTCCAGGGTGGAGAGGTTTACTGAATCCAACCTTTTCTTACCCAGAATGCCCAGCAAAAATCAAAACTTGCACAACATCAAACACTTTCATTGGATTTATGTGAGAAAATATACCACAAACTACATGGATCAAGAAAAACGCTACCACCCATCTTATCCACAATATTTCCAATAAAAACAGTTCCCTACCTGTTGGAGTTGGAGTATCACACAGTACAGGAACAGATGGAACGTTTGATCGTTTGAAGACAATGTAGAATCAATATAGTCTTCAAACAGACATCACAGTTGGTCTGTTTTTGTCTCAGGCTGCAACTACACCCGCACATATACAATTTTTAATGGACGAAGTAAGTAAATGCAGGAGGGTATTACTTTTCTCATTTGTTCCCAAGGTTTTTTTGTCACAGGAATGTGTAACTTTAGAATCGTTTTCACTCATCTGTTGATCAATGCAGAGTATAGTGGGTGAGAAAATGCTCAGGGATCTACACAAGCCACAATATCCTGGATTCCCATAGTTCTCTAGTATTTAGGAAGGTCCTGAATTAGTATGATTCCATAGGAACCAGCCAAACTGTGGCCCATATACTGCAAATTGTGCTTGTGGAAATACAGATTAAAGCAAGTGTATTTAGACAAATGTTTGAGATTGGCTGGACATTATGGGTAAGAAATTAAAGTCGGATCCACACAAGTCACACCATTCAGGACTCCCCAGTGTGTGTAATTTTCCTAAATATCTGAGATGGTAGGTAACCTTAGTTGACCACTGACGTGGGGCCACTGTACTTCCGCCACTCCTATGTGACGTCCGCTCTACTGCATATGTGTGCAGTGACAGACCTTTCTTTTCCCAGTTGAAAAGCACACATACATGGCAGGAATAATTTTAGTTTGGAGAAGTATTGGAAGGGTGAATTGCTTACCATTCTTCATTGGCAGACAGTTTGAGACACACAGTTATGCACATATTGTATTATTACTCACCTTCACTATATGATGTTTCTTATCTTGGCTCTATGATAGTTGGATGAGTGGGGGGGTGGTGGGTGCACCGCGCGGTGCCTGCCGCTTTGTGCATGCAAATGCACTGTTGTCAGTTTTTTACATTGCGGCGTGTGCTGCTTCAAGCAGCACGCGCCGCAATGTAAAAAATACAGGATGTGACCGCCAGAACTTTGGTTGAATTTCTAAGTTCCCTAAAAATAATTTCCCGAAAGACTTTGAGCCCTATTCAGAGTTTGAAGAATATGCTGCTCCATCAAAATGTTATGGATTCCTCCCCCACCCTTATTTAGAGTGTCATTGACTATAATGGACCTGCTTCAGAAAGGGAAACCTACACTTTTTGAAAGTATGCTTTTTGTTTTTGGGATTCACAAACTATGAGTTAATAGTAGGTTTACAACTCCACAGTTGGGGTGTAGAACGCAGCACATAAAAAGATTGGGCAGGCTTCTTTTTAATTCCATTTCTTTTGACTAAGAATCCAAATGGTCCATCAATTTACTTGGGGTAATTTGTGTTTCTAGCCTATATTACCCGTCAATGTCCACTTCTGTTCTGCCGCCTTAGCTTCTCTCCTCTTTCATTCTTCCTCTTAATCCCTCTCTCTGTCTAGCAGCTCCTCCTCACGTACTGAAAACCGTGACTTCAGGAAACAGTTCTCACCCTCACTTGCCTTCCTTCATTTATTTGCTCCCCTGTGAAATGGATCCAAAAAAGAAAGACACTGGAAATGTTGTCTTTTACTGACATGTTTCTATTCCAAAGTGCAGCTTCAGGAATAAAGTTTCAAACTATGAAAAATAAATAAATAACTAAATAAATCCAAACAGAGGGGTATCAAAGTGGCCAGATTGATTTTATTCACACTCAAACACATTTGCACCACTCTACAGAATTTACCAGTGAAGCACTACTTTTGTTTTCGGGTCTGTTTCTCTGAATAGCGTTGTTTTGCCCAGGCAGGGAACAAGTGCACCCGTTATGGAGGTAATGCAACACGTTGATTAGAAAACAAAATGTGTACTGCGGCTCAGTATTCAGGGATGTAGTCTTTTTACCATACTACTTATGTTTTGTTAGGATGTAAGCAATGAGCATTGAAATGCGTCAATTCCTTGCCCTGTAGTCATGTCCTTAACTTTTCAGGCAAAAGCACTCACTGATTTCTGAATAGTGATTGTAAAAACCTTAAAGTAACCATGTTGTTCCTGCTTACATTTCAAATGCTTTACTTAATTTTGCATTCCGTATCAGTGTTTGCTTTTCCCAGCATATTGCTCTTGTAGAGTAGGTAATTTAAATTGAGCCCCATTCAGGTGTCAATAGCGGGGCACAATCAGGTTGTAGTTGAAGGCAGTGCAAGTTTCTCTCAGTGGGGCAGTATGGTGTTTAGTGGGGGAGAGGATGTGACACCATGGTCAGAGCTGCCAAATTTGGAACTTGGGTACCTGGTTTTGAAGGATGATTATTGCGAGATGTCTGTCAGGTCAGCACTACCTATAAAAGTGAGTCAGTGCATGCGGCACAAGAGGAGGCTGTATGCCTGCACCCAGGGAGCGAAGGGGGGTTTGTGTGACTGCACACAGGGAGCGAAGTTGGGCTGTGTGACTGCACCCAGGGAGCAAAGGGGGATGTATGACTGAAACCAGGGAGCGAAAGGGGGCTGTGTGACTGAAATCAGAGAGGGAAGGTAGCTGCATGACTGACACCAGAGAGAGAAATGGGCTGCAAGACTTAAACCGGAGAGTGAATGGAGCTGTGTGACTGAAACCAGGGAGTGGTGAAAGTGGTGCCCTGGCAGGGGTGCATACCTGGGCACTAGAACATCACAGGGAGGTTAGTAGATAGGAGCTGTGCTTCCGTAGAGCTGCAGAAACTTTGAACATGCATATTTCAAAGTGTAATACTCTGCTAAAACAGGTTCCATTGATGTAGAGCTGAAATGGAATGATTACAAGTAAAATAAAGTGCTGCAATAATGCCACAAACTTTTCATTTTTATGCCGCTATATTTCAAATTTTGTGGTACAAAATTTGTTAAAATCAAATATATCTTCAGCTTATTCACATCTGACAACTGATTCCAGACCATGACAAGAGAAGATCTCTCATCACAAGTGGTTGGGGGGCACATAACCAACTGTTCTCTTTTTAGCATTCATTTATTTGATTTCCTAACAATTAAGAAGTCAATTCCTCAATTTTCAGAGAAAAAACACATCTCACATTCAGTCGGGTTAAAAAATAATCCTATTCATTATAGAGACTTTTACTGGTGCAATTTTTAAAACACCTTCATCTCCTTAAGAATGTTTTCCCCTACCCACCATTTGAACATATATATTTTTTCTTTTACATAAACCATATGTAGTTTAGTAAGCCACATTTGAAACTCTGAAGGTTCAACTGCTTTTAAATATTTTGTTATTAAGGTGTGGGCTACTAGAGTAGCTATGAACCAACAGCTGTCACTTAATTCCATCCCCAGGTGTCTAGAACCTCCCAACATACATGATCTATCATATGGTATGTTGTTCATTTCAACTGGATTTTTTATAGTTATTAATAAAATATAACTTTACACTACAATTCCTTTAAAATAGGACAGCTCCATCTCACATCTCCTCTCTTTTACATCTCTTTTACATCTGTGACAACGATTAGTGATATTCACATTCCATTTATGCATCTGTGCAAGTGTATAACATATTAACCGTTGTGCACAAATCTGCATATGTTTACAATTGTGCTCTCTCAGTGTGACTGCTAAAACTATATAAGAAGATACAACTTTCCACTCTTTCCAATTCAAATTTATACCTGTTTCTTTTTGCCACTCATTTTGTAGAACATATTTATTCCAAATATTATTGCAACCATCACATACCCACTGGCCTACCCATATAGAGGGTTTAGATGAATTGAATAGATTCCAACAGTTTCATCTTGAAGTTTCAATTTGTTGAGATGAATGTTAGTTCAATATGCATTGAATTTGTAATGAGGGGTATTTTTCCCCATCTTGAAAATTTATTCTGAACAAATTCCCAGGAAATTATTTAATTATTGATAAACCAATTAACCTATTTTTCTGAGCTCTGCTTTTTCCCATCTCTGTATTTGTACCTGAGGGGATTTGGGGACATATGATTTTAAGTGGGCTGACCGCATGGTTACAGGGATCTACAAGGATCGCTGGGGCTGCTGTTACTTTTGGAAAAGAGTAATAAGGTTCAATAGTTTACTAATTTGGAATTAAGAGTAAATAAAGTGTGGGGTGTCAGAATAATGACAATATTCCCCTTTAATTCATTCTATAAAGTAGTTTTCAAACTGATTTGAGCCTCTTTTGTTATAGAATCTAGTAAACATTATTAGAAAAGTCACAGGTGATATTTCTTTCAATCTGGAAAAGTGTTGTGCCGTTCCTACTAATTTATTAAGGCTGTGAGTTTGGGCAATATAAGCACCAAGATCATGGGGTACTGTGTCCACTCATATCATTATAATATGTTGACCTAGTTCCTGGCTAGCTCACAATTTTGCCATCTGGATCCCTAAACCTTACATAGTGCCTGATGGTGTCTGCAACCCCAGAACGTGATGACCCTGATTCCCTCAAGGAAGTCATGGAAACAGATCTACCCTTTCGTGGGGAAATTAGACATTCCCAAAGAGAGATATGAAATATATGAAATAGTCATTCAAAGCATTTATTGAAGTAATTGGATTCTTGTGCAGAATGCATGTGCTGCAGTGGTTAAGAGAAGAAAACAAAGCATAGTAACCAGGATAACAAAACTGGAGAAGATGATGTACATTTCAACCATCATAATTATTGCATTAATTATATGAATGCATATAATTATAGTCTTACCTAGCACTGCCTATCCTGGAAAGACTTCGGTGGATGCGATTCTGCCCGGTACCTTATAGTAGTCTAATTCCCCATTTACTTGCATGCCTGTGTCATCTGGTAGCCAGTCTGGTGTTGAACAGGCCCCTGTCCCTCTCAGGATAGTAATGAAATTCAGCTGGGCTAGAACTCAGGCATGGGGTGACCACGACAATCCATAGAAATGCTCCTCTGCCGAACAAAGGCTTGGTGCTGTTTATATAATAAAACTGGACCCCTTTGTTCTGTGCCTGGGCTCTAATCCGGCTGCCATTGTTGATTTTACCCACCCAGAGTTGTCACCGAACAGACAACCACAAACAAGACCAGGTTGCACAGTTAACCTAGTCCTTGGACAGAATGTTCCGAGGTATGATGATGTGCCTGTGAGGAAATGCAATTATAAGCAAACCTTTTATGAGTACATTATTTCATATGGATGCACAAGCAAATGTGTCCTGAAAGTCATCATTTGAAAAGATGTCAACTTTAAACGTGAACATGTAAAATGGAAGTGTTTATGCACAGGGCCTATTAACCGCAGGACAGTGGAAGGTTTATTTTTTGCACTTTGGACTTCGGGTGATGTTCACTCCATATGAAATCATTTTTTTTGAGTCGATTCTATTAGAAAATTGGATTCTAAGCAGCATGGGGCAGCAGTAAAAGAAAATTAAGCAGGGCTACTAGGCAGGTTAACTGTAGTGACTCTGCCTGCAATTGATATTTGTAGGCGTTCCCATCTATCTAGCATGGATTTTATCTTGTGATTGAAGAGGTAAAGTTTAAATTATATATTACTTTAATGTTTTCAGAAATTTTAATCCCTATGTGCCTTATTTTTTTTAATTGTAGTTTCATTGAAGAAGTTGAGGAAGGGATTCAAGATGAATGTTTAAGAGTAAACCTGTAGTTTTGCTGTGTTTACTTTATAGCCTGCAAGTGCAATGAAAGACGCTATAAAAGCAAACCGCTTTTTATTACTACTTGAATATCTGATTGGAGGTACAATACCAGATTATCTGCATACAACTTCAACATAGGGATACCAGGTATTGCTGTTTTAATTGCCACGTTCTCTCTCAATGCACATGCTAAAGGTTTGATAAAAATCTCAAATTCAGAAGGTGAGAGCAAACAGCCCTGCCTGATGTCCCTAGTTATTGTTACTGGCTCTGTGATACTTCCATACAGAACTAACAAGGTAGAGGACCACCTATAAAAATTCTAGCAAATTACATGATACGTGGGCAGGAAAACCCATAGTTTCCAACACTTAAACAGGAGTGTCACTCACACCAGGTCAAATCTAAAATTAAAACAGCATTTAAACGTGAAATTGTTGCTGGAATCATGCTTATTGTGAAGTAGTCAATTGCTTTGGCCAAAATTTGGGTATGGATGTCTGATTTAGTCGATTGTATTAAAAAATTGGATTCTAAGCAGCATGGGGCAGCAGTAAAAGAAACTTAAGCAGGGGTACTAGGCAGGTTAACTATAGTGACTCTGCCTGCAATTGATATTTGTAGGCTTTCCCATCTATATAGCATGGATTTTATCTTGTGATTGAAGAGATAAAGCTTAATTTATATAATTCTTTAATGTTTTCAGAAATTTTAATCTCTAGGTGCCTTATTGTTTTTTATTGTAGTTTCGTTGAAGAAGTTGAGGAAGGGATTTAAGATTAATGTTTAAGAGTAAACCTGTAGTTTTGCTGTGTTTACTGTATAGCCTGCAAGTGCAATGAAGGACGCTATCAAAGCAAACCGCTTTTTCTTAATACTTGAATATATGATTGGAGATACAATACCAGATTACCTGCATACAACTTCAACATAGGGATACCAGGTATTGCTTTTTTTTTATTGCCACGTTCTCTCTCAATGCACATGCTAAAGGTTTGATAAAAATCTAAAATTCAGAAGGTGAGAGCAAACAGCCCTGCCTGATGTCCCTAGTTATTGTTACTGGCTCTGTGATACTTCCATACAGAACTAACATGATACGTGGGCAGGATAACTCATTGTTATTATTTATTTTATTATTATAGGCTTTTATAGCGCGCTCTGTTACTAAGAAAATAGTATCCTGGCGCGAAGGAAGTGAGAGGCAAGGCAGAGGGGGACTCTATACATTGATGTTGAAGAGGTGGGTCTTCAATCCCTTCTTGAACAGAATGATGGATGGAGCTGTTCTTAACTGCTGCGGGAGGGTGTTCCATGCTCTCGCCGCTCTGACTGAGATGGATTGGCCGCCGAGCCTGCTGTATTTGAATTTTGGGACAGTCATTTGGTGCAGATTAGCTGATCTGAGGGGGCGGTTGGGAACATATATGGAGAATCTTTTCCGCAGGTAAACTGGACCAGCTTGGTGGACAGCTCGATAGGCGAGGACAAGGATTTTAAATAAAATCCTGTGGGCAACCGGGAGCCAATGTAGGGTGCGGAGAGGTTGACGGACACTTGAACTTTTTGGGATATTAAACAAAAGCCGTACAGCGGCATTTTGTATAACTTGGAGGCGATGGATCAGATAGGCAGGAAGGCCGCAGAAGAGGCCATTTGCGTAATCCAGTCTGGATAATATAAGGGCACGGATGACGGTCTCTTTGGCCGCTCTCGGGAGGAGTGGAAAGAACCTGTGTAAAGTTTTAAGTGTAGAAAAGCAGATCCCGGTGAGTTTTTTTAAATGATCCTCGAATCTGAGGTCATTGTTAAACCAGACTCCAAGATTTTTAGCAGGGCCTCCGATGGATTTGGGGCAAAGTAAATCGGCCGGCCAAAGAGAGTTGCCAAAATTATCTGGGAAGGAGCCATATAGCAGAATTTCAGATTTGCTTTCGTTGCATTTTAATTGTGCGCGGGCAAGCCAGCGAAAGACAGATGACAAGCAGGTTTGGGCTCCAGATGTATCCAGGTTGTTTTTGGGCCACGTGAACAGGAGTTGAGTGTCGTCAGCGTAGGCCATTATTTTTGCTCCCAGTTGTTCAGCGAGGTAAATGAGCGGGGTTAGATATATATTAAAAAGCAGGGGGCTAAGGGTAGAGCCCTGGGGTACACCCGTTGCAAGTTTCTTGGGGGAGGAGGCGAAAGGCGGCATCCAGACTTGTTGGAATCTGTTGTCCAAAAAAGACGTTAACCAGTCAAGGGCAGAGCCTGTGATGCCTATGTCCGCTAGTCTGGTAAGCAGAAGGGAGTGAGGGACAGTATCGAAGGCGGCAGAGAGGTCTAGTAAAATCAGAGCCGCTCTGCCACCTTCGTCCAAACACTCCCGGATGGCCTCGGACATTTCCACCAACGCCGTCTCCGTACTGTAGGCTGCTCTAAAGCCTGACTGTGCTGGATGAAGAGCCTGGGAATTTTCGACGAATTTGTCTAGCTGAGTGAAGGCGACCTTTTCACATACTTTTGCTAGAGCCGGCAGCAATGATATAGGCCGGAAATTAGCAGGGATAGCAGGATCTAATCCATTTTTCTTTAGAAGTGGGGGAAATTTTGCTTGCTTCCAACAGGTCGGGACCGTGGCAGTGAGGAAAGAGCAATTGATAATATGCGTTACCTCATTGCCAACTGTGTCTGCGAGACGTGCAAGCACTCTGGCAGGACAAGGGTCAGAAGGGGATCCTGAATGTAGGGAGGCGAGGATACTGACAATGTCCGTGTTTTCTGCTGGGGTGAACTGGTGAAACCGTTCCGTGGGGGTAGGTAACACAGGAGACGGGATGACCAGTGTGGGTGGAAAACTGTTGCATACAGTAAGTAGATCGTCCTGGATTTTGGAGATTTTGTCAACGAAGAAAACGGAGAGTTCTTCGCACCATTTCTCCGTGGAGGCAAGTATGGGTTGGGCAGCGCAGGGTGAGGTGAAACTTTTCACTATAGCAAAGATTTCTTTGCTATTGTTATTGGCATTAGTTATGCGCCCTTCGAAATATTGGCTTTTTGCGGATCTGATCGCCGCATAATATTTCTTTTGCGCCGTCCTTAGGTTCTTTTTAGCCTCGGGGAGATAGGCTTGTCTCCATGCCCGTTCAAGTTTTTTACAACCTGACTTAAGATCACGGAGGGTAGGGGTGAACCAGGGTTTAGAAGGAGTGGTGCGCAGTCGGCAAACCCGACCTGTTTTTATTGATGCGGCCGACCCACCTTCTATCCAGGAATTAAATGTGCTAACGGCCGACTCAATTTCCATAGGTAGAGTGGGGTGGGAGGTGTCAAGATGTTCAGACATGATCTCTACAGTGATTTTTTGTTTATGAGCAGTTGAGTCGTTAGTCTTGGCCGGGCGTGTCAGGGTCCAAGAAAATCTAATCAGCATGTGGGTGGACCAGGGCACAATTTCGGGATTGGATAGATTAATGTCGAAATTAGTGCAGACCAAATCGAGGACATGTCCACCTGAGTGAGTGGGAGTTTTAACCCATTGTTTGAGCTGGGCCATGGCAAGAGCTTCACTTAGGCGGGACGTGTCAGGGAGGTCCAGATTATCCACATGTATATTGAAATCCCCCAGAAGAAGGTATCTGGAGTATCTCAATGCCCGTGGGACTACTATGTCCTCCAATGTACTTAGGAATCTACCAACATGGCCTGGTGGTCGGTAGATCAGGGTACCCCCTAAAGTGAAGTGCGCCCCAAGTGAAAGTGAAAAATGCAATATCTCAGCATCCGCTGGGGGGCCTTGGGGTTCTAGAGAGAGAGTCCATTGTTCTCTGAATATGGCTGCTAGGCCACCACCTCTGCCTAATGGGCGGTCGTTCCTGGCAATTTTGAAACCCCGTGGGATGGCAAATTCGACCACCGGTCCGCATGTCTCATTTAGCCAGGTTTCAGTGGCAAAGAGGAGATCAAACTGGTTGTCACTCAGTATTTCAAAAAAGTCCTCAGAGTGCTTAACCAGTGATCTGGCATTGATCAGGCCTGCCCGAATAAGTGACGGATCGCCGGGGAGCTGAGTTGGGGATGAGAGAGTGGGCTGATAGCAAAAGTTGCAAGCTTGACAGACCCGCGAGGGATCGCCAGCTGCATCCCATGTGTTACTGCAGGGGCAGGAAGCCAATTTAAGTGCCAATAGGTACTCACGGGAGTAGCGAGTCCTGGATCTGTGGGGTATTAGTGGTGCACCGACAGGGGGGCTGGCGCTGGCCGCGTCCGGGACACGGACGGGCACAGACGGGCCCTCCTTTGGCGCTCCTTCGGCGCGCAGACGGCGCGCCCGCTGCGCGTGGCCGCTGCGCGTCTTAAAGGGCATGGCTATTTGTAGGCAAAAAAAAAACAACCTCCGCTGGACCGCTAACTCTGGTCCGGCAGGGTCTGACCCACACTAAAGATGGCGGCCGTCCTAGCCCTCCAAAACTAACGGCACGTGAAGCCGCGGTGGAACGGGGCTGAGGGGGACCAAATTAGTGAAGTGCAGGTAGCGGTCGGTTTTTTAAAGAACACACAGTATTCAACACAGCAATGTATAAAATGTTTTAAAAATTGCTAAAAACGAGTCAATTCAAATGCATCAAAGGGAATAAGGTGGGAGCAGAGGAGAGCCCTCGCAATCTGCTCGCCTTCTCAAGCGTTGTTCCGAGGGGCTGCCACCGCCTCTACACAAATGCAAAGCCCCACGAGCATCAGTTCTATTTGTAGGCAAAAAAAAAACAACCTCCGCTGGACCGCTAACTCTGGTCCGGCAGGGTCCGACCCACACTAAAGATGGCGGCCGTCCTAGCCCTCCACAACAAACGGCACGTGAAGCCGCGGTGGAACGGGGCTGAGGGGGACCAAATTAGTGAAGTGCAGGTAGCGGTCGGTTTTTAAAAGAACACACAGTATTCAACACAGCAATGTATAAAATGTTTTAAAAATTGCTAAAAACGAGTCAATTCAAATGCATCAAAGGGAATGAGGTGGGAGCAGAGGAGAGCCCTCGCAATCTGCTCGCCTTCTCAAGCGTTGTTCCGAGGTGCTGCCACCGCCTCTACACAAACGCAAAGCCCCACGAGCATCAGTTCTATTTGTAGGCAAAAAAACCCCAACCTCCGCTGGACCGCTAACTCTGGTCTGGCAGGGTCCGACCCACACTAAAGATGGCGGCCGTCCTAGCCCTCCACAACAAACGGCACGTGAAGCCGCGGTGGAACGGGGCTGAGGGGGACCAAATTAGTGAAGTGCAGGTAGCGGTCGGTTTTTAAAAGAACACACAGTATTCAACACAGCAATGTATAAAATGTTTTAAAAATTGCTAAAAACGAGTCAATTCAAATGCATCAAAGGGAATAAGGTGGGAGCAGAGGAGAGCCCTCGCAATCTGCTCGCCTTCTCAAGCGTTGTTCCGAGGTGCTGCCACCGCCTCTACACAAACGCAAAGCCCCACGAGCATCAGTTCTATTTGTAGGCAAAAAAAAAACAACCTCCGCTGGACCGCTAACTCTGGTCCGGCAGGGTCCGACCCACACTAAAGATGGTGGCCGTCCTAGCCCTCCACAACAAACGGCACGTGAAGCCGCGGTGGAACGGGGCTGAGGGGGACTAAATTAGTGAAGTGCAGGTAGCGGTCGGTTTTTAAAAGAACACACAGTATTCAACACAGCAATGTATAAAATGTTTTAAAAATTGCTAAAAACGAGTCAATTCAAATGCATCAAAGGGAATAAGGTGGGAGCAGAGGAGAGCCCTCGCAATCTGCTCGCCTTCTCAAGCGTTGTTCCGAGGTGCTGCCACCGCCTCTACACAAAACATTGTTTCCAACACTTAAACAGGAATGTCACTCACACAAGGTCAAATCTAAAATTAAAACAGCATTTAAAAATACAATTGTTGCTGGAATCATGCTTATTGTGAAGTAGTCAATTGCTTTGGCCAAAATTTGGGTATGGATGTATGATTTAGTCGATTCTATTAAAAATTGGATTCTAAGCAGCATGGGGCAGCAGTAAAAGAAACTTAAGCAGGGGTACTAGGCAGGCTAACTGTAGTGACTCTGCCTGCAATTGATATTTGTAGGCTTTCCCATCTATATAGCATGGATTTTATCTTGTGATTGAAGAGGTAAAGTTTAATTTATATAATTCTTTAATGTTTTCCGAAATTTTAATCCCTAGGTGCCTTGTTGTTTTTTATTGTAGTTTCATTGAAGAAGTTGAGGAAGGGATTCAAGATTAATGTTTAAGAGTAAACCTGTAGTTTTGCTGTGTTTACTGTATAGCCTGCAAGTGCAATGAAGGACGCTATCAAAGCAAACCGCTTTTTCTTAATACTTGAATATATGATTGGAGATACAATACCAGATTACCTGCATACAACTTCAACATAGGGATACCAGATATTGCTTTTTTTTATTGCCACGTTCTTTCTCAATGCACATGCTAAAGGTTTGATAAAAATCTAAAATTCAGAAGGTGAGAGCAAACAGCCCTGCCTGATATCCCTAGTTATTGGTACTGGCTCTGTGATAATTCCATACAGAACTAACAAGGTAGAGGACCACCTATAAAAATACTAGCAAATTACATGATACGTGGGCACCAAAACTTATTGTTTCCAACACTTAAACAGGAATGTCACTCACACTAGGTCAAATCTAAAATTAAAACAGCATTTAAAATTAAAATTGTTGCTGGAATCATGCTTATTGTGAAGTAGTCAATTGCTTTGGCCAAAATGTGGGTATGGATGTATGATTTACGAGCAGGTATAAACCTGTTTTGACCCCTCCTGATCAGTTTCTCAGTTACAGTTATTGGATGGTAGGAATTTACACGTTTTACATTTTTATTTTTATTACAGAAGCTATCACGATTCCTTTTTTGAAGGAGGACAGTATAATGCTGCATTTTAGTATTACACTGAATCATTTTGTTAAGGGCACCTTTAACTGTTCACATAAATACTGTTATCCCATCTTATCCAGCAGTCTTAAATTTGGGGAGACTTTTCACTACATTTACTGATTTCTGTTGCTCTATTAAACATATTACATCGGATGCTGCCCTAACCATAAGTGAGGAGATTTATATTTAGGCAAGGAAGCTTACTACATTGTTCTCGGTGTGGTTTACATCTTCTTTATACATTTTACAAAAGTGCTCAATAAAGATTGTTTTTACTTAACGGTTCTCAACTAGCACTGTTTCAGTTTTGCCGTCACAAGTCTTCGAGATTGTATTGTGAGTTCTACAAACTTTAGTTCACCATGCAATCATTTTCCCACTGAATTTACTGTCTTCATATAGCTGTTGGAGAAATATATGAGAGTTCAGAATTTCTTACCGCATTACATTGTTCTGCAACTTCTCTTTCTTTTTTTCCATCTCTTGGTAGTGCTGCTCTAAATAGATTGATGTAACTTATTGAACTTATTTTTAGCTAGTTGGGAATACATCTTGGATTGACTGAAATGTAACCTCCTCCAGTCTAAACTGTGAGTAAACTACAAATGTGAAGAGGGTATTCTGAGTCAAGATAAGACCCAAATCTTCATCAGGGGCGCACTACCAAGTGACGAAGCACAATCTCAAGCAACTAAGCTTAGGAGATAAAATAACGAACATGGCAGTCAATATTTCATTTTAGCAGAGATTAAGAAAAAGGTAAATATGAATCTAAGTAACAACATGCTTGAAATAAAACAAAGTATAGACTCTTACTCGATCCTGCTTAAAGAGCTCCAATTATGGGACTCTGGCTGTGATGATACTCGAGGTGATCTACCAAAACAAACATCCACTCATTCAAAAGAGTTAAACTCTATTAGAGCACAACCCGATAATCAAGAGAATAAATTGAGAAGGTTAAATATAGCGTTTGTGTGAATCCAAGAAAAAAAGGACTACGTCTCAACAGTAACACAGTTAATCGAAGACCCTATTGCAACTCACTTTTCTTCAAGGCACCAAAGAGAACCTCACTATAGTGTGAGCACATTGAATTCCATTAATGGAATATCCAAGCAGTATGCTTCAGAGGAAAGTACTTATGAACTTTGGTGAATTCTCTCAGCAGCAATCCCACAGAAAACATTTAAAACTCCTGAAGAGTTTAGTTGTCAAGTATTCCCATATATGGCGTTTGAAACGTCTAAATGTGGGAGGGAGCTCTGGCTGCTGATACCATCCTTTGAATTTGAGGGGATTAAAAGTCCTTTTAAGTGGTGATTTCAGGTTTTTGACAAGAAAGAAGCAGCCCAGAAATGCTTAAATGAAATACAGCAAAGGAGGTGGTGGGGAATAAATGTGACAGAAGAATCAACAATATTGAAACTAGTTTGCTCATTGCTATGATGATGAATAAGTTGCCATTCGATGGAAGCGTTTGGCAGCATAAGTCTATTAATGGGGGAGTTGGAAACCTGTCTACCCAGACACAGCGGATGCAACCAGAGAACTATGGAAAAAAATGGAAGGATACCCTGGAACAGGATAGGTAGATTACTGGGCGCAATTAGTGGTCCTATAGATGGTGAGGGGCTCAAGCACATGTCACTGGGAGAGGTGAGCAGAGATTTAAAGAAAATGGCTCACAAAAAAGTTAACAAATCCTTGCATGGCTGGCTGAATGAAAGGCATCTCTAGAACTTCTAAAGGAAACTCCTATGAAGAAACACTAGAAAAACAAATTGAGTTGGACTCCATTCTATTTCTTAGCTATCTCTTCCACTTCTTTTGCACAAAAAGGGGTTGCTTTTCTCTGTGGTAAAATGTACTGGAACATTTGTTAAAACAGCCTTTGATGATCCAGGTGGGTAAGCTATCCCAAAAAACAACTAAAGCAGTACTCTGTTAACATAGTTTCACTTTATGGTCCAAACCAGGATGATCCAAACATTATATACAATATAATAAATCTTCTGGTGGAATTCACAAATACTATAGTATTAGGAGGGGGGACATTACATTCTCTAAGTAGAAGAACCTGCCCCTAAGCAGATCCAAAAATACCAAAATAATGGCTTTAATGTCTAAAGCTATTTGATGGATTAAAAGGCAGCTTGGTCTAATCGAATCTTGGTGGGTAGGGAATCAGCATGAAAGATGACAAACTTTCTATTTCTGCTGTTATCAAGCAGCCTCTTAAATTTATCATTTTTTTTATCTCAGATAAAATACCAAATCCTATTGCTTCCTTTACACCAAAATTGCTCCTCAGACCAGACGGCAATGTATTTGAATACAGAAACATCCATTTTAGGAGCTTCATATAGATCAGTTCAGTTCATACGTCTTTATTTCGAATATTTCATCATAAAAGACAGTACACATAAAAAATAGCATCATCCAAGATTACACAACCAAAGATTTAAAAAGACAATAAAATAGCACAATATATACACATGATACAATTATTAAACCTAATAAAAAGGATATTGCTACTACGAACCGATACCTCAATAGTACAATATAAAATGTAAGCCTCTAAAAACAGTTGTAAACACACTGATCCTAAACCCAGTCAACCTCTAACCTGATGGATAGTCCTGATAGTCCACATCCAACCGAGGAATTTTGCTACAGCTATTACAATGCTTTCCCTGGTATCAGTCCTGAGAATTCTTAAGGCCTCCAGCCCCACCCGGGTGCCGATGTTTTGGCAAATAGGTTTAAGCCATTTTTTATGGGGGCTGCATAGGCAGGACATACAAAAAATATGTGACCGATAGACTCCCTCAGATCCGAGCACCAGAAACAAGAATCATCCCCCTGTCCTATCCAGTTTTTTGTAAACGTTCTTATAGGCAAAGAACCGATCCTAAACTGATGGTATAGCTTCCTATCACTCATCTTGGTGATAATGTCCCAGTAATTTTCTAGGGACGGGTCAAGCTTGTGTTCTAGGAACATTCCTGACAGGGATGAAATATTTATCTGTACAAGATGTTTTTGTCGGACTCAGAGCCAGTATAAATCTTTAAAGGCTTTTTTCGAAGGGAAGCAATTATTTACTGGATCAGACCACAAATTACTTAAACCCATATCTACTAGTAACAATCTTACTTTTTTGAACCCGGGTAAATTACCCGAGCCCACGACAGATCTAACGTCCATGATTTCTTTAGCAAAAAGTGCCAATTCAGGGGTAGTCCAGATCCTCCTCCATAAGGCCATCGGTTTAAACCGTGCCACATCATCAATTAAGTGGCAACCTAAGTCCATTAAAAGCGGTTTCCATGGGCTAGAACGGGGGAGGCCTATTAAGTTTCTTAAAAATGTATTCTGGATTTTAACAAGTTGGGATAAGTCCGCAAAAACCCAGAGGTCCGCTCCGTACAGGATCGCTGAACTAACTCTGGAGTTAAATATCTTTAAAGCAGGACCAATCCTTTTTGTTAGTGAGGACCTCTGCTCTTTAACTAAACACCCCGATAACTGAGCAAACTTAAGCGAAAGAGTATCAATCTGGGGCTTCCAGCTAAGCTTATTCTCAAGAACAACCCCTAGATAGGTCATGACGTTGGTCTGTTCCAGCGGAATACCATGTAACATGTCCCACCACAGGTTTAGTTTTTGTAAGTATCATAAATTTAGTTTTTGCTACATTCACCTGTAGATCATTAATTTGACAATATTCCTCAAATTTAATTAGGGCCGCCTGTAGGCCCTGCTGTGTTTTTGATATTATAGGGGTGTCATCAGCAAACATAAGTAATGGAAACTTGGTACCACCCAACGTAGGAGCATCGGTTGGGTACGCAAGAAAGTACTGCACAACCCTGTTAATAAACAATAAAAACAATGTTGGTGCTAAGACGCACCCTTGACGCACACCCCGACCTGACCCTGCTTTCCCCAACGCACCTGACCAAAGTTGTTTTTATGCAGCTTAATCACTAAATCCAAGAGTTCCTGGGGCATCCCCATACTACTAAGTGCCACCCATAGCTTTGCCCTGGGGACCAAGTCAAATGCGGACTTGAGGTCCACAAAGGCGGCATAAATAGTTCCACCTCCCGGGCTAAGGACTCACCAATAAATCAATATAAAACGGAACCCCTGTTCGATGGTACTTATACAGGACCTAAACCCAGCCTGCAGGGGAGACAGAATATCCTCAAGTTCTATCCAACTCTGTATTTTTGCTAACACCATCCTAGCAGTGATTTTCTGCACAGAGTCTATCAGACTTATTGGTCGATAGTTCCCTGGAGCGGAGCGGTCCCCCTTTTTGTAAATTGGCAGAATCTCCGCTCTGCTCCAAGAGTCCTGAATACCTGCCCCTATCGCCATTGCATTGCCGAGAAAGGCAATGTATGGGACCCAATATACTAGGTCATGTTTAAAGAGATCGGCTGGGATGCAATCCATTCCTGGAGCTTTGCCATTCGGGATCTTTCTCAGTGCATCCTCCACTTCTTTGCATTCAAGATGGCGGCCGCGGCAGTGGCTGTGTGAGTGTTCTGTGGCCTACCTCCTTCACAGCGGACAACGTCAGAAGCCGTTCACCCATTGTGGCGTGTTATGTGGATTGTGCTGCGGATCGCGGGGTTCGGCTGTGAACCCGCTCAGAGGTAGAGCGAAGGTGAAGGCGGGGTGAAGGCGGAGTAGCGCGGAGTGAAGGTGAGGCAAAGCGTTCAAGTTCCCGGTGGTCGGCAGTCGACTTTTTTACTGGGATCGAGTCAGATTGCTACATTATGGCCCCGAAGGACAGAGGCGCAAAAACGCGTGGGGCGGCCGGTGCTAATGCTAATGCTAATGCTGCTAATGTTGTCAACGCGGCTAATTCAAGTGTTGGTAGCGCCGGCGTGACTAGTATGGCTGAGTCTCTGGGAGTGAATACGATCGCTGGGGCGCAGACTGAACCGGCTACTCGAGGTGGAGGTAACAGAAGTAACGGAGGAAATGCATGGGTCATGCTTGTTGAACCTGTATGCAGCACGGCACTTACGCCCTCAATGTCTACCCAAGCTCTAGGTGAGCCAAATGTAACAGGAAGTGATAATGTGCCTAGAAACCCTACAGTCCCAGCTATTTTTTGTAGAAAGTTAATGTCAATGTTAAAGCGAAACCCAGTACTGTGCCGGCAGCGAGTGGAAACACTGACATTGTCATTGCCACTAATGGTTTAACCCTTCCCAGCCGTTCTGTAAATGCCGCGGCTGTGGTGTCGAATGTCCGCAAGGAGAAGGAGGCTTTAACTCAAACGTCGAACAAATCTGCATGTATTATGAATGATGATGCGATTGACTCTGAGTCAGCTATGTCAGACGGCAAGTTCTACTCAATGTCAGATCTCTCAATTGTCTCTGAGGATGATAACAACAGTTCGACCGGTGAATGGGGAGATGTAGGCGAATTGGTGGGTGATGATGACGAATCTGAGCAGGCTGGTGAACAAGAAACTGTCAGACAGAATCAAGAATCTGATAGATTGCCCCATGCGATGTCTCCTCTTGTGCAACCTAGTTGGGAAGTAGGGGGATCCCCGGAAGGTGGTGAGCAAGAACAAAGCCGCAGTCAGGGTATGGCGGAAGAGGAAGGAGATGGGGTTACTCTGGACATTATCTATAAGAGTATTATGGCACACCGTTCAAAGTACGATGCGGCGTATGGCAAAGTCTTACAATGAGCTGACTACGAGAGTTACTGAAATTGAGGAGCGCATTTCTAGTGCGGAGGACTCGCTGACTAAACAGCAAGCAGCTATAGAGACATTGCAGACAACAAGATCAGATGTTGAATGGAAATTAATGGACTTGGAAAACCGCGCAAGGCGCAATAACCTGCGTGTCCTGGGTATACCCGAATCTAAAGAAGGGAAAGATGTCCGTAAGCTTATTATCGAAGTATTATCAGAGGCTTTCCCTGAGTTAAGTGACTGGCAGTGGGAGAACGAGGTCATCAGGGCGCACAGATTTCCTTTTACCCAGCGAAAGCACTATGGAGACTCCAGTGTGGCAGGGGGGTCAATTGCCCAGCCGAAAGCGATTTTAATATGTCTTAACAACTTTATATTGAGAGAGGCAATTTACGATCTAGCACGTCCAGATAGACACCGCACAGGCAATGGTTGCGAATTTTTTGTTCGCCCGGATTTTTGTTCTGCCACGGTGTGGCAAAGATGGCAATTTCGACAGCTGATTCCGTTGTTCCAAGCCAAGGGAGCACAAGTATTTCTTTTAAATCCTGCCAAATTGAATGTGATTCTCAAGGACCAGACTAAACATTTTACATCTGAAGCTCAGGCGCAAGATTACTAGAGGTCCCTGGATGCCTAAATTTGCAATGCAATATAAACTATGTTGCTGTTTCTAAAATATTGGCGGCAAGGCTATCAGGAGTGATTTCTTCGCTGGTGTCTCTGCAGCAGCACGGGTTTATCCCAAAGCGCGGAACAACTGATCATGTTAACCGGGTGATTGCTGTTGTTTTTTCCTTTTTTTTCTTCTTGTGCTAGGTCCCACATTGAAGCCCAGCTGATTCTGGAGTTTCCATTTATATTTTTTTTTATCCTAGTAGCACAATCACAGATTAGTTCCATGCGTAATAAACTGTGTTTCCATGTTGATTAACGGGACTATCCATAATTAGAGACAATCAGACTGGCTGGCTGAATTTTTTTTTTTCCCTCTAGTTTTTGATTAAAGGTTTAACTGCAATAGAGATTTCCTATCAGTTGGATATGCTATACTGTATGCTGGCTAATATAGTGGCGTTAGTCAGGTTAGAAATATTTTTTTACGTAAGAAGCGAAAAAGTAGGAACTACGGGTGGTGGTCTGGCGGGGTCCCTGAAGAGGGGGAGCATACACACACTCTCATCACTGAGGACAGTGTCCTTAAGCCCTGTTATGGGTGGTAGGGGAGGGGAGGGTGGAAGGGAGTGTGGGGTTGGCTCGGGGCAGCCAGGATGGGGGGGTTAAATATAAAAGTAGTACATGAGCACACTTCTTTTTCTTACTTGTGGCATGCAAGGCGGTGGATGAATGACATTATTTTGTATTTGAGATTATAGAATGGCAGCTAGAGCTCTAAGATTAGGCACACTGAACGCCAGGCGTCTCAATTTCATCAATAAAAGACAGCGTGTAGCTAGGGAACTTCAGTGGCTTCGCTGCGATATTATTTGTCTTCAAGAGACGCATGTAGTGTGATCCAAACGGAATTTTTTTAATGAATTGGGCTATAATGTTTTAGTATGTACTAAACAAACGTGTACTTCTCATGGGGTTGCCATTTTGGCAAAGAAACATGTTATTAGTACTGGTTGGATTTTAGAGGACGGCTGTGGTAGATGGACAATAACAGAATGTGTTATAGGCTCCTTAAAATGTACGTTATGTTCCATATACGGCTCTAATTTTGATGAATCAGCAGTGCTAGACTATCTTAATGTCGAACTAGCGATGTGGCCTACCCCCGTAATAATATGTGGAGATTTGAATATAAATCTTCAACCGGATTCGCTGTGCAATGACAGTTATGTGTATTCTGGAAGAAAACCAAAAGTATTTAGGTCACTACAAGCACTTCTCATTGCGCACGGACTGGTTTATTCATGGTCTTATCTCAGGGGTAGCAATCCTGGTTATACCTTTTTTCTTCGCCTTACCAGAAGCTAGTGCGGTTAGATTACTTTTTTGTGCCGCAATACATGTTTTCTGGTGCACAAATGCAGGTTTATCCAGAGCCACATCAGATCATGGCCCTGTTGTTCTTTCTTTAAAATATATTTGTTCTGCCAGCAAGCCCCGGGAATTCTCTTTTGATCGTAAATTGTTGCTGGATATAAATTTTCAGGATCATATGATGAACTGGATCGCAGAGTTTTTTAATTATAACAGGGAGAGTACCGAGATGGGGTGTGTGTGGGACGCGTTTAAAGCCGCTTTTAGGGGGGAGGTTCTTAGCTTTGGGCTATATGCGCAAAATCAAGCACGTGTTCAATTGCAGGAGCTATACAAAGGTCTAGGGGAGGCTGAAGAACGGTTGGTGCAAGATATACACTTAGGCAGAGACATTTAGGGTTCGGTAGAAGAAGTGGCTCGGTGCAAGGCAAAGGTAAATTACCAGTGGAGCCAAGAGGCGGCTAAAACATACATTATTAAACAACAGTTGCTCTATGAGTATGGGGAGGCAAGTGGCAGGTGCCTGGCCCAGAAAATGAGATCGAGGGAATCCGCGCAAAGAATCAACAGTATTATAGACTCCGCTGGGCAATCGGTAGAGAGTGAGACTGAAATAGTTGAAGTATTCAGGCAGTTCTATGTTAGATTATATGCTAGCGAAGATTATGATACTAATAAAGCTACAACACTGTTAGAACAATTTTGTAAACATGACCTGGATATGGATACAGCATTAAAATTAGAGGCCCCGATAACAATGCTGGAACTCGAAGAGGCAATTAAAGGACTTCCTGTGGGTAAGGCAGTGGGCCCTGATAAGCTTCCGCTAGAGATTTACAAATATTTTTTTCAAGTCTCGAAGTATGATATGTTAGCTATGCTTAGGCTGGCGCAGACTGGTGTATATCCTAAATCAATGGATGAGGCTAGCATAGTGGTCTTTAGGAAAAAGGGAAAACCTGCAGATCAGTCAGCCTCATACCGACCTATTTCATTGTTAAACACAGATGGAAAGATCTATTCTAAAATATTGGCGGCAAGGCTATCAGGAGTGATTTCTTCGCTGGTGTCTCTGCAGCAGCACGGGTTTATCCCAAAGCGCGGAACAACTGATCATGTTAACCGGGTGATTGCTCTAATAGACTATGCTAATGGTATGGAAGAAGCTCTGAGTCTTATACTTCTGGATGCCGAGAAGGCCTTTGACCAAGTTTCATGGGCTTTCTTATGGGATGTGATGACATTTCTGAGGGTTTGGGCCACAATATATAAAATCCATACAGACACTACACCAACAACCAATTGCTCGGATCTGCACAATGGGGTTACAGTCGGCAGTGGTTCCTATACAAAGGGGGACAAGGCAAGGTTGCCCGTGTTCCCCGCTGTTATTTGCCCTCTACATCGATCCGTTTTTAAAGATGATTGAGAGCAGCTACCGGATCCCGTCAGTCATAATACACCAGCAAGATTATCGGGTACTTGCGTATACTGATGATGTGGCTGTAGTCTCTCCTAAGCCTGCTTTGGCGATGCCTGAGATTGAACATCTTGCAGTCGTATATGGCTCTGTATCCGGGTATAAATTAAACACTGCTAAGACCCAGATTATATGTGTAAATATTAGATCTTTTACAGACCCTTGGGTTCTCACAGAGGTTACGTACCTGGGGGTACTGGTAAGAGCCTTTGCCTCTGCTATGGTACAATCTAATTGGGAGAGGTTGCTGACTGGGATCCGTAAACAATTGGACCAGTCCGAATGTCTGCATTTAACATTGGTTGGCAGATGTAATATTTTAAAAATGATGGTATTACCTAAAATGTTGTATTTTTTTCAGTGAAAAGAGCGGCTTGCAATAAAATTCATGGTTTTACCAAAGGCTCTAGGAGTTTGGGCTGTACCTGATTTTGTCCTATACTATTATGCTTGCATGCTCCAGCACATGAATATCCTACTTACTGGGGTAGTGCCCTCAGACCCAGCCGCACAACCTTCAATATACAGTTTGTTGTTAGGTACTGAAGTAAGAAATCATCTTTTTCTTAATATGGACTGGAATTATTACAAACGCACAAGGTTTAAGGTGGTTGCGGCTGCCTATAAAGTGTGCAAGGCTATTAAAAAACTATATAAAATAGAAAAGGTCTCTAGGTATACTCCACTGACTGCCCCGACATTTTCCCCTGTGTCTTTTGGGATCGTGTAGTGGTAAGCTGGCGATTGAAAGGCTTAATCGCTCTGGGTGACTTATATACAGCGGGCGGGTTAAAATCATTTGGTCAGCTTAAGGAACAATATCAACTTCCAACTTTGCATTTTTTTAAATACCTGCAAATACACGACTATCTGTTGAAAGCTCGCCTGTGCATACAACCTAATCCTCTTATTGAAGCCAATAAGAAAGCAGCTCGGATAGGGGTACTTTACAATGTAATGCTGGATGCCATGCCTAACGATCTAGAAATACATGTTAGTAAATGGGAGAATGGATTAGGATGCCAAGGGATTTTGCTTGAGAATTCAATTGATTTAGCTGGACGAGTGCTTATGTCTGCCAACTTGGTCGCCCAACACTTTATTCTATTTGTACCATATGCCAGACAAAATTTCAAAGTGGGGCGGTGATCCGGATGGGAAATGCTTCAGGTGTTGTGCACTGCAGGTGGATGTGACGCATATTTTCGGTACTTGTGTGGAATTGAGGAATCTGTTTGGACATGTGAATAAGTTCTTATCTGAGGTTCTGGGTACTCCTTTCCAGCTATCACTTATGCAGATCCTACTGGGTATAGATATGGGGGTGGGTGCGGTCCCGACCTCCAATAATACTGTTTATTTGGTATTTGTAGCTACAGCTGTACTTAGGCTCTGTATAGCCTCGTGTTGGTTACAAAAAGATGCTCCTGCATTTGTGCATGGCGGACAAGGTTTCTTTTTACGTTTAACACTGAATACAGCCTGTATGCCCTGAAAGGGAGGCGGAAAATGATACTGGGGCAACAAATCTGGGGCTTGGTTAGTATATACATGGAAGCAGATGGTTGATTATCCCTGACTTTCTCTGTACCTTTACATATTTCCATTTCATGTACCGCTATGATGTATGAGATTTCGGATGTGTAAAATTGTATATTTCATGGTATAGCGGAACTTTGCTATGTTTATAACCTCTGATTAATTATTTAGTATTGTATCATCAGCTCCGTCCTTGCAATTTCTTGATGTGAAGTTTTTGTTTTTTTCTTTTTTGTGCTCATGTACTTCTCAATAAAAAAAATTAAAAAAAATGTTTAAACTTGGCGGTTGGGTAGGGGGCTTATAACAAAAGGGGGGTAATCACCATCCAGTTCTAGCCCTCTAAACTGAGACTCGAAGAACCCAACCCAATCCTCAGGAGACACATAATTTTCTGGATCTTGGGAATGGGGGCTATTTCCCCACTTAACTAAATGCCAAAACTTTGTCTGTTTTTTCAACCTACTGGCATCTATGAGCTCCTCCCAATGATGGTCATCCCACTCTTTTTTAGCAAGGCTTTGCACTTTACGATAGTTTATCCTAGCCTTCCTAATGGCTGGCTGGTTACCTAACCTTATAGCTGCCGCCAGCAGGCCGTAGGAATGACGGGAGGTTTTGTTATACCAAACTTTTCCAGTGGGCTGGGATACAGACCTTTGGGGCTTTCTAGGTTTAGAAAAATACGATTTTAACTCCTGGAAGAGTGCTTAATGGATTGCAGATGTCTTCCCAATAATATCTTCCTGTGACGGGAGAGAATGCAAGACACACAGGGTCCTAGAGACCGCCTTATTAATCCTAACTAAGACATCGGAGTCTTCAATAATCCTAGACCAACGGACCCTTCGCATATCATTGGTTAATAAAGCATCCGCAGTCGTTATCTCATTATGGTTAATACACCTTTCACGAATCATCATATCATCAAGTGTTGACCAATATTCAAGCTTGAGGAGAATGTAATCGATACGGCTAGTAGTTTTTCCATTATCAAATGTTGCCCTACCGTTTTTGTCGGAAATGGAGCGTCCATTTACTGCCTAAAACCACGCTCCAGGCAAAAACCCATCCACTGCAGGGCTGCTTCTGTCCATTTCTTAATTGGCTTCACATCTAGTGAGGGAATATTCCATTGTGCATCCTCCTCTGCCCACAGTGGTTCGCCATCAATATTGAGAGGTTCGAACGAACAGTTTAAATCCCCAGCTATAAGCGTGTAGCAATTTAGCCTGGTCGAGTCAAAAAAATTGTCTAGATCAATGAATGTTAGGGAACCCCTCCCACCCGGCATACCCATAATGTGCACATTAACAATGAGGATATCTAGCTGAGCAGGACGTTTCAAATTTACAACAAGGATGTCCGGGCTGTCTACAGTTATTTCCATCGGGCTGTAATTAATACATTGCCTTACCCAAACGGTTAGGCCCCCAGATGGTTTTCCTTTTTCCCTTTCACATCCGCTTCATAAAAATTCAGGTAACCTGGGCGGTGTATAGGAACCACAGCCCACGTCTCCTGGAAGACCAGTATGTCGTGGTCCTCCACAAAATCAGTCCACTCAGCTATAGACACTTTACTCATTAGGCCCGCGATATTCCAAGAAACAATTTTTAACTTATGCGTTAAGGTAGTTGGCAAGGACGGGATAGGGTCCAGATCTTGATGGGAAATCATAGTGGACACCCCACGATTGCCAAGACCCCCATAATATATGGGCTCGGAGGCTATCGATTTGTAATTAAACTATCGTGCAGAGGACCCCCACTCTATTCTCAGTGCCCGGTTCCCCATTATCCATTGTCGGGTATACGATATTCAAACCGACACCCTCTTCTGACAGAAGGTGAACACTATCTGGGAGCCCCGTACCTAGGTCAGCTCCCTCTACCAAGTTAATGTTTCTGTCAACAAAACGATTGCACAAGATGGAATTAGCATTTTCCAAACCCTGGACTACTGGAATACTTATAGGATTTTGATCCAGTCAGTCCACTCCCTCCAAGCCAGAAAGCAGGTCAAAACGATTGGACAAGGGGGGGCAGAACTCCTGCCAGCAATCAAGATTAGATCTACTGGATTGTTTTTCACACCATGTTTGCGGCTTAAAAGACTGGCACAGCGGTGTACGAACATAGGAATAATTCAAATTAACAGGCTGTATTTCGCCCTCCACTCCCGGCCCTGTGCCATTACAAATAAAACTAACGACCCTGGGGTCCCTAAAATTCACTATTATGCAAACCCCTCTTTGTCCTTAGGTCTACAACCCAGCCAACTAACCCTTCTAACATGGATAATCTCTGCATTAGTAAGGGCTGGTAGTGATCTATTCCTGTTCAACCAGTAGATAACCTTATTTTTCAACTCTCCATGTGTTTCCAGCATGTCATCTCTTAGTCCGGGAACACCAGTCAATACTACCCTAAGGGGAACAGACTCTGGTGGGAGATCTATACAGTGGAGCTTCTTAATCCCACCTACTTTGCCCAAAGCATTGTTCATTTTGTGTGATAACTCCCCAGCCACAACATGGATCCCGGCCTTTTTTCCGACTGCCCTATCGACCGTTTTTAGACCCTCTCTGTTACTAGGGTTAGACTTTATAGAATCAGAACAGTGCTCAATGCTATGTTGAATTTGGCAACTGTCCACGCTACCAGCTATGTCTTGGGGGATGTTACTAGTTGGGTACACAGGGCCCGGAGTCACTATATATTGAGTTCAGGAATCTCGGCCCTGCATGCTTTCCACAGCTTTTTCTAGTATACAAGTACTTGACGTTACCACTTTTTCTAAATTCCCCAGGTGCTCACTTATTTGTTTTATTCTTTCTAGTAGTGGCAACATCAGGGATTTCACTAACTGCTCAATTTGACCCAGCAGACCCTCGCTGGCTCCTGTACCAACATCTTGGCTCAATAGTTGCATCGAATTCCAGCTTGTTTTGTCGGTAACAGGAGTAACGGATTTCACAATGGTAGGTGTGGTGGGTAACGGCCTAGCCGTTTTAGTAACTTTAGCACTTCTGCCCTTTTGAATACTACCCTCATGCTTTCTTTTACCAGTGGGCTGCTGCGCCTTACTGCCTTTCCTTGATATCGGCTCTATGTTAACCTTAGTACTCAATGAGGTTGAAGGAGTCGGCAAAACTTGATCTACCCTCCTATTATCAATCAATTAGATGCTATCGTTTGAAGTATTCAATGAGGTGCCGGAAGACGAACCTACATACCCTACAGATACCAGACTGTTACTCAAGTTTGGAACTCCATTCGACTGGTGAATAAGGGGCTGCTCAGGAGTAACAGCAGACCCAATTTTACCCAGCGAAGAACGTTTAGCAAATAAAGGTTCCAAAGATAGTCTCTTTTCAGTTAATGCTATCTCGTGTTCTAATACTACTGCAGCCCTAGTGATAAATTTGTCGAGGGTTCCACTCACTGTCCACCCGATGGTACTAGTAATAACATTTCTACCTTTCCCTGAACGAAGCACCAATTAACTACGAGCACTAAAAAAGGTATAATAAATTGGTAGAATAATACAATAAAATGTCGTAGGTTAATTAATAGACCAAAACTACAAAATGTGTACAAATCCCACAATAAATTACAATCAAGGAGTATAAAACACAAAGTCTCACTAGTGGAAGAGCATAGGTAAGGGGGGTGGCCCAGCCCGGCCTCCTCCGGCCTCTGACGGCCTCTGACGGCCTCAGATGGTCCTGCCCTTCTCCCGGGCTTCTCCCGGCGCACGCCCGCGCGCATCCCACGCAGCGGAGTTCTAGGTTAGTTATATCTAATCAGGCAGGGGGCGGGAAGAGGCACTCCGCTGTGCATGGTTACGGGGTTGCTGGTCCTCGCAGTCCCGTCCCTCTCACTGCGGCAAAATCCCAGAACCCAGGCCTTCAGGACACAAGAGTTTGCAGATACAATTTAAAAAAAACACCAAAGTCAGGGACAGAGTCCAAGAACAACCTCTGCGAGCGGCATATATAGATCATATTCTGGTAAAGCTCTGTATACCAATGGTAGTTTTTTTTAGAAGAGATGAACAAAAGAGTTGTTATTTTTTTATTGAAAGCAAAGAGTCCACCTCCAAGGATAATACCTTCAAAGCATAAACAGTAAGTATGAGGGGAAAGGTAATTGGCTTTCAGGCTATTTTAACATAGTTAGTAGTCCATTGCAATGTAAGAGACTGCACTGACTTTTTTGAGATTTTTTTCAAACAGGTTCCTGAGACAGCTTTGAATTGTTCCTCAAGCCACAGTGCCAGGATTGTACAGATCTCTGGACAGCTGTATTCCTATTTAGAAATCTACTTGCTAGTTCCTAATGATGACGGTAACCAGCACAATTTATAATGAAGTTCTTTCCAGTATACAATTTAAGGGTGTATGCCTAACAAGCGGAGCTGCCGCACAACACATACATCTTGATACCAAATTCTTTTCCTTGATATATAATGCCTGAACAGCAAATGTCCTCTCAAAAGGATCAAAGACAAGCCCATACCTATATCCTGCCTTAGATTATAAAGTTTAGGAAACTTGATGAAATGTGCTACGATAGGCTGAACTTTCAACAGCCTGCCTTGGTCTGGATGGTTCCCTGACAATGCTTCAGAATTATCAATGTATTGCAGCATACATAGCAGAATTATTAAACTCAATCTCTGCTCATGAGAAATGGGAATCTGAGTATAACTCACACTAAGAAAGAAGACCAGTATCACTGTACTAATGGTTTACACATGCTATTCAAATGATCAATGTAAGGCCTCAAAAATTATTCAACTACCTTAATGCAGTGGTAATCCACAGGTGTTCTCTCGATTAAGGTACCAGCGTTCTTTATGCTCATTTGAAAGCTGTTTTTTGCACCACCACAATTTCCTCTAGCAACTTTCCATCCACAAACCACAAAATGTTGGAATGTCTTGTGTATTGGCACAATGACCTCATATCCCTTGGTTGCTTGTCAGGGATTTTAAAAGTGGGCAGGACCCTACACGGGAAAGGCCATTTCAACCTCATTTTTATGCCCAAACCTTTCCAGTTGGATGCATCAATAGCCCTTTGAGTACAGTTGCTGAAGGTGCAATGAAGGCATAAGGGTAAATTGCTTTTACTCTACCTCCCACAATTGAAAAATTTGAGCCTAGATAGGTTTGTTTGCACTGCTTCCATCAACGCCCTTTTTGTATGCACTGAGTACTGGGGAAGGACGGTTTTGAAGCATAACACCTTGATCGCAGAACTACACTGGGGTGCGCCTCGACCCCCAATTCCAGCCTGGAGACTCCGGTCCTCCTTTTTGGACGACTCGTACAACCTTACATGACAACATTACACATTATTTCCAGCACAACATGAATACGGCTTCCACCAGAGTGCTGTAGTGGGACACATTTAAGGTTACCATTTGGGGGTACTGTATCTCAGCAGTAATGGGGGCTCAGGGAGCACTAGAAGCAGGTCTGTGCACTAATGAGGAGTCCTTGCTTGTGTTAGAACCTCGAGCGATCCGGGAAGAGTAGCAACACAGATCCCTCTTTGTCCCTCGTAGAATACATGCCAAACCGCTGGTACAGCTGTAATTAGCTTTGTGGTACACACATCAAGAACAAATAAGAAAGCAAACAAGCCTGAAGCCCAACTTGCTTGGTTAACATAACAAAAAAACACCTTGTAACTCAATTTCATCCATCAGAATAGCCCCAGATAGTTATGTGCACACACAGGCAGAAATACACCATGCTTTTGCTGAATATTACTCAACTCTATACACTGCAGAACAGGCTCTGCCGACAAAGAGGATGCTGGCTTACCTAGTTGAGATTCTTTTACCCCAGGTTACTTGGGAACTGAAGCATGACTTGGACCTCCCTATCACTAAAACTAAGATAAAGGAAGCAATTCAATTCCTTATTATATCCAGGGTGCAGAATACTACCCGTGCTGTGGAAGATCTTTTCCGGTTTGTGTGTAAGTTGGACCGTAAGCCAGTAGCGGAATTGCTAACCTTATACAGATCAAAATGTTTGTCTTCTGCCACTTATGGGGCGGGAGTATAGGTGCACCATGAAAGCACGCATCTTCAAACGCTAGAAAATCCGTTTCTAAAGCGTTTGCTGATGATTCCAAAAAGCGCTCGTACAGCATTCTGTCACTCTGATGTAGGGGTGGACTTTATTGCTGATCGGATTAATATTGCCTGTTGATGCTTTGGGCTAAAGTTTGTCTGTTGGAAGACCTAAAGCTAACAAAAGAAATCGTCAAGGATTGCATGTTGCTGGATAATGCCGAGGCTATCCCATGGCTCTGCTAGGCCTTGGGCATTATTACAACAATCCTAACAGCATAGATACAAATATGAAATCAACCATAAAAAACACATGCTATGGTGGGCTTGACAATCGCCAGCGGCTAGCGGGGCTGCAACCTTATATCGATCAGCCACTTTAACATATCCAAATTTTATTTGTCTTTTACCACGAACGTGCAGTTTAGATTTCTTTTGACTAGATTTAGGCTGTGCACATTGCACTTTTTAGTGGCCTTTCCTAAACAGGCCGGATGGTGGAATAACCTCACTCCTTGCGACAACACTGCACAATAAAGCACTTTGCATTTTACCCTATTCTGTGCACTTTACAAGGAACCAAAGGCCCGGTTCCCTATTCCTTTTTTAAGAGAAACCCGCCCACGAAATTATCAGCAAGGTTTTAGCCTCCTATAATCGTTGTCTACTGAAGCTATCTCTATGGTAGTACTAAATTTTAGTAGGATTGCATATTTAATAAGAAAACGGTAAGAAATGTAAATAAAATTGGCGTCTCCAGTTTAGAATCCTAGAATTTTAGGATCAGGTATTTTAAACTCTTCTGATAAACTGTGGAGTATTTGAGTCAAGTGACATTTTATTGTATTAACTTGATAGGTAACATTTTATATTATGTATGAATGTTACACTTTTATGGTTTATTTAAACAGAATAAAGTTATTCTTGACTTGTGTAAAAAACCCTTCAATTTATCTGGTGGAAATACAGTACTGGGCAAAGTTAATGTTTGCCTCAGACATCTATGCAGGGACATGTTTGTTTCACTTCTGTACAGTGAATTTCCTCTTTAAATATCCATCAGTTTCACGGATTTAGGGCCTAATAATGATGATGGTCAGATAAGCATCTGACTGCCATTGTTTCGGGCTGAAGACCTTCTGACAAGGAGTCAGCAGTCCCGACAGCCCAACTACAATAGGTCGCAGTGTGGGTGGCCATAAATATCCCTTTTTCTATTGCAGCTTGTGCTGCTCCCTGTAAAAGGGCAGCAGCACAAGCTGCAAATTCAAAAGGGATGTTTTCAAATGGTGCATGGATGTTTGGAAGGAACCACATGTGCCCCCCAGGCCATATTGCAGAGACTTACGGGACACAGAGGCCCTGCTAGGGGCCCCTAACTTCACTTTCCAACAGACTTTTCGTGGCATTCAGACCACCACGAAAAGGCTGTCAGAAACTGACATCCTAATCCCTATGGCTGTGCATCCATAGGCACTACTCCATTGTGGGGTTTAGGCTCCGGCAGCCGCCCTGATGAGTTCCTTGAGCCTGTCGAAGGCGGTGGTCTTTCCCCCCACCCAAATCGCTCCAACTGCTGGCATCATAATCTGGCGGTCGGACCGATATCCTGGCTGTCGGGCAGACCTCCACCGATGGAGTGTCGTTGTAAATGAGCCCAACATCCGAATAAGGCCCTCAGTATTAATGACATATCTTACTATATACACTTTATTATGAAAAAAATCATATAATATGTCAGTTAAGTCATTTCATAATTCCACTGCTTTACAAAGTTTTTGCAAATATTAAATAGACACAACACGATTTGTCAGAGCTAAATGAGTGTATTTACCCTTGCTGCATTTTGTACACCAGTTTTAGATCTGAAAGTACTTTCCTGATAAAGGAATTGTGACGCGGCACAGTTTATTGATGACATCTCATGTAAATAGCAATTCTAAGGATTTAAAATGCACAACCAAGGAAAACTCTTGAGCCATTACAGCTAATCTCAAAACTGTTCTTAGAAGCTATGGTAGACAAATGGACTTTCTTCACAGTTTCTAGCAGGTCTGATCATTTTTTTTCGGTGTTTGTTATGACTTTAAGCTTTGGTAGTTATAAACAATCCGTTATTCTCTGTTTAATAGACAGTGGTTGTAGCTTCGGTCACTCTGCCCCATCTTTGCTACTAGAGCAATGGGCCGTTTTATCTCTCTCTCAATGTCATTTCCAGGAACCTTTTTTGTCATGCAACAACAGATCAACTATACAACGGCTATTGGACGGGCAAATCAGCCTTGCACAAGAGCTTTCCCGGGACGTGTCTTTTAGGAAGGAGGCTGTTTCAGTTTCACAAACTACTGAATCAAATGGTACCTTTGTCAGCATATTTACAAGCCCCATTCAAATGTGTTTGCGAGAGCATTGTGTATTACCGTAATAATTTCCTAATAATGATAAATGTATGATAATATATTATGATAGTAGGACGGATTTGATTCATATTCATACAGGACTCATTTCAAGTTGTAGCTGTGCACATATAATTTTATGTGACACAGGATGCTTCTCCATACACTACTAATAGTTTTTTTGTTGTACCGCAGCAATTTCGTTAAATAAACAACCTTTTCCTCTTCAATTCTGTTTACAGTAGAGGAGCATGAGAGATTTTGTGTTAAGCGTCAATGCTTACTATCTGACTCGCCGATGTATTACTGTCTCACTATAAATACACGTGTTTCTCTATCAAACAACTTTTGATTAACAAATTGCATAACGGTCCTTTTAGCCATAAGATGTTTGAAGGCATCTTTTTAGCAGTGTAATAATGTAATATATTCTAATGGCTCTGGGAGGCGTTTGCAGTCTAATAATTACGTTTAAAGTGGGGGGCTTGGTGTCTTGTGAATGAAATGATCCAAACTCCTTGTTCTGTTTTGTGTGAAATATATCTACATATAGTTGAAGGTCCTGTCTAGGTCAAGTCATATTCCACAGTGACCAAACATGTTTCTTGAAGGTGTTACAATATATGTCAATGAACTACTGGGTGATAAAATGGACAAACTCATCAAGTGTAACATGCAGAGGAGAAACTATATATGACCTATAAAATAATCTCTTCAAATGTTGACAACTTTTTAACTGAGATCCAAGGCACAAAGTGAAGTTATCAGTTTACAAATGTATACAAGGTAACATTCTTTAACAATGTGAAGATTTAAAACAAAAACACAACCTTTATGCCTAATGGTATACTTTGTAGCCAATATCACTTTAAAAATTTCTTTGTCAGTTCAATACAGCATTATGTATCCCAAACAAATTTACCAGTACGAAAGGTGATTAAATCTGTGAAAGGTGGAGATATCATAATTTCAAATGACTTTCAAGTTTTCTATCCAGTACCCTTCACCACTATCCCAAATATACGCTGCACGTGCGCCTTTTCTTACTTGACACACTTGACGGCAGATTTACTGTTGTTTCACGCAATGCAGCAAGGGAACTTGAGGCATTACGTTGATTGACAGGGAGACAGCAGAAATGTACCATATCTATTAAGAAATGGCACACTTCAGCTCTCTTCTTGTGCATGTACACTTGTGGCAGCCGAGCACCAATGCTGGCACCCTCGCGCCATGGTGCACAGGGGCTTGCTTTGTGTTCAGGTTTGTTTTTGCACAGAAGGGGTACCTTCCTGCACAAAACAATCCTTAGAGGCATATTCCTCTTCGTAGGTGTGCCACAGAATGCAGCACATATACAAAGGGGAAGTATCGAGAAGCAATAACGATAATTCTTCTCATTACACCCCATTTGTCGCAAACCCAGGTTTACTAACTTTAGTAAATCTGCAAGTGAATCAAAATACATGGGTGGCTGCTTGGGAATGCCCATGATCCACCCATGCAACGACTCCCCAACGCAGGGTAACTCATGGTACTTCACTGCGTTACTCTGCGGCCAGAAAGTGACACAAAGTGACCCAAATTGAAATTTGTATTGCTTTGTAAATTACACTTCAGCACTTGACTGCCTTGCTTCAGCTTGCGTGATGCAAGAACAAGGCAAGTACAGAGTAAATCTGGCACTCGGTCATGAATTATGCTAACAACCCTCTCTAGGACACACATGCCTAGCACTCAAATGGTATTTGCGTTATCTGTCACTGCTTATTCTCTGTCCCTTGTTGCTCTAACTTTCTGTTAACACTCTAACAATGACTGTTCCTGTGTCGTTTTCCCTTTTATTTGTTTCTCTCCCAAGTCTAGGTTATTATTTACTTATTTTCTTTTTGTTGTCACTGATACAGAGAAAAGACATACCTTTAATCGTTTCAGTTCTTTCCCACAAGGCGTCAGATGTGTATTCTGACTGCCTTCCAGCACAAGATGGCCTCCAATCACTCGTGCTGAACTTCTTCAAAATGAAAATATTCTCTGTCTCATCCGCTTCTACCCTGCAATAACTGATCCTGTACTATTCGGTACTGAAGCTATAAACGTATCCACATTGCATGAAAGCCTTCAACAATATTCAGCTCAAGTTCTTTCCTCTAATTCTTCATCTCTATCGCTGCCAGTGCAGCATTTTTCAGGGTAATGAACATGACAACGTTTTGCCCTCATCTCCCCTTAGAGTCTACTGTTCTGTCCATCAACATCCGATACGTAAGCAAAACTGACTATAGCATTAGCTTTCTTGTTTATGTTTCACCCCATGTTTACTTACTGCACCAGAAAAACGTGCAGAACTTTTCAGCAGGTTTATTTAACAATCCCAAAATATGCACCGCCTGCCACTGTCATCTTATTGTCTGGCTCTCTGCCAAAACAGATTTTTAGACAAATTCTAATCCTTAATTCTAAAAGTATCACTGCTACAGATCTCGCCTAAGACATTGTCCCGCTCGCTGGTGTACTCACATTAATTGATATCTTTTGTCATACGGTCCAGTGCTTAATTTGAGCAGGTGCTTCCAGGTGCTCAGCACCTGCACTTCTTTCACAGGGCCGGGGCTACAATTTCTGAACCTGCAGGTGGTGGTCTCAATATTAATTGCTAAATTCAAAATAAAAAGAATAACATACATTGCATGGTGATTGGCTGGTAAATGTTCATAGGCAGGCCGCCATGCGCTTGTCCAGGCGGGCATGATTGTGTATCACCACGTTAGTGATGATGTCATTATGCTGATCACAAATACAAGAAGTTATCGACAAACTATGGCTTGCATTCTATTCCCCTAATCTGCTGCACCCTGCCACTGCCTGAGCCTTAACCTACCATTGGATAATTGTAGCTGGGGGCTGGTTCATGACAGAGTTGAGCCAAGGAAGCTGCAAGAGTGCATTTGGAACTTGGGAGTGAGGGCTCTTGAGGAAGGATAAATGAAAGTAAGTGTAGACTTTCCACTTGTTGTGTAGCCAAAGTATCATATCCGGCAGCCCTGCATTGCTGCTATCCTCAATGTGGCTGTGGCCCAACACAACTTTTGTGCGCCACCAGTAGAATCTGTGCGCTGCACCCCAGCATGGTAATTGCTGAGCGTGAGTGAGTCCAGTAGGCACCACAGCCATACTTACCGGCATTTGCAGCATTACTGCTGGGACCAATGCCTGTGCTGTAGCAGGCAGGGTCACAGCAAGCTGAGCAGTGGATGCCGATGTCATCGCCATCCCTGGACCAACTAATTACAGGCACCACTAGCAGTGACATGATCTGCTGTGCTCAAGAAACCGCCTGTTCTGCAATAAACCCAGGCTGACAACAGGGGTCACAGGCAGCACCAGTGTTAGAGATGAGACAGCAAGAGTACAGAGGAGAGAGATAAAATGGAGCAAAGTAGAAGAAAAGGAGGAGAGCAAATCAGATACAAAGAGAAAGCAGCCATTATGTGAAGAAGAGAGCATTAAGAAGAGAGAAGATAGAATGAAAGAATGTGGAGGACAGGACAGAGGTAAAAAAGCAGACAAATGATAAAATGGAGACAAAGCTAATCACTGCTAGAGAGTGATAGTAAAGAGCCAAAATCGAGGGGAGAGAGAGCAGAGCATGGATAAAAGTGAAGAGAAAAAAGGGCAGGGCTAAAATGAATAGAGGGAAAATCAGAAATACAGGGTGTGACAAAGGTGATAGAAAACAATTAGAGCGGTGAGAGGATAGACTCTTAGAGCAAAAACTTAGAGGACATACAACAGATCAAGGTTAGAAGTTAGAGACTGAGGCAGTGAGAGTGTTGAAAGTGGGACTCACCGGAGGAAAACGTAAGCGGTGGCCTTTGTAGCAAAATTTTCAGCACCTGCACTTCTTTTTTTACAAATTAAGCACTGGTCATACCCATACCAAAATGGTATGGGCATGAGAAGAGATGCCCTCTCTCTGAGCATGAATCATCTGACAAGCTCAAGCTCACACTTCGGGCCCATCATCGATGAAGGCATCTACCGCTGAATGCTCCCCAGAGTGTGACAACGAACATTAAAAATGCACTGTCCCATTTCTTTCTTTGTATATGTCTTGTTCAACCTACATTATAGTGTCACTGCACTACAAAAGTAAAACACATTTTAGAATGTTTTTAATTTTCTTAAAAAACGCGTTGCATTTGCAATTTGACGTACATTAATACACATTTTTCCATAAAGAATATGTTAACGATTAAAACATTGTCACCAACAAAACACACATTTTCTAAAATATCAGCAAACGTAGATGCAATCACAGGCAAACTTTGATGCTAAACAGGTGATGTACAAATCTTTCTAAATGCTACTAAAATCAATTAATAAATCATGTAATACAAAAAATACATAATGAATAATGTGTAATATGTTTGTGGGAAACAATGCCATGAACAGATTACTTTATTTAGCTTCGACTGCCACCAAAATGATTCTCAAATATCTATGTGTCTTATTCTTGATGGAAGGAATATATAAGATGACTGTTTAGCCTTCAATTCATCAAACCAGGGTGTAATACACACCCCTGCAGCTCCTGCGGAGCGGCGGGCCCCCAACCATTCAAGGGCCCCATAACACTTCATTGGGCCCCATTTAGCTCACAACCAATCTACATCTTTAGGATATGGGAGACTGTGAGACCCCCCTCTTCACATTCTGCAGGGGACCACATCAGTTTGTGTTGCACCACTAAAGCTAAAAGGCTGATTTATTGGAATTATCAAAATCAAGTACATGGAATTATCTTTAATTCCTTTTGTTAGACAGCTAGGGACATTAGCTCTTGCTTAAGCAGACCTACACCTTAGGCTGCCTGACTATGTCATAGAAGATGGGATTAAGGTGCTTTGTTCAGACATATGAATAGGCACATTCACAAAGCATAAACATAATAATGCTGGATACTGGGGGTTTTCTCTGTGGGGAATTTCCCATGCTTTAGCAACTTGAGCTACTGGTTTTCAGATGATTCTCCATTCCCATAAAACATTAATACTTAATGCTATGATGAACAGTGTGTAGCACTGCCTGATCCCCAGAATGCATGCCTCATTAATATTGATAGACTACATAATGGCATTACTCATCTCAAGGCCTCAATGTGCAACTGTAGTAAGGGTTTTGGAGGGAGATATGCCATGCTGTAGTGTACTGATTTAATAGTAACATCTGCCTGGTTGGAGCATAGATGCATATTGTCAGGTTCTGAAACCTGGATAGCGCGCACGTGCAAAGCGCGCTGCTCAGGGACACACACAGACGCTCGTTATAGTCTGATGCGTGGTCCCGACTAACCCGGGGACACGCCTCCTCTTTATTTATATAGCGTACGCGGCGCCGTGCGCCACCGCGAATGCGCACGCCTACGTGCGCTGGGCAACTAGACCACAACCGTGCGGTCTCAACATTACATTCCTTTCCACCTTTAGTAGAAAACAAACATTGACAGTATTAACGTGACACTTAATGGTGAGGGTTTGCCAAATAACAAAAGTTTGTGGCCGACAGGCCTGTTACCAGTCTCTAGTCTCTTCGGCCCACCGCATAGTCCGCCATTTGTGAGGAGGGTGCTGGATTTCTTCTCAGTCCGTAGCCTGCTGCTTCACCCCGGAATAGCACTCTCCTGGGTGGTTCGTTGTTGGGGATCTCGACAGCCAGGGGTCCTCTGGGAGCTCTTGGGGTGGCTGCTGGAGGTGTTTCGGATGCTCGTTGTTCTTCTGCTGGGCTGTTGTTCCATTCCTGGCCGGCACTTTCAGGGGGGCTCTGGTTGACTTTGGATCGACTTGGTGATTCCTCGTTGCTTTCCGAGCCAGGCTGTTCATTCCCTGGGCTGACTGCTTTCTTGAAAAATGAGACATTTCTGGTGACCGATTCCTCGCCTCGCTGGGCGGTGATCATGGTCCCGTTGCGGCCCGTTACTGTCCACGGCCGTGGTTCATACGGGAGTCTGAACTTGCTCCCGGGATACCTGTCACGGACATAGACCCAGTCGTTTTCTGCAATGGACGATTCTTTGGACTTTCGCCGGAAGCTGGTATAGTCATTCGATCTCTTCCTGTTGGACAAAGTCCTCCACGAGTCTGCTCTGTTGGGGCTCCATGTGTGGTGATTGGGGAGTGTGTCACGGACTATGCGCCCCATGGTAGATGGGCCGGGTGCTGCTTCTGTGGTGCGGTGTGGTGTGAGCCTGTACTCCCGGTTCTGAAACCTGGATAGCGCGCACGTGCAAAGCGCGCTGCTCAGGGACACACACAGACGCTCGTTATAGTCTGATGCGTGGTCCCGACTAACCCGGGGACACGCCTCCTCTTTATTTATATAGCGTACGCGGCGCCGTGCGCCACCGCGTATGCACACGCCTACGTGCGCTGGGCAACTAGACCACAACCGTGCGGTCTCAACATTACACATAGCAGGCCTGGAGTTGTTGCATTATTTAAAGGGAATCACTTCCAGGATGCACAGGATGAGCCCCCATTTATGTAAGAACCAACTATATAGTTAAAGGGCTTTCACTAGATGTGCCTGTCAAAGCACGTCTGAGCTGAGAGCAGAAAGCATCCAAAGAAATCAAATGTGGGGGGCCATGGGGCAAGAGGTGCTACAAGAAAACGTGTCAATGCCCTACTGAAGAATCTAGAGGGAAAAGACATATGTTGAAAGCAATGACACATTCCAACAAATAGAGATTCTCAGTTAAGACCCACGGCCAAGGTTTTGTTACTCAGTTATCTCAAGAGTAGTTACTGGCTCTAGCTGAATACCATTATAGTGGCAGCTGAGAGAAAGCATAGGGAGGCATTGCTTAAGCATCACATGTAGGAGATAAAGGTCTTCAGCTTACCTTGTTCATCATATCTTCTGAGTTCTACCCAGAAATTGAACGAAAATCATACAATAAAAATGTAGAGTCAGTAATGTTTAGTAGTACTAGGTTATCTGTAGCTAACCTAGTCATCTATTACTGTGAGAGCATTTTATGTTCGATAATTGTCATTTGCCACATGCTTATCTGCTCCACTTTCATCAGGCTTTTTCAAGTTCATTATGGGGCAGAAGAGAATTGATACACACATGCAACATCATTATCTAATCCTTCCAAAGAAGTCTAATGCCTTGATGATTATGGACATGAAGTTAAGTTTTGTTGGAAATGGCCTTCTTTGCAGGGTTATCCCCAAAAGTTTAGCTTCTTCCTCCTATTTTTCCCTGACCTGTTTCTGTTGGTTTTAGGACGCTGGGCACTTTACCCCTGCTATTCAGTGTTAAAGTGCATATTGCTCTCCGTGTACATTGTGTTATGGATTGATGTTTCCATGATTGACATATTTGATTTACTAGTTAGTTCCTAGTACCGTGCACTGTGTGTGCCCAGGGCTTGTAAATCAATTGCTGCTAGGGGGCATGCAGCACTGATTGTGCCGCCCACATAAGCATCCTGTAAATGTAACTCAGATCTACCACTGCAGATGGGAATTTGAGAACCTCTCAATTTGAGTACAATAATGGATTAAGAACTGGATGGTTCCTGATCTATGACTATTACATAGTAATTGCATCTGGCAGCCCAATAGTTCTGCTTGCATTATCAGTTTAACCCTAGCATTTCTAAATGTTTCTTGTCAATATAAAGGTCTGCTTCTCTACATCATCCCTGAATCATGATCTCAAATTAAGTATCTATTTTTTATGTCGTCTTCCCCATCAATGATTGTTATCGGAACACTTCTACAGTAAGTCTACATGCCAAGCTTTGATTTCAAATATTGTTTTTGTGTTCTACCATGTTGCTGAAAATCATTTGATTTGTTTACTTTGTGTTGTTTTTCTGTGGGCTTGGTAAAAGCCAGAATGTCCTATTCTGTGGCACATTGTGCAGCAGGTAACTTTTTACCTCCCCTAGCCCTCACTACAGGTACCTGTATTTCCCAATAGGACCAATAACAACGTTACTGGCTACATGGGGAATTACATGCAAAACTCTGGGTGAAATCCCCAGGAGAATTAGGAATTACTGGAGAAGTCATTCCCAGATTTACTAATTCACCAGTTATTACTCATGTCTAAGGGCATTCTCAGTATTCTAACCACAATCCTTAATAATTCTGCATCACTGCAATAAACTGCATCTTGCAGAGACGTACTCATAACGTAGGTCTCTTTATTACTTTTTGGGAGATAGAAAGTTTTCTTTACGGTTTCCAACATCTTTAAGTGGCAAAGAATTTATTGCTAGACAACTCTTCAAAATGTTTTCCTCTTGTGACATCCCTGATAAGCAAGAACAAATCAATTTGGTCAGTATAATACTTGATTGTGTTTGATAATAAGTTATCCATGAACAATGCATCAGATTCTGCAGAAATCTGCCATAGAACCCACTTCTGAGGCCCAGTCAAGAGTTGGAGTCACAGTTGGCAGAGCCCAGCAGTTCCAGTAGATTACAGGAAGTTTTTTGTGTCCCTGAGACTGCAGAAAACAGGAGGCAAGCCAGCAAGCCTCAGGAGTCACTTTGGGTTAAAGTGAGAGAGTCCAGTCCTGGTCTTCAGAAGGGCAGAGATCAGCAGGCAGCAGGGCAGCTCAGCAAAGAAGAGAAGCAGTACCTCAGAACAGCCAGTCACAGCAAAGGGGCAAGCCTTTTGTTATGTTCACTGTATCTTTAAGAGTTTCTCCTAGCTGATTACATCGTTAGAATGATGACATTCCAATACTGAGTTGTCAGTTTGCTGTTTCTATCTTCTATTGATGGTTGTACATTAAAGCTACTCTACAACTTCAACTACTCTTGGATTCAATGCTTTTATCACTGGCGACGAGGGTCAAGGCTTGATTGGGGACAAGCATCCACAACCATCAATTCCCCTAGACGTGAATTTGGACCTATTTTTAACAAAATCCTGAATCTTAAAATTTTTGGATTTGGACTTCTTCTTGGACTCATTCAGGTACCTCATATGATTTTGGACTTATATCTCCATTGTGCCTTTGGATTACTTGACCTGATATTCCTCAAATTCCCTTGAATTATACTTGGATTTGTAGAATGAGAAGAATAAACTGATTTGGACTATCTTGGTATACATGCTTTCTATGTCAACTTTCCTGGCTGAACTAAAGGAGATTGCTGCTTGACCCAGGAAAATTCAGAAATTTTTCGCACTTTCTGGGCATTATTTCTGAATTTCAGCGATATTTTACAGTTTTTATTGACTTTTAAATTAAAACGCTACACTTGCCTCGCGTCACGTCGCATGCAGGAGATTTCTCCTTTGCGACCTCCATCCAGCATTCCGAAGCTTCAGCCTGCGCGAGTACAGTCTACGTGAGTACAGCCTCTCTGTGGAGCCACAAACGTCTGACGTCTTGCAGCGCCGCAGCGTGCAACGTCATCACGTTGGCGGCCATCTTTGAGTTTCCTTAGTAACGCATTCCGCGTCAACACAACGTCCAGGATCACCGCGTCATCTATGTTTCCTTGGTTACACGTCTCACGCCGATGCACACAGCTGTGTGTTATCACTGATTAAATACAATTTTGACATTCACGCTGATGCGCACGGCTGCGCATCGACTTTCTTATTCGAGGACACACACAGAGAAAAACTCACCTTCTTTGCCAAGTCAAGTCACCTGCCACGCACTAATGTGCACAACTACACATCAGTTCTTTGAAGGTTTGGACTGGAGATTATACGCTGATATACACAGCTAAACTCATTATTTCTTGAAGAGTAATTCTCACATTAGTGAGCATATGTACTTGTAATTTGTTAATTTGTTATCACTTAATTTACATTAGTGTACACAAAAAGACGTTATTCATTACTACATTTTATCTCTTTCTGCACAGTCACAATTTGGTAAAATCCAGTGACTAGTTACTTTTTCTAGGGATCAATTTTCTTTCAAGGAAGTACTACATTTCACCAATTATTTTTGGTCTTCTTGCATCAATTCCCAATTATAGCTACGACATCTAGTATGTCACAACCACCTCCATTTCTTTCGGAAGAAGGAGAACCTATTCTTCCTTGGAAGATATGAAGAAACTTATTTGACTCCTACTTAGTTGCTATTGGTGGAGAAAAATGTTCAGCTTTTAGGAAACAAGCCATTTTGTTACACAATTTGGGAGTTGAGGGCAGACATACGTATGATAGCATGGACAGTATACCTGTTGGAGGAGCTGATGGTGAACCTGCTGATGTTTTTGAAATGTCCATGACCATGTTAGAACAATACTTTGGTCCAAGAATTAATGTTGTTCTTGAATGACACAGATTCTTCACTCGTGTTCAAGGTTCTCATGAACGTGTTGGGACGTATGTTGCCTCTTTGAAAACTCTTTCTCGAACCTGTGATTTTGGAGATTTAGCTGAATCTCTTGTCAGAGACCAACTTGTTTGTTGCACAAACAGTTCTAGGGTTCAAGAGAAGTTATTGTCTAAGAACCCCACCTTGAAAGAAGCTGTAGATATTGTTGAAGGCATGGAGAACACTTCAACTTGGGTCAAGGAAATAAGAAAAAATAAGGAGGATGAAGGTCATACTGTTAGCGGAAAAAAAAAAAAACTTCAGACTCCGTACACATGTTGGATGAAGATGAATTCACTAGTGAGTGTCGTGAGGAGATTGCCAAAGTCAGTGCTGGTTCTAAAAGCAAACTGTCTCTGAAAACTTCTGTGCCTCAGAAAGGTTCCTTTGAAAGTCGCCTTTCTTCTAAGGAACCAAATTTGTCTAAGGAACGTGATTTTCGTCAACAGCGCCCTTTTAACAATCAGAAGATACGCTGTTTTAGGTGTGGCAGTTTCTCCCACACTTCCAATTTTCCTCATTGTTTTGCAAAGGATAGTATCTGTAATAACTGTGGCACCAAGGGACATTATGCACGCGTGTGTAGGTCTGGTAAGAAAAGGGACACCAATGAGTTTAATACTAATTCTGACGTTGTACGTACTGTCGTAGTTTCCAATGTTGAGGATAAATTGGTTGACACGGAACATATCTTTATGCCGTTCTGTGATATTAGAATTGACAGGTTTGAGTTTAAGCTCATGGCAGACTCAGGGTCTCCTTTTACTTTGATTGGGAACAAAATTTGGGATGAAGCTGTGGGTTTAGATAATGTTCAACTTTTACCTCCTGATATTTCTCCTATAAGCTATAACAAGTCAAAGATAGAAATTTTAGGATACATTGTGGCCAACATTTCTTTCAAAGGCAAGAGTATCAGTGGTAAGGTTTATGATGCTGTCAGGGGTGACAATCTACTTGGTTGGCGACATCAACATGATTTAGGTATCATTCTTTATCCTGGAGCCGAAGACCCCAAGAATCAAGTCATGTTGATGGAAGATTTCCTTTCGAGTTTTCTTCCCACTCAAGTAGATTTTGTGAGCGGGACTGACAAATATTTTGCTGAGTATCCTAATGTTTTCTCAGATGCCTTGGGGTGTTTAAAGGGATTTGAACACAAGATCATTCTTAAGAAGTCTGCCTAGCCATGTGTACACAAAGTCAGGAAGGTACCTAACATGATGTTGGAACCACTCAAGTTTGAGATTGAAAGATTGTTGGGCTTGAAAGTGATTGAGGAGATTGAATCCTCTGAGTGGTTAAGTCCCGTAGTTTTGGCACCCAAGGATGGGGGAAAGTCTATCAGGATGTGTGTGGATTTGCGTGGTTTGAATGAATGCATCTGGGTGGATCGACAACCTTTACCCAACATAGCGGAGAGTATTAGCATTTTGAAAGGAGCAAAGATATTCAGTGTACTTGATCTTTCCTCAGCCTACCACCAGGTTGTTTTACATAAAGATTCTAGACACTTGACTTCTTTTGTCACACCTTTAGGTGCTTACCAATTTCTTAGGATGCCTTTTGGTCTAGCTTCGGCTGCTGCATGCTTTCAAAGGGTAATGAAAATGGTCCTTGGCAGCCTTTCCAACGTAATGTTTTTTCAAGACGACGTTTTAGTTCATAGGGGGGGATGAATACGAGCATGACAGAGTTTTAAGATCAGTGTTGGATAAGCTAAATAATAGTGGACTTACTGTAAAAAGGGAAAAATGTCGTATTGGTTTGAAGTCAGTCACATACTTGGGACATGTTATCTCTGGGAATGGGATTCAGCCCAAATTAGAATTGGCGGAAAGCATTGTGAACACACCTACACCCATGGATAAGGAACAAGTTAAGTCCTTCTTAGGAATGGCAGAATTTTATTCCAAATTTGTTAAAGATTTTGCTAGTCTGGTTGAACCCATTAGATCCCTGTTAAAGTAGGGTGTTCAATTTTTGTGGTCTGTTGATTGAGTAATAAAAGCATTGAATCCAAGAGTAGTTGAAGTTGTAGAGTAGCTTTAATGTACAACCATCAATAGAAGATAGAAACAGCAAACTGACAACTCAGTATTGGAATGTCATCATTCTAACAATGATGTAATCAGCTAGGAGAAACTCTTAAAGATACAGTGAACATAACACATCCCCCATTCATAGTAAAAGAAATAAAACAAGGCTTGAAAAGATAATGCAGAGCATCTATAAGAAAGAGAACACAGAAAATAATTAAACTATAACACAGAATGTAATTAAACTAATGCAATACATAATCATTGAACTTCCTAGGAAGTTGTATAGATCTCCTAGGGGTAACTCTCTGGTAGCTGGTAGAAGGAACTGAGTTAGGATCAGTGGAGAGACTGGAATTGTCATTGAAATGATGTCTGACATCATTACATTTGGCTAATTTGGACATGTTCCACGTGCAGCCATTGTCTAAAGTGACAACATTTTTTCTAATGGAAACAATGGTGAAAGGTCCTGTGAAATTTGAAACACCTTTGTGACCAAATCTCAGTTTTTTAACTAGTACACTGTCACCAACATTCCATTTCTTGAGTTTGACAAACATCTTTGCATCATAGCGTTGTTTATATTTCTGCTGATAGTTAGTCAAAGTTTCTCTCCTTCTTGCTACTTTTTCAACACTGTCATCACTCCTTTTCTCTGGAAGCCAAGCAGGATTGAGCTTAGAGTAAGCTAATCTACATCTCAAAGCTTCAAAAGGCGATTTCTGCATCACTGCATTGGGAGTCGTGCGATGTGCCCACCACGTCTCCCTCAAGACATTGGTGAAAGAAATCTTGGACTCTAAAGCCCTCTGTGCACAACTCTTCACTACTCTATTCATCCTTTCAGTGAGACCATTCGCTTGAGGAGAGTAAAGAGCCGTCTTCTGATGAATGATCCCCAAACTATTCAAAAAACAACTCATCTCATTGGAGGTGAATTGTACCCCATTATCAGTGAGTAAAAATTTAGGCACACCTTCAGACACAAATACTTCTTTCAAAAATTCAATCACAGTCTTAGAGCTAACAACACTCATACATTTTGAAACCACCCATTTGGAAGTGTAATCCACCAACAATACAACAAATCTCTCATGAGAAGGCATCAGTTCAAACGGACCTGCAATATCCAGTCCTAACTTGGTCCAAACAGTATTTGGAACTTCAACAGGAGAAAGTGGAGCTTGACTGGTGGTATGTGATTTGTCATTGACAGCACATAAATGGCAATCTTTGACAACAGACTCTACAATTCGGTCCATGCCAGGCCACCAGTATCTTTCTCTTAACCGGGCCTTGGTGAGATTCCTACCCAGATGTCCTTCATGAGCAAGATTAACTACTCTATCTCTCAAACCACTTGGGGGCACAATTCTGTCACCTCTCAAAAAATTACCCTAAAAAAATAATAAATCATCCTTCACTGTCCAATAAGGTTTCAAAACAGACTCAAGGGTATCATACCTTGGCCATCCGTTCTTGACAACATTCTTCAACAAATGAAACACATCGTCAATCTCAACACATTGAAACCATTCTTCTTTAGATATGCTAGACTCCAACACCCAATTTATACATGTTGTGACATCATCAACAACACAATCACCTTGGATGGGAAGACGTGATAAACAGTCTGCTGGTTTATTATTCTGACCAGGAATATACTGCACCTTGAAGTTATACTCCTGCAAACCTTCACTCCATCTTTTTAACCTAGGTGTCATATGATCACTCTGATGACAAGAGAAAATTTGGACTAAAGGACGATGATCAGATTTAACAATGAACGGTATTCCCCACAAGTAGAATTTAAAATGAAGCACAGCCCAAAATACTGCTAACGCTTCCCTCTCAATACATGAATAGTTAAATTCAGCTTCTTTCAAAGCTCTTGAAGCGAAAGCCACCACAACCTCTTCACCATTCACGACTTGAGAAAGTACAGCACCGAGACCTTTGAGGCTGGCATCAGTTGATAAAATGGTCTTTAGCTTGGCGTCAAAATGACCCAAAGTAGGCATTTTACCAATTTCTCTCTTTACTAATTCAAAAGCCTTGTCACCTTTCAACACAGCAGTCTTTAATCCAGCAGAATACTTCACAGGCCCTTTAGTGTAAGGTAAGAACACCTTAAGGATGACAGGTCCAACAAGGAGGTTCCTGGATGAAGCCATTTTACTATCACTTGCAACAACATCTCTAATGCAGTACCAGCTCAGAGGGTTTATATAAACCATTACTTTTCATAGATGTCACTCAATTAGGGGATGTCACAATGCAATACATCAAAGCTCTTACAAATATTAAAGACACTGACTGTTTCTTTCACATTTCAAAGAATCGTCATCATATGTTTACATGTTGTCTTTTCAGTAAGTTTCTGACATATGTTTTAATGGCACCTGTTGTCCTTTAGCTCTAAGGACCACACCAGAAGCCTGGCTTTCTCATTACCACCTCTCACAATTTGAGCATATGTGTTTAATGATGCTCTCTACCTTTCTTTCTATATCTCTTCCTCCTGCTACCTCTTAGTATTTTTATTTCTGACTGCCTCAACTTTGGCTTTACCTTCTGTCTCTTCCTATCTCACTTAGCTCTCTACCTGATTTCTCTCTCTAACTCACTTCTCCTTCTACTTCACCTCTCTCAGTATACCATTCGCTTTACCTTTTTCTCTTTTTTTCTCATCTCCCACCCCTCTAATTTCTATTATGCAAAAATGTTAGATGTCAATCTGTAGCAAAAGAAGAATACACATGGTAAGAGGAGAGAAAGGCCGAGGCAGACTAAGAGATTTGAGGAAAAAAGTTCATATTTCACTGAGTGGAGTGGTGAAAATCCTTTGAGGAGTTATTTGATTTTCACTGTTGTAGCAAAAGGCCACATGAGAAAGGTTTTTCTTGTAATTAGGTATATCTGCCAAAAAATGTACATGCAATCTCAAAAATAACCAACGTTATCAATATTCGTTCAAGCCTTTGTTTGGTGTCATTTGGCTGATAAATGCTGTAGAGCTTTCAATTTTTTGACTGTCCCAGTTTCTGAAAGTTTACCATATAATTTAATATTATTCCACTTGAATTAGCACAAATGGATAATAAATCCAAAGCTGTTCTCAAGAGAAGTCTCTAAAGATATTTCTTGGCCCGCGCCCCAGAAATGTTTAAGATGAGACAGTAAGTCAGTATCTCACAATGGCTGGCATTGTAGACGTACTTGGTTCTGATGACTCAGTCACTTCTAATGCCCAGACACTGCCCTGCTTAATGTTCCAAAGTGGTCACTGCAATGCAAATTTACTATAGAAACTGCTGCACTGCTTTCCTTTCAACACATTCCTAAATTGTCTTTTGTGGAAAATCAGGAGCCTGAGAGGTTATGCAGAAATCAAAAAATTCCCACAAAAGCATATTGCCTCATGTGTCAAAGTCAGTATACCTCTTTTAGTCATTTTCCATACTGCCCGATAATATGCAGGAGCTCCAGCTAGGAAACATCTCTTGAAAGAGATACAACCTCTCCCATGGTAAATTAGTGCAGATGGCATTTTTTCACAGTGTAGTCACTCTTTGCCAATGTTGGTGCATTATTGGTGTAAAAAAGTTTTTCTTTAGTGAAAAATTTGTTTTCATACTCTTGAATCACTGTAGAATAGAAATGTCTTGTGAAAAATAGGGTTGTTGGTTGAGTGGGTTGTTAATTTTGCTCAAGCAACAGTAGCATTTCATGTCAGGGTGAACTACAATAATCACTAAATTACCCTGTGCTTAACACTCTGGTAGCTTAGCAGAACTGCAGCTATGCTTAAATTAGAGGCAATGAGTAAAGTGCTTATGCAGCAGACAAACAGCAATAAAATGAAAACGCTACACAAGAAAAATCCCCCACCAATTTAGTACAATAGAGTACATTTTGATATATTATTTGACACCAAAATGACAACAATCTAATTAGTACATCTGCAGTTATGAATTCTTGGTGCTTTTAAGATAAATGGGCCAACCACGGAGATCTAGTCACCCGAGAACAGGTCAAAGAAAAAAAAAGGGGCAGACTGCGATGGAGCTCAAGTCAGATAGAAAAAGTGGATTAGGCCTCGTTGGTGCTTAGCTTCAGACTTAGAAGAAATTTGAAGGAAATGTAGTCATTTCTTCAATGGTCCTCACTCCTCATGGCCAACGGAAGGGGATAATCATGGCAGAGTAGTCGCTGCCGTGAATATTCCTAAGGTCTGTCTGCATCTAAATACGGTGTTTGGATGGCATTCTTGGTGGTAAAGATACTCTGTCACAGTTGCAATGGAGTATCCTTAACTCCAAGAATTGAATTGGGCCCTTAGTCTCTATTTTGGAAGTCGAAAATCTCCAGCAGGACAAAGCTGGAGGCTATAGCCGATGAGAGTTCCACAAGGCTTGATACCCCTTTGGTGTATCACTGCTGAACAGGATTTTTCACTGAAGGGCAGAATGTTGCAGGAGCTACCATGATGTCAGGTGACCAGCGATGCACCTTGGGCAGATGGATGAGCAGGTTGGTATATGTCCCTTTTTTTCAGAGGAGTTTTTAGCCCAAATTGTTTTAAGTTCCAAGTTTTGGATTTTGGCTATCTTGCCACTTTTAACACCGCCACCAAGGGTTCAGGACTGGGTGAGCACTACTTGGGGGGTTAGGAGTCTTTCATGTAAATGAGTCTCTAACCATTAGGGCAGCCAATGAGTCCTTGGAGTCACTCTGATAGTTCTGTTATCAAAAAGTGGAACAAGGCTTAAACAGCAGAGCATACCTCTGAGTGTTTGAGGCGGGATTCAGGCAACAAAGCAGTCCCTCCAGGTTCAGTAAAGATGTCTTTTGGAAATACACAGCAGGGCACATCAGCAGGCAGACCTCTGAGAGTACTTCTGCAAGTCCAGACATTGAACAGAAGAGTAGGTGTGAGGGTCCTGTTTTTATACCTGTGGCCTTTGTTCAAGTAGAAGTATCTAGGAAATTTTGCTTGAAGTGCTTGACGTTTCCTGACAGTCATGCCCTGGCTCAAAACTGGCTGCATGAGCAAATGAGTGGTAATAAGTCCTTTGTTTGAAGGCAGGACACAACCTGTTCAGTTAAAAGTGATTCTTGCTCAGCTACACCCCCCATCCTGGTAGTGATGACCCATCCAAATACATCTAATCCCTCTATTGTGTGACTGTCTGGGAGTAATAAACAAAGTCCAACTGCCAACTACTTACAGCCATGTGGCCCAGGAACAAGCTGCAGGCATCAAATAGGTAGGGCAAGAAATTGCCAACTTTCTAAAAGTGCAAGATAAAGGGGTTGGACCTTTCAATCAGCCAGGTTGGGCCACTTTTATATGGAAAACCAAAATGTATCTTGGCTGATACTTATTTAGTTAACCCTATTTTTGTGTAAAGATCAAGTAATTTAATTACTTTAACCTTGTTTTAGATTTTTTGACTTTAAGTAATTTAAACCATTATATATACACACTGTTTATAATCGGTTCAGTTCAAACGTCTGTATTCGAATATTTCATCATAACAGACATCCATAACAGAATATACCATAAAAAGTAAATGTAATATAAAAACCACAATGTTATCTCAAACATGATAAAATACATCATAAAACCATATTTTATAAAACAGTATTAAATCTGGAAAGACGTGAGAAGAAAGGTAATAATAAAACCATTAATTCAGACAGTTAACGAATGGGTGCCTACTCTAATTACCCACATCCACCCCAGAAATGTGTCAACCGAGATTGCCACAAGTTCAGATGTGTTAGTCCTCAACAACCAAACTGTGTCCTGTGCCACCCGCGTTCTCAAAATGTTACAAATTGGTTTTAACCACTTTAGCCGGGGCAATCTGTAAGCTGGGCAAGCAAAAAGGACATGGCCTATGGTTTCTTTTAGATCCCTGCACCAAGGACAACATTCATCAGACTGCCCCCGCCATTTACATTTATAATCATTAACCCCTTCGACGCTCATGACGAGCTGGGCTCGTCATGCAGTAGCCTCCTGCTACGCTGATGACGAGCCCAGCTCGTCATGTAAAGTGGTATCTGCGGATTCCCAGCACAAGAGAAAAATCCCCATAGCGTTCAAGGTGTTAAACAGCATTACCAAATCATTCACAATATCTGTACAAAAAACATAATCTGCAAACTACATTAATGACAGGACAATATATCAAACTTTTTACATCAAACAAAACATATTATTCATTATATCAGTCTTATATTTGACAAATGCTGATGTTTTCTACTTCTAATCCCTTTCTTTGAAAAAGAAAGAAATCCTAATTTCAAGCATCTACTCTGGGTTTGTGGCAACACATTCTTTGTAAGGCCTCTACTGTTGCCTAATCTTGGTAGTGACTCTGGTTTGCCCAAACTTCCCACTTTCTCTAGGTCAACATGTTTCAAAATTCCCTTTTTTGGGGTTATCCTGAGGACCTCAACTAGTTTTTTCAACTGTGAAAAATGAGTTAAAACATTATTTTTAAATTAGTGCCCGTGCTAATATTTAACTCATTAACAATTCTATGATATTACATCTCCTCCTCTGTGGTTTGAATCAATCATGAAATGCTCCAAATTAATTCCTGGCTTGTATGTGTGCTAACATTCTTTGCTTTCTAATTTGTGGTGGCACCCATTGTCTATTTCATGGATAAAAAAACAAGTAAAAATTGTGTTACTTTTAAAGTGTAATTACTTGTGAACTTGCATTGCAGAATGAATCTTTATTGTTCACTTAGTTAAATCTCTTCAATAACATGGCGCAGTCAGAATGCTTTTTTTTGCGCTGCGTGGTAGTAAGTTTTCAATGCTCATATACCTTTATAAGAAGGGCTTAATGCGAGATTGTATGTACATTCACTTTCTTTGTTTTAAGCAGGACTCGGGATAGGGTTGCCAAACATTCTGAATGTTCATTAAGAATTGCATGGCCATTCCCTTATGGTCTCATTAAGTAAAAGCTTGAACCCTAATTAGGCCTCTTGTTGTCATTTACTTCTTTTCAGAAGAATTGCTCTTTTCTCTGCCTCCGCTGTACCATTCGTGAGCCACCTCTGTAAGTGCAGTTGTTTGCCTCGTAATTCCTCCATTTTAATACATTGTAACTTAAAATATGACTTACCATTACAATTTCTCAGACACCAAACATGAAATATATACCTGTTCCCAATCCAAGGTTAGCACTTATTAAATGTAGTTCATCATCCCAATGTTATCCTATGGGAGAGGTAGGCCTCACACTAGTGAAAAACTTGTTTATGAGTTTTTGCACTACCAGGACGTGCACAACTTGAGTGTACAAGTCCAACCTTTCAATTACAATGCACCTTGCCGTTTGTGCTACCTAGGGCCTGCTCTAGGGGTGATATATGTAATAACAGTGGAGTTCAAGGCTTGCAAAGAGGTTTATTTTGTTTTTTGTTTTAGTTTCAAAGTTCAGCCAGCCATATTTTTTCTTAGAATGTGATATTCAAATGTATTGCCTTGCGTTTAATGTATATATGCCTACAGTTTGAGCAGTGACACGTGTTGAGCAAGTAGCTTGCCTATGATTTTGTGACTAAATTAGAAGTGTGAACATGGACAGAGGGGACACTTCAATTATTAAACGGGAACACACATATGACAATAGGTGGAAATTCAAAACAATGTCTGCTTATTCTGTCATCTTCATTTTAGCAAACATGTTGCAAAAATAGATGTATGTTATGAGGATCGTGCTAGTGATTGAGGTACAGGAAGATGTACATATATCAGTGTATATCAGTGTATATTAAATGCATTGCCAATTTACTTCTGATTTATTTAAAAGTATTTATATTTTTACAATATATAAAATGAGAAGAGCTTAAAATAAATGGCTCTTGGTGTTTGCAAAGTATAATTAGATAGTGTTGATAGTGTTGAAAATGGTGTTTGCAAAGATTTACATTAATTTGCACTGATACGTTTATAGTAGAAACTGAATTTCAATTACAGCAAGTTTTTGCATGTGAGAGACATGTGCTCTAGATCTTACAATGTATATTATATGCTTACTTTTTTTTGCCTGACAGATTAGCCATATCGTTGGCATCATTATCATACACATTGTTGTATTAGGGGAAACAGTGAAAGAAGTTTCTCTGAAAAAAACAGGTATTAAAAAAAACAATAATTGCTCTAATATGTTACCCTTGAGCCAAGTCTTTAGTGAAAGATGATTATCAGGCCAGCTACCCAAAGCCTGAGGGGCTCATGAGAAGTATTGCTGTTGTCCCATGAGCCACAGAAGCCACATGACCATGTAAGCTCACTGAATTGCTAAGTGCATCCTACTTAGGCCTTTTGTTTTCAATGGCTAGTGAGGATGAACAGGCAAGGCTTGCTTCTAAAGGTCTGTTTCAAGCAGAACTTGAATCACTCTCAATAAATAAATGTCAGATAGTGTTATCTTTTTTTTCTGAGAACGAGGTGAGACTACTACTACAAAGAGAAACAAAAATAAAAGATATATATATATATATATATATATATATATATATATATTCACTGAAAAAACCATAGGTTTTACACACGTTATAGTTAGGAAGTAGCATTTACAAAACCTATGAAATTCACTGAAAAAACCATAGGTTTGACACAAGTTATAGTTAGCTGGAAATTTTACTGATATAAAACCAATGAAATTCCACGTTATAGTTAGTTGGACTCACTATAACTTGCGCGTGTAATGCACTGCTGATGACGTCACATATTACATCACTCATGACATCACTGATAACACCATCCAGTGAATGTGTGTCTTTCTGAAAAATAAATATGTGTTACATATGTATATATTATTGAATATCTTAGTGAATACATATATTACTGAGTAATGCTTAAATATTTAAATATATGTATTAGTGTTTCACTTTGTGTATAAGTGGCTACATGGGTTGATGAGTAAATACATGTGTATGTATATAGGTTATTAGATGTTTTTCTTAGTATCAGTATGAGTGTTTGCATGCTTTGGTGGGAGTATTACTTAGTACATAGATGCAAGAATGACTGAGTCTCTGTTTGTATGTGTTTTGAAGACAGCATATGTGCAGGACTGTATGGGTGGATTAGTGTGCATATGTCTGTGTTAGTGAGTGAATGACTGTCTTATTAGTGTCTTTATCAGTAACTACATATGTTTTAATGTAGTATATGTGAATATTGATGTATATAAGTGACTATATGTGAGAGTGAGGTATTGTAAGAGTTCCTGTTTAAATTAGTATGTGTTTCTATAAGTGATTTTTAAGAGAGTAAGTATGTGTAAGTTTCCTTAGAAGTAAAGTGGTAGTGTGTGTATAGCTGTTTATGCAAATAAATGGATGTTCAATAGTTTATTTGCATGTGTGAGTATGTGTGTGAATAACTTTTGGATGACTGTCGGTGTGTAACAGGATGTGTAGGTGTATCACTACATATGATTAGTGAATATATGTATGAGTGACTATATAGAACTGTTGGTGAATTAGTGCATGTGTATATAGATGGTGGAATTATTGAATTGGTTGTTGTAACTGGTATGAGTATCTCCATTTTTTTTAACATTTTAGTTTCTATTTTTGAATATGCGTTTCAAGGGTTAGATTACAGTGAAAGGAGGTCTGTCACTGTGTCACAAGGATGGTGTTATCAGTGATGTCATGAGTGATGTAATATGTGACGTCATCAGCAGTGCATTACACGCGCAAGTTATAGTGAGTCCAACTAACTATAACGTGGAATTTCATTGGTTTTATATCAGTAAAATTTCCAGCTAACTATAACTGGTGTCAAACCTATGGTTTTTTCTGTGAATTTCATAGGTTTTGTAAATGCTACTTCCTAACTATAACGTGTGTAAAACCTATGGTTTTTTCAGTGAATTTCATTGGTTTTTAAAATGCTAATTCAAAAATATCTCGTGTATACAACCTATACTTTTGTCCATAAAGTTCTGGCAATATTTTTTTCGGAAACAAGCCGTTTTCTTCACTGTTCAAGTTGCATAGAGACTCCTTGTAAAGCGATACAGAATTAGAAAGTCTGTACCTTGCCTTTTTTTCAACGCATTAAAATTTGTCTGTAAATAAAAATAGCCTTTCTAAACTTTCGTGCGCGACCCGGTGTGCGCACTCTCGGCAACAGTTCTCAATAAAATGGATAGCGCATTTCCAGGCTTTCGTGCGCGACCGTGTGCGCACACCCACCTATATATTTCGTGAAAACTTTGCAATCTGAACTTATTGAATTTCTTCATAGACCCATCAAAGAACTTATAATACGTCAAACAGACTAAACCTAGGCTTCTTTTTTAATATTATGAAAATGTTCATTAAATGGAGCCGAATGTCTTTTTAAACTTTCGTGTGTGACCGAATGTACACACCTTGGTATTTAAAAAAAATATATAAAAGGTTTTATACTTTAACAATTGTATGCTTGAATCGAGCTCAAAAGATATATTAAATCCGAATATGTTTGAATTTACTTCTTTTCACGTTTTGAAACTTCGCTGAATTAGACCGCTACTTCCAAATGACGTACGTGACTAGATACTATCACCGCGTACACGTCCTGAGACGCGCATGTGAAGTCATGTGACTTGAAAACAACACTTCCAATTGGTTCTTAGTAGTTTCTATTCTGCAATTTACACGGAGGACTCCACCCACTTCCCTCACTATCTTTTGTACTCTCAAAAGAGAACAACGTTCAACACTCTTCGGAAGACTTTGCTGAAATGGCTGCCGCCCCGCATTCATCTTCCGAATCTGAAGGAAATGAGCGACTACCTTTAAAAAGAAAAAAGGAATCTTTTATTTGGAAATTTTTTACTTATCCTGAATGTTGGACAGGCCACATGAAGGGCCGCTCTCCCCCGGCCCAACCAGGCCCGAACCAGCCACGCAAGTACCACACACCACCATTGCACGTCCACCGTCCCCGCAGGGACCCCTACACTCGAACCTGTTGACCCCGTAGGCCGACCCACTACCGGCCTGCGCGCCCATCCTGGGCGCCATCTTGGACACTCCACCACGAGGCCGCCTGGCCCCCGATCGACCTCAACCCTGGGCCTGGCCAGGCCTCAGACATTCCGGCACCAACATCCACCCAGGAGGTGAGCGGGCTACTTGGTCAGTCAATGGGAGCAGGAGGTGTCGATGGCTCTCACCCGCCAAGTGCCGCTCGCCCATCGCCTCCCCGGACGCTGGCTCCACCCCCCTGCTGGGTGTCTGAACCCCCTCATCCCGGACCTCCCGACCTCCAAGTGCGAGGGTCCGGACATCAAAGCACACCAGCCCTATAACTGGGGCAGCTCCAGAGCAGGACGGCAGTTGTATCTTGGAGTCGAGAGACGCAAAGAAGAACTCATCCTTGACGGACTACTGGCGCTGCCGTAGCTCTGTCTTGTGCACCCTCGTCTTGCCTGCTGGCGCTGCCGCGGCTTTGGGAACCACCCTATCCTTCATCATCGTCGGGACCTGCTGGCGTAGCCGCGGACCGTTTGTAACCACCACCTTCATCGGGACCTGCTGGCTCTGCCGCGGACCGTCGTCTGCCTTATCCATCTCGGGACCTGCTGGCTCCGCCGCGGCCCGTTCATCTACACCACCGAGCTCGAGGATTGAGAGCTATTTTCCATCGTTTTGGTACCAAGACTGTCCCGCTACCCTTTTCCCAAACAGAGACCAGAATAGAGGGGACCCCTGAGTCCAGACCTCCTTGTACCATTCTACCGTACTTGAAGAATTGTCTATAAAGTATCGTTGAACTTTATCATTGTGTGGTGTCCGTCTGTGGGGGGGAAGTTACTTGTCTGTACGATTCACTGGAGACGGCTCTCCCCGGAGACCTCTCCCCGTATCCTCGGCCGACCCTCCCGGTCCGTCTAACATTGGTGGCCAGCGACGGGATCCGAATCACCGCATAAACCGTACAGAGAGTAGCTCACCCCACGGCGAATCACGATGTCAACTAAAGAAAGCGGATCAACGGAGAAATTCCAGATGGAGAAATTGGGCGAGTACAGCCATCGTGAACTTAAACAGTTCTGTATCGAATTAGGTATCGCTACCACCGGACTAAATACCAAAGATGACTTTAAGCAGGCCCTGGAATCTTGGGCAGAAACCGGGGCTGCCGGAACCCCCGATCAAGACATCACAGCACAAACCCCCATGGCCCCTGAAGAGCGAAGAACGGGTCTCTCGCCAGGCGAGATCCAGGAACGAGAAAGAACCCGACTACACGAGCTGGAAATGGCCCGGCTCAAAATGGACGTTGAACTAAAGTTGGCCGAACAGAAAATCAACTTAGAGCACCTGCGTCTCCGAGAAGAAAGAGAGGAGAAACAGAGACAAAGGGAGCTCGAGGAAAAGAAACTGGCATATGAACATGAACGGAAATTAGCTGAAATCGACCTACGCAAACAGAATAAAGAAACAGGGGTGCCCGAGCAACCCCACACTCCAGGGGCAACAGAGAAGAAGGTACACATCCCCAAGGATGTCGTTCGAGAATACTTCCGAGAGGACGACATCCAGCAATGGTTTAAGGCCTATGAAATCGCTATGACTGCACACCGGATCGATAGAAGCGATTGGGGGGCCGGTCTGTGGGGGAGATTCCTCAATGAGGGCCGCGACGCCCTGCTGCAACTCCCGGACCAGCAGATGACCTCCTATGACCATATGAAAGCGGCACTCCTCACCCGCTATGGCCTCACACCCGAGATGTACCGTCAGAGGTTCCGAGACTGCACCCGCATCCCAGGTACAACTTGGGTGGACTACGTCAATTACTTTAGCCGAGCCTTCGAGGGCTGGATCAAAGGAAGCAAGGTCACAACCTACGAACAACTGTTCAATCTTATGGTATGGGAGCATCTGTCGAACAATTGCTTCATTGAACTTCGCCAGCACCTCCTCGACAGCAAGTTAACGGATCCCCGGCAGCTCGCAGCCGAGGCTGACCGGTGGGAGATCACCAGAGTGAGTCGAAATGGGTCCTCCGAACAGAACCGGAACAACAATGGTCAGCACCGTCCCCGAGGAGGTGGAGGCCAAGGACGCGGAAGAAGCAACGCTCCGGTCACCCCCACTATCAGCCCCACCCCCCCGTCCAACCGGGGCAGCACCCCAGCGCGACCGGGACCTCGAGCCAATGTTACCTGCCATCGATGTCAACGAGTCGGACACTATGCAAACGACCCAAACTGCCCCCAGTACCAGAGCCCAAGACCCCGCCAAGTAGCCGCTGCTGCTCTGGGGGAGGAACGGATCTCAGAGGAACAAGAAGAATATGAACAGGAACACCAAGAATGGGAGCCAGCCGCCATGGCTCTCGCCTGCCTAGGGGGGAGAGACATGGTCCCGCGGGTCCCCCTACCCGCTAATACCCAGAAGTACAGCCAATGGGTGGGCATCAATGGACGCCGGGCGGAAGCCCTTCGTGACACTGGGGCCAGTGTAACAGCCGTCCGCTGTCACCTGGTGACCCCCGAACAATACTTACCAAACATTCTCTGCCCTGTACGTTCAGCCGATAACTCAGAAAGTCTGTGTCGGATGGCCTGCGTCCCCTTCGAATGGGGAGGGGTCTCCGGCATGTTGAAGGTGACGGTCCGAGATGATGCCCCCGTAGACTGCCTCCTGGGTAATGACCTGGAAAGCTCTCCATGGGCAGCAGTCGAACGAAAAGAGCACCTGGGGATGCTGGGCGTCCCGGACTGGGCGTGCGTCACCACCCGGTCCATGACCGCCCGTGCCAACACCCGCCCAGAGGAACTCGAATGGCCGGCGCCACCGCCTTCGGTCGCCCCCGCCGAAACCACCGACCGTGACGTCCCCCCCGAACCAGCTCAACCTCCAGACCTCGCTAACCTCGACCAGTGGCCTCAAGAGGGGGGGCCCACGCAAGAACAATTTCGCCAAGAACAAAGGACCTGTCCGTCCCTCGAGGGACTCCGCCAGCAAGCGCTAGCCCAAAGCGCAGGGGATACCTCCGGAACTCACTGGGTCTACTGGGACAATGATCTGCTGTACAGTGAGCAAAGGATCGCGGAGCTGGGGGCCAGCCGAGTCCTAGTGGTACCCCTCCGTTTTAGAGACTTTCTGCTAAACCTGGCCCACGATGTCCCCCTCGCAGGACACTTGGGTCAAGACAAAACCTATAGCCGCCTGGTGACCCACTTCTTCTGGCCCAAAATGAGGGACAATGTACACCAGCATTGCCGATCTTGCCCCACGTGCCAAGCCAGTGGGAAGAGCGGCCGCAAACTGAAAGCCCCCCTGCAACCTTTTCCCGTGGTCACCACCCCGTTCGAGAGGGTCGGAATCGATATCGTAGGGCCCCTGGACCCGCGCACAAAACAAGGCCATCGATTCATCCTGGTGCTAGTGGACCACGCCACCCGCTACCCGGAGGCTGTTCCCCTGCGGACTGTGACAGCCCCGGTAGTCGGCCGGGCTCTGATGGGGATCTTCTCCCGGGTGGGCTTCCCCCGGGAGGTCGTCAGTGACAGAGGCACGAACTTTATTTCGAAATACATGAAATCTCTCTGGCAACAGTGCGGGGTTACCTACCGGTTCACGACCCCCTATCACCCTCAAGGAAACGGACTCGTTGAGCGGTTCAACCGCACGCTCAAAGGGATGATCGGGGGGTTGGAAGAGCCCCTCCGTCGCCAGTGGGATGTACTGTTGCCGTGCCTTCTCTTCGCATATCGAGAGGTTCCCCAGAAGTCCCTGGGCTTCAGCCCATTTGAACTGCTGTATGGACACCCCGTGCGCGGGCCGCTCAGCCTAGTTAAGGAAGGCTGGGAGATGCCCCCTCTAAAGAACCCACCAGATGTGTTCCGCTACCTCCTAACACTCCGCAACCAGACCCGGCGATTCCGAGAACTAGCAAAAGCCAACCTAGAGGCCAGTCAGGAGGACATGAAAAGGTGGTATGACCGGAATGCCTCCTCCATCGAGTTTGAACCTGGGCAACAGGTATGGGTGATGTCCCCCACCGAACCCTGCGCCCTACAAGACAAGTGGACAGGGCCCTTCAAGGTGGTCGAGCGCAAGGGTCCGGCTACCTATCTCATCGACTTGGAATCTTCCCGGAACCCCCTCCGGGTCCTCCACGCTAACAGACTGAAACCGCACTTTGTACGGACAGAACTCAGCCTCCTGATGGCCACAGACAATGGGGCTGAAGAGGACTCCGAGCCCCTCCCGGACCTCCTACGAACGCGGGAGAAAGACGGTTCCGTAGATGGGGTCCGACTCTCAGAGGCCCTCACCCGAGAGCAACACCAGGAGTGCCAAGTTCTCCTATCACAATTCGCCAGCCTGTTCTCCCTCACCCCAGGGGTCACTTCCTGGTGTACGCACGATGTGGACACGGGGGACAGCCCCCCTATCCGCCACCGGGCCTACCGCGTGCCAGATCGGGTACGGGCCTGCATCCAGGAGGAAGTAGCCAAAATGCTCACGCTCGGGGTCATCGAGCCCTCAGACAGCCCCTGGGCCAGCCCTGTAGTACTGGTCCCCAAAGCAGCTGCCCCCGGCACCACACCAGAACTCCGGTTCTGCGTCGACTACCGGGGCTTGAATGCGGTCACCAGGACAGACGCACATCCCATCCCCCGGGCAGATGAACTAATCGACCGCATGGGAGCTGCCCGCTACCTCAGTATCTTCGACCTGACGGCGGGCTACTGGCAAATCGGCCTCACACCCCGGGCACAAGAACGTTCTGCCTTTTCCACGCCCGATGGCCATTACCATTTCACAGTCATGCCCTTCGGCATGAAGAATGCCCCAGCAACATTCCAACGGCTCGTCAATCAGGTCCTGGCGGGGCTCGAAGGATTCAGCGCCGCCTACTTAGACGACATCGCTGTATACAGCAACCAGTGGTCCGAGCACCTCCACCACCTCCGAGCAGTACTGCACGCCCTTCAGCAAGCTGGCCTCACGATCAAGGCCAGCAAATGTCAAATTGGGCAAGGGTCTGTAACCTACCTCGGGCACCAGGTGGGAAGCGGCCTGGTGGCCCCTCTGCAGCTAAAAATTGCCGCCATCCAGTCCTGGCAGCCCCCCACTACCCAGACCGAGGTACGAGCCTTCCTGGGCCTCACGGGCTATTACCGAAGATTCGTGAAAGACTATGGTACTATCGTGAGGCCCCTCACAGAGCTCACGTCAAAAAATCAGCCCCAGAAAGTCAACTGGACCCCAGAGTGTCAAGCTGCATTTGAACAATTGAAAGCCGCCATGTGCTCCGCCCCTGTGCTCCAGGCCCCCGACTACAGCCGGGAGTTCATCGTCCAGACGGATGCCTCCGACCATGGCATTGGGGCAGTCCTGTCCCAAGTGAACACCGAAGGCCATGACCAGCCGGTGGCCTTCATCAGCCGGCGACTCCTACCACGGGAACAACGCTGGAGCACCATAGAGAGGGAGGCCTTCGCGGTGGTATGGGCCCTCAAGAAGCTCCGGCCCTACCTTTTTGGCACACCCTTTCGGGTACAGACCGACCACCGACCCCTGCAGTGGCTGATGCAGATGCGGGGGGAAAACCCGAAGTTACTACGCTGGTCCATCTCCCTACAAGGGATGGACTTCACAGTTGAACATCGGCCTGGGCCCGATCACGCCAACGCAGATGGCCTGTCCCGGTTCTTCCGCCTCGACGCGAAGAGTCCCCAAGAGAACGGGTAACTCTCCCCGCCTTCAGCTGGGGGGGACGCATGTTGGACAGGCCACATGAAGGGCCGCTCTCCCCCGGCCCAACCAGGCCCGAACCAGCCACGCAAGTACCACACACCACCATTGCACGTCCACCGTCCCCGCAGGGACCCCTACACTCGAACCTGTTGACCCCGTAGGCCGACCCACTACCGGCCTGCGCGCCCATCCTGGGCGCCATCTTGGACACTCCACCACGAGGCCGCCTGGCCCCCGATCAACCTCAACCCTGGGCCTGGCCAGGCCTCAGACATTCCGGCACCAACATCCACCCAGGAGGTGAGCGGGCTACTTGGTCAGTCAATGGGAGCAGGAGGTGTCGATGGCTCTCACCCGCCAAGTGCCGCTCGCCCATCGCCTCCCCAGACGCTGGCTCCACCCCCCTGCTGGGTGTCTGAACCCCCTCATCCCGGACCTCCCGACCTCCAAGTGCGAGGGTCCGGACATCAAAGCACACCAGCCCTATAACTGGGGCAGCTCCAGAGCAGGACGGCAGTTGTATCTTGGAGTCGAGAGACGCAAAGAAGAACTCATCCTTGACGGACTACTGGCGCTGCCGTAGCTCTGTCTTGTGCACCCTCGTCTTGCCTGCTGGCGCTGCCGCGGCTTTGGGAACCACCCTATCCTTCATCATCGTCGGGACCTGCTGGCGTAGCCGCGGACCGTTTGTAACCACCACCTTCATCGGGACCTGCTGGCTCTGCCACGGACCGTCGTCTGCCTTATCCATCTCGGGACCTGCTGGCTCCGCCGCGGCCCGTTCATCTACACCACCGAGCTCGAGGATTGAGAGCTATTTTCCATCGTTTTGGTAACAAGACTGTCCCGCTACCCTTTTCCCAAACAGAGACCAGAATAGAGGGGACCCCTGAGTCCAGACCTCCTTGTACCATTCTACCGTACTTGAAGAATTGTCTATAAAGTATCGTTGAACTTTATCATTGTGTGGTGTCCGTCTGTGGGGGGGAAGTTACTTGTCTGTACGATTCACTGGAGACGGCTCTCCCCGGAGACCTCTCCCCGTATCCTCGGCCGACCCTCCCGGTCCGTCTAACACTGAAGAATTAAAGAAAGTAAATGCGCCAAAAGTTACCTGCACGATATGCAATTCGGTTCTCTCAAGAGGAAATCCAAGAAAAAAATATTCCTTTTCCATACATACCATGATGCGGCATGTCAAACAAGTGCACCCTGTGGAATTTGCAAAGGCATCGACAAGAGCCCTGGCCACGCTATTACCATCAGAGGTGGCCAGCACATCTTCTGCTGGACGACCTGTATCTCCATCGAGTGCTGTGATGGACTTGAGACCATATCTTGCAAAGGTGCACATGAAATGCAACGAGTGTGGAGAAATTCTTCTGTACAGAGAGCAGAGCCTCATTCTTACTAAACTAAAAATTGAGAGTCATAAATGCCCCGAGAAAAGATAAATTTCTTCATTTCATTTAAAAAACAACATAACAGTTGTTTTAAAAAAAAAAAAAAAGTTCTTTTCAGAACTAACTCATTGTACCAAAAACAGCTCCAGGAGCATATTATAAAAGGCGTTTATCTCCCCGTTTTTGGCTTTCGATCGTGCGCGACCGTGTGCGCGCACCCGCCCATATATTTCGGGAAAACTTCGCGATTGTAACTTATTAAATTTCTTCATAGACCCATCATAGAACTTATACTACTCAGAAGATATATTCAATCCGGATGTGTTTAGATTTACTCCTTTTCACGTTTTGAAACTTCCCTGAAGTAGACCGCTACTTCCAACCAGATACTATCACCCCGTACACGTCCTGAGACGCGCATGTGAAGTCATGTGACTTGAAAACAACACTTCCAATTGGTTCCTAGTAGTTTCTATGCTGCGTCAATACCTACGCCTGCTTCAAACACATGCACAGTTTTGAAACAGCATGGGCCTGAAAGTCACTGAGTGAAATATCATACATTACAGTCAGCCACTTTCAAGACGCATTCCTTCAGAGGAACACTTACCGTTTATTAGAGGTAGATCGTCCGACTCCACCGGAGGACACCCCTAATAAAAAAGACATATATATAAAATGCGGACTAGCTGCTGTATCGTGCTAGCAAACTTTAACTTAAAAATCGTTAGAGAAAACAAAAGGAATCGAACAAAATCAGTAGGCCACTGATAGGATCTCTTTTTGACCTTGCTAAAATAGAAACATTAGGAACAACCCCTCATGAGAAATATGAAACTAGTGAGAGAAACCGAGCTCAACGCCATCTTGCCCCCTTTTAGGCCCCATCACGAAAATAGATAGCCCCACATAGCAAAACGTGATCTTATCGCCTGCCCAACTTCAGATCTGACCCCCCCCTTTTGCTCTCATGTCCTGTCGGAATGTCCGGCTGTAGATTACAATCACATGTTACATTTGGGAGGGGAAACGACATCAGAGCGACAAATATTAGAAATATACCACACAACAGCAAAATAACAGGTTAAAACGTTTTTATTCTTGAACAAAAATATATTAAAACAACTATGGAGAACCATTACGCGAATTGTCCGGAGGCGACACCACGCGCCAAGGCCTGTCCCCAGGATGAACCAAGGGATCCGTTCCTGGGGCCGTGGCAAAGAGCAGCCGGCCGCCATCGGCCGGAGAAGGCATGGGCCCGACCCGAGATGTAGTTGTGGTCCCATTCTCTTCCTCTTTCGGCACCTTGCAGGCCACGAGGGGGGGATGTCTTGCATATGCCTCTGACCTCCCCCCCTCTCTTCATCGCCTGGTCCGGCCATAACAAATGTCAGCAAGACGCCGTGGGGTGCACTGGGAGGGAGAGGCGGCGCGGACGATCCTCTTTCGGCGCCTTGCAGGCCACGAGGGGGGGATGTCTTGCATATGCCTCCGACCCCCCCCTCTCTTCATCGCCTGGTCCGGCCATAACAAATGTCAGCAAGACGCCGTGGGGTGCACTGGGAGGGAGAGGCGGCACGGACGAGCCTCTCCCGCCTCCCCACGTGGAGGCCCCTCAGCTGCACCCCCAACGCTCCACGCACCCGTCAAAGGACTCGTCCACTCTTGCGGTGCAGCGACGCTCCACGCACCCGTCAAAGGACTCGTCCACTCTTGCGGTGCAGCGACGCTCCATGCACCCGGCAAAGGACTCGTCCACTGTGGCGGTGCAACGATGCTTCGCCCGACAGGCTTGAGTCCATCAGCTCCTGCAACCCAGTGACTGCCGGTGGTTGCAGATCTTTCCTTTCAAAATGCTGCCAACAATATTTTCTGAATGGCGTAGCCACGAGACGTTGGCGCTCTCATGCTGACGCCAGCCTCAGTTTGAATGACCAACAATCCGGGGCGCGGCGCGGAGCGCGTAACGTAAGCATAACAGGTCATATGACTTGTTAATAAAGCTTTTCATTGGTTTAGAAATATTTTTATGAGCATATTTGACTATTTTATTAAAAACACTACACATAACCTGTTTTTCAAGTTATGTTTAATTTTAAATGAAATGGTTTACATTTTCACTTTTTATTTCCAGTACATTTTAAAAATAAATGTTTATAGTTCCATATGCTGAAGCATGTCAGCTTCCCACCCTATGTCATCATCCTCAGGATTTAATTCATCTAAGGGATCCACTTCCACTGACGTTTCAATGACAAGTTCAACGATAAGATCGAGATCAACGGATTGCTTATTATCACTCATGGTTAATTTTGTCGTTATCTTTAAAGAAAGAGAACAACAATGAGATGTTGCAGAGTAAGAGACAAATCTCAGAGACTATAATAGTAAATTTTTTTAACAAGAGTAACATTTTGCAGCTATTATTTAGCCATGTCCAGCGATGCTGAGGAGGTGAGTCCTATGTCCAAGTTTTCAGTGAACAGGACTCATCTCTTTTTAACCTTGGATAAGCCTCACCAAAACTGTGTCCCCTGCTCATACTTAAATGTAAAGGGGCAGATTTATGTTAACTGGCGCGTCCCCAGAGATGCACCAGTTAATATGCACCGCTGCTCTGCCACCCATGGTGTGCCGCATTTACAATGTGGAGCACCATTGAGCAAAAACAACACAGATGCGTCACGCACCTGTGCCGCAAAAGCAGCACATTGCAGGAATCACGTCGTAAGCACGACATGTCTACTCCAATGCACAGGAGCAAGCCACACATTGCATGGTGCATCACTCCTTATGCCTGTTTCAAACAGGCGTAAGTATTTGATTCAGGAATGCTATAAAGCTGACTCAGTGAAATCTTCTAAATTTCACTGTGTTAGTTTTACAGGGCTTTCATGCAAATGAATGCCCACCTGCAACAAAACGCCTATATGAAACCTGACGCAGGTTTCATGTGGTGTAGAAAATGAAAATGTATATGTACATAAGCGGCGTTCATTTGTGTTCACCCTCACCACTGTTGGAGTTAAAGCGAAAGTCACGGCACAGTGGCCCCGCCATCTTGCCCCCTTTTAGACCCCATCACGAACATAGATAGCCCCACATAGCAAAACGTGATCTTATCACCTGCCCAACTTCAGATCTGACCCCACCCCTTTTGCTCTCATGTCCTGTCGGAATGTCCGGCTGTAGATTACAATCACATGTTACATTTGGGAGGGGAAACGACATCAGAGCGACAAATATTAGAAATATACCACACGACAGCAAAATAACAGGTTAAAACGTTTTTATTCTTGAACAAAAATATATTAAAACAACTATTTACATGACAAACGGCCGCAGCAACAAACCCACAATGCATTTCGCCGTCTACTTGACGCCGTCCCTGTCCCTCCTTCCCCAAAGTAGCAATGTTGGGCTACTTTTGGGCTGCTTTCTAGTAGGGTTTTTGAGCGTCAGAAAGTCTACAAAAGCCGTCGGCAACGGCCTGGGGTGGAGAACCATTACGTGAATAGTCCGGAGGCGACACCACTCGCCAAGGCCTGTCCCCAGGATGAACCAAGGAATCCGTTCCTGGGGCCGTGGCAAAGAGCGGCCGGCCGCCATCGGCCAGAGAAGGCATGGGCCCTACCCAAGATGTAGTTGTCTTCCCATTCTCTTCTTTTTTCAGCGCCTTGCAGGCCACGAGGGGGGAATTTTTTGCATATGCCTCCGACCCCCCCCCTCTTCATCGCCTGGTCCGGCCATAACAAATGTCAGCAAGACGCCGTGGGGTGCACTGGGAGGGAGAGGTGGCGCGGACGAGCCTCTCCCGCCTCCCCAGGTGGAGGCCCCTCAGCTGCACCCCCAATGATCCACGCACCCGGCAAAGGGTTCGTCCACTGCGGCGATATAGGGATGCTCCACGAGCCCAGGAAAGGGTTCGCATACTGTGGCGGTATAGGGACGCTCCACGAGCCCAGCAAAGGACTCACCCACTGTTGCGGTACAGCGACGCTCCACTCACCCAGCAAGGTCTCGTCCACAGTGGCGGTGCAACGATGCTTCGCCCGACAGGCTTGAGTCCATCTGCTCCTGCAACCCAGTGACTGCCGGTGGTTGCAGATCTCCTAAAAATGGCGGTCGACTTTGCAGGAATGGGCCTGGCGTGAAAAGTTGGCCTGGTCGCCTGTTAACCAGAAAATGGGCCCCTGTCTTTCCTTTCAAAATGCTGCCAACAATATTATATCAGACTCTGCATCGGTACTTACTTATAAATGCAGAAACAACTCAATTAACACAAGGGCTCTTTTCAGAGCCACCTTATATCAAAGCACTCAAACTTCTGATTTATCTCCATTTTCACACTTTTGTAAATAGTTGTGCGCGCCCCGCAACTTTTTTCGGAAAAAAAAATATATATATTTTCGCGTTTAAGGTCCTTACTGCACACCCTGAGAGAACCTACGCAGCAAAACAATCTCTACCTTCACCCCTTTCCATGTTCCAACGCTTTGAAACGAGAATATATTTACTCGCGCGCACCCCGCAACTTTTTTCGAAAAAAAAAAATATGTATATATTTTCGCGTTTAAGGTCCTTACTGCACACCCTGAGAAAACCTACGCAGCAAAACAATCTCTACCTTCTCCCCTTTCCATGTTCCAACGCTTTGAAATGACAATATATTTACTCGCAGTGACAAAATGGCGATCAACACTTCCTGATTTCCTTCGAATCGAACGTTAACAGACGTCACGCAGCAAAAAAAAATTCCGCGCGCGCTCAGCCGCTTGTGTGCGCGCACCCGTCAGCGCTTATAGATATATAATTGACTTTAACTTTAATTTTCTCAACAACTACTGAACGGATTTACACCATTCCACAAAAAACGTAATAACTTCAGATCTGACCCCCCCCCCCTTTTGCTCTCATGTCCTGTCGGAATGTCCGGCTGTAGATTACAATCACATGTTACATTTGGGAGGGGAAACGACATCAGAGCGACAAATATTAGAAATATACCACACGACAGCAAAATAACAGATTAAAACGTTTTTATTCTTGAACAAAAATATATTAAAACAACTATTTACATGACAAACGGCCGCAGCAACAAACCCACAATGCATTTCGCCGTCTACTTGACGCCGTCCCTGTCCCTCCTTCCCCAAAGTAGCAATGTTGGGCTACTTTTGGGCTGCTTTCTAGTAGGGTTTTTGAGCGTCAGAAAGTCTACAAAAGCCGTCGGCAACGGCCTGGGGTGGAGAACCATTACGTGAATAGTCCGGAGGCGACACCACTCGCCAAGGCCTGTCCCCAGGATGAACCAAGGGATCCGTTCCTGGGGCCGTGGCAAAGAGCGGCCGGCCGCCATCGGCCAGAGAAGGCATGGGCCCTACCCGAGATGTAGTTGTCTTCCCATTCTCTTCTTTTTTCAGCGCCTTGCAGGCCACGAGGTGGGAATGTCTTGCATATGCCTCCGACCCCCCCCTCTCTTCATTGCCTGGTCCGGCCATAACAAATGTCAGCAAGACGCCGTGGGGTGCACTGGGAGGGAGAGGCGGCGCGGACGAGCCTCTCCCGCCTCCCCAGGTGGAGGCCCCTCAGCTTTACCCCCAACGATCCACGCACCCGGCAAAGGGTTCGTCCACTGTTGCGATATAGGGACGCTCCACGAGCCCAGGAAAGGGTTCGCATACTGTGGCGGTATAGGGACGCTCCACGAGCCCAGCAAAGGACTCTCCCACTGTTGCGGTACAGCGACGCTCCACTCACCCAGCAGGGTATCGTCCACAGTGGCGGTGCAACGATGCTTCGCCCGACAGGCTTGAGTCCATCTGCTCCTGCAACCCAGTGACTGCCGGTGGTTGCAGATCTCCTAAAAATGGCGGTCGACTTTGCAGGAATGGGCCTGGCGTGAAAAGTTGGCCTGGTCGCCTGTTAACCAGAAAATGGGCCCCTGTCTTTCCTTTCAAAATGCTGCCAACAATATTATATCAGACTCTGCATCGGTACTTACTTATAAATGCAGAAACAACTCAATTAACACAAGGGCTCTTTTCAGAGCCACCTTATATCAAAGCACTCAAACTTCTGATTTATCTCCATTTTCACACTTTTGTAAATAGTTGTGCGCGCCCGAGTGCGCGCACCCCGCAACTTTTTTCGGAAAAAAAATATATATATTTTCGCGTTTAAGGTCCTTACTGCACACCCTGAGAGAGCCTACTCAGCAAAACAATCTCTACCTTCACCCCTTTCCATGTTCCAACGCTTTGAAACGAGAATATATTTACTCGCGCGCACCCCGCAACTTTTTTCGAAAAAAATATATATATATATATTTTCGTGTTTAAGGTCCTTACTGCACACCCTGAGAAAACCTACGCAGCAAAACAATCTCTACCTTCTCCCCTTTCCATGTTCCAATGCTTTGAAATGACAATATATTTACTCGCAGTGACAAAATGGCCGTCAACACTTCCTGATTTCCTTCGAATCGAACGTTAACAGACGTCACGCAGCAAAAAAAAATTCCGCGCGCGCGCAGCCGCATGAGTGCGCTCACCCGTCCGCGCTTATAGATATATAATTGACTTTAACTTTAATTTTCTCAACAACTACTGAACGGATTTACACCATTCCACAAAAAGCGTAATCTGCGAGCCGGACTCTACAGTTTTGCCAAATTTCTTATAAATCCATTCAGCCGTTCGACCTGTAGCCGTGTCTAAACGTCCTATGGAAAATAACATGGAGAAAACACGTTTTGGGACCCCCCTTTTATCTCAGCCCCCACTTCACCAATCCCCCCTAAATTTTCAGGGAAGGAGCGCAGCGGACCGAGCCATCTTCTTTGAGAAATTCGCAAGGATTCATCCACCAGGGCCAAAGTTAATCCAAATAGAATGTTGACGATTTCCTATGGAAACTAGGTCCTAACTATAACTACCTACTGGCGACCGCCAGTAGGTAATATATATATATATATATATATATATATATATCAGCAACCAAAGAGATCCCATAGCCATGGGAGCGCGCTCCACAGTGTGTGCTCTGCCAAGGGGTCGGACCCTGACCCAGATAATTGTTTTGAACAAAGGAGGCGGCACAGTCAGAGATCGATTTAAGCCTTATTTATTTCAAGACTTCACCCCACCAACGCGTTTCGGCCACACACGGCCTTGTTCATTTCAATGGTTTTGTGTGAGTAAAATAAGGTTTTGTAAATGCTAATTCCTAACTATATATGGTCTATAACCTATGGTTTTTTCAGTGAATTTTCAAGGTTTTGTAAATGCTAATTCCTAACTATATATGGTCTATAACCTATGGTTTTTTCAGTGAATTTCATTGGTTTTTTAACAGCTAATATCTGTAGCTGTAAAATGTATTCTTCTTTAAATCCCAAAATATATTTTATATGTTTATGAATAATTTTTTTTTAAAATATTTTTTTTTCTTCGTTCCCGCTTCGCGAATCGGGAAGCTTCCCGTTAGCTGACCTTGATGCCGCGAAATAGACCGCGAGCCGGTAAACGTTTCTTTACCGCAACTGCCGCGTTAGAAAACAACATCGTGACGCCTCCCGTCCGCATGACGTTTCACGTTGTCGCGTGATACGTCATATGACGTGCTACGTTAGCGAACTGGTACGCGAAGCGAGTCGCAAAGCGCAGGTTTCTGGAAGCAAACCGGGAGGCCCTGCAAAGCGCTTAACGTAAACACAGCAGGTCATGTGACTTGGTAATAACACTTTTCATTGGTTCATTTCACTTTTGGTTTCCTAAGGATGTAAGACTAGGTCATATAATCTAAAATGAACACTTTTCATTGGTTGAGAACTCTTGTTTTTCCCAAATGATGAAAATCCCTCCTTCTTTCCTCACTCTGACTTTCATCATTGTGAGAGAAAGACCCTTTGTTACCAGTGAGCAATGGCTTCTTTAGTAGCTTCAGCTGGTGCTTCCCCACCACCTCCACCACATCCAAGGAAGAGTGGACCACCTGCTCAAGTTATAATTCAACAAGAAGAGGAAGAAGAGGAACAGGACGACGAGCACGAAGAGAGGCAGTTTTTGCCTGAGGAGCCCAGGACGTCTCACCGGAAAGAAAACTTCATTTGGCAATTTTTTTAAATTCCCAAAGGTCAGAAAAAAGTAAATGCAAGATACGTAACTTGCCTTATATGTCAAGATAGACTGTCCAGAGGGACCGAGAAAAAATACAGTTTCGGAAACTACACAATGCATCGCCATATGACTAGGTGGCATCCTAACAACTACAGTGCTACACAGTTTCGGAATGACCTAGATAATCTCCCTATTATGGCCAGAAGATCTGTTGTACCGGAAGTAACGGGACCAGAGGGCAGGGAGATAGTGCCAAATATACAAATGAGATTTGGTGAAGTAAAACACGTCTGCGTACATTGCGATGGATTCATTTGCTGCGGAGAAAGAAGCATCACTCTGATCAACAGAGCTATTGACTATCATATGCAAGTTTGTACGAAACGCCCAAAATAATAAATACTTTTTTTTTGTTTTGTTGCTCCTGTTGAGCCCTTTACAATGAATCGTTTTCATTGCCCCCTCCAAGAAAAACCCAAAAAAATTATAAAACTGTTCAGAAAAATTCAAAAAAAGTAAAAAAATGTTCAGAAAAATAATAAAAAAAATATAAAACAACAAAAACAATAAAAAAAAAAGTTCTTTTCAGAACTACCTCCCCGTTATAAAAAAATTGGTACAATATTTGGAACTGTGCCAACCTCTATTTCTCGTAGTTCGCTTCCCAGTTCGCTCGCCGGTACGCGAACAGGAAGTGAACCAAAACATTTTTTTTTAAAAAAGAACAGTAAGTATAAGGGAAGGAAACAGACACCTATGTTAAAAGAAAGACAGCTATAAGGGAGTAAACTAGAGATACTATTACCCGTAATCCACTGCTGATGATGTCACATATTACATCATTCATGACATGCTCAGTGACATCATCAGCAGAGGATTGCGGGTTTTTTGGCAACGTGCCTTATCCACGGTTTAATAACGCTGCCTTTTGCTTTATATAAGTTTTCAAATTGTATGAAATATATACCAATAGGTCGTTATGAACCTTTAGGTAGTGCTTTTCTTCATGAGGTCTGGTCGCTTCCATACACATACAGATGTTTCAAAGATGATCAAGAAGTTTATCTGAATGGAGAGGAATGCACTGAGACGCCACATCATTCACTAATGTGTAGGCACATACAGTTACACGGTTCATGCAACAAACACCGACCAAATATGGCTTGCGTGTTGCAAGGCACGCCAGTTCCTGCTATCATACCCACGTTCAAGTTGTTGGAAAATGGTAGTTATTTGATGCTCAATAATGAAGATTGTTCTGGGTTAATTAAAAGTATTCCTTTTATCGTAACAGTAAGTGAACGGGTTATTTGCTGCAGAAATGTTCTATTTCCTCCCACACATGAACATAGGGAGTTTTTAATCTCGCCACAAATACCAACCTTGGGAGCAGATTTCAACGGCATGGCAAGAATAAGAGCTCTTTTGTCTCAGAGAGAGGTGGCCTTGAGTTCGGCCCGTGACACTTTCGTGCTTCACATAGCGAACACCCGTACAGAGGTGCAGACCCTTTTCAATACAGATTTGCCTTTCCATTTCAGCAAGATGGTTCGGACTATCTTTAACGCGTCCTCCACAAAGGCCCTGGCGCACTTTTTTAAAGTTGTTACCAGTGGTCTCGTGACTTCATTTGAGAAAATCTTTGGAGTCATCCCTGCTTTCTTTCATTCTATTTTTTCCACTCTGCTTCGTGGATTCCCATTTTTACTTGCATTACCAGCGGACGCTCTTGTGCTTTTTTACATTTTTAAATATGGATGTCCCTCCTGTGCAAGCTCCCGCCCTGCAGCTGCTGACACTGTTCCGCAATCGCATGCTAGAATATTATGGCACAATGCCGTTGGCGATATTAAGCACGGCATATGGATTATCTTTTCGATTCTCCTACTTCACCTGTGTCCAGCCTGTATTTCACTGCCTGACCTGTGATTTCGATTGAGCCATTGATTTGTGTCTCTGCGGACCGGTTTCTCCTGACGTCGACTTTAATCAGCTGATGACTCCTATCATTACTCACGAGTTGGTTTGTCCTGGCGAAAGGATTATGGCTGTGGCATTGATGCATGGACTAATTGGTCCCTGGAATTTACTGGCGGCAACACAGTCTTTCTTGGAACAGAGCTTACTTGAAAACCCACCGAGCTGTCCTCTGATGGTGATAGAGAATCCGGTGCTGGGAGAGCACGTATGTTCTTTTCCGCTTTTAAATTGGATGGCTGAACTCTTTTCGGATGAAGACGGTGACTTCCTATTGGAGGCTGTTGCAGCTTATTTTGCATACACAGTTATGTCATAGACCTTTTTCATGTTTGATATGCTGAGTACTAGCATTTCATTGACAATTCATTGACTTATTTGTCAAGTTTTTATTATTTAGCTTGCCTATTGGCTTAAGACTCGATAAAGTACTTGGCTGTTTTATTTTTCTTTAGCATTAAATTTTCCTAGTTTTTAATGCTTTACCTTGCGGACCGTCCACATATAACCTTGCAATCTGCTCTCATGAGATGGCACTTCTATTATCTTATTCAGTTCGTTTCCGGATCATGGGGAGGTGTCATCTAGGTCCTGGATATCTTTGCACCGTGTTAAGTTAGCATGGGCTCATTACCGGTTTAAACGCCATTTTTCCTTTTTTGCAACTTCTGCACACGACACTTAGTTGTTGCTTTAGCTTTCAACCTAGTAGTTCATCGTGGTTTACATGAGAATAATATGTTATTGCTCTACTATCTGCTTTGCTTGTTAAACTATATCTGTACAGCGAGTGCTGAAGTTTCAAGAACAACACGATACAGAATTGTTATGAGGTCTGATCTCCACGACTTCATACTCATAACATAAGTGCAACTTCTGCCAATTCTGGGCATGAGGCGGGTTTTATATTGCTTTGCCGAACACACATACACAACAGTTGATGCGGTTCACATGAAGAGAGAGCTGGTGTATGCTGATGTGATTCCTTCAAATCTAAGACACTAAAGTATGGGCACGCCCTAAACCAACACAAACAGACCTTCTTAGCAAATAATATAATATGTGTATTAGGGAGGGTGAGATATAAGCAGCCGCGGGCCGTGGAGGGAGTTACGGTGGGGCAGGGAGGCGGGGAGGGGGAGGGGCAGGGTGGAGCCCTCTCCACCCTGCCCCTCCCCCTCCCCGCCTCCCTGCCCCACCGTAACTCCCTCCACGGCCCGTGGCTGCTTATAAGTGTTGCTAACTCTTATTCATTTACAGCATGTTAACATACTGTCACCATTCGCTTTTTATGTACTAGTAACTATGCTGGTAATTTTGCTACTGATAATATGTGTACTTGTATTATCTAAGATACTACGCCTGAGAAGACGGCATTAGTAAATAAACATTTCAAATACACATGTGTTCTACTTAACTCCATGTTCTGGTTTCTAAGAAATATATAACGACCGACTGTTCATGAATTCCACGTATCCTGAGGTACTATAAGTTCATATTCTGGATTGTCTAAACATTGAGAGTTTGTTATATCCAATGTGACACTGTACCTAGCTTGCTAAGGGGTTTTTGATTACTAAGGTGAGTTTTGGGACACCCTAATTCGCCGAGGTTCCAATCCTCTGTCCACAGTTCTGTGTGAGAACAGAAACCCTGCGACAGGGGCACCCCCGACCCTTGCTGGAGCTTCATCACACTTGCGATACAACTCCAGCAATGCGCCACCTTTACGGCACAGATACATCACGCATCTGTGCTGTTTTTGCCCCATGATGCGCCGCATTGTAAATGCAGCACACCATAGGTGACGGAACAGCGGCACAGAATGACTAACACATCCCTGGTGATGCACCAGTCATCATAAATCTATCCCTATGCTTCTTATCTTGTTAGAGATGAACCGCCATATGTATCATCAAAGTTTTTTGCATTTCCTAAATAGCGAACTTTAAGGAATAAATAGCGATTCTTTACCATTCCTAGTTTGCGATGAGCTATTTGCTAATTACAAATTACCCATTCATTTCCTTCATTTCCATAGGGCGGTTGGACTCACTTTTAGCTCGAACGGCTGAATGGATTTCCACGAAACTTGGCAAAATTGTAGGGACTGGTAGCCCGATGTGCCTTTGCTATGTCTCAAGATATATGCTCCAGTGGTTTTTACGAAAATTAACTTTGAAAAATATATATTGGGCTACATTGGCCTATATATATGTTGGAGCCCAAATGTAGCCCAATGTAGCCCAATGAAGCCCAATGAAGCCCAATGTAGCCCAATGTAGCCCAAAGATGGCCGCCAGAGACAAAAAAAACAAATGTAGCCCAAATATCAGCCAGAAGTAGCCCAACTATAGCCCAGTGACAGAATGACCAATCAGCTTCCCAAACCTCCGTTACGCGAAGCGGAGCGCTGTTACAGATATATATCTTTTTTTGAACGTTAATTTCTCAAAATCCACTGGAGCACATATATTGAGACCTAGCAAAGACACATCGGGCTACCAGTCCCTAATATTTTGCCAAGTTTCGTGCAAATCCATTCAGCCGTTCGATTATTATTATTATTTTTTTTTTTGCCCCGCGGGGCCCTTTTAAAACCTCCACATCAAACGTAGGGGGTCAGCGAGGATCTACTATGCCCCCTTATGGTCATTTGCCCCTTCGCTTTGGCCTCCTCTTGTCTCTCGATCCTACCGAGAGACAAGATGGCGGCCGCTACGGACTGTTTGGAATGTTTACAGACGCCGGAGAACCAATCAGCTTCGCTTCACAAAGCTCCGTTGCGCGAAAAGTACGCGTACTGGAGCGCTGCCCGGTCCGCTGTTACAGATATATATCTTTTTTTAAACGTTAATTTCTCAAAATCCACTGGAGCACATATATTGAGACCTACAAAAGGCACATCGGGCTACCAGTCCCTACAATTTTGCCAAGTTTCGTGCAAATCCATTCAGCCGTTCGGGCTAAAAGTGAGGCCAACCGCCCTATGGAAAACTCAATGTTAAAAACACGTTTTGGGACCCCCCTTTTTTCTCGGCCCCCCCTTGACGAACCCCCCCCAAATTTTCAGGGGCTGCTCAGAAACAAAATGTTCCATTTTCCTGAAAATTTCAGCCAATTCCGTCCACAAACGCCAAAGTTATTAGACATAGAATTTCCAAAAATCCCATAGAGAAAAAATCCTAACTATATATACCTACTGGCGACCGCCAGTAGGTAATATATATATATATATATATATATATATATATATACTACTATTATAAAGAGAGACCTGGCACCTTTTGGCCAGGTAAACTCGGGAACCACAGCGCCAATCTACACACCCGATACATCTATGAAAATGTTAGGGTGTGTAGATGGACATAGGCTATATAAATAAAAAAAAGTAAATTAAAAAAATTAAGTTTGAAAACAGAGTAGTCCCCTGAAAGTAGCGCCGGCCGGGACCTAGCGCTGGCCGCGACACGACGTGCGTGATGACCGTGACGCGACGTGCGTGATGACGATGGAGGAGCGGCGGCATAGTGACGAGCGGATGTGCAGCGACATTTGAGATGTCATCAGTGATGTCATTAGTGATGTCATTTGAGATGTCATCAGTGATGTCATCAGTGATGTCACTGACCATGTCATGAATGATGTAATATGTGACATCATCAGCAGTGGATTGCGGGTGCGCGATATATAGTTAGTGCAACTAACTATATATGGAATTTCAATGGTTTTGTGTGAGTAAAATAAGGTTTTGTAAATGCTAATTCCTAACTATATATGGTCTATAACCTATGTTTTTTTCAGTGAATTTTCAAGGTTTTGTAAATGCTAATTCCTAACTATATATGGTGTATAACCTATGGTTTTTTCAGTGAATATATATATATATATATATATATATATTACCTACTGGCGGTCGCCAGAAGGTAGTTATAGTTAGGACCTACTTTCCATAGGAAATCCACAACATTCTAATTGGAATAACTTTGGCGTCGGTGGACTAATCTTCGGGAATTTCTCCTAGAAAATGGCCTGCTCGGTTCCGCTCCTTCCCTGAAAGTTTGGTGGGTGATTCGTCAAGTGGGGGCTGAGAAAAAGGGGGTTCCAAAACGTTTTTTCCCCATGCAATTTTCCATAGGGACTTTAGCCAGGGCTTATCAGACTTGGTCACACGTATACCTAGAAACTAATTTGAAATACGTACTCTCTACACATGCGCATCCTTGTTTCCAAGCGCACTTTTTTTCTTTTTCTTCAAGTTCGCCAAGCAAACCTCTCCTCATTTCTGGTATTAAATTTGCCGCTTTCTTTTCCCGGGTCGTGTGTGTCATCTACTGCTATACTTTTGTAATATATTAAAAAACATATTGTATTAATATTTATTTGAAATGTGGTGTCGAGGCGCGAAACGTTGACTACATACTCTGTCCACCGCCATTTTAGTAGTTTTCCTCTGTTATTTTTATTATACCTGTCACTTTCATTTTACCTTTCGCATATTTTCTCTGTGATCAATGAGATTTCCTGCCACAGACACCATGGTGTCTGTTCTTGGCCTCCGATCTTATCAGACTTAGTTACACGTATACCTAGAAACTAATTTGAAAGACGTAAGCCACAGCCATTACAACGCGTGTTCGTCAACACAAAGACATTATTACGATTATGCGTTTATCATGCGTGGTAAATGCATACTAGTTGTAAAAGCATGTGTGTTAATGTCATAGGCGTGCTAATGGCTTTATGGTGATGATCAGGCATTGTAATGGCTGTTTCCCCCCAGGACACTGCAGAAACCGGGTCTGGGCGTGGTGGACTCCAGGGCACCAGGCGGAGGGCCAAGCAGCCCCTCCCATACAATATAGAAGTATTTGTGGGGTTTAAGCATGGGCGCAAAATCCGTTCTGCTCGCGGATTTTCGGCAAATTCGCAATCCGCGAACTCTCGCGAACTTGCCGAAAATTCGTAAAATCCGTGCGAAGCGGATTTTTTGCTTGGTCGCACTTGCCAACTAGAATACTATACAATTTCGCGGGAGTAAACACTTGCGAACACGTAGATGCGGCGGGCAGCGACAATCTCGCAATTGCGAGATTGCAAAATTTGCAATTTCGCACAAGAAATCCACCAGCAGGCAGCATAAACCTTGAAAATATGATTTTTATCAGAATAACTCCTCAGGTTGACATTTGCCTGCACTTTTTCTTTGCAAGGAGTCCATTTTGGGGGGGGGGTGGGAGGAAGGAAGTGCCCCACAGTCTCCAACTTCCTGTTCCTGTCCAGCAGGCTCCTCCCAGTGCTTTCTTCATGTGCTGGTCACTTTGATTTGGATCTTGACCTGGAAGGGTTACTTTTTGTGGATGCTGCTGGATATTTGGATTTTTGCAAAACTGAAAGTACTCAGCAGGTGCAAAAGTTCAATCTTATCATTAGTAACCTTTCCCTGTAGTGCTTCCTGAGGGGCCCCTTCAGAGTTCATTTGCCTACTTGCAACTATTCTATGACCCTGCTCTGACCCTCACAGCAGGCTCAGAGAATAGCTACAAGTATACAACAACGGTCCTGTTAAAAAAATTACACTGCAACAGAAAGCAATTACAGACAAAACTGAAAGCACTCAGCAGGTGCAAAAGTTCAATCTTATCATTAGTAACCATTCCCTGTAGTGCTTCCTGAGGGGCCCCTTCAGAGTTCAGTTGCCTACTTGCAACTATTCTATGACCCTTCTCTGACCCTCACAGCAGGCTCAGAGAATAGCTACAAGTAGGCCACAAAGGTCCTGTGAAAAAAAATTGCACTGCAACAGAAAGCAAATTACAGATAAGGAAGCAGGTGCCAGCCAGACTGGAAGTTTAAATTCAGTGACACATTAATCAACCCCAAATTAATTCATGTCAGTTGAAGCAGGGCAGGTGTGCTTGCTTTTTTTCACCCCCATAATCTACAGTGATAAACCAACCAGAGGGTGGCAGTGATGTACCAGACGGTGGCATGGGTGTACCAGAGGGTGGCAGTGGTGAAACAGAGGGTGCTGTGAACCTGTGATGATGAACCAGACGTAGAGACAACATAGTCGCGGCCGTTGCGAGCCGACAAGTAAGTTCGCAATTGCGAACTGGTACACAACCCTCGCGAACTGGCAGAAACCCTTGCGAACACAAAAAAAAAAATCCGCAAATTCGCGAGAGTTCGCGGATTGTGCGGATTGCGAATCCGTAAATACGCAAGTTTGCGGATTGCCAATTCGCAAAATCTGCCCATGCTTAGTGGGGTTATTGTTTCCGTGCTGTTGAGGGGCGTCATTGAGACGCACACACTTAATTTTGTAGGGGGGTAGGCATTGCATGGGGAAATGTCGCAAGAGGTTTGTAAATGTGGTACACATTGTTTCGTATTAGTTTGATTTCTTTACCATGTTGTACTGTATCCAGAGAAAATATAACTAAGTACTTTTCAATCCTAGTCTTGAACATCTTATTATAGTACTTCAACATTTTAAATATTATTTTTATTGTGGATCGTCACCCCCCCCACAAAGAAAAAGTAGTATGCACTTTTTTTATTACGTTTTATTAACAGAATAACTAAACAAAACTTAATGATAACTATATAATAAAGAACTAGAAAAATAACTTTAAAAAAACAATAGTATGAACAAATTGTGATATTGACTCCAAAAGACGTCCGATTGGTAATCTGCAAAACAAAAAAGAAAATTAGAGTTTAGAATTATGTAGATGTGACTAAAAGAGCTGAAGCATCACAAGTCAAGGTAACACTACGATTTTACGTGTGCAGTGTGCCTTGTACATTTCACTTCTGTTATAGTGCCACATTCAAGTGGTGTCTATATGGAAGTGCCTACCGCGTCACTGACACAAAAGTTGCACAACGGGATTGTAAATATGGCGACTTATTTCTAATGCATTGTAATGAAGGCATTGTAGAACTAGGCCTCTGTGCTTACCGTTGTATAAACACTGCGGCCAGTGGAATTCAAAATTTGAAGACTTCTTTGCTTTTACATGTGAAAGCAGACAGCATTTTCTATAACTTTAAAAGAGAAAGAGAAATGATGTCACAGAGAGTGAGAGAGAGAGAGAGAGAGAAAACAACATTAAAACTATCTCGCAGAGTCTGGAGTTGAGATTTATTCTTGAAAAGTTAGACGTAGATTTACAAGCTGCTTGCGTCACTTTTCCCATGTTAAAAGTGACACGAAATTGGCATAATAAGCTTGTAGATCTGTTTGCCAGACTGTTGTAACCTATCTGTTCTCACTGCTCGGAGGTAATTATACATTTCAACACAGTGAAGCTGGTGCACACTACTCACTGTCACGTTTCACCAATGAAGGTAACACTATAGTTTTACGTGTGCTAGTACATTTCAGTTCTGTTATAGTGCTGCAATCAAGTGGTGTCTATATGGATGTGCCTACTGCGTTACTGACACAAAAGTGGCAGAACGGGATTGTAAATACGCCAACTTATTTCTAATGCATTGCAATGGAGGGATTGTATATCTAGGCCGCTGTGCTTACCTTGTATAAACACTGCGGGCACCGGAGTTCACAACTTGTATTCAACTGTGCTTCTACACATAAAAGCAGACAGCATTTTCTATAAGTTTAAAAGAGAAAGAGAAATGATGTCACAGAGAGTGAGAGAGGGAAAGAGAGAGAAAACAACATTAAAACTGTATCGCAGAGTCTGGATTAGAGATTTTTTCTTGAAAAGTCAGACATAGATTTACAAGCTCCTTGCGTCACTTTTCCCATGTTAAAAGTGACAGAAAAGTGGGGTAATAAGCTTGCAAATCTGTTTGTCAGACTGTTGTAACTGCTCAGATGTAATTAAACATTTTACACAGTGAAGCTGCTGCACACTACCCACTCCTTTCACAATGAAGGTAACACTACAGTTTTACGTGTGCAGTGTGCCTACTACATTTCAGTTCTGTTATAGTGCCGCGTTCAAGTGGTGTCTATAAGGAAGTGCCTATTGCGTCATTGACACAAAATTTGCACAACGGGATTGTAAATATGGCGACTTATTTCTAATGCATTGTAATGAAGGCATTGTATATCTAGGCCTCTGTGCTTACCGTTGTATAAACAGTGTGGCCACCGGAGTTCACAACTTGAGTTCAACTGTTGTGCTAGATATCAAAGCAGATAGCAGTGTCTATAAGTTTAAAAGAGAAAGAGAAATATGTCACAGAGTGAGAGAGAGAAAGAAAGAGAGAGAAAACAACATTAAAACTGTCTCGCAGAGGCTGGAGTTGAGATTTTTTCTTGAAAAGTCAGACGGAGATTTACAAGCTGCTTGCGTCACTTTTCCCATGTTAAAAGTGACACAAAAGTGGCGTAATAAGCTTGTAGATCTGTTTGTCAGACTGTTGTAACCTATGTGTTGTCACTGCTTGGAACTAATTTAACCTTTTAGACAGTGAAGCTGGTGCACACTACCCACTCTCTTCTTTCACAAATAATTTGTTGTTGTTTCGGAAACAAAATTGTTTGTCACCTAGTGCCATTGGCGTGATTGAAACATGGTGCTCTACGTGTGGAAGAACCCTTCACTGTAATCAAGAGAGTTAATCATTTCAATTCAGATAGGGTTGTATACAGCAGAGTGGAGATAGCAGCATCCAAATCTTTAAAAAAGAAAGACAAATGATGTGAGAGAGTAAGAAAGAGAAAGAAAGAAAGGATATTAAAACGTGGGAGAGACACACACGACAGGGGAGGGGTACGTGAAGTCAGAGGCGCAACCAGTCAAAAATAACGGGGGTGGGAGGGCTAGAAATATTTTTGGGTGGGCGCTTTAGTTCAAGCAAAAAGAAGAGTGGAACTGCAGGGGCTGTAAGGGGGGGATTACCAAAGCCTCATTAACAAGCAAAATGTCTTTAAAAGACCTGTCACGTACTCGGGTGCTAGTGTGTGTGGGCCCAGGAAGCTATGTCATCCTTGCTGAAGCCCCGTTAGCCCAATGTTTTTTTTGCGCCTGCTGCATACCACATATTCTCTCCTTTGACAGATAACTTGTCGTTGTTTCAGAAACAAGCTTGTTTGCTCACCTTGTGCTATTGCCGTTGTCCGTGTTACATAATCCATCCTGAAGCTGTACATCTAAAAGATATTAAAAGAAAGATGTTATGATTGGTAATTCTTGCTATATTAATTTGGAGTTAGATAATATCGATCTTTTATAGACATTTGATTGTCGGATTTCTACGAACTGTTTGTATTGTGAATATATTTCGGACATTTCAGCGATTATAAAAACGTTACTGCTATTGGGGAAAAAAATTAAACATATAAATTAATACTTTATGTAGCAGTGCGTATGTCTAAAATACTAAGTCGCATTTTTGTATGTAGTCAGCTACAACCCTTTGACTCCTTGCGATGCATACTCAAGTCTCACTGCTCACCCGTTTCGTGGATAAGACACCTGGTTCATGAGGTAGTTCCGATCTCCAACAAAGAAGTCTCATATATGGTGCCGAGTCTTGGTATCTATGACTAACGATATTTTCGTGCTCCCATCATCATCATCGGAGGTTCTTCTCCCGCTCAGTGCTTCGGGCACCACTAACTCAGTGACCAAAGAGGCCACACATGTGGTAGTGCGCCCCTTGTTCGGTGCTTTGGGAACAACTCTAAAATGGCGTAGAACACGTGTGCCCCGTCCTTTTTATACATAGGGTCACGGTGTAGTGATGGATGTGCTGGATAGGTGTGGTGTGGGTGTATACCAGCCATGAGAGAGTGTGTGTCGATCTGACAACTAGACCTGCAACTAAGAAATCACTACAATGGAAATCTGGGCGTTGTACTGTTGTTGTGTTTTTCTGGTAGCGTAAGCACAGTAGGCTGTACTAACGTATTCAGTCTTGATTAATTTACCACCACCCCCAGGGGCTTTTAAATGTTGGGAGAGGGGTCAATAATTGTGTTGACTTTTCTTCTTTAGTGTGCAGTGCTATATTGTTTTATAAAATGTATAAGTCTTCAAACTATCTTTACTCTTACGATGTGCGTGCGATATTTCCGTAATTGATTTTAAAAGTAATATACGCTTTTTTACAGTTTAAAAAAACTATTTTTATGATTGTCCCAGATAATGTTTTCTCTTAATATGTACATTAAATACATAAATATATGTTTTTGAATAATTAGATTCTTGCGTGGAGTATGTGTACGGGGCGCTGTATATGACGTCACGCGGGATATATTTATTTTTATTAAAAAGACACAGGGTACGCGTTTTGGGTGAAAAAGAAAATGAATCGTGAAGCCCGCTTTATTGTTAATAAGCCTCCAGGGGGGTCAAATCTCTGGGGCTATTTTGTTTTTCATATTGGGGGCCTAGAGTGTCTCCCCTGCGTGGGGATTGCTACCCCCCGGATGTTTAACTATATGTATGCGGGGGGACTTATGCCCCCCCCGGACCGCTTTCTCCTCCACTCGATTCCCTCCCCCCTCCCCCACCTCCGGGGCCTCTTTTTATTAAAAGAAAATGTGCAAAGGTGTTGCAAATGTGGTATTTTTGTTTTGTTTCTGTCTTGTAGAGGATCCAAGGAAAATATAACTTTTTTTGTAGAGCCACTACCTTTCTGCCTGTTACCATAGTAACAGTTCATGGATCACTTGCAAGAGTAGAGAGGTTAGAATTCCACCACAATATGTTGGTAATTGAAATACTTACTGTGCTGGAGATTTATATTTTTTTTTTTCATAAGAACCGTCAGTTGTAGAAGAAGTTTGTGGAAAAGTTTTATTAAGGATTCCTTCCTGTTCAGGGAGTATTAGGGTAACGTGCTCCAAGCGGGACTTTACGAAGTTTAATGTTCATTGGCTATAAAGTATTAAAAGTAGAAGGTTTGGCAGTCATTCCTTGCTTGTCTTTGGAGAACATGGGCATTTCATTAGCTAAAGTGTTCCGAACACAAGTTTGCTCCTTATTGGGTGGGAAAAGTTCACTGTTGTCAGTGATGTTGTGATGCATTTGGAAAAACATAAGGCATATTGGGTGGAGACTTTTGGTGAAAATGAAATAGACATATCAATGGAGGAAGTGATTGTAAGAGCTAGGGAAGTCCTTATGTCAGCAAATTTACAAGTACAATTTTTTAAAACTCTATTTAGGCTATACCATACACCCGCGCGGATGAAAAAATGGGGCAGTTGCTATGATGGTAAATGTTTTCGATGTGCTTCATCCGATATGGATATAGATCATATCTTTTATATTGTGTTAACTTGCATCCCTTTATACAAGATATGGAACGAATCTTATCTGAGATATTAGAGAGATCTGTTCGTATAACGCCTGCCTTGATGCTTTTAGGGATGGGGCAGGATGTTTCAAAGGGGGGAAGTTTCTATAAGTATAGACATTTTCTTTTTGTAGCAATGACTATAGCCCGTTTATGTATAGCGGGGGACTGGCTATGTCCGGAGCCTCCAAGATTCGAGGTATGGAGGGCTAAGCTATACAGAATAGCTAGCTTGGAATTTAGTCTATACTCGCTAAAGGGGGCAAGAAAACCGAAATTGGGTCTTATGATCTGGGAACATTTTTTGGCTCATATGAATAACTGAGAGTATTAGTATGCAAATAGCAAGGAGCTATGGACTGTGTAAAGATTAGCAGCAGTCGTAAACATAACATAATATGGCAATTACACTGTTTAAGCCAAAGCATAAATGGGTATATTCGCAATAATAAGGAAAATTTACTTTTGTCAGGTTATTGGTATTTATGTTTATGCAGTGTATTTTCTTGATTAATATTATTGAGAAGGCTCAGCTAGATAATGTATGAAATTCATGCAAGAATTACAATGTGAAATTGTGTATTGTCAAATGTCTATCATGCCTTAAAAAAAAAGATATTCTGATGCATTTTTCAAAGGAGTATGGGGAAAGAAAGTAGTAGAGAGTAAGGGGCCTATTACGATGGAGGATTTTCCGCATCCTCCGGGCTGGCGGAAGCCACCGCCTGCCCGGAGGATGCGGAAAATCCTCTGCGGACCCACCAAAGACCCACCGCCACATTAGGATGACTGGTGGGTCCTGGTTTCCGTCCGCAGCTTTTCCGCCGCGGTTGGCTTACAACCGCGGCGGAAAAGCACTAATATGGTGACGGTGTCTCTCAGACACCGTCAGCCAGATTAGGATGGGCTCTGAAACATACTTTTCCGCGGCGGCTTTTCCGCCGTGGAAAAGCATGTGTAACTTCACTGCGGGGGCCCGTTGCGGGCCCCCTAGGTGAAGGGTGGGGGTGCACATGGGGGGTACCTATGGTACTCCCCTGCATTTGTATGCAGAAAGCGGCAGGCACCGCGCGGTGCCTGCCACTTTCTACATACAAATGCAATGCGTGCATTTTTAACACTGCTGCGGGTGCAGCTTGAAGCCGCACCCGCCGCAATGTTAAAAATAGAGGATGTGACCGCCAGGGTGGCGGTCACATCTTAATTGCACAGGAGGGAACTCCGCAGCCCATGCGGAGGTTCCCTCCTACTCTATGGTGGCGGACGGACTCAGGTCCGTCCGCCATCATAATGTGCCCCTTACTTAGGAAAACTATTAACTGTGTACAGTGCCCATAAGGTGGTGGAGAGTAATTATGAGGTAAACAATGTTTTATTTATGTTTCAAGGCCATTTATATAATTGCCGTGTGGTGTATAAATCACGGTGGAAAAATGACAGTGTTTTGCGCTGTTTTCTTTTATCAAGTTTGTAGGTGACATACTTCTTAGTATTACTATTTACTTATAATGTGGTGTTTACTTTCATGATGGGGAGGTGTGGTTGCGCGGCAAAACATTCAGTCTAGGTTTAAAACAGCAAGCAAATACAAATAAACTTTCTTCAGAATATATGAAAGGGGTGACAATTAAAAATGGAATTTCATGTAATATCAGTTAAGCGTGGCTATATAGTTCATTTTTGTGCTACAGTTTGTAAAAGTGTACCCCCACATTCTTGTTGATGTAAGAGGGCATCAGTTACTTTTAGATAAAGTAGAATAGAAGTGCTACAACAAACACTTCCCGCAGTACATTATCTCAGATCAAGAAAACAAGTAAAACAGTAAAATCTAAATTGTTTCATATTACATAGAAATGCATGCATTATTCTTTTTAAAATTTGTATTCTGTACAACTCAGAAACATGTAGTCGTAGTGTTTACAAGTTGCAGACTGTTCCGCTAATAAATCACATACTCACCAAAGAATATACAGAATGTTACTTCTATAATATATAGTAGACGTCCTATATATTCTTTAGGGAGAAGGTGAATAGGAATCGCAAATAAGAATAGAAATTAGAAAATAACATTGTAGGGATTATTAAATATTTAAAGTAAGAAAGTATGCATGATAGCTATATTTTAATATATATAAAAATATCTGATCAAGTTTTTATAAATATTTGATATTTATATTACAGATGGCGCTGAAAAATCTCCCATTCCTCTTCTGTAGCAATAGGAAAATCTATATTAATATAACGGTTGATACCATTGTTACAGTAAAAAGAACATGAAAATAAAGTTATGTATTTAACAGAACATCCATAATGAAATAGTTTCAAGTGGTAATTATTTACTGAACTTCTTTTCTCCGGGAGGTGAAAAAATTAGATCTTCGTGGCGACGGGTCATAAACTTCTCTGAGATCATGAGGGTGAGAATAATAATATGTATATATTCTCACAGCATATGATCACAAGGGGAAAATAGACTGAAAGTCGCAAGTCAGTAACGTTGCTTACTTATCGTTACTCTTTGTGACGACGGACCATGAACTCCACTAAGATCACCAAGACTGTTAATGGTATAATATACATATTAACAGTATGTGATCTCTAGGGGAAAACACAATAATAAGTGGAAGATGGTGACATTGATTGTAAATGATTAGGGTTAGCGTCGGTGGGTCACTAACACCTCTCGAGCGAAGTACAGTATCAATATTATAATATAAAAAGTCACTATATATAAGGAAAAAGGAGCCAGAAAAGGAGTAATATTTGTTATAATATATCGGTTTCTAAGAACAAGCTGCTGACGTTACAGAGAAAAAGGGAAAACATGCAGTAACATTTTTCTCTACATATAAATGTTTAAATATTGACAAATAGTCACAATTTATAACTAAGTACTATGCCTATGCCATCTTAAAACAACTTACAACTCTGAAATATGTTTGTTGACGCAAAAAGAGAATCCATGCTGGAGAACGGAACCTGCAACAGAGATTAGCAATTTAGAAATAACTCGGGAAAACGAAACTAATTGCACAGTAGGTGTGGTTTATATAGTTTTTTGTTGTTTAGTAGTCTATGGAAGGAAGATGTGGCTCCGCCTATGTAGATGGCACGTTTTGCAGTTTACACGTGCTCACGTTTTAACTGTTTTTCATCTGCAGGTGTTCGGAAAAGTTTCAAACTATGAAGCTGTAAAGGTTTCGATTTTGATAGTAACACGTATAAGGTATTATTATCTACATATGTTGTAGAGTTTAAAAAGTGTTACTCGGTAAACTGTGTTCTTTGCATTTTCATGATTAAAAGCATCTAAATAGAAGACGTATAAAAAAATATCGTTATCATTAGAAGAACACTTTTGTCAGACCCTCTCCTTGCAGAATTTTAATAATTCAGCCAGTACCCAAGTAGTCATGCTGCAAAGTGGGCCTTAGGGCATGGACTGCTTCAAAGTCCTATACACTATGCATGCACTCTTCTATGCACCGGCAAACTAGTTTTTTACAGCCTTTATTATCCAGTCTATGTTCTTACAATTCTGCCAAACTCTTTGTGATTGTTGATTCAGTATTGTAGTGAAGTATTCAGCGGAATGCCCTTATGTATGCACTGTGCTAAAAATGAAGCTCTTCCAAATTCAGACAGACACTCTTGTTGCAGAACTGTGATTATCCAGTGAGTACTCAAGTAATCATGGTGCAAAGTAGGACTTAGGCCATGTACTGCTTTAAACCTGTATAGAGTATGCTTGCACTCTTCTATGTAGGTGTACATTTGTTTTTCATACATTCAGTTGTCCAGTCTGTATCATTAGACTTTCACAATCACTCTCACTCTACTGTTTCAATATTGTAGTGAGCCATTCAGCAGTATTTCCTTATATATGTACTGTGGTAAAACTGAAGCTCTTATAAATTAAGTCATGCACTCTCTTTGCAGAACTGTAATCATGCAGTCAGTACCCAAGTAATTATGGAGCAAAGTAGGCCTAAGTATATGGACTGCTTCAAACTCCTATTTACTATGCATGTACTGTTCTATGCACCTGCAAATTTTCCTTTTATATTTTGAATTCCCCAGTCTCTATCCTTACACTTCCAGCAAACACTCTGTCATTCCTCTTATAGTTTTGTAGTGACTGACTGATCAGTGTGTAGTAATCCATTCTCTACATTCAAACAGTAATCAGGAGATGTACAATAAGTGGTACATTCCCAGAGATATGGCAGTTATTGTGCACTGTGATATCAGCACAATGGATGCACCGTATTTACAATGTAGTGTATTATGGAGCAAAAATGGCACAGATATATGATGTATTTGTGTTGTGAAGGTGGTGCATTGCTTGACTTGCGTTCCATGTGCAATGCAGCTCCAGCAATGCTCTTGGGGTTCTATGCTCACAAAGCTGTGTCAATCCTTACACCTGTTTCAAGCAGGAGCAGGGTTTTGATGTAGCATAGCACTAAAAGTGACTACATGAAATAAGATAGATATTCACTCAGTCACTTTTAGGAGGTGTTCCTATGCTAGAACACTTGCACTCCCTCTCCCCCCCCTCTATGCAGGAAAGTGTCATTCTGGCGCCTGGCTTTAGAATATGATGCACCTTCCATATGCATCACATTTTAAATATCAGGTACTATGGTACATCTTTTGCAACACTGCAGCATCACAAAAGTGACGGAAAAGATGTGTAAAAGAGATACAATGGGGTTGTGAATTAGCTCCTAACACATACAAATTCACCCAGGCATTTTCACTAGCAGTGCAAATTGAAGTATAGACTTCTAACATATTTATATGGATGTGTTACATTAAAGTGCTTCTGAGGTACTACAGTATAGTATAGGTAAACACCTTATACATTTATCCTGTAGCACTCTTTTATACTTTTTGCACTTTCACATTCACCATACACTACTAATTTGTTCATTTATGCACTACACATTCATTCTGAGAAAGTTTTACACACTAATATAGAAATATAGTTCTTTTTTAAGCCAGTTGAGGTAGCTCTGAAAAGAAGTGTTTTTTTTCTATTTAGTTTTCTATTTTTTTTGTATTTTCTAAGAAGTTTTTAGTTGTTTTTTTTAAACCAAAAAAATGAAACTGGAAACAAAAAAACTGTGGAACAGGAAGAAAAAAGAAAAAAATATATAATTGTTTTGGGCAACGGTGCTCTTCTTTGCTCTTCACAATGAGGTGAATAGACTGCTCACTGTAACAAAAGAGTTCTCTGCAACATTTACAATGAATTGTAAGATTTGCAAACTGAGGCACAATAATAGGATACGGAATGTTCAGAGGAGGTGGTGGTGCTTTTGAGGTAGAAGGAACTGCAGGTTGAGGGTTTTCCTGGAACCTTTGTGTTGTCATCCTTCCATAATTATTTGGATGCAGATTTTTGACATGGTGAACCATTGAGGCTGTCCCGAAAGAGTTCTTTTTAGTGGGGTCAGGCCTGGAAAGTGTAACCTCACAGATCTTGCAAGTTACATTTGGTACATTCACTTTGTCCCTCCGGAAATGAAGAAAACTTCCAAATGAAAGCTTCTTTTCTCTTTTTCTGAGGTGGCTTAGTAACAAAATGTTTCTTAGAGGAATGTACTGATGAAGTCTCTAAAAGAGCAGCCATTGTAGAGTTTGGTTGTAAAAGACTACAGCTCCACAGAATAGATGTTTTTCCTGGGAAAGTCGAAGTAGGATAATCAAAATGAGAGGGGTCTTTCAACAGTTGGAATAGGAAGTAATATGAACTAATCAAAACTCTCTTTTTATGGTCAGATGACTTTGCGTAGGCTTACAGTGCTCTTACAGTGCTCTTAGGATGCGAGTATGTACGACGTACCTTTGCGATTTGCGTAATTGCTTTTAAAAGTAATAATTGCTTATTGAAAGTTAAAAAAAAGTATTTTCATGTTTGTCCTAGATACTGTTTTCCCTTAATATGTACATTAAATACATAAATATATGTTTTTGAACAATTAGAAGCTTTTGCGCCGTATGCTTTCGGGCGCCGTACATGATGACACGCAGAAGCGTTGATGCGATGCGCAAGGTTAAAGTGGATCTGTAACGAGTGTGTGGTTATGCGCAGAAGACGATTTGCTGTACAAAGTGTGGTGTGATCACTGTACACGTACGGTGCGATTATCCCAAAAAATATGAAAAAGGAATTATAGAGATTCTAATTGTAAAAAATTGAGAAAAAAAATTGGGATTTAGTTTTGCTATTATTTGACATCAAGAATATGAAATATAATTTACATTTAAAAATTAATGTAAATATTTTTTTTAAAAATGTAAGAAATTAGTATAAAAACAAAGAAATGTAATAATTTATACATTTAAAAATTATCATTTACTAAACCTTTGAAATTCACTGAAAAAAACATAGATTTCAGCCACGTTATAGTTAGGAATAAGCATTTAAAAAACCTTGCAAATTCACTGAAAACACCATAGGTTTCACACGTTATAGTTAGCTGGAAATTTCACTCATACAAAACCATTGAAATTCCCCTGTTATAGTTAGTTCAGCTAACTATAACTCGCGCGCCTTCAATGCACTGTTGATGACGTCACATATTACATCACTCATGACATGGTCAGTGAAATCACTCATGACATCACTGATGACATCTGAAATGAAATCACTGATGACATCACTGATGACATCATCCTTGTGGAAGAATGGCAGACCTCCTCTCACCCTAATATAACCTTTGAAAGACACATTCAAAAATAGAAACTAACATTTTCAAAAAAATGGAGATACCAATACCAGTTACAACAACCTATTCAGTAATTCCAACATCTACATACACATCCACTCATTCACCAACAGTTCTATATAGTCACTCATACATGTACTCACTCATCATATGTACTCATACACCTATACATCCTGTTACACACATATACTCATCCAGAGTTACTTACACACATACTCACACATGCAAATAAACTCTCAAACATCTATTTAGTTGCATATACAGCTATACACACACCACTACACTTACTTCTACAGAAATGTACACATACTTACTCTCTTAAACAATCACTTATAGAAACACATACTTATTTATACAGGAACTCTTCCAATCTCTCACTCTCATATATACTCACTTATAAACATTAATACTCACATATGTACATGTACATGTATTTATATAGAGACAGTCATTCACTCACTAACACACCCATACACACACGCATCCACCCATACAGTCATGCACACATGCTGCACACATGCTGTCTTCAAAACACATACAAACAGTGAGTTACTCATTCATGCATCTATGCTCTAAGTAAAATTCCCCACCGAACCATACAAACATTCATACTGATAGTTTAAAAAACAACTAATAACCCATATAGACACTTATGTAGCTACTCACCATCCTATGCAGCCACCTATACACAAACTGAGACACTGATACAGATATCTAAATATTTAAAAATTACTTGGTAATACTTGTATTCACTAAGATACACTTAATCAGTCCGTTATACAATCAATTTTACAAAATAAATATCCATTTAGACACTTATATTCCCATTTATTCTTCCATCGACCTTGAGATGTACATATATAAAACATATTTAATTTTCCGAAAAACACACATTCACTGGATGATGTCATCAGAGATGTCATCAGTGATGTCATTTGAGATGTCATCAGTGATGTCACTGACCATGTCATGAGTGATATAATATGTGACGTCATCAACAGTGCATTGCGGGCGCGCAAGTTATAGTTAGCTGAACTAACTATAACGGGGGAATTTCAATCGTTTTGTATGAGTGACATTTCCAGCTAACTATGACATGTGTGAAACCTATGTTTTTTTCAGTGAATATATATATATATATAGATCAATCGTTTGTAATAAGATCCTTGAGAACAACAAAGCCACAGCCACTTCTCCTTATCCAAGTGTGTTTAATTTAAATTTCATTCTGGCCATGCCACTCGACGCGTTTCGGAGTACCTATTCCTTTGTCATGATATATTAGCAATATGAAGGATATATCACATATTAACAATCTTTGAGTAAAGGCCAACATATACTTTGTATCCTCTTCTATGCAATCAGTGTATGTGCAATCTAAGTCTGTCTCAAGCAATGTAACAATTAAAAAAATATTCAGACGTGCATTGTCCAGAATTAATGAGATAAAAAGTCTCAAATACTTGAATATCGTCCCCAATCCCAACGTTACAGATAGCAGAGGTACCAGTAACTCAAAGGGTGGAAAGTCAAGCCTTTGTGAATTGAATCCTGAGGGTCTACTAAAAAATGTGGAATTACAGGAGCAGCCTGTAATTCTGGGTCCAGTTATCCTGCTAAAGCATTTTTGTCCCAGATTTTCATGTAGCAATATCTGCAGCTTTTAGTAGTCAAATTCTCAGTTGAAAGTAAACATATTTGCTGTGTTCCCCTAGATCCAGAACATTAACTATTCACAATAGAAAAGTCATGTAGCAACCAGAGGGGATAAAGCACCCCTGTTAATGAGTTAAAGTGTGCATGATCCCCTGGCTATACAGAAAATGTTGAACTAGAAAGGTGTGTATAAACTCCAACAATCTGTGCAAAAAGAAACACATTTTCCTCAAATAGTAGACTTTGTGTTTACTTGGCTGTGCAGCTGGTTGTTTCAGGTAGACTGAGACTTTTTCCAAACTGCATAGAGATATTTGGAGAGGTAAAAGCGGAGTTAAATAAGCTCCTTCTTTAGGGTTTTGGGGCCATGGGCAAGACATATTTTGGGACCCCTATTCGTAATTGTACTTCCGATTTTCAACTAATTGAAGCCCACATGGTGCCAATCAAACTTACAGAAATGTGTTTCACTCAAAGCAGTTGAAATATGTCGTTCAGGGGCCCTAGAAAATCCCTTAAGATGCCACTGTGCACATAGAGATGGATTGAGAGAAAGGGATAAGCAGAGAAAAGAGAGGCTGAAATATGGAACTAAACAAAGGTGAGCTAGAGGAACAGAAGTGTTTTTTTCCAGGATGTCCCTTGGTGTCCCTATTACAGGTGAGGCGTGCAGTCAAGTAGCCCGCCCTAATGTAGCCAGCACACTGCATATGTTTCAGCCCTCAGATGTGCCCTCTTTTACGGGGCTTCTTGCATCCACTAAATCAGGCTCCCCACTAGATCCCTGCCCCCAACAGTACCTGGTAACCTCTCTCACACTGTGCTGAACCAGCCTATCGAACTGCCAAACTCATCACTGTTGGAAGGCTGGATCTGGTGGCTTAGTGGACTAATGTGCCCACTGTATGACCTGTGTTTAACCTTATGGTCCTAGGTCAAACCCAGCTGGGTTTACTCAGCCTTTCATCCTCCTTTCATCCTCCTGAGGGTGATACAATAAGTACCATTGATTTAGGTTACAATACACATCTGTTATTCAGCAACAAGATGCCCACGGGTGAACATGTGATTTACAAATGCACTTTGTTATGTTAAGGCCTTGTACTCAAACCTTGAAAAAATGGCCCTAGTTATCTCTCTATTGAAAAAGCCCTATCTGGATCCATTTACCTTGACAAATTACAGACCCATATCTCTTTTACCCATTTTAGCCAAAGTGTTGGAGAAACACACGAACCAGCAACTTACAGCTCACATGGAACTTAATGGCTTACTACACCCTTTGCAATCTGGGTTTCGCGCAGGTCATAGCACCAAATCAACCCTTTTTGGTCTTACCGAGTTCCTGAGGCACCACTTAGATCAAGATGAGGCTGCTGCACTGATCCTTTTAGACCTCAGTGCAGCATTTGGCACTGTGAATCACACCACACTCCGACAAAGATTGGAGGTAATGGGAGTTTCGGTCACTGTCCTATCCTAGCTAAAAAAATGTCCTGCATCATCGTAACTATCAGGTTCATACAGACCAACATGGATCAAACTCTAATCCCTTCAGATCAGGTGTGCCTCGGGGATACACTTTGAGCCCACTTCTCTTTAACTTATATCTAAGATGATTAGCAGAGATATTGGAAAAATGTAGCCTTACACTTTTCTCTTACGTGGACGATAAACAAATTCTGGTACTTTTGTCCTCAGAATGCATATGCCCTCAACACATGCCTGTCCCTCGTCTCATCATGGATGAACACCAACTCCCTGAAAATAAACGGGGACAAGACTGAAGTTCTGATGGTTGGCAATCTCCCTAACCTACGGTGACCTCATTTGTGGCCTGTGAGCATAGGCAATCTCCCCAGCCCTGTACCGATTGTAAAGAATCTTGGAGTTTGGATGGATGGCAAATGTACCATGAGCCATTAGATCAACAAGGTGGCAGACACTTGCTTTTGCATCTTGAAATGGCTCAGGAAGATTCTCAATTGTTTCACTAACTATTCTGTTAGCTTCACCATATTCCTGGATATTGTGAATCAATGATTGTTATCACCATCCTATAATCAGCTGAAGCTTTGTCTTTTTAATATTATTTTCCCCCATTCACAAGGCACATAATGCTGAGGCAAAGAGTTTGACATCAGAATACAGTTGCACTGTGGGCATGTGTTCATTGACAACTTTATCAGTGGTTAGACTAAATATCTTGAGGTACTTGACCAGAAGTGGCACATGTTGATATGATGGTAGTAGTATTTTTGAGATTGCAAATTACTGTGTATTCATTATTAAAGATAGTTATGTTTTTACCTTGCTCAAATGTCTGTTCTATGATATTGGATTGGTACACACGGCCACACTGCAATTTGGCAAGGCTGGAGTGGGAAGCACTTCTGACACTTAGAACATTTTGCATTTTGCTCTAGCCTGCAGAGATGGAGTGACATCACAGTCCTGCTAACACTGGTAGAAATGTAATATTTAAAATGAAAAGTAAACTTGCTATGGCTCCACAAGTTACTGCAATTACTGTAACTTGTTCATCGACGAACCCTAGTTCCTAAACATTTAATTGAAAAAGAAATCCTTAAAGTAAAATGTAGGACAAACAAAGTTTGAAATTAATCAGTCTGAAAATATACAGTAGAAAGAAAAATACAACCTTTGTGAAATATTATGAAAATCATATTTGTTTTCCTTATGGAAGAAGAAAACAGTGGTGAATGACAGTGTGGTTAGAACCTGTGGCAACCATAGTTGCCAAGATACTGGTCTTAGGAGATGTTGCTGTCTAGACTCAATATAATGTTGGCCAGAGATTAGGTATGTATTTTCAAACAAAACTGTCCAACCAACATTACTAAGGGCCTTAATTAAAGTTTTTTGAACAGGTTACTCAGTGAAAACCTGATGGATAAAGCTTCTGAGATATAAAATGTGGCATAGTCTATAATGCACTTGTCATGCAGTGGACAGGACATCCTCGGCGTCCATGACAGGGAATCCCATCGAACAAATTTTTATTCAGGCTTAGTTAGGCAGCTTAGACACACATTTTCAGACCAATAGGATATAGCAAGTAATTTTAGAAAAAAATGCTAAAATCAATTAGTCATAAAGACCTAAACCAAGAACTTTATTTTTACATTAGAGAATGTGAATGGTCTTTTGGTTAATCAAGCCTTTAAGACACATTCAATACATCCAAAATATGGGGGCCCATCTAAATTGTATGGTTTGAAGCTGCAAACATATAGCTGTTTTCCTTTGGTCTAATTATTGTTTCCCAAAGATGTGAAAGTGTTTCACTCATTTTATATGTCCAATGATTGTTTCTAGAATCTACCCTTCCCATTCCTATGAGATAGAACTGTGTTTTAAAATACTCACCGGTTCTTCTAATTTTCTGGCCTTCTGTTGATGTGTGATCTTCATTCTAACAGAGATCAGAAGCGTGGCTGTGGTTTCCCTGTGCATGTCCTTTCCTCTGCATCAACCACTCTCAATTAGTCATTGATATTACGGGTCTCAAAAACACTTGCTAAGCTTGGACATGCAAACATATTAATTAATAATGTTTATTTGACTTATCATGTCAACTTTACCAAAAGCACTTAAATATATACGAAAAGAAAAGGTAAAAAAATCTATGAAAATGTAGTAACAGTCTGGCTACCACCTATAACAGAAGTCAATATTATTTTTTTCTGAAGGCCCATAAAATAGGGCAATGAAGCAGATCTGACTGAAAAAGAAAGTGGTTTCAATAGCCAAAAAGCCTGTAGCTCGGAAGAGTACAGTGGGGCTGAACTCAACCAGCAGTTAGGAACATATGGCGAAATCAAGAAGAACACAAGGGGGGACAAATAATTACAATTAAATACACCATTTAAGAAACGAATCAAACTGTAAAGGAATTACCTCTGTAACATATGGATATATTAGGATGTAGGTAACCGAGGAGGACGTGAAAAGAGAAGACATTCCCATGTATCCTAAATGGACTGTAGTGAGATTGTAATCTATTTAAACAAGCACACATATAAGGATGAGCAATAATTGAGATCAGAAAAATCTAACATTAGCAAAACCAACATGATTTAACAACAGAAGCCACATGAGTGCAAGGCTCAAAGAAGAATTGCATTGAAATACCAAGTTTCGAACAATGGAAAAGTAAGGAATAGGTGGAAAAGAGAGAAAGGGTGTAACTGGACAAGCTGAGTGCACCACGAAGAATAGAATATCTATTTTACAGAGATTCCATTAAAGAAGAAGAATGTGAGAGTCCATAAACCTCACTAGCAAGTAAGCAGCTCAAGACTCACTGCGGGAGAGGAGTAGAGAAGGAAAGACATTTTGGGTCTCACCACCTTAAGAGATAGATCATAGACGATGAGCTAAAACAATTGAAAAGAGAGGAAACGAACACTAAGATATGATGATACATTTGCCTTTCTTGAATTTCTTGGATTTATAATTGTGACCATAACAAGGTTCATTTAAGTTATTTTACTAATTCGTAAACATACTGACCAGATGAAAGAAATGTGTTACTTGTTATTTATTTGGGGCCTTTTTTATTTATGTTAACTTAACTACAAATGTAGTTATGAAATATTATTGCATGTATAACATATACTACACACCTATTTCGTTTTTTTAACCAAATAGCTGACCAGGAGAGGACCTGATTTATTTTGGGAGAGAGCAGTGCAGGGCTACTGGCACTCGTCTGTAATTGATTTCTTGTTTATTATTCAAATATCTATACTTACGTTTTCGCACGTACACGCACTATATATCCATGGATGTTGAGTAACCAAAATGCCGGGGTTCGCGGAAGTGACATCATATACCCTTTGATCTTAATGATGTCACAGGAGATGACAACATATGACCTTTGACCATGCATCATCCCAAGAAGTGATGTCACATAATATTAATCCTGATGACATCACAATAATTAACACTGTGAAGTTACATAAGTGCATAATTAATATTATACATTCCTCTAGGAGTGGAGAAAGGGTCGGGATTTCTCTTCCCTGAGAACATTTGGAAACAAATGGGCTTAGTTAGTGGAGTGCATTTTAAAGCACAATTCCCACATACATTTTCTAAAAACCCAAAGGCTCTAAAAAAAAATCACTAAATATTTAAGTCCTTTAATGGTGTGACACGCTACCTAAATCAGAGCCCCCATGAGTTCACTCCATTATCTTTTTAAAATATCTAATGGGTGCCCCCTTATGTCATAAATTACCTCCAATGCTAGGACCAGCATTTTCCCATTGTGGCCCCTTTTGCCCAAACATTACTTGCAATTTGCCAGTGCCAGAATTGTCTAATTCTGCTTTTCTTGCACTATGGAGACCCCTTATGTCAAAGGTTATGTTTAATTTGTCAAGGACCACATTTTGTCATGGATGGCCTCATGTCCTTGCCAGAGTTGTATGCCCATATGCCAATAATTTCCTTCGATGTGCCATCACAAGCAATTTGCTACTGTTGCCAACTGTGCTAATAATTTCAACCAGGAGGCCAGCACTGACATGTTTTAATAGGTACTCCTTGCCAAAATCTACAGACAGTGGCCTTTTGGTGAGGGCATCCCATATGCAAATATTGCCTCCAGTATTCCAGTGGCAACATTTTGTCAAGGGTGCTTCTATAAGCAAAGAAGCATGCCAGGTCTAACAGCAGATCTAAAAGCATATCAACTCATGCTTACTAATATTCACTTATTCACACATATTCACACATTTTGACACACATATACACACATCCACGATCCCATATACAAACATACATGCTCACACATATGCACGCTCGCTCACCCAAACCCACTCTCACCCACCTTCACGCACACAAAATACATTAGAACCATTTTTTTTCTTAACTAAGATTCCAATGAAGGTCCGTATCTAGCAGCTTCAATTTTTTATTACACTAATAGTGAATAATAAATCATTATTCACTATTAATGTAATACAAATGAGCAGAAAATGAGGCTAGAGCCTGACTCTGATAATGCAAGACTTCTCTGCGTTCTAGGCACTGATTTTGCCACATCTGAGGTCGGGGGTCACAAAGGCAGTGCACGGGTAGCAAGGGGTAAGCTAGAGGTCGCAACCGTGACCCCGGGTGACCCCTAAATTACATCCATGTATTCATCCAGAACATATTAGATTACATTTGCTACATTGCATTCCCAAGTGTAATGTGTACTTATTTAGATTGGGTTCTTTTCAACATGCTTTTCATTAGGAAAGGGAACGCCAAGTGCCCGGCTGGTCTGTGCCACTGTTGCCACTGTACCCTCACTTTCCAAAAACCCCAACAATCCACCAGCTCTTGTGCAGGCTGTCTGTTTCCTTTCCAGTTCTGCGCCAGGTGGCTCACACTTACTTCTCACTGGAGTTGTGACAGCAGGTTGCCACTCACTCATATTACTTTGGTTCAGCAGTGACTGTTGGGCTAAGCTTTCTTGGCCTTGCCACACAGAGACCAGATAGGTTGAAACATGTACGGGTGTCTCCAGCTGCCTGCTGCCAGCCTCTACATCTAGCAGCTGACCTCATGGCTTGCCAAGGAATCTTGCACCTTTTTCCAATGCACAGCAGGTGTCTAGGACTTACCTGCAGGGGCCCCAGAGAGACCTACAGATGCTTGATCATGGCACACAGCCTTGCCGGACGCTGAGCTCATCTATTCCACCATTTGGGTGCATTCCAACTCACTAAGACAGTCCAAAGGCATGCTGAGGTGCCCATGAGAAGCCCTGTAGTGTCTGGGTTACTGAAGTTAGCAAATACCCAAGAGAAAAAGCCAGAAAAGGCTCCAGAGAGCTCCAGAGAGCAGGTTGGCCTCGCTTTATTGTTGTTTATGTATATATTCTGGTCACAGGGCCTGGCCAGGAAGTTGCAATGTTGCCCGTGTCTTGTGCAGTCTACATGGCTCAAGGGTGCGCCCTTTACATGAGATGCTTAAACAGCACAGGTCCCACTGAGTAGGATAATAATGTGATTGCCCTTTAAAGACGGGGATTTCAACAACACCAAATGGTAGGTTTCTACATTATCTGGCTTACTAATTTAGTCCCTGACTCAACACTAGCTTGAACCTTTGATATGGTTAGGTTGGGTTTATTATCTACAATAGACATTAGCCAATGGTGATCCCATGAAGTTCAGTCACAAGCTGGGCTACTTGAGAGAGGATCTAGATGTTTAAGATTGTCTTCCCCCTTAAGTGTTGTTTACATGACACTTCTTAATACTGTGGGTTTTTCTGAGGGTACTATGGTGAGGAGAAATCCTGTAGTTGGGTTGTTGGCCATAAGAGCTTAGGCCTTTTCAGTTCCTGCAACTGTGCTGAAGTGGAAGTGAGACTGACTTATCCTCAACTCTCAATATAAACCACCCCACTGTTCCCTCTCTTCTGTCTGAGAGGGCACCTCCATTCTACCTGTCCAACTAATCCTGCATTTACTGTACCCAATAATGTATTTCCCACTCAGCCTTCAGGTGCAGATCTGTTTCAGAGAGACTAGAAGACTTTCTATTAATGCACCCTCTGATTGGGGGATACTGCATGCTGAAGAAAGAAAACAAGCCTAGGGTGGGACTGGGCATCCATTCAGGGAAGAAAGATGAAAGGGGAAGGTTGCCCCTGACCGATTTTTATGATTGTATTCCAAACTTTCTACAGACTAACTAGAGTGCTCATCCCAGTATTACCATTGCGGTTTCTCCGGAAATTGTAAACTTGCAGTGCAGCCTGGCCCAGTTTCCCTAGTCTCTAGCACTCCAGAGTATAGGGTGGCGGTGGGCTTAAGACTTGTTTTGGTGCTTCTGGAGTGATTAATATCTCCAGCTGTGTCGTGGCAGTGCCAGAAGCCTCTGACAGAGAGTCTTCGGGATATTTTCACCAGGGTGAGGTGTCGCTTTACATCTTTGTTGCATCCCATGGTGCATCTAATCTACATCATTGGTATTGCTTCTCCTGTGGACTGAAAGATCTTACAGAACACACCGCTGTTGGTCAGGAAAGACAACAACAGATCTCACAATTCATGAAAAGTTTGTAGATTAAGCTGTAGGAGAAGCCTGGGCGCACTGCCTAGAACCCTAACTCTATTTCTATGTGCATTTCAATGCTATATATATATATATATATATATATATATATATATATATATATATATATATATATATATATATATAATTGCCACATGTACATATTGAATTCATGGAATTGTGTACTTTCTATTGTGTGTAAATATATCTTTCTACCCTGTAGCTGGTGCAATAAATATTTGTATTTGTGGACCTTCTACAAGGAAGAACATTCTCGGTTGGCAATTTAAGTTGCTCTACTTTTTGAAATTGACTTGTTATTTATTACTCTCGAGTCACGTGCTCCTTCCTGGTAGCTGTTCTAGCCCCGCCCCCTCCACACCTTCTACCCAGTTTTTTTAATTCTCAGGCCTGCGTTTGTTCACCTTAGAGTTGGGCTTCCTAGCCTAGACCTAGAGCTACTTGGTTATACGTTATACAGTACCAGCAATTTATCTGAGGCCTCTAAAGGCTCAGAGACCTCAATTCCTAGGATAAAGAGCCTCAGCTAGCACCCAACGTGGGAGGCTTCTGCACCAAACAAGAGATCACAGCGACAACCACCTGCATACCATGTCAAACACCTGCTGTGGCTGTCTTAAGAATTGCTGTTTGGTATGACAGTGTTCATCTACTTTGTAATTACACGGCATGCACTTGTCACGTTTGCAGTTCTTAATGATACAGATTACACAAGCATTCGTTTGTCAAGCATTGTAAATTAGTACCGGGCACCTAAAGCAATAAATACAACACTGAATCAGCGGCTGACTGAATACGATAGCTGATGCTTTGTTAGCACCAGTGTATTTATTTTAGGAAAAGTATGTTGAACGACACACGTCGCTGTATGGTAGTATAATAATCTGTATTTTTTTTAAATTAAATTTGAAATACTTTATGCAGAGAATAATGGAAAACAATTACAGTTTCATTCTAAATCAACTGAAAACAGTCATCTGTTTTGCGGTAAATATATCTTTCTAATTTTCCAAACTGTTATACACTATCTTCATGTGTGCTTCAACTACTACAAATGTACATGACTGTAGACGCTCTTTATCTGATTCACTTACGGCATTTACTATTTTAACAATTGCTGTGAAATTATCTGCAAATTCACCTTCAGTAAAGGTTCATGAGGTGTTCCACAACTCCCTTTCATTCCAGGATACCATATTTCCCTCGTATAATGTATCTAATTCACAATCTGTAAAGAGTGTGGAAGCATGGTACACGGCAGTGCGTTCCCTCTGCCTCCTGCCAATAAACTTATTCATTCCATAAAACAAATAAAGTTGCTATTTAGATTCCGTTTTTTCTAAACTGATAATTTGCATAGCAAATTGAAAAAAGTATTCCATACGGTGTGTGTACGAAGGAAATAGTTTGCAATTAAACATATTTCACAATAGCGCCAAAGTAAGTAAAATATAAATGTCATATTTCACTAATTTCATAACCAATGCCTTAAGTAAGAAGAGGCTGCATTCGTGGGGTTAGGAACATGGGCATACATTAGCATTGGCTCGGAATACCATTTCCTTCTGAGTGTACATTGCAACATGCATATGTGCCCCGTAGTCTGCGTCGGGTAGATGAGTGAATCAGACATACTGCTGTCATCTGTACTGACAAGAATTATAACTGTTTCTGAAAATCAGGCTCATTCCGTCTATAAGCAGGCAGGATCTCTTGCAGAAGCTACAAAGCGGCTCAGTCTCTACAAGAGCTGTGAGTGGAATTACATATCAGGATCAGAAACCTCTGAGGCATTCCACATTTCAAAGTTTTTGCATTTGAGATTTGCCGACCAAGTTTTCAGACGGTGCTGGTGCCACGAGCTAACCTCTGTTCTGTATCCAAACTTGTGCAAATGCAGATCAGTCACATGGAGAGACCAGGTCATTGTCAACTGTTTGAAGGACACAGAAACATTTCGATTATTCTTCGCTATTTGCAGTCTCCTAGTGAGTTTAATGCGATGATTTTTTTGCATGTACTGTAGGTGACATTTTTCATTATTTTTGGTTTGATATAAGTCTTTCCACATGCATTTTATGGTATTCTGTTCCTTTTTTATAGAATCTAAAAATCTCATATTTATTTTTATTCAGTGTTTCTTCATGTTAAAGTTTCATTGTTTTTACTTTATCTTTACCTGGACTCTGGAATTATATAATTCTTGCTGAACAGTACTGCCAAGTTCCATGTATCAGGCATTAGACTAATGCATTTCAGTGTGGTACTCTGCATTACTACCCTGAAATGCATTGTCATGCCTATGCTGTGTGTCAGCTGTCACTGAAAGCCCTGACTAAATGGGAGTCTGCGGCAGCGCATGGCTTGCGCATGCTGCTCCAGCAGGTTTGTGGCTTGCAGCTAAGCTAAAGCTGCTGGCAGCCTGGCTCAACTACTACAATGTAAGTGATTCCAATCTCCCCATGGCGCAGCTCTCACTGTCAGCCTGACATCATTGTGGGGTGAAGTTACATCCTGCTGCCGGAGTGCGGGTAGTTTGTTTCGGAAGCTGGAAGGCAGCAGGCAGCGTTGCAAATAATTATAGCGGAAGCACTGCATATAATCACAGCGCCGGTTGCAGCTCTAGCAGCACTGCCTGCTTTAGCTTGCACCGTCAGTATATTACTGCAGCTGTGGGAACCGGAGAGGAGACAAATATGACATCATCCAGAGATTTTTCAAAGTTTAAGAAAGGTATATATTGATAAGCAAAGGTGTATTGAAGAATGAGAGTATGTCTGAATGGATGAGTTAGTGGGTGCGTGACTGACTGTATAAGTGAGTGATTAAACATGTCTTAGTGAATGCATGGGTTAATGATTAATCTATGTGAATGTCTGTAGCAGTCTGTCATTTGGTATGTAAGTGGCTGCATGGGTTGGTGAGTAGCTACATGCGTGTCTATATGGGTTAACGATTGGTTGTCTGAGTACCTGTATGGGTGCCTGAGTATCTGTGTGGGTGGGTGGGGGGTTAACTCCCTTCATGGATGTGTGACTGGGTGATTCAGTGAGTGTATGTGTTCATGAGTGCGTCTGCGAGGGGCTGTATGGGTGAGTGAGTGTGCGTCTGGCTGTGTTGGTGAGTGAATGGATGTCTCAGTAGTGTATGTGTGAGTAACTACATATGTAAAAGGCAGTATATGTGAGTGTTGGAGTATATAACTGACTATATGTGAGAGTGAGTGATTGTGAGAGTGGCTGTATGGATGAGTGTGTGCTTGTGTCAGTAATTGTGTAAGAGAGTAAGTATGTGTTAGGATCTGTATGAATAATAAGTGCGGTGGTGTGTGAATAACTGTATAGGTGAGTAAATGGCAAAGTTATTGATACTTTGGATGACTGACTAGGTGTTTGAGTAACTCTGATGGTGAGTGGTAGTATGTGAGTGTCTGTTAGGGTGTATGAGTGCATATATTAGAGGATGTATTGATGAGTGACTGCGTGTATTAGTGACTGTATCAGTGATTGTGTAGATGTGTGTAGTTCTATGAATCAGACCCATGAATCAGTGAGTGGGTATGTGCTAACTGGCATTGGTGTATCTATGGTTTTGACAAAGGTAGTCTGTATTTTAGAGTGAGTGTATGAAATGTTATATTAGGATGTGAGGAGGTGCATCAGATATTAAGTGGATGATGTCACCAGTGATGTCATTTGAGATGTCATCAGTGATGTCATCAATGAGGTCACTGATCATGTCATCAGCAGTGTATTGCGGGGGCACAAGTTATAATTAGCTCAACTAACTATAACGGCCCAATTTCTCTGGTTTCGTAAGAGTGAAATGTCCAACTAATTATAACGTCCCTGAAACCTTTCGTTTTTTCAGTGAATTTCTAAGGTTTTTTAAATGCTAATTTCTAACTATAGCGTCCCTGAAATCTATGGTTTTTCAGTGAATTTCCAAGGTTTTTTTAAATGCTAATTACTAACTATAACGTTCCTGAAACCTATGTTTTTTTCAGTGAATTTCTAAGGTTTTTTAAATGCTAATTTATAGCTATAAAGTAGTAGTCGTGTTTGCAGAGTGGGCACTGTCCCCCAGGCTCTGCGACATTTTATACATACACGGGAGGCAGATCCCTTTGCCCAAAAGCAATTCTGCTTTGCTTTGTTGAAGCGAGATTTACTGCTCTCGCTTCCACAAAGCAAACCAGTGTTTGCTATGACAGGGTGGGACCGTTCTCCTTCCTTGTCATAGCAAACTGCAATGTTCCGGGGGTGGGCACCCAGGGACATTGCTGGAGGCAGCCATGGGGGATGGAGGTCTCCAGGGCCATGGAGGGCTCCAGGAGAGGTAGTAGGTCTAAAATAAACTCCCTTTGGGTTATTTATTCAGTATACCAATCAGATTCTCACACCACAAACAACATTGAACTGTTACCGAAAAACTTTAACAGTTGCCAGAAAATCAAGTGTCAAAAAAATATATTTTTATTGTTATTAGGCTGGTTCCAAAATATATATTCATATATTTTATTCGTTAGATATTTCAACATTCGTTAAAATGCATGCAGAATGCACCTAAATGCCACAAAATTTAAAAATCAAATATATAGTGTACATAGAAAAACATTCAATACAAAAAAATCATATTACAGTCAATTTAAATCTCATCTCATAGCCTTTTATAGATATTACACATTAACCTATGAGTATTCTAGGAGCTTTTTTTCCAAACAAGTAGGCCAAAAAGCGACACGTTTCGCAGGCATACAAAGGTCCAACCTCCTTCTTAAGGCTAGTTACTAATCCATTCCAAACAATGTTATCAAGGTATACATCAGTTAGTATTTCTTGCAGGAAGTTCCCTTTTCCGTCCATAAAATAATGAAAACACCCGCAGTTACCCTGGTGTGAGGAGGAGAAACATCTCCACTCTTTATACACTCATGTTTGTGATGGCAAACGGGCATGTGATACATTTCTTCAATTTTCTTTTCTTTCCTATCTGTGCCGTTAAAATATCCTTCAGGACTGTAAACGATGCATGAAATTTTTCTTTTTAATCTTTTCGTAGTCAGTGTTTCTATCTGCACGCTACTCGGATGTCCGGGATTCAAAAAATCCCCTCAACATACTCCGGAGCGCTCCGATAAGAAAGAAAATAAAATTCAAGAAATTAAATTGTTGCATGTAGTGCAGGGAGGTGACAGTCCCCGGGGATGCGGGGGGGCAGCTTGCCCCCGCATATTATTTAAAAAGCCCTGGGGAAGTTACACGCCCTGGGGCTACAGGGGCCCGCATGGCCCCTGCAAATAATAATAACATTGCCCCCAGGACCTGGCCCACCCGGGGCTTATCACATTTTTTAAAAATTGTTCAGCGGGATTCACGTACCGTACGCGAATCCGGCTGAAAAAAAATACATTTTTTTTGCTCCTGGGAGTACCTGTGGGTCCCCATGAGCATGCCTAAGGGGTCTGGGTTTTTCTACCCTGCCCCCTTATATTGTTTTTTACCTTTTTTCTTCTTGGTTTGAAAAGTTAGCATCCAATCAGAGACAATCTCGTCATCAGGAGGGTTCGGGGATCCACTGCAGTCACCAGATATTGATATTTCTTTATTTCTGATTTTCTCAGGAACTACTGAATGGATTTACACCATTTAAAAAAAGGTTTGTTTTTTTAACCAAGAGATACCTTTTTGCCATTTTTTTTTTTTTAAATTTCTTTTATTATCGCAAGAATATAGATATTCAGTATCAACAACTGTACATATTTATGCCTACAACCCTGAGGCCGGCTTAAAAGGTGTCATATGCATGGTCTTCAAGCAAACATTCTGCCCTACTCAGGTTTCCTTTATATAAATGGACAGTTAGGTTGTGGAATCCCTATGGATACGTTAGACACATGCATAATGAAAACTTGCATTTTGTGTTTTATGCAGAACTAATAAACAACTCAAAACGTGATTCAGTTGTAACTCACAGAACTTACACTTTGCAGATCAACCTCGACGCTATCCTGATGTTAGTCATGCCCGCAAGCCCAAGAAAGTTAGACCCCCCTCCCAACCACCCCCCCGCCTGCTCCTATTGTATCAGACAAGGTCTGTAGCTATTGTGCCTGCCCTCTGCCATAGCCCTCAGCCGTCACTCAATTTCATCCTCATCCTCTGAACTGTCTATATCCTCCTCCGGCAATGGGTCGCAAATGTCCCCTCTGTATGTGTTCCAGGGTCGCCAAATTCCATTTACGCGGACTGGCTCTCGTTTTGTATACCGCCCTCTCTGTTAGCATGAGCATGTCCATATTTCTGCTCCATTGTGTCAAGGTGGGGAGCTCGGCGGTCCCCCATTTTTGTGCAATGTCCCGTTTAGATGTCATGAGGCCTATCGTGACCCACAACCTACCGTAAAATGTTAAATCGGTAGGCCCCCATACATTGAGCAAGCACACACGTGGGTCCAGTGTTAATGAGGTGTCAAGTGTTTGTGCGAAGGTGCGGAGCACCCGCTGCCAATAACACACGATGCTAGTGCAGCTCCAGAGTGTGTGTATGAAAGTACCTTCCTCGCCGCATCCCCTAAGACAATAAGGGTGTTCCGCCCTCTGCAATTAATGTAGAGTAGTTCTCGTGCAGTAGATCCTATGTAGGATTTTTAACTGTACCAGGCGGAACCTAGCTGATTTGCCAGCTTCACGTGGGGAGGCAATAGCAGCGTTCCATTCAGAGTCGTCGAAATCGCCGACATCCTCCACCCATTTATCTTTTAGTTTCCCCAGTGGGTCAGGCATGTTATTAAGCAGCTTGCGGTAAGTTAATGATGTTGCACCCTCTTGCATAAAGTCTGTGAGCAGACGGTCTTCAAGCAGGGAAGACTCCGGTGGTGTGGTATTCCGTGGGATCACTGCCTGGAGGGCATGCCTAATTTGAACATATCTAAACAGTTCATTGTCCCCTAATTCGTATTGTTCCTGAAGGGACGCAAATGGAATCACCCCTTCTCTGGACCACATGTCTCCCACTGTTGAGATCCCAATGTTGTCCCACTGGGTAAAGCCCTTAGTGTGCCTCAAGAGTCCCAATGCTTTGGTGTCCCACAGTGGTGTGAATTTCGTAATGACCCCCTCCCAGCGTAGTTTTGTTTGCGCCTTGTGCCATAGCTGTACGGTATGCCTAGTGGGTCCTATCAGTTTCGCTGCAGCACCCTTGTGATACAGAGGCGCCAATAGGGTGTGTGTGCCTAATTGTGCTCTGTCAGCCTGAAATGCCGGGTCGTCCTGTGGGGCATGCATCCATTGGTTTAGAACCTTGAGCTGGGCCGCCCAGTAGTACAGTTGCACGTTAGGCAGTGCAATCCCGCCATCGTACCAGCTCCTGTTGAGCTTTACGTGGGCTATTCGGGCCGGGCAATTCCCCCACAGTAGACTCGACATCAGTGCTGTCACCCTCTGAAAGAAGCTGGTGGGTATGAGCGTTGGAGTGTTTTCAAGTATGTACAAAAAGCGCGGTAGTGCCATCATTTTAAATAATATTTACAACAAGGGGGGGTGAGGGACAGAGTCTCTGAATTAAGCAGAATACTCTCACCCAGTCAAAAGATCAGGGCTAGATCCAACATCGTTTTTTAACTCATTGCACCATCCCAGTTTCAGAACCTGGCTGTATGCAAATTAGTCTGTTCCTGTCCCAGTGCATGATGGGAACAGGGCAAACCAAACTACAAAAGCCAATTCTTACACTGGGAAGGAAACAAGCTTCCGGGGACCGGTTTCTGGCATTACAGCCGTCTTCGGCCCGGTTTGCTTGAATCCTGATGGTGCAATGAGCAAGGGACTCATGTTTGAGTATACCCTTCCACGCTTAGGGTGGACAAAAATATTTACAACAAGGGGTGGTGAGGGACAGAGTCTCTGAATTAAGCAGAATACTCTCACCCAGTCAAAAGATCAGGGCTAGATCCAACACCGTTTTTTAACTCATTGCACCATCCCAGTTTCAGAACCTGGCTGTATGCAAATTAGTCTGTTCCTGTCCCAGTGCATGATGGGAACAGGGCAAACCAAACTACAAAAGCCAATTCTTACACTGGGAAGGAAACAAGCTTCCGGGGACTGGTTTCTGGCATTACAGCCGTCTTCGGCCCGGCTTGCTTGAATCCTGATGGTGCAATGAGCAAGGGACTCATGTCTGAGTATACCCTTCCACGCTTAGGGTGGACAAAAATATTTACAACAAGGGGTGGTGAGGGACAGAGTCTCTGAATTAAGCAGAATACTCTCACCCAGTCAAAAGATCAGGGCTAGATCCAACACCGTTTTTTAACTCATTGCACCATCCCAGTTTCAGAACCTGGCTGTATGCAAATTAGTCTGTTCCTGTCCCAGTGCATGATGGGAACAGGGCAAACCAAACTACAAAAGCCAATTCTTACACTGGGAAGGAAACAAGCTTCCGGGGACCGGTTTCTGGCATTACAGCCGTCTTCGGCCCGGCTTGCTTGAATCCTGATGGTGCAATGAGCAAGGGACTCATGTCTGAGTATACCCTTCCACGCTTAGGGTGGACAAAAATATTTACAACAAGGGGTGGTGAGGGACAGAGTCTCTGAATTAAGCAGAATACTCTCACCCAGTCAAAAGATCAGGGCTAGATCCAACACCGTTTTTTAACTCATTGCACCATCCCAGTTTCAGAACCTGGCTGTATGCAAATTAGTCTGTTCCTGTCCCAGTGCATGATGGGAACAGGGCAAACCAAACTACAAAAGCCAATTCTTACACTGGGAAGGAAACAAGCTTCCGGGGACCGGTTTCTGGCATTACAGCCGTCTTCGGCCCGGCTTGCTTGAATCCTGATGGTGCAATGAGCAAGGGACTCATGTCTGAGTATACCCTTCCACGCTTAGGGTGGACAAAAATATTTACAACAAGGGGTGGTGAGGGACATAGTCTCTGAATTAAGCAGAATACTCTTACCCAGTCAAAAGATCAGGGGTAGATCCAACACCGTTTTTTAACTCATTGCACCATCCCAGTTTCAGAACCTGGCTGTATGCAAATTAGTCTGTTCCTGTCCCAGTGTATGATGGGAACAGGGCAAACCAAACTACAAAAGCCAATTCTTACACTGGGAAGGAAACAAGCTTCCGGGGACCGGTTTCTGGCATTACAGCCGTCTTCGGCCCGGCTTGCTTGAATCCTGATGGTGCAATGAGCAAGGGACTCATGTCTGAGTATACCCTTCCACGCTTAGGGTGGACAAAAATATTTACAACAAGGGGTGGTGAGGGACAGAGTCTCTGAATTAAGCAGAATACTCTCACCCAGTCAAAAGATCAGGGCTAGATCCAACACCGTTTTTTAACTCATTGCACCATCCCAGTTTCAGAACCTGGCTGTATGCAAATTAGTCTGTTCCTGTCCCAGTGCATGATGGGAACAGGGCAAACCAAACTACAAAAGCCAATTCTTACACTGGGAAGGAAACAAGCTTCCGGGGACCGGTTTCTGGCATTACAGCCGTCTTCGGCCCGGCTTGCTTGAATCCTGATGGTGCAATGAGCAAGGGACTCATGTCTGAGTATACCCTTCCACGCTTAGGGTGGACAAAAATATTTACAACAAGGGGTGGTGAGGGACAGAGTCTCTGAATTAAGCAGAATACTCTCACCCAGTCAAAAGATCAGGGCTAGATCCAACACCGTTTTTTAACTCATTGCACCATCCCAGTTTCAGAACCTGGCTGTATGCAAATTAGTCTGTTCCTGTCCCAGTGCATGATGGGAACAGGGCAAACCAAACTACAAAAGCCAATTCTTACACTGGGAAGGAAACAAGCTTCCGGGGACCGGTTTCTGGCATTACAGCCGTCTTCGGCCCGGCTTGCTTGAATCCTGATGGTGCAATGAGCAAGGGACTCATGTCTGAGTATACCCTTCCACGCTTAGGGTGGACAAAAATATTTACAACAAGGGGTGGTGAGGGACAGAGTCTCTGAATTAAGCAGAATACTCTTACCCAGTCAAAAGATCAGGGCTAGATCCAACACCGTTTTTTAACTCATTGCACCATCCCAGTTTCAGAACCTGGCTGTATGCAAATTAGTCTGTTCCTGTCCCAGTGTATGATGGGAACAGGGCAAACCAAACTACAAAAGCCAATTCTTACACTGGGAAGAAAACAAGCTTCCGGGGACCGGTTTCTGGCATTACAGCCGTCTTCGGCCCGGCTTGCTTGAATCCTGATGGTGCAATGAGCAAGGGACTCATGTCTGAGTATACCCTTCCACGCTTAGGGTGGACAAAAATATTTACAACAAGGGGTGGTGAGGGACTTGCTCATTGCACCATCAGGATTCAAGCAAGCCGGGCCGAAGACGGCTGTTATGCCAGAAACCGGTCCCCGGAAGCTTGTTTCCTTCCCAGTGTAAGAATTGGCTTTTGTAGTCTGGTCTGCCCTGTTCCCATGATGCACTGGGCCAGGGACAGACTAATTTGCATACAGCCAGGTTCTGAAACTGGGATGGTGCAATGAGCTAAAAAACGGTGTTGGATCTAGCCCTGATCTCTTCACTGGGTGAGAGTACTCTGCTTAATTCAGAGACTCTGTCCATCACTACACCTTGTTGTAAATATTTTTGTCCACCCTAAGCGTGGAAGGGTATACTCAGATGTGAGTCCCTTGCTCATTGCACCATCAGGATTCAAGCAAGCCGGGCCGAAGACGGCTGTTATGCCAGAAACCGGTCCCCGGAAGCTTGTTTCCTTCCCAGTGTAAGAATTGGCTTTTGTAGTCTTGTCTGCCCTGTTCCCATGATGCACTGGGCCAGGGACAGACTAATTTGCATACAGCCAGGTTCTGAAACTGGGATGGTGCAATGAGCTAAAAAACGGTGTTGGATCTAGCCCTGATCTCTTGACTGGGTGAGAGTACTCTGCTTAATTCAGAGACTCTGTCCATCACTACCCCTTGTTGTAAATATTTTTGTCCACCCTAAGCAAGGAAGGGTATACTCAGATGTGAGTCCCTTGCTCATTGCACCATCAGGATTCAAGCAAGCCGGGCCGAAGACGGCTGTTATGCCAGAAACCGGTCCCCGGAAGCTTGTTTCCTTCCCAGTGTAAGAATTGGCTTTTGTAGTCTGGTCTGCCCTGTTCCCATGATGCACTGGGCCAGGGACAGACTAATTTGCATACAGCCAGGTTCTGAAACTGGGATGGTGCAATGAGCTAAAAAACGGTGTTGGATCTAGCCCTGATCTCTTGACTGGGTGAGAGTACTCTGCTTAATTCAGAGACTCTGTCCATCACTACCCCTTGTTGTAAATATTTTTGTCCACCCTAAGCATGGAAGGGTATACTCAGATGTGAGTCCCTTGCTCATTGCACCATCAGGATTCAAGCAAGCCGGGCCGAAGACGGCTGTTATGCCAGAAACCGGTCCCCGGAAGCTTGTTTCCTTCCCAGTGTAAGAATTGGCTTTTGTAGTCTGGTCTGCCCTGTTCCCATGATGCACTGGGCCAGGGACAGACTAATTTGCATACAGCCAGGTTCTGAAACTGGGATGGTGCAATGAGCTAAAAAACGGTGTTGGATCTAGCCCTGATCTCTTGACTGGGTGAGAGTACTCTGCTTAATTCAGAGACTCTGTCCATCAATCAATCAATCAATCAATCATGGACATTTATATAGGGCACTACTTACCCGGAGGGTCTCAAGGCGCTTGGGGGGGGGGGTGCTGCTACTGCTCGAACAGCCAGGTCTTGAGCTTCTTCCTGAAGGAGAGGTGGTCTTGGGTCAGGCGCAGGTCGGTCGGGAGGGAGTTCCAGGTCTTGGCGGCCAGGTGGGAGAAGGACCTTCCTCCTGTTGTCGATCTTCGGATGCGGGGGACGGCGGCGAGGGCGTGACTGGCTGATCGGAGGTGGCGTTTGGGAGCTGTGAGAAGTTGGCCTGATGTGCAGTGATCACTATTCTAGTGATCACTATATATCAGTCCAAACAACCCTTATTGATGATTGGTTGTAAGTCAACCTTATAGACCAGCTATCCTAGTAGCATGGATACGAGCAGTCTAAGGCTAAGACTCTAGAGGGCGTGTTAAGCCAGCTGTTTTACCATCACATTACCCCTTGAACACCCAGTGAAAGGACACCACACAAGTGTTATGAAAATAAACAGTGTATTTATTAGAATCACAACAACCCTGTACTCTTTATGAGGACAGGGTGCTAGGCACACAAAAACTCTTACGAAAATACTTAAGTTAGCACGTTATACACAAATGCCCGAGGGGCACGAAAAACCATATACTTTAAAAGTGGAATGCGAAATTACTAGCAGGTAAGTACAGTACTAATAGGCTTTGGAATCGCTAGGACTTGACTATAGAATCGTTAGATTACTTCTAGGAGGCCTAGGGGACTCGGGTGCAGAGTGTGCACTCTCACGCGGGATGCGGGACAAAGTCTATGGAAGCTAGTAAAGGCAAAGTTAGTGTTCACGGGCGAACCCGACCTGGTAGGAAGAAAACGACAGTGGATCCTGACCCTAGGATAGTGAGGCTATGCTGGGACACCGAAGTGCCGAAGTTACCTAGCCCAGGGGCTGCAGCTGCATAGGTCTGAAAAGACGTCGGGGATCTCGTTGCCGGACCAGGAGCCTGGAAGAAGGAAGTTGCTGGCAGGCGACCAGTGAAGAAAAGTTCGATGGATCCAAGCCTGGATCAAGGAAGAAGAAAACCTGAAAGCAGAGGGGACCAAGTTCTTGAATCACTAGCCAGTGATTAAGTGGGCACCAGGATGGCACCGGGCGAAGTCACCGCAGTCAGGTAAATGGGTGGCGCTGGATCTGCAGATCTCACGGACCAGGAGGCGTTGTCGGCGACCAGGATGGAGAGGCGAGCTGTCCCACGATGGATGAAGCTGTCGGCGTCGAAGTTACCCAGGATTGGGCAACAAGCCTTGGCTAATTCAAGCCCACGCGGTGGACTCAAAATGGCGTCTTGAGTGGACCAGGAGGGTCCGGGGTGCTCCTCTTTTGGAAGGGAGCAAGGGCCAGCCTGGAGCAACCAGACCAGCAGCAGAAATGTCGTCGGGCGTCGTTCAGAAGTCCACAAGCCAGCGGGCTAGTAGCCAAACAACGCGGTGAGCAGCAAAAAGCAGAAGGGCCCCACGCAGATCGTGGAGATGCTGGGAGGCTGTACTTCGGTGCTGGAGCTGCTCAGGGTCGGGGCTTCTCGGACCCCAAAGCACTCACCAGGAAATTACTCGGCGGGCTTGCTGGAAAGAAGTCGTGCAGTCTTGAAGATGGCCGGTCCCTCGAGGTCTCGTCACACCCAAGAATCTCAGCGTGACTGATGATGCAGGTAGAGGTCAGAGGTGCCAGGGAAGCCGGTTCTCGTCGAGCTGGGCAGTCTTGATCCGGAGGAGAGACTTGCAGCAGACCGCAGTGTTCTTAAGATGGTGCCTGCGGATGCAGGGTGACTACTCCTTAGTCACAAGGGAGAAATCTTAGGAAGAAGTCTTGAGTTCCTTTCGTGGAAAGTAGTTTCAGGATTCAAAGATGATCTGATTTGGAAGGGGGCCAGTTCCTACCTTTATCCTGTAAAAAGGGGCTGGCACCCGACTAAGTCCTGCCCTAGGGGTGGGACTAGGAGGGGGGTGGTTACACCCACTTCCTTGGCGGGCTTTTCCCCAGCACAGAGTCTGGAGTGACCCTGGAACTGGTTCCAGCCAGCCTATGCACAGTGAGCACCGGGGTGCCACGTGCAGTCACCTTCCTCTAAAGCCCTGCCTACCTACAATACACAAAACCCTGTCTGGGACGGTGCTGGCACCGCCCCTGGCAGGAAACCCTTTGTCCTTATCTCCTGCTCTGGGAGGACTCCCAGCAGCAGGAGGGCAGACTTGTGTCTCGGTGGCAGCATCCATTTTGTGGAGCTGAGGCTCTGTTTGACTTTAACCGGGGTTAGGGGTTACATACATGTCGTGTCCCTCTAGAAGGGTGGAATGCTAACCCCGTCACCAGAATTGGCGAGGGGTTAGTATTCCAATTCGTATGACACCTTACTCGACATGGTTTGATAAAGCGATACCAGAGTTGGCATATAACCGCGAGGATTATAATGCACTTAAGAGTATATGGTATGCGATATCATGGAAACGGCTAAGGGATGGATCCCGAAAGCCGCAGACAGGCTCAGCTCATGCCAGAGCACCATCTCACACGATTCCAAGCACTCTGCCTTCAGGATTGTTAAGGCCTGCCATAGGAGTGACTGATAGGAGATCTGTGTGTCCATTTTAGGGTTAGATATAGGTATACTATATCTAAAGCAAAGGGTGAGTACACCACCTTGCCCCAGCTGTCGTGCAGCCAGTTGTGTCAGTTTAGTTAGTCAGCCCAGGGGTGGCATAATACATGCTTCAGCCCCTGGGAGACTTCTGGGTACACCTCAGCCCTGGGTACAGGGACTTGGAGAGGGCCCAGTGCCAATTCAGTACCTGAGTACAATTTGGATAGAGAGAACAGCTAGGCTGTGGGTCTGATTAGCAGGCCCACAGCCAGGGAAAGTCGTAAACCAGTGCAGCAAAAAGCAAAAATCTGGGTGATCATAGGATTGCAGACCCTACTCTCCTACATGACCCCCCCCCCAAACTTTGGGACAATAAACTAACCTTGACCAGGTGAGTCTTCTTGCTCTAAGTGGAAATACCTGGAGAGCCCATCAGCATTGCTGTGATCAGTACCAGGTCTATGCTCCACTGTAAAATCCATCCCCTGTAGGGAAATGGACCACCTAAGCAGTTTGGGGTTTTCACCCTTCATCTGATTTAGCCACAAGAGGGGCTTATGGTCTGTCTGAATGGTGAAGTGAGTGCCAAACAAGTAGGCCCTCAGCTTCTTCAGGGCCCAGACCACAGCAAAGGCCTCCCTCTCGATAGCTGACCAATTTTTCTCTCTGGGTGTCAACCTCCTACTAATGAAAGCAATAGGCTGATCATTACCATCAAAATTCAGTTGAGACAGAACAGCCCCCACACCCAACTCAGAAGCATCTGTTTGGACAATGAATGGCTTGGAGTAATCTGGACTCTTTAGGATAGGTGCTGTGCACATGGCCTGCTTTAGGTCATTGAATGCTTTCTGACAGCTTGCTGTCCACTGAACTTTCTTTGGCATCTTTTTGCTTGTCAGGTCATTAAGAGGGGTCACTATGGACCCATAATTTCTGACAAACTTCCTATAGTACCCAGTCAGGCCCAAGAAAGCTCGAACCTGAGTCTGGGTGATTGGAGGAGTCCAGTCCTTGATGGCCTGTATCTTACTCTCCAGTGGCTGAACCTGGCCTCCACCTACAAGGTGGCCCAGGTATACAACCTGTGTCTGCCCTATCTGGCACTTTGTGGCCTTGATAGTGAGGCCTGCCTTTTGCAGGGCCTCTAACACTTTCCTCAGGTGGACCAGGTGATCCTCCCAGGTGGAGCTAAAGACAGCAATATCGTCTAGATATGCTGCACAGAAGTCATCCAGCCCAGTGAGGACTTGATTCACCAACCTTTGGAAGGTGGCAGGTGCATTTTTCAGTCCAAAGGGCATTACCACAAATTGATAATGCCCTCCAGGGGTAGAAAATGCTGTCTTGGGTTTGGCCTCCTCAGCTAACCTGATTTGCCAATACCCAGCTGTCAAATCAAATGTACTTAAGAAGTTGGCAGAAGCCAATTTATCTATAAGTTCATCTGCTCTTGGTATTGGGTGGGCATCAGTCTTAGTGACTGCATTGAGGCCTCTGTAGTCTACGCAAAACCTCATCTCTCTCTTATCACCCTGGGTGTGAGGCTTTGGCACTAGAACTACTGGGCTAGCCCAAGGGCTATCTGAGGGCTCAATGACTCCCAGCTCCAACATTTTCTGCACTTCAGTTTTGATGCAGTCTCTAACATGATCAGGCTGTCTGTAGATTTTACTCTTGACAGGCAGACTGTCTCCAGTGTCAACATCATGGGTACACCAATCAGTTTGGCTGGGTGTCAGAGAGAACATATGTCTGTAGGATTGCAGAACTTGCCTGCAATCCTGTTGCTGATGTTCAGTGAGGCTGCCACAAAAGACAACACCATCAACTGATCCATCATCAGGATTCTGAGTGAGCAGGTCTGGGAGAGGGTCACTCTCTTCCTCCTGTCCCTCATCTGTGGCCATGAGCAAGCTCATGTCCTTCCTGTCAACATATGCCTTGAGCCTGTTAACATGGAGCACTCTGAGAGGGCTCCTGGGAGTTCCAAGGTCCACCAAGTAGGTAACCTCTCCCTTTTGCTCAATGATGGTGTGGGGCCCAGACCATTTGTCTTTCAGAGCTGCTGGGGCCACTGGCTCCAGCACCCACACCTTCTGTTCTGGCTGGTACACAGTCAGAACAGCCTTTTGGTCATGCCAAGCTTTTTGAAGTTCTTGGCTGGCCTCAAGGTTTTTGGATGCCTTTTCCATATACTCAGCCATCCTGGAGCGGAGACCAAGTACATAGTCCACTATGTTGGTTGCAGGCTTTTTGAGAGGTCTCTCCCATCCTTCCTTCACCAAACACAGGGGTCCTCTTACAGGATGCCCATACAGAAGCTCAAAAGGGCTGTAGCCAACCCCCTTCTGTGGGACCTCTCTGTAAGCAAACAAGAGGCAGGGGATCAGGACATCCCATCTTCTCCTAAGAGTTTCAGGTAGCCCATGAATCATCCCTTTGAGGGTCCTGTTGAATCTCTCAACAAGCCCATTGCAGTGTGGGTGGTAGGGTGTGGTGAACTTGTAGTTCACACCACACTCCTTCCACATTGCAGTCAGATATCCTGACATGAAGTTTGTACCTCTGTCAGAAACGACCTCCTTAGGGAAACCCACTCTGGAGAACACTCCAACTAGGGCTCTTGCCACTACAGGAGCTGTAGTGGTCCTAAGGGGAATAGCTTCAGGATACCTGGTGGCATGATCCACTACCACCAGTATAAACCTGTGCCCTGATGCTGTCTGGGGTTCCATTGGACCAACAATGTCAATCCCCACTCTTTCAAAGGGAACCCCCACCACAGGTAGTGGTATGAGGGGGGCCTTTGTTGTGCCACCTGCCTTACCACTGGCTTGGCAAGTGACACAGGAGCGACAAAACTCCTTGGTATTCTCATTCATATGGGGCCAGTGAAAGTGTGAGACAAGCCTGTCCCAAGTCTTTGTCTGACCTAAGTGACCTGCAAGGGGAATCTCATGGGCCAAGGTGAGAAGGAAACCTCTCAGAGACAAGGGGATGACCAGCCTCCTGGTTGCACCAGGCTTGGGGTCTCTTGACTCAGAGTACAGGAGTCCATCTTCCCAGTATACCCTGTGGGCACCTGTGGCATTCCCTGCAGCCTCAGCAGCAGCCTGCTGTCTGAGGGGTTCAAGGGAAGGGCAGCTCAACTGTTCCTTCCCCAGGTCTGCTCTGGAGGGTCCCCCTGAGCCCAGAAACTCAACTTGATCAAGTTCAAGCTCTTTAGGCTCAGTTTCCCTCAGCTCTTCCAGATCAGCCTCCTCAGAGACTTGATCCTCAACCTGGGGCAAGGGGGAAGGCAAAGCCTTACCCTTACTGCTCTTCTTCTTGGAAGGTGTCTGGTCCATAATTTCAGGATCCAGCACCTGTTCAGTGGGGCATCTTCTGGCCTGTGACCTAGTCACAGCAAGCACATGTGCTGGCAAGCCTAACATCTCCATGTGAGTCCTCTGCTCCACTTCTGACCATTGTGATGACTCCAAATCATTGCCCAACAAACAATCAACTGGGAGGTCTGAACTGACTACAACTTTCTTTTGTCCCTTCACTCCACCCCAGGAGAAAGCCACAATTGCCACACTATGACTAGTAGTGACATTGCTGGCATTGGTCACCAGGAAATCAGTACCTGGCATGATCTGTCCAGGGTCCACAAAGTTAGGTATCACCATGGTGACACTGGCACAAGTGTCCCTATAGGCCTGAGCCATTTTGCCATTTATTAAAGGTGTCTGCCTGTATTTGCCCAAAGTATTGGGACTTATTTCAGGGGACATATCCATATCCCCTGTACAGACAAGGACAGCCTGAGTGAGTGTGCCAACTAAGTTGTCAGACCCCTCAGTACCCAAGGTTAACCCAACTAATGCCTTGGGAGGTACACTACCACTACTGACTGTACTAGGGGGTGCAGTTGCCTTAGGGGCTGTAGTGGCAGGAGTTTGTCCTCCTCTTTTGGTGCACTCACTAAACCAGTGAGATTTACTTTTACAGTACTGGCACCACCTTTTTGACTGGCCTTCTTGAGTCTTCTTCTTCTGGGAAGCCTGACCCCCACCCTCTTTGGTTTGTTGGGGACCTGGTGAAGACTTCTGGTCATTTTGCTCATTCTTAACATTACCCTCTGGTCTGCTTTCTTCTGACCACCCTGGTTCTGGTTCTGGTTCTGCTTGATCCTTGTCCTGACCCATTTGTCTGCCTTCTTTCCCAATTCTTGGGGAGAGGTCAGATCTGAATCAACAAGGTGCTGGTGCAACAACTGGTTCTGACAATTGTTTAAAATTTGTTCTCTCATCATTAGATTATACAATCCTGTGTAATCTGTAACCTTGCTACCCAGCAACCAGCCCTCCAAAGCCTTAGTGGCACAATCCACAAAGTCAGACCAGTCCTGAGACTGAGTTTTCTGGGTGTCTCTGAACAGCAACCTGTACTGCTCAGTGGTTAAACCAAACCCATCAACCAGTGTATTCTTCAGGACCTGGTAATTGTTAGCATCCTCTACTCTTGTAGTGAGGAGCTTATCTCTACCTTTACCATCAAAGGAGAGCCACAGTATAGCTGCCCACTGACTCTGGGGAATGCACTGCACAGTGCAGGCCCTCTCCAGAGCAGCCATCCATTTCTGGATATCATCCCCTTGCTTAAAGGGGGGCACTATTTTAGTCAGGTGTTTAGTATCTAAACCCTTCTCTCTATCTCTTGGGAGATTGCTGCCACCAGTGGGAGATAGCCCACTCATCTGCTGCTATCTAGCAAAGGCAAGCTTCTCTTTGGCCAGGGCAAGTTCTTCCCTTTCAATCCTCAGTTCAGCTTGTCTCATTCTAGCTTCATGCTCTTTTCTCTGAGGGGAAGTAAATCTCCTCTGTGGAGGATTCCTTCTCCCCTGAGAAGAGGCATTAGAGTGCAGAGATCTATTGGAGTCCCTAGAAAGAGATCTATCTCTCCTAACTCCAAGGTTAGGCCCACTTCGGGTTAGTACTGGGGGTCCCCCAGATCCTAGCCCAAGTAAGTCTAAGTTGGTCCTGGTTAGCCTTCAGACTACCTCAAGACCTTTGTCTACCTCATCCCCAGAGAGTTCCTCCTGATCCTCCTCCTCCTCAACTGCAGTAGCAGTGTTGGGGAGGTCTGGATCCCCAGAGGTTCCCTCTAAGGCTGGCATGTTCTCATGTAACTGAGAAAGCTTTCTGGCATCATATGTCTCTAAGAGACCTATCAGAAAGGGAATGGTGGGGTTAGACCCCTGCTTCAGTTTTCTGGAGACACAGATCTGTCTCATCTCCTGGAAACTGAGAGCTGCATATCTTGAAGTGACCTGTGGAGGGTCAACACTGACCAGGGGAGTCTCAGTAGAATCTCCCTGGGTAGACATGCTTTTCTAGTGAGGTGTAAGTGGTGCACTTACCTACACTATATGTTTGCCTACTGATCCCTTGCTAGAGTTGTAGTTTAGGGTGTGCTAGGCCCTAGGAGCTACAACAGCTGGTTCAGTAGAACTCAGAGTATTCTAAGCTAAGTTATATGTACCTTTAGTACTTATGTGATCTTTCACAAGATATTCCTAGGGCATGTGTGGTAAAACAACAGCAAGCTCAAATCCCAACCGCTGCCACCAATGTGAGAAGTTGGCCTGATGTGCAGTGATCACTATTCTAGTGATCACTATATATCAGTCCAAACAACCCTTATTGATGATTGGTTGTAAGTCAACCTTATAGACCAGCTATCCTAGTAGCATGGATACGAGCAGTCTAAGGCTAAGACTCTAGAGGGCGTGTTAAGCCAGCTGTTTTACCATCACATTACCCCTTGAACACCCAGTGAAAGGACACCACACAAGTGTTATGAAAATAAACAGTGTATTTATTAGAATCACAACAACCCTGTACTCTTTATGAGGACAGGGTGCTAGGCACACAAAAACTCTTACGAAAATACTTAAGTTAGCACGTTATACACAAATGCCCGAGGGGCACGAAAAACCATATACTTTAAAAGTGGAATGCGAAATTACTAGCAGGTAAGTACAGTACTAATAGGCTTTGGAATCGCTAGGACTTGACTATAGAATCGTTAGATTACTTCTAGGAGGCCTAGGCGACTCGGGTGCAGAGTGTGCACTCTCACGCGGGATGCGGGACAAAGTCTATGGAAGCTAGTAAAGGCAAAGTTAGTGTTCACGGGCGAACCCGACCTGGTAGGAAGAAAACGACAGTGGATCCTGACCCTAGGATAGTGAGGCTATGCTGGGACACCGAAGTGCCGAAGTTACCTAGCCCAGGGGCTGCAGCTGCATAGGTCTGAAAAGACGTCGGGGATCTCGTTGCCGGACCAGGAGCCTGGAAGAAGGAAGTTGCTGGCAGGCGACCAGTGAAGAAAAGTTCGATGGATCCAAGCCTGGATCAAGGAAGAAGAAAACCTGAAAGCAGAGGGGACCAAGTTCTTGAATCACTAGCCAGTGATTAAGTGGGCACCAGGATGGCACCGGGCGAAGTCACCGCAGTCAGGTGAGTGGGTGGCGCTGGCTCTGCAGATCTCACAGACCAGGAGGCGTTGTCGGCGACCAGGATGGAGAGGCGAGCTGTCCCACGATGGATGAAGCTGTCGGCGTCGAAGTTACCCAGGATTGGGCAACAAGCCTTGGCTAATTCAAGCCCACGCGGTGGACTCAAAATGGCGTCTTGAGTGGACCAGGAGGGTCCGGGGTGCTCCTCTTTTGGAAGGGAGCAAGGGCCAGCCTGGAGCAACCAGACCAGCAGCAGAAATGTCGTCGGGCGTCGTTCAGAAGGCCACAAGCCAGCGGGCTAGTAGCCAAACAACGCGGTGAGCAGCAAAAAGCAGAAGGGCCCCACGCAGATCGTGGAGATGCTGGGAGGCTGTACTTCGGTGCTGGAGCTGCTCAGGGTCGGGGCTTCTCGGACCCCAAAGCACTCACCAGGAAATTACTCGGCGGGCTTGCTGGAAAGAAGTCGTGCAGTCTTGAAGATGGCCGGTCCCTCGAGGTCTCGTCACACCCACGAATCTCAGCGTGACTGATGATGCAGGTAGAGGTCAGAGGTGCCAGGGAAGCCGGTTCTCGTCGAGCTGGGCAGTCTTGATCCGGAGGAGAGACTTGCAGCAGACCGCAGTGTTCTTAAGATGGTGCCTGCGGATGCAGGGTGACTACTCCTTAGTCACAAGGGAGAAATCTTAGGAAGAAGTCTTGAGTTCCTTTCGTGGAAAGTAGTTTCAGGATTCAAAGATGATCTGATTTGGAAGGGGGCCAGTTCCTACCTTTATCCTGTAAAAAGGGGCTGGCACGCGACTAAGTCCTGCCCTAGGGGTGGGACTAGGAGGGGGGTGGTTACACCCACTTCCTTGGCGGGCTTTTCCCCAGCACAGGGTCTGGAGTGACCCTGGAACTGGTTCCAGCCAGCCTATGCACAGTGAGCACCGGGGTGCCACGTGCAGTCACCTTCCTCTAAAGCCCTGCCTACCTACAATACACAAAACCCTGTCTGGGACGGTGCTGGCACCGCCCCTGGCAGGAAACCCTTTGTCCTTATCTCCTGCTCTGGGAGGACTCCCAGCAGCAGGAGGGCAGACTTGTGTCTCGGTGGCAGCATCCATTTTGTGGAGCTGAGGCTCTGTTTGACTTTAACCGGGGTTAGGGGTTACATACATGTCGTGTCCCTCTAGAAGGGTGGAATGCTAACCCCGTCGCCAGAATTGGTGAGGGGTTAGTATTCCAATTCGTATGACACCTTACTCGACATGGTTTGATAAAGCGATACCAGAGTTGGCATATAACCGCGAGGATTATAATGCACTTAAGAGTATATGGTATGCGATATCATGGAAACGGCTAAGGGATGGATCCCGAAAGCCGCAGACAGGCTCAGCTCATGCCAGAGCACCATCTCACACGATTCCAAGCACTCTGCCTTCAGGATTGTTAAGGCCTGCCATAGGAGTGACTGATAGGAGATCTGTGTGTCCATTTTAGGGTTAGATATAGGTATACTATATCTAAAGCAAAGGGTGAGTACACCACCTTGCCCCAGCTGTCGTGCAGCCAGTTGTGTCAGTTTAGTTAGTCAGCCCAGGGGTGGCATAATACATGCTTCAGCCCCTGGGAGACTTCTGGGTACACCTCAGCCCTGGGTACAGGGACTTGGAGAGGGCCCAGTGCCAATTCAGTACCTGAGTACAATTTGGATAGAGAGAACAGCTAGGCTGTGGGTCTGATTAGCAGGCCCACAGCCAGGGAAAGTCGTAAACCAGTGCAGCAAAAAGCAAAAATCTGGGTGATCATAGGATTGCAGACCCTACTCTCCTACAGGAGCGTAGAAGTTGATGCGGTTGTTGAGGTTGCTCGGGCCTTGGTCGTGTAGGGCTTTGTGTGCGTGGGTGAGGAGACGGAAGGTGATTCTCTTGTTGACGGGGAGCCAGTGCAGGTCTCTCAGATGTCCGGAGATGTGGCTGCATCGGGGGATGTCGAGGATGAGTCTGGCTGAGGCGTTCTGGATCCGCTGGAGTCTCTTCTGGAGCTTGGCGGTGGTTCCGGCGTAGAGGGCGTTGCCGTAGTCCAGTCGGCTGCTGACGAGGGCCTGGGTGACCGTCTTCCTGGTCTCGGTGGGGATCCACCGGAAGATCTTTCGTAGCATGCGCAGGATGTTGAAGCATGACGAGGAGACGGCGTTGACTTGTCTGGTCATGGAGAGGGAGGAGTCCAGGATGAAGCCCAGGTTGCGTGCGTGGTCTGTCGGTGTGGGTGCGGTGCCCAGGGCGGGGGGCCACCAGGAGTCGTCCCAGGCGGAGGGCCAGGAGCCCAGGATGAGGACTTCCGTCTTGTCTGAGTTCAGTTTCAGGCGGCTGGTCGTCATCCATTCGGCTACATCTTTCATCCCTTCGTGAAGGTTGGCTCTGGAAGCGGCGGGGTCGTTGGTCAGTGAGAGGATCAGCTGGGTGTCATCGGCGTAGGAGATGATGTTCAGGTTGTGTTGGCGTGCGATGGGCGCGAGGGGGCTCATGTAGACGTTGAAGAGGGTGGGGCTCAGCGAGGATCCTTGAGGGACGCCGCAGATGACTTCGGTGGCCTCTGACTTGTACGGTGGTAGGCGGACTCTCTGTGTTCTTCCGTCGAGGAAGGAGACAATCCATTCCAGTGCCTTCTCCTGAATTCCGACATTGCTGAGGCGCTGCACTAGGGTGCGGTGGCAGACAGTGTCGAATGCCGCGGAGAGGTCTAGGAGGATGAGAGCCGCTGTTTCTCCGTTGTCCATCAGGGCTCAGATGTCATCGGTGGCAGCGATCAGGGCGGTCTCGGTGCTGTGGTTGGCTCGGAAGCCAGACTGTGAGGGGTCGAGGGATCCATTTGTCTCGAGGAAGGCGGCCAGCTGTTTGTTGACGGTCTTCTCGATGACTTTGGCTGGAAACGGGAGGAGCGAGATGGGGCGATAGTTCTTGAGTTCGGTGGGGTCCGCTGTTGGTTTCTTAAGTAGAGCGCTGAGTTCGGCGTGCTTCCAGCTCTCCGGGAAGGTGGCGACGTCGAAGGAGGTGTTGATGATGTCCCGCAGGTGGGGTGCGATGACAGCGTCGGCCTTGTTGAAGACGTGGTGAGGGCAGGGGTCGGTCGGAGATCCGGAGTGGATGGAGTTCATCATGCGGACGGTGTCATCGGTGCTGATCGGAGTCCAGGCGCGGAGGGTGGTGGTGGGTGGCGTTGCTGCGGTCGTTGTGTGCGATGGTTGACTGCTGAAGCTGTTGTGTATGTCCGCGATCTTGTTGTGGAAGTAGGAGGCGAGGGAGTTGCAGAGGTCTTGCGATGGGGTGATGTCGTTGTTTCCGGCGTTGGGGTTGGAGAGCTCTTTCACGATGTTGAAGAGTTCCTTGCAGTTGTGTGCGTTGTTGTCCAGTCGGTCCTTGAATGCAGTTTTCTTGGTGGCGCGGATCAGTTGGTGGTGCTTCCGGGTGGCAAGCTTGAGGGTGGTCATGTTGTCCGGTGTAGGTTCCCTTCTCCAGACTTTCTCGAGGGCTCGGCAGTTCTTCTTGGAGCTCTTGAGTTCGTCGGTGAACCATGGGGCTTTCTTGCTGCCGGGTCTGCTGGGCGGGGTCCTCAGAGGGGCGAGTTCATCCGCGCAGTTGCTGATCCACTTCGTGAGGTTGTCGGCGGCCTGGCTGGGGTTCGCTGAGCTGGCGGGAGGGTGCTGACTCAGGGAAGCGGCGAGCTGGTCGGCTGTGATCTTGTTCCAGCTTCTTCGGGCAACCTGTTGCTGGTGGTGGTGGGTCGTCGTTCTTCTGAAGGTGAAGTGGACGCAGCTGTGGTCCGTCCAGTGGAGTCCTGTGGCGTGGCTGAAGGCGATGTCTTTGCTGGATGAGAAGACGGCGTCGAGTGTGTGTCCGGCGAGGTGGGTGGGGGTGGTCACCAGTTGCTTGAGTCCCAGGTTTGCGAGGTTTTCCAGCACGGTGGTGGTGTTGCGGTCGTCGTTGTTCTCCAGGTGGAAGTTGAGGTCCCCGAGGAGGATGTAGTCGGCTGAGGGGAGGGCGAGCGGGCTGATGAAGTCGGCGATGTCCTCGCTGAATTGTGTGCGTGGTCCCGGGGGTCTGTAGATGAGGGTGCCTCTGAGGGTGGTCTTGGGGTTGACGTGGATCTGGAAGTGCAGGTGTTCGGCGGGTGCGATGGTGTCGTCGGTGTTGGTCGTGATGCGGATGGTGTTCCTGTGAATGATGGCGATGCCTCCTCCTGTCTGGTTGACGCGGTCTCTCCGGATGATCTTGTAGCCGTCCGGGATGGCGATGGCGATGTCGGGTGCTGAGGAGACGTTCATCCAGGTTTCCGTGAGGAAGGCGACGTCTGGGGCTGTGGTGTCGAGCAGGTTCCAGAGCTCGACGGCGTGTCTGTGGACGGAGCGGGTGTTGAGCAGGATGCACTTCAGGTGGCTGCTGCTGGAGTTCGGCTTGGTGGGTGCTGGTGCAGTGCAGGTCCGGGTGCAGGAGAACTTGCAGGCCTGGCAGATGAAGGGTCCGTGGGTGCGTCTCGGGGTGGCTCGGTAGCATCCAGGGGTTCGGCCGGCGTTGAGTGCGTTGAGGGTGGCGGCGTCGTACGTCCGGCGGGTGGGCTGGGGTCTGCGGGGGCCAGGGGTCCTGGCACTGGGCGCGGTCCAGGCGCGGACGGGCGCAGACGGGCTTACCTTTGGCGCACCTTCGGCGCTCAATCGGTGCTCCCGCTGCGCGCGTCCGCTGCGCGGTCACTGAGGGGGCGTCATAAGAGGGGAGCAGGGAGGGCGGGTCTGCTGGGAGGCGGGAAGGGGTTAACCAATCGTGTGGCGGGGGGCGGGGCCGCAGGCAGGAGGCGCGGGAACGGGACCGGCAGAACGGGCGGCCCAGCGGCGGCTGGGGCGCTGCTGGCGGCGTCGGCGAAGGAACTCTGTCAGCAGGTAAGCAGGGGCTGCAGTGGCAGGCATGGAGAGGAGCAGGGGGGCGACCAGGCCAGAGGCCTACCCCTCTGTTGTAAATATTTTTGTCCACCCTAAGCGTGGAAGGGTATACTCAGATGTGAGTCCCTTGCTCATTGCACCATCAGGATTCAAGCAAGCCGGGCCGAAGACGGCTGTTATGCCAGAAACCGGTCCCCGGAAGCTTGTTTCCTTCCCAGTGTAAGAATTGGCTTTTGTAGTCTGGTCTGCCCTGTTCCCATGATGCACTGGGCCAGGGACAGACTAATTTGCATACAGCCAGGTTCTGAAACTGGGATGGTGCAATGAGCTAAAAAACGGTGTTGGATCTAGCCCTGATCTCTTGACTGGGTGAGAGTACTCTGCTTAATTCAGAGACTCTGTCCATCACTACCCCTTGTTGTAAATATTTTTGTCCACCCTAAGCGTGGAAGGGTATACTCAGATGTGAGTCCCTTGCTCATTGCACCATCAGGATTCAAGCAAGCTGGGCCGAAGACGGCTGTTATGCCAGAAACCGGTCCCCGGAAGCTTGTTTCCTTCCCAGTGTAAGAATTGGCTTTTGTAGTCTGGTCTGCCCTGTTCCCATGATGCACTGGGCCAGGGACAGACTAATTTGCATACAGCCAGGTTCTGAAACTGGGATGGTGCAATGAGCTAAAAAACGGTGTTGGATCTAGCCCTGATCTCTTGACTGGGTGAGAGTACTCTGCTTAATTCAGAGACTCTGTCCATCACTACCCCTTGTTGTAAATATTTTTGTCCACCCTAAGCGTGGAAGGGTATACTCAGATGTGAGTCCCTTGCTCATTGCACCATCAGGATTCAAGCAAGCCGGGCCGAAGACGGCTGTTATGCCAGAAACCGGTCCCCCGGAAGCTTGTTTCCTTCCCAGTGTAAGAATTGGCTTTTGTAGTCTGGTCTGCCCTGTTCCCATGATGCACTGGGCCAGAGACAGACTAATTTGCATACAGCCAGGTTCTGAAACTGGGATGGTGCAATGAGCTAAAAAACGGTGTTGGATCTAGCCCTGATCTCTTGACTGGGTGAGAGTACTCTGCTTAATTCAGAGACTCTGTCCATCACTACCCCTTGTTGTAAATATTTTTGTCCACCCTAAGCGTGGAAGGGTATACTCAGATTTATTTAGTGTGTTTTGGTATCGCGCACAGCTACCCCAACGGGGTGTCCCGGCGCTCCTGTATAACTACATGCAAACCTTTGATGGTTAATTGAGGCAGAAGTAACTCAGCAGAACAGGTGAGTTTTGAGTGCTCGCCGGAAAGGTTGTTCGTCTTTGATCAGCCGGATGGCATTAGGGAGTTTATTCCATAAGGCCGCTGTCAACACTGGGAAAGTTTTCCCACCTGAGCGGGATTTCCTGAATCTAGGAACCGACAGGAGGTTTTTTGACGAGGAACGTAGAGTCCTGAAGTTATTATAAGGGATCAAACAGGAAGACAGATATGCGGAGCCTTTACCCTGCATTGCCCGATGAGCTAGTACCAAAGCTTTAAATTCGGCCCTCTTTTGCAGTGGTAGCCAGTGGAGGTTGCGGCGGTGAGGGGTGATGTGCTCACGTAGGGGGAGACCGGTAACCAATCGCACCGCCGCATTCTGTACTGTCTGAAGGCGATGACTGAACCCTGCAGACAGGCCAGAGTAGAGGCCATTGGCGTAGTCCAGGTGTGAAGTAATCAACGCCTGGACTACAATCTTCCTGGTGTTACTCGGCAGAAAGTGAATGAACTTTTTTATCATTCTAATCTTGGCTAGACAGGCAGTGGAGACTGTATGCACTTGATGATGAAAAGTGAGGTTGGAGTCCTATCTCACTCCAAGATTCTTCACAGAGTCTTTTGGGAGGGGGGGAGTACTTAAGTCGGTAGGCCACCAAATATTAGGGTCCAGTGGAGAAGGCTGGTGAAAAAATAGAACCTCCGTTTTCCCAGCATTCAATCTAAGAAAATTATTGTCCATCCAGTGAGCAATTGTACGAAGACAATTTTTTAATGGATCAAAAGTTGAGGGAGAGATGTTATTGAAAGAAAACATAAGCTGGATATCATCAGCATAGGAGGTGACCTTTATACCAGTTTGGGCGATGATATCAAAAAGTGGGGGAAAATAAACATTAAATAAGAGGGGGCTCAGCGAGGAGCCCTGAGGGACTCCCCACCGAAGCGGACGACTTTCAGAAATGAATGGGGGGGTAAACACTGCCTGGGTCCGGCTAGACAAGAAGGATGAAATCCATCCTAAGGCCGTGCCCTGAATACCTTTTGAATGCAGGCGATCAAGGAGGAGGGGGTGGGAGACGGTGTCGAATGCTGCCGACAAGTCCAGCAGCACCAACACCGCTCTTGATCCCTCGTCCAGCCTCCATCTTACTGCGTCTGACATCTCGATGAGAGCCGACTCAGTGCTGTATCCTGGTCTAAAGCCGTGCTGAGAATCGTGAAAGGCACCTGATGTTTCGAGAAAGCTAGCTAGTTGTTGTTGAGCAAGTCTTTCTAGTACTTTAGCAGGGGCAGGCAGTAGAGAAATGGGCCTGTAGTTGGCAGGATCACAGGGATCGGCGCTGGCCTTCTTAATTATCGGAACCAGGCGTGCTTGTTTCCAGGTGTCGGGGAAAACTCCCAGCTGTAATGAATCATTCCATATTCTGTTCAGAAAGGGATTAAGGATGGGAGCTAAGGATTTGTAATGTTTAGCCGGCCATGGGTCCAGCGGAGAGCCAGATTTAATTTTAAGAAGTTCTGCAAGAGATTGTTCCAGAGAAATCTCTGCAAAATCAACGAACAGGAACTCAGGGCCAGATAGAGAGACGGGTATAGGACTTTTATATACTGAGGTGTTGGTAGGGAAAGAGTCATGAATGGTGGCTATTTTATTCTCGAAAAAGACAGAGAGATTATCACAGAGAGTCTGTGATACCACTGGAGGTCGTTTCAATGCCAGGGGATCTGTGAAGGATCTGACTGTCTCAAATATTTCCCTTGATGAACCTTGGGAACGATTAATTTTTTTCTTCTAAGAATATTCTTTTATGTTCAATGATCTTCTTCCTATAGTTTTTCAAGGCGGCTTTGTAAAGAATTTTACGATCTGATGAGAAAGTGATTCTCCAACGTCTCTCAAGATGTTTACATTCTGATTTGAGCTTGCGAAGATCATTCGAATACCATGGGGCCGAGGGAGCAGAGCGATAGGTTTTTATGGGCCTAATAGGGGCGATCTGATCGATTGCCGAAGTAATGTGGTCATTAATGTGTGTTAATCGTGTATCAAGGTCAAGGCTCATGTCAAAGTGGTCAACAGATAAGAGATGAGGAGCTAGGCTATCAGGAGAAATCCTACTCCAGTTTCTGCCCAGTTGTTTAGCCGGACGGACATGACGATTTGTGCAGTGGCAGGGAAATATGAAAGGTACAAGCAGGTGATCCGACCAGACTATAGGAACAGGATTGAGTGTGACTAGGCCTTCTAAGTTCGTACAGATTAAATCAAGAGTGTGGCCTGCTTTGTGCGTTGGACCACTAACAACTTGATTCAGTCCGCCGTCAGCCAGAGAGGACAGGAAATTAAGGGAGGCAGTATCCTCTATATTGTCAACATGAAGATTGAAATCCCCAAGGAGGGTGAAATTGGCATAACGCAGTGACGCTTGTAGGGCGTAATCCAGGAAGACTGGAAGGTGGGATGGTTTGGAATTGGGAGGTCGATACGCCAGGAGGCCCGAGACTGTAAAATTGGGCGAAATATTAATACAAAAAGGAAGCGCTTCAATGCGTTCTACTTGATTATAGGCGAAAGACGAAATAGACCAATGGGTTCTATATATTATGGCCACTCCTCCCCCGGGGTGTGAGCTCTGTCTGTTGGCACATAATATATTATAGCCTGGCGGGATTGCTAGATGTAACGCAGGATTGGTGTCATCTCCTAACCACGTCTCAGTAAGAAACAATACATCCCATTTATCTTCTTCCAAAGTATGGAATACGTCAAGGGAGTGTTTGACTAAGGATCGGCAGTTTAGCAGGCCAGCGTTTAAGCGTGTCTGCAAAGAAGTAGTCTGTTGAAGAAGGCAGTTATGTTCTTCATTGCCGGGAAGGTCAGGTGAACATTTCATCAGTGGAAAGATGGGATTGGCAGCAGCGCTAATACATGATGGAATAATACAGCGTAGAGGTCGCAGGGATTTAAGCCTAGCGCTGTCATATGTTGTGAGAGGGGAAATGCCCAAGGTGACAGTACCTGCGTCTGCGGCCGCATACTGGTCGCTGACGGGCGCAGACGGGCAGGACTCTGGCGCGACTCCGGCGCAGGTCCGGCGCGTCCGCTGATCGCATCCGCTGCGCGGAGACATGGTCTTCCGTTTATATAGTGTCCAATCGGGTGCCTTCAAAGGCTAGCCCACTCCAAAATGGCCGACAAAGTTAGTAATCACCTCAAGCAGCGTTCAATTCGGCTGGGGTGAGTTTTAATTCAGGAGATTCAGGTTTCTGACCCCCATCTAGCAGGAAACCAAGGGACAAGTTACCAATGCCACTTTGTAGTCAAGCGGAGGCGGAGGGGACTTAGTGCAGCGAGGGGGGAGGCAAACCAAGAACAGCTTAGCTTCGTGATCAAGCTAAGTAAAGTGCAGTTAAAACGCTGTAAGACAGCTAGTAAGAGCGTGCAGTTTTAAAATTTAGCTAAACACAGAAAACAACAACCTCCCGGCTCAAGCCTCAGGAGGGATGACAGTTACAGGGTAGAAGAACCAATGCGGCGAAGCCCCTTATATAGTGTCCAATCGGGTGCCTTCAAAGGCTAGCCCACTCCAAAATGGCCGACAAAGTTAGTAATCACCTCAAGCAGCGTTCAATTCGGCTGGGGTGAGTTTTAATTCAGGAGATTCAGGTTTCTGACCCCCATCTAGCAGGAAACCAAGGGACAAGTTACCAATGCCACTTTGTAGTCAAGCGGAGGCGGAGGGGACTTAGTGCAGCGAGGGGGGAGGCAAACCAAGAACAGCTTAGCTTCGTGATCAAGCTAAGTAAAGTGCAGTTAAAACGCTGTAAGGACAGCTAGTAAGAGCGTGCAGTTTTAAAATTTAGCTAAACACAGAAAACAACAACCTCCCGGCTCAAGCCTCAGGAGGGATGACAGTTACAGGGTAGAAGAACCAATGCGGCGAAGCCCCTTATATAGTGTCCAATCGGGTGCCTTCAAAGGCTAGCCCACTCCAAAATGGCCGACAAAGTTAGTAATCACCTCAAGCAGCGTTCAATTCGGCTGGGGTGAGTTTTAATTCAGGAGATTCAGGTTTCTGACCCCCATCTAGCAGGAAACCAAGGGACAAGTTACCAATGCCACTTTGTAGTCAAGCGGAGGCGGAGGGGACTTAGTGCAGCGAGGGGGGAGGCAAACCAAGAACAGCTTAGCTTCGTGATCAAGCTAAGTAAAGTGCAGTTAAAACGCTGTAAGGACAGCTAGTAAGAGCGTGCAGTTTTAAAATTTAGCTAAACACAGATGTGAGTCCCTTGCTCATTGCACCATCAGGATTCAAGCAAGCCGGGCCGAAGACGGCTGTTATGCCAGAAACCGGTCCCCGGAAGCTTGTTTCCTTCCCAGTGTAAGAATTGGCTTTTGTAGTCTGGTCTGCCCTGTTCCCATGATGCACTGGGCCAGGGACAGACTAATTTGCATACAGCCAGGTTCTGAAACTGGGATGGTGCAATGAGCTAAAAAACGGTGTTGGATCTAGCCCTGATCTCTTGACTGGGTGAGAGTACTCTGCTTAATTCAGAGACTCTGTCCATCACTACCCCTTGTTGTAAATATTTTTGTCCACCCTAAGCGTGGAAGGGTATACTCAGATGTGAGTCCCTTGCTCATTGCACCATCAGGATTCAAGCAAGCCGGGCCGAAGACGGCTGTTATGCCAGAAACCGGTCCCCGGAAGCTTGTTTCCTTCCCAGTGTAAGAATTGGCTTTTGTAGTCTGGTCTGCCCTGTTCCCATGATGCACTGGGCCAGGGACAGACTAATTTGCATACAGCCAGGTTCTGAAACTGGGATGGTGCAATGAGCTAAAAAACGGTGTTGGATCTAGCCCTGATGTCTTGACTGGGTGAGAGTACTCTGCTTAATTCAGAGACTCTGTCCATCACTACCCCTTGTTGTAAATATCATTTTAAATAAGGCTGCTCTGCCTAGCAATGTTAATGGAAGCTCCTTCCAGTGTTGTACGTCATTGCGCAGCCGTACGAGAGGGGGTTGAAGATTAAGAGTAATGAAGTCTGTGGCTTCTCGGGTAACATGTATGCCTAGGTATTTAAAGGAAGTACCAGCCACCTCCAGAGGGCAATGCTCCGGAAGGGCCGGGATCGGTCCCCTAAGCTCATAAAGTGTCGATTTCGACCAATTGATAGTGTATCCGGACAGCCGCCCATGTGAGTTGCATATCGTGAGGAGATTTGGAAGACTACTTCCCAGGTCCGTGAGGTAAATCAACATATCGTCCGCGTACAAGGACACTCTATCCTCCCAGCCACCATCCCATTTAATCCCCTTCAATAGTGGCATCTTTCGAATAGTAACTGCCAGCGGCTCTAGGACCAACACGAAAAGGAGGGGTGAGAGCGGGCATCCCTGTCTAGTTCCCCGCGCCAGACGCATGTCACGCGATATGTGTCCATTTGCCACTACTCTTGCCACTGGGTCTTTGTATAATAATCTGACCCATGCAATAAAAGTGGGCCCAAATCCCATGCGGGTGAGTACTGCGAATAGGTAGTTCCATTCCACCATATCGAACGCCATTTGGGCATCCAAGGACAGTATCGCAGCCGGTTCTGTCAACAGTGAGGTTCTCGCCAATACTCCCTGCACTCTATGAAGATTCAACGCCGTGCTTCTGTGCGGCATAAATCCAGACTGGTCCGGGTGGATAAGCTGGGTTAAGCACGGCATGAGTCTGTTTGCCAATAATTTCGCTGGAATTTTCGCTTCAGGGTTCAGGAGAGAGATAGGCCTATATGACTTACATTCGTTAGGCGGTTTACCCGGTTTTGGAATGGCCACAATGGTCGCCATCCGTTGGTCTGGGGGCAACGTACCCTTCCCTCTACTCTCCTCGAACATCTGAAGAAGGGGGGCACTCAGGGATTCTGACATCGTTTTAAACCATTCAATGGGCATCCCGTTTGGGCCTAGAGCCTTGCCTGAGTGGAGCGCATTAATAGCCAACTGAATTTCGTCAGTTGTCAAAGCGGCATCAAGGTCTTTTGCCGCCTCCTCTGTCAGCGTTGGCATGGATATATGATTAAGAGCCTCCCGAGCCTCTTCTTCGGTCACAATTACCGCCGGGGTGTATACCTCAGTAAAGTAATCGGCCAACACGTCGACAATGTCTTCCGGCCTGGTATGCCCTATCCCATGTGAGTCTGTAAGTTGTAATATATTCCTGTTACCCCCCTGCTTTCTATCGAGCCATGCCAAGAGTTTGCTAGCTTTGTCCCCAATGTCGTATACCTTGTGTTTGGTGGCTGCAATATCCGCCAAGGTTAATCGCCTCAGGTGGTCGTCGAGGCGACGCTGGTGCAATTGTAGAGTGTGTAGTGTGTCATCCAATGGATTCGCCATATGGGCAGTGTTGGCCCTTTCTAGGTCCAATTCCAGTTCTAAAGCTTCCCTCCCTTGCGTTCTCTTGTGGTGCATTATCGCTGCAATGGCTTGTCCTCTGAACACTGTTTTATAAGCCTCCCATAGTATTGAAGGTGATTGCACCGAAGACCGATTTTCTTCAAAATAATATCGGGTTGCTTTCTTTAATTCCTTACTAATAGATGGAATCTTAAGATACCCTGGAAAGATTGGATAGATCCTCTTGCGCGTTTTCCCTAAACTAGACATAGTCAAAGTAATCGGCGAATGATCTGAAATACCCCTCGGTTGTATCTGTGCTTCGTTTATGGTAAGGAGACCGTTTCCTAATGTGAGGAGGTAATCTATCCTTGAGAGGCTATTGTGTGTAGCCGAGTAATAGGTGTATTGCTGTTGTTCTGGGTATAATAGGCGCCACACATCCAACAACCCTTGCGCTTCCAGAAAACTATGAAGCTTACTGGGACCTTCTGTGTGCGTTCGTATCGGGAATCGATCAAGAGTGTTATGCAGTATTGTGTTAAAGTCTCCCCCAATGATTAAGTCCCCGTCAGGGAGACTCAAGAGGAATTTGCCGAGGTCTGGCATTGCCACGGCATGCAGCGCCGGCGGGATGTAGACCGACACCACATTCAATGGTTTGCCTTCCCACTGGCCATGAACCGCCGCAAAGCGGCCCTGGTCGTCTGTCTTGGTGGACTTCACAATGTGCAGTATGCCAGTACCGCGGGATCCTGAGGGGAATTCCGCATGTGCAATCATGCGGTAACCCCTTCTATCCATCGCCCGTGTGGCCGCACCCACTAAGTGTGTCTTCTGTACCAGAACCAGGGCAGGACCCAACCTCTTAATTCCTTGCCTAACCAGGCCCCTTTTGATCTTGTCGCCCAGTCCCCTAACGTTCCATGACATGATTTGTAGCGGGGCTATCGGGGTGAGGCTATCTATCCCGGCCATGGTGGTGGCTTGTCATGGGGCCCAATTAGTGTCTCCGGAGTCATTCCCACCTGTATCCCATGGGAAGCATTGTTGTGGGAGCTAGCCCATCGCCTCGTGCATTGGGCTTCGTGTCTGTTAAGGAGCAAAGCAGGTATATCGCCAGCATGCCTACTGTGTTGTGCCTGTACGCGAGTCATGTGACGTTGTGTGTTGATAGTGTCATAATGTATAGTGTGGTTGTGAGTCAAGCCCTGAACCTTTAGGACCAACTGGTCCCGAGCATGAACCATTCCCCTTCCCTTAAACGCTCCCCTCCCTGCCCCCCTGCTACACGGACTCAAAACCGCCCGCCCCCCAACTTTGCAGAGTGCATGCCCCATTCCCACAACAGTTTACATGCGCGCTGGGGTAAAGGACTCTCCGAAGTCAGCGGCCCCTCAGTGTCTTCCCCGGAGGTCCAGCGCCCAGTGTCCAGTGGCGGGCCTTAGGCGTTCTGTAAAATGAGACCGACTAAATGTAGATCCTGGGAGTCATTGTTCTTCGATGTCTTCTTCGCCCACGTCTTCTCTTAAAGGTGTGCCACTTTCCGTTCCTCCACCTGACGCTTGGGATTCCTGAAGACGTGGCGGCACGACCTTTCTGGTGCCGGTTAGATCTCCGAGGGTGTGTGTCCGTTCGCCATCCCTCCAGCCATTCTTGCGCGGATTCCGGGGTATCGAAGAACCACGTTTTATTGTCCGCAACAACCCGCAACCTTGCCGGGAAGAGCATTGAATATTGGAGTTCTCGTGCCCTAAGTTCTTTCTTTACTTTGAAAAAGGTTCTTCTCCTGTGTGCGACATCCGCCGTGTAGTCTGGGAAGAAAGCCACAGTGGAGTTCTGGAGTTTAATAGGGGGGGACGACCGTGCTGCCTGCAGGATGGCATCCCGGTCCCGGAAATTGAACAGTGGGGCAACAATTGGTCGTGGGGTCGCCCCCGGTTTAGGTTGGCCACCCGGCACGAGGTGCGCCCTCTCCACAGAAAAGAAGGTGGACAGTCCCCTTGGTTTAAGTTCGTTCGTAATCAGGCTTTCAACGTACAAGTCCATGGCTCTTGTGCCTTCCGACTCCGGCACGCCAATAATGCGGATGTTATTCCGTCTAGAGCGCCCTTCCTGGTCGTCGAGTTTCTCACGCAGTACCCTGTTGTCCGCCGCCAACTTCTCCACCACTTGCTGAAGGTCAGATACGTCCTCCACCAGGGATTTTGTTACCACTTCCATGGCGTTCACCTTCTCCGTCATTTTATGGAAGTCTGCCCTGAGCAGTGTTACATCGGTGGAAATCGAGCCCACTGTAGTTTGTAAATGTGCCAAGGCCTGCATCACATCGTCCAGCGTCGCCTTCTTGCCCCCTGAGGCATCTGTGGTTTTCCCGGCCGTCCCCGTCCCGGTGATCGGGGAGGTGGTTGGTTTGTCGCAAGCGTAGCGGTCTATTTGGGTCTGCGTGGTGCCAGTCTTTTGTCCCCTCCCCGCCATGCCTGCGGTCTACGCAGTCGTCAAATACTCCCGACCCAGAGGATCGCCTCCTCCTGCTATCGTTATTGTGTGTTGACATCGTCTCTCGAGTTCGCGGTCGGGCTGGGCACTTCACAACCGTCCAGGGGGGGCCAGCGACCAAAGGTCTGCAGATCCACAAAGCCTCTTTTGTGCCAGGCGAGGTCTATAGGATGAGACCCGGTCCGCAGTGGTGAATGTACCCAGCTCAGCTCAGCAGGAAGCGTGCAGCCGACCAGTTCCAGCGCGGGGCTGGATTAACTTGTATGGGGATGTCTGCGTGCGACGCTGTGCAGGGGGCACCAAACGAGCCTTCGCCGCCTAATTTTCAAAGGACGTGTGTAGGCAACGGGCGGGTGGATCCACTCGCCGGGCAAAGCAATGCCGCGCGCGGCGTCGTGCACCTCGATCCCAAGGCCAGGGCGCACCGCCCCTCGAGTGGTGGATCTCGGCGTGTTGCTGTGGCAATAGTTCCCCCGTGTCGCCGTGCGGGACCAGTGCCTGAGGTGCGTCACATGCCCCTCTGTTACTTTCAAAGCCCAGTCCCGTGTAGTCGATCTAGGGTCCCGTCGGTTGGTGGTAGATTCGGGGGGGGGTCCGCCTCTCCAGCACCACGCGGTCCGAGTGGTTGGCCCCACCGGTGGGCCGGAGTAGGATGTGAGAGGCTATCAAACATGTCCACCGAGCCAGTTATCTTGGAGGGCTCAATGCGTCCTGCGCCCTTCCGGTGTGCACCCCGTCCAGCCCGTGTATAAGTGTTCCCCCTCCGCATTCACCGCATCTCACCACGCCTGGGCCAGAGCTCTCAGTCAGTGTTCAATTGGCGCCTGGCGAGTATCGACCCCCGTTGTGTGAAATGGCGGCTCCGCTCCACGTTTTGCAATCTGCCCTCTTACCGGGCCGTAGCGCCTGACGCGGCCACCGGGGTGAAGGGAGAGGAGGGTAGACACCGTTTCTGCTTCTCCGATGCCGATCCGAGTGGCATTGATCGGGGCACTTCTCCGGATCTCCGCACTCCCTCGATGCGTAGGGGCACTTCCGGCGAGGGTCCCCCCGGAGTATCTGCACTTCCTGTCGGGCACGGTCGTCAGGACAGTCCCTGGTCTGCGTAGTCCCTGTGGGCCTGTCCGCAACTGCAACGGCAGTCAGTTTCCAGACTTCGGATTCAGACTCCGCTCGCCGCCGTTTGTACCGCCCGGTCCTGGGCTCTGGTTCCCTCCTGCAGGGATGTAAAATTGTGTCGGATCGCTTGCCGGATCGTCGGAGAGGCCGCCTCAACCACGGAGCCTGTCCCTTATGCTGCCACCATCATCGGCTGCTAGCCACGCCCCCCCCCTTTTTGCCAATTTTGGTGTAATTCCATTCAGCAGTTCGGACTGTAGCCTGTTCCAAAATTTCCTATGGAAATGAACACAGAGAAAATGTGTTTTGGGACCCCCTTTTTTCATGGCCCCCGCTTGATGAATCACTCCAAAATTTTCAAAACAGGAGCTGGCCGGGGCGCCCCATTATATATAAAGATATTGATAAATCAAAAAACGCTTTTTGTTTGGAAACTAGGTTCTAACTATAACTATCCACTGGCAACCGCCAGAAGGCCAGTAGGAGATATATATATATATATATAGTTATAGTTAGGACCTATTATCCATAGGAAAACCGCAACATTCTATTGGTAATAACTTTGACGTCGATTGATGAATCGTCTTGAAATGTTCCAAACTTTTGGCTAGCTCAGTTCCGCTCCTTTATTGAAAGTTTAGAGGTGATTGGTCAAGCGGGGGCTGAGATAAAAGGGGGTCCCAAAACGTGTTTTCCCCATGCAATTTCCCATAGGACCTTTAGCCATGGGTACAGCCCGAACGGCTGAATGTAATTACATCAAATTTGGTAGAGAGGTAGTTCTCAGTTCCGACTTGTGCCTTTTGCTTATATGGTGTTAATCTGTTCAGTAGTTCCTGAGAAAATAACGGTTAAGTTCATTTATATATCTATGGGCGCGGTGGATCTGCTGATTGCGTGAGGATTGGCATCGTAGCATAAGCGCACAGTCCCGATCACGCACTCAATGCTAATTGGCTGTCAAGAGTTTGTAAATATTCAAAACCAGGAACTGTTGGCAGCCATTTTGTGCCTCGGTAGAAGCAAGGATGAGGAAGTCAGTGGAATATCTGTTCAAACGGAGAAAGGGGGCAGGGTAGAAATAATTTTACCCTCTAGACCTGCTTCCAGGGCCCACATTTTTTATTTTAAACCGGGATGCGTGTGTGTGGACTGTGCCTTAAAATAAATAAATAAAAAGGAGTTTTTTAAATAATTCATCTCCGGGGGGTTAAATTCCAGGGGCAAAATTATTACATTTTATGTGGGACCCAGAGGGACGCCCCAGCCCCGGGGATCGTCAGCGCCCGGGGCTATCCAGAAAAAAAATGGTGGGGGGGGGGATCAAAGGTCCTGAAAGCTGCTGGGACCATCAACCGTCGGGGGTTTATGTATTGTGGGAGGGGGACTACCTGGCTCCCCTCCTCGAGCACTCGAGGGCCCCGTTACCCACGGGGCTACAAAAAAAAGTATGGCTAGGAGGGGGGGCTGTAAGGTCTCCAAAGCCCTGGGGACCACCACTCCCCGGGGCATTATGTATTGTGGGAGGGCAAGTTCCTGCAGTGTTCTGGGGTGTCCATCCCGCCCTCCCACAGCAAGGAAATCTCTTTCAAAATCAAAATCAGATTGCTTTTTCACACGGAGAAGTTGTGCATCAAAGGCGTTGGATTTGCACACCCTACAGATAATGAGTCGTGCATCCAGCGCGTGCACACCAGGGGGTCGCACTGAGCACTGCGCTAGGGGCGCGACTTGTAATTTTACCGTAAAAAAATAGCCCCTATTAGTAATTTATAATATCTCCGGGGACCCTATCCCCCGGGTCTTATAAAAAATGTTGGGGAGTGTGAGGGGAGCTACAAAGCCCCCAATGTTCTGCCGGCTTCCCGCGTTCTTTGGGAGTCGGCATTGCTTTTCCGCAAGGGGAGATGCTACTTGTATGTGGAAATTCAATCTGCTTTTTATTTTGAAAGTGAGAACAGATATCTCTGCTCTGTCTTTCAAAATGCAAACTAATTTTGCAATGGGAGGGCGGGAGCCGTGAGACTCCCGCCCTCTCAAAGCAAACAGCAGTGTCCCAGGGGTAGGCACCCCAGGATACTGCATGAGTCGGCCGTGGGGCGTTGCGGTCTCCAGGGGTCTCGAGGGCTCTAGGCATAGGGTCACGCAGTCTGTCTCTAACAAAACACAAATTTCCGGGGGGGGTGTTTCCCGGGGCTTGAGAGGGGCCGTTGAGGCCCACATACTTCTAATTTTGGAGGGGGGCCTTGGACGCGAAAGTGGTGCAAGGGGGTTATAAAACCGGTACAGAGTGTTTTGTTTTACTTTGCTTTCCTTTTTGGTCTTGTAGAGGATCCAGGGTTAATATAACGGTTTTTGTACACCCAGTACCTTTCAACTCTACCCCCAAATGGCGTTCTGCCTGTTACCATAGTAACAGTTCATGAAACACTTAAATGAGCACTGAGGTTAGAAGTTCACCACACTATGTTGGTAATGGAAAAAAGCTGCTGTGCTGGAGTTTTTAAACTTTTCCATAGCAACCGTTAGTCGAAGGTATAGACTCTGGTAAAGATCTGGTAAAGAGTTAGCCTCAGAATTATACTTAAAATTATAAATATAATTTTATTGGGGACCGCTTACCCCACCCAAAAAAAAAGACGTATATACTTTTTTTAATTAACTTTTACTAAAACAATAAATAACTGGAAATGTAACTTTAACAAAACAATATAATAAACAAAATGTGTTATCGAGTCCAATAGAAGTAAGGTAGGTAATCTGCAAAACAAAAAAGAAAATTAGTGTTTGAAATTAGATCGATGTGACTAAATGAGGTCAAACATTACAAATCAAATTAACAGTTGAAGATATTTCCTTCTTTTAATGTGTGCAGTGTGCCTGATACATTTCACATGTCTTATAGGCTTCCTTTTAAGCAGTGTCTGTATGGAAGAGCCTACTGCATCAGATTTACATTACAGATCAACATGTCTTTAAAATGATTCAGAGATGAGACAGAATTATAGACAGGTAGGAGATCAAGTCATTATGCAGGACAATATTCTTTAGGGCTTATTTACAAGACTCTAGCACCAGTTTTGTGTTACTTTTCTCATGTTGAAAGTGACGCAAAAGTGGCACAAGGGACTTGTAAATATCTAGGTTGCTCTGCTTACCTTGTGTAAACACTGTGGCCAACAGAGTTCACAATTTGAACTCAGCTTTGGTTGGTCACGACAGAGTGGACAGCAGCGTCCATAAATTTAAAAGAGAAATAATGTGAGAGGGAGAGAGAGAAAGAGAGAGAAAACGACATTAAGACTGCGAGAGAGTGAAAGTTATAGATGGAGCAGTTAATGGTGGAGAAAATACTTTTAGATCACCTTTTGCCTTAGTTGTGTGTCCAAGTATGTGCTGGTTCATAGTGCACCCTCCAGTTTAGTGACGTAAAATATATTATATAGAGTTAGTCATAGTATAGTACATACAAAAGTGGCATAAGGGGCTTGTAGATTTGCCTCTCAGACTGTGGTAATCTATCCATTGTCACTGCTTGGAGGTAATTGTACATACCTACGCAGTGAAGCTACTGCACACTATCCACTCTCTCCTTTCACAGATGACTTGTCGTTGTTTCGGAAAGAAGCTTTTTTGCTCACCCTGTGCCATTGGCATGATTCAAAGAGGGTGCACCACGTGTTTTAGCAGCCTTCTCAAAAGTTGTTTCGATGGCCATGCATCATCGCAGAATCCTCGAACGTTGAGTTTTAGAGATGCTGGGGGGAAGCCAATTTGTGAAACACAAACTGTAAGATAAAAAGGAAGTTAACATTTTTTATCAAAGGAGAGAGGAATTGAGAGAGTGACTGCAAAGAATATTCGCTGCTCAACTTTCTGTCACCAGTGTGTTTTTCACCACGTGCTGGGACATAATGCACCCTGAAGCTCTACATTTAAAAGATAGTAAAAGAAAGATGTTATGTTTGGTAATTGTTACTATCTTAATGTGGAGTTGAATAACATCGGCCTTTCACACACGTCCCCTCTCACATTTGAAAGAACTATTTGTATAGTTTATATTCCGGACGTTTGAGCGATTATAAAAACATTCCCGCTATTGGAATTTTTTTTTACATGTAATTTGTCACACTATATAGGACTGCGTTTGTCTAAATCACTGTGCTACTTTTTTGTATCCATTCTGCTACAGCCCTTCGACTCCCTATGATGCGCACCCAGGCCTCACTGCTCACCTTTTCGTGGGCAGGACACCTTCTGCATCATGTAGTCCCGATTGGCCACTAAGAAGTCTCATATATGGTGCAGAGTCTTGATATCAGTATGGCTAACGACATACTCGTGCTCCCATCAACATCGCTGGTTCCTCACCCACTCAGTGCTTCTGATACTACTAACTCAGTGAACAAAAAGGCCACACACGTAATGGTGGGCCCCCCTACTCGGTGGTTCGGGCCTACATAAGGCGTTTGAATCACTAGGATGGGCCATCACAGCACTTGGAATGGGAGCAATTCTAAAATGGCGTAGAGCACGTGCACCCCTTCTTTTTTATTGGTACGGTCATGTGTGTAGTGACAGATGCTCTGGTTGGGTGTGGTGTGGGTGTTTACCAGTCATGAGGGAGTGTGTGTGCGCCGTTCTGACAACTAGACCTGGAACTAAGAAATCACTATAATTAAATCTGGGCAATGTTTTGTTGTTGTGTTTTCCTGGAAGCGTAAGTGGAGTGGGCTGGCCTGATGTATGCCAGTGCTGCGTGACGCTCTGAACCATGATTCCGGAGCTATGGGCGTGGTCTCGTCGGGAGCTATATGAGAAATCAAGTGATTCAGGTGTCCGTTTTGTAGTGCTGACATCACCCTGGTCTTAAAAACAAATGTGTCATTATATCTGTAAAGTCCCACAACTTTGCCAACATGGAAGGTCCGGGGTATTACTGACTCTATATTCGTTCATAGTTGCACACATAAAAGATGGTGGACATGACGCATTTCTGCGATTATGAATGTTTGTTGTACATTAAGTGGAGTGTTGTAGCTGTAGCAATACAGGGCTGTGAAAGGTTTAAGTTGCAGTTTTTGGCACATGAAGGGCAGCACAAATTGGGGACGTATGTCTAGTGGTGATGTTGAAGGTGATACCCTAGAGGTACTTGGTATTGCTGGTGGTGGAGGTACATTTTGGCACAATCTTGTACATTGTTTATTATCATAGTTCACATGATGCAGCTATTGAAGGTGCTTTTGCATACTTTTTACTCTGTTTAAATAATTTGAGGCTGAATTTAATGCTGTCTGTAGTGTAGATGAAAAGGTAAATTCAAGTTGTGAACCCTACTGTGCACAGTGTACATAGAAGCTAGTAGTCAGTACAGTTATAGAACAATGTTTGTTTCACTTATTTTAACAAAATCTGAATACATACAGTATAATTGTCTATGCATTAAATAAATCAAGGTTGAATTTCCTACTGTCTATAGTGTAGATGCAAAGGTGGATTCAAGTTGTATACCCTGCTGTCCGCAGTGTAGATCTTAGGGTGGAGTGCATCATCTGCAATTATGATTGAAGTGGAAGATAGAACATATATGCAGCGTGCATTTTATTATTCAACTAGATGTATAAGTGATATAAAATACGTTTTTCAAGGAAGCATAATAAAGGGATATTGTGTAGGGTTTGATAGGTGTTATACTTAGTTTGGTTACTGAGTTAGTGGTATCTAAAACAAGAAGGTTCTGTGGAGGCTGCGATGATGCGTGGTCCGGGCAGGCTGTATTGATAGTAATGTTTTTTGTGTTGTGAATGGTGCCTTAGTAAGGCCACGTGATAATCATTTTTGGTACACTGAGGTACCAGTACCTTTGGTGCTTAGCGTGTACATATTCTGCGATGATGCCTGGTCTGGGGGAGGGGGCACAGTAATTGGAGTAATGTCTTTTGTTGGTTGGATTCTGCATGAATTCCACTTAAAAGTGATAGTATGCCTCATTGCTGACATAAAACTGTTCACTCTTCTTTCCGATGATTTATGGTGCACTGAGTTAGTGGTATCTTTGGCGATGAGCTTGTACGTACCCTGCAATAATACGTAATGCAGGGGGGCTGTACTGTGAGCAATGTTTTTTGCCTAGTGAATACTGCTTTAATAAGGCTACGGTGAAATGTATCGTGGTGCAGTGATTTAGTGGTACCGAAAGAACTCAGCATGTGTGTACCCTGTGATGATTTGTGTTTCGGGGGGGGGGGGTCGCAGTGGTATAATGTCTCTTGTGTACTGGAATGCATCATGCACAATCGTCATTCTATCTGAAAAAATCTGAACACGTACAATACAATTGTCTCTGCATTAAATTAATCAAGGTTGAATTCCTTATTGTCTGTAGTATACATGCAAAGGTGACTTCAAGTTGTGAACCCTGCTGTCCGCAGAGTACATCGAAGGCTGTAGTTGACACAGACATTGAGGAATGCTTTTTTGTTACAGACTTTAACAAAATCTGATGACACAGTACTATTTTTCTGCCTTATATAAATCAAAACTGGATTTTATGTTGTCTGTAGTGCTTATGTGCCACTGGTATCAAGAGGTAAACTCTTTTGATCGCAGTGTACATTTGAAAACAGAACTCACTACAGTCATTGAGGAATGTTTTTTATGGTATCCTTTATCAGAATAATCTTTGCCTTACATAAATCAATAAATCAAGGATATCTTGGATGATGTCAGTAGTGTAGATGTAAAGCTGAATTAAAGTTGTGAACCCTGTTGTACGCAGTGTAGATTTAAGGCAGTAGTCGACACAAAGGTCGATGAATGCTATTTTGTCACAGTTAACAGAATCTGAGGACACAGTACACGTGTCTCTGCCTTAAATAAAGCAAGGCTGGATTCAATGCTGTCCATAGTGTTGATGCAAAGCTGAATTCATGTTGTGAACCCCGTTGTACGCAGTGTAGATTGAAGGCAGTAGTCGACACAAAGATCAATGAATGCTATTTTGTCACAGTTAACAGAATCTGAGGACACAGTACAATTGTCTCTGCCTTAAATGAAGCAAGGCTGGATTCAATGCTGTCCATAGTGTTGATGCAAAGCTGAATTCAACTGGTATCTAGTTGTCAACTCTACTGACCGCAAAATAGATTGAAGGCAGTTCTCAGCAGAGATACTGAAGACAAATTTAGATCCAAAGTTGATTTCAAGTTGTGAACCCTGCCATCCGCAGTGTCGATGGAAACCACTAGTCGATACAGACATAAGTCTGCGGTGATGTGGCACTGAGTTTGCAATTGGCCTGTGTCAAGGAAGCACGCGGTCATGGCGGCAGCAACGTGGCAGGGTGGGGACCTTCGCTGCGGCGCAGTCTCTTCTCTTTGCAGAAGTGAACCACACCCAAGGCGTAGACTAATTATTTACAGTCGTACATTCACGTTGTTTACATTGGACTAGCCAACTCCACTTCTATTTCAAAGAAGGGGGTGAACACAGCTACATGACAGAAATATTCCTCAGTGTCAGAGATAATATGGTTGCATCCACTATTCAGTACACTACACGTATCAATGGTATATCTACACACTGAAAAGTTTTTGATTTCTATAATGAATTGTGCATAGTATTTCACCGGTAGTCTTAGCGTTGTGTACATTATTGTTGATGTTCGAGTTTTTTCCCTTATACATACTTGGTTGCCAAATCTCTGTAGATTAAGCTAGTGTGCTGTTGAGGGGATATATTATTTTGGAAAGGTTTGTTGTCCTGTTTTGCACTGCCTTTGAGGTAAGAGGAAGGAGAGGTCCGAGGGGTGGTTGTAGTGGTAGTGGCGCTGAGTACTGTGATTTTGTTGGGTGTTGGAAGTATATAATTACAATCTCTAACACATATTGCTCTTTAAACATGGGTGTGAGTTGGATGTAATTCACGTAGTACATGTTTGACGTTTTTACAGTAGTTAATTGTTGATGTTAATTTGTTAGTGGTAAGTAGAACTATTGCCTGATTTTTTACGTAGCATTGCAGATTTGGTTTCTGGTTGAAAATTTGGGGAAGTGGTCAACATAATAAGTAGAAATTGTCATTTAAAAAACCTTTGAAATTCACTGAAAAAAACATAGGTTTCAAGCAGGTTATAGTTAGGAATTATCATTTAAAAAACCTTTGAAATTCACTGAAAGGCAGGCTATAGTTAGGAATTAGCATTTAAAAAACCTTGGGAATTCACTGAAAAAAAAGAAAGGTTTTAGGAATGTTATAGTTAGATGGACATTTACCTCATACAAAACCATTGAAATTTCTCTGTTATAGTTAGTTGTACTAACTGTAATTCTTGCGCCCACAATCCACTGGTGATGATGTCACATATTATATCATTCATGACATGGTCAGTGACATCACTGATGACATCTCAAATGACATCACCGATGACATCCACGTGACAATCATATACACCTCATCATACACTACTATAATCTATCATCACTCACTGTAAAATATAGAGTACCATATTTGAATCAATTGACACACCAATACACATATCTAAAACCCCACTCAGTCATTCTTAGATCTACATAAACATGTAATCAACTATCTATAGATTCACTCATACATGCTGTCAATGATCAATAGAACACTATGAAACATACGTATACACCTATATTGACATTCCACACCAGCACACATCCTATTTACTTATGCAGTCATCCTGCTCACTTATGCAAACAATGGATCATACTTTATTTTACTGAGCTATACACTTATGCAAACACCACTTCATTTAATCATATAGATAGTAACTCATACTTAGTGTGTTATAAAATCACTATTACAATCACTCATGCAATCACTGAGTCTTATGTATACTTATTTATATACAACAAATGTCACATACACTGCCTTTTATTATTCTAGTTTGTTGGACATGTACCATTGAGAGATATATTTGCTCATCAGCACATCCATATACATATTCACTCACCCAAGCAAGTATTATAACATGTATTCTTAACATCATATTCCTACTGAATCAACTATTGACCCATCTTTGGGCAGTCACAGACCCCCCACCGAACCACACACAGATTCACTCTCCCATACAAATAATCAATTAACTAACCAATAACTGATATAGACTTTCGCGGAGCACTCTCGGGTTTGACAAGCCTTTATTTCACCCAGCATGACGCGTTTCATCTCTCAGCTTTTTCAAATGCTTTTCGGTGAGCAAGGTGGGTACTGGCATTCTGGTGTATTTAAAAGCCTCATTAGGCTCCTCCTGCACAGCGTTCAGCAAAGGGGGACTGCACTCACACCACAGTCCTTCCTGATTTCATTAGCCGCCATCTTTGAGTGTATATCCCTTTTATGCACGTTCTATCGTAGTATGTAATTCACAGTGTTCTTAGTTTGGCGTAAACTTTTATTCAGTGATTGGGAAAAGGAATCATACCTCGCTGATGGTACTGTAACACTGTGCTTTTAATTAGAGAGCCTCAATGTCCATGTTAACAACCCTTCATCAGCCGCTTTTCTGCCATCTTGTTGACCTTGTGCCTAAGAACGTTGATTATAGTAATCTCCGCTCCTCCATGTAGTCATGTACCGGCTTTGTGCTGGCAGGTATGTGGTTCACTTGACTGCGGCGGTTCTGGCAAGACAAATTTAAAGTTCCAAAAATTTGCCACACAAACTTGCCGAACTCTTTACTTGACAGGTTCTTCCTTTGAGCAAGTGGCGTGCTCGCTTACATTAATCAGCAAAAGGGGGTCCCTACTTCCAGGAACACACACGGAGCACTCTCAGGTTTGACAAACCTTTATTTCACCAAGGCTTGCCTATAACGTAATATCTTAGGTCTTGACTTTTAGATTTGTGTTGGGTTTTAAAATTGCACGCCACAGGGTAGGTATTATCTTGATTATTGATCACCCATATGTGTTGTAAAATCCTTTTATGAACCTGTAATTTGGTGCTGCCTACATACTGTAATATATATATTCCAATGAGAAAAAGGACACCAAACAACTTCATTTCCCAGACTATATTTATCAGGGTGAGATGGGTTTTTTCCAAATGAGCACCGTACAAGGGGGAAGAGGGAGAATGAACAATGAACAAGAAAACCCCCCGAAACTAGGAGATCAAAGGGGAGCACAAAGAGGTCGAGGAACAATAGGCAAAAAATTGTAAATGAAGAAAAGGATAAGTTAATCATTAACCTCTCTTTGAAAAGTCTGAATGAACATCATGTGAAACTTCTGAATAAAGGATCAACTTTTTGTCTGCACTCTGGGTTTGATCGTGTGAACACAAGGATTGATCTTTATGGCCTCTCCCCAAGCCAATTGTGGCCCTGTGGACCCCTTCCCATGTGGCCCAACCACATCTCCCTGGTGACCTGTCCCCACCCACGGCACCCAGTGTGCTTGTTGGGGACCACTAGGAGAAAGTCGAGGCCCCGCAGTCCCAGCCGGATCACCACCTCCTGAAGGAACCTCCATTTCTCTTGCACACAGGGAGCTTCTGGAAATGTAGATCCCTGCACGAAAGAGCAATATTTGTAATCTCTTTCCCTGCCTGCAACATTTCAGGCAGGGAAAGAGATGAAAACTCCACTTCCAGTGAGGAGGAGCACGTTGACAGCTCCCGCTTGCTGGAAAGGGAGTGTTTACCTTTGGTTGGCGGAAGCGTTGACAGCTCCCACCAAGCAAAAGTAAACAGCTATTTCCCAAGGGTGGGTACCTTGGGAGATAGCAGGTCCCTAGGGCCATTTGTGGCTCCAGGAGGGGTGTTATGTATTTTAGGATAGTCCTGTATACCCCATTTTTACATACATTGGCCCATCCATATGACAATAACGATTCTAAACAGGTGACCTTTTACCTAGTAGCTTGCTCCTGTCTCTTCGACAACAGGCTCTAAGTATTCTATCATAACCTCTGTACCTGAAGTACATAACCATGTCCCCAGGCACAGCAGATTTATTCTGTATAAGGGTCACCACTTTTTTTCATCTTTGGCCAACAGCCAGCTGTGCATGATCGCGCTTGTTTGGAAAAGCATCAGTGATTGTTTTCAAAACATTTATGATTGTTTTCATAACACCCATGATGTTTTAAAAACATATTGATTCTAGAACAAACCCTGGAGTGAATCCTTTAGTATAAAACACCCTCACTCCTCCCGATAAATTAGAAGAGAATTCCTTCCAAGCTGAGACAGGGCCCTGCATGTTGAATCTTCGACAAGCAGCGGTCTGACATTCCTTGCGGGTTCTCATCCTAGAAGCAGAGACAGGGCCCTTCATTCCCAGCCATCAGGCGAGGGGGCTGGTTCATCCCTGGAGGTTTCTTGGCTACAGATACATATAGCTATTTACACATACAACTACATATCCAGGTTAGGCTAGGTACATTTTAGCAAAATTACTTTGGGCGCATTTTAGGAATATCCACATGCTGCTGTTTTCTCTGAACTGCTTCTATTCATATTATTAGTATTATGGTAGAAATGTATCTACTATTTACTATATTGGTACTAGCAATCTCTTTCATATGCTTCTGTCTCCTAATTGTCACAGCACATATGTTTGTACGAGGCTGTCACTGGACCAATAAATTCATATTGAAACGTGGTAATCGCCATCCTGTTTTGTTTCTGAGAGTAAGCAAGCATGAGTGTCTGAGCGAAACGTACTGTGCTGTTTTTCGCGATCCCTGAGGAATCAGGATTGTCATGTACAGTGGTGGCCAGAGACTACCTATACCACTGTAGAATACAGGAGGATACTAGTGGAACTGTTATTATATTAACTGTAAAGCTAGCTGGTCTAACGGCTGGCATATCCTTTGTGGTGTCTGGAAGCGGTTGGGACACCAAGCCCTTAGTTTAGGTCATTCAAAACACGCAGCTCCTGGGGGACTCCTTAGAACTACATGACAGGGGGACCCTCCTCCTTCGTTCTGCACGGCCAGGCCCGGAGAGGTGGTGGACCACAGGTCGTATATCACCTGGGAGGGAGGCCACGCAGCACCCTGCCTCTTTTTTAAAAAAAAGTAATTGGCCCCAGGGAGATGGTGGGCCCAGGGTAGTCTATGTGTCCCCCTCTTTTAATATGGACATAAGCCCCGGGGAAGTGGTGGTCCCCGGGGCATAATTAAGCCCTTGGTGGGGGCCCCATGCACCTCTCTCTATTTTATTTAACACTACATTCCCCCTGGACCTGGCCCACCCAGAGTCTACATTAAAAACAAGTGTGATGGACGGGGCTTTTTTTAATGCCAGATGTTATCGCAAATTTCACTGTGAATTTACCCTGCCTCCTTTTCTTTTTTGTGCTTTTTGTTGAGACTCGGCTGAAGCCGAGTCCCAAGATGGCTGCCAGCACTTCCTGGTTAAAGTGATTGCAGCCACTCAGAGATTTGCAGACGTCTGCACGAGCTTGTCATTATTTGCGAACAATCCACACCTCTTGATATCCAAATTTGTCTTTCTGTACCAAAAGCTACCTTTCTGGCAAATTTGGTGCAATTCCATCCAGCAGTTCGGGCTGTACTCGTGTTCAAAATCCCTATGGGAATTAACTGGGAAAACACACCTTTTTTGGCCTCCTCTTTTTCTCAGCCCAGCTTCATAAATTATACAGAAACCTTCCATGCACAATTAGAATCATTGAAAAACTTTTTTGTGCAATGATTTTGTAAAGATTCGTCCAACGGCACCTAGATATAGCAAATGCTTTTCCTACGGAACCATGGTCCTACCTATAATTACCTACTGGCAGTGTATATATATTGAGACAAAGGTTCCTGTTGGGAGAGCAATATCTGCTGATTTCTGTGATATTAAAAGAAACATTACCTGCAGCAAACTCGAATCAATGCATTCTCCCATACCTTGCAAAACACCTATACAGCTTGTCCAAGTTCAAAACGGATACAATTTGCAAACATGACCCACCTTTTAACTATTTACTTCAGTACATGGGGTCACTTTTGTTTTCATAGCCAGGCCTATTTTTTGTTCCTGTCTGACGCTGCACATTTTAAAAGGCATGCTCTCTGCCCTTTGAGCATTCAAGGTCTATCTTGGGGATAACTTAGGGGTGACTTATAAGTACAAAAGGAACGTTTAGGCCTGGCAAAACCTCGAAATGGCAGTTTAAAACTGCATTACAGTCAGCAGTAGCAGGCCTTAGACACATGTGAAAGGCTACTTTAGTGGGGGTATAATAAGTGTGTCTGCCCACTAGTAGCCTTTAATTTAAAGGCCCTGGGTACATGTAGTGCCAAATACTAGGAACTTACAAGTAAAGTAAATGTACCTAGCAGGTGTATACTAGTTGTTGACATGTTTTAGTGGGGGCAGAAGCATGTTATCACTGCTTAGAAGTCCAAAAGCCAACAAAAATGGGTTCATCAAAAGAAGGCAGAGGGAGGCGAAAATCAGGGGTAACAATGTAGAAAGGGCCAGATCCAATTCTCTAAATATTCGGTTGGCCCACTTAAAACATGCAGCATGTCAGAAGAGGCAGAGGAAGTCGACAACACCTCTCTGTGGTTTGGAATGGTTGGACTCCAGAGGGTCTGGACATTGTTATGCTGAGTTGTATAGCACTTACTCACCCCTCAGGAGTATCCTGATACAAGAAGCAGCATAAAAAATAAACTGTAGGAAGTCCATCTCTCTCTGGATTGCCCTCACCTTTTCAGGCTCCTTCTACCTACTTTTGGGACTATGCCATATGTTTGTTCTTTATTTATCTCCAAACCCTCATGAGTAGTCGTTTCTAAGGACATTTATTTTTTCAGAGCCACAATGCTAACGTGATCTCTCTTCCTCTTTACACAATTCATGTAAAAGAAACATATTGTTGAAAAGAGACTAAAGATGTAGAAAGATTCTAGAAGGCCAAAATAAAACATTTGAAATCTCTGTAAATATAGTAGCAGTCTTGCAGTGCTATAACTTGTCTTTATGGTCTTTTATCCCCATGTAGGTATAATATAGAATATTGAATATGAATCAATTAATGCATTATTGAATGAATGAATGAATACATGGATGGATAAATAAATGAATGTGGTATTTGTGTAGCACAAATCCAGAAAAAAGGCAGTAGAGTGCTGCACTGGTTCAAAGCACAGTAACATTCAATGAGGGGCTGGAGAGGTAGCTAGGCTCTGAGAGTGGGGGTGACCATTACTTCATTGTGATGTAGTGTTATTTAAAGAGCTGTGTCTTCATCACTTTCCTAAATTGGAGCAGGATTGTGGGGGTGGGAGTACTGATGGATACAATTATATTATTCAAGGCTAGGTGGAAACTATTTAATCAAATATTTAAGATTGATTTTTATATTTACTAAAGAATGGAGAATATACATGTCCTCGAGGACCCCTTGTTTTCACAGAATGGATTAGCAAACTGAAACCATGTCACTTGTACTATGACCGTTAGTTTTCTACCTTTTCTACCTGCTGACAGCTCTTTCATGCTTTTACTCAGCCAAAGGAGGCAGAACTTCCAGCCTGGGTAGCGAATTTCTTTAGCCTTCTGGAAAACAGTATGTCCATGAACCACAGCAACTGACTGCTTTATGAAACAGTTGAAGACATTCTAGGCTTACCAATACTTTAGTGTTAGTAGTGAGAATCACAGTCAAGCCAACTTACCAACCACATAACAAATTAATAAAATAGCTCACCTCCCTCAGAAATTAACTAGAACTGATTGGCCTTCTCTACAATTCTTTTTAAACTCATCCTGTCCCCTTATCATTTAAAGATATATTAAAGGATCTTGATTTGAAGAGGTGCTCAATCTACAGTGTATAGAGTTTAATAAAATAAAAGGTTAAGCTGCAATAGTCGCTCAAACAAATGGCTACCTGTAACAACTGAGTGATCTTTGGGTCAACTCAGGGTTGGTAGTTCTTCATGAGCCTTCATGGACAGTCACCATGTTGTAGAACTATCGCACCAGAGGGGAAGAGGTTAAATCTCATTTACCTAGGACTGCTGGGTTTTACCTCTTTATCAAGCCGGATTTCCAGGGCCTAAAACAATCCTGCATACTGCTGAATATGAATAATGTGCTGGGTCTGCATAGATTAAAAACACAAATAGTCTAATCACTGACAACGCCTCAGGGTAATTATTTGGCCCATCATGCCACCTCAGATAAGACCTATCCATATGCAAATCCGCCTTATTCATCTTCCAGTGGGTACAGTGAAGCACAAGCTTCCAAGACAGATCCTCTCTGAGTCAGAACCATAGTTCAATTATGTCATCACGTCTTATGTTTTCAAAACGGAACATGAGTGAAAAATAGTTAAATATGGACAACTGGTGAAGATTAACTTTAGGAAGTTCACTTCAAACAAGTGAGACTTGTACAAAGTTTTGTGGATTAATGTTTAGTACCTGCATATTAATTGTATCTAATTTTGCAAAAACGATTTCAGATTGCTTTAACAGATATGATTAAAATCTTGAATATTTTACAGAGGATGATGATGATGCAAATGTTAGCATTCATATTCCTTGATTCATTGTACATAACTATCTTACCACATCAGTTTGATGGACTCACCTTTTTGAATCCTTAGGGTGGCACTGAAAACAATGAAATAGTGGGGGCAGCTGATGCAGGGATTAGATTACTGTTATTTTTATTCTAAAATGAAAAATTTAAATTGTTTGCAAGACATCCAGTAAGTGGAGGGCCACATGTAGGCGTTGCAATTGATGGAAGGTTGATGATATCAATTTTATTAATTCTGAAGCATCCAGGATAACTGAGGGTTTCATTCAGAGTTTGGCCCTCGGGATACTCAGTCACAAACCTGATGGATAGCATATTCTCTGTTTTACTAGTGACACAGTATATTAAGTGCTTTTAATATGATGGATGGGATATCAATCACAATTGTCATGGAGTATCCCATCCACCAAACTCTAAATCAAGTTCTAAATTACCATACGTTTTTTATCTTTGCTGCTAATTGTAACAATACAGTCAGTACTTCGTATGTCTCACCATTGTGCCTAACCAAAATTAAATCTTTCCTTTATATTACATTGTGGCATCATCATCATCTCATCAAAAGCTTTTGTTGTAGTTGCTGAGATTATGTGCCTTAGCTTCTTTATCTGAGAAAAGAAGCGCCTTAGTAATAACTGACATCATTTATAGGACTGCCTCGCAGCTCAAAAACAAGAACAATTCTTGTACTTAAAATGTCGGAATTTCTGAGTAATGTCGCTCATTCTTCAATGTTTCTTGTCCAGGAGCATAGCCTCTATTTTGTTACTGCCTATTTATAACGATTCATCCTTTATGCAGTCTTGCATGACTATTGGGTGTATTTTTTAGCTCAAAATGTTCACTGGAAGCCCTCTTCCTAATGTTAGAAAACCTTTCAGACAAGCTAAAAGAAAAAGTTTGGCTCAGAGTTTTTAATGTATAAAAAATGCAATGACCTCAGACACGTTTTGACAGTAACAAATATATTCAGCAAGTCTTGAAGAGCAACTTTAAATGTATTAATTGTGTGGTTGGGGGCATTACATCCTTCAGTTTGCATAATGATTACCTTTCAATTTTTTACAGGTGACAATGGCTAATATTGGAATATATGGAAATGAGTCCTTGGAAACCTGTAAAACTATACTGTACTCTCTTCGAATGGCAACGTGGAATCAAATTTTGGATCCATGGGTTTACATACTTTTGCGGAAAGCTGTTCTTAAGAAACTCTATGGGATAGCTGCAAGGTGTTGTGGTTTAGAGGTCATCACTTTACCAAGTTGGGAACTGAGCTCAATCAAAAATTCTTTAAAGGTTTCAGCAATTTCAGAATCACCAATTTCTTCTAACAGAAAGAAAACGAAACTTAAGAAAAGTCCCAGTGCGGACACGAACATGGAATTAAAGTGACAAATATCAGGACATTCTTGAACATTGTTTACAATCCATATTTGCGCGTTCATGTTCTTTTAAAACAGCAGTGTCTGAATGCTGAGATGATTGCAGTGGATAGCTACTGGTTGGACATGTTTTCGCATTATGGTTGTGAGCGCAACGCAGACCATTGCCTCTGTTAATGCACTATGCAACCCGACAATCATGGTGTCTTGTGTAATTGTGTATAAAATGTACAGTATCTATTAAGAGAGTATAACATGTTTACATGGATTCATATTTATAATTTAAGGGTTCATTTCATGCTAATGTTACAATAAATATGTATGTGACCTCTTCGTGAATTCTCTACAGGTTCTTTATAATCATTCTTACAGCAAATAATGCAAACATAATGTGCAGGTTGATGACTTTCCACATTTTATCATAACAATATCAATGGCACCTATTTTTTCAACAACTCCAACCATACACAGATGTGTGGTGTTTCTGCCTTCAGTAATCTTGGGAAATGTCTTCCCTGTATCCCCGCTGCATTTAGTTCTAGTTCGTAAAAAAAAGTCATGTAATTCCAGTATTGATGTACGTGAGTTTCTCTGATTGTCATTGTCCTACAATTTGGCATACACACATCCCTGTTAGGAAGTGAGTTATTGATGCAGTATATGTGGTTTTCAGATTGAGGGTTTTAAGTACAGATCCCCTGAGGCACCACGGGGAAACAGCCCGAATTGCTAAAATTGTCGCCCAGTAAACCTACAATTGCCTTGAGATACCTTTTTCTGCCTACATCCGAACCGGCTTTCTCACGATCTGGCCTTATCCACTGCAATTTTATTGTTATGGAAGACTGTTTTTTTTAGTAACAACACTAGGCATATCCTATAAAGAAGGCTGCACCTTTTCCTCCCATACACTCCAGAACCACCTTCAACTTTGTACTCCTAATAACCCCTTAAGGCATCTATCTTGGTGGTTTCTTGTACAGCACTGTGGGGCTAGCCTTGCACTGCGCTCTATTAATCTGATACATGTATGCACACACATACCTTCCCATAATGATGTATTAATGTAGGTGTTCCTTAACTCGCCCTGTGCCAATGATATTTATGGAGCAATTTGCATATTAGGGTGAAATGGTTCATTAACAACCTCGTTTAATTGCAGAAAAAAAAATCAACAATTCAATTATATAAAACTTAAAGGAAAGCAGTAAATAAATATTAATTAATTCAATAAGGACATCAGCATCACGTATTATACCAAGCTTGATATAATGGTTGCATCATGTAAGTGAAGCACAATAGACGATGTGCTCTACCATGGGTATGTTGATAGGGGTGGAATTACAGTGGCAAGGTGAGATGTAATGTCTCTACTTTACAACATAATCAAGGAATTAGAAGGTAGACATCACCAACCATCCTTTCTGCTCTGCATTCTGCTGTAGCTGAACTTCAAAGACCACAATGTAATGGGCTATCTGTGTTTAAAAGTGGCAGATTTGCCTTCAGCAGAGTGCTATGGACTCCTCATCATAGACAAGCCTAGAGGTGATGGGTAGAGATCCCCATCCATTACCATTGGCAAGCATCACCATGTAAATGAGGTAGTGCCCCTCTCCTGTCACTGCGAGCTACTAATGTCAAATAAACATTGAGTGTGTTGTGCTGGCATGGCATACATTATTTAGGATTTAACCAGCCTTTGGAAGGTGCATACCAGTCAACATATGTGTGCGCATCTTCTCAACACTCACCAGTATTGCAGGTAATTCCCAAAGAGTACCATTCACCCCTGGGAGAGGACCACAAGGACACCCTCCTTTTAGGATAGGGAATTTCTAGAATCAAACCCGATATGAAGTATTTAGATTCCGCAGTTCTGACAGGTACGTTGCAGCCTCATTAATGTCAGATTGCTTGCTAAACACAGATATGAAATAGTGGACCTCATAAATCTATATGACTTAGATGTTCTACTCCTCAGAGAAAGATGGGCCGATGCAACCTCAGACCCGGATTTTGTGATAGCATCCCCCCAGGGATGTTTGACATTTAGAGCAGATAGACCCATCAAGAGGTGAGGTGGGGTGACTGTTATACATCATGAGCAGTTTGAAGCCACTTTCTCCTCAGTTCCTACCCCCACTGTGAAGCACTTTATTTCGCCCTAGAAATGCAAAAAAACCTTTAAGTGAGTACTACTCTATCGCCCTCCAGACGCCATAGGCAAATTTATCGATAATTTAGATGCTCTTATGGTACCTATTTTCTTCACAAACGAGTTCACTGTACTGGGCGACTTTAATGGATATGGGGATAAAGACAACATTTCTCTTCTAGAGACTCTGGGACTCTAGGGTTATCACAGATGGTGCACAAGCCCACACATGTGGCAGGACACACACTTGATGGCATTTTTACATCTGCATCGTGCCTAACATTTAAAGAAACCTATCCCCTTACATGGTCAGATCATTCTATAATCTTATTTGATTACACAAGCCTAAAAGTCCACGAGAGAGAAAGAGCCAAATGCCATCAAGTAGCCTATAAAGCCTGGAACAAGGTTGACACAGCTATATACCAGTCACAATTGGACTTGACGTGGTAACATTTAAATGTACATACAGACTTGGCAGTCATCAAATACACGAAGTGGCTGAACAAAGCCTTTAGGGCTATGGTACCCATCTGTAAAAATTCAAGGAATCGAAACTCACCATCGGACCCTGGTTTACGGAGGCCCTGCGACAGGAAAAACAAAAAAGCTGCAGACTCGGAAGACTCTGGAGAGAAAAATATGATATAGCAGATAAAAGCAACTACAAATCCACATTGGTCCAATATAAAACCATGCTGATTTCAGAAAAAAAGCCTTTTACACAAGGCAGATTGAGAGTGCCAAGAACTTGTCCAAAGATCTGTTTGGAGTGGTAAAGAGGCTCTCCGCCCTACCTAAGAAAAAATCCACTAAGAATAATCAACGCTTCTGTGATGACATTGCCAATGCCTTTAGAAATAAAGTTAAATACATCTATGACTCCTTTGAGGCCACTCTCAAACATATACGTACTGAGGAACTCCCTAGTTTAGATACCAAAGGATCATCTTTTCACAGATATCTACCGAACTAGTGGAAAAACATATCGGGGAAATCACATCTGGATTCCCATTAGATCCTTGCCCCCGCATAAGTGCAAGATATAGTGATGGAGGTGAGTCCTTTGCTCGCAGAATCATTTAACAGCATGTTTACGTCTAGTATCTCTTCGGCTCTATGGAAGGATGTGTCAATACTTGATAAAAAAAAACAGTCTGGACGAATGAAACCCAAACATCTATCACCCAATAGCCAAGATGCCACTCCCAGCCAAGGTAGTGGAGAAAATTATAAACAAGCAGTTCGCTCATTTAATCCAAGAAAATGATTTACTTGATTCCTTTCAATCTGGTTTTCGACCTGCTCACATTATGGAAACTGCATTTATCAAGGCCACCGAGGAGATTAGGTCAGTGATGGACAGAGGGGGTGCTGCCAACCTCATCCCCCTCGATCTATCAGCAGCGTTCAACACTGTTGATCATAATTTACTGCAATTGAGTCTGGAAACATTAGGGGTTAAGGGTATGGCACTGGCATTGCTATCCTCCTTTTTGAAGGAAAGAAGACCAACAGTGACCCTGGACCAGTTTAAATCAACCCCTTATATCCTTCCATGTGGAGTACCAGAGGGCTCTTCACTTAGCCCATCCCTTTTTTAATTTAAATGTATTTTTTATTTTTTATTTATGCGTTTTTATACTGCGCGGACTTTATCCAAAGGCGTTAGAGCGCTTCACAATAGAAACAGTAATGATACATGAAGAGAAAATTACAAGTGAGCAAATTACAAAAGCAAACATTAAATTACATGAGGTAAAAGTGACAATTGTGAGAAAACAAAATACATGAGGTAGCAAACGGTGCAATACAGGAGGAAAAAGTTACATGTGTGCAGGTTACAAGAGAAAACAAAGTACAATTAGAGGTATAATACTGCAATATATGGCAGACACTCAAGCACAAGAACAAACGTTACATAGGTAATGGTGGCACTTGTGCAAGTATCGAAAGCAAACAAAATGTGAGAGGTAGCAAACAGTGTGTTACCAGAGAAACGTGGCGTGTGCATGATACAAAAGAGTACCAAACACAGGTACAAGGATAATACTGCAATAAAGGGCAGACACTCCAACCACAAGAACACACTGAGAAGGCACTTCCATAGTCATGGAGAATAGAATTTCCTATATTGCAGGGTCTCCCTTGAGATAATAGAGAGGGCGTGAGTTAAATTTAGAAGTGTCTTTGGAGGAGGAGAACTTTGAGGTCCGTTTTGAAGGCCTGGGAGGAGGTGGTGGTCCGGAGCTGAGGCGGAAGTGAGTTCCAGATTTTCACTGCGTTGCCTGAAAAGGATTGGGCCATCGATCTTTTATTCTTGAGAGTGGGAGATTCAAGCAGTAAATTTTCCGCATTACTTGATGGTCTAGAGCCTCCGGAAAGTTTCAGTTTATTCACCAGGTAGCGTGGAGAGGAAGAGTGCAAGTATTTGTGCTTTCAGTTCTGATCTTCGTAGCAGAACTGGCCCCTTTGATCAAGCATTTTGGCTTCAGTCTTACTTCATACGTCGACTATTCCCAGATTATAGTTGCAGCGTATAAAGATCAAGCATCTACAGCACTGCAGTTTCAAAACTGTATGGTGGAAATAAACAGTTGGATGGGCAATCACTGTCTCAAACTTAACTCGGGGAAAACCAAAGTAGTTTTCTTCGGGAACCTACAACCCAGATGGGATGGCCTTTGGTGGCCAGCTGAGATGGGTGAACTGCCAAAACCAGTACAAAAGACAAAAAATCTTGGGGAACTGATTGATAACCAACTAACCTTATTTCAGCAGACCAATGCAATTGTGTCGGCCTCCCATCATTTTATTGGGAAACTGAAGAAGATTCTGCCTTATATCCCCATCGATTGCAGGAAGACGGTAGTGACTGCACTTGTGCTGTCAAAATTAGACTAGTGCAACAGACTCTACCTGAATATGCAGAAAATTATTTTTTAAAACTATAACTGGTTCAAAACACAGCCTCAAGAATCCTACTTAATATCCCTAAGTTTGAGTCAGTAACTAAGAAAATTCAGAGACTCCACCAGCTCCCTGTGGCACAGCGTATCAAGTTCAAGGCACTATGCTTAGAATATAAGGCCCTTAATAGAGCTGGACCAGTGTTTCTTAAAAAAACCTTTCCCTTGGTACCCTCCTGCCAGACAGTTGCACTCCACTGGCACAAGTCTTACTATGACTCTGAGGATCCAGGCCTCCAGCTGGGGAGGCCGAAGCATTTTGTATGGTACAGCAAAATTATGGAATACGCTTCCAATTGATATCAGAGGTATGAGCTCACTTACCACTTTTAAAAAGGGAAACAAAACATGGTTATTTCAGATCTACGTTCTCCTGCTATGGGCTTACTACAGTGTTAGCGCCAAGACACCTCCGGGTATTTGTGCTGTCAATATATTTTATTCAGCCAACAAACAGTTGTTCACAAGGAGCTCATTTGAACAACAAATGTAAGAATAAAGCAAGGAGTCTTAGGTCCTTGCATAAAAGTCAGAGTTTGTAGTTAGGATGGCGAATTGTATCCTTCTAACACTGTTATTATATTGGTTCAGTAATGAATAAATCAATGTTTCTTGATATTGAAGCCCACAAACAACAAAAAGATACTATCAAGTCTACTTCAGCCCAACATGGGCATCATTTTTATTTTGCACAGGACCATCATAAGAAAGAAGAGTAAAACAATTACTGTGGATTCACACTATATACAAGATAAAAAGTGATTGAGGTGACTTTTGTGCCCCAGAGTAGCGACCATAACTAACAGTGGCATATTATACAGTGAGTAATATAAGGAAACAGTTGGTTATTGGAGTAGTGGGCAAGGTCCCTTATGGAATGAAGTTTCAATCCACTTATTAGATGTTTTTCTAATGTCCTAGGACTCTCCCTCCTTTTGTGGATGACGACGTTTTGACCCTCTCGGGTTACGGGGTCTGTTCAGGACAAGGTGTGCTGGGGACTGCAAAGGGACAGAAAATTTATATAACGAACGCTTAAAGTGAGCAGTGAATGGGAAAATAACCTAAAATGGCCTTTCCCCAGGCAGTTACATTTGGCCAGAGGTATAGAAAGATCTTCTGGATGTCGATGGTCAATATACAGTTACCTAGTGGAACAATTAAGCATTTTTAGAATGTGTGGAAAGGGTGATCAAAACAAACTAGAGGATGCGAAACAGAACAAAGCTGGATATGCTTCCAACAAGGAATCCGTCACTATGGCTTTCAATTAGTTATCTGAAGTCAAGAGGGTACCTATTAATTAAGAACCCTAATTAGGTGGACATACATCATTGTAGCAGACAATAGTAGGAGGAAAGCGTTTCCTGTACTCACCAATAGTCAGGAAAACTGATGAGTAAATATAGGGCACGTTTCACCCTGTCAAATAGATTAGGGACTCATACTAGAATCAGTCAAGAAGAAGGGGGCACTGGTAACCCAGGGAAAACATGCTGAATTTCCTTTCCTATCCTTGACACGTATGTATGAGATAGTACATTTATGATTAATATGATTGAGGGAATGGACTATAATCCACAGGGCTTGGTCGCCCCACTCACTGCTGCCGTTCCTGCCTGCCTTTGCCGCCTCCTGCCTGCAGATTCCTTCGCTCGCTGCCCGCTGCTCCTGGAAATGTCCCGCTGCTCCAGGGAATTTCCCGCTGCCCGCTGCTTCTTCGAATTTCCCGCCGCTGCCTCCCTGCGGCCCCGCCCCCCTGTGATTCCATTCGCCGTCCCGCTCCCGCCACCCAGCTGCTCCTCCCTCCCGGCTCCTTACTTAAGGGGACCGTAGGGGACCATAGAGTGTGACCGCTCAGCCCTCCACAGGGCTTGGTCGTCCCACTCACTGCTGCCGCTCCTGCCTGCCTTTGCCGCCTCCTGCCTGCAGATTCCTTCGCTCGCTGCCCGCTGCTCCTGGGAATTTCCCGCTGCTCCTGGGAATTTCCCGCTGCCCGCTGCTTCTTGGAATTTCCCGTCGCTGCCTCCCTGCGGCCCCGCCCCCCTGTGATTTCATTCGCCGCCCCGCTCCCGCCACCCAGCTGCTCCTCCCTCCCGGCTCCTTACTTATGATAACCCCAGAGCGACCGCGCAGCAGACGCGCGCAGCGGGAGCGCCGATTCCGCGCCTGGCCCGCGCCCAGCACCAGGACCCCTGGCCCTCTCCGCCCAGGCAAGACGACCCGACTGACCTACGACGCCGCCACTCTCAACGCACTCAATGCCGGCTGGACCCACGCCTGCTGCCGAGCCACCCCGAGACGCACCCACGGACCCTTCACCAGAGGTGACCTGCAAGTTCACCTGCATCCGAACCTGCCCAGCACCCGCCAAGACAAACACCAGCAGCAACCACCTCAAGTGCATCCTGATCAACACCCGCTCCGTCCACAGACACGCCGTGGTACTCTGGAACCTCCTCGACGCTACATCACCGGACGTCGCCTTCCTCACGGAAACCTGGATGAACGCCTCCTTTGCACCCGACATCGCCATCCCGGACGGGTACAAGATCATCAGGAGGGACCGCATCAACCAGACCGGAGGTGGCATCGCCATCGTCCACAGGAACACCATCCGCATCACGACCGACGCCAACGACTCCTTCGCCGCAGCCGAACACCTCCACTTCCAGATTCACACCGACCCTAAGACGACCCTCAGAGGCACCCTCGTCTACAGACCCCCGGGACCACGCACACAATTCAGCGAAGACATCACAGACTTCATCAGCCCGCACGCTCTCCCCTCCACTGACTACATCCTCCTTGGGGACCTCAACTTCCACCTGGAGAACAACAAGGACCGCAACACCAACGCCCTGCTGGAAAACCTCGCCAACCTCGGACTCAAGCAACTGGTCAACACCCCCAGCCACTACGCCGGCCACACGCTTGATCCCGTCTTCTCTTCCAGTAAGTACATCACCATCAGCCACGCCACCGGACTCCACTGGACCGACCACACCTGCGTCCACTTCAGCTTCAAAAGATCCACGACCCACCACCACCCGCAACAGGTATCTCACAGGAATTGGAGCAAGATCACCGCAGACCAGCTCACCACCTCCCTCAGCCAGAGCCCACCCGCCAACACAACGGACCCCAACGAAGCAGCCCGCAACTTCACACAGTGGCTGACCGCCTGCGCCGACGACCTCGCGCCACTAAAGTACCCTCCCAGCAGACCCAGAAGCAAGAAGGCAACCTGGTTCACCGACGACCTCAAGTACTCCAAGAAGACCTGCCGCACCCTCGAGAAAGCCTGGCTCCTCGACCGGACCACCGACAACATGACCGCCCTCAAACACGCTACCCGCAAGCACCACCAGCTCATCCGCACCACCAAGAAGAAATCCCTGAAGGAACGACTGGACAACAACGCCCACGACAGCAAAGAGCTCTTCACTATCGTCAAGGAGTTCTCCAACCCCAGCACCGGCACCAACGACATCACTCCGTCACAAGACCTCTGCGACTCCCTCGCCTCGTTCTTCCACCGCAAGATCGCCGACATCCACAACAGCTTCGGTGCCCCACCCACGCACCCAACCGTCGAACCAATGCCCCCCCACCGCCACCCTTCGCACCTGGACCACGGTGACCACCGAAGACACAGCCCGCACGATGAACACCATCCACTCCGGATCACCAACCGACCCCTGCCCACACCACGTCTTCAACAAGGCCGACTCCACCATCGCACCCCAACTCTGGAACATCATCAACGCCTCCTTCAACACCGCCAGCTTCCCGGAGAGCTGGAAGCACGCCGAGATCAGCGCCCTCCTGAAGAAACCTACAGCGGACCCCACCGATCTCAAAAACTTCCGCCCCATCTCGCTCCTCCCTTTTCCTGCTAAAGTCATCGAGAAGATCGTCAACAGACAGCTGACCGCCTTCCTCGAGACGAACGGATCCCTCGACCCCTCGCAGTCTGGCTTCAGAGCCAACCACAGCACCGAGACCGCCCTCATCGCAGCCACCGACGACATCCGGACCCTGCTCGACAAGGGGGAAACAGTGGCCCTCATCCTCCTGGACCTCTCCGCTGCATTCGACACGGTCTGCCACCGCACCCTAGTCCAGCGCCTCAGCAACATCAGTATCCAAGAGAAGGCACTGGAGTGGATCATCTCGTTCCTCGCCGGAAGAACACAAAGAGTCCGCCTCCCCCCGTTTCGCTCCGAGGCCACCGAAGTCATCTGCGGCGTCCCGCAAGGATCTTCACTCAGCCCCACCCTCTTCAACATCTACATGAAACCTCTAGCAGCCATCGTACACCAGCACAACCTCAACATCATCTCTTACGCCGACGACACCCAGCTGATCCTCCCCCTCACCAGAGACCCCGACACCGCCAGAACCTGCCTACACAAAGGGATGAAAGACGTCGCTGAGTGGATGAAGGACAGCCGCCTGAAACTGAACTCGGACAAGATGGAAGTCCTCATCCTGGGATCTTCGCCCTCCGCCTGGGACGACTCCTGTTGGCCCCCAGCCCTGAGCACCGCACCCAAGCCAACCGACCACGCACGCAACCTGGGCTTCATCCTGGACCCCTCCCTCTCGATGACCAGACAAGTCAACGCCGTCTCCTCATCGTGCTTCAACACCCTGCGTATGCTTCGCAAGATCTTCCGCTGGATCCCGACCGAGACCAGGAAGACTGTCACCCAGGCACTCGTCACCAGTCGACTGGACTACGGAAACACCCTCTACGCCGGAACCACAGCCAAGCTACAGAAAAGACTCCAGCGCATCCAGAACGCCTCCGCCCGACTCATCCTGGATGTCCCCCGACGCAGCCACATCTCCAGCCACCTGAGGAACCTGCACTGGCTCCCCATCGACAAGAGGATCACGTTCCGGCTCCTCACCCACGCACACAAGTCTCTCCATGACCTGGGCCACAAGTACCTCAATGACCGCCTGACCTTTTACACGCCCACCCGCCAGCTACGGTCCACCAGCCTCACCCTTGCAGCCGTACCACGCATCCGAAGAGCCACCGCCGGAGGAAGATCCTTCTCTTACCTGGCTGCCAAGACTTGGAACTCCCTCCCCATCCACCTTCGGCTGACCCAGGACCATCTCGCCTTCAGGAAACAACTCAAGACCTGACTGTTCGAGCAGTAGCATACCCCTCCCCCCAAGCGCCTTGAGACCCTCCCGGGTGAGTAGTGCGCTATACAAATGGCATGATTGATTGATTGATTGGAAGAGACACTTGTGACGTTAGACATTGAATCTCTGTACACTCATATACCGCAGAGAGAAAGTATAGAGGTTATTAAAGAAATTCTGGCCACCCGACAGGATTAGTCATTGAGTTACTAAACATTGCGGAAGTCTTTCTTCTTCAATACCAGATACTATTAACAATGTACAGGGACATCCATGGAAGCGATTTCCGCACTAAATCTGACTAATTTGTACGTTGGCAATTTAGAAAGTGAATTTGTCACTTCCAACACTAACCCATTCATCAGGAATATCAAGTGTTTGAAAAGATACATAAAAACATTTGTTTTATGATATGGAATGGCAACCTAGACATTCTAAATAACTTCATTACCTACCTACACCAATGTCAATCAGCTCTCACCATCACCCACCGTATAGAGAAAGAGAGCATTCCATTCTTGGACTTGAAAATACTGAATAAAGACAATTACCTGGAAGTCAGCCTATACAGGAAAGCAACGGAGCAAAACACATTGTTGTGGTACAATAGCTTCCACCCTTATTGGATGGTTACTTTCCTATTCACAGCTCACTTTAAGCCTTCGTTATTTTAATGTACCCCTTGTCCTGAAGAGACCCCGTAACCCGAGAGGGTCGAAACATAACCGACTACAAAAGGAGGGAAAGTCCTAGGACATTAGAACAACTTTTAATAAGTGGATTGCAACTTTATTCCAGAAGGGACCCCCCCACTACTACATTAACCAACTGTTTCTTTTTCCACTGTTGCGCGGGGACACACTGGTTCAATGTAACCATGCACTTTACAAATGCAACTATTATTATTATTATTATTATTAGTCACTGTATAATATGGATCACTGACTAAATATCGAGGGAAAAAATATCGACTACCCAAAATATAGATTCCAAAATATCGACAGACAAAATATCGAAATCCTATCTACAAACAGGTAAGTACCAAAAGAGCGACCCCAAAATATCGTTTATATATATACATTATAAAAATATCAAATTTCCTAAAATTAATGTAAAATCATAAAATTATTAAAAATAAATAGCTAAAATATACTTAAAAATACTTAAATTACCTTAAAAGTACTAAATAACTAATTTAACTTATAAAAAAAATACAATCATATCTGTTAAAACATATATATATATTAACATAATATTAATAAAAAATGCACACTATTATTACCGCAGGATAGCGGAGGTGTCAAAATTACTATTCCCACTCCTGGAAGTGCAACAGTAGGGAAAGCGTTGGATAGCGTAGGGGTAAAAATTACTATTCCCACTCCAGAGAGTGCAACAGTAGGGAAAGCGTTGGATAGCGTAGGGATAACAATTACTATTCCCACTCCAGAGAGTGCAACAGTAGGGAAAGCGCTGGATAGTGTAGGGGTAAAAATTACTATTCCCACTCCAGAGAGTGCAACAGTAGGAAAAGCGTTGGATAGCGTAGGGGTAAAAAGTACTATTCCCACTCCAGAGAGTGCAACAGTAGGGAAAGCGTTAGATAGCGTAGGGGTAAAATTTACTATTCCCACTCCAGAGAGTGCAACAGTAGGGAAAGCATTGGATAGCGTAGGGGTAAAAATTACTATTCCCACTCCAGAGAGTGCAACAGTAGGGAAAGCGTTGGATAGCGTAGGGGTAAAAATTACTATTCCTACTCCAGAGAGTGCAACAGTAGGGAAAGAGTTGGATAGCGTAGGGGTAAAAATTACTATACCCACTCCAGAGAGTGCAACAGTAGGGAAAGCGTTGGATAGCGCAGGGGTAAAAATTACTATTCCTGCTCCAGAGAGTGCAACAGTAGAGAAAGCGTTGGATAGCATAGGGGTAAATTTTACTATTCCCACTGTAGTGAAAATAAATTAATATAATTCACATAATTATCAATTAATCAATTAAGAACAATTAATTATCAATTAAGAATTAATTAATTATCAATTAAAAATTAATTAACAATGTAATAAAAAATACCAATTAATTAATTAACATATTTAATTAATTATAATTAAATTCCTTCCCACCCTATTCCCCTGTAAACCCACAACCCGCTACAGAAAATAAATTAATTTAATTTGCATAATTATCAATTAATCAATTAATAAAAAATATTTATCAATTAAGAATGAATTAATTACCAATTAAAAATTAACTAACAATTTATTCTAAATAAATAGCCAATTAATTAATTAACATATTTAATTAATTATAATTAAATTACTTCCCACCCTATTCCCCTATAAACCCACAACCCGCTACTGAATTAAATTACACAATAATTAAATGACATAAAAATTAATTACTTAAAATAAATTACAAAAATATATACACTTTTCACACATATACTAATATAAAAAACACTTTAAAAAATTCGATATTATTAAAAATTCGATATTTTTAATAAACTATATTATGTACTTCGATATTTTGACTGTCTATATTTTTAAAATCGATATTACATTACTTACCTTCAAAACGATATTTTTGATATCTATATTCTGTCCATTCGAAATTTTGTCCATTCTATATTTTGGACTCGATATTTTGGTTTGTCTATATTTTGGAATCGATATTTTGACCATTTACCGTATAATATACCACTGTTGGTTATGGTCACTACTCTGGGACACAAAAGTCACCTCAATCACTTTTTATCTTGTATACAGTGTGAATACACAGTAATTGTTGTACTCTACTTTCTTATGACTGTCCTGTGCAAAATAAGAATTACGACTATGTTTGGCTGAAGTCGGCTTGATAGAACCTTTTTGTTGTTTGTGGGTTTCAATATCAAGAAACGTTGATTTATTAATTATTGAACCAATATAATAACAGTGTTAGAAGGATACAATTCGCCGTTCTAACTACAAACTCTAACTTGTATGCAAGGAAATAATACTCCTTGCTTTATTCTTACATTTGTTGTTCAAATGAGGTCCTTGCCAACAATTGTTTGTTGGCTGATTAGCTATACCCAGTTCACAGGGACTTATAGGTTGCTCTTGTTTTTTGTTACAATACATTTTATTAACATAACATAACATTACATCGACTTTCTCCACCAGGCCAAGACATTTTTGTTCAGACTTTTAGTGCATCAGCAAATTGTAATGTATGCAACGGTGAGGAAAATTGTCCATTCTGCTCCATTTCCCAGCTTCACTGGCAGCAAGGATTTACTTTGGGTACTACTACTCCATTGACTAGTATACGTAGGCTGCTATCAAACAAATACAGAACAGCTCCATAAATTCAATGTATTCACAAGGGGCATTTTCTACAAATTCGAAAGAAATGTAGAATCTAATATATACTTAGCATACTTTTAAAAATAATTTCATTAGGCACATTAATTCACGTAGAAGCATAATCTAAATTGGTAAAGCAAAATTTCAAGATGAAAACAAAAGGAATATACAGTTGTGAGAAATTGGGTTGTTGTTTGATGGGGAGGAGGGACACAACCCATCTAAAAAAAAAAACAGTCACAAGCTTTGCCAGGGTGAACTACAAAAAGTCACTAAATCAACATGGGCTTAACCATCTGGTAGCCTGGCACAAAAGCAGTCAGGCTTAACATAGATGCAATGTGTTAAGTAATTAGGCAGCACACAAACAGAAATGAAGTGAAACAAAAGAAACGCCCCCCACCACTTTAGAAAAATAGTGTAAAATGTAATACATTATTTGACACTAAAACAACAAAAATCCAATCAGTAAAACTGGGGATATTCAATTTTAAAGAGTTACGGTAAGTATAGTGCCTAAAACTAGGCCTGGGTGGTGAACTCTGCTTGGCACACGGAGTTTGCGGAGTTTTCCACACTCTGTCTTATGCAGAGATCGCAGAGTTCCCAAAAACTCCGCTACACACAACGGAGCGGGATTTTTTTCCTTGCCCGCGTTCACCAACGCCAAGTTGGTGAGCGCGAGTGAGGAAAATCAACTTTGCGGCGAGATTTTTCCTCATTTGTGATCGTCAACATCAAGTTGGCGAGCACGAGTCTGCAAAATAAACTTCCTGGCAAGATTTCTTAATGCAGGGGGGTCAGGTTTCTCATTGCGAGTGGTCGAGTATGGTCGAGACCACGTGCACTGCGAAACTGTGAGTTTTTTTACCACTTTGCAGAGTTTCGTGTAGCGCAACTCCGCGAACTACGCCCAGGGTAACCTAAAACCATAAAGCAATCACACATCGTACGTGCCAGTACTGAAACCAACTAAACAACTCACATCATGATTACACTATTCACTTGATATGACCATACATTTTTATTTATTATTTTTCTTCATTTTGTTATTTCACATTAATTTATCGAAATTACAAAATATATTACTCTTTTATTACAACCGCAATTTAAGAAAACTTAACACAACATTGAGACACAACAACATTACTACATTTAAATGACATTCATTAAACAATAAAAAACAAGAACACATTCATTTTGACTTTACATTAAAATTAAACACATAATGCAGAGATCTTATTGGCTCTGGTTCTGTAATTTCTAGAAATATTTTCTCTTTAATCTAAAACAAAACACAAGGGCATAACCAAAACAGTGTACCAATTTGGCTCAATTTGTTTCTTCTCAGTTACAACATATACAAATTCATATTATGAGCCTCCATGGTAAATTCTTGTAAAACACACCTGTTTGGAAACACAACAGTAGAGGTGTTTCAAATCATATTTCGTACCTCACACGGTTCTTCTCTGGACTCAGAACACGCAAAGAGCTGAAAAATAATAAAAAAAACTTATTTTACTAAACATACACCTACTAACTCACAACATGCCTCACAGACACCATTCATCCTATATTTACCTCTTTTATTCAAGGTTAGTCTCTACTGCTTACTTTTCATCACAGCCTTCAGAAAATGGCACCCACTTCACCATTATGCTAAAACACTAAACAAGACAACGAAAGACAAACTAAGGTGCAATTCCTATTTCAGCTGCTGCAATAAGTTTCATGACTAAAATCAAAGAAACCACTCACTTGGAATAAGAAAGTCCTTCCCAACCATGGAAACCAATCTAAACATCCTGACTATGTGTATAAATACATTAAAATGCAAAAAGAATGGGAAACAGACTTTACTTTTCAGAACCGTCTCTATGCAGTTCAATAGATCGCTGGAGTGCAAAGCTTCCACAATCTGAATCTAAGAATTTAGGATCACATACCTTAAACTCGAATCAACCTCAAACGTGGTTGTTAGTGTCCACACTGGCAATTCACAACAGCGTGTGCCATGTCGATACGTGGCCCGTTGTACTCTGTGTTTACTTCTGGGTCAACTCCTATTGAGTCATTCCAGATCTTGCTTCTGACGCTACATTCAACCGGTTGGTGTGTCTTTGAAATGTAATTAGTGTATAATAAAAATTGGAAAATAATGATGCTCTCGCAAAACAATGAATTACAGAACCTGTTGGAAGCACAGAGTACACATTTAGCCAATATCTCCACATATGTTCCTGAATGTTGACGGGAACTTAGAATGATGGGAAATGTAGTTCAAGGTAATGAACTATTCCTCACAAGCCGCTCACAGGTTCTTGATAGTAAATGTTCTGTCATCATAGTTCAGTGCAGGCTCTATTTTTTAATATAACTCTGGGGAATAAATTCAAGAGTTCTTGCGAGTCTATAAATTCTGCAGCTTTGTCATTTCATTTAACCCATCAACCGCAGAATTGAATTTCACTATTAGTAGTGCCCCTCTCTGGATCAGTTGTCTGTCTTGATTGCCAACTCGAGTGTCTGGTTCTATGACTGATATCACATTCCAATGTAACTCACTCTCTGCGTAGTTCCGATTGACCCAATGGCTCACTAATGGGGCAGAAAGTACTTTCTTCCGAATTCTGAATTTATGTTGGGTAATACATTACCATACTTCCTGATTTGTTTATCCAATGTACAGTTTTGGGCATGGACACAATATTCCGTAAACTAAATTTTTTATCTTGCGGTTGGTAAAAGACTTATGTTTCCAATTGATGTTTTTATGTGAAAATAAAGATCCTTCAATAGTTTGGTTGCAGCAGGAACATGCACCACATCTATGGTGTCGCAAGACTGGTGGTAAATTTAGCTGTTTACGTAATTAATTTTTGACAGATGTTTTTGGAAGAGAGGCCCGAACCACTTGATTCCAAATTTTTGTTATCTTTTTTGAGCGCAAATAATAGTTTAGTGAAAGATATGTCAATATTTTCTAGCAAATGCCAATTGCAATTGATCACTTTCTTAAGTTGATTGATCTTTGAGCAAAATTTAGTGACACGTACAAGGCGGTTGACCTTCTGTTTCTCTCTTTTATGTAGCAATTCTTCAAGTGGTGTTCACCACGCCCTCTTCATAGAATGTTTGAAATGAATGAAATGAAATGAAATGAAAATTGTTCTTTTATAGCGCATAGCTACCCGGGAGCATCCCAGCGCTTGGAACTGCAGGAAAGGCAGAATGTCTGAGGATGGAAAGGTGTGATCTTAATTATTTAGTTAGTTTCCGGGGAAAAGCCATGTCTTTATTTTCTTGCAAAATATAAGGAAGTTGGATTCCTGACGAAGGGAGAGAGGGAGTGAGTTCCATAGCTTTGAAGTGTTATAAGAGAAAAGGCGGCCACCGGAGCGAGCCTTGTTGATTCTGTTGACTTCTGCCAGATTGAGGTCCTTAGAACGCAGGTTCCTGGGCATTTTGTATGGTTTGATCAGATTAGTAAGGATCGGAGGACCTTTGCCTTGAAGATTTTTATGGGCGATACAGAGGGCCTTAAAGTGTATCCGTTCGTTTATCGGTAGCCAATGGAGTGTTCTTAGCGCTGGTTTGGCTGAGGAGCGATGGTTGGTGCTCGTCAGCAGTCTCGCTGCTGAATTTTGGACTACCTGAAGTTTACAGATCGCAGATGCCGGAGCTCCCAGGTATAGCGCATTTCCATAGTCAAGCCTAGCTAGAATTAAGGCTTGAACTAGGATTTTTTTGGCATTATCAGGCAATTGGGGAAGGATTTTGCGTATGGATTTTAACAGGCCGAAACAGGTAGCCACTGTTTTTCTGGCTTGTACTTTAAACAAGAGATCCTTGTCTAACCAGAGTCCTAAACTCTTGATCACACTTCTTGGGGTGGGACCAGGACCCATAGAAGGGGGCCATAAAGTGGGGGAATTGAATGATGCCTTCCTGCCCAATAACATCAGTTCGGTCTTTTCGTTGTTAAGTTTGAGCTGAGACTGGCCCATCCACTTTGCTACCTCCTCAAGACAGTCACTCAGACTCGTGTGGGATAGATCTGCCTGGTTTAGAGAGACCACGAGCTGCGTATCATCGGCATAGCTGATTAATTCGATTCTGTAAGGGGCCACTATCTCAGCTAAGGGGGACATGTACACATTAAAAAGTGTGGGGCTGAGGGAGGGATGTTTCAGATGTTTTTTAGGATAACCCCGTGCTTTTAACCTGTTGGGTGCGTCGGACGGCCCCCGGCTGTCCGATGTCACAGTGGGGGTATGACGTCCTGAAACATGCCCACTCAATAATTACCAAGCACCGCGGCAGAATTTGTGCCCGGTCCAGGGGTTAATTTGTCCACCAGATTTGTTTATGAAGAGTGTAATCCGTTTTGTGTGAACAATTCTTCTTATCCTTAAAAATTGCCCAAAAATGTAATTGTCTCAAAGACTACGGGGATAATGACTGGTATAGTGCAATGCTTTATTCCCATCTGTCCGTTTTGTGTGAAGTGTAGTCATTAAACATCCATCTGAAGCATAAAATTCAACATCAAGAAACTTAATTTTCCAGGAGTCGTGATGTATGCTCAATATAAAGAATATATCATCAATATATCTAACCCAGTGTGAAATCTGATGTTGAAAAAGATTGTTGTGGTAGATACATTTTTCTTCAAATGTTGCCATGTATAGTACTGCCAGCTCCGGCATGAAGGGACAACCCAGATCAGTCCCCTTCACATGAAAATAAAAGTTGTCTCCAAATTTAAAGTTGTTTATTTTTTTAAAAGCAAAGCTGGCCAAACTCATAATGAATTTTGTCGGAACTTGTTCTGGTTTAGGTCTAGTTTCCAAAAACATTTCCATGGCTGCTAATCAGTCTTCTTGTGGTATTTGGGTGTATAATGAGACTACATTCAAAGTGACCAATATCATATTTTCTGTTGAAAGCTCGCTTGTTTCAATTTTCATTTTGTATCTCTTAGATATGAGGGGATTTCTCCTAGAAAGGTTTTTAGAAAGAAATCCACGTATTTTGATATAGGTTCTAAAACCAATTCACATCCAGATACTACTGGACGGCCTGGTGGTTCTACTTTGTTTTTATGCACCTTTGGCAGCATATATATCAGTGGGAACTTTGTCAGATAATCTAATTCTTTTGGACCTATAAACCTGTGATCACACCTTTGCTTCAAAATTGTTGATAATTTACCTTGAATTTCTTGAGTTGGATCATTTTAAATATTCTTATAGCATTCAGGATAACGTATTTGCCTCAATACTTCTTTTTGATATTTAAAAATGCCCCAAACAACTATGGCACCACCTTTATCAGCTGGTCTAAAAGTTATCGAGGGATCATTTTTGAGGGTTATCAACGTCTCTCTAAAGCGCCACTCGCGGTTAGCTGGTTGTGCAAGACTGGGCAAAAGCCCCAAGTTTAAGCTAATTGTGATGGAGCGTGGGCTGGATACAGGAACCAGGTTAGTCCCACTGAATAAGTTACTTTCTAAAGTCCAGGGTGAGCAGTTCTGTATGCAGTAGAGGAGGCCGACAAAATCTGGGAGAGGGTCGCGAATAGTAATTGCTGGAAATTCACACTGGCGGTCACCGCCGGCTGTCAATGCTTTAGCACAAAGTGCAGATCTTTGCCGGTCATCGCTGGTAATAGCTATAATGCTAAGAGTCGTGTTCTACGGTGCTTCTCATTGGTGGTTATTGCAGGCCGCAACATCTTGGCACAAATGGTCCAGTTGCGAAGTGCCCAAAACCTCAGGTTTTCTTTTTTTCTTTGAGGAGGACCTCAGCTAATGCCACACCAAGGGTCCAGGACTTGGAGGCACCTCTTGAGGATTAGGAACCTACCCCAGCAAAGGCCAGTAGGGTTAAGACAGGTCAATTGCAGGTCCAGGCAGGTCCAGTTGTAGGTCCAAGCAGGTCCAAATCCTGCAAGTCAGATAGGCAATTGCAGAGAGGCCTCTGGAGGTTGTTGTGTCCCTGTAACTCAGAACAGGAGGTCAGTCAGCTGCCCTTGGAGTAACTTCAGTATAGCATGAAGGGAGCAGGAACAGTCTTCCCCTCTGCAAGCAGGGCAGGCCTCAAGCCGCAGGTTAGCAGGGCAAGCTTCTGTAGAATCCACTGGTCTAGGAGTGTATGGCAAAGTAGGTCTGAGTTAGCTAAGGGAGACAAACCATGTGCGCGCGCAGATAGGCGGTGTGCACACGCATGTCGTCTCCTCTTCACTTTCAGTTTAACTGCTTCAAAAGTGAAGCGCTTCTGGCAGCCATAATACCTGTCAGACTAACTTCATGTCAACCATCAGGGCACGGCATCGGGAGACGAGAGACCCACACTAGGCCTGGCGAATCGCAGAGATGTCTCGGCACCTCTGAAGATGCTCCCTCCTCGGGCGCTTGGTGCGTGATACTTCCAGCTGTCGGAGATCTGTACACCGAGCAGCATGGGAGGCATGTGTGTCCGGGGTGGACGTAGGCCCTCGCTGGCACACCCAGCCGCAGCCAAACCGCAGATCGCGTTTCTACTCAGGTCATAAAATCAAAACAAGAAATACCTCCTCGGATCTGTCCCGCCGCGTGGAACCTTGATTGTTCTCGATTTGAGATTTGTTAATTAGAGAGCACACAGGTTGCGCCCGAGTCGGAGTTGTGGACTTCAAAACAGGCAACACGTTATTCCCCATTCCAGTGCTCATTAACTGCGCACGTGCGACACATATTTCCATTTTTGGCTCAAACACTACAGTGTGTGGGGAATCTGAATCCAGGGTTAGAGGGGTACAATACCTGATGTGACACTGTGAATCTGAATCCAGTGACTGATAGGGGGTACAATACCTGCAGTGGTAGTGTGGCATGCGCTGCCTGTGAGGGAGGGCTGTCCGACTAGGTATGCACTGTGCATGTTTCAGCAGGTGCCGTGCCAGTCTGCCTGCCTCTCAAACTGCTGTCTGGGTGGGAAGGGCAAAGTGGTGAAATAAAGCTTCCAGGTTATGAGCATTTGAGGCTCCATCCAAGCCAGGGAGAAGGAAATGAAGAGAGGCAGGAAGCGGCAGCTAAGCAGGAGAGAGACAGGTTGTAAAAGCGAGAGACAACGCAAATGGCACAAAGAGAGAAGCCAGACAATGAAATGATGAAATCTTGACTATTTACACTGTAGGCAGCACTGCCTGACTGGGCTCTTGAAGATCAGGTCCTGTTGTCCGATTCCGTGCTACTTCTTATCTACCTCAGACAGATGAAAAGCTGAACCGGCCTTACAGGGCATTCAAAAGTGTAACCTGCTAATCTAATCACACTTTATTCTCTGTACCAGGACACTTTGCCTACTGAGCCACAGTTCGAGGAGGAGTATAAAATATATATATTTCTTAAAACAAGTGAGGCAGGGATGTGTGTGGGAACCAACTCAGGCAGTGTGTTGTGACATAGAGAGTGCAGGGGGTGGGAATGGGATGAGGAAGCAGCATACAGAAGACCAAACAAGAAAATACACACACACACCTATGGAGTGATAAAATAAAGAAAAATGTTCTTCCCTGGATATAAGCAGTGCCAGCCAAAAATTCCTACAATTAGAATCATTGTAAAGCAGCCATTCTCCAGTGCAGGAACAGCGCAAGAAGAGGAAGGGACACCAGCCAGACTGGGAACACCTGTAAAGATATACAACAAGAGTCTTGAGGTGTAGTAATAGCATAATTGGAAGGAGGTGGAAAAAGAACAGATAAATCAAAGACTTGATAGTATACAGTCAAAATTATTGTACAGCAATCAGACCATAATTTACATGTATAATACAAGTAACATTGGGATCAAAGGGCTTAAGCACCCCCCCTCCTGTCGTGTGTGTCAGCCGGGGCTGACACAGCTTCCTGGGTACACACACAGCCGCACCCGAGTACTTCACAGGTCTTTAAAAGACCATTTACTTGTGAAATTGTGAAAGAGGCTTTCTTGTGTTTTGACCCCTTCTTAGAGCCCCTGCATCTCCAATCTGCATATTGCTGGAAGAATCAGGCTCCCTCACATTTTTTTTTAAGTACACCCCCCCCCCCACGAAATTTGGCTCTACTTGCGCCTCTTGTCACAGTGGAGTTTGGTGGGTGGAAACACTGGACAGTAACCTTTTTGTAAAAAAGTAGGAATACTTAACACCTATACATATAATTTTATGAAGGTTAAAAACTGAAAAACAGTTCAGTATGTAGACAAGCAGAATAAACAAGCATTTGCAATAAAATAGGTCTCGCATTTACACAAGTTAGAGCTGTTGGCATTGCAAATAAGAATGCCTTTTATTTATGTTTTAAAAACGAAAAAAAAAGAAGGCATTTTCATTTACAATATCAATAGCTCAAAGTTGTGTAACTGCGAGATCTTTTGCATTGCAAATGCTTGTTATTCCTGGTGCCCACATTGAAGAAGAAGTAGCTTCCGGGGTTTCCCCCAAGAGAGGTGCGGGAATTTCATGCCTTACTGTGGGGTGAGGCAGTGCCTTTGCACTGCAAATGTCGTAGATAAAGCTCCCTCCTGCCAAAAACCAGACCCTCTAACTATTCAAATGCTGTCTAGGAGGTATACACAAAGGCCAACTCCCAAATGCACCTAGTCATGTAACACAGAAATCAGATGCAGGCACCAAATGGGCAAGACAAAAAATGCCAACTTCTAAAAGTGGCATTTTCAGAATTGTGAATTAAAATTGGACTTTACCATTAAAGAGGGTTTTAACTTACACATCCTCAGACAACAGACATGACATTCCTACCTACTCCCAGTTTTTCACTACCAGGAGAGGCAAAAACTAAAGGTGCATGTCCAACTTTTTAAGTACAACATACCCTGCCCTGGCAAAAGGATTATTTTGACAGGTCAAAAAAACATGCACACAGGCTTCAATGGCAGGCCTAAGACAGGTTCAAATGGCTATGTAACTGGATGGCACAATTAACAAAGGGCCAGATGCATCAACCAAAATAGCGATCGCAACTAGTGCGAATCACCAATTGTGATCGCAAAAGAAAGAAAAGCTATGCATGAAGTGAAAACCTAGCAAAAATCGAACTCGCAAATGCAAAATAGCGAAATCGCTAAAGAATTCGCAGAATCAAGCCTAAACCCCCTTAGCGAATCGCAATTAGCGAGAACCCAAGGAAAATGCAAAAGAGATAGCGAAATCGCTATTTAAAAATAGCAAAATCGCTAAATTTTCGCTAAACCCATGCATGAAAAATCGCTAATAGCGATTATATCAGAAATCGCAATTTAGCAATAGCAGTTTAAAGGGAATCACAATCAGGTGGTAAAAAAAAACAACAAAAAAACACTCACCTGCTGTACATCAGAGGTGTATTTAAACAGACCCATGAGGCCATAGTGGCCTCCCAAAATGGCAGGACTCTACATTTTTGCGAGGAGGAGGAGGATACTTGCAGCAGGCCAGGCCAGAAGGAGAATCCAGGAGAGAATCTTCCGGCTGCGCATCACATTGTTGGGACAGACTTGTGAGCAGATCTATGACAAGTACAGGATGAATGCAGAAATGATACTAGACTTAATAGCTGAATTGGACCCACTATTGCAGCGCCAAACACGTAGGACCCAGGCAATCCCTACTCATGTCCAGGTGCTATGTAGCCTGCACATGCTTGCGTCTGGTAGCTTCCAGGATATAGTGGCAGAAGCTGGAGGGGTATCACAGAGCTCCCTCTCGCGGTTCTTCAAATCCTTCCTGGCCGCCATGATGACTGTGATCAACAACCACATCACCTTCCCCACAACCCCACAGGAATTGAGCCAAACAAAACAAGACTTCTACCAGCTAGCACAGTTCCCACACGTGATCGGATGCATAGATTGCACCCACGTAGCCATATGTCCCCCTGCCGTAAATGAGTATATATTCCGCAACCGGAAAGCATATCACTCAATCAATGTCCAAGCAGTGTGCAATGCTGAGAACATCATCACCGACCTGGTTGCACAATACCCTGGAAGCACTCACGATTCCTACATCTTCCGCCATAGTGGCTTGCACACACGTCTGCTTAGGGGTGAATTTGGCAATGGACACCTGCTAGGTAAGTAGAATACAATACTCATCATTGACTTAGGTAATGGCAATTCATACCTGACACTAACATATTGTTCATAACTCTGTAGGTGACAGTGCATATGCTGTGGGGCATTACATCTTGACTCCATACCTGAACCCAGCCAGCCCACAACAACAGAGGTACAATGCAGCCCACATCAGGACACGTAATGTAATAGAACAGACATTTGGACTGCTCAAGAGTCGCTTTCGCATCCTGCATAAAACTGGAGGAGCAATGCTGTACCAACCGGAAACATGCTGCAGGATTATTGCGGCATGTGCAATGTTGCACAACATAGCAACAAGGAGAGGTATCCCTATTGAGGAATCCGACACAGAGGGCAACCAGCCCCCAGCACAACCACGCCGGGCACATCTTGGGAGTTCTGCGGAGGGACAAAGAAAACGTACAGACATCACCCTGCATTATTTCTAAGGTATGTAATAATGACACACAACCCTCCTTTGCATGTGAAGGTAAACTATTTATTAGCACGTCAGGCTGTAGGGATGTGAAATTGAACAGAGCTGGTGTCCATTGGCACATTAACTGCATGCACTGAAGGACACAAGAGACACACAAAGGACTTGTGATGCAGTCACTTAGATAGTCTTGTACATGGTTACGTCACCATGATGTATTACACCCCTCTGAATAGGTTCAGCGTCTCCTCCCTCTCACACCCAAATGTCTTTCTCCTGCATCTGCATCTACATTCCCGGATGCATCGGGAGGTGCTTGTCTACGGCTACTGCTCCTCCTGACAGTGGTGGGTGGCGCAGTGATGCTGCTGAGGCTGGATGCCTCACTACCCTCTTCCCCTGTAACATTGCCCTGACCACCAGTGCTAGACTGCATCAGTTCTACGGCAGTTGTATTTTGGCCGAGTGCCCTGGACACATCCCTACAACAATGGCCCATATCTATCTGCATTTCTACAGACCGACGTGACAGCTGTGCCACGCTTGCGCAGATCTTGTTGCTGGCCCTGGTATAGCCGCCCATGTAGGTGAGAAACTGGTGATGCCTCCTCCTCAGTGTGGTGTATCCCTCCTGCATCACTCGCGCCACCTCCAGCAGGGTGTTGTTGGATTCTCTGTGTGCCTCCACTAGTGCAGTAGTGAGCTCCCTCACACTCTCCGCAATTACAGATATGTTTCTGTTCATTTTCGTCATCTGCAGGTTGATGGCTCCCATGTGCCTCGCTTGCACGCGCTGCACCCGCACCATCTGTAACTCCACGCCACCCCACTCCATGGGAGTTCCTGCATCCTGTGCCCAAGTATGGGTTCTTGGCCTGCGTCTTGTTCCTGGACAGACATGTGCCTGCGGTGTTGTTGTATTGCTTGCACTTTGACGGCTTGTACTAGGAGCGGTAACTGAATCCTGTTCTGACTCCATTGGCTGCAGTGGTGTAACTGTGGCCCTGCGTTTTGCTGGTGCCTTGGATTTGGGTGGTGGTGGTGGTGTCACAGGTTTTGACACGGGAGCCTCTTGGTTGACCTGTGTGCTGTCTCCAATATCACTGTCCTCAGTGTTTACCTCTGCTGCATCTGTGATGTGAAACAGTGCAATGTTATTTTATGTAGTTGCATTAGTTGAGAAACAGTAATAAATCAATACATTCATGTTCTCACTGTCTCTCATCAATGACTGTGCTGCATTTTGGTAGCATTTGGGCTTACTATGTTGGATTCTGACAGGCAATAGGGTTCTACTGACTACAAGTCCCATGATGCATTGTTGTCCCTCTGTGAAATATGTGCTGGACTATTTCTATTTTGATTTTGCTGGGTGATTCACATTTGGGCACTATCAGTATGTACATTGTTCAGTTGATTGTCATGCATCTTACCTCGTGTGCTACTGGCCGCCCCGGATGTGTCCAGCTGCGTTACTCCCACCACTGCTTCTGGCTCAATTGTGCCCTCAACCATGTCCTCCTGGGGTGTGTTGTCTGGGACTGTAGGGCCTCCTCCTCCAGTCCCCTTCGTCTCCTTCAGCCTTTCTGCTACCCGCTCCTTGGCACGACTGCGCAGGTCATACCAGCGTTTCTTCAGGTCATCTATGCTGCGGTGTGTGACCCCCACAGCATTCACCTTGTCTCTGATCCTGTTCCAGATCCGTCTTTTATCTGCCTCTGGCACTTTAAGGGAGAGCTTCCCAAATAGCTTCTCGTGATTGTTTGCAACCTCCTCAATGAGGAGGTCAAGTTCACTCTCACTAAACTTGATTTTTCGCTTCCTCCCCACTGCACACTCCTCTGTAGCTGTTTGGGACATGGCTGTCTCCTCCTGTGAGCAGTCTGCAGTTTGTGTTCTTCTGCTCTCTCTCCCTGCACTCAGCTTCTGCCTCTGTGTTCCTCTGTGCACAGGTGGCAGCATGGGCTGATTGACTTCCTGGTTCAATCAATCAATCAGGTCATTTATAGAGCGCACTACTCACCCGTAGGGTCTCAAGGCGCTGGGGTGGGGGGGGGTGCCGTTACTGCTCGAACAGCCAGGTCTTGAGCTTCTTCCTGAAGGAGAGGTGGTCTTGGGTCAGGCGCAGGTCGGTTGGGAGTGAGTTCCAGGTCTTGGCGGCCAGGTAGGAGAAGGACCTTCCTCCTGTTGTCGCTCTTCGGATGCGGGGGACGGCGGCGAGGGCGTGGCTGGTTGATCTGAGGAGGCGCTTGGGAGTGTAGAAGTTGATCCGGTTGTTGAGGTAGCTCGGGCCTTGGTCGTGTAGGGCTTTGTGCGCGTGGGTGAGGAGACGGAAGGTGATTCTCTTGTTGACCGGGAGCCAATGCAGGTCTCTCAGGTGTCCGGAGATGTGGCTGCGTCGGGGGATGTCGGGGATGAGTCTGGCCGAGGCGTTCTGGATCCGCTGGAGTCTTTTCTGGAGCTTGGCGGTGGTTCCGGCGTAGAGGGCGTTGTGATGTCATCAGCCTGCTCCCAATGCGACTCTGTAGTTTTCACGGTCCCGCTATTAGCGAAATCGCTATTAGCGATTTCGCTATTAGCGATTTCGCTATTAGCGGGATGGCTAAATGCGTGTTTGGAGTTTTTTGGCTATTGCGATTCCGTAACATGGAATCGCTATCATATTTAGCGTTTTTTAGCGATTCCTTATTACTTCGCTATCCTCATCATGCATAGCCGACAGCGAGTCCTTATTTGCGATCCCTTAATAATCGCAAATAAGGAATCGCTATTTCTTTGCATGATGCATCTGGCCCAAAATGTGTTGAAGTTCAACATTTTCTGCATTCATCGCAGTCAGGCTTCCAGGAAGGCTTTTCTTCTGAAACTGCGCTCCTAGGGGTCACCGAGAAGTTATGCGGCCATCTGGATGCTGGGGATACGGCTGCGCTTATATTGCTTGGCTTAAGCACCACCTTGACACGTTGTCTCATTTAGTGTTACTGAAAGCCCTGCATTCGATGGGCATTGTTAGCCCAGCCCTTAATTGGCTTGGTGACTTTCTGACTAACCGCACTTTCCAGGTTTTTCCTTCTGAGGCAGCATCTAAAACTCATTTCTCACCTTATGGAGTTCCTCAAGGCCCCATCTTGAGCCCTTTATTGTTTAATATTTATGTTAAGCTTTTGGCAATTATTGCTGAAGAAGCGGGGTTGTCTATTTTTTCCTACGCCAAGGACACACAATTTTTTTTTCCTTATCGGCGGATAGAACTTCTAAGACATCATCTCTTCAGACAGGTTTAAGGAAAATTGCTGGATGGATGGAAGCCAATTCACTAAAACTTAATGGTGACAAAACTGAGGTACTAATCTTGGGAAAGAATAAGGACCAGCACTGGCCGCTTGAAATGGGAATTCTCCCTCAACCCACTGCTCAAGTTCGCAATCTGGGGATTATCATTGATGACTAACTTTCAATGAACCAGCAAGCAGTAAAGGTGGCATCTACCTGCTTCACTATCCTGAAATGGCTCAGAAAGATCCTTTGAATGTTGCCTAGTTCCACTCAAAGAACGGTAGTCCAAGCTCCTATTACATCTAGACTGGACTACGGCAACATCCTGTACCTAGGAGCCAATAAGGATGTGATACGCAGATTGCAAGTGGTACAGAATGTGGCGGCCAGGTTGCTCTGTCAGATCCCGAGAATGGCCTCTCTTTCAAGCTCTCTCTGTGAGCTTCATTGGCTCAGGGTTGAGAATCCAGTGAAATTCAAAACCCTGAGCTTTGGGGCCAAGTAGCCCACCTTGTACCACCTGTAAGTCCTACGCAGCGGAATTCCTTGGAGCAGGTCCAAGGCCCAGCACCCTTTCTCCACCACTCTGCAAACATGAATTCTATTTAAAAAACATTAGAAATTTACTAAAAATACAAAGGTTAAACGAATGCTATAGTTCGAAAATAGCATTTAAAAACCTTAGAAATTCGCTGCAAAAAACAAAGGTTATAAGGACTCTATAATCAGCAAATAGAATTAAAAACCTTAGAAGTTGTATAAAAAAACAAAGGTTACAGGGACATTATAGTTAGGGTCAGATTTTACTCATACACAACCAAAGACATTCAGCCGTTATAGTTAGCTGAGTTAATAATAACTCAAGTCCCGCAATGCTCTGCTTATAACCTCACATTTTACATCAGAGAAACACGTATATTCTTTATTGTTTGGTTAAAAACCATTACAAATTAAAACTTGATCAGTTCATTATAAAAAGGACCGCTGAGTAGAAACCCACTAGAGCATTGCCAATAAATGATAATCAGCATATATATAAAAAGTTTTTTTTAAAAATAGAATGCAGAAGTTATAGGTTATTTAAAATGTTTGAATGCATTGTGGGCAGATTGTCTTCGCCTGGAGGACCGGGAACACTACAGCTGATGTTAGCAATGTGAGGTTCTGTTGTTAATGCGGCAGGCTGGCTGCCGCCCTGCTGCGGTGGGAGAGATTTGACGCGCTAATTTCTTCCAGCTGCTTTGACGCTTTGTGGACTAATTTAGTGAGCCCAATGTTCAGCTTGGTGTTTTTAGGATTGAGGGCTGCTATTATGGCCTGACGGCAGTTTCGAACTCCTAGCCTGATCCATTTGCCTCGCAGTAGTAGCCGTCTGTCTGTGAGCATAGCGGGGCATGCACAAACTATGTGTTCCATTGTGTCAGAGTGATAGCCACACAACCTGCATTCAATGTTGTTATCTGGGCGACGCCAGTCGGGTAGGTTCTTTAAAAATGGCCCGTCACCCATCCTTAGAGCTAAGAACTTTTGTTTCAAGTAAAATAAAAAAAGAGCTAGATAAGTGAGGCGACTCAACTCCTGGTTTGAAATTTGTGATTACTGCCCAGGCATGTTTCCTTTTTGACAGAACTGCCCTTTCTGAATGAAATGACCACAGTCGGACGCTCTTCTTAATAGCAGCCTTAAGCACCTGCTGGGAAGGGTTTGTTTCCCAGAATTCTTTGACTCCTAGTAGTTTTAAGCTGTGATCCAGGTGATGACAATGATTCATGCTGGACTGACATTTCGCTATTTCTCGCCAAGGTTTTGCCTCCAGGGAGCCCTCCCTTGAATGGCGCAGTCAATTGCAGAACTTTATAAATGCGCTGGCCTCGACGCCGTGATGACCCAATAGGCCTAGTTCAAGACGAACCTGCGATAGTGAACCCGATTTTGGTAGGCGGAAGGCACGTTTAAAGATTTTAGTTGTTAATTTGTTTAATAATGAACTAGTTGTGCCCTTCATGATCTCTTGCCCATACGACAGAGAGTTGTTTATCCCCGCCTTCATTACATTCAGCATGGGAGTTACAAAAAGGGCCAAGTAGTTGTTTTGATAATTTCGCTGCAGCAGCCTCTAGTGACAGGGCTTTGGTCCTTAACATTTCTTTTTGTTTGATGAAAGAGCACTGCGGTCCAAAAAGATACCCAAATGTTTATAGTGAGATTTTGGTTCGATTTTTGTTTTGTTAAAAATCCACCCGCCACATGGCCTTTTTTGCTTCGCAAAAGATATTGTATTAGTTTTGGACAGGTTCAATTCTAAGGAGTTTCTTATTGTGTAGGGAAGCAGTTTGTCAAGAAGCCTTTGTAGACCCACTTTGGTATGACTTAGTAACACCAAGTCGTCGGCATAGAGCAGGTTGCTGATGCAGGTTCCATTTAATTGAGGAGGATGGCAGTTGACACTGTCTAGTGACGGAGATAGATCTGATATGAACAAGTTAAAAAGAAGTGGAGCAGGCACACAGCCTTGTTTTATGCCAAAATTGGTTCTAATTTTCTGGACACATGGGAGCCTTTGCCCAGCTTAATTCTGATCCATGTTTTGGAATTGAGCTGGACGCAATCGTTTAACAGGTTCGGGGTATGCCCCAGGACTCAAATTTTTGCCACAGTAGGGTCCGGGGTTCTCCGTCAGGACAGTCAAGGTGAAGACCATTTTACATCATTCTTGACATGGTCAGTGACATCACCGATGCCATCTCAAATGACATCACTCATGACATCACTAATGGCATCATCCACAGCATCTCTGACGTACCCACTCACACCCCTATGGAATCTCTAATGCACCCACTGCCATTGCCACTGCCACTCCCACACAACCATTCACTAACCCATTCACAGAGCTGTACCAGTACTCACACACCCATTCACTGATTCATAGATCAAAAAACAGATCCACTAGCTCACCCATACAGTCACTCACTCACTAATACAGCCATTGACATTTTCACTCATACACCCTTACAAATACTCACACACTGAGTGAGTCACCCATAGAACTACTCACACACCTAGACACTCACCCACACAGTCAATCACACAGCCACTTACACCCACTTACACACACCCACTTGCTCACACAAATAGTAACACATAGTCACTCACGTATGCAGCCACTGAGAGAAGCATTTACTCTTCAATAAAGCTGCTCTCACATTCACTCACTCACGCATATAGTCACTCATATACCCAGTTACTCACCCATACTGATACAAGCATTAAATTGCCAACAAAGCCATACATACACTTATTCACCCATACTGCGTTTCACACATGCACTCACTACCCCATACAGCCATTGACTCACCCACTTACTCATCCATACAGGCAGTCACATACCTCCCTCCTCACTCACACACACATAGACACCCAACCATAGGGATAGTAAGACAACTAATCAATCACCCATATAGCCATTCACATACCCACTAACACACTCATGCACCCACTTAGTCATCAACTGACAGACAGATACAAACATTTACACAACCAGTCACTCACCTATATACTCACCTATATATTCACTGAGACACCTAATCACTCACTTATACAGTCAGCCACGCACCCATCCAGTCATTCATGCAGTCACTCATACACCCACTGATTCACCAATACACCTATTTATATATATTTAACACTCTTAAACATTTAAAAAACACAGTCACTGGATGATATCATCACTGATGTCATGAGTGATGTCATTTAAGATGGCATCAGTGATGTTATCAGTGATGTCACTGACCATGTCATGAGTGATGTAATATGTGAGGTCATAAGCAGCGCATTGTGGGGGCGCGAGTTATACTTAACTTAGCAAACTATAACGGCTGAATTTCTCTGGTTTTGTAAGAGTAAAATCTGTAACTTTTCATTTTTTGAGTATATATATATATATATATATATATATATATATATACATATTACCTACTGGCGGTCGCCAGTAGGTATATATAGTTAGGATTTTTTCTCTATGGGATTTTTGAAAATTCTATGTCTAATAACTTTGGCGTTTGTGGACGGAATTGGCTGAAATTTTCAGGAAAATGGCACATTTTGTTTCTGAGCAGCCCTTGAAAATTTGGGGGGGGTTCGTCAAGGGGGGGGCCGAGAAAAAAGGGGGGTCCCAAAACGTGTTTTTAAGATTGAGTTTTCCATAGGGCGGTTGGCCTCACTTTTAGCCCGAACGGCTGAATGGATTTGCACGAAACTTGGCAAAATTGTAGGGACTGGTAGCCCGATGTGCCTTTTGTAGGTCTCAATATATGTGCTCCAGTGGATTTTGAGAAATTAACGTTTAAAAAAAGATATATATCTGTAACAGCGGACCTGGCAGCGTCCCAGGACGCGTACTTTACGCGCAACGGAGCTTTGTGAAGCGAAGCTGATTGGTTCTCCGGCGTCTGTCAACATTCCAAAAAGTCCGTAGCGGCCGCCATCTTGTCTCTCGGTAGGATCGAGAGACAAGAGGAGGTCAAAACAAAGGGGGAAATAACTATAAGGGGGCATAGTAGATCCTCGCTGACCCCCTAGGTTTGATGTGGAGGTTTTAAAAGGGCCCCGCGGGGCAAAAAAAAATAATAATAATAATAATCGAACGGCTGAATGGATTTGCACGAAACTTGGCAAAATATTAGGGACTGGTAGCCCGATGTGCCTTTGCTAGGTCTCAATATATGTGCTCCAGTGGATTTTGAGAAATTAACGTTCAAAAAAAGATATATATCTGTAACAGCGCTCCGCTTCGCGTAACGGAGGTTTGCGAAGCTGATTGGTCATTCTGTCACTGGGCTATAGTTGGGCTACATCTGGCTGATATTTGGGCTACATTTGTTTTTTTGTGTGTCTGGCGGCCATCTTTGGGCTACATTGGGCTACATTGGGCTTCATTGGGCTACATTGGTCTACATTTGGGCTCCAACATATATATAGGCCAATGTAGCCCAATATATATTTTTCAAAGTTAATTTTCGTAAAAACCACTGGAGCATATATCTTGAGACATAGCAAAGGCACATCGGGCTACCAGTCCCTACAATTTTGCCAAGTTTCGTGGAAATCCATTCAGCCGTTCGAGCTAAAAGTGAGTCCAACCGCCCTATGGAAATGAAGGAAATGAATGGGTAATTTGTAATTAGCAAATAGCTAATCGCAAACTAGGAATGGTAAAGAATCGCTATTTATTCCTTAAAGTTCGCTATTTAGGAAATGCAAAAAACTTTGATGATACATATGGCGGTTCATCTCTAACAAGATAAGAAGCATAGGGATACATTTATGATGACTGGCGCATCACCAGGGATGTGTTAGTCATTCTGTGCCGCTGTTCCGTCACCTATGGTGTGCTGCATTTACAATGCGGCGCATCATGGGGCAAAAACAGCACAGATGCGTGATGTATCTGTGCCGTAAAGGTGGCGCATTGCTGGAGTTGTATCGCAAGTGTGATGAAGCTCCAGCAAGGGTCGGGGGTGCCCCTGTCGCAGGGTTTCTGTTCTCACACAGAACTGTGGACAGAGGATTGGAACCTCGGCGAATTAGGGTGTCCCAAAACTCACGTTAGTAATCAAAAACTCCATAGCAAGCTAGGTACAGTGTCACATTGGATATAACAAACTCTCAATGTTTAGACAATCCAGAATATGAACTTATAGTACCTCAGGATACGTGGAACTCATGAACAGTCGGTCGTTATATATTTCTTAGAAACCAGAACATGGAGTTAAGAAGAACACATGTGTATTTGAAATGTTTATTTACTAATGCCGTCTTCTCAGGCGTAGTATCTTAGATAATACAAGTACACATATTATCAGTAGCAAAATTCCCAGCATAGTTACTAGTACATAAAAAGCGAATGGTGATAGTATGTTAACATGCTGTAAATGAATAAGAGTTAGCAACACTTATAAGCAGCCGCGGGCCGTGGAGGGAGTTACGGTGAGGCAGGGAGGCGGGGAGGGGGAGAAGCAGGGTGGAGAATACAAGTACACATATTATCAGTAGCAAAATTACCAGCATAGTTACTAGTACATAAAAAGCGAATGGTGACAGTATGTTAACATGCTGTAAATGAATAAGAGTTAGCAACACTTATAAGCAGCCGCGGGCCGTGGAGGGAGTTACGGTGGGGCAGGGAGGCGGGGAGGGGGAGGGGCAAGGTAGAGAGGGCTCCACCCTGCTTCTCCCCCTCCCCGCCTCCCTGCCTCACCGTAACTCCCTCCACGGCCCGCGGCTGCTTATATCTCACCCTCCCTAATACACATATTATATTATTTGCTAAGAAGGTCTCTTTGTGTTGGTTTAGGGCGTGCCCATACTTTAGTGTCTTAGATTTGAAGGAATCACATCAGCATACACCAGCTCTCTCTTCATGTGAACCGCATCAACTGTTGTGTATGTGTGTTCGGCAAAGCAATATAAAACCCGCCTCATGCCCAGAATTGGCAGAAGTTGCACTTATGTTATGAGTATGAAGTCGTGGAGATCAGACCTCATAACAATTCTGTATCGTGTTGTTCTTGAAACTTTAGCACTCGCTGTACAGATATAGTTTAACAAGCAAAGCAGATAGTAGAGCAATAACATATTATTCTCATGTAAACCACGATGAACTACTAGGTGGAAAGCTAAAGCAACAACTAAGTGTCGTGTGCAGAAGTTGCAAAAAAGGAAAAATGGCGTTTAAACCGGTAATGAGCCCATGCTAACTTAACACGGTGTAAAGATATCCAGGACCTAGATGACACCTCCCCATGATCCGGAAACGAACTGAATAAGATAATAGAAGTGCCATCTCATGAGAGCAGATTGCAAGTTTATATGTGGACGGTCCGCAAGGTAAAGCATTAAAAACTAGGAAAATTTAATGCTAAAGAAAAATAAAACAGCCAAGTACTTTATCGAATCTTAAGCCAATAGGCAAGGTAAATAATAAAAACTTGACAAATAAGTCAATGAATTGTCAATGAAATGCTAGTACTCAGCATATCAAACATGAAAAAGGTCTATGACATAACTGTGTATGCAAAATAAGCTGCAACAGCCTCCAATAGGAAGTCACCGTCTTCATCCGAAAACAGTTCAGCCATCCAATTTAAAAGCGGAAAAGAACATACGTGCTCTCCCAGCACCGGATCCTCTATCACCATCAGAGGACAGCTCGGTGGGTTTTCAAGAAAGCTCTGTTCCAAGAAAGACTGTGCTGCCGCCAGTAAATTCCAGGGACCAAGTAGTCCATGCATCAATGCCACAGCCATAATCCTTTCGCCAGGACAAACCAACTCGTGAGTAATGATAGGAGTCATCAGCTGATTAAAGTCGACGTCAGGAGAAACCGGTCCGCAGAGACACAAATCAATGGCCCAATCGAAATCACAGGTCAGGCAGTGAAATACAGGCTGGACACAGGTGAAGTAGGAGAATCGAAAAGATAATCCATATGCCGTGCTTAATATCGCCAACGGCATTGTGCCATAATATTCTAGCATGCGATTGCGGAACAGTGTCAGCAGCTGCAGGGTGGGAGGTTGCATAGGAGGGACATCCATATTTAAAAATGTAAAAAAGCACAAGAGCGTCCGCTGGTAATGCAAGTAAAAATGCCAATCCACGAACCAGAGTGGAGAAAATAGAATGAAAGGAAGCAGGGATGACTCCAAAGATTTTCTCAAATGAAGTCACGAGACCACTGGTAACAACTTTAAAAAAGTGCGCCAGGGTCTTTGTGGAGGATGCGTTAAAGATAGTCGGAACCATCTTGCTGAAATTGAAAGGCAAATCTAAATTGAAAAGGGTCTGCACCTCTGTACGGGTGTTCGCTATGTGAAGCACGAAAGTTTCACGGGCCGAACTCAAGGCCACCTCTCTCTGAGACAAAAGAGCTCTTATTCTTGCCATGCCGTTGAAATCTGTCCCAAGGTTGGTATTTGTGGCCAGATTGAAAACTCCCTATGTTCATGTGTGGGAGGAAATAGAACATTTCTGCAGCAAATAACCCGTTCACTTACTGTTATGATAAAAGGAATACTTTTAATTAACTCAGAACAATCTTCATTATTGAGCATCAAATAACTACCATTTTCCAACAACTTGAACGTGGGGATGATAGCAGGAACTGGCATGCCTTGCAACACGCAAGCCATATTTGGTCGGTGTTTGTTGCATGAACCGTGTAACTGTATGTGCCTACACATTAGTGAATGATCTGGCGTCTCAGTGCATTCCTCTCCATTCAGATAAACTTCTTGATCATCTTTGAAACATCTGTATGTGTATGGAAGCGACCAGACCTCATGAAGAAAAGCACTACCTAAAGGTTCATAACGACCTATTGGTATATATTTCATACAATTTGAAAACTTATATAAAGCAAAAGGCAGCGTTATTAAACCGTGGATAAGGCACGTTGCCAAAAAACCCGCAATCCTCTGCTGATGATGTCACTGAGCATGTCATGAATGATGTAATATGTGACATCATCAGCAGTGGATTACGGGTAATAGTATCTCTAGTTTACTCCCTTATAGCTGTCTTTCTTTTAACATAAGTGTCTGTTTCCTTCCCTTATACTTACTGTTTTTGGTTCGCTTCCGGTTCGCGTACCGGCGAGCGAACTGGGAAGCGAACTAAGAGAAATAGAGGTTGGCACAGTTCCAAATATTGTACCAATTTTTTAATAACGGGGAGGTAGTTCTGAAAAGAACTTTTTTTTTAATTGTTTTTGTTGTTTTATATTTTTTTTATTATTTTTCGGAACATTTTTTTACTTTTTTGGAATTTTTCTGAACAGTTTTATATTTTTTTGGGTTTTTCTTGGAGGGGGCAATGAAAACGATTCATTGTAAAGGGCTCAACAGGAGCAACAAAACAAAAAAAGAAGTATTTATTATTTTGGGCGTTTCGTACAAACTTGCATATGATAGTCAATAGCTCTGTTGATCAGAGTGATGCTTTTTTCTCCGTAGGAAATGAATCCATCGCAAAATACGCAGATGTGTTTTACTTCACCAAATTTCATTTGTATATTTGGCACCATCTCCCTGCCCTCTGGTCCCGTTACTTCCGGTACAACAGATCTTCTGGCCATAATAGGGAGATTATCTAGGTCGTTCCGAAACTGTGCAGCACTGTAGTTGTTAGGATGCCACCTAGTCATATGGCGATGCATTGTGTAGTTTCCGAAACTGTATTTTTTCTCGGTTCCTCTGGACAGTCTATCTTGACATATAAGGCAAGTTACGTATCTTGCATTTACTTTTTTCTGACCTTTGGGAATTTTAAAAAATTGCCAAATGAAGTTTTCTTTCCGGTGAGACGTCCTGGGCTGCTCAGGCAAAAACTGCCTCTCTTCGTGCTCGTCGTCCTGTTCCTCTTCTTCTTCTTCTTGTTGAATTATAACTTGAGCAGGTGGTCCACTCTTCCTTGGATGTGGTGGAGGTGGTAGGGAAGCACCAGCTGAAGCTACTAAAGAAGCCATTGCTCAGTGATCACAAAGGGTCTTTCTCTCACAATGATGAAAGTCAGAGTGAGGAAAGAAGGAGGGATTTTCATCATTTGGGAAAAACAAGAGTTCTCAACCAATCAAAAGTGTTCATTTTAGATTATATGACCTAGTCTTACATCATTAGGAAACCAAAAGTGAAATGAACCAATGAAAAGTGTTATTACCAAGTCACATGACTTGCTGTGTTTACGTTAAGCGCTTTGCAGGGCCTCCCGGTTTGCTTCCAGAAACCTGCGCTTTGCGACTCGCTTCGCGTACCAGTTCGCTAACAAAGCACGTCATATGACGTATCACGCGACAACGTGAAACGTCATGCGGACGGGAGGCGTCACGATGTTGTTTTCTAACGCGGCACTTGCGGTAAAGAAACGTTTACCGGCTCGCGGTCTATTTCGCGGCATCAAGGTCAGCTAACGGGAAGCTTCCCGATTCGCGAAGCGGGAACGAAGAAAAAAAAATATTTTAAAAAAAAATTATTCATAAACATATTAAATATATTTTTGGATTTAAAGAAGAATACATTTTACAGCTACAGATATTAGCTGTTAAAAAAACAATGAAATTCACAGAAAAAAACATAGGTTATAGACCATATATAGTTAGGAATTAGCATTTACAAAACCTTGAAAATTCACTGAAAAAACCATAGGTTATAGACCATATATAGTTAGGAATTAGCATTTAGAAAACCTTATTTTACTCACACAAAACCATTGAAATTCCATATATAGTTAGTTGCACTAACTATATATCGCGCACCCGCAATCCACTGCTGATGATGTCACATATTACATCATTCATGACATGGTCAGTGACATCACTGATGACATCACTGATGACATCTCAAATGACATCACTGATGACATCACTGATGACATCTCATTTGACATCAATGACCACATCACTGATGATATCATTCATGTGACAATACAATGCATCTCCTCACATTTTAATATAACCTCTGTTTCACCCAGTGTTAAAAAGAGAGTATAATTTTTGAAACCATTGACACACCAATACTAGTTACTACATACGCACTCACTGATTGCTACGTCTACACACACCTTCACTCATTCACCCATACAATCATTCATACATACAATCACTCATCTTTACAACACTATCATATGCACTCATACACCTATACAGACACTCACAGTCTGCCACTCATCCATGGAGTTACTCACACACCTAGTCAGTCCTGTAAAGAATCAATGACACTTCCATTTTCTTGTCTATACAGTTAAACAAAGAGCACCTTACATTTTCAAACATATACTAACACATACTTACCTTCTTATACAATCATTGATACAAGTACAGATTGATCTGCACAGAGTCACACACCTCCCAGCTAGCCACACACACACTCAGTCTCCCATACAAATACTTGGGCAATCAATCAATAACCCATATAGTTACTCATATAGCTACTGATCAACACATGCAGCAGTTTACAGAACAACAGACATAATGATGCACAAATTAAGACAGTTTAGTCACTAACCCATGCAGTCAGTGAGACACATTTAATCACTCACTCATACAGTCAGTCATGCACCTACTAAATCCTTCGTCCAGACACTTACACATCCATTCATTCTTCAATATGTAAGACATATTTAAACTTTATAGAAACAAAAAATCACTGGATGTTGTTATCAGTGATGTCATCAGTGATGTCATTTGAGATGTCATCAGTGATGTCATCAGTGATGTCACTGACCATGTCATGAATGATGTAATATGTGACATCATCAGCAGTGGATTGCGGGTGCGCGATATATAGTTAGTGCAACTAACTATATATGGAATTTCAATGGTTTTGTGTGAGTAAAATAAGGTTTTCTAAATGCTAATTCCTAACTATATATGGTCTATAACCTATGGTTTTTTCAGTGAATATATATATATATACATATATATATTCAGAAACGGCAGGAACTTGGAGCTGGATACATATATATATATATATATATATATATATATATATATATATATATACACATATATATATATATATATATATATATATGTATGTATATATATATATATATATATATATATATATATATATATATATATATATATATATATATATATATATATATATATATATATAGTGGTGTATAGAAACAGGTTTTCATTGAGAATAGTGTTTGGGGAATGTGTGGGGTGATGTCAACTGTCCTTTCAACTCACCTGTGACAGCACGGACCCACAGTCGAGCAAGTTCCCCCTCACGCCACTTACCAGACTGTTGCCGGGAAAGTGCATGCTGGGAATCGTAGTTCCTCAAACCAACTGGGAGCTGCGCAGGTGTGCCTATAGCATCAGAGAAAGGAGCAAGTAGTGCAGTCGAGTCCTTCACGCAGTGTGAGCAGCATTTGTAAAGGACATGGCATTGGACGCTGAGGAAGGTCTGTTAGACCGAAATGCATTCGTCGTTGCTGGTGTCATCTGGAAATAAAGCGAGCTGTTCCTTCAAAAATCCCCGCTGGCCTCCTGTCTTCTTTTCAAGAAGTACGTGTTCATAGACTCTGCGCCAGCCAGAGGCGCATTTCAGAAAGGCCCTGACACAAGAAGCGACCCGACTCTTTACTGGCTTTTCGCTGTTCCATCGTTGTATGCAGTTGAGGGATCAACAAGAGCCGGTTGTCCGCCAGGAACCTGATGCTGTAGCGCGAGGAAGGAGGTATTACACTTCCATGAGCAACACGCCTCGCATTTGGCAGTTCTCTCGTTTTTCTCGCATCAAGGAAATGGCTGTGGCAGTATTGCGGGGACAAAGAGGAATGACTGCGCATTTTGGGGTGATGTCAACTGTCCTTTCAACTCACCTGTGACAGCACGGACCCACAGTCGAGCAAGTTCCCCCTCACGCCACTTACCAGACTGTTGCCGGGAAAGTGCATGCTGGGAATCGTAGTTCCTCAAACCAACTGGGAGCTGCGCAGGTGTGCCTATAGCATCAGAGGGAGGAGCAAGTAGTGTAGTCGAGTACTTCACGCAGTGTGAGCAGCATTTTTAAAGGACATGGCATTGGACGCTGAGGAAGGTCTGTTAGACCGAAATGCATTAGTCGTTGCTGGTGTCATCCGGAAATAAAGCGAGCTGTTCCTTCAAAAATCCCCGCTGGCCTCCTGTCTTCTTTTCAAGAAGTACGTGTTCATAGACTCTGCGCCAGCCAGAGGCGCATTTCAGAAAGGCCCTGACACAAGAAGCGACCCGACTCTTTACTGGCTTTTCGCTGTTCCAGCGTTGTATGCAGTTGAGGGATCAACAAGAGCCGGTTGTCCGCCAGGAACCTGATGCTGTAGCGCGAGGAAGGAGGTATTACACTTCCATGAGCAACACGCCTCGCATTTGGCAGTTCTCTCGTTTTTCTCGCATCAAGGAAATGGCTGTGGCAGTATTGCGGGGACAAAGAGGAATGAATGCGGATTTTGGGGTGATGTCAACTGTCCTTTCAACTCACCTGTGACAGCACGGACCCACAGTTGAGCAAGTTCCCCCTCACGCCACTTACCAGACTGTTGCCGGGAAAGTGCCTGCTGGGAATCGTAGTTCCTCAAACCAACTGGGAGCTGCGCAGGTGTGCCTATAGCATCAGAGGGAGGAGCAAGTAGTGCAGTCGAGTACTTCACGCAGTGTGAGCAGCATTTGTAAAGGACATGGCATTGGACGCTGAGGAAGGTCTGTTAGACCGAAATGCATTCGTCGTTGCTGGTGTCATCCGGAAATAAAGCGAGCTGTTCCTTCAAAAATACCCGCTGGCCTCCTGTCTTCTTTTCAAGAAGTACGTGTTCATAGACTCTGCGCCAGCCAGAGGCACATTTCAGAAAGGCCCTGACACAAGAAGCGACCCGACTCTTTACTCGCTTTTCGCTGTTCCAGCGTTGTATGCAGTTGAGGGATCAACAAGAGCCGGTTGTCCGCCAGGAACCTGATGCTGTAGCGCGAGGAAGGAGGTATTACACTTCCATGAGCAACACGCCTCGCATTTGGCAGTTCTCTCGTTTTTCTCGCATCAAGGAAATGGCTGTGGCAGTATTGCGGGGACAAAGAGGAATGACTGCGGATTTTGGGGTGATGTCAACTGTCCTTTCAACTCACCTGTGACAGCACGGACCCACAGTCGAGCAAGTTCCCCCTCACGCCACTTACCAGACTGTTGCCGGGAAAGTGCATGCTGGGAATCGTAGTTCCTCAAACCAACTGGGAGCTGCGCAGGTGTGCCTATAGCATCAGAGGGAGGAGCAAGTAGTGCAGTCGAGTACTTCACGCAGTGTGAGCAGCATTTGTAAAGGACATGGCATTGGACGCTGAGGAAGGTCTGTTAGACCGAAATGCATTCGTCGTTGCTGGTGTCATCCGGAAATAAAGCGAGCTGTTCCTTCAAAAATCCCCGCTGGCCTCCTGTCTTCTTTTCAAGAAGTACGTGTTCATAGACTCTGCGCCAGCCAGAGGCGCATTTCAGAAAGGCCCTGACACAAGAAGCGACCCGACTCTTTACTGGCTTTTCGCTGTTCCAGCGTTGTATGCAGTTGAGGGATCAACAAGAGCCGGTTGTCCGCCAGGAACCTGATGCTGTAGCGCGAGGAAGGAGGTATTACACTTCCATGAGCAACACGCCTCGCATTTGGCAGTTCTCTCGTTTTTCTCGCATCAAGGAAATGGCTGTGGCAGTATTGCGGGGACAAAGAGGAATGACTGCGGATTTTGGGGTGATGTCAACTGTCCTTTCAACTCACCTGTGACAGCACGGACCCACAGTCGAGCAAGTTCCCCCTCACTCCACTTACCAGACTGTTGCCGGGAAAGTGCATGCTGGGAATCGTAGTTCCTCAAACCAACTGGGAGCTGCGCAGGTGTGCCTATAGCATCAGAGGGAGGAGCAAGTAGTGCAGTCGAGTACTTCACGCAGTGTGAGCAGCATTTGTAAAGGACATGGCATTGGACGCTGAGGAAGGTCTGTTAGACCGAAATGCATTTGTCGTTGCTGGTGTCATCCGGAAATAAAGCGAGCTGTTCCTTCAAAAATCCCCGCTGGCCTCCTGTCTTCTTTTCAAGAAGTACGTGTTCATAGACTCTGCGCCAGCCAGAGGCGCATTTCAGAAAGGCCCTGACACAAGAAGCGACCCGACTCTTTACTGGCTTTTCGCTGTTCCAGTGTTGTATGCAGTTGAGGGATCAACAAGAGCCGGTTGTCCGCCAGGAACCTGATGCTGTAGCGCGAGGAAGGAGGTATTACACTTCCATGAGCAACACGCCTCGCATTTGGCAGTTCTCTTGTTTTTCTCGCATCAAGGAAATGGCTGTGGCAGTATTGCGGGGACAAAGAGGAATGACTGCGTATTTTGGGGTGATGTCAACTGTCCTTTCAACTCACCTGTGACAGCACGGACCCACAGTCGAGCAAGTTCCCCCTCACGCCACTTACCAGACTGTTGCCGGGAAAGTGCATGCTGGGAATCGTAGTTCCTCAAACCAACTGGGAGCTGCGCAGGTGTGCCTATAGCATCAGAGGGAGGAGCAAGTAGTGCAGTCGAGTACTTCACGCAGTGTGAGCAGCATTTGTAAAGGACATGGCATTGGACGCTGAGGAAGGTCTGTTAGACCGAAATGCATTCGTCGTTGCTGGTGTCATCCGGAAATAAAGCGAGCTGTTCCTTCAAAAATCCCCGCTGGCCTCCTGTCTTCTTTTCAAGAAGTACGTGTTCATAGACTCTGCGCCAGCCAGAGGCGCATTTCAGAAAGGCCCTGACACAAGAAGCGACCCGACTCTTTACTGGCTTTTCGCTGTTCCAGCGTTGTATGTAGTTGAGGGATCAACAAGAGCCGGTTGTCCGCCAGGAACCTGATGTTGTAGCGCGAGGAAGGAGGTATTACACTTCCATGAGCAACACGCCTCGCATTTGGCAGTTCTCTCGTTTTTCTTGCATCAAGGAAATGGCTGTGGCAGTATTGCGGGGACAAAGAGGAATGACTGCGGATTTTGGGGTGATGTCAACTGTCCTTTCAACTCACCTGTGACAGCACGGACCCACAGTCGAGCAAGTTCCCCCTCACGCCACTTACCAGACTGTTGCCGGGAAAGTGCATGCTGGGAATCGTAGTTCCTCAAACCAACTGGGAGCTGCGCAGGTGTGCCTATAGCATCAGAGGGAGGAGCAAGTAGTGCAGTCGAGTACTTCACGCAGTGTGAGCAGCATTTGTAAAGGAAATGGCATTGGACGCTGAGGAAGGTCTGTTAGACCGAAATGCATTCGTCGTTGCTGGTGTCATCCGGAAATAAAGCGAGCTGTTCCTTCAAAAATCCCCGCTGGCCTCCTGTCTTCTTTTCAAGAAGTACGTGTTCATATATATATGTATATATATATATATATATATATTTATATATATATATATATATATATATATATATATAGTGGTGTATAGAAACAGGTTTTCATTGAGAATAGTGTTTGGGGAAGGAGGGTTTTCACATTTACAAATTTTAAAACCAATATATATGTGCAGAACTACTCATTCAGAAATGGGAATGATAAATCCTCCCGTATTTGAAAACAGAAGCAAATACAGCTTCCGAGAAGTTTTCCTGTAAAGCTTTATACATTCCAAAAAGTGAGAAATGTACTGAGGTGTCAAAGTAAAACTAAGAGATTACATTTCAGACTGAATTTTGTGAACCAAGTCCTAGAAACCACGACTGATCAAGGAGAACATGAGAAAAATATATTTAATTAAGTACTCAACATGGTTTACTTTATCCATAGTTTTAGTAATTTTTATCATTCTTACTAATGATTAGCAGAGATATTTGCAGCTAGAGGATTATCAAAGCCAAAAGTAGCTGACATCTGGTCTGTTGGTCACAGCAGTTTGTGTGTTTGCTTAGAACTGTTCATCTTCCTCAGACAATCCATTGAGAATTAGACAAAACACAAGAAAATAATTTGTACTGTATTACATTAAATTAGTGTCAGGAAGGCGTGCTGATATATTTACATATACATTTGATTGTTGTATGTTTCTGTGTGATGCAATCCATTTTGTTTGCTGCCTGGTCTCTACAGAAAAGACAAATAACAAGAAAAAGTTGTTATTGTAGTGCTGACTCTATGTCTTCTTGTCAGTTTGAAATGGGCATGCTGTGCTCTCTACAGAATTATGAGACAATCAAAAAGTATTTCCTTCAAAACAAATGTCATTCTTTATTTTAAGCACTTCATTTGCTCATGGTGATTCCATGCATTATGTCAGGTGATGGATGAAAAAAAGATATTCCTCCAAGAGAATTTTACAGGGTCGAACTGGGACAGAAAATAGGCCTTGCCAATAAAATAAAAGTGGCATTGATTAGCAAATTAGAACAGGCCAGATTAGGGAACAAAAAGCAGTCCTGGCAAAAAAGGCTCAAACCACCCCTGCTTCCTTCTTCTCATGCTAATTGACACTTACCATTCAACAATTCTGTCTCTCTCCTTCTCTCCTCTTTAATCCCTCTCCGATCCCCTTTTCACTATCTTCACCCTCCATCACTCTCTTTGAGTCCTCTCCATGTCTGCTGCAATTAACCTCAGAGAGCTGGGAAAAGTGACACAGACACCAAAAGCACACCTGCCCTAAAAAACAGCCTCCAGGGGTTCGAGTACACCAGGAAAATGTCTGGTACAATAAAAGACCTGTTCAACCCTAAATGAGATATCGAAAAACATAGCATGGTGTATAATTGCCAGTTGGGGTCGTTTTAAAGGAAGACTGTATAGATGTTTTGCACAGTTTGGGAGAATGCATGGATTTTACCTAGTTGCTGACAATGATTGTGATACTACCAGAGAAGTGAACAGTAAAAAACAGCACACCAGACTATAAAACATGCCAACAATTAAGCTAACCCTCTCATTGACCCATCAGACTAGCTCTTCTGGCACTGGCATATTGCCATATAGGACAGCCCGACTCTGGTATTTTATTATAGAAGCTGTGAAGAAACTAATGTGCGCCTGTAGCAGAGCCCATGTTCAGAGAACTATCTGTCCTTTTCATCTACTTACACTGTGGGTCCAGACCCATTACAAGGATTCAATTGAGAATACTGTGTGGCCTTCAGTTGAGGGCAGAGAGGGCTCCCTGCACCCCTAAAGGGGCAAGCCATGGGGTGCAGGGATGAACAACACCTCCCAGTTCTCTATGGGAGCATGTATTACAGCTGGTTCATGGCCGTAATGCATGTTCCCATTAGGAAATGTCACAATGGGACTGAATAGTGGTTGGTTGCATTCGATTGAGGCGGGGTGAACCGTCGAATGGAGGTCAGTCGGTCCCGTTTATGAGACGGTTTTGGGCAGACATTCTTAGAACCTTTTTTTTATTAGGAAGTATCAAAAGATAAATGTGTACAAAATAGCTGATCAATGGATCCTTATAAATATACAAATCAAATTATATGTTAACTCGGTATTCTCAAATCAAATTAATTGATGCAATGACATTAATATTATTATCGAACATAAAAATTACACAAAGAACCATTTTACTTTATTGATAATCATAGCTTTCTAAAAAGGAAAGTGCCATACTACATTCCAAACTCATCAAATATTTGGCAATTTTTTTGTTCAGCTACCTTATTAATTCCTTTTGCATAAGTTAATATAAAAATCTTTACAGGACAATTTTTTATCTGCCATTGAACAAACAGTTCAATGCTGTTAAACAAGTGAGTTGGCAAGCAACTTAGCAACCAAAATAAATTTCAACTGCACCTCTGAGAAGGAAACTTCATTCTTAAATAAACCAAACAAAATTGCAAAAACTATTGGTGGAAACAAACTGTTCAGACTTTGTCCTATAAAGGAAAACAGCTGGTTTCAGAATACCTCAAGAGACCTACACGTGGCTATAACTTGTTGTCAATTCCTCTTACCCCTCCTGTACGACATCTAAAACAGAATTTTGAAGAGGAGGGAACAATATTTATGACTTTTACAGTGTAATAGGGAAGTCACTAGCAAAAAACTAAATTTTCCTAAAATATGCATCTCTAAATGGATTAGAACTATATTGGGTTAGCTCTCCTCACTCCTTAAGAGTGTGCGCAAGGTGGAGACTATTTATAACAATCTGCCAATTGTATGCCTTCCAGCAGCCAGCTTAATTATTAATCGCACAGTCGAGTTTGAGGACAGGTTAAATATCTCTAAAGCAACTTTGCGCTCTTTTCCCCTACTCTCGCTCTCCAAGATTGAATCTCTGTGTTTTTAAAATTAAATCAGGCTCTCCGGCTGATCAGCTGACACCAGATCAGCTCCAACAAGCTCTTAACCCAATCTCTCCAGCGATAAGGGAACTGGTTAATCTATCTCTGTCCTCTGCATCACTGCCGGCAACCTGGAAGCATGCAAAAGTCATACCTCTTTTAAAGAAGCCGTCTCAGGAGCTGTCAGACCCGAGTAACTTTCGTCCAATCTCCCAGCTCCCTTTCTTAGCTAAGGTCACTGAGTTATATGTTAACACGGTTCTGGCTGAATTCGTGGAGCGTAACAAAACTCTTGACCCCTCACAAAATGGCTTCCGTCCTCATCACAGCACAGAATCAGCACTGTTGGCTGTGACTGTAGATACTCGTAGCAGCCTAGATGTTGGGAGCTCAGCGGCCTTAATTCTTTTAGATTTAAGTGCGGCCTCCCACACTGTTTCCCACAACATCCTACTAGGTCGTCTACACGATATCAGAGTCAGGGGGTCGGCTTGGTGTGGTTCCAGTCCTTCCTGGAAGGCAGAACATTTCAAGTGGTGGTACCACCTTTTCACTCACAGGTGCCTGCTATCAAACATGGGGTTCCTCAGGGCTCGATATTGAGCCCTGCGCGTTTCAACATCTATGTTCAGCCCCTAGCTTTGTTAGCAAAAAATAGAGGGTTGTCATTGGTTTCCTATGCCAATGACACCCAACTAGTTATCATCTTATCAAAAGAGTGTCATGATAATCTGTTTAAATTTAAAGAGGACCTTCTAGCTATCTCTGACTGGGTGACTGCAAAGTGTTTACAGCTTAATGATGCCAAGTCAGTAATTCTTGTGATGGGAAGAGACAGGGCTCTCTGGTCAGAAAAGTGGTGGCCTGACAAATGAAAACCTGCACTGTCGTTAAAGAATGCAGTAAAGAACTTAGGCTTCTGGATAGATGCTGAGCTTTCATTTCATTTCATTTCAAACACAAACACAAACCAATTGATAAGAGGGTCCAAGGGTGATTTTAACGACCCAAACTAGATACATACCCCAATATACAATATTTCTAACACAAACAGTCTCTAGGGGTCAAATAACCATATGTCTCAACTGTGGATACAGGCCTCAACAAGACACAAATAAAGCAGTGGACATTTCACGCACAATCAAAATCCTTAGCGGGATCATGTTTCGGTCTCTTGAGAGGGTTGAAACCGCCACTTAGTTATTTTTCTCCCAAGGTCCGCCAAACTATTCTTCAAGCGACAATTCTTTCGAGGCTAGATTATGGTAATTCACTTTACCTAGGTGCCAACAAATCTTGTATCTCTCGTCTCCAAAGAATCCAGAATGCTGCAGCGCGTGCTCTGCTAGCACTCCCTAAATCTTGTTCAGTTGCGAACTTTCTGCCTAATCTTTATTGGCTGCCGATAGCTAAAAGAATTCACTTTAAGACTCTGTGTGTAGCCCACAAAATGTTGACACATCAAGGACCACCGATCTTAGGAGATCTCCTGGTCCAATATGTGCCTAATCGTCCCCTACGCTCTGCCAACTCTGTCTCAGTTTGTATTCCTCGATTCCAAAGAGCCAGAGCTGGTGGCCGTTCTTTCAAGGTCCAGGCAGCGCACCTCTGGAATTCCCTTCGGATCTCATTTAGAGGACTTCAGAATCATTTGGCATTTCGGAAGGCCATAAAGACCTGGCTTTTCCCTGTGTAGGCTACCTCCTTGGGTTGGAGTGGTCCAGTGTCATTTGTTTGGGTAGTGCTCGGACGCCTCGTCACTGGGGCAGTTATGCGCTGTATAACTTTGAAATAATAATACAAATAATAATAATAATAAGAGTAACTCTGAGGACCATTTCGTTCTCAACTCTCTAGATGATTAGCAAGAAGTGGAGAATGCAGGTTATCTTTCAAATGGCTATACAAACTGCCATTGCCTCGAGGGATTTTATTTAAATAGAACTGTTCGAACCCTGCCACCTTTCTCTTCAACCACTGCCCGACAGAGTTGCAGTAGATTTGTAATATATCACAAAACTGAACCGAAGCCTCCTGCCCGAAGGGGTGTCAAAAATACCTAACTGACACCATATTTTCCACGAGAAGTGATATTGAAGTCTTCCATGTTTACTCATTCCTACTTGTTCCAGTCTGAAATCGTCACCTGAGAGAGTAACAGATTGAAACCGTTGCAGTCCTTCAGTGATAAAAACCCGTGACAGTATGGGATTTTATACTCCTTAAAGATTTCATTTTTACCCCAGACAAACTCATGGATGATTTTTAATGAGATCTTTTTGGCAAAATTAACAATTTAAGAGAACACGGTAACTGGATCCCTAGCTCTTCTGTCAATCCATAAAACAAACAATTATCAAACAATTGGGGTGAAAGAGTATCGTTCAACTGAGATACAGTGTCTAAAAGAGCTGCATAATAATAATAATAATAATAAAGTCAAAGATGTGGTTAAGCCCACTGTACAATTTAATCAATTGCATTCGGCAAAATTTCAAATAAGGGTGATGATTATTCCAAATAAAAACTTCTAATTCAGGAATCAATTTCCTCAAGGAACTTCTTAGACACCTTAACAGGAACGTTAAAGAAGGAAAAATAGAGAATGATAAAATAGACGACACCTTTACCAGAGCTACTCTTCAAATAATAGACCATGGAAAGAATCTCCATCTATTTACCATATTTTGAACATTGATTGAAGCTGTTGTATAATCTGCATAACTTGATGTGACATAAATACCGAGGTACTCATTGGGAGAGCTAGGATTATAGCTTGCACAGACTCCCTCAGGAAGGTCAAACATGGAGGTATTCAATAAAAGAATCTGTAATTCTTCCTGATACATTTTGTAGTTCCCAACTAGTGTAAACCCCTGTATTTGACCTAACAAATTTTGGATGTTTGGTTCCTCTGTTCTCAAATATACAACCAGATCTTTTGCATACAATTCCAATTTAGCTTAATTTAGATGAAGCAAAAATAACCAGAAATATAGGGCATCCCTGATGAGTCTCACAGGTAATGTAGATTCCATCTGTTTCAGATAGATGTATTATTATAAAGACAGAAGCCTCAGTGCAAAAACCCTATTGCATTAGTAGCATCTGCTTTGGAAATGAAGTTACCCCTAAAATACGAAAAAAAGATCATACCAAATCAAAGGCTTTTCCTGCATCGATCATTAGTATTGCTGATTTCAGATTTTCTCATGTAAAATAGTCAATATATTTAATCATGAACTGTTAGATGACATAGACCTCTTAGCTAGAGCTCCTTGCTGATATTGATAAACTGGATTTGATGCAGCATCCATAATTCTCTTAGCAAGGATTTTTGTGAAAAGCTTGTAATTAAAAATAAGCAAACAAATTGGGTGGTAAGAATTCCCGTTGTCAGTCAGTTTCTCTTTTTTTGACAAATCAAACCACCATGACTTCTCTAAAAGAGGCTGGAGCTTTCTTCCGCAAAATAATAGAACTGTTTAGTTCTAACATGACTTCCTGCAGTTCGGGAAGAAAAGCTTTGTATTGTTCTATTACAAAAGCTTCAGTGCTCCGTCCATCATCATCTTCTTGTGTTTGCTTTATTCGCCCTAAGTTGGTAGGGTATGCCCAGACGTGGATCTCTTGCTCATTTTGCCACTGTATTCAAGCTAGCCTAGCTGATGAAGGGTATTACCCAGAAACCAGTCCCAGGATGCTTCTTTCCAGTTGAGGGATGACCTGGTTAGGCAGTTCGGGCTGGACTGTTCCCATGAGGCAAAGGGTCAAGACTGATTTGCCTATAACCGGGTCTGAACTGAGGTGACGAAGTGAGATAAAGAATGATGATGGATTCAACCCAGATCTGTGACTGAGGGTGAGTGTCTGAAAAGTTTCAGCGTTCCATCCATCATCTCCTTAAGTTTGCCTCATTGACAAATAGCCTCAATACAGTGAATACTCTTCAAAGGATTTCTGTTGTATTGTCTTTGACAGCATCCGTTCTTTGATTTGATAGGCAGAAAAATAGTCAAAATCCTGCGTAGCAACTTAGAGTGGAGATTTCGAGTCTGACCCGTAATGTGAGGAACCCTCATCATTTTAAAGGCTGCAGTCTTATTAGGTAGAAAATGTTTTTGAATAAGTCCCTCCATGGAGGATGGGATTATCCCACACTGATTCTCTGAATCCTTAGGAATTCCTAACCTGAGGCTGGATCAACAAGAGTGATTTTCCAACTGATTTTCTAATTATTTTAGCATCTATTTTTTCTCGTAATCTGTTCTAATTTATCCACTCTCTCTGTAATAGTTGTGGTCAATTAAGTTCACCACCATGATTCCTGTTAGAATAATCTCAAAGTGATGGTGAGCAGGTAGATGGACTGGATATAGTCAAGTGTTCTGGCACTATCATAGCCTCTCCCTGCAACCCTACACAGGTAGAGGCCCTTACTGACAACATTCTATTTAGTTAGATTTCAGTGCCAAATTCTTCTGAATCACCCCATATTTGAAAATGAAACTGTAATAGAATCAGCTGGAGAGATTCCTTGTGAATCCAAAGTGAACACAGTTTCTAACCCTATTTGACCAGGACACTGTTCCAAAAAGTGGGCATAAATGACGCTTCTCTACTATGTCCACTTGATCCATACTCTGTCTGTTCCCACTGCATTCCATACCTACTACAGCAGAAGTGATGTTTAAATTAGGTGTTTTCTGTGGACCGGTCACATCACAGTTTTACTCATGAAATTTGCTAAAATATTACTCAGTGATTGCCTTACGGAACATGTCACCCATGCTACCTGAGTCTGCAAAATGCAGAAGAGTCTTAGAGATGTTTCTTCTGGCCCTGCGACTGTGGTGCCTCCATCAGGATAGGCTTAATACGACATGGCACATCAGAGACCTATTTTTTAAAACCAAATAAACATAGGGCTGCCTGCCCATATGTGGAATGTTGCATAGGCTGTAAGATTTCATTTCAGCCCCCAATGCAGTTTGCCTCATGTCTCTGGCATAGACAACTTGTAGAATCACAGAACCAAAAAGCAATATTAAGTGTTTTCTTCCAACATCATACGACAAGCTGCTCCCAGGGAGTGGAATATGCACCTCAAACGTCACAGAGTACTCCCCTGCCCTCCCGAACCCTCCAATCTGCAATTTTCATAGTTCACGTTTCAGAAAAAAGCCACAACGCCCATGTAGACTGAACTCAGCTCCTCGCTCTACACACCTATGTGTCATTGCAGTGCCTGTCACCTGCGGTCAGACCAGCCATGAACAGACCGCCCGTTATGGGGCTGCGTCTCTGTTTTGACCCAAGTACCATCTCAGCTGCTCCTGTTAGCATTTCCCAGTCTGCTTCTCCCAGTCACAAAGTCTCACAACTAATATCACACTGAAGCACCATCGCACTTTCTCCCCATGGAAATGTTGGTGTCAGGTCAGCTCCACCCAACTGCAGATGTCAGGTACTCTAGTGTCAGAAAATCATTGCAGGTCACCAAAGCCTTAGATGTTTAGATCCCTAGATCCTTAGATTATAGAGTCATAGATTCTTACATTCTTAGTTTCATAGTTTCTCAGATTTTTAGTCTTTATATTAGTCAAATAATAAGAAATTATGACATCATACTAGGTGCACCTTACAAAATCATGTATTAGACCAGTTTCTCAATTTTAGGCACTTATTTTCAAAATATCAGACTTCCATCATACAAAAATGACTTATTGTTATTTACCAACTAGCTCACGTTCTTTCTCATGTTCTTTTATTTTTCCTCTGGGTTCGTTGGTTCTCTGGGGCTGTACCTAATGGCCTACATCATTGCCAGAGTCATTCATTTTACATTGATTAGCAGCAAGGGTAGAAAGGTTCACACTTTGAGGCATCCCTGTCCACTTTTAATATAACGCTGTGCACTGTGATTCACAAACCTGGATAATCTACTTTTTTCTTCTTTCTGTTAGAATCCCATCATCTACTACTCCAACCAAATGTCATCAGTTGTTGTGCTGCTTATGAATTGTTACAATCTGCCCTGTTTAGATTTTAATATACTGCTTTATTTTTTCTGTGCCACTGTTAAAGTGTAGTTATGCTTAAGTGAGCAGAAACCCATAGAGTCTCTGAAGTTCACCGCTTATGGCATGCAATGCACACCACGCATACCATAACTCACTACACCCACCAAGTATTGGTGTATTGAGCAAGGGGGTGAAGTGAGTGATGGTGTGCATTGCATACTATACCTGGTGAACTTAGCGGGATTAATGGGTTTGTGTTTAGAGAATCATAGCTACCCTTTAACTGTGATTTTATTAATTGAAATAGGATGTTTTCCACAAAGCATCTTTGCTACCTAGAGTAATTGCCAGTGTTTTGGGCTAATATAAAGCAGTCCTTAAATCACTTTTGTGTGACTGATGTAACATCCTACGTGGCCAAGGGTATGTCCATATGTGGGCCCCTAGCTCACTATGCCATGAGATCCAAACAATGCCTCAGGGATGAGGCCTACCAAGATTTAAACAGGTCTGGGTTTGCTTCTGTCCTTTTCTAGAGAGATCAGGATGAGTACTGGTTTGCATAAGGAGGCTCTAGGGTGACACACTAGATGAAAAACATTGGGTTGGATTGCTACCTTAAGAGACTGCCAGTGGGTTGCAAGGATTGCTCCTATGTTTTTTGTGTGTCTGATATAACACCCCATTGCAAATGCTATAGTCAGACTTGGGTCCCTTACTCACTAAGCCACAGGATCTCAGGTCTGCCTCACTGATGAGGCCTAAAAAAGCTGAAATCAGTCTTGGGTTGCTTATGTTCCCTTCTGAAGTGGGCATCACCTGGCAATTCAGAATGAACTGTTCCAATGGGGAGCAGGGCCAGCATTAATGTACATAAGGGGCCACATTGTTGGTTGGCCCACTGGGTGAAACACAATGAGTTTGAATGTTGCCCACAGCCCGTGTCAGTGATCTAAACTATTTGCAAGCATTCCTCCTATCACTCTTGTTCTCTTGTGTGTTTGAGGTAATACCCTACGTGGCCTATGGTATGACGGGATGTGGATCCCTTAGTCACTGTATCATAGAATCCAAGCTATACATCACCGAGGAGGCCTAATGAGGCTGAAACCCTTATGGGGTTGCTTGTATTCGCTTCTGGAGGGGGCTTTACCTGGTATTTCAGCAAAGACTGTTCCCACGAACAAAAGAACATAGTTTTTATTGTTTGAGGTCAGGAATTTGCTAAGAGAAACTTAAAACCTAAGACGGAAGCTGTACATTGTACAATTTCTACGTTTAAGCCTTTTTATAAGCCATAATACTGGTAACTGTACAGGAACTCTTTGGAATTGTTAAGTGTTCATACATCCCTGGACTTCATTGATAAGATTACATTGGCTCCCTTCACTGTAGTATGCCACATACCAGTTGTTTTTGTCTTTATTATGCATATCATTAGTATGCATGATACAGAAAATAAGGCTAAATGTTTTTTTGCTGTTCTTCCTGCTTGTGGGGATACAAACTTTAGCTATTGCTTTTGGCCAAGATGACCAGCCGAGGGCAAATCGAGAGCAAGCTGGAAAGGATAGAAGTAAAGACAGGGCTGAAGACACCATGACTCCACCCACGTCTACTATGCAGCATTCATTTTCCATCCCTGCGGGAGAGAAAAGGCTATCATCAAAATATGCCACATGTAAATTATGTTTAAAAAAAGACTCAGAAAGGGAAATTGGGCTAAATATGCACTTGGAACATCATCAATGTGCACGCATATTACCACTTGCCATCAGAGGTAATGTAATGTAGCCAAAAGGAAGAGGGAATCTGAAGAGGTAGATGAATATCTTCAGCGATATTACAGTACACTATACCTCCTGGTGACAGATTGTCACAAGACATCCCGAAAAAGGCGAGAGATTAGAGTGATGCATCCTTTGCTGTCATTGGCTTGAACAGCCTTGTCTGTGGGACGGTGATCTGCATTGGAGAACAGAGTGCGTCAGGATGAATAAATCAATTCCTATTACACCAGCAGCCATGCAAAAAAAAAAAATATATATATATATATATATATATAAATATATGTCCACCAATGTGCCCGAATGCAACCAAATAAAGGTAACCAGAACTGCCTGCACAAGTCTTTTACTAAGCGACCTCTGATGAATGGCAGCAGCCATGAAACGCATCAGGTCTAAGAAAAATAATACAAGGAACATCAGCGCCAGTTTCTGCCTCGAAATAATAACCAAAAGGTTCACCTTGCCGAGTGTGCGCTTTCACAAGCTTTCCGGCACATTGGTGGACACTTACTTCTGCGACAGCCCTGTCGCGGAAAGCAGCACCATCCTTGCACCAAAAAGGAGGACGTGTTCGGAACTGGGTCTGGACTTGAATACGGTTTCGCAAACTGCGGCGAAAATAGCTCGCTCTGATTTCCTGGGCCCACTATGGGTGAATAATGCTTAAAATCATGACACAATAGCAGGACCTACTTCAGGTGTGACTCTTGTTCTGGATGGGACTACTGAAACAGCATGCATTGTAAACATCGAGCAGCCCACTGAGGGCGTGGCATGAATGCAACCAAATAAAGGTAACCAGAACTGCCTGTACGAGTCTTTTACTAAGCGACCTTGATGAATGGCAGCAGCCATTAAACGTGTCAGGTCTAAGAAAAATAATCCAAGGAACATCAGCGCCAGCTTCTGCCTCGAAATAATAACCGAAAGGTACAGCTTGCCGAGTGTGCGCTTTCACAAGCTTTCGGGCACATTGGTGGAGATATATATATATTACCTACTGGCGGTCGCCAGTAGGTATATATAGTTAGGATTTTTTCTCTATGGGATTTTTGAAAATTCTATGTCTAATAACTTTGGCGTTTGTGGACGGAATTGGCTGAAATTTTCAGGAAAATGGAACATTTTGTTTCTGAGCAGCCCCTGAAAATTTGGGGGGGTTTCGTCAAGGGGGGGCCGAGAAAAAAGGGGGGTCCCAAAACGTGTTTTTAACATTGAGTTTTCCATAGGGCGGTTGGCCTCACTTTTAGCCCGAACGGCTGAATGGATTTGCACGAAACTTGGCAAAATTGTAGGGACTGGTAGCCCGATGTGCCTTTGCTAGGTCTCAATATATGTGCTCCAGTGGATTTTGAGAAATTAACGTTCAAAAAAAGATATATATCTGTAACAGCGGACCGGGCAGCGCTCCAGTTCGCGTACTTTTCGCGTTATGGAGCTTTGTGAAGCGAAGCTGATTGGTTCTCCGGCGTCTGTAAACATTCCAACCAGTCCGTAGCGGCCGCCATCTTGTCTCTCGGTAGGATCGAGAGACAAGAGGAGGCCAAAGCGAAGGGGAAAATGACCATAAGGGGGCATAGTAGATCCTCCCTGACCCCCTAGGTTTGATGTGGAGGTTTTAAAAGGGCCCCGCGGGGCAAAAAATAAAAAATAATAATAATAATCGAACGGCTGAATGGATTTGCACGAAACTTGGCAAAATTGTAGGGACTGGTAGCCCGATGTGCCTTTGCTAGGTCTCAATATATGTGCTCCAGTGGATTTTGAGAAATTAACGTTCAAAAAAAGATATATATCTGTAACAGCGGAACGGGCAGCGCTCCAGTTCGCGTACTTTTCGCGTTACGGAGCTTTGTGAAGCGAAGCTGATTGGTTCTCCGGCGTCTGTAAACATTCCAAACAGTCCGTAGCGGCCGCCATCTTGTCTCTCGGTAGGATCGAGAGACAAGAGGAGGCCAAAGCGAAGGGGCAAATGACCATAAGGGTGCATAGTAGATCCTCCCTGACCCCATAGGTTTGATGTGGAGGCTTTAAAAGGGCTCCGCAGGGCAAAAAAAAAAAAAAAAACGTTTTTTTGGTGGGGTGCGCCCGGTTAGCGTAACGGGAAGCGGACTGGGGAGCGTACTACAAGGAATAAAGAATGATTGACTTTTAACTTATTGTATGTTTATAGACTTTTTTAAAACTTTTTTTTCTGCTGAGTGACGTCTCGGCCTATCTTCACGGGATGCAGTCCCTACCATCTCGGCGTTTAAGCCCAGGGGGACCGGTAGTGTGGGAGAGATAACGGGGCATATTATCAAGGGGGTTTATCTCCGCTTTTTTGGCTTTAAAAGCCAAGAAAGCGGAGATAAAATTATCTCCGTATTACCTAGCTGTCGCTAACACCAGTTAGCGACCGCTAGTAGGAGATAGCGACCATCTTGGGCCCCACTTTGCATGTCAGTGATATTTATCACTAATGACATGCAAAGTGGGCATGCCAAGATGTTAGCGACTGGAAACAGTCGCTAACATCGCTATCTCCTATTACCAACTTTTGGAGATATTCACGCTAAGCGCGAATATCTCCAAAAAGTAACACCTGCCCTGAGCAGTTCTTAGCCATGTTATCCAATGGGAGGTGGATAACATGGCTAAGAGCATTAGCTCGGTAATGCATGAATATTGCTGACTTTTCAGCGATATTAATGCCTTTCGGCCGTTTTTTATCGCATTTGCGATAAACCTTGATAATAGCAAGGTTTATCTGCGATAATTTCTGACGATGCTTAGCGGTAAAAAATTCGTTGCTAAGCATCGTTAGGGATAAATATCGCTTAACTTTGGTAATATGCCCCAACGTCTGTTAACGTTCGATTCAAAGGAAATCAGGAAGTGTTGAAAAACATTGTCTGCGCCATCTTGCCTTTTTTCAAATGCCACACTTTTGTCGTGCACGGCAGCCATTTTAGATGACTTGACCAGACCCACTCTCTGCACGCTGTTGAACCTTAGCATGGCTCCCCACCCTCGCAAGCATCTCCCCCAGGCACTGGTCACCCCCGCTCTCTGTCTTATGCATGGGCAATAAACCTCCCCCCATCTGCGCTGCTCTTCCCTGAGAATCACACCCTGTGCCCGCCCGACACCTCCCTTTCACCCTATTCACTACCGCACCCTCTGACACTCCTCTTCCTCTGTGTCCGATTGTCCAGGCCGGTCCCAGGCTATCAGCTAGCCCTGCAGATGTAGTTTATGGCCCCAGCTGTAAAGAATTACCCCTCTTCAAAGGAGTTATAGTAGATCAAGGCCCACACCCGATGGGATCCGTCACACCACACGCGTTCATACTATCTGAAAACCATCCTGTATTGTGATTGGGGAGGGGACCGAGCCTGAAGCGGAAGATTCCAGGGATGACTCTTTGTACATCAAAGTTTTTACAATTATGTGTCACATTAAAAATATATAGCACTCCAACAAAGTAGTAGGATTATAAAACTTTAATAACTTATAAATATATACAACAAAACAAAAACAGTAAAAACATTTAAACATTTTTAGGGAAAAAGAAGGAAGTAGCGGTCGGTTGTGCGAATAGTCCCAAGGCAGCACAACGTTCAGATTTCTGGACGGCACCCAGGTGATGTTGGCTGGGTGCCGCACTGATTTCGGTATCCGGCGTGGGGCGTTGCGGGGGGTGGGTCATCAGTAGCGGTCTGTTGTGCGAATAGTTCCAAGGCAGCAGAACGATGGCACCAAGGTGATGTCCAGTAAGTTGCCGCCCTCCGAATAACGGCGTGGGGCGCCCCGGGGGGGGGGGGGGGCGGCGTGAACGGGCCTCCCCAGGTGGAGCCTCGTCTGCTGTAGTGGGGCGCCCCTTTACCGTTTCAGTTGCCATTCCGTCCGCTTTTGGTCCACTGTGTCAAAATCCGCAATTCAGCTGAGTTGCCTTCCTCCGAATAACGGTGTGGGGCGCCCCGGGGGGGGGGGGAGGCGGCGTGAACGGGCCTCCCCAGGTGGAGCCTCGTCTGCTGTAGTGGGGCGCCCCTTTACCGTTTCAGTTGCCATTCCGTCCGCTTTTGGTCCACTGTGTCAAAATCCGCAATTCAGCTGAGTTGCGCCCACTCTTGCGGTGCAGCGATAGGCGGCTGTCACAGGACTCTCAAAATGGCGGCAGGCTCTTTCCTTTTTGGGCCTGGTCCACTGAAATGGCCCTGGGACACCTTGGAAATCGGACGCTTGTCTGCTAGGTCTTGGACCCCATTCTCGAAAGCGTCCCCTCCGCCTTGAGGATTCTACAAAAGTCTTGGGGGCCCCCGACTCCTGCAGGCTTCCGGTGGGGAGCGGCTGCCATGATTGCTCGCGGAATGACCACGACGGAGCCACGAGATGGTGGTGCGTTCATGCTGACGCCAGCTTCAGTCTGAAACATCCAGAAACAAGGTGGGGCTTTCATCGTTTGGGAAAAAAAATAGTTTTCATCCAATGAAAAGTGTTATTTTTAGGTCATATGATCAAGCCTTCCATCATTAGGAAACCAAAAGTAAAATGAACCAATGAAAAGTTTTATAAACAAGTCACATGACCTGTTATGCGGCATAGGGTATAAAAAGCGTAGAAAATCCGTTGGCACGTGAGGCGGCGTCAGTAGGGGACCGATGTGCGAATAGGCCGAAGGCAGCACAACGCGCCAAGATCCGGATGGCACCGAGGTGGTGTCCAGCAAGTTGTCGCACTGGTGTGGCCATCCTACAATGCTGAAAGTCGGCGTGGGGCGCCCCGTTGGCCTGTGAGATGGCGGCAGTAGCGGACCGATGTGCGAATGGGGCCAAAGGCAGCGCAACAATATTTTCTGAATAGAAGACACCACAAGGCGCTGAGATGCCAAGATCCGGATGGCACCGAGGTGGTGTCTAGCAAGTTGTCGCACTGGTGTGGCCATCCTACAATGCTGAAAGTCGGCGTGGGGCGCCCCGTTGGCCTGTGAGATGGCGGCAGTAGCGGACCGATGTGCGAATGGGGCCAAAGGCAGTGCAACAATATTTTCTGAATAGAAGACACCACAAGGCGCTGAGATGCCAAGATCCGGATGGCACCGAGGTGGTGTCTAGCAAGTTGTCGCACTGGTGTGGCCATCCTACAATGCTGAAAGTCGGCGTGGGGCGCCCCGTTGGCCTGTGAGATGGCGGCAGTAGCGGACCGATGTGCGAATGGGGCCAAAGGCAGCGCAACAATATTTTCTGAATAGAAGACACACAAGGCGCTGAGATGCCAAGATCCGGATGGCACCGAGGTGGTGTCTAGTAAGTTGCCGCACTGGTGTGGCCATCCTACAATGCTGAAAGTCGGCGTGGGGCGCCCCGTTGGCCTGTGAGATGGCGTCAGTAGCGGACCGATGTGCGAATGGGGCCAAAGGCAGCGCAACAATATTTTCGGAATAGAAGACACCACAAGGCGCTGAGATTCGGTTAGCACCGAGGTGGTGTCTAGCAAGCTATGCAGCTGAGTTGCGTGCGCACTTGCGGCGAATAGGTCGAAGGCAGCACAACAATGTTTTCTGAATAGAAGACACCACAAGGCGCTGAGATTCGGTAGGCACCGAGGTGGTGTCTAGCAAGTTGCCGTACTGGTGTGGCCATCCTACAATCCTGCTCCGAATAACGGCGTGGGGTGCCCGAAGGGGGGGGGGGAGGCGGCGTGAACGGGCCTTCCTAGGTGGAGGCTCGTCTGCTGTAGTGGGGCGCCCCTTTACCGTTTCAGTTGCCATTCAGGCGGCTGCAAGAGGACTCTCAAAATGGCGGCCTGTTCTTTGGATTTGGGCCTGGTCCACTAAAATGGCCCTGGGACACCTTAGAACTCGGACGCTCGAATTTTGTTTCCTTTCCTCTACATGCAAAAAAAGGTAAATGCCCGGTACGTTACACGCTTCATCTGCCACGATGTACTCTCCAGAGGAACCGAAAAAAAATATAGTTATGGTAACTATACCATGCATCGTCATATGGAGAGGTGGCACCGATTAATTATAGTGCTGCATAAAAGAGAGATTTGGAGGAGAACCCCCGACCTGCCAGTACATTCATCAAAGAAGTGGCACTGACAGCATCAGAGGCAAGGGAAACGGTCCCAAATATTTAGAAGAACTTTTGAAAGATTAAAATGACATGTTTAGATTGTGGCAAATTAATTTCATGTGGACAGATGAGTGTTACTCTAATAAATACAGCATATGAACATCATCATAGTCGATGGTTGGTAGAGACATTTTGACTATATCCTGGACCTGCCCGTCCTCGCCCAAAATGGCGCCGGAATAAATGGGACTCGTAACTCCTTGTTGTGTACTGGTTGCACAACCTTGATATCACGAGATTCGTATGCAGTTTTGAAGCACATGGCGGGCGGGGACGAGAATAGATTGAATATTTCGATATCCCTATTGATATTAAGTTCTGATGTGTTATTGATTACTGTACTATTGAAAGTTCGAATTAACGTCACCCATGGTACTTGCCCGCAAATGTATATCTAGATAATTTCATTGTAACTGGCCCTGTCGTATTTTAATTATAAAATGTACGTCCACCGATTCCGCAACTGTTAGACACTTTAGTTCTTGCAACCTAATGGCCCGCCCGTTACGTTCCTCTACAGTGTAAATGTCTACTCATCATATACGATTACAGTTTGCTCCGTGGCCGGCCCACGTGGTTATAGGCCCGTATTTGTATAATGACATTTTCCCAATAAAGGTTTTTAAAAGAAAACATGGTAGTAGTATATACATTGGTAAAGTTTTTAATAATAGTCACTGTTTTAGAATCAGTAAAAGGCAAGTGAAATAAAGCAGACCAATTACATGAAGGGTAAAAGGTATAATACGCAGGAACGCAGTAAAGATAAATGGTCAAGGGCTGTTGTGTTTTCTAATCCTGCAACATATAGTGATCGATAAGAATCTCATATTCAGGCGTATCGGCGACTAAGACAGCAGGCTGACCCTCTTTTGCTCAACGGCTCCGTCATGGGACGAAGAAACGCCCTTTTTCTCGAAAAAGGAATATATTTTACTTGCAGGACAGTTGTAAATTTTCCGGGAAAGTACATTAGCCTGGAACATTATAACATATATTTAAGAAAAAATAATGTTCGAAAGTAATAAAAAGCGTAATTTTTAGGTCATATGACCAAGCCTTTCATCATTAGAATAAGAAAAGTAAAATGAACCAATGAAAAGTTTTATTAACAAGTCACATGACCTGTTATGCTTACGTTACGCGCTGCGCGTCGCGCCCCGGATCACTTCCGGATGCGCTAACGCGGCGCGTCATATGACCCATTACGCGACAACGCAGGTCTAGAATATAGTCAAAATGTCTCCACCAACCAGCGGTCGGAACACAACCCCTTTCAGCAGGCTAAATAGTTCTGTTAAATGACAACAGAAGGGACAGGCAACAAGAACCATCAGTGAAAGAGGGGAGGGCTAGTTCTTCTCTACCGGGTCACGTTGGGGCGCTACCGGAACTGATCGAATTGGTAGTCTACAGTGTTTCTGGATGTTTCAGACTGAAGCTGGCGTTAGCATGAGAGCACCACCATTTCGTAGCTCCGTCGTGGCCATTCGACGAGCAATAATGCTAGCCGCTCTCCACCAGAAGCCTGCGGGAGTCGGGGGCCCCCAAGACTTTTGTAGAATCTTCAAGGCTGAGGGGACGCTTTCGAGAATGGAGCCCAATCTCTAGCAGACAAGCGTCCGAGTTCCAAGGTGTCGCAGGGCAATTTTAGTGGACCACGCCCAAATCTGAAGAGCCGGCCGCCATTTTGAGAGTACTGTGGCAGCCGGCTATCGCTGCACCGCAAGAGCGGGAGCAACTCAACTACATGGTGAGCGAGACGCTGTAGTCGAAAGAGCGGGCGGTAAACAGCTGAATAGCGGAAGAGGCACAGTGTAGCAAAAGCGGGCGGAATGGCAACTGAAATGGTAAAGGGGCGCCCCACTACAGCGTGTCTTTAGGTGAAACGGATTGTGGGACAAGGTCAAGAATGGAAGAGTTACCAAAAGGCAAAAAGTTCCGCTTGATCCCGGGAGCCAGCCACCTATGTCGGGGGCGATCTCAGGCTACACCAGGAGAACACGACTTGGGGAGGGAGCCGGAGCCAAGCGCCCCCTCTGAGTCTGCGCCATCACACCGTCCCTCGGGGGCCTCCGTCAAGCGGTTCAGGGTGGCACCGCATTACATTGTTCACAAATGCAGTCACGTCCTCAAACAGCCCCCACTTTACTTTGAGAATAGTGAAGCTGAAGCAAGTGCAAATAGGCTTCAGACAGTGTTACAAGCACTCCTCAAAACTTTGAACCATCAGAGTGCATGAGTTTCATGCTCGATCGATTGAGCTAGCCGGATCGGGCAACAAAAAGTATAAAATAGTTATGTAAATAGTTGTTTAATAAAATGTTTTACCCTGTTACTTTGCTGGTGTGTTGTATATATTTGTAATATTTGCATAGAGTTTATCGTTATTTTGGGCGGGGTGGGTGGCGGAGCCGAGCTGTATTGCAGCCATCATGGTGTGGAGTTCAGTTCATCTCAATAGTTTCGTGTTTGTCATGAGGGGTTGTTCCTAATGTTTCTATTTTAGCGAGGTCAAAAAGAGATCCCATTAGTGGCCTACTGATTTTGCTCGATTCCTTTTGTTTTTTTACACGATTTTTCGCTATCTGCAAAGACTAAACAGAGTATTGCGACTCTGTGCTTGTTTGTAAATAGAGAATGAACCAAAGAGAACCAATTCTAAAACAGTAAATGCTTGGATAACAATCAATCAAATGGAGAGAGAAGCAGGCACGACAGATTACAACGGGGGCAAAGGCCTGCGTTAACTACCCTTCACTATCTGCAAAGAGAGAGTACTCCTAATAGAAATGAGGGGGAGGGGGGGGCAGCATTCAAAGCAGATCAGTGTGCATAAACACGAAAATGTTTTTACTTACCACGTACTTGACATTCGACAGCTTATGATATTTGCTATTAAAAAACCATTGAAATTCACTGAAAAAACCATAGGTTAGAGACCATATATAGTTAGGAATTAGCATTTAAAAAACCTTGAAAATTCACTGAAAAAACCATAGGTTATAGACCATATATAGTTAGGGATTAGCATTTAAAAAACCTTATTTTACTCACACAAAACCATTGAAATTCCATATATAGTTAGTTGCACTAACTATATATCGCGCACCCGCAATCCACTGCTGATGATGTCACATATTACATCATTCATGACATGGTCAGTGACATCACTGATGACATCACTGATGACATCTCAAATGACATCACTGATGACATCTCAAATGACATCACTGATAACATCTCAAATGACATCACTGATGACATCTCAAATGACATCACTGATGACATCACTGATGACATCTCATTTGACATCAATGACCACATCACTGATGATATCATTCATGTGACAATACAATGCATCTCCTCACACTTTAATATAATCTCTGTTACACCCAGTGTTAAATACAGAGTATAATTTTTGAAACCATTGACACACCAATACTAGTTACTACATACGCAATCAGTGATTCCTATGTTTACACACACATTCACTCATTTACCCATACAATCATTCATACATACAATCACTCATCTTTACAACACTATCATATGCACTCATACACCTATACAGACTCTCACACTCTGTCACTCATCCATGGAGTTACTCACACACCTAGTCAGTCCTGTAAATAATCAATCACACTTCCATTTTCTAATCTATACAGTTAAACATAGAGCACCTTACATTTTGAAACATATACTAACACATACTTACTCTCTTATACAATCATTGATACAAGTACACATTGATCTGCACAGAGTCACACACCTCCCAGCCAGCCACACACACTCAGTCTCCCATACAAATACTTGGGCAATCAATCAATAACCCATATAGTTACTCATATAGCTACTGACCAACACATGCAGCAGTTTACAGAACAACAGACATAATGATGCACAAATTAAGACAGTTTAGTCACTAACCCATGCACTCAGTGAGACACATTTAATCACTCACTCATACAGTCAGTCACGCACCTACTAAATCCTTCATCCAGACACTTCTACATCTACTCATTCTTCAATATGTAAAACATATTTAAACTTTACAGAAACACACAGTCACTGGATGATGTCATCAGTGATGTCATTTGAGATGTCATCAGTGATGTCATCAGTGATGTCACTGACCATGTCATGAATGATGTAATATGTGACATCATCAGCAGTGGATTGCGGGTGCGCGATATATAGTTAGTGCAACTAACTATATATGGAATTTCAATGGTTTTGTGTGAGTAAAATAAGGTTTTTTAAATGCTAATCCCTAACTATATATGGTCTATAACCTATGGTTTTTTCAGTGAATATATATATATATATATATATATATATATATATATATATTACCAACTGGCGGTCGCCAGTAGGTAGTTATAGTTAGGACCTAGTTTCCATAGGAAATCCGCAACATTCTACTGAGAATAACTTTGGCGCCGGTGGACAAATCTTTGCGAATTTCTCAAAGAAGATGGCCTGCTCCGCTCCGCTCCTTCCCTGAAAGTTTGGGGGGGATTCGTCAAGTGGGGGCTGAGATAAAAGGGGGGTCCCAAAACGTGTTTTCCCCATGTTATTTTCCATAGGACGTTTAGACACGGCTACAGTTCGAACGGCTGAATGGATTTATATAAGAAATTTGGTAGAAAGGTAGAGTCCGGCTCGCAGATTACGCTTTTTTTTGAATGGTGTAAATCTTTTCAGTAGTTGCTGAGAAAATTAAAGTTGAATTCAATTATATATCTGTAAGTGCGCACGGGTGTGCACACTAATGCGGATGTGCGCGAGCGGAATTTTGATTTGCTGTTTAACGTCTGTCAACATTCGATTCGGAGGAAATCAGGAAGTGTTGACCGCCATTTTGTTAGTGCGAGTGAATATATTGTACAGAACAAAGGGTTAGAACAAGGAAAGGGGAGAAGGTAGAGATTGTCTGGCCGGGTAGCTTTTCTCAGGGGGTGCAGTAAGGACCCTGAATGCGAAAATAATTTTTTTTTTTTTGAAAAAAAGTTGCGGGGTGCGCGCACTCGGTAGTGCACCCCTATTCACAAGACTGTGAAAAACTATAGTGGAGAGCATGGAAAGGGAGCAGGATGGAGACTGTTTGATCTCGTAGGTTTCCTCAGGGGTTTATGAAGGACGCCAAAAGTGTAAAAGTAGCTTTTTTTTTGCAAAAAAGTTGCGGGGTGCGCGCACCCGGTCGCGCACGGCGAACAAAAAAATAAATAAAGATGGAAATAAATTACAAGTTTGAGTGTTTAGATGTAAGGTGGCTCTTAAAAGAGCCCTTGTGTTAATTGAGTTTTTTCTGCACTTATAAGTAAGTACCGATGCAGAGTCTCATGTTACAGAGGAAGATTCTATTTCCCTCATCCGTGAAATGAACACCATCTCTCCTATAGATGCCTTGCATGTTGTAACGCAAGTTGTTGTTGTATATAGGCCCCTTGCTATATTCTCTGAGGAAAGCAGAAACAGATTTATTTACATGTTTCCTTGCTTTCTCAATCTGTGGATAATGTTGATTGGACCAATTCCATTTCTGTCTTTGGCATATATTGGAATACACCAAGACAGTTCGAGGAAAAAGTGTCATCAATTGACGAAAGGTGTCCTTTAGAAGCATTTCCAGACCTACCCCAGTCAATGTGCCTAGATCATTCCCACCACAGTGCTCAATGATAAGGTTAGGTTCAGGGAGATGCATAAAAGTTTTCACCAATGGTATCAATTGGTGACATCTCAATCCTCTTTGTCCAATCCACGTAATGTGCACATTTGGTAAGTCAAGGTTGGAAATTCGTCTGTTTGCTGCATATTTTTCACTCCAGTGAATATAGGTGTGTCCTACAAGCCAAACCTTCATTTTCAAGGCAGATGCAGTAGTACTCCGATGGGTTCTGGAAGTGGAATGGCAGTTAGAAGCTAAAAGTCAGGATAAAAAAGTGGATGAAGTTTGGTGTTGTTGAAAAAGTAAAAATGATTGGTTGATTCTTATACCTCAAGATTGAAGACTACGTTGCTTGTTATTTTTTTTTCAAACGAAAAATACTATTGGTCGTGAAAAAAATGAAATGTAAAAAAACAGTGGATAGGCAGGTGTGTTTGGAGGGAAATGAGCCTTGTTGCTTTGATTTAGAACGTTGAGATATGAACTTTTGACCTGTGCCTTCAGCCAGGTGCAGAATGAGCTGAACAGCCAGAGAAGGCAGAGGGTGAAGGGTGACCTTTATGTGACTTTGAAAATATTGAAAGGGATAACCAACTGAAATGTTAATTTGATTTTAAAATTGTGCGGGAACAAATATGATTGGTTGAAGAGACATATATGAGTGTGTATTGAGAGGAAATCTGTGCCATGAATCTTTGGTTGCAGTGATAGAAGCATTACTGAGAGTTCCATCAAACGAATATCTGTTTTGTGACTGTCATAGTTCTACATCTTATAAAGCATTGGTAAAGGTGAGTCTCTAACTGTTTGTTTTGTGATGTACCGTAAAATGTGGTTCGGTCACTATAATTGTATATTTCCCTCACAGTCTCTGAGTAACCTCATTTTTTACTTTGGCACTGTTTTCTATTTTTTCAACTACTCTTCCATTTCGTTTCATCACTCTTGATATACATTATTTGTTTGCAATTATTAGTTTTAAAATTCGATTAATAAAATTGATTAAGCTCAGTGGTCTTCAGTCATGTTCTTATGTTATCCCTTACTGTAAGTTCTTTTTATTCACTGTCAGTCAGAGACGGAACTGGAACAAAATTTCGGGGGGGGGGACAAACATTTTTTTGTTGAGGGGACGTGAACGTTTAATCAGTAGGCAGAGTAAAGCTGCAGGAGCTTTTAGAAGGGGTAAAACAACTGCAAGGCCGAATTAACATTCAAATGGTTCTTTATAGAGATGTGAAACGTTCAGGTGCGGCTCTGTGTGTATCTGGGATGTATGTTATCTTGGGCTTCCACAGCAGACGGGCGGGGGGGCCTGAAGTTCTGTGAGTTTAATGGGGGTTGGGCGCCCTTTCTTCACTTTCTTTCAAGTCTGAATTATAGTTATACATATATTTTTGGTATACTGAATAAATGGTATATAAAATATGTTTAAAATAGACAGTAATTATTTGAGTGATTTGGGAGCGTTTCCGTATAATCTGTAAGGTTGGTTTGGAGATCAAAAAATGGTATTAGCAGAGACACAGATAATGCAGGTAGAGAGAAAAATGGTAGATTATATGTGATACCGTCGTCAAAAAGTGCTAATGCTTAAGGTATTTCTAAACTTTATGTCGGAGGATAAAATTACAGTGTGGTTTGTGGCCGAGGACTGCATTGGTGGGGGTGGGGTGAGAAGGGGAGGGGGCAGAGTGAAATATAATGAAAACTTGTGACCATGAGGTTGTACATAGGTTCGTGGAGTACATGCCTTCATACATTGAGGTAGCAGACCGAGTATATATAGATCTCTCTCCCTCCTGCCATGTGACTCCATCTTCATCTCCCTGCTGCTTTCCGTATCCGTTGCTCTGTGTTATCTTAGTGTGTGTGTGTCTGTCTGTGTCTGCGTTCAGTCTGGGCTGAGAAAGTTTGCTATGCAGGCACACACAGATATTCGTATCAAAGTATTTGGCAGGTTTTCAAAACATTATTTATATAGTTGAGATGCTTTTTTGAGGCGCTAGTGAATGTCTACTTTCACAATTACCGCTCGCTCGGCTCCACAGAGCAGAGGGTTTGTCGTATTTCACTACTTAGTTCGTTTGTTTTTCCACTCTGTTCTCTGGTGGCTGGCGGAGAAGTGTTTGTTATAGTGGAAATGAAAGGGTGATAAGTAGTGAAATACGACATAGCGTCTGCTCTGTAGAAGCGGGGGAGCAGTGATTATCAGTGTGAGTGAAGCGCAACTGCGGCGGTGCTTGGTAACACTAATCAATTATTTTTTTACCAGAGGTACGATTGTTTGCATGGTCCGCGACCCGCTAAGAAAGGCTTGACGGGCCGTCACAGGCCAACGGGTTGCAGTATGAGTAACTCAGGTCCACAAAAGAGTACAGCTGAGGTTACGTCGAACACATGAATAAACTTTCAGTATACAATAATTTCAGTTCACAATATGGATTAAAAGAGGGAACGTGTATATTTGAAATGTTTATTCACTAATGCAGTGCTTTGAAGCGAAGTTTATTATCTAATACGCGTAAAGATATTATAAGAAACAAAGTAATCGGCATAGTTACTAGTCCATAGAACACAAACGGTGCAAGCATAGTATGATGCAAAATGAATAGGGTTTAACAAAACATATTCTACACCCTCCTGAGCAAGTATATTAAATTATATTAAATCTAAGAAGGTGTGTTTTGACTTTAAGTTCAGCAACCATATATGAAAATGCTAGTGGTTAGACATTACCTCATTAACAATCAGTTCTCTGCATGCGAAGCACTATCAAGTTTGTGTTATGGTATTTTGTAAGGAAATAAAAAACGCGCCAAAACCGAGAACTTGGCTGGAGCTGCATGTATGTTATCTGTAGGGACGTTCGAAAATCCGTGTTCAGAACAACTACTGTATTGAGATATCTTTTGAAGGTTTCAGTACTCGATGTCAGATACAGCTCGATAAGGAAGGGTAATATCAGTGTAACAACATATTTTTCTCGTATGAATCCAAAAAATTTCACTAGGCAGAAAAGTAAAGCAGCAGATGTGTGTGAGGCGCAAATAAGGAGCAGAAAGTGAAAATGGCGTTTAAACTTATAAAAAACTGATGCTAACTTTACACATCTATCTGGGCACATTTAACCATATATTACCCTGCCTTGCTTCGAGTTCGTTTCAAATAAGATAAGATAAGATAAGCAAGTGAATTGTTGAAATTAGAGTTCAATGAAATGTTCAGTTCGAAATCGAGCAGGTGAGGAAAAAAAATGTAGTCCACATAAAACACGAAAATCTGACCAGCACGGAATTGTAATGTCCACTGTTAGTAAAGCCAATAGGTCTGTTTATATAAAAAAAGAAGTCCCAAAAACGTGAGGAAAAAAAATTAAGACGTCAATGGTTTGCATAAGAGTCATCCTACAATTGAGTAGGCGAAATAGGCAGCAAACGCTTCTAAAAGGAAGTCACTGTTATCATCCGAAAACAAGTCAGCCATCCAATTAAAAAGAGGAAAAGAACATACATGCTCTTCAATTACCGGAGCCTCTAGTACCATCAGAGGACAACTCGGTGACTTTTCTATGTAGCTGTGTGCCAAGAAATCTTGCGCCGCTGCGAATATATTCCAATGACCCAGAACTCCATGTATCGCTGCAAAGGTCATAATCCCTGCATCGGAACAAAGTTGTTCATGATCAATTAACGGATTCATGAGATGATTGTAATTCACTTCAGGAGATTCCAAGTTGCAGAGACATAAGTCCAGGGCCCACATGAAATCACAGCTCAGGCAATGAAATACAGGCTGCACACAGGTGAAATAGGAAAATCGAAATGATAATCCATATGATGCACTCAAAGTGGCGAGTGGCACGATGCCATAGTACTCAAGCATCCTGTGGCGAAACAGTTCTAAGTGCTCCGGCTCGTTTGCGAAGACAGGACGGACATCCATTTTGTAGAAAACAAAATAGGAACACAAAAGTAGGAGACACTGGTAGTAGAACAGGAAGTCCACAAAAGTAGGTCGGAGAATATGGAGTGAAGAGTAGCAGAATGAGTTCAAATCATTTCGGGCAAAGAAGTCACTAAACCATTGCTTAGTACTTATAAAAAAAAAAGGCCAGCCGTGAAGTGGAGGATGCGTTAAAGAATATGGGAGTCACCTCAGCAAATTGTAAAGGAAGGTCACTATTTAATAAGATATGCACTTCTCTGCGAGTGTTAGCTAAGTGAAGGAGATATGTTTGTGAACAGATGATAGGGTAAGTTGTTTTTGTGACAATAAGGCTCTTGTTCATGTCTTGTGATTGAACTTTGAATTCAAGGCCGGAATTTGCGGCCAGATGGAAACGTCAAGGTTCTCATGCGGGGGTGTTTCAACTACATTCTTACAGAGAAGTATATGCAGAGTGACTATTACAGCATAAGGTTTGTCGTTTAATAACTCATAGCAATTCTCGTTGCTTGAAAATAAATAACCACTGTTGAGCAATAAGGTAAAAGTCGGCATTATAGCAGGCACCGGTGTACCTTTGAAAACACATGCAACATTACAGCGGTTCCAGTTAAATAAGTCATGCAATTGGAAGTGCCTGGATGTGAACGACTAATCCCATGTTTGAGTACACTCATCTGTATACAGATATAACTTTTTTTGCCGTCTCTAAGGAATTTGTAAGTGAAAGGGAGCGACTTGGTTTCATGCCAGTAGGAGGTACTGAGCCGCTTGTATCTATTTATGTGAAAATAATATATGGAATTTGAACACTGAAAAAGCGTAAAAGATAGACTAATTAATTTGTGGATTAGCCATGTTGCAGCTGTGGCTTCTGATACTAAAAAGGATAAAGTGTCTAGGCGTTGAATGTGGAACACCGAAAAAAGAAGCGTGTGTCATGGAAAGCAAACGTGGTTTGAAAGTCAAATTTAAAGGTGCAAAGATAGAGGAGACATTAAGATAGTTTCAGGGCTTTAAGTTGGCCGGGTCTTTTTGGGTCTGAGCAGAGGCAGTTTCTTAAAGCTAGGCTCGGTGTCTATCGGGCTGCACTTTTGAGCCCTGGTATAGGCAGACTGTTTTTTTAGCCGGCCTGTAGTGACAGCCTGGTGTTGCAGTAGTTCAAGAAAAAGTGGCAGAGCAAAAAACAGAGCCCAATAGAGACACGTTCAGAAAGTGCAGGTAGATTATGTGTGGTATTGATACCTTTGACACTGCCTAGTTGTGACTAGTGGAGAAGTGACGCAATGAGATCATGGTAGGTGAGTGTAGTAAAGGAACGGAAATTCTTTAAAGAGAGTCATTTTTAGTGTAGATTTCCCTTTTTTTTCTGAAACTTAAGTATAAGAATATTGTTGTGGTGTCACCCGGACTGTAAGTTGAAGTTTTCTGAAAATTATTGAGAGGTCAAAATGTATGTTTATTTAACTTGTGCAGTTATGAATCTGTGTCAAAGGCAATAGTCCACAGTTGCTGTAGGTATGATGTTACCTGTTGTACCATACCCTCATGCTATGATATGGAGGGCAAAATTTACAGTGTGGTTTGTGGCCGAGGGCTGTACTGGTGGGTGAGAGGTCAGAGGGGAAAGGGGTGGGGCTAATGCGAAACAAAGAGTTGTGACTATGACGTTATACAGAAGTTCCTGCGGCAGATGCCTTCATGCACTAAGTTAGTGGAGTTAGCATACATATATCTGTGTTCCTCTTTCCCTTTTCTCAACATCTCTATCTTTGTGCTGGTTCCTTCATATATTTCAGTGTGTCCGGCTTGTTCTCTGTATCTCTGTCTATTGTGCAGTTTCGCTCCATGTTGTCTACCCTCTGATTTCTACCCTTCCTGTCTCTCATGTATTTTCTCTCTATCCTGTTTTTGTTCCCCCTCACTCTTTGTTCTATTCTTTCTGTATCTCTTGCTCTCCCTCTCTTTGTTGTCCTTTTTACTATTCTTTTTTTCCCTTCTGTTCTTCTTTTACTTTGTGGCCTGAATCACGCTCTTGCCTTCCCTCTCCCTTGTGATCTCTCTCTCCTTTCCGTGCTCGTTTTGTATCTCTCTCTGTCTCCTGCTCTCAGTCTTTCTCCTGCATTATCTCTATGGTGGTGTATCTCTCTCTCCGTCTTATTCAGCCTCCTTCTCTCCATCTTTTTCTCCCTTCTACTCTGCTTGTCCATCTTTGCGTACCTTGTGCTCTCTCTCGCCCTATTGTGCTGTTCGCCTGCTGTCCTTTCTCTCTCTGTGCCTCCTACCATTTGTTTTCTTTGTGCCCTGTCTGTTGTTTCTACTCTGTGATACCGTGTCCATGTTCATCTTTTTCTTTTTTGTATGTTCATCTTTTTCTTGACTTTTCTCTGCCTTCTGTTATTTTTCTTTCTCTCCATTTGTGCTTTCAATGCTGGTCTCTCTCTGCATGTTCGTGTCCCTGCTACTGTCTCTCTGTCTCCTGTGGTCTGTGTCCCTCCTGCCCTGTGTCTGTTTCCTAGTCTACATCTCTCTCCATCTCTGGCATTAGTTTTGTGCAACTAGTGATTACGAAAATGTAGGAAAGAAAACAAATCACTATAATTAACAGAATCTAAATATAAACCTCGAAAGCAAATTATTCACCCAAAATTATGTAAAAAGAAGCTTTAATCACAGTGTGATGTTGGTGTTCCTTGGTGATTTATTTTGGCAAGTAAGATGGGTAACAGATATGCTAAGTAAGATTGTCTAGCAGTGCAAATCATGAAGATTGCATGTAGTATCCTGGAAATTTGTGGGAGATTACACTGTAAATGAAGTTTCATTTTTAAATAAATATGGGTGAAAAATGTGGTTATTTGATGTGTTTAAAAACCAATTATTGAACTTAGTTAGGCTTTAGGATATCTAATGGTAGAGAATATTAGGGAATATATCTGTTAGGCTTGTTATTTGGCACAATGGGTGTATGTTGTGTAATAAATATGTCTGTAATATGTTAATTAAATTTCAGTATTTTTCTTTTTTATAGTGTTTGATGCTGAAAAGCAACAACCTGTATTCTACTTGATAGACTTTTCAACGATCAAATTCTTTTTTACAGGTAAGTTGTTTTTTTTAAGGCAAATTATGTTTGTGCAGATTAAAATAATAAGCAAGATTTTTAAGAATATTTGCACTGCTTCTCTTTTGCTGGCGGATTTTATCTTCTATATTTACCATGTCTGTACCTGCTTGCACTAGATATGTATTTTGAGATAGGTTTCCACTGTCTGTTGGCAGTATCTTTTTATGGGCTGGTCCATGTGTTATTTTCTATGCAGTTCTGGGTCATCTATCCTTTGACTGTAAGAGTTTGCTGTTTGCGTGGATTAATTCTTGCTAAGTCTTCATTATCTCTCTAACCTATGCTGTATCATTTGTGTGCAGTCGTTTTTCTTCATTTACAGAGGTGTATTATGATATGGCTGTTGGTGTGATGGGCATTTTTTCTGCATGTCTGTGACTCTGCTATCTGTTTGCACCCTTTTTGTATGTATTTGCAGAGGTCTATTATGATGTGGTTCCTCATGCTTAGCATGACATTTTGTACATATGATGAAATTCAAACAAGAGGAATGTGCTATCTTAATCTATGTAGTTAATGTGTTACAAAGTATGAAAATGTATGTACTTTAAAAATTAGTAAAGGTAATTTTTTGTTATGTATTCATGAAAAAGATATAATTTAGTCTTTATATTTTTTTAAAAGGCTACAGAAGAAACAGAAAGATTCCTAAAATGGAAAATTACTCCGACCACATTTATTTACATTTTGAAATTGCTAATGAAGTGATAGAGCAATTACTAGATGGAGTATTTGAAGAGGAAATTGAGTCAGAAAATGAGGACTTTATGGACAATACTTTCGACAGTGCTTACAGAATTTGGATGATGAAAATTTTGATTATGAAGAAGTACCTGATGAGATTATGCTACAAGTCATTTTAGAATATGAACTTTTAAATGAATAAAGTTATTTTTGATAGAAAAATATTCTTGAAGGCAGTTTTCTTGTACTATTCGTCGATGATCTGCTTTCTCAGAATGAGAATAAATATTTTCATGAAGTGTATAAGAGATTATAGTCAAAAAAATTAAAACCACTAGGATCACCTACAGCGCTTGAAAATTAGTGTAGTGTTCATATGCCTGAAAAATTTAGAACCAACATTCACTATAGGATTTCCTACTCTGTTCAGAGACTGTTTCTTTGTCTTTATTGTACTTATAAAATAAACCAGTGGTGATAATTTCTATGTTATATGCTAGTAGAGGTCTATAATATTTTTTAACTTTTTTCTTAACAGATTGTCATTTTTATCACAAACATCAATCAGTATGCCGACCAGAAATGAAAAAAGAAAGCTGTATAAACGGACATACCATTTAAAGAGGAAAGAATTAGAAGAATTACGTAATCAACAACGGACGGATAAAAACAAGAGTGCTCCTGGTAAGAGCAGCAAGGATTTCATTAAAAAGTTGTCTCAAACGAAAAGTAAATTGGTTAATGTTCAAAAGGAAAAATATTTGTCAGTATGTATAAGGAGAAATGCGAGAAAAAAGAAAAATGTTTCTGAAATCAGCGGTGAGGAAAATATGTACAGTAAAAGACGTACTAATCAGTTTGCAGAAATCAGGAAGCGTATGTTTTATAACAGAGTGGTTTCGAATTTATTAAAAAAGGAAAAAGTTTCTAAAAGGAAACCTGCGTTTTATAAGAAGAAAAAATATATAGAGGATGTTGTTGAGCGCGCGTTTGAGACAATTTTTTTTAATTTATTTTAGTAATTAATAGAATAAATACACTGAATAAGGCAATCAGAGTTTTAAAAGCTAAGAGTAAATGGAAGAGACACATAAATAGACGTAACTTTTGTAAAGTGTTTTCTGGGAAATGGATGCATACTTCAAATTCTGAGCCATTTATTAATGAAGAGAGTTACTTTCAAAGTAACGATTTGTTGCATGCAGTTGACACCAGTGGTCGAGCATATGAGGTGAAGGACGGTTGTCCTATTGAGAAAGAGAAAATTGTGGTTAGAAATGCAGAAGAGGTGATAGCTGGAGAAGTTTTACAGGGACGTCTTAATGTTCCTGTTTACACTTGGAATTGTAGTAGTGTTTGCAGTGTACGACAGGATTCAATTGATTTATTTCGCAATTTCTTACGTAAGTACACTAAGGAAAGTCTAAAAAAAAAGATTGTAATGTTGCAAGAATTAGACCGTTGCAGAGTGAGAGAAAAAATAGGTCTGCAAGGCCATTCTCTGGCTTGTCTTTCTAACAAAAATATGCCAGAGTGTTTTTCTTCACTTCAGGATGTTAGCAGTGCATCATAACAAAATGAGAAAATTAGTACGAAAGATGTATTATGCAACAAGTCCAGCACTTAAACTTAAAGAGTTAAATAGTGCTCTTTTGCATGGATGTCAATTAGATGTTAAGAGGAATTGTGCAGAAATTGAGGTAAGTTATTTTGGTCGAGATGAAGACAATGCAGAAACTGATATAGTTATAGAAGGAAATGTGTTAGAAAAGAACTTAGGAGCACCTACATGGTTTTTAACTCTAAGCTGTGCAGAGTATGCTTGGGAAGATTTACTTGAATTTCTTCGGGAGGCGAATGCAAATATAGAAAATATAAACTACAAGACACCTGGAGAACTGTGTTCGTTGGATCCGGTTAATGTTTGCAGATATTTTAATCATAGATTTGAAGCTATGATGTCTTTTATTACAAACAAGAAAAATCCACCTCTTGGTGAAGTTCTGGATTTCTTTTGGAGAAAAGAGTATCAAGCGAGAGGTGCTCCTCATATTCATATGCTATTATGGATCAAGGATGCTCCCAAATTTGGAACAGACTCGGATGACACTGTATTGTCTTTTATTGAACAATATGCCACTTGTGAGATACCTAATAGTACAACTGATAAGGACTTAAGAGAAAAAGTGTTACGCTTTCAAAGACATCGTTGTGGAAAATATTGTCGGCGAAAATTCAAATCAAAGAATAAATTCTATACCAAATGTCGTTTTGGTTTTGCACGACCGGTGCTTTCAAAAGGAAGAGTCAACAATTTTATGTCATCTTTGTGACATAATATCACAAGAAGATCACCCAAAAATACGTACAATTTAAGAAGAGGTGAAGAGTCCAAATATATAAATGACTATAATCCAGTCATTTTGTCCATGTGGAATGCTAACATGGATATACAATATGTTGCGGCCAACTCTATTGTTGTGGCTCGATATGTAACGTCTTACATCACGAAATCTGAAAAGACGGAACTAAAGGAGATGTGGGAAAACATTTCTCATGAAAAGAGCCTAAGCAAGAAATTGTATACATACAGTTTGAAGATGTTATCTCATCGAGAAATTGGAGCATATGAATGTTGTGATCGATTATCATCAGCAAGTCTTTATGCGAAATCTAAAACTATCCTGTGGGTGAGTTTAGGTCTTGCAAAAACACAAAACCGTGTTTTGAAGCCTGTGCAATAAATTGAATATTTAGCACAGAAAGAACCAAACAGTACAGACATTCTGAAAACAAATATGTTGGATACATACTATCCAAATAGAAGTACTCTGCTTGAAAACATTTGTCTGTATGAAATACTTAAAAAATACAGTTTTAAAAGGAATATTACAGAGAATATTGATAAAGGTGTATATGCTGTAATTGGACATGAAGGATGCCTGGTGAAACAAAGAAAAGGACACTTGATTAATCACCGAAAACTGAGTTGCGAAAGTCCTGACAAAAGAGAATTTTACTATTTAGCTCTTTTGCAACTCTTTAAACCATGGCGTAAAGAAGAGGAACTACTTGGTGACTTTCATAGTTATGAAGATTCATTTAACGCATCTAAAAGTAGTATAGAATGTCCTGTTTTTAGTAATTATCTCCAAATGTTGAACAACGAAATAGAGCAAGAAGCAAGAATTACGGCGGAGATTGCTAGAGACAGTTCTCAAGATAGTCAAAGTTCTGCTTCATTGAGTCAAGATCCACTGGGACAACCAATTATCCAAAATGAAGCAGCCACTGCCATGGATGAGATGGAAAGAGCAATGCAGCAAGCTCAAGAGGATATAATAAACTTAGAAGAATTGGAGAAGCAACTTAATCTTGAGCAAAGACAGATATATGATGAAGTGACAGAGCACATTGAGCATGGTTTTCGTCATGAGAAAAAAGAATGCTCATGTATGTCATTAGAAGCTATTCGACTATATGTAAGTGGAGAAGCTGGAACTGGTAAAAGTTTTCTAATTAAAGGAATTACTACATATCTACAGCAAAGAACTCAGTCAACACTGTCTTGTGTTGTTACTGCTCCAACTGGATTGGCAGCATATAATATTAAAGGTATTACTTTACATCGTTTACTGATGCTGCCAGTTGAACTTGAAAATAAATTACAATATCACAAGCTATCTGGAGAAGCTTGTTATGAAGTTTCTAGAGTCCTTAAAGAAATGAAACTTCTCATTATTGATAAAGTAAGCATGGTATCCAATTTAATGCTTGCTTTTGTGCATTTAAGAATGCAACAGATACTTAAAACAGACTATGATGTGTTATTTGGAGGCAAACATGTCATAGTTTTTGGAGATCTACTGCAACTAACTCCTGTGAAAGGACAACCTGTATTTGAAACGGTTACACATGAAGACACCAGAAAGTGCCTGGGCAGTATTGGAAATGTTAATATATGGTCACATTTCAAATATACTGAACTGATTCAAAATATGCGACAGGCAAAGGATAGTAAATATGGAAATATTCTTCAAGATATAAGGATTGGAAAACTAACTGAAGATGCGAAAGAAACTCTACAAACACAATTACTTTCCAAGTTGTTTCCCAATGAAGATAATGTACCTGAGAAAATATATAGTAAAGAGGTAGAAGATAAGTCAGTCATATGCTTGATGGCAACTCTAAAAGAATGTTCGGTTTTCAATGAAAAAATTTTGAAGTTAGAAAATCAAGAAATAAAAAAACTGGAAGCTAAAGATAGAATAGAGCATGAAGGAAGTACTATTGTTTTGTCTGAAAAGTTGAAGTTAAAATTGGATTCTCTTCAGTAATCTATATCTAAAACTGCTGGCTTAGAAAATAATCTGTATGTATGTTTAAATTGTCGAATTATTTTACGGAGAAATTTACATGTAGAAAGAGGTTTGGTGAATGGAGCAATGGGTAATATTGTTGGTTTTGTGAATTACCCAAATAGAGATGAAATTGAATTTTTAAGAATCAAATTTGATGGAATTGAGGAAGTTCAACAATTCAGTCGCTGTTCAACTCGTTTTTTGCTTGTGAAAGGCTTATATGTCCGTCGGAAGCAATTTCCAATTTGTTTGGCATATGCAGTGACTATTCACAAATCTCAAGGTTTAAGTGTAGATTGTGCTTTGGTAAATATTGGAAGCACTGTATTCAAAGAGGGTATGGCGTATGTTGCTTTATCTCGAGTTAGAACTTTATCTGGACTTTATCTAATTGATTTTGATGAGAAAAGATTAGTGCAGATTTAAATTGTGTTAAGAAGTATAATAGGTTAAGAAGAGAATATGCTCCAAGTTTAGCTCAATATCCTTTAATTCAAAAGTGTATGGTTGGTCAAAAAAGGGGAACTGAGGAAAAATGTAGTGAAGTAGTAGAGAAACAAAGAAAAAAAGATGAAGCTGTCATTGGTAGCCGTAAGAAAAAGGTTAGTATTGAAGAGATTGTTGGATTTAAATTTGAAAACAGGTCTGGTGTCAACTGCTATGCAAATGTAGTGGTTAATGTTGTTTTTTTTCTAAAAAATGTACAGCAACAGATTGTACAAAATCGGGAGCAAACATTTTGTTGTTCGTTTAATTCTGTCTTTGAAAAATGTAGCAGTGGTAATAGTGAAGTAGCAAGTGTTTCAGAACTAAGGAATGTTTTAGACATATGTGCAGGACTAAATCAATTTTCTCAGAATATTCAGCAAGATTGTCAGGAATTTATTATGTATATGCTTACAGTTTTGGAAGATGAAGGTGTAGATATTGATAGTCTTTTTGGCCTTTCTTATAAATGGGAACATAATTGCGATAATTGTTCATTTTCAAGTAGTACTGAAATACACACAGAAAGATTTATATATTTAACATTACCAGATTGTAAAACAGTGTCCTTTAATAAACTAGTTAAAGAAGCGTATCAGAACATGGTCTGCTCTCAATGTAACTCAGAAATGTTATCAACATTGTTTATCCACAGATATGGACAGTATGTAATTTTAATGTTTCAACGATGCAGAGCTGATGGGAGTAAATTGTCAACTTTAATTAAAAATGTTGTGGCTTCTCAAATATCTATTTCTAGAAGAACATTTGTAACTGTTGCAATTATTTTTCATGAAGGGCCTTCAATATCATCAGGACATTACATAGCTTATTTGAAGTCTCGAACAGGCTGGACGCTGTGCAATGATAGTCAATTGACTTTTAAGAAACGTTTGCCTTTTGACTTAACTAATTCTTATCTGCTATTTTTTTAACCTAAATTTCAGTAAAATTACTTGGGGTAGGAAGATTAATACTGTAAAGATATGAAACTCTGTTGTTTAGAAATATCATGTGACTGAGGGTGTGCAAATTTAGAAATGAAACGTGTATTTGGCATAGTGATAGTATCAGGTATAGGTTTCCTTAATGTTTAATGGTACAGAACACGTTGGAATTTTTACTTGAAAGGTTGAGAAAAGAATGGATAAGACTTCGATTAAGTAATTTGGGAAAATAACGAGTTAACTCATACTATTTGGCCACGCGGAAAAATATGAGACAACAAAATGTGTACTTGTGATAAATGTTTTTAGGACATACTTGCACGGAAGTTTGTTGAGAGCTATTTAAAAAATAACGAGTAAACTCATACTATTTGGCCACGCGGAAAATTATGAGACAACAAAATGTGTACTTGAGATAAATGTTTTTAGAACATACTTGCCCGGACCTTTGTTGAGAGGTATTTAAAAGTAAGTGGTATGGTTAAATTAGTTTGTAACTGAGGAGTATGTACTGTGCTTACTCAAGAAATTGCGAATTAGACAAAAACATTTAAGACATGTTTCTTTCAGGTATTTATATTAAGTATAGAGATCTTGTATGGGTTTTTTAAACACAATCATTTAGATTGTGGTTTTTTTCCCCGCTGTTACATGATGATTACGATTGAAATCACTGTTTATAGTGAAAATCAATATATTCTGAGGACAGCAAAAATAAATCATGTAATATGTTGTCTAAGTTATTTTGTTACATTGGATTTCGAAAAATTTATTATAACTGATTTGTTTATTGTCTTCCACAGATATTACATTTTTAAGGTAAGTACAACTAATAACATCCGAGATTTTCCTCTGCCTCTCTCTTATCCTTATTCCTTTCATCCTCTTCCTTTGTCAGTGCTGTTTAGTCACGGTTATTCCCTTTAACTCATCCACATTTTGGGTTGTTAAATTTTCTTTCCTGTTTCTCTTACATCTTTTCTGTTACTAATTCATTCAGTCTATCTATCCCTTCAGTTTGTTACTTACGTTGTCTCATGGTGACTCACCTTTATTGACCCTGTATCACCTTTGTTTCCTGAATCTTAATTTCTTTGTCTTACTGTACCTTAAAATTTGTTCCCTTACTCTGCTTTCATTAATTATGCTCAATTCCAAAACTTAAATCTATAGTTTAGTTCCCTTATCCTACTTCATTTCTCCTTATCTCTCTCTTACAGTCCTTGTCTCTTTCTACCCCGTTCATCTTCTGTTACTCACCCTTTTTCACTCAGTTTCTCTTAGTAGTGTTTAGTTATTTTATCTATCTCTTTAAGACATTTCCGTACTCTTAGTCAGTTTCTATTAGAGACTTTTTGTTCCGTGTATTATCACTGATTATACTCTCATTTTCTCTCTCAGTTTACTTTCCTTTAGACAGTCATCCTTTCAGTGCTATTATCTCTTTTAATTAATTCTTTTATTCATTGATTTATATACTACACATTCTGTCTTTGTCTCTCTCTCTCCCTCAAGCTTTTTTTCGTTCACCTTTTGTTTCATTCACTTCTACATTGTTTTGTTTTATGAAATGAACATTATAACCTTATTTTTACTTTTCTTCCACAGATCGTATGTTTTTTAAAGAATTTTAGTTTTACTTTGTTACTATTTCTTAGGTAAGTATAAAAAATAAAAATACTTTTCCATCACTGTGTTATTTCTTTGTCTATCCTGGTTATACCAGTGTTATGTTTTATGTGAGCAGTTCCACGCAGGATTGGCTGCACTGTCACAAGGAGCTCCTTAAAAGTGATTTTATGAAATCATCAACATTTGACTGAGTCAGTTCACCAACGCTGATGTGTGGAAACATTGCAGGTAAATGATGTGTGTTAAAGAACTTTGGGGCATATTATCAAGGGGGTTTATCTCTGCAAGCGGAGATAAAATTATCTCTCTAGTACGTAGCTGTTGCTAACACCAGTTAGCGACATCTAGTAGGAGATAGCGACCATCTTGTGCCCTGCTTTGCTTGTCAGTGATATTTATCAATAATGACATGAAAAGTAAGCATGCCAACATGTTAACGACTGGAAAGAGTTGCTAACATTGCTATCTCCTATTACCCACCCAGATATTGCACTTTTCTAAGCGCAAATATCTCCAAAAGCTAACACCTGCCCCTGAGCAGTTCTTACCTATGTTATCTAATGGTAGGTGGATAACATGAGTAAGAGCAGTAGCTCGGTAATGCATGAATATCGCTGACTTTACAGCAATATTCATGCATTTTGACCGATTATTATCGCTTAGGACAGTGGTTCACAAACCTTTTTGACCTGTGGTTCCCTTGACCTCCTCGGCAGTTGGCTGTGGCTCCCTATCCATTTGTTTTACCGGTGGGTGGATGGTATGTACCTCCTGTTATTTTCCTTAAAGTAATTGAGGCGCATTCTTTCACTCATCCAACCATCCGTTCACTGGTCCAGCCATCCTCTCTCTCATACATGCACCCTTTCACTTCACTGATGTATCCATGCTTTTGTCCATCTACCCCCTTTTACTAACTTATCAATCCTTAGATTCACCCTTTTAATCATCCATTCACCATTTCACTTATCAATTCATCCATCCACGCATTCACTTGCCCATCATCTACCCTTTTATTCATTCATCCATCTATCCTTTCACACACCCATCCACCAATTCACTCATCCATCAGGTGCCCTTTTACTCATCTATCCATCCTTTAACACACCCATCCATCCTATTACCCATTCATCCACCCTTCCAGCCATACACGCATCTATTTACCTTTTCTCTCATCTATACTTCCACTCATTCGCTTATCCATCCATCTTTTGTTTGATTATATATCCATCCCCTTTCATTCATCCATTCATCCTTTCAGTAATCCATCCAGCCATTCAGACAGTCCATACTTATTTACTCACCCACCTTTCCACATTATGAGCTGAGCCTTTGTATGCAGAGTTGGAGGGAGAAGAGGCCTATCAAGAACAAACTACAGCAAGGGGTGGGGTGCTGTGGGGGAAAGTTCACAATGCCTCTGTACATAGGCAGACTGAAAACGTAGAAGTTATGAGTCACAGATGATGTACAGTGCCAGGATGTGAGGTTACTGTAAAATGGTGTTGTTTCCAGGGCTTTAAGCAGGGTTAAAAAAAAGGGGGTGTTGGATGTAATTCCGAGGGCAGTTTAAAACACCTAAGCTAAAAATCTGTGTTTAGCATAGTGTTGCGCCCGACTGGTGTTATGTTGTTTGTGTCATTGCATGCAGATATATAATAGAGCAAGTATCTTTACACCAACAACAAGCCAGGACTATTGGCTTTGTCAATGGTTGCTAGTTCTTTAAAATACAAAAGCAGCAACCATGGCATTGTTGAATATAATATTGAAAATACTTCTGTTAAAAAATGATGAGACAATGAAAGAACGTTAACCTGTTCTTTTAAACTTATTTCATAGTCTTCTTTAAATAAAGTGTTTTCTAACATTGCAGCGTGGGCGTTTTACTTTTTTTAATCTAACAGAATCCCTTCTGTACGTTGAGGCAGGAGGAGTGTCATATGCTTGAACACTGCTGAATGCCCCATTCTCATTCAGTTAGTGGCTATCAGCCCCATACAGAACTTCAATGGGTGGGAGGGGCTGCTCCTGTGCTCCTGGAGGAGTGCGAGGCCGTTCCAGTAGCGGGGGTGGAGCCTCTCACAGGGGAGCAGCGCTGCTCCCTGTGATGGCCACAATTACAGATAACAGGGTAGGGACGTCCGTGGAATTTACGGATGGTTGGTCACTCTAGTGTGCGCGGCGCCCTTGGCACCTCATTACGGCGCACGGGGGAGGCGCAGTGCACAGTTTGGGAACCACAGGCGTAGGAGATAAACCTTCATAATAGCAAGACTCCTAAGCGATAAAAATCGCCGCAGCTCGGCGATAAAAATATCGCCGCTAAACCAACATAGTCATAATTATCGCTAGTTGTTGGTAATATGCCCCGAAGATCGCACATTTGACTTTCGGCGGCTACCGCCAGAATTTTCCGCGGTGTTAGTGCGTTATTATCAATGCGAACACATATGTGATAGTAAATCCTGTAACAGCCGGCGGCAGTTAACATTACCGCGTGAAAACATGCGTTGTATTCATGCACTAATGTGTGCCTTGTAATTAGGGGAGGGGGTGGATTCAGTTTTATTTTCAACACCCCCATGTTAACGCTGCCGAATGCTTGATCAGAGCAGGCCTTGGCAGTCGTACGATAAACAAGTTTATACCAACTCTTTTTCTCGGAACGCCTGTGTTCGTGATAGGGTCTTTTCCCCTCCAACCACATTTTGCATGTGGTTTGACGTACGCCCACTTTGCATGTCATTAACTTTCTGTGCGACAGACATGCAAAGTGGTCTTACGGCAGGCGTTGTAATGACGTTTTCAAAACGGTGCTTTTATCGGCAGGAAACTGGCGATATAGGGGCGAAAACGGCCTTGATAATATGCTCTATGAATTGCAATCGAACGTAATGTTAGAAATAAAGACATCTAACATAGGTTTCGAATGGAATTCATAGAACATATTATGAAGGCGATTATCGTCGTTTTATCGGCAGTGTTGTGCCGATAAAAGCGACGATAACGTATCACGTCTTCATAATATGCCCCAAGTATCGCCGCTTTTTAAAATAATTGTGCTGAGAAAGCGGCGATACTTCAGCTTGTGAATACAGCTCTTTTTAGTACAATGAGTTAGTTTTTTTTAACAAGTTTTATATTGCTTTTGATTTTTTAAACTGGAGCTGTAAAACTGTGAAACAGGAACAAAATAAATTGTAAAAAAATCATCTTTTGTCGGAGCATTGATGATCATTAATTCTTTTTTCAATTAGAGTGAGGCTCTGCTCTCCATACACAATCATTTCCTATGCACTGATGACAAATATGGTCTCAAGTCCAACTGTGCAGTGGATGGAGATGCAGGTCGTCTTCCAGATGATGTGCTGGCCACAGCTGGTGGTAGTTGTGTTGCCAGAGCTCTTGTAGAAGCGTGTGCAAATTGCACAGGATGCAGTTGTCTGACATGCCTCAACATCGTATGTATCGAAAAGGAATACTTTTTCGAAGGATTTCCTCTTGAAAGAACTGCGTCACATATTGTGCAAGTAACTTTCGGAGCATTCACTTTTTTAGCTCCTTAGGATAAGTAAAAAATTGGCAGGTGAAACATTCCTTCCTTTTTGATAAAGGTAGTCGATAATTTTCCTCAGATTCAGAAGATGAGTTCTGTGCGGCAGACATTTCACCAAACTCCTCGGAAAGATGTAAGAGGTTCTTCTCACTTGAGAGTAAAAAAGATAGTGAGGAAAGTGGGTGGGGTTCTGGAAAATTCCAGAATAGAAACTACTATGAACCAATAGGAAGTGTTGTTTTCAAGTCACATGACTTGAAATGGGCGCATTAGGACGTGTACGCGGTGACAGTATCCGGTCACGTACGTCATTTGGAAATATCGGTCTAATTTAATGAAGTTTCAAAACATGAAAAGGAGGAAAGGTAGACTCTCCCTGATCTTGTACACCTTCTCAAGGGGCCCCAAGAAGAATATTAATGAACTATAATACTTTTTTATTCTTAAAAAAATAACGGGGTGCGCTCACCCGGTCGCGCACGAAAGTTTAAAAAGGCGTTCTCGTCCATTTACTGACAAGTTTCAAAACGTTAAAAAGAAGGCAAGGTAGACACTCCCTAATCCTCTAGAGCTTTAGAAGGAGTCCCTAAACAACTCTGCGAGTCAAGAAAACTTTTTTTCCGGGTAAAAACATTTGTCGAAATTCATTGATAAAACTATAGGTTACAGTCAAGATATAGTTAACAATTAGCATTTAAAAAAACCTTTGAAATTCACTGAAAAAACCATAGGTTTTACACACGTTATAGTTAAGAAGTAGCATTTAAAAAACCTATGAAATTCACTGAAAAAAACATAGGTTTTACACACGTTATAGTTAGGAAATAGCATTTACAAAACCTATGAAATTCACTGAAAAAACCATAGGTTTGACACCAGTATAGTTAGCTGAAAATTTTACTCGCATAAAACCATTGAAATTCCCACGTTATAGTTAGTTAGACTCACTATAACTTGCGCGTGCAATGCACTGCTGATGACGTCACATATTACATCACTCATGACATGGTCAGTGACATCACTCATGACATCACTGATGACACCATCCAGTGAATGTGTGTCTTTCTGAGAAATAAATATGTGTTATGTATGTATATGTAAAAATTGATGGAAGAATAAATGTTTAAATAAGTGTTTAGATGTTTTAAAAAAAAAATGATTAACTGGCTTATTAACTGTATCTTAGGCAATACATATATTAGTGAGTAATGTTTAAATATTTAAATATAAGGATTAGTGTTTCACTTTCTGTATAAGTGGCTGCATGGGTTGGTGAGTAGCTACATGTGTATGTATATGGGTTATTAGATGTTTGTTTTAGTATCAGTATGAGTGTTTGTATGGTTTGGTGGGGGTATTACTTAGCACATAGATGCATGAATAACTGACTCTCTGTATGTGTTTTGAAGACAGCATATGTGCAGGACTGTATGGGTGGATGAGTGTGTATATGTGTGTGTTAGTGAGTGAATGACTGTCTCACTAGTGTCTTTATCAGTAACTACATATGTTTTAATCTAGTATATGTGAATATTGATGTATGTAAGTGAGTATATGTGAGAGTATGAGATTGTAAGAGTTCCTGTTTAAATAAGTATGTGTTTAATTTTTTTTCAGTTTAATAAAGTTTTATTGAGCATAAGAGAAATGACACATCATAATATAACAACATGAGATAACGCAAAGTCAATAGGAGATAATCATGAAAGATATTTGGAGATATAAAGAAGAAAGAAACGGGGTAGTAAAATCATGTAATTGAAGAAAACCGTAGAGAAAAAGAAAGAAGAAAAAGAAGGAAAGAGAAAAAGAGGAAGAAAGGAAAAGAAAGGAAGGAAGGAGGGTTAAGGGGGGGGGGGGAGAGGATAAGAAGTTGGAGAAAGGTAGCCAGGTAAGATCAGACTTGATTTTTAAGGAGACAGATGAAGAAGAAGCAATAGCAATTCTATGCTCATCACACACAAAATTCCACCATGTCTGCACAGACAGTTTAGAGTTATCCTTCCAGCAAGATAAGATTACTTTGTATGCAGTTGCAATGAATAGGTCAAACAATTTAGCACTATAAGAATGTAAGTCCAAAACATCAGACAGAGAACCTAGAAAAATATGTAACGATGAAAATGGTTCAGAAAAATGAAAAATACGCATACAGTATTTCCAAACTGAGTTCCAAAAGTTAAGAACTGATAGGCAATCAAATAAGAGGTGTTTAAGTGTGCCTGGGTGAGAGGAACATGACCAACAAAGGGGTGAGGAGGATGGGGAGAATTTTGTAATGCTTACAGGGGTAAAAAGAGCTCTATGGTACAGAAAAAAAAGTGATTGAGTAATACGGGCTGAAACTGAAGTCTTAAACAGTTTGGACCATAACCGATCCCAAATATCAACAGATAACGAGAAAGAGAAATCAGTTTCCCAAGCAACTTCATTAACAGTTTTAGGTCTAAGACCAACATTCTCTAATAACATTTTATAAATCAGAGCAGCTTTGGGTATTTGTTGAGTAAACATAGGGTATAGAGGGGTGGAAGGAGTAAGGGAAGGAAGGATATCAAACGTAGGGAGGGTAGAGAGGTGAGACACAATGGCATTGGTAATGATGTCAAATTCATTTCGATACTGTACAGATAGATCAAACTTAGTTTGCATTACATCAAATGAAATAATGGTTGAATCTGAAAAAAATTGGTAGACAAACATAATATCCTTTTCTTTCCAATACTTGAAGTAGAAAGGTTTACCCTTGTACTTAAGATATTTGTTATACCAAATACTGGAGGAAAGAAAAGTTTGTAAGGGCGAGGAGTCTTTTGAAAAGATATTGTGTAGCAGTGTATGGGAATATTTCAACACAGGGTAATTTGTCAAGAATGAACAGTTTGACATAAAAAGGGATTGTTGAAAAGTAAAATCCTTTAACAAAGATCGTTCAACTGCAATCCATCTGGGTAACGGGGAATCAGTAAAATCAAACGCTAATGAAAAGGCTTGTTTTATTAAGAAGGCAGAATGGTACGATTGGAAATCAGGGAAGCGAACCCCCCCTTCAGATTTGGGGCGTATAAGTTTTGGTAGGGAAATTCGGGGTCGCTTATTGTTCCATAAAAATTTAGAGCAGATGGAGTTTAGCCTATTAAAATACAATTTAGGAATTTTTACAGGAAGCATGGAAACAGTGTATAAAATATGTGGAGAAATCATCATTTTGATGGTGTCTAAGCGACCCCACCATGAAAGGAAAAGAGGAGACCATGTCTGAAGGAGTGATTGAATTTTTTGAGTAAGGGAGGTAAAGGTCAGTTTGAGTGTGTCACGCAGGGTGGAGGAGAACCAAATACCCAGGTATTTGATCTTGGAGGGACACCATGCAAAATCGGTTGAAGCAAACATATATTGATAACAGGATGAGTTAAGGGGTAGGACTTCCGTTTTGGAGAGATTAAGTTTATAACCAGAGACAGATGAATATAAGTGGACTTCTTCTAAAAATGGGGGGAGGGAGGAGACAGGGTTAGCCATGTAGACCAGAACATCATCGGCATAGGCCGAGATTTTTGTCTCAGTCGAGGACTGTTTGAATCCCTGAATGAGGGGGTTAGAGCGGATTTTAATAAGGAAGGGCTCAAGGCAAAGAATAAAGAGTAAAGGGGAGAGAGGACAGCCTTGTCTTGTCCCTCTAGATAAGGGGGAAAACTTAGAGAATTGATTATTAACAAAAACACTGGCACGGGGAGCAGAGTAAAGGAGTCTAACCAAGGAAATGAAGTGGGGGCCAAACCCAAACCAATGCAATGCCTTAAACATGAATTTCCAATTAATCCGATCAAACGCTTTCTCTGCGTCTAGTGAAAGGGCAGCTAGAGGGGCCTTAAAACGGTTACTGTGGGAAATAATATTTGCAAAAACACGGGCATTGTCTGCTGCAAGTCTGCCTTTCACGAAGCCAACTTGATCGGTTGTGATTAACAGAGGAATAAGGGAGTCGAGGCGGGCTGCTAAAATTTTGGCAAAAATTTTACAGTCGTAATTAATAAGGGATATGGGGCGATAATTTTTGCATAGGGAATGGTCTTTGTCAGGTTTGGGAATTATGATTATGAGGGCGTCCAAAAATGAGCCCGATGCTTTGGCATTTGCAATAAAGGAATTAAAAAGTTGTAAGAGGTGAGGAACAAAAATGGAATGCATGTTGGCATAAAATTCAATAGGGAGACCATCTGGACCAGGGGCTTTCGCTTTCTTAAGGGAGGTAATAGCCTTGAGTATTTCCTGAGGGGTAATGTCAGATTCTAATTGATGGAATTCTGTATGAAGAGATGGGGGAGGGGGAAGGTCTTCGAAGAAACAGGAGAGATCATCATCACCTGGTTGTGTATCATCTGTATATAGGAGTTTATAATAATTATGGAAGACCTGTGCAATATCCTCATCAGAGGAAACCTTTGTATTAGTGTCTTCATTAAGAATAGAGCCAATTGATTTTCGTTCAGATTTAATTTTAAGATAATTTGCTAGCATTTTCCCCGCTTTATTTTGACCCCCATGAAATTTGGATTTTACCTTTAAAAGGGTGTTGCAAGCTTCAGCTGTGGCAATTTGATTAAGTTCAGATTTGGCTTTAATAAGTTGGAGGAGAGCGTCAGGGTTCTTGGATGAGAAGTAAGAGTGTTCTAGGGTCTTAATGTTGGCTAGTTGGGCGGTGTATTTGTCCCTGTTGAGTTTCTTTTTCCTAGATACATAAGAGATTGTGAAACCTCGCAATGCAGCTTTAAAAGCATCCCAATTGTTTGAAACTGATGTGTCTTGGGGCAAATTGAGGGAGAAGTACTCAGAGATGAAACTTTTAACTTTAGACATATAAATCGAATCAGAGAGAAGGAAAGTGTTAAATTTCCAACGATTGAAAGAGGTGGCAGTGTGGGACAGGTCAAAAGTGGCATATACAGGTGCATGGTCCGAAAGGAAAATGGAACCAATTTCAGAGTTCTGAATCGCAGGGAGAAGAGATTTACTGACTAGAATATAATCAATTCTGGACCTGGTATGGTGTACATTAGAGTAGAATGTGTATTCGAGTGAGTCAGGATTACAGGTTCTCCACACGTCAAAAAGGGGACGGTAGGCAATTGCAGATTGGAATGCTTTATGAGTCTTATCCGGCTGGAATTTGGAGGAGGATAGTCTATCCGAAAATGGGTCCAACCATTGGTTAAGGTCGCCAGCTATGACAACATTAGGGCAGTCAATAGATGAAATGAGGATTTTAATATCATTCCAAAATTTAGGGTCAGGACGGACAGGACCATAGATGTTTAGGAGCACCATAGTTTTGCTTTGTATAGACACTTTTGACATAACCCAACGACCCTCAGCATCCGACTGAGATGATAAAATTTGAACAGCCAAACCTTTACGGAATAAAATAGCAACACCCCCTTTCTTATCAATCGCAGGAGAAAACACCACTTGACCCACCCAAGCCCTCTTAAGCTTCAGCGATTCGACATCTGTACAATGCGTTTCTTGGAGAAAAGCAATCTGAGCATTCAACTTGGATAAGTGGGATAATACCTTTTGACGCTTAACTGGGTTGCCGAGACCACGAACGTTCCACGTTACGAAGTTACACATGGTGGGAGGTAAGGGAGGAGGGTAACAGTTGGGACCAATACACTGCAGGTAGGAAACTAAAGGGAGAGACAAGGAAGACAAACATGTTAGCAATACAAATCGGGTAAATATAGGAAAACAAAACATGAAGGAGCATCACAATCCATAAAAAGAGTAAGGAGTAACCATGAGGAGCACTAGAGACTACAAGAAGAAAGACAAGAAGGGAAACAAGGAAGATAACGGAACATGAATGAGCAAGGAATATGCAATAATGGCCTGTGAAAAGGAGGAGAAAGAGAAAGGAGGAGAAAAGAAGGAAACAGCTAAGAAACAGATCAAGGCAAAGATGCCAGACCTGAGAAGAAAGAGAAAATCTAAGTAAAGGAAGCATGGAGACGCCAACGCGGGCGCCTATCCAACAGAGCAAGGAAAACGCGGGAATATATGTATGATATATTCGATAGGAAGTGAAGTTATAGCAAGACATGACAAGAAAGAAACCGGGACAAGGCCACAACAGTCGTCAAGACAGTAGAAAAATGATTGCAAAGAATAGAAGAAATTTAGTTTCAGTCATTGGTGTCCATCGTGGGTGAAGAGATGGTGAGAAGATACTCTCGAAGCTTCTGCGGATCATCAAAGGTACGGGAACGGCCATTGTGGGTTATTTTGCAGAGACAAGGATGAAGGATTCCATATTGGATGTTGAGTTCCCTCATGCGAGGACGCAGATTAAGGAATTCCTTGCGACGTGCATTTGTAGCATTCGAGAGGTCCTGGGATATGTAGATGGTGTGGCCCGACCATATGAGGCGACGTTTTGCTCTTGCAGCTTTAAGAACAGTCATCAGTTCGGTGAATTCCAGAAACAGCAGGATGATACCTCTGGGTTTGGCCGGATTGGACGTTGGTCGACCCAGACGGTGTGCACGCTGAATGTTCAGTGGGATAGATTCTGGTTGAAGACCCAAAAGCTCGTATAGGAGTTTGCGGACAAAGGTCACCATATCGCCCTCCCCAAGGGACTCCGGTACACCATAGATACGAAGGTTGTTCCGCCTGTTACGGTTTTCAAGGTCCTCAGTGTGAAGTTTCAGCTGCTGTATCTCCTTTTCGAGAAGAGGAATTTTTGTGGATACATCCTGGACGTCACTAATACGTTGTTCTAGTTGCAGGACTTTATTTTCCATGACAACCCATCTGTCTTCAATCTGCTTGAGCTTCTCATTAGTTGCCAACATGAAAGGTTGTAAGCCACGAACCTCTTCTAAAATAGAGTCCAGCACCGGGTTATGAGAGGTGCGAATTGGGGACGGAGGGTCATTCTTGAGGCGTTTTGGAGTTGTTCCGGTGGCAGACGCTCTCGCATGACCTGCGACCTGAGACATGTTGCCAACAGAGGGGCAGACTTAGGAGGACCGCAGGAATAGAAGCCAATTCAAATAGTAAAAGTTGTGAGACCCTAATAGTTAATATGTAGAGAGTACTTGTTGAAAGAGGTCCTGGGCGGGGTAACAGGCAGCACAGGAGAAGCACTAACTTCAATCTGTACGACAGGTGTCAAGAGGCAGCAAAAATCAGGAATTCACATCCAAAGAGCCAACCAGGAAGAAAGTGGAGAAGAAAGCAGCAAAGCGTCCATGGGGAATGGAAACCATGTGGTTTATTCGTTGAGCAGCGGAGGGTTAATGGTGACAGAAATGGAGGTATAGAGCAAGTGCGCAGGTATCCCCTCAAAATGGCCGCCGAGAGGTAGAGCTAGGAGCTGTAGAGAAGCTGAGGAGAACTCTGGTGCCAAGGGTCATAAGAATGCAGCGGAGACATGATGCGCAATAATTATGACATACCTTGTTTGAATGCGACCTTTGGCGGCAATATACGAGCAGGGACAGTGCTGGAACCGCCAAAAAGAAAAAAAAACGGGACGCGAGCGCGGCGGCACAAAATGGCGGCAGCTCGCGTCCCTGAACTCGGACCAGAAGCTGCAGCTCGAAAAGACGTCAAAGCGGCAATTTTAAACGCCGCTGCCGCTCGCAACGCACGGGGACCATGTTCCGCCGTGCGAGACAAGCTTTTCCGGTGTCCGTAGGTGGAAAGGAAGCAGAAATCCAGGAATGACTCCCGCGTTGTCACGGAGCTCAGCCGGGCAGCGCCATCACTCGCAGTATGTGTTTCTAAAAGTGATTGTTTAAGACAATAAATATGTGTAAATTTCCTTAGAAGTAAGGTGGTAGTGTGTGTATAGCTCTATATGCAAATAAATGGATGTTCAATAGTTTATTTGCATGTGTGAGTATGTGTGTGAGTAACTTTTGGATGACTGTCGGTGTGTAACAGGATGTATAGGTGTATCACTACATATGATGAGTGAGTATATGTATGAGTGACTATATAGAATTATTGATGAATGAGTGGATGTGTATATAGATGGTGGAATTATTGAATTGGTTGTTGTAACTGATATGGGTATCTCCATTTTTTTGAAAATTTTAGTTTCTAGTTTTGAATATGGGTTACATTACAGTGAAAGGAGGTCTGTCTCTGTGTCACAAGGATGGTGTCATCAGTGATGTCATGAGTGATGTCACTGACCATGTCATGAGTGATGTAATATGTGACGTGATCAGCAGTGCATTGCACGCGCAAGTTATAGTGAGTCCAACTAACTATAACGTGGGAATTTCAATGGTTTATGCGAGTAAAATTTCCAGCTGACTATAACTGGTGTCAAACCTATGGTTTTTTCAGTGAATTTCATAGGTTTTGTAAATGCTATTTCCTAACTATAACGTGTGTAAAACCTATGGTTTTTTCAGTGAATATATATATATATATATATATATTACCTACTGGCGGTCGCCAGTAGGTATATATAGTTAGTATTTTTTCTCTATGGGATTTATGAAAATTCTATGTCTAATAACTTTGGCGTTTGTGGACGGAATTGGCTGAAATTTTCTGGAAAATGGAACATTATGTTTCTGAGCAGCCACTGAAAATTCGGGGGGGGTTCGTCAAGGGGGGGCCGAGAAAAAAGGGGGGTCCCAAAACACGTTTTTCCCATGTTAATTTCCATAGGGCGGTTGGCCTCCCTTTTAGCCCGAACGGCTGAATGGATTTGCACGAAACTTGGCAAAATTGTAGGGACTGGTAGCCCGATGTGCCTTTGCTAGGTCTCAATATGTGTGCTCCAGTGGATTTTGATAAATTAACCTTCAAAAAAATATATATATCTGTAAGCGCGCTCCGGGCAGCGCCCCGGTTCGCGTACCTGACGCGTAACGGAACTTCGCGAAGCGAAGCTGATTGGCTCTCTGGTGTCTGTCAACATTCTAAACAGTCCGGAGAGGCCGCCATCTTGTCTCTCGGTAGGATCGAGAGACAAGAGGAGGCCAAAACAAAGGGGGAAATGACCATAAGGGGGCATAGTAGATCCTCCCTGACCCCCTAGGTTTGATGTGGAGGCTTTAAAAGGGCCCCGCGGGGCAAAAAAAATAAAAAAAAATGTTTTGTTTTTTTGCGTGGGGAGCACCCGGTACGCGCACCGGGAAGCGGTCTGGGGAGCGTACTATAAGGAAAAAAGAATGATAGACTATGATATTTTGAAATATTGTAGGTTTATTGATTGTTCTTTTTGTTGTTTTTTTATTTTTTTATTTTTTATTTAAGTAGCAGTATTTATGATTATTAAATATAAATTTATTTTTGGGATTGTGCACAGTATACTATAAGTCTGACTTTACATTATAATAAATTTGGTACTAGTTTATAAATTACATATAAAAATGATTAAAGACTCAAATAATTTTTTAATATTGAATATAATTTTATTTTTCTGATTCTTTTTCAAAATTGAATAGAACGTCTAACATTTGACTGTCCGATATGTCCTCTTGTTGGGTGAACATAACTTCCCACATTTGACCGTCCTGATAATGAAGTAAGAAATCCACAGATTCTACACATTGTAGAAGTTCATGGTCGCGTGATTCATCCATGAATTCCAAGTCAATGGGTTCAATGATTTCCTCATTGTTAATCTCTAGGACAATTTCAAAGGAAACGTTCTGTTCTCCTTCCATTTTTGTGCTGAAATTTGCATAAAAAATAAATATATCAGTAGAGATAGGGCACTGTTGGGTTTAAGTTCAGACAGGTACTTTTGAGGCGTGAAGTAGTACTATTAAAAAGTGCCTGTGAAAAAGCCTAAGTAAATTCATAATTATACCACAGAAACCTAAATCAATCCATAATTATAATAAACAAGCCTTTCTCAATGTCTAACTCTTACAGAGGGATAGTATATAACTATCTGAAAATGTTTTCAAATTTATAAAATAACATTTACCTTTTAAAAACAAGTTTAAGTTGTGAGTGAAAATGATTTTGCAATGTAGTTCAGGAAGTAGTAGTCAAAATGGCTGTGTTTCTCTCTCTTTCTTTATATATATTCAGGTACATAACCAATCAAATGTCAGGTAAAAAAAGTAGAAAATGAAAGTAACATTTTAATTGGTTGTCAATTCCAACACTTCAGATGTGTTTTGTGAAGTAATTTACCTCAGGGTATTTAGAGAGGTCTACAGGCTAAATGGCTAAATGGAATTTCAATCAAATTTGTGAAAATGGTAGGGATTGGTATGTAGTATGAGCTAATCTATATTTGGTGAAAGTCTCTCCAGTGGTTTTTCTGTATATTACTTTCCCACCTTTTTTTGAGCGAGCGCTTCCCGGTGCGCGCCCCGGTACGCGAACCGGCAGCGTTACGGGAGTCCTCCATTTTGTGTTTCGGTATAATTGAGATACAAGATGGAGGGCAAATAATGATCAGAATGGGTAGAAGGGGGCAAGGTACACGTATCCTGACCCCCTAGGTTTTCTGAGGGTGGTTGATGAGGCCCATATGTGCGGAAAAAAACCCTTTTTTTAAAACAAATTCGCGTGGTTAGCGTCCGGTGCGCGTACCGGGTAGCGCTCCGGGGAGCGTACTTTGGTGAAAATTAGTGAAAAAAGTTAGAGTAAAATAATAATTGTGAGTGATCAGATGTAGGGTAGCTCTGAAAAGAGTTTTTGGGTCCTGTGGCTGATTTAGGTACCTACAAGTAGGTACCAATGCACAGTCTTAAATTCAGGAGGAAAATTCTGTTCCCCTCATCTGAGAAGTGAACTCCATCTGCTCTGTAGATATCTTGCATGTAGTAACGCAAGTTATTGTTGTACATGGAGCCCATTCCATGGTCTCTCATGTAAGCTGAAACAGACTTATTTACATGCTTCCTCGATTTCTCAATTTATGGACAAAATTGGTTCGACCACCTCCATTTCTGTCTTTGGCATATATTTGAATATACCAAGGCAGTTTGAGGAAAAAGTGCCATCAATTGGTCAAAGGTGTCCTTTAAAAGCATTTCCAGACCTACCCCAGTCAAAGTGCCCAAGTCATTTCCTCCACAGTGCACAATTAACATGTCAGGTTTTGGCAAATGCATAAAGGTTTTCACCAATGGTATCAATTGGTGACATTTTAATCCTCTGTGGCTAATCCACTTAATTTCCACATTTTGTAAATTGAGGTTAGGTAAATTTTTGTTATCAGCAAACCTTTGAGCCCAGTGGATATAACTGTGTCCAACAATCCAGACAGAAAACATGGTGAGAGAAGGTTCTGCTGCAGTCAGATGAAGTGTGGCAATGAAATGGCAGTTGAAAAAATAAGAGTGTATAATGAAAAAAACTGTGGAGTTTCTGTGGTAATTAATCAGTAGCAGTGATTGGTGGATTTTGATTGCTGAAAACAGAAAGTTAGGGTGCATGGATGAGTTCTTTGAAAGATGTAATTTGAATGGTGAAAAAAAATAATTTTATGAAAGATTGCATTGGATACGCAGGTGTACTGAGAGTTCAGAGTTCAATTGAAACATTGTTGTGTGAACTTGCAAACATGAGAGGTCTTTCAGGAGGTGGTTGCTATGCAAAAAAGGCAGAAAGGGCAGAGGGGGGAAGGGTGTTGATTTGAAAAAAGTGAGGGAAGAGTTTTGATTGGGTGACATGAGAGATATGTGTGATGAATTACAGCATTTCTGTGGCATTGTTGCTTGCAGACTCTGGAGTGCATACCTTTTGCTCTGCTAAAGACAAATTGGTGTGTGTCTGAGACTGTTTTGAAACTCATAAAGTATTTGCTAAGGTGAGAAAAGATTCATTTAATTTAAATAGAGAATAGTATGCTTTAAGGAGAAAATTATGAGGAAAGTTGTGTATTTAAAATGTTGCTTTGTGTCAAGTGTTTTAGAAATAGATTTTGTTTGTTTGAGTTACATAGCCATGTTAAAAGTGGCGCAAAAATAGTGCAAGGGTCTTACAAAAATGCTTTCATGTGTTTTAGGGCATTTTAACTCACTTCTCCATGAATGTAGGAATATAATTGCTTTACAATATGTGTTTTAAAACGTTTTTTGAAATCAATTAGGTTTCTTGATATGTACTGGTAGAGTTTCATAGGTTAATTGGGGCATATTTACAAGGTTTTTGAGTTCATTTGATGTAATTTTTCCCATTTTATTTTAAGACATTTCCTTGTGGTGCAAGGTCCTTGTAACTACGCCCCCATGTGTGCTTGGCAAATTTAGATTTTGATTCTTTGAGTCACATAGCCATGTTAAAAGTGACCCAAAAAACGTGCAAGGGCCTTAAAAAAAAAGCTTTCATGTGTCTTAGGGCATTTTAAGTCATTTCCCCTTGAATGTAGGTATATAATTGATTTAGATGATGTGTTTAAAAACGATTTTTGAAATCAATTAGGTTTCTTGATATGTAGTGCTAGAGTTTTATAGGTTGCTTGGGGCATATTTATAAGGCCTTTGAGTCTCTCTGATGTTATTTTTCCCATTTTAATTTTAGACCTTTCCCTGTGGTGCAAGGTCCTTGTAAATTCCCCCCCATATCTGTGCTTGGCAAATTTAGATTTTGATTCTTTGAGTCACATAGCCATGTTAAAAATGACCCAAAAATGGTGCAAGGGACTTAAAAAAACGCTTTCATGTGTCTTAGAGCATTTTAAGTCATTTCCCCTTGAATGTAGGTATATAATTGATTTAGATGATGTGTTTAAAAACGATTTTTGAAATCAATTAGGTTTCTTGATATGTAGTGCTAGAGTTTCATAGGTTGCTTTGGGCATATTTATAAGGCCTTTGAGTCTCTCTGATGTTATTTTTCCCATTTTAATTTAAGACCTATCCCTGTGGTGTAAGGTTCTTGTAAATACGCCCCCATGTGTGCTTGGCTAATTTAAGTACTGATAGGATGTGCTTCTACATAGGACCTGTGTTGTGTTTTCAAATTATGACCAGAAAATCTTTTATTTTTTTTAAAAACGCTTTTCACATGTATGAGAAGGTCATATTTTGTGTGCTTCTGTAAATAAATATTGAACTGAGAAATATTAAACTGAGGCTTCTGTAAGTGTCAAAGGAGGTGAGTAATGTACATTGCTCTGTTGGATACAGTCCTCATACTCTGCGTACTCTTGGATATGCTAGACTAAATCTGCTCAATGAGATAACTAAGCTGAGGAAACACAGGTTATGTGATTCTGAAATGAGGAAAAGAAATTCCACATTTTTCAATTACATCACCTGTGTTTCCTAACTTTACGAATGACATTGTGCAGATAAGGTTTAGGCCTGTCCACGGACACAGAAGAGGTCTGGCCTTTGTTCAAGAGTGAAGTGGACATGATTCACTTCATTGGTAGGCCTGCACATGTATTATCTCCTCTGTACTCTTCAACAAGCGTACATTTCATCTGCAACCCTGAGTAGGCCTCACCTCAAACAAACCTCTGGATAGGGCACACCTTATCGTCATCCTGAATCAATCATTTAAAATGTTAGGGACAGATTTATGATAGGTGTGTGCCTCTTTTGCGCCACTGTGCGTCACTTTTGTGACGCAGCGGCGGTGCAAAAGATTTGCTATGTGGCAATATATTTACAACTTGATGCATCTAGGCAGATGTGTCATGCTGTAAAGTCCCGTGCCACATGAAACTGATGCAGCAGTGATGCAAAAGATGCACCATGTTGCAAGACAGGCCTCACTTCATCTCCAACAAGATAAGAAGCTGAATCTTCTGTAAATGTCAAAATGTTTGTATACAGTGCTCAGCTTCTGTGTACTCTTTGATATGCTAGACTCCATCTGCACTATGAGATACCTAAGCAAAGGAAACACAGGTGATGTGATTCTGAAATAAGGAAAAGAAATTCCACATTTTTCAATTACATCACCTGTGTTTCCTAACTTTACGAATGACATTGTGCAGATGAGGTTTAGGCCTGTCCACGGACACAGAAGAGGTCTGGCCTTTGTTCAAGAGTAAAGTGGACATGATTCACTTCATTGGTAGGCCTGAACATGTATTATCTCCTCTGTACTCTTCAACAAGCGTAAATTTCATCTGCAACCCTGAGTAGGCCTCACCTCAAACAAACCTCTGGATAGGGCACACCTTATCGTAATCCTGAATCAATCATTTAAAATGTTAGGGACAGATTTATGATAGGTGTGTGCCTCTTTTGCGCCACTGTGCGTCATTTTTGTGACGCAGCGGCGGTGCAAAAGATTTGCTATGTGGCAATATATTTACAACTTGATGCATCTAGGCAGATGTGTCATGCTGTAAAGTCCCGTGCCACATGAAACTGATGCAGCAGTGATGCAAAAGATGCACCATGTTGCAAGACAGGCCTCACTTCATCTCCAACAAGATAAGAAGCTGAATCTTCTGTAAATGTCAAAATTGTTGTATAAAGTGCTCAACTTCTGTGTACTCTTTGATATGCTAGACTCCATCTGCACTATGAGATACCTAAGCAAAGGAAAGACAGGTGATGTGATTGTGAAATGAGGGAAAGAAATTCCACATTTTTCAATTACATCACCTGTGTTTCCTAACTTTACGAATGACATTGTGCAGATGAGGTTTAGGCCTGTCCACGGACACAGAAGAGGTCTGGCCTTTGTTCAAGAGTGAAGTGGACATGACTCACTTCATTGGTAGGCCTGCACATGTATTATCTCCTCTGTACTCTTCAACAAGCGTAAATTTCATCTGCAACCCTGAGTAGGCCTCACCTCAAACAAACCTCTGGATAGGGCACACCTTATCGTCATCCTGAATCAATCATTTAAACTGTTAGGGACAGATTTATGATAGGTGTGTGCCTCTTTTGCGCCATTGTGCGTCACTTTTGTGACGCAGCGGCGGTGCAAAAGATTTGCTATGTGGCAATATATTTACAACTTGATGCATCTAGGCAGATGTGTCATGCTGTAAAGTCCCGTGCCACATGAAACTGATGCAGCAGTGATGCAAAAGATGCACCATGTTGCAAGACAGGCCTCACTTCATCTCCAACAAGATAAGAAGCTGAATCTTCTGTAAATGTCAAAATTGTTGTATACAGTGCTCAACTTCTGTGTACTCTTTGATATGCTAGACTCCATCTGCACTATGAGATACCTAAGCAAAGGAAAGACAGGTGATGTGATTGTGAAATGAGGAAAAGAAATTCCACATTTTTCAATTACATCACCTGTGTTTCCTAACTTTACGGATGACATTGTGCAGATGAGGTTTAGGCCTGTCCACGGACACAGAAGAGGTCTGGCCTTTGTTCAAGAGTGAAGTGGACATGACTCACTTCATTGGTAGGCCTGAACATGTATTATCTCCTCTGTACTCTTCAACAAGCGTAAATTTCATCTGCAACCCTGAGTAGGCCTCACCTCAAACAAACCTCTGGATAGGGCACACCTTATCGTCATCCTGAATCAATCATTTAAAATGTTAGGGACAGATTTATGATAGGTGTGTGCCTCTTTTGCGCCACTGTGCGTCACTTTTGTGAGGCAGCGGCGGTGCAAAAGATTTGCTATGTGGCAACATATTTACAACTTGATGCATCTAGGCAGATGTGTCATGCTGTAAAGTCCCGTGCCACATGAAACTGATGCAGCAGTGATGCAAAAGATGCACCATGTTGCAAGACAGGCCTCACTTCATCTCCAACAAGATAAGAAGCTGAATCTTCTGTAAATGTCAAAATTGTTGTATAAAGTGCTCAACTTCTGTGTACTCTTTGATATGCTAGACTCCATCTGCACTATGAGATACCTAAGCAAAGGAAAGACAGGTGATGTGATTGTGAAATGAGGAAAAGAAATTCCACATTTTTCAATTACATCACCTGTGTTTCCTAACTTTATGAATGACATTGTGCAGATGAGGTTTAGGCCTGTCCACGGACACAGAAGAGGTCTGGCCTTTGTTCAAGAGTGAAGTGGACATGACTCACTTCATTGGTAGGCCTGCACATGTATTATCTCCTCTGTACTCTTCAACAAGCGTAAATTTCATCTGCAACCCTGGGTAGGCCTCACCTCAAACAAACCTCTGGATAGGGCACACCTTATCGTCATCCTGAATCAATCATTTAAAATGTTAGGGACAGATTTATGGTAGGTGTGTGCCTCTTTTGCGCCACTGTGCGTCACTTTTGTGACGCAGCGGCGGTGCAAAAGATTTGCTATGTGGCAATATATTTACAACTTGATGCATCTAGGCAGATGTGTCATGCTGTAAAGTCCCGTGCCACATGAAACTGATGCAGCAGTGATGCAAAAGATGCACCATGTTGCAAGACAGGCCTCACTTCATCTCCAACAAGATAAGAAGCTGAATCTTCTGTAAATGTCAAAATTGTTGTATACAGTGCTCAACTTCTGTGTACTCTTTGATATGCTAGACTCCATCTGCACTATGAGATACCTAAGCAAAGGAAAGACAGGTGATGTGATTGTGAAATGAGGAAAAGAAATTCCACATTTTTCAATTACTTCACCTGTGTTTCCTAACTTTACGAATGACATTGTGCAGATGAGGTTTAGGCCTGTCCACGGACACAGAAGAGGTCTGGCCTTTGTTCAAGATTGAAGTGGACATGACTCACTTCATTGGTAGGCCTGCACATGTATTATCTCCTCTGTACTCTTCAACAAGCGTAAATTTCATCTGCAACCCTGAGTAGGCCTCACCTCAAACAAACCTCTTGATAGGGCACATCTTATCGTCATCCTGAATCAATCATTTAAAATGTTAGGGACAGATTTATGATATGTGTGTGCCTCTTTTGCGCCACTGTGCGTCACTTTTGTGACGCAGCGGCGGTGCAAAAGATTTGCTATGTGGCAACATATTTACAACTTGATGCATCTAGGCAGATGTGTCATGCTGTAAAGTCCCGTGCCACATGAAACTGATGCAGCAGTGATGCAAAAGATGCACCATGTTGCAAGACAGGCCTCACTTCATCTCCAACAAGATAAGAAGCTGAATCTTCTGTAAATGTCAAAATTGTTGTATACAGTGCTCAACTTCTGTGTACTCTTTGATATGCTAGACTCCATCTGCACTATGAGATACCTAAGCAAAGGAAAGACAGGTGATGTGATTGTGAAATGAGGAAAAGAAATTCCACATTTTTCAATTACATCACCTGTGTTTCCTAACTTTACGAATGACATTGTGCAGATGAGGTTTAGGCCTGTCCACGGACACAGAAGAGGTCTGGCCTTTGTTCAAGAGTGAAGTGGACATGACTCACTTCATTGGTAGGCCTGAACATGTATTATCTCCTCTGTACTCTTCAACAAGCGTAAATTTCATCTGCAACCCTGAGTAGGCCTCACCTCAAACAAATCTCTGGATAGGGCACACCTTATCGTCATCCTGAATCAATCATTTAAAATGTTAGGGACAGATTTATGATAGGTGTGTGCCTCTTTTGCGCCACTGTGCGTCACTTTTGTGACGCAGCGGCGGTGCAAAAGATTTGCTATGTGGCAACATATTTACAACTTGATGCATCTAGGCAGATGTGTCATGCTGTAAAGTCCCGTGCCACATGAAACTGATGCAGCAGTGATGCAAAAGATGCACCATGTTGCAAGACAGGCCTCACTTCATCTCCAACAAGATAAGAAGCTGAATCTTCTGTAAATGTCAAAATTGTTGTATAAAGTGCTCAACTTCTGTGTACTCTTTGATATGCTAGACTCCATCTGCACTATGAGATACATAAGCAAAGGAAAGACAGGTGATGTGATTGTGAAATGAGGAAAAGAAATTCCACATTTTTCAATTACATCACCTGTGTTTCCTAACTTTACGAATGACATTGTGCAGATGAGGTTTAGGCCTGTCCACGGAAACAGAAGAGGTCTGGCCTTTGTTCAAGAGTGAAGTGGACATGACTCACTTCATTGGTAGGCCTGCACATGTATTATCTCCTCTGTACTCTTCAACAAGCGTAAATTTCATCTGCAACCCTGAGTAGGCCTCACCTCAAACAAACCTCTGGATAGGGCACACCTTATCGTCATCCTGAATCAATCATTTAAAATGTTAGGGACAGATTTATGATAGGTGTGTGCCTCTTTTGCGCCACTGTGCGTCACTTTTGTGACGCAGCGGCGGTGCAAAAGATTTGCTATGTGGCAATATATTTACAACTTGATGCATCTAGGCAGATGTGTCATGCTGTAAAGTCCCGTGCCACATGAAACTGATGCAGCAGTGATGCAAAAGATGCACCATGTTGCAAGACAGGCCTCACTTCATCTCCAACAAGATAAGAAGCTGAATCTTCTGTAAATGTCAAAATTGTTGTAGACAGTGCTCAACTTCTGTGTACTCTTTGATATGCTAGACTCCATCTGCACTATGAGATACCTAAGCAAAGGAAAGACAGGTGATGTGATGGTGAAATGAGGAAAAGAAATTCCAAATTTTTCAATTACATCACCTGTGTTTCCTAACTTTACGAATGACATTGTGCAGATGAGGTTTAGGCCTGTCCACGGACACAGAAGAGGTCTGGCCTTTGTTCAAGAGTGAAGTGGACATGACTCACTTCATTGGTAGGCCTGCACATGTATTATCTCCTCTGTACTCTTCAACAAGCGTAAATTTCATCTGCAACCCTGAGTAGGCCTCACCTCAAACAAACCTCTGGATAGGGCACATCTTATCGTCATCCTGAATCAATCATTTAAAATGTTAGGGACAGATTTATGATAGGTGTGTGCCTCTTTTGCGCCACTGTGCGTCACTTTTGTGACGCAGCGGCGGTGCAAAAGATTTGCTATGTGGCAACATATTTACAACTTGATGCATCTAGGCAGATGTGTCATGCTGTAAAGTCCCGTGCCACATGAAACTGATGCAGCAGTGATGCAAAAGATGCACCATGTTGCAAGACAGGCCTCACTTCATCTCCAACAAGATAAGAAGCTGAATCTTCTGTAAATGTCAAAATTGTTGTATACAGTGCTCAACTTCTGTGTACTCTTTGATATGCTAGACTCCATCTGCACTATGAGATACCTAAGCAAAGGAAAGACAGGTGATGTGATTGTGAAATGAGGAAAAGAAATTCCAAATTTTTCAATTACATCACCTGTGTTTCCTAACTTTACGAATGACATTGTGCAGATGAGGTTTAGGCCTGTCCACGGACACAGAAGAGGTCTGGCCTTTGTTCAAGAGTGAAGTGGACATGACTCACTTCATTGGTAGGCCTGAACATGTATTATCTCCTCTGTACTCTTCAACAAGCGTAAATTTCATCTGCAACCCTGAGTAGGCCTCACCTCAAACAAACCTCTGGATAGGGCACACCTTATCGTCATCCTGGATCAATCATTTAAAATGTTAGGGACAGATTTATGATAGGTGTGTGCCTCTTTTGCGCCTCTGTGCGTCACTTTTGTGACGTAGCGGCGGCGCAAAAGATGCGCTATATTGCGACATATTTACAACTTGATGTATCTAGGCAGATGTGTCATGCTGTAAAATCCTGTGCCACATGAAACCTGCGTCAGGTTTCATATAGGCGTTTTGTTGCAGGGTGGGCATTCATTTGCATGAAAGCCCTGTAAAACTAACACAGTGAAATTTAGAAGATTTCACTGAGTCAGCTTTATAGCATTGCTGAATCAAATCCTTACGCCTGTTTGAAACAGGCATAAGGAGTGATGCACCATGCAATGTGTGGCTTGCTCCTGTGCATTGCAGTAGACATGTCACGCTTACGACGTGATTCCTGCAATGTGCTACTTTTGCGGCACAGATGCGTGACGCATCTGTGCTGTTTTTACTCAATGGTGCTCCACATTGTAAATGCGGCACACCATGGGTGGCAGAGCAGCGGTGCACATTAACTGGTGCATCCATGGGGATGCGCCAGTTAACATAAATCTGCCCCTTTACATTTAAGTATGAGCAGGGGACACAGAGTCGGTGAGGCTTATCCAAGGTTAAGAAGAGATGAGTCCTGTTCACTGAAAACTTGGACATAGGCCTCACCTCCTCAGCATCGCTGGACATGGCTAAATAATAGCTGCAAAATGTTACTCTTGTTAAAGAATTTTACTATTATAGTCTCTGAGATTTGTCTCTTACTCTGCAACATCTCATTGTTGTTCTCTTTCTTTAAAGATAACGACAACATCAACCATGAGTGATAATGAGCAATCCGTTGATCTCGATATTATCATTGAAATTGTGATTGAAACATCAGTGGAAGTAGATCCCTTGGATGTTTTAAATCCTGAGGATGATGAAGAACATGATGAGGATGCCGATTTGTCAGAATTGTATGACATAGGCTGGGAAGCTGACCTGCTTGAGCCTATGGAACTATAAACATTTATTTTTAAAAGTTACTGGAAATGAAAAGTAAACATGTAAACCGTTTCATTTAAAATTAAACACAACTTCAAAAACAGCTTCTGTGTAGTGTCTTTAATAAATTACTCAAATATGCTCATAAAATTAGTTCAGATTCACATATAAAACAGCACAGGTAAAATGTAGAAGCATTCCATTTCTTTGCTACTATTTGTAACTACTAAATTTGCCAATGCACTAAAAATTATTCTATGTAAAAATGAAAAGTAGTGTGTTAAATTTTTGACGACTGTTATTGATTTACTGTTTGGTAATAGTGGTTAATAACATTTTTTATTATATTTTACCACAGATTCAACTGGAGATCATTTCGAAAGTAGAGAATGCCGTCTAAGGGTAGAATGCGAAAGGCTACAAAACGTCAAAGACAGCAGCTTAAAAACTTGTTGCAGCAGTCCTCTACAATAAAAACTCGTCAAGTCACCAAGAAAGCTCCGGGTAAGACAACGAAATCATTTATAAGAAACATTTGTAGAAAAAAAAGTAGTACTACAGAAAATGTTTTAGTCCAGAAAAAGAGAAGCAATTTAAACGGAAAGGAAAGGCCAATCAAAAATGTTACTGCTAGAGCAAGAGATAACTCTGTGCATGATAGTAGAAGGAAACAACAGTTTAGGGACATTCGTACACGAATGTTCCGCAACAGGATAATTGGCAATTTGTTAAAAAATATTAAGAAAGGTCAACAGAAAGTGGTTTTTTATAAGAGAAAAAAAAAAGTTGAGAAAGTTATTGATCAGGCATTTGAAATTAAGCGAAAGTTATTTATTTTGATAATCAATAGAATTAGGAAGCTAAACAAGGCAATTTATGATTTGAAAAGAAATAGTAGATGGAAGAGAACAGTTAATCGTAGTAATTTTTGTGAAGTTTTTTCAGGAGAATGGATGCATAGTTCAAGTTGTGAGGCATTTTTTAATGAGGAGAGTTATTTCCAGGATAATGATTTGGTGCATGCAGTTGACACCAGTGGTCGAGCTTATGAGGTGAAAGATGGTTGTCCAGTTGAAAAAGAAAAACGTGTGACAACAGAGGCAGAAGAGGTGTTAGGTAATGAGGTTTTAGGAAGACGTCCTAAGGGACCTGTGTACACCTGGAAGTGTAGTAGTATTTGCAGTGTGTGACAGGATTCCATCAATTTGCTTTGTGATTTTGTACGGACATTTAATAAGAAAAGTTTGAAGCAGAAAATGATAATGTTGCAAGAATTAGATCCTTGCAGAGTGAGAGAAGTGAAAGGTTTGCATGGTCATTCACTGGCTTGTCTTTCCAGGAGAGTATGCCAGAGTGTTTTTCATCATTTCAGGATGCTAGCAGTGCATCATAATAAAGTAACGAAATTAGTTAGAATGTTGTATCATGCTAAGAGTCCAGCAATTATGCTTAAACAATTATGCACTGCTCTTTTGCATGGTTCTGAAATAGATGTGAAGAATATTTGTGAAGAAATTGAGTTTTGTTACTTTGGAAGTAAAGAGGAGAATGTTGAAATTAACCCAGAAGAAGAGGGTAATGTGGAAGATAGTGTACAGGTTTCCAGTACAGATAATTTTCAGAAGGAAATTGCCACGTTTCAGGTGAAATCAAGTGAGAGGCCTAATTTCACTTGTGTGTGTTGTCGACACACTTATTATAAGATTCAGACTAAGTTAGTGGATTTATATGCGAAAAGTGAAAGGCAAAATAATAATGAATGGAAGGATTTCGCAACTGACAAAGCTGGTAGATGGGCTATTGCTCAGATAAAACTGGAGGGACGGAAATACACTATATGTGGAATTTATGCATCAAATCAAGATGAACCACAAATTTTTGATAATATTAATATAGAATTGCTTGGATGGGAAGGGGAATTTATTGTTTTGGGTGACTTCAACTGTATTATGAATTATGCTTTGGATACAACTAGGAGAAATTCCTTTCAAAGAATGCGGAAAACTATAGCAGCAATTTTGGACTTAGCTTCTAATAATTTTTTAAAAGACTCTTGGAGATGTCTAAATCATAAACTTGCAGGGTATTCCTACTACTCGGCCCCCCATAAACTATGCTCACGCATAGACATGATCTGGGTCTCAGATTCTATCCTCAATTGCAATAAATGCTCAATGGCAATTTACCCAAGGGTTACTTCAGATCATAACCCAATTTCTATTACTTTCGAGATTACACCTGAAGATTTTTCGCCACGACTTTTCTCATTTCCTAGATATTTATTTTCTGACAACGGATTTGTGAGTCAACTTAAGGAACACCTGAAACAATTTATTGATATAAATTTCCATTCGAGTCAACCCTTAATAGTATGGGATGCTTGTAAAGCTAGCATACGTGGCTTTACACAACAATACATATGGCATCAAAATAAAGAACACCAAATTCTGAATGAGAAAAGGCTTGGTGAAATACGAGATATTAAACTTCAGTTATCAACAGCTTTGTCTGATGAGGCAATGATTTCAGATATACTTAATCTTAATCTTAAATTAATCGCACTCAAAGTTGCACTCAAAGATCTCCTTAGAACTAAAAGTATTAATAAATTAAAAAAATATCAGCTTGATCAGTATGAAAATGCAGATAAAATTGGTAAACTCCTGGCTTATAGAGTTGCCGAAGATCGCGCACAGAATATAGTTAAAGAAATCAAAGGAGACAATGATCAACTGGTTAGCGATTCTAAATCTATACTGCTACAATTTGCTTCTTACTATCAAGCTTTATATACTCCGGAATATGCAACCTCGGAAGATAGCGTTAAAAAGTATATAGAACTTAACACAGTAAATGTTTTAAATCCACAACAAATGAAACAACTAGAGGAAGACATCACAGTAAGAGAAATTAGAGAGGCCATTAACTCCTTAGCAACAGGGAAAGCAGTAGGGGAGGATTCTATTCCTCTGGAACTATACAAATGCTGTGCTGAGGAATTAATACCTTTATTATTAGAAGTGATCCGGGCAATTGGTAATGGACAACAAGCACCTAAATCCTGGAATTTAACTCAAATCATTTTTTTCTTAAAAAAGGGTAAAGTACCTCATGAGAGGGGATCATATCGACCAATCTCACTTATCAATAGCGATGCCAACATTTTTGCTAAAATATTGGCCATTAGGCTTGCACCAGTTATGTCTCAATTAGTATCTTCCCAACAACATGGATTCATACCAAAACGTGATACAACAGCACACATTAATATGGCCATTTCTGCTTTTGATGCTGCACGGATACAGTCCGCCCCACTCGGTATGATCTTACTAGAGGCAGAAAAAGCATTTGACCGAGTGGGGTGGGACTTTCTATGGCCAGCCCTACAGGCATTTGGCATTAATGGTCAACTGTTGAGGTGGATTCAATCACTCTATGACAACCCAATGGGTAAAATATCTTACATGGGGAAATACTCTCCTATGTTCCCAATCAAGAGGGGGACAAGACAGGGGTGTCCTTTATCACCCCTGCTTTTCGCTTTGGGTATGGAACCTTTCTTAATTGCTCTTCAACGTCAGACGTTAATCAATCCATTTTTTAATGGTTTAAATAAATTGGACATCACGGTATATGCAGATGATGTAGCAGTGTTTTCTTCGGATGTACCTCAAGCTTTGAAAGGTATTTTTATCGAAGCAAACATATATGGATCAGTTTCTGGTTACAAGCTTAACACTATTAAAACTCAAATAGTTGCTAATCATCATCTTCCTACCTCTATTTCAGGTATTTGTAAAGTCGCAACATATCTTGGTGTTAAAATTTCTTCAGATATTGATTCTGTTGTGGCTCTAAATTACGAAGTATTATTAAAAGAGACTACATTGCAATTTAAGAAATGGCACAAACTTCCCCTTAATATTATCGGACGTATAAATTTAATTAAAATGAAAATTCTGCCTAAATATCTATATTTATTTCGGGCAATTCCTCTACGTGTTAATAACTCTTATTTTGTCAGATTAGAAGGGATTATTAGCAGCTTTATATGGGGATATAAAAAGGCCCGACGGGCAATCTCCTCACTTAAGTTTCCTTTTAGTCAAGGAGGCTTGGCTCTTCCAGACTTCAAACTCTATTATTTGTCGGCTTTTCTAACTCGCTTTCGCAGTTTAACAATCCGGGATAAATGTTTGTATTTTCATAAATTTCTGTTAGGACAAGATGCCACTATGTTTATATACAGATTAAATGACCCTAATTATTTTAAAAGGGTTAAGTTTAAGACTATACGAGATACTGTTAATATTTGCCGCTCCATCCTGATGAAATGTAATGCCTCTTGCTTTCATTATAAAACACCTCTTTGGGGTAATCCAGGATTCCCATCAATTTTTCATGAATCAATATGCAGACTATATGCAGAATCTGGTATTAGATTACTGGGAGACCTGTATGATCATCAAGGGTTTATGACATTTGAAAAATTGAGGCAATGCTATAATTTATCTGAACTGGCTGGGTTTAAATATCTTCAAATTAAGGATTATTTAGTGAAAAAATTAGAACTTAAGGTGATAATAGATTCAGACTTTTGGGATTGTATCTATAGAGAATCAGACCAAGCTTTGATTAGTATAGGATACAAATTATTTGCGGCCTTCTATACTAGCGATTTAATAAAATTAACTGCGAAATGGAATACAAGGCTAGCTGTAAATATACCACCTGATCTAATCACCTTATCTTTTAAGAGCTTAGATATGTCAGTTCATTCCTCTAGCCTTAAGTTGCAAATGTTTAAATCTATATGCCAACTGTATCATACCCCAGAGGGAATTCTTAAATGGACAAGGAATAAAAACTTTACTGAACGTACGAAATGCCCTAAATGTGATCTAAGCGGGGCTGATATCACTCATATGTTTCTACTTTGCCCTATGCTTAAAGAATATTGGAGTGGTATACTTAAGGTGGTCTCCGATAGACTTAATCAACCAATCTCTTTTTCCGCAACTGATGTAATGATTGGTACATGCGTGGGTCAAAATGAATTTAATGATTTGTTGAACATCTTAATTTCGTGTGCAAGACTTATTATTGCTAGAGTTTGGATTCAGAAAAATACACCCACGGTTATGGAATGGTGATGCTTTGTTAAAGAAATTTATGCTATGGAGACCACTCTTGCCAACTCCAAGGGCCTTCGGGCTAAACAAAAAATGGACAAAATTTGGGGAACATTTATGTCTTAAATTTTTTTGGCATCTTTTCTTTTTATTTCTCCTTTCTCTTTTTCTCTGTTACATGACCGTATTTTCGTTTGGGATTATTATGATGCTTACATGTGACTGCTGTATATTTTTTGATTTACTCTTTTTTCTGTGGTTTTTGTGTACTTTTGATGCAAATAAAAAATATTTAAAAAATAAATAAATAAAACGGAAGGATTTCGCAACATACTTGATGGTAGAAAATTGTTTTGATTTGGGATTGGATCAACGTGTGTGTACTTATTGTTGTAACAAATTAAATCAAAACCGGATGCCTGCTAGAGCGGTTCATAATAATCTGGAATTGGTTGAGATTCCTTCTGAATTGAAGGATTTAAATACTTATGAATCTATTTTGATTCAAAGTATCCATCCCTTTCAGGCTATTGTAAGAATGGAGCCAAAGACAGGGAAATTGCCTCCATCAGATTTACAGAGAGGATTAAAGGGAAGAGTTGTTTATTTGCCTCTAGATTTGAAGAAAAACATTAATACAATTGGAGTAGAAAAAGTGGAAGAGGAATCTCTGGTTATCTTAGTTAATGGGGTTCCGACAAAGAGTAAGAAAATATGGCAAGATTTAGTGGATGTTAGGAAAGTCAAAAAGGCAACATTGTATTTGAAAAAAAGCAATAAGTACTATAAGAATGTATATGTTGCAGAAGAGGAAGTAAGTGAAGAAGAGGATAGCGATTTGTGTGTTGGTCAAATTGAGAAAGTAGAACCCTCTAAAAGTGAAGAAATATATGAACACTATAGTGTTCATCCTTTGCATTCCAAGGAAGTCATGGGGAATGCTATTGAGTTGTTTCAAATGAAACAAGCCAAAGGGAGTCCCATTAGTGTTTGGGAGGAAAGTTTGGAAGCTCGGTGTTTCCCACAGCTATTTCCAACAGGTCAAGGAGGAAGATATGATGAGCGACCTCATCAAATTCCTGCTTCTGAATACCGGACTTTACGATTGTATGCAGAAGATCCTAGGTTTCGACAATGCATTCCCTATTTGTTTCATCTCCTGTTTGAAAGCGATCTGTCTGGACTGTCATATGCAGTGAACCACATCTTGAAAAGTGGTATACAGATGCAAAACATCTCGGCAAGTGACTTTATGGATAAAGTCAATGTGCAAGAAAGTATTTTGGATTCTCACCTGATTAATCTCATGGCGTGTCAGCGTGGTACTAATGAGTACTGGTACCTTCGTCATGGTGATTTAAAATGTATGCTGAGGAACTTAGGAACTCCCACATGGTTCCTCACTCTCAGCTGTGCCGAGTATGGCTGGGAAGACTTGCTTGAATTTCTACGAGAGGCAAATGGAAACATTGAAAATATCGAATTCAAGACAGCCGGAGAACTGTACTCTTTGGATCCAGTGAATGTATGCAGGTACTTCAATCATAGATTTGAAGCTATGATGTCTTTCATCATGAACAAGAAAAATCCACCTCTTGGAGAGGTGTTGGATTTCTTCTGGAGAAAGGAGTACCAAGCAAGAGGTGCTCCTCATATACATATGCTGCTGTGGATCAAGGATGCACCTAAATTTGGAACAGATCCAGAAGACTTAGTGATGAGTTTCATAGAACAGTATTCTACATGTGCTGTTCCAAACGCAAAGGAGGACAAAAGCCTAAGAGAACAAGTTCTACGCTTCCAAAGCCATCGTTGTGGAAAGTACTGTCGTCGTAAATTCAGAAACAAGGACAAGTTCTACACCAAATGTCGTTTCGCCTTTCCACGACCGGTGATTTCTAAAGGAAGAGTGAACAGTTTGATGTCTTCGCTGCGACATAATGTGATGAAGAAATCACCCAAAAATACGTACAATTTGAAAAGGAACGAAGAGTCCAAGTATATCAACGACTACAACCCAGTGATTTTGTCCATGTGGAATGCTAACATGGATATACAGTTCGTGGCTGATAACTGTATGGCTGTGGCTCGGTATGTGACATCTTACATCACCAAAAAAGAAAAGACAGAATTGAAGGATATGTGGGAGGACATTTCCCATGAAAAGAGCCTCAGTAAGAAGTTGTACAGTTTCAGTCTGAAGATGTTGTCACATCGAGAAATCGGAGCTTACGAATGTTCTGACCGGTTGTCTTCAGCAAGTCTCTATGCCAAATCCAGGAGTATCGTTTGGGCTAGTCTTGGTCTTGCTGCAACGCGTAATCGAGTTCTGAAACCTGTGCGGGAAATTGAGTATTTGGCGGAAAAGGAGCCAAACAGTACTGATATTTTGAAGACCAACATGTTGGATACATATTATCCAAATAGAAGCAGACACCTCGAGAATGTTTGTCTGTATGAGGTTCTACAAAATTACATATTCAAGAGGAACATCAAAGAAGATATTGATAAAGGAGTGTATGCTGTAATTGGAAGTGAGGGATGTCTCGTCAAGCAAAGAAAATGCACTTGGTAAACCATCGAAAATTGAGTGGCGAACCTCCTGAAAAAAAAGAGTTTTTCTATTTAGCACTTTTGCAACTTTTCAAGCCTTGGCGTGCAGAAGAGGAACTGCTTGGAGATTTCCTCTGTTACGAAGACTCTTTCAATGCCGCCAAGGAGACCATAGAATGTCCTGTTTTTCTCAAATATCTAGAAATGTTGAATGCGGAAATCGAGCAGGAAGCAACGATTGCAGCCGAGATTGCTAGAGACAGTTCTCAGGACAGTCAGAGTTCTGTTTCATTGAGTCAGGATCCACTAGGAGGACCAGTTATCGAAAATTAAGCTACCACTGCCATGATTGAAGTGGAAAGAGCCATGGCACATGCTCAGGAGGATGCGGTTAACTTAGAAGACTTGGAAAGAAAACTCAACGTTGAGCAGAGGAAAATATATGACGAAGTTACCAACCAAATTGATCATGGATTAAGTCATGAGAAGAAAGAGTGCTCATGTACGTCATTGAAACCTGTCCGACTGTACGTGAGTGGAGAAGCGGGAACTGGAAAAAGTTTCCTCATTAAAGCAATTTCATGTTATTTGCAGAAAAGGACTGAGTCATCGCTGTCTTGTGTTGTCACCGCTCCAACTGGACTGGCAGCACATAACATTAAAGGTATTACTTTGCATCGTCTACTAATGCTGCCAGTGGAGCATGATAACAAATTACAATACCACAAGTTATCTGGAGATGCTTGTTGTGAAGTTTCAAGAGTCTTGAAGAAAATGAAACTTCTTATCATTGATGAAGTAAGCATGGTTTCCAATGTCATGCTTGCCTTTGTGCATTTGAGAATGCAAGAAGTTCTCAAAACAGAGTATGATGTGTTATTTGGTGGCAAACACATCATTGTTTTCGGTGATCTTCTGTAGCTGACACCAGTGAAAGGACAACCTGTGTTCAAAATGCTCACCCATGAAGATACCAGGAAGTGCCTAGGGAGCATTGGCAACGTTAATATATGGTTAAACTTCAATTATGCTGAACTGCATGAAAATATGCGTCAGGCGAAGGATGAAGATTACAAGAATATTCTACAAGATGTTAGAATTGGAAAAGTGACCGAGCATGGGAAAGAAGCTTTACATGCACGATTACTGTCAAATTTGTATCCAGAACAAGACGTTGTGCCTGAGAATATTTTTCAGAAAATTACTGAGAAGAAATCTGGAATATGTTTGATGCCAACTCTTGCAGAATGTGCCATCTTCAACAACAAAATGTTGTATTTAGAAAACCAAGAGATTGTGAAACTGGAAGCTATTGACAGAGTAGAGCATATGGGATCAACAACTATTTTGTCTGAGAATTTGAAATCAAAATTGGATTCATTAGAGAAGAGTATATCTAAAACTGCGGGTTTTGAAAAGACTCTGAATGTGTGCTTAAATTGCCGTATAATTTTAAGAAGGAATTTACATGTTGAAAGAGGTCTGGTAAATGGATCAATGGGTAATGTTGTTGATTTTGTGAAATACAGAAATAGGGATGAAATTGAATTTTTAAAAATTAAATTTGATGGCATTGAGGAAGTACAGCTAATTGGTCGTTGCTCTGCTAGGTTTTTGCTTGTGAAAGACTTATATGTTCGCCGTAAGCAGTTTCCTGTTTGCTTGGCATATGCGGTGACAATCCATAAATCGCAAGGTGTAAGTGTAGACAGTGCATTGGTAAATATTGGCAGTTCTGTGTTCAAGGAGGGTATGGCATATGTGGCATTGTCACGAGTCAGAACTTTATCAGGATTGTACTTGATTGAGTGTGATGTCACAAACATTTGTGCGGATCTAGACTGTGGTAAGGAATACAATAGGTTAAGAAGAGAGTATGCGCCACATTTGCCTCAATATCCTTTGTTTGAGAAACGTGTGGTAGGCCGGAAACGAAGAAATGTGACCAATAGTAGGGAGGTTGTAGCAAAAAGACGAAAAGTCGATGAACCAGAAATTATAAGCAGAAAGGAAAAGGATTTTGTTGAAGATGCTGTTGGTTTTCAATTTGAAAACAGTTCTGGTGTCAACTGCTATGCTAATTTAGTGGTTAATGTTTTGTTTTCTCTAGAAACTTTAAAACAAGAGATTGTGGTCAATTCGGATCAGAGATTTTGCAGTTTGTTGAATTCTGTGTTAGAGAAATGTAGCACTGATAGAACAAAAATAGAAAGTGTGTCTGAAATTCGAAATCTGTTAGACAGATGTTCAGGTCAAACACAATTCTCTCAAAATATTCAGCAAGATTGTCAGGAGTTTTTAATGTATATGCTTGATGTATTGCATGATGAAGGTGTAGATGTAGATCACCTGTTTGGGCTTTCTTATCAATGGCAGTATGACTGCGAGAACTGTAGGGTATCAAGTACTACTAGTGTAGACTCAGAAAGATTTATATATTTAACTTTGCCAGACAGTAAATCAGTGTCCTTTAATAAGCTAGTAAAAGCAGCTGATCACAACATGGAGTGTAGCCAATGTAAGTCTGAAATGTTGTCAACATTATTTATACGAACATATGGCCAGTATGTTATTTTAATGTTCCAACGATGTAGGCCTGATGGAACAAAATTGACAACTTTGATTAAACATTTTGTGGATTCACAGTTGTCAATATCAGGAAGGACTTTTGTAACTGCAGCAATTATATATCATGACGGTCCTTCAATAACATCAGGACATTACACAGCTTATTTAAAGTCTAGAAATGGCTGGTCATTCTGCAATGATTCTGTTTTAACTTTCAAAAAAAAATTGCCTTTTGACCTTAAAAATTCTTACCTGGTGTTTTTAAAACCAACATTTTAGGGAAGGAATCTCAGGATTTGCTCTGAGGAATTTCAAGAGGTTCTAATGGCTCCTACACAATTTGGCCTTGAGGATAAGTGTAGTACAGAGTCAAAAGTTATTTTTGAGTTTTAAGTAGTTCCTGAAAAAAAGAAGGTTTTCTTACAGAAAGTGGTGGGCACGGATTAGTTAAAGGACAACAGAGTATTTCCCAAAGCAAACGGTGTTCTTACCATAACACTTGACGTCATGGAAAAATAACTGCACTTTGAATGAGTTCAGAAAAACTGTTTCTTTTTATAAGCTAATTCAAGCAGCCAATAAAAACATGGAGTAGAGGTAATGTAAGTCTGCAATGCTGTCTAGATTATTTGACCAAACTTTTGGTTAACATGTCATTTTAAAATTTCAACTATATAAACCTGATGAAAGTAAGTCTTCAACTTTAATTACAAATGTTGTGGCTACACAGTTGTTGATTTTAGAAAGAACATTTCTAACTGCAGCTATTATATGACATGATGGTCCTTTGACAAGATCCGCTTATTACACAGCTTATTGAAAATGTAAAAAAAGCTGCTGTTTCGGAAATAATTCCTATTTGATTACGATACAATGTTGCCTTTTTACTTAAAAATATTTTTACTTTCTGTTTTCAGAAAAGAGAATTTAGGGTAGTTAATTGGCCTATAATGATTCTAGGGGTTGATATAATTTTATGTACTGTTTTAAATTGCTTTGTGATTAAAAGTGATATAGAGAATTAAATAATTGTACTAGTCATAGAGGTAGTGTAAGTCTGCTTCATAGTAAGCAGTATCAGTGTCATAGGAAATGTAGAACATGAGTGAGCAAGAAGGGTAAGATATTACTAGTCCAGGATTGTGAAAGTGATCTTGAACGTTTTCTTTCTCAAAGTTGCGGAAATACAAAATGACGGGATTTGCTTAGAAGAATTCCAAGAGTTATAAATGGCTCTTACACGATTTGGCCTTGTGGAAACGTGTGGTAGAGAGCGAGAAGTCATTTATTGTATGTAACATATTTTTCAAAACGATGGAGGTTTTCTTTCAGAAAGTGGCGGGCTGAAAATAATAACAGCACAACAGAGTGTAAGCTGTTCATAGGACATCATTCGACGTCATGGAAAGTAAGTTAATTTTAAGGAGTTCTGATTTCTGATTTGTCATGTTGTATGGGTTTTTTAAACACAATCATTTTGATTGTGTTTTTTTTTCCCCGCTGTTATATGATGAATACCTTCAAGTCACTGTTTTTAGTGAAATTTGATAAATTCTGAGAACAGCAAAAATAAACCATTTAACATGTATAATTAATTCTGTACTTTTTGTATTTATGATATACATTTAGAAATGTGTAGTAGACATGAAGAAGCTGAGGCTTCTGTAAGTGTCAAAGTTGTTGCATACAGTGCTCACATTCTACGTAGTCTTTCATATGATAGACTACATTTCCACAATGAGATACGTAAGCAAAGGAAACACAGGTGATGTGATTGTGGAATGAGCAAAAAAAATTGCACGTTTTTCAATTACATTACCTATGTTTCCTAACATTACACATCACATTGTATAGATAAGGTTTAGGCCTGTTCCAGGAGATAGAGGAGGTCTGACATTTGTTGAAGAGTGCAGTGCACATGAGTCACTTCGTTGGTAGGCCTGCACATGTATTATCTCCTCTGAACTTTTCAAGAAGCCTAAATTTCATCTGCAAAACTGAGTAGGACCCACCTGAAAGAAATCTGTGGATAGGCTACACCTTATCAGCATCTAGAAACAATCATTTAAAATGTTAAGGGCAGTTTTATGAAGGCTGTGTGCCTCTTTTGCGCCGCTGTTCCGTCACTTTTGTGATGCAGCAGCAGTGTAAAAGATGCACCATGTTGCAAGATAGGCCTCAGTTCATTTCCAGCAAGATACCGTCAGTTTAAAATGTATATAATTAGGACTGTGTAGGGGGCATGCAGAAGCTGAGGCTTCAGTAAGTGTCAAAGTTGTTGCATGCAGTGCTGCACTTCTGCGTACTCTTTCATATGCTGGACTACATCTGCACAATGAGATACCTAACCAAAGGAAACACAAGTGATGTGATTGTGAAATGAGCAAAAGAAATTGCACGTTTTTCAAATACCTTACCTGTGTTTCCTAACATTACGAATCACATTGTGCAGATGAAGTTTAGGCCTGTCCAGGGAAACAGAGGAGGTCTGAACTTTGTTCAAGAGTGCAGTGGACATGACTCACTTTATTGGTAGGCCTGCACATGTATTATCTCCTCTGTACTCTTCAACAAGCCTAAATTTCATCTGCAACCCCGAGTAGGCCTCACCTGAAACAAACGTCTGGATAGGACACACCTTATTGCCATCCTGAAACAATCATTTAAAATGTTAGGAACAGTTTTATGATGATTGTGCACCTCTTTTGCGCTGCCATTGCGTCACTTTTGTGAGACAACAGCAGTGCAAAAGATGCACCATGTTCCAAGATAGGCCTCACTTCATCTGCATCAAGATACTGTTAGTTTAAAATGTATATTTTTAGGACTGTGTAGGGGGCCTGGAGAAGCAGAGGCTTCTGTAAGTGTCAAAGTTGTTGAAAAACTGTTTGTCCTTCAATCTTTTCCCTTGTCTTTTCTAATTTTTAAATACATGTTTTAATATTTTTCAAATGTTTGTTCTCTCTTTCACAGATTGAAAGTATAAAAATAACAAGTGACTAAGTTAACGACAATTATAAGGTAAATGTTTTGTACTCTTTTCGTTACATTTCTATCACATTTAACTACTATTAGTTCCACTGCTTCATTTCTTTAACCCTCACTTTCCTGCCTTTGCTACTTCCCTCATTCCTTTCTCTATTACTTACTTACTCTACTCCTTCCACTCCTTTTCTCAGTCCCTCTCTTCTCATAGTTCCTCACTCTTGTTCACTCACTCCGTCTCTATTACTCTTAGTGTCTCTGACTGATCACTCTTTCACTACTTGTTCATTATGCTTTCTCTGTGTAGTTGAAGCACACTAAGGGGCATATTATGAACACAGCCAATAAAATTATTGCTGCTTTTATCGGCAGAAAACTGCTGCAAAAGCGGCTTTAGCGGCAGTTTTCTGCTGCAAAAGCGCCTTTAGCGACACATTTCTGCCGATAAAAGCTGCGAAACTTTGATCGCCTATGTTGATAATATGCCCCTATGTTATTTACATTTCTTTGCTGTTTCAATTATTCCTTTTCTGTTACTTCTTCTTTTCTGCTTTCTGTTTTTTCTCTGTGTTATTCCACATGTTTTAATCTTATTTTGAACATTCACTCACATTCTCTAAGAAACTCTTCTTTGTTATTCTTCTACTCTCCTTTTTTTCTTTCACTTCCTTATCTATTTTGTTTTTCACAATTATACCCTCTTCCATCTTTTCTTCGGTAAATAGATCTATTAAACAGTATCTCTGGTTTAGTCCCTATAGCTGTCTTTCTTTTAACATTACTCTCTGTTTACTTCCCTTATACTTACTCTTCTTTTTTTTTTTTTTTTTTTTTTTGGGTTCGCTCCCGGTTCGCATACCGGGGAGCGAACCGGGAAGCGAACCAAAAGAAATAGAGGTTGCCAGAGTGCTAAACATTCTAGCAATTTTTTTATAAAGGGGAGGTAGTTCTGAAAAGAACTTTTTTTTAATGTTTTTGTTGTTTTATATTTTTTTTTATTTTTCTGAACATTTTTTGTTTTTTTTGTATTTTTTGAACAATTTTATGTTTTTTTTGTTTTTTTGGGGGGGAAACAACGAAAAACAGGCATTAGAAAGGGCTCAACAGGAGCAAAAAAAAAAAATTTTTTTTGGGGCGTTTTGAGCACTTGTGGGTTTCAAATGCTCTGTTTATCAAATTAATACTCATATTTGCACATGAGAGTAGGTTACCACAATAAAGACACACTATCTTCATGTGCACAAAATTCTGTTGAATGTTTGGCACTGTTTCCCGTGCCTCTGGCCCCGACAGAGTTACCTGTGCCGATGTACTGGCCACAGGAGTTGGTGGGTTGTCTTGGAGGTCACGCATCTCTGCCACGCTGTAATTCAGTGGATGCCACCTCTGCATATGACGGTGCATAGTATAGTTGCCGAAACTATACTTTTTATTTGTGCCTCTAGATAAATCTTCTTTGCATATGAGGCATGTCACATAGCGAGCATTCACTTTTTTTTGCCCTTGAGGAAAAGAAAAAAAATGCCAAATAAAACTATTTTTGTGGTGAGATATCCGGGGCTCCTCACGTAAAAACTGTCTTGGCTGTACTTCCTCTTCCTCTTCTTCGTCCTCTTCCTCCTCTGTGTTGGGAAGGAACTGTGGAGGTGGTCCTCTCTTCCTAGGAGGTGGTGGTGGTGGTGGGGGTGCACCAGCTGCAGCTACTACTGAAGCCATTTTCTAGTAAGCAAAATAGGTCTTCCTTTCACAAAGTTGAAAGTCAGAGTGAGAAAAAAGGTGGGGGCTTTCATCATTTTGGAAAAAAAATAGTTCTAAACCAATGAAAAGTGTTATTTTTAGGTCACATGACCTAGCCTTACATCATTAGGAAACCAAAAGTGAAATGAACCAATAAAAAGTTTTATTAACAAGTCACATGACCTGTTACGCTTACGTTACGCGCTGCCGGCCGCGCCCCGGATCGCTTCTGGGGAGCTGCGCTTCGCGCCTCGGTTCGCGCTCCGGAGCACTTCCGGGTGCGCTAACGCGGCGCGTCATAAGACGCATTACGCGGCAACACGATACGTCGCGCTTCCGCGACGCGTCACGATGTTGATTTCTAACGCGGCAGTTGCGCAAACGGAACGTTTACCGGTTCGCATACTGAGTCGCGGCACCAAATTGAGCTAACGGGAAGCTACCCGGTTCGCGGACCGGGAGCGAACCAAAACATAATAATAATTTTTTTTTTATTAATGAACATATAAAATATATTTTTTGATTTAAAGAAGAATACATTTTAAAGCTTTTGATATTTGCTATTAAAAAACCATTGAAATTCACAGAAAAAACCATAGGTTATAGACCATATATAGTTAGGAATTAGCATTTACAAAACCTTGAAAATTCACTGAAAAAACCATAGGTTATAGACCATATATAGTTAGGAATTAGCATTTAAGAAACCTTTTTTTTACTCACACAAAACCATTGAAATTCCATATATAGTTAGTTGTACTAACTATATATCGCGCACCCGCAATCCACTGCTGATCATGTCACATATTACATCATTCATGACATGGTCAGTGACATCACTGATGACATCTCAAATGACATCACTGATGACATCTCAAATGACATCACTGATGACATCTCAAATGACATCACTGATGACAACATCCAGTGACTGTATGTTTCTGTAAAGTTAAAATATGTCTTACATATTGAAGAATGAGTGGATTTATAAGTGTCTGGATGAAGGATTTATTAGGTGCATGACTGACTGTATGAGGGACTGATTAAATGTGTCTCACTGAGTGCATGGGTTAGTGACTAAACTGTCTTAATTTGTGCATCATTATGTCTGTTGTTCTGTAAACTGCTGCATGTGTTGATCAGTAGCTATATGAGTAACTATATGGGTTATTGGTTGATTGCCTAAGTATTTGTATGGGAGACTGAGTGTGTGTGTGGGTGGCTGGGAGGTGTATAACTCTGTGCATAGATGTGTGAGCAGTTGATTCACTAGATGTATGGGTTCAAAATTGCATGTGGAAACAGCTGTATGTGCGGTTGACTGTGTGCATGAGTGTATTGGTGAGTGAATGGATATCTAAGTGCTACATGTCAAAGTAAGTACATATGTAAAACACAGTACATGTGAGAGTTGACATATATAAATAACTATGCATAAGAGCCAGTGAATGTGTGAGTGGCTGTATGGATCATTGTGAACTTGTATCAGGGATTGTATAAGAGAGTAAATATGTGTTAGTATATGTTTGAATAAGTAAGGTGTGTATAACTGTATAGTTGAGGAAATGGAGGTGTGATTGATTCTTTGCATGACTGACTAGGTGTGTGAGTAACTCCATGGATGAGTGACAGTCTGTGAGTGTCTGTTTACACTGAGTGTATCTAAGTTTTTATTAGAGTCTGAAGAGATTCATTGTATTATCACATGAATAATGTCATCAGTGATGTCATCAGTGATGTCTTTTGAGATGTGATCAGTGATGTCATCAGTGATATCATCGGTGATGTCATTTGATATGTCATCAAGGATGTCATCGGTGATGTCATCAGTGATATCATCAATGATGTCATTTGAGATGTCATCAGTGATGTCATTTGAGATGTCATCAGTGATGTCATCAGTGATGTCATTTGAGATGTCATCAGTGATGTCATCAGTGATGTCACTGACCATGTCATGAATGATGTAATATGTGACATGATCAGCAGTGGATTGCGGGTGCGCGATATATAGTTAGTACAACTAACTATATATGGAATTTCAATGGTTTTGTGTGAGTACAAAAAAGGTTTCTTAAATGCTAATTCCTAACTACATATGGTCTATAACCTATGTTTTTTTCAGTGAATTTTCAAGGTTTTGTAAATGCTAATTCCTAACTATATATGGTCTATAACCTATGGTTTTTTCTGTGAATATATATATATATATATATATTACCTACTGGCGATAGCCAGTAGGTATATATAGTTAGGATTTTTTTCTATGGGATTTTTGAAAATTCTATGTCGAATAACTTTGGCGTTTGAGGACAGAATTGGCTGAAATTTTCAGGAACATTGAACATTTTGTTTCTGAGCAGCCCCTGAAAATATGGGGGGGTTTTGTCAAGGGGGGGCCGAGAAAAAAGGGGGGTCCCAAAACGTGTTTTTCCCATGCAATTTTACATAGGGCGGTTGGCCTCACTTTTAGCCTGAACGGCTGAATGGATTTACACCAAACTTGGCAAAATTGTAGGGACTGGTAGCCCGATGTGCCTTTGCTATGTCTCAAGATATAGGCTCCAGTGGTTTTTACAAAAATTAACTTTGAAAAATATATATTGGGCTACATTGGGCTATATATATGTTGGAGCCCAAATGTAGCCCAATGTAGCCCAATGTAGCCCAATGTAGCCCAAAGATGGCCACCAGAGACAAAAAAAAACAAATGTAGCCCAAATATCAGCCAGATGTAGCCCAACTATAGCCCAATGACAGAATGTCTCAGAGTGTTTTAAAGAACAACTAGAGTGCTAACAGTCCTACTTATTACAAAGGTATGGCACACCTGAAGCCATCTTGATTGGAATAAAGTGGTAACTCTTAAAACATTTAATTTAAAAAGGAACAAAATGAGGGGGTTCATTTTGCCATAGAAAGTATGATTAGCGAATATATGACGAAATCCCGCATACCATCAGTCCGCAAAAAAAATCCTGCATGTACTATTAGGCCGCAAATTAAAATAACGAAAACTTTTAGAACGAATATGCCTTTAGCATACACTAAACAACTAAACTACCCTAAACCCTAAAACACTACCCCCAGCATGACCCTACACTACACAAACAGTACAACACTACCCTAAACCCTAAAACACTACCCCCAGCATGACCCTACACTACACAAACACTACAACACTACCCTAAACCCTAAAACACTACCCCCAGCATGACCCTACACTACGCAAACACTACAACACTACCCAAAACCCTAAAACACTACACCCCAGCATGACCCTACACTACGCAAACACTACAACACTACCCTAAACCCTAAAACACTACCCCCAGCATGACCCTACACTACACAAACACTACAACACAACCCTAAACCCTAAAACACTACCCCCAGCATGACCCTACACTACGCAAACACTACAACACAACCCTAAACCCTAAAACACTACCCCCAGCATAACCCTACACTACGCAAACACTACAACACTACCCTAAACCCTAAAACACTACCCCCAGCATGACCCTACACTACGCAAACACTACAACACTACCCAAAACCCTAAAACACTACACCCCAGCATGACCCTACACTACGCAAACACTACAACACTACCCTAAACCCTAAAACACTATGCCCAGCATGACCCTACACTACGCAAACACTACAACACAACCCTAAACCCTAAAACACTACCCCCAGCATGACCCTACACTACGCAAACACTACAACACAACCCTAAACCCTAAAACACTACCCCCAGCATGACCCTACACTACGCAAACACTACAACACTACCCTAAACCCTAAAACACTACCCCCAGCATGACCCTACACTACGCAAACACTACAACACTACCCAAAACCCTAAAACACTACACCCCAGCATGACCCTACACTACGCAAACACTACAACACTACCCTAAACCCTAAAACACTACCCCCAGCATGACCCTACACTACGCAAACACTACAACACTACCCAAAATCCTAAAACACTACACCCCAGCATGACCCTACACTACGCAAACACTACAACACTACCCTAAACCCTAAAACACTACCCCCAGCATGACCCTACACTACGCAAACACTACAACACTACCCTAAACCCTAAAACACTACCCCCAGCATGACCCTACACTACGCAAACACTACAACACTACCCTAAACCCTAAAACACTACCCCCAGCATGACCCTACACTACGCAAACACTACAACACTACCCTAAACCCTAAAACACTACCCCCAGCATGACCCTACACTACGCAAACACTACAACACTACCCAAAACCCTAAAACACTACCCCCAGCATGACCGTACACTACGCAAACACTACAACACTACCCAAAACCCTAAAACACTACCCCCCAGCATGACCCTACACTACGCAAACACTACAACACTACCCAAAACCCTAAAACACTACCCCCAGCATGACCCTACACTACGCAAACACTACAACACTACCCAAAACCCTAAAACACTACCCCCAGCATGACCCTACACTACGCAAACACTACAACACTACCCTAAACCCTAAAACACTACCCCCAGCATGACCCTACACTACGCAAACACTACAACACAACCCTAAACCCTAAAACACTGCCCCCAGCATGACCCTACACTACGCAAACACTACAACACTACCCTAAACCCTAAAACACTACCCCCAGCATGACCCTACACTACGCAAACACTACAACACAACCCTAAACCCTAAAACACTACCCCCAGCATGACCCTACACTAAACAACCACCACAACTCTACACTACACTACACAACACTACACTACACTACACAATCACTAACCCACGAAAAAATTAACACAAACCCACTTACCTCTCTCGTCATCGTGGTTTTCACAACGCAAATGCATTTACCATACATGACTTTAAAACGTAATTCTTTGTAAAGGCATGCGCGATAAATGCGCATGCGTTTTGAAAAAATGCGGGATAATGGGTGCGAGATCAATGACCTTGCGGGATAATGGTATGCGGACTGAAAGTCTGCGGGATAAAAAATGCGGGAAAATGGCTGCAAACCATGATTAGCAGCAGACTTCCCTGGTGAGCACTAGCTTTACTACAGTGATCTCATGAGCAACTAGAGTGCTAACATTCAGAATTTATGGCAAATGTGTGACACATCTGAATGCCTTCTTGATAGAACCAAAGTAAACAAGCATTGAAAATGCAATAGATCTCACCCTCGTTTAAGTTAAAGCCATTCTGTTTGTAATGAGGTGGCTTTTTAGCTTTGCTTTTATTAGTGTTTTTAAAACTTTCATGTAAATAACATGCATATGTATGCATATATGTATATGTATGCATGCATTTATATTTATATAGATATGCAGATTATATATGTTTATATATGTATATTACCTACTGGCGATAGCCAGTGGGTATATATAGTTAGGATTTTTTCTGAAAATTCTGTCTAATAACTTTGGCGTTTGTGGACGGAATTGGCTGAAATTTTCAGGAAAATGGCACATTTTGTTTCTGAGCAGCCCCTAAAAATTTGGGGGGGGTTCATCAAGGGGGGGCCGAGAAAAAAGGGGGGTCCCAAAACGCGTTTTTCCCATTCATTTTTCCATAGGGCGGTTGGACTTACTTTTAGCTCGAACGGCTGAATAGATTTACATGAAACTTGGCAAAATTGTAGATATGGTTTGCCCGACGTGCCTTTGCTATGTCTCAATATATGTGCTCCAGTGGATTTTGAGAAATTAACGTTTAAAAAAATATATATATCTGTGACAGCGCTCCGGTTAGCGCCCCGGTTCGCGTACCTGACGCGTAACGGAACTTCGCGAAGCGAAGCTGATTGGCTCTCCGGTGTCTGTCAACATTCTAAACAGTCCGGAGCGGCCGCCATCTTGTCTCTCGGTACGATCGAGAGACAAGATGTGGTGAAAAACGAAGGGGGAAATGAAGGAAAGGGGGCAAGGTAGACCACTCCTGACCCCCTAGGATTGATGAGGGGGATATTAAAGTGCCCCGCGGGCCAAAAAATTAAAAAAAAAAAAAATTGCGATTTTACGCCGTAGAGGCGCGTCCCGGTACGCGAACCGGGCAGCTCACCGGGCAGCTCACCGGGCAGCTAACCGGGCAGCTAACCGGCAGCGTAGCTGTCAACATTGTAAACAGTCCGGAGCGGCCGCCATCTTGTCTCTCGGTAGGTTCGAGAGACAAGATGTGGTGAAAAAAGAAGGGGGAAATGAAGGAAAGGGGGCAAGGTAAACCCCTCCTGACCCCCTAGGATTGATGAGGGGGATATTAAAGTCCCCCGCGATTTTTCGCGGTAGAGGCGCTTCCCGGTACGCGAACCGGGCAGCTAACCGGCAGCGTAACGGGAGTCCACCATCATGTGTTTTTGGAGCGTCCGGTTCGCGTACCGGGTAGCGTCCCGGTAAGCGTAACAAGGGGAAAACCAAGAGAAACAGTAAAAAAAAAATTAAGGGAATAGATTTCCAGCAAACTTGGCAAAATTGTAGGGACTGTTTGTTTGATGTGCCTTTGCAAGGCCTCAAGATATGTGCACGTGTGGATTTTGTCTAATTAAGGTTAAAAAAATATATATATATCTGTAAGCGTGCTCCGGCACGCTTACGTTACGGGTTTTGTTTGCGCTGCAGAGCCGATACGTCACGGTTATGCGACGCGTCATGAGGCGTCTCACGTGGCTACGTGATACGTCACGTAATAAAGAATATATTTTACAGCTATAGATATTAGCTTTTAAAAAACCAATGAAATTCACTGAAAAAACCATAGGTTATAGACCATATATAGTTAGGAATTTGCATTTACAAAACCTTGAAAATTCACTGAAAAAACCATAGGTTAGAGACCATATATAGTTAGCTGGACATTTTATTGACATAAAACCAATGAAATTCCATATATAGTTAGTTGCACTAACTATATATCGCGCACCCGCAATCCACTGCTGATGATGTCACATATTACATCATTCATGACATGGTCAGTGACATCACTGATGACATCACTGATGACATCTCAAATGACATCACTGATGACATCACTGATGACATCTCAAATGACATCACTGATGACATCATGACACACCAATACCAGTTACTACATACGCACTCACTGATTCCTACGTCTACACACACATTCACTCATTCACCCAGACAATCACTCATACATACAGTCACTCATTATTACAACACTATCATATGCACTCATACACCTATGCAGACACTCACACACTGCCACTCATTCATGGAGTTACTCACACACCTAGTCAGTCCTGTAAAGAATCAATCACACTTCCATTTTCTCATCTATACAGTTAAACACAGAACACCATACTTCAGTGACATCACTGATGACATCTCAAATGACATCACTGATGACATCTCAAATGACATCACTGATGACATCATGACACACCAATACCAGTTACTACATACGCACTCACTGATTCCTATGTCTACACACACATTCACTCATTCACCCATACAATCACTCATACATACAGTCACTCATTATTACAACACTATCATATGCACTCATACACCTAGTCAGCCTGTGAAGAATCAATCACACTTCGATTTCCTCATCTATACAGTTAAACACAGAACACCATACTTTTCACACATATACTAACACATACTTACTCTCTTATACAATCACTGATACAAGTACACATTGATATGCACAGAGTCACACACCTCCCAGCCAGCCACACACACACTCAGTCTTCCATACATCCACTCATTCTTCAATATGTAAAACATATTTAAACTTTACAAAAACACACAGACACTAGATGATGTCATCAGTGATGTCATTTGAGATGTCATCAGTGATGTCATCAGAGATGTCATTTGAGATGTCATCAGTGATGTCATCAGTGATGTCACTGACCATGTCATGAATGATGTAATATGTGACATCATCAGCAGTGGATTGCGGGTGCGCGATATATAGTTAGTGCAACTAACTATATATGGAATTTCATTGGTTTTATGTCAATAAAATGTCCAGCTAACTATATATGGTCTCTAACCTATGGTTTTTTCAGTGAATTTTCAAGGTTTTGTAAATGCAAATTCCTAACTATATATGGTGTATAACCTATGGTTTTTTCAGTGAATATATATATATATATATATATATATATATATATATATATATTCACTGAAAAAACCATAGGTTATACACCATATATAGTTAGGAATTAGCATTTAAAAAACCTTATTTTACTCACACAAAACCATTGAAATTCCATATATAGTTAGTTGCACTAAATATATATCGCGCACCCGCAATCCACTGCTGATCATGTCACATATTACATCATTCATGACATGGTCAGTGACATCACTGATGACATCACTGATGACATCTCAAATGACATCACTGATGAGATCACTGATGACATCTCATTTGACATCAATGACCACATCACTGATGATATCATTCATGTGACAATACAATGCATCTCCTCACGTTTTAATATAACCTCTGTTTCACCCAGTGTTAAATACAGAGTATAATTTTTGAAACCATTGACACACCAATACTAGTTACTACATACGTACTCACTGATTCCTACGTCTACACACACATTCACTCATTCACCCATACAATCATTCATACATACAATCACTCATCTTTACAACACTATCATATGCACTCATAGACCTATACAGACACTTACACTCTGCCACTCATCCATGGAGTTACTCACACACCTAGTCAGTCCTGTAAAGAATCAATCACACTTCCATTTTCTTGTCTATACAGTTAAACATAGAGCACCTTACATTTTCAAACATATACTAACACATACTTACTTTCTTATACAATCATTGATACAAGTACACATTGATCTGCACAGAGTCACACACCTCCCAGCCAGCCACACACACACTCAGTCTCCTATACAAATACTTGGACAATCAATCAATAACCCATATAGTTAATCATATAGCTACTGATCAACACATGCAGCAGTTTACAGAACAACAGACATAATGATGCACAAATTAAGACAGTTTAGTCACTAACCCATGCACTCAGTGAGACACATTTAATCACTCACTCATACATTCAGTCATGCACCTACTAAATCCTTCGTCCAGACACTTATACATCTACTCATTCTTCAATATGTAAAACATATTTAAACTTTACAGAAACACACAGTCACTGGATGATGTCATCAGTGATCTCATCAGTGATGTCATTTGAGATGTCATCAGTGATGTCATCAGTGATGTCACTGACCATGTCATGAATGATGTAATATGTGACATGATCAGCAGTGGATTGCGGGTGCGCGATATATAGTTAGTGCAACTAACTATATATGGAATTTCAATGGTTTTGTGTGAGTAAAATAAGGTTTTTTAAATGCTAATTCCTAACTATATATGGTGTATAACCTATGGTTTTTTCAGTGAATTTTCAAGGTTTTGTAAATGCTAATTCCTAACTATATATGGTCTATAACCTATGGTTTTTTCAGTGAATTTCAATGGTTTTTTAATAGCAAATATCATAAGCTGTCGAATGTCAAGTACGTGGTAAGTAAAAACATTTTCGTGTTTATGCACACTGATCTGCTTTGAATGCTGCCCCCACCCCTCATTTCTATTAGGATTACTCTCTCTTTGCAGATAGTGAAGGGTAGTTAACGCAGCCCTTTGCCCCCTTTGTAATCCGTCGTGCCTGCTTCTCTCTCCATTTGATTGATTGTTCTCTTTGGTTCATTCTCTATTTACAAACAAGCACAGAGTCACAATACTCTGTTTAGTCTTTGCAGATAGCGAAAAATCGTGTAAAAAAACAAAAGGAATCGAGCAAAATCAGTAGGCCACTAATGGGATCTCTTTTTGACCTCGCTAAAATAGAAACATTAGGAACAACCTGTTGAAAATAGCAATGCGTATGAACATAAGCGGCGTTCATTTGTGTTCACAGTACCCCTTGTTGATTGTTTCAATCGAGCATTGAATTGTTCGAAGTTAATTCTCTTAAGGATCTTCTCTACCTGCAAACGAGGAAGAATAGGAATATTCTCTCTCCCTTTGCAGATAGTGAAGGGTAGGTAACGCAAGCCTTTAACACGTCGTACCTATTTCATTCCTCATTGATTGATTGATTGTCCGAACATTGACTGTTTGGGAATTAGTTCTTTTTGGAGGTATTCCCTGTTTGCAAATAAACGTAGGAAAATCTTTGCAAGTAGTGAAAGGGTACGTAATGCGGACCTTTCTCCCCCGTTGTAATCTGTCATGCCTATCTACTCCCCACTGATTGATGCACCTTTTTCACCCGGACCATTTACTAGAGATACGTCATCTGGCCCGACCAGAGAGCACCCCTAGTGAAAAGGACATATGCAATAATAACGAAGTGATCACTGTATCCTGTTAACAGAAACTTTACCATGAAACAACCTGGAAAGAAAAAAATAGGAAAACGAAAATCAGTAGGCCACTGATGAACATGAACTTTTATTAAACAACGAACAAAGAAACGATAACATAACGTAATGATAAAACCTATTAATGTCCTAGAAACAAGAAAACGTTAAAATATGCCAGTGGTGAGAGACCAGAAAAACAGTAAGAGAAACCAAATCACCCCTCGCTGTCCCACCGCCTGCCACGCCAAAAAAATCGATAGACTAGGGAAAATGCAAGTCAGTAGAACATCCGCCCCCACTCTGGAAACTTCCAAGGTGGGGCAGGGTTCCGGCTACGCCCAGCCGGGAGCAGCCCATATAAGGCAGGTCCTGCTGCCACGCCTCGGCCAGGAGATCCTAACGTAGGGTGTAGCCGGAGGAGAGGCCGAGGCCAGCGGGACCCGGCCAGGGGATTGCCTTTACAACGCTGAACAGTTGCAGGGGGGGGGAATGTCTCCTCGACCCTCCCCTCTGTCTCCCAGTCCGGCCGCGGTGGCCCTTGAGAGTTGCAGGTAGTCCCGCCACATGCTCTTCCGGTCCGGCCACCAACGGTCGGGGGGCCGAGGCCGACGGGATCCGGCTGCAGCCGATAAACCAAGAAACCCGTTCATGGGGCCAGAGCCAGGGGCGTCCGGCCGACATCCACCGGAAGCCCGGCCCGAAGACGGACGGGACACTTCTTTCTTTTATAATGGCTGCGACAACACTGGGGGGGGATGTCTTGCACATGCCTCCGACCCCCCCCCTCGTCCTCATCGCCTGGTCCGGCCATAACAAATCTCAAGCGAGACGCCGTGGGGTGCACTGGGAGGGAGAGACGGTGCGAACAGGCCTCTCCCGCCTCCCCAGGTGGAGGCTTCCCAGCAGCACCCTCAGCGCTCCAGGCGCCCGGAAAAGGGTTCTTCCACTGTGGCCATGCTGCAACGTCTCGCCCGGCAGGGTGGAGCCCGTCCGCTCATGTGACCCCGCGATCGCCGGTAGCTGCCGAACTCTCAAAATGGCGGTCGACCTGGCAAGAGCGGGCCCAGCATAAAGAAATGGCCCGGTCACTGGTTGACTCCACCACCGTAGTCCTCCACGACCTTGAAGATTCTAGAGGAGCCGCGGGAGTCTCCGACCCCCGATGGGGAATGACTGCCATGATCGCCCGTGGAGTGACGAAACTGTATCCGCGGGACGTCGGCGCTCCCATGCTGGCGCCAGCCTCACTTTGAATTACTAGAATCCTGCAGACCTCACTTCCGGTGAAAGCACAGTGTGACCCGGTAGGAAAAATTATTGCACCCCCTCTCTTTTTGACTGATAGTTCAAACCACCGATCCTTTCCTTTGCCCTTTTAACGGAACTTTGGACTGCCTCCCCCTCTTTTACATTTTCTAGAGAAAACAAAACATTAACCACTACATTAGCATAGCAGTTGACACCAGAACTGTTTTCAAATTGAAAACCAACAACATCTTCAACAGAATCCTTTTTGTTTCTGCTGTGACCCTGCTACAGCACAGGCATTGTCCCCAGCAGTAATTCTGCAATGCCGGTAAGAATAGCTGTGGTGCCTACTGGACTCACTCACCCCCGCGGCGCCCCACGCCGTTTTTTGCTGGGCGGCAACTTACTAGACATCACTTTCGTGCCATCTAGATTTCAGCGCGTTCTGCTGCCTTGGAACTATTCGCACAACAGACCGCTACTGACAAGAATATTTCATTATTGGTGCTGTCAATTTCAATAAATCTATTGGATAATTCAAAAGAAATTGCCACGGTCTCTTCGTTGTTTAAATGTTTTTACTGTTTTTGTTTTCTTGTATATATTTATATGTTATTAAAGTTTTATATTCCTACTACTTTGTTGGAGTGCTATATATTTTTAATGTGACACATAATTGTAAAAACTTTGATGTACAAAGAGTCATTCCTGGAATCTTCCGCTTCAGGCTCGGTCCCCTCCCCAATCACAATACAGGATGGTTTTCAGATAGTAGGAACACGTGTGGTGTGACGGATCTCATCGGGTGTGGGCCTTGATCTACTATAACTCCTTTGAAGAGGGGTGATTCTTTACAGCTGGGGCCATAAACTACATCTGCAGGGCTAGCTGATAGCCTGGACAATCGGACACAGAGAAAGAGGAGTGTCAGAGGGTGTGGTAGTGAATAGGGCGAAAGGGAGGTGTCGGGCGGGCACAGAGTGTGATTCTCAGGGAAGAGCAGCGCAGATGGGGGGAGGTTTATTGCCCATGCATAGGACAGAGAGCGGTGGTGACCAGTGCCTAGGGAAGATGCTTGCGTGGGTGAGGAGCCATGCTACGAATCGACAGCGTGCAGAGAGTGGGTCTGGTCAAGACATCTAAAATGGCTGCCGTGCACGACAAAAGTGTGGCATTTCAAAAAAGGCAAGATGGCGCAGACAATGTTTTTCAACACTTCCTCATTTCCTTCGAATCGAACGTTAACAGACGTTGGGGCATATTACCAAAGTTAAGCGATATTTATCGCTAACGATGCTTACCAACCAATTTTTTACCACTAAGCATCGTCAGAAATTATCGAAGATAAACCTTGCTATTATCAAGGTTTATCGCAAATGCGATAATAAACGGCCGCAATGCATGAATATCGCTAAAAACTCAGCGATATTCATGCATTACCGAGCTAATGCTCTTAGCCATGTTATCCACCTCCCATTGGATAACATGGCTAAGAACTGCTCAGGGCAGGTGTTACTTTTTGGAGATATTCGCGCTTAGCGCGAATATCTCCAAAAGTTGGTAATAGAAGATAGATATCTTGCATGTTGTAATGCAAGTTATTGTGGTATATGGAACTCATACCATAATCTCTCAGGAAAGCAGAAACTGATCTTTTTGGGACCGCCTAAAAAGGCCTAGGGGGTGAGGAGTACTCTACTTTGCCCCCTTTTCACGTTCCGAACTATTTTATTTTACTCTCTTCTGTAATTACACAAAATAGCAGCGATAAGATGCATCGGAGACACACAGTGAGAGAAAGGAGGCCGGAGATGAAGAAGAGATGTCAAATACACATTGGAGATAATATAGTGGCAGAAGGGAAGTAAATATGAGTAAACTTACCATGTAACATAAAAATGTTGCACTCTATACTATAAGTCTCATTTTATACTACAATCACTTCGCTACAACCTCATAAATTAAAAATAAAAATGAATAATGTCTCAAACAATTTTTGATTTCTAAATATAAATTTATTCTTCAGAATTTTCTAAATTTGAAAGAACTAGTAACATGTCCTCATCAGCAATGTCCTCATTAAAAATCTCCAATGATGATTCTTGTAACTCTATGGTCTCCAAACACTCGATAAATTCGCCATCAAGAGATTGATCAAAAAAATCATTCAAGTCATCTCCTCCTTGTGACAATATTTCATTATTGGTGCTGTCAATTTCAATCAATGTAGTGGAATCATTCAAGTCATCTCCTCGTGACAATATTTCATTATTGGTGCTCTCAATTTCAATCAATGTAGTGGAATCATTCAAGTCATCTCCTCCTTGTGACAATATTTCATTATTGGTGCTGTCCATTTCAATCAATCTAATGGAATCATACAAGTCATCTCCTCCTTGTGACAATATTTCATTATTGGTGCTCTCAATTTCAATCAATGTAGTGGAATCATTCAAGTCATCTCCTTGTGACAATATTTCATTCTTGGTGCTGTCCATTTCAATCAATCTAATGGAATCATACAAGTCATGTCCTCCTTGTGACAATATTTCATTATTGGTGCTCTCAATTTCAATCAATGTAGTGGACAATTCAAAAGAAATTGCCACGGTCTCTTCATTGTGAGCCATTTTATTTTGAAATTGCTTGCTGTAAATTGCAGAAAAAAATAATCACTTTCATTTATCGTTTTTAGTAATACATAATATAAAACTAACTTTATCAAGTATTTAGTATAACAGAAGGACTGCAAATAAATAACAGAAAACATTTTTCAAATTATCTTCAAGTGTACAACATAGTTCCCCTTACAAATTAACAACTCACCTTTTTAAAAGTAGCAGAAGTGTTAGTACTGTGTAAATCAAACACCAGAAATTCACCACCAAAAATTCCTCACAAATGTACCTCAGACAGTAGTATCACAAAATGGCTGTGGTTTCCTCTCATTTGACACATATACATAACCAATTAACTTTCATCACACACAAATACAAAACCAAAGTAACATTTTAATTGGTTCTAAATTTCAACACTTTCAAATGTGTTTTCCCCATGCAATTTTCCATAGGACATTTACATACGTCTACAGCCTGAATGGCTGAACGGAATTACACCAAACTTGACAAAATGGTACATCAAACCTAAGAGGTCAGGAAGGATCTACTATGCCCCATTATGGTCATTTCCCCCTTCGCTTTGGCCTCCTCTTGTCTCTCAATCCTACCGAGAGACAAGATGGCGGCCGCTACGGACTGTTTGGAATGTTGACAGACGCCGGAGAACCAATCAGCTTCGCAAAGCTCCGTAACGCGAAAAGTACGCGAAGCGGAGCGCTGTTACAGATATATATCTTTTTTTGAACGTTAATTTCTCAAAATCCACTGGAGCACATATATTGAGACCTAGCAAAGGCACATCGGGCTACCAGTCCCTAATATTTTGCCAAGTTTCGTGCAAATCCATTCAGCCGTTCGATTATTATTATTTTGGGGTTTTTTTGCCCCGCGGAGCCCTTTTAAAACCTCCACATCAAACGTAGGGGGTCAGCGAGGATCTACTATTCCCCCTTATGGTCATTTGCCCCTTCGCTTTGGCCTCCTCTTGTCTCTCGATCCTACCGAGAGACAAGATGGCGGCCGCTACGGACTGTTTGGAATGTTGACAGACGCCGGAGAACCAATCAGCTTCGCTTCACAAAGCTCCGTTGCGTGAAAAGTACGCGTCCTGGAGCGCTGCCCGGTCCGCTGTTACAGATATATATCTTTTTTTAAACGTTAATTTCTCAAAATCCACTGGAGCACATATATTGAGACCTACAAAAGGCACATCGGGCTACCAGTCCCTACAATTTTGCCAAGTTTCGTGCAAATCCATTCAGCCGTTCGGGCTAAAAGTGAGGCCAACCGCCCTATGGAAAACTCAATGTTAAAAACACGTTTTGGGACCCCCCTTTTTTCTCGGCCCCCCCTTGACGAACCCCCCCCAAATTTTCAGGGGCTGCTCAGAAACAAAATGTTCCATTTTCCTGAAAATTTCAGCCAATTCCGTCCACAAACGCCAAAGTTATTAGACATAGAATTTCCAAAAATCCCATAGAGAAAAAATCCTAACTATATATACCTACTGGCGACCGCCAGTAGGTAATATATATATATATATATATATATATATATATATACTACTATTATAAAGAGAGACCTGGCACCTTTTGGCCAGGTAAACTCGGGAACCACAGCGCCAATCTACACACCCGATACATCTATGAAAATGTTAGGGTGTGTAGATGGACATAGGCTATATAAATAAAAAAAAGTAAATTAAAAAAATTAAGTTTGAAAACAGAGTAGTCCCCTGAAAGTAGCGCCGGCCGGGACCTAGCGCTGGCCGCGACACGACGTGCGTGATGACCGTGACGCGACGTGCGTGATGACGATGGAGGAGCGGCGGCATAGTGACGAGCGGATGTGCAGCGAGGAGCGGCGGCACAGGTAAGGAAAGGGAAAGTTTTCGAGCTTTTCCTAAACTCTCAGTGCGAGACTGTGTGATGCAGGGGGAGGCGTCCCAGGGGAGGGTGAAGTGAGGCAGACAGACGACATGTCTTTCCAGGCAGAGCACAGCACCCGAAGTTTAGCCGGAGCCAGCTGCTTTTTTTTTGGGGCAGATAGAGGAAGGCAGAGTTACGTCAGCGAAATCTTCCTGGGGTGTCTTGGCAATGGTCCTCCTGTAGGGCAGGTGTTCAAAGAAGGCCCTTCGCAGTGCTATCAGCTGGAAGACGCAGCAGTCATCATCTTTTTCGAATACCAGCTAGGAAAGGAAAATGTCAGAGCGGGAGTGAGTCGGGGCAGGTGGGGGGGGGAGGGGGTCGGGGCGGGAGGGGGGCCTGGTACGTGTCCGTGCATGGGCATGCACGGACAATGTCGGGGCGGGCAGGGGCCTTGGCGGGCGGTTGGCCCTGAAGCCTCATTGCCCCCAGGCAACGCTGGGGCGGGCTGCTAGTATATATATATATTTTATTTTTTTTTTAAATTTTTAGAGCTATAATTATTACACTACTTTTCTTAACCACAAAAAATTAAAACACAGGCTGACCAATACTTCTTTTCAGAACCAACCTTCATGGTAAAAAATAGATGCTAATTTACGTTGTTTCTTATGTATCTGAGTGAGTCCAAATGAGAGTTAGTGCAAGTGACATAGAAGAAGAGAGATACATAAGTGACACTGTGTGTCAGAGTCAGTGACAGATTGCTTGAAACGCATCAAGTAAATGAAAGGGATTGTACTGAGGAGGTTGTCGACATGATTTGGTCTTTATCCAGATCCTTCATCCTACCCAGCACATCCTGACAATCCTGGAGGCACATGGTTTCTGGACTTGCGCACTTTTTACTAGGCACCCTCCATGGGCAGACACACTATACTGGGCATACACTTTGGCTGTGTGCAATAGCGGTGGGTGCAAGGCCTGGCCTCCAGTCTGGCACTGTGCCCTGCGCATAGCCTTTTACTGTGTGTATTAGTAGTGGAGTACAGAGCTCGACCACCAACCTGGCGTTGTGCCCTGCCCTCCATATGCGCCCGAGCCCTGCTGCACATGACCTTCAGCTGTGCACAGCAGGGTGGGTCACAAGCCATGTGTCCCACCCTCCACAGTTTCCTGCTCCCTCTGTACTCATTCTGCTGATACTACCCTTCTCGCTGTTTGAACTCTTTCCATGATGCAGAGATGTGTGTGCAGAGACCAGGGCCGGCTTTAGAGTAGTGGGGCCGGTGCAGCTGCAATGGGTGCTGACCCGTGGAAGGGGTGCTGACCTCAGGCTGAGGCGCTGCGCTTAGCAATAATTTATCATTGGAGAGATAAAGAGCAATTTTGCACGGTGGTAGTGAGAGAATCCGAGGAGATGGTCATGGGGTGTGAGAGCGTCAAACATGATTGTCACACCGGGCGCCAGCAGCGCTAAAACCGGCCCTGGCAATGGCTTTGTAGCATAAGAATTGTATTGAAACTATGGGGCATATTACCAACAACTAGCGATAATTATCGCTATGTTGGCGTAGCGGCAATATTTCTATCGCCGAGCTGCGGCGATTTTTATCGCTTAGGGACCTTGCTATTATCAAGGTTTATTTCCTAAGTGATAAAAATCGGCCGAAATGCATGAATATCGCTGAAAAGTCAGCGATATTCATGCATTACCGAGCTAATGCTCTTAGCCATGTAATCCACCTACCATTGGATAACATGGCTAAGAACTGCTCAGGGCAGGTGTTAGCTTTTGGAGATATTAGCGCTTAGCGCGAATATCTGCAAAAGTTGGTAATAGGAGATAGCGATGTTAGCGACTGTTTCCAGTCGCTAACATCTTGGCACGCCCACTTTGCATGTCATTAGTGATAAATTTCACTGACATGCAAAGCGGGGCCCAAGATGGTCGCTGGTGTTAGCGACAGCTAGGTAATAGGGAGATCATTTTATCTCTGCTTTCTTGGCTTTTAAAGCCAAAAAGCGGAGATAAACCCCCTTGATAATATGCCCCTATATTCTTGCAATACAATATCCTAGACATATTTAGAAACATACCATGCACTGTATTTGAGTTCTACAGTACAGGCCACATGCAATGAGTGGAATATTTGACTATATGAAATAATTCCTCCTTGTTACACCTGCTCAAGGAGGCGTTATTTTTTTTGCTTTGTCTGGCTATTGTTGTAGATACAGCTTTGAATCAAACAACTATGGATGCTTACCCTGATCTGCCCAAAATACATCCAATTAACGGGTCCTTGATGAAAAGTGACCCACAGAGGCATAACGTTTCATTTTACCCAGAGAGAAAGAGCTTTCCAGTGCAAAATACATTTTTGAATGGAAAGTAAAAAGCCTTGCAAAACTATGCACAGCTTTGTGTCACTTGCATTACTTTGCCCCGCCACAAATGCTTAACAAATCTGGCACTGAGTGTGTGGAAGTTACATTAACATGCATAACACAACAATAGCACACCTTTGCAAAATCACTTTCCTCAGTATTTACTTTGAAAATAACATACATTAATTCCCCGAAACCTGAACATGCCAAACGCTTCTTAGTTTTCTTTATATTTCTCACTATTACACATTAACAATTGTCAACACTACAGTTTTAACTATGACAATACATTACTCCGTTTTTCTTTAATTAACTTTCTCATTTACTGTGTTATTAACTTGTAATTTAAAGATATTTAACCTTCAAAATACATCCTATATTTCAGACATTAATGTATGAAAATAAATCACTTGCCTAAAAAATAAGTAATTTTTAAACTACAGATTCCTTAATCTTTGCTGAGCTCTCACCAATACATCCCCGTCCCGTCAGAGCGACGGGTCGCAGGGGAACCATACCAAAACTCACCAACATCGAAAAGATGCCGAGAGCAGCCACAAGGCGGGATGACGTAAGCTACCGCGCTTCTTTAGCATGAAGAAGATGCCCGAGCCACAACGGAATGGCTTCAACACATCAATGAACCAGGTGCAGGTATAGGTTTACCAAACGGCTTTGTCTCTCTCTTGCTTTCTTACAGAAAAAGAAGGGGGAATTTAGTCCAGTTTGACCAAAGTCTGCTACCACTTTACACCCACTTTCAGATTTCATTATCATTGGTGGGGGGGAAGGGGTGGGGCTGGGCTGGGTTTGGAGACCGGGAGGCAAGCTGAGGCGCTCTCCTCCGCGGTGGAATCAATCCGTCATCTTCCCTCCCAGCAAACTAATTTCTAATCAGAGAATTAAAATTGTAAATGACACTTTTGGGATCTCTTTTTAAGTCTTGTCTATTCCATCCCATAGGGATGGTGGGCGAGATTTATAGTAAGGATTCCGAAAAGTCTACCCAACTGTTGATCACGTACAGTTCATGTGAGCCAGGCGCGTGCACAGGAATCCACTCCCCCTCCCACAAAGCAAGACAAGACAAGAGCATCAAAGCGGCCGCGGCCGCTCTGATTCCATTTGCCACCAGCCACCTCACACGCTCCGCAGGTCATAAACGGGACCATCTGCTCGTGAATCGGAATGCTGGCATGGTTGCCCAGCCCCCCTCCCAGCGCTGCCTTTCCTCTGCCAACTTCCCACTATATGTTTCTTCCTTCTCAAAACTATCCACAAATCACTCCCTCTACTTCCGTTCTTTTACAAAAAAAACATCATCCACCCACATACTTCTTCGCCTAGAATACTATAATTCCATTTTTGGTGGTCCTCTGGTTTATTATTTAACAAAACACCACCATATTAAAAACATGCCATGCTTGTCCTTTGGCTCAAGCATCGTGACAGGATATTGCATGATCTTAGATCTGTACACTGGTCACCAACTCACAAAAGATGTATTTTCAGGCACTTTGTACAAGCCCTAAAGATATCTATACATCCACCCCCATTTACGTGGCTTTTCTGTTTCCGAAATACACTCATGCTAGGAACCTACGATCCACCACGGTGAACTTGCTTTAGAATCCACAGATTTCAAAAGTCGAAGTAGAAGATTTTCAATACTAACATCTAGAGCATGGAGGAATCTTTCCACTAAACTATGCAATAATCCATGCCGAGATTACTTCTCTAAACAGCTAAAACACTACTTTTCAGTCAGGAAGCTTACTGTAGGCTGCTAGTATAGCACCAGGGCACCCTCGACCCGAGTAAACGTCCACAAATAAAAAATATATAGGTTAGAATAGAATATCTGGCATAGGAAATGGATTAAACTGCAGTTCATTTTCTAAAACGCCAAGAGACCTGATAGGGTGAATGTTGTGCTTTGTAAATAGCCTAATACCACTATACTAATATTAATATTATCAGAGTGGCACATGCATTCTTTTGTCGTCTCTTTTGCTGCTCAGCTTCAACCGGTGCCCAACATCGCACTCCAGTTCTACGCTCCTCACATGTATCGCCCTGCCCCACCGGAGCCCGGTTTACCACCACTGCATGGCCCCAGCCCCTCTGAAACTTTGCAAAAGAGTCACTCTACCACTCTACCGCCCTCACTCTATCACTCTACCGCCCTCACTCTACCGCCCTTACTCTACCACTCTACCGCCCTCACTCTACCACATTCACTCTACCACTCTACTGCCCTCACTCTACCACTTTACCGACCTCACTCTACCGCCCTCACTCTTCCACTCTACTGCCCTCACTCTACCGCCCTCACTCTACCACTCTACCGCCCTCACGCCCTCACTCTACCGCCCTCACTCTACCAATCTACCGCCCTCACTCTACCTCACTGACTCTACCACTCTACCACCCTCACACCCTCACTCTACCGCCCTCACTCTACCACTCTACCACTCTACTGCCCTCACTCTACCGTCCTCACTCTACCACTCTACCGCCCTCACTCTATCACTCTACCGCCCTCACTCAACCACTCTACCGCCTTCAATCTACCGCCCTAACTCTACTGCCCTCACTCTACCGCCCTCACTCTACCACTCTACCGCCCTCTCTACCACTCCCACTCTACCACTCTACTGCCCTCACTCTACCGCTCTACCGCCCTCACTCTACCACTCTACTGCCCTCACTCTACCGCCCTCACTCTACCGCCCTCACTCTACCACCCTCACTCTACCGCTCTACTGCCCTCACTCTACTGCCCTCACTCTACCGCCCTCACTCTACCACCCTCACTCTACCGCCCTCACTCTACCGCTCTACTGCCCTCACTCTACCACTCTACCACCCTCACTCTACCACTCTACTGCCCTCACTCTACTACTGCCCTCACTTTACCGCCTTCATTCTACTGCCCTCACTGTACCACTCTACTGCCCTCACTCTACCACTCTACCGCCCTCACTCTACCGCCCTCACTCTACCACTCTACCGCCGTCACTCTACCACTCTACCGCCCTCACTCTACCGCCCTCACTCTACCACTCTACCGCCCTCACTCTACCCCCTCACTCTACCATTCTATCCCCCTCAATCTACCACCCTCACTCTACCACTCTACCGCCCTCAGTCTACCACTCTACCGCCCTCACTCTACCACCCTCACGCCCTCACTCTACCACCCTCACTCTACCGCTCTACCGTCCTCATTCTACCACTCTACTGCCCTCACTCTACCACACTCGCTCTACCGCCCTCACTCTACCACCCTCACTCTACCACCCTTACTCTACCACTCTACTGCCCTCACTCTACTGCCCTCACTCTACCGCCCTCACTCTACCACCCTCACTCTACCACCCTCACTCTACCACTCTACTGCCCTCACCCTACCACCCTCACTCTACCACTCTACTGCCCTCACTCTACCACTGCCCTCACTCTACCGCTCTCACTCTACCACTCTACCGCCCTCACTCTACTGCCCTCACTCTACCACTCTACCGCCCTCACTCTACTGCCCTCACTCTACCGCCCTCATGCCCTCACTCTACTGCACTCACTCTACCACTCTCCACCCTCATGCCCTCACTCTACTGCCCTCACTCTACCACTCGACCGCCCTCACTCTACCACTCTAACGCCCTCACTCTACCACTATACTGCTCTCACTCTACCGCCCTCACTCTAACACTCTACCGCCCTCACACCCTAATTCTAGCGCCCTCACTCTACCACTCTACCGCCCTCACTCTACCGCCCCCACTCTACTGCCCTCACTCTACCACTCTACCGCCCTCACTCTACTGCCCTCACTCTACCACTCTACCTCCCTCACTCTACCACTCTACCGCCCTCAATCTAAAACTCTACCGCACTCACTCTACCACCCTCACTCTACCACTCTACCGCCCTCACTCTACCACTCTACCGCCCACACTCTACTCTCCTCACTCTATCACTCTACCGCCCTCACTCTTCCGCCCTCACTCTTCCAACCACCTCCTTCTCTAACTCCGTTCTCTTCTCTTCTCCTGTGCGGATCTGCTGCTCTCTTCCACCCACCTCCTTCTCTAACTCCCTGTTCTCTTCTCCTGTGATGGTCTTTCTGCTATCTTCCATCCGCCTCCTTCTCTAACTCCCTGTTCTCTTCTCCTGTGCTGATCTGATGTTGTCTTTCACCCCACATCCTTCCCTAACTCCCTGTTCTCTTCTCCTGTGCTGATCTGCTGCTCTCTTTCACCCCACCTCCTTCTTTAACTCCATGTTCTCTTCTCCTGTGCTGATCTGCTGATCTCTTCCACCCGCCTCATTCTCGAAATCCTTGTTGATTTCTCCTGTGACTATCTACTACTCTCTTCCACCCCGCCTCCTTCCTTAACTTTGTTTTTTTCTCATGTGCTGATCTGCTGTTCTCTTCCACCCGCCTCTTTCATTAACTCCCTGTTCTCTTCTCCTGTGCTGATCTGCTGTTCTCTTCCACCCGCCCACTTCTCTAACTCCCTGTTCTCTTCTCCTGTGCTGACCTGCTATTCTCTTTCACCCGCCTCATTCTCTAACTCCTTGTTGATTTCTCCTGTGATGATCTTTTTGCTCTCTTCCATCCACCTCCTTCTCTAACTCCCTTTTCTCTTCTCTGGTGCTGATCTGCTGTTTTCTTTCACCCCGCCTCCTTGTCTAACTCCCTGTTCTCTTCTCCTGTCCTGATCTGCTGCTCTCATCCACCCACCTCCTTCTTTAACTCCCTGTTCTCTTCTCTCATGCTGATCTGCTATTCTCTTCAACCCCACCTCCTTCTCTACCTTCCTGTTCTCTTCTCCCGTGCTGTTCTGCTGCTCTCTTCCACCCCACCTCCTTCTTTAACTACCTGTTCTCTTCTGCTGTGCTGATCTGATGCTCTCTTCCACCTCACCTCCTTCTCTAACTCCATGTTCTCTTATCTTCTCCTGTGCTGATCTGCTGCTCTCTTCCAACCCACCTCCTTCTTTAAATCCCTGTTCTCTTCTGCTGTGCTGATCTGCTGCTCTATTTCAACCACCTCCTTCTCTAACTCCCTGTTCTCTTATCCTGTGCTGATCTGCTGCTATCTACCTCCCGCCTCCTTCTCTAACTCCCTGTTCTCTTCTCTTCTCCTGTGCTGATCTGTTGCTCTCTTCCACCCCCGTCTCCTTCTTTAACTCCCTGTTAACTTCTGATGATCTGATGCTCTCTTCCACCTCACCTCCTTCTCTAACTCCCTGTTCTATACTCTTCCCCTGTGCTGATCTGCTGTTCTCTACCACCCCATTTCATTCTTTAACTACCTGTTCTCTTCTGCTGTGCTGATCTGTTCCTCTCTTCCACCCACCTCCTTCTCTAACTCCCTGTTCTCTTCTCTTCTCTCGTGCTAATCTGCTGCTCTTTTCCACCCTGCCTCCTTCTCCAACTCCCTGTTCTCTTCTCTTCTCCTGTGCTGATCTGCTGCTCTCTTCCACCCCACCTCCTTCTTTAGCTCCCTGTTCTCTTTTGCTGTGCTGATCTGCTGGTTTCTTCCGCCCACCCCCTTCTTTAACTCCCTGTTCTCTTCTCTTGTGCTAATCTGCTGCTCTCATCCACCCACCTCCTTCTTTAACTCCCTGTTCTCTTCTCTCATGCTGATCTGCTATTCTCTTCAACCCCACCTCCTTCTCTACCTTCCTGTTCTCTTCTCCCGTGCTGTTCTGCTGCTCTCTTCCACCCCACCTCCTTCTTTAACTACCTGTTCTCTTCTGCTGTGCTGATCTGATGCTCTCTTCCACCTCACCTCCTTCTCTAACTCCATGTTCTCTTATCTTCTCCTGTGCTGATCTGCTGCTCTCTTCCAACCCACCTCCTTCTTTAAATCCCTGTTCTCTTCTGCTGTGCTGATCTGCTGCTCTATTTCAACCACCTCCTTCTCTAACTCCCTGTTCTCTTCTCCTGTGCTGATCTGCTGCTATCTACCTCCCGCCTCCTTCTCGAACTCCCTGTTCTCTTCTCTTCTCCTGTGCTGATCTGTTGCTCTCTTCCACCCCCGTCTTCTTCTTTAACTCCCTGTTAACTTCTGATGATCTGATGCTCTCTTCCACCTCACCTCCTTCTCTAACTCCCTGTTCTATACTCTTCCCCTGTGCTGATCTGCTGTTCTCTACCACCCCATTTCATTCTTTAACTACCTGTTCTCTTCTGCTGTGCTGATCTGTTCCTCTCTTCCACCCACCTCCTTCTCTAACTCCCTGTTCTCTTCTCTTCTCTCGTGCTAATCTGCTGCTCTTTTCCACCCTGCCTCCTTCTCCAACTCCCTGTTCTCTTCTCTTCTCCTGTGCTGATCTGCTGCTCTCTTCCACCCCACCTCCTTCTTTAGCTCCCTGTTCTCTTTTGCTGTGCTGATCTGCTGGTTTCTTCCGCCCACCCCCTTCTTTAACTCCCTGTTCTCTTCTCTTGTGCTAATCTGCTGTTCTCTTCCACCCGCCTCTCTCTCTAACTCCCTGTTCTTTTCTCTTGTGCCGATCTGCTTTTCTCTTCCACTCAACTCCTTCTTTACCTCCCTGGTCTCTTCACCTGTGCAGATCTCCTGCTCTCTTCCACTACACCTCCTTCTTTAACTCCCTGTTCTCTTCTCCTGTGCTGATCTGCTGCTCTCTTCCTCCCGCCTCCTTCTTTAACTCCCTGTTCTCTTTGGCTGTGCTGATCTGCTGCTCTCTTCCACCCACCTCCTTCTGTAATTCCCTGTTCTCTTCTCCCGTACTGATCTGCTGATCTCTTCCACCGCCTCCTTCTCTAGGTCCCTGTTCTCTTCTCTTCTCCTTTTTCGATCTGCTGTTCCCTTACACCACCTCCTCCTCTAACTCCCTGTTCTCTTCTCCCATGCTGATCTGCTGTTCTCTTCCACCGAGCCTCCTTCTCTAAATCCCTATTCTCTTCTCCCATGCTGATCTGCTGTTCTCTTCCTTCCGCCTCATTCTCTAACTCCATGTTCTCTTCTCCTGTGATGATCTTATTGCTATCTTCCATTCGCCTCCTTCTCTAACTCCCTGTTCTCTTCTCCTGTGCTGATCTGCTAGTCTCTTTCACCCCACCTCCTTCTCAAACTCCCTGTTCTATTCTCCTGTGCTGATCTGCTGTTCTCTTTCACCCGCCTCCTTCTCTAACACCCTTTTCTCTTCTCCTGTGCTGATCTGCAGTTCTCTTTCACCCGCCTCCTTCTCTAACTCCCTGTTCTCTTTTCCTGTGCTAATATGCTGTTCTCTTCCACCCGCTTTCTTCCTTAACTCCCTGTTCTCTTCTCCTGTGCTGATCTGCTACTTTCTTCCACCCCACCTCCTTCTTTAACTCCATGTTCTCTTCACCTGTGCTGATCAGCTGCTCTCTTCAACCCCGCATCCTTCATTAACTTTGTTCTTTTCTCCCGTGCTGTTCTGCTGCTCTCTCCCATCCCACCTCCTTCTTTAACTACCTGTTCTTTTCTGATGTGCTGATCTGATGCTCTCTTCCACCTCGCCTCCTTCTCTAACTCCCTGTTCTCTTATCTTCTCCTGTGCTGATCTGCTGCTCTCTTCCAATCACCTCCTTCTCTAACTCCCTGTTCTCTTCTCTTCTCCTGTGCTGATCTGCTGCTCTCTTCCACCCGCCTCCTTCCCTAACTCCCTGTTCTCTTCTCTTCTCCTGTGCTGATCTGTTGCTCTCTTCCTCACCACCTCCTTCTTTAACTCCCTGTCAACTTCTGCTGATCTGCTGTTCTCTTCCACCCCACCTCCTTCCGTAACTACCTGTTCTCTTCTCTTCTGCTGTGCTGATCTGTTCCTCTCTTCCACTCACCTCCTTCTCTAACTCCATGTTCTCTTCTCTTCTCTCGAGCTAATCTGCTGCTCTTTTCCACCCTGCCACCTTCTCTAACTCCCTGTTCTCTTCTCTTCTCCTGTGCTGATCTGCCGCTCTCTTCCACCCCACCTCCTTCTTTAACTCCCTGTTCTTTTTTGCTGTGCTAATCTTCTGCTCTCTTCCACCGCCTCCTTCTTTAACTCCCTGTTCTCTTCTCCTGGGCTAATCTGCTGTTCTCTTCCACCCGCCTCTTTCTCTAACTCCCTATGCTCTTCTCCTGTGCTGATCTGCTGTTCTCTTTCACGCGCCTCCTTCTTTAACTCCCTGGTCTCTTCTCCTGTGCTGATCTGCTGCTCTCTTCCACCACACCTCCTTCTTTAACTCCCTGTTCTCTTCTCCTGTGCTGATCTGCTGCTCTCTTCCCCCGCCTCCTTCTTTAACTCCCTGTTCTCGTTGGCTGTGCTGATCTGCTGCTCTCTTCCACCCACCAACTTCTCTAATTCCCTGTTCTCTTATCTTCTCCCATACTGATCTGCTGCTCTCTCCCACTGCCTACTTCTATAGCTCCCTGTTCTCTTCTCTTCTCCTGTGCCGATCTGCTGTTCTCTTCCACCCGCCTCCTTCTTTAACTCCCTGTTCTCTTCTCCTGTGCTGATCAACTGCTCTCTTCCCCCTAACCTCCTTCTTTAACTCCCTGTTCTTTTCTTCTGTACACACACACAACCACACACACACACATACCCACACACACACGCAACCACACACATCTATCTATCGCCCTCACTCTATCTATCAGTCACACTCACTCTATCTATCTATCTATCGCCCTCACTCTATCTATCTATCGCCCTGACTCTATCTACCTATCTATTGCCCTCACTTTATCTATCTATCTATCTATCTATCTATCACCCTCACTTTATATCTATCAATCTATCGGCCTCACTCTATCTATATATCTATCACTCTATCTATCTATCTATCTATCTATCTATTGCCCTCTATCTATCTATCGCCCTCTAGCTATCTATCTATCGCCCTCACTCTATCTATCTATCTATCTATCTATCTATCTATCTATCTATCTATCTATCTATCTATCTATCTATCTATCTATCTATCTAGCTATCTAGCTATCTATCTATCTATCTATCTATCTATCTATCTATCTATCTATCTATCTCCCACACTCTTTCTATCTATCTATCGCTCTCACTCTATCTATCTGTCTATCTATCACCCTCACTCTGTCTGCCTATCTTTCGCACTCACTCCATCTATCGCCATCACTCTATCTATCTATCGATCGCCCTCACTCTATTTATCTATCTGTCACCCTCACTCTATCTATCTATCGCCCTCACTCTATCTATCTATCGCCCTCACTCTATCTATCGCATCACCACAGCATCACTCAGCACCACCACAGCATCACTCAGGGGCACAAAAACATCACTATGCGCTACCACAGCATCACTGAACGCCACAGCATCACTCGTCGCCACCACAACATCACTCAGCGCCACCACAGCATCAATCTGTGCAACCATTCAACAACAACTGGTTCGAATATGTTCTCTCAATGTTTCAAGCTTCGTTACAAATGTCACAAAAAGATGTTAATATTTCAATTCTGTTCTTGGATTTTCTTCACAATAAAATACACTGAACATATTATTCACAAAAGTTATTTACAAAAGTTTAAGCTATTGCCATTATAAATTACTATAACTTTTATATAAGTATTAATTATTTAAAAAAATTAAAAGCCATTGTTATTTGTAATATCAATACATCTAAGTCACGTAAATACAACACATATTGCATTACAAATGCTATAGGTGTCACATTTGTGAAAGTTAAAACTATTGGAATTGAAAATGACAAAGCTATTAATTTAGCTATTTTCAAAACCAACACATAAATACATTTTTTTTTATTTACAATACTAATAGCTCAAACTTTCCTAATGCAAGACCTATTGCATTGCAAATGCTTGTTTTATTGGCTGCTGCTTGACGGATCTGCATGAAACTTACTATGAACAACCAAATGGGCCATATTTGCTAAAGTTTCATGCAACGCAGTGTTGCCTGAGAGAGCATAAATGCACCATATCTACTAAGATATGGCACACTTCTGCTCCGTCCAAGTGCTTGTGCCCTGTTTGCTGCCTTGTTCCAATCTAGGCACTCTTGTTCCATGCGGCAAGGGTGCCTGCATTGCATTACTGGTAGAATATTGTTGGTGCAGAAAGGAATATCATCCTGCTAAAAAAACAATCCAAAGAGACATTTTCCTCTTTCTATGATTCACACAGAAAAAAGAGGAAATAATGAGGAGAAAAAAGATCTTTCACCACTTTACACCATTGTCTTCCAGGCTTACAAGCCGTTATAAACCTGGAATTGCTTCAAATCCATGGTTTGATGCACAAGAACACCCACGCTCCACCCATGGACTCATCCCAGCTTGAAATGTTAAGTAACACAGCACAAGCCACTGTTCTGCTTTACTTTTATGTACAAAGCAACACAAGGTGGTACAAATCGCCCATTGCGTGGCTGTGTAAATCTTACTGAATCCTTTGCATTATCCTTCTATTACCTTGTGCAACACATTACAAAGACTTAGTAAATTTGAGCTAACGTGTATGCACTTTTTTTGTAAGGTTAATGCAAATTTGTTGAACTGTATCAACATTATTGCTAAAACAAAACAGTTTTGTAAATACACCACCATGTATTTTTGTATTCTGTTTGATAAAATTGTTTGAAATTAGAATGCTTCATTTTTGCTAAACTTTCATGAATGAAAGTTGAAATTAGAATGCTTCATTTTTGCTAAACTTTCATGAATAAAATTTAATAAACCAATGGACACAGGTGAAGGCCAACCGAGTTATGTGATTGTGTAGTTGCGTTTACCACATAAGCATAATTTTCAAATTTCACAAAATACATTCATTCTAGCAAAAATCAATTTAAAATATAGTGTCAGAGATTGATTAACGCGATTAACATTTTAGCTGCATAATTTAGATGACCTTGAGTCATAAGCTGGTTCTCCAGGCCTCAGAAATCTATTAGCCCTCACAATGTTATATAACTCTGCAGATGTTTAAGAGAGCTGCCATTATGACGATGATGATGAAATCTGTATTTCACAGGCAACCATTGTATATTTCACATATTTTGCGATAATCTGAGGAACATGGGTTTTAAACTACTGAATTGTTTAAAGTTAAATCAGAAAAACATATAATACCTATGAATAGCTATATCTAACTAAGTATGGCATGCAGTGCAAGTTTTGACAGGTGTCGGTGAAATCCAGTGGTTTTGCATAGTCAAAAACCGGTTATAACTGTGTTGCTACAGGTTTTGTTTGTAATGTACTTATTTTCCAACCACTGCTACGCACAACCTTTCACCAGCCACAGCAGGATTGGATGCAGGGTGTGGCCGACAGCCAGGCCCAGGTTCTATGCCTAACTCACAGCAGGTGGCTACCCCTTGCTGAGCGTGACCTTTGACATTGCCAGCAGGAGCTAGCAGCAGGTTTTGGCCCTGGGGTTGGGTGAAGGGCCAGGCCTGTGGATGATGTACAAGTTTAGCCCATGGTGCTTGACCTCTGGCCAGGCCTGTCTTTTTTCTTTTTTTGTTTCTCAAATCCAACACAAGCTTTATACCCTGACGTTTCTATTACAATTACAAATTCGACTTCAAACTCACAAATTCCCCAATTCTAAAATGGCAGTCAGGGACTGTCGTACTGAGAAAGGTACTGCGTTCCAGGAAGCCACTGTAGGACTTGCTAAAATGGGTCTGTAGTCTGCGGTAGTGTAGGAAATTGGGTTATTGGTTGTGCAGGATGTGAGGCCTGCTCAAGCAATGGGGTCACAATTTCCCTTTACTGGAAACCAAGAACCCGATTGAAGTGATGCACTCTCTCAGGGTACTGAAGCAGAGCAGTCCAAGACATACTCAAAGGAGGTGGTAATGGATAGTAATCATTATTCGCTGGCAAACAATAATGACACTCGATAAATGATTGTCCAGTCCTTGCTTTTTCTTTACAAAAGAAACAATTTACATGTATTACACACACTATTAAATACTACACATTAATTATTTACAAATATATACATGAGGCAGATATAAATACCTAGGATTACATTATGAAATCGCATTTGACCCCTAAAGAGTCAGAACTCCCAAACTCACTGTCTCCCCACTTTAAATACAGCAAGCCTATTGGCTTTGTCTTGGGTCTTCACATTAAAAGGCAAATAATCCACATGTTAAAACCGCCATAATTTCATGTAATAAATAATAACCAAGTGTAAATGAAGTAATCACTCTCAGGAAAACATTTCAACATTGCCCAACAATCACTGTTAGCATACATGATGAATAAAGCATCAAAAAATAAAAATGACGTGTCTGAGTCATCTTCATACTTGGCCTTCTTGTAAAAATCCGTTCTGCTTGCGGGATTTTCAGAAATTAAGAACTCCACGTTCCGTGGAAAACATGGAGTTCCCAGTAAATTGCGCATTCCGCCTCTAAGTGGAATTTATTTCCGGTTGGCATGCTCAAGCCTGGTTTTTGCAAGTTTTTGTGAGCACTGGTAAGTTGGGTAGGATGCCTGCGAGCGCATGCAAGATTTGCCAGCCATCCATGAGACTTGCCGACCACTCGCAAGTACTCGCAAGACTTGAAGGCTGCTCGTACGGCTGTAGGTCGTGCCTGCAACATCCTGCACCTTTTTTGTGAAGACAGTGTGCACGAGGGAGTGCCAGTGACGGCAGTTGCATCCAACTGCATTTGGGGCAGATTTTCTCCTCGAGTGCCGTTCACGTCAGATTTTGAGCATGAGAGCGAGAGAGTGCTGTAAAATATTGGTGAAAAGCCAAAATAGCATGCTTTCCTTGACCCTGCTAAAATATGGGCACTGTCTTTTTTAGGAACTCATTGGGGGTTCAAAGGTAATAGAGCTTCAAGTGTGGATATCTCCAGTCCTGTTTTACTTTTATACAAGATTTTGGGCTCCTGGTGGTGAGCTCTAGTGACCAGGAGCTGTTTAAGCAGGCCTCCTGGCCTACAAAGTGGTGTGCTATGCCTGGAGCTGGTTCCACTGGCTCCTTACTCCAGCTTTCCTCCTGGTCTTTGTCTCTGGTGCAAAGAATTCCAGCTCCCTCCCAACTGGTTCTCATGGGGTTAAAGGAGACCAACCTCACGTGCCTCGGAGAGACCCACTGGTCCTGGGCTCAACTGGGGGCAGGTGCCTAGGTCCCTTCGGTCATCTGGGGGTTTATCCTTCCAGTTGTCCATGGCTGTTGCCACCATCACAGCTCCAGTGAAAAACACAGAAAAACATTTTTGTGTGCAAAAGTTATTAAATGGGGATGGAAGGTGCTAAAAGCCAGATACCACTTTCCATTCTTACAGTGCCAAATCTCTCTACCCCTGTCCCAACCCGCTTGCACATCTTGCTTAGACAGTTGAAGGTGGCACTATCAAGAAATTACTGGGCACATCTGCTCTGGGAGCCCCAGCTCTGCTCCTTGCTGACATTACTACCAGGGCTTTTCCCATCAAAACCTCAAAGTGGAACCCCCCTTCTGTACTTGTTCCAGTTGTTCTGGCTTCCTCCGTTGGTCAGTGGCCTGGGCTGTCCCAGCCCTCGTACAGTATGACAGCTAATTAACAGATGCAGATTTTCTTCCCCTCCCCTTTCCCCTCAGCAGCTGAGGCAAGCACTGTTAATTACTCCTTTGTGTGGGGGTGGAAATGTAATCCACTTGGCCAAGTAGGGTGACAAAAGCCCTGGGCTCTGATCCTGAGCTGAGCCAGAGAAATTTGAAAATTCTATATGACCTAAAAAGTGCACATGTATGATCTTGTGACCTGCGACGTTAAAATGGGTGCACATGGTTATTCCCAGTTTCATACCTATCAGGGCTTTGTAGGCCTAGGAGTAGCAAAATGCACATTAAGGCAGATTTCCCACTATCTCTTCACTGCAGACAAAACTGTAAACCATCATGGTTTTACCTATGAGTGCCCACTAATATTATAAGGCCACCCCAGGTCATTATCTAACCCTGCACATAGGGACGGATTCTTCATTACTGCTCTGGGGCTGTGCCCCCCTGAAATTATTTACTTCACATTCCTGTAAAAATATTAAATAGATCGATTTATTTAGAGATTCAATCATATCTCTAAACAAATCGATGTATTTAAGTCTGGGCTGTCTGTCCCAGCCTGCCTGCCCCGCTCTGAATCAGGAGATAGAAGCCAGGCAGTAAATCAACTTTCTGAACTGTGACGCACTACTCAGGCCTTCCTGTTCTAAAACCCTTCATAAAGGATCATTGCCATTATAGTCTAAGGCAGTGTTCTCTTTAGGCCATCGATGCTGTCAAAGTCATGGGTTGGGGCGGCGGAGTCTCTGTCCCTGCGTAAGATCAGCCATCTGTCATTCACAGGCATAGATCAAGCACAGTGAATGCGTTTTTGGTGCCTTGTCCTCGGGTAATGGTAAGTGTTAAAATGCTAATCTTCTATTATGTATTTTGTTCTGAGACCCCTCACCATGCTAACTTCCCCACTGTGACACTCCAGGCCCTAGCTGCACATCGCTAGCTGCATTAAAAGTGGAGCTGCAACATTTGTTCCCCCATGAAATGGATGCAAAAGATGAGCAGGCCAGTCTTGTTACCTTGTGATGATACAAATATCTGAGTCACGGGCAAAGACAATATGTGTGCTTACAATAGACACTTATCTGCTATATGACATTAAAACTTGCCAGATCTTCATAACCTTAACAACATTACTGTCAAAAACATGGATTGATTTATGCCTGCAGTGTTCCCTCTGCACCAGTCCACCTGTGTGCAGAGCAGATACTGCGCATAACGATAGTCTCACACATGCAGCCCGGACATGTGTGCATATACGTATTAATGTTTAACCATCCAAGTGCCCCTTACCTTAGCTGCTGCCTTTTCTTAAAAGGCAGACACTGGTGGTAAATGTGCAAAGTCTGTTTACTGTGTGATTGCTGTGAGTGAGACTCAAGTAGTGAGTCTCAGCCACAGTAAAAGGACCAAACCTGAGTAATAAAAAGAAACAACAAATCCAGGGGTACTCAAATGGGCATTGTTAGACCTGGCCCTTTTTGCAGGTTTATCCCCAAACTTGTTACCTTTTGCCTCCTATTTTTCCGACCCTGTTTTTGTTGGCTACAGGATTCTAGGCTCTTTACCACTGCTGATCAGTGCTAAAGTGCATATGCTCTCTGTATAATTTGTGATATGATTAGTTATTCATGATTAGCAGATTTGATTTACTATTAAGTCCTTAGTAAAGGGGTTATCTTGGTTGTGTAACTCCCTAATCCCGATTAGAGAGGTGGGTTCTGCCTGGTTTAGGTGAATACCCCCGCCAACCAGAGACCCTATTTCTACCAGGCATGAACCCATTTTGCAACAGGTAAAAGTCTGGTCACAATTTTATATTTCAGAAATTTACAAGTCTGAAATCAGTACATTTTCCCCTCATAGACCACTTTCTTTAATGAACTCAAGATATGGGGATTCTGCCCTACATCCTGTAGTGCCTGACGCAAAAGACATGTTTGTCTTCCACCAGCCAATGAGACTGCTGTTACCATGGTTAGTACTTTTGAACAGCTTCAGATTTTCAGACTTGCGCATAATTCATGACTCCTAAATAGCAGAGATATATAAAAGTGTTTACACTTCAAAGCTAGCTCTGGAACGTTTTTCAATACTAATATCTCAAAGAACTATGTTTATAAAAAACTACTTTCATGCCAAGTTTGGTGCAAATCCGTTTTGTTATTGGGGCTGTAGGAGCTAAAAGGGCAAAACACTACTTTTTTAATCACCCTGTAATGATTACACTCTCCACAGAATTGTTATAAAATTGACATGCAGACCTAGTGCTGAATAAGCCACTGATTTATGGTAATATTCTTATTTGTGACAAAAATGTGGCTCAACTGAATTCATCATGTTAAAATCAAAAAATATTTTTTTAGAATATTTTCTTTAACAATGAACACAATAAAAGGGTTCTATATCAACTAGAAATTATGGATAGTGTTCTAGAAATCTAAAATGAGATTACATTCTCTGAGTTCTCAAATAGCAACAAAGGGTTTTTAACCCAGTGCTTAGATTTTTTTTTTTTATCCAACTGATCACTTAAATATTTGGTGCAAGAAATTCTAATTTGTTGCACGAAGTTTCGCACACTTCGATCATTTAGCTGTAGTCATGCTACATTTGGGTGATATATGGGCTACATTTGAGCTCCTGTTTGTGGGGGCAATGATCTTGGGTGACATTTTTGTTATGAAGCTCCTTCATTTATTAATTTATTGCAGTATCCTCTGTAGGAAATGCTTTAACCTTTAATGCGTTGATTCTATCAATATGGCAGTCAGGTTTTCCACACTTGTCATAAACACAGAAAGTGAGCACTCTAGTTGCTCATTAGAACACTGTGGTAAAGCTGCAGTTGATCACCAGGGAGTTAACTGGCAGGCTGCTGCAGGTATTGAAAGTACATTTCAGTCTGCATGTCAAAATGATTTATTGGAATGGATGAGGAAGGTGTTTGAGAACTCATAGAAAATGTGTCCGTATTTTACTTTCTACTGCACTAATCATAATTTCTAGGACAAAAAGCCCCCCTCCTTTGGTTAATTTCCATAAGAAATTGTTTAGGTTTTACATCTTGGATTCAATCAAGAGGACTTCATGTGTGCCAACTTTCATCATAGATAAGAATGTTAGCTCTCCTGTGCTAAGTCCATACTGGCTATTTGGGATAGTTCACGCTTAGGCCCCTGTAACTTTTTATCCACATAAGGTATGCACACAAAATTTGCGTCCTTTTCTTTCAACATCTTCCACACAAGTGAGGTTTCTTTTTTTTTTGGCAGACTTGAGGGAATGCTAGGTGGGTGGAGGTTTTGGCTCCCTGCAGATTCCCAAACCTTCCATCACAGAAATATGAGGAAAATGTGTTTTTGTTTTACAAAGTTTGAGGTTTGCAAGGGATTCTGGGTAACGGAACCTGGTGAGAGGCACACTAATCTCCCTATCCTTGATTTCCCTTGGTGTCTATTATTAAAAAAATTACAGGTTTGATAGGTTTCCCTAGGTGCTTGCTGCACTAAGGCCCAAAAATCACAGCTTGGCACATCACAAAAAAAAGGTCAGTGCCTAGTGGGCATTCTGCTGCCCTGGGGGGGGGGATCAGGGGCTATTGCCCTGATATGCCCCCGAAGGGGGCAGAAAAACTGTGACCATTTTTGTTGGGGGCATTGGCATGCACATTTTTGGCAGCCCCCACCTGTACGTATAAACAAATCTGCATAATCCCTGGCGACTAGTGAGCTATCTGTCCCCCCGGAGGACAGATCAGGGGAAATTGCCCCCATCGGAGGCAAAAAGACTGTGGCAAATTATTTGGGGTAGGTGCATTAGCACACCCATTTTGGGCAGCCCCCATTCCAACATACAATAAAAAAAAGATACCCTGTGCCTAGTGGCCTTTCTGCCCCCCGGGGAGGCAGATAAAGGGCTATTACCCCCATGCATCCGGGGGGGGCAGAAAGACTGAATATACCGATTTAAAAATGGGGGAACAGAGACTTTGCCAAAGGGGCTGCTCCCCCCTACCTGATGCGTAGTGGGTGGATCCCTGCTCGGGCATCGCTCTCCTGGTGCGATTCCCAAGTAGGGATCCACTAGAGAGGGGTACCATTGGAAAGGGGAGATATCTATCCCATGTGTTTCAATGCTCAAGAACTTCACTAGCCCCCATAATGTATAGTACCAGTGAACACAGTCAGTATCGAGACCACATAGCTGCACCAATGGTCCCTGAACGGTGTAGGTCGAGCAGGGGGGGGCGTATTTTTACTGTATTCTATTATATTTTATTTGAACCAAACTGCATTTTTATACACTGTAATGATTTTAAGTAATCGCACAGTTCATCATTAAAACAAACTAGCCCCACGAGCACCAAAGAATTGAAACTGAAACTAGCCAATCAGCTAATTTCAGTTTAATTTTCAATGTGATGTGAGAGTGCCATGCTCACGATCGCCATTACATTGCAAAAAAGAAATGCCTCAAGAGATTGGGAAAACTCTTCCCCACCTCCTGAGGCAAAAAAAAGGAAATCTCTCTGCTGTTTACAGCAGACGGATTCAGTGTGCTTGTGCACATGACAGAATGGTTCATTCATGAGCACACAAGCAATGTCCATGTATCTAGTAATGGCTGCCACACATATTATTTTTACTAACCCATCAGGATTGACTAGTCCCCATTAAAGTGGCCAATCAACGCATATCCGAACAAGTCCAGCCAAACTATATGTATTTTTTAACCTCATCTTCTTACCAACTACTGAATAGATTCACGTTAAATCACAAAAAGCACTCTTCCTGAGATAAGATCTAACTTTCTGCCAAATTTGCTGTAATTCTGTTTAGCTGTTTTCTCTGTATCTGTGTTCACAAATCCCCTTGGAAGTTGGATGAAAAACTGTCTTTTGAAGCCCCCATTTTTCTTGGCCCTCATTTGACAAATCACACAAATGTCACTAAAGTTGTTAGTGAATTTTTTTTTCTTCTAATGGAATATCTGCCCTAATTATCTCCTAAATCTCCACTTGCTGCTTTAAACCCTCTCAGGGAGGGTGCCTCCGTTTGCAGAAGTGGATTAACTGTGCGCACATTCGCAGAGTCAGGTAACTGCAAAAACAGGCACTGCAAGAGGTTCAAACGTTTTTGTTTATTCACAGGTGTGCAAGCAAAGATGTGTGTTCAGCAATACACCCTTGATCCCTACAGTTTAAAGTGCTGCTTTCTCCCCTTTACTTAATAAACATCATAAAAATTGAAAACGGGTCACTCACAACAATGGTACCTGTTTCGCAAACATAGGCTACACTGGACTAATCAAAATTGTATATTACATTGTTATCGAGTATTGGTGGATCGTTTATATATTCAATGTTTAAGATAGATGTTCCAATATATGCTGACCTTTATAATAGATATGAGGCAATAATAAAATCCATATATCTGATTAATTTACATACTTGTTCAGACTATCAGCACGTTACTTTTCCACCATGTACAAAATGTATAATTCTTGCATCCTATTCATATCGCCTAGTTAAGACTTGAGTGAATATAGCCCAAGTAAGCAATAGCCATGTTGGTGATAAACAACTACAATTTTCTTCTGAATTCACTGATTACTCGGCTCTGACTGTTGAATGAATTAAATCCCATTTGTCTGCAATGACAGCATCAATTAATCCCAACATAGAAGGTTTTTAAATTAGTACCTTTTGTAATTAGGTGTTAGCAATTGGTCCCAATGACCACAGTCTATAGAGCTCATTCCTGGTGGACAACAAGCACACAAGTCTTGCCAGTTAAATCCATGTGGGAAGTGTCTGTTTTGATATGGTTAGCCCCCCACTTTTTGCCTGATGTCTGATGAACCTTCAAAATGTACGTGCACTGAGCACCTGCTAACCAGGTATCAGAGCCAGATCTTGTTTCCCAAAAAACTGCACCATGATTGGCACAGCTTCTGTTTTCCTTAAAAGCCCCAGTAAACGGTACCCCTTGCACCCAGGGCATGGGGACAGATGGAGGTCCCATAGGGACTCCTCACCTGGTGCTGATGCTGTCATAGGCCATGTGTCCAGGTGCAGGACAAACTGAAGAATCAACATGGCACATAACCCTATGTGCCATGGCAATCCCACGCTGCATAAGATATAGGTAAGCCACCCCTACTTCAGACCTTTAGCACTAAGGCAGGGTGCACTATACCCCATGTGAGGGCCTGTCAGCATGAGAAGGTGGGTTCCTACGATATCCAGTCCATTCTGGGTATTGTAAGTAAATAGGGAAGCCATAAAGAGTACATGGGCTGGATACTTGTCAACATGAGTTTCCTAGCTTCATGTTAGCTTCACAGTTTTCTTAGATGCTTGGTACCAAACATCTTGTCTTAATAAATCCACGCACTTTGCACAATCATATGCAGGGGTTTTGGTACCAAAATGGTCACAAGCACCAATACTGAATATCTCAGACAACTGATAGCTCAGTTTGAGAAAGATCACTCAGATGAGGTATCCCTGTCTGGAGAATATGATATTATCAATGATAATTATGTAATGATGTTGAGGGTGGATGTGAGTCAGCCCCTCAGAAACAGCTGTGAATGCCTCAGAGGAGGACCTCTGGCTGGAAAGATTGGCCAAGAGACGGAGTTTGGAAACCTAGCTCCTGGAACTAAAAGACAAAGAAAAGAGATGGGCTTAGGACCTATATCTGGTGGCAGAATACACATATATTGGGAGCGAGGGAAATCTTTTAACCTAAACCTCCCCATAAGAGTTGTCTCCATATACAGAGGGTGTTGAGAGCTGTTGAGAGAGCTTGTGTAGCTAGGGAATTATAGAAGAAACATTGGGGCGCTCTCTTATGGGAACTGTTCTCAGTAAAATGTTGGGATATACTCCTGTCATTGAATAAGGCAGATGGTAAGACCTATGAGCTCCTGAAAAGGCACTCTAATTCAGGGCTTTAGCCTTACCACTGATGACTATAGGTAAAGATTCCAGGAGTCTCAAAAAACGCAGTCAGGCCTGGGTCAATTTTTGTGACTTTTCTGTGAAAACACTAGATGGTTGGTTAAACAGGTAACAATGTAAAAAACTATGAAAGGCTCTACAATTTAATTATGAAGGAGTATCTTTTAGGTAATTGTTATGATGAGAAGTTATATCAGCATCTGATAGACCTAGCTTCACTTTCTCTTCTAGAGTTGGGAATGAAGGCAGACCACTGGGTCAAAACTAGGGTGACCCGAACTACCACTAGTAGGGGAGACCACAAAAAAGACGTCAAAATGCCCCCAAAGGGAAGGAAGGTAATCCTAAAAACAAAGAGTCTTTGTCGGGCCTTCAAACAATTGTTCAAGAGAGTGGGCCCAAGACTCTTCATAGTCATAGGGTGGGTACCAGCGGAAGAACTCAGATCCCAAGAAGGCTTGGTGGTAGGACTGTAGGTCCTTGGCGCACCGAACTGGAGACTGTGGCTGTAACAACGAGAAACAATGCCTCTAGTCCTCCCGCAGTAAATATAGTAGCTGATCTCCAGGTGGGATCACAGGAAGGCCCTGACCATGTCATACTCACTGAGGCGACTCTCGTGGGGAATGTAGACTCAGCCAACTTAGTTGTCTGGCCCATTAATATGCAGAAATGCAGACAACATCCCATTGTTAAAGGGGTTAGGGTGGAAGGGTTGAGACACTGGTGGTAGCGTCACCATGGTGCCCATAATCTAGAGCCCCCCAATCAATGCATGCCTGGAATGTCCTCTCCTGTCACCAATGCCATGGTGATGGTCTCCCAGTTGAATGTTTGCTTGATAACGATTTGGAGACCTCACACTGGGCTGTGGGAGAACTAAAGATCCATGCCGGGATCCTTAGAATCACACACTGGGGGTGTGCAAAAACACATGCACAAAGCAGGGCTCAGAGTGAAAAAGAGGGATTAGAGTCTGGAACAATGGGCCAGCCCTCCAAGAGAAAAGGAAGGAAGACTGGGGTAACCAGCTTTCGAACTGACAATAGACCTCTCTCCTAAGGGAGAAGAAAAATCAGCCCAAGAGGGAACTGATGCACATGAGATGTAGCCTTACCAGGCTGAGCTCTTGGGCCCAGGGGCACCCTCTAGGGAGGATCTGTGCCAGGGGCATAGAGCCTGTCCTACTCTTGAAAACCTGATACAGCAAGCTGCTGCACAGGAAAGTGGTGGTAACATTTAAATGACTTCCCACCCTATTCCCCTATAAACCCATAACCCGCTACAGAACGTACACGCAAACATGAATTAAAATTAAATCATAATTCCTATAAATTAATAATTAATTTAGTATAATTAAATTACTTCCCACCCTATTCCCCTATAAACCCCAAACCCGCTGCGGTACTAAAATACAAAATTAACTTGAAATAACATTATTAACATATACAAATCGTAGACATATTTTAAAACCAGTACAACTTTTACCCAAAAAAATATAACACGTACATATTAAATATATAATAAAATACATAATAATCATATAAATATCGATATTAGTAACACCGATATTAGTAACATCGATATATTTGATATCGATCTTACTTACTTCGATATTACTTACATCGATATTAAAAAAAACAATATTACTTACCTTTGATATTCTGTCCCTTCGATATTATCACCTCAATGGTATTGTAAGTCGATATTTTATTTTAATATTTTGACTGCTCACCTAGCCGGACACCATGAACAGAACAAAACATTGAGCAGGATTGTCAGTCTCTTCTACTGGCCAGGTTTGTACTGGAACGTGAATGAGATCTACAACTCTTGCCGCACCTATCATGCCAGTGGCAAGATAGTTGGGCACTCAAAGGCCACCCTTAATTCCATTAACAGTCGTTGGGGTTTCCTTTGAAAGGGTATGGATCAATATCATTGGTCCCCTTGACCCGCCCACAACATCAGGGAAGATATATATTCTGGTGGTACTGGAACATGCCACCAGGTACACTGCAAAAACAACAGTTGATGGACAGAATGCAGAACAATGTCATACATTCACCCCAGTACAGAGATCTGGGCCTAAATCCATTGTTTTTTTGCATCCTAGGACCGGTTTCTGGCTATCAGCTGTCGTCAGCCAGGATAGCTTGACTCCAGTGGTGTGGAGAGCACAGAACTCATGTCTGAGCATACCCATCCCACTGGGGGTGACAAATGCAAAAACAACAGTTGATGGACAGAATGCAGAACAATGCCATACATTCACCCCCGTACAGAGATCTGGGCCTAAATCTATTGATTTTTTGCTCACCACACCACCCCAGTCAAGACATGGCTAAATGCAAATCAGCCTTGACCCTGTGCCTCATGGAAACAGTACAGCCCGAACTGCCAAGCCATGTCTTCCCTGGACCGGAATCAAGCATCCTAGGACCGGTTTCTCGCTATCAGCCGTTTCCAGCCAGGATAGCTTGACTCCAGTGGCATGGAGAGCACGGGACTCACGTCTGAGCATACCTATCCCACTGGGGGTGTCAAATGCAAAAACAAATGTTGATGGACAGAATGCAGAACAATGGCATACATTCATCCCAGTACAGAGACCAGGTACACTGCGGCTATTCCCCTCAAGATTACCACTGCCCACGAGTGGCTAAGGCCTTTATTTGGTGTCTACACCAGGGTGGACTTCGCTGGGGAGGGGGTGTCAGAGTTGCCAACTTCATGTCTGGCTGCCTAAAACACTAGTGGGAGGAAAGTAGAGTGACTTATAAGTTCACTACCCCCATCCATTCACAGTGTAATGGCCTTGTTGAAAGATTAAACAAGAGTGAAAGGTATGATTGGTGGACTCCCAGAAAAGCTCCAAAGGAGATGGGATATTTTGTTGCCAGGCCTACTGTTTGTCTACAGGGAAATGACACAGAAGGGGATGGGGTTCTCTCCATTTGAACTTCTATGTGGTCATCCTTTCAGGTGACCATTGTGTCTTGTAATGAAGGGATGGGAGAAGCCTCTCATTGAACCTAAGCAGCACATAGTGGACTGTGCGCTTGGCCTCCACTCTCAGATGGAAAAAGCAAACCAAAACCTTACGATCAGCAAGGATCTCCAGGAAGCAATGGTATGGCCAAAAGGCTGCTTTGGTGGAGTTCAAACCAGGACAGTAGATATGGATATTGGAGCCTGTGGCCCCTTCGGCCCTCCAAGATAAGTGAAGTGGCCCTATTCTATTCAAGAGACAAAAGGTGAGGTCACCCACCTGTCGGACCTTGGCACTTGTAGGAACCCAAAGCGGGTCATTCGTGTGAACCACCTCAAACCCTACTACAAAAGGGCAGATGTGACCATGCTCATGGTTACAGATGAGGAGCAGGAAGTGAACCTCTCCCTAACCTTCTCTCCCACGATCCAAAATATGGGGCAACAGAAGGAGTGGTCTTGTCAGATACCCTCACTACCCAACAGTAGACTGATTGCAGGCAAGTCCTAAATCAGTTTGCTGAGCTCTTCTCTTTGATCCCTGGTCCGACTAGCTTGAGTACTCATGACGTGGACACTGGTGAAAGCCTACTTGTCAAATATCTTAGTACCTTTAAGCAGATAGGTCTGACTCAAGGAGCCAAAGAAAAATCTGTATTTGCAACCCCAGATTGGTTTTATCAGCTTACTATAATGCCTTTTGGTCTGATAAATGTACCTGACACTTTTTAGAGATTAGTGAATAACGTTTTTTCTGCTTTGGAATCCTAGAGCACAGCTTATTGTGATGGTATTGCTGTCTTTAGCCCCACCTTCCCAGATCACCTGATCCACCTCAGGAAAGTATTGGAGACTCTGTGCAAAGCAGGCCTCATTATCAAGTCAAAAGGCTTTTAACGCTCTGAAGGGTGCAAAGGGCTCTGCCCCTCTTCTGAAAGCTCCAGATAATTCATTGTGCAGACTGATGCCTCTTAACATGGATTAGGAGTGGTCCTATCCCAAATCAATGATGAAGGTCAAGACCAGCCTGTGGTTTTCATCAGTAGAAGGGTACTCCCTAGGGAACAGCATTGAAGAGCCATTGAGAGAGAAGCCTTTGCTATGATCTGGTCCCTGGAAAAGCTGAAGCCATACTGTGGTCCTCGCTTCCTTAATTAAACTGACCACAGGCCTCTAAGATGGTTAATGCAGATGAAATTCCAAGACCCCACCTTCTCAGGTGGTTTATATCCTATATCCTACAGGGAATAGACTTTGAAGTATAACTCAGACCTAGGACTGTCCATGCCAATTGACTTTCCAGGTTCGTCCACCTAGACAATGAAGACTCACTAGGGGAAGGGTTGTGTTAGCCTCCTTTGCTTGGTGGGGTCATGTAGTATAGTACTTCTTTTGACATGGTTAGCCCCTGATTTTTTGCCTGATGTCTTATGCAATTTTGAATTGTTCATGCACTGAGTCCCTGCTAAGTAACCCTGGGCGAAGTAGCACAAAAACTCGACAGCGCTACTCGTAACTACGCAAGCATGTAGAGTTGCTTATTTCCCCATGCTCGTGTGTGCTCGCATATGCTCACGAGATGTATTTGAAGTTCGGCAACGTGGATGATGTGTTCGGGGGAAATATTACGCAAACTTCACCACGCGGTCGCCAATGGGTGTGGCCATCTTGTTTTCCTATCTTTTGCATGGTTCTAGCGCCTGTTTTTCAATCCCTCTCCAATCTTTTCAATCCTTTGTTTTTTACACTGTTTTTCTGATCTTTTTTATGTATTATCTATCCCTCTCTCTCCCTAAGTCCATATTTTGCATTTTATTTCTAGTTGTACTGCATTTTTTTTACTTTTCTACTGTTTTATATTGCTTCCTTCTTTACTCTTCTAATTCTTCCTCTAACTTTATTTTTTCCTGCTAAATTTTCTGCCCTTTCCCAGCCCGAACCATGGCTAAGGGAAAGGGAACCAGCTCCAAGGGCAAGGCACCTGCGCCCAATAGCTGCCTGCCTTGTGGCAGACTACGCCCTGCAGGGGTGCTGGCCCGGTCGATATTCAGCGAGGCGGAGGTGTCTGCCCTTGTCGTTTTTGTGCAGCGCCACCTACCCTTGACCTTGGAAGCAGGCGGCAGGCCTGGCTCTGGGTACGCTACCCAGGAGCGTCACCGCCGGTGGGCGAGGGTGCGCCGGGCAGTGTTTCGCTGCTCTGGGGTCTGGTGCACCCATAACCAGCTGACCTCCCGGTGGTCAGACATCTTGGACTGGGAGCAGGACCTGCTATGAGTCGAGGTTGTGGGGCTTGGTGAGTAGCCAATACTATTGTGTTCTCTAGACTATGTTACTCTTATTGCAAATATAATTTTTTTCCGAATAGCAAGAATGATGCTGCTTACATTGCAGGTAAATGAAGTTTTAAAATCTTTAGTGATTGTTATTCTTCTAGACACAGGTGCTCGGCACTACTAATCTCACTTGCTTGCAACTTTGTGCTTGCTTGGGCTGATTATGTAATAGTTTACTTTAGAGAACTTAAATTAGGTAATGCTAGAGAGACTCTAGTCCTTCCATTGTCCTCCTGTCACTAATATAGTTGTGGATAGGTGGCTTATAAATAATAATAAATGAGCTTGTAAAGTGCCTGGTTACACTAGCTAGTGTGTCCCTGCACTGCAGGCTACTCGGACCGCTCTGTAGTGGCAAATCTCAATGTGATGCATTATCTATATCTGAAAGAGCCATGTTTTTAGTTTTTTCCGAAAGGAGTTTTCTGATGGTTCCGTATAGTTTAGTTACTTAGTAACTTAGTATAAGTTGCTAATAAGCGGTCTACGTGATGCATCCTCTGTCACGTGACTCAAGTTACGTGCTGCTGAGAGTTGCTCACTCCAGTCTTTAGCAGAAACCTTTGTAGTTTGTTTGTGAGTGAGTAATAGGCTTAGCAGAACATCAGCAGCAACCATTCTTAGTCAATCAATCTCTCTCACCTTCATGTCCTAACACGATTGGAGTCCCTCAAGGATCTACACTATCTCCATCACTGTTCAACCTGTATGTCGAACCGCTTACAGAAATTCTCCGAAACGCCAAAATTTCCTTTCATATGTACGCGGACAACACGCAATATCTCGTCTCTGGATGACATCAGGTTAATGAATGAGGCCTTAAAAATGACATTACAATGGTTAACAATCAATCATCTGAAGCTAAACGCTCAAAAAACAGAATTCCTTCTAATCTCACCACCAAAGAACCACACGTAATTGGCTGAAATGATCACAGCGCTTAACTGCACCCCTACCTTAGTTGACTCGGATAAATCTCAAGGAATCACACTCGACGAGAACCTTGATATGAAAGCTCAGATCAAATCAATGGCAAAAAGTGCCCGCTTTCACCTGAACTACATTAGAAAAGTGAAACCTTTCATTTCTAAGGCAGATCTCAAACTAGTTGTACAATCATTCGTCATCTCGAGGATTGAATATAGTTGCACTACTTTAGCAGGTCTATCAAAAATTTCCACAGCACTACTAAAAGCATGCCTCAGCGCAGCTGCAAGAATTATCACCAGTTCGAGGAAGTTTGACCACACGGAAAGCATTAAACTGGCTACCGTACGAAGCCAGAATTCAGCTAAAAATGCCATTTATCACCCACAAAGCGCTTCATTACAACACACCAAGATACCTTACCCAGAAAATTGGAGTATCTGGAGGAAATAGACCAGTTAGGAGTGCCAAGGAGCTGGTTCTGAGACCACTCATTTTCCGGAAGAAGAGAACTTATGATAGAGCTTTCTCAGGGGCAGCCCCCAGAATCTGGAACTCTCTTTCACCAAACATTAGAAAGATAACAAACACAGTAACATTTAAAAGGGAAACGAAAATATTTCTAATGAGCAAGTTCCTCCCATAGACAAGATGCATCAGCTTTAGCACCGTGACTGAGTAAGGACCAAGACATTTACTCAAGGGAAGTGAAAAGAAACTCACCAGCTGATTTGAACATACTCGAGGGCGGTACTCCAGAGTTGGAGAAGATGGAATTTACAGGATAAGTCAACTACAATCCTTTACACTGGGATGTATCCCAAATCTACCTCCTGTCACGGTCCATACTATGTTAACCCGTTTTTATAGGCCTACAAGTATTTGGGAGATGGCCTTGACCGGTATTATACTAATCCTGGACCCAGAATTTGTAGAATGTAGAATGCTTAGGAAAGGTCACTTAAAATCTTTTTGCAATCAGGAAGTCACAATGTATAGATAGGTATATCCCAAATCTAATCTCATGCACTGTATATATTGTGTTAACCGTATATATTTTGTTTTTATCTTTAGAGATGTACACTTAAATTATGCCATATCACAGTGTATAGCCCTACTATTCAAGATGTGTCTCCATTCTACCTCATGCAATGTAAAGTGCTCTGATACCCAAGGGTCTTGTTCGCGCTATACAAAACTCTTTAAATTAAAACAAAATAATAATAAACCAACAATTTGGTGTATGGCAAAATGTATGCATGTGTCCTCCATCTATGCATTTCGGAGGAATAAATAAAATGGAAATGCAGACTTAGTGAACAATTGGCCCTTCTGAATAGGTGGGCTAGGTCAGGCATAGTATTCTGGCATCATAATGGAACACTGGATTACTGTTCATCATTAGTAACTAGACGGTCCGTGAATCCTGTGATACTACCAGTCGAGCAGATTCGATAAGTCAATTTTATTGCAATTGTTTCCAAAAATGATTTTTGAGCGCTTTTTCAAATATTTTATTTATTTCACAGTACATCAATCATTAATGTTTGTCTCTTTCTTTATTATATCTTACATGATCAGCACCCAGGGGCAAGAAGACAGGGTTGGAGTCGGTGGGAGCAGCTAGAGAACACCAGGACCAGGACCGCTCCTCTATCGAGGGCTCCCCTGCTGTCCCAGTAGATTTTCCTCCATTAATAATTATATTTCCCTAACTTTTACTGCACCTTATCTTTTTCAAACTAATATTTCCATTCTACTTTAAAAAATCTTCTTCGATCTAGACTATCTGTTTCTAAATTCTTGTTATCCCTGCCTCTAACTGCCTCTGCTGTGACTCTCTGTACTACTACTATATTAGTCTCTCTGTACCTAAGCTTGCTCAGTTGGTCACTCTTTATTTTTATTTAAAAGGTTTTAAAACTCAGATTCACCAATAGCTCTAGCCACTGAGTCCAGTCCTTTCGGTTGTCCTCTTCTAATCTTTTTAATCTTGATAGGCTTTGACAATTCCCACCAACAAAATGCCCAACGTCTACTCTACTCTAGTACCCGGTTTGTACTTGTGATGTATGTGGAATATATATGTATCAATCTTGCCAGTGAAAAAGAATCAATAGGGGGAGGCGAATATGGCATCTAAAAAATGTGTAATGCTTTTTCTATGCGTACCAACCTCCAGTGCCGAGGCCAGCGGCGGGGCAGGCAAGGCCAGCCAGGAGGGAGCAGCTGCCACTTTGGTGGGTGAAGCAGTTGTGGGCAATGGTAAGTTATACTTATATTCCTTAGTTATTGACAACAGTTACACACTTGCTGAAAGGGTGTAGCCTGTATGTTGAGAGAGACTAAGGGGGTCATTAGGACTCCTAACACATGATGCACTCCTAGGATTTTGGGAATTCCTTTTAACGTTTTACAGGTCATGACGACATAACTAGCCTCAACACTGCGAGATTTTGGGTTTCATTTGCTTAGGAGAGTTTCAATACTATGAATACTTTCAGTTCGTATTTCCTCAGTATACCACTAAGATGTCCACCAATATCAAAATAGAGAGGAGTCTGTTTTTAGTGTCTAGCTTTTTGGAAACGGAAATGGTCGCATGAATACTTTTGCCCGGTTGGAATGTTTCAAAAGCGGTTGCTGCATAACGGATGTATTGCTTGGAATTTCACCGATGGGAAACCTAGGTAAGAACAACTAATACCAAGAAAACGATTAGCTTTATGGGGACGTATTGCTTTGAAAATATTGGCAGTTTGTTTATTGAACCTTAGCTGGTGGAAGATTGTAATTTCGTGCCTAGTGCTTTCCTTTTTACTAATGATATCACAACTTGATTTAAGGACGTCTATGATAGAGACAGGTGACTTTAATATGGTCTGGATAATGACCCCTTAGTTTCCGAACACGCATTCATGGGGAAACTTAACAATTAAACACTCAGGGGCTTTATGATACGGTGTTTTTACTAATTGGAACAACAATTACATGGAACGGACTATCTACAGACTGCTCAATCTCATCATGATTTGATTGAGGAAATAATATAAGTTGTTTTGATCAAATGATATAACGTGTACGTAGAACGGAATGTCTACACAGTTCGCTTACTTGTGATTTGACTGGCGTAACTTTATAAATTGCTATCCTTAACGCTTACTTTCTTAAATGATCTATGGGCAACGTGTTCTTTTAAATTGGTTTCACAAGACGACATTGAGATGTAATATGAACATGTCTCTTGTAAGCAGAGTCGTGCCAGTGGTGTGCACTTTACTGAGAGGTAGTGACATGAATAAATCTCATACCATCGTATAATACAGATTGTGATATGGGACCAACATTAGATGTTGGGTAGAAATACTTTGCCTACGCTTGCTGATGATAATATATATTGATTTTCAGAAATGTTTACATTTTGATGACTTATTGGGAGTGGAATAGCAAAGGATTTGCGCTGATATTGCGCCATCCCGAATCTACAGAAACCATAGGTGGGTCGGAATTAACACCGCATATACAGTAAGTTTACCCCATTACATTTTGATTGTAGTCCAAAACGGATGTTATTAAGGGTTTTGAGACATTTACTTTGTTCTCATTTCATTCTACAGAAACTACACGATCCTAACCATAGGTATTTGAAAAAGACAACTACCTTTGTAAATACTATCTTTGGGTCTCACATATCGAGTCACGTTTTACATTTAACTTGGCACTATTCTATCTATAAAGTAACTGCTCTTTGACACCAATCACATCACCTCTTCTATTTGCACGGGTGGTTTTCTATGAAACAATCGATAAGCCCTTATTCTTACTCGGGTATAAGGTTCGGTTCTTCACCCACCCAGGCTTCTTTTCTCTCCATCGTATACTATATCCATTTTCTTATGTTGATTTTCAATTGATGGATTTATGCTCTCTATATACAGCTGAATAATTAATAGAGCTTTGCATGTCCTCTCATTTTGATTTATAACAATAACTTATAATATTTTAAGTAACATTGAATTACGTTTTGTAAAATACCGGTGAATAGAGCGGAATTTTGTACATTTGTTTTGTACAGCCTTGAGGAAGTCGCGGTTTCACACCCTTATGCGACGAAACGCGTTGGCTGTTGCTGAAAAGAACTGATTAAAGCGGTACAAAAGGAACCCACTGAAAAAGAATGTATTGTGTAATGTGTCATTGAATTATTGTACATATTCATCACTGACAGGGAAACCTTGTTTTACGTATACGTGTGCTTGGGAGTTTTAATTTGCTTTTGAGAAACTTTCTCTAAACTTGTGGAGTTTGCGGTTCTCCATACCTTAAAGCACTGTGAATATTAACAGCAATTAACTTTACTTTAGTGATACTCTTAAACTTAGGCGCCTCAATCCCTATACGCATAACCACGCCTTTGGTTTTCTCGCTGGTGAATGTAGGGATCCCGGTAAGTCACTATTGTACGCACAAAAATGCATTTTGAAAGCCCAAACAAGAAAAAAACTCAGTTTTGCTGCGGAGCGCAGAGATTTCGGTAACTCTGCATTCTATGCAGAACACAGAGTTGCCAAAACTCCGCAAACTCCGTGAGTGGAGCGGAGTTTTACGCCCAGGGTTACTGCTAACCAAGTTCCCAGTGCCATATCTCCTTTCCCAAAAACTGTCCGGCTATTAAACAACCTCTGTTTCCCCTATACACTCCAGTAAATGGTACCCCTGCTACCCAGAGCATGGGGACCGAAGGCAGTTCCCTAGGGATCCCTAACCGGGATCTGGCAGTGCTGAAGTCGAAGTCTGGATATCCAGGTACAGGACAAACCAAAGAGTAGACATGGCACACAGCCCTGTGTGGCATGCCAACCCAGCACTGCATATGAAATAGGTAAGCCAACCCTACTGCAGGCCTTTAGCCCTGAGGCAGGGTAAATTATATCCTATGTGAGGGCCCATCAGCATGAGCAGGTGGGTCCCTATGATTTCCAGTCCGTTCTGGGTATTGTAAGTGAACAGGGAAGCCATTAAGTGGATAGGGATGGATATTCATCAACACAAGTTTCCTAGCTCCATGATGGCTTCACTGATTTCTAAGATGTTTGGTTCCGAACATCTAATCTTAATAAATCCTTGCTGTTGCCAGTATAAGACCCAACTAGAGGGTCCCCTGAAACCTACAGAACACTGATGATGTCCCTGTCTAGTTGCATTGGAAGGAAGAATTTTTAACTGTAAATAGGACACACAATGTGATAAACAAGCATTATTTCTAATATGCTTGTTTTTCATTTTTTTTATTTATATCTACTTCTCTATACGATTTTGCTGGGTCTTTTCACAAGAGAGACTGCTATATAGTTTTAGTCTTGAAGAAGGTGGTTCATATCAGAATAATATCACCGAAACGCGTCGACGCCTGTGTTTTTTTTAAATTGGTTGTATCCTAGGAACTTGTTAATGTCCAATAGAATATAAAGGCCTGTGGACACCTTAACAAATAACAAAACGAATTCCATAGGAAACAACCTATAATAGATGCGATCAATTATTTGCACTTGATTTTTTCTATCTCTCATTTCTCTATGAATGTAATACTGTGTTTTTAATGTATTTTTAATGTAGATAGATAGATACTTTTAGCACAAATAAAAAATCTTTTTTTATGCATTTCTTTGTTATATCACATGTAATGTAATTGACCAGTTGGGTCTGGGGCCTTGTGAGTGATTGTTTATGATTGAGGCACTGTGACATGCAGGAGACACAATAGAAGACTAGATGTTAGTGTGAACTTTATTATTTCTCCAAGAGAACCGTACAATTTTATTTACCTGTGGTACCGCTTCTCTTGGCCAGTGGGGTCGCGCCCTTCTTTTTAAAACCTGTCTAGTTTTAGCCAGCCTGCCATCACCAGACATATTTATGGATCCCTGGGTCGGGAGCCAGAGCTCTCCAGATCAATCAATCAATCAGGAATTTGTAGAGCACACTACTCACCCATGAGGGTCACAAGGCACTGTGGGGAAGGAAGGATTCGGGCAGCTCCAGTCATTCAAAGAGCCAGGTCTTGAGTCTCTTCCTGAATGCTTGCAGTGTAGGGCTGTGTCTAATGTTGAAGGAAATTTGTTTTAGGAGCAGGAGCTTCCTCCCGTTATAGTTCTGTGGATGCAGGGACTTTTGGCCAGGTTTAGCAGAGTAGAGGTTTCTCTTGGGGGGTAGAAGGAGATTAATTTATTGAGGTATTGGGGTCAGGTGTTGTGGAGGGCTTTGTAGGCATGTGGGACAGTTTGAAGGTTACTCTTTTTTCAACAGGGAGCTAGTGGAGGCCTCGTAGGTGCTGGGTGATATAGCCTTGTCGTGTGATGCTGAAGACTTGTCTCGCAGTGGAGTTCTGGACGGTCTTGAGTTTGTGGAGTGTAGCTTTGTTGATTAAGGCATAGAGGGCATTTCTGAAGTCCAGCATGCTGGTGATGGGTGCGTGGATGATGGTCTTCCTGGATTCGGGGGGATCAATTTGAAGTATGCAGAGGTTGTTGAAGCAAGTGGAGGATACAGATTTGATCTGTCCGTTCATGGTGAGGGAGGAGTCGAGTATGATGCTAAGGCTTCAGGCATGGTCCATGGGTGTGGGAGTGTTGCCGAGGGAGGGGGCCACCAGGTGTCATCCCATGTGGAGGGGGTGGATCTGAGGATAAGGACTTCCATTTTCTCCAAGTTGAGCTTCAGGTAGCTGCAGCTCATCCAGGATGTGACTTCCTTCATTCCTTCCTGAAGTTGTTCCTGGTGATGTCGCGATTCCTAGTGAGGGAGAGGATGAGCTGGGTGTTGTCAGCATAGGACACTATGCTGAGTCTCTATTTTCCGACGATGGTTGCGAGGGAGGCCCTGTAGATGTTGATGAGGGTGGGGCTGAGGGAGGACCCTTGGGTTACTCTGCTTCTGATTTCTGTGGGTTCGGAGAGGAAAGGCAGGAGTCTTATCCTTTGAGTTAGGCTGGAGAGGAAGGTGAGGTCCAGTAAAGGGCAGTTCATTTTATGCCAGCGTCATGGAGGCTAATGTGCAGAGGGAGACGGTGTTGAAGGCTGCTGAGAGGTCTAGTAAAATGAGGGCTGCAGTGTGGCCTTGGTTGGGGAGGGTACGGATGTTGTCCGTGGAGGCTAGGAGGGCAGTTTTGGTTCTGTGGTTGCTGCAAAAGCTGGATTGAGATGTGTCGAGGAAATTGTTGATTTCTATGAAGATCCAGAGACAATGGCTTCTCTTGGTGGAGGAGGTCACACCTTCCCCCCTGCAAGATCTGCCTTAGTAGAAGCAGGTACTTCAAATCACATGCCCCCTTTGACCCCTGCCCCCAGCCCTCTTCTGTTAGAAGCAGATGTTGACACCCCAATCCTGCTCCACTTTTGGTGGGAGGTCTGGCAGGAAAATTAGGTAAAGTAGGAGGTGGGTCTACCTTCACCCTGTATCACTCCTCAGGTGGGGCAAATGAGGTAGACCCCACGTATTACTATCTACCATCATGAGTATGGGGATAGTAGCCTATTAGAAGTCAGGTTATACCACCACCCACATGGGGTGAGCCTAAAGAGGGTGTAGGCATCGTACAAGTAGGTGTCCCATTTGCTTCTACCTGATCTCCCATAAAAGGGCCTCAAAATTCAGTATTTAGTTAGCTTCCCGAAAACCTGAATTCAGATTCATTGGACACAAGAAGATGAGGGAACAAGAGGAACAAGACTGCTGCAGTTCAAGAACTGACACCTGCCGAATAAGGAACTGGCATATACTCCCGCCACTGCTAATGACTCTAATAAGCAAACCGCTGTCTCGCCTGAAAACTGTGCGGCCTCCAAGAAACCCCAGAGCCCTCCAACATTCTGCAAATTGCAAAGAGCTTTCCTTTGGTATAAATGCTCTAGTCTCATAGTTGAGGACTGGCACAATCTGTGTCAGCGTGAATCACAGCTGAAAGAAATGTTGCAGCATCCCAGGCCTGTTGGTTCACTAGTCGGGTGAAACCAAGACATGCACACACCTCCACCAACTTTGAGGATCCTCTCAGCACAACGACAGATGCTGGAAACAGCCCCATTCCTAAGAGCCTGTACCCTCTTGCCGGTGGCATCAACAGCACAAAGCAGCAATGTTGTTACAATCTACTCCGCTGTAAATGTCTACGCTGCAATAAACCTGTGGCCTGACCGCTACCAGTGAACTAGGAAACCAGCACCCATTACCTCTGGTACTCCTGCTCTAGCTGCCTGCTGAACCCAAGTTGTGGGCCCTTTAAGAACTTCAACCTCCATTAAAGATTACCTCTGTATCAAGTATGTTGCCATTTCAACACTCTGTTCATCATCTCCTTGTATTTGCTTTGTTTGCCCTATGTTGGCAGGGCTTGCCCAAGCTTGGGTCCCTTGCTCCTTTTGCCACTGGATTCAAACTGGTCTGACAGATGAGGGGTGTTACCCTGAAACCGGTCCCAGGATGCTTGTTTCCAGGAAGATCTAGCTTGGCAGTTTAGGCTGGACTGTTCTCATGAGGAACAGGGTCAAGACAGATTTGCATTTGGCTGGGTCTGAACTGGGGTGGCAAAGTGACCTAAGGAATTATGATAGATTCCACCCAGATCTGTGAGTGGGGCTGAGTATCTGAAATTTTTCAGCGCTCTGTCCATCATCTCTTTGTGTTTGCTTTGTTCTCCCTAAGTTGGTAGTGTATGTCCCTTGCTCACTTTTCCATTAGATTCAAGTTAGCCTGGTTGATGAGGGGTGTTACCCCAAAGCCGGTCCCAGGATGCTAGTTTCTGATCGAGGGAAGACCTGGCTTGGCAGTTCCGACTGGACTGTTCCTATGAGGAACATGGTCAACACAGATTTGCATACGGCTGGGTCTGAACTGGGGTGGCGAAGTAAGCTAAAGAACGATGATGGATTCAACCCAGATCTGTGACTGGGGGTGAGTGTCCGAAAGGTTTCAGCACTCCATCCATCATCTCCTTGTGTTGCTTTTATTACCGCTTTAAAGTCTTGCTTCTCAAATATATATACAAGGAAACTTGTTTTTTTTATACATAGTTGGTCTTGGATTTATTCTTGAGTGTGTGTCTCATTTATTACAACAAGTGGTTAACATGGTCTTCTGCTATGCCTGACTGCTCGCCCACACTTTCACAAAAGAAGAGTTAGTATTATCAACTTGTTGCCTCTATCATTCTCTGGGGAGTTCTCGCACTCTCTACATAGTGTATTTCATTTTAGTACACTCTACAGAGAGGCAGAATCCAACACCCTGATAAACCAAATCCATGAGAAGCAGAGGGGAAAAGGGATAGGGGATAAGATAGAAAACACTGATGTGAGACTCGTCACACTTCATTTGGAATCTGCTTATGTAAGTCTATAATGAAACTATAACAGGTTAGAAAAATAACTTTGTAACATCAAAGTCACATGCACTCCTTTTACCCAATTACCTTAAGTAACAAGTCCTCTAACTCAGCTCTTTCTTCTCTAAACTTAATGCCTTTTTTCCCACTTACATGTTTCGGTCACACTTGTCCTTTCTCAAAGGTTCAACTTGACATCATAATGCTGAGCATAGAAGTGCAGTCTGTCAAGTTTTAAAATGTGCATGGACGTGTGTGTGAAGTATGTTTGTACTTGCATATGTTAAGTTAAGGAATTTCAGATGAGACTAGTTTCAATAAGTGTCTAGAGAGGCACAGTTGAAATATGCCACATAATATTTGGTGTTTGGTTTAACATTGCTGTCCCCTAACCGCCTTCACAGTACTGATCCACTCCTCCAATTACCCTGTCTAGGAATCTTCCTGTCAGTCCCATGCACTTCTCCATTCACCCATCAAGCACTATCTACTTATCCAATCACTCCACCAATACCGAGGCACTTATACATTGACTATGCACTCTGTTTGCAGCACTGTAATCTTCTAGTTACTAATCAAATACTAATGCAATGGCCCAGACAATACCAAACACAAACCCTGCTACAATACTCTGTGCACTATCTATGCAGACCACTAACCAGCTACATACTATTGATTCACTGCTCTAATTACCAAGGTAGTACTCATGAAGTCTAGGAACCCTCGTGTCAGTCCCATGCACTTCTTCAATTACACATTCAGCACTATCTACTTATCCAATCACTCTGCCAATACCTAAGCACTTATACATTCACCATGGCCTTGGTACTAATCCTAGCAAAGGCACATACTCTGTCCACTATCCAAGCATACTATTAATTCACTGCTCAAATTACCCAATTAGTACACATGCAGTCCAGAAATCCCACTGTCAGCCCCACGCACTTCTCCAATCACCCATCCAGCACTATTAACTTATCCAATCACTCCACCAATACTAAAGCACTCATAAATTGACTATGCACTCTGTTTGCAGCACTGTAATCTTCAAGTTACTAGTCAAGTACTCATGCAATGGCCCAGACACTAACAGAAACACTGCTACAATACTCTGTGCACTATCTATGTAGACCTCTAACCAGCTACATACTATTGATTCACTGCTCAAATTACCCAGGTAGTACTCATGCAGTCTAGGAATCCTCCTGTTAGTCCCATGCACTTTTCCAGGTACCCATCCAGCACTATCTACTTATCCAATCACTCGGCCAATACCTAAGTGCTTATAAATTCACCATGGCCTTGGTCAATTACACAAGTTCAGCTACAGTACTCTGTGCACTATCCATGCAGACCTCTAACCAGCTACATACTACTGATTCATTCCTCTAATTACCGAGGTACTACCCATGTAGTCTAGGAATCCCCCTGTCAGTCCCATGCAATTCTCCAATCACCCACCCAGCACTATCTACTTATCCGCCAATACCTAAGCACTTATAAATTAATCATGCACTCTATTTGCAGGACTGTAATCATTCCAGTTACTAGTCATGTACTTAAGGCATTACTTAGGCACTTACACAAGTACAGCTACAATATGCTGTGCACTATCCATGCATATCTCTAACCAGGTACATACTACTAATTCACCTCTCTAGTTACCCAGGTACTACCCATGCAGTCTAGGAATACCCCTGTGAGTCTCATGCATTTCTTTAATCACTCATCCAGCACTATCTACTTATGCAATCAGTCCGCCAATTCCTAAGCAGTTATAAATTCACCATGCACTCTCTTTCCAGGACTGTAATCTTCCAGTTACTAGTCATGTACTCATGCAATGGACTATACACTAACACAAACACTGCTACAATACTCTGTGCACTGTAGGAGAGTATGATCTGCTTACTATGGTTACCCCCCACTTTTTGTTGGTGTTTCACTGTTTTTCGAATTAAGTCTGGCTGGAGCCCTGCTATTCAGGACACCAACTTAGCTGCTTCCTCTCTAAATTGATTGCATATACTTTGGGTATGCTCCAGTTTGGTTACTGAGGTACCCTTTTGTGTACCTAGTATGTGGTACACTAGGTACTAAGGACATAGGTACCTCAGAGGCCTACCAGGGGCTGAAGCATGTATTATGCCACCCCTGGGTAGCCTTCCATAATGGCACAACAGGACTGCTACTGCAGCCTGGGTAAGGTGGTGCAAGCACCCCTTACTAAGATATAGGTTACCTATAGCTACCAATAATCACTGACACATATAAGCCTATCAGTCACTCCTATGGCAGGCCTTTTCCGTCATGAAGGCAGAGTGCTTGGTTTTGTTTGAGAGGGTGCCCATGCATGAAATGAAATGAAATGCCGGCATTTGTAAAGCGCACAGCTACCTCCACCGGTGTCCCGCGCTGTCCCTATACCGCTTAGGAACCCTTCCTGGCTTTTTCCCTGTGAAATGTCCACTCCTGGGCACCCCCAAGGTGAAGCCAGGCATCCCAGCGCTGTTGGGGCCGTTGTGGAGATTAACCCCTTGCATGCTGATGACGGCCCCCACCGTCATGCACTACATTGCTCGTGTGCTGATGACGGCTGGGGGCCGTCATGACCGCACCCGCACTGAAATCATCAGCACAGGAGCAGAATCGAGGCAGCATGGAAGGGGTTAAGCAAGCTATTGCCCAGAGTTGCAGAGTGGGACCCATGATTAGAATAGGCACCGAGGCGAGAATTATCAGGTCCGAGGAAATTGAGCCCATGACCCGCCGAGGCGGGTATTGAACCCTGGTCCCAGACCGGACCTCTGCATCAGGGTCTGCCGCTCTAACCATTGAGCCACACTTCTCCATGAGCTGGGCCCCTCTGCAGCTGTCGGAGCTTATTCTCTGAGGCTGTTCTGTGATGCAGCCAGACCAACTCTTAAGTGCATTAAAACATCGCGGTAAATGCTAACTTTGGAAAGGCTGCACTAAAGCATGTCGGTTCTGGTGTCAAACACCTTGGAATCCTACCTCCCCCCACCATTCCTGGCGGCGGGGGTAGAATTCCACCCTCCTACAGGGAGAGACATGTACACACTGGTATAACCGGTAATAGTTTAAACGAGCCCTGGCATCACAAAATGTATGCTGCAGCCACAGACACGAGTCTGGCCTCCTGCTGCTGACCAAAACTCCAGCAGGGGAGGCCTGGACAATAGGTTTCCTGTCACAGTGAGGTATAACCACCTCCCAGACAGGCTTAAGTGTATTGGGGCTTGGTGGGTGCACTGCATGAGTGCTTTGAAAGTCTGCACTGGGGGCACACTTGGTGTCCCTGTGCATAGCCCAGTTCAAACCGGTTGCAGGGGCTACCAACCCCTGGTCTGGCGTGTAACTGGACGGAGGAAATGGGTGTAACCACCCCTCTTTCCAGACCCTCCCATAGGTGGGTCCCCAGAGTATGTCCAACCCCTTTTCTTAGTATAAGTAAGGGACCTCTGGCAACAGGACTTTACACATGGACAAAACTCTGAACCTGAATCCTAGTAATTCAACGCTCTATTAAAGACTAGAGGACGGAAGAATCTCCCTTGGGGTCAAGGAGTGACTCCACTGCTCAAGTAGGCACCAACAAATCATCTTGCCAGTCTGCATTTCTGAAGCTCCCGCTGGACTCTGAAGTATTTGCAACACAGGAAGAGGATTTCCAGACTTCTCAGAGGCAGACATGAGTTCCTATCAAAGCTGAGACCCGCAGCCCTCACGAGTGACATAGAACCAGAACCCCTGGACACCATGCACATTTGCTAGTGCATTGACTTCTCAACATCCCTTGAAGTTGTGCTTTGGGGTTACTTATAGCCCAAGCCCCGAGCACTATCTGCATTGAAGATTGTGGGCCTACACTCCACGAGTGTTCCGTGAGCCTGCTTCTTGTATTTCCAATCGAGGCTCCTTCGCAATCTCTGGTCCATTGACTGGTGGGTCACCACAAAGGCCAATCTGATTTTCTTTGGACTTTTCTGATTGCACTAGACGTGCCCTGACTCCCTACCAAGTGGTGAGTCCCTCGGACCTTGCTGGTCCACACTGAAGCATTTATTTTATTCCTGCACTGGGATGCTGTTGCCAAGGCTTGTTGGGTCCAATCTGGAAACGAACACCGCAGCACTCGACAGCCTTTGTGGGACATCTCGATTCCAGAACCTGGTTGTCAACCCAATTACTAGTCATGTACTTATGGAATGGCCTTGGTAGTAACACAAGCATAGCTACAATACTCTGTGCACTATCCATGCTGATCTCTTACCAGCTACATAAGACTGGCTCACTTCTCTGATTATCTAGGTACTACCTATGTAGTCTAGAAATGCCCCTGTCAGTCCCCATGCACTCCTCCAATCACCCATCAAGCACTATCTACTAATCCAATCACTTTGCCAATTCCTAATCACTTGTAAATACCTAAGCAGTTATAAATTCACCATGCACACTTTTTGTAGCACTGTAATCATTCCAGTTACAAGTTACATACTTATGCAATGGCCTAGGTACTAACACAAGCACAGCTACAATAATCTGTGCAATATCCATGCAGAGCTCTAACCAGCTGCATACTATTGATTCAATTCTCTAATTATCTAGGTACTACCTAAGCAGTTTAGGAATCCCCCTGTCAGTCCCATGCACTTCTCAAATCACCCATCCAGCACTATCTACTCGTGGAATCACTCCGCCAATACCTAAGCAGTTATAAATTCACCATGCACTCTTTTTGCATCACTGAAATGATTCCAGTTACTAGTCATGTACTTATGGAATGGCCTTGGTATTAACACAACCATAGCTACAATACTCTGTGCACTATCCATGCAGACCTCCAACTAGCTACATACTACTGATTCACTCCTCTAATTACCTAGGTAATACCCATGCAGTCTAGGAATCCTTCTGTTAGCCCTTTGCACTTCTCCAATCACCCATCCAGCACTATCTACTTATCCAATCACTTTGCAAATACCTAAGAACTAGAAAATTCACCATGCACTCTGTTTGCAGGACTGTAATCATTCCAGTTACTAGTCACATACTTATGCAGTGGCCTAAGTACCAACACAAGCACAGGTACAATACTCTGTGACCTATCCTTGCAGACCTCTAACCAGCTACATACTACTGATTCACTTCTCTAATTACCTAGGTACTACTTATGCAGTCTAGGAATCCCACTGTCAGTCCCATGCACTTCTCCAATCACCCATCCAGCACTATCTACTCCGTTTCCGTTTCAAAAACTTTATTCGATACATAAAATGAATCATAAAAGTATTGAACATACAATTCATCTTGCCTCATGGTGTTTAAAAAGGAATGCTCAGTTGAATACACAATTATACCAATAAAAAGACATGATGATACAATAAAAGAAAATTCAGAAAAATGATTTTCAATTAAGAAATTTCCATACATGTGGTGCTACCCATAATTTTTCCTAATCTTTAGTGAGATTCTAATAAAATTTAACATTGCACAGCAGATTTCCACAGAGGACAATGATGACAAATGTTCGTACCCTTCCTTATAAGTGCAGGGCTGCCTCCTCTTCAAGATTGGTTTAATAAACCGCAGTCTTGGCTCTCTGTACAGAGAACAAAAAAGAACCAGGTGTAAAGTACTTTGCCTATCCCTGTTATTACACGGACAGGGGTCCAGTCTCTCACACCAACCCCCTTGTTTCGGAAAAGCGAGTAAAAAATGAAGAATCTCCAGTCTAAACCTTGTTAAAAGGAATCGCCATTGCACGTTAAGGGTAAATGTTAAATAGAACTGTGGTAGTGGTTTACAGACGCTAACAATACCGTTATCAGCTACGTTATCCATAGAAACCTGTTTCAGTGACTTCAGATACTTTGCCTTTCTGACCACCTTATAATTCCCCTCGATTTTTTCAGGGTTGTTAAAATATGAACTAAGTCCAATTTTGTTCAACATATTACAGACATAAGACAACCAGGGGATCTGTTTTGAGTTTTCTAGTGCCATGCAATCAGTGACGATATCCTTAGTTAATTGAAGGTCTTCCGATTGCCAAATTTCACATCATAACAGTAAAGGGGACAAGCGGATTGTATCGGAAACGCTGACCCTACCAATTTCTTTGTGGCAAAAATTGTTTGAGGAGCTTTTTGGAACTGATAGGACCCTTTTTATAAAGTTGTTTTCCACCACTTGTATCACAGCAGGTGTTTCAGTACCCCACACCCCTGCCCCGTAAGTAGCTACAGATAAACATTTTGAGGTGTAAAGGTTTCTGAGATGCATGATGTGCTTTTGCCCCAATTTGCTACAGAAGCGGAAAATACCATCTATAGCCCTTGTCATGTTCTGGGCTCGGACCTTCATTACCGGCGTCCAGCTTAGCTTACTATCAAACAGATTACCAAGGTAATTGAAATTTCCCACTTTCCCAATTATGCGGTTATTTACCACGAACTTCCTAATGGATGACCCCTTAGGGCCACAAGACATTACAAAGGATTTTTCAAAATTTACCTTTAAATCGAGATCAAGCATGAATTTATTAAAAGCGTCTAAACACACTTGCATGCTGTTTCCTGTCAATGTCATTAGGACAGTATCGTCCGCATACGAAAGCATAGGAATGCTTTTACCATTAATTTTTGGGAAATCACAGCCCTGATTTAATAGGTACTGTTCTAATCCATTGTAATAAACCAGGAAGAGGAAAGGCGCCAAGATACATCCTTGACGGACACCTTCAGTGGAAGGTATCAGTTTCGTTAATTCCCCTCCCGTGCCAAATCTGATGGATACATTTGTTGCTTCATGTAACCTACGGAGCAAAGTGACTAAAGGTTCCTCAAAGCCCATATCGCTCATCATCCTCCACAATTTATGCCTACAAACAGTATCAAAAGCGCTTGTCAAGTCCATGAAGGCCAGATGGACCGAGGATTTTTTGGCCTTCATGTACTTGCCCAAGATCAGTGCCAGGTTGAGGCATTGCTCATTTGTCCCCTTCCCACGTCTAAAACCATACTGGGAGTCAATTATCAATCCGGTAGAATCTGCCCAACTTTCTAATCTCGCCAAGATTACCCTACCCAGAATTTTGCATGAGGCATCTATTAAAGAGATCGGGCGGTAACAACGTGGATCAGACCTATTACCTTTCTTGAAGATTGGCACTACAGTTGCCTCCTTCCATGTGCCAGGAATACGGCCAACCACAACGGCTTTAAAAACATTCAATAAAATGGGTGCCCACAGACTTACGTTGGACTTAAAAAGATCCAGAGGGACAGCGTCCGGGCCTGGAGCTTTTAATGATGCACCTTTCCCTAGGGCTTCCTCAATCTCAGTCAATGTAATTGAAGAGCTGAGGGTCAAAGCCGAGGGAGACGACATCAGGTCCCCTGTCCCTTCAATGCCTGCCATTATTACATAAGAATTGGGATTAAAAATCGTACTGAAATGTTGGACCCATTGTTCAGCAGTAACCTGCATAACTATGGATTCCTTGTTATCACTCTTGAAAAGTGGACGATTAATGACCTCCCAAAAGAGCCACTATCTACTCATGGTATCACTCCGCCAGTACATAAGCAGTTATATATTCACCATGCACTCTTTTTGCAGCACTGTAATCACTCCAATTACTAGTGATGTACTTATGGATTGGCCTTGGTAGTAATACAAGCATAGCTGCAATACTCTGTGCACTATCCATGCAGACCTCTAACCAGCTACATACTACTTATTCACTCCTCTAATTACCCAGGTAGTACCATGCAGTCTAGGAATCATTCAGTTAGTCCCTATGCACTTCTCCAATCACCATGCAGCACTATCTGCTTATCAAATCAGTCCGTCAATACCTCAGCACTTATAAATGCACTCAGGCACTCTCCTTGTAGTATTGTAATCTTTTAGTCACAAGCCATGTATTCATGCAATGATACAGGTAGTAACCACGCAGTTCTACAATCATATGTGTACTACTAATGCTGTGCTCTAGTGTCTTATACAATACTCATACAATCCTACAATTATGTAGATAGCACTGTTCCACTGCTCAAATCATTGATGTAGTTTCTTCGTATGTATTTTTAAAATTATATATGTGAATATGTTTATATGATTATTTTAATTACATTAAATTGTTTTCAAAACTTTACTTTTTTTACAGATATTTTGCATAAATATTAAGACAGAGTTACAATGACAAGAAAACAGCAAAGAAAATAGAACGAAGAAAAGAGGCCTATGTAAAAAAAAAAGGGCAAAAGAGCAATTAGATCAAGTACAACATAATCCTTAAAGGAAAAGCTTTTTGGTAAGTAGATGTTTTTTAGAACTTGTAAAGAGTATTACAAATTCTAAAAATAAATAAGGGAGAGATTGAACAAGAACAGTGAAATGAAAGGAAAAGAAAATTTTACAAAAAAGTGAAAAATTGGATTATCAGATAAAGAATTATGTTGAAAGCGGGAAGAAACAATTTTTAGAAATTCAAAAAAGATTGTATAAAAGTAGAGTACTCCAAAATGTACTGAAAAAATGTAAAAAAAATATAAGGAGATCAGCATTTTACAAACAAATAAAGGATATTTTCTGAGTCAATTAAAAAAACTATGAAGTGAAAAGAAAATTATTTATCTTAATTTTTAAAATATTGAAAACTTTAAATACAATAATGCAGTCTATAAAGAACAAATGTAAAAGAAAAAGAATTGTAAATAGAACTAATTTTTGTAAAATATTTCAGGGAAATGGAAGCATACTTCTAGTATGGATCCCTGTGGTCGATGTTACGAACTGAAAAATGGTTGTCCAATTGAAAAAGAAAGTATAGTTCCTAGAAATGTTGAAGAAGTAATAGCTGAGGAAGTTCAAGGGAGACGTACCACGGCTCCAGTGTTTACATGGGATTGTAGTAGTATTTATTGTATACGTCAAGAATCTATTGATATTTTACAAAATTTCTTAAGAGAATATGGAAGAAAAACTGTGAAACAGAAGATTAACCCGTTTACCGCTGCCATGATTTTGCGGCATTGTGGCACTTCCGCAAAACGGGCGGGGCCGTGTCGGCCATTGACCGACGGCAGCACTGGGGAGGTAGTGCTGCCGTCGGCCTATGGCCGATGGCAGCATGGAAGGGGTTAAGATTTTACAAGGACTGGATCCTTGAAAAGTTAGAAAAAATACAGGGTAGCAAGGTAATACTCTGGCTTGTCTTTCTAGGAAAGTATGTCAAAGTCGTTTTCATCATTTAAGAATGTTAGCAGTACATCATTCCGAAATGCAGAAGTTAGTTAGAAGATTATAATACGTGAAAAGTCCTGCATTATGTCTAAATTAATGTAATACATCCCTTTTACATGGTTCAGTGTTGGATGTAAAACAAGTTTGTGATAATATACAGTTATGTTTCTTTTCTGGTCAAGAGGAGTGTTGAGAAAGGGAGAATTTGATAAGTGCAGGTGTTGAAGAAGACATTGAAGATACTATTGATGTGAAGCTTGAAAAAGAAATAGTAAAGTTTAAAGTGGTTTCTGGTGAAAATCCCAACTAAGGGGTCTATTAGGATGGCGGGAGGACTCCAGTCTGCCCGCCACCCTAGCGGCACTGGGACCGGCCGCCAGTGGTGCAGCAGTCCCGCACCACCAACTAGGATGCCACTGCCACGGTGGCAGTGGCATCCAGTATATATTACAATATGGCAGGCGGTGCTGTAAGCAGCAACCACCACAATGCAATATATGCATGTTGCACATTGGCATGCACAACATGACAGGCACTGTGCTGTGCCTGCTACCTTGTGCATGCCAATGTTGGGGGGTACCATGGGTACCCCCAAGTGCTGCCCACCCTGGGGGCCCGCAACGTGCCCCCAAAGACAACTCTGCATGCCTTTCCATGGTGGAGTCTCCGCCATGGAAAGGAATTGAAAATGCTACCTCATAATATGGATGGGGCCTTTTTCGCCCGGTAGGCAATCGAGACGATTGCCTACCATCGGAAAAGCGGCGGACGCTCTTTCTGTCCGCCACGGTACCCCCCACATGCTAATGTGGTGGGCGGTAAAAGGCCATCCGGTGGGGTGATTTGGCGGTCCGATCTCCATCGCCGGTAGGGTGTTAGCGATCCGCCCGCAATCCTAATAGACGCCTATGTTTGTATTTGTTGCTGCTGTACCCACTATAAAATTCTAGAAAAGTAATGTAGATGTGTTTTTAAAAAGTGAAAAGGAAAACAATGATAAATGGAGAAAATTTGCTGCTGATCTGCTTGTGGAAGGTTGTTTTGAGTTAGGTACTGTACAATGTATTTGTAAATATTGTTACAATAAATTAGAAGAGAACAAAATGTTCATAATGACTTAGAATTAGTAGCTATACCTCCAGAACTTAAAAATGTGAATACATATGAGGCCATCCCTATTCAATCTGTGCACCCGTTTTGGGCTATAATTCGTATGGAGCCTAAAACAGGTAAGTTGCCTACAACAGATCTACAAAGAGGTTTAAAAGGAAGAGTTGTGTATTTACCTTTAGAATTTAAGAAAAATGTTGAAACTGTTGGTGTAGAAAGAGGGGATACTGAACCTGTGGTCATTCTTGTTAATGGTGTACCCACAAAGAGTCGGAAAATATGGCAAGAATTAATAGATGTCACAAAAGTCCAAAAGACTACATTATATCTGGTGCAAAACAATATTTACTATAAAAATATAAATGTAGAAGAAGTAGAAATGAGTTTAGAAGATGAAAAACACATTTCAAGTGGACAAATAGAAAAAATGGAGAACTCAAGAAAAGAAGAAATTTATTAACATTGTACTATACACCCTCTATATTCAAAAGAACTGATATGTGATACTATTAAATTGTTCCAGAAAAAAAAAGTAAAAGGAACTCCCATGAGTGCATGGTACAAAAGGTTGGAAGCTCGTTGTTTTCCACAGCTGTTCCCTACTGTAAAAGTTGGACAATATGCTGAACAACCAGTTCAGATTCCTACTTCAGAATATCGTACTTTACGACTATACTCGGAAGAACCAAGATTTCGCCGGTGTATTCCATGTATTTTTCATCTTTTATTTGAAAGTGATCTGTCTGCACTTTCATATGCAGTCAACCATATATTAAAAAAAATGGAACTCATCTTTCATATGTTGAAGAAAGAGACAACCCTTTAGAATCACAATTAATTAATTTGACGACATGTCAACGTGGCACTAATGAATATTGGAATCAACGTCATGGGGAACTAAAATGTATGTTAGGAAACGTAGGAACCCCTACATGGTTTGTTACTCTTAGCTGTGTTGAGTACGCATGGGATGATTTACTAGATTGTCTACAAGAAGCAAATTCAAATATAGAAAATATTGAATTGAAGACAGCTGGAGAACTATGTTCCCTGGATCCTGTGAATGTTTGCAGATATTTTACTCATAGGTTTGAAGCTATGATGTCTTTCATCTGTAATAAAGAAAATCCACCTATTGGCGAAGTTATTGATTTCTTTTGGAGAAAGGAATGCCAAGCTAGAGGTCCTCCTCGTATACACATGATTTTATGGATCAAGGATGTACCCAAATTTGGAACTGATTCGGATGAGAGTGTTTTATCTTTTTTTTAACACTATGCTACCTGTGCGATTCCAAAAACAGGAGGAGAAAATATCTTAAGACAGCAAGTTTTACGGTTTCAAAGTCATCGATGTGGAAAATATTGTCGATGGAAATACAAGTCAACAGAAACATTTCACATAAAATGTCGATTTGGTTTTCCACGTCCAGTAATTTCCAAAGGAAGAGTCAACAGTTTAATGTCAGCAGATAGGCATACGATCACTCGAAAATCACCCAAAAATACTTAGAATATAAAAATAACAGAAGAACCAAAGTACATTAATGATTACAATCCAGTGATTTTGAAGATGTGGAATGCAAATATGGACATACAATATGTTGCAGATAACTCAATTGCTGCTGCTCGCTATGTCATGTCATATATTACCACATCTGAGAAGACAGAATTGAAAGAAATGTGGGAGGAGTTTTTTCACAGGAGAAGACACTTAGCAAAAAATTGTACAGCTTCAGCTTGAAGATGCTTTAACATAGAGAAACTGGATCGTATGAATGTTCAGATCGAGTGACATCTGCAAGTTTATATTCAAAGTCAAAAATAATCATCTGGATCAGTCTAGGTCTTGCTGCAACACAAATCGTGTTTTGAAATCTGTACAAGAAATTGAATACTTGGCAGTGAATAAACCAGAAAGTACAGATATTCTGAAAACAAATATGTTGGATACGTATTATCCAAATAGAAGGCCTCACCCAGAAAAGATATGTCTATATGAAATACTGCAACATTAAGGTTTAAAAAAATGTTACGGAAATATTAATGAAGGAAAATATGCTGTAATCGGATCCGGAGGATGTTTGGTAAAGCATGCCAAAGGAAATCTGATGAATCACAGGAAACTAAGTTGTGATACTCGGGATAAAAGAGAGTTTTTCTAGTTAGCTTTACTGCAACTCTTCAAACATTGGCGGACTGAAATGGAATTACGTGGAGATTTTGGCTGCTATGAAGATTCTTTCACAGCATTCAAAGATAGCATTTAATGTACAATTTTTCCAAATGTTAAACAAAGAGATTCGTCAAGAAAGTACTATTGCAGCTGAAATAACTAGAGATAGTTATCAAGATAGTCAGACTTCTGCTCCACAAAGTCAAGATATACTAGGAGAAGCCATAATTGAAAATTAAGCGGCGATAGCAATGTGTGAAGTGGAAACGGTGATGCAGCAAGCACAACGGGAGAATTTTTATTTGAAAAACAACTGAATACTGAACAGAAAGAAATATATCACCAAGTTACAGAACAGATAGAACATGGATTACTGCATGAAAAGAATGATTGACACTGTACATCATTTAGACCTATTCTTATGTACATCAGTGGACAAGCTGGAATGGGCAAAACTTTCTTGATTACATGTTTGTCAAGTTATCTACAGAAAACAACGGATTCACATTTGTCTTGTGTTGTAACTGCTCCAACTGGTTTATCAGCACACAACATTAAAGGGATTACATTACATCGTCTACTTATGTTACCAGTAGAACATGAAAATAAGTTGGAATATCAAAAGCTATTGGGAGAAGTTTGTTTAGAAGTTTCAAGAGTACTGAAGAAAAGGAAACTTCTGGTAATTGATGAGGTAAGCATGGTCTCCAACTTAATGCTTGCTTTTGTACATTTGAGGATGCAGCAGATTTAAAAAACAAATTACAGTGTTTTATTTGGAGGAAAATATGTAATTGTATTTGGTGATCTACTACAACTCATACTTGTGAAAGTCCAACCGATTTTTAAGACCCTTCTTCATGAAAATCATTGGGAAGTATTGGCAATGTGAACATTTGGAATCATTTTGAATATTAAGAACTTATTAAGAACATGCAACAAGCAAATGAAACATTCTTCAACATATTAGAATTGGTGTCTTAACAAAGGATTGAAAAATGCTTTAGAAAGTCGGCTACTAAGAAACTTGTTCCAAAAGAAGATATTGCACCTGAACCAATCTACCGAAGAATTGCAGAAAAGAAATTTATAATTTGCCTCATGACAACACTGAAAGAATGCTCTACATTCAATGAAGAACTGTTGAAACTGGAGAATTAACAGATAAAGAAAATGGTAGCCACTGATGAAATAGAACATGAAGTAGTAACTATTCTTTTGTCAGAGAAATTACAGCTAAAATTAGACTCTTTGGAAAATTCAATATCTAAGACTGCCGTTTTGGAAAAGACCTTATATGTATCTGTAAATTGCTGGGTAATATTACGGCGTAAATTCGATGTTGTGAACAGTTTAGAAATTGGAGCAATGGGGAAAGTTGTTGACTTTGTTAGTTATCCAAATAGAGATGGAATTGAATTTTGGAAGATTAAATTTGATCAGATTGAAGAGGTGAAACAGATTGGATGTTGTTTTGTTCGTTTACTGCTTGTAAAATATGTGTATGTTCATAGAAAACAGTTTCCTGTTTGTTTAGCATATGCAGTGACCATTCATAAATCTCAAGTTTTAAGTGTAGACAGTGCTTTGGTAAATGTTGGAAGTTCTGCGTTAAAAGAGGGTATGGCATATGTTGCATTGTCTCAAGTAAGAATATTATCTGGATTGTATTTAATTAACTTTGATGAGCAAAAGGTTAGTGCAGATATAAATTGTGTAAAAGAGTACAATAGGTTAAGAAGACTCTATGCTCCTAGCTTATAACTGAATGTGCTTATTTAATGTTTTTATTGTATGAACTGTTTTACTTGTACTTTTATGGTTTCCTAAAAATGATGGTAACCGAATAAAGATTTTTTTTTTATGAGAACTGCTTGAAGCATTCAACTAACACCATTTGGACTTGTTATTGAGTGTATTCACCAATATTAACACCGCTATATCTTGTAATCAAGAGTAGTATACTCAAATTGCAATTCAAAAGTGGGTTATCTGTACAGGGTGGTATTCCCTGGAATGTGATCAGTAGTTCTCTTATTGTCGGACTTGCAACATACAGGGGAAAAAGGTTCTTTTCTGCATCATTTTCTAGACATAAAGTGGCTCTTATCCAAATATTCCCTTATTGTATATGTATTTTGTGGATCAGTGTTTTTAATTCCTAATATATTTATTACAGTTAGTGGTTGATGTTAATTGATGTGTCCTCAAGTAAACTGGATTTGGACGACAATATAGGATGTCCTGGAGGATGTGTGTTATTTTTATGGTTTTTATGGATATGGTAGAATATAGCATCTGCATATGGCTAACCTTTAGGAAAAATATACACTTCAGCATCAAGAATTCCTTAGTCTCTCCAAACACCTAGCATAGCATAGACGTTCTGTATAGTTCAAACTGAATTACTTTTACTTTAAATTTGTAATAGTCTTGATCATCAAGTTATCTCAATGCTTCTTTTTCATAATAATCTCTTGTTAAAGTGAGCATATTTCTTCACTTGTTGGATGGTTTTATAATGATATTCTGAATTTGTTTAGATTCAGTAAAGCTTTCCATTACTCCACTGATAAATTGTAACATTTGTTTGGTTCCTGTCTGTATCTGATCTTTCTCAGTTACTTGTTGACCAGCTCGTTAAAAGTATCTATTGTGTCATATCTTGTCAAGGGGATGAATTTAGACTTTAGTTTGAAGGCACTCTGTCCACAACTTTGTTCAATCCATGGATTTTCAAAAAAGGTTTATACTGTCCCAGGGTCCTGCAGATTCACCACACTGTCCCGTAATTCCTGATTAATGAGTTCCTATGTGCATAGGGTCTCCAGGTCCTCACTTCTTAGGATATCTGATTACTTGACGTAAGCATTTATTAATAGCCCCATTTTCTTAGTGTTGACAATATGCATTTTGTGAAGTTTTAATCTTCTCACAAATTGAAATGTCAATTTAGAATCTGGACAAAAAGTAAGCCACTGTTTTAAAATCATTCTTTAATCCTCTTTCAATATGCATTTAATCAGATTAATCACTTTATTGTCCTGTCCACTATACAGTTTGTCCCCCTTCTTTTCTTTGTTTCTGCCTCTTGCTCTACTGTGTTTTCCTCTTCTATTTTCTCCTTCAACTCCTTTTTTGAGTGGGTGATTTTTCAATGTTTGCTTCTGGCTTTATTCCAACAGAGAGCAGGATGACTGCTGAAGCTGGACCTGCTTAAGCAAGCTCCTGGGCTTGGTATTCTACATCTTTAATTCCCTTGATTATGCCTTGCCAACCACCCATCCAATCGACATCATATTGCTGAAGCAGATATTGGAAACCTATGATTGAAACCTGCTCTACTCACCTGCTGGTCTTGTTGAGGTTTTCCGCAGCTCCTTCACCCACATACAGAGCTGTTGCCACTGTCTCCATATATAACAACCGGAATATCCTCATCCAAGCCTTAGACCACAACCTAGGGGTTTTTGATGACGTTTTCTCCGTTATCATCAAGAATTCCATAACTAACAATGAGCCCAAACATCAAATAGGTGGCCTGGCTAATTCTCCATTTCACTGGAACCCCAAGCAGTTTCCTTACACAACTCTACCTACTTAGCACTCCACTCCTTTCCCCCTTAACTCACAACTACCTTTGGGGGTGCAATTCTCCCACAGTGATCCAACAATCCAGCCAGCACCCTGTGCCACGCCTCTAAACTCACTCAGCCACTCCATACCTAACTGCTTCCTTCAATGGCATCAGCTTACATGCTACTAACCTGCTTACAACAATTCCCATTGATCATATATTGACGATCTTGAAGTCTGAACTCCCCAATCCCGACAACATCAGTACTCATTCATGTCCAGTGTCTATACGTGATCAGTTCATGAGTTCTACTCTGCTCCCTGGCAATTCCAACTACCTCTCTAACACAACCTCCCTGTCACTTCCTTGCTATCCTGTACCATTCCACAGCTACATAGAGGCACCACTCTCCTGCATCTAGACTAGTTAGGATCTCTCTGGACCTTCAAAGATGTAATTCTGACTTACAAATGCTTATAAACATCACCTCAGAGTTGGCTAATGATTGGTGGTCTAACAGGTCATCTGGGAAGAACAGACACAATCAAGCGCTGTCTACTAACTATCACACAAAGCTGGCATTTTCTCCTTCAGATAAGGCGATCTCTTCAAACTCTGCATCTCCCCTCCTGAATTAGAGAACTGCACCCTACCTTAACACAGCCTCTTGACCCTTCAGATGTAAGGATTCCTTAACAGACACTGACATTCACTCCTTCCTCCTTACATACAATTCCACACACATAGGCACGATAGATAAGCACGACCATATACACACAATTCCTCTGAACAGTCATAGAGTACACAGACACAAATCTAATGCTATAAACAACTTCAATCTTAAGCAAGGTCTCATCACACAGACTACTTCCACTGACACAAATCCACACTTGAAGTGCATGCATCTCAACTGTAGGTCAGCAGTAAAACACACTACGAACATCACTGACCTCATTCTAGCTCAGGAACTTTACCTCCTAATCCTTACAGAAACTTGGTTAAATGATTCCTCAGATCTTGTCCAGGACAGCCTATTCCCTCCAAGCCATAACGTTATTAGACTAGGCAGAACTCATAGATCTGGTTGAGGCATCACATGTATATACCACAATAGTCTCATAGCGAAACAGTCGAACACTGCAAATCTATCTTCCTGTGAATATGTTTGCATAGACATCATAAGCAACCAAAGGCCTTTCTGCAAACTACACACAATTTACCATCCACTAGGAGACAATATGTCTTTCGTTGAACAAATTATGGAAACCATCTCTTCCATTGTCCCCATATCTTCCTTGGAGACTTCAATCTACAGTGGAACTACCTGAACGACCCTGCAGCGAATAGCCTCTACACTTTCCTAGTTGGCCTCAACCTGATTCAAATCTGTGACAGCGCCACTCACATCTTGGGTTCGATCCTGGACCTAATATCTCTAAATCCAGTTTCATTCAACTGGTATTGATTGTCCCGTGTGACTGGACTGATCACCACTAAATAACCTTCCGCATCATTGAAAATTGGAAAAAAAAGAACTCCTCTAAAGAAACCTAGACACTGGAAAAGAACCATGCAAAATGAAAACATTAATAAAATGATATCCCTTAGTAATACTACTATGCATCCCAATATTGACATGTCTGAGGTCCATGACCTCACTGAGCATAAAAATTCCATGTTGAAAATACTAGATGTAATTGCCCCCTTACAACTAACAATAATGCCCACAAAGACTCCAAACCATGGTTCAATGGTAGTTTAAATAATGATAGACACAATCTGAATTAGCTAAACGATCTTGGAAATGCTCTCCACACCTAGAATGGCCCTTACTCACATAGTTGATGATGACTAAAAATGTTTGATAGGAACAAATCCTACATTCTATCGTTAACCTTACTACAAAATAAAAAACTAATATTTTACTATTCCCACTCTACACTATATCAACTAAGGGAAGCTGCAGGACACTAAACACATATAATGTACTATTCCCACTCCAAAATGTATTAACTCTGGGAAGGTGCTGGACAATAAACATAGATAATATAATATCCCACTCCAAACAAGAAAAAATCATGGAAGGTGTTGGACACCAAACATATATACTTTACTATTCTCACTCCAAACTGTATTAACTCAGGGAAGGTGCAGGACACTAAACATATATAATTTACTAATCCTTCTCCAAACTACATTAAGTCAGGGAAGGTTCTGGACACTAAACACATATCATTCAATATTCTGACTGCAAACTACATCTAGGGGCCTATTAGGATGACGGACCCACCCTAGCTTTGCTTGAAACGGCCGCCAGTAGTGCGACGGTCCTGCACCAGCAATTAGGATGCCACCGCCAAAGTGGCATCCACATCATTGTGGCGGGCGGTGCACACATCACCGCTCCCCACAATGCTGAGTCTGTACACTGTGCATTTGCATGCACAACGTGGCAGACACCACGCGGTGCCTGCCATGTTGTGCATGCAAATGCAGGGGGGTACCATAGGTACCCCCCCATGTACCCCCCACCCCCCAACATCCTAGGGGCCTGCAACGGGGCCCCAACAATAAAGAAGGAGGTTCCCCGGAGGGATTTACGGATGATAGGCAGGCAATGGGGTACAATAGTAGAGGAAAGAGAGCAAAAGACCCTGCCGAATCAATATATGGAGGTCCTTGTGAAGGATCCTATTTTTTACATGAAGAGTGACACTCTAGCGTAGGAGCCAGATGCACATGAATGTCTTTCAATTCTTTTTATTCATCAATAGCTTAATCCAGTCATTTTGATAAAGAAGATATTTCATATAGTTTTCATAAAAAATACACAATAAATATAGGTCATGGCAACAATTTCAATAAAGGAGTTAGCGGTCCCACACACACCGTACCACATTCAGATCAAGTCACATTCAATTCTATCAGGTATACAATCATTCACACAAGGTTTCACTCATTACACAAATAGGTACATCAAGGCCAATAAATGCAACCAGGGTGGATATGGTTGAGATGACAAAAGCACAAAGGGGGCGCACATAGATGGATAAAAGCGTCTTATTCAGATGGAAAACTGCCACCCTCGGAGAAAGCGCCAACGCATGTTTCGGTGTAGGGCCCAAATGGGGCCGCACCTTCGTCAGGGCACAGCGGTACCACGGGTTGGGGGACACACGACACTGAAAGATAAAACATACAAATAGATAGAAGCACATTGATTCAGACTGATATTTTCAGTTTTGTCTTATTTCATTTAATAAAAAATCCAATTCTATCAGCAAGTGATGATCACCATGTGGGCGGCTCCAACCTCAAGGGGTCCCTCAAATATAGAGATGTTAAATTGATAAACTTTAAAGAGGTAGGAATCATTTGGGGCACCCAAACATACACTCAGTGATCTGTTCACTTCACATTTACACAAGGGGTCACATCATACTTTTGCATTATGGCAGTTCGTAACAAGATGGGAGAGACTTCGCCGGGGATAAGGAAGGTTGGTGAGAGTCCCCTTCCCTAGGTGTTTTAAGACCGGGGGGCCCAGTGGTTCTGTACACTGTCCAGTAATTTCTTATCTTATGTGGTATATCATTCAGGTCGTAAAGATTATGATTAGAATCTAGTCCAGCTAACAGACTATGGAACAAGGAAGGGGATTCAGGGTTCTATCCTGTAGTTTATAGTCTAGAGTGGCATAACATTAGGGTCATGAAGTTTAAGGTTAGATTCAGATCCTATTAGCCGACTATGTCACAGAGGGAAAACGGTCCCTCAAGGTTAGCGGTGGGCAGGTTCGTTGTCCAGCTTACTCCGGTGGTAGAATCCACGGGGGGAGTGCCCATTGCTAGTAATGTCCAAGATATTAAATGGAAGACACTCACCTCCAAAAAGGGGGAGGGGTGAGATCTACTCGATAGGTAAAGCACCAAGGTGGTTCAGTAGGCTCTATTCATATGGGTAGAGGGATCCAGGGCGATGTCGGAAGTGGATAAAAACAAAGGAAGCACATATTTGTGAGTTAGCTGTACATGGGCTACAAGTGCCCCATATTTCATGGACCAACACAATACTTTAGTAGGCCTCAATAAGACAATCCATTTGTTTAAGGGTGTAACTCCAGACCTAGAATTTGGTGGGTGCTATATCTCTACCTTGGTCTGGGGGATGGCAAGCTACATCGGACATAGCTCTGTCCGGTACACATGGGCTATCTTTCTAGCCGGGAACATGAGGAGATTGCGCCTGATACCGCGGTGCCCCAAGAGTGCAGGAGGGTCAGCCTATACAGTAGAACATTACCTTATGGGGGGTCAACTTGTAAGGAGCAGAGGAGACAGAGGAGATCCGGCTTCCTTTGTATTTTCCAGTGGATTCCTCTAGCCAGTGGAGAAAAAACAAATAAAAACACCCATAAATGTATTATATTTCTATAGAGGTAGTCGGCATATCAGGTCACATAAGATTCCATAGCCAGAAACGTTATATACAGAAAACCGGTTTGACTTACTAAAGCACAACACGAAGGAGAACGAGGTTGAGGGTTCTATCCTTGATTGGATATGTAACAGGGTACAGAGCGAGTACCTAGAAAACTGGACAGGATACATGCACATGCTATTACCAAGTGGGAACGATTTCTGGAGATATATACACCAAAGGTAGCAAGATGGCTCTAACTTACTGAGGATGTCAAGATAAGTCGGTGTAATAGGACGATTCAGCTGCAGGCTCCAGGGGATATAGGGTACTCAAGGATTCAAGGCTTCAGGGTATGGCTCACGAGATACAGAAGGTCGAGTCAGTTCAAACCCGAATTACCAAGGGTGGGCGAGCATGCATCTATGGGGCAAAATAGAGGAAATAAACACAATTACCAGGAGGATAAAGCTTCATGGGGTGGGCAACAAGTGCATAATAGACGGCTCAGACTTACTTGCAGGGTCCGACAAACTAACTTAAGACGGGGTTCTGCCAGCGGCTCCGGAGGAGACTGCTCCCTGTTTCTAGTCCATGCAGCCTGATTATGTTGAGGGTCTTTGTTAAATAGATGCAGGGTCGCGCGGGAATGTTTAAACACGCCTCGGGTTGGCTCTCCAATTTCCTGGATGGAAATAGAGAAGAGACTAGTTCCCCGCTTTTCGTGCGGCGGCCATCTTGGAATGGGTTTTGCCACTTTGGTTCCCTCTAGCCTAGGGGGAAAATAATAGACTTTCATGGCGCGATAATCGCACCTGGGGCAGTGGCCAGATACTACTGCACAGCTCTAAGTCCCTAGGGGATTATCGGAATGTCGTATATAAAGAAGATGGTTACATATGGCATTCTGCCAGGGGCATTCCTCATTGAGGCCAGATTTCACAGCATTCAAGAAAAAGATCCAGAAGACCTCTCTCTTTTTTTGAAGATTGGTGGGATTAATCCCTGGTTTAGCCTGAATTTTCTCAAGAATAAACCATCTCAGGTCTTTCCCAGAGTGTCCTTTTTCAATCCAATGGGATACAATAGGGGTATTGACTTTCATATTTCTTATGTTTGATCGGTGCTCACTAATTCTGAGGCGGCATTCGCATCCTGTTTCCCCCACGTAAGGTAAGTTGCACGGGCAGAGTATTAGATAAATAACATTGCCCGTGCGGCAGTTGGTCAGTCTTTTGTTGTGGGCTACCGAGATAGTTCGATACGTGGTGGTGATAGTATCGCCCACGATGGCATGAGGGCACACTTGACATGTTCCCCATCGATGGTTCCCATAGACCGGATTAGGTCTATTGACGGCCGTTTGGGAGAAGTTATCAGGTTCAGGCATCTTGCCTCTCACAAGGTAATTTTTTAGATTTTTATTCCTCTTGAAGGCAAAAATTGGTTTAGGTAAGACAGTCTTTTCTTTCTCTAGGTTTAGAAGATGCCAACCAGAGTTGATGATCTGGCGCACTTTGTGATTCAGGCTTGAGTGGCGGGTAATGCATACCAGTTGTTCTTGAGTTTCTTTCTCTTTTGGTAGGAACATGCATTCTCGTTGGAGTACCTAGCCCATTTAAATGAATCTTTGACCAGTCTAGGAGGATATCCTCTGTATAGTAGTTTTTGTTTGAGGATATCGGATTGAATTAAAAAGTCTCCAACATCTGTGCAGTTTCTCCTAATTCCTGCAACGGGGCCCCAACTGCAAAATCTGCATGCTTTTCTGTGGTGCCAATGCCGCCACGGAAAGGCTGAATCCCGCATGCATGCTAATATGGATGGTGATGTCTAGCAGACACTGGCACCATATTCAACCCTTTTCCACCCGGTTGACTCATCTACCAGCGGGAAAGCGGCGGACGGTCTTCCCGTCCGCCGTGGTACCCCCCACCATCATATTATGGCAGGGGGCAAATGGGAGGCGGGCGGGAGTTAATATCAGGCGGATTGCCACCACCATGCACGCGATGGTGATCTGCCTGACATCGTAATAGACCCCTGAGTGAGGAAAGGTGCTGGACACTAAACATATGTAATGTACTATTCCCATTCCAAACTGTATTAAGTCATGGATGGCACTGGATACTAAACATATACATTTTACTATTCTCACTCCAAACTTAGAAAAAGTCAGGGAAGGCGTTGTATTGTAAACATATATAATTTACTATTTCCACTCCAAACTACATTATTTCAGTGAAGGTGCTGGACACTAAACATATTTAATGTACTATTCACACTCCAACCTACATTAACTCAGGGAAGGTGCAGGACACTAAAGATATATAATTTTCTATTTCTACTCCAAACTGTATTGTTTCAGGGAAGGAGCTGGACACTAAACATATATAATTTACTATTCTCACTTCAAGCTCATTAAGTCAGGGAAGGTGCTGGACACTAAACATTTATAATTTACTGTTCCCACTCCAAACTTAAAAATAGTCAGGGAAGGCATTGGATAGTAAACATATATAATTTACTATTCCCACTCCAAACTACATTAACTCAGGGAAGGTGCTGGACACTAAACATATATAATTTACTATTCCCACTCCAAACTACATTAACTCAGGGAAGGTGCTGGACACTAAACATGTATAATTTACTATTCCTACTCCAAACTACATTAACGCAGGGAAGGTGCTGGACACTAAACATATATAAAGTACTATTCTCACTCCAAATTTAAATACGTCAGAGAAAGTGCTGGACACTAAACATATATAATTTACTATTGCCACCCCAAGCTATATTAACTCAGGAAAGGTGCTGGACACTAAACTTTTTAATGTACTATTCCCACTCCAAACTACAAAAAGTCAGAGAAGGTGCTGGACAATAAACATACACAATTTACTATTCCCGCACCAAACTGTATCGACTCAGGGAAGGTGCTGGACACAAAACACATAAAATTTACTATTTCCACTCCAAACTACATTTACTTAGGGAAGGTGCCAGACAATGAGCATATATAATTTGGTATTCCAACTCCAAACTACATTACGTCAGGAAAGATGCTGAACACTAAACATATATAATGCATTATTCCAACTCAAAACTACATTAACTCAGGGAAGGTGCTGGACACTAAACATGTATAAATTTCTATTCCCTCCCAAAATGATATTAACTCCAGAAAATAATACAAAAATATAATTTATGAATGTAATATTATCAAAACAATTATATAAAAACATATCAAATAATACATAATATACATATATTTACATATTCCCATTCATACAAATGTATCCACAAAAATATGATTTTTCTAATTATTTTTATATCATAATCAAAACGAATATATATATATATTTTTAAATCAAAATGTCTCAATTTTAAATACATTTTTTAATTTAAACATAACTCAACAAAATCATTTACAAATTTCAAAAAATATCACAACAAATTTCTTTTTTTAATTTTCGTATTTTTTGAAATAGATAAAAAAATTATTTTAAAACTTTAAAAATATTTAAAAAATACCCCATTATCACCTATAAACCCAACCTCCCACTCTTCAAATTCAAAATGTAATTTTTTTTTCATTTCTTTTTTTTGAAATTTCAAATTTTCATATTAAATAATTTTTAAAAAGTACATTTTATTTTCAAAACACTCCCCACTCTCCTCCCCTATAAATCTAACATCCCGCTCCTAAAACACAATTTAAAATTTCATTAAATTTTATTTAAAAAATGGAAAAATGGAAAACATTTTAAACACTCCCCACCCTTATCCCCTATAAACTCTGGGAAACATCCTTAACCACGATGTTTGAACAACAACTTACCGGAACAACGAAGAGTGAACAACGAAGAGGGCTGAACCACGAAGGTAACATCCACGAACGACGGAACAACGAAGGATGGAACCACGACTTTTAGAACACCGTAGTTGCACGTAGGATAATTTAGGAAAACGTATAAATGGGTAGGTGCAGGGTGTGGGGGGGACTCCCCCCACAAATAGGATAAAAAAAATACATATAGTTAGAAATATAATGTGATGAATACGTTTGTAATAGTTAAGTTTCAAATACAGCTATGGTTGTTTACATTTAAATTACCGGTTTATGTCAGGAGATGGCAGTGTTGCTTTGATTTTAACAATTGTAAATGCTTTCGAATCAAAAACAGAATATGATCAGTGTGCTCGTTTTTGTAAACAGATATCAACTAGTATTTTAGAAAAAAAATGGCATAAATTGAAAAAGTGTCATTATATCTTATTTTTTCATGGATTAGGGAGTAGTCATTTAAAATATAGTGGTTAAGTAATGGTCGTGGTTTAGCCTTCGTTGTTCCAGAAGTCGTGGTTTAGGCAGTAGTTGTAAAGTCATACAATCATAAACTCAACATCCCGTTCCCAAAACACAGTTTTAAAATTCATGTATATAATAAAAAATAAAAATGTAAAATAATTTTTTTAAACACTCTCCACCCTTATCCATTATAAACCCAACATCCCGCTCCTTAAACACAATTTTAAATTTAATTTATATTTATAAAAAAGTTAAACATTTAAAATGTTTTTCTTTTAAAACACTCCTCACCCTTATTCCCTATAAACCCAACGTCCCGCTATTAAAATACAATTTTAAATTTCTTTTATAATAATATAAAAAGTAAAACAATTTAAAACATTGTTTTAAAATGCTCCCCACCCTTATCCCCTGTAAACCCAACAGCCCACTCTTAAAACAATTTTTATAAAACACATACAATTAATTAAAAATCATCAATACATTTAAAATTATACACTATACTAAAAAATTCACAACATTTACATTGATATTTTTTACTAACGATATTTTAAAAAAGATATTTTTAACAAAGATATTTTTTTACAACACAAGTCAATATTAATGACATCGATATTATGAACAGGGATATTTTTGACTTTCAACATTTTGGACTTAATATTATGATCAGTGTGCTCGTTTTTGTAAACAGATATCAACTAGTATTTTAGAAAAAAAATTGCATAAATTGAAAAAGTGTCATTAAATCTTATTTTTTCGTGGATTAGGGAGTAGTCCTTTAAAATATAGTGGTTAAGTAATGGTCGTGGTTTAGCCTTCGCTGTTCCAGAAGTCGTGGTTTAGGCAGTAGTTGTAAAGTCATACAATCATAAACTCAACATCCCGTTCCCAAAACACAGTTTTAAAATTCATTTATATAATAAAAAATAAAAATGTAAAATAATTTTTTTTAAACACTCTCCACCCTTATCCATTATAAACCCAACATCCCGCTCCTTAAACACAATTTTAAATTTAATTTATATTTATAAAAAAGTTAAACATTTAAAATGTTTTTCTTTTAAAACACTCCTCACCCTTATTCCCTATAAACCCAACGTCCCGCTATTAAAATACAATTTTAAATTTCTTTTATAATAATATAAAAAGTAAAACAATTTAAAACATTGTTTTAAAATGCTCCCCACCCTTATCCCCTGTAAACCCAACAGCCCACTCTTAAAACAATTTTTATAAAACACATACAATTAATTAAAAATCATCAATACATTTAAAATTATACACTATACTAAAAAATTCACAACATTTACATTGATATTTTTTACTAACGATATTTTAAAATTGATATTTTTAACAAAGATATTTTTTTACAACACAACAAGTCAATATTAATGACATCGATATTATGAACAGGGATATTTTTGACTTTCGACATTTTGGACTCAATATTATTGCACAATGATATTTAAAACTCAATATTATGTCCACTTACCCAGTTACTCTAGCTATGAAATGTATGAAGCTTTGTTTAAGCAACTGAATATTGATAAAGTCACGTTACAGGCTGTAAGTTATAAGACCCTTCTTTGTTTCATAGAGAAACATTCCATTAATATCTGAAGTGCTAAAGCTTTCAATGCAAACTAAGGGGGTCATTACGATGGCGGACGGAAAACCCTTCCGTGCACCGTGCTTGCGGTAATAAATGCCCGCATGTACTGCAGCATTGCTGCCAGTCAGATTAAGATGCAACACACGTAAAATCTGACCGCGGCAGGCGGAATTCCCATAAGACCGTCTGCCATGGTCGGAGAGCTGCAAATCTGACTGTGGCGGATGGGGAAAGCTGTTCAATGAACTAAAAGGCCGCTACTGCCACGGTATGACCGCACGGCTGATTACGATGAGATGTCGGAGATGGCGGAACGAGCATTGCATTCCGACCGCCGCGGTCACGCTTAAGTAAAATGAATGGCAATGCTCAAAGTTTACTGGTACTCTGCGCTGCCCTCAATCAAATCAGACATGCCCTAATGATACACCCCAACTGTTTCTGACAATGAAAGCCACGGTCAACATGGAACACACACCTGGTGGTCATCACTCATGTGGACACAACCACATACCACAGTATAAAACCCTTCCTGGACCAGCATCCTTTGCAAAGCAGATGCAGAGAGAAAGAGAAAGAGAGAGACAGGACACCATATTCATAGCCATAACACATCACACAGCAGAGCCTCACACCCACCTATCTCCACAAACCACTTCTTCTCCACACACCTGACACACCTCACATAGCTTCACCACCACCTTGCACCCTGCATTGTCAGGCAACATCACTGGCCCTTTATAAGACAAATCATGGACGAAAAATCGTCAGTCAAATAGCAAGGGATATTCAAACAGTGTTCACAGGTTCAATGTTTCAATAGACATTAGTACAATGCGAGCTGCCTCTGTCCTTCTTGACTCCTTAACTCATTTCATTCAATTCTGGCCACTAGACATGACAAAGAATGTCATTTGACTCTCCTTTTCTTTGACATAACATGTGTGTGAGGACTCAACTCAAAGGTCACACTCTATAATCCCTTTACAGGGTGTGCAAATCACTTTAGGCAAATGTATTGGGATGAGTAATGCAATTAGCAATGCGAGAAGGGAAATGCAAATTGTGTTCACAGGTGCGGGTAGCTGGCATCCAGTGCAGTAGCACGCATTGGCCCTAATTGAATGATGCAGGATTGTGGTCACTGCTTCCTGACCTCCGCGGTGCATCACCGCCTATGAGAAAAAGCCATCAGCGAACTGTAAGCCCCAGCGGCTAGCATTTTTTAATCTTGCGGTAGGCATGCTCCGCCACTGCGGGCCCGGCATTGGCCCCAATTGAATGATGCAGGATTGCGCTCTTTGCTTCCTGACCTCCGCGCTGCATCACTGCCTATGAGAATTAGCCATCAGCCAATTGGAAACGCCAGCGCCTAACAATTTTTTAATCTCGCTGTAGGCGTGCACCGCCACTGCGGGGCCAGGCATTGGCCCCAATTAAATGATGCGAACCAGGCTGGCCAATGGTATCAGTTGAGCAACACTGGAACGAGCCCAGGGCCCTTATATATGTCTGTGAAATGTCCATACCTGTCACATGCCGAGAGACACTGCTGCCTGCCATTCCTCACCACAAACTGCTTCTGTACCCCATCTCTGGAACCAGTCATGGCTCGTACTGAGAACATGAGGGCCCTTCTCTTCACCACAGAGAAGCTGGAGGTCCTGGTGGACGCGGTCCTTGGACAGTACGGCTGGCTCTGTTGTGCTCTAGAGGTACTGGTACTTGAATGCTAAACGTGCTTAGAATGCTCAGAAGGCTCACAATATGTTACTGTACAGTGCTATGTGCCTCAAACTGCAAGCCAATATAGGTGCTTTCTGATTTTGTTGTCTGCATTTCCCATACATGACGTACTAGTTGATGCACTTGAGTATGTGTAGAGGATGGCACACTCGTCAATGTTGCAGCTCCATTGGTGCAAAACATCACACATAATTCATTTGGGGCCATATGTATCATCAACCTGATTTGTGATTCTCAAATAGCGATTTTTAAGAAATCGCTATTTGAGAATCGCAAATAGGTATGTATGTACAAAATCGCATTTTTTTGCGATTTCTTAAAATTCCTTAATTGCGATTAGCAAAATGCGAATCGCAATTAAGGAATACTTTCCCATTCATTTCTATGGGCCAGGAGGTCCATAGGAATGAATGGGAATTTCAGCCTTTGCGAATGCGAATTTGTTTGATACATATGGCCCTTGCTGACCATGCCACCCCAGTTTAGAACTGCCCATATGTCAATCAGTCTTGACCTTGTGCCTCATTGGAACAGTCCAGCCTGAACTACCAAGCCAAATCCTCCCTGGACCGGAAGCAAGCATCCTAGGACCAGTGTCAGGGTTTCACCCCTCATCAGCCAGGATAGCTTGATTCCAGTGGCACAGTGAGCCCGGGACCCACGTCTGGGCATAACCAGCGCACTTAGGGCGAGGAAGCAAAAGACCACACAATTGATCAATGGAATGTAGAACAAATCATAACATTCACCCCCAGTCAAGAGAGCTGGGTTAAATCCATCATTCTTTTGCTCACCATGCCACCCCAGTTTAGACCTGGCCATATGCAAATCAGTCTTGACCCTGTGCCTCATGGGAACAGTCCAGCCCGAACTGCCAAGCCAGGTCCTCCCTGGACCGGAAACAAGCATCCTAGTACTGATTTTGGGGTTTCACTGCTCATCAACCAGGATAGCTTGCTTCCAGTGGCACAGTGAGCCCGGGACCCACATCTGGGCTTAACGGGCACACTTAGGGCGAGGAAGCAAAAGACACACAATTGATGGAACGAATGTAGAACAAATCATAACATTCACCCCCAGTCAAGAGATCTGGGTTAAATCCATCAATGGTAATTTTTGCATCTGTCACCCCGAGTGGGACGGGTATGCCTAGACTTGGGTCCCATACTCTCCATGCCACTGGAGTCAAGCTATCCTGTCTGATGAGGGCTGAAGGCCAGAAACCGGTCCTAGGATGCCTGTTTCTAGGCCAGGGAGGTCCTGGTCTGGCAGTTCAGGCTGGACTTTTCCCATTGGGTGCAGGGTCAAGACTGATTTGCATATGGTTGGGTCCAAATTGGAATGGCATAGTGAGCAATACAACAATGGATTTAGGCCCAGATCTCTGTACTGGGGTGAATATATGACATTGTTCTGCAGTCTGTCCATCAATTGTTCTTTTTGCCGTAGCAAAAACGTCACCGACTGGTCAGTTGGTGCGCCGGAGCATGACCCCACTATGGACCCACATCCTGGCAGTGAATACAGCCAGAGCTGGATGGATGCCTGAGGGCCTAACAGCAGCAAGTTGGGGGTGAGTATAGTACAAAGTGTGATGCTGTACATGAAACACTGTACGAATCCCAGCCCAGAGCAAGGCTGTAACGTATACGTTGTGTCTAGTGTAGTGTAATTGTCTCTAAGTTGACTCAGTGGTGAGTGCAGATATTCTGTGCCTGTACAACGTCTAGAGTGTCATGTGGTCAGATAACATAAGCATAAGAGTCAGTCTCTGTGGCATCAACTGTAAGTGAACATCAATGTGCGTCATCTGAGGGTGAATTTCAAGATTGATGTTGTGCATTTCCATGTAATTGATACATCTACAGATTGCTTACCAAATTTTTAACAATAGTTGTGTTGCAGTACCTAAATTAGTGGATGTAAGGATTTCATGTCACTTAACAATAGTTTCCTTTAACTTTCCATCTGAGGGGTTCTATCACTCTGTCACCTCATACTTCAAGTGTGGCACACACAGTGAATTCTGATGTGTAGCTCTCTTAGCTTAAGGCATGTAGATGTGCCTACAGACAAAAGGATGTGATGTTGAGATGCCAACACATGCCTAGCAATTTGGCAGTATGAAGGCAACATGGAGCATGACTGTACAATAAGCATGGTAACATGCATCAGCTGATCATAGAAATATTTTGATTATGCAGACAGTACATGGAGAGTAAATGAGCGCCTTGAGTTCAATCATTTCCTTTTGTATTGCCCAACATGTTTGTGATCCGGCCACTTCACTGAACAGTTTCTCTGTCGCCTACAGAATCTACCGAGGTCAGAGAAGGAGAGGGGCCCGAAACCGTTGGTAAGGCTACTGGTATCACTGCGCCCCGGTAGTACAGCGACACTGAGGGGACCAGCGCATCGGAGGGGGACAGAAGTGCCCTGAAGGAGTCTGATCCAGAAATGCCTACATCCACTTCTTCACACTCCAGGGGTGACTCCTCGGTGTTTTTAGACAAAGGAGGATTGACCTCTGCTTCTTTATCTGCCACACCCCATCCTGAACCCACCCTCCTTGATGCTGCCCCAACTGGTATCCGGGCCCGCTGCCCTAAGAAGGGTCGGGTATCTTCTCCCAGGCCCCGCTGACCAAGCCCCTGTGTCTCCTGCTGCCCTCAGTGTGGAGGCCCTAGCCATCTTGTGGCAGGTGTCTGGCGGGCAGACTTTGCTCCTGCATGCCCTCCAGGATCATGGCAACAAGTTGTCACAGGTTGTTGTTTTCATGGAGGGCATTCATTTGGACATGGACAGCCTGCACGTAACTGTCCAGTCTTAGGCCTCCACACTGACGACAGCCATTCCTCAGTCACAAGTTCACAGTCCGGCTCCTTCCACAACCACCCTGCCAGTGACCCCACCTGACCAGAGTACACACACACCAGAGCACTCAAGCACCAAGCCATCCCCACACAGCAAATGACAAGAGCAGTCCAAGTGGCACAGACATCATCCCCAAGGCACACAAGGAGCACACATGCCAGCCCCACTACGAACCCATCACAGGACACAGAGAAGCAGAAATACAAAACACATGCATCCACATTGCAGACCTCGCCCACCAAAAGCCCTCCAAGATCCAAACCTGATTCTGATTCAGCACAGGAAGTTGTCCTGGCTTGGTGGGCCTGTTGCCTGCCACAAGTGTCCCCCCCACTTGAGAGGGCTGTTGTCCCCAAGACTTCCACTCCCACCCACCGACCACCTAGGCAGCATGGACAGAAAAGCAGTGAGGTAGTGGTAGCTCCAAAACAGGGATAGGGTAAAGGCCCATCCTCCCACCCAAGCGAACCACCAAATCAGAAGGTTTTTCCCGGAAGGATCCAAGAGCACCTGCTCCATTTTCTGGGAAGAAGGAAGCTATTGTGGCCACATCACCTATCCCTTGGCCAAAGAGACTTCGGGATTATCATATCCCCAAGCAAGTGAGCCCCAGCCCTCTACATGAGATATCAGCCACTGAGCCTCCCCACTGCATTTCACCACCTCCCTGAGCGATGACTCCACAAGGTCCAGCCAGCCCTCAGGCTGCCACATCCAGGGATCCCTCTACCTCAACCAATTCTCCCTCTCCTGCGTTTAATCCTCCGACTACCCCAGACAGTCATCCCCCATCAAATTCCAGTTCTCCCCAACTTTGAAGCAGAGTCCCCCTTCCCAACCCATACTTCCCTAAGCGGTGCCTGACGTGCCATTTTACAGGCTCTATCCTGGTGATTTTCAATGGCGGTGGACTGTGTTTCAATCATCTGTGTGGAATTTCAAAGCACACATGTGCAGACTTGAGTTTGGACTGGCAGTTACCCTTAATGTTTTGCTGATACAGAGTTTATGTAATAAAAAATATAATTATGTTCTGATCATTGTCGCTGGCCTTACTAATGATGCAGTACAATTTATGTGTATATGTTCATCGGTTTCATGCTCTGAATTCACACTTTCCCATTGGCATGTACTTAAGTTGATAATGCAGGTGTTACCGGAGGTTCCGGCATTTAATGTCCACTTTTGACTCTGAGGATTGATGGGGGCAAGCTGCTTGTCTGTGATGGTCCACTCTGGTCCTGTTCATTATGTTGGCTGAGCTCGACTTATTCACACTGTCAGATTTGTTTGATCTCCATCAAGAGAAGCTATTCCAATTTGCATGATGACTTGAGGGGTAGACAGGGTACAACATATCTGTGTGATCTATCTTGATGTATACACACCAGTGTAGGTGTGTTGTCATCTTGGATAGGTATGGCCTCAAAGTCAAATGGATGGATGTACATGTGCGCACTGGAGTCATCAGACAGTGTGGGTGTCATGTTGATGTGTATGTGCCCTTGAGCATTGCCCTTTCTCACATGTACGATCCAGTTGATGAGTGCCTGTTTGTTTCCATGGTCAGACACCTTCTGGAGTGTTTTTTGCACATGCTGGGGTTCTTGCCAAAGCAGCGTGCAGTGTGTCATTGTAACCTCGCAGTCCTAGGGTACACCTACATCTTATCCACATCATTTGTGAGTATGCAGAGTGTGTCAATGCAATGTCTGTATTGCGAGTCTTGGAATCCGGCCTAGCTCTTGCTTACCTTTGTTCTCACTGTGCTGCATGTCTCTGTAATACAAACATGATATGTGAGTTTTCACATGAATTGCTGTCACTTTCGACTTTGTAGGCTCCAATATGTGTTGGTTTGATTTATAGCAGTCCCAGTCATACCATTGGGGCCTACACAATGTGAGATAATCCACTATGGCTTTTTGCTCTGTACACTCCTCACCTGTACAATTCACGTGTATACACCACTTCAGTCAAAACATGTGCCCCTGCATGCGATGCAAATGTTTGTCCCTACATACCACTCCAAAGCGTGACACTGTACTGTGTGCAAATGATTTGTATCCAGAAGCATTCTGGCCTTCAGCACTGTTTCAGTATTTGTAATGTACTCTTTGAGCCTACTTTATTTCAGTCATGATTGCTGATGTACAGTACAGATGAATTTCCAGCACAATCATCTTGTCTTGTTCCAGCATGGATGTTTGCCTGGGTTGTGTAGCAGTAGGTGATAGAAAACATGTGTAGCTGTTTGCTGCAACACTGCTCCCAATACTGGGCAGGCACCTTGCTCACTTTGCACTCTGCAGAGCATACACTCCCAGCCACAAAGCAAATCTGCCACCTTGTGCTGGATCTGAGCTGTGTGAGTGGTGCTTGTAGGTGGGGGAGGAGGGTGCAGTGTGCCAGGAGGAGTCAGCACAAGGCAGCCTTCAAGAGTTCTGAGGGTGTCACTCATGTAAACTGAGGGAGTCTCACACATTACCTTTCGCAGGTTTCCCCAAACATCATATACCAGGCCCTGCCTAATCGCTCGCTGGGAGTTGTTGTACCGGGGTTGCATGCATGGAGATGTTTTGGACGTACCTCTGCTGTAGAGCTCAGAGGCGTCTTATCTGTTGGTAGTGCATCAAGTAGAGCAGCGGAAAGGACTGTAGAGATGAATCCATGGTGGCTCTGGTCGCATGGAGGTGTTCTGGGCCGACTTTTTCTCTCCGTAGTTGTGCTTCCCCCATCCACGATAAGGTGGTTTTAACTGTGCGGTGGGATGGGCTGTTTGATACATCGTGATATGTTTGGCAGATGGAATGTCATTCCGCCAGTCCTGCTCTATTGGCTCCGTCCTGCACCCTTGCATAACAAAAAAACGTGAGGAGCCTGAAACATCGCGGCGGTTGGAAAATGGACTATCTTGGGCAATTGTAATATGGCGGTCGCAAGGACCGCTGCCGCAGTGGAAAAATCAACATTTTGCACTACTGCCACCACTGTGGATGAACTTCTGTACGCCATTGTAATCGATCCCTAAATCACAAGCTGTATTTCAGCATTCTGTTCACTTTAAGATGCATGTTAATTCAGTACAAATGCTACTTTGCAAGTTCAAAACATTTTTGCAAATTAAATCTAAATTCTATAAAGAGGTCAAATCTAAACTAAACACATTTAAAGCCAACTATGAGTTAATTGTGGATGGGTTTACATGAATCATTAAATGGAAAGCATCTGACTTTTCACTATTCCAGCACCAAATGTCTGCCTGTCACTTTTAAATACAGTTTTATGTCTGAAGCTCAAGGTAGCTTTTATCATTTGTAATGACACTCTCTCAGAAGCATCCTCTATCACGTTGTTCGATTGGTAGAAGTGTCTGGAGGTGAATAACAAGCAAGAGGCTGTACTCAGGAGAAAGTGGCATTGGAAACTACAGAGCAACAGGTTTACAGGTCGTCATGTCTATTAGGGTTGCTCATCATTGAGATATTTCGCCCTGCGGCGATAGCTGGGATTTGGGTGTGTGCTGGGCTTTATGAAACATTTAACATCTTTGCCACGGGATGTAAACCTGCACAGCACTGCTTGCATGCAGGTCCTGAACAAAAGACTGACTGCGGTTGCCTATTTAGTTGCAGGGCATGAAAGACAGCAACGTGTAATAGTGTATAAATTGGATATGGCCATAAGCATGTATCAACTTGAGGCGTCTGAACATAACAGAGGATTATGGGAAAGTAAGTGTATCAAATACAGTTTGATTTATTTGATTTATTGCTAGGCTTGCAGTACCAGGATAACGCAATGTGAAAACACCTTTTATTTAAAGAAATAAAAAAACATATGATTGGAATAAGAACTATTTTGGGTGTCTTTCAGCATGTAGTCACAAAGCAGTGTAATATTGTAGGTGTGAAGAAATTAGGTATAGATTTGATTGTTGGGGGGTACTAGAAGTGGTGGTACATACTATGAGCAGCTGCATCAGAAGTGTTTTACTATACCAGTGTTTGCGGTATAAAATCCTACTTCATTTCTGAGCACCACATTGTCGAATATGACTTGTAAAGTACGATGATGGCTTTAATGTTAAACCCACACCTGTTTTGTTCGTTTATGGATATTGGTTTGTTTGGTTGGGGTGGGGTGTTATTTTTTTTATATTAAAAGACAAAGTTGTGGGAAAGATGAATCACGTTCCAGTGGTAGTTTTCTTTCCAATGAATCTGGGAGAACATGTTTTAATAAAGAATGTGTGGAAAAGTTGGAAAGGGAATTCTTACATTACGTATATAAAGAATATAGAAGTCGTTACGTATTAGCAGTCTCTATGAAACATGGTTTCATGAGTGAATATGAAGTATTTCACACTGCGCTGTTTTGCTTTTGAGGGTGTGATGTACATGAGAGAATTCCACAGTTAAAAGAAGCACTACACGGGGGTGAAAGGTCATATTCCTTTGAAATAAGCATGATACACAAGCGAGCAAAAAGAAAGTTGGTCTGGAAGAATGTTATTATTTGAGAAACTTGGTGAAAACATTAGAGCAGGTTGCTCCAACGAGCTGCTCGTAAACTACCAGTAGATCTCCTGTTTGTGAATATCTCTCCTGTATGCAGCCCAGCCTGCTTATATAGAAGATTTTGCTTGGGGGAATTATCATTTGGACTTCAAATTTATAAAGTATTTATTTGAGACAAAAAAGTGTGTATTTTCAGAACTCACAAATCGATGTTTGGAAAAGAATGATTACATTTTCTAAATGCATTTAAAGCTATTATCTGATTTGGAGAGATTTATTTTCTCATATTATTACGCTGGTGCCAAAGGATTACAGCTAAGGCTATATTAACCATGTAGATGTATTCCAAGTTAAAAAAGCTTTTCTTTTTTCTTTTACTGCTGGAAACCCTGCCTACTGTACTAAGAAACAAGGGAACCCAATTGCAATGATCAGGGACCTTGGGTATTAATGAGTTTTAAACATGCTTGTCCCAAACAAGCATAAGAGCATAAGGAGATGAATATAGACTCAGAATCAGTTCTATATTTATGATGTCCAGCCGGACAGAATCGATTTAATATTTTGTATTTTATTTATTAATTTTATTTAACAGTTCACAGCAGTGTACATAATCCAGTATTTGTTAAAATATAGCATTGAGAAAAAAATAAGCGATCAGCAAAAAAGAAAACATCACAAAGGTATTAACCATTAAGATAAATACCAGAAACGATTGTCAAATTTCAGATAGTGCAGCCCAACAACTAGCACTTCATCACAGATATCACATCAACAGAATTAGCCTTGTACACCAAAACAGCCCACATCATCACGCCCTTAATTAAGTGACATAATTCGGCTCAGTGATACTAAACATCATTTGACCTGTCCACCTCCCCTGCCAAAAGATATAATTTATTAACCCTGGATGGTGAACTACGCTCCGCTTGCGGAGTTTCCGTAGTTCGGCAACTTCGCGGTTTGCGGAAAGCACGAAGTTGCGGAATACTACACAATCTACAGTGTAGGGTAGTTGGTTTTCTTCCTCGCGCTAAATATGCATTTTTGCGGGCGCGGTAATGACTTATCGTGATTCTGCGTTTGCTGACTCGATTTTCTATCTGTTCGCGTGCGCCTCGAGGTTTGGAATCCGGCCGCATGATCCCGCGAGGTTGTGCGAACGTGAACAGGTCATTTGGACGCTCTATTTTTCTTTCGGCGGCAGTGTTGGTAAGAGCGCGTTCCCGAATATGCAGAAACTACAATCTAGCAAAGAATATCTCTCGAGCACGATAAAACCTTCTAAAAAATGATCACTTTGCTCAGAAAAACTCCTCAGATTGTGATTTGGCTGAAGTCTTTTGTGCAAGGAATCCTTTTTTTTCTACTCTTTTTTTCAAGAGGAAGGAAGCGCCCCTGAGTTTCAAACTTCCTGTTCCTGTCCAGTAGGCTCCTTTCAGTGCTTTGTCCATGTGCTGTTCACTTTCATTTGGATTTGGAGCTGGAAGGATCACTTTTTGTGTATGTCTGCTGCATAATATCATTGGATTGGATTTATTGAGGACTTTTGGATTTTGGGATATTATTTTACAAGCAAGTTGGAGAATTGGTGTACATGTTTGTTTGATTGGAGCTTTTTTTACCTACAGTTTTCTAGGCATTTCATAGTTTTTAAAAATTACTGTTGTGGGTGGCCTGTACTTTCATTAGGGGCCTAGGTGTATTTCTTTGAAATTTCAGCAGTAGGCCCAGAGGTACCCATGGGTCCAACCATGTTTCTGTGGTGTCTGTTGAACTTCAAGTTTAACATCATGGATGGCATTGGATTGAATTGCAAAATGTGGTATTTGGAGTGGAATTTCAGTTTTTAAGTGTGTGTTAATTAGATATGGCTTTTCAGCCAGTAGGTAACAATAGGAGTTCAGCTGGCGGAGTTTTGGCAACTCTGCACAGCGCTACAACGCGGACTTACAGTTTTTGTCTTCTTCACGCGTTCAATCTGCGTGTTCGCGCATGCGATAGCGACTTTTTGTACAGATCGCGATGCCGAACACGTCGAATTTGCAATCTGGCGAACAATATCTCTCGAGCTGCATAAAACCTTCTCGAAAATGATGATTTTGTTCATTTTGCTAAACAAACTCCTCAGGTTGTCATTTGGCTTTAGTTTTTGGAGTATGGAGTCATTTTTCTTTTTTACAATTTTTTTAAAAGAGAAAGGAAGTTCTCCAGAGACTCTAACTTCCTGTTCCTGTCCTTTGTATGTACTTTCTTGTTATTGTGGGTGGGCTGACCATGTGAGTGGTGGCCATTTTGTGAAGTCAAGCATTGTGCTTTTGCCATGGGACTGCATTGTCTGTCTTCTCTTTCTTTTCATGTTGTTGTGGGTGGCCAGGCCATGTGGTGGGGGCCATTTTGTGGGACCAGCCACTGTGCTTTTGCCATAGACCTCCAAACTTGTGGTCTAGTCTTCCAGTAGGCCCAGACTCCCAGAGTTACTCATCAAGGGAGCTTGAAGCAACTGTTTCTATGTTGGCTGTTGAGTTTAAACATCATTTAGGGCTTGGATGGCACTGGATCGAATTCCAAAATGTGGTTTTTGGGGTGTAGTTAACTTTTTGGGTGTGTGTTAACTAAATGCCTTTGTTGCATGTGTATGTGTTGTTGTGTAACTTTCCAACCTTTTCAGCCATGCAGATTTTCTTTTTTGCATTAAAGCTGTGTTGTGTAACAGGCATCCTTTGTCTGGCAATATAGTGATATAGGCCTGCTTGAGTTCATTCAATGTATGTACTTTCTTGTTATTGTGGGTGGGCTGACCATGTGAGTGGCGGCCATTTTGTGAAGTCAGGCATTGTGCTTTTGCCATAGTCCTGCATTGTCTGCCTTGTATTCCTTTTCTTTTTTTTGTGAGTGGCCTGGCCATGTGGTGGCAGCCATTTTGTGGGACCAGCCACTATGCTTTTGCCATAGGCCTCCAAGCTTGTGGCCTATCTGCCAGTAGGCCCAGAGGTACTACTCATCATCAGTCATCATGGGTGCATGAAAGTTAAACAACTGTTTTTGTGTTGTCTGTTGAATTTTAACATCATGCATGGCATGGATGGTTTTGGACTGAATTGCAAAATGTAGTTTTTGGAGTGGAATTTCAGTTTTTGAATGTGTGGTAAATAAATAGGGCTTTTCAGCCAGTAGGTAACCCTAGGAGTTCAGCTCGCGTAGTTTTGGCAACTCTGCACAAAGTGACAATGTGGACTTACAGTTTTTGTCTTCTTCACGTGCTCAATCTGCGTGTTCGCGCACACGATAAGGATTTTTTGTACAGATCGCGATGCCGAACACACCAAATCTACAATCTGGCGAACAATATCTCTCGAGCTGCATAAAACCTTCCCGAAAATGATGATTTTGTTCATTTTGCTAAAAAAACTCCACAGTTTGTCATTTGGCTGTAGCTTTTAGAGCATGGAGTCAATTGTATTTTTTTTTAATTTTTTTTAAAAGAGGAAGTAAGTTCTCCAGAGACTCTAACTTCCTGTTCCTGTCCTTTGTATGTACATTCTTGTTATTGTGGGTGGGCTGACCATGTTGGTGGCGGCCATTTTGTGAAGCCAAGCATTGTGCTTTTGCCATAGGCCTGCATTGTCTGTCTTCTCTTTCTTTTCATGTTGTTGTGGGTGGCCAGGCAATGTGGTGGGGGCCATTTTGTGGGACCAGCCACTGTGCTTTTCCCATAAGCCTCAAACTTGTGGCCTAGTTTTCCAGTGGGCCCAGACTCCAGGAGGTACTCATCAGGGCTGATTGAAGCAACTGTTTCTATGTTGTCTGTTGAATTTAAACATCATTTAGGGCATGGATGGCATTGGATTGAATTAAAAAATGTGTTTTTGGGGTGTAATTAACATGTTGGGTGTGTATAAAATAAATGCCTTTGTTGCATGTGTATGTGTTATTATGTAACTATCTAATCCTTTTTAGCCATGCGGATTTCCTGCATTAAAGCTGTGTAGTGTAACAGGCATCCTTTGCTTTGCCATATAGTGATATAGGCCTGCTTGAGTTCATTGTTTTCCGGGCCTTGCCCTTGTGCCTGTGATGAGTGACCATGTGGTTGGGGGCCATTTTGTGGTGGTAGTTTTAGTAGTGTTCTGTTTTTGCTACATAGGCCTGCATGTCCTTCCATTGTTCCTCTTGGCTTACTGCTTCTATCCCCATTGCCAGCTGCAGGTCCCTGATGCTGCATCCATCCCACATGATGCACAAATTAAGGCCAGACTGGTTCCACTGCATTTGTACTTTTGTTCTTTGCGTTTCTTACTCTTCCTGAGTGTACACAGTACACTAGTAGTAATTAAAATTAAAGCACAACAAATTCCATGTTTGACTGATGTTTTTCTGGCTTTTTTGCGTTTAGGTGCACAAAAGACTGAGGAGGAGGTGTCTGTCATCATCGCCCATTGTTCTGCCAGACAGATGTCCTGCTGTTGTATGCGACGTGATACAAAAGGGGATGATGGACGGAACGTTTGAGCGAATCAAACACTCACCCCCAGTCAACTGATCTGGGGTTAATCCATCACCATTCTTTAGGTCACTGTGCCACCCCAGTTCAAACATGGCCATATGCAAATCAGTCTGACCCTGTGCCTCATGGGAACAGTACAGCCTGAACTGCCAAGCCATGTCTTCCCTGGACCGGAAACAAGCATCCTTGGACCGGTTTTGGGTTCATAACCCTCATCAGCCAGGCTATCTTGATTCCAGTGGCCAAGTGAGCAGAGGACACACGTCTGAGCATACCCTGCCAACTTAGGGTGAACAAAGCGATACAAAAGGGGATGATGGACGGAGCATTTGAGCAAATCAAACACTCACCCCCAGTCAACTGATCTGGGTTTAATCCATCACCATTCTTTAGCTCACTCTGCCACCCCAGTTCAAACATGGCCATATGCAAATCAGTCTGACCCTGTGCCTCATGGGATCAGTCCAGCCTGAACTTCCAAGCCATGTCTTCTCTGGACCGGAAACAAGCATCCTGGGACTGGATTCGGGTTCATAACCCTCATCAGCCAGGCTCCCTTGATTCCAGTGGCAAAGTGAGCTTGTTCTCCCTAAGTTGGCAGGGTATGCTCAGACTTGAGTACCTTGCTCACTTTGCCACTGGAATCAAGATAGCCTGGCTGATGAGGGTTATGAACATGGCTTGGCTGTTCGGGGTGGACTGTTCCCATGAGGCACAGGGTCAGACTGATTTGCATATGGCCATGTCTGAACTGGGGTGGCGGGGTGGCGGAGTGAGCTAAAGAATGGTGATGGATTAAACCCAGAACAGTTGACTGGGGGTGAGTTTTTGATTTGCTCAAACGCTCTGTCCATCATCCCCTTTTGTATCGCGATGTATGCGATGTGACGTGTGGTGTGACCTGTCCAGACATCTCTGCAACTTGTGCAACTGACTGTTGCTAACATCTGAAGAAGTTGGGCCCAAAGAAAGCAGGTACCAGGTCCTCCAAGACCAAGAAAGTTGCTGAGAAGAAGGAACAGAAGAAGGAAGTGACACTTAAGTCTGGTGTTCCCCCCAACACCTTTTTTCGGAAACCAAAAATTACGCCTGCAGCAGCGGTGTCGGGGGGCAAGCTGGGGGCAGCACCTCTGCATCAGTGGGCCCAACCCACCAACCCAGGCCCAAGCAGATGAGTGTGGAAGAGGTAGCCAGCCTAAAGGTGGAAAGCAGTGATGCTGAGCCTGACCTATCTCAAAGTAGTACACAATCAACGCAGGAGGGAACACAGCAGATAAGTGGTGAACAACAACAGCCACAACCACCACCCGCAATAGTAGTTGTTGTTCCTCCTGAAGTAGGAGCAGTTCAGGAAATTGAGCCTCATTCAGTGGAAGAAGAAGAGGAAGCCACTCATTCCGGAGATCCATTGTCTTCCAAATCCCCAGCCAGGAAAAGGAGGGCTAGTCCATTGAGTTCTTTGCCAAGCATCCCTACTGATGATCTAGATCTCACTTTGGAGCCACAACAACCTGAGCATGAGAGGGAGACACATCCCAAGACCAGGATAGGGAAAAGGAAGATTCCAGAAAGCCTTAGACTTATGGATGTTGATGTAGAACAGCAGGATAATGATGATGAGTCAGTCATCACGAACATCACTGCCAGCCGGAGGACATGGAGACCAACATTATTACCCTATCCAGAATGGCAGTGATGTAGTACGCATACCTCCAACACAGGTAACTCCAACACGACCTCCGGATTCCATATTTACATTAGAAAAGGCCGGCAGCGTCCTACATCCAGAACAAGCACCACCTCAGCAGAAGTAGGTAGTGGTACTGCACAGCCACAGAGTCAAATTGGAAGTGGCACCTCCAGCAGGAGACAAAAGTTAAGCTCCCCAGTGTGGGACTTCTTTGTGATTAGCGAAAAGGATGAGAACATTGCTATATGCTCCATTTGTCATACCTCTGTTAGTGGAAAGCTTGGTACAAACTATGGTACCGGAGGCCAAATGACCCATCTGAAAAAACACCAGGCAATCAACTGGGAGGACCACCTTTGTCGCATAAAAACTGGAACCATTGCTGTTGGTGGGGATAAACGAGTAGAAGGGCCGCTCTCGGTGGAACAGGAAGAAGAAGAAGAGGGAGACATTCTCTTTGGTAGTGGTACACAAAGTAGCCCTGTCCCCATCACTGCAGTGGTACCGCCCACATCCTCAGCAACATCTCAGTGGCACAAGAGTAAGAGTCAGCCTGAGACACCAAGGAGTACTGCAATGAAAAAAAGTGCGGTGTTGAGCCTAACAGAAAGGAATACCACGTAGCCTACCATTCTTTGCATGTTTACTAGGCTGGAAGGGCAGTACAAATGCAACCACTCAATAGCACGTTTGTACAATGCGAAGCTGGCTAAGATGTTAGCACTGGACCTTCTCCCTTTTTCTTTTGTTGAAGGGGTGGGTTTTCTGGAATTTGTGACAACCATCTGCCCAAAATGGAACGTTCCCAGCCGCTACTATTTCGCCAGAGTTGCTGTTCCAGCACTACATTACGACATGCTGGAATTGCTTGGAAAAGCCTTAAAACAGAGTGCTGTTCAGAGTATTCTCCTGACAACAGATATGTGGACCAGTTGCCAAGTCACTGCTTACATGTGCATCACTGCACACTGGATCTCTTTTTCGGGTGTTAGAGAAAAGATATCTGCAGGTGTTGACACTGCTGAGATTTTTAATGACACTCGCAAACATGCAACTGTAGCCATGTTTGCTATGGAGAAATCTCTTTATGCTGCAAACATTTTGGGAGAGTTTAACAGCAAGGGCTTTGAGTGGCTGCGACGAAGAGAGCTTAACATTGGTTTTGTTGCCGCAAACAATGGCAGTAATGTAGTTAAGGCCATGAAAGATGGTGGCTATTTCAGGGTCCTGTGTTTGGCACACTGCATTAATATTGTTGTTCAAGACTTTCTGACAAATGAAAGTAAAGTCAATAAGTTACTGACCACATGCAGAAGAATATGCACACATTTCAACCATTCTTTTAAAGCCCGGAAGCAGCTGAAGGTCATTCGACGTGAGCATAAAATGCCAGTCAAAGCACTCATCCACAGGGTTCCAACGAGTTGGAACTCAACTTATTACATGCTTGATTATCTGTTTGAGCAGTACATACCACTTAATGCTTATGTCATGAAAAGAATATTAGGGTATCCTACTGTGAAAGCCATGACCATAGAGATGGGCCAATGAGACCTCGTTAAATGCCTGACAGAGATGCTACTTCCTTTTGAGGTCTTCACACGTGAAGTCAGCAGGGAGGGCTGTACTATGGACCAAGCTATCCCATTGTTGTACATGCTAGAGCAACAGTTGAAGGAGGTGTCTGAAACGTACGAAGGTGTGGATGACAAAGTAGACGCATATCATTAAGCCTTAGCCGTTCGCTTATCTGAAAATACAAGGATTCAAAATAACATTGTGTCACATTGACATTACATAAGTATCACAATTTTGGATCCACAATACAAATTATTTCTGAACAGTAATGCAGTAATTCCTTTTTCCGAAGTGGATGTTGCCAAGTACAAAACTTTGATAGCTCCGGAAGCCACTGATTTAAAAAACAAACAGCTCTTTATTAAGGGCCTGCCACCCTAGGATAGAGCAAGTACTACAGGGCATCCAGAGTCAAGTTCTACTTTAGAGCCTGAGAGCAGTGTGTTTGCCTGCCAGCAGTCACCAACACAACCAATAACATGAACAGCAGCACCAACAGGATCATCAGTCACATAAAACAAATGGTAACTGATTGGTTTCTACAGAATGGTTTGGTAAGTCTATTGCTGATGCAAAGATAAAAGAGGCCAAGCAAATAGGAGCAGATGGTCCAGGCCTATCTGGATAAAACAACAGAGGTCTTCATGGAGCAAAGCCCATTGGTGTATTGGTATGGGAAAAGAAGCCGATGGTCAGTGCTTAGCGGGCTGGCGATAAAGTATTTGTCTTGCCCTGTCACAAGTATCTCTTCTGAGCGTGTTTTCAGTGCTGCTGGTGCCATTGTAACTGTGAAAAGGACCAGTCCCTCGCCCAACAGCGTGGAGAGGTTAACTATGATCAAAATAACTCAGCACTTCATACCACCGGAGTACAAAATACGTGAATCACAGCATGAAGAGGAGAGCGACTTAGAAAGACATAAGTAGTCGGTTACATGCCCTACTTTGTCCAAACCACCAGAGTTTGAGGACAAGCTCCTCTTCCCTGACAACTAGGCTTTCAAATTGTTACTTTCTTCCTTCCTTTATTTGTGTGTGTATCTGTCTTTCTGGGTCAAATCAAATCACAACAAATCCATCACCACTGCCTCCTATTTTTATTTCCCTATTGGAGTTGCACGTCTGTGCATTTAACTGTCCATTCCACTCCTCAGAGTCCTCCTTCATCTTCCTGACTCGCCCTAAATACATTTCCATCAAGCCAGACATTGGACAGAGATGGAGAATAGTACAATAAATGTTGCCTCTAACAGTCTCTCCATAAGCAGTGAAACGTAAGTGACTATAGCTATCTTCTGTTTTGTTTCCGAGCCAAAACTCATCTCTGTCCTAAGCCTACCACCTCTGTCTGCAGGCATCCACAACTCTTCACTGTCAGAACATGAGCAGGCCTCCAAAAGTAAACTCATCACTGTCAGAAGGCTAGGCATCTGATCTGACTGGGGGTGAATGTTTTGCCATTGTGCAATATTCCGTCCATCATATTGTGGGTTTTGCTGTTCACCGTATGTGTGAAGGGTATGACCAGACGTGGGTCCCGTGCTCACTACGCCTCTGGAGTCAAGCTATCCTGGCTGAAGACGGCTGATAGCCAGAAACTGGTCCTAGGATGCTTGATTCCGGTCCAGGGAAGACATGGCTTGGCAGTTCGGTCTAGACTGATTTGCATATGTCCATGTCTGAACTGGGGTGGCTTGGTGAGCAAAATAACAATGGATTAAACCCAGATCTATGACTGGGGGTGAATGTTTTGCCATTGTGCAACATTTGGTCCATCATATTGTGTGTTTTGCTGTTCACCCTATGTGTGAAGGGTATGCCCAGACGTGGGTCCAGTGCTCACTACGCCACTGGAGTCAAGCTATCCTGGCTGAAGACGACTGATAGCCCGAAACCGGTCCTAGAATGCTTGATTCCGGTCCAGGGAAGACATGGCTTGGCAGTTCGGTCTAAACTGATTTGCATATGTCCATGTCTGAACTGGGGTGGCTTGGTGAGCAAAATAACAATGGATTAAACCCAGATCTGTGACTGGGGGTGAATGTTTTGCCATTGTGCAACATTCCGTCCATCATATTGTGTGTTTTGCTGTTCACCCTATGTGTGAAGGGTATGCCCAGACGTGGATCCCGTGCTCACTACGCCACTGGAGTCAAGCTATCCTGGCTGAAGATGACTGATAGCCAGAAACCGGTCCTAGGATGCTTGATTCCGGTCCAGGGAAGACATGGCTTGGCAGTTCGGTCTAGACTGATTTGCATATGTCCATGTCTGAACTGGGGTGGCTTGGTGAGCAAAATAACGATGGAATAAACCCAGATCTGTGACTGGGGGTGAATGTTTTGCCATTGTGCAACATTCCGTCCATCATATTGTGTGTTTATCTGATCTGACAGCCAAAGAGAAGAGCAAGACAGGTAATGATTAATGAATTATACCATGCATTGCATTGAATGCTTGCTGACTCTGAGCGAATGTGCATGAAGTCAAACTATACTAGTTAATCTACAAAGTAAAAGTGACTCAAGTGACAGTCAATATTTCTTTGTTGTTTAATAACCACATTGTACTCCTACTACTACAGGTGCAGGCCAATATCCGTTGCAATTTCTCTTTTTTGTTTTCCTTTTTTTGTCCTCATTTCACTTTAAGCATCTGCAAATTTGCATAGGAAAGTCCACCTTTCAACCTGGGCGCCCTGGGTCTATGCTCTTGCATTCGCTTTTAGGCCGACTAGGCCAGCTTCATTTGTGCGAGGCTTAGTGTAATCATTGGACCTCGTGCACTTAGACTAGCCTCATTTCAGTACCCCAAGTGATTAGTGGCCCCCAGATGTTCCCCTCCCCTTGGACCAATCTCGCCATGCACAATGCTGCTCTTAACCAGGTCTCATATTGCAGTGGCTCAGGATCTTTCCACAGCCTGAAGATCTCTCTACGGGCTACTAATATCAAACACAGGAAAAAAACAGTCAACTTATTAGATAATTGGTATATAGGATTATTCTCAATACCAAATACAACTAATGTCAGATTAAGCTTAATCTTAACTTTAAAAACTCCCTCCAACGCCCTCCCCACGTTTCCCCAAAAAGTTCTTAAGAATATACAATCAAAAAAGATATGTGTATCATCAGCCTCTACTAAACCGCACCTAGGACATTTAGGAGCTAATGTAGAAACAAACCTAGCAATTTTTTGGGGGGTATAATACAATCTATTTACCACAAAAAAATGTTTTTTCTTTAAAGAAGCTGATTTAACATACTTATATAAATTATGAAGAAAGGGAAACAACAAATCAACAGAGACATCTTCCATAGGTGATACACTCCATACCTTATAAGGAGGAGGAAGAGCTATATCCTCTGCATCAATTACCGCTCTATACCATATCCCTACTTCCTTTTTTGGGGGGTTTACATTTTGGAGGATATTCTCGATCTCCCAGTTTCCACCAATAAGATCTCTCGCAGCAGCGAACCAAGAGCATATTTGCAAGTATTTGAAGCGGGAGAGGGAGTCTCCTGTTTTAGCTTTTAACACCTCCCATGGTGTCAAAAACAATAAAGCGGCAGGGTCAGACGCGCTCCCGGGAGAGGTATATAAAATCTCGGGAGAAGTTATCGTGCCCAGCCTCAGAGAGTTGTTTAATTTTATCCTCAGCCCTGAGGGTAGAAATCCCCCTCCATGGAAGGAAGCAATAATTGTATTGATTTCGAAGCCTGGTAAAGACCCCCTTAGACTGACTCATATAGACCTATCTCCCTGCTGAACGCAGACTATAAGATCTTCACTAGCATTTTGGCAGGGAAATGCCCTGTATGCGTGAGCCCCGACCACGCTCATCAAACAACTACAACACATCCAAAACGCCTGATCCTCGACATACCACACCACGGCCACATCACCCACCCACCTGAGAAACCTGCACTGGCTTCCCGTCAACAAGAGGATATCCTTCAAGCTCCTCACCCACGCACACAAGGCACTCCACAAGACCGGCCCAGCCTACCTCAACAGATGTCTCTCCTTCTACATCTCGAACTGCCAGCTACGACCTCTCACTTACCACCGTCCCGCGCATCCGAAGAACAACCACCGGTGGGAGATCCTTCTTCCACCTCGCCGCCAAGACATGGAACACCCTCCCACTGAGCCTATGACAGACCCAAGACCTGCTGACCTTCAGGAGGACACTCAAGACCTGACGGTTTGATCAGTAGCGCCCCCCCAGCGCCTGGAGACCCTCGCGGGTATGTAGTGCGCTTTACAAATGATTGATTGATTGATTGATTGCATTGGAGTCACTCACTACAGACTGAGTTGGTGTTGGACAACACTTACACGTACCACACCATGATGATGACCATACTATATTTGCACGCAGTCAGTCAGTTGCATCTGAGATGATTGATGGACTAATTGCGTTTCATGAACTGGCATAAAAGGTAAACAGTACACAACAATTTAACAAGAACCGCAGCAGACCTAGGCTACATGTCCGTGTAGTGGTAGAGTCGAGAGTAGTGGTATGACTGACAGTGGCGCATTGATTTAGTCACTTGATTTGGAAAATGCTAGGTTGCTATATATGCCTTTTGTCTGGCTCTGTCAACATTTAAAGTAAATGGAGGTTGGGTCACGGCCCGGTGCCGTGGGCCTGTCCTGTGCTGGCTCCTGTTCTGTTGCTGTTGTAGCTTAATGCTGTGTAAATGGAGTAAACACGATGTATCCAAGCCACCTCAGTCTGAAAGTGTTCTCGCTCAAGAGTCTTGTCTTCTTGCACTCCACTGTAATTGATGCTTTTTAAAATTTATTTATTTTTCAATACCCCTTTTGTTTTTCCATCTACACTTACAGGCTGGCCTTTACCCAGTGCTATTATACTGGGAACAACAACCCACACTTACCTTACCAATCCGCATCAGGCAGGCAGTGGCACCGAAGAGTGATGTGCAGAGTGTCCATGGAAGGGAGGACCAAGATGAATGACGAGATGCAACTCCACAATTGGACCTAGATAATACAATAACTTTAGTATCATTCATTATTCGTCTTTTAAATAATTGTAATCCTTTTTTCTCATCAATCATTACGACTGTGTGTTGTTGTGTTGTTGTTTGTTTGCTAATTGATCCCTATAACTAATTTTTTAATTTTGTTTGCTAGCTTTAAAAGTAAGCCCAGTACAGCATGTATTTTGGGTCTTTCTGAGGGCATACAGGCAAGGCAAATGTCATACAAAACTGCTGCCCTGTACTGTCTAATTGTGTAGTAGTAGTTAGTAAGTACTACTCATTAACCATCAAGTTATCTTCATCATGCATACATTTCCTTTTTAGCCCTTTATAGATTTATTGGATAGTGGATCATGGTCGTCTTCCAAGATTGTGTTTTACTTTTGTTGTGTTCATGCGTACTGTTTTTCTTTGTCAAACCTTTCCCCAAACCCCGCTTTCCATTTATTCATCAAACCCTAACCCTCTTCCCCCGGGGTGTGTGATTTATATTGAGGTGTGATGTGACTACATTAAATGTACATCAACAATTGATCACACGCTTGCTGGGGCAAATGTGGTGAAAGCAACACTAACTCAATTTCAAGGCAGGGTGAGGATCTTCTTCTGCTTGCCCACCCATGCTCAGTCTATGTACAATCCAATTTTTTTTCCCAACGGGACCCACCTAATACATCATAATTCATTGCTGGCATTGATTGGATTCATCATCAAATTCAACATCCTACCACTAAGCATGGGCGTAAAATCCGCTCCGATCGCGGATTTTTCGGATTTTTGGCAAATTCGCAATCCGCGAACTCTCGCGAATTTGTCGAAAATCCGTGAATCCGCTCGCGGCGGATTTTTTGCTTGGTTGCGGCGCGCGGCGTGGTGCACGGCGTTCACTTTCCGTCATTTTAGCGTTTGCCGAGTTGTTTTTCTTTGCGAGTGACGCGCCATTTTAGATCTTGCTGCGTGTTCCCGCGGGAGTTTGTCGCCCGCGAATACGTACTCGCGGCTTGCCACCTTGCACAGCACACCTCGCGAGAGTTCGCAATTGCGAACACGTAGTTGCGGCGGAAAGGAACAATCTCGCACTTGCGAAATAGAGATTTTGCAATTTCGCACAAGAAAATCACCAGCAAACAGGATAAACCTTCAGAAAATTATGATTTTTATCAGAATCACTCCTCAGGTTGACATTTGCATGGCCTTTTTTTTTGCAAGGAGTCCATTTTGGGGGGGGGGGAGGAAGGAAGTGCCCCACAGTCTCCAACTTCCTGTTCCTGTCCAGCAGGCTCCTCCCAGTGCTTTGTCCATCTCCTGGTCACTTTCATTTGGATCTGGAGCTGGAAGGATTACTTTTTGTGGGTGCTGCTGGATATTTGGATTTGAGGCCTTTTTGACTGTCTTTGGATCACTTTTGGATTAGAAATCAACTTTCACAAGTAAGTTTGTTTGGGGCATTACAGTTGCTGCAAGTACAATTTTGGAACTTTTTCAGAAAATTAAATAAATTATATTGTGGGTAGCCACAGTATCCAGTAGGACCAGGGTTGGTTATGGGTGCATGATACAACTGTTTTGTTGAATTTAAACACCATTGAGGCCATGGATGGGCTGGGATTGTGCAGATTTTATTGTTTTTTGTCGTTTTTTTGGGCCTGCTGGTGTGGCCCTTTGCCCAGGGGTGGTGAGTGTTGCATGGGCCTAGTCTTTCTGTGGGGTGTCTTCTTGAATTTAAACATAATTGAGGCCATGGATGGGCTGGGATTGTGCTTATTTTATTGTTTTTTGTCGTTTTTGGGGGGCTGCTGGTGTGGCCTTTTGCTTGCCCAGGGGTGGTGGTGGTGCATGGACTGAGTGTGCCTGTGGTGTTGTCTCACTCTCTTTGATGTAAACATCATGGATGGCATTGGATTGTGGTGATTTCTGGCTGTTTTTCTGTTTTTTGGGGGTGTACTGTTGATGTGGTCTGGCCATGTGGGTGGTGGTGGTGGCCATCTTGAGTGCTGGCTGGTACAGGCAACATGTGCTTGGGGTGTAAGGGGGCCATTTTGAGGAGAGGCAGTGTCTGAGGCCTGCACTTATTTTGCCTACTTTTCATCCCTTATGCCCAGGGGTAGTGAGTGTTGCATGGGCCTAGTGTTTCTGAGGGGTGTCTTCTTGAATTTAAACACCATTGAGGCCATGGATGGGCTGGGATTGTGCAGATTTTATTGTTTTTTGTCGTTTTTTTGGGCCTGCTGGTGTGGCCCTTTGCCCAGGGGTGGTGAGTGTTGCATGGGCCTAGTCTTTCTGTGGGGTGTCTTCTTGAATTTAAACACCATTGAGGCCATGGATGGGCTGGGATTGTGCAGATTTTATTGGTTTTTGTCGTTTTTTTGGGCCTGCTGGTGTGGCCCTTTGCCCAGGGGTGGTGAGTGTTGCATGGGCCTAGTCTTTCTGTGGGGTGTCTTCTTGAATTTAAACATAATTGAGGCCATGGATGGGCTGGGATTGTGCTTATTTTATTGTTTTTTGTCGTTTTTGGGGGGCTGCTGGTGTGGCCTTTTGCTTGCCCAGGGGTGGTGGTGGTGCATGGACTGAGTGTGCCTGTGGTGTGGTCTCACTCTCTTTGATGTAAACATCATGGATGGCATTGGATTGTGGTGATTTCTGGCTGTTTTTCTGTTTTTTGGGGGTGTACTGTTGATGTGGACTGGCCATGTGGGTGGTGGTGGTGGCCATCTTGAGTGCTGGCTGGTACAGGCAACATGTGCTTGGGGTGTAAGGGGGCCATTTTGAGGAGAGGCAGTGTCTGAGGCCTGCACTTATTTTGCCTACTTTTCATCCCTTATGCCCAGGGGTAGTGAGTGTTGCATGGGCCTAGTGTTTCTGAGGGGTGTCTTCTTGAATTTAAACACCATTGAGGCCATGGATGGGCTGGGATTGTGCAGAATTTATTGTTTTTAGTCGTTTTTCTGGGCCTGCTGGTGTGGCCCTTTGCCCAGGGGTGGTGAGTGTTGCATGGGCCTAGTCTTTCTGTGGGGTGTCTTCTTGAATTTAAACATAATTGAGGCCATGGATGGGCTGGGATTGTGCTTATTTTATTGTTTTTTGTCGTTTTTGGGGGGCTGCTGGTGTGGCCTTTTGCTTGCCCAGGGGTGGTGGTGGTGCATGGACTGAGTGTGCCTGTGGTGTTGTCTCACTCTCTTTGATGTAAACATCATGGATGGCATTGGATTGTGGTGATTTCTGGCTGTTTTTCTGTTTTTTGGGGGTGTACTGTTGATGTGGTCTGGCCATGTGGGTGGTGGTGGTGGCCATCTTGAGTGCTGGCTGGTACAGGCAACATGTGCTTGGGGTGCAAGGGGCCATTTTGAAGAGAGGCAGTGTCTGAGGCCTGCACTTATTTAGCCTACTTTTCATCCATTATCCCCAGGGGTAGTGACTCAGTGTTGCATGGGCCTAGTCTTTCTGTGTGGTGTCTTGAATGTAAACATCATGGATGGCATGGGACTGTGCTTATTTTTCTGTGTTTTTCCATTTTTTGGGGTGTATAACTGAACTGATGTTCCTCTGTCTTCCATTGATTTTAGGTGCACAAGACTCTAGAGAACCACCAGTGCCAGGAAGAAGTCCTGCAGTGGTGTGTGTGTGCAGCATAACGTCACGCGACGTCACGTTTGGACACAGACAACTCTGCAACTCGTGCAACTGCTGCCTGCTGTTCTGAAGAAGATGGCCCCAAAAAAAGTTACCCGTAGCTCCTCTAGCAAGAAAGGTGCCAGTAAGGAGCAGAAGAAGCAAGTTACCAAGGACACTGGTGTGCCGCCCGCCCCTTTTTTTGTGAGTAAAAAAAAAAGTATGCCTGCAGCAGCTGCAGCGGGATCTGCTGGGGACCAAGCTGGCAGCAGCACCCCCGCTCCATTGGGCTCAGTGCCACCACCACCACCACGCCAACTTAAGTCCAAGCCCTTGAGTGCTGCAGAGGCAGCCAGTATACTTCTTCAATCACCATCGACCAGTGATGTTGGCTCATCGCAAGAAAGCAGCAGCAATGTCCCTCAATCAACACAGGTTGTTGTAGCTCATCTGACGAGTGTTGAACAACCACAGCGGCAACAACAATCACATGTGCAAGTACAAGCCCAAGTACATGTGGAAGGAGAGGCAGCGCAAGGAGATGCGCAAGCAGAGGTGCATAGAGGGTCACAACAAGTGCCCACAATAGTTGTTCCTCCCGAAGTAGGGGCACATCAGGAAATCGACAATCAAGGCGAGGTATCATTTGAGGAAGCCACTCCTCCTGATGATCCTTCATTGTCTTCCACACCCCTAGCAAGGAAGAGATCAAGGGTGGTGTCTACATCCTCTTCAAGCACACCTCCTTCTGATGATACGGATCAAACTTGGGAACAAACAAAGGTAGTTAAGCGTAAAAGGAAGCTCGTCCAAAGTCTCAGAGTTATGGAGTGTGATGAGTCTCAACAAGAAGTGGCGGATACTGCTGCTGATGAAGACTCTGCCAACGACGACCCAGTCATCATAAAGGTCACTGCAGCCCCAGCGGGCATGCAGCAAACAGACATTTTGACCCTAGCCCGAAGAGCTGCTGAGCGTGATGATGATGTTGTCGATGAGGAGGCAGTGGAAACACCACAATCATTGGAGTTAAGTAGTACACCAACTCGTCCCGCTTCCATATTTCTTTCTGGCAAGAAGAGACCTCCGTCAATCTCGACCTTAATTAGTGGCGGTGAAAGTGCAAAACGTACAAAAGTTGGGCAATCCACATCCTCCACTTCATCTGGCATTAGCTTCATGACCACCACCACCAGTATCGCCGCCTCCTCCATGTCCCACAGACACTTCAAGTCCCCAGTTTGGGACTTCTTTACTGTTTGTCCAAAAAATCCAAAGTTTGCCATTTGTACCATTTGTAAGCAAGCAGTTAGTCGTGGTAAGCCAGGTACCAACTATGGTACCGGAGGCCAGAGAGGTCATCTTAGGAGACAGCACACTGTCAAATGGTTTGCGCACCTAGATGCGATCAAGAAAGGCCAAATTCAAGGAAACGTTGATGTTTCATCTGATGATGACGAGCAGGAAGAAGACGTGTCAAACACTTCCCTTACACCCAGTACCCCTGTCAGCAGCACACCCAATGTGAGGCACACTAAGAGTGTTGGAGCGAGTGAGACACCAACGCACAAAAGTTCACCAGCGAGCAAAATTGGGTCAACGAAGTCATTATCAGCCCGTAAATGCTTGGTCCAGGGCAACATTAGAACAATGCTTACTTCAGACGTGCCATATGAACGCAACCACCCACTGACGCGTCTGTATAACACTAAGCTGGTTAAAATGCTAGCTGTGGACCTTCTACCTTTTTCTTTTGTAGAAGCGGTAGGTTTTCTTGAATTAGTGGCAACGCTCTGCCCTAAATGGAAGGTTCCGAGCCGGTTCTATTTTGCCAGAGTTGCGGTTCCAGCACTACATGAAGATGTGCTGCAGGCGATTGGGGCAGCTTTGCAGAAGAGTGCTGTTCACACAATACATCTGACAACAGACATGTGGACCAGTGGCCCAGGCGATGATTACATGTGCATCACTGCACACTGGGTCTCTTTTTCAGGTGTTATAGCAAAGCTAAACGCAGGTGTTGACCCGGACCAAGTTTTCAAAGCTGCTCGGAAACATGCAACACTAGCCATGTTTGGCTTGGAGAAAAGTCACACAGCAGAAAACCTTTTGGAAGAGTTTGACAAAAAGGTCTTGACAATGCTATCCCCCCTAAAACGCAAGATTGGTTATGTTTCCACGGATAATGGCGCCAATGTAGTTAAGGCCATGTTGAAGGGTGACCATGTTAGAGTGCCGTGTTTGGCGCACTGTATCAACCTGGTAGTTCAAAAATTCTTGAGTGATAAAGAGAGTCCAGCGTTCGAGGTAATGGCCACCTGCCGCAAAATGTGCAACCATTTCAGCCATTCTTTTAAGGCCCGGAAGCATCTGCGGAGACTGCTACTTGAACGTGGAATGCCAGTGAAAGCACTCATCCAGGAGGTGGCAACACGTTGGAACTCAACCTTCTACATGCTTGAGCGTCTGTATGAGCAGTATACGGTACTCGATCACTATTTCTTGACAGAGGCTACATCTCAGAAGGAGGACCTGCGGATGAGTAAGGCGCAATGGGCCATAGTTAAAAGCCTGACAGACATGCTTCGTCCTTTTGAGTTCTTCACGCGTGCAGTCAGCCAGGAGGACTGTAATTTGGGAAAAGCTATCCCATTGTTGTGCATACTGGAGCACCAACTGATGGCGGTTTCTTCTGAGTTTCAAAAAGATGAAAAAAAAAAAACCCATTTCATTTTGTCTGAGAAATTATTACATCGCCTACGTGGTGATGAACGTCTTAAAAACATCAACTCAGATCAGCATTACATTTGTGCTACTATTCTGGATCCACGCTACAAAAAGGCGCTGGCAGACAACGCATTCTTTCCTTTCGCTGATGCAGATGTTCAAAAGTACAAACATTGGTTAGCCTGGTCAGCCAAGAGGTTTGAAAAAGAACGGCAGGTTATTGAAGGAGAAGCCAGTACATCAGCATCAGCATCAGCAGGCCATCCGCAGTCACAAGAATCCACTTCTGCACCTGTGGCTGGGGCACAAGTGACCTCTCAGCCGTTAAAGACACCGGCAACTGGATCATCTGCACCACACACAATGACAACACTAACAGTGGCTGGGGAGGAGGATTGGCTAAGTTTGATGGGGTATGGTTCTCGAAAAAATGTCACAGCCAGCACAGCAAAAAGTAAGCAAAGTGGAGGAACAGTTGATGACCTTGAGTCGATGGTGCAGGACTATCTGAATGACTCAACAGTGGTCTTTCTTAATGAGGAGCCATTGCAGTATTGGCATGGCAAAAAACAATTGTGGCCACAGCTCTACAACCTGGCTATAAACTATTTGTCTTGCCCACTCGCAAGTGTGTCTTCTGAACGTGTTTTCAGTGCTGCTGGTGGCATTGTAACTCCCAAACGGAGCCGCCTCTCGCCCAAAAATGTGGAGCGGCTGACAATGATCAAGATGAATCAGCACCTCATACCACCAGATTACAAAGTACGAGAAAGCACGCCGCATGAAGACGAGGAGGACAGCAACGTAGATGAGGGGATTTTTTCTCTGTTCGGTGCCACTGACCTCATCCAGCCTGAATTCGCAGAGTATGATGACGAAATCTTGTTCTTATTCCCTGACACCGAGCCCTGAAAATGAGACAATCAATCAAGAACTTTCTTTTTCGTCCTTATTCACTTTTATTCCTGTGTGCTTTGTGTCTCTCTTTCTTTGTTTTGCACAGTTAATTTAATTCAAACTTTAATCACCTAATCCCAAAAACAAGACCATCATCAGAACTGTCTTCACTTGTTTGCTTATTGATTTGAAGGTGCCGCAGTCTACATTCCTCAGGTTCACAAGTTCTGAAGAACATGCTCCTCTATCCTCCTCCTCCAGACTGCGATTTCCCTCCAAGCAGAGTGCTGGATTACGCACAATGAAGAAAGACTCAGCACTTGTGGGGGTGTTGTACTTCTTTGCGGGTGAGTTGACGGTTTTGGGCCCATTGCTGTGAAGCTCTAATAATGGACAAAAGTGTTTTGGACCAAATATGAGGTGGAAATTTCTTGCCTTTTTTGCTGACTTGCTTGCCTTTGAGGTGCTCTTTGGCGGGGTTCCGGGGGTTTGTGTGTAATTTTTGGTGTCTGTCGAAGCACTGCTGCGACAGTCTAATCTTGATTGCATTTGCTTTTCAGGAAATCCGTGGTGGAAAACAGGAGTTATGATGATTGATGATGATGACGACCTAGCTGCACAGCGCCGCGTTTGGACCGAAGGCCGAGAGACATTGTAAGTATGAGATTTAGCTTTTCCGCTGTTTGGGGGTGTTGTGTCGGGTGTTTTTTTGCGGGTGGGTTGGCGGGTCTTGCCTGGGGCATTCCTGGGAAGGTCTAATACCGGATACAAGTATTTTGGACAAAATCCATAAGGAACAGCCTTTTTTTTGGCATTTCTTCAGACATCTTGCTCAATGTAGCGTTTTGGGGGGCTTCCTGCTGTTCGTGGGTGGGTTGCGGCCGGGGTCTCTGTCGAAGCACTGCTGCGACAGTCTAATCTTGATTGCATTTGCTTTTCAGGAAATCCGTGGTGGAAAACAGGAGTTATGATGATTGATGATGACCTAGCTGCACAGCGCGTTACTTTGGACCGAAGGCCGAGAGATATTGTAAGTATGAGATTTAGCTTTTTCGCTGTTTGGGGGTGTTGTCGCGTGTTTTTTTGCGGGCGGGTTGGCGGGTCTTGGCTGGGGCATTCCTGGGAAGGTCTAATGCCGGATAGAAGTGTTTTGGACAAAATCCTTAAGGAAAAGCCTTTTTTTTGCCATTTCTTCAGACATCTTGCTCAATGTAGCGTTTTGGGGGGCTTCCTGCTGTTCGTGGGTGGGTTGCGGCCGGGGTCTCTGTCGAAGCACTGCTGCGACAGTCTAATCTTGATTGCATTTGCTTTTCAGGAAATCCGTGGTGGAAAACAGGAGTTATGATGATTGATGATGATGACGACCTAGCTGCACAGCGCCGCGTTTGGACCGAAGGCCGAGAGACATTGTAAGTATGAGATTTAGCTTTTTCGCTGTTTGGTGGTGTTGTGTCGGGTGTTTTTTTGCGGGTGGGTTGGCGGGTCTTGCCTGGGGCATTCCTGGGAAGGTCTAATACCGGATACAAGTGTTTTGGACAAAATCCATAAGGAACAGCCTTTTTTTTGCCATTTCTTCAGACATCTTGCTCAATGTAGCGTTTTGGGGGGCTTCCTGCTGTTCGTGGGTGGGTTGCGGCCGGGGTCTCTGTCGAAGCACTGCTGCGACAGTCTAATCTTGATTGCATTTGCTTTTCAGGAAATCCGTGGTGGAAAACAGGAGTTATGATGATTGATGATGACCTAGCTGCACAGCGCGTTACTTTGGACCGAAGGCCGAGAGATATTGTAAGTATGAGATTTAGCTTTTTCGCTGTTTGGGGGTGTTGTCGCGTGTTTTTTTGCGGGTGGGTTGGCGGGTCTTGGCTGGGGCATTCCTGGGAAGGTCTAATGCCGGATAGAAGTGTTTTGGACAAAATCCTTAAGGAAAAGCCTTTTTTTTGCCATTTCTTCAGACATCTTGCTCAATGTAGCGTTTTGGGGGGCTTCCTGCTGTTCGTGGGTGGGTTGCGGCCGGGGTCTCTGTCGAAGCACTGCTGCGACAGTCTAATCTTGATTGCATTTGCTTTTCAGGAAATCCGTGGTGGAAAACAGGAGTTATGATGATTGATGATGATGACCTAGCTGCACAGCGCGTTACTTTGGACCGAAGGCCGAGAGATATTGTAAGTATGAGATTTAGCTTTTTCGCTGTTTGGGGGTGTTGTCGCGTGTTTTTTTGCGGGTGGGTTGGCGGGTCTTGCCTGGGGCATTCCTGGGAAGGTCTAATACCGGCTAGAAGTTTGTTGGACAAAATCCATAAGGAAACACCAGTTTTGGCACTTTTTGTAAGTTAGGGTTCGTTAGGGTTAGCCCTAGCAGCAGGATTGCATGTGTTTAGGGGGGTTCTATTGCAACGCGGTTCTGTTGTTGTAGAGCACTGTTGGAGCGATGCTGGCTATGGATACTTTTGCTTGCAGGCAAGTGGTTTGAATACAATCCACGGTCTGTATTTGGGTCTACTGTTACTTTCAAAGTACGTTTTGTAACCATTTTTCTGCTAGGCATCGTTTTTGGAGATATGATTGGGTTCTTCTCCATTTTTGCGACTGGCTTTAGTAAGGGTCTTGGTGGGAGCATTGCTGGGAAGGTCAAATTTTGTTCTAAAACACAGTAGTACACCCACCTTGAGGGGAAAGATCCGCTATATTATTTTGGCCATACTTATTGATCCTTAAAAAGGTGACTCAGACAGAGCACGCAATTTCAAAAATATTGTACTGTCTATTAGGGAAATCAAAGTGTCACTTTTTGAACCACACAGCGTACATACCTTTTATTTATTTATCAGTGGTATTGTAATAGCACTTCCTGTTTTCCGTTCAATAATTACAGGCCGGGTTTCAGTCAACATCCGCCAGGCAGGCAGTGGACAGGGTGTCTCTTCTGTCAGTGGTCACCACCACATTGATAGACGAAGCGTCAGCTGGAATGGAGGAGTGTGTTGCGAAGTCCTGCGAGGCTCTTCTGACGTTTCCTCTTAAGCTGCAAACTCCCAACTCCCTCAAGGATCAATCAACACAATCAGGATTGTAACTCTGACTGAATTAACTTTTCCCTCGGGGAAAGGGGAAGTGGACAGAGAAAACTAACAACACATAAAGAAATAATGACTTCTGTGGTTGTTTCTCTGGGTAGTGTTCCAGGCCTTAGACTTCTTCTGATTGCGCATCAAATTCTACACAATTCTACAATTGAGAATATTGTCAATGAAATTACTCATCTTAACTTATACATTATACAGTATATTGGCTAGACTATTCATTACTGACCATTGAGTTTAGAGGCCTTTGTTCACACTTAGATGATCCTGAATTACCAGATCTCTTGCTCAGGATTCCTTTAAAATTATTAAAGATTATTTAATAAGCAGAATAAGACTTTTCATTGAGTAACTACAAACTGTTAATCAGGTTAGTGAACTTAACTAGTTAACACATGCAGTAAACATCAAGTATCATACCTGGTAACTTCAGCAACTTGTCTTATTAATGAAATCTCTGCAAGGGGGTGACAGGAGAAGAAAACAGCAACCTACTTCTATACTGCAACTGACTTACAGAATTTCAGCAGTGCGTTTAACATCAGACCACCCTTATTAATCAGAATTCACTGTTATATATTTACATACAATTTGTTCCTTCCAATTTTAACATTAAAGAACCTTGCTTTTACCAAAGCTTGTTTGTTTAACACAGGCTAGTCTCTTTAGTGAATATTCAAGATAACCTTGCCTTTACCAAGGTTTGCTGGTTGATAGTTCAAGCAACCTAATCCCACGCAGATTCCTAATTAGCTCTATTGGTTACTTCCACAGAACTATTGTCTTTGCCAAGGTGTGTTTGTTTTAACCTAGCTGAGCAAAAACCTTAGCAAGTCTGAAGAAAGCGAGTTCACCGCCAGAGAAACCACGGAACCGCTCTGACACTGCTTCAACTCCCCCAATACAAATCAAAGTTCTTGACCTACTGTCTCCGTGGTAGGCTGCCGTCTGACAGCAGTCTCGATCCGACTTCAGGCGCGCTGAAAAGAAATGCGCTCTCAGCCGCCTGACACAGAGGAAGTCACGGAGTTCAAAGCCCCGCTCCGCGCAGCTTCACCAAACGGGGAAAATCTGCCAGTTAACCCGACAAGGAGTTGGGAGGAGGTGATTTCCTGGGAAGGGGACTCGGGCATTAGTTAAGGAGGGAACAGGGATGACAGTTTCAATCTGCAGCAATCACGGTCAGAAGCGCTCGTCGAACCCAACATGAGACGAAGCGCCGACCGTTGGAAGGGCAGCTGTATTTATAGATTCTACTCTGTCACGCGAACCTGCACGAGCCTCCAACCACAGGAATTCCAATCACGAGGACAGCGCGAGCCTTACTCACAAGGAGCGCACAATCTAGTACATCTTTATAACTGATAATAGAAACAATACAACAAGCATTGCTAAAGGCAACTCTATTTACACTGAATCTAAATATAGACTAAACACTAAAACTAATACTCAGAGTCTAATTTATATATAATACTAAATTCATTCAGATGTAAAGAAGTACCGACTACACCATGTAATCAGTTTTAAGCTTATTAAGCTAGACGACCTGTAACACCCCTAACAGTTCCTCCCCCCAAAGGTCGTCTCACCGGACGAGGTTTGTCAGGATGTAAAGCATGGAAAGACCTAATAAGTCTAGGAGCGTGCACATTTCTTTCTGGTTCCCAAGATCGTTCTGAAGGATCATAACCCTTCCAATCCACCAAATAAAACAGGGTACCACGAATCCTCTTTGAATCTAAAATACATTTAACCTCATACTCAACATGATCCCCAATAACCACAGGAGGGGGTGGATTATCAGGTCGAGTAGACGGTTCAAAAGGCTTCAATAAGGATACATGAAATACAGGATGAATAGTGTATTCATCAGGCAAAATTAACTTTAAGGATACTGGATTCAGAATTTTCTCAACTTGGAACGGCCCAATAAACCTAGGTTTCAACTTCCTTGGACCCTCCAATTGAATGTTTCTCGTAGACAGCCAAACCCATTGTCCCTCCTTGTAAATAGGAGAGGATCTTCGATGAGAATCAGCAATTCTTTTCATAGTAATCTTACTTTTAATCCATTGCTTCTTAGCCTTTTCCTGAATATCAAGCAATGAAGTCAATCTATCAGCGACTGCTGGCATAAATTGCTGATCTTCAGGCAAAAGAACAGGAAGAGACCTAGGATGTAGACCAGTGAGAAAGTAAAAAGGGGAACAACCCAAGGCTGAATGGGTAGTATTGTTATAAGAAAACTCAGCCCAAGGCAGCACTTCATCCCAATGACCAGAGGAATTAGTCAATAAACATCGTAAACCTTGTTCAACATGTTGATTAACCCTCTCAGTCTGGCCATCAGTTTGTGGATGAAAGGAGGAAGACAAGGCCAATTCAATTCCCAGTTGTTTACTCAATTGAGACCAGAATTTCGATATAAATTGAGGGCCTCTGTCAGAAATTATTTTAGATGGAAGACCATGAAGTTTAACAATATTAGATAAAAACACAGTACTAAATTCTACAGCTGTGGGAATCTTGTGCAAAGGAATAAAATGTCCCATTTTTGACAATAAATCAACCACCACCAACACAGTAGTAAATCCATTAGATTTAGGAAGATCTGTAATAAAATCTAGACTAATTGTATGCCAAGGTTGAGGAGGAATAGTCATTGGCCGAAGCAGACCCATAGGAACTGCATGTAAGGCTTTTTGTCTCGAACATACTGGACAAGATTTTACAAATTGCTGAATAGCAGGAATCATTTTTTCCCACCAAAAATGGCGTTGACATAAATCCAACATTTTATTAACGCCAGGGTGAGCAGCAATTGCCAAATCATGATTCCAATGCATAACTTCATCTTGTAGATCTTTTGTAGGAATAAATAACCTATTATCACGAAAAAACAAACCCTCTCTGACAGAATTCCCTTTCTTGGATAACCACTCCTGAATGTCAAAAGTTTTTAATTCTTCTTTAACAGAATCCAAAAAGTTTTCAGAATGAATCACTGCAGCTATTTTTTCTTTAGATAAAATACTTGGTGGCTCATTAACTGCAATCAAATCCTTCTGACACACTAATCTTGAAAGTGTATCAGATAATAACTGTTTATTACCAGGCCGATATGTGATTAGAAAATCAAATTCACTAAAAAACTGCAACCATCTCATTTGCCTGGGAGTGAAAGCTTTTACTGTGGAATAAAATTGTAAATTTTTATGATCAGAAAATACAGTGATAGTGTGTTTAGCACCCAAGAGATGATGTCGCCATTCCTGAAACACATCCTTAATAGCAAGAAGTTCCCGTTCAGCAACTGTATAATTCTGTTCAGCAGATAAAAGCTTCCTTGAAAAGAAGGCAATAGGATGTAAATAGCCTGAATTTGAATCCTTTTGAAGCAACACTCCACCCACCGCAGTCTGAGAAGCATCAGCTTCAACAAAAAATGGTCTATCAGGATCAGGATGAACTAAAATCGGAGCTGATGTAAAAGCCCTTTTCAGTAAAGAAAAAGCTTGATCTGCTTCTTCAGTCCAAGAAAATTTTTTCCCTTTCTTCAAAAGCTGAGTAATAGGAGAAACAATTTCAGAAAATTTAGAAATGAATCGCCTATAAAAATTAGCAAAACCTAAAATCCTCTGTGTATCCTTAATTGAAACTGGAATTGGCCAAGTCAGAATTGCTTCTACCTTTTTAGGATCCATATGAATCCCTTCAGGAGATAAGCAATAGCCAAGAAATTCCACCTTGGATGCATGGAATACACATTTTTCCAACTTAGCAAATAAGGAATGGTCTCTCAGTCTTTGTAAAACAGCTTGAACATGTTGCACATGCTCCTCAGTATTTTTAGAATAAATTAGGATATCGTCAATGTAGACAATGCAACAGACATCCAGCAAATCATGCAAAACTTCATTAATAAAATATTGAAAAGCTGCTGGTGCGTTACAAAGACCAAATGGCATGACAGTATATTCAAAGAGACCAAACTTGGTGCGAAAAGCAGTTTTCCACTCATCTCCTTCCTTAACTCGAATCAGATGATAAGCACCTCTAAGATCTAACTTGGTATAAACACTTGAACCTTTAATTTGATTTAAAAGTACAGGAATTAGAGGTAAAGGATATCTGTTTTTAATTGTTGCTTTGTTGACAGCTCTATAGTCAATACAAGCTCTCAAATCTCCCGTCTTCTTTGCTACGAAGAAAAGCGGAGACGAGACAGGAGAAGTGGAGTGCCGAATAAATCCTAATTCTAAAAGTTCATCCAAATATTTCCTTAAATACTCATTTTCAGGTTCCGTTAACGCATAAATTCTACTACAAGGTAAAATAGCTCCAGGAACCAAATCAATTCTACAATCATAAACTCTATGAGGTGGTAGTTTAGTTGCTTCAACCGGATCAAAAACCTTAGAAAAATTACTATACTCCACAGGGAGCCTATCAATTTCTGTGTTTGAAATAGCACAAAAAAGAGGCATCACCGGGTCACTGGTTTCTTGGTAGCAATGCAATTTACAGTAAGAAGACTCCAATGTAACAGTTCTTTTGATCCAATCAATTCTTGGATTATGTAATTCTAACCAAGGAATACCCAAAATCACTCCAAAGGTTGGTGCATCGATTAGATCAAAAACCACCCTCTCCGTATGCCCATTGTCTGCCAATAAAGTCAATGGTTCAGTACTAAACCGAATCATCCCAGAAGACAGAACCGAACCATCAACAGCTCTCACCGGCTCCGGTTCCTTTTTGGCAATGAATTTTAAATTCAATTTATGGGCAAAACCAATATCGAAAAAATTTCCCGTGGCCCCAGAGTCCAAAAGTACAGGAATACTATGTCTTTGAAGGGTAGTTAAAATAAAAACCATTCGAATAGTAAAATGCCTTGGAATAAGAGTAGTCACATTAGTGACAAATTGAGAGACCTTCGATGAAGATTTACTCGAGAGAACGATCTCAGCTTCTCTCGAGAACTCTAGTTTTCCGACAGATTTCTCACTGGGGTTTCCACTACTAAAACTTTCTTTTTGGTAGGTTTAACTGTACAGTCCTTAGCAAAATGCCCAGGCTTACCACAGTACAAACATAAATTACCCTTGCGTCTACGCTCTTTTTCTTCTGGAGCTAAAGGACCCTTAAACCCTCCCGATAAGACAGGTTCTATTGAAGTACCCTTGACTTCTAACTCTCTTTTCTCCACTTTAAATTGTGAACTTTTAAAATCACCTCTAGATTTTTCATTTTTGCGTTCACTCAACCTATGATCAAGCTTCACTACCAGATCCTGAAATTCTTTAAAATCCTCAGGTAAATTAACTATGTGTGCAAGGGAATCTTTTAATTCGTCCTTTAAACCTCTATAAAACAAAGAAATTCTTTTCTCCTCAGGCCAATGAGTCTCAGTCAAAAGTCTATTGAAGGAAGTAATATAAGGAATGAGATCCTTAGTTCCCTGACGAAGATTCAACAACTCGTTATCAGATGCCTGCACTAGAGTATGTTTTGCAAATAAGTTGGACATGGCCACCTTAAAATTCTGTAAATTGTGGAGCAATGGGTCATTATTATCCACCAAGGGCATTGCCCAATTTGCGGCCACCCCTCCCAGATAAGAAATTATAAAGGCTACCTTAGCGGTGTCAGAAGAAAAAATTTGAGGTTTACACATGAAATGCAATTGACATTGACTAATGAAAGTAGCGAACTTACAATTTTCGCCAGAAAATCTTTCTGGATTCGCCAAGGGAACAGGGGTGGGCGTAACAACCGTGACCTGGACAGGTTGACTTCTCAACTGATCACCCATGGAGTGTGACTGATGAGTATCAGCACCAAATCTAGTTGGCGTTAAGACTGGCTTTTTCTCCTTAGAAGAATCCCTCCAAACTGAAAAACCCGCTTTAGTTTCTTCTAATTCTTGACGAAGCGATTGATTCTCCAATCGTAAACTATTCATTTCCTCAGTCAATTTTTGCACTAGCTGTGATAACTGAGATTCATCCATGAGGGCGAATTTACAGACTCAAGAGGAAACAATTTTTTAGGCTTCGTCTACTGTTGCGAAGTCCTGCGAGGCTCTTCTGACGTTTCCTCTTAAGCTGCAAACTCCCAACTCCCTCAAGGATCAATCAACACAATCAGGATTGTAACTCTGACTGAATTAACTTTTCCCTCGGGGAAAGGGGAAGTGGACAGAGAAAACTAACAACACATAAAGAAATAATGACTTCTGTGGTTGTTTCTCTGGGTAGTGTTCCAGGCCTTAGACTTCTTCTGATTGCGCATCAAATTCTACACAATTCAACAATTGAGAATATTGTCAATGAAATTACTCATCTTAACTTATACATTATACAGTATATTGGCTAGACTATTCATTACTGACCATTGAGTTTAGAGGCCTTTGTTCACACTTAGATGATCCTGAATTACCAGATCTCTTGCTCAGGATTCCTTTAAAATTATTAAAGATTATTTAATAAGCAGAATAAGACTTTTCATTGAGTAACTACAAACTGTTAATCAGGTTAGTGAACTTAACTAGTTAACACATGCAGTAAACATCAAGTATCATACCTGGTAACTTCAGCAACTTGTCTTATTAATGAAATCTCTGCAAGGGGGTGACAGGAGAAGAAAACAGCAACCTACTTCTATACTGCAACTGACTTACAGAATTTCAGCAGTGCGTTTAACATCAGACCACCCTTATTAATCAGAATTCACTGTTATATATTTACATACAATTTGTTCCTTCCAATTTTAACATTAAAGAACCTTGCTTTTACCAAAGCTTGTTTGTTTAACACAGGCTAGTCTCTTTAGTGAATATTCAAGATAACCTTGCCTTTACCAAGGTTTGCTGGTTGATAGTTCAAGCAACCTAATCCCACGCAGATTCCTAATTAGCTCTATTGGTTACTTCCACAGAACTATTGTCTTTGCCAAGGTGTGTTTGTTTTAACCTAGCTGAGCAAAAACCTTAGCAAGTCTGAAGAAAGCGAGTTCACCGCCAGAGAAACCACGGAACCGCTCTGACACTGCTTCAACTCCCCCAATACAAATCAAAGTTCTTGACCTACTGTCTCCGTGGTAGGCTGCCGTCTGACAGCAGTCTCGATCCGACTTCAGGCGCGCTGAAAAGAAATGCGCTCTCAGCCGCCTGACACAGAGGAAGTCACAGAGTTCAAAGCCCCGCTCCGCGCAGCTTCACCAAACGGGGAAAATCTGCCAGTTAACCCGACAAGGAGTTGGGAGGAGGTGATTTCCTGGGAAGGGGACTCGGGCATTAGTTAAGGAGGGAACAGGGATGACAGTTTCAATCTGCAGCAATCACGGTCAGAAGCGCTCGTCGAACCCAACATGAGACGAAGCGCCGACCGTTGGAAGGGCAGCTGTATTTATAGATTCTACTCTGTCACGCGAACCTGCACGAGCCTCCAACCACAGGAATTCCAATCACGAGGACAGCGCGAGCCTTACTCACAAGGAGCGCACAATCTAGTACATCTTTATAACTGATAATAGAAACAATACAACAAGCATTGCTAAAGGCAACTCTATTTACACTGAATCTAAATATAGACTAAACACTAAAACTAATACTCAGAGTCTAATTTATATATAATACTAAATTCATTCAGATGTAAAGAAGTACCGACTACACCATGTAATCAGTTTTAAGCTTATTAAGCTAGACGACCTGTAACACCCCTAACAGAGTGCCGCCAATAAGAGGAATTGTTTGCTGCATGCAACTTACTTACCAATTTCAACAGGACAACTCCAACAACATACGCAATACAGATACAGTATCCATTGTTGTCTTTTATTCTATGAGTGTGACTGCATGTGCTTACCTTTAGTTTGTAACCAAAGATTGTCTGTAAACTCTGTATCTTCAATTATTATTTGTCCATGCTCTGCTTTTTTTTTCTTCTCTCAACAAAACCTACCCAAAAAGAAACCCCCATTCCCATCCATTTTACAAACCCTAACCCTCTTCCCCCGGGCTGTGTTGTTTTGCTTGATGTCTGACTAAAATGACATCAATAATTCCACACACTTGCTGGGGAGGATAAGGTGATAGCAGCAACAGGCTGGTGAAGGAATACGAGGATATCTTCTAGACTTACTCAGCTTCAGTACTATATCTTCTAGTAGTAGTAGCCAATGTCAAATAAATTCAACGCAAGTACTAGTTATACTTGCAATACTTTACCATTTGTTAGGCTACATTATGGCACTGTTCTAGTGTACTGTCACCTGCTATTTTCTCGATCGTACCGTAACCGTTGTAATGCTACAGTAAGGAGTACAAACAAGGTCTCGTTTTCTTTTTTTCCATAGGCATGCAACTGCCACTGTGTCACACCACTAGTACCACCGCAATGAGGAAATGTCACCCGCCCAGGAATGACAACGTTAATCCCCATTTCAACTGGAGCCAGCCCTGGGCCTAGCCCTAATTTCTAACACAAATTACAGGTAAGATAAGCGTTTGGTGGGAGGTAGTATAATGGAGTATTATTTCGGAGTAGACAAGAGATTGACGGTTGTACTACTAAAGTCCTACGACTGTTCAGGAAAACAAAGTTACTGTTACACCCCCGCCCCCCACCCACCAGACTGAAAAGCAGTAAAAAACAGGTATGGTCAGATAAAGTTGAAAAATATATTTATTTATCCCTAACAAAATAATCTCCCTCACCCACCCTAACCCCAACGATTGTCTCTGAAACGTCCCAAAACGATCCCAACTCCCAAATCCCACCCCCCAAAAGTCTATAAAAAAAGGGCAAGGGACACTCCACTACTGGAGGGTGCTGGTGCTGGTGCATGATGCGGCATGGGCATCATACTCCTTGCGGAGGGTGGCAAGCTCGGAGCGGAGGCCCTTAACCAAGGTCTTATACCTCAGGACCTCCTGCTCCAGGTTGGACATGCGGACTCGTAGGCGGCGTTGGCGTTCCTTGCAGCTCCTGTGGGGGGCAGCTGGTATTTCGGTTGCTTGGCGGTGGCGGTCGGCTTTCTTAGCCCGGCTCGGTCCCGCTGGCTTAGTCACGGAGGAGGATGCAGTGGTCACAGTCGAAGATGTTGCCCCGCTCGACTGCGTGTCCTCCTCCTCCTCCAGGGCCACCAGCCGCCGATACTCGGCGACTGTGGCCTCCAGCCTCCGTTGCCGGGCCAATCTAGCCTGCTCCCTCCTTGTTGTTGATTTGGAAGGAGCAACTATATGAAGAAAGAAAGACATAGTCTGTAACCAATGCTCCTTATTAATAACACAAAGTGATTGAGCCGAAAGTTGGGTCACAGAGTACAAGTAGCAAATTGAAAGCACAGTACATAACTATTGAGGACAGTATCTATGTAACCTCCCACTTCTGCATCCTTGCTCTAACAGTAGTGGTAGTTTAATGAACTAATTCTACGACCACTATGGACTTCCATTACAGTCGACTATGACAGTACACCAGTCTTATTCTTCTTCTTCTCTCTTGTTTAGGGAAATGGGTACGTTATCTTATGCAAGCCGGCAGAATGACATGGACACAGCACAGTGAAGTTGCACCCGAGAAAAAAAGTTGCACACCATGATGATGGAGACAGACTTGCGTTACTGTACCGGTCCAGTACATGCAGGTGGTGAAGCTATTACTTTTCTATTACGGGTGGCACTGAGAATACTCTGTTACAAGGGCTACTGCTTAATTAATTTACCTTTCACCCTACAGTGCAAATGAGTACTAGAAAAGGAAACTGAAGAAGCTAACTAATTTGATTATCTATCACTTCACATGGGACGTATTTAATGACAGATGAGATGACTTTAGGTGCTTTGCTTAATATTGAGTGAACAGTGATACACCCACACATGAATGACGTACTACAAGTAAACTAAAGTTATTAAGAGAGGTACGGAGTGTCCACCGTAATAACCAGATATATGCTGTGAATGCAAACGCAATACAAAGTACTGCTACTATTCATGGTAGTATTGGACACATTTACAATTTCTTTTCCTTGCCTTCCCTGCACTGGGACGGACGTGCGGGTGCGGTGGTACATGCTCTTCAAGGTAACACTTACTTCACCTGGCGACCATCTACTCTCTCTAGATACACATGTGCTATGTAAGAGTCAGAGAATACCATGCTCCAGGCATCCATTCAGTCAAAGTATACGCACACATACAGTTTCTGTTTCACCCACCCAGGCTGCTGTCCTTCCACCCATCCTTGCTTCATCATTGACCCAGCCATGCACCATACCATATTCTTTCCTTCCCAGCCACCTCTGGGTCCAAGCAAACACATATCGTTCTTCTTTGCCAGCCATCATACAAGTTCGCGTCCCACTTACTTACACCCTTCTTTCGCTTTTCGTTCATCCCATCCATCACGTTCGTCTAAGAACTTATTGGGATTCTTCTCACCAAAAACTTCACAGCTAAGTCGAAGTACATTTCGAGGAGGCTACTACCTGGTTGATTTGTAATTGTAATACACCCGTGCAGAAAGCACACTATGCAGTCTTCAATCTCAATAAGTAAGGAATATATAGCTTACCTGTTTCCGCCACCACCGTTTGATCCCCCACAGGAACGGCCACCAGCTCTTCTAACGCCGCCTCCTCCCCAGAGGCCTCCGAGTCCAAGTCCAACACAGCCACCTCCGCGCTGGCCCCGTCACCAGATGTTACACCTACAAAGTACATTTAAGAATGTTAGAATACACCACTCACTACTATATAATATTTGGTCTAGGAGAAATGTTAAAAAAACAGAATACAATGTAATAATTTGTGACTGTCTACTCCATAGTAAAAATGTCCCATTTTCCAGGGAAGGCTGTTGTCTTGCTGCACTTTTATGCACAACTGATGAATGCTTGCTTTTGATTTTTAACACGCACCACTTTTTCTCCTAACAGACAGAAGCTTGACTCCTGAGTCCTAAGAACACGACCAGGATCAAGTTCAAACTAGGTGAGAGTTCGGCTCGACCACAAGAAATGTGTCCAATTAATCGTCAGCACTAACCACTTTTCCGTTTACAGTTAAATAGTTTTATGACAAAGTAGATTTTAATAAATGTGTTTACTTTTAATAAAGCTTTTACACTTAAATAGACTCTGTGGTTTTTGTTCCTCTAGACTAGAGTGGATGAGCTAAAGGTTTTGGAATTTTTGCAAGCATGAGTGCCTCTGACACTTCTTGACTGTGCTGTGACTCCGTACTACTCTCTTGTCCTGCGTACGATAATCTAGAGATCATTGGGGATCTATAATCGGTGACTTCGGGAGCTGAATGACTCTGCCACACTATCTAGTCAGTAAGGAGACAGTGCATAGAGATATTGCTGAATATAATGGGAGTCCAATGGAATTGCCAAATGTCCAATCTTAGTTAGCTACACAGACAGACTAATAAGAATAGTCTAGTAATACCACAGGGAGTCATATTCGAGGCAGGATAAGAATTTATATCCAGTCTACAAGAAGATCAAAGACGATTTAGAAAAAATCGAATGAGGAACGCTAGGAAAAAATAGGTACTGTTTATTAAAATGTAAACTTACTGGGGCCAGCAAAGGAGCCCTCGCCTGCCCGATCCTGGCCTGCATCCTCAGCACCCTCCTCCTGTGTCCTCTTGCCCTTGGGGGGAGCTGATGTACAACATGAAAGAAAGAAAAACCAGAAAACATGGATGAGATTTTTCAACCAAATCAAACATTTCAAAAGAACAATAACAACATATTTTGGAAAAATAGCAAATAGATAGACAACTATTCCACGGGATCTATCTCATGTGGTATACTACGTTATTCGTATTGCCTGATTTGCGGAACGTTGACTTAGAAAGTTCCTATGTAACTCAATAAACAGACTACTAAAGAGGTTTGCCTAGGCCTGGCACTGCAGGCAGCAGTGCGCAACACGTGACAGACAAAGTCCATCCTGCTTGCAGATCAGTGAATACTCAAACTATCAATCCACCCGCCACCACCGCCACTATTTCTTCTGATAGCCATGTGACTGTCTAAAGGAAGGACTGGACTTCAGTCTGTTGGGGCTGATTTATAAGTCCCTTGCGGAAGTTGCGGCTGATTTTCCTCCATTGTTGCGTGCCTTTTCTGACGCAGCGGCAGAACAAAAGACTCGCCATGGTGTTGGTGCGGCGTATATATTAAAAAAAAACCACATATGGGCATATGGGCGATGCATCACGTTGTAAAGCCCTGTGCCATCAGGGGGCGTTCCGGCGCAAGGGAGGGCGTACCTGCGCAGGAACGAATCCTAAAAGTGGCTGAGGGAAATCTACAAGATGTCAATCAGTCATTTTTAGGACAATGATGCATGACTCAAACCCTGCGCGCTTGAAGCCGACGTACGGCTTGATGCAGCATTGGGGAGATAGGGTACCCCAGAGCATTGCTGGAGCTGCGCCATCGTTGGCACGCAACTCCAGCAATGCGCTGCCTTTACGGCACAGATGCGTAAGGCTTCTGTGACGTTTTGGGCCAATGGGTGGTGGTGGCATGGCACACAATTACTGCCGCATCCCTGCTACTTTGCAGGGATGCGCCGGTAATTGAAAATATGACCCTTACTGTCTAGCATTACGCAGTTCTTTTCTTTACAGTACACTCATACATAATTTCTCAGGCCAATGAAATGCTTCTGAACACAACATACAAAACAAAGAAGCATAGTAGCAAGCAAGGCTACTGAGAAGGAGAGCAGTGCACCTGAAAATGAAATGCATAGAAGATTTTGAAATATAATTTACCTCAATGTAATCGGCAGCATTATTGCTCTTGGTAAAGAACAAAGATTTGCAAATAACAGAGCAGGATAAAACAGAGTAGTAAATGTACTACTACTACTACTCACCAAGCCCGGGGACCTCTACGCCGAGCGCGTCCAGCAAGTCCCGCTCCCGGTCCATGACATCGGTCCAGCGGTGGGTGGCCTGGTTATATGTGCGCCGGACCCCAGAGATCTTGTACATGGCCCGGCACACCTTCTCCCACCGCTGGCGGCGCTCCCGGATGCCATAGCCGGTCGCGATCTTGCCGCCTCCCAGGATCGTCTTGGGGAGGCGGCGCTGGACGTGGAAGATCAGTGCCGCCACTTCCTCCGCGCTGAAGATCTCCCTCGGGACCACTTGCTCCCCCCTTAAACGCCCGCACGGGAGCCGGGCACGGGGTGCGGGACCCTTCCCCTTCTCAGGGTGCTTCCCGGCTCCCTTTACCATGGTCTGGGCAGAAATAAACTTAAATGATAAAGAAGAAATAGAATAGTGAAGAAGAAAAGAAAAGAGTTTAAAAAAGTAGTTTAAAAGTAAATAAAAGCTGCAGAAAACACAAAAATATAGAGCTAGAAAAATAGAGGGTTAGATAATAAGTAAAATTAGATCAAAAAAACTTCAAACAAGCAAAGGATGGCAGAGATTGAGAGGGGATACAGAAAGCATGCCCAGAACCATAGCAATGAATGAGAAACAAGATGGCCGCGCCCGTTCACGACCGCGTGGGTAAGTTCGCGCGAGATTTTCCTTGCGAGTACGCGCGAAATTGTACTAGCGAGCAGCACACTTTGCGAGATTACACATAGCGGGCGGAAACGGAATTACGTCACGCCAACAAGATGGCCGCGCCCGTGTACGACCGATAGGGTAACTTGGCAAACGAATAGCTAGAAGCGCCTCGCGAACACACGCAAGATCACGCGAACATACACGTCGCAACAAAAACAATTTTGTATTCGCACGTATTCGCGGCTTCCGAAATCGATCTCGCACGGATTCGCGCCCCAAATAACGCGCGAAATTGCAAAAAAAACGATTTTAGCTAAAATGAAAGCAATGAGCAGGTGCAAAAGTTCAAACTTAACATTAGTAACATTCAAGGTAGTGCTTCCTGATGGGCCCCTCCAGAGTTTGCAACAATTCTATGACCCTGCTATGACCCAAACAGCAGGCTCATAGAATAGCACCATAAAGGTCCTGTAAAAAAAAAATTTCACTGCAACAAAAAGCAAATTACAGATAAGGAAGGAAGCAGGTGCCAGCCAGACTGGAACTTTCAAAATTACTGACACATTAATGAAACACAAATTAATTGATGGCAGTTGAAGAAGGGCAGGTGTGCTTGCTTTTTTCAACCACCATAATCTACAGTGATAAATAAACCTAATAGGTGCCAGTGAGGATGTACTAGAGGGTGGCATGGGTGTCCCAGAGGGTGGCAGTGGTGAAACAGAGGGTGCTGTGAACCTGTGATGATAAACCAGACGTAGAAACAACATAGTCGCGGCCGTTGCAAGCCGAAAAGTAAGTTCGCAATTGCGAACTTGTCCCAAAATCGGCGCGAACACGCGCCAACACAAAAAACGGAAAAATCCGCAAATCCGCTAGAGTTCGCGGATCTTCGCGGATTGCGAATCCGTAAATCCGCAATTTCGAGTACGCGAGATCCGCTAGATCCGCCCATGCTTACCTACCACACAGCAGTAAAGTTTGCGAATTACGATTGTGTTAAGTCACTCACACAACTACAGTTTATTATAACTTAACTTCTTGTACTAGGCTGTCCCCACCACCATTATGTTTTATTTTACTTTAGCAGTTACAATATTGTTTGTTTGGCAGTCTTCTTCTGTACTGTACTTTACTTCGTTCTACTACTCCTCCCATAGTCTCTCTCAGGCAAGTGACTGTCTCTTTTTTTTTTTGCAAATGCTAGAGCCAGTGTCTACTACTACCAACACAACCATGGCATCTTCTCCATTTCCTTGAGAAACCATGCAGCCATTGCTGTGCCAAACTTAATCATCATCAATCACAGGTAATATAAGTTTAGTGGGAGGTATAATGGACTAGGAGGAGAGACTGACAGTACTAGTAGGACAAATATAACTCAGTGAGGGGTTACGCATCTATCTGTTTGTGTGTTACAAAAGGAAACCATGTGACGTAAATAAATTTGTAAAACAGTAACCCCCCCACAAAACATTAACATCGTATTTGTAAGTATAAATAAATATAATTTATCACCCTAACAAAAATAAACTATCCCACACCTGACCCACCACTCTCCCTAACCCCAACCAATGTCCAAAACGAAAAACGTCCAAAAAATGTCTACAAACCCACCTCCCAATTCCCACCCACCAACAAAAGTAATAAAAAAGGGGCAATGCCACAGGGCTCTTCTAGATTAGGCGAACTTTAAGGTGTTTGTCCACCATGATCTTAGCTCGCTCCTTTAGCTGCTCCTCTAGCTGTGCCACCCAGAGGAGAATTTTGCATCAAAATGCCCTGCAGTTGTACTTCCATCCAGGGTGGGTGGCAGCAGTGCTTTCAAATGTACGGTGGTGGGCGGCTGCCTGACTGCGGCGCCGTACCACTGCAGGTGGGGCCTGGCTGGGGCACATTACATTGGTGGAGGCTGCAGCTGCTGCCGCCTCCACCTCCTCCTCCTCCTCCTGGGCCACCAGCTGATGGTACTCCTGGCAGATGGCCTCCAGTTTCCGGCACCGGGCCCTGGCTGCCAACACCTTCCACAATGGTTTTTCATGGGAAGGAGGATCTATATCAAGAAAAGAAAAAGAATTGTAACCAATACTCTTACAAAACAGTAACACAAAATTAGTTCAATGCATAGTGGCACAGTAGCACTAGCAGGCACAGTACATAACATTTGTGGTAAGAATCTATCCACTCACTTCCTCGGCCTTTCACATGTGTTGGAATTTTTCAGGCCTTATACTAGCACTAATATGGACTCCAATACACAGAACACCAATCTTTTTCTTATCTCTAGTTTAGCTAAATTACATAACCGTGTTGTAGCCGGCATGCCAGCTCAGTCAGCTAAGCTTGCACCCAAGACAAACATACGAGTAATGACGCAGACTCCCGTTGCTTTTATTTACTACTATCTACAGGTGGAGAAGCTTATATTTTTCTATTACGGGTGGCACTGGTCATACTCTCTCTGTCACCTGATGGGCAATTGCTCAATTTCACTTTCACTCTGCCCTGGCTACTACTAGAAAGGCAGATTAATATTATATATCTGATCCAATGATCATTGCTTATATATGGAACAACAACATAAAGTCAGTACAGTAGCGGTCAGTGGTGGGAGTGATCGAGGTTGGTAACGTGGGGAGGGGAAGGGATAGGGTGGGGGAGTAACCTATGGATTGTGGACAATTACTGGTAAGTAAACATATAAATAAATAAAACAAATTTCATTGGGCGCACTGCATCATAATCCATAATTTACAACCCCCCCACCCTGCCCCTCCCCACATCAACGCCTGCCAGCACTCCCACCACCGACCGCTATTGTATAAGGTACTTTGTTCATAGGTTGTATAACCAACAGATAGGCCACCCTTTGCAGGCTGGCTGACACAATCGAAAATAAATTAACATAGGTAGGGAGTGGTCCTCGGTGTCAGAGGAAGGCGCTTGATAATATATGTATGATGTGCTTGCAAACTACTGAGTCAACTGTATTCTGAAAATACTACTTATATATTCCCCTCTGCTTTGCTACTCTGGTGCAGTTTCTTTTACATTTTCTTCAAGTAAGACTCTGCATCTAGTGACAGTCTCCACATATGCTGTCTATGATGAATACATCCAGGCATCCATCCATTAAAAGTAATTGTCTATCATTCTTTTTTATATATCTCTTAACAAACCTTGGTTGGTTTCACCAACAACCACCCATGTGTCCGCTCCTTCCTTGCTTGCCTTGGCTTTGAGTTTGACCCATAAACCCGGCTGATGATTCTTGCTATCTAGTATCCACCCATACTGTGCCGCCCACCCAGACCGGCATCTTCTTTCAATTTCCACCCATCCTTCAACAACCCATGCCTCTGATCTGATTCCTATCAGCCACCTATACATGCTTCCAACTTATCCTTCTGTGTCAGTCATATCACATCTCACCCGTCCTTCCTCCTTCAACCCTTCTTTTCCTTTTTGTTCAACACATCCATCAAGGTCATCTGATCATACTTTTAGTCTTCTCCATAAAACTTTCACAGCTGTGTTGGAGTCAGATAGAAGAGGCCATTGGTTACTCAACTCACGCTGGTAATGCTATTGCTAATGCATTGCTAATGCTAAATAAAGGGTGTCTTCTTCATCCGTTGTATATTGTTGACTACAATTTCATACTTAATAAGTCTCACAGTACAGTGAGTGAAGTGAACACCCTTCCAGCTAGTAGTTATGCCAATAAGTAATGAATATACCTTACCACTGCCCGCCACTGATGCTGACTCCCCCTCTGTAGCTCCTGCAGGTGCTGCATCTCCTGTCCCCTTTGGAATGGCAGCATCGCCATCGCCGGTGGGCCTGCCGGCACTTGTGGTTGGTACAGGTAGTGCGCCTAGAAAAAAAATCAGAAATTTTTAGATGCCTGTACACCTCCCCTTATTTTATACGTTTTCACAAGGAAGATTGAAAAAACAGTTAATAGTACAACATCAACATGTACAACATACATCATCACTAGTCCAAATCGGGTACTAGAGTAGAGTCAGTAGACAGACATTAGTGGTGTTATGGTCCCTAGGGTCATCTCTAGTCCTACTCAACTCTTTGGAAAGTTATTCTGAGCCATGTCACCATTTTAGATTCATGTCTACTCTTTTGTGCATGTTACCTCACAGATTGTTGTGCAGTAAGACGCCTTTGAGGCTACATGAGTGTTGCGTACAAGTGAAGCGGTTGAAAAACAAGCCACTTTTTTTGATGGAGTTCGGTTAGTCTGTATTGCTTAGCCGTAACATGTTACACTTTTTGGCATGACTGCGTAATGCTTGCATAATTGCATTATACTGTCTAATGTGCACCATTTTTCTCATAATAGGCGGAAGATTCCCTTCTACAAACCAGAGATTTGCAGAGCTTATGATGCATGTAACCAGTATTTCTACGTTCTATGGTGAGGAGTCTCCCAGAATTCATACAGATCTTTTGTCTTCTATCATGCACTTGTAACAAATGTTTACTGTGTTAATCTTATGCATTTTGCTATTGGGGTTGCTTTAGTAATTTCATAGAACAATGTACAGAGCTTGTTATTTGAAAATAAATAAACCTTTTCAACTTACCCATAGACTCTGTGGTATTTGGTCTGGTGGGGTGAACTTACATGAGTGAGTGAGTGAGCGAAAGGGTGTTATGTTCTGGGTTGTGTAATCATTGGGTATCTTCGTGTGGGGGTTCGGGACCTAATGAGACACTATAGCTAGTCAGTCAGGTGATTGTGGGTTCTGACTGAGGTGCAACCTCCCATTACCATCTAACTATTTTCTTGTGCATAGCTCTGTATGTGGCTGTGCAGAATCCCCACTACAGTAGTAGTTTGTACTATCCTAACAAAAATACTAGTCAAATATCTGGTTGTGCATTTTGTTGGTGGGAATTGTCAAAGCCTCAAGAGGACGACCCAAAGGACAGGACCCAGTAATCAGTATATAAGCAGTCCCAGGATTGTATTAATCGCCAGGAAGTAGGCAACTTACGGAACAAAAATCTCTAAGGAGCACACACACGTGCCCCACCTGCGACTGATCCGGTCGCGTTTATATCCTCCTGTTGTACGTGACTTTTGAAGTTATTTGACTTGACTTCGGCTTATATACTGACACTTGCGTCATTACTGACTGATACTTCGATTGGCTATTGATGTATTACTCGTCGTACCGAGAGTTAATGTACCATACCGGGTTGGAATTATCACCAGCTTTGGGTTAATTCTATTTTGGACTCAGCCAGAGAGCCTTGAAGAGTTGGAGAACACTGTTTCTCCAACGAAACACGTGTCGGCTGGCTGTGTGTAACTTATGTTTGGTGACCAATTAAAGAAAAACAAAGATCCCAACGTTGGATTGGTTCCATTACTTTCAACATTCATCTACTTGATGTGTTATCTTGTAAGAGTGTGCAGGACTATTGCTAATTGTTAATTGTGTTGGGTTACCTCACAGATTGAGGGGTTTTAGGGTCTCCCCTTCTTGACAGCACCATACTTAATTTGTGTTGACCTATTATTAACGTAAATATTGTTTGAGCGCCATTAATTCCTGTCCACGAAAACCCGTTCCTATCCACCCAGTGGCTAGAGCTATTGGTCAATCTGAGTTTTATTCAAAAGAAAACCTTAAATAAAGAGTGTCCAACTGGGCAAGCTTAGCTACAGACAGACTAATAGCAGTAGTACAGAGAGCCATAGCAGAGGCAGTTAGAAGGAACTTAGAGGCAGGGATAACCAGAATTTGGAAACAGATAGTGAAGGTCAAAGAAGCTTTTGTAAAAAATAGAATTAGGAAGTGGAACCATAATTAATAGTTCGGAAAAAATAAGGTGCAGTAAAAGTTTGTGAAATATAATTGTTAATATTAACCACTGGAGGACTTACTGGGGCCAGCAGCAGGGCCCCTGGTAGAGGAGTTCTCCTCTGGTGATTGTCCCGCCAACTCGGATCCCGTCTTCTTGCCCCTGGGTGGTGCTGATCATGTAAGTTATAATAAAGGAAGAGACAAACATTAATGAGTGCTGTGAAACAAATAAATCATTTAAGAAAATGCTCAAAAAACATTTAAGGAAACAACAATTGCAATAAAATTGACCTATCTAATCAGACCAACAGCTGGCTTGTAGGATTCAGGGACCGTCTACTTATTTATGAACACTAATCCAATGTTCCGTAATCATTCTGATTCCAGAATAATAATGAAGCATAAGTACCACCTGACCTAGACCACCTATTCTAGATGGGTCAATTGTTCAGTAAGTCTGCAGTTCCATTTTTTTTGCCTTTAAAAATGCATAGATGAGATGGAGGACACATGCATGAATTTGTGCATACACCAAATTGTTGGTTGGTTGCGTCTGATGTTGTTCTGCAATCTACAAAAGGTTCTATGGAGGACTGGGGTAAGCAGCACTCAGTGATAGAGGGGGCGTAACGCAGACCGTAAAGAAATTATAAACTAATACTAACTAAACCTAGTATCCATCCTCCACTATTTCACAGGAGGACAATGGAAGGACTAGAGTCTCTCTAGCAATAGCATTACCTAACTTCTGTTCTCTAAAGTAAACTCTTACATTAATCAGCCCAAGCTAGCGCAAAATTGCAAACAAGTAAGAGTAGCGCCGAGCACCTGTGTCCTACAATCACAGAAGATTTTGAAACTTAATTTTTCCTGCAATGTAAATGTAAGCAGCAGTAATCTAATTCATCAAAAAATTATACACAATACTTATACTGCTATATATTAGCTACACACCAAGCCCCACGACCTCGACACCTAGCAGGTCCAACAGGTCCTGCTCTGGGTCCAAGATATCTGACCACCAGTGGGCCAGCTGGTTATGGGTACGCCGGACCCCTGAGCAGTGAAACACTGCCCGGAGCACCTTCGCCCACCAACGGTGATGCTCCTGGGTAGGGTACCCGGAGCCAGGCCTGCCGCCTTCTGCCAAGGTCAAGGGGAGGTGGCGCTGGATAAAAAAAACAAGGGCGGCCACCTCCGCCTCGCCAAAAAGCTGCCGGGCCTGCACCCCTGCAGGGCGCATTCTGCTGCAAGGCAGGCGGCTTTTGGGTGCAGGCGCTTTGCCCTCGGAGCTGCCACTAGTGCTGCTGCTACCTTTAGCCATGGTTCTTGGGTGTGCAGGAGGCGGAAAAGAAAAGTTAGAAGGAAAAAATAAAGTTGGGGGAAGAAGTAGGAGCTTAAAAAAGAAGTAATATAAAACAGTAGAAAAGTAAAAAAACAAACAGTAAAAGTAGAAATAACATGCAAAATATAAACTTAGGGACAGAGAGAGAAAGATGATAAATAAATAAAGTCAAAAAAACAGTGTAAGAAACTAAGGATTGTAAGGTTTGAGGGAAGATAGAAAACTAGGCCCAGAACCATAGCATAGAGTAAAAAACAAGATGGCCGTGTCGCTAACAAGTAAATCACATTCATTCCCAAACATGACATGCGCATTGCAAAAGCACTATACCCGACCTGGAACATGAAATAAGGCATCGCGAGCGGGCGGGACAATTGAAAAACAAGATGGCTGCGCCCGTAGGCGACTGCATGGGTGAGTTTGTGAGATACTATCCCCAAAGCACGCAACCAGCACTCCGAACACGCTCAACGTGCTCCCGAATAAGAAAAACACATCGCGAACGAGTGCAACAAGCAACTACGCATGCTCGCGAAACTACACGTAGTTTGCGTAGTGCAATAACAACTTCATGTGTCTTCACGTAGCCCGACGACGTGAACTACGCCCAGGGTTACTATTTATACAAACCCTAGAAGTTTTTTGGGCGCCTCTGTGGGAGCATTAGCTCACTATACATTTCAGACAGTGCATTACAAAATATCATGTATTTTTCCCACTCAGACTTTGAGGGAGGAGGGCCACGCGCTTAGCACAATGGTATCTGCCGCTTAGCCAAAAAGCCCAAACCGATACGTTTCCTAACATCCTTTGGCAGAGGTTTAGTGTATCCCAATAGGGCCAGTAGGGTGTCAAGAGCGAGCAAAATACCAACCACCTCTCTCAGTTCTTGAAATATCTGATTCGAGAAGGCAGCAATCTGGGAACAAGACCATGCCACGTGGAAAAAATCTGTGCCACTTACACAGTACATAACATTTGTGGTAAGAATCTATCCACTCACTTCCTCGGCCTTTCACATGTGTTGGAATTTTTCAGGCCTTATACTAGCACTAATATGGACTCCAATACACAGAACACCAATCTTTTTCTTATCTCTAGTTTAGCTAAGTTACATAACCGTGTTGTAGCCGGCATGCCAGCTCAGTCAGCTAAGCTTGCACCCAAGACAAACATACGAGTAATGACGCAGACTCCCGTTGCTTTTATTTACTACTATCTGCAGGTGGAGAAGCTTATATTTTTCTATTACGGGTGGCACTGGTCATACTCTCTCTGTCACCTGATGGGCAATTGCTCAATTTCACTTTCACTCTGCCCTGGCTACTACTAAAAGGCAGATTAATATTATATATCTGATCCAATGATCATTGCTTATATATGGAACAACAACATAAAGTCAGTACAGTAGCGGTCAGTGGTGGGAGTGCTCGAGGTTGGTAACGTGGGGAGGGGAAGGGATAGGGTGGGGGAGTAACCTATGGATTGTGGACAATTACTGGTAAGTAAACATATAAATAAATAAAACAAATTTCATTGGGCGCACTGCATCATAATCCATAATTTACAACCCCCCCACCCTGCCCCTCCCCACATCAACGCCTGCCAGCACTCCCACCACCGACCGCTATTGTATAAGGTACTTTGTTCATAGGTTGTATAACCAACAGATAGGCCACCCTTTGCAGGCTGGCTGACACAATCGAAAATAAATTAACATAGGTAGGGAGTGGTCCTCGGTGTCAGAGGAAGGCGCTTGATAATATATGTATGATGTGCTTGCAAACTACTGAGTCAACTGTATTCTGAAAATACTACTTATATATTCCCCTCTGCTTTGCTACTCTGGCGCAGTTTCTTTTACATTTTCTTTAAGTAAGACTCTGCATCCAGTGACAGTCTCCACATATGCTGTCTATGATGAATACATCCAGGCATCCATCCATTAAAAGTAATTGTCTATCATTCTTTTTTATATATCTCTTAACAAACCTTAGTTGGTTTCACCAACAACCACCCATGTGTCCGCTCCTTCCTTGCTTGCCTTGGCTTTGAGTTTGACCCATAAACCCGGCTGATGATTCTTGCTACCTAGTATCCACCCATACTGTGCCGCCCACCCAGGCCGGCATCTTCTTTCAATTTCCACCCATCCTTCAACAACCCATGCCTCTGATCTGATTCCTATCAGCCACCTATACATGCTTCCAACTTATCCTTCTGTGCCAGTCATATCACATCTCGCCCGTCCTTCCTCCTTCAACCCTTCTTTCCCTTTTTGTTCAACACATCCATCAAGGTCATCTGATCATACTTTTAGTCTTCTCCATAAAACTTTCACAGCTGTGTTGGAGTCAGATAGAAGAGGCCATTGGTTACTCAACTCACGCTGGTAATGCTATTGCTAATGCATTGCTAATGCTAAATAAAGGGTGTCTTCTTCAACCGTTGTATATTGTTGACTACAATTTCATACTTAATAAGTCTCACAGTACAGTGAGTGAAGTGAACACCCTTCCAGCTAGTAGTTATGCCAATAAGTAATGAATATACCTTACCACTGCCCGCCACTGATGCTGACTCCCCCTCTGTAGCTCCTGCAGGTGCTGCATCTCCTGTCCCCTCTGGAATGGCAGCATCGCCATCGCCGGTGGGCCTGCCGGCACTTGTGGTTGGTACAGGTAGTGCGCCTAGAAAAAAAATCACAAATTTTTAGATGCCTGTACACCTCCCCTTATTTTATACGTTTTCACAAGGAAGATTGAAAAAACAGTTAATAGTACAACATCAACATGTACAACATACATCATCACTAGTCCAAATCGGGTACTAGAGTAGAGTCAGTAGACAGACATTAGTGGTGTTATGGTCCCTAGGGTCATCTCTAGTCCTACTCAACTCTTTGGAAAGTTATTCTGAGCCATGTCACCATTTTAGATTCATGTCTACTCTTTTGTGCATGTTACCTCACAGATTGTTGTGCAGTAAGACGCCTTTGAGGCTACATGAGTGTTGCGTACAAGTGAAGCGGTTGAAAAACAAGCCACTTTTTTTGATGGAGTTCGGTTAGTCTGTATTGCTTAGCCGTAACATGTTACACTTTTTGGCATGACTGCGTAATGCTTTGCATAATTGCATTATTCTGTCTAATGTGCACCATTTTTCTCATAATAGGCGGAAGATTCCCTTCTACAAACCAGAGATTTGCAGAGCTTATGATGCATGTAACCAGTATTTCTACGTTCTATGGTGAGGAGTCTCCCAGAATTCATACAGCTCTTTTGTCTTCTATCATGCACTTGTAACAAATGTTTACTGTGTTAATCTTATGCATTTTGCTATTGGGGTTGCTTTAGTAATTTCATAGAACAATGTACAGAGCTTGTTATTTGAAAATAAATAAACCTTTTCAACTTACCCATAGACTCTGTGGTATTTGGTCTGGTGGGGTGAACTTACATGAGTGAGTGAGTGAGCGAAAGGGTGTTATGTTCTGGGTTGTGTAATCATTGGGTATCTTTGTGTGGGGGTTCGGGACCTAATGAGACACTATAGCTAGTCAGTCAGGTGATTGTGGGTTCTGACTGAGGTGCAACCTCCCATTACCATCTAACTATTTTCTTGTGCATAGCTCTGTATGTGGCTGTGCAGAATCCCCACTACAGTAGTAGTTTGCACTATCCTAACAAAAATACTAGTCAAATATCTAGTTGTGCATTTTGTTGGTGGGAATTGTCAAAGCCTCAAGATTAAAGAGGACGACCCAAAGGACAGGACCCAGTAATCAGTATATAAGCAGTCCCAGGATTGTATTAGTCGCCAGGAAGTAGGCAACTTACGGAACAAAAATCTCTAAGGAGCAAACACACGTGCCCCACCTGCGACTAATCCGGTCGCGTTTATATCCTCCTGTTGTACGTGACTTTTGAAGTTATTTGACTTGACTTCGGCTAATATACTGACACTTGCGTCATTACTGACTGATACTTCGATTGGCTATTGATGTATTACTCGTCGTACCGAGAGTTAATGTACCATACCGGGTTGGAATTATCACCAGCTTTGGGTTAATTCTATTTTGGACTCAACCAGAGAGCCTTGAAGAGTTGGAGAACACTGTTTCTCCAACGAAACACGTGTCGGCTGGCTGTGTGTAACTTATGTTTGGTGACCAATTAAAGAAAAACAAAGATCCCAACGTTGGATTGGTTCCATTACTTTCAACATTCATCTACTTGATGTGTTATCTTGTAAGAGTGTGCAGGACTATTGCTAATTGTTAATTGTGTTGGGTTACCTCACAGATTGAGGGGTTTTAGGGTCTCCCCTTCTTGACAGCATCATACTTAATTTGTGTTGACCTATTATTAACGTAAATATTGTTTGAGCGCCATTAATTCCTATCCACGAAAACCCGTTCCTATCCACCCAGTGGCTAGAGCTATTGGTCAATCTGAGTTTTATTCAAAAGAAAACCTTAAATAAAGAGTGTCCAACTGGGCAAGCTTAGCTACAGACAGACTAATAGCAGTAGTACAGAGAGTCATAGCAGAGGCAGTTAGAAGGAACTTAGAGGCAGGGATAACCAGAATTTGGAAACAGATAGTCAAGGTCAAAGAAGCTTTTGTAAAAAATAGAATTAGGAAGTGGAACCATAATTAATAGTTCGGAAAAAATAAGGTGCAGTAAAAGTTTGTGAAATATAATTGTTAATATTAACCACTGGAGGACTTACTGGGGCCAGCAGCAGGGCCCCTGGTAGAGGAGTTCTCCTCTGGTGATTGTCCCGCCAACTCGGATCCCGTCTTCTTGCCCCTGGGTGATTCTGATCATGTAAGATATAATAAAGGAAGAGACAAACATTAATGAGTGCTGTGAAACAAATAAATCATTTAAGAAAATGCTCAAAAAACATTTAAGGAAACAACAATTGCAATAAAATTGACCTATCTAATCAGACCAACAGCTGGCTTGTAGGATTCAGGGACCGTCTACTTATTTATGAACACTAATCCAATGTTCCGTAATCATTCTGATTCCAGAATAATAATGAAGCATAAGTACCACCTGACCTAGACCACCTATTCTAGATGGGTCAATTGTTCAGTAAGTCTGCAGTTCCATTTTTTTTTGCCTTTAAAAATGCATAGATGAGATGGAGGACACATGCATGAATTTGTGCATACACCAAATTGTTGGTTGGTTGCGTCTGATGTTGTTCTGCAATCTACAAAAGGTTCTATGGAGGACTGGGGTAAGCAGCACTCAGTGATAGAGGGGGCGTAACGCAGACCGTAAAGAAATTATGAACTAATACTAACTAAACCTAGTATCCATCCTCCACTATTTCACAGGAGGACAATGGAAGGACTAGAGTCTCTCTAGCAATAGCATTACCTAACTTCTGTTCTCTAAAGTAAACTCTTACATTAATCAGCCCAAGCTAGCGCAAAATTGCAAACAAGTAAGAGTAGCGCTGAGCACCTGTGTCCTACAATCACAGAAGATTTTGAAACTTAATTTTTCCTGCAATGTAAATGTAAGCAGCAGTAATCTAATTCATCAAAAAATTATACACAATACTTATACAGCTATATATTAGCTACACAGCAAGCCCCACGACCTCGACACCTAGCAGGTCCAACAGGTCCTGCTCTGGGTCCAAGATATCTGACCACCAGTGGGCCAGCTGGTTATGGGTACGCCGGACCCCTGAGCAGTGAAACACTGCCCGGAGCACCTTCGCCCACCAACGGTGATGCTCCTGGGTAGGGTACCCGGAGCCAGGTCAAGGGGAGGTGGCGCTGGATAAAAAAAACAAGGGCGGCCACCTCCGCCTCGCCAAAAAGCTGCCGGGCCTGCACCCCTGCAGGGCGCATTCTGCTGCAAGGCAGGCGGCTTTTGGGTGCAGGCGCTTTGCCCTCGGAGCTGCCACTAGTGCTGCTGCTACCTTTAGCCATGGTTCTTGGGTGTGCAGGAGGCGGAAAAGAAAAGTTAGAAGGAAAAAATAAAGTTGGGGGAAGAAGTAGGAGCTTAAAAAAGAAGTAATATAAAACAGTAGAAAAGTAAAAAAACAAACAGTAAAAGTAGAAATAACATGCAAAATATAAACTTAGGGACAGAGAGAGAAAGATGATAAATAAATAAAGTCAGAAAAACAGTGTAAGAAACTAAGGATTGTAAGGTTTGAGGGAAGATAGAAAACTAGGCCCAGAACCATAGCATAGAGTAAAAAACAAGATGGCCGTGTCGCTAACAAGTAAATCACATTCATTCCCAAACATGACATGCGCATTGCAAAAGCGCTATACCTGACCTGGAACATGAAATAAGGCATCGCGAGCGGGCGGGACAATTGAAAAACAAGATGGCTGCGCCCGTAGGCGACTGCATGGGTGAGTTTGTGAGATACTATCCCCAAAGCACGCAACCAGCACTCCGAACACGCACAACGTGCTCCCGAATAAGAAAAACACATCGCGAACGAGTGCAACAAGCAACTACGCATGCTCGCGAAACTACACGTAGCTCGCGTAGTGCAATAACAACTTCATGTGTCTTCACGTAGCCCGACGACGTGAACTACGCCCAGGGTTACTATTTATACAAACCCTAGAAGTTTTTTGGGCGCCTCTGTGGGAGCATTAGCTCACTATACATTTCAGACAGTGCATTACAAAATATCATGTATTTTTCCCACTCAGACTTTGAGGGAGGAGGGCCACGCGCTTAGCACAATGGTATCTGCCGCTTAGCCAAAAACCCCAAACCGATACGTTTCCTAACATCCTTTGGCAGAGGTTTAGTGTATCCCAATAGGGCCAGTAGGGTGTCAAGAGCGAGCAAAATACCAACCACCTCTCTCAGTTCTTGAAATATCTGATTCCAGAAGGCAGCAATCTGGGAACAAGACCATGCCACGTGGAAAAAATCTGTGCCACTTACACCACAACGCTCACAGCAGTCCATATTTCTAAACCCATATCTATGGAGTCGTGCCGGCTTATAATATGTCCTGTTAAGGAACTTGAAGTGGGTTAATCTATTCCTGCCATTCAATGTCACTGATTGGCTGACCTCGCAGCAATATCTTTATTGGCTGTTATCTATGGGAGTGCCCAGATCGATTTGCCACTGCGCTCAGGATCGATTTAATATTTCAAATATTGATAAGAGAATAAAGTGGGGACACAATCCTGCATCCAACCAAATATACATGAAACAAAGGCTCAGGCAGAACAAATGCTTGTATGTCATACATTCAATAAAACAAGCATAAATGTATGGAGACACTTTTACACATGAGTAATGACAGGTAAATTGGAGTTTACGGTGTACAGAGAGTCGAAGACCTTTCAATCCCTTGTGAGGAGTAGTGTCATCATTATCAAGACATTGTATTACATGCCTGAGTATGATTGATTGTAAAAGACAAAGGAAGGGTCAATATAGGAAGGGTTATAAAAGTGGCGAGTTAAAAATTATCATCCTTTTGTGGGTGACAGGGTGGTTAAATCCGAATGAAGGAGCTATGCAGAGTGAAAAAGTGACTACGCAGACCTAAGAGCAGCTGGTGATAATTCTGGAGCTGGAGCCCGCCCTGCCCTGAATTAGTAGTCAACCGGAGGAGGAATGACTAATGTATTAGTGAGATTAGAAAGGTGCTTACCATGAGGGGTGCTAAGCCTCACACTCAAAAATGCTACAGAGTGGCCCAGCGGGGCCAGTGATCTGAAGCGGAGCAAGAAGCCAAAAAGAAAAGGCGATTTGTCAATACGGCGAACAGCGTGAGGTGAGTTTGACCATACCGGTGTTATATTGTTTCTTAAGTGCTAGGCTTACAGTAGATTTAGAATTAGAATGATGGGCTGTTTGAAAGGACCGCAGCAGCATGTCATTTTAGGTAGACCTATAGATCAGGTACAGGGAAGAGCGATTCGATGAGCCTGTTAGGAAGGGCAAAAACGTAAATGCAGAGATTACGCGTGATGTGAGTGGGACAGCAATACTTAAGTGAAGGGCTTTAAACGACCAACAATCCTGTGAAGTTGGCCAGTCTGCATAGCTCCTTCATTTGGATTTAACCACCTTGTCACCCACAACAGCATGATAATTGCTAACTCGAAGTCTTTATAACCATTTCTATATTGACCACTCTATTGTATTTTTTCCTTTTTCCCTTTAATGTTTTACAGGCAATCAATCAATCAATCAAGGTTTCTTAGAGTGAAATCTACTCACCCGGATGGGGTCTCAAGGTGCTGAGGGAGAGGTGGGGTAGGTGGGGCACGGGTAAAGGTGGGGGGGTCCACAGGTCCTGGTAGTTCACTGAGATCGCTCCTCTATGGTCAAGCTCTCTCGTCGTAGTATGAAACTGTAGGGGGAAAACCTAGCAGAATAATCATATCAAATTTTAAGGTGACCAAATGATCAAAGCACCTGTCTCAACTTAGGTAGTCTTGAGTTTCGTTGCAGGACTCCCTTACGGCAGCCCAACGCCATTCCAGACACATTAAACAAACAGAATTCCAGTAGCATTTAGCCATGCTGTGGAGTATATGTGGTTGGTAAAGCCAGGGTATGAAAGTTTAAATGTTCTAAAATGTGTCCATCTGAAAACAATGGAACATATATAGATGTGTAAATATTTTAAATCAGAATTATGTACTTGCATTGCTAGTAAAATTGCAATTTAAGTCCAAACGCAATGAAAATTCCCAAAAAGTAAGGACAAAAATCTGAATTGCAGTAATGGCAGTTCCAACAATAGTCATCTATGTACTTACATATTGCTGTAGAAACATTGGCCCACTGACTCTTGGTACCATCTACCACCCACTACTACCACTGCAGCAAGATACTGCTGTAAGTACATGGAAAGAAGTCAGATTCTACGAGCATGCATGGTTTACAGATAAAGAAACACAAGTCAATCATAAGCCAATGTTTGTGATCATCAAAATAATTCTTAATGGTGACATGTTCTCGACATGCATGTAATACAATGTCCTGATGATGATCCCACCATTGCAAACAAGGCATCGAAACGTCGTTAACTCTCTGTACACTATTAACCCTATTTTATCTGTAATTACTTATGTGTAACGGTGTCACACATTTATGCTTATTGTATTGAAGCTATGACATAGAAGCATTTGTTCTGTCTGAGCCTTTCTTTTGTTTTTGTTTTATGTTTATTTGGTTGGATGCAGTATTATGTCTCCACTTTATTCTTTGTGAATATTTGAAATATTACATTGATCCTGGCTGGCTGGACAGCATGAATATAGAAATGATTTGTCTCCTTTTGCTCTTATTGTGATGTACCGATGTGATCACTGCTGACAATCTTGGTTGTGGTAGTCACTATCAGATCACTCACTCAAGTTGCTCTGCATGATTTTCATTGAACAAAAGTAGCTCTTATTACAGAAAAGAAGACCCCTGCTTTAGAGATGGATCTATGTTAAATCATAAGAATGGGAAGACGGGGGAGGAGCCTATTGAAATAAAGTCCTAAATAGGACAGAGTATTGAAGATAGAACGTATACAAATATTGAAGCTAGAATATATACCGGTTGATGTTTAGATATATTGAAAATGTGTAAGAAGAATGTTGTTTATTTGAAAGTTTTGAAATAAAAGACGGGTGGGAGCTATGGATGTTTGAGAAATAAAGAGGAGAACATAAATGCAGGAAAATGGAATGGAACCCTGAAATTATGTTAGCAGGGTTTAAGTCCATCAAGTGGAAATGAGTGGCAGCCTCAGTACTATTGCAAACCCTTTCCCTGCCGTATAGATGGTGTACCGGACAGTGGCAATTCAGACTAGCAGAGTGCACTTTCTGACTCAGTAATAATGTTAGGTAGTCCTTGTTCTTTCTGAGTTTACAAAGGGCAGAGTTATTCCGCCACACTTGCCAGTTTGCACACATATAAGCATGCTGACATAGCTTCGTTAATATGTGATTACATTTATTTTTTTAAATCACCGTCTATTTTAAACATGTAGTGTGCCATTTGTTTAATATATAATGGTCAGCCTCCTTTGTGGGCTTTTTAACTTCATTCTGCAGAGTACATTGGTGTTTCTATTAGTGGGGCGGGGGAAATCAACATTTAGACATTTAAGCCTTTTTACCACCCCTGGAACAGACCTGGGTCTAATCTGCAATTCGATGGGCAGAAAAATAAGACTGGTCCAGGCATCAGTTATCTCTAAATATGGCAGAATAACCAGCCAGAATATCCTTTATATGCACCTGGTTTATGTGACAGGCCAAACATTTAATAAGAGTACACTATTTTCTATTCTTAGGTGGGTACATGCTGTAAGTTGTATAGCATGTACTAATTACTACTTTAAATTGTGACCTTGTTAGTAATCATTTGCTGAATGTTTCCTGCAGGCCGACATTGCCAGCATTTAATGGGGATCTTGTATCTTTTTTACTTCTGTATAAATATGTGAATTATATTGTTGGGTCTGGATAACAGACAGCAGAGACCTGGGACAGCACTAGATAGGATGCACTTCCATGTCCAATACCCAGACAAGGTGAAGCTCCTGGCTAATGTGAGAGAAAGGTCCAACCTAAGGATCTCAAGGGGGACTGAGTTCGGCTGACCCGGTTCCTTCCTCCACATTGGGCCTTTGAAATTTTGAACCCAAAAACCATATTCCAGTGCTGTAGTTCATGATCACGTAGTATTTTCTGGAATCGGCTTACTTACCAGTTGATCTAAACTATTCCCCATGAGCAAGATGGAATTTGGCTAAGGTTCATGCCAGGATGTCAGCAGATCACATATTTCTGGCTTCAATTCAGTACATTACCAAGTGTCAGTCTCAGGTATGGATGTGAATAAACCAATTGCAATTTACCTTTGCCTAATCGACAATGATGCTTGATCCTACGGTGGCCAAAACAAAGGGGTAGATTTACTAATATAAGACGCATTGCAATAACCAATTTTTCTGCACTGTATTCTAAGAGAAAGCAAGACAGCACCACAGCAAAAAAGATATGATACATCTGCTTTCTTCACTAAATTTGTACACAATTAAACTTCCTATCACTATGGACATGCCTCTGCATGATGTATGCGTGGCGTCTAGCATAGGTTTTTTACTGGGAGGGTACCCTTTCAGTAAAAAATAATACACCATAACAAAATAATAAAGTTTTCCCACTTTCGATGTGTTCTAGACAATTGTATATCTTAAGAATGAGAACAAAAACATGTTTTATCAATAAATATAATCTTCATACAGCAATATATTTAATTTATTTTTTAAATGAAAATGTAAATAATATCATAACTAAACAAGTAAAAAAATTAAGTTAAACTATAGTACATTTAAAACATAAAAATATATAGCATGTGAAATTGCAAATATTTTATTCGTTAAATTGAACAATAAAAATTCTATGCCAATCAAGTTCTGGCGAAGTTAACTGACTGGCTAATGGAAAAAGATATACTTTCACCTTGCCAGGCTGGTTTTAGAAGGAAAACAAGCACAATTGATCATGTTTTTAGACTTGTAATTCTAGCCTGGCAGTGAAGAGTTGGTTATTTATATGTTGCTCATATTGATTTAAAAGCAGCATTTGATTTGATTCCAAGGGATCTGTCATGGAAAAACTTACACCAACAGGGGGTAGCAGAGGATATTCTAAACTAAATTATGTTTACCAGAGGGCAACTTCACCTAGGTACGCTGGGGCAAAGAAGGGGAGCTCACAGATGAGATTCCAGTTAAGAGGCACGTGCGCTGGGGTTGTGTCCTTGCACCAACCTTGTCTCTTTTATAGGTAAATGATTTGGTTCAGTATTTGGCAAACATCTTCCCATTATTCTCCCAAGCTTAAAGGGACCCATATCTGTGCCTTAACATTTGTGGATGACACAATTCTCTTGTTTCAAACTTCAAGGGGTTTACAAAACCTACTCGATAGTCTTAACAACTACTGTGAATATAAAGGTTTAGAAATAAACCCCATTAAAACTAAATATATGTCTATGAGACCACATAAATGTTTTAAAAACAAAAAACTTTGAATGGGGTGACCTTGAAGTGTGTTCCCAATGTTGTATACCTTGGGGTTACCCTCGATGCTAAACTCTCATGAAATCCACAAAAAAAGAAATCAAAGGCCATTCAATTCAAAATGCTGTTCCTATTATAAAGAAACAATATTCAATTGTGTCAAAAGCTATCACACCCACCTTGGAAGTAGATAAATTCAGAGCTCAAACTGCTGCCCTGTATGGCTCAGAGCTGTGGGGCGGTGCAACCCTTGACCCGTTAATTGTTGGGGAAAAATAAAATCTTGAGAATGTTTGCGGCTCTTCCCCAACATACCCCAGTAATCCCTCTAACACATGATATGGGCATAAAATGACTGGAACACCTAGCTTTCTGGAGAACATTGTCATGTTGGGTTAGAATTTGGAAAACAGTGGAATTAGAAACCTATAGACAAGCCCCTAAGTGAGCTATTGGAACTGGATGCCTATGTCACTTTTCCCTGGTTTGCCCACATTCACAAATGGCTCCTTGATCTATGTCTGAGTAGATTCTGGACAAACTGGAGGCTGCTGACGCTGGAATCAAAGTGTGAGATCAAACACGGTTTTGGGAATTTTATTTGGCACGAAGTCACTTCAAATAGTACAGCAGAAAGGTGTACTACAAAATTTGTATTGTTCAAAACGACTCCTTGCTGTGAGCCATTTTTAGATTAAATCGAACCTCAACTAGCAAAGACATTATATCTGACATTTAGATATGAAATACTCCACCTAAATGCCTTTCCATCCAAATTGGTCATACCACAATCTAAGGATGGGGATCCCAAGTGCAATCTAAGGGGCACATTACGATCGCGGTTTTCCCGCATCCTCCGGGCCGGTGGAAGCCAACGCCGGCCCGGAGGATGCGGGAAAACCGCCGCGGAGCCTCCAAAGAACCACCGCCAAATTAGGATGGCTGGTGGGTCTTGGTGTATGTCCGCCGCTTTTCCGCCGCGGTCGGCTTACAACCACGGCGGAAAAGCTCTTATATGGTAGCGGTGTCTCTCAGACACCGCCAGCCGTATTAGGATTGCGTATCAGATATGCTTTTCCGCCGTGGAAAAGCATGCGGATGTGCACTTTGGGGGCCCGTTGCGGGCCCCCAGGGTGAAGGGGGGGGAGGGTGGGGGGTGCACAAGGGGGGTACCTATGGTACCCCCCTGCATTTACATGCATGTAAATGCAATGCATGCTTTTTTACCATTGCGGCGGGTTCAGCTTGAAGCCGCACCCGCCGCAATGTTAATAATAGAGAATGTGACCGCCAGGGTGGCGGTCACATCCTAATTGCACAGGAGGAAACGCCACAGCCCATGCGGACGTTCCCTCCTCCTCAGGGGTCGCGGACGGACTCAAGTCCGTCCGCGATCCTAATGGGCTCCTAAGTCAACTGAGAGTAAAGGAGGATATTGCACACGTTTTATTTTTGTGCCCCGCGTATGTAATGGCTAGAAGACAATGGATAAAACCACTAGGTAGAAGTTTGAATGTTAGGAAATACAATGAGATGTTGTGAATACTAAAAACAGCATCAGCAGATGTTTATTTGCCATTAGTCATATAAGGAAAAAGAGAGGGGAAACATTTTAAATTATAGATTTAGGTCTGATTTTTGTATTTTTGTACTACGGTATCTTAATATATATATTATGAGTGGTTTGACTCAATTCAATTCAAGCACAGTAATTAACTAAGAATGTATTATACTGACATCAATTAATTATTTTTACATCATTTTTGACAATTGCGTATTCTCAGCAAGTATCAATTGAGTTTGCACTTGCACTTAATATGTATTTCCCTACAAACATTATAAACTGACAAATAATTTTTAGAACTAAGATAAATTGAAAACCTCAATCTGTATAATTATACTGCATTTTTCACACTGACGAGGATAGTTCTTAATGTACATACCTGTTGAAATTATGTGTTATGTGTTTTAAAATATTTTAAGAAATGCTTTGATGATTCCTTGAATCGAATAAAGATTTTTGAATGAATGAAAAATAAATGGAACTATTTCAAAACAATTAAATTCAAGATAAGAAATAGCTAATAATTTATTTTAGAAATAATGTAAACAATATTTAAAATATAATAAAAAAGTTAACAATCCTAACAAAGCATTATAGGTGGGAAAGTGAATCAAATTTACAATTCCCACTACAGTCTTACCAAAAGTAGAGAAAGTGATGTACTTTGGAGGGGTCAGATTTACTATTTCATTGGCAACATAAACCAACGTAGGTTAGCTGTTGGGCTTTGGATGTGGCAGATTTGCTATTCCCACTCCAAATGTAAGCAAAAGTAAGAAAAGCGTTGGCCTTTGGAGGAATTAGATTTACTATTCCCACTACCGGTTTACCACAATCTTAGACCTTGGAGGGTTCAGATTTGTCACACTCCAATGTAAGCAAAAGTAGGGAAAGTGTTGGCCTTTCGAGGTGTTAGATTTACTATTCGTTCTACAGCTTAAGCAAAAGTGGAAAAAGTGAAACACATTTGAAGGGTCAGATTTACTATTATCAATCCAATCTGAGAAACATTCAGGAAAGTGTTGCACTTTGGAGAGGTCAGATTAACTACTGCTACTGTTCTCTCAAAAACTACAGTAGGGAATGTGTTGGTCTTTGGAAGGTCAGATTTACTATTCCACTCAAATGTAAGCAACAATATTAAAAGTGTTGAGCTACCGCATTTTTTAAAAATAAAATATATAAACATAGCCCAAAACAATTAAACTATGTTTTAAAGAACACATGTTTTAATTACATGTAAATCAAATAAAATGACATTTAAATATATTGCAAATAAAAAATATATATCAATAAAATATAGATATAAAATACATTAAACATGTTCCTTACAACTCCACATAAAATTAAACATGGACAAACAATTTAAAGTAATTGAATTATAAGTTAATAAATATATCAATAAATAATAATATAATATGAATAAACTTAACAACCCATTAAATGTATTAAAAATCAGTACCTAAGACTTTGCATGCACATCCATTGGTGGTAGTGTTGGAATGCCCATGAACGACACATTGAATACCCTCTTGACGCAAAGTAATACAAAGCAGAGCTGAGTGCTGCATTGGATTACTTTCAGGAAACTCTCCAGCATAAGTTTTATGCTGGAAAGTATTTCCTAAACAAACATTTGGCTCAGGGTTTCCCTCACATTATGAAATATGCAAAATTTTAGTAAATCTGCCCCAAAGTATCTTGGTCTTGCTTAAGTTGACCTTAAAAGAATTTGGCTTCAAGTAGGGATCCAAGTAGTCAAAGTCACACTCTAAGCCAAATGGTATCCTATCAAGTAATGCCATATTTTCAGCAAAGAGGAACGAGCCTGTGTGCTCTCCTCCATATTTTGGTAGGAAGCTGCAGCAACCCTCATCTATGGCTAGATCACTTATGTATAGACAAAAGTGATTGATGGAATGTTTGAATTAATCTCAGCCACTGGTATTTACTGAAATCCCAGTCCATTGTTGTTTTCAATGTCGAGCCACCTCATTTGGGTAGGTATATCCAAACAGTCTTAACCCTGCTCCAAAGTGAACAGTTCAACCTGAACTGCCAGGTCAGGTCCTCCCTGAATCGGAACACAAGCAAAATACCAGCATGGCAGATACATACTGATCTCAGTTTTTGCAGAAAGGAAAAAGCTAGTTTATGTTATCTTATTTGGCTTCTCGTAAAATTGAGAATAAAAACCGTTTCTGTGGGCATACATATAATGGGCAAAAAAGTGCATTCTATTTAGAGTTGTGGTTGTCGGGAAACTCCGGTAGTGACAGCCACCAAGATCCATGCTTTGGGAACATCACCAAGAATAGAAAGGTACTAAGACAGAATCTAGTCAAATAAAATCTATACTCTGTGCTTATAATATTATGCAGATAAAACTCAGGGCCTGAATATGTTTTTATGAGCAAAAGGCTTGCATTAATCAATAGAGCCTGAAACTCCCTAGAGAATAATTGGGCTCTCCAATTATAAAATAATGTTTAATCATATTTTTCCACATCAGGTTTGATGCTGTAGGAGTCTAAAATAACTCCGGGAGTCCCAAGGTATTAAAAATTGATTTTACCTAGTCAAGTTCAAACTTTATGCAATGAGAGTAATCTAATAAAACCTTCCTGGTAAAACTTGCTTCTGAGGTATTCCAAACTCTTAACCAGACTAACAGTGGGCTTATTCCGATTTTGTCTACCAGAAAAACTACCCCCTTTCAGAGTGGTTCATGATGGATGGGGTGGATTTTCAGCCCACCTTGGTCTACATAAAACGTCTTTTCCATCCTTTGTAGCGTCATACCCCCGCCCCATAGCTCTCTATAGCTACGCACTTACTTGTATATAAATTGCTAACCTCCTTCATTGGTTTTTGGCCCATTTTTACGGAAAAATGTAAAACAGGCTCTATAGTTCTCTGAAGTTTATGGCCCTTGTTTTTAATAAAGACAATTCAATTGGGCATCCAGATTGATGCCCAAAAATGGACAAATTTGGACCTTACCTATCTCTATCCCTCCCAATTGGAATTTCCTCATTTTTGTTTTTTTGTCCCCAGATTCATTATAAAAGGCTTTGAAACTTTAGTTTTAAGAGCCAGATTTTGTATGAAGGCGTTAAAAGCCTCTAAAAGTGTTTTGAGTACTGGGACTCGTTGGTTCCCCATTCGTGGTATGTTTCTCCCAAATTAGTATAAATAATTATCCAGGCCATTTATATATAACAGAACAAGAAATGGGGCCCATACACCCCTAAAGTACTCCTAATGCGGATCTTATTTTGGGGGAAATTTTGCTATCCATTTCAAATCAGATGCTTACTGCACTATCCTGTGAAGCTGATCTATAATGGCTGGGTCAAGCTCTTCTCCCTTTAAAAATGCTCAGAGTTTAGGTTGCTTGAGCCTGTCAAAGGCACAGGAAAGGTCCATAAAAGCAAAATGTATTGACCCTTTCCTGGCCTTGACGTATTTACCTAAAATTACGTGGAGATTAAGAGAGTGATTTAGATCTTGATGGACGGGTTACTGAGTCACAACAGTGACGCATATACCGTCCGCTGAAATATAAACCCTATTATATCATATGGGATTTATATTTCAGTGGACCGGATATCCATCACAGTTGTGATTGAGTAACCCATCCGCCAAGATCTAAATCAGTCCCTAAGCATCTCTTCTATTGTGCCTACGCTGGTGTGGAAACCAAACTGTACCCTGGATAGAATTTTGTTTTTCTTCACCCAGGTTTCTAATTTGTAAACTTAAATTCTACCTAAAATCTTTAAGGAAGAAAAATAGGATGGTAGCAAATAGGTAAATTCCTATTCCCTTTATCAAAGATTGGGACCACTATAGCCTCCCTCCATGAAGTCACTAAGTGCATTTTGATTGCGGCTCTTTACACATCTGTCAGCACAGGGGCCCAGAAAGAAGTACTTTCCTTATATTTGCCCACTGGGACTCCATCCAAGAATGGAGATTTTTCCTGAAGGGCTAGCCTTAAAGGCATGGACTAAAAGCTATTATAACCTCCTGGTCACATGATGCTTTAAGTGCACTGGGGATATTGGTTTCTGGTTTGACCGGATTAAATATATTAGTGAAATGTTCAACATAAGACTGCACTGGAATGAGGGATTCGAATACAGATTTTTGATAACCAGAAAATAAAGGATGATTAACAACTTTCCAAAAAGCAGCTCTGACCTTTAAATTCCCTTCCTTCTCTAGGTCCTCCCAGTCTTTAATTCTAATTACAGCTCTCCTAGTACTTAGGGTATTATTGTAAGACCTCCTAACAGAGAGTATTTCATCTCCTAAATGCGGATTTCTTTGGAGAGCTAATTTTAATTGATTATGGGCAGGTGTACATTCATCTTTGATCCAGCCATCTTTATGTTTATATTTTGTTGGTTTCCTTTGGAACAGCCTAGAAGAAATAGAAGACTTGTTTAACGACCTCTACAAATTCCTGCTGTGCTTCCTCATCTAATGTCATCACCCTAAAATGAGACTGATCTTCCAGAAAGTGTTCGCTGGCAACCTTTTCCCATTTAATTCTAATTCCTTTATTTACTGAATATTCTATCTCCTGACTCTCAATACTTCCTGAATTATCAATTAAAATTAAAATCCAGGCTAACTATAAGTGGGTTGTGGTCACTAATGCAACTCACTACAACCTTATAATCTAAAAATAAAAGTGCCAGGTTCCAGGATAGGATCATAAAATCAATCTCACTACATTTCCTATTTCCTTTATGGGGGGGGGGGATATCTTTAAACCAATAGTCTCTTTTAAAAAGCTAATTCCAAGGGCCCTAATATCGATAGGGCACACTTTTCCTGTTTGCGCAACAGCGCACCTTTAAGCAAGTGCACCGAGTGCATACAGGAAAAGTGTGCCCTATCATGTATAATACGCTGCCCTCGGGGTTGTCTCGAACTCACGCTGTCCCTGGGCCAGTGCATACAAGAGAAATTCAAAGCAGCTGTTTTAAACCTGCTCCATGTTTCTCTATGCAAGGGGCAACCGGCGTTCACTTTAATGGGGGTCTATAGGACCCCCTTTCCTCCTCCAGAGGGCTACAATCAATGGGCGCAATGACTGAGCCACCTTTTAGGTGGTGCACTGTCAGTGCGCCACCTGATAGCTGCTTCGCCTCTATTTCCACATCTATAATACGAGAGGGCACAGAGACAAAGCGATTTCCTCATTTGCATGGGGCCCGCCCCTATGCAAATGAGGGAATGGCATCTTAAGGGCACACTGGAGCTAAATGTGCAACAGCACTTTTAGTATTACATAAGGGGCCGCACAAGTGTCTGCAGCCTCTCCTGTAATCCCAATGTGCCTTGGGGGTGTGCAAAGCGGGCGCAAAAGCCTGTTGCGTCCTCAGGGCATGTTCTGTGATACGCCCCCTGGAGGTTATAGTACTATTTAGTACCACCCCATATGGAACTTGCTTAAAATGAGTCTGTTCCTCTCCATCTATATCTGAAAGCCTGCACTGCATGATGTCACCTGATGTAAGCAGCCGTATGAGTTCAGAAGCCAAGTTTTCTGTACACATATTATATTGCAGTCACTTATGACTGCTAACCAATCCAAGCTGGAAAGTTTTGAACAAATAGCAGAAAAATCCAGTAAAGCACCATAATACAGTGATTTATAAAGGATGAATCATAAAGTAGCCCTGCCATGGAACTCATACTCACCTGGGCCCCTAATCAATAACTCATAATTTAATCAGGTAACCTTCACTCTACTACCAGGTAATTTTTACCTACTAGGTCCTATACCATTGACTTACCAATCCTTGTCACTGGTACATGTAAACCTATTGGATCAGGGTGTTAGCATAATAGGAAAAATAACATTTGCAATCATATAAAAATCACAGACTCGGAAAGGTTTAAACTCTTTATCTAAATGTCTTAAATGCTCATGATCCACAAATTAAACACAATTAGACTCTCAATAATGAAGATTAGAATCAAAATATAACAATGCAAAAGATGTATTAAACTGATTTCAATCATTTAGCAATAGGGAGGGTAAGAAAAGGAACATGAAATACGATCAAAATGTTTAAGCATTTAACAAAAAGGGAGGGGAAAAAGGGAACATATCAACTTTAGCAATAGGAAGGGTAAAGAGAAGGAACATAATATGCAAGCACAATTATCAAATATGTAACATTTAGGGAGGGGTAGAGAAGGAAACAAATTATTGACGAACCAACACAAATTTATATTTACCTAAGAATGGTGTGAAGAACTAACCCTGGCCACAGGTCAGTTGAAGGACATAACCCCGAAAGTTGCAGTCGCCAGTAGGCTTGCAGGTGCAGATTCAGAATCAAGACAGGTAAAACCAGATTTGGATTAGGACAGGATCACCAAAGGTTAAGACCAGCACCCGCAGTTCAGTTGCAACGCCTGCGCTACTCCCTCTCTGCAGCTAATAATCAGAACCCCGATTGGGTTATCGATTTTCCCGACAAACTGCTTCGCCAGCACTTCAGCTTCCCGGACCCCGATTGGGTCAGAGCATCTTCTGACAGAGTGCTTCGCAGCACTTCTGCTCTCGATCACCTATTGAGTATGTTGGGTCAGTGACAGGTCAGCTATTCAGACAAGTCAAACAATTTCTCTAGCTAAGCTTACCCTAGTTATACTATTTTCCAGGTCAGTGTACCACCCCCATCAAATTTAGGTTCTCATGACATTTATATTCCACCCAACAATGAATGTTCTATTAGTAAATACATTGTATTAACATTGTAAAATTTTAGGTTCAGAAGTTCATTTTCTCAGGAGCATCTTCTAGTCAATCAGCTCCTTGGCTGCAGTCCAGAGGTCACTGTTCCAGAGACTTGAGACTTTCGCTCAGTCGCAGTTTCAACAAAGATGGAGTACAGGGTTATACATTAGGCCAGTTTTCCGTGAGTAACATGAAATGGAAAAGAAACAGTTTTAGAATACAGAATAAATGAATATACTGTACACCATGTATCTCTACTCTATACCCATTATTTTATATTTAACTATAGCATTAGGATTAGGCAGAACGAACAGCTTAGCAAAAGCAGCAGTGCAAGCTTCTTGTATGTGATGACATAGAGCAGCCATATTAATACTAGTGTGCAGAAGCGAAAAGTTTCCCTCCAAAGCAAAGAATACTTCATGTCACGTGAGTATGACAGACGCATGCGCAGTAGAAACCCTTGCGTAGCAGCAGCCATCTTAGATACAAGCGTATTACAGTTAGTAAAACACATAAGCATGCTTCTCTCGGACACCCAATGTTTATGAAAAATGTGATTTTAGTATAACAAACATGTTGATTAGTGCTTTTAACGTTATTCGAGGTTCATGAATACAACCAAGTCGCTTCATAAGCGAATCCTTGCTCCATCAATCCCCTCTTTGATGATATTTTATATCATCACCAATTAATGAAACAGATGCCAACTTTTCACAATTCACCCATCTCAATCTCTTCAAACTTTCTATTTTGCTTATTTTCATTATTATTATGGAAATGTTTCACTTTCTTGTATATTTTCCCATTCATTTCTTCTAATTCAAGTTCATCAATATTTCTCTTTACTCCTCGCCTATTTACGGAGTATTTCTTTTTATGTTTCCGACATTTGCAACAGATTATTATTTCTAAAACTAGTAAGCCTATTCCCATCATTGGCATCAGTATTCTACCTACAAAACTTTTTCCCATGTTAGAAAGCCAACTACCTATAGAGGAGAGACCATCAGTAAGTCTCTTCCATGCACTATCAACCTCCAGTGGTTTAAGCTCTTTTTCCAAATTAACAATATTTCTCACATACTTCTTAATTTCAACACTTTTGTCAGGTATGTAAGTACAACAATGTTGTGCTTTAAACATTCAGCAGACTCCGCCCTCTTTTGCCAATAACGTATCAAGAGCAAGTCGATTTTGTAAAACCATTGATCTGATCGCAACCAATTTGGTATTGACCATCAAGAACCCTCCAGCAGTGTCAGTTGATAACCGATCCACTACTGTTGACAATTTGCAAATTCTGTGTGTATTCAGAGCCACTCTCACTGTAGGTATCAATGCACTAAATGTATCACCTACTATTTCACCAAAACTAGCTCTTTTATTATGTACTAATCCATTAGTTTCTTCTTTGTTTCCAGTGATTTTATCCATATGATATATTTTTGGGAAGACTATTCCGAAATAACAGCTCCCATACCAGTGATCTGGCAATTTGTAGTAAGCCTTGTTTCCACATATATTATAAATTCCAGGAAACACAGGTTCAGTTCCATCTTTGAAACCCCAACCCCCAATTACCTTATAATTGTGTTCACATTCACTGGAACCAATGAATATATTGTTATAATAACCAGTTCTTTCCCTATGGAGACAGAGTTTCCCTTTATTTTCAAAATCCAGCAACATAGCAGCATGAGTCTTGCCATTCGGGGTAGACCCTATATTTTCAGCCCACTTAGGAATTCTATGATTCTTGTCATTTGCTTTTCTTTGGAAACTCTCTCTTCTTTTCTCTGCCATATTCAAAAATATTTTCTCTTTTTCTTGCATTGAGCGTGTTAAATTATTCTTGTGTGCCTCAGCTATATCTATTGTTAGAAAGTATTCACCATTGTAACGTGTTACATCACTAGTAGTATGTACAGGATTCAGGTTACTACGTATAGGAAGTTTAGAAAATATCACATCTGAATTAGAATAGTAATACTGCAAAGGTCCTTTCTTATAGAATAAACTGGCTAAAACACTACATGAAATTCCATATGTTAGTGGTAAATGGGGATAGGTAACACCTTCAGCTACTGAAGTAGGCAGTTTCCTACAAACTTAGCAATCTTCTATTTCCTTAGCTTCTACATAGTGTACTAACAGGTTTGCAAATACGTTTAAGTGAGTTCTGTTTTTAAATCTAGTATAATGCAGTCTTTCCTCATCTGATGCTTCTAAATCTACCTTTTGTGGTCTAATGCTAAGTGCTTCCTCATATGTATCTATTCTTGCAGGTGTATCTTTTATTGTAGCTCATCTGTATCTACTAGTGGTTGCTATTAGTATCATTCTTCATTTTTCTACTCATTATGTAAGGGATAGCTATTGTCAGTCCTATCCAAACTATGAATACTATTGCTATACTACATACACATACTCTACAGCATGTTTTTAAACAATTTCTTTTTGGTCTTCCATTAACAGTACGATCAGCCATTTCTGACTAAGGAGAAACAACCCCTCTTTGTAACTTTTACACAGCTTCTTTACCCTGTGTGAATTTCAAGTTGGTCTCACTTCTTCGTCAGTTTGATCAGCAATCAATTCTTCATCACTTTCATCACTTATTTCCAAGTTTTCAAAACCTTCCAACACAATGTAGGTCCATTTAGGGCCTTTCTATTTACTATTCAGTCTTTTTAATTGTGGACTACTTTTGGTTGTATCACAGGTTGGCCAGCTTGACTTGAAATTTCATTTACCTGTTCAGGTTCTTAATTAATTGGTCTTAAACGTAGTTTCATTCTTTTGACAAACCTAGGCCACTTGTCTCCTTTTCTGAGTCTTTCAGCTGGTACTGTGCTCTGGCCCTCTTCCAACGTTCTTTTATTTTCATTCAGTTGTGGCACATCTATTTCGATGTTGTCTTCTGTATCCCTCTCTATCTGACTAGGTCCAGGTCTTATTACTGTTTCTTCTGCCTGGTTACTAATCTGGCCTTGTTCAAGTATTGGCTGAATTTGACTTTGACTTTGTTGTGATTCACCTTCTTCTTCCTGAACATCATTTTCTACATCTATCTGGTCCTGCTCAAGCTCTTCGAACCCTTGATTTTCTTGTGCTTGATCCTCCGCCCTAGTGACTATCTGTCCCTTTTCAGACTCTGGAGTTCTTGGTGGAGTGTCAATTACCTGATCTTTCCCTATCTGTTCCTCCTCAGAATCACTTTTAACTTGTATCTCTATGATCTGAGTACCTTCTTCTAAACCTGTCTCATCCTCACCATCACTCTGTCTATCATGGTAAGTTTGACTTTTGGTTCTTACATATTCTGCAGGTATATCGATTATTGGAATCCAATCATCTTGACTGGTGCTCGGTTGTTCCTCTTCAGCTACTTCAGGATCGATATCTTGAGACCCCTCAGCTGCACAACCTTCAGCTTCAGTTTCATCAGGTTCAGTCACTCTTTTTGAATGACTGGCATGGATCCAGTGTGGAACTCCTGCACATTTTACAGCTGTGGTGGTAACTAAAATCACTTGTCGGGGTTTTCCCCACCTCGGTGCAAGGCAAGATTTTCGAGTGTGTTTCTTTAGCACTACCTAATCACCTGGGTTCCGGTCATGTGCTGGAGTGGCTTGTCTGGTGACAGCATCTTCCCCAACCTGGTGAGAGAAGGGAACGTACTTGGTCAGCCAGTTCTTTGCAGTACTCCAGTACTAAATCATCAGATATACTTATCAGCTTATGTCCTGGCACCCATGCTTGCCTCACTGCTCTTCCCATCAGTATTTCATGGGGACTCAAGCCTGTGTTCCGGTCTGGAATAATTCTAAGTCCCATCAGAACAATTGGCAAAGTATCTGGCCACTCCAATCGGGTAGACTCATATATCTTTCCCAGTCTTAACTTGTGCCATTCAATTGTTCTACCACTCCAGAAGCCTCTGGGCAATATGCAGAGTGCAGTTTTTGCTTAATTTTGAATGCTTCACAAAATAAACCAATTACTTCATTATTAAAATGGCAGCCTCGGTCTGATTCAATGAAAACTGAAAACTGAAACATGGTATAAGCTCTCTAAGTAGAAGTTTGGCTACAGTGATGCTATCATTTCTGTGTGTGGGGTAAGCTTCCACCCATTTTGAAAACAGGCAGACAATAACAAGAATGTATTTTAGTCCTCGACAAGGAGGTAACTGAATGAAATCAATCTGCAATCGTATAAAGGGACCCTCTGCCTTCCCAATCTTTCCTGGTAGCACTATTGTTTTCTTTCCTGGGTTCATTTGTTGACAAACCAAACATCTCTGGCAAAGCGCTTCTGCTATGCTCCAGAATTTCGTATTGAACCATGACTGTCTGAACAGACGTATCATAGCATCTCTTCCCAAATGAGAATCTCTGTGAACCATCCTGGCCATAGGAGCAAGCATACAGTCTGGTAACACTGACCTTCCATCAAGATATACAATTACACCTACCTCAACTCTTCTCTGACAACCGATTTTCCTCCATTCTTCCTTTTCCTTTGGTTCTGCTCCAATTTGTAAATCTCTCACTTCCGCCCACATATTAACACCTTCTAGCAACATAAGTTGGCAGCTGTTTCCACCCACCTCAACTTTCTTATTAACAGCCATTTTATATTTCGCACAATGTTGGGCTAACTGGTCAGCATATCGGTTACCGGCTGTCACTCTGTCATTACCAGATTTGTGAGCAGCACACTTGACCACAGCCACTTCTCTTGGCAGTTGTATTGCTTCGAGTAAATCTTTTACATAGTGACCATTTTTTATTGGAGTACCTGAAGATGTCAGAAACTCTCTTTGCATCCATAGTTGGCCACAGTCATGCACAACCCCATAACCATACTGGCTGTCAGTGTATATGGTTACCTTCCAATTTTTCCCAAATTTGCAGGCCTTTGCTAATGCAACCAATTCGGCTATTTGTGCAGACTTGACTCCGGGTAAATAGGATGCTTCAATTGGGCCTCCCAATATACAAACAGCATAAGCAGCACTTAGACCTCCTTATTCATGCTTCATTCATGAGCCATCTACAAATAGCTCATATTCTGAATCAATTAATGGCTCTTCTCTTATGTCTGGACGTGGTTTTGTGCTATATTCAGTCAAGTCAATACAGTCATGTTCAATCTCTCCCTTTACTTCTGCAAAATGTGAATCCGGTAGCATTGTTGCTGGGTTCAGAATATTACACCTGACAATAGTTACATTTCCTGCACCTAAAAGGATTCTCTCATACTTAGTCAGCCAACTAGGTCTGAGATAGTGGGTCTTAGTCCTGGTTAACAAAATTACAACTGCATGTGGAACACACACGGTCACAGGATGTGTCCCATAATAATGGACTCACTCTGTTCCAGGCTCATGCAAGTTGCAGCCACTGCTTTCAGACATCCAGGCAAGGCAGATGCCACTGGGTCTAATGTGGAAGAAAAATATGCCACTGGACGTCTCATCAGACCATGAATTTGAGTTAAAACTGAAAGTGCAGAATTATCTCGTGTGTCACAGAAAAGTGCAAAGTCTTTTGAATAGTCAGGCATCCCTAATGCTGGAGCTGTTCACAGGCATTGTCGCAATTTTACAAAAGCAGTCATGCTTCCGTCATCCCACTCTACTGGGTCTTTTGCATTTGTATCAATGGCTTTGCTGGGACTGAAAATCCCACAATCCATTGCCTACAGTAACCTACTACTCCAAGAAACATTATAATCTCTTTCTGAGTTGGGGTAAATTAATATTTCTAATTATTCTGATTCTCTCTGAGATAACCCACCTGACACCTCTTTCTATCTGGTGCCCCAGATATTTCACTGACGTTGTGCAGAATTGTAATTTTTCTGGTGACACTTTATGTCCTCCTTCACCTAAATGACTCAGTAAAGCAATGGTATCAACAGCACAGTCAGTTCGTGTTTTAGACGCCACCAAGAGGTCGTCTATATACTGGACCAGTACTGACTGTTCAGGCAGTACCAAAGACTCAAGGCACTTTTTCAAAATCTGATTAAAAATCCAGGGGCTCTCTGTGTACCCCTGAGGGACACGATTCCAGACATAGACATGGCTGTCAAATTCAAATGAGAAAAGAAATTTGCTATCCGGATGTAATGGAATCGAAAAAAATGTGTGACATAAGTCAATGACAGTAAACCATCCAGCCTCCCTTGGATCTGATACAGAATCACTGCAGGGTTTGGCATGACTGGACAGCATGGAACAACAATCTTATTAATTTTGCGGAGGTCTTGTAAGACCCTGTACTTGCCACTCGGTTTCTTTATACCAATTATGGGTGAATTGCACAGACTGCTCATTATTTCTTGTAAAATGCCTGCTTCAACCAAACGTTTTATTTCTGCTGCAACACCTGCTTTTATTTCTGAGCTCATTTTGTACTGTCGAGTATTTGGGTAAACTGCACCTTCTTTTACTGTCACTTTTATTGGATCAACATTTGCCATTGATCCTACATCTTTTCCAGTAAAATCCCATACATTAGGTTTTACAGTCTGTTGTAGTTCCTCTGGTAAGTCTTCTATTGTCAGTCTTTTAGTTTCTGTTTCTTGTTTTGCTAACATCAGTTTATAAACTCCATCTTTGTCTGGGGTTTGAATTTCAACACCACTTGGGGTACAGAAAATGGTGCAATTTATTTTGTACAACAAGTCACGACCTAACAGGTTTACTGGACTTGAATCGCATACGACAAATCTTTGCATTCCTTTAAAGTTCCCTATTATACCTTCCATTGGTTCTGTAACTGGGGTACTAATTTGTTTATTAGAAATGCCCACTACTTGGATCGCTTCTCCCGAGAGGGGTAGGTTTGGAACGTCTGCTGTTCTCACAGTAGAACGGGTTGCACCAGTATCCAATAGAAAGGTGACATAATTTCCTTCAACCTTTCCTTCAATGTTTGGACCTGACTGGTCTACTGACAAGGAGGTGCCAAGCACGCACTCCTCGTCCACCCCTCTCATGCACGGTCAGTAAGGTTCTTCACTGAAAAATGTATCACTCAAAAGAAATTGTGAGGTTGCTTGATCTTTCCTTTCACTTCCCTCCCAATTTGTGGTATCTACACTCTGTTGTGCTTTGTTCCTGTAATTTGGCATAGGTGCAGGGGGTAACTGGTTTTGTATTACCTGTTGCTGTGTCTTCCGTGGCACCTCATTCTGCGTCTGTGGATTCAAATCATTATTTTGCACATTACCATTTTGCACAGCCTTACACTCATTCTTCCAGTGCCCCAACTTGCCACACCCATGACAAGGGAACTTTCTTCTCGCTTCCTCTCTATTGAATTTTCCCCTTCGCTTTCCTCCATTTCCATCACCCTGATTCTGGTTACTACTTAGTTGGTTTAACTGGAGTTCTTGTTGCTCTGCTAGTTTTACTTGTGCCCACATTACCTTTTCTTTGAACTCTTTTCCTTTATTGTGAAGCTCATCTTTGCAATATTTAGCATATTTAGGGATTTCATCCACAGGTTTTGCCTGCCAACAAGTTTTATGATCTTTAATCCATTGTGAAATTTCTGGTCTTAATCCAGACACAAACCGGTAAATGAAATGTGTCATATCCTTCATGTCTATGTTATCCAATCCACTGTATTGTTTAAACACTTGCAATAAGCGTTCATAATATGCATGAACAGATTCATCTTTGTTCTGGGTGGTTCTATCTATTCTAGTCCAGTCTGTCTCTTTTGCGGGCACCTTCCCTTTGAGGTAGAGTATTACCTGGTTGTACTTTTTCATAACGTCTTCGGAAGGAGCCCCTGTCTTTGGGTCTCTAGGGTACTCATCACTAGGCCAGTCGACAGCAATTTTATATTTTCTCCACAAATCTACAGGTACAACAATGTCAAACAATCCATCTAAATCTTTCAAAAGACATTTTGAAACCTTCACAAATCTCTCAACTTGTCTGTACCATTCTACAGGTTTCTCACAAAGTTTTGGGAAGTCATTTGTAAATGACAAAATATCCTGTCGTGACCATGGGACATGCACATAACCTCCACCTGGTACCTCTCTCATAGGACATCCTTTTTCCACTTTCTCTGCTTCTTTTAATACATATTCTGAATCAATTTGTCCTGATCGAATCTCTTCCTTTTTCTTTGCCCATCTAGTTTTCCATATTTCCAGTTCACCTCATTTTTGCAATAATGTCATCAGTTCCCTGATTTGTACCTTTTTACCTGATACATTCATATTTTCTAGATCTTTGTCAGAAAATTCAACTCGATATGGTTTCTGTAATACTTTAGACAATGTCGATTCCCATGCTAGCTGCTGTGTCCATTAATTTTTCATTAAACACTCTCGTATTTCTAGTAATGCTTTTACATGTAAAAAATAATTCATCTTCACTAAATGTATTTAACCTTTCAAATCCCACCTTTTCAGCCATCATTTCCTCCAATTCATTTCTTAATTTATATATATCCAATGGTTTTGGCTGTGATTTCGGTTTCTCTATTTCTCCTGTCCATTTCTGTATTTTTTCTGGGGTTACAATGGTGGCACTTTTTGTACCTGAGGATGTCTCCATTTGTACTTCTCTCAAATCTAATGGAGTGGTTTTTTTAATTGAACTACTCTCTGGTTCTCTATTTGGCAAATACATTAAGGAAATTACTGACTCTCATTCACTTGCCTGATCATCTACTATTAAAGGTTCCTTTCTTGGCTGTACTACAGGTGTAGTTATAAAAGGAGGTTTATGACTAGCTTGTTTATCTCCGTACAAGGGAACAACTGGGCCAATAGTTACCGGAATTGTCAAGGCTTCGGGACTTGTATTTCATTGAGAAATCTTTTGAATTAACTCACTTCTCTGTTTATTTAATGCTTCTCGTTCTCTATCTTGTAATACCTTTTCTATGGAAGTCTCATGTACCACTTGCGGAATAAGAGGTGGTTTCAGAAACGGCACATTTGGATTTACAGTGCTTGGTTCCTCATTATAAGGTGCTGGATTTTTCATTAACAGATCCTCCATATAGTCATCATCTGATTCACCACTAGTCATTAAATGTTTTGTTTTCTCAGTCGTTTTACTTACAGTGGGCTCTTCTAAAGTTAATACAGGATATAGTCCTTCTACCATCATGGACTGTCTCCATGACACGCGCATTTATACAGCTCCTAGCGCGACCTGGATGAAGAATATGCTCTGTGTGAATTGATTTTAAAAATTACACTTAGCTCGATCTTTTAAATATTGTATGTGAATTTTTGCACTGTGTTTTTTATTTGTTCTTAAAATCACAATTGCACTTTACCTACCTGTCTTGTGGCGATAGTTGCCGCCCCTGCTACCCCGGTCCACCGCAAGCGCTAGGCTTGTTTGTTGTGGAGGGTGCAGGGTGCTTCCTACTTCCGGGTTCCTTTGCCGGCACAGGACAGTGATTGGTTAGAGGGTAGGGAGGCGGCGCTGAGTGCTAGCGCGGCCCCTACCAAGCCCCAGAAACTCCAGACGCTCTTCCTAAAGACACGCGCATTTATACAGCTCCTAGCGCGACCTGGATGAAGAATATGCTCTGTGTGAATTGATTTTAAAAATTACACTTAGCTCGATCTTTTAAATATTGTATGTGAATTTTTGCACTGTGTTTTTTATTTGTTCTTAAAATCACGATTGCACTTTACCTACCTGTCTTGTGGCGATAGTTGCCGCCCCTGCTACCGCGGTCCACCGCAAGCGCCAAGCTTGTTTGGTGTGGAGGGTGCAGGGCGCTTCCTACTTCCGGGTTCCTTTGCCGGCGCAGGACAGTGATTGGTTAGAGGGTAGGGAGGCGGCGCTGAGTGCTAGCGCGGCCCCAACAAAGCCCCAGAAACTCCAGACGCTCTTCCTAAAGACACGCGCATTTATACAGCTCCTAGCGCGACCTGGATGAAGAATATGCTCTGTGTGAATTGATTTTAAAAATTACACTTAGCTCGATCTTTTAAATATTGTATGTGAATTTTTGCACTGTGTTTTTTATTTGTTCTTAAAATCACGATTGCACTTTACCTACCTGTCTTGTGGCGACAGTTACCGCCCCTGCTACCCCGGTCCACCGCAAACGCTAGGCTTGTTTGTTGTGGAGGGTGCAGGGCGCTTCCTACTTCCGGGTTCCTTTGCCGGCGCAGGACAGTGATTGGTTAGAGGGTAGGGAGGCGGCGCTGAGTGCTAGTGCGGCCCCTACAAAGCCCCAGAAACTCCAGACGCTCTTCCTAAAGACACGCGCATTTATACAGCTACTAGCGCGACCTGGATGAAGAATATGCTCTGTGTGAATTGATTTTAAAAATTACACTTAGCTCGATCTTTTAAATATTGTATGTGAATTTTTGCACTGTGTTTTTTATTTGTTCTTAAAATCACGATTGCACTTTACCTACCTGTCTTGTGGCGATAGTCGCCGCCCCTGCTACCCCGGTCCACCGCAAGCGCTAGGCTTGTTTGTTGTGGAGGGTGCAGGGTGCTTCCTACTTCCGGGTTCCTTTGCCGGCGCAGGACAGTGATTGGTTAGAGGGTAGGGAGGCGGTGCTGAGTGCTAGCGCGGCCCCTACAAAGCCCCAGAAACTCCAGACGCTCTTCCTAAAGACACGCGCATTTATACAGCTCCTAGCGCGACCTGGATGAAGAATATGCTCTGTGTGAATTGATTTTAAAAATTACACTTAGCTCGATCTTTTAAATATTGTATGTGAATTTTTGCACTGTGTTTTTTATTTGTTCTTAAAATCACGATTGCACTTTACCTACCTGTCTTGTGGCGATAGTTGCCGCCCCTGCTACCCCGGTCCACCGCAAGCGCTAGGCTTGTTTGTTGTGGAGGGTGCAGGGCGCTTCCTACTTCCGGGTTCCTTTGCCGGCGCAGGACAGTGATTGGTTAGAGAGTAGGGAGGCGGCGCTGAGTGCTAGCGCGGCCCCCACAAAACACTCAGATGCCTAACACGCGCAGCGGGGACGCGCAGCGACCGCGCCGACCCCGCGCCGAAGACCCGCCAAAGACTAGCCCGTCTGTGCCCGTCCGTGCCAGGACGGGCCACCGGGCGGAGGGTTATGTCCAACAACTCAGCACTATACAGGTACTGTCATCCGACCAATTAAAAGCTCTGCGCCCAACACCAAACCACAACTGCATTGTGCTCGAAATCCCCAACTCGGGAAAAATTACCTGCCCCCATTGCAGTAGTACAATTTCATCCATTCAACCTTACCCCCCTCGTAGAAATAGACGCAGGAAACAAGCAAAGCAGCCCCTCCCTACTAACGATCATTACCTGTTTTATAGCATTAACTGTCGCTCCCTGCCTATGCACAGGTTAGATATTTTTGATTTATTAATGGGTGATAAACCAAGCGCTCTATTTCTTACGGAAACCTGGCTACACACAGGATCTGGCCCTGATGTAGCCATGGCTCTTCCTCCGAACTATGCGATCGTTAGGATGGACAGAACTCGCAAAACGGGGGGCGGAATCGCTATTGTTTATAATAAAAAATTTAAATGTGCATTTGAGTCAGTAGTAATCCCTGAATGTGAAGCTGCATCTTTTAAAATCTGCCTCAATCCCAATTTTACAATGTCTGGTATTTTAATGTACCGACCTCCCGGAAACGGTACTAAATGGGCAGCTGAATTGGATAATCAGATCACCCCTTTCCTTTTAGCATTTAAAAACTTCTCCATTATTGGAGATTTAAATCTTCATCTAGACGATAAATTAAATACGACATGTATCAATTTGTTGGAAGATCTCATAGCACTTAATATTCACCTCATTAACTCTGGGCCTACCCATAGGGCAGGACATTTACTGCATCCCTTATTCTCTAATCTCCCCCAACTTATCTGGCTAGATACCACCCCCGTATGTTGTTCAGACCATTTTTTAATTAAATTCAAGCTTGAAGCACTTACTGCTTCCACTGTCCAAACCAGGTCATTGCCCTTTTTAAAGAAAAACTGGAAATCCCTAGACATCTCCAAACTCAATGCAGAACTCACTAGGCACCCACCAAATAAAAACCAAACTATGGAGAGTATTGCGATGGCCACACAACAATGGCTTGCAAATGCAGCAGAGTCCTGTTTATCCACCCCTAATATTAAGAGGAATTTACACCGTCCCCCGGCCCCATGGTTCAAAGAATCACTAAAGGAGGGAAAAACAAAATGTAAGGCCCTCGAAAAAGGGTGGCGGAAGGATTTCGATCCTGATAAAAAAAACATATACCATACAGCTAGAAATCTTTATCACACTGCATGCAAAAAAGCACGGGCCACATATGTAGCTAACACCATTATGGGAGCCGCAAATAAAGCTAAAGTACTGTTTAACAATGTTAAAGATCTCGCAGGAGCACAAACTACTGCTCCATTATGCCCTTTGAACGAGAAGCAGTGTCAGGACCTAGCTCAATTCTTTTCTGATAAAATTGACAAACTAATTACCGAGATAGATGGGAACAACCCTGACCCTTCTAAAGAAGAGTGGGAGTTTACTCCGACTGTAAACCAGACCCTCCAAAAATGGCCACCTATCAAAACGGATACCCTTATTTCTATTATGAAAACGATTAAATCTGGTTCTCCACAGGATCCCATTCCCATTAATATAGTTAAATTACTGGATGTACCCGCCCTTGAAATTATTGCAGACACTTTAAACTCGTCTCTAGAGTACCCACTAGTTGGAAGCACGCCATTGTGACCCCACTGCTGAAAAAACCGACAGCAGATCCAGACAAATTGGCCAATTATAGACCCATTTCACTCCTCCCAGCCTTCTCTAAATGTCTGGAGAGGCATGTGCATTCAGCCTTATCTCTTTTCTCAGAGGAAAATGCCCTTCTTCACCCTACCCAGTCAGGTTTCCGTACAGGTTTCTCTACGGAAACTGTCCTATTGGGTATCTCTGAAACAATTAGGAAACTCCTCGATGATGGGCTGACGGTTGCGCTTGTTCTACTCGACCTAAGCGCAGCCTTTGACACTGTGTCGCACAAAAAATTACTTACCCGGCTGGAAAAAAATGGAATTGGTGGACCTGCTCTGCAATGGATCAGATCCTTTCTGAGCCAACGGACATACCAAATAGCCTCGGCTGCTGCATGCTCGGGACACTTCAAATCCCCCCATGGAGTACCACAAGGTTCCATCCTTAGCCCCCTTTTCTTCAATCTCTATCTTAGACCTTTAGCAGACCTTGTGGAAAAGGGGGGACTTACCTTCATGTCGTATGCAGACGATTCTCACATTGTCTTTTCACTATCTAAACCCCAGATATCATCTTCGTCTCCCCTAAAAGAGGGCCTGTTGAACATCTTCAACTGGATGACAGCTAACCAGTTGAAATTAAATGCAGACAAGACGGAGATTCTCCTCCTGGGCAAACAGCCAGAGCTGTGGAGTACACCACACTGGCCTGCCCAGATGGGCAATCTTCCTATACCAGTGACCCATGCAAGGAATTTGGGGGTAATTCTAGACAATTCCTTGTCCATGAAGCAACAGGCCAACAAGGTAGTGGGCCTTTGCTTTACGATCATGAAGTGGCTCAGGAAGATCCTTTGGATGCTGCCTGCCCCCATGCAAAAAACGGTGGTCAACGCCTTAATTACATCCCGGCTTGACTACGGGAACATCCTGTATCTGGGCGCAAACAAGGCAGTTACAAAGAGGCTGCAGCTTGTACAGAATGCGGCTGCCCGACTCCTCTGTTTTATACCCAAGAACAACAGCGTGTCCCCTTACCTGCGTGAGTTACACTGGTTGAGGGTGGAAAATCGTATCAGGTTTAAGGCTTTGAACTATATGTTTAAAATCAAAACAGGTACCGCGCCCAAATACCTTCAGACACTGGCTTTTCCCTACATACCAGAAAGAAATCTACGATCCAAATTAGCGGAAAAATGTTGTGTGCCTAGATTCAAACTAGCCAGGATGGGATGGAAGATCTTTCGCACATCTAGGCCCATCCATCTGGAATACCCTCCCAATCCATATACGAAAGGAGCGAAGTCTTACCAGGTTTCGAAAAGAGATAAAGACCTGGTTGTTTGACCAGTGTTTTTGAACAATCACTGCTGTATTTCTCATCATTTGTCTGTGTTCTTAGGCGCCGGGAAACCCTTTCTGGGTAGCTGTTTGCGCCATATAAGTTAAAAAAAAAAAATTTAAATAATTGTTTCATTTGTATGTCTCTAGTTTCCCGTGGAAACTTAGGGTAAAACTTACTCAACCCTTTGTCACTTCTGGGTCTGTCTCATTCAAAAGCTTCAATCTCCCACTCTTCTAGTGCCTCATACTGTGTTAGTCTGGGTCTGGGATGTAACTGCCTGATTCATGTACATGCCGTTTTGCGTGTCCCTAATAGCGAATCATAGCGATTCGCTATTGAGGACACGCAAAACGGCATTCATGTAGGAATTGCTACTTAAATAGCGATTCCTACATGTTCTTTATTTGCGAGTAGCAATTTGCTACTCGCAAATACTCCCCATTCATTCCTATGGGCCAAGAGGCCCATAGGAATGAATGGGGAATTGCGAGTAGCAATTTGCTACTCGCAACTAAGATAGCGATTTTAAGGGTGGCAGGGGTGTCCAAAGGACGCCCTGTAGCACCCCTAAAATGCACTTTTGGACAGGTGTTGCGCACACACATGTCCAAAGGACATGTGTGTGTGCTACATGCAACTTTGAAAAATGCTTTTAAAAGCATTTTTCTGAGTTTTTGCTATTTACCGACAGGTCTGACCTGTCGGTAAATAGCGGCCCCAAAAGTCCAAAATCGCTATTTTGTTTTGTGTCATGAATAGCATTTGAGGAATCTCTATTAGAGATTCCTTAAATGCCATTCCACGCAAATATGCGACTTCTTAAATAGCGATTTTTGCATTTGGTATCATGAATACCAAATGCAAAAATCGCTCTCGCAAAGGGCCAGATTCTCAGAATCTGGCCCTTTGCGAGTGCAATTTACCTACATGAATCAGGCTGATAGTCATTCATTCGTGTCCTTAAATTAAACAAAATTCTGCCATTAAAAGTGCCATCTAAGGGAAATGCCAAAATTCCGTCATCTTTAGTGTATTCCATCCAATTCTCAACCATGCACAAGTGTGGTAGCCTCTGTCAAACATCATGAATGATGCGGGCGTATTTGGTGGTGGAATAATAACTCCTTCTCTAGTCTTAATTGGTTTATCTTCTTTAAAGAAATTCTTAACTCTCTTTACGAATTACATTTCTCTCGCACCTCCATACATTTTGTAAGATCTGTCCCTTATCATCTGTTCTCTAGCAAACCCTGAGTATCTTCTATCAGGTCGGGTTTCTGTAATTCCTGGGTTTAAATACCACATATATTTGGAAAAAAAATGTAAACTTGTATGATAACACTCAATTTGTTTACAAAAATGCTTCCAATACCAGCGCGTCTTTTATTTTTCTTCAACCAATCAACAATGGCGTTTCAAATATCATTAACTAATGATTACGCGGCTTTTCTCGTGAGACAAGGTCCCACGCTCCTGTGCTCACCCCTCCTTTACAATTACTATCTCAGCTACACACCCGCTGACTCAACCAATACCACTGCGGCTCTGAGTGACGTCAGCACAGCTCCGCAACTGACTCCCTCCTTTACAAGGTAATGCAAAAACTCGACTCTTTTATTTTAAAGTGCAATTCTTTTTATTAAACAACAACGTAAAGACATTCGCTACTGTACCCGAGTGACTAGAAAGAAAAGATATATTTCACTGCAAGTAAATCCCTTCCGCTTACTTTTTATATACTACAAGTAGATCCCTTCTGCCTACCCTTCACGCAAGCATTAGAGAACCTGCTACTCCTTCGGACTCATCCACTCCGGGATATATACTAAGGCCAAAGTTTCACCAGCGAACCCCTTTGCTATCAATCAAGCTCAGACGAACATGCTACTCCTTCCGTGTGACCCTGTCTAGGTGATATCACACTAAAGTTTTGCTAGCGAACTCTTTGCTATCATTTATTCATACATTCATACAGAAAACCCTAAATAGTGCTTCCGGTTTTACCTAACCATGCACTAACTTCCTTTTTTTTTTTTTTTTTAATTATTCCACGGTAGGAGCAATTTTAGAAAGGAAAAAAAACAACAACAATTGATACAATCAAATAGTTAAGCAATAAATACATACATCAAATAACATTATCCCATCTCCATATATTCATTAATTGCCCCAGATCAGCATGCCAAGTCTACACTTCTTTGCCCCCTTTATAGCATAGAGACTCCATTCTAGTTCAAACAAATTATACAATTTTGCCCGCCAAAATTCAAAAGCTGGAGGTTCCAGTTGTACCCAATGTGATGCAATACATAGACGCGTTGCGGTCATTGCTACAAATAAGAGATACCTATGTTTATATAGGGGCATTCCTTTTCCCACAACTTGCCCTGTGCCTAATAACATAAGTGCTGGGGAGATTTTAACCGTAATCCGGGTTATAGCTGTTAGAAAACTTTCAATACCAGTCATAAATTGATGCAATTTAACACAGCTGTAAAATATATGCAAACTATCAGCGTTATCACTCCCAACACGAAAACATTTGCCATCATATCGAGTTCCCCATTTAATCATACGATCCGGAGTGTAATATAATCTAAATACAGTTTTAAAAAATTGAGCCTTCAGATTAGCCGACAAAAAAGCTTCTTTGGAAATCAAAATAGCATCCTCTACTGTCAAATATGGTTCCCCTAGCATAGACTGCCAATATATATTGTGTTTCTCTAAATCATCAGATCTAAATTCTAATAATATTTTGTATAAACTACCAATTTTTTCCTGATGGCGGATTGCCTCAACTAGGGCAATGGGTACAGGCTTAATGTGTTTTCGGGTCAAAAAATCCAGAACCTGAAGATATTTAAAAAACTGAGTATTAGTCAAATCATATTTCTTAACTAAATTTTCATATGTTGAAATAAGCCCTCCCGATTAAAAAAAATCCCCAATTTGCACAATGCCTTTGTGCGACCAATCTCTGGCTACCCTATCCCAGAATATGGAAGGGAGTATTTTATTAGCATTCAAGGGTGTATAGTGTGTTATTTTTCCTAAAGTCATTATTTTAGATACCTTCCTCCAAACTTTAAATGCCGATTCCATTACTTTAAATCGAGTTCTTTTATAATAGTTGCCTTCAAGTTCTTTAAATAGACACCTCTTAGCTTGAATCCCTAAAAGTAGCTGGAATATTGATGGTGCTTCCGCCATTTCAACTATCTGTTCCCCTGTCAATAATAAGCGCATTCTTTGCATAAAGCAAGCATAGAAATACAGAGTAAAATCTGGAATGGCCCGTCCTCCTCTTTCAACAGGAAGTGTCATCAATCTCATCGCCCGCCGTGGTTTCCCCGGAGCCCATTGAAATCTTGAACATAAGGATTGCAATTGTTGCATATAAATTAAAGGTATATCAAGAGGAATAGCTCTAAATAGATATAGGGCCGTATTTATGAAGGCCTTGCGCCGCTGGTGCGTCACTTTCTAAAATGGGAAAAAGTGACGCACCGGCGGCGCAAGGCCTTCATAAATAAGGCCCATAGTACTTTAGATATCATGAAGATAGAATACTCATCTTCATGATATTTCCTCTCCCAATTAACGTTAGTTGGAGGCGTCCCCAACTATCGAAAGATTGCTTTATATGTTGTAGTGTGGCCACCCAATTGACATCTACTATTTCTTTCATGATTGTCCTGATTTTTATACCCAAATACGTGACTTCTGATACTACTCTAGGATCCAAAATTAAAATATTTTCCGTGCACAAGACTTGAGTCTTTGAAACATTTAGCTTATATCGTGAGACTAAGCCAAATTCAGAAGCCAGTCGCTCAATCTCTACAAGAGCGTCAGCCGGATCCACTGTAACCACCACAATATCATCCACGTATGCGAAGACTGAGTGGGAGATGTTTTGCACAATAAATTGTTTTATATGCTGACTATTAGATAATCTTTCTTTGAAAGGGTTTATATATAAAGCAAAGAGCAATGGGGAACAGGGACATCCCTGCCTTGTTCCTCGTGTGATTCTGATCATGTCAGATTTCAAACCCATAGAAGCAATTCTAGCATTTGGGTCCGAGTATAATACCTTCAGGAACTTTTCTCCGAACCCTCCTCGATGCATAATCTCCCACAAGTAATGCCATTCTACTCGGTCAAACGCTTTCTCAGCGTCTAATAAGATCAATCCTAATTCAGATTTTTCTACTTGGGCAATATCGAATAGAGTTATAACTTTATTTACAGGTGTCAGAGTTCCCCTATTAGGGATGAATCCGTGTTGATTTATTTAAACTAATGGGGTAATGACTTTTGAGATACGATTAGCCAAAATTTTAGAGTAGATTTTGCTATCGCAGTTAAGCAAAGAGATCGGGCGGTATGAACCAGGCAGCTCTGGAGGCTTGTCCTTCTTATTAAAAACCACAATAGTGGCATCATCCCATGATTTCGGTGTGCCACCCAGCTGCGCTGCTCTGAAAGTTTCTAACATTACATCTTTTAGTTGACCAAAAAAGAGTTTGAAGACTTCTCCAGGAATAAGATTGGGGCCGGCAGCCTTCCCATTTGCCAAGATTTTTATGGCATTCTCTAACTCTTCCATAGTGAGGGGACTATCCAGCCATTCCTTCTCGCTAGCCTCTAATTGCCTTAGGCTTCCGTGGTGTAATGTTAGGTCTGCTCCCGCTACTTTCTGCTTTGTATACAGCTCTGTATAGAATTGATGAAAAATATCTAAAATCTTCTCTAGTTGGTGACAGAGATTTCCATTCAGATCTTTTAAACCCACTGTAAGTCTTGATGTTTCCTGTATCCTTAAGCGTAAAGCAAGACACCTCCCTATTGCTTCCCCATACTCATGACATTGTCTCTTGTATACCAAGTATTTCCTGGCCATCTCAATATTCCATACCCCCGATATTTTAGCCGGACAGCGAGCCGCTTTATCCTCATAGTCCGAGGTGTTTCCCTTGGTTAGTGTTTTTTTTTAATTTCTTTCATTAAATTCTCTTCTGCAGTTCTTTATTCAGCATAAAGATCTTGCATTTCTGTCCTTAATTTTTTCTGATGAAAATTACCATAGCTCAAGACTTCACCTCTGAAACACACTTTAAATGACTCCCATACAATATCGATACTAGTGGAATGTAAATTAAAATTAAAAAATTCCGTTATCCAATTTGACATGTAGCTTTTAAATTGATTATCCAAACATAATTTTCTATCAAAGGTGAAACCTCTCCTGATACATTTAATCTTTAAATCAGGTATTTCAGTTCAAGCCTAATACTAAATCAGGTATTTCAATTAAGATGGGAGCATGATCGGACGAGTAAAAAAGTAATCTAATCGGGCCATTTTCTTATGAGGGAAGGAATAGAAAGTGTACCCCGGGCTAGTAGGATAAAGATTACTCCAGGCGTCAACTAAACCATGGTCTACTAAAAGGTTATAGAGAGCCTCAAAACCGGGGATTACGCCCTGTGTCATTTTCACTTCCTCCACCTATCTCTGATGTGGTCAAATTAATATTTATACCTCCACATACAATTAGGGGTGATGCCCAAGTTGCCACTTCTATGTTCAGCCCCTCCAAAATCTCTGCCTAATCCAAATTGGATCCATAGATTGAACATGGAGTAATTTGAGAACTACCAATCTCTAATTCCGTTATGGCCCACCGCCTCCATTTATCAGTTAAATTTCGGCCAACTATACAAAATTGTGGTTTAGTCAATATCATGACTCCCCGAGTCATCGACATTTGTTGTGAAGCAGAAATTAATGAGTATCCAAAATCCGCTACTAAATGTCTGTTACTCCATGACAAGTGTGTCTCCTGGAGACATAGTATATCTGGTTATATATATCGAATTTCCGCTGCAACCCTCTTTCTTTTGTTTGCATTATTGAGACCTGACACATTTAGGGAGCACATTTTAATACCACGCAACACCATAATAAATCAAGTTTAATATACACATTGTTGCAATTCTGCTTTGAACAGCTATAACTGTTTTGAAGAATTTGTTTGTCTTATCGTTGCTTTCTCTTGCCCCCACCATGTATTTTACCCCTTTTTTCCCCCACCACACTACACACACCCAACAGACCCCCCTACACCAAACTCTCACCCCGCCTTTCACCCCTTTCCCTCCCCACCTCCCCCCCTTACTGAGGCATTAGGACGTATGGTCCTGTTGATGTAAAGCTTCCCGGGACCCCCTGCCTTCCTCACAGGGACACTAATTCAGTCATAGAAAAAAAGCTAAGAATTAAGAGAAATGAAAAAGGTAGAGAAAAAAAACAGAAACCAAAAAGACCCTATTCATATGAAGATGACCAATTAGAAGAACATTAGAGAGTCACAAAGAGGCTACTAATGAAGAGAGCATCATCGATACAGTTTAAATGTTTGCCCACTAATAATTCCCACTTATCATACTAGGCCGCCATAGAATGTAAAAATTCTTTCGCTGCTCCCTCACTTGTAAAGAAACGTGTTTTCTCTTTATAAATAATTTTACATTTAGTGGGATTCATTAAATACGCTTGAGCGCCTTTACTCTGAAATTGGGTAATCAACTGGCGAAGTTGCCAGCGGCTCTCCATTGTGTATTTACAAAAATCTGGTGTAGCGAAAAACTCGAAGCCATCCCCCGCTCTTTTCTTACTAAGCCTAGTATTTAAAAACACATCCTCCCTAGCTAGAAAGCTGCTAAAAGAGATAAGGAAGGGCCTAGGCTTAGACTTCACTTGCCCTGGGCGTAACCGAATATTAAACGGATATCTATGCACCCTTTCAATTTCTCTCTCCCAATCACACTTTGTGATTTCAGGAAAAGCAGCTTTAAATAACTCTACAATAAATTTACAAGAGTCGTGTCCCTCTTTAAATAATAATAATAATAATAAAAACATTTATAGAGCGCCTGGCTACACAAAACTGTGTGTCCCCGCGCTAACTGCTTACAATTCATAAACTGAGGAGGATGAAACCTGAGGGAGTAAAGACAGCAATTATTTGGGGAATAGAAGAGTTTTCAATTTGGCCCTGAATAGCGTTTCGGAGGGTTCCATCCGAAGAGGAAGTGGAAGGGCGTTCCAATATTTAGTGGCCAAAAAACGGAAGGATTTACCTCCCATTTTGGCTCTCGTAATGCGAGGGAGTTTAAATTGCATCATTCCTGAAGATCTTAAGTCTCTTAACGGACAATGGATGGTCAGAAGACTTCTAAGGTAGGTGGGGCCTTTATTATGAGCTATACGATGGGCATAGCAGAGGCTTTTGAATCTAATTCTTTCCTTGACAGGAAGCCAATGTAGCTTGGTTAAGGCTACTTTGGTAGATGTTCTTCTCGGGAGGCCTAGCACCATTCGGGCCGCTGCATTTTGAATGCATTGTAGCTGGTGTAGGCCTTTTTGATTGAGACCTATCAGGAGAGCATTTCCGTAGTCCAGATGGGGAGTTATGAGAGCATGGACTAATGCTTTTCTGGCTTTGATGGGAATGAGGTCGATAATTTTTCGAAGAATCTTTAGTGTGCCGAAGCAAATTCCTGTAGTTTTATTAACTTGGGATTTGCCAGATAAATCCGAGTCTAGCATGATCCCTAGGTTTCTTACCGATTTAACGGGACTGGGTAATTCTCCCAGTTCACTTGGCCACCATGCGTGAGACCATATGGAGGTTTCCTTCCCTACCACCAGTACCTCTGTCTTGTCGCCATTCAAACGGAGACAATTGTTGTCCATCCAGGTGGCTACAGCCGCCATACAGTTGGAAAAGTTGGCGGCATAGTCTTTGCTGTCCGGTGTTAGTTTGAACATTAATTGAGTATCATCCGCGTAGCTTACAATGCCCACGCCAAAATTCTCTACAACGTGTGCCAGGGGTTCCATATAGATGTTGAATAAAGTAGGGCTCAAACTGGAGCCCTGTGGAACCCCATGGTTTACGCTGCGAGGAGATGACTTAAAGGGTGGGCAATGCAGCTGGAACGATCTATCAGTAAGGAAGGATTCCATCCAGGCAAGAGCTGTTCCTGTCACACCTAAATCCGAGAGGCGAGACAACAGCGTGGAGTGCAGCACGGTGTCAAATGCTGCACTGAGGTCGAGCATGACCAGCGCTGCCGTCTCGCCTTCGTCCACCATCTTACGTATGTATTCTGTGGAGTATAGGACTGCGGATTCGGTGGAATAACCTGGTCTAAATCCCGATTGGGATGGATGGAGTAATGTTTCTCCCTCCAGAAATGCCATAAGTTGTTTATTAACTATTTTTTCAATAATTTTGGCACAGTACGGGAGAAGGGAGATGGGTCTCAGGTTTTTTAGCTGCAAAATGGGGATGTTTGGTTTTTTCTTTAAAGGAATTACTTGGGCTAATTTCCAAGCCTCTGGAACCAGACATTCCTGAAAGGATAGCGTAACCATATGACTGATATGATTAATAAGTGTGCTTTCCATAATGTCCTTACTCCTTTTCTGCGGGCACACATCATTAGGGGATCCAGAATGTATTCCATTTATAATCTTAAGTAGATCCTTTCTGTCAGGAGTAATGAATTTATTAAGTGTGAGATTGTGTGTACATTAGTATTGGTCAAATTAGTAGATTTAGTAAAAGTAGAATGGATTTTCTCTACTTTTTCTACAAAATAATCTGCTATTTGTTCGCATATTTCCGAGGAATAAGTGTCTTGGGTATCTAGGCGTGAGGAATTTGTTAGTTCTTTAAAAATACAGAACATTTCCTTCCTAGGATTATTTGCCTCCTCAATTCTGTTTTTAAAGAAGGCACTCTTCTCTTCTCTTATCAATTTATGATATTCTTTAAGCTTAGTTGTGTATTCTTTCTTAAGTTCCGGAGTATAGCTTTTTCTCCATTTGCGCTCTTTCCCTTCCGGAATGTGCATAAGTCTCAGATTATTGCGCCGAGCACGATTCTCAAAGTCCGCCATTTTCCACTGTATATCTTCTTTGTTGCTGCTCAATGACTCTGTGACAACCCTCTGTTGGGCAAGTTTGTCTTCAATATTTGAAATCCTTGTTTCAGCTTCCGTGAATCTTGTAGCAAAGTCCGATTGGGATTTTACTAGTCTCCGTATTGAATTCTGCAATTTCCGGCAAGAATTCTGTATTCTTTGACTCTCCTGTTCTGTTTTATCCATGTGGGACAAAATTGTTTGATAGATTATCGTTAAGGTAATATCCTCTTCAACTAGCTCTTTTGCCCCTTCATTATCCATTCCTGCAGTCCCTTTCTCCATTACTGACTCTCCTCTTTCCCGAACCGTTGCTGGGCTGTCTTCGGCAAAATCACAGGAGTCTTCCAAATCCAAGTCACTTTGATCTGCCATACACATTTGTTCTGAATACTGCAGCGCTAAATCCTCGCAAGATGAAGCAGAATTTTCAGAGAGGGAATAGAAGTCCCCAGACTCACCATCCATCACCTGTGGCAGTGGTTGTAATTGTGGTTGTACCCGTGTCTGTGCTTGTGTTTGCCCGTGCGTCAGAGCCTGCCCTTTTTGAAAGTTACCCTCTTGTGCAACTTCGCTCATATTGGTGCTCATATTGCTACTCGAAAGTTCACTACTTGGACAGACCTGATTCTCCAAGCCCGGGGTGAAAACAGATACAGTTTCCATCCTTCCTAGAGATACATTAGTATCCACACTGTCCTCCATAATATACGCCCCCTCAGTCTCTAAGGCTGCCTCTGTGATAAAAGCGTTAGTCTGTTGAGCCTCCAAAACCACCGGAGTCTTTTTCCCTTTACGTTTTTCCTCGGCGGCTGAAAAGATTGCTGGTATCGTTCCGGTCCTTTAACCTTTAGTGGCGTCGTTCATTTTCTTCTGAGCAGCTCCCATGTTCTTCGCAGCTTTCTCGTTACCCTCAGGGTCAGCCTCGCCATTTCCTGCCTCCTGAGCCCGCTGTTTCCCGCGGGTTCCCTTCGGGGGCATTATCGATCCGCTACTCCTCTCACCGCCGGTCTCCCGAGTAGCGAAGCCGGCCGATTTCCAGAAACTAGCAGCAGCTGCGAAGGAACCCGCCCACCAAGTGGGTCAGCACCTGATGGATCTAACAGCAAACGCCGAAAAATTCTCCAACATCGGCCACCGTCTCCGTTGTCCGTCGCCTGTTTAAAAGACAGTTTTCCAAAGTGTAAGAATTCAGCCCAGCTTGCCCAACTCTTTCGAATTTTCTTCAAGGCATGAACAGGTTTAAGGCTCCTCTACCAGTACCTGTAAACCTATTGGATCAGGGTGTTAGCATAATAGGAAAAATAACATTTGCACTCATATAATAACCACAGACTCAGGAAGGTTTAAACTCTTTATCTAAATTTCTTAAATGGTCATGATCCACAAATTAAACACAATTAGACTCTCAATAATGAAGATTAGAATCAAAATATAACTATGCAAAAGATGTATTAAACTCATTTTGATCATTTAGCAATGGGGAGGGTAAGAAAAGGAACATGAAATACGATCAAAATGTTTAAGCTTTTAACAAAAGGAAGGGGAAAAAGGGAACATATTAACTTTAGCAATAGGAAGGGTAAAGAGAAGGAACATAATATGCAAGCACAATTATCAAATATGTAACATTTAGGGAGGGGTAGAGAAGGAAACAAATTATTGACAAACCCACACAAATTTATATTTACCTAAGAATGGTGTGAAGAACTAACCCTGGCCACAGGTCAGTTGAAGGACTGAACCCCCAAAGTTGCAGTCGCCAGTAGGCTTGCAGGTGCAGATTCAGAATCAAGACAGGTAAAACCAGATTTGGATCAGGACAGGAACACCAAAGGTTAAGACCAGCACCTGTAATTCAGTTGCAATGCCTGCAGTACTCCCTCTCTGCAGCTAATAGTCAGAACCCTGATTGGGTTATCGATTTTCCCGACAAAGTGCTTCACCAACACTTCAGCTTCCCGGACCCCGATTGGGTCAGCAAATCTTCTGACAGAGTGCTTCGCAGCACTTCTGCACTCGATCACCTTTTGAGTGCGTTGGGTCAGTGACAGGTCAACTATTCGGACAAGCCGGACAATTTCTCTAGCTAAGCTTACCCTAGTTATACTATTTTCCAGGTCAGTGTACCACTCCCAATGTTGCAAGTGTAAGGATCCCAAATTTTCATTGGAAAAAGAGTGAGGAGAGGTCATCACACCAGACCAAAAATAAAACTTTTACCGTCGCATATTTACATTTTCGTTCCCGCCCATCAAATTTAGGTTCTCATGACATTTTTATTTCACCCAACAATGAATGTTCTATTAGTAAATACATTGTATTAACATTGTAAAATTTTAGGTATAGAAGTTCATTTTCTCAGAAGCATCTTCTAGTCAGTCAGCTCCTTGGCTGCAGTTCAAAGGTCACTGTTCCAGAGACTTGAGACTTTCGCGCAGTCGCATTTTCAACAAAGACGGAGTACAGCGTTACACATTAGGCTAGTTTTCCGTGAGTAACATGAAATGGAAAAGAAACAGTTTTAGAACACAGAATAAATGAATACACTGTATACCATGTATCTAATCTATACCCATTATTTTATATTTAACTATAGCATTAGGATTAGGCAGAACGAACATCTTAGCAAAAGCAGCAGTGCAAGTTCTTGCATGTGAAGAAATAGAGCAGCCATATTATTACTAGTGCGCAGAAGCGAAACATTTCCCTCCAAAGCAAAGAATACTCCATGTCACGTGAGTATGACAAACGCATGCGCAGTAGAAACCCTTGCGTAGCAGCAGCCATCTTAGATGCAAGCATATTACAGTTAGTAAAACACATAAGCAAGCTTCTCTCGGACACCCAATGTTTATGAAAAATGTGATTTAGTATAACAAACATGTTGATTAGTGCTTTTAACGTTATTTGAGGTTCATGAGTATGAGCAAGTCGCTTCATATGCGAATCCTTACTCCATCAGAAGTTATGCTGATGTTTGGTATTTGGCCCCCTCTCCATCTCTGTCCCTTCTCTCCTCATTTCTGGACGCTGGAGAACAGACCATACATTGGGAAAATTTGCAATCTCAATCCTTTCTACCCCCATGTAGAGTGCCGCAGGGATCTGGACTGTTGCCAACTCTGTTCAATATATATGTCACCCCACTCGCCAGTCTCATCGGAGAGCATGGTTTGTCACTAGTGTCATATGCGGACGACTCACAGATTATCATCTCTGTATCTAAACAGTCCGAGTACACTGCCGCTAGCTTCGGTGCTTGCCTGACTCACATCATGAGCTGGATGAGCAGCAACTATCTTAAAATCAATACAGACAAAACTGAGGTAATGGAGTTTGGCAGTGGTCCATCCCCGTGGAACCATACTTGGTGGCCGATAGAGGCCGGTGAATGTCCCGTCTCATCAAATAAGGTGAAGAATCTGGGGGTCATTTTTGATGACCAACTTAGTTTTGCGGCCCAGATCAACCGTATAATCACTTCCTGTTTCTTTGTACTGAAACTTCTTCAGAAGGTGTTCCCTTTCATTCCTCAGGGGCTAAGAAAAACTGTGGTTATGGCCCTTATTCTTTCACAGTTAGATTATTGCGATGCACTATGTATAGTCATTGACAAGGCGCAGAGGGCTAAATTGCAATCAATTCAGAATGCTGCTGCCCGTCTATTGCTAAACATTCTGAAAGGCCACTCTACCTCTGCTGCAATCAGGTCGTTGCATTGGCTCCCGATACAGCAGCAAATGGAATTTAAAGCCTTATGCCTGGTTCACAAGACATTATATGGCGGAGTGGCAGCTGACTTTCGTAAACTTTTCTCCTGGTATACTACCACGAGAAACCTTAGATCCTTAAACACGGGTCGCATCTGTAGCACTAAAATCTGTAGAGCCAGATGGGCTGCAGGAGTCTATCACACTGTGCAGCTAAGCTATGGAACCAACTGCCTATCATTGTGAGACTTCAACCAAACAGACAACTGTTCAGGAAACTGCTAAAAACCTGGCTATTCCCCGCGGTCTAAAAAGATCTGGTATAGCTGTATGCAGTCCCTCTATTTTCTCACCTCCCTAGCACCAAGACGCCTCAACATTTGAGAACTTTATAAACTCCATCCCATCTTATCCTATTTCTACTTGTAGATAGGATTCTCACTTGAATACGATGTAGGATTTGGTACAAGTCAGTCCTGACTATCCAACGAAGATAACACTTCAAAACTATTCTTTGTCTCAATATTAAAAAATCTTTACACATTAGGAGAAATTGCATTTGCAATTGATCCAAGCAGTCTGCAAAATTACCACAAAGGTAGGGCTTTAATAGAGCCATGAACAAAATTCGACCTGTTCAAATGGCGTTGAAGATATCTTTCAGTACTGGGATTTTTTAAATTAACTATCACACAGTCTCCTATGGACACCTTTCCATGTATACCCAGCCATGGAGTTCTTCTAACTCACAGATTTTCTGATATTAGGTCATGAGGCCTTGCATTGGATTGATATGGAGTGGTGTGGCTCACTGGTTAGAGGCGGCAGACCCAGAAGCAGAGGACGGCCCGGGACCAGGGTTCAATTCCCGACGCGGCAGGGTCGTGGACCAGGGTCAGCGGACTCGATAATTCTCGCCTCGGTGCCTACTCTAACCAGGGATCACACTCGGCAACTCTGGGCATTAGCTTGCCTCATCTCCACAACGGCCCCCCACATACGCCGGGGATGCCTGGTTTCACCTTGGAGATACCCAGTAGGGACCATCTTACAGGGAAAGCCAGGACGGGTTCCCCAGCGGTCTACAGCGTGGAGATACCCCATGTGGGGTGATTCAGGCGCTTTAAAAGACACCATTACATTACATTACATTGAAGCATACAAAAAGTGATGGCTGGAATGCTTGACTTGATTTTAACCACTGATAATTAGTCGGAGTTGCATCCCTGTCCATCGTTATCTTTGCATGTTGAGTGCGTGTGAATGTGTACTGTGTATAGTATTAATGTAGTGGTAGGTGACTCTAACTAATGAAGCCAGTGAGCTCCTTTATGGATGCTCATTGTTTAGCATGGCACAAGATGGAGGATGAGGACAGCTTCTCCAGACATTGGAATTGTATTGTGTACATTACTGTGGCTAAAAAGTAACATTTAGGCACCAAGGCGGTGAGAATAGAGAAAAGAGCCTGCCAAATAGTCTTCATGCTCACTGCACTTGGTTTATGATAGGGATGGTTGATGAAACTGCTTTTTCTATTGTGCAAGTAGTCAGGCCACTGATCAAGAAGGGAGATTACAGCCAGGTGCAGAAACCCTATCACTGAATGCAAAGGTTGTGTTTGGAAGCTCACGAGATACGCATTTAAAAGAAAACCACACCAAAGCACTTCTGAAGATTGAGACAATGGAAACACATCCCTTGTCTAGAAAGTGTATTTAAAACCAAAAAACAAACTATCTCACTTTGTTCCAGTTCAAAGTTCATCATGATCAAGGATTAGAAAGCTTTGTAGTATACTCGGAGGCCTGCTACCTAACCAGGGCTGGTGTCTGTCTGATCTCTTGCCTACCAGAGGTGAGGTGGCATCACCTGAAGTCTACACATTTTCTGCTATAAGAGCTGAGGACAGTTAAGATAACAAAAAATTTTTGCTGGCTCTGGAAAATGATAGACAATCCTAGAGCAGACTCCCAGGCTGTTCCTGGTCAAGGAACACACAGAGTATGTAGACGTGTGATATAGTGAAGCCAGTAGTGACACATACTGCAGTGGTCTCCTGTACTATCTGTGCAGTTACTGTTGAGAACTGCATAGGCCCTTTGTTGGGCTCCAAATACTGTGCTGCATGGTTCTGAACTGCCTAGGTTGGGTTGCAACAGCCTTTCTTCCTTCACTGCTCCCCGTCAGGTGGGAACTGCTGCACTACATGAATCCTGCATTGGCTAGTCTTGAACTGCAACTTACTTTGTGAGTCATGCAGTGCCCCTTATTGGTTGGCTCAAATTCTGCACCAGTCAGGCTGCAACTGACCTGCTGTTATGACTTTGCTCGCGCCTGTTTTGCACTTCAATTGCTGTCCTGTGTCATTGCTGCACTGCTCATTTCACTGGAACACCTACTGGACCATGCGCTATGATTCTAAAGCAGACTGCTTAGGACTACTAGTGTACCAACCGGTCTCCATTCACTCACATAGAAACTTCACATGGAAAAGTAGTGAGCTGTGCCTGGACTCCTCTGTGATCACTGCCCCGATAGCACCAAAAGACCAAAAGCCTCCTCTTGAGTTCAGGAACCCACCATTATATTGCAAGGACTTGCGACTGTTTTTATGCCCCCTAAAAAACAGGGCTAAAAAAAGACTGAACTGATTGCATATTTTCACTTGTGGGCAACAAAATTTGCCCTTGTGCCTAATTTTTGCTCTAGCCATAATTTACTGCCCATATATTTAGATGGGGATCCCAGGTGGGGGGAAACATGAAGGGAATGGTGAGGGTGTAGCACCCACAGGGTAATGTTTACCAGCGGAATTACCCTGAATACTTTGTTTGAATTGTGTAGTATTTCGTTTTGATGTACGAAACATACTGAGCTGGCTTTCTTGTGCCTGTTGGTTGATTGTTGAGTCCCTCTGAGCTTTTGCCACCGTAATATTCCCATGAGAATCCCTGGAATGCTAGCCCTCACTAGCCTGAGAGTCAAGTACTTAAAGCTTTACACTTGGGCCAGTTTGCAGAACTAAACCAATCACAGGACATTAGTTTCAAACAACCTTGTGAAACAACCTCAACCTTCACTTTTGGGACCGAGTACACTCTGTCTTCCCGTTGCCACCCCCACACAAGGTTTGACACCATAGCTGCATGTTTGTTTTACAATTTTGTAAATTTACTTCATTCCTCATTTTGCCCACTTGTGCATGCAGAAAAGTATGCTTGTAGCTTTTTGTCATGATCATAACTTGTTCAAAGTCTTCACAAATATACTGAAATAGTCTGACATGTGAGGGTAGTTGCAGTAATATTCTGGCTTTCTTCTAAATAACAATGACAATTCCAGGAATGTTCCTTGGAACTGGCAACTGTTGCAGCTTCTCAAGTGCACTCACACGCATAAACATTTATGCAAACGAACATGTTACAGGTTTTTCTTTTTTCTCCACTCTGCAAGAGGACTAGATTCCAGACCCTACCCACCAGTATTGTGTGAATACCAACAAGGGTTCAACCTTGTGCACGACATTTGTAGCTTCACTCACCACCCACACAGAAATGGAGACAACCTACCGATGTGAGGCGATTAATATGAAAAAGTATACGACTAACTGGAACATAAAATACTCCCACATTTAACCACATAGTACTAGGTCAGCAAGAAAAGTAGGAGTTCCGTCTGCCTATTTCTATAAACACCCACAACAATTTTTTGCTGAGAAAACTTGGAACACTGGTGCAAAATGTTGTTTATTACAGCATGGTTTTAAAGGAATTTTTCAAAAAAGTTACAAATGTACTAATCTTTGCTTCTCCTGTTTTTCTTTCATTCCTTATTTCATTTATTCTTTCTTTTTTTCATCACTCATTTATGCCTTCTTTCTTTCGATCTTTCTTTACAAATTTATATTATCATATTCTTTTTTCTATTCGCCTTCCTCTTCTTCCCCTGTTTCTATGGTCCTTGGATAGGAATGGCAAATACACAAAGTACCAATTATGCCATTCCAGGTGGGTGCAGCCAATCACTGCATACTCCAAAATATCTCAACAGCCTGATGCCTCCACTGTGGGACATGGAGCAATTTGGCAGTAGGCTAAGCATTCGTAGATGTGGGTGTACTGACTCCATAGCAGTGGTAGTCTCTTGCATCCCTGCGGGAAGCTAATACAATGTCAATGGGTGCTAACAATAATTTAGCACACAGGGCACCTCTGGCAAAGTACGCCTTTGTGCTACCACAGTGTTTGGGGACTATGTATAGTATAATCCCTGAACAGGATGAACCCACACATATGGTCACTGAAAAAAACACATATTAAACAGATGCAAAGGCTGCAAACAAATCAACTCGACTATTCATAGCCAACACTACAATCCCTGTCGACTACTACATGCAATACACATCCTAATACACCCCAAAACACACTTATGATCTATTTCGTGAAAAACAAATGCCATTAAGCATGAGATTTTCAGCCGCTGCGTCAATCATAAATGACAGCCCAGCCGACGCATGCGAAAAACCGCATTGTCCCCTGTCAGGCCTTCTGTGAATTCGACACATTGACTAGAAGCCTAAAAAAATAAAGCATCTGCTGAAAACGTGACACATGGAGGGGAGTGAAGTAATAGATAAAGGGAAGTGATGTAATGGATCCTGCATGATGCAAAACAGGAACTGTGAAGTTACTTTCATTTTCACTTTAAGTCACAGTTTTTCTGTCTGAGTTTGGGAGTTGAGGTGTTTTGCTTGTGCTGGAGGGTGGTTTTGGTGTTGTTGGAGCTGGTGCGTCATGTCAGCAGTCCCTGTCATGTCCACCAAGTCCTTTTACTGCTAATTGTCATATATTGTTATGTATTGTTCTGTGTGCTGCTGGGTGTTTGTCTTTTGGGGTATATTTGTTATATGGTTAGCAGGGTTTTTTTGTTGTGTTTGGGGGTAATTATTTTGGGTTGGATAATATAGGGGAAGAGTCATTGTCATCCCATGAATGAACAGGAGTTTGGGAGCTGCCTCTGGCTGGTGCCACGCTAGCCAGTAAGGGAAGTGTCATACAGGGCAATACCGCGAAGGTCAGAAAACAAAGGCTGGAATCCATACAACAACTGACGTATTGTACGTATGGAATGGACCATGACATCCACCAACTAAAACATCACTGGGCCAATGTGGTTGGCAGGGAGTCAGACCTCTTGGAATATGTTACCATAGACGTTGGTGGAGCAACTGGCAAGTACCCATGATTTGTCTGCTCTCCTATGTGACTCATGTACCCATCAATGATTTGTGGTAACATCAAGTGTGGCTCACATAACATTTGGCTCAGTTTTGTCATGTCCCCATGCAAAAGCCAGAAATGCAGCGGCTATAGTGCTGTCACGATCTGTGCAGTGTGCACCTGTTTTATTTGTGACACTGTGCGGGCCACACAAGTATTCGTGTCCCTGTAGGTGATACAAATGAGTCCCAGGGAAGCATTTAGCTGATGTACATGCCCATAGCCCATCCCAACAAATTATATGATGGCACATCAGGTAGTGCTGGTATGCTCCAGATTTGCTTATTTCATAACAGGCATTTGTTAGGTACACTTGTGATATGCCATTACTGACCACAGCGGCAGCTCTAGGCTCATGGAGGCCCTGGGCAGGAAGCGTAGGTAGGGGGCCCCGGAAGAGAGGGTCCGGGTGGGGCAGAGCCCCCCGGAGTTCAGGAAGGTGTTTTAATAAAACGTCCAGCAAAGTCGTTAGATGACCAATACCTGCGGCTTCTCCTACCCGTCCAAATTTGTCTCAGAACAATAACATTTAGGAGGAGGAGGGTATATTGTGGCACACAACGTGAGGGACTGGCACAGATGGCTGCAGTGCCAGGGCCATGACAGGGGCCCCGGACCCACAGACCCCCCCACAGAGAAAGAATCGGTGGCCTCTTTGCCCGGAAACATCCCTGCCAGGGGACGCCACAAGTATCATTCTGCTCATGGATATCATCATTTTTTTGTTCTTGTTTATGGTCGTCAGCACCTGTTTTACCTAGTGCATCAGCAGTACTCTGGCCGGAGGATTCTCCATCTTTAGGTTTCCCTTGGGTGATAAAGTTCAGGATTGCTCCTTCCTGTGATGCTACGAAAGCTGGCTGAGCCGCCTTTCTCTTTCGTTTCGAATAACCAGATTTGTGTACTTGAATTCTCTTCATTTTGCTTGCAACGTCATATATGCATATACCAGCGGGCCAACAGTGGGTAGGGAAAAAAATAAGTCAATCAGGAAGCAGGAGGAACACAGGCGCGGAGGCCAGTGAAGAAGGGGGGGTCAGAGTGTTTGGAAGTGGATCAGATCCAGAGGCTGCCAAATCCCTGCCAGGGGCCACCACGCAAATATGTATCCATCGTCAGAGTATTATTATTATATTAAGGATATATTTTGGCATGGCGGCCCCTGGGGTTTGGCGGCCCAATGCAGGTGCACAGCTTGCACATGCCTAAGGCCCCCCTGCTGACCATACGCTACACATGTGGGGGCTTATTTACAAGCCCCTTTCAATGCTGGCATGTCCTTCTTACATTGTCAAAAGTAAAGCACCGGCCGTGTAAGAGCCTTTTAAAAAAGGGCCATGGTATTGTGCCAATTACCCTCCCTGGCATACCTCCCCTGAGTTGTCAAGCATTAATGCGGTCTACCATGGCTTTAATGGCTTAGCTAAAATCTGAATGTGGCAAATATGCATAACACTAGTCTTGAACAGCATTTCTTATGAAAAAGTTATGGTTCCTTGATGTCCTCCATGGCTATGCTGTGCTTTGCACTGGCTTGACTGACTACATACCTCTGAATGCATACCAAATCCCACATGCTGCCTTTGCATGGCCTCATGGAGGTGTTTTTGAGGCCAGAGCCACTGGAGCTTTCTTCACATTTGAAACTCCATATTACATGACTCTAGTATGAGAGGCCTAGTGTATGTCAGATGGCAGCCCACTCACATGGGTCTGTATCAACAGGCAATAAACAAAGCTGCCAAATTACATTCTCTACTCATTGATAATGAAATCTTCTCCCATCGTTCCCACTCTTGGGTTGTAATTAACAGCTACAAACTACTTACTCCGGCGCTCTACTTGGATTCTACATACTCAGTTTTTACCAAAAAAAGGCTGATGGCTCTAAGATTCGGAAAATACCCAACGCTGGCTGACGCACCAGCCTGGAAACATCCGGGGTCCGTTGCCTGTCGGCTCTGTGATTATACCAAAGAGGATATAATTCACATTATTTGTCATTGTACAAAGTTGAAACAGGAGCGAATGCTTCTTTTAAAGAATCACTTTCTGACTAAGGGATTACGCACCTGCAGGTCAGCTATTATAGGCTGCTTGGACTCTACGGACACACAAATCAACTGTAAGATTGTAAAGTTTCTGCTTGCCTTTGAAAAACGCTTGATAATTAACTAATACTTTAAAACTGTACTGCGATTTCTAAACTTCATTTTCTTTGTCCTTTTAAAATGAGTATTTGAATTTTATCTAGATGTAAACTTTGAAGATGTATTTTAACTAATTTAAATTTTAATATTGTGTCACAAGTGCAAAGGAAATTGGTTTTAATTAACTAAACAATAAAGTTTAAACATGAAAACATGGGTCTGTATCCAAGGGTATGCTAGCCTGAATGAGACACATTTCAAACTATATCATATGTATTACTGTTCAATAATGCAATTTCAAACTGAAGGATGCATAAAACATATGTTAATAATATCATGCACTCAGCAGCACTGACAGATACAAAACTCACCTAACTTAGGGAACAAGTATGCATAAAGTGAGATGTACATAGCTTACTCATTTCCTGGTGTGAACATTTGAGAGGGCCTGGGTATTGTAATACCTTGCTGAGTATGGTATGTGAACTATGTAGGTGCACAATAAAAGTCAGCTAACATAGTGAAAATTGGTAGTGATGAGGTTCATGGCCTGGGTTTGCAAATTGGCCAACAGGTGCATGTTTTGGCTCTTCATATATATGTTCACTTCAGCCAGCCTCACCAATGTGTATCATTCAGCATATCAGCTGTGTCATATGATCACTTACAACCTGGAGTTACATAGCCAAAAATCATGCATATGTACTGTACTTCTGTTGCATATTAAATATGTGTTCTAAGTTTACCAATGTGATTTACATGTAGCTGGACCCCCATCATACATGTGTGGTGAGGTGGAAAACTTCAAGGATCCAAACTTCACTATTGAGCACCTTCATCAGTGCTAATTATGTAGTGCAAGGATTGAGTGTGATGTCAGATGCTGGGTGACTTTCCAGAATAAATGTGCCTCCCTATGAGAAATTAACTTACGGAAGGAGATAAAAAGGTGAGGAAATGTTGACGTTACTTGTTACATGTCTATCAGCCTCTGACTGTCAATGAGAACACTTTGCCAATCTATGATGGACCACACCATAGTGGCTTGACACAGGAGCCATGATCCTAGTGGCAGACTATGCATTTATGTGTGGGAGTGGATAAACATCTGAATATGGATGTGAAGAATGCAAAATGCATGTCAGTTGCACATGCTCTGATATTAGGAGAGTATAAGAAGTGGTGGCATGGTCCACCATGGACTTACTACAGTTAAAATATGAGAGGTATCATATGCCTATGTGTGATTTGAGGTACTTATCCTGTGTCCATTGTTATATGTTATACCTGCCAAGTCTTCTGTATAGGTAGCAATGTGTCCTGATATGGATCTTTGCCATATCAGTAACACTATGTTGTGATACAATAAATGTAATTTGCATACATTGCACATCTTACTGTGGTGTATGCCTATGGCGTAAAGGCCATTGCAGGATGTAGAAGGCACTCTAGTGCACAGTGAATGTGTCATGTGTACCTTCCCATGGGTACCAAAGAGCATTGTTCCCAGCATACTCAGTACTGACATGGTCATACCTGGATGTGCCAATGATGTTGCAATTGCATTTTGCAACAATATGCTTGCTTTTGTAATTAGGGCTTAGGAAACCGGATATGATAGATACTAAGCATGTGTATGCTTTATCAAGGCTGCAAGAAGAATTTTGGCTGTAGGGTCTGCTAACTTAGATGCTGTATAAAGAATGATGTTTCATAATGTTGATACATGTTCCTAGTCACCCTTTGACTGACAATTATCCTTGTTGCTTCAACAAACAACATGACTCCAGATCAGCTGAGGCAACACAACAAATGCAAGGAGCTATACCACCACCTCCAACATGTTACAAAGGACCACAGGGCCATGAAGAGGAGGTTCAAGGGGGGTGAAGCATCAGAGCAAGTGGATAAGTTTTCAGCTGGAACCTTCAACTCTCAACAAGGGAAGATCTAGCAGGAAAGGACAATCTGGTACAGGTACCTCCCAGTTAGCCATACCCAGTGCCTCCACCAATGGGCCATAGCAACCACCTGGACCCAAACCTCAGGCCACAGGAGAGTCTAGCTCATTTGAAATTAACATTAAAAAGGACATCTCCATCATGAAATTACATGTGGCAGTATTAGAGAACAAAATAGAACAGGCGTTGACCATGCACCAAGAGATCAAGCAGGCGGTGATCAGACCCAAGAGATCAAAGCCATAGGGACCCTTTCTGCTCTTCTCTGTTTATATTGTTTCTATTGCTTTAATTTGTATATAATAGCTTAGTTTAGGTTAGTCTAGTCATAGTGATAGAGTAGGGATAATGCATCCCCATGTTTTCCTTAATGCTGACACCAACGGAGGTACCCTAGCACCATGGTGCCAAGGTACCTGCTTTGGTGGATGCCTTCTATTTGTGCGCCATTGCTGACAGAATGGACAGGAATGCAGCATATCTTATAGATATAACACATTCCTGCCTTTTCCTTTTGACATTGGATATTACAGCTAGAAGGCTTGTGGCCTGCCCTATGCCAACATTTTATCAAAATGCACATGAGCCTTTTCTTTTTTTTTATTACTCTGTTTATTGGTACAATTAACCTTGATGGTCATTACACACAGGAGTTTATTACTTGTGCAGTGTTTCATAGACAGGAACGCATACAAAGATCACAAATTTAAATCTAATAGAGTACAAGATGGTAATATTACATATCACATTTAGAAGTTAGCGGTTCGTCAAGGGATGGGATCGGGGGGGCTCATACATGTTGCCATGGTATTCATTCCACTTTGACCAGATTGCTATCCATTTCATTGGAGGTGTTACTGCCCCCCACAGGCACGCTATGTTGCGTTTTGCTATAGCCAGACTGAGCATCACCTAAATTCTACCTTTTGCTGTCAGATCTGTGGGCTCCCCGATGTTTAAGAGGCAACTTTTGATTTCAAGCCGTAATTCCACCCCCCAAACATTACGCATACAGTTATGCACCTGTTTCCAGTAGGTTTGTATCAGGGGGCACTCCCATATTATATGCATGAATGTCCCCACCACCCGCACTGTCTCCTACAGAACCCTTCCTCACTCCTGCCTATCAATACAATGCAATGTAAGGAGCCGAGTAGCTAAATAATAGAGGTACAAATTTGTCATCCCCAGGCCGCCATCGAAGGGCGGGATCCGGCACTGGGTGAGGGCCAAACGGGGGCTCCGACCCCCCACAGGAATTTGATGGCGAAGCTGTCCATTTCCCTGAACCACGACCGTGAGAAGGGCAGGGGCGCATTCTGAAGCATGGAGAGAATCCTCATTTTAAATAGGGCTATTCTGCCCATAGGGTTCAGCAGCAGTGCCTGCTATTTGAGGAGATCAGGTCAGGCCTTTTTAACTATCTTGGTTACATTAAGCGAACAGGCATGGTCTGGGAGGAGGGAGACCCAGATCCAAAGGTACTTGAAGGACAGCCGTCGAAGAGGTATCATGGACTGCCACTGAAAGCACTCTCGAGAAAGATGAATGGAGACCAGGACGTACTTAGTAGAGTTCAGTCTGAGGCCGGAGGTCTGCTCGAAGAGACTCAAAACCCAGAGACACCGGGGTCCCGATTGCGCTGGTTCCGCCAGAAATAGCAGAACGTCATCCACATAAAGAGCAATTTTGTGCTCCTCCTACGGCCTCCACAGCCTCAACCTCAATATCACATCCGACGCGAAGCTAAGGCTTCCGATGCGGAAATCCTTGAACAATTGGAATATCAAGGTGTAATTGAAACTTGTGTGTCACTGATGAATAACCCACTTTTTACTGTGACCAAACCTGATGGTTCGTACCATTTGGTATTGGATTACCGGCATTTAAACTCGTATTGCAATGTAATATATATTATATTATATATATATATATATATAAATATAAATAAAATAATAATAATATACCTGTGCAGTACAGAATACCCACGCCTCTGCTCTAGTTGATAGTCTTGTGCGTAAACAGTTTAAGACCACACTTGACATATCCAATGTTTTTTTTTGCCCACAATTTGGATAGTCCAAGTTCCCAATGGACCAGTTTTACCTGTGGCGGCAAACAACGCCAATTTAAACGCCTATCGATGGGCTATATAAATAGTCCGGGTGTGCTTGCCGCCCGCATTGTAACTCTCTTGGAGAGAGTTGACCAAGATGCGTGTTTGTATGTGGATGACATCTATCTCACGGACGACGAACTTTGGGCGCATCTGTGTCGCGTTCACCGCATAATTTGTAGCTTTGCGGATTCGGTTACAAATTCAACTTTGCTAAGTCTCACATTGCAGAGTACACAGTGTTGTTCCTGGGCTATGAGCTCAACAATGAAGGTCGAGGATCGGCTCCTCAGTTCTTGGAGAAATGCGCACAACTGTGCGCTCCTACAACTCTGAAAAAATTACAATCCTTGCTGGGATTTTTAAACTTCGGACGAACATACATTCCCGAATATGCGCAGCGTATCAAGCCTTTGTATGCTTTGATACAACCAACTTTTACCAAATCGTGCTGGCTGCAAGAACATTCAGCTATTTTGCAATCTTTGCAGGCTGATCTTCTTGAATCCAAATTCTTACTGACTCGTGATAACCACACCAACCTGGTGATAAGAATCATCCCTGGGGTGGTGGGTTTCACTTACCTTACTTTTAACGAAGGTGACACAGTGCCTATTGCTTACAAGTCACACTTGTACACTTCAGCTGATATGCGATTTTCCACTGTGGAAAAAGTTTTGACAGCAGTGCAAATGGCTATTCTCAAGGAACGAGCACTGTCGCAGGGAAAACACATGTTGGTTGTTACCCCGTATCCTTCACTTGAAGCAGTGACGAAAGCCAGTGTACCAATTTCTAAAGCTTTGCACCCACGGTGGATGCAATGGGCTGCGTCCCTGACGTCTCCGGATGTCCCGTTTGTTTTTTGATGCCTCCTTACAGTCACAAGAGTTTTTGCAGTATGAATTTGGTCATCCTGCGCCATTGACTATGCGGCCTTTGGAGGATTTCCATTGTATCATTTACACTGATGGTTCAGCGCAAGTTGCGCATGGGTCTAAGCACGCATACGTTTCAGCTTGCGCCATTGTGATAGGTGCCATGGTGAATGATTAATTCAAGTCCAAGGTAGTGCACACGCAGACTTTAGGGGACTGCACCGCACAATTGACAGAGCTTCGTGCTCTAATGCTTGCATTGGAGTACGCTGATTCTAGTGTGACGACTCTTATTGTGAGTGATTCTTACTACTGTGTCCAGTCTTACAATGAAAATCTGTTCTTTTGGATTCAGAATGATTTTCGTGATTCCAAGGGTAGCACAATAAAACACAAAATGATCTGGGTCCCAGTGGCTGAGCTTAAAGAGCAGTTGCCACGCGTGTATGTGATTCACATTCTTGGTCATCAGCGCGTGGGAGTTCACGCTGTTGGCAATTCTTTGGCCGATGAGGCCGCAAAATCAGCAGTATCTATATATTTGGTTTCGGCAGTTACACGTTCCAAGAGTAAGATTGATGATGATATCTTGGCGGCTGTAGCCGCGACTGAGAAGGGAAATAAATTTACTAAGGGATTCCCTTTCAAAGCATTAATACCATTTAAGTCCTGATAAAGTTCCTTATGTGAAAATACCGGCCGTTGGTGAAAAGTTAATTCCCAACGCGGACCGCAGGTCCACATTCATTACAGCTGCCCATGAAGGTGTTGCGTCTGCGCATGCGGGCGTTTCGGCTACTGTATCTCAGTTACAACAACGTTTCTGGTGGCGGGGACTGTATAAGCAGACGCGTGATTATGTCCTTCAATGTGACATTTGCCAGCAGATTAAACCACCAACTGCTGCTTGTCCACCCCAGACACAGTTGTACATTTCTAATAAGCCACTTGGTTGTGTTTACTTAGATCACTGCGGTCCTTTTTCTTCTGATACTGCGTATAAGTACATCTTAGTAGCAGTTGATTCAAGCACATGCTTTGTGTGGGTGTGTCCACACCGCAGCGCTGATTCGCAAACTGTCATAAGAGACTTGCGTGTCTTTGTAGGGATTTTTGCCTGTGGTACCTTCCATTCGGATCAGGGTCCTGCTTTCGCCTCTAAGGCATATAAGAATGCCATGGCTTCGTTGGGGGTCCAAGTCAAGTTTTCCTCTCCATACAGACCTGAGGGTAATAGTGTTGTGGAACAAATGAACCTTGATTTAAGGCAGTCTTTGACAGCTAGGGTTATAGGCACTGGCAGGAACTGGCTGGCCCACCTCAATAGCGTGCAGCGTGCCCTTAATAATCTCACTAGAAGGTCTCTGGGTGGGCGGACCCCATACGAAATGCTCTTTGGTATCAAGATGTTCGTCCCGGACCTTGACTGTCTAGACCAGGAGGCTGTTGCTGCCTCCTCTGACGTAGAGGAACATTGCAATGTTTTTCAGGATCTACAAAAGACGAGAGACAGTCTTGCAAAGGAACATTTGCCCTGTACATCTGAAGCTGCGTTGCAGATTCTGATAGTTGGCTGGCTACCCCAAGTTGGAGAACTGGTTCGAGAGAAGATCGATAACAAGAAAGAATTTGGTCCCTCTTATCAAGCTCCGGTTCCAGTGCTTGGAGTGAAGGGCACAAGAACAGTCATTTTACCACCACTTCCAGGTCGTAAAGAAAACAGGTATATCGCCATTGACAATGTTAAAATACAGTGGCTGATTCTTCTTAGTATGACACCGGCAGTCTCATGTCCTTCGATTTTGAGAAATTCTGTTTTGGCCCCGGCTTCTGATCCAAGGCCTGATGTTGCCCTCGAGATGCCTGCAGTTTCGAGTCCTTTACTGAGTTCACTGCCTGGTACTCACCTTGATGAAACTGACTAACTTACCCCACTGACTTATCGATGCCTGATTGGCAAACTCGTGTGGCTACAGAATCAAGAATTTCATTTGACACTGACTCGCACACATCGAATACCCCTTCAAAAATTTCTGTTTTGGCAACATTGTTTAAAATAAATTTTTTGATTTCACCTTGGACCTACATTTGGTTGGTGCTTTTTTCGATTTACCTATTCATGTCAATTGGCTTTGTGGTGTATTTTTTTCGACTTCTCAATGGACACTATGTTGAGGAGAGAACATGCATTTGACATATCAATGGAACATTGGCTCCCCATTCCTCATTACACAGATTGAAGAGGGACTTGGCTTTTGTTAATATCACTGCTTGGCCTGTGTTAGATGGGATTGTATGGGATGCTGTTAGATTTCAAATCCATGGGCCCACTGAAGTTATAAATGTCCCTAATGTGCTTAGAGTTTCTATGGGGGATGTGATGAAACAAAATATACTTTCTGATGATTGGGATGTTCAGGCCGTAGAAGCTTTGTTTTCTGATTTGAAATATTATGCTGCCTTCGATGCTGAAGATTTGTATTTAGAATATTAATTAAGGTGATTTGTATTGTTACCAACATTTTGGCAATCACTACCTGCATAAAGCTAATACCAGGAGGAACAATGTCAATTACACACAATGGGAACATTGTCCATCTCCTGTACAAGGCAGTTCTGCTTCCTTTTTGAAAAGGTTCACGTATTTTACCAATTTTAATCAGTCAAATTCCAATGCATTTTATTTTAAGATGACTGAAAAGTCCATATCCAAGGTTAGACTTACCGACACAAATTTTTTGTATTCGAAGTCCTCTCTAGACCAATTAGCTGTTGGGGGCTACGAGTTGTGGAAGGATACCATTGATCTTAAATCTGTTTGGGGTTCTAAGAGCTGGCAAGTGCCAGGCACTGAGGCTATGCACCGTGCATGCCTCATCCCGAACCATATGTTGCTCTTGAATTCTACAATTTCACAGACAACATGCTTTGGATTGGCTACTACTAAAAAATTAAATGCTCTATCTTTTCCTGACTTAGAAGAATATTCCGGTTGGGATAATGCTACAAAATTTTCGATCAGAGAGTTAAGAACTATGTTACTGACTTCTAATTTTTTTAAGTGCTGATTCTGTGACTACCTATTCTGTAGGCAAATTGTGTCAGAATTGGCTCAAACATTCCACTTTGGCGTCAGTTAAGCTGCATTTATCTAAACTGACTAACGATGTTGATCTGAATGATTTTATAAAAGGCCCGGCTAACGGTAGATCTAAAAGATGGACATATGCTATTTACAACGAGGTCTGGAAAACATCCCAGATTGAGGCTGCTACCCGCATTAGAGCTATAGATCAGGCTAATTTAAAGAAAGTGATAGCAGTTGTAGATAACAGCATTAACACGCTTTCTTCCCACATTTACACGCTAGACAATAATGTATCATCTGTTGTTGATATTGTGCAGGATGAAGTGTCTGTTTTGTACCATGGTCAAAATCAATTGCGTTCCATTATGCAGTTTGCATGGACTTTGCAAACCTTGAAAGCTGGAAAGGTGCCATGGCACTGCATGAACACGTCATCATTGTTTGCCCTGTTTAATTTGACTGAGAGGCAACGTTTAATGTCAATGAAAGATGCAACTTTTTCTATGTTACACATTCAGAAGTTAGAACCCTTACCATTTTCAGTGGCTGAGGCCAATTCAGCAATGTGGCTTATCCACGCGTTAATAACTCTCCCGTTTCCTCTATTCAAGTTCGAGGCGTGTATGTAGTACTTTGTCATTGGTGGATATGAGCCTCTTGGCAGTGCTTAGCTCCATGAAGCTTGGTCGCTTCCATTTACCTATAGGTGCCTTAGGGAGGGTAAGGAAGTTTACTTGAATGGTGAAGATTGCAGTGAAACACTAGATCACTCGTTGATGTGTAGACATATCCAATTGCATGGCTCTTGTAACCAGAATGAGCCAAATTTAGCCTGTATTTTGAAAGGTACTCCTGTGCCTGCTATCGTACCCACATTCACATTACTTGCAAACGGGAGTTATTTACTTTTAAATAACGAGGATTGTTGTGGGTTAGTAGTGGGAATTGCTTATGTCGTTAACGTCAGTGAGCGTGTGGTTTGCTGTAAAAATGTAATGTATCCTCCTTCACATGGGAAGCTTGATGTTTCCATCTAGCCCACGATTCCAACCTTGAAAGCAGAGTTCAACAAGATGAGTCGCATAAGAGCTTTATTGTTCCAGAAAGAAGTTGCCCTCACATCTGCTCGTGAGACATTCGTCCTTCACGTGGCAAACACCCGCACAGAGGTGCATGCTTTATTAAATACTGATTTGCCCAAGCGTTTCGGTGAGTTAATTCACAATATCTTTAATGCATCCTCCACCACAGGGCTGGCACACTTTTTTAAAGTTGTAAGCAGTGGCCTTGTGACTTCTTTTCAAACTATAGTTGGTGTGTTCCCGGCATTATTTCATTCGATTTTTTCCAGCCTGTTTGGTGGATTTCCCTTACTGCTGGCTCTGGCTGCAGGCGTTCTTTTACTGTTTTGTTTATTTCAAAATGGATGCACGTCCTGTGTTACAAGAAGAGCTGTCACGGCTGGTGCTACTTCGCAAGCGAATGCTTGAGTACTATGGAGCGCTGCCTCTTGCTACTTTGAGTGCGGCTTATGGATTATCGTTTCGATTTTCCTACTTTACATGCGTCCAGCCTGTCTTTCATTGCCTGAGTTGAGATTTTGACTGGATTTGTGTCTCTGCAATACTGTGTCTTCCGATGCGGACTTTAATCAGCCCCTTAGTTGATCATGAATTGCTTTGTTCTAGCGGAGGGAGTGTGGCCTTTGCAGCGATGCATGGAGTTCTGGGTCGTTGGAATGTGTTCGCAGCGGCGCAACATTTTTTGGCACACAGCTTCATTGAAAACCCACAGAGTTGTCCTCTGATGGTGCTAGAGGCTCCGGTAAATGAGGAACATGTATGTTCTTTCCCTTTGTTAAATTGGATGGCTGAAATATTTTCAGATGAGAACAGTGACTTCCTGTTGGAGGCTGTTGCTGCATATTTTGCATATTCATTGTTAGAATGAGATGTGTCATTGCTTCACTCTCTTCCATGACCAAGGTCGCTTATTGGACATTGGATATTTTTTCATAACAGCCTCAAAAAAATGTTTTCTCTGGCCCCGACCTTTTGACTTCTTTGTGCCCGATTGGCTACATTTATTGAATTTGAACTATTATCGGACTATAAGGTTTTTTGTTTTAAAAATGTTTTCCCTTGTGCAAATTTGAGACTGGTTCTGACTGTCGTTCTTGAACTCTGCATTCCAAAATTTGCCGCTTATCTTATCTCATCTTATCCGTGCTCGGATCAAGGGAGGGTGTCATGGAGATGGGCTTTGCCTTTACAGTGTGTTAAGTTACCATGAGCTTATTAGAAGTTTAAACGCCATTTTTCCTCTATGCTGCTTTTGCACACGGCACACAATATTATAAATGTTTAGAGTCTAGCAGAATATTTTGCTTCACGCGAGAATAACATGTTTTCCTATAGTATCAGCCCTGCTTGGTAAGCTATGTCTGAACAGTGGGTCAAGGTTATTTCAACACAGTGGTTGTTGTTCGGTCTGATCAGCGCACGTCCTAGACATAACACATATGCAGCTGTGGCCACCTCTGATTTTGGCGTGTTTAATAATGCACTGCGCAGAGCATGCACACACACTTAGAGAACATTCACATGCAGAGAGCTGGTGTAGAAAATGATGTGATACCTTTCTACTAGGGTGTAGTGGAACTCGCACAGCTGAAAAGATGAACCAAAAAAGGTTGTGCAGGTAATGAATTGTGGTGTGCTCTGAGAACGACGCTGCCTGGCCTGACAGCGACAACTCAACAGTAACTAATGCAATGCCGCCCCCTGGCTAGGGGGAAGCTTCCCAAAGCACAACGTGGGATGACTCAAAGGTCTCATTCCATAAGTGAAGGTAATCCAAACAACATTCTGGAGTTTAAAGTTTCACGTTTTATTCAACGTATCCTGAATTCAAAATAAATCTTAACTAAGCATTTAGTGCTTCATGCTTGAATGCAAAGTCAATTGCAATGTTCTAATAATCCCACAGTTATACTGATTCCCGATGCATTTCGGGCTCCGCCCTTCCTCAGGGGTTAACTCTACAAACAAAATGAAAGAATCGCCATATCAGAAAGAACTATGTCCACATGACATCCTTAACACTCACTCTGCAATAAATGAAAAAAGCCTTTACAAGGGTGCCAAACATTCCAAAATATTAATCACCTAAATCATTATGTGAAAGAAATGATAAACCAACAATAAAAAAACTATAAAAAAACTCCCAGGAAACCACGATCTCAAACCGCGAATTGAATAAGGTGTACCAAGTGATTAACATGCAAGAGAATTAGTCACGCGGTGTTTATAGCCAAAGTGCTGTCGTCACCTAATCCTAACAACAACTCAGTGCATCGATAGTGCCACAGTGAAACATACACGCCGCTTTAAGCTTCAAGGTGTTCAGCGCTTCCAGACGCCAGTCTGGTACTCACATGGGTGTGACTACACTCGGGCTCCAAAGAGTTCCTCCCGCTGATCACCATTCAAACGTCTAAGTGAAAGTTATATCCGCGTATGGCGGAAGCTAAACAGAGACGACGGCTTGGCGTCTCCAGGGTCATGCAGGTGAATAAACATAATGGGCGCCATCTTGGAGTGTGTTAAAAGACGGGGTGAAATGGGAAACCCAATCAAGTTAATGTGTTGGATAAGTGATACTCGAATTAGAGGTGCAATGGTAAAAAATAATAAAACGTGCAATGGTAAACACAAGATGTGAATCAAAATAAATGTAAATGAAATGTGAATATGAATAAAAAGTGCACTAATGCAGTGACAATAAAAAAGTGTGAGTTGTAACATGCACATGCATATGAAGTCATCATAGGTAACATTGAAATTCAATCCGGTCGTTGAGACCATACGGTGCCATGGTGGACAAATAACGGATCCAAAAGTTCTCGCGTTTTAGTAAAGTGATCTTGTTGTTGGTGGTTGCTTTCACTTGCTCAAGCACCAAGAACTTGAGCTGTGCAACGTTGTGTCTGCTCTCTTGAAAGTGTGCCGCTATGCTGGATCTCAGGTTGTTGGTCCGGATATTACTCTTATGTTCAAGGATGCGAACACGGATTTTCCTCTCTGTGTGGCCCACATAGCATTTGCCACATGGACATTTCAAAAGGTAGATCACATTATCGGAGTTGCAGGTAGCATTGACCCGTAGTTTGATAGGGTATCCTTTGCGTGGGTGGTTGATGGTGTTGCCCACTATACAATTGTTGCAATTGCTGCAATTATAGCAAGGTCTCAAGCCTCTGTAGGTGATTGATGTAACAGGTTCCTTGTCTCTGGAGAGAGTCTCTTTTAGGTTGCGGCCTCTGGTGAAGGCAAAAACTGGAAGTTGATTAAACAAACCTTGAAAGTCTGGTTCCAGAGTTAAAATTGGCCAGTGTTTGCGGATGATATGCTGAAAGGTTTTGGAGATGATCGAATACTTAGATACCACCACCATGCGGTTGGATGGAGCTTTAGGTTTGGATACAAGTAGATTGTTTCTTATGATGGTGTCACTTCTCTTCACGGCCAGGTCCAGAATCGGTGGTGGATACCCACGTTCTTTGAGTTTCTCCAGAAGTTTTTGCATCTCTATTTTCCTGTCCTGTTCATTGGAAACTATGCGTTTCACCTGCAAAAGTTGGGCGAAAGGTAAGTTGTTCTTCAATTGCCAGGGGTGAAAACTGGTATAATGTAACGTGGAGTTACGATCAGTAGGTTTGCGGTACAGGTTAGTATGCCACTGGTCAGTTTCTCTATGTAACTCTACATCCAGGTAGTGCACCTTACTTGAGCTGTACTCCCATGTAAATTGTACTCTGTCATTAATGTTGTTCCATGACATTAGAAATTCCACAAGGGATTCGACTGCACCTTCCCACAATAAAAAGATGTCATCTATGTAATGTAAATACAGTTTGCCATGCTCATGCCATTCGGTCCGGTTCGTGATGTGAGTTTCCTCGAACTGCTTCATGAAAATATTCGCGTAGCAGGGAGCTGCGCAATTTCCCATTTAATTGATGCACCCACTTGTCATGTATCGTGAAATAACTGTTGTACAAAGTAAAAATGGTCAATTCCATCAGGAACACTTTCAGGTCTTGGTCTATGTCATAGTCATAGACCTGAAAGTGTTCCTGATGGAATTGACCATTTTTACTTTGTACAACAGTTATTTCACGATACATGACAAGTGGGTGCATCAATTAAATGGCACGGCCATGGGAAATTGCGCAGCTCCCTGCTACGCGAATATTTTCATGAAGCAGTTCGAGGAAACTCACATCACGAACCGGACCGAATGGCATGAGCATGGCAAACTGTATTTACGTTACATAGATGACATCTTTTTATTGTGGGAAGGTGCAGTCGAATCCCTTGTGGAATTTCTAATGTCATGGAACAACATTAATGACAGAGTACAATTTACATGGGAGTACAGCTCAAGTAAGGTGCACTACCTGGATGTAGAGTTACATAGAGAAACTGACCAGTGGCATACTAACCTGTACCGCAAACCTACTGATCGTAACTCCACGTTACATTATACCAGTTTTCACCCCTGGCAATTGAAGAACAACTTACCTTTCGCCCAACTTTTGCGGGTGAAACGCATAGTTTCCAATGAACAGGACAGGAAAATAGAGATGCAAAAACTTCTGGAGAAACTCAAAGAACGTGGGTATCCACCACCGATTCTGGACCTGGCCGTGAAGAGAAGTGACACCATCATAAGAAACAATCTACTTGTATCCAAACCTAAAGCTCCATCCAACCGCATGGTGGTGGTATCTAAGTATTCGATCATCTCCAAAACCTTTCAGCATATCATCCGCAAACACTGGCCAATTTTAACTCTGGAACCAGACTTTCAAGGTTTGTTTAATCAACTTCCAGTTTTTGCCTTCACCAGAGGCCGCAACCTAAAAGAGACTCTCTCCAGAGACAAGGAACCTGTTACATCAATCACCTACAGAGGCTTGAGACCTTGCTATAATTGCAGCAATTGCAACAATTGTATAGTGGGCAACACCATCAACCACCCACGCAAAGGATACCCTATCAAACTACGGGTCAATGCTACCTGCAACTCCGATAATGTGATCTACCTTTTGAAATGTCCATGTGGCAAATGCTATGTGGGCCACACAGAGAGGAAAATCCGTGTTCGCATCCTTGAACATAAGAGTAATATCCGGACCAACAACCTGAGATCCAGCATAGCAGCACACTTTCAAGAGAGCAGACACAACGTTGCACAGCTCAAGTTCTTGGTGCTTGAGCAAGTGAAAGCAACCACCAACAACAAGAACACTTTACTAAAACGCGAGAACTTTTGGATCCGTTATTTGTCCACCATGGCACCGTATGGTCTCAACGACCGGATTGAATTTCAATGTTACCTATGATGACTTCATATGCATGTGCATGTTACAACTCACACTTTTTTATTGTCACTGCATTAGTGCACTTTTTATTCATATTCACATTTCATTTACATTTATTTTGATTCACATTTTGTGTTTACCATTGCACGTTTTATTATTTTTTACCATTGCACCTCTAATTCGAGTATCACTTATCCAACACATTAACTTGATTGGGTTTCCCATTTCACCCCGTCTTTTAACACACTCCAAGATGGCGCCCATTATGTTTATTCACCTGCATGACCCTGGAGACGCCAAGCCGTCGTCTCTGTTTAGCTTCCGCCATACGCGGATATAACTTTCACTTAGACGTTTGAATGGTGATCAGCGGGAGGAACTCTTTGGAGCCCGAGTGTAGTCACACCCATGTGAGTACCAGACTGGCGTCTGGAAGCGCTGAACACCTTGAAGCTTAAAGCGGCGTGTATGTTTCACTGTGGCACTATCGATGCACTGAGTTGTTGTTAGGATTAGGTGACGACAGCACTTTGGCTATAAACACCGCGTGACTAATTCTCTTGCATGTTAATCACTTGGTACACCTTATTCAATTCGCGGTTTGAGATCGTGGTTTCCTGGGAGTTTTTTTATAGTTTTTTTATTGTTGGTTTATCATTTCTTTCACATAATGATTTCGGTGATTAATATTTTGGAATGTTTGGCACCCTTGTAAAGGCTTTTTTCATTTATTGCAGAGTGAGTGTTAAGGATGTCATGTGGACATAGTTCTTTCTGATATGGCGATTCTTTCATTTTGTTTGTAGAGTTATCCCCTGAGGAAGGGCGGAGCCCGAAATGCATCGGGAATCAGTATAACTGTGGGATTATTAGAACATTGCAATTGACTTTGCATTCAAGCATGAAGCACTAAATGCTTAGTTAAGATTTATTTTGAATTCAGGATACGTTGAATAAAACGTGAAACTTTAAACTCCAGAATGTTGTTTGGATTACCTTCACTTATGGAATGAGACCTTTGAGTCATCCCACGTTGTGCTTTGGGAAGCTTCCCCCTAGCCAGGGGGCGGCATTGCATTAGTTACCTTTCTACTAGGACCAGATGTATGGGGCTGCCCTTGTAAACCCAAAGAGACCTTCTGTAGATATAATATAATATACTAGCAAGGGAGGGTAAGACTGAGGTGCGATTTAGCCTTCTTCTCTTTAGCATTTTAACAAGCTTTCTCCCTTTGTATTTTATGGAATAGTAACTATGCTGATAACCTTGTTGCTTATAATATGTTTGCTTGTATTAGCTAAGATACTGCGCTTGAGAACACAGCACTAGAAATAAATATTTCAAACTTGCACGTGTCTTCGTTTACTCCTCGTTTTGGACTGGTATGATAGTATACCGAAAGAGTGTTCATGTGTTCCACGTTACCTGGGGTGTTCTAAGTCCATGTTCTCGGTTGTTTAATCATTGGGAGTATGGAAGAACCAATGAGACACTGATTGCTAGTTTGGTAGGGGATTTTGGATAGTAAGGTGAGTTTTGGTGCACCCTAATTCACTGAGGTTCCAAGTCTCTATGCACAGTTCTGTGTAGGAGCAGAATCCCTGCCACAGTGCGGTCACACACGGTTGGCTAAGACTGAGGCAAATACCTTGACCTTCGAGTTTATGAGAGAGATGGGGCGATAGTCTGAGCAGTGCTTCGAGGGAGGATGAGACTTAGGGATCACCATGATGGTGGCCATTTCAGTTTCGGTGCAGAAAGAGCTTTTGTCAGTTGCCTCAAGATACATCTCCAGAAGGTGGGGAACCAGCATGTCACGGTAGACCGCATAAAACTCCTGTGGGAGTCCAGCTGGCCCTGGGGTCTTACCAGAAGCCGTGCGGGATATGGCATCGTTGACCTCCTCTGAAGTGATCGAGAGGTCCAGCGCCACAGCCTCATGCTCAGTGAGCCGCGGAAGAGGGATCTGGTTTCGAAGAAGTAGCTCCGACAGTGAGAGATTAGGAGATTATTTCAAACTTGCACGTGTCTTCATTTACTCCTCTTCTTGGACTGGTATGATAGTATAACGAAAGAGTGTTCATGTGTTCCACATTACCTGAGGTGTTCTAAGTCCATGTTCTGGGTTGTCTAATCATTGGGAGTATGGAAGAACCAATGAGACACTGATTTCTAGTTTGGTAGGGGATTTTGGATACTAAGGTGAGTTTTGGTGCACCCTAACTCACTGAGGTTCCAAGTCACTATGCACAGTTCTGTGTAGGAGAAGAATCCCTGCAACAGTGCGGTCACACACGGTTGGCTAAGACTGAGGCTAATACCTTGACCTTCGAGTTTATGAGAGAGATGGGGCGATAGTCTGAGCAGTGCTTCGAGGGAGAATGAGATTTAGGGATCACCATGATGGTGGCCATTTCAGTTTTGGTGCAGAAAGAGCTTTTGTCAGTTGCCTCAAGATACATCCACAGAAGGTGGGGAACCAGCGTGTCACGGTAGGCCGCATAAAACTCCTGTGGGAGTCCGGCTGGCCCTGGGGTCTTACCAGAAACCGTGCGAGATATGGCATCGTTGACCTCCTCTGGAGTGATCGAGAGGTCCAGCGCCACAGCCTCCTGCTCAGTGAGCCGCGGAAGAGGGATCTGGTCTCGAAGAAGTAGCTCCGAGAGTGAGAGATTAGGAGACTGTGCAGAGTAGAGGGCAGCATAGTGTGTGGCGAAGCACTGGGCCACCGCCAACAGGGATCGTTGGACCACACCGTCTGGGGCTATCACCTCAGGAATGATGCGGTTGACCATAGGGTAGGTGGCTATTCGATGAAGGAGTTTCCCATTTTTGTCTTCCTATCCATATACTCTTGCTACAGAGGATCTCCACAGCAGCTTGGCGGCCCCAGGGAGACCTGCTTAATCTGATCCCTCATAAATGCCAGTCTCCTATCCTGGGCTTCGGTTCTCTCCTCTGGGGAGGGACCTTCAATTAAGATGGCGTGAGCTTCTAGGAGCGTAAGCCGGGAGTCTTGCGCAGCTCGTTTGAGTTTGAGCTGGCCTATGGTGGCCTTACCAGCCCCCACAAGGTACCAGGGGAGGGGACAGAGCCCTGATCGGTGATAAAGTAGTGGCGGAGCTCACCGCCCAATGAGTCCCTAAGTTCTTTATCCTGGAGAAACCAGGCATTCAGCCTCCAGATCAGGCGCGAAGACTCCGGGAGGTCACCCATCCGCATCGCCACAGGGGAGTGGTCAGATATACCTCTGAGGAGGATAGTGATATCATTAATTACCCGACAGTCCAGGGCCGGCATGAAAATATAGTTGAGCGTATAGTTGAGTATAGCGTCGGGCTGTCGGATGCCAAAGTCTCCAGGAGGTGCAGACCCCCAGGACGGCAGCCCAGTTTGATAAGAGATTAGAGTAGGTGATTCTAGAGGTCGAGGGGGTTCTGGCGGTGTCAAGATCGGGGCGAAAAACTGTGTTGAAGTCCCCCCAATGATGATCATAACTGGGGGCAGGACAGCAACCAGTGCAGCAACTCACTTAAGTGTGGGGGCCATCAGCGAAGGTGGGGAGTATACGGATAGCAGGTTCAGGGCCTGGTCCCCTATGGTCCCTTCCAAGGCAACAAAGCTATCCTGAGGGTCATTAGTAACATTGTGTAGAACAAATGGGAGGGCGCAGCACACAAGAAAAGCCATGCCTCTCAACCCCCGATTAAGGGTGGAGTGCCAAACCCCGCCATAGCTGTATCTTGCCAAGAAGGGGCAGTTACTAGCTACTAGGTGGGTTACTTGGAGCAACAATATGTCAACAGTGTGGCGCTGTGCATAACGCAGGACAGCTGTTCGCTTGACCCTGTCTAACAGCCCATTAATATTCCAGGACATTATATGGAGCAACCCCCTCCCGTTGTGGTTGTCAGTCGTGGGGGATATGAATGTAGGATGAGACACCTAGAGCGGGTGTCAGGCGCAGGTGAAGTGTTTCGCCTGTGTGAGGTAGTAGGCGCATCCTTATAGTACTGGTTGAGTGGGCGCTCGCCATGCTGTTGGAGAAGAATGCTGGTGTAGTGAACAAGGTGTGTTAACGAAAAACTGGGACAACGGTCCCATTCCCCAACCCAAACCCCTCCAACCTCCCTATACTTCGGGAACCAAAGCATCTGTCAAACCTAACAGAAGAGAACTAGAAGAGAAACCAAACTAAAATACCTGAGAATGGGGAATCGTGGAGGACCCCCTCCTCATAGCAGGATGTTCTGTGGCAGTGTTCATCGAGAGGAAAAATGATGTCAAACTTAATTGCATTAACATGGGCTGCGAGACTTATTTCGGTCATTAGGCTATTGTGGGCTCAAGGTGGACCAGTGAGAAGGGCCAGGCTTTGGGATAGATCTGTGTCCGCTATGTCCGGCAGAGAAGGTAGGGGCGAAGTGCCCCCTGGTCCAAGTGATTTGAGGAGCCAGAACGACGTAGGATGAGGAGATCACTCAGGGGTGTGCCGGATGTTGGAAGTCGGGAGGGACCTAGTGGCTGGTCCGATCTGGCCCGGCATGGGCCACGCCTCCTACGTGAGCGGGTGTGCTGCGGGGCGGACCAGTGAGGCCCTAGTGGGCACCCCTAGTGTAGTCCTTGGTGGATGGGCTCCGGGTGCTGAGTTGTAAAGGGTGCTCCTCTTTCAGCCACGTCCAGGCCTTCTCAGGAGAATCGAAGAAAATGGTTTAGTTTTGGAATATCACCCAGAGGCGGGCCAGAAAAAGAAGCCTGTACTGGATGTTGAGGGCACGCAGGTTTTGTTTGACTTCTCGGAAAGAGCGTTGCTGGCCTTGAACCTCTCGGGTATAGTCTGGCAAAATCAAGATTGTCTGGCTTTGATATCTGAGGTGCTGCTGCTTGCGTGCTTCAGCCAGGATGGAGTCCCGATCCCTGAAGTTAAGGATCCGCACTATAATTGGCCAGTGGGTGTACCCTTCGGCGCCCTGGGGGCGAGAGATCGGTGGGCCAGTTTGTTGGCAAACCATGGGGAGAGGGAGTCCTCGGGCATCCATGAACGCAGCCAGCATTCATAAAAGTCAGATGTTCGACCTGCTCTGAACCCTCCTGAAATCCCACCAGGTGAAGGTTGTTTCATCTAGACCTGTTCTCGGCATCTCCGGCCTGCCTGTGTATGATTCTGAAGGCGGGCAACCTGATTTTTAAGTTGTTAGACATCGCCCTCCACCATGGAGATGCGGGATTCAGTTTCTTTGCTCTGGACCGTAGCATTGCTGAGGTCTTGACGGATAAGAGTCTTGTCGACCCGGGCTTCCTCAATGGCTTGAAGGATAGTTGTCAGGTCGGAAGCAGTAGGGGCGTCATTTCCCGCAGCTCCCCCCGTTGCGCCTGGCTCTTTGGTCCATTTTAGTTTGTGTGGCAGGGGTTTTCGATGCCTGGTCTCTCCTCATGGTCACCGCTCAGCGGGTGGAGCCGGGACGTTGGATTTGTCCAGCTTAGACAAGAAGGAAGCGGAGAGGGTTTGGGTCAGCAGCCACAGCTTACCCCAAGGGAAGAGGAGAGAATAAGGCTGGGCCAGCGGTCATGGGGTCTCCCTCCCACCACTCCAGATGCTGAAGGAGGTGCAGGGTCTCAGGATCACGCAGCCTCGCAGGTCATTGACAGTCCAGAACTCTTGACAGACCCAGCCACAAAGCAGTCCCGGCACCGGTGCACCTGCCACTTGCATCAGGGTGCAGGGGGGGCCAATCGGTCATCTATAAGGTCGGGTGGGGGCAGCCGCAGGGCTGACTGGTCCCGGGTCCCACGTTATTCAGGCTCTAAAATGGAGGACAATATGGCCACTTGGGACTCGGGAAGAGAGGCAAATATGGGGGGTGTCTCCCCTGGTCCAGAGGCGCCCCGTGCAGTCCACAGAAGGGAAAGAGAAAGAGAGAAGAGGGGGGAAGTAGTCCACTAGGATCCGAGGTCCGATCTAACGGCCGACACCCCCTCTCGATGTCTCTCCCATGTGCCTTCAGGCCAAGAATCTTGTGTATAGATCTCGCATCAGGGCCAGGAGCGGCATCGGGCCCGAGGCACAGGATCCAGACCGCAGTAGAATGTAGGGGTTTTACTCCGGGAGAGGCAGGGTGCAGGCCATCAGAAGGTGGGGAAGGGAGGAAGGCCCCGCCGCCCGATTTGATGGATGGATTTCGCTGAAAGGCCATTTTCTACCCCGGGCCGCAGCAGAGCACGGCAGGGCCCTACAGTGATGCTGCCAGTGAGGGAGAGGGGGGAAGGCCACCCAGCTCCACCACCGTCATCCGGAGTGACCTGATCCTCTGTCGCAACACTTGGAGAAAGAGCATGCAGGCCAAGGAGCACCACCCACGCTGGCAGCTGGCCCAGAGCCTAGGGTCCGATATCAGCTGGGGCACAGGGGGGTAGCCCCGGCGCAAGCGGGACTTCAGTCACCAAAAGTTTGAGGAAGGGACAGGCGGGGAAGGACAGGATCTGGTCCCGCTGCCACCCGAAGAAACGGCCAAAATGCCTCACTGGCCCTCCGCCCAACACGTCAGAGCATGGCCCAACCTGGCCGCTCCCAGCGCCTCTCACCTCCGGGAGCCTGGATATGCACCGGCTTGCTGGATGGTCATCTGATTCGCAGGGGGACCAGCATAGGTAGCCCTTCAGGGCCCCTCTCCTCACACAGCAGCTGTGACTGCCCGATACCGCCGAGGCTCCAGGAAGAGCCGGGAATCTTCTTCGGTGAGGGCCGCCATCTTAGGCCTGCGACGCGTCGGAGCTCCACCACAAGGTCTGCCCGCGGTGCCCAGATGTTATCAGCGCTACTCCTAGGTATGGATCAGGAGCCCTGGGCATCCTGGCAGTGGATTGCAAGATGGGTTCTTGTTGATGGTTGCGGATTAAGGAGCGGATGACAGGCGGTCCGGAGAACTTCTAAAGTGCGACCGCCATATCGACGCTCCTGGCCACGCCCCCTAGAGTGCATTTTTTTACGAACTCTGCGCAGATTGTTTTTCATATGCTGGCCTCTTCCTAACACCATGGAGCATCGTATTTTACATACAATGCTACCATGGAGTTAGAAACTGTCATACCCCAGTGGTAAAAATTATGCCGCTCCCAAAACAGCAGAGCGCCATTTCTTGTAAATTTCCCTCTTAAGTGTCAATCTGGTGTGCAAATAGCTTAGTCAATCGAGCTCTTAGTAAGCATTAAGTATTCACATATTTTTACATATGCTGCTGTGGTGTAGCATACATCTGTGAAAACACTTTACCAGATGTATATAACTTAGAAGGAATAAAAAACAAAAGCATTTCAACATTATCTGTAAAGTTAGCAACAGATTATCAATGTAATATAGCTCTTTTACATTTTTGATATTTTTAATTTAATGCATCAATGTTTTAAGAACAGAACGTGTTCTGGAGGAATCTATTTGAATGCATCAGCAGGTATTGAACACCCCTTAAAAGATGGCACCTTCTAGTGGACCCTGAAACGGTTGAGAGCGTGCGCAAACTGTATTTCATTGTTTTGCAGTTAGAATACATGCGCCTCGTTTACCATCACAGTTGCGCAGAGAGACGTTTGAGAAACTACCTCAAACCGCTTTTCGAAGTAAAATTGAAGCATGTTCTACATGCAAACAATTGTGGTTTACAGAGGATCAGGAGCCTTACGCATTTTATGGAACATAGCTGCCAGCCTGTGAATAGAATAACAAACCAAAAAAGGAATTTTCTGACACTAAGTGAATCTGATCCGTTTTATTGAGGCAGTTGTTAGAATACACTCAGAGCTCGAACTTTTTAAAATAAATTGGTAACTTTCGCTGTAATCTGGCATGGAAACTGTCTATGCTGTGGGAATGAGGGAACAATTGTAATAAAGCAATACATAGTTGCAGGTTTGCCAACAAACTGACTCGCTTTGAGCAAAAGAAAAACAATGGATTCAAAACTGACACAGAGGACGAATTTTATTACTTAGAGGGTAACAGTTGACCCTGTCCATAAAACTGCATATTGGATAAACAGTGGACACTCAGGGGCCTTTGACTAGACATAGCAGAAGACCACACGCATTCTCTCTAAAATGGTGAATTTTGCTTTGCAAAGATGAGGCCAGGAGGAGACTTCGCTGCACATTTTAATCATGGTGGGATGCAGCCACCACCAAATATTAAGACCAATTGCTTAAGGATATAATTTACCAATAACCTACTCATTACATTTGTGAAAACTGAAATTTGTGTAAAAGGAATTGTGGGGCAGATTTACAATAACTGGCGCATCCCTGCATATCAGCAGGGATGCACCAGTTATTGTGCATCAGGGCTCCGCCACCATGGATGCTCCGCATTTACAATGCGTCGCACCATGGAGCAAAAATGGACAGATGCGTGACGCATCTGTGCCGTAAAGGCGGCACATTACTGGAGTTGCGTCGCAAGCACGACGCAGCCCCATCAAGGCTCCGGGGTGGCCTAAATGTACAATGCTGCTTCAATCCTTTTGCCTGCTTCAAGCTGGCACAGGGTTTTGACGCAGCATGGGCTGAAAAGTCAGTGAGTGAAATCTTGTAGATTTCACTCAGCCACTTTTAGGAGGCGTTCCTGTGCATTAACCGAAAAAAATGGTTGGAAAAAAAAGGACACAGTTGTCAAACTTACACATGGCTAGGCCTCAAACTGTTTTACTGCAATGTTAAAAGTCATTCATTTAGAAATGTTAAAGAAACAAATATTCTTTTGTGAAAATGAGCTCATGTACAATAAAGAAATAACAAAAATGTGTACTTTTGACCCTCATTAAAAGATCCTTTATCATAAAAAGATTAACATTTTATAACATAATGCACACATTTTGCAGGAATGTTGCTGTTTTGTAAAAAACTGTGCAACTTTATATGAAAAATCAACAGAACATCCTGAATGCTGACTCCTTGAACTAACTTGTTTTCCTTTTCAGGTTATTTCATATATGTCACCGGAATGAATCTGTGTGATTTCACAGACGAGCTCACCCAGAACTCATAATGTTTTTGGAAATAGTTGGCTACTGTAGACAGTGAAAACCAATCATGTCCCTGATGAATAAGCGTTTATCAAGGCTGACTCACAAACATGTGCCTGATCCGCTTCCATGGGACGAGTGCTTAAGAGTTTTTCTAGAGCTGAGAGAAAGTTTCTGTAGTGCATCAGCACTATGAATGCCTGTTTACATTAAGGTGTTTATACTAATTTGTAGTGAGAGAGGGCTGCGCTCTCTCAGTGCGTACAATGATACATGGCGACTCCCAAAGACCTGTGGCTTGTTTCTCAACCACCTTTGACCCTGTAGCCACAGGACTGCCCAACTGCCTTAAAGTTGTCGTCGTAGTGGGAACTAGTCTGGAGAGTTTTGAGAGCATAGTGATGGGGTATCCTTTAAGGGAAACATCCTTAACGATGCAACTTTTACCACGCAGTGCCTTTACAACGCATGTTTTTCAACGCAAGTCATTACAACGAATTGCGCTGAGGGGCGCTCTAGGATAGGTAATAGTATAATTTACTATCCAACACCTTCCCTACTATCCACGGGGACTGGAGTTGGAATAGTAAATTAAACTATTCACTATCCGGTACCCCCCAACGCAAGTCCTTGTAACGACTTGCGTTGAAAAACCTGCGTTGTAAAAGCATGCGTGGTAAAAGCATGCGTTGTAACAACGTACATCCATCCTTTAACTGTTATGGACCCTCACTCCATTGAGATTCTATTAACCAAAGCGAAAACCCAACACATGACCAACACTAGACTCACCAGATATGAACAGCAGCTGCTAGCCAAGGAAAAAATAGTTTTAAAGTGTTGACACATTTTAAATCCTTTCACTTTAGTGCCAATAAGTGAAGAAATAGTTGAAGATGTTAAACGTTATTGTCTAGATGTCACAGATGTATGCACCAAGCCAAGACCCGACATAAAAGAAGAACCATTGATTGAGCCTGATTATGTAATATTTGTTGATGGCTCGTGTTTGAGAATGAATGATGGTATTCTGAGAGCAGCTTATTCTGTTTGCACAATTCAAGAAATTCTGGAAGCTTTATGGCTTCAGAATGTTAACTCTGAACAAGTTGCAGAACTAATTGCCCTCATGACCGCTTGTAATCTGACGGCCCAATTGAGAGTGGCTATATTTACAGTTAGTCAGTATTGCATTAATGTGGTCCATGACTTGGAAAACTATGGTCCCAGAGAGGTTTCACTACATCTTCAGGAACGCCTATAAGAAATTGGGCATATGTACGAGATATGTTGGATGCAATTCAGCTGCCTGTAGAAGTGGAGATAATTAAATGTGCAGCTCATTGGAGTGGCAATGAATATGTCACGGACAGCAACAGATATGCTGATGCAAATGGATAGGATTATACACCTATGGACTGCACTTTTAATGAAACTCACACAAATGACCTGTAGGAAGACACTGCTTTGTCAATGTTGTTGTCAGTATCTGATACTTGGGAAGAACTAAAAGAATAACAGAAAGTGTTTCATAAGTAGTGGGCTGGATCCGAGCAGAATGTGAAAAGAATGCATATGGAAGAACAGTGTTACCAAACAATCTATTATATCCCATGATACAACACTGCAAGGGTGCAACACACATACCGAGGGATGCAATGCCAAGGCTGTTTAGACAGAGTTGGTTTACTCAATCAATCAAGGGTTGGTAAAGCACAACTACTCACCTATGAGGATCTCAAGGTGCTGGAGGAAGGAGGGGAGCAGATCTGACTAAGTGCTGGGGTCATTTGAAGAGCTAGGTCTCTTGAGATCTTTCCTGAACTAGGGTAGGATGTTCTGGTGGATTCGATACTATTGTTGTACCTTTGTTTGGGTCTACTACATGAATAGATGTTTTACCGAACTGGTTTGGATGCTCATATAATCACTGTCCTGTCCTGATGATGACCATTTGGTTTTATTATGTTTGAAACGCCGTCTACGCATGTATGTGGCCGAAATTGAAGAGGATGCATTGTTTGCTTTTGTTGTTTCAGTTTTGTCCTGAACTTCTTATCTCTGTATAATTTTTTCCTCAGCCACATGTTTGACTACACACTGTATTGTCTATTTTGTTGTTTGTGTACCATACTGAGCGACATTGTCCTATTTGTTTTAGGATTGATCTAATTATCCTTCTTAATACATTTTCTATGTATTGTATTTACTTATACATGGGTTCTTTCCTTCTTCCTTCTTTATATTCTTTGAATTTGAATGTTTATAATTTTTTCCTTTTTGATTAATATTTCTTGATGTATGTATTGTGTTAACTTAAACCTCTGTTAGGATTCCAGGATCTGAAAAGTATGGCGGAAGTCTGACTCGCTGTGTCCTGCCTGTCAGAAGGGATTGGATCCAGTGGAGGGCCTTATCATGGATGCCGGCGTCATGGATTGTAGTGGTAAGGGTACAGTGGGAGATGGTGTCCAATGCTGCAGAGAGGTCCAGTAGGATGAGGGCTGTGGTTTCGCCCTGGTCAAGGAGGGAGCAGATGTCATCGAGGTGGCAAGGAGGATGGTCTCAGTACTGTGATTGCTTCAGAAACAGGATTGATAGATGTCCAGGATGTCATTTGTTTCTATGAAGTTGGCTAGTTGGTTGTTGATGGCTTTTTCGATTTCTTTGGTTGTCATAGATCATTTTGATCTTGCGGTGGAAGAAGGTCCTGGGAGGGTGGGACGTCCGTCATTTCGCTGTTGAGTTTGGGGAATTCCTTGATGAAGGTGAAGAGTTATTTGCTGTTGTGTGCATTGGTGTTGATTTTGTCTTAGAGCGCTTTCATCCTTGTGTTTTTGATGAAGGGGTGGTATGTGGTGGTGGCATCTTTGAAGGCAGTGTGGGCTTCTGGAGTTTTGTGTTTCCTCCATGTCTCTTTGAGTCATCTGCAGGAGTATCTGGATTATTCACTTGCAGGCGTGAAACAGCATGCTTTATTGATGTGTTTGCCAGTGGCTTTCTTGAGGGGGGCCAGGGTGTTGCCCCAGTTTGTGTTCCATTGGTGAAGGTTGCGTGCTGCCGTGTTGGCATTGGAGGTTGACAGTAGTGAGATGCTATTGAGGGCAGTGGTGAGCTGGTCCTCGGTGACCTTGTTCCATGCTTGGGTGTAGTGGGTTTGCTGAAGGATGGGCTGTCCAGAGAAGTTCCATGGGGGAACTGTAGGAAATGGTGTTTTCTGCGGCAAAGACAGCGTTGAGTGTGTGCCCTGCTGTTTAATGCCAAGTTCAGGATATTTCAGAGGAACTGTGTGAAACATGTATAACCTGTCAACTTATGAATGTGGGAAAAAAAAGATCAGTAAAAATGAGTCACATAAGTGGATCAGGTGATCCATTTAACCGGATGCAGATGGAATTTATCAAAATACCTGTTTGTAATGGGTTAAGATACGTCCTAGTTACATTGTGCATTTTCTGTTGATCGGTGGAAGTATATCCAACAAAGAGAAATTACAGCCTCACTGTAGTCAAACTCCTGTTAATACCTAGGTCCTGCTTACCAGTTTCTCTGGAGTCAGATCGAGAAATTCCGTTCAATAATGCGGTCCTTAGGATTAGGATGATTTGCACAGCAGTACAGATTGAGCAGAGATTACATTATAGCTATCGACCAGAGGCTTCTGGAATAGTGGAACAACTCAATTGGACTTTAAAATCCCAAACAGCAAAAGTCTGTGCATCTTCTTCAATGAAATAACCTGATGCTTTGCCTTTGGTGTTAAGGAGTTTTTGGCATATACCCGACAGGTAAACAGGGTTATCTCCACACAAGATTCTCCTGGGGCGTATTGAATATTACAGATGATATGATACTCGACTACTGCAAGGGAGTGGCTGATGTTGTGCATTCTATCTCTCGCCAGGTTGAAGCTGCCATTTTGAATTTGCACCAGGAACATTGCCACAACCTGAACCCTGCTGCCTGTGTAGTGGTGAAGAAACATATACAGATATCTGGAACCGAGGTGGAAAGTCCCCTATCAGATCATCCTGATTATAAACACAGCTTTTAAGTGTGGAGTATTGGCCAACTGGGTACATTTAATGCGCACCAGGAAAATAAGAAATCCTTATGAAGAAGTGTTGTTCTAGGAGCCAGAACAGAGAACACCTTAGACAGAACCATCAAAAACTATAGCCACACACGAAGCAAGACAGCAGGGAGAAGAGATGGGTGAAGAATGACAAGCAGTCGCACTAAATTAGGTACCTGCATTAACATTAAGCAGCATACAAGTCTCTGAAGAAGAAGAGACACCAGTCCTGACTGAAGAGGCAGTCAAGATAGCACTAGCACAAGAAGATGACTAGGGTGAAGGAACAAATGCTGGAACAAAAAGAAACACCTGAAATGCCGAGTGGCCAAGGGCTCATGGTCAGAGAAGATCAAGGTCAAGTGTGTTAGTTGACTACATACTGTAAACAATCACTGAAAAACCAGAGTCAAACCACTGAGAGACCAAAGAGAGCAAGAGTGCCTTGTCGAAGGCATTCTGCACCTGAATGGACTTACTACATGAATCATGTGTTAATAATGCCCATATCAGACTTGTGAGATCTGAGTTCAGAAAGAACCAAACATTGAGAGACATTGTTATAGTGAAAGTTCTATCAAAGATTGAAATAAAAAAACAAAATATTTTCAGAAGATTTCCCTAGGCCCGAGGATGCAGAAGAAGTGTAGGGATAGCATTTAGAAGAAGAAAGAGTAGGGATAAGGGTGACATTAGGAATAATGGCTGTAAAAATAAAATTGACAGAACTAATTCTTAAATACTATTTTGAAAAAGCTGCAAGAAGTGCTCAAAATCATTTGAATCGAGTTGATAAATATAACTGTGTTGGTTAAACAATATGACAACATACAAACGTGCTGCCCAAACACAAATAGATGCAAGATTATTAAGGGTATTACATTTTTATTAACAATATTAGTAATATTAATAGTTAGTATTAGTAGGTTATTATTTTGCACCAGATCAATAGATCAGGTTGACATTTGCTAAGCAGACATCTACAGATTCAATAGAAGAGACAAAATGTAAAACTTCATTCATGAATTACAAGGCAGAAGACTATTCCACTGATGTTTATTATAGGTTAGTTAAAAAATACACTCATTCAATGGACACAAAGGATTGTTAAATGTGAGCCATTTGACCATCAGCTGCAAAAAAGGTGACGTCACCATTTTCTATTGTCATATGCAATATCATGTAGTATATTACTTACATTAGTTTATAGGTGAGGACATATTGGATATCTTTACTCTAACTATGATTTAGTTCTTTCAAGAGTGCTGTTAAAGAATAGCATGAATTTACACCCACAAACAAAAAACATGGATATGGCTTACTATTATTTTAGACCTTATTATACAGTAGATAGTGTTAAAACGAAAAATTTGAACTGCCTAATGAGACCCTTAGAAAAGGTATTAATCATGACACTAGAGGAAAGAAAACAAAAAATCACACACAGTAGAAATAGACAGAAAGATGTTTTCGGAAACATTTGGAAGAAAGAAGATGACTTAAAAGAAAGGGTTTAACCTAAAATGAAATTAGACAGGAGACACAAAGAGAAAATCTGTTTCTTTAAAAGGAGAACACAAAGCAGAACACAACATGTGCAAATTAGTTGTTGTGACCACACATTTCAAATCATGGGAGGGGAACTGCAAAGTTTGCAAGGAGACGGAAGAAATGATTTTTGGAAGTTTTTTTATTTATGGAAAGAATGCATACTTTCAGTTTACTGCAAATTGGGAGGGTATTCGTTATTTTGCTGGTTTATTCTTGAAAATGTACCATGGAAAATGTAGTATGGATGATTTGACAATGACACCTGCACACAGATACACACATAGTACAAAGAACACAAACCAATTAGTTGGAGACATATTCCGAGCAATAATTTCACCATTAGTAGTTATTTTGAATGATGAGAAACTCAGAAAACTTTCAACTGCTGCTGACAAACTGGCAACTAGTACATCTAGAGATTTTCTAGTGGCAGCTACAGAATTAGTAGCAATTAGATCAATGGTTTATGCAAACCAAATTAGCTTTAGACAATGTATTTGTAAAAAAAGACAGTCTTTCAGATGCTGAAAGCATAGTATTGTTGTTTCTACATACCTGATGAGACTATGACAATTAAAGAATTTGAAAAATATTGCTGACTTAAAACCCACTTATTAGAGACACCAAGTATTTCACAAAATTTGGGAAAATAAGTCTAGACAATTTCCAATTGGTTTACAGCTGCTGGAGGAGGAATCCTGAAAGCAATATTTTGCCAATATTAGCAGTAGGGTGTTGTTTATTGCTTGATTTCCCTTTCTATAAAGGCTGTAGATATTGCATTAACAGAAGAAAAAGCAGAGCAATAAAGAATTGCATGAATGGATTGGCTGAGATTACAAAAAGGCAAGCCAGTACCAGTACAAGAGGCAAAATAAAAGACTTAACTGAAGAGAAGAACAGTCTCTGAAAAGAAAACCAGCTCATATGTGTAAGAATCTATAATGGTTGATACCATTGAAGGAGGCAATTAATATATGTTTGAATAAAATGCAGCGATATAGATTTGAAGAAACATGTAGAAATGAATGCTAGCATAAACTGATGAAAATGCTTAAACAGAGAAAATGTGCACAGCTATCACACTTACACATGCTAGGCTAAAAACTGTTTTATTGCAATGTTAAAGTAGTTCATTTCGAAATTTTAAAGAAACAAATATTCTTTTGTACAAATGAGCTCCCATACAATGAGAATAAAACAAAAATGCGCACTTTTGACTATCGCTTTAAGATGCTTTTTCATAAAAACAAATAATGTTTTATTACATGAGTGACATTTTGTTGAAATGTTGCTGTTTTGTTAAAAGCTCATTGGCAGAATTGATTATTATATTGTTAGAAATGGTGGTCTCTATTTGGAAATGGTATGCACCTCTGTACGAATATAAACCCTTCCTTCTAGTCAGGATAATCAATCAATCAATCAATCAAGCATTTGTAAAGCGCACTACATACCTGCGAGGGTCTCAAGGCGCTGAGGGGGGGAGGGGAGTGCTGCTACTGTTCGAACATCCAAGTCTTGAGGAGTCTTCTGAAAGTCAGTAGGTCTTGGGTCTGCAGTAGGCGGATGGGGAAGGTGTCCCATTTCTTCGCGGCGAGGTGGGAGAATGATCTGCCGCCGGCAGTCACTCTTCGGATGTGGGGGACAGTGGCGGGGGTGCGGTCTGCGGAGCAGAGCTGGCGGGTGGGGGAGTAGAAGCTGAGTCGGCTGTTGAGGTACGCTGGTCCGGTGTTTTGGAATGCCTTGTGTGCGTTGGTGTGGAGCTTGAAGGTTATCCTCTTGTTGACAGGGAGCCAGTGCAGGTCTCCCAGGTGGGGAGTGATGTGGCTGCGGCAAGGGATGTCGAAGATCAGGCATGCAGAGGCGTTCTGGATGCGTTGGAGACGTTTCAGAAGTTTGGCCGAGGCTCCTGTGTAGAGGGCATTTCGGTAGTCCAGTCTGCTGCTGACGAGGGCCTGGGTGACTGTCCTTGATTCGGTGGGAATCCACTTGTAGATCCTGCAGAGCATGCAGACAGTGTTAAAGCAGGAGGAAGAGACGGCGTTGACCTGCTTCGTCATGGTGAGGGTGGAGTCGAGGATGACCCCTAGGTTGCGTGCATGGTCAGTGGAGGTTGGGGTTGTTCCTAGTGCAGTCGGCCACCAGGAGTCGTCCCAGGCCGAGGGGGTGGAGTCAAGGATGAGGACCTCCGTTTTGTCCGAGTTCAGCTTCAGTCGGCTGCTCCTCATCCAATCAGAGACGGCCTTTATTCCTTCGTGGAGGTTGGTCTTGGCGGTGTGGAGGTCCTTGGTGAGAGAGAGGATCAACTGGGTGTAATCAGCCTAGGAGATGATATTGAGGTTGTGCAGTCAGGCGACGTGGGCGAGCAGTGCCATGTAGATGTTGAACAGCGTTGGGCTGAGGGAAGAGCCCTCGGGTACGCCGCAGATGATCTCGGTGGCTTCGGAGCGGAAGGGGGAGGCGGACGCTCTGTGTTCTGGGCCTTCTCTTTGATTCCGCCGTGGTAGAGGCGTGATCATATTGTGCGGTGGCAGACCGTGTCGAAGGCGGCTGACAGGTCCAGGAGGATGAGGGCCGTAGTTTTTCCGTTGTCTAGTAGGGTCTTGATGTCATCGGTGGCAGCGATGAGGGCAGTTTTGGTGCTCTGGTTGCTGCGGAACCCCGAGTGGGAGGAGTCTTGGATGCTGTTCTCCTCAAGGAAGCTGGTCGGTTGTTTGTTGACCGCCTTCTCGATGACTTTCGCCGGGAACGGAGCAGGGAGATGGGTCGAAAGTTCTTGAGGTCCTTGGGGTCCACCTTGGGTTTCTTGAGTAAGGCGATGAACTCGGCGTGCTTCCAGCTCTCCAGGAAGGTCACTGTCTCGCAGGAGATGTTGATGGCTTTCCAGAGATGGGGTGCGATGATGGTGCCGGCTTTGCTGAAGATGTGGTGCGGGCAAGTGTCTGACGGGGATCCGGTGTTCATGATCTTGATGGTGTTGTCGTCGTTGATGTTGGTCCAGGAGAGCAGGTGGTTGGTCCAGGTGGTGGTCGTGGGGGCGGGGTTTAAGTGGTTGCCGGGGCGGTTGCGGTGTTGAAGCTGTAGTGGATGTCTGTGATCTTGCGGTGGAAGAAGGTGGCCAGTGAGTCGCATAGGTCTTGCGGAGGTGGGATGTCATTGGTGTTGGAGCTGGGGTTGGAGAGTTCCTTCATGATGTCAAAGAGCTCTTTGCTGTTGTGTGCGTTATTGTCTAGGCGGTCTTTGAAGGAGGCCCTTTTGGCAGATCTGATAAGGTGGTGGTGTCTGCAGGTGGCGTTCTTGTGGGCTACATAGCCTTCCGGTGTTTGTTCCCAGATCCAGTCCTTCTCCAGCTTTCGGCAGGTTTGCTTGGAGGCCTGGAGGTCTTCGGTGAACCAGCTGGCTTTCTTGCTGGTGTGGCTGTTGGAGGGTTTTTTGAGCGGGGCGGCGTCAGGTTGGTCAGGTCTGTGGGTGGGCTCCGGGCGAGGGTGGTGGATAGCTGGTCTTCGGTGACTTTGCTCCAGCAGCTCGGTGGTGTAGTTGAAGGAGACATGGGAGCTTGCGGACAAGATGGGGTCAAGTGTGTGTCCAGTTGAGTGGGTGGGTGTTGTGACGAGTTGTCTGAGTCGGAGGTTGGCGAGGTTGTCGATCAGGGTGGTGGAGTTAGTGTCGTTGTTGTTCTCGAGGTGGAAGTTCAGGTCCCCGAGGAGGATGTAGTCCATGGAGGCTGAGAGCATGTGTGCTGATGAAGTCGGCGATGGAATCGCTGCACTGTGGTCGGGGTCCGGGGGTCTGTAAATGAGGGTTCCTCTGAGGGTGGTGTTGGGGTCGGTGTGGATCTGGAAGTGCAGGTGTTCGGTGGTGCTGTGGGTGTCATTGGTGTTTGTTGAGATTTTGAGAATGTTCCTGTGGACTATGGTGATTCCTCCTCCTACTCCATTGGTGCGGTCCTTGTGGGTGATCTTATAGCCGTCCGGGATGGCTATGGCAATGTCGGGTGCAGAGGAGGGGTTCAGCCGGGTCTCCGTCAGGAAGGCAATGTCTGGGGTGTTGGAGTAGAGTAGGTCTCGGAGTTCAACGGCATGTTTGCGTGCGGAGCGGGTGTTGAGGAGGATGCATCTGAGGTAGGTGGGTTTTTTGCTAGCTGGGTTTGCGGGCCAGATGCTGCTGAAGTTGCACTTCCGGCAGTTGCACGTCCTGTGCTTCGAGGTGGCCAGGCAGCAGGTGCGTGATCGTCTGGCATTGAATGCGCGGAGGGTGCTGGTCTCGTAGCGGAGACGGGCGTTGTGGCGTTCGCGGGGGCCAGGGATCCTGGCACTGGGCGAGGTTCAGGCACGGACGAGCGCAGACGGGCTTGCCTTAGGCACGCCTTCAGTGCACCAGCAGCGCACCCGCTGCACGCAACCGCGCAGCTGCCGTCCTATAAGGGGAGGTGGGAGAGAGGGGAAGCTGGGAGGCGGGAGTGGGGTCGCGAATGGGCGAGAGGGGGCAGGGCCGCAGGAAAGCAGCGGTGGGAAGAAACGGGTACAAAGTGAAAAAAGAGGAAGACAACAGTGCCAGAGCTACAGTAGTACTGTGAATAAAATCAAAATCAAATTCAAAGAAATTAACAAAACGGACCAGGGAACAGAAAGCAACCAGGGGCACAGGTGACAAACAAGGGGAGAGAGCACAATACCAGGGAGCAGTGCAAGCAGGAGTGCAGCCAAGGCACAGAGACCTCGAATCTATGGCGCTGGCAGGAGCAGAGGGACACCGGCACACAGGTGGTGCTGTGCGGTGTGGGGGAGCAACCTACCTGGCGTCAGGGTCAAGGGTCACTCCCCCACATTACAGAAACAACCCCTGCTCTTCCCCTTGGTAGCTTGGCACGAGCAGTCACCCTTATTCCAGAGTCAGTGTGTAAAGCATTTGCACATAACCAAGAGCAATAAAGTGAAAACACTATAAAAGGGCACCACACCAGTTTTAGAAAAAGAACCAATATTTATCTGTGCAAACAAGACCAAAACGATACAATTCCAAGATACAATAGTCAAAATGTATGCTTTGCAAGAATAACCTTAAAAATTCAGTTACTTGAAGTCATAGCTCTGTCCGGGGCTACAGTGGTGCTGAAAACAACAGAATCCAACAGTTCCAGTTCGGTGCGGAACATCTGTAGTGTCAGCAGACTCGTAAACAGTACCTTAAGTTGCAGCCGATTGCATTGGTGCGGTCTGCTTGCCGTAACCTTTGCGGTCATGATGTGAAACGTAGCGGTGCGGCTTGTAGTGCCCTCAGGTCGCAGTGCAGGCAGCGGTGTGCTGACGGTCGTCCAGCGGCATCAGTGAGACCGGGGCTGCGATGCGAAGTGAGAAGGTTCTTGTTGCGGTGCTGACAGTTCACAGTGCAAGCAGCAGTGCCGAGGTGGGAGCTGGTGTCAGTCGGCCCAGACTGCGTTGTGGGACGGGGAGGTGCATCGTGTGACTTAAGAAAAGTGCCCCCAATCTGCGTTGCAAACACGGGCCTCTAGTGTCGGTGGGCAGCAACGTCATTGGTGAGACCAGGGTGGTGGAGTGAAGCAAGGCGGTGCGGAGTGTTGTGCCCTTAGGTCATGGTGCAAATAGTGGCTTGGTGAAGGCGGTCATCGTAGTCTTCGATGAGAACAGGGTTGCAGTGACAGTGTCGGCTGCTTTCCCCCTCTGTGGCAACAGAATCTCACAGTTCCAGAGGCGGTACTCAGAGGTAAGGGAAGTCTTTGCTGTCCCTGAGACTTCATGAACAGGAGGCAAGCTCTATTTCAAGCCCTTGCAGATACTCCGCAACAAATGAAGTAACAAGAGGGTGTATGGGGAGACTCGGCCAAAGGTGGACAGGGTCCCCAGAAGAAGAGTGGGGAGACAAGGGTAAAGCACAGGAGTACTCTAAAGGGCCCCAAACAAATACCCAGGGTAAATGTTCCCATCCCCAGGAGACAAGAACCAAGGGCTCTCTACGGGGTAGCAGGTGCAAGCCTGTGAGTCGGTGGGCAGTCCAAGATGTTAACTAGTGTAGCGCTTTGGGAGGAGGGGTACCGACAGGAGGGTGGGGATCCAGCAGAAATAACCCATGTCTTGCTAGGAGGACAGTGAGATGGTCCCAGGAAACAAGGTACCTGCTAACACTAAGAAATACAGTGCCTGGGTGATCATCAATGGGAGAAGGGTAGAGGCTCTCAGAGGTACTGGAGGCAGTGTTTCCTCAGTCCGGTGTCATCTGGTCTCTGAGGAGCAAGTAGTCCCCGAGGCATACCATCAAGTAGTTGTTTGGACAACTCAGAGCACCAGTGTATGGTGGCACAGGTTTCCTTTGAATGGGGGGTCTCAGGTCCCTTGATGGTGGTTGTGAGCCCTACCATGCCTGTAGATTGTCTAATAAGTAACGACCTGGAGCAGTCCTTGTTGAAGGATGTTGAGTTCAGGTCTCATTTGGAGATGCTTGGGTTGCCAGAGTGGGCATGAGTGACCTCTCGGTCAATGGCAGCTGGTAAGTGTGATCAGAAGACCGGGAGCCTGAAACAGTGGCCAGGTTTCTGCCAAGAGAAAGGGCATGAAGGAGGCTGACCAACTGGGGGATGCTTTGGTACCTACAGGGGAGCAGGTACCTGAACTGGGAGACTTATCTGAGCTGACCCAATGGTAGCAGGAGGGTGGTCCTACCAGGGAAGAATTCTGCAGGGATCAGAAAGAATGCCCTTCTCTAGATGGTTTGTGTGGCGCATCTCCCTACAAGGAATGGGCTTCACAGTGGAACACCGCCCTGGCACAGAATACACTGATCGTCTGTCCAGGTTCTTCCACATTAGTTAAGAGAACTCCAAGGTGGTTGGGTAGTTTCCTCTACTTTAAGCTGGAGGGGACATGTGTTAGTCCTCGCATCTTTTGGAATGATTCCTCTGTCTCTTTGCTTTCTGAACTCCTGGTTTTGACTCTGTCTTTGCTGGTTTAGTGTATCTGCACACTTTCTCACTGTTATATATGGTTAAAGTGAAATTTCTCCTATTGTAAATTGGATTATGGATTGGTGTTTTTATGATTGTCATATCTGATTTACTAATAAGTCCCTAGTAGAGTGCAGTGGGAGTGCAATGGCTTCTAAATAAAATGCTACTAGTCGGCCTGCAGCACTAATTGTGCCACCCTCTGAAGTAGCCCTGCATAGTTATCTCAGGCCTGCCACTGCGGTATCTGCATGCAGTTTGACTTGGCGAGTACACCCACTTACCAAGCCCAAACCTTCCCTTGTATTGCATATAGGGCACCCCTAAGGTAGGCCCAAGGTACCCTTATGGGCAGAGTGCAGTGTATTTGAAAGGTAGGACATGTACGGTTGTGTGTGACATGTCCTGATAGTGAAATACAGTATATTTTGTTTTTCACTATTGAAAGGCTTTATGTCTCACAGGATAAATGGGAAGTCTTGGGTAACATTTTATGAGTATATATTCCAACTGGGACAAAATCGAGAATGGAGTTTAGTATGCCTGAACTCAGAATGTAGAAAGGCATCTTTTAGTAAAGCTGTTTTTTATGTTCTCTGTTTGAAAATATCACTTTTAGAAAGTAGGTATTTACTTTATTAGCCATTCTGTGTGCCTCTGCTGGGTTGGGGATTGACTGTGTTGGCTTTGGCGTGACAGGGGCTGGGAATGTGCATTCCCTTTCAGACAGCCACTGGGGGGGTTTATGTGTGTCCTGTCTTTCCTGGGTGAGTCAGGGGCGAGCTGAATAGACCTGGGCTGCATTTAGAGTAGGGGAGGAGATTTCCATGCCTAAATAGGCCTGGTCTGCCTTGGACAATGCTATCTCCAACTCCCGCCAGGAAGCTGGGCCAGAGAGTACTGAACTGGTTTTGGCTGAGCGCAGACACTCTCTGCCCAAAATAGCAAAGAGAAACAGAGTATAAATATTGGGGTCCAGACCCTAGAACTTTAGAACTCACCACGATCAAGGAACCTGATAAGGAGAAGAGCTGGAAGAGCTGCCAGGACTAGTACTGCCCCTTTGCTGTGTTGTTGCTTTGCTGAGTTGGCCTGCACTTGCTACTTCTGCCTTGGGCATTGAATGGACTGGACTGAACTTTCTTCACTTGTCGCTGAGTATCTCCAAAAGCTTGAAATAGATCTTGCCTCCAGTCCACGAAGTCTAAGGGACAGCAAAGACGTTACTTACCTCTGAGTACAGAGAGGGGGAAAGCAGCCAACATCATCACCGACACTCCTGCTGGTTCTGTGTCCTGAAGGCACAGCATTGCAACCCTGGTCTCACCGATGACGACGACTGCCGCCATCATCACCGAGCCCCTGCATGCACTTCGACCTGTGGGCACCGCACTTCACACCACCTTGCTTCACTCCACCACCCTGGTCTCACCAAAGACGTCGCTGCATGCTGACCTCAACACCTGTGACTGCACTATGGTTTGGGAGCACAGCTTGTATGTCACATGACGCACTGCCCCATCCCACACCACAGTCTGGGCCGACCCACCACCAGCTCGCATCAACCAGCACTGCTGCTTGCACCACGACCTGTCAGGACCTCAATGAGCACTGCCTCAATCTGCACCGCAGCCCTTGTCTCACCGACACTGCCATACGATCATCACGGAGCTGTTGCCTGCACAGCAATCTGAGTGCACCGCACGCTGCACCGGTACAATTTACATCACAACCACAATGGTTGCAATGAAAGGCTTGCACTGTTTAGATTACGGTATGTTGGATTTGTATCGTTTTTGGTCTTATTTGCACAGATAAAATATTGGTTATTTTTCTAAAACTGGTGTGGTGTCCTTTTGTAGTGTTTTCACTGTATTACTGTTGGTTATGTGCAAATGCTTTACACACTGCCTCTAAGATAAGCCTGACTACTCGTGCCAAGCAACCAAGGGGATGAGCAGGGGTTATTTCAGGAGTGTAACTCCCTTACCCTGACTAGGAAGAAGGGTCCCTATTTGAACAAAGGCACAAATCATTGCCAACTAGAGATCTTCATTTCTAACATTGATGCTTTCAGTGGCGCCTCTGGCCTCTCACAAATGGCTGATGCTTCATTGCTGTAGTAACTATGCAACTCACCATGAGGAGGAAAGACAGAGTGATGTCCTTTTTGATGTGTTTCATCATTTTCACACTGCGGCTTCACGTACCATTGTCCTTACTGGAAAGGTAGATCTAATAATCATCATATTTCCTCTTTGTGGATGTTTCAGTGATTTTCTTGGGAGTCGTTTTTGCAGAAAGTAGTCTTGTGTGTGTTGGTTTCCTTATGAACAATATCTATAATAAATGTGTATTATGTTCTTTTCTTATATGCTCCAGCTTGTTTTCTTTTTTGAAGAACATGCTTTCTGCACATGTGAGGTCTATGTCAATTCAGACATCGCAAACATATTATTGTTTACAGGAGCTAAAATTAAATTTGAAGATATGCCTGCTGGCCCAAAAGTTGGTAACGCCTAGCTATGGCCCTCCTTCGATGGTTGAAATTGCGTCCATGCAATGCGATCCTCTGGTGCAATGGGTACTGATAAAGTACTGATATCAGTTACCAAAAAAAGAGGCCACTCGGGTCAGCGAAACTTTTTCTGGTCTTTGAATATTGTTTTCTTAATGGTGCAGTCCCCACTTCGTGGACTGGAAGTGTCATCACCCCACAATATAAAAAGGGGAATAGAAATGTGCCTGTTAGTTAATGCCAAATTGCCTTGTTGCATGCAATTGGCAATTCTTCACCAAGTGTTTATCAGAGCAGTTTAATGCCTGGGTAGAGAGCAATATGACAATTTCATTAAAACAAATGGGCTTTAGGAAATCCATGGTACTTTAGATAGCATCGCCACACTGTAGCTTATTGATGAAATGTATGTAACCATCAGGGGTGCCTCAGTTTATGCAGCGTGTATTGGCATTTCCACAGCCTTTGATAAAGTCAATAGTCCAACCCGGAAAAGTTGCGTAATCTAGGCGTACCTGAAACACTGCACTGAAGGTCAAATTCTAACACGGCTATCCTCATGTAATACTTTAACAATGGTAGCTGCCCTAAGACTGGAATTTGGATTTCCAAATATAGTCCCGTTTCTATCCTTCTATAAATTGCCACTGTTCCATTGTTCAAGTAATGCTGAGAGCAAATATATTACAAAACATTTTTCTTCCTAGTCAAACTGTCCATCACGATTTCATGTTCTTTGTAAGCAGTTTTGCTGTGGCTGAAACATTGGGGCATATTACCAAGCAATAGCGATAATTATCGCTATTGCTTGGTTAGAGACAAGAATTTACCGCAGAGCTGCGGCGATTTTTATCGCAGATAAACCTTGGTATTACCAAGGTTTATTGCAAATGCGATAAAAAACGGCCGCAATGCATGAATATCGCCGAAAAGTCAGCGATATTCATGCATTACCGAGCTAATGCTCTTAGCCATGTTATCCACCTCCCATTGGATAACATGGCTAAGAACTGCTCAGGGCAGGTGTTAGCTTTTGGAGATATTCGCGCTAAGCGCGAATATCTCCAAAAGTTGCTAATAGGAGATAGCGATGTTAGCTACTGTTTCCAGTCGCTAACATCTTGGCACGCCCACTTTGCATGTCATTAGTGATAAATATCACTGACATGCAAAGTGGGGCCCAAGATGGTCGCTATCTCCTACTAGCTGTCGCTAACTGGTGTTATCGATAGCTAGGTAATAGGGAGATAATTTTATCTCCGCTTTCTTGGCTTTTAAAGCCAAAAAAGCGGAGATAAACCCCCTTGATAATATGCGCCATTGTTTCTTCAAATGGACCCTTCCTTGACAATTTTAAAGAAAGTATTAATTTTAAGTGATATCTAGGTGTATCAGTGGTAGCAAATGTGACCCTCATGTTGGCAGAGAAAACACTTGAGGGCTGTTTGGAACCCCTGACCGAAAATTAATTGTGACCCATATGATTCATTGCATGAACTTCACCACCTGTGCAGGCACGCAGTAACATTTTTCTACCTGGATGGCAGAGGGGCCTTACAAATACAAAATACTCATTTTTGTCGGTTCAACTACCTCAAATTCTGACTTCTGAGAATGGTGGTGCCCCCTTGGTAGAAAAGTAGTGGTGACCCAATTGCCCAGATACGGGCCCTACAACCCATTCACTTGGAATCAATGGCCGCCTGACTACCCTCAAATCTTGTCAAGCTTTGGAGGGAGATGTATGCCTCCTGCACGCAGTAAAATCCTGGGCTAGAACTTGATGGGGTTATCCGATGTGCTCTGCAGCTACTGTCTACAGTTCGCCAAGAAGGATCGACACTGACAGAGTCACAGGAAGGGGGACTTTTACACTACACACACACACACACACACACACACACACACACACTCTCACTTTCAAATTAACTTTGCCTCATTAGTGGTCAGCTCTAACTTCGTATCTTTCTCATTCATGGACCCAAATATTTCAAAATGTAAGCTTCCATGTTAATAAAATTAGCCTAGAACTTGTCCTGGTCGAGTAAAAACATTGCCAGCTGACTTGGTCGACATATAATAAATATCTGTTGCTTTTAGGGGGCATTTGACACGTTAGACCTGACATCTTTGGTGTGGTATACCCAAATCCTTTAGCCTTCATCCCTCCTGTTTAGCTAAATTAGTCTCTGTTGGCTTTAGGACTCTGTGCACACTTCCACTGCTAATCAGTGCTAAAGTGCTTATGCTTTCTCCTTCAAACATGGTAAACTTGGACTACACCTAATTGGCACATTTACTTTATTTGCAAGCCCTTAGTAAATGACACTACATGTACCTAGGGCTTGTAAATTAAATGGTACTAGTGGTCCTGCAGCAGTTATTGTGCCACCCACTAATGTAGCATATTGGCCCAGGCCTGCTGCTGCATCTTTCTTAAAAGTTAACTTTTCAGCGGTACTAAATTGTTCCCTTCATTCAGAATGATGGTGGACTTCGCTAGCTTCAGGCGCTAGATGTTTAACCATTTCTCTTTTTAACATTCCTCAATTTTTCGCAAATAGTGTCTAAGAAAAAAGCAATCACCTATCATTCAGGCCGAAGGTCATAGCTGACCCAAATACTAATGATCAACCTGTGTAATAGAACACTTACATTAAATGTGTTTGCAAATGTTGCTGTATCTTTAGTTGAAGTTGATGCAAATATGTTGATGGTTTTCATTAGCATCTAATGTGTATAATCTAATGATTACTATCTACCTAGTTCTAATAATGAGGAAGCAGTTCATAGAGTGATTAATCGATAATTACTGGCTAAGTTTTTGGGACATTAATATTTCAGACGCTGTCTTCGTTTTTGATTAGAATAGGATGTGTCTGGATTCCTTTTTTCTTGTTTCCTTCAAGACTCAACTGACGCTGCCATGCAGACAGATAATCTCGTTCTGTAATGTTTGTGTCACTCAGGTGACTGTTGCTCTGTTTCAAAGCTAACGTTGCCTACCCTCATTGGAAAAAAGCAATATTGCTGGCAGCATTTTTTCACACGCGGTGATAACCATAAGCTGGAAACCAGCATCACATCTAAAAGCAATTAATGTCATAGATGTTTAGCACTTTTTGCCAAGAGCAGAGAAAACAGCGTTTTGGGGAACGACTATTCCCTCCGGCTTTCTGACTTGAATAGTTTTCATTCCCAGGACAGAAATATGGTTTTCTGAGCTGAAATGTGTCCAAGGAGGATTCGAAATTATAATTAGGGTTCAATACAGACATTAAGGGGTGTAAATGTTTTATATCAGAGTTTGTGCCCTTTAGCAATGAATTTAATATTTGGAAAAATGTTTCGCATAGGGAACGTGCCGAGGTTAGTAGGCTAAAGACCACTAACATGTTTACTGTTTGCTACTGTTCCATGGACTCCCAGGCGCGTTGCTTGTACTGTTTGTCATTCAGGCTAGTTGCCAGTGTCCACTACAGAAGCTTTTGGAGATCATATTATATATAACATGAAAGGCTGACAATCGGAATGGTCATCTCTGAAAATACTTTTTCAGCAAAATATTGCAAGTAAAAATGCAGAAAACGAAGGGTCATATTATATACAATAATTCTATATACAATGAATACACTGGACTCATTTCTTGTTGGTTAGAGTTTCTCAATCCTATCAATCAAAGCATTACTGGTGCATAAAATGTGCCTAAAATCTATATAAAGACAAAGAACTAGGGGGCATATTATCAAGCACGGCGTTAAAATTATCGCAGCTTTAGCGGCAGAAAACCACTGCTAAAGCGGCGATAATGGGCTTGCTAATCTGCCCTTGAGAATTCCAACACATTATAAAGCCCATTATCGCCCATTTTAGCGGCGGTTTTCTGCCACTAAGGCGGCGATAATTTTAATGCCGTTTCTTGATAATATGCCCTCCACCATTTTTGGTCAATTTTTGGGGTATTCTCCTGAGATTCTTTTCACATGAGTGTTACTGGGTTTACCAAGGACACTGTGGTTCTGATCCCCAATAGGTGCATCATCAGGTCCTGGACCTTTGGCTGCCATTAGAATGTGCAGCTCCTGAATCATGAAGTTTTGGCCCCTGAAGACTGCAAAATAATGCATCATGCCCTCCCCAAATGACAAATGCAGGGGGCTTGAAGCAACACAAGTGTGTGCGTTTTTTGAAACCCTGTCGCACTATCAGTTCACAACAACATCAGGAGGTTTCACTGGCAAGGTAGCGCTTTGGCACACCTACTGTACATAGCACAATGTGCACTTTTTTGCAGATGCAGGAAAGTAGTCCTGTACAGAGCAAACGATTGCAGCAGTGAAATCTATTTAACAGAGCACATGATCCCTAGTTCAAGATAAATGCTCTGATAATTGCCAGAAGAAAAAAAAAACATTTTCATTGCCATGATGCTTCTCAGCCACAAGATTTAGAAATAGCTTCATTTAATGAGAAATCCAGCATTACAAAAAACCGTAGTTTATTATGACCATATGACTGATATTTATGAATCCAATATTGTGTGTGCATTGGGAAACACAAGGAAAGGAGACATTCATCACATCAAAAATACAAAGCATTTAGAATGTATTCCTCTTGAGTAACAATATGAAAAACATGATTATCTTCAAATCAATTAAGAGTGTAGGCAGGAAACCTGATCTGCCCACTATGTGCTTAGTTGTTTTGAGGCCTGTTTCCAAAAGTAGTTCCCCTGTAAATGTAAGTTTATGCTAAAAAAAGATCTCTTTTATAGTGATAAATAGTGAGTTGGAGCCTAATTGTTTCTTACTTGCCAGTTGCAGCAGTAGAGAATTGTTCATATGTGACTGGTGAGAAGGAGTTCAAGCGGAGTGGAGCTTGATTAGTTTTGGGTACAACTCTCTTGATATACTTGTGCTGTTATCTCTGTCTTGGAAAAGCTAATTCAGCTGTTTTGTTTGGTTATATATCGCTTTTAGATATTCTATATTTGTTTGCATACACTATGACAGCAAAACCATAAAGATTCAGGAGATTAATCTCCTCAAGGTGTTGTCAAAAGATCTAATCAAATCCATTAAGGAATAAGACCCACATCTGGGTATTTTAAAGAAGTCAACAATTCAGATTTATTTTATGAGATTGGTGAAGAACAGCTTAAGGCACAAGCTCACCTGTTACCCATGAAAGCTGTAACACAAATAAAATCACAATTGAATGGCCCTTTGGAGGACTCTGAGAGCATTTTTCATGATGTAGCATGAATACCCATTTGCTTCCTTGCTCTTTATTGATACCTCTCTAGACCCACTTAGTAAAGAGCCTTCAATCCAAGACTTGTAGGCTCAGATCCACCTGAGTGTCTGCATGAGAAAAGCCAGAAAAGTTCAACAGGGGGACCACCCCAGAGATGCCTCCTTAATGGGAGAATACAGAGATATCACCGTTTGAGGCCCCCTCTTCGGTGTCATGTAAAAGTGATTCAGAAAGAGTGGTGCTATTATCGCAGAGAAATAGATAGTCAATGGAATTCTTTTGTAGTACACCCAACACTAATCTTTAGTCAGTGTTCCATCTATCTGCACCTCAGAATTATTGTTTAATCCACCAGTCAATCCCCCTGATGACTATAGCTTAGCGACTGTATACATCTCTTTGGCATTTGCTCGGTGCCGTGAAATCCAGGTGCACCCGCTTAAACAATTATATGGGGTATAAATATAGGCACTGACATGGGTTGTCACCATCAGGTGCTATACGTACTGAGGGTGAACGGCTACTGGGCTTCATATGACGGAGATCGTACGTCGTCTTTTTTCGCGGTAAGTCCAGATGTAAAATTCTTACAATTCTGCTTGTTAGCCTCTATTCTTTTCGTGCTGGTCTTTTACGAGTTGTTTCAGGCACGCTGGTTTATAGACCATCTTAGTTTACACAATAGCGTTCCATAAGGGGCTTCCTCACTGTGTCCAGACTTTTTAACTATTGGAGACACAATACTTTTAGAGTGTTTCTTACATGGACTCCGTGGCTTTTTATGCTTATCTTTATTTTCCAGCAAACTGCTGCAAATGTATGTACGATCTTGGGATACTATAAATGTAATATCTTTACTTTGGTTTCGATCACCTTTTGTGGAAGGAGGGATATCGTCAGTTGATTTCGAGTCCTCATGTCTCTTGAGGCTTCATTTGTATACAGAGGATTTCTTTATCTGATTTTAATTGAACACTAAAATGTGGTGTACTATATTGGTTATTTTATGTTTCTAGAAATCTAGCCGAGGGATAAGGAGATGTTTTGAGATATACACCTACATGACTGATCGAAGAATTTACGGTATAAGAACAGGTAATTACTCTTGTTCTTAATGGATCATTCTGCTCTTCACTACTCACCTTTGGTTTATGCTTTTTCATGCCCGTACTTTTCCCTTTTGTCTAGATTAAGGTGCACAACCAATGGATGGTGCACCTCGGACACTCACCTTTGTCTAGAATATATGAGATTCTGTTTTATTATCCATAAATTCAAGGTAAGTTTTACACACTTGGGAGCTCAAAAAAGATTAGTCCTCACAGGTATTATTGTCCCTAATAAAAAAGGGACGGGGATTGTGTTTTTTAAGTATATTTTCGCAGTAGGGACCCCATTAGGAGTCCCTATCCATTAGTTCAGTATAAATTAGAGATCAGTGCACAGTATATCAAAATACTTGAAATAAGCACTTCTTTTTCTCTATAGTGAACTTTCAAGCCCAGCTTTTCATGTATTCTGGAGGACAGAAATAATACAAAGCTCTGCAGTTGCTGTTGCATTTTAACGTGAGTCACCGACTTTGTCCTACCATTATTTTTTTCCCCTCAATGATTTTAACAAGGGGATCTCTTTTTGTCCTTAATTCCAAGGCACATCTCTTTTTTTTCTTCTCTTGGTGTTGTATTATATTTGTTGGTTTGTATGTTTATGGTTTTTTTTCTTTTCTTTGTTTGGGAATAGTTTCAACTTTAATTTTAGACTGCGAAACGTATCGTCATACCCTGGCTTTCACCGTACGACTGCTTACACCTTCAAGGAGTTGTCATTTCACTCTTGGTAGGTGTTTCTATATTTACTACATCATTCAACTAGATAGCTACCATGGTTATCTCACATGTCCATCCTTCCTCTCCCCCCCTTTCTTTTTAGGATGCTTCATGGGGTTTATTCTTTAACCCTTTTTTTATTTTTGTGTGTGCATAAGTTTTCAAATAAATTTCATATATGTGCTAGTTGTAACCGTATATATCAGCAAATGAATAAGTAATGTTGATTTAATGGTTGTTCAATAGTCAGAATGGTACCTGTTTCTCTGGATCGTCTTGGGGGAGGCCATGATTCCTTAGGCTTTCAAATGTAGCAACCAAGTCTGTTTTTTCTGTAACATTAGCAATAATGTTTTTTTAACTTGTGACTATTGCTGCTAGGCTGAGCTATACAATAGTTTATGATTTTAATTGTATGTTTTATATGTTTTTTCTCATGTAAATACAGCCCTGAAGAAGTCCCACCCGGGACGAAACGCGTCGGCTGTTCGTTTCTTTCTATTGAAAAATAAATGAATCAATCAAACAAGAATTCTGGACATCACTACTTGTGTCTTTACAATAAGTTTGTTGTCTTCTTACAATTGTAATTTATGGTTCACCTGTGCTTATCAAATTCATTACATGTCAAGTTCTGTTTAGGACTATCTCTGTGATGGCGGGTGTCTTATCAGTGTGCACATAATCACAGGCAAACCGTTTATAAAGGGGAAAATATTATTGAGGTTATCTTGGATCAGGTGCATTTCTATGAAGGTTCCGCCATCTGCCATGTTTTAGTGTCCCCCTGATGACTATATCTGCTTCTCTAGAACTCTTCAATGTTCTGCGAGATTTATGTCCTGCGTCATGCAACTGTTGGAAAACACTTCAGACAGTTCAGATAATATTCTGGACAAATTGTCAGTAATTCTGAAAGAGCTCCCAAATAAATCTGGGACGGGGGGGCGGGGTCCACGTACCAGCTGATAGACTGTTCAAGTTAACCCTATTCAAAAGAATGATAGTGGACTACAAATTTGTAGTCCCATATTGAAATTCCTAACGACTACTCCAACAATCACACACAAATCAATGCTAGAGGTAGATATATCCTTACTGGAGCTTCGCTTTATGGAGAAGGATTCTTCTCTCCAAGCTTCACCAAAGGTAGCTTTGGGAAAATATTGCCCTTCTGCAGTACAACCAATGGGATCCAAACGTTTTCCAATTTTTACAACAAAATAAAAAAGTGAAGTAGCAGTGGATAAGCCACTAATTCCAGTTGTTACTCCCAAAAATGAAAGATTGGAAAAAAAGCTAAAAGAAAGATAAGAATATTAATCGAAAGAGGTATCACAAAGGTAATATTCCCTGAGGATTTTTTTTCCATTTCGCCCTTAGTAGACCATGAGGAAAGGGTGTACTATACTGTTGTGATTGAGGATCCACAGAGAACTGTTTCTTCTGAGAACCTTTGTGATTCAAGTAGGCTAAATAGGGTTATGCCACCAAAGGAGCGGGAGTCCGTGACCATAAAATACACTATCTTAAATAAGCAGGTGAAAGAGATGTCTCATGATCTGAAGAACATTGTGCCAAACATTTATCCACACTGGGATTCAAATGACTTAAAAAAAGGAAATATTAGCACCATCAGTTGTTCTAAACCCGACTTCAACTGCCTTTTTGCCTCGTAGACGCACCTGACTAATGTGCAAAAGAGAATAGAGGCAATCATATCTTTGAACTTTATTGTCTTATTTAAGGATGACTCTAACTTTTTGAACTTTTGTTGAATCTCTTGGTTCAGACCAACTTAGGTTGGTAAGGAGCGGTGTTCTGAAATTGCTGGAACTATTAGACACCTGACTAAAGAAGAAAACAAGGGTCACATTTTAGTCACCAGTTACTATGAATTTGATTTTGAACACCTGTGAGTTTTTTATGTCACAACAAATTGATATTGTTCCCTCCCCTCTTAAAAACAAGTTCTGCAATGTCGCGTCCCATTGAGGAAAGCTCTGTTTCACAGGAAGGGATGGGCACTGATGCACAATTAACAACATTTGCTTCAGTTTCATGCAAATCCGGCTCTTGGGTGGTTTCATGCAATGATTACAATTCGGACTTGATGTTAAAAAGTGATAATGTATCTCAATGGCCTTGTTTAGCTGGTTTGTTAAACAGTGGAAAAGTGGCTGCTTTTGAGGTTGAACATTTCTATGTGTTTTGTTGTTCTGCTATTAAGTCCAAGAGAGGCCTTGCTAGTGGTAGTATAGCCACACTACTGTCCACAAACTTCACTTGGCCATATCAGGTGTTTTTTCATAAATCAAATCTATTACTTTGTATTGTATTCCCAGAGCAAAATTCGGGTCCCTTCTCTGTTTTCCTTTTACTTTGGTCAGTCATCATAATTTATCAGGTCAAGAAAATATCCATTTGTTAAGTGAGTTCTTTCACAATATTAAAATGATTATGTGCAAAAAGATCTTAATGCCACTGTTGCCAACCATTCACTCGCTCTATTTGCAGACAAAGAAAGGGAAGAGACTGTTTATATACCAGCCACTATATTACCTCCCTGCTCCAGGACAAAAAAAAGAGTCACTTTGCTCCTGGAGGCGTGCCTGGAACATTATATAATTGTTAATTGTCCTCACTGTGAGATTACAGAGTGATAGTCGAGCTCATTTCACTCATGTTATAGCAATATCAACTACGAAATTGACTATGTTATTAGGTCATATATGGTTTTCTCCTATTTATCGGATTTAAGGTGATAAATATTATATGCTTTGACCTCAATATTCTCCTTCTTACCCTCAACGGGAAATGTGATGATGGACATTCATGGCAGATCCCTGTTAGTGATGATGTGTTCTTTAAAGCCATGAATGGGAATATTTTATGGACTAAGACAGATAATGAGTCACTATCAGTAGAAGTAAGAAAAATTACTGAAAAACTCCCTCCATTAGGTTGGCTACCTGTTGATGTATTTGAGGAGAATGTGAAAAATGTTGTGAGGGTAACCCCAAATTTGGTAGGTAGTCTATGCAAAAACTCCATAAGGCAATTTAATAATTTAAAAATGTCTTTGTATTAAACAAGCTTATTAATCACTTGCAGAGAAGGAAATCCACATTTTACTATAAAAAAACAAAATAAGTGGATCTCTCGTTTGAAAGAACTAGGTGGGTAAGAATGAAAAAAGCCTATCTCTGATTACATCTGGGTAAAAGTAACTGAAGCAGTAAAATCTAAAAATCAAAAAGCCTTTTGGAAAATTATAGGGGAAAATAGTGGATCTTTCTATAAAAGCAAGATAAATAATATAATACCTGAATTGTGTCTATGGTTTCCACTGCAATGATAATCACAGAGTGACAAGTGGAGTGGGATGCTTTTATATAGCTGTAAATGCACTAGTTTAAAGATATTGTAAATACTGTAATGTGTTTTTCTGTGCTTTCCTGTTTATATCTGCTTCTTTTCATGGAATTATCATGGAGTCATTTTTGGTTTTAGCTTATTCTGGGAAATCAGTTACTTGTATTACTGTGGTTGTTAATGGTAGGGTATTGGCTTTGCACTGGACACTTTTTCTTATATAAAAACTGTGATCTGTTGTCTACTGACATTGGGACCCGAGCAAGAAATTGCTAAGAAACATATTACCTTGTCTATTGCCATTTTGAGTCTCTGAATGCTTTTACTTTTTATGATCTTAAACTGTGATTTTATTAAATTGTGTTTAACACTACTGTATTTTTACTTATATTCAATCGGGAGATTTTTTATGGTTATGTTCTATTTATTTTTGAAGATTATACTTTTATGATAGTGATCGAAAATAATGTTATAAACAAAAAAATATTACAAGCATGGAATGACAAGAATACCAACCTCTCTCTATGCTTTGAATATACAGATGCCCGGTAACAGTGTTAAGGAGTCCCTAGATACCGTATCAGTTGGGATATGCTTTCCCCTTCTCCTCCTTCTAGACAGGTGGTGTTACATTATCTCAAGGCTGCTAGGAATACCAGTGCAAGAGGTCTCGACCAACTACCTATCACTGTCATAAAATTTGATCTGGACCTATGTGTTCTCCTGCTTAGAGGCCTTTTCCCGCTACTGTTATTTTACTGGGGTAGTCCCTAGTTCATGCAGGGGTAGTGTTATCTTGCTGTTATATGAAAAAGGTTCTTTAATCATACTTAGCAATTATAGACAGACTACCCAGTTGGATGCCACAGGAAAGATTTTTTCTAAATGTGTCTTATCTAATCTACTAGAATTAGTGGAGGAAAAACTATACCATTGCAACAGGCAGGGTTAAGAGCTGGTCACTTGATAATGGATAATATAACTGTAATATATGTTATATTGGAGAAGTATGTGAAATGGAGCAGATGCCTGTCTATGTGGCCTATATTGATTTCTCAACTGCCTGTAATCGCGTATACAAGCAGACCCTTTGGAGAAAGCTGAGTGCCATAGTAATGCCAGGGGGTCTCCAAAACCTTATCATTGCTCTTCACACTGCTACCTTGTGTCATGTTATGTTAGGAGATAGGCGAGGTATGACTCCGAAACTCCCTACCAGAAATAGCTTGAAACAGGAATGCCTTTTGGAGACCCTCCTTTTTTCACTGTATATGGGAGATCTGCCAATGTGTTCAGAAAAGCTGCTGGTGATGTCTCAAATTTAAGCCTCCAGCCTTTAGGTACACTCCTTTATGCAGACAATATTGTCTTGCTAGACCTGACTCTTAAAGGCCTTGAGAGACATCTCAATACCTTGTCATCTTACTCAGACACTCAGTTCCTCAAGTTAAATATAAATAAAACCAAGGTCATGGGGTTTCCTCCAAAGGGGTGTCAAATTAATACAAAGTATAAGTGGTTTTACAATAATTCTACTATAGCAGTAGTAAAATCATACTTCTATCTTGGAAGAGTTATGTCAGCAAACTTGGCTGACAGTGAACATATTGCACATATGACAAATAAGGTGAATGCACTTGGAAATGAACTAAATGCCCTTTATGGAGCAACAGTTCACAGGCACTTTCATCATCTATTAACAGTGTATGAATTGAAGATTCCATTGACTCTTTTATACGCTAGAGACAATAAATATTAATCAATGGCTACTCACGCAAAAGATGGAGGGGAAGATTCTTCACATTATTTGCACTTTACATTCTATGGTGTAAATAGAAACCCTAATGCTAGAATTAGGATAGGTGAGCACTGTTATCAGAGGACTAGCAGCTATTTTACAATTATATCATTGTATAATACATGACAAGGAAAAGTCTTTAAGGAGTCTTATGACTTCGGAATGTTTCATTCCTACTAAAAACTTTTGCGAACATTTTAACTGCACTTTAGCACTTTTCTTTGACTAGATTAGAAATCCAAAGTGTGAGCGATGATCACCTTAAAACGTATTTAAAGCATACTATAAAAAAATCGCTCCATGGACAATGATGTAGTCAAATATAGATAGAAATCCCATTTCCATCACACCGTTCAATCATATCAGAAAACAGTCTCCAAAGTGTATTTGAATTGGAACCTGAAACATAGAGTGCATAATGCTATGTAGGCTGACATGTTTACCGCTAAAAACCATGACGTATGCATGGCAGAATGTAGTTTGAAAGAGAGAATATGCGCCTTATGTTATAATGGTGTACAGCAGGTGTCTCTAACCAGTCGAACACAAGCTACCAGTAGCTTGCTGAAACCTTCTTTGTAGCTCCCAGCCTTTAATCCATTTTTAACTAAGAACTGCAATAAATAATTGCTGAGGTTTCCTTTTATAGTTCAGGAAAGACTATGTTTATTTTACATTATTAGCAAAGCCTGATAAGGAGTAGTGCTCAGTCAGATTTATGATCCATGTGGGTCACACAGGTTTAGAACTGAAGTACTGAGCTATTTAACTCTTAAATAAAAGTTGTTCTGAACTCATTTTATTGGAGCATGAGAACAAAATGATATTTCTGAATGCTTTTATATAAAAGAAAATTTAAATGAAGAGTTCCCCTAAGGATTAAGTTAACTCCTTATTTAAAATTTTCCCTTTTCAAAGTGTCACATTTGCAAATGTCAGGCATTGTGCGCCAAGTGTCTGGCAGACACAGTGCTGTATTTGTAACTGAATATGGTAGAAGTTTGAAGTGAAGAAAAATGTTTCTATGAAACCATGTCCTAATATTTTTTTACTTTAAATTAAGCCAATTAAATACTAATATTTTACGAAGCAGGTATCTTCACTTTAAATTTCTCACATTCAAGCAAGTTAGTGCATTTTCCTGTTATGAATATTGCACCTGGTCTACAGGCCACTGTGAGTAAAATGGCTGCTGTTTGTAAGTACAGTTTGACATGGGAGAACATCCAAATGATGAATGTTATGTAATGCATATGAACATAAAATTAACTCTTCAGTTGAATTTTCTCCCATTTTGAAGTGTCATATTTACACACAGCAAGCATTTTGCTCCCAGTGGATGGTAGTAATGCTGTCATTTTCATAACTGAAAAAACATCACTTTTTTAAATGGGAGACTTTTAAAGTGCTTGAAAACTTTCCTTATTATGAACATTTCTGCAGAAAGCAATGCCGCCACGGAAAGGCAGGCGGTATTCACTTTGGGGGCACCCTGCGGGCCCCCATGGTGAAGGCAAGGTGGGGGGTGCACATGGGGGGTACCTGTGGTACCCCCCTGCATTTGCATACACAATGCAGCAGGCACCGCGCGGTGCCTGCCGCTTTGTGTATGCAAATGCATCACAAGCATTTTTAGCATTGTGGTGAGAGCACCGCCCGCCACAATGTTACACATGCATGATGCGCCCGCCGCTGTGGCGGGCGCATCCTAATACCCCCCACGAGACCCCAGCCCTTATGGCGGGCAGTCCCTTCCCCCGATGGGATGGTGGGCGGACTAAGTCCCCCCGTCATCCTAATGACCCCCTAAGAGTTTTATAAAGGGATTCGTAGTAGGCTGAAAGCATTACTGTGGATTTCTCTGCAACAATTGCTGAGAAATCAAAAGTAGTAAACGGTGTTGGAACCGGCATTCCAAGGCATGGTGTGCTTTGAAAGTGTAAGAAATAACTAACCTTTTACTCTATATCCAACAGGAATGATGAACTCTTACACCCTACAACGCAACCACCAATAACCACATAATATAATTTATTTTTATTTATTTATTTTATTTATTTTTTGCATTTGTATGGCGCTCAGCTACCCAACAAGGGTTTCCCGGCGCCTTTGACATTAGGTTGAATGAAGGAAGATACTGAGTGGGATTTTAGCACAGTTGTTTCTGGAAAAGCCAGGTTTTTACATATTTCCGGAAATTAGCGTCGCTTTCCTCTTTCCGGATGTGCAGGGGGAGTGAGTTCCACAGAATTGGCCCTCTGACTGAAAAAGATCTCCCACCAGTTCTTTGCAATTTGAATCTGGGGACAGTAAAATTTGCTAATGTTAGACAATAGTTGAAATGGGGACAAGGGAATGAGATAAACGTGTGATTATTGGATGTCACTGGATCAATACACTGACCCGAGTATCTCTATGATACACTGAACTGAGAGTATGATTTACATAGATTTTGCTATACATAGGATGGACTTACTCTTATAGTAGTGCTGGTTTACTCTTTAAGCCAGAATGACATCAAGAATCTACACTGCAGGGCATCCCATTAAATGTATAAAGCAGATTCAGGACGAACAACATAAAAGTTCAGACAGAGGATTTATATTTCTTCCTGAATGTACTTTTATGTCTATTTACCATTCACAACCATTTCCAGGAGTGTATCTGGAAAGTTGTACTAGGGGCATTTTCCCAGGCTTGCTACTGTGAATATCATGTGCCATGATCAAAGGCTCTTATTTCTTCTATACAGAGTTCTACATAGCGCACAATTCACCGCAGTGAAAAAGACAGATAAGGTGAATGAATTGCTTTGCTGAGAAGTCATTGACATGTGTTTTCAGAAGTATTGGAAGCTGTAACTCTGGTAATGGTACAGCTGCGTTCATGCCACTGAGTCCCAGTGCGGATGCAAAAGGCCACTGGGTGATCTGATTCAGACACTCATGAACAGTGTGAATGACATAAAGAAACTGTAGACACTTGTTTAGTATGGTAAAAAAAAACTTGTTGTTGTGGGTCTCTGTGCCATGTTTGGAGGCAGTGGCAACTAGTGACATTTGAAAGTGGCGTGGCGTAAAAGTTAGGGATGACTTTTAAGGAAGCGAGTGAGCGAGCACCGCATTTTCTTTTATTTTCACCTGGACATTATTTTGAAATCTGTGCACTCCCATGATGCGGCCCCATCACACCTATTTGCACAGAATCACAATAACAACTGGAATAGGTGTCTACTGCCCTGTGCTCTCAGCAGAGAAGCCAAGGATAGGATGACGATGTATTCTTCACACCCTTTTGACTGACTGAAATATACTTATATCTACAGTTGGTCCTGCTTTAGAATAATTAGAACATGAAGTAATTAGAACAATTAAGAGTCCATCTATTCCAGTTCAGGGCACTTTCACATTATGCAAGAGGTCAGGTATTGAATGGCACCTCTGATTCAAAGGAGATGAACCAGGTACAGGAAATTAGGATTCTGTAGCAGACAGTGTGGGGGAATCTGTAACATTATGGTATCTCAGATTAGTTAGCCTTGGGACACCACTAGGGTGAACAGTGAAGGGTACAGAACAGCCTTAAGCGATGGGCCTGGGGCACAGATATCTAAATCGGGACACGGATATGTGTTCGGAATGTAGCAACTTGTCTAATAGCACACTCTGGCTAACAAGATATAAAGTATGAGCCTCATTTATGAGGAATTGGCACAGGGCAGTGCAGCAAGTACTCTTGCAGTGTCTCCCTAGTTCAATGCGAAAGAAGGGTGCCTAAGTTTGCCCTAGGCGGCAAATTGTGAGCCAGCACAGGGTGAAAGGACAGGAATGCACTGTATTTCATAAATACAGTGCATTCCTGCTCTTTCGCATTGAACTAGGGAGACACTGCAAGAATACTTGCTGCACTGCCCTGTGCCAATTCCTCATAAATGAGCCGTGCAGGGAAGGCATGGCTCGGCAGTTTGGGCTGGACTGTTCCCATGAGGCACAGGGTCAGACTGATTTACATATAACCATGTCTGAACTGGGGTGGCAGAGTGGGCTAAAGAACGGTGATGGATCAAACCCAGATCTTTTGACTGGGTGTGAGTGTTTGATTGGTTCAGATGCTCCATCCATCACCACCCCCCTTTTGTACCACACTGTATGTGGCCACACATACTAAAGGAGGATCTGTTTTTTAGCATGTTGGGGTTACAAGTAATGCCCTCTTCTTGGTATTTTGGATTATATGATCTAAGTAGTTGCATGCGCTCAGTTATCTGACAGTATGTCAGCCTCATATTTGAATTCCCTAATCCGTCTACAGTTCCTTTGTGGGTGGAGGAACTGTCCGTACAGAATGTTCTCCCATAAGGGGTGAAGTTGACAGCTGTCAAATCTCAAAAGATTATTTCTCGCTGTGGGCTTATGGAAAGTGTCAGTCTTGAGTCTGTCTCCTTCTTGGAAAAACGTTACATCAACAAGCGTTCAAAGTGTGGATAAACGTGAAATTCCAGTATATTGGTCATTTAGCCAGATGACAAAGGCATGTCCTGCATTAATATCACCTTTCCATACTACAAAGATATTGTCTTTAGAGTTTCCACATAGAAATATGTGTGTGATAGGAGTTACTGTCATGTAACATGTGTTTCATTTCTAGGTTGTAAACATACAAGCCCACCTTACTTAGGGCAAAGGTGCTCCCCATAGAAGTTCCATAGGGTTGGAGGAACAGTGTATCCTCAAATTTCCAATTTGTTGTTGTTGTTGTTGTTGTTAAAGCCACTCTTGCACATTCCATGACAGATTCTATGGTGGTAGTGTTGGTCCTGTCTTCTTCATCCATACTCGTTAGTAGATTCTCATGTTCACTGAGTTCTTGATCTTTTCTTTGTACTAGCAGATCTTTTGTGTCTTTGATGTATATTTTGTGTCTTTTGTAGTATTGGTTTAAGAAAGTGGTCACAAAATTGAGACAAAGGCTCCAATAGCGAGCCAATGCCATAAACTATAGGTCATTTGGAAGGATGCTGGTTTTTGTGAATTTTTGGGAGGGTGTAGAAATATGGGCCTCTTGGTTTGGTATTTTGCAAGAAATCTCTCTCATGTTTACTAATCCATCCTTCACATTCAGCCTCTTCAATCACTGGGGCAATTTCTACGCTCCGTGTTGGAGTAGGATCATGTTCCAGGTTCATGTAATTTTGTCCGTCACATAATAGTCTTTGACATTCAGTTCTATATGCAGTAGTTATTTGTAGAATGATCCCTATACCTTTATCAGCAGATTTTACTGTGATCCCTGTGTCATTTCGCAAGTCAGTGAGTTTGACCCGTTCTGTGTTGCTTACGTTTTGGAATTTCCTTACTGTGCTCAGGTCTAACTTTTTTTATTTCTGAGAATACTGCTGTTTCAAAAGCCAGTAATTTTACTGGGGTACTGAAAATGGGAGGATAGTATGTGGATTTTCTCCATACACCTATTGTAAAAGTCTCCTCCACATGATCTTTGTCTCCAAAAGGGTTTTTTAATTGTAACTAATGAAAAAACCCTGCTATTTCACAGTGTAAGTGAAATGTATCAAATGCTGGTGTTGGTACAAAACCCAGACCTTTATTAAGTACCTGAATTTGAGTTTGCGTGAGAACTTTGTTAGTCAGGTTTGTAATTAGGTTGTCAATGTGCTTTGTCCCTGTTGTGCTTGTGGCATGATCTTTGTGTGTACCTGGGTATACTCTAAGGCCAATTGGACTCTGTTGTCTTCCTCTCTGACCCTGGTCTCTGGCTGAAAAAGGGAGACACTGATTGCTTTGGAAGTGCAGGGAAACCATTGGGTTAAAAGGAGGACTCCATGCTAGCATGTGTTGACCTTGGGGAGGAAAAGGGGTTTATAAAAAAGGTGTTGGTGGGTAGTTATACCCTTGCCAGGGTCATGCCCATGGTCTTCTCCTGTTTCTTGGTTTGTGACCCCATTTGTGTTCATTGTCAGTCTCTCAAAATTCCGCATTTGCAGATCTTTCATCTGAGGAGTTTGTACCAGAAGCATCTGAGTCAAAGTCCATTGGTCCTTTGTAATCATGGGTTGAATAATGGTATATTTTACTGAAAATAAATTGTGTGACTTCTTCTTGGTGCTTTTTATTATCTTGGACTGTGTGAGGTATTCCTTATATTAATTTGTTTCTTTATGAATTTCATCTAGCCATTTCTTAAAAGCTCTGGATGCAGCTCTTATCTCTCCTTTGCTGGCCTGTATGTCCACCTGGATGGTTTCTGATAATCTTTGTGTTGTTTTAATGATCAGAATGAACCAATCTCTGGTACAATTCTAATTTATCTGGGCCCCTTCTTTGAGAAAGGTAACGTCTTCTAGACATATTCTATGTGCGTTGTTAACTATTAGGCTTCTTGGTGCCTCCTTGGCTCCCACCAACTCGGTCAGTATTGCACTGTGTAAAATTACCCTTATCCTTTGACTTTTAAATTCTGTCAATGTATCCCAATCATGAGTTTTTGCCATAGTTTGTGCAACATTGATGTCAGATAAGAGGGACGGTCCTGCCAGGTTTTTGGTTCTCACCATCGTCTGTGAATGTTAATCCAATGTTTTCTGCCATGTTTGTTCCTGTAGTGTTGGCTTGTGCTTTGTAAAAATGTGTGTGTCTTTTTCTGATATTGCAAGGAGGATATCTTCAAATGTGTTCAACTTAGATATAAAATTGAGTTTCATCCCACTCATAGAGCTGATTCACACAGCCTCCACTGATACAGCCACTCGCACACACACATACAGCAACTCACACAGGCACTCACTCCCTCATACAGCTACTCACACACATAGTTATTCACCCATACAGACAGGTACCCACTCCCATACTGCTACACACAGTTATAATGCTGCTCAGATGATGTATATGAGAAACATTAGCACTCATTAGTAGTACAAAAAGAATAGTAATTTAACTTATGCAGTACCTTATTATATATCTTAACTCTCTAAAGCTTTTAGAAAACACTTACACTCACTGAATGATGTCATCAGTGATGTCATTTGAGATGTCATTATTCATGTCAACAGGGACGTCACTGAGCAATATAATATTTGAGGTCATAAGCAGTGCATTGCATTGATGGAATTCGCGCCACAGGGAAGGGCTTAAGCAAATATATGCTGAGGCCCAGATAGTTGACATACATGATTTCGAGAACTACTTTACCAAACTCCAGCTTCCTATGATTACCAGTGATGAAAGTGCGGCCCTAAATAAACCGATTGAACTCTCAGAACTGATTAAAAACTGTGAATGTTAATCCAATGTTTTCTGCCATGTTTGTTCCTGTAGTGTTGGCTTGTGCTTTGTAAAAATGTGTGTGTCTTTTTCTGATATTGCAAGGAGGATATCTTCAAATGTGTCCAACTTAGATATAAAATTGAGTTTCATCCTACTCATAGAGCTGATTCACACAGCCTCCACTGATACAGCCACTCGCACAAACACATACAGCAACTCACACAGGCACTCACTCCCTCATACAGCTACTCACACACATACTTATTCACCCATACAGACAGTCAGGCACCCACTCCAATACTGCTACTCACAGTTATAATGCTGTTCAGATGATGTATATGAGAAACATTAGCACTCATTAGTAGTACAAAAAGAATAGTAATTTAACTTATGCAGTACCTTAGTATATATCTTAACTCTCTAAAGCTTTTAGAAAACACTTACACTCACTGAATGATGTCATCAGTGATGTCATTTGAGATGTCATTATTCATGTCAACATTGACGTCACTGAGCAATATAATATTTGAGGTCATAAGCAGTGCATTGCATTGATGGAATTCGCGCCACAGGGAAGGGCTTAAGCAAATTTATGCTGAGGCCCAGATAGTTGACATACTGGATTTCGAGAACTACTTTACCAAACTCCAGATACCTATGATTACCAGTGATGAAAGTGTGGCCCTAAATAAACCGATAGAACTCTCAGAACTGATTAAAAACAAAAAAGGGATGACTAGCGCTAAGGCAAGTGGCACTGATGGAACTCCGGTAGAGGTTTACAAGTTGTTTGTAGACAAGCTTTCTCCATTTTTTTTATTTTTTATTTTTAAACCTTTATTACCCATGTTGGCAATAAATACAGGCATTAGTGCGGTAGACATATTCAAAGACACTCTGCTTACAAAGAAGCATATGGGTACAGTAGTATAGTTATAAACACAGTATTTTTTTACTTCGCACCATATCAGCAGTAGAACCTGAGTGCACGACTAACAAGCCACATCCACAAGGACAAAGATGTGCCACGCCCAGTTCTTACTTCCCAGCGCACCCTCCCCGACTCAGTCTCTATTGTAATAGCCTGGCTTGTCGTGTGTGTTGTAATGAGGAGTCACAGGCATTCAAGTGCGTGATGTGCGGGCAGCCGGGTAGGTCAGTGCTCTAAGGGTTTGGGGGGTCCTCTTTCTGTATAGTAGAGGTCCCTGTAATGGTGTCTAATTGTCGAAGATATGCGCTGAATGGCTCCCAGATATCGAGAGGACGGGATCTCGGCGGCATCAGTTCCCAATAGTTATCCAGTTTCTCTCGACAATATGGGGCGTCCCTGAGCAAATCCCACACCCATGGAGCTCGAAATTGTCCCCAGTTCACTGCAACCCTACGCTTTGCAAGCAGCAACATCAGAGTGACTAACCTGTGGACGGCACGGTCCACCTCTGCCACATAACCCAGCAGCCCCAACTGCGGGGAAGGGTTCAAAGCTGCATTGATCATGGTTTCGATGATGTGGAATACCTCTCCCCAATATTTGGCAATGGCTGGGCAATTCCATGCTGAGTGTACAAAATCTGCCTCAGGCGAACAACATCTCCTGCAGCGAGAGTCTGGGGTGAGTCCCATGCGGCATAGTTGTACTTGTGCTCTGTAGGTGCTGTGTAAGAATTTAAAATGAATCAGCCACAACCTATAGTTGGGCGATAGAGATTCCAACTGACCACAACAGAATGCCCACTGTTTGTCTGTGAGGGGCAATGGAATGTCTGCATCCCATGATTCGCGGGCGGGTGTGAGTGCTGCAGGCATTGACTGTTGCATGCAATTGTATAGTGAAGTGATTAATTTTAGTGCAGTGGTGGTTGTGTAAACGTATCCCAGCACTGAGAAGGCCTCTGGAAGTTTAGGGATCTGGAGGATCTAGGAACATGTCATTTGGAAATAGATCAGCAAAAGTATCTATGCAAGGTTACAGGCTCGGGTACATGCGCCACTATGCGAAAGCGGCCGCAGTTCGGGTTGCCTAGCCACTGGAACCGATGGGGCGTACAGGCACGCTTTACCAATTTTTAATATCTCTGTACAACCCGATCATGGATGGAATTCTCATTTCTGATAGATTTAAGGAATCAGTGGTGATTACCATTCTGCAGAAAGATAAGGATCCAAATGACCCAAGCTCCTATCGCCCAAAAAGTTTATTGAGTGCAGACACCAGCTTTTTTTTTTGCTTTTTTTTTAGTGTCCTCATTCTGCAATAGTATGTGTAAGGAGTTGTCGGGGACCCGCCTCTCATTTTTCTAGTCCTTCACTGCCCCTTTTTTTGGGAACTTGGCTAGGGGAGTCTGCCTTTGATTTTTTTTTGGAGGGGATCCATTTGCTTCCTTTACTATTTCCAATACATGTTTCTGTGAGGGGGAGCTGGCGTTGCTGGCCACTCAAACACGCACTCTGCCTGTTTATTTATTGCCATCGCATAATTATTGGACTTTGAGCAACGTGGAGCAGATTTACGAGGAATTTACGTTTACTAATTAGGCTGGTGGAAGTCTTCCCATATTTACCGAAAGTTATATTTCTTACTGGGGTTCCCCTTCCTGTCCATTTTGATTATTCTAAGAATCGAGGCCAGCCCTTCCTGGTGTGTAGGTGGTACCGGGCTTACCCATTTAATCCATATTTCCCTCCTTGCCAGTAGAATTAACATAAATAATAGATTCTCTTGTTTTTTTGGTTAATTTATCTAATAAGTCTGATCTAGTCACCCCAAATATAACAAGATCTATACTTACATAAGGTGGGCTTCTCAGTATGGTGCCTCCCCTCTTACCCACTTCCTGCCAGAATCTGTCGAGCTGGGGGCACTGCCGAAACATATGCAAGTCATTGGCTTTCTCCAGACTGCATTTGGGGCAGTTCTTTGCTCTAGCCCCTTTAAACTTGTATAGCCTCTTCGGAGTCCAGTAGGCTCTGTGGGTGGTAAACAAGTGATTTCTCCTTAAGGCAGCAGATTTTACTATGGACCAGCATTTTTCCATAGATACTTGTCATATTTTTTTCGTATCCAGCATCGGCAGATCTTTCCCCCAGGTCACTTCCAGAATCAGGAAGTCCTCCTCCCCCGCTGAGGCCCAGTACCAATGAGAAATGTCTTTATTTATGGGAACATTCTTCATCATCTCTGTCTCTTGGGCAATGTTTCCCTTTTTGTTTTCTTTCAGCGATTTTGCCCAGCTGGTGAATTGGTAGAATTAGAATTTTGCTAAGGAGGCATCTGTTATTATAGTCAGTTGTTCTCAGTTGACTATGATGTTCTCTGTCATCAGTTGGCCCCACTCCAAGATACCTGCTGTTTGTAGCGGGATGGCCAGACTTTACTTAAGGCAATCTGGGGTGCCTGGAGATTCCCGTATGGGGGCAAACTCGCTGTAATATGGTATGTTCAAGGTGCTTCTTATGTGGTACCATAGTTTGGCTGCAGACTTTAGGACCTTTAATTTCACCTTTTTAAAGT